>NC_064629.1:129294375-131746875 GCF_023864275.1 Schistocerca cancellata
AGCTCTTGTCTACGCAATCCCGGTACCAAATGTAGAGACTCTTCGTGCTCGTATTGTGGACGGCTGTGATACAATACGCCATTCTCCAGGGCTGCATCAGCGCATCAGGGATTCCATGCGACGGAGGGTGGATGCATGTATCCTCGCTAACGGAGGACATTTTGAACATTTCCTGTAACAAAGTGCTTGAAGTCACGCTGGTACGTTCTGTTGCTGTGTGTTTCCATTCCATGATTAATGTGATTTGGAGAGAAGTAATAAAATGAGCTCTAACATGGAAAGTAAGCGTTTCCGGACACATGTCCACATAACATATTTTCTTTCTTTGTGTGTGTGGAATGTTTCCTGAAAGTTTGGCCGTACCTTTTTGTAACACCCTGTATACTTTTCAGTGTTCTACCTAGTCTAGAGGTCAGGAACACAATTTTAATCAAAAGAAAGAAACAACAGTGTTTAGTTATTATATATAAAAAATTACTTGCATACGTGTGTCACCCTCATTTTGGTGGCATCCGGGTCGGGCCGCCCTCACCGCTACCCCCTTAATTGTACGGGGCTGTTGAGACCTTGCATGGCATTGAGTATTGCTCTTCTGAACCCATCGATTTTAGTTATATATTACATATGTGTGACCTGACAAGTATCATCAGCAATATCGTGATACGATAAACCGCAGCATTGATAGGCCACAAATTTAGATGGGGTCAATCGTACTTACTTTGTGTGATCACACTGAAATGCTAAAAATTTGCATAGACAAGCATGAGCCGCTCAGTGCCATCTCTTATTTTACATCCTGTTTTTTTGTGCGTCCTCCCGCCTCGTTATGTTAGTTTCAATTTCTGTTGTCACTGAGTTGCTGCTTTGTCTGCCCGTGAGTGGCAGCAGCAGCGCCTATCGATGTAACCCTCACGTGTTATCTTTGCTGCACTGCTATTACTTCCCGGTTGTCGTCTGTCTTTGAGTCAGTTGGAACGTGCCAGGAGGGCAGTTCAGACCTGCCAGTCGTGAAGTTAGAAACCGGCACTAGTTGAGTCGGGTTGGAACAGCAGTGAGGCCTGGATGTCCATGGCTCGCACGACCGTTGCCGCCACGCATTACTTGAGCCGGGGACGGTCTTCGTGGATCGTCGGTTGGTCGTCCTACTGGACGACGTGAATTGTCTCGCCGATCGTTTATGGGTTGGCTGTGTGTGTGTGTGTTGACTCCCGATTTGTCTTCGTGATTGCACAGCCACTGCTGAGTGTCGTTCGAGTCTTCGTGCAAGTGTTTGTCAAACTGTGTGTGCAGTTGGTGTCATTTCCACTGACAACTTGTTTTAAATGTTGTCGGCGTACTGGCAGTGAGTCGGTCGGTTAGAATGGATCAGCAAGCAAGCAGGAAGATACCACACACAGAACAAGTAATCATAGAGTCAACACATAACCAACGATAACCACATACACTCCTGGAAATGGAAAAAAGAACACATTGACACCGGTGTGTCAGACCCACCATACTTGCTCCGGACACTGCGAGATGGCTGTACAAGCAATGATCACACGCACGGCACAGCGGACACACCAGGAACCGCGGTGTTGGCCGTCGAATGGCGCTAGCTGCGCAGCATTTGTGCACCGCCGCCGTCAGTGTCAGCCAGTTTGCCGTGGCATACGGAGCTCCATCGCAGTCTTTAACACTGGTAGCATGCCGCGACAGCGTGGACGTGAACCGTATGTGCAGTTGACGGACTTGGAGCGAGGGCGTATAGTGGGCATGCGGGAGGCCAGGTGGACGTACCGCCGAATTGCTCAACACGTGGGGCGTGAGGTCTCCACAGTACATCGATGTTGTCGCCAGTGGTCGGCGGAAGGTGCACGTGCCCGTCGACCTGGGACCGGACCGCAGCGACGCACGGATGCACGCCAAGACCGTAGGATCCTACGCAGTGCCGTAGGGGACCGCACCGCCACTTCCCAGCAAATTAGGGACACTGTTGCTCCTGGGGTATCGGCGAGGACCATTCGCAACCGTCTCCATGAAGCTGGGCTACGGTCCCGCACACCGTTAGGCCGTCTTCCGCTCACGCCCCAACATCGTGCAGCCCGCCTCCAGCGGTGTGGCGACAGGCGTGAATGGAGGGACGAATGGAGACGTGTCGTCTTCAGCGATGAGAGTCGCTTCTGCCTTGGTGCCAATGATGGTCGTATGCGTGTTTGGCGCCGTGCAGGTGAGCGCCACAATCAGGACTGCATACGACCGAGGCACACAGGGCCAACACCCGGCATCATGGTGTGGGGAGCGATCTCCTACACTGGCCGTACACCACTGGTGATCGTCGAGGGGACACTCAATAGTGCACGGTACATCCAAACCGTCATCGAACCCATCGTTCTACCATTCCTAGACCGGCAAGGGAACTTGCTGTTCCAACAGGACAATGCACGTCCGCATGTATCCTGTGCCACCCAACGTGCTCTAGAAGGTGTAAGTCAACTACCCTGGCCAGCAAGATCTCCGGATCTGTCCCCCATTGAGCATGTTTGGGACTGGATGAAGCGTCGTCTCACGCGGTCTGCACGTCCAGCACGAACGCTGGTCCAACTGAGGCGCCAGGTGGAAATGGCATGGCAAGCCGTTCCACAGGACTACATCCAGCATGTCTACGATCGTCTCCATGGGAGAATAGCAGCCTGCATTGCTGCGAAAGGTGGATATACACTGTACTAGTGCCGACATTGTGCATGCTCTGTTGCCTGTGTCTATGTGCCTGTGGTTCTGTCAGTGTGATCATGTGATGTATCTGACCCCAGGAATGTGTCAATAAAGTTTCCCCTTCCTGGGACAATGAATTCACGGTGTTCTTATTTCAATTTCCAGGAGTGTATGATGTGGTTATCCTTGGTTGTCTGTTGACTCTGCGGTTACTTGTTCTGTGTGTGGTATCTTCTTTGTTTCTCCTCTGCGAACCGAGGTATTAAATTCCCTTGCATAATGCTTCCTCCCTGCATTTGTGCCTTGAGAATGGCAGGGTGTGCTCCTGTCGAAATATCGGCGGTGGTCGACGACGTCACCCGGCAGCAAACCCGTAAGTTATTCGAATATTCTATTCGCCCGGAAAAGTTAATGTCTCACATTTTTTACCTCTACGGGGAGGAAATGTATCGTTGGTTGCAGAAGTTGGATAAACTTCGCAGCAGTAGAGTAAGGTTGGAATATGCATTATCGTTTTTATTGAAGTGTCGAAATCATAGTGTGGTTCCAACGTTTGCTAAGGTTGTGCATCATATTATTTCTCCTGCCGTCAATCGCATCCAGCAACATTCTGGTTTAGCTCTTATTCGTGAAAGGATCCACTATACTCACCGTCAATTAGATTTTGTTCCTAAGGAATTACTTCAACTTCATTTAATGATGGCGTCTAATGTTTCTGAATTTTCTTGAGATTGTGTGGACGGTGTGGTTCAAATGGCTCTGAGCACTATGGGACTCAACTGCTGAGGTCATTAGTCCCCTAGAACTTAGAACTAGTTAAACCTAACTAACCTAAGGACATCACAAACATCCATGCCCGAGGCAGGATTCGAACCTGCGACCGTAGCGGTCTTGCAGTTCCAGACTGCAGCGCCTTTAACCGCACGGCCACTTCGGCCGGCCTGGACGGTGTCTCTTGGTCGCAATCTGACTGGGAATTTCAATCTGTAACTTCTCGTCATTCGGCGAAGTTTGAACGTTTCCTTGGCTCAGTGTCTAATTCTAATGCTCGAATTTCTGTGATCAATCTCACGGAGAAATGTTTGACGGCGCAGCTTTGTCTGTGCTGGGGAAAGGTGTGAATTTCGCTCCTACGCCTAAGAGTTTGCCAGTCGTTGATTTTATTAGTTCTAGTGAACAGGCTGTTTATAAACTACCTTCCGAGGCTGCGGAAGTGGTTAGGAAGGAAACTTGTCGTGTGTTGACTGGGGCCCGTTCACCCAAGTGTAACATCACAGCAGCTGAGGCGGCTGCTTTACGTTCACTCAGAATGGATCCTGATATTATTTTACCTGCGGACAAGGGAAATGCCACGATTTTGTTGAACAAGCACGATTACATTCAAAAGATGCAGTGTCTACTTTCTGATTCGGTGTATCGCAAAATCAGTGCTGACCCTACTAAAAGTGTTGAGGGAAAGACTAATAACCTCCTGAAGAAAAGTTCTTTGTCACAGTAGACTATAAAGAGTCTTAATTCTTACTGTACTGTACCACATAGATTATATGGCCTCCCTAAGGTCCATGAAGAGGCTGTCCCGTTGAGGCCTATTGTTTCTATTATTGGTGCTCCGACATATCGTGTAGTTAAACATCTTGCTAGTTTGTTGAGCCCACTAGTAGGTAGGTGAGAACAACACATTAAGAACTCTGCAGATTTCTTACGTCAATTGAAGGGATTGCGTTTGAATGACTGATATTTTAGTCAGTTTTGATGTGGTTTCTCGTTTCACTCGCGTTCCTCTCTCTGATTCGTTGCAGCTAATTGAAGCTAAGTTTGGTGTCGAGTAACAAATTTGTTTCGACATGTGCTGACTTCCACTTACTTTTTTATTCAATCGTCAGTACTACGAACAGACTGATGGAGTAGCAATGGGAAGCCCGTTGTCACCTATTGTGGCCAATTTGTTTATGGAGGACTTTGAGGAACGTGCATTGGAGTCAGTGACCTTGAAAACCGTGAATTTTCAGATATGTAGACGATACTTCTGTTGTTTGGCCTCATGGAAGTGAGAATTTAAACCGGTTTTTGGAACACCTGAATTCAGTCCACTGTGGAGGTGGAAAAGAATGGATGCCTTCCCTTCCTTGATGTGGTGGTCAGAAGGAAGACTGATGGTACGTTGGGACATCCTGTTTATAGGAACCCTACTCGCAGTGACTTGTATCTGCGAGCTGATAGCTGTCACCATCCAGCTCAGCGTGAAGGACCACTTCGTACCTTGGTTCACAGGGCGCATGTTATCTCAGACCCTGAAAGTTTGGCAGCTGAGCTATCACATCTCAAAGTCACCTCTCGTCAGAATGGTTATAGTGAGAGGCAGATCAAACGTGCGTTGCGCTATCAGCCTTCTGTGCAACGGATGAGTGACGATAGCAACGAAGTGGCACTTAAGTCTACAGCCTTTTTGCCTTACGCAGGAAGCATTTCCAACAGGATTGGCCGTATTTTGCGGAAATATGATGTGAAATATGTTTTTCGACCACCTAAGATTAATGCCCTGTTGGCGTCCGTGAAAGATGTTGGTTTGTGTAAGGCTGGTGTCTATCATATTCCTTGCAGTTGTGACATGTCATATATTGGTCAGACAGTCCGGACTGTGGAAGACCGGTGTACTGAACATAAGCGTCACACACGCTTACAACAGCCAAGCAAATACGTTATTGCAGAACATTGGCTTGACACCGGTCATCCAATGGAATACAACAACACGGACATTCTGGCTTGCACGTCCAGCTATTGGGACAGTGTTATAAAGGAAGCTGTTGAAATCAAACTATCTAGCAACCTTGTAAACAGAGATGGTGGATTTTGTTTAAATGCTGCTTGGAATCCGGCTCTGTCTCTCATCAAAAAACAGAGGGACAGAATTAATGCTACCTCACCTGTTGACTAATAGTCACTATCGATTTTCTGATGTGGTTATCCTTGGTTTTGTGTTGACTCTGCGGTTACTTGTTCTTTGTGTGGTATCTTTCTTGTTTGTCCTCTGTGAACCGAGGTATTAAATCCCCTTGCACATTGCTTCCTCCCTGTATTTGTGCCTTGAGAATGGCAGGCCGTGCTCCTGTCCAAATATCGGCGGTGGTCGACGACGTCACCCGGGAGCAAACCCGTAAGTTATTTGTACCGAACTACTAGTTTAATAAGTCACGGTAGTAAAATAGTAACACGAGTTCTTTACTGAAGAATGGAAAAATTGATGGAAGCCGACCTTAGGGAACATCAGTTTCGATTCCGGAGAAATGTAGAAACTCGCGAGACAGTATTGTCGATATTACTTCTCATAGATGCTAGGTTAAGGAGAGGAAAACCTACGTTTATAACTTCTGATGACTTAGAAAAAGCATTTGACGATGTTGACAGGAATACTCTTTCAAATCCTAAAGGTGGCAGCGGTAAAAGAAAGGGAGCTGAAGTCTATTTACAGTTTTTACAGAAACCATTTGGTATGAAAGGGAAATAGTAGCTGAGAAGGGTTGTAAACTGTCACAGATGTTATTCAATCTGTATGCTGAGCAAGCAGTAAAGGAAACAATAGAAAAATTTGGAGTAGGAAGAAATAAAAACTTTGAGGTTTGCTGATGACATTGTAATTCTGTCAGAGACAGCAAAGAACTTTGATGACCAATTGGACGGAATGGACAGTGTATTGAAAGGAGGATATAAGATGAACGTCAACAAAAGCAAAACCAAGATAATGGAATGTAGTTGAACTAAATCAGGTGATACTGAGGAAATTAAATTAGGAAATGAGGCACTGAATGTGGTAGATGAGTTTTGCTATTTGGGCAGCAAAGTAACTGATGATGGTCGAAGTAGAGAGGAAACAAACAGTAGACTGGCAATGGCAGGAAACGCGTTTTTGAAGAAGATAGATTTGTTAACATTGTGTATAGATTTAAATGTCGGGAGCTCTTTTCTGAAAGTATTTTTAAGGAGTGTAGCCACATATGGAAGTGAGACACGAACGATAAACAGTTTAGACAAGATGAAAATGACGCTTTTGAAATGTGGCGCTACAGAAGAATGCTGAAGATTGGATGGGTAGATCACTTAAGTAATGAGGAGGTCCTGAATAGAATTGGGGAGAAAAGAAATTTGTGACACAATCTGACTAGAAGAAGGTATCAAATGGTAGGCCACATTGAGACATCAAGGGATCACTAGTTTAGTACTGAAGGGAAGTGTGGGGTAAAAATCGTAAGTGGAGACAGAGATGAATACAGTAGGCAGATTCAGAAGAATGTAGGTTGTAGTAGTTACTCCGGGATGAAGATACTTGAAAAGGAAAGAGTAACATGGAGAGCTGCATCAAACCAGTCTTCAGATTGAAGACAACAACAACAACAGAAACAATGATTACTGTGTGCAAATGCGAGCTGAGAGGGTGCACCTTGCTCTCAGTTCTAGGCTGTGTTGACTTCTTTACACAGCTTTAGGCTGCAGTGGATGGACATCACTGTTGTGGGCTGGCAATGGGGATCCAACAGACGTCCAACATGACCCAGTCTGCACCAGTGGCCAGCTCAGTTACTGCTCTTATTGAGGTTGACCCGTCACCCATGGTCAAGTGGGAGGTCGCTTTGGGGCGCGGCAGGCTACAGAAGACTTCCAGGGGGCCGAACGTAATCCCAGTTAGTCAAACAGGTTCCAGGTGCTGTCTGTGACTGACACTGTTCCTCAGCTGGATGCAGCCCCTTGTCCTGTTTCACAGGGAGCCTCTCAGCCTGCAAGATCTGAGCAGTCTTAGAAGTGAATGAAGGAAGATGGGATTTAACACCCTGTCGACATCGAGGTCATTCGAAACGGAGCACAAGCTCGGATTAATTCAAGGATGGGGAAGGAAATCGACTGCGCCCTTTCAAAGGAACCATCCCAGCATTTGCCAGGAGCGATTTAGGGAAATCGCGGAAAACCTAAATCTGGATCGCCGGACGCGTTTTGAACCGTCGTCCTCCCGAATGCGAGTCCAGTGTGCTAACCACTGCGCCACTTCGCTCGGTGGGAGTCATAGAGGGTAGGATTATTGGTAGCTGGGAGCTCTAACGTTAGGTATGTTATGGAGCGCCTTAGCAACATGGCTGCCAAAGAGGGGAAGGAAGGCCGTGTGCACTCGATGTGCTTATCGGGGAAGTCATTCCAGACTTGGAACGGGTCCTTCCGGATGCCATGAAGAGCGCAGGGTGTAAACAACTGCAGATGGGGGCTCACGTTGGTATCAATGATGTGTGTCGCTTTGGATCGGAAGAGATTCGGTTATTCGTCGCGGTAAACGCTTTTACTCTTGCTTGCGAAATGAGAGTTCACCATTTGCACCATAGACGACAGAACTGATAGGGACTCTGTTACAGAACCGAGTGGAGGGTTTGAGTCAGAGGCTCAGACGGTTCTGTGACCGTTTAGGCTGCCGATTCTTCGACTTCAGCCATAGGGAGAAGCAATTTCAGGTTCCTCTAAATAGGTCATTACACGCAGGCGGCGGATGCACGGGTAGCGGGGACTTTGGGGCGTGGACTGGGCGCTTTCTTAGATTATAGGTTCTCAGGGAAACACAAAAGGTGCTTTGTTTCAAAGGGTGCAGGTCGAGCACAGGAAGAATGTAGATCTAGGAACCATTGGTATACCAGTTGTAAATTGTCGCTGTGTCGGGAAAATACCAGAGCTCCAAGCGCTAATAGAAAGCAGTGATGTTCAAACCATTATCGGCACTGAAAGCTGGCTAAAGCTGGAGATAAGTTCAGCCGAAACTTTTGCGAAGAACCTAACGGTATTCAGAAAGGATAGGCTAAATACATTTGGTAGTGGTGTGTTTGTTGCTGTTACTAGTTTATCTTGTAGCAAAGTTGAAGCAGATAGTTCCTGTGAGTTTGTACGGGTAGAGTTTATTCTTTGCAACCGGAATAAAATAATAATTGGATCCTTTTACCGACCCCCCCCCCCAACTCAGATAACACAGTTCCTGAAAGGGTCAAAGAAAACTTGAGCATAATTTCAAACACGTACCCGACTCAGACAATTATACACTCCTGGAAATTGAAATAAGAACACCGTGAATTCATTGTCCCAGGAAGGGGAAACTTTATTGACACATTCCTGGGGTCAGATACATCACATGATCACATTGACAGAGCCACAGGCACATAGACACAGGCAACAGAGCATGCACAATGTCGGCACTAGTACAGTGTATATCCACCTTTCGCAGCAATGCAGGCTGCTATTCTCCCATGGAGACGATCGTAGAGATGCTGGATGTAGTCCTGTGGAACGGCTTGCCATTCCATTTCCACCTGGCGCCTCAGTTGGACCAGCGTTCGTGCTGGACGTGCAGACCGCGTGAGACGACGCTTCATCCAGTCCCAAACATGCTCAATGGGGGACAGATCCGGAGATCTTGCTGGCCAGGGTAGTTGACTTACACCTTCTAGAGCACGTTGGGTGGCACGGGATACATGCGGACGTGCATTGTCCTGTTGGAACAGCAAGTTCCCTTGCCGGTCTAGGAATGGTAGAACGATGGGTTCGATGACGGTTTGGATGTACCGTGCACTATTCAGTGTCCCCTCGACGATCACCAGTGGTGTACGGCCAGTGTAGGAGATCGCTCCCCACACCATGATGCCGGGTGTTGGCCCTGTGTGCCTCGGTCGTATGCAGTCCTGATTGTGGCGCTCACCTGCACGGCGCCAAACACGCATACGACCATCATTGGCACCAAGGCAGAAGCGACTCTCATCGCTGAAGACGACACGTCTCCATTCGTCCCTCCATTCACGCCTGTCGCGACACCACTGGAGGCGGGCTGCACGATGTTGGGGCGTGAGCGGAAGACGGCCCAACGGTGTGCGGGACCGTAGCCCAGCTTCATGGAGACGGTTGCGAATGGTCCTCGCCGATACCCCAGGAGCAACAGTGTCCCTAATTTGCTGGGAAGTGGCGGTGCGGTCCCCTACGGCACTGCGTAGGATCCTACGGTCTTGGCGTGCATCCGTGCGTCGCTGCGGTCCGGTCCCAGGTCGACGGGCACGTGCACCTTCCACCGACCACTGGCGACAACATCGATGTACTGTGGAGACCTCATGCCCCACGTGTTGAGCAATTCGGCGGTACGTCCACCCGGCCTCCCGCATGCCCACTATACGCCCTCGCTCAAAGTCCGTCAACTGCACATACGGTTCACGTCCACGCTGTCGCGGCATGCTACCAGTGTTAAAGACTGCGATGGAGCTCCGTATGCCACGGCAAACTGGCTGACACTGACGGCGGCGGTGCACAAATGCTGCGCAGCTAGCGCCATTCGACGGCCAACACCGCGGTTCCTGGTGTGTCCGCTGTGCCGTGCGTGTGATCATTGCTTGTACAGCCCTCTCGCAGTGTCCGGAGCAAGTATGGTGGGTCTGACACACCGGTGTCAATGTGTTCTTTTTTCCATTTCCAGGAGTGTATATGTTGTTGTTGTGGTCTTCAGTCCAGAGACTGGTTTGATGCAGCTCTCCATGCTACTCTATCCTGTGCAAGTCTCATCTCCCATTACCTACCGCAACCTACATTCTTCTGAATCTGTTTAGTGTATTCATCTCTTGGTCTCCCTCTACGATTTTTACCCGTCCACGGTGCCCTCCAATATTAAATTGGTGATCCCTTGGTGCCTCAGAACGTGTGCAACCAACCGGTCTCTTCTTGTCAAGTTGTGCCACAAACTCCTCTTCTCCCAAATTCTATTCAATACCTCCTCATTAGCTCTGTGATCTACCCATCTAATCTTCAGCATTCTTCGGTAGCACCACATATCGAAAGCTTCTATTCTCTTCTTGTCTAAACTATTTATCGTCCATGTTTCACTTCCATACAGGGCTACACTTCATACAAATACTTTCAGAAACGTCTTCCTGACACTTAAATCTATACTGGATGTTAACAAATTTCTCTTCTTGAGCAAGGCTTTTCTTGCCATTGCCAATCTACATTTTATATCCTCCCTACTTCGACAATCATCAGTTATTTTGCTCCCCAAATAGCAAAACTCCTTTACTACTTTGTTTCATTTCCTAACATTATTCCCTCAGCATCACCCGACTTAATTCGATTACATTCCATTATCCTCGCTTTGCTTTTGTTGATGTTCATCTTTTATCCTCCTTTCAAGATATAGTCCATTCCGTTCAACTGCTCTTCCAGGTCCTTCGCTGTGTCTGATAGAATTATAATGTCATCGGCGAACCTCAAAGTTTTTATTTGTTCTCCATGGATTTTAATACCTACTCTGAACTTTTCTTTCGTTTCCTTTACTGCTTGCTCAATATACAGATTGAATAACACTGGGGAAAGGTTACAACCCTGTCTCACTCCCTTCCCAACCACTGCTTCCCTTTCATGTCCCTCGACTCTTCCAACTGCCATCTGGTTATAGCCTTTCGCTCCCTGATTTTTACCCCTGCCACCTTCAGAATTTGAAAGAGAGTATTCCAGTCAACATTGTCAAAAGCTTTCTCTAAGTATACAAATGCTAGAAACGTAGGTTTGCCTTTCCTTAATCTATTTTCTAAGATAAGTCGTAGGGTCAGTATTGCCTCACGTGTTCCAACATTTCTACGGAATCCAAACTGATCTTCCCCGAGGTCGGCTTCTACCAGCTTTTCCATTCGTCTGTAAAGAATTCGCATTAGTATTTTGCAGCCGTGACTTATTAAACTGATATTTCGGTAATTTTCACATTTGTCAACACCTGCGTTCTTTGGGATTGGAATTATTATATTCTTCTTGAAATCTGAGGTTATTTCGCCTGTTTCATACATCTTGCTCACCAGATGGTAGTTTTGTCAGGACTGGCTCTCACAAGACTGTCAGTAATTCTAATGGAATATTGTCTACTCCTGGGGCCTTGTTTCGACTAAGGTCTTTCAGTGCTCCGTCAAACTCTTCACGCGGTATCATATCTCCCATTTCATCTTCATCTACATCCTCTTCCATTTCCATAATATTGTCCTCAAGTACATCGCCCTTGTATAGACCCTCTATATACTCCTTGCACCTTTCTGCTTTCCTTTCTTTGCTTAGAACTGGTTTTCCATCTGAGCTCTTGATATTCATACAAATGTTTCTCTTTTCTCCAAAGGTCTCTTTAATTATCCTGTAGGCAGTATCTATCTTACCCCTAGCGAGATAAGCCTCTACATCCTTACATTTGTCCTCTAGTCACCCCTGCTTAGCCATTTTGCACTTCCTGTCGATCTCATTTTTGAAAAGTTTGTACTCCTTTTTGATTGCTTCATATACTACATTTTTATATTTTCTCCTTTCATCAATTAAATTCAATAATTCTTCTGTTACCCAAGGATTTCTACTAGCCCTTGTTTTTTTACCTACTTGATCCTCTGCTGCCTTCACTACTTCATCCCTCAAAGATAGCCATTCTTCTTCTACTGTATTTCTTTCCCCCATTCTTGTTAATCGTTCCCTAATGCTCTTCCTGAAACTCTCTACAACCTTTGGTTCTTTCAGTTTATCCAGGTCCCATCTCCTTAAATTCCCACCTTTTTGCAGTTTCTTCAGTTTTAATCTACAGTTCATAGCCAATAGACTGTGGTCAGTCCACATCTGCCCCTTGAAATGTCTTACAATTTAAAACCTGGTTCCTGAATCTCTGTCTTACATTCATATAATCTATCTGAAACCTTCTAGTATCTCCAGGTGTCTTCCATGTATACAACCTTCTTTCATGATTCTTGAACCAAGTGTTAGCTATGGTTAAGTTACGTTCTGCGCAAAATTCTACCAGGCCGCTTCCTCTTTCATTCCTTACTCCCATTCCATACTCACCTAATAAGTTTCCTTATCTTCCTTTTCCTACTGTCGAGGTCCAGTCACCCATGACTATTAAATTTTCGTCTCCGTTCACTATCTGAATAATTTCTTTTATTTCATCATACATTTCTTCAATCTCTTCGTCACCTTCGGAGCTAGTTGGCATATAAACTTGTACTACTGTGGTAGGCGTGGGCTTCGTATCTATCTTGGCTACAATAATGCGTTCACTGTGCTGTTTGTATTAGGTTACCCGCATTCCTATTTTCCTATTCATTATAAACCTACTCCTGCATTGCCCCTATTTCATTTTGTGTTTATAACCCTGTAGTCACCTGACCAGAAGTCTTGTTCCTCCTGCCACCGAACTTCACTAATTCCCACTATATCTAACTTTAACCTATCCATTTCCCTTTTTAAATTTTCTAACCTACCTGCCCGATTAAGGGATCTGACATTCCACGCTCCGATCCGTAGAACGCCAGTTTTCTTTCTCCTGATAACGACATCCTCCTGAGTAGTCCCCGCCCGGAGATCCGAATGGGGGACTATTTTTCCTCCGGAATATTTTACCCAACAGGACGCCATCATCATTTAACCATACAGTAAAGCTGCATGCCCTGGGGAAAAATTACGGCTGTAGTTTCCCCTTGCTTCCAGTCGTTCGCAGTACCCGCACAGCAAGGCCGTTTTGGTTAGTGTTACAAGGCCAGGTGAGTCAATTATCCAGACTGTTGCCCCTACAACTGCTGAAAAGGCTGCTGCTCCTCTTCAGGAACCACACGTTTGTCTGGCCTCTCAACAGATACCCCTCCATTGTGGTTGCACCTACGGTACGGTTATCTGTATCGTTGAGGCACGCAATCCTCCTCACCAATGGCAAGATCCATGGTTCATGGGGAGGGGGGGGGGTGGAGGGATATATAGTGTTCACTTAAATTTACCCTCGATATGTTTAAATCTGGAGGTACGCCGAAAACATCATCCAAAGTTGTGCTAAGCGCGTTCTCTGATAATTATTTCGGGCAGTTAGATAATGAACCCACTCGAATAGTATATGGTTGTGAAAACACACTTGACCTCTTAGCAAACAAATAATCCTGAACTAACAACGAGCATCAAAACGGATACATGTTTGTCGTAGCGAGACTATATACCGTAACTCCCAAATACACCCAAATTAAAAATGTAATTGTAGACCATACGTGGCCTGAATTCAAAGAAATAGTATCGACAGCAGGTGAGAGATTTATACCAAATAAATTAACAAACGACGGAGCTGATAGCCCATCGTACACAAAACAGGTCAGAGCACTCTTGTAGGAACAAGGAAAAAATGGATGCCAAATTTAAACGAACGAAAATCCCCGAGATGGGTGATCTTTTACAGAAGCTCGCAACTTAGCGCGGACTCCAATGCGAGATGCTTAATATAGTTTCCAGAACGAAACTTTGTCTCGAAACCTGGCAGAATTCGAAAGAAATTCTGGTCGCAAAAGTATGCTAGCGGTAAGACACAATCAATGCCTTCTCTGTGCGATGGCAATGGAAATACTGTAGATGACAGTGCTGCTGAGCAGAGTTACTAAACACAGACATCCGAAATTAAGATTTAGACCGCCTGGCCAAACAGGCCACCAGTAAACCATCTCTGGACGTTGGCCTCCCGGAGACTGACTTGCGAGCATTCTTACGCCACAAAGTTTTCGCGCTTTGGGCGCTGAATGGCGCGATCTGACCACACCCAATAAACTCCATGGTATCAAGGAGACGACGACTGTGTGGCGGTCAGCCGTGCGAGCCACTCGCAGGGACTCACTTGTCCTTTGTCGGCTCCGCATTGGCCACACCCGGCTGACGCACAGTTTCTTACTGCGTCGTGAGGACCCGCCTCTATGTCGTTGCGGGGCGGCTTTGACGGTGGTCCACATTTTGTTGGCCTGTCCCCTTTTAGCTGTGCTCAGGCAGACATTCGCGCTGCCTGATACGCTCCCTGCACTTTTAACAAATGACACTGCCATGATAGGCTTAGTTTTGCGTTTTATTCGGGCAGGGGGCTTTTATCACTTAACCTAAGTTTTTGTCTGTTTTTGTGTTGAGTCTGGCCTTTGGCCTACGATTTTAGACTGAGTTTTTAATGTGTTTCTCGGTGGTTGGCTTTTACTTTTTGTCTCTATGGTCGGCCAACCACTGTCACCCTATGTGTGATTTTAATTCCTTTTGTCTGGTCTCTAAGTCTTTGTTGTCCTGTGTCGTCTGCCGTCTTTTCCATTGTTCGTTTTTATTCTGTGTGGGTGTTTGAAATTTTGGGAAAAGGGACCGATAACCGTAGCAGTCTGGTCCCTTCAATCCCACAACCAACCAACCAACCATCCGAAATTCCTTCACCAAAGGTGATGACGTAAATATTCCAGAAATCAAAAACAGCTGCCAATATGAGTAACTTGGCAGATATCGTCAGAGTAGTGAAGTAACTTAAATCACTTAATCTAAGCGAATGTTCGGGTCCAGACTGTATACCAATTAGGATCTTTTCAGAGTGTACGAGATACAATAGCTCCATACTTAACAATCACATACAACCGCTCGCTCGACAGACGATCCTTACCCAAACAATGGAAAATTCCGCAGGTCATATCAAGAAAGACAATAGGAGCAATCCATTAAATTACAGGTCCATATCATTAACGTAGATATGGAGCAGGATTGTGTTCGAACATTATCTATTACCTCGAAGAGAGCGGCCATACAGTCAACATGGATTTAGAAAAACATCGTTCATTTGTCTCCCAGGGGACTCACCACTCTTTGGCGGTTTGGTGCTTGGCTACCATGGGGCCCCAGCCTTAGCAGCATTTTTTTCGCTTCCGCGCTGCATGTCTATCCTCCTGCTATTCTTTTTCCTCCCCTTTGGAGAACCTGTATGGGGTGTTATTGGGAATATTCTGCATTGTCTGTCGCTGATAAAGAACAGTATCTTTGTTTCTCGTTGCCTTTTCCTTTTTTTGTTTCCCTTCTCCTCTCGTTCCTCTGCTTCGACGTTTGAGGTTCATCTTTTTCTTCCTTCTTTGTGTGTGCTCCTGAAGGCTGGCCCACGCGTCTGGCGCGTAACAGGTGACTGGGTAATGTGTATTTCCCAGCCCCATGTCGACAGGTAGGGTTCGCACATATGCCCTGGTACAGGCCAGGCCCAGGGAAGGGTGGTTGCCTGAGCTGCAACCTTCTCAAACTGCCGATTGGTCTCTCTGTCAGGTCACCTAAAGTGAGTGCGCCCTCTTCTGAAAGGGGGGGGGGGGGGTGGGAGGCAGTTGGAAGGAGCGCGCCATCAAAGACGCTGGCAGTCATGGGGATTTTCTCACAATGAGTCAATCATCGTCCCAATCAACGTCTACGAAACGTAAACGTAATGAATTGGGAAATACGTGTCACGGGTTTACGGGACCAAACAGCTGAGGTCATCGGTCCCTAAGCTTACACACTACTTAACCTAACCTAACTTAAACTTACGCTAATGACGATACACACACCCATGCCCGAAGGACGACTCGTACCTCCGACGGGGACAGCCGCTCGGACCGTGACAAGACGCCTTAGACCATGTGGCTAAAACGTAATGAGGCTGATGATCAAAGACCCTTCTCGCTGCACCACCGTCCCTCGTGGTCTCACGTACTGAAGACCTTCAGTCCTTCGCCACGGTAAATCCGTTTATTATTCAGAAAGGTGTTAATGCAATTGCCGGCGCTGTGAAATCCTGCTCTCGTTTACGGAATGGCACTTTGCTTCTGGAGACTACTTCTGATTCTCAAGCACAACTACTGCTTGCTGCCTCGCTTCTCCATGGCTACCCAGATCGTGTCGAGGCTCACAGAACTCTGAATTCTTCCCTTGGCGTAATTTACACCTGTTCGACGGTCTAACCAATGCCGCAATCCAATCTTACCTCTGTGATCAGGGTGTCACTGCCGTCCATCATGTAATGAAAAAGGTAGATTCCTCTTAGTGCCTACCTGCACTCTCTTTCTCACCTTTTATAGAGTGGTGCTTCCGTCCAAGATCAAAGCAGGCTATGAAATTATCACAGTCCGGCCGTACATTCCGAACCCGATGTGCTTCTACCAGTGTCATCATTTCAACCACACTAGACCGTCTTGCCAACACCCAGCCAAATGTGTAACCTGTGGTAGGTATGCATACGAGGGCGATTATCCGCCTTCTTCACGCCGCTGTATCGACTGCAATGGCGGCCATGCCGCCTTCTCTCGGTATTGTCCCGTGTATCTTGATGAGGGACCTGTCGAAGAGATTCGGGTAAAGGAAAAAGTGCCTCATCTAGTAGCTTTCAAGTTACAGGCTAGACACAGACCCTGCGTTCTCCCGTCTGGCACCTATAGTTCTGTTCTTGTTACCCCTCGCTCCATGAACGACATGGCCACGCTGACATGCTACCTCCAATTCAGCTCTGAGATTGTGAAATCGCCCATGCCAGGTAGCATCGCCTTTTTCCCGTCCAGCTGTGCAACAAGCCGTCAAACTCTCGCCTCAAGGAGCGAAGCCACCAGCTACACAACCGGTAGGCTGGAAAGGACAGCAGCTAAATGGGTAGCACAGTACTTGTGGCGTGCACATGTTTTTTTTTAGATTAGGTTCCTGTCCACGGGAAACAAACTGTTGCCCTGAAAAATTACCAGTTCATGACACTGATGTGGGTGTGCCAACTGTAACAATTGTTAGTTCGCCTAAACAGGTCATTCCAAAGGATTTAAATATGCTAAATCTCATGTTAGTAAATTGTCGAAGTGTATGTAGCAAGATCCCCGAGTTATTCTCAAAAATAAACAGTAGTAATGCCAGTATTGTATTAAGTACCGAAAGCTGGTTGAAACCGGACACAAATAGCAGTGAAATTTTGAACTCGGATTGGACAATGTTTAGGAAGGATAGGACTGATTCTATGGGAGGTGGTGTATTCATTGCAGTCAAAAGCTGTTTAAACGCAGTTGAGATCGATACTGAATCGGACTGTGAAGTAGTCTGGATAAATCTGTCAATCAGACAAGGAGTGCCCATTGTATTAGGATGATTTTATAGACCACCAGCATCCGCAGCAAACGTCGCATAACGTTTCAAGAAAAGTCTTGAGTACATAGGAAATTAATATCGAAATTATCCATTAGTTATTGGTGGACACTTATATCTGCCGTCCATAGACTGGGAAAATTGCACGTTTATCACAGGGGGCAGAAGCAAAGAATCGTGTGAAGTTATTCTAGGAGCGCTCTCAACATACAACCTTGAGCAATTGGTTAGAAAACCATCTCCAGATGGGAACATAAGGTATCTTGGCGACAAACAGACCTGATCTTTTTGAGGATGTTAAGCTAGAAGAAGATATTACCGAACATAATGTCGTTGTGGCTTCTATGTCAGTGGAAGTTGCAAAAAAAAAAAAAAAAAAAAAAAAAAAAAAAAGGGCGTAGCGATTTTTCTTGTTTGGGAAAGCAAATAAAAGTGTCATTAATGAATGTCTTCGTAGTCAGCTCCAAGCATTCACCGCGGGACACAAAGATATTGAGCACCACGTGCTAGAGAAACATGTGCCTAGCAAAAATATAGGGGGGAGAAAGGATCCACCTTGGTTCAACAAACATGTTAGAAAGTTGCTGAGAAAGCAGAGAATTTTGCACAGTCGCTTTAAACGTAGTCACTGCCCCGATAATAAACATAAATTATGCGAAATGAAAGTAGCTGTCAAAAGGTCAACGAGGGATTCTTTTAACGAATCTCAAAGCTACATTTTATCTGCAGATTCTAAAAATAACCCCAAAAAATTTTGGTCGCACGTAAAATCTATGAACGCTACAAATAATTCAATACCTTCTCTTGCTGACAGTACGGGTAATGTAATGCCTGATGGTAAACAGAAGGCCGAAATTCTAAACCTAGCTTTCAAAAACTCGTTTAGGGTAGAGGGCTGCAGCACCATTCCCCCATTTAATTATCGTACAAAAGCATGGATGGCTGACATTGTGTTTAGTGTATCTGGGATTGTAAAACAGTTAAGATCCTTAGACGCCAGGAAGGCATCTGGCCCAGACAGTATCCCCGTAAGATTTTATGTTGGCTATGCTACAAATATAGCACCATTCTTATCCATCACCTATCAGAGATCACTGGAACAGCGGAGAGTTCTACGAGACTGGATCAAGGCTCAGGTCATATCAAGCTATAAAAAGGATAGAAAATTGGATGCACATAGTTACCGGCCAATTTCACTGACATCGATTTGTTGTAGAATCATGAACCATATTTTGTGTTCAGATATAATGACCTTTCTAAACGAGAAGCTCATCTGCAGAAACCAGCACAGTTTTTGGAAACAGCGGTCATGTGCATGATATAAAACAGGCTCTAGATACCGGCTCCCTGGTTGATGCCATATTCGTCGACTTTCGAAAGGCGTTCGACTAAGTTCCGCACCGTGGATTGCTCCAAAAAGTGCGCGCTTACGGTCTATCCGGTGACATATGCGGCTGGATAGAAAGTTTTCTAACAGACAGAGAGCAGTATGTCGTCCTGAATGAGGAGACTTAAACAGAAACAAGCGTAACATCATGTGTGCGCCATGGCAGCGTAATAGGTCCACTGCTTTTTACGATTTACATGAACGATCTGGTTGATGGTATTGACAGCGGCATTAGACTGTTTGTCGATGATGCTGCAGTCTACAGGAAAGTAGTGTCACACGAAAGTTGTGAACAAATCAATGAGGATTTGTAGAGAAAAAATGCGTGGTGCAATGATTGGCAGTTATCTCTCAATATTAGTAATTGTAAACCTACTGCGTATAAAAAAGCGAAAATCCCCATTAATTTACGAGTGCAAAATAAATGTCCAGTCTTTGGAAGCGGTAACATCCGTCAAGTATGTGGGTGTGACTACTCGAAATGATCTAAAATGGAATGATCAGATTACACAAGTAGAAGGTAAGGCGAACTCGAGATTGGGGTTTATTGGTAGAATCCTGAAGCGATGGAGTCCTTCAAAAAAGCAAATAGCTTACTATACGTTAGTTCGTCCAGTCGTAGAATATTGTTCGTCGGTATGGGACCGTTGTCAGTTGGGTCTGATTCAAGAGATTGAGAAGGTCCAAAGAAGAGCGGCAAGATTCGTGACTGGTATATTTAGCCATCGCGAGAGCATTACAAATCTCATAGAAAGTTTGAAGTGGGACACACTTGAAGATAGACGACGCGCTAAACGGAAGGGGCTGCTCACTAAATTCCAAAATCCGATCTTCGCCGGGGATGTAGAGCATATATTATTACCAACGCACAATGATCACCATTCAAAGATAAGGTAAATTAGAGCTCGTATTGAGGCGTTCAGACAGTCGTTTTTCCATCGCGCGATCTGCGAGTTGAACAGAGGGGGAAGGGGGAGGAGGAGGGAGGGGATATGACTTTGACGCGAATAGTGCCCTCCGCCGCACACCGCTTCGTGGCTAGCGGAGTATATATGTAGTTACGTAGATATGTAGGACAGAAGACTTCCTCTGTCCCTCCAGCCAAAGGACACCCTTGTCTTCCTCTAACCTGAAAGGCTTGAAGTCCACCAAAGGCAAACGGTCTTCTCCTTCGCCAACTCGAAGATCCTTTTCGATGGTGTCACCATGTGGTACCTTAGCCCGGCCGGCCTCCGTGTCGCCAGTGCATACCACCAACCAGTTTTCAGCGCTGGACTCCACAGACCGACCGCACAAGCAAGCCGGTGCTTCTGTGGACCCCTTGGAGCAGGATCCTCTTGTTTCTGTGCCCTGTAGTAGCGACTCTACACCTGCTGTCACTCGGCAGCCGCCGAGGTGACACCTCATCGTCTCTTCCTCATCATGACTGTCCTCCCATGGAACGTTCGCGGCATTCGGTCACACACAGAGGATTTACAGCTGCTTTTAGCATCGCAGCGTCCCCTTGTACTCTGCCTTCAGCAAACGAAATTGCGCCATCGCGACCGCTTTGAGCTTTCACATTTCTTACTGGTGCGTTTTGACCTTTCCCCTGAGGTCTGCATTCCATCTCATGGAGGCGTCATGTTGTTCATACGGAATGACGTTCATAGTCACCCATCTTCCTGACTACCCATCTTCAAGCTGTTGCAGTTCGCCTTTTCCTTCCCCATCTGACTTTTTCCTTCTGTACCATTTATGTCCCTCTGTCATTTGATGTCACCAGATCAGACTTTCTTCAGCTTATTGGGCATCTACCTTCCCCATTTTTGCTACTCGTTGACTTTAATGTGAATCATCCCCTTTGGGGGTCTCCCAGGACCTGTCAGAGAGGTACCCTCTTGGCTGACCTGCTTAACCAACTTAACCTCCTCTGCCTTAGCACTGAAGCACCCACTTTCCTTTCCGACTCCTTACACACATATTCCCATTTGCACCTATCCTTCACTGACCAGATTGCCCATCCTCTTGAGTGGTCCGTTCTTCCTGACACTTACTCCAGTGACCATTTCCCGTATGCTATTCGTTTGCTAACTCCTACCCCAACTGCGTGCACGCCCAAATGGCAGCTTACTAAGTCTGACTGGCAGCTTTACTCCTCCCTGGAGACCTTCAAAGAACAAGATTTCCTCTGTTGTGATGACCTGGTAGAATATCTCACAAACGATATCCTTACTGCTGCAGAACGTTCCATTCCTCGCACTTCCTCTTTACCTCGTCGTGTTCCAGTCCCTTGGCGGACTGAGGCATGCCACGACACAATTAGCAGACAATGACATCGTCGACCCTACTGATATCTACACCACTTTGGGCGGACATTTTCCGGAAGTTTCGAGCTCTTCCAACTATCACCCTCCCTTACTCCATCGGAACCCAGCGGAGGAGGCTCGGGCGATACCCTTCTCTTCTCCGAATTGTGTGAGTGCTACAATTCCGCGTTTACTATGAGGCAGCTAGATCATGCTTTCAGTTCAACCTGGTCCTCCACCCCAGGGCCAGACGCCATCCACATTCAGATGTTGCAGCACCTTTCTCTTGCAGGAAAGCACTTTCTGCTTGACATGTACAACCACATCTGCGCAGAGGGCTCATTTCCCGGACGCTGGCGTGAAGCCACCGTCATACCTATACCTAAGCCCGGTAAAGACAAAAATCTTCATTCTAGCTACCACCCCATCTCTCTTACCAGCTGCGTTTGCAAGGTGATGGAACGTATGATTTATGCCCAGCTGGTATGATGGCTCGAGTGTCGCAATTTACTGCACAGTGTGGATTTCGAGCGCGGAATTCTGCATTTGACCATCTCGTTACTTTGTCCACCCATGTCATGAATGGTTTTCTCCGGAAATCCCACACTGTGGCCGTGTTTTTCGATTTGGAGAAGGCCTACGACACCTACTGAAGACATGGTATCCTCCGTACTCTTCACACGTGGGGTTTCGGTGGGCGCCTGCCCTGTTTCCTTCAGGCATTTTTAAACGATCGAGTTTTCAATGTGTGTGTGAGTTCTGCCTTGTTGGACACCTTTATCCAGGAAAACGGTGCTCCGCAGGGTTCCGTCTTGAGCCTCGTCCTCTTTGCTATCGCCATTAACCCTATAATAGCCTGTCTCCCCCTGGGCATCTCTGGCTTCCTTTTTGTTGACGATTTTACCATGCCGGCCGAGATGGCCGAGCGGTTCTACGCGCTACAGTCTGCAGCCGCGCGACCGCTACGGTCGCAGGTTCGAATCCTGCCTCGGGCATGGATGTGTGTGATGTCTTTAGGTTAATTAGGTTTAAGTAGTTCTAAGTTCTAGGGGACTGATGACCACAGAAGTTAAGTCCCATAGTGCTCAGCCATTTGATTTTACCATTTATTGTAGTTCTCCACGGACCTGTCTCACCGACCGGCGTCTTCAGCTATGTCTTGATTGTCTTTACTGCTGGAGCATCGACAATGACTCTCGCTTTTCTACTGACAAAACCGTTTGTATGAATTTCTGTCGATGCAATTGGTTTCTCCCACCATCTTTACAATATGGCCTGTTGCCCTTCCGTTCGTTGAAACTACGAAGTTTCTTGGGTTTATGCTCGATAGGAAACACTCTTGATCCTCCCATGTGTCTTACCTGGCAGCCCACTGTATGCGGTTACTCAATGTCCTACATGTCGATCCCGGCGGAGGTTCGAGTCCTCCCTCGGGCATGGGTGTGTGTTTTATCCTTAGGATAATTTAGGTTAAGTAGTGTGTACGCTTAGGGACTGATGACCTTAGCAGTTAAGTCCCATAAGATTTCACACACATTCGAACTTTTTTTTCCCTACATGTCCTCAATGGTAGTTCCTGGGGTGCCGATCGAACCACCCTCCTCTGTTTGTACTGGTCTCTTGTCCGTTCGAAACGGGTGCACGTCCATCCCTCTTACGCCATCTTAACACTATCCACCATTGTGGGATTCTTTTGGCCACGGGCGCCTTGCACGCTAGCCTGGCTGTGAGAGTCTGTATGCTGAAACTGCTGAGCTACCACGGTCCAACCGCCGTGACTTTCTCCTTAACATACCGTTTGTCTGCCAGGCGTGGCCGCACATCGTATGCCTCCTTCTTCGATGCTTCCTTTGATCGCCAGTATGGGGCGCGTCCCTCTTCTCTGTTACCTCGTGGAGTCCGCTTTCGGCACTTGCTACAGCGGCTTAACTTCACACTACCTGCAACTTTACCAGTGGGTATGAACCCTTCACCACCTTGGCTTCGTGAAGCGGCCCATATTAACCTTTTCCTTCATTCGCTTCGTAAGGATACTACTCCAGGCACGGTCTATCGCCTTCAGTTTCACGACCTTCGCATGGAATTTCGCGATAGTGCCTTTGCATACACTGATGGCTCTCGGACTGACTGTGGGATCGGGTGTGCCTTCGTCATTGGCACCCGTGTCTTTCGATATCGGCTTCCGACACACTCCTCAGTATTTACAGCCGAGCTCTTCGCTTTGTACCAGGCCACGGAGTGCATCCGGTGACACAACCTTTTCAATTGTGTCCTCTGCTCAGACTCACTCAGCGCCCTTCAAAGTTTATGTGCGCTGTACACCGCCCATTCCTTAGTGCAGCGCCGGCCGATGTGGCCGTGCGGTTCTAAGCGCTTCAGTTTGGAACCGCGTGACCGCTATGGTCGCAGGTTCGAATCCTGCCTCGGGCATGGATGTGTGTGATGTCCTTAGGTTAGTTAGGTTTAAGTAGTTCTAAGTTCTAGGGGACTGATGACCTCAGTAGTTAAGTCCCATAGTGCTCAGAGCCATTTGAACCATTTGAACCTTAGTGCAGCGGGTCCAGGAAAACTTTCACTTGGTCACTTTTAGTGGAGCCAGTGTGATGGTTCTGTGGGTTCCTGGTAATGTCGGTCTGCCAGGAAACAAGGCTGCTGACGCTGCTGCCAAGGCTGCAATCGTCGTACCTCAGCCCAAGAGTTCGTATACTCCCTCCGATGATCTCGTGTTGCCGTGTGTCAAGAGGTGGTTCAATGGTTCAAATGGCTCTGAGCACTATGGGACTTAACATCTGAGGTCATCAGTCCCCTAGAACTTAGAGCTACTTAAACCTAACTAACCTAAGGACATCACACACATCAATGCCCGAGGCAGGACTCGAACCTGCGACCGTAACGGTCGCGCGGTTCCAGGCTGAAGCGCCTAGAACCGCTCAGCCACACCGGCCGGCCAGGAGGTGGTGTCCCTTTGGCGTCACCAATTGGCCCCCTTCACGGGAATAAGCTCCGGCTTATTAAGCCTCTCCCAGCTGCTTGGACGACGTCCTCTCGGCACTCCCGCCCGGAGGAGGTCATTTTAACTAGGCTGCGTGTTGGGCACAGCCGGCGGAGGTTCGAAACGTCCCTGGGGCATGGTTGTGTGTGTTTGTCCTTAGGGTAATTTAGGTTAAGTAGTGTGTAAGCTTAGGGACTGATGACCTTAACAGTTAAGTCCCATAAGATTTCACACACATTTGAAAATTTTTTTGGGTACTGCCTTTTTAGCCATCGTCATTTGATAGTGGCACTACCCCACCACTTTGTCCACATTGCGCCCAAGTTTTAACTGTCCGCCACTTCCCGATGGAATGCCCATTCTTATCCGTTTGCGTTCCCACTTGGGTTTGCCGTCTGAGTTATCGGTCGTTTCAGCAAATGACTCGCGGGAATACGACCGCATTTTACTTTCTATCGTCCAAAGCAATATGACGAACGCCATTTAATTTTTAGTTTTAGACCTCCGTTCTTATATGGTGTCCTATTTAGCCCTTTTTCCAAGTGCCTGTTTTAGCTGTCTTCTGTTATGTCAATTGGGACTGATGTATAGTCGTTTTTTTAACTCTTCTGTCTTCGTGTTCTATAATTCTGACTTGGACGCGTATGACCCAAGTTAGTTTTTCGCCCTAAAGCGAAACAAAACCAACCAAATCGTTCTTGTGAAACACAACTAGCCCTTTACTCACATGAAGTGCTCAACGCTATCTGGAAGGGATTTCAAACTGATTCCCCATTTCTACATTTCAGAAGGCTATGGAGACCATATGCAACTGGATTCGTGATTCCCTGTCTCAGAGGTTCTGAGTAACTGACAGAATGTAATCGAATAAAACAGCAGTGATTTCTGACGTTCTCCAAGGTAGTATTATAGGCCCTCTGCTATTCCTTATCCACAGAAACGATTTAGGAGACAGTCTGAGTTGCCTTATTAAGTTTGTTGCTGGTAATGTTGTCGTTTATCCTCTAGTAAAGTCATCAGAAGATCAAAACAAACTGCAAAACGATTTAGAAAATGAATGTAAATGGTCCGAAAATTGATAATTGATCCAAAGTAATGAAAAGTGTGAGGTCATCCACATGAGTGCTAAAAGCAATACGTTCAACTTCGGTTGCACGATAAATTAATCAAATCTAAAGGCCGTAAATTGAACGAAATACCTACGAATTACAATTACGAACATTTTAAATTGGAAAGAACACATAGAAAATGTTGTGGGAAAGGCGAACCAAAGACTGCATGTTATTGGCAGAACACTTAGAAGATGCAACAGATGTACTAAAGAGACTGCCTATATTACGCTTTTTCGCCCTCTTTTGAAGTAATGCCAAACAGGATGAATAGAATACATTGAGAAAGAAGGGCAGCACATTTTGTATTATCGAGAATAGTGGAGAGAGTGTCTTGAACATGATACAGGGTTTGCGATGGAAATCACTGAAACAGAGGCGTTTCTTGTTGCGGCTGGATATTCTCAAGAAATTTGTCACCAACTTTCTCCTCCGAATGCGAAAGTATTTCGTTGACGCCGCTTTCATAGGCGGAAAAGATCATCATAACAAATTAAAGGAAGTCAAAGCTCGCACAGAAAGATACAGGTGTTCTTTTCTTCCGCGTGCTGTTCGACAGTGGAATAATAGAGAATTATTATGAAAGTGGTTCGATGAACCCTCTGCCAGGCACTTAAGTGTGATTTG
Source organism: Schistocerca cancellata (assembly GCF_023864275.1). Classification (NCBI taxonomy): domain Eukaryota; kingdom Metazoa; phylum Arthropoda; class Insecta; order Orthoptera; family Acrididae; genus Schistocerca; species Schistocerca cancellata. The sequence continues at coordinate 129,320,398 of NC_064629.1, forward strand.
CAGAGTAGCCATGTAGATTCAAATCTCTCCCCACGTGATTTCCTTATTTTTGGAGCCTGCACGCCTGGGTACAGTCATGGTTGCATATGCAACCGCTAACATTTTTCCATGAAGCCACTGAATGTCCTGTCTCACAGTGGGTAAATGTTTTTATAGTTAAGGCGATTACTTTTGAAACAAACAGTTTACTTACTTCTTTCAATCTGTCTCGTTTTCATTTGACTAAACCTTATAAAATCCTGCGTGCGTAAGCTGTTTCATTTTGCTGTTCTTAAACTGTAAGAGTATTACCAAGACATGTACAGTATCCTTATAAAGTGATTTACTGATAAATAAAACTACTACTACTACTACTACTACTACTACTACTACAGTGTATGTACCCTCAAGTCACCGTACGGTGCGTAGTGTAGGGTACATAATTTACCAGTATTGTATTCCTCACTTTCTGATGCACTGGAGAAGAAAGACAGGCAGTACCACTCTGTAGAAGGCGGAATTATTCTACTTTTAGCTTCTGTGTCAATGTGGGAAATGTGAGAGAAAGTAGTATCGCTGTCTTGTAATAAGTAGACATTGTAAGAACCAGGTCAATTATGAGGGTTACAATTTGAAACAGCAACCAGCCACAAGGATGGTTTAAAGAGTTTCTTTAAAATAAACCATTACCAAATTCGTATTTATTACAAATCCGTCTTCAAGTGGCTCTTACAGATTTTCTTTGTTTCGTGCAGGGGCCTTGTCTTGTAGTTTTAAATTGCGACACCATGTAGGCAATATCCAACAAACGTCAAACTGGCGTGAAGTTTACTACATGCAGAGAGATTACACTATGATCACTTGTGTGGAGTATCGTGGACAGACGTTCCAAACCATGCCGACAGTGTCCTCGAGTCTTTCGGGGCGGCATGTCTGAGTAAAATCTTCTCGGTTTTCAAGCCGCGTCAGTTCAAATAAAATTTCTCGAGCTTTCGATGGCCATCCCCGCCATCGTCGTCAGTAGTAAAACTACTCACTGCCGGTGCTGTTTTTGTTTCTTTATTGTTATTTCAATTCCCCACACTTGGGGGCAGACTGGCACCGGATAAGAACGCTCTTCAACCAAAGGTTACAAAACTATACTTAAAGATGGTTAAAATATATAAAAGGTTACAATGACAGATGATTTTGTAAAACTACTTAGGTGGACGATATTGACCATTTGTACGTAAAAGCAGGTGACTATGAACAAGGATTTTGTAAAACACAAATAGATGGGAAACCCTGATGGTTTTTAAGACTCGTTTGACGATTTTACATTACAGTTAAAATATAGTCACTCTTGAACGGAGATGATGCTATGGTGTAATGGTGAGGCCAGTTAAAATGTTATGATGAGGTGCGATGAAGAGTATGACTATTGAGCCCTTTAGAACCGCAGGTAACCACTATGTCTGCAATGTGGGTAAATGGGGAAGGAGAAAATTGGAGGACGGTGTGAGATCGAGCGTTGTGATTACGGTTGGAAATAGGGGTCCATCTCAGGACAGACTGCATCGTTGTGGAGTGGGAGCTGCTTAAAACTCCGCCGGGAGAGGATGGATAAGACATGGAGGTGCATGGAAGGTGCAGTATGTATTTGGTGGCGCAGAAGGGTTCCTGGACTGATGATTAGTGGGTGGGAAGTTGTATCGAATCCGAAGATCCTCTAGGAGGGGAGAAGGTGTGGGAAGTGGATGAGTTTGTACAGGATGCGAGTTGGGGAAGGTAGGCGGATGCGGAAGGTGAGGCGGAGTGAATGTCATTCCAGAATTTCAAGGGATTATAGAATTTAGGCGAGGCAGAGATCCAGGCAACGTTAGCGTGGGTTAGGATGGGGAAGATGAGAGATTTGTAGATAAGGATAATGGTAGAAGGATGTAGATTCCAGGTGCGGCTGTTAGTAGCTTTAGTAAGTTTGGTCAGTTTCAGGCTTTGTGTTGGATGGTAAGGAGGATGTGCGTTCCATGTTAGTTTTCTGTCTGAAGGTAGTTCTAAATAGCTCACAGTGTTTGACAGAGGGATGGGTTGGTTGTAGATAGAGAGATGGAAATCTGAACGACGGATAGTCCGAGTGGTTCGACCGTAGATGGAGGCTTGGCTTTTCTGCGGGTTTACTTGAAATGTCCACGTATTACACCACTCGACTAGGAGATTCAGCTGGCGTTAGAGGGAGGCATAAGACAGCTGAAGGGTAAAATGAGTTGTTAGGTAATCAGTATTGTCAGCATATTGTTGGAAGTACGTTGGGGTGGCGGCTTGGGAATGTCTGCAGTGTACAGGAAGTGAAGCAGGGGTGAGAGGACAGAGCTTTGAGGTAATCAGCAGCGGGGTGAAAGATGTGGGAGCAGGCATGGTTGATTGTGACGTACGTAGAACGGTATTGAAGCAGGGACGCTATTAGACGGACGTAGTTAACTGGGAGAGCATAGGCTTGTAGCTTAAACAGCAGTTCAGAATGCCATACCAGGACGAAGGCTTTTGGGATATCGAGGGAGACAAATGTGGCAGACTTCTGTTTATTCGGTTGATGGAAGACGGGGCCAAGCACGGTTTTCCGCTTATATAGCCACGATTGGGGCCTCTGACACCAATCAGGGAGGGCCGAAACGACGCATGCGAGGAAGGTGATTGGACAGCTCATAGCAGATCCGGCCCTTCGCGGGACCGAGTGACGTCAGGTGGCGCGAGGGGCTGGCGCCAAATTTGAAACTGTCGCTCTCGCCTACCTACAAGCGTCAGTCATTCGTCATTGCTCCCATTCGACATCCAAACCCGCCCGCACGCCCTGCTGAGTGCGTATGCACGGTCTCTGTTAAAATTGTTGCTGTTTATTTTAATCTCAGCCGCCTCTTTTATAACTGAATCCCATTATGTTGACGCATGAGCCAAGATTCTCGTGTTTTCAAACAGTATTTTGTGTCCGTTTTCAAGGCATTTCTCAGCTATGGCCGACTTGTGAAGTTCCCTTCGGTTAATATGTCGCTTGTGCTAGTTACAACGCTCTGCAGCTGTGCGAAGTGTCTGATCTATACAGATGCTACCGCATTCACAAGGAACACTATACACACGGGCGCACGAAGATGTATGTCGCCTTTAACAGGGCGCAGCAGATCTCGTATCTTGGGGGCAGGGCGGAACAATGGAAAATTGGAAATATGTGGTAAGGACTATGTGACCAAACTGCTGGGGTCATCGGTCCCTAGGCTTACGCACTGCTTAATCTAACTTAGACTAACTTATGCTAAGGACAACACACACACCCATGCCCTTGGGAGGCCTCGAACCTCCGACGGGTGGAGCCCCACGAACCGTGATAAGACGCCCCAGACCGCACGGCTACCCCGCGCGGTCCGGAACAATGGTCTCAGTCCATGTCTCTGCGGCACACGTCCTAACTTGCTGCTCGTTGCCCCACAGTACGGCAGGAAAGCAGCCGGCTCTTCAGCCGATTCACAAGGGGTACTTCTTCGATGGCATCGGAAAACGTTTGCAATGTCTTTCTTGCTATAACCATTCTCTCTGAACACGTGTCTCAAGTTCTACAATTGATACTGTAGATGGTCGTCATCAGAAATAACTTCTGCTCTGTGTGTTAATGTGTTCAGAACCACTTTCTTGTGTACAGGTTGGTGAGAACTATCGACTTTGAAGTATCAATCAGTGTGCGTTTGTTTCCTGTACACTGAATGACAAAGCTGGCCTCCCGTCTTACGCTCAAAACTCCAAGAACAGTAGCTCTCCATCCTTCTCCATCTGGACGGTAAATTTAATGTTTGATGGACACCGTTCATGTGATCAGCGAACTGCTGCAATGTAGTTTCACCGTGAGGCCATATCAGGAAGGTGTCACCGATGTACCTTAGGAAGCAAGACGGACGCAACACTTCCGAGTTCAGAGCCTGCTCCTTAAAGTGCTCCTCGAAGAAATCGCGACTGCCGGAGACAGTGGCGGGCCAATCGCTGTGCCATCCGTCGTATCATAATATTTATCGCTGTGTAAGAAGTACGTTGTCTTTAGGACATGGTGGAACAATTCGACGATTCCAAGTAGAAATTGTTGGGCCATAAGGTCCAGCGTGTCTTGTACTGGCACCCCCAGAAAAAAATGACAACGTCCAGACTAACCATCACGTCGTTTCGGCCTATTTTCAGTTTCTTGAGTGTTTTAACAAATATCTGAGAGTTTATACAGGGTGTTTCAAAAATGACCAGTATATTTGAAACGGCAATAAAAACTAAACGATCAGCGATAGAAATACACCGTTTGTTGCAATATGCTTGGGACAACAGTACATTTTCAGGCAGACAAACTTTCGAAATTACAGTAGTTAAAATTTTCAACAACAGATGGCGCTGCGGTCTGGGAAACTCTATAGTACGATATTTTCCACATATCCACCATGCGTAGCAATAATATGGCGTAGTCTCTGAATGAAATTACCCGAAACCTTTGACAACGTGTCTGGCGGAATGACTTCACATGCAGATGAGATGTACTGCTTCAGCTGTTCAATTGTTTCTGGATTCTGGCGGTACATCTGGTCTTTCAAGTGCCCCCACAGAAAGAAGTCACAGGGGTTCATGTCTGGCGAATACGGAGGCCAATCCACGCCGCCTCCTGTATGTTTCGGATAGCCCAAAGCAGTCACACGATCATCGAAATATTCATTCAGGAAATTAAAGACGTCGGCCGTGCGATGTGGCCGGGCACCATCTTGCATAAACCACGAGGTGTTCGCAGTGTCGTCTAAGGCAGTTTGTACCGCCACAAATTCACGAAGAATGTCCAGATAGCGTGATGCAGTAATCGTTTCGGATCTGAAAAATGGGCCAATGATTCCTTTGGAAGAAATGGCGGCCCAGACCAGTACTTTTTGAGGATGCAGGGACGATGGGACTGCAACATGGGGCTTTTCGGTTCCCCATATGCGCCAGTTCTGTTTATTGACGAAGCCGTCCAGGTAAAAATAAGCTTCGTCAGTAAACCAAATGCTGCCCACATGCATATCGCCGTCATCAATCCTGTGCACTATATCGTTAGCGAATATCTCTCGTGCAGCAATGGTAGCGGCGCTGAGGGGTTGCCGCCTTTGAATTTTGTATGGATAGAGGTGTAAACTCTGGCGCATGAGACGATATGTGGACGTTGGCGTCATTTGGACCGCAGCTGCAACACGGCGAACGGAAACCCGAGGCCGCTGTCGGATCACCTGCTGCACTAGCTGCGCGTTGCCCTCTGTGGTTGCCGTACGCGGTCGCCCTACCTTTCCAGCACGTTCATCCGTCACGTTCCCAGTCCGTTGAAATTTTTCAAACAGATCCTTTATTGTATCGCTTTTCGGTCCTTTGGTTACATTAAACCTCAGTTGAAAACTTCGTCTTGTTGCAACAACACTGTGTTCTAGGCGGTGGAATTCCAACACCAGAAAAATCCTCTGTTCTAAGGAATAAACCATGTTGTCTACAGCACACTTGCACGTTGGGAATAGCACACGCTTACAGCAGAAAGACGACGTACAGAATGGCGCACCCACAGACTGCGTTGTCTTCTATATCTTTCACATCACTTGCAGCGCCATCTGTTGTTGAAAATTGTAACTACTGTAATTTCGAAAGTTTGTCCGCCTGAAAATGTACTGTTGTCCCAAGCATATTGCAACAAACGCTGTATTTCTATCGCTGCTCGTTTAGTTTTTATTGCCGTTTCAAATATACCGGTCATTTTTGAAACACCTTGTAACATGGTGTTAGCAATGTCCCAGTTTTGGCGCTAACAATCGTACAAGATGTTTTACCAAACTGGTTTGCGTGGGCGAGCTGATTGCACTAACAATGGGCATAAGAGGATCATTTTCCACATGTATCTTCGGCAATCCTTAAAGCCTGTGAGGTCTGGCGGCACGAGGCATTAATTTCTTCACCCCTTCGTATGGTAAGCCAGATCCCTGTCTTCCTGACGATGACCTGTGTCGAATCGCGACTAAGCTTCCGGTACGCATCAACTTCAAATAAACATAACACATTCAGCGCCCCATGGTAGTCTTTAGTGTTCAGAGCTACAGGGGCATTTCCTTTGTCAGCTGGTAAGACAATCAAGTCCTCGTCCTCACGCACTAGACGTAAGCTACGTCGTTCCTTCTGGCTAATATTCGATTTCGGTAGATTAGCTTTCGCCATTATACGGCCGGTGGTTAGACTGACGTTCTTAGCTGCGTTGTGCGGGAGGTGCCGAATGCACGGCTCTGTTCCACTAATATGTAAAACTGGCCGACGTCGCTGTACTGGTGAAAAATGCTTTTACTAAGCGCTGTCACAGAGCCGCCGTCCAGTTCTTGGTTGTAGATATTAACAACTGTTCTATGGACCTTACCATTCTTCACGTCAGTTTTTCCGTGAGTCAAGCAGTCAAATCAGTTACAGTTCTTAAACGTTGTCTTGCATAAACTTCCACGCTGTTGAGCTGCCGTGTCTAAGTCCACCCACTCCCAATCGAATGACGACAAGGTTGATTACAAAAATTTATGACAATCAAATAGTTTCTGAGATTAAGATCAAACTCATGCCTACATCTACATCATCATCATATTCCTCAAGTCACCTAAAGGTGTGTGGCGGAGGGTACTTTTTGCACCACTAACAGAGCCCTCCAACCCTGCTCCACTTGTGAATGGCGTGGGAGGAATGATTCTCGGTGCTTTTACTCCTGACGACCATGGCGGAAATGGCCATCGAAAGCTAGAGAATTTCATTGGAACTGACGTGGCTTGAAAACCGAGAAGATTTTATTCACGCCAACAGTCACTGGAGAACTCGTGAGTGTGGGTTTCTATGTGTTACAGAATTCGGGAGAGGAACACTGAATATTGAGCACTTAAGAGAATGAATTTTAAGCCATAAGCTTAGAGAACTTCGGTGGCAGTTCCTGTAGAAGCGTTGAAGGGCAGAATGTCTCTTTGTGTATAAACGGGACAAGGTATTTCCAGTGCATAAAGCTGAAAGGGGTGCATTTATACCAAAAGCACTGTAGTATGCCATTTACTGTGGTAAAGATACAGGGATGGACAAAAATATGGGAACACTAAAACCGTAACACATTACCATGCCTAATACGGTGAAGGAAACCCGTTGGCATTCAAAACAGCTTCTGTCGTCTCAAAATGGATAAATAGAAATCCTGTATGGTTTTCAGGGAAATCGTATACCTTTCTTCCTCGTAAAATAGTGGAAGGTTTAGCTAACGATAATGGTGCTGCATAGCGATCGCGCACCCTACTCCCCAAAGTAGGCGTCAAATGCTCAATAATACTGAGATCTGGTCACTGTGGCGGCCAGGGGAGATGCGAAAATTCATCCTCATACTCACGAATCAATTACTAGATGATACGAGCTGTGTGAATCGGAGCTCTGTCGTTTTCGTTACACAGCATCACTATTTGTAACATGAGATGGTTCTGCAACTAAAACGATCACATAGTCCTTGGCAGTAATGCAGCCTTGCAAAGCAAGGATGGGCCCATGAGATACCATGATATGGCTGTCCAAATCGTCACTGAATCCTCACCATCTTTCACTCTTGAAGCATAAACTCGGCTAAAAGATGGAAACGGTGTGAAACAAGTTGCCCTGCAGATTACAATGATATTGTAACGAATTGTCTACATTACAGCTATATTGTAACAAATTACCCTCCATATTACAGCACAATTGTAACAAGTGGCCCTCCATGTGACAATCTGACCCATGTTACAACAATACTGTAACGAACTCTCCATGTTACAAAAAAACTGTACCAAATTCCGATCTTACAGCCGAATTGTAAAACACACACACACACACACACACACACACACACACACACACACATATATATATATATATATATATATATATATATATATATATATATACTCCTGGAAATGGAAAAAGAACACATTGACACCGGTGTGTCAGACCCACCATACTTGCTCCGGACACTGCGAGAGGGCTGTACAAGCAATGATCACACGCACGGCACAGCGGACACACCAGGAAACGCGGTGTTGGCCGTCGAATGGCGCTAGCTGCGCAGCATTTGTGCACCGCCGCCGTCAGTGTCAGCCAGTTTGCCGTGGCATACGGAGCTCCATCGCAGTCTTTAACACTGGTAGCATGCCGCGACAGCGTGGACGTGAACCGTATGTGCAGTTGACGGACTTTGAGCGAGGGCGTATAGTGGGCATGCGGGAGGCCGGGTGGACGTACCGCCGAATTGCTCAACACGTGGGGCGTGAGGTCTCCACAGTACATCGATGTTGTCGCCAGTGGTCGGCGGAAGGTGCACGTGCCCGTCGACCTGGGACCGGACCGCAGCGACGCACGGATGCACGCCAAGACCGTAGGATCCTACGCAGTGCCGTAGGGGACCGCACCGCCACTTCCCAGCAAATTAGGGACACTGTTGCTCCTGGGGTATCGGCGAGGACCATTCGCAACCGTCTCCATGAAGCTGGGCTACGGTCCCGCACACCGTTAGGCCGTCTTCCGCTCACGCCCCAACATCGTGCAGCCCGCCTCCAGTGGTGTCGCGACAGGCGTGAATGGACGGACGAATGGAGACGTGTCGTCTTCAGCGATGAGAGTCGCTTCTGCCTTGGTGCCAATGATGGTCGTATGCGTGTTTGGCGCCGTGCAGGTGAGCGCCACAATCAGGACTGCATACGACCGAGGCACACAGGGCCAACACCTGGCATCATGGTGTGGGGAGCGATCTCCTACACTGGTCGTACACCACTGGTGATCGTCGAGGGGACACTGAATAGTGCACGGTACATCCAAACCGTCATCGAACCCATCGTTCTACCATTCCTAGACCGGCAAGGGAACTTGCTGTTCCAACAGGACAATGCACGTCCGCATGTATCCCGTGCCACCCAACGTGCTCTAGAAGGTGTAAGTCAAGTACCCTGGCCAGCAAGATCTCCGGATCTGTCCCCCATTGAGCATGTTTGGGACTGGATGAAGCGTCGTCTCACGCGGTCTGCACGTTCAGCACGAACGCTGGTCCAACTGAGGCGCCAGGTGGAAATGGAATGGCAAGCCGTTCCACAGGACTACATCCAGCATCTCTACGATCGTCTCCATGGGAGAATAGCAGCCTGCATTGCTGCGAAAGGTGGATATACACTGTACTAGTGCCGACATTGTGCATGCTCTGTTGCCTGTGTCTATGTGCCTGTGGTTCTGCCAGTGTGATCATGTGATGTATCTGACCCCAGGAATGTGTCAATAAAGTTTCCCCTTCCTGGGACAATGAATTCACGGTGTTCTTATTTCAGTTTCCAGGAGTGTATATAAGTTTTGAATCACCTCGGGTTCCGAGAGTTCCGGAAACTGTAAAGAAAATTGGAATACAGATTAACATAAACATGATTTCCGCCATTTTTATTGCTTATGAAAACCACACATTGTATGTTGTAACACCATACAGCGTGACCTTCATTGTTAGTGGTCCAGACTGCTGTACACACCAGTACCTCTAACACCCAGTAGGACGTCCTCTTGCATTGATGCATGTCTGTTTCGTCGTGGCATATTATCCAAAAGTTCTGCGAGGCATTCTTGGTCCAGATTGTCCCAGTCCTCAATGGCGATTCGGCGTAGATCCCTCAGAGTGGTTGGTGGGTCACATCGTCCATAAACAGCCCTTTTCAATCCATCACAGGCAAGGTCGATAGTGTTCATGTCTGGAGAACATGCTGGCCACCCTACTCGTGAGATGTCGTTATCCTGAAGAAAGGCATTCACAAGATGTGCACGATGGGGGCGCGAATTGTCGTCGATGAAGGCGAATGCCTCGCCAATATGCTGCCGATATGGTTGCACTATCGGTCGGAGGATGGCATTCACGTGTCGTACAGCCGTTACGGCGCCTTCCATGACCAGCAGCGGGCCGGCTGCTGGTGGCAGAGTGGTTCTAGGCGCTTCAGTCTGGAACCGCGCGACCGCTACGGTCGCAGGTTCGAATCCTGCCTCGGGCATGGATGTGTGTGATGTCCTTAGCTTAGTTAGGTTTAAGTAGTTCTAAGTTCTAGGGGACTGATGATGACCTGGGATGTTAAGTCTCATAGTGCTCAGAGCCATTTGAACCACCAGCGGCGTACATCGGCCCCTACATAATGCCACCCCAAAACACCAGGAAACCTCCACCTTGCTGCACTCGCTGAACGGGTGGCCTCCAAACACGTCTCCGACGATTGTCTGGTTGAAGGCATATGCGACACTCATCGGTGAAGAGATCGTGATGCCAATCCTGAGCGGTCCATTCGGCATGTTGTTTGTTGGGCCCATGTGTACCGCGCTGCATGGTGTCGTGGTTGCAAAGATGGACCTCGCCATGGAAGTCGGGAGTGAAGTTGCGCATCATGCAGCCTACTGCGCACTGTTTGAGTCGTAACACGACGTCCTGTGGCTGCACGAAAAGCATTATTTCACATAGAGGCGTTGCTGGCATGGTTCCTCCGAGCCATAATCCGTAAGTAGCGTTCATCCACTGCAGTAGTAGCCCTTAGGCGGCCTGTGTGAGGCATGTCATCGACAGTTGCTGTCTCTCTGTATCTCCTCCATGTCCGAACAACATCGCTTTGGTTTGCTCAGAGACGCCTGGACACTTCCCTTGTTGAGAGCCCTTCCTGGCACAAAGTAACAATACGGATGCGATATTGACAGTCTAGGCATGGTTGAACTACAGACAACACTAGCTGTGTACCTCCTTCCTGGTAGAATGACTGGAACTAACCGGCTGTCGGACCGCCTCCGTCTAATAGGAGCTGCTCATGCGTGCTTGTTTACATCTTTGAGCGGGTTTAGTTACATCTCTGAACAATCAAAGGGACTGTGTCTGTGATACAATATCCATACTCAACGTCTGTCTTCAGGAGTTCAGGGAACTGGGGTGATGCAAAACTTTTTTTGATATATATATATGTATGTGGGGGGGGGGGGTTATGGATGTCAGTGCCAGAGACAGATATTGTAGACGCCAGTGCAGGAGATAGCTCCTCATGCCACATGTCTGATAACGCACTGTCAGATGTCAGTGAAGTGGGAGACAATGCATGTCAGCTGTTATGTTGCATGATGCACGAACAGTATGTTACAGAGGGAACGGCAAATCAAACACAAAATACTTTAGAAATAAGTTATTATACTTTTTTCATAAAATGTTTTTATGTACAATGTATTTACATTCAATATTTTCTAATGCAGTGTTTTTACACCCAGTGTTTATGCATAAAATGTTTTACGTATTCAATATCTCAGCAGTTACAATTGATTACTAATTTTCCATTGAAAAATATTCATCAAGAGAATAATATGAGTTTAAACGTAAAGGGGTATGTGAATTCACACCAGTTACAAAGGTGGTGGTGACTTCAAAACGCAATCTAGATTACAGTTACAATCTACAATTTACACTTTTCAGGGATTTACATTATTTGCAGGTATTTACATTATTTGCAGGTATTTACATTATTTGCAGGTATTTACATTATTTGCAGGTATTTACATTATTTGCAGGTATTTACATTATTTGCAGGTATTTACATTATTTGCAGGTATTTACATTGTTTACAGGTGTGTACATCATTTATCACTAGCTAATGGCCCAAGCCAATGTATTTACCTAATTTGGAAGTATCAAACTTCTGTCATCCTATGTAGATAAAGAGTTTATATTGTCAACTAGTAGAAACAACACGTTACTTTGGCTGAATTACAAACTGCACAGTAGTTTCTGGCTCTGAACCAAATACCCATTGCCTGTAACCGTCAATGGGTAACCTGTTAACAGAAGATTGTTTTATACCCTCTGTCGTACGTATTATGTGCGCAGACTGTCTCGAGACCATACATTCAAACTGACCATATCTACACTATGGGTTTATCAGTAACTACATTACGTTCCTCAGTTCAAAAATGACTTAAATTTTCGTAAAAATTTAAACTCCTTTTAATATTTGGTTCGTCGATTAATGCAGCTGCCTTCCCTCGATGTAACTAGTCTTATGTCGGGTGTCTTTCTCATATTTTGCATGTTTTTTTTTTTCAAACACAGCTATTCATCAGTTTGAAAAAGTTCGTGTTGGACTCGTTGCTTGCACTCAAGCGTTCTGTGCTTTAATGTGTATGTATGGCTTCATCCAGAGATTTTGCCTAAATGATAAAATTCGATGAATCTTTTAAAAATCGGTTTATGTTATAAACATTAGTAGTGTGGTAAGGGAAGTGCTACCTATATGGGGAGGGGAGGGGGGGGTGTTCTGTTATATAAACAAATCGGCGACTTACCTTAGCTCACATCATGTAAGCAAACCGCTGACTTGGGCCCATGTTTTGTTTCTTTAGGATATAGTTAATGGGCAATAATTGTCGTTATAATTACAATCAATGGTCAGTAACAGTCTTGCTTTGCTTATTTAGGATATAATTACTGGGCAAAAACTGTAATTATAATTACAGTTAATGATCAACAACTGTCATGAAAATGATGATAATTGATAGGCAAGATGGCGACCAAGTAGCAAAGATAGTAATTTTGACCCAGACATGGTGTCACTCGACCCCCTCCCACCCCCCCACCCCCACCACCCGCTTTAGTGTTTCCTGAATCTTGAGTCTATATCTCGCCCCAGCAACAGCATGAAACATCTGCAATTTCCAGCGCAGTAATGCACCTCAATGCTAGTTACCAATTTTTTAAATAATACATGTGTAAATGTGGAACTTAACGTCATACTGCACCAAAAACACTCTTGTTACTGTAATATTATAGTAAACAACATTCCTGCACCGAGCAACAATGCCAAAGTGCATAACCTGCTATTTCGTGTAAAGAATATTTAACCAACGTCACACTACACCAAAAATATGCTCAAGCTACTTTGACACTATAATATTCTAGTAAATCAGTCTGCTATCGGCTAGCTATGCACTTCCACACAGTGCGCTGGGCTGGCGGACGATGTGTGATGGGGCTACAGTGGCAGGTGGCTACTGGAGTGAGTAGCGGCATCTGACGCAGGCAGGCCACCCTGCTAGCTGTGTGCAGTGGCCCTTCCTCCTCGCCAAGTGGTTGAATAAACACACAGCCACACGGCCCCGCTCTCTCATAGCAGCAGCTGCATAATTTGCATCTCATTCGAACGGCTTAAAGACGTGCTGCTGGTTTGGCACCGTCAGTATGGTACTTGCAAATAGAGAAAGGGAATGGCCCCAGTACCGACTGTTGTTAAATCTGTCGCACATTTAATATGAAAAAATTAAGAAGACCTATTAAAAAACCATTTATTTTCATGGGATCCCTTTTAACAACCCCCACATCGCAGTTAATAGGATGTGGGACCTCAGCCTTGCAATCTCCATGCAACTGAAAATGCTTTTCACAGTAGTCACAATTGGAAATAAACTCGTTACTGTGAAACACCAGTGGCAGCTTTTCAGATTTGTGTGTAATATTATAAAAAGCAGACATGAGTTCTTTAGGAAGCTGACAGTAATCTATTGCATTCAAATTATAGTACTTCTCTATAAGCTTTTTATAAATCTGAAGAATCATCTTGCACACATTTTTAGATTGACACCATTTGAATATGTAATACACTTCGCCAGCGCCTGTAGCCGAGTGGTTCAAGGCGCTTCAGTCCGGGACCGCGCTGCTGCTACGGTACAGGTTCGATTCCTGCCTCGGGCATGGGTGTGTGTGATGTCCTTACGTTAGTTAGGTTTACGTAGTTCTAAGTCTAGGGGACTGATGACGTCAGATGTCAAGTCCCATAGTGCTTAGAGCCATTTGAACCATTTTTTGTAATACACTTCAACACTCTCCACTTTGTCGAGTTCATAGTCTTCTCGTTGAATCATGGTCCCTTATTTCAGTATAATTTGTTCCAAAATATTTAGAAACCTCGAACTTAGCAGACTGTCTGAAAACACTAGTGCCCCGAGATCGTCATTTTCCGTTAAAAAGCATCTTAATGGTCGATTGTAAAATGTTGAAAGAAGCTTCTGTGCTGAAAACTTGCAGTACACACTCGTTGGTTGTATGTAAATTAAAGACTAATACCATTACTCTCTTCTAATCGCATTTAGCATCTAGTATCATGACGTTATTCAGTGTATCATGTGATGAACTGAGTTCTCTGCGTGCTTCTTCTTATATGCCTGAAACCAAAGATGATATACATTTAATTTTTTCGTTTTTTCATGCTTCATTCACTACTGCAATTTCAGAATAATTGAATGATTTATTCAAATGAATTCAGGAGGATTCTGTACACCTCGATCACTACAGAGTGTACAGTCGTGCCCAAAAGTGACCGAACGACCTGAATTGCATTTAGCTGGATTCGCATACAACCCTCATAACGCAGCTGCCTAGCAGGTCCTCTAATCGTTCCTCGGTACAGTCGTTTCACTATTGAAAATGGTTCCAACAAATCGCCACTAGAGAACACTGCTCTGTATCGCACTAACTCAAGATGAAAAGTAATACCACGATACCACAAATATCAGGGAACACGTTATCACTAATAAGGTCGTCCTTAAGGCTTCTAAGCTCACATTTATTACAATAAATGACGTATCTCAAATGATACCACTCGCATTATTACGTCAGATAGGTAATGAACGTAGTAAGTTCGTCGTATTCATGATTTCCTCTTCAAAGTAACATACCGTACTCATTATTTAACACAAAATGACATTAAAAATTTAAGTTTATCACAAGCTGCTAGTTGAGAATATGTATGAACTTCAAATGACACGATGAACCGTCTCGTTCTGCATATGGATTCAAACCCAGGTCATGCAGACTCAGCAAAGATTTCGTGACTGACGGAAACAAAAAGTCATTCCTGACTAGGCATACAGAGTATGATACACCTCGATTTTAGACAGTATCAGTTAGCAAATATCAACTTTCCATTACGCAACGTAAACATTTTTAACGGACGCGAATTCCTACCCAGCTAGAGATTGATAATACATAATGAAAACTTTAGTGCCGGACCAACATTCGAACCCATTCAAGCGCAGTGACTGTATTGTCACGAAGGGATCAAATCCCGCATTAAGGGCGGTCTAAGTTGCATTCTCAGTTCAGAACCAATTTTATCGACATACAGAAGCTCAAATAAAAGGTGGAATAAGTGTCCTGTGACCCTACATAGCGTTTGTTTCGACACTAGAAATAAATAACTAGTATAGGAAAGGTTATTGGTGACAGAGTTTCTACATGTCGCCACTCCTAACTTTATTGTGGTTCAACCTAATGCCTACTTGGTAGAGAAGGAATTTCAGACCACAGTGCCACTATACCTTCTTCAATTGGGGTAGCCAGAAGAGAATAGAATCTGTCTCTCCCTATCAAAAATCATTAGCAGAAGTTGGAATCGAAACCAGACCACGAGTATATGAATCTATCAGCAACCCAACAGACCACCAAATCCTCTTCGCTGTGGCTCATTTTTCTATTGTAACGCCGTTGCCCCACATTGAATGAGAATTCTTACACACAGGCTCCCTGTAGTGGTTTTCAGCATGTTCAGTACATTCATTTACTTGGATGGCCGAATCGCCATGAACTAGCTGCCTCGGCTACCCAGTGCATACATTCGACTCTATTTCGTAATCACCCAAAGTACTTGCATGTGGAAAATTGGCCAACTCCTGCGACATTTGGTTCTTTTCAGGATTAATAGACGGCCAGGCAGCAGATGCATCTAGAAACTTTTGTATTAAGTATGGTGAGAGCGCATCGTGCCGAAATACGCCAGAAAAGTATTTTCTACATTAGCTGTCGTCTGGTAGTGGCATTTTATTCTTCTTCAAACCTTGTTTGACAGCTTTAACTCAGAACAAGTTTTCTACATGCATGTAATCAATAAACTGCATGTGCATTGTCAGACTGTTATAGATAACATAAGAGAATTAGCATATATCGTTGATGATTAATTTCTCTCTCATCTCTACTATTATTTAAACAACACGAAAAGAAACCCTACGAAAATTGTGCACTGTATTATAAGAAATGGAACAGACAATCGTCTGTTTTAGTAAAGCTGAGTATCTGTACACAGGCGTGCCTCTATCGAACCGAATTAGTAAAATACTACTCACTTAGATTTCGATTGGGTCTGTGTTTAATTGGTATGCTATGTCATACTCAAGGGGTATGCAAATGTAGCACTTCATAAATAAAGTGCTCTAAAAGTAGGTTCCTAGAAATCCGAAATTTGCTTGTCAGCAACGGAAAGAGGCATTACCTGTTGTGCAGCATTGTAAGTTTTTCACCATTGCACTATGGGCCGAAAGTATTTTCTTGCGTTTTCCTTATCGATTTTTGGTCTGACTGCTTGTAGCTCTTTCACAGAAGGGATGAAAAGAGTTGCAGTTAGCGAGACTGGACTCACGAACCAGAACAGACGCTTTTTCTACAGGACAGCATGTTACCACATAGCTAGCATAGAAGTATGTGTCTAGAATTCCTATTACTAGGCCAGTAGTTACTAGAACTCGTAAACCGCTATTTGAAGGACAAGATTAGTTGAGATTTCCACGTGCAACGACTTTCCTGGGCTGAAAATAGTAAATTTACAATCTTTTGTTACACCTCAAGCGATAATAACTCAGATTATTCAACGGAAATGAGAGAAAATCCAATGAACTTGGAGGCTTCATTCCGTGCACACCAGGAAGTAACTCGTCGATCAGAGTTGCCAAACATACCTTGCCTTGTTGCCAAATCTCAGTTACAGTACCAGCAGGAAGAAGACGAACCGATGTGTTCCTACAGATGGCTGAGAAGTGACCATAGCTGGTATCTCAACGACGCAGCTGGCGCGGCCTGCAATACGTAATGCGTCTCATTCGCTTTTCTGTAACTAGGTTTAGGGACTGGAGCGTAGTTACTGATAATACTCAGAAATGACTGCAAACTTAACATTATAAATCAGTAACTCTCATAGTTGTTTTTATATTTCTTTCGTAAGTGTACTCAAAACTAAGAAACTCATTAATGGACGTTTTCCTGTCTGGTCAGTAGACGTGCACAACAAACAAATGAAAATAAAAATCAATATCAATGTGTGTGTGTGTGTGTGTGTGTGTGTGTGTGTGTGTGTGAGAGAGAGAGAGAGAGAGAGAGAGAGAGAGAGAGAGAGACCGAAATTTTCGCCAATATCAGTATCCAAATCTAAACTTGAAAATAAAAGACCACAGTTTTTATAATGAACTGGGACTCCTATCAAGACCCTTTCGTCTCTGTTAACTAACGAAGAAAGATGTCTGATATACGTCCATTCAGAAGTAACAAAGTGTGCATGCGTTTGAAGATGAAGCTAATGGTATGAAGTTCTGTGATGGAGATACGAACCCAATATGTAATCGCATTTTTAACTGAGTAAAATCAAATGTTATGTATCGGTTTTTCTTACCAGCTGCTAGGTGTGTGAATCTAAAATAAGGATACATATTTTTGGGCCTGGGCGACAATCGAACTGCACCCCTACCGTCCTTCTTTATCATCCACGAATATAGCTTGAGTATCAATTGGTTACTCACCAACAGTAAGATGTCTGCGTGTTTGACCAGAAATAACGTCACCTATTGCGAATGTTGGCAACACATGATCACACACACAAAAAATGCATGTTAATTTTCACCAGCAGGCCGGTGTGCATGTGATAGGGCTTCAAGTGAAATTATGAATATTTTTGTACTGGATCAAATGATTGAACTATACAGTACCCAGAGATTCAGATCCTCGAGAGAGGAGATACGGATTCAAATCACAGTCCAGCACGAAAGTTTTCAGCGTCTGTAGTTCAATCAAGAACAAGTAAAATAAGAGCCCTGTTCCTTTAAATGACTGTCGGTTCATCAAATATAATAAAACTTTCTAATGTAAGTTTACGCTGGAGACAGTACTTCTGTTTACCATGACTTCCACCTATGTCATTTCCCAACGTAAACCGGCTCTGCCAAATTGGTAATGAAGGAACGTGATGTTTAATCCGGATTCTGTATTATAACGTCTTTCTCTTGAGGTTACCAGAGGTAAAGTAAATCTGTTTGTGCCTCTTAAAAGTAAATGCCTGAATCCACACATTGCACTTGTGATAGTTCGTTCCACCAGACCATTGTGGCCACATTTCTCCGCCCCAGGAGTGTGCTGTAACGGATTATATGCTTAGCTTACAAAACTAGTCACGGTGGAAAAAATGCGAGTCTATTGAATGGTTAAGTAGAAGCAAGCTTCTGACGTGGAGATTATGCTATTGTCACGTCAGCAGGATGTATAGACTCTTCTAGGTTTCATAGCCTCTGTGGAAGCCATTTGAAATTTTCATCAATTCAGCAAATTTCTTAGTTAGAGGAAATCCACTGTGAAGTGTGAAGTTACCGGATAATTCGATTATTACCGCCGTTATTACTATCATTATCTTCATACCGCTGCTGGAACACATGTGCTTGAACATCATTTAATGCCTTTTGGTCATTATAGAATAGTTGCCCATGAACAGGTTCTTTCCCTGTCTACGGAATTATTTTCATGTTAATATCAAACACCAGCAGTTACTCGTAGATTACATTAAAACTGAAGTAATTGATGAAGACGTCACTTGATAACAAAAACGCGCTGTCTTTCTTCATTTACTTGCGCCTAGAAATGGCTGTCGAATACTGCCAAACCAAAAGCCAAGGGATCTTTACTGCCTTCCGATATACGTCGCTGTCAGTTCATCCATATGATTTGGTCGACGTGACCTGTTTCAAGTTGTGTATGACAGAGAATATTTTAGAAAATCAGTTGGTTTCCTTTGCAATAAAAAAAGTTTTTCATTCTAAGCTATCCAATTTCAAAATTTTCGCAATATTAGTTAAAATTTAATATTCGCTTCTGTAATGTGGGAAAGTATTTCATAGTTGCAAAACCCGTAGCCGACCCATTGACCTTACACTTCGTCGCTGACCATAAATTCTAGCTCAGAGTGACACCTGTTGAAGTAACCTAATGTAGGGAATAATGTTTGCCAGTGCTCTTTCTCACCAGAAAATACGCAATTAACTCATTGGGCTCCATAAGTACACTGTAACAGTAATTTCTGTGTGTATTCAATGCATACGGATTGTAGAATTTAGTGGTGCTCTCTCTTGCACTTCTGTATACAATATGCCTTATCTAAATGGGCCCTTTATCATTACAGGCCCTGGGCAGTGCAACATCATACTGACAACAGTAGGCTAATGTGCTTTTACTGACAACATCACTGTTCGTTTTACCTGATTTTGTAATCATTGAAATAAAACATGACCTTCCATTGTACGTTTTTTCTCGTAAGACGCATAATGGAAATGAAGATTGAGGCTTCAAAGTGAGACCATTTATGTTTAATTTTTCTCCTTTCCTGTTTGTGCCAACTTGAAGGCACTACATTAAATTCAGTTCTCTGTACTTTGGTGCTGGGACGTGCAAGTGCCAATGCAGGCACAAAAAAGAGAACCTTAATTTTAATGGCAAGCAGAAGCCACAGAGGTGGCTACATGGCGGCAGAGTGATAAATCGCAAGATTACGAGTACGAAGGTCTCGGTTTCGATCCCTGGTCAGTCCCATGAATCTTATCTTCCATTTTACCCTTATTTCTCCTCGGGCAGTGTTTGTTTATGTGAAAAATTCCTAGTTGCACTGTGGTCCGAAAGCCACGTTAAACTGTAGGTTCCCCTATTAACTGTCTAGGCAGGTCAACTCAAAGGTCGGAGGAAAGCAACGGCATACTACCTCCAACAGGACCGTGCCTATTAAAGCACTGTGGTGTTCAAACCAATCTTCTAACTGATGACTGTTTTACTTGAGCATGGGTTCCAAAGTTAATGATCCTCAGGTTATTAATATTTTTTTTGTTTTCATGCTGTAGCTTTGATACCAGTAGACGTAAGTAACCGGCCAAGCACTGTCACCGTTCGAGTTGTCAAGATGGTAGACGACGATGCTGTCGACCCCGGTTACAATCTTGTCCATGGCTATGTTTCAGTCGCATACCCCTTTCTGCCTTTCTGTGTATTTCAAGATATACTTTTATACACTTGGTAGGCATCTCTCTCTCTCTCTCTCTCTCTCTCTCTCTCTCTCTCTCTCACACACACACACACACACACACACACACAAACAGACATTGAGTTTTATTTTTATTTGTTTGTTGTGGCCGGCCGCGGTGGTCTAGCGGTTCTGGCGCTGCAGTCCGGAACTGCGGGACTGCTGCGGTCGCAGGTTCGAATCCTGCCTCGGGCATGGGTGTGTGTGGTGTCCTTAGGTTAGTTAGATTTAAGTAGTTCTAAGTTCTAGGGGACTTATGACCTAAGATGTTGAGTCCCATAGTGCTCAGAGCCATTTTTTTTGTTTGTTGTGCACGTCTATTGACCAGACACGAAAAGTCCATTAATGAGTTTCTTAGTTTTGAGTACACTTACGAAAGAAATATGAAAACAACTATGAGAGTTACTGATTTATAATGTTTAGTTTACAGTCAGTTCTGAGTATTATTAGTAACTACGCTTCAGTCCCTAAACCTAGTTTTGAAATGCGCATCAGACGCGTTATGTATTCCAGGCCGTGCCAGCAGCAACTTCGAGATACCAGCTATGGTCACTTCTCAGCCATCTGTAGGAACACATCGGTTCATCTTCTTCCTGCTGGTACTGTAACTGAGATTTGGCAACAAGGCAAGGTATGTTTGGCAACTCTGTGATCGACGAGTTACTTCCTTGTGTGCACGGAATTAAGGTGAGACGGTGGCAGTCTTTCACTGATATTTTTGTAAATCCATATCTTTGCCATTTTTTTGTTCAATCTCATTGAAATTTTGCACACTTACGTATAGAGATCTAATATGATTTTTAAAAAATCAGAATTTTTGATAAGTCTAATGTTATGAGATAATTTTGAATTTTTTATTGCATTATTATCTTAAGGGACACTTTTTCATAATTTCGAGGCAAATTTGGCAAATTTTTTAATGGTAACATAATCTACACTAATAGGTGTACAATTAAGTGCAGTAACTTTTTGGTAAATTAATGCTATTATTTTCTGTGATATTTTGGATTCGAACATTTTTACAAGCAAACTTTTCAGTATATTATCAACCACAAAACTGTGTATAATATCTTGATTAAAATTTTGTTCCACTTAAATATTGCTTCAAAGTAAAAAGAATAGGTGTTCCAAATTTCATGGCAATCCTTCCAGTAGTTTCTGATATGTGTTCCTGAAAGCAGAAAACCTTAAGATGCAGACATTTTAAAGTTTGGATGAAACGTAAAAAAAAAAGGTCTATCATACCTTAGCTAAAACTGCCCATATCCATATTCCATTTCTGCCTCATCATCCTCCACAGCTCTTTTAGCTTCTCTGCTCCTTTGCCTAGCAATTTTTTGTATGTTCTGGACTGAAGTCTCTACCTTCGCGCGATTCTTAGCTTATCGATTATCTGCAGTATCTGCTCAGTGAAGACTCCATGTGTAAAGTCCAACTTGCTGAGGATGTGAAGTCTTGCCACATTCCCATCATTAAACACTGCTGCAACTTCCAAAGCAGAAATATTCACCACCAAATTGGAAACAAACACAGTCTTTAGACATCGTTTCCAAATAAGAGCATTGAAACTTTCATTTGGGTTCTGTGTTTTCCCATGCAGACATTTTTCTAGCAGTTCTGGTGAAGCCAGTGCTCTAAAAGTAGATTTAATGGCCATTGAAACCTCATAAGGAAGGTTGTTTTTATGGGTATAAGCTTCCCCACTTTCCTTACTTTTCAAAAATTTACATCATTCATTAGAACAGAGGCGATGTTGAGGTGTAGTGTCTGTCGACAAGTAATGAAACCAAATGGCCCATACTGCTTTCCTCATACTGTCCAAGCTTGTGAGGTTACTTCTAATTGCAGCACTATAATAGGCTTAAGGCTGTCAGTTCTCTTCTTTGTTAGACTGTTTTTACCTCCCAGTGGCTTCCCATCCTCTAGAAGCTTGCCTTTATTGTCTGAAACAAGTCTTTGGAGTCGTCCACCCATCCTCTTCTGAATATGGCCTAAGCACTCCAGTTTCTCAGTAGTGCAATCTTTCCCATCGGGCTGACTTTCAACTACATTCTTGAAAGCGCTAGAATCTCCATCTCCTAAATACTGTACGTATCTTACTCCATACTTTTGCAAAGATCTATGGAAAATGAATTTCATACCTGCAGCTTCCGTCCCACCACTGGAGCCTGCATAATTTCTCCTACAAACAGCTTTATGGGCTTCTTGCCATTCTGTTTCTTTACCTGCATCAATATATTTCTTGTGCAAGGAACATGCAGAACAATATTTAGACATCACCTCAAAGTCTAATACTTTTCCAGTGCCAACACTAATGATTGTTGAAACTCCATGTAGTGACGTATGCCCCCTCTTCATCCAGGAACTGTCACAGGAAACTGCTATATCGTTGCTATTAATTAGTTGCTTCACAATTTTCTTGAATTGCCCCAAGGACTGCCATTTTCATGCTCTCTTCACTTACTTCTGCAACTGCAATGAGGAGAGTAGTATTCATTGCAGAAAATTTTAGGCGAGGACCAGGCATGTTCATAATGCCACATAAGATTTCCACCATCTCTTCCAATCCTTATACATCTTAGTCCATAAGCAAATCTCATATTGGCTTCATAGATTCTGTTACCGACCTTTGATGTCTTGAATGGTCTGTCAGCCTCACAGTTTTGACACAAAATGTGCGATGTGCAAACCAAACCTTCTCTCTTTCCATCGTCAACCAAATCCACATTTCCTCCACAAACAGAGCACTTGCAGGCTTTTCTGAGTGCTTCTGCCACCATTTCCAGATTCACAATTTTGAAACCTGTATTTCTGTCATGATTTGTTTCTTCTGACGCAATCCCTGTCCCAAGTTTTATTTTAGATACACTTGGAGACAACCTAATGTTTGCATCTGCAGGCCTGATCCTAACCTCAATGTCAGTTTTTCGTTTTATATTGGAAATATGGGACTTACGATATTTTTAAATACTTTACCAGGCCTAGTCATTGTAAAAAGGGATCAATAGATTCAACCTTGCACAAAGAATGGCACAATAAATCAAGCGTCACTCTAATTCCACTGAACATCACAAAACTTGTTTATAACACTCCACAGCCTTCAAACCACACTGATTGAACCAGGAAATGGCTCCACAGCCTTCTTTACAACACTGTTGTTATGTATACAAAAAAATCACAGCCGTCTAAAGCTATATTTTTTAGGTTCATGGGCCAAATTTGCAATAAAATTTTTCTTCCGTTTGGTGCATTGAAAAGCGGGCTTGGCGCATTACACTGTTAGGGTTTTAATTTTTTTATGCTACTTGTAGTTCGAATTTCAAGGAAAAAATTTGGGATAATACTCTCGATTATATTTGCTATCAAATAAGCAAATAAAAATAATTTGTAAATTTTTCATTATTTGCCACCGTCTCCCCTTAAAC
Organism: Schistocerca cancellata; assembly: GCF_023864275.1. Classification (NCBI taxonomy): domain Eukaryota; kingdom Metazoa; phylum Arthropoda; class Insecta; order Orthoptera; family Acrididae; genus Schistocerca; species Schistocerca cancellata. The sequence continues at coordinate 129,343,976 of NC_064629.1, forward strand.
CTCCAAGTTCACTTGATTTTCCCTGCCATTTCCGTTGAATAATCTGAGATATTATCGCTTGAGGTGTAACAAAAGATTGTAAATTTACGATTTTCAGCCCAGGAAAGTCGTTGCACGTGGAAATATCAACTAATCTTGTCCTTTAAATAGCGGTTTACGAGTTCTAGTCACTATTGGCCTAGTAATAGGAATTCCACATATATATCTCTGCGCTAGCTATGTGGTAACGTGCTGTCCTGTAGAAAAAGCGTCTGTTCTGGTTCGTGAGTCCAGTCTCGCTAACTGCAACTCTTTTCATCCCTTCTGTGAAAGAGCTACAAGCAGTCAGATCAAACATCGATAAGGAAAACGCAAGAAAATACTTTCGGCCCATAGTGCAATGGTGAAAAACTTACAATGCTGCACAACAGGTAATGCCTCTTTCCGTTGCTGACAAGCAAATTTCGGATTTCTAGGAACCTACTTTTAGAGCACTTTATTTATGAAGTGCTACATTTGCATACCCCTTGAGTATGACATAGCATACCAATTAAACACAGACCCAATCGAAATCTAAGTGAGTAGTATTTTACTAATTCGGTTCGATAGAGGCACGCCTGTGTACAGATACTCAGCTTTACTAAAACAGACGATTGTCTGTTCCATTTCTTATAATACAGTGCACAATTTTCGTAGGGTTTCTTTTCGTGTTGTTTAAATAATAGTAGAGATGAGAGAGAAATTAATCATCAACGATATATGCTAATTCTCTGATGTTATCTATAACAGCCTGACAGTGCACATGCAGTTTATTGATTACATGCATGTAGAACACTTGTTCTGAGTTAAAGCTGTCAAACAAGGTTTGAAGAAGAATAAAATGCCACTACCAGACGACAGCTAATGTAGAAAATACTTTTCTGGCGTATTTTGGCACGATGCGCTCTCACCATACTTAATACAAAAGTTTCTAGATGCATCTGCTGCCTGGCCGTCTATTAATCCTGAAAAGAACAAAATATCGCAGTAGGTGGCCATTTTTCCAGATGCAACTACACTCCTGGAAATTGAAATAAGAACACCGTGAATTCATTGTCCCAGGAAGGGGAAACTTTATTGACACATTCCTGGGGTCAGATACATCACATGATCACACTGACAGAACCACAGGCACATAGACACAGGCAACAGAGCATGCACAAAGTCGGCACTAGTACAGTGTATATCCACCTTTCGCAGCAATGCAGGCTGCTATTCTCCCATGGAGACGATCGTAGAGATGCTGGATGTAGTCCTGTGGAACGGCTTGCCATGCCATTTCCACCTGGCGCCTCAGTTGGACCAGCGTTCGTGCTGGACGTGCAGATCGCGTGAGACGACGCTTCATCCAGTCCCAAACATGCTCAATGGGGGACAGATCCGGAGATCTTGCTGGCCAGGGTAGTTGACTTACACCTTCTAGAGCACGTTGGGTGGCACGGGATACATGCGGACGTGCATTGTCCTGTTGGAACAGCAAGTTCCCTTGCCGGTCTAGGAATGGTAGAACGATGGGTTCGATGACGGTTTGGATGTACCGTGCACTATTCAGTGTCCCCTGGACGATCACCAGTGGTGTACGGCCAGTGTAGGAGATCGCTCCCCACACCATGATGCCGGGTGTTGGCCCTGTGTGCCTCGGTCGTATGCAGTCCTGATTGTGGCGCTCACCTGCACGGCGTCAAACACGCATACGACCATCATTGGCACCAAGGCAGAAGCGACTCTCATCGCTGAAGACGACACGTCTCCATTCGTCCCTCCATTCACGCCTGTCGCGACACCGCTGGAGGCGGGCTGCACGATGTTGGGGCGTGAGCGGAAGACGGCCTAACGGTGTGCGGGACCGTAGCCCAGCTTCATGGAGACGGTTGCGAATGGTCCTCGCCGATACCCCAGGAGCAACAGTGTCCCTAATTTGCTGGGAAGTGGCGGTGCGGTCCCCTACGGCACTGCGTAGGATCCTACGGTCTTGGCGTGCATCCGTGCGTCGCTGCGGTCCGGTCCCAGGTCGACGGGCACGTGCACCTTCCGCCGACCACTGGCGACAACATCGATGTACTGTGGAGACCTCACGCCCCACGTGTTGAGCAATTCGGCGGTACGTCCACCCGGCCTCCCGCATGCCCACTATACGCCCTCGCTCAAAGTCCGTCAACTGCACATACGGTTCACGTCCACGCTGTCGCGGCATGCTACCAGTGTTAAAGACTGCGATGGAGCTCCGTATGCCACGGCAAACTGGCTGACACTGACGGCGGCGGTGCACAAATGCTGCGCAGCTAGCGCCATTCGACGGCCAACACCGCGGTTCCTGGTGTGTCCGCTGTGCCGTGCGTGTGATCATTGCTTGTATAGCCCTCTCGCAGTGTCCGGAGCAAGTATGGTGGGTCTGACACGCCGGTGTCAATGTGTTCTTTTTTCCATTTCCAGGAGTGTATTTTGGGTTGAGAAGTGAAGGGAAGTATATTCAAAGTTCAATTAGATTGATAACTTCAGCAGATAGCAGAACTGCGTTTTAAAAAATGTAGCAGTGAATGTATTTAAACTCGCGACGTTTCGTCTACGGTGCACCGCACTTTCCGTTACACTGCTAGTTGAACCGTAGCTGCAGCACCAGCAGAAGTCAGTAACAATTCGTCCAGAACTTCCGAATTTCTCAGTGTTGTGAGATAATGCATATGGCCGGATGTAGACTTCTGAGAGACAGACAGTCAATAGACTGCTTTTCTTTTCGACTGCACGACGTTTTCATATTTCTTTCGTAAGTGTACTCAAAACTAAGAAACTCATTAATGGACGTTTTCGTGTCTGGTCAATAGACTGCTTTTCTTTTCGACTGCACGACGTTTGCAACAAACAGATACCGCAATAGAGTAGCTCAAGTGGAAAGGACCACTTCCTATTTAAATTTCTGCATCCTACTCTGTTGGTAGTTCTGTGTAGGTGGCATATACGTGATTTTATCTCGGTGATTACAAAATACAGTCGAATGTATCCACTGGGTAGCCGAGGCAGCTAGTTCATGGCGATTCGGCCAACCATGTAAATGAATGTACTGAACATGCTGAAAACCACTACAGGGAGCCTGTGTGTAAGAATTCTCATCTAGTGGGCGCAACGGCGTTACAATAGAAAAATGAGCCACAGAGGAGAGGATTTGGTGGTCTGTTGGGTTGCTGATAGATTCATATACTCGTGGTCTGGTTTCGATTCCAACTTCTGCTAATGATTTTTGATAGGGAGAGACAGATTCTATTCTCTTCTGGCTACCCCAATTGAAGAAGGTATAGTGGCACTGTGGTCTGAAATTCCTTCTCTACCAAGTAGGCATTAGGTTGAACCACAGTAAAGTTAGGAGTGGCGACATGTAGAAACTCTGTCACCAATAACCTTTCCTATACTAGTTATTTATTTCTAGTGTCGAAACAAACGCTATGTAGGGTCACAGGACACTTACTCCACCTTTTATTTGAGCTTCTGTATGTCGATAAAATTGGTTCTGAACTGAGAATGCAACTTAGACCGCCCTTAACGCGGGATTTGATCCCTTCGTGACAATACAGTCACAGCGCTTGAATGGGTTCGAATGTTGGTCCGGCACTAAAGTTTTCATTATGTATTATCAATCTCTAGCTGGGTAGGAATTCGCGTCCGTTAAAAATGTTTACGTTGCGTAATGGAAAGTTGATATTTGCTAACTGATACTGTCTAAAATCGAGGTGTATCATACTCTGTATGCCTAGTCAGGAATGACTTTTTGTTTCCGTCAGTCACGAAATCTTTGCTGAGTCTGCATGACCTGGGTTTGAATCCATATGCGGAATTTGATCCCTTCGTGACAATACAGTTCGACTACAATTTGCTGTTTGTTCAAAACTGCAGTATCCTGTACATCTCCACATATTGCGCGTGAATGGGTTCGAATCCTGGCCCGGCACTAAAGTTTTCATTATGTATTATCAAGCTCTAGCATGAGAACACCTATCTGCAGTTGGATAATAATTTTGATTTTTAATGTATTTTCATTCGTTGTCAACAATAACGATATCTGACGCTTTGGACTCATAGTGAGACACAGAGCTATTTGTGAGATCACTGTAAGTTCAAGGATGTTATTCCGAGCTGCTGGTGGAGAAAAATTCGGTAGCTGACGTCTCTTTGTGTTTAGTCAACAACGATATGTGTGGGGTTCGATTAGCAGTCAGCACTGAACTCTTTGTCATATTATTTCTAATTCAAACATGCTCACATGTCGCTGCTGGTGTAACAAACCTATATTTAACGTTCGTTTTCTCTAGAATGTAACAGCGATAGATGCCGGGTTGGGGAGGAATAAATTGTTTCACCTCGTCATTTCAGTTAAAACATTATTTTGTAACTGCCGAGAAAATCCGATATGTTACAGTTGATTGTGCTTCGATAACAATCCGATTAGGTTCTGGGTTCGAATCCCTGTCCAACACAAAGCTTTACCTCATGGAATTTCAAATAAGTTACTAGTGATGAAGCAATATTTAACATCTCTCGTAGTTCGTTAACAGGGACAACATATGCTGGGTAGGAGTTCGCGTCCGTTAAAAATGTTTACGTTACATAATTTAAAGTTGATATTTCCTAACTGATACTGTCTAAAATCGAGGTATATCATTCTCTGTATGCCTAGTCAGGAATGACTTTTTGTTTCCGTCAGTCACGAAATGTTTGCTTTGTCTGCATGACCTGGGTTTGAATCCATATGCAGAACGAGACGGTTCATCGTGTCATTTGAAGTTCATACATATTCTCAACTAGCAGCTTGTGATAAACTTAAATTTTTAATGTCATTTTGTGTTAAATAATAAGTACGGCATGTTACTTTGAAGAGGAAATCATGAATACGACGAACTTACTACGTTCATTACCTATCTGACGTAATAATGCGAGTGGTATCATTTGAGGTATGTCATTTATTGTAATGAATGTGAGCTTACCAGCCTTAAGGATAGTATTATTAGTGATAACGTGTTCCCTGATATTTGTAGTATCGTGGTATTACTTTTCATCATGAGTTATTGCGATACAGAGCAGTGTTTTCTAGTGGCGATTTGTTGGAACCATTTTCAACAGTCAAACGACTGTACCGAGGAGAGATTAGAGGATCTGCTAGACAGCTGCGTTATGAGGGTTGTATCCAAATCAGGCGAAATGCAATTCAGGTCGTTTGGATACTTTTGAGCACGACTGTACATTCTGCAGTACTGAATGAAAAACATGTCTGAGTTGCATTAGTAGAGATAAGTCATGAACCATAGGCTGCATAAGAAGAAGAATTGGTAGGTAGAAGATATGTGATTTTAATTTTTTTTGTTTTTTTTGTTTTTTAGAGAGCTGCCTTGTTTGAGTCAGTAAGTAGAGGTGGGGGGAAGGGAGTCACCTCGTGTGTGAATTCCTGCTGAATCTGTTGAGAAAGAGTGAGCACATGCACATTCACAGAACTTGCTTACCTCATGTAAAGCATCTACTCGTCAAGTTCCCACAAGTTTCCAGATGTGTTCAGACAGACACGTGCCCCTCCTGCGTTATCTTTCTCTTCCACATTTACATGAAGCATGATCTCAAAAGCATGTGTACCGTCACGTTATCTTCGTTCGACGAGAAGGCGGTGGCATCGTGCATTAAACTTGATGTTACAAGGTTACTAAAAAATAATCATGGTAAACCGGATCAAAATATCGACATTTACGTGGTCCAGTCGTATTAATGTGACCACAACCTTTATTCGACATCAGCGTGCATCAGCAAACGATAATTCTCTCTGCTGGCGAGTGTGAGCAAACTGCATTATATCTTGTTTGGTTCGTATTCATTTGTGGTCCACTGGCTGTCAGTTCTAAACGAAGCATTAAAGGAATTTCGCAACCCAGCAGCACAAAAAGTTTTCGTCTGTTATCTTTTTTTATGTTGTTGACGTGAGTTGCGTGTGCGCTGGAGATAGTGTAATTTTGGTGACAGAAGAACATAGGTTTTGTAGGTGCTTATGAGATCCAAGAGATTAACAGCACAAATGCCAAAGCCAAGGAAACAGAAAATTGGCTAAGCATTCAATCGTCCGGCTGGGGATGTGAGAAAGGTGATACATTCATTATATGCTTGCATCATGTGGGGACAGTGTGAATAAGCACAGGGTTTGTATGTCTTTTTATTCAAAATGAAAAGCACATTACCTTACGTTAAAAGTAGACGAGTTTAAATACGTATCTATTATAATGATTAAAAACGTACAAAAACCCCGATAATTCCGTTGCCTACATTAATAGTAGGTTAACACGGCTGATGTATCACTATTATGTTTCAGATATTTGACGATAAATAGAATTGTTTTACCCGGGATCATGCTCTCTGTCCCCTGATAAACTATATAACAGATTTTATCAAGTGGCATATGCCAATGGCCATACGTACACGTATTTCAGGTCATATTAATCACATTTTGTTGAAATTATGTTCTTTAAATGTTGAATCCTTGAAGCGCCTTGCTGAGAACATAAGAAATTACCGGAGACATAGCAGCTATTGAAATGCAATACCATCATTAATGTGAATGAATTCGGTTGCTAATTAGCAGCACGTAAATGATAGTGTTCCGAGTTGAAATTTCCTTCTCAATAGTAATGTGAAGTGTCAACAGACATGTAAGTTTTGGAATAACGCTAAGGAAAGCTAGAGCTGCAATTCAGTGTTACATTGCACGTTATCCACGCATTTAATGCCTACATACAAATTCAGACATTTTAGTTCTTCTTTCTCTACTCCATTTTGGTTACTTAATCAAAAGCAGTTCAGTCTTTGGCTTGGTTGTTCTAACTACACTGAGCAACAACATTAAAGGATCGCCTTTTTCGTAACCCCGTAATTGTCTCCCACGGCGACGTATAAATTTGAAATTTGGATTAAAGGTGCGAACGGCCTTCCTCTGGATTGGTACAAAAGCGTAACGCTCTGTGACGTCACCCTTGGGCTCGGCGATGTTTCACACAGCAAGGTGTCGACACGTGCGAAAGAAGGGTCACACCACAGTTCGTCAGGTGTAAGGCGTGTTAACGATGTCACATTGGCGCCGAATTTCGCCACCATTCTGCCCAGCGCCTCCGTGGACTTGTCACATGATGAAAAGGTCGTTTCAACCCATCTTACCCACATTTAAGCCCTTCTTTTGACGCCTCTGCGATAGATGTCGGAATCGTAACGCCCAGCATTGATATTTTAAAAAAAAAATATTTGAAAGAATATCACTATCGGCTCCCGACATATCGAAGAAAGTATCGATTATCAACGGAAAAAATATCGACGTACCTGCCTATAAAATATTGGTTGCACATTGTAAATATACTGCCGGTTTTAGAGCTGTATATTTAAGCATTGACTGATTATTAGATATTCTGTATTTTAACAAGCTAGCAGCTTGCCTATCCCATTAGAGCAAGAATTGAAAGGAAAACAATGCACGTTCACGCTTGGCGATAACCACTTCGCTAAAAATGGTAACTATTTGTAAGTGGCATGTTCAAAGATGTCCTGTTGGTCCGTCATTAGGTTTCGTCACATATCGGATTTGTCCTGAGCATTTCATGTTGACTTCGCTATTTTTTCATTTCTGGCAGCGGCAGTGACCCAGCGCTTGTAGTGTCAAAATTGCGTACTGAAGCTAAACGTTGCACTTTGTGTTGGTAGCGTGAGCGGCGATTATGTCAGCATTTCCCCTCACAGGTCTCCGCCCACGGCAAAGACCAATATTGTCATTATCTATTAGAAACATTACGTATGTAGATTGTTTGGGTCTCACGGGAGGCGTGCAAGGGAAAAGTCCCTGCAGTCGCGCTATTCATCTGTGTCCTCGGTGGCTCAGATGGAGCCAGCACGCCAGCTCAGAGGGCTGCTCGCCCTTTGTAATAAAAAGAAAACTGAGTAAAGGAATCAACTATCAACTTGAACGAATGTCTTGTGACGTCCGTCAAGACCAAACGCAACGAACAATACCAAAAAAAAGATGAATAGAGCGTCTGCCATGTAAGCAGGAGATACCGGGTTCGAGTCCCGGTTGGGGCACACATTTTCAGCTGTCCCCATCGAGGTATATCAACAACACCTGTCGGCAGCTGAGGGTTTCAATTAATTATCATTTATTTAGATTTCTGCTCGTCATTTTTAGCAGCTGTTTTTGAGGAATGCCGATGTGAAGAAATACCACATTAGTTGTGTTAAAAATGGTTTTTTAATGCAACTGGCGTGCTGTTTCTTCAGATCGGAAATCTTGTTCTTCCATACACAATGCCAGCCCCCAGTGCAATCGCACTTTTTCTTTTCTGCTACGTATATTTGCTTCACACAGTCAAAAGAGAAAGATTGGGCGTGTTGAAAGCTGAAAATGTAGTAAGATTCCTTCACACAGTGAAAGTGCAATTATGTTCTCCTCTCCGCCTGTTTAGCTGGGTGATAAAGTGCTTGCCTTCCACGGAGCGGGCCCGAGTTCGGTTCCCGGCCGGGTTGGAGATTTTTCTCTGTTCGTGAACTGGGTGTTGTGTTGTCCTCATCATTTCATCCTCATCAAGTCGCCAAATGGGGCGTCGACTGCAATAAGACTTGCGAAATTCCCCGGATGGGGCCTCCTGGCCAACACCGCCATACGCTCATTTAATTTTTTATGTTCTACAACAACTTCAAAAGAAGAACTTCAAATATTTACCAAAAACTGTGAAAAAAATTTGATATAAAATAAAAATATCGGCCCAGATATTTCTATTTTGTTAACGGTATGTCGCTATATCGGTGGAAAATACATAGATGCAATATATAGATGTATACTTGAAAAAATATCTATATATAGATGTATACGTCGGCATTTTATCAATAGCTCTAGTTGAAATCATAAGAATCGACACGAAAAGCCCTCAGCAGCTGGCATAAAAGTTACCAATGAAACAACCCCCTTCTCTTGGGTCGCTGATTCCCAATAATTTCGCGGTCGAAAACGACAGTTCGCAGTGCAGTGAGCAACAGAATGACGTCCATGATAACGTTCAACAGTACTGACACCCTCTACTCCAAGGACTGTTCTCCTAAGACCCCCTCGTTCGGCAACACCCTCGCTGCCAACCACGCGGCTTTGTTGGTATTGACATCGATTCAGCTGAGTAGTGCTACGCAGCTTCTGAAGCATCTGAGGGCAGGCAACACCTTCGACACCCCTTACGTAGGGTTGCTTCCCCTCAGGCGCTACGGCAGCTGCTAGCCACCACTCCGCTGAATCGGTGGCATGTCCCTGAGACGTTCACTTTTAATGTGCCCAACAAAGGTGTGTTGGTGGCACCGAGTGCTGGAGGTCTTACAGGGACCCTTTACCGTTTTATTCCTTCAAATGTCAATCTCGATCCCCGCCCCCTGTGGTCACGCTACGGGAGGGCAAAAAAGAGGAGGGCTGAAAAACTGTAAACACACTTTGCTACTTCGGATCGCTTTTAAATTTCGTCAGATTGTTTGAAACGTCCCTGGGGATTTCATCCTGTATACCAGAGCAAAATTTGTGGTCGCACAACACTCAAAGAGGGTCAGATCCCGTTTGATGGGGCTGCAAACGACAAGGTCCTTACACTAGGGTCGAATCGTCCAAGGGTTGACAGCAGTGCCGAACGTTGTTCTGTAGCTCATCGCACTTCGAACTGTCGTTTTCGACCACGAAATGTGTGAGAATCAACTCCTCAAAGGAAGGAGTCGTTTCATTGTCACCCTTCATGGCACATCCTGAGAGCTTTTCGTGTCAATTCTGATCGGCGGTGTTTCTGCAACGTTTTCCTCAGACATCCATAGGGAAACCGCTTGAGATTAGCTGTGGGTATCGCTGTTCTGACCTCTGTTCAGTGGTGCCAAAAGAAGGTATGAAATGTGAGTAACAGGGGGTTTGACGACTTTGCACCTTTGAGTTAGATTTAAAACTTATGCAATGGGAGACAGTTACGGGGTTTCGAAAATGTGATCCTTTAATTCTGTTGCGCAGTGTATTCGCAGTTTCTTTTTGCAGCGTGTTGATGATGTCAGCCCAAACAAATACTGCCCAGCACATGTTTTGTGCGACGTCCAGCATTGGCAGAAAGCGTCGGTCTGTTTCCCATTACAAACAAAATAATTTTTAGAGTGGATTTTACGTGACCATTCAATAGAGCGGTCCCAAGTCTGTGTAGTGCGTTATTCGTTTTATCGATATGTATTAACAGGAGCAGTTAAACACGAAGAATAAACTGGTACTCCAACAGTGACTGCACTGCGCTTATGCACGTTTGCAGCAGTCATTGCAGGCCAGGACGGTATTGTCGTTGCTGGAGTACTGGATATTCTTCTTATTTTACTGTTACTGTTAATACGTATTCATAAAAGGAATAACGCACTAGACTAATCTGTAACCGCTCTATCGAGTGGACACGTAAAATTCCACTTTCTTAAAAGTTGTTTGTAACTGTAAAGATAGCGATGATTTCTATCGACGTGCAGCTTCGCACGAAAGACGTGGTGGGCAATATTTGTTTGCTACGCGTTGAAAAAAATAAATTGAAAATATCTGCCGAAACACCAGAGAAGAAGCGTCTGACGACTCTCAGGAGAGACACCCTGTACAGTGTTGTCTTCCGTTCCCTCTAGTGTAAATGCTTCTACAAGTAAATTGTGGTGCACACTGGCGAATTGTCTGCTCGTTCACTCCAGTAAGAACCAGGCTGAGTATTTAGAGGAGCTGGCTTTGCAATACGTCGATTAGTGTAAACCTACCTACCTAATTTGCTGATATTAAGGATCATAAATGAAAACGCAAAACAAATATTAGAATTAGAAATTTTTTATTTTACATGTAACAGAGAACATACTTTGCCGTACTAACTTATGATAAAGAACACTTAAGAAATGAAAAACTGTAGAGTTTATCAAATGTAGTAAAGAAAGTGGGCATGTTAACTAATTTCGTTGTAGCGTACCTATACTATGCGATCAAAAGTACCCGAACTCCTGGCTGAAAATGACTTAAAATTTCGTTGGACACTCCATCGGTAATGCTGGAATTCAATATGGTGTTGGCCCACCCATAACCTTGATAGCAGCTTCCACTCTCGCAGGCATACATTCAATCAGGTGCCGGAAGGTTCGTTGGGGAATGGCAGACCATTCTTCACGGAGTGCGGCACTGAGGAGAGGTATCGATGTCGCTCGGTGAGGCCTGGCACGAAGTCAGCGTTCCAAAACAGCCCAAAGGTGTTCTACAGGATTCAGGTCAGGACGCTGTGTAGGCCAGTCCATTACATGGATGTTATTGTCGTGTAACCACTCAGTCGCGGGCCGCGCAACATGAACAGGTGTTCGATCGTGCTGAAAGATGCAATCGCCATCCCCGAATTGCTCTTCAACAGTGAGAAGCAAGAAGATGCTTAAAACATCAATGCAGGCCTGTGCTGTGATAGTGCAACGCAAAACAACAAGGGGTGCAAGCCCCCTCCATGAAAAACACCACCACACCTTAACACCGCCGCCCCCGAATTTTACTGTTGGCACTACACACGCCTTACCCACACCCTGCCATCGGATTGCCGCATTGCGTACCGTGATTCGTCACTCCACACAACGTTTTTCCACTGTTCAATCGTCCAATGTTTACGCTTCTTACACCAAGCAAGACGTCGTTTCGCATTTACCGGCGTGATGTGTGGCTTAGCAGCAACCGTTCGACCATGAAATCCTAGTTTTCTCACCTCCCACCTAACTGTCATAGTACTTGCAGTGGTTCCTGATGCAGTTTGGAATTCCTTTGTGATGGTCTGGATAGATCTCTGCCTATTACACATTACTACCCTCTTCAACTGTCGGCAGTCTCTGTCAGTCAATAGACGAGGTCGGCCTGTACGCTTTTTTGCGCCCCATTCTGCTCTCTCACGATGGCTAATGACAACTGAGGTCGCTGATATGGTGTATCTGGCAGTAGCTGGCAGCACAATGCACCTTATATAAGAAACATATGTTTTTGGGGGTGTCTGGATACTTTTGAGCACATAGTGTAATTTTGTAACAATATACCTTAACTTCGTGGCAATGTGCGTAATTCAGCGATAATTTTGTTTTGCATTGTTGAAGTACACTTAATTCACTTTTCACTCGTTTTCAGCATAGGTGTGACTCACTAACAGTTGCACGGGTAAGACACAGAAATACCGTAGCATCAGGTGAAGCAATGCACTGACAACCTCCATGGAACCATGCCAGACGAAGGCAATACTTAATCTAAGCCCTTTTATTCTTTCCACAGCTGTAGGTCTCTTTACAAGTGTCGCATATGTCACCATTTCTTATGTTATTTGACTTCTGTTTTACCTTAGACACTGATTTCACTGTGCTGTAATGGTTAGCGGATCATTACGTTAACGTTTAGACGTACCCCATTTCCTTCATTTGCATTATAACGTCAACTAACTTTAACTTGCAGTTCGCTCGTTAGGTCGAACGATCGACCCATTTTGCCAATGGTCACAATGTCTTTTTCATCATCACTGCAGTCTAGATAGTCTCTTAAAGTACTCCATGGAATTCAGAAATGAGTAGCAGTTTTGTATATCAACTACTTTTCTTCTAAAACCTTAACTGCTCCTCTAAGGTAATCAGTTGAATAGGATTATCTTCTCTTGTCACATAACCTATGTTTGGTTTTTTATTCGCAAATTTGCTTAGAAATATGCCCATTGTTTCTGAATTCGACACAAACCTTAAAAGTTAGTGCCATTTTCCTAAGCGAATGATGACTAAGCTTATAAGTATGTTCCATTGGTAATACAGTTGCATATAAACTACCTGTTCTGCACATAGCGTTCATTCCCGCCCAGAATATCTTTCACGTGAGAAGAGATTCCAGTCATTTGTTGAGGACAGGTGGAACTGTGTACAAGGCTTTCCTTGCTTAAGGACAAAGAAAGTATCTGCTATCACGGAATAAAGTAGGTCACGGAGCTAGGTGGATTTACCCTATTACTTAAAGTTTACGATAGATGTCGGAAATAAAGTAAAAGACTCAGTTGCCCTTGCGTGTGAGAACGTTCCATGGGTTGAGACAGGTCCGCAGAAAGTGTGGCGACAGTTCACATGGGATTTCGTAGCATTCATTGGAGTAATCCACTAAATTACAGGCCCATATCGTTAACGTCGATATTCAGCAGGATTTTAGAACATATATTGTGCTCGAACATTATGAATTACCTCGAAGGAAACGGTCTATTGACACACAGTCAACATGGGTTTAGAAAACATCTTTCCTTTGAATCACAGCTAGCTCTTTATGCACATGAAGTGCTGAGTGCTATTGACAAGGGATTTCAGATCGATTCCGTATTCCTGGATTTCCGGAAGGCTTTTGACACTGTACCACACAAGCGGCTCATAGTGAAATTGCGTGCTTATGGGATATCGTGTCAGTTATGTGACTGGATTTGCGATTTCCTGTCAGCGAGGTCACAGTTCGTAATAACTGACGGAAAGTCATCGAGTAAACCAGAAGTGATTCCTGGCGTTCCCCAAGGTAGTGTTGTAGGCCCTTTACTGTTCCTTATCTACACTCCTGGAAATGGAAAAAAGAACACATTGACACCGGTGTGTCAGACCCACCATACTTGCTCCGGACACTGCGAGAGGGCTGTACAAGCAATGATCACACGCACGGCACAGCGGACACACCAGGAACCGCGGTGTTGGCCGTCGAATGGCGCTAGCTGCGCAGCATTTGTGTACCGCCGGCGTCAGTGTCAGCCAGTTTGCCGTGGCATACGGAGCTCCAACGCAGTCTTTAACACTGGTAGCATGCTGCGACAGCGTGGACGTGAACCGTATGTGCAGATGACGGACTTTGAGCGAGGGCGTATAGTGGGCATGCGGGAGGCCGGGTGGACGTACCGCCGAATTGCTCAACACGTGGGGCGTGAGGTCTCCACAGTACATCTATGTTGTCGCCAGTGGTCGGCGGAAGGTGCACGTGCCCGTCGACCTGGGACCGGACCGCAGCGACGCACGGATGCACGCCAAGACCGTAGGATCCTACGCAGTGCCGTAGGGGACCGCACCGCCACTTCCCAGCAAATTAGGGACACTGTTGCTCCTGGGGTATCGGCGAGGACCATTCGCAACCGTCTCCATGAAGCTGGGCTACGGTCCCGCACACCGTTAGGCCGTCTTCCGCTCACGCCCCAACATCGTGCAGCCCGCCTCCAGTGGTGTCGCGACAGGCGTGAATGGAGGGACGAATGGAGACGTGTCGTCATCAGCGATGAGAGTCGCTTCTGCCTTGGTGCCAATGATGGTCGTATGCGTGTTTGGCGCCGTGCAGGTGAGCGCCACAATCAGGACTGCATATGACCGAGGCACACAGGGCCAACACCCGGCATCATGGTGTGGGGAGCGATCTGCTACACTGGCCGTACACCACTGGTGATCGTCGAGGGGACACTGAATAGTGGACGGTACATCCAAACCGTCATCGAACCCATCGTTCTACCATTCCTAGAGCGGCAAGGGAACTTTCTGTTCCAACAGGACAATGCACGTCCGCATGTATCCCGTGCCACCCAACGTGCTCTAGAAGGTGTAAGTCAACTACCCTGGCCAGCAAGATCTCCGGATCTGTCCCCCAATGAGCATGTTTGGGACTGGATGAAGCGTCGTCTCACGCGGTCTGCACGTCCAGCACGAACGCTGGTCCAACTGAGGCGCCAGGTGGAAATGGCAATGCAAGCCGTTCCACAGGACTACATCCAGCATCTCTACGATCGTCTCCATGGGAGAATAGCAGCCTGCATTGCTGCGAAAGGTGGATATACACTGTACTAGTGCCGACATTGTGCATGCTCTGTTGCCTGTGTCTATGTGCCTGTGGTTCTGTCAATGTGATCATGTGATGTATCTGACCCCAGGAATGTGTCAATAAAGTTTCCACTTCCTGGGACAATGAATTCACGGTGTTCTTATTTCAATTTCCAGGAGTGTATATAAACTATTTGGGAGACAATCTGACCAGCTGTCTTCGGTTGTTTGCAGATGACGCGTCGTTTATCGACGAATAAAGTCATCAGAAGATCAAAACAAACTGCAAAACGATTTAGAAGAAATATCGGAATGGTGCGAAAAGTGGCAGTTGACCCTAAATAACGAAAATTGTGAGGTCATCCACATGAGTGCTAAAAGGAACTCGTTACACTTCGGTTAAACGATAAATCAGTCTAATCTAAAAGCCGTAAATTCAACTAAATACCTAGGTATTACATTTACGAACAACTTAAATTGGAAAGAACACATAGAAAATGTTGTGAGGAAGGCTAACCAAAGGCTGCGTTTTATTGGCAGGACACTTAGAAAATGTAACAGACCTACTAAGGAGACTGCCTACACTACGCTTGTCCGTCCTCTTTTAGAATGCTGCTGCGCGGTGTGGGATCCTTACCAGATAGGACTGACGGAATACATCGAAAAAGTGCAAAGAAAGGCAGCACGTTTTGTATTATCGCGAAATATGGGAGAGAGTGTCACAGAAATGATACAGGATTTAGGCTGGAAATCATTAAAAGAAAGGCGTTTTTCGTTGCGACGGAATCTTCTCACGAAATTCCAATCACCAACTTTCTTCTCCGAATGCGAAAATATTTTGTTGGCACCGACCTACATGGGGCGGAACAATCACCACGATAAAATAAGGGAAATCAGAGCTCGTACGGAAAGATATAGGTGTTCATTCTTTCCGCGCGCTATACGAGACTTGAATAACAGAGAATTGTGAAGGTGGTTCGATGAACCCTCTGCCAGGCACTTAAATGTGATTTGCAGAGTATCCATATAGATGTAGATGATCTTGGGCGAGGGATCATATTCGACTCCACAGAAAAACTGAAAATACAAGCCGAGTTGTAGAAGCTGTATTACGTCTGCAGAGTGCAGCTAACAGTGCCCAGGCAGGTGTTAAATTATCGTAGTGGCTGTGGGCAACTGTTGATTGGTCTTGTTGTGCTCTAAGACGTGTGGCAGGTTGGATTATTACATGTGACTTTAAGGGTGAAAAAATTACCGTAAACGTAACGTAAAACTGCGGTAGAGAGATGCGGAATCCCTTTTCCGTTCCCTGACGCAGAGACTGAATTTCCTTTAATGTGCGGGTACCTTGCAGCTTAGATACGTTCGTTGCAAATTTAGGAAACCTCGAAATATGATGCTTGCATCAACAACAAGGTAGTACCTGCTGACTAATGCTTAGCATTCACATTTTTGCTTCCTGTCTCAGCTTAGTGGCGTGTTATAAAAGCAGAGAAACTTGCTCGAGTAGCTTGCCATTCTCAGAGACGCTGTAAATTGTTGACAGAGACACCCTGTAAATTGACCCACCAAATAAGGAAGCTAACTATTTCCCTGCATCCAAGGGTAAAAATAATCAATGTACAATGTGTGCACTGTACTTAGCCTACTGTTTGTAAATCACTTTATTTACGCACTATTTACTTTTGAACTGGCAGAAATTGAATGTGATCAGGCTTCCAGAGCTTTGTGCCTGACCGCTGGCACTAATAATAATAATAATAATAATAATAATAATAATAATAATAGTAATAATAATAATAACCCCGTGGAGACCCGGGAAAAGAATAGGCCTCCGGTATGTTCTGCCAGTCCTAAAAGGCGACGAAAAGAACAAACCACTAATAGGGCTAACCCCCCTTTTAGTGTGATTACTTGGTTCAGGACAGAACTAAAGAAGCCTCGGACAAGCGCCGTCATGGTCGGGGACGACGCTTGAACCCTATGCCCGCCCACAATGGTAACGACACTGCTAGCCAACTGGAAAATGATTTAAATCCAAATAGAGGTGTTTTGCAGGATATGCTTCCTGCAACCACCCTAGAAGGAAAACAAAGACAGAGAATGAGATGGTCAGATGAAGTTAATCGACACGTCATGTTCTGTTATTACCAAGCAACAAACCTAGGAACCAACACAACTGGATACAGACCACAAGTATACACAACATTTATTACCAGATACCCGGAATTAAAATTTTTAACAGAACAACGACTAGCTGATCCGTGTAATAATAAAAAATAACAGGATACCCAGTCAGAATTAGAAAACATCAAACAACAAGTACAACAAATACTGGAACAAAATAATGTGCAATCAGAAGAAGAAGAAAATACAGTAATGGACTCAAACATCCCAGAGCAAACAAACAAAGACCAACACGCATCAGTTAAACAATCAGAGGAAAACGAAATCTTAAGACAGCCACCAGAACAAGCACAAATAGAACACGAAGAGACACACGTTTTAGATATAGAAGAGAAATTTCAGCTGACATATATAGAATACAAAGACACAAATACAGACATTAGACCATTCTTGCATAGACCGCCAAATAACCCACAAGTCGAAACAACAATAAAAACTATCAACACAATCATACACAACAAAATAAATGAAAACACAACTATGGAAGAGTTACAACTACTGGTTTATATAGGAGCACTCACTACACTAAATATACACACTAGGCAGAGATCAGAACAAACCAACACACAGAAGAAACCCACAAAACCAGCATGGCAACACAGGCTACAGATCAGAATAGAAAAACTGAGAAAAGACATCGGACAGCTAACACAATTTATAAGAAATGAAATATCAGACAAAAAACGAAAAAGGTTAGGTAAAATCTCACAACCAGAATCGATAGAGCAGTTAGATGAAAAGAAGCAGAAATTACAAGCATTGGCCAAACGACTTAGAAGATACAAAAAGAAGTGAAAATAGAAGGAAACAAAACCAAACATGCAACACAAACCAAAAGAAATTTTACCAGACAATAGATAACACACACATTAAAATAGACAATCCACCAAACATAAGACATGGAACACTTCTGGAGCAACATATGGTCAAACCCGGTACAGCACAACAAGCATGCACGGTGGACACAAGCAGAAACAGACACATACAAGATGATACCACAAATGCCTGAAGTGCTAATTTTGCAACATGAAGTCACCCGAGCAATTAATTCTACTCACAATTGGAAAGCCCCTGGAAAAAATAAAATAGCCAATTTCTGGCTAAAGAAGTTCACCTCAACACATTCACATCTAACTAAATTATTTAACAGTTACATTGCAGACCCATACACATTCCCTGATACACTTACACATGGAATAACTTATCTGACACCTAAAGATCAAGCAGACACAGCACACCCAGCTAAATATGGCCCCATAACATGCCTACCAACAATATACAAAATATTAACTTCAGTCATTACACAGAAATTGACACATACAACACAGAACAAAATTATAAATGAAGAACAAAAAGGCTGTTGCAAAGGAGCACGAGGATGTAAAGAGCAACTGATAATAGATGCAGAGGTGACATATCAAGCTAAAACTAAACAAAGGTCGCTACACTACGCATACATTGATTACCAAAAAGCTTTTGATGGTGTACCCCACTCATGGTTAGTACAAATATTGGAAATATACAAAGTAGATCCTAAATTGATACAGTTCCTAAACATAGTAATGAAAAATTGGAAAACCACACTTAATATACAAACAAATTGAAATAATATCACATCACAGCCAATACAGATTAAGCGTGGAATATACCAAGGAGACTCATTAAGTCCTTTCTGGTTCTGCCTTGCTCTGAACCCACTATCCAACATGCTAAATAATACAAATTATGGATACAATATTACTGGAACATACCAACACAAAATCACACATTTGCTATACATGGATGATCTAAAACTACTGGCAGCAAAAAAACAACAATCAACCAATTACTGAAGATAACAGAAGTATTCAGTAATGATATAAATATGGCTTTTGGAACAGACAAATGTAAGAAAAATAGCGTACTCAAGGGAAAACACACTAAACAAGAAGATTACATATTGGATAACCACAGCGACTGTATAGAAGCGATGGAAAAAACAGATGCCTATAAATATCTAGGATACAGACAAAAAATAGGAATAGATAATACAAATATTAAAGAAAAACTAAAAGAAAAATATAGACAAAGACTAACAAAAATACTGAAAACAGAATTGACAGCAAGAAACAAGACAAAAGCTATAAATACTTATGCTATACCAATATTGACCTACTCATTTGGAGTAGTGAAATGGAGTAACACAAACCTAGAAGCACTCAATACACTTACACGACCACACTGCCACAAATATAGAATACATCACATACATTCAGCAACAGAAAGATTCACATTAAGCAGAAAAGGAGGAAGGGGATTTATCGACATAAAAAACCTACATTATGGGCAGGTAGACAATTTAAGAAAATTCTTTATAGAACGAGCAGAAACTAGCAAAATACACAAAGCAATCACTCATATAAATACATCGGTACAACACTGCAATTTCATAACCACCTCTACAACCCTTTAGATCACATATCAGCAGATAAGAAGAAAGTAAATTGGAAAAAGAAAATACTACATGGCAAGCACCCGTGTCATCTAACACAGCCACACATCGATCAAGACGCATCCACCGCATGGCTAAGAAAAGGAATATATACAGTGAGACGGGAGCATTCATGATTGCAATACAGGATCAAACAATAAACACCAGATATTACAGCAAGCATATTATTAAAGATCTCAATACCACAACAGATAAATGCAGACTTTGCAAACAACAAATAGAAACAGTATATCACATCACAAGCGGATGTACAATACTAGCAAATACAGAATACCCCAGAAGACATGACAATGTAGCAAAAATAATACATCAATAACTTGCCATACAACATAAACTAATAAAACAATACGTTCCCACATACAAGTATGCACCACAAAATGTACTGGAGAATGAGGAATACAAATTACACTGGAACAGAACCATTATAACAGATTAAATAACACCACATAACCAACCTGACATCATACTCACCAGTAAAAAGAAGAAATTAACACAACTAATCGAAATATCCATACCCAATACAACAAATATACAGAAGAAAACGGGAGAAAAAATTGAAAAATACATGCAACTGGCTGAGGAAGTCAAGGACATGTGGCATCAGGATAAAGTTGACATTATACCGATTATACTATCAACTACAGGAGTCATACCACACAATAGCCACCAGTACATCAACGCAATACAGCTACATCCAAACTCATATATACAACTACAGAAATCTGTAATTATTGATACTTGTTCAATTACCCGAAAGTTCCTAAATGCAATGTAACATATACCGTACAGTTAAAAGGAAGTCACGCTTGATCAAGGTCCGCGTCACCTTCCATTTTTAACCAGACATAACGTTTGAGACAGGAAAGAGAAATAATATTAAAATACCCCGTGGAACCAATAGAAGTGTAGTACCCATTACATGGTTACTGTTGAGTTGTGCTGTCAATTCGTTCACTGTTGTGATATGAATAATGAAGCAATTCCTAGTCTGCGGCGGGAACTGTCGACAACTCAGAACGCATTTTCGTGAGATATTTGAGCATAATTATACGATATTCAGTATATGTCTCAATTTTACTCTCATAGATGCATGATACAAAGTACAAATTTTGTTATGTAATGGGTGTACTATGTAATGAAGATGTTGCTCATACATTCGTTTCACAAGATGTAACCTCCACGACGTTGTGTCACGCGTTAATGTTAGTATTTGACAAAATAATGTAATTATTGATAAACAGTATTACAATATTACGAAGTAGTGATAACATCAAAGAAAACTAAAAATAATTTATTCACGTGACCGGAACACAACCATACCCTTCTGGTTTTACCCCTCAGGGAATTAAATTTTACCCCTCAGGGGATAATTACCCCCAAGTTGCGAACCACTGATCTAGAGGTTTGCTTATAGTAGCAGTTACAGTATGATTTTGGCGGATGGTATCTAAAGATTATAAACGTTGCATGTCGTACGTTACAATGAGTAAATGTGACAGTCAAAACAGATAACAATCTGTACGTAGCATCCGACAGCAACATACGTGTGTTTGAAGAACAGCTGCGTTGACAGAAACGAAATGCATGAAGGTAACGACTGACCTACACACGCAGACGCCTGTGTGAAACGACCTACAACCATGTTCAACATTCGCACAGCTTCCGTTGTACAGTGTCTTTTGAAGAACGAACCATAATTTAGCTGAAAGTAGATCGAGCAACAAGAAAAGCAAAAGTTGAGGTACGGGATGCCGCCTGCTCCGCACAATATGAAACACAATAAAATTAGGTTCCATTAACTTAAAGGAAATAGTAGCATAGCGAACCTATACATTGTCTGGAACCGCGCGATCACTACGGTCGCAAGTTCGAATCCTGCCTCTTCAGTGTAGCTACAGTAAGACGAATCATAAGTCAGATATTTTTATAGCAGATTCGTCATTGTGAGGGAACCTGCAAAAGTAACATAACCTTCAAAGAATAATGTTTTTACCATAACTCAGTTAGCAACGAACCTATCAAAGTACATCAAATGAATACTGGTAAATGTTAGATGAAACTGTTAATAAAAATTATTTTCACTGTAACGTGAGACTATACTTCCCTCCCCTCCTTACAATAAATGTCCCAAATTTCTTAAAGTACCAACTTATGATTAAAAAATAGACACCACTTTTACAACTGCCTGTATACGGGCAAAAACTAATAAATAGGCACAGGTTGTTAACTGCATTACACCCATATCTGAGCCGGCCGGAGTGGCCGAGCGGTTCTAGGCGCTTCAGTCTGGAACCGCGCGACCGCTACGGTCGCAGGTTCGAATCCTGCCTCGGGCATGCATGTGTGTGATGTCCTTAGGTTAGTTTGGTTTAAGTAGTTCTATGTTCTAGGGGACTGATGACCTAAGTCCCATAGTGCTCAGAGCCATTTGAACCAATCCATATCTGAAGGCATTGGTACCGAGTTGTTAGCTCATTACGTTTAATATCTGCAAACTACCACGCATGTTCCGAGCTGACATTTCTACTGCCGCTTAATATTACATTTCAGTTCTTCTGTTTTCTGAAAAGGGCAGTCTAAATATCTCTACACACAGTAATTACTGTTCTGTACACTTCATACATGCAGAATGAAATAACTGTAGAAAGTTTCGTGTATAGGCTAACCACCCGCAAGGTAAAAACTGCCGAATCCTCAGAGTTGGCGAAAATATGGCAGGCGATTGAGCCTGTAATATAGGAGCCAGCCACTGTGGTCGATCGGTTCTAGGCGCTTCAGTCCGGTCGCAGGTTCGAATCCTGCCTCGGGCACGGGTGTGTGTGATGTCCTTAGGTTAGTTAGGTTTAAGTAGTTCTAAGTTCTAGGGGACTGGTGACCCCAGATGTTGAGTCCCATAGTGCTCAGAGCCATTTGAACCATTTTTTGAACCTATACAAAATAAGATGATGGTATACAATGAGGTGACGAAAATCGTTGGATACCTTCTAATATCGTGTCGGACCTCCTTTTGCCTGGCGTAGTGCAGCAACACAGCGTGACATGCACTCAACAAGTCATTGGTAGTTCCTTCTGAAATATTGAGTAATGTTGCCTTCATAACCGTCGATATGGCGAAAGTGTTGCCGGTGCAGGATGTTGTGCACGAACTGACCTCTTCATTACGTCCCATAAATGTTGGATGGGATTCATGTCGAGTGATGTGGGTGGCCGAATTGTTCACTCTAACTGTCCAGAATGTTCTTCAGGCCAGTCGGGAACATGACATCGGTGTCGGGGAACGTGAAATCCATGAATGACTGCAGATGGTCTCCAAGTAGCCGGACATAACCATTTCCAGTCAATGATCGGTTCAGTTGGACCAGAGGACCCTCTCCATTCCACATACACAGCCCACACCATTATGGGGACACCACCAGCTTGCACAGTGCCTTGTTGACAACTTGGGTCCATGGCTTCGTGGGGTCTGCGCCACACCGGAACTCTACTATAACCTAGTACCAACTAAAACCGAACTCATCTGACCAGGCCACGGTTTTGCAGTCGTGTAGGGTCCAACCGATATGGTCCTGACGCCAGGAGAGGCGCTGCAGGCGATGTCGTGCTGTCAGCAAAGATACTCGCGTCGTTTATCTGCTGTCATACCCCATTAACGCCAAATTTCGCCACACTGTCCTACATCTACATCTACATTACATGGATACTTTGAAAATCGCATGTGAGTGCCTGGCAGATGATTCAGCGAATCGCTTTCACAATAATTCTCTATTATTCCACTCTCGAAGAGCGCGCGGAAAAAACCAACACCTGTTTCTTTCCGTGCGAGCTCTGATTTCCGTAATTTTATTGTAATTATCGTTTCTCTATATGTAGGTCGGCGTCAACAAAATATTTTCGTATTCGGAGTAGAAAGTTGGTGATTTAAGTTTCGTGAGAAGATGCCGACGCAACGAGAAATGCCTTTGTTTTAATGATCTTCACCCCATACCCTGTATCACGTCTGTGACACTCTCTCTCCTATTTCTCGTTAACAGGAAACGTACTGCCCTTCTCTGAACTTTCTCGATGTATTCCGTTAACCCTATCTGGTAAGATTCCACATCACGCAGTAATACTCCAAAAGAGGACGAACAAGAGTAGTGTAGTGTAGTCCTAACGGATACGCTCATCGTACGCCCCACATTGATGTCTGTGGTTATTTCACGCACTGACAACTATACGCAAATGCCGCTGTTCTCGGTCGTTAAGTGAAGGCCTTGGCCACTGACTTTTCTATGGGGAGAGGTAACGCCTGAAATTTGGTATTCTCTGCAGACTCTTGACACTGTGGATCTCGAAATATTGAATTTCCTAACGATTTCCGAAATGAACTGCCCCAGTCATCTATCTCCAACTACCGTTCCGCATTCAAAGTCCGTTAATTCCCGTCTTTCACCCATAATTACGTCGGAAACATGTTCGCATGAATCACTTGAGTATGATAGCTCCGTCAATGCACTGCCGTTTTATACCTTGTGTACGCAATAGTACGATCATCTGTATATGTACATACCTCTATCTCAAGACTTTTGTCACCTCAGGGTTCAGGGATGTAGATACATTACGAGTATGTTGCCAGTGGTGCAGTTAGTGAGGATTAACATGAGTGATATGATGAGGTCTGGAGACAGGGAGGTGCATGGCAAAAAACAGCCGAGAATTCGAAGTTACTTTATTGTGGCTTCCCAACGTGAATCGTTCTGTCCAGCGGTGGTGTGGCCGCTGTGTGTGTGTGTGTGTGTGTGTGTGTGTGTGTGTGTGTGTGTTGTCCAGCAAAGCCGATGGAACGCGGCGTAGGCCGAATGGTGGCGCGTTGTGCAACTGTCTGCGAGCGGTGACTCCGTGTTCCAGCGTCTAGGCTATCTGTACCGCGTGTGCAGTGGTGCGTCTTATGTCCCTCGGGCTGGCGAGCAGGCGACGGTAGGTGACGTAACGGCCTTGATTAGAGCTCCTATATTACAGGCTGAGTCGCCAGCCATATTTTCGCCAACTCTGAGGATTCGGCATTGTTTACCTTGTGGGTGGTTAGCCTATTCACGAAACTTTTTATTAATTTCAGTCTGCATGTATGAAGTGTACAGAACAGTAATTACTGTGTGTAGAGTTATTTAGACTGTCCTTTTCATATAACAGAAAAACTGAAATGCAATATTACGCGGCAGTAGAAATGTCAGCTCGGAACTTGTGTGGTAGTTTGCAGATATTAAACGTAATGAGCTAACAACTCGGTATCAGTGTCTTCAAATATGGGTGTAATGCAGTTAACAACCTGTGCCTATTTATTAGTTTTGCCCATATACAGGCAGTTGTAAAAGTGGTGTCTATTTTTTAATCATACGTTGGTACTTTAAGGAATTTGGCATTTTTATTGTAGAGAGAGGGGAAAAGTATACTCTCACGTTACAGTGGAAACAATTTTTATTAATAGTTTCATGTAACATTTACCAGTATTCATTTAGTGTACTTTATGATAGGTTCGTTGCTTGTTGAGTTGTGATAAAAACATTATTCTTTGAAGGTTATGTTACTTTTGCAGGTTCCCACACAATGACGAATCTGCTACAACAAAATCTTAGTTATGATTCGCATTACTTCACCTACACTGAAGAGCCAAAGAACTGGTACACTTTCCTAATATCGTGTAGGGCCCCAGCGAACACGCAGAAGTGCCACGAGACGACATGGCGTGGACTCGACTAATGTCTGAAGTAGTGCTGGGGGGAATTGACACCATGAAACCTGCATAAATCCGTAAGAGTACGAGAGGGTGGAGATCTCTTCTGAACAGGACATTGTAGGGTATCCAAGATACGCTCAATAATGTTCATGTCCGGGGAGTTTGGTGGTCAGCGGAAGTGTTTAAACTCAAAGGAGTGTTCCTGGAGCCACTCTGTAACAATTCTGTACGAGTGGGGTGTCTCATTGCCCTGCTGGAATTGCCAGAGTCCGTCGGGATGCACACTGGACATGAAAGGATGCAGGTGATCAGGTACGATGCTTATGTACGTGCCACTTGTCAGAGTCGTCTCTAGACCTATCAGGGGTCCCATTCACTCCAATTGCACACGCCCCACATCATTACAGTGTCTCCACCAGTTTGAACAGTCCCCTGCTGACATGCAGAGTCTACGGATCCATGAGGCTGTCTCCATACCCGTACACGTCCACCCGCTCGATACAATTTGAAACGAGGCTCGTCCGACCAGGCAACATGTTTCCAGTCGTCAACAGGCTAATGCCGGTGTTGACGGGCCCAGGCGAGGCTTAAAGCGTTGCGTCGTGCAGTCATCAAGGGTGCGCTAGTGGGATTTCGACTCCGAAAGCCCATATCGACGATGTTTCGTTCAATGGTTCGCACGCTGACACTTGCTGATAGCTCAGCAGTTCTGTCACGTTGAATGATTCTCTTCGGTCGTCGTTGGTCCCGTTCTTGGAAGATCTTTTTCTGGCCACAGCGATGTCGGAGATCTGATGTTTTACCGGATTCCTGATATTCACGGTGCACTCGTGGAATGGTCGTACGGGAAAATCCCCACTTCATCGCTCTCTCGGAGATGCTGTGTCCCATCGTTCGTGCGCCGACTATAACGCCACGTTCAGACTCATTTAAATCTTTATACCCTGCCATTGTAGCAGCAGTAACCGAACTAACTGCACGCCGGGGGGAGTGGCCGAGCGGTTCTAGGCGCTACAGTCTGGATCCGCGCGACGGCTACGGTCGCAGGTTCGAATCCTGCCTCGGGCATGGATGTGTGTGATGTCCTTAGGTTAGTTAGGTTTAAGTAGTTCTAAGTTCTAGGGGACTGATGACCATAGATGTTAAGTCCCATAGTGCTCAGAGCCATTTGAACCAACCAATGACGGACGGAGCAAGGAGGACATCAAAATCAGACTAGCACTGGCAAAAAGGGCATTCGTGGCCAAGAGAAGTCAATAACAAACATAGACCTTCATTTTAGGAAGAAAATTCTGAAAATGTTCGATTGGAGCGCAGCGTTGTATGGTAGTGAAATATGGACTGTGGGAAAACCGGAAAAGAAGAGAATCGAAATATTTGAGCTGTGGTGTTACAGACGAATGATGAAAATTAGGTGGAATGATAAGGTAAGGAATGAGCAGGTTTTGCATAGAATCGGAGAGGAAAGAAATATGTGTAAAACTCTGACAAGAAGGGACAGGATGATAGGACATCTGTTGACATCGGGGAATGACTTCCATGGTACGAGAGGGAGCTGTGGAGGACAAAAACTGTAGAGGAAGACAGAGATTGGAATACATCCAGCACATATTTGGGGACGTAGTTCGCAAATGCTAATCTGAGATGAAGAGGTTGGTACAGGAGAGGAATTCGTGGTGGGTCGCATCAAACCAGTCAGTAGACTGACGACTAAAAAAAGCAAATTTTAAATCTAAAAATCGTTCCAGGCATTTCCCTTGACGTATTTTACAGTAACATAATGTTGCAAGTGACACCCTGCGTGCGACTTCAGAAATTTTACTATTCGTACTACAAATTTCAACACCTGCTCCGTGCCTAAAAATTTAGCGCACAGTGCTTTGGATGTACAGAATAACGAATCCCATTTGCAGATCGTTGTAAGCTTATGTTCTTTCATTGTCAACTAAATTTCTAAATTCTTTCTGCATGCTATTTTAATGCCGTTTCTTAGCAAATCTGGAGTACCCATCGCTTATGCAAGTGTATTATTAATATAGAGAATATTCATCCCATTTTTCTGTCATTCCCATTCACCGTTAAAGGTTTGTGACGGTTGATCACTAAACTGCCTCTTCGTGTGCAAACAGCCACTAGACTTGTGAACGTCCCTCATACAGAGGAGAAATAGCAAAGGCTAAACAGCTCTGACGTCACGATTCTGCCGAACGGAAGAGATCTGTGTCGACCGAAAAATGCCACACCGTAGTATTAAATGAATTGTCGCGCCGGCCTTTTGTGGCCGAGTGGTTCTAGGCGCTGCAGTCTGGAACCGCGCGACCGCTACGGTAGCAGGTTCGAATCCTGCCTCGGGCATGGATGTGTGTGATGTCCTTAGGTTAGTTAGGTTTAAGTAGTTAGTTCTAGGGGACTGATGACCTCAGATATTAAGTCCCGTAGTCCCGTACTACCGTAGTCCCGTAGTCCCGTAGTCACGTAGTCACGTAAGTCCCCCCGTAAGTCCCCCCGTAAGTCGTCCCATAGTCCTCAGTCATTTGAACCATTTGAATGGTCGCGCTGTACCTGGAACTACCGGGAAGGACGAGCTAAGCCGAGACAGGCCGTGCCTGGGCCTGCACGCTGTGCACGTTGAAGTTTGGCACGCCGTGGCCGCCCCTGCCGTATACTTTGGGGAAAACGTGGCGGACAGTTCAGGCTATAGGAGTCTAAGCCGTGACCCACTGACTGGACGGACGGCGCGCAGCTTCCCTGGGCTGGGCAGACCCGGTGCCATCGCCGCTCTGAGCCCCGTGATCTCAGAGCAAGCAGCCGTGACGCACAGTCCAAATGCGGTTCCAGAAAAGCATTCCGGTGGCGTCAAAAGTGTCACAGACCTCGTGGTCGTGCGGTTGCGATACTAATACAAGCGTCTTTAGTACAAAATGGCGAAGTGTTTACACCCTTTTGGGCTGCGCTTGCTTGGGCTTTGCAATGCCCTGCGGCACGTATACTAAACTCATCCGTAGCTGCCGGTGTGGAAAGGCTTCCGCCTTCTTCCACCTGGGCACTGCTGTGTCAACTGCTTCCACATCTCGTCAGGCCAGCTCGCGAAGGCTGTGTTACATTTTGTAAGGCATAACATGCGCCCTCGCCAGCGGCTGGTGCTGCTGTAATCTGCTTTCTACAAAGCGCGTTTCCGGGCGAATAGGCTCGGTTGGTTGGTTGATTTGGTGGAGGGGGCCAAACGGCGAGGTCATCGATCCCTGCCGGCCGCTGTGGCCTTGCGGTTCTAGGCGCTTCAGACTGCAGGTTCGAATCCAGCCTCGGTCATGGACGTTTGTGGTGTCCTTAGATTAGTTAGGTTCAAGTAGTTCTAAGTTCTAGGGGACTGATGACCTCAGAAGTTAAGTCCCATAGTGCTCAGAGCCATTTGAACCATTTCATTAGTCTCCTAGACTTAGTCCCATAGTACTGAGAGACATTTGAACCATTTTTTCATCGCACCCATCGAACTAGGGAAGGATGGGGGAGGAAGTTAGCCGTGTCCTTACAAAGGAACCATCACTGCATTTACCTGCAGTGATTTAGGGAAATCACAGAAAACCTATATCAGAATGTCGGGACGCGGGTTTTAACTGTCGTCCTCCCTTATGGGAGTCCACTGTGCTAACCAGTGCTCCACCTCGCTAGGTAATATGTTCGGTGTGCTACAGATAACTCAAATACATTACATTGCCACCGATTAAAATAACAGCTGCATAAACTGTGTGGCCGGCCGCGGTGGTCTAGCGGTTCTAGGCGCTCAGTCCGGAACCGCGCGACTGCTACGGTCGCAGGTTCGAATCCTACCTCGGGCATGGATGTGTGTGATGTCCTTAGGTTAGTTAGGTTTAAGTAGGTCTAAGTTCTAGGGGGCTGATGACCACAGAAGTTAAGTCCCATAGTGCTCAGAGCCATTTGAACCATTTCATTAGTCCCCTAGACTTAGAACTACTTACATCTAACTAACATAAGGACATCACACATATCCATGTCCGAGGTAGGATTCGAACCTGCGACCGCAGCAGCAGCGGGGTTCCGGAATGAAACGCCTAGAACCGATAATTGATTATTCATACGGTTTTGAAACGCATCCCAGTTTGTTTTTGAAGATTTCTGAACACATTCTAAGTTGACTTCTGGACGAATCATAAGTTGATTTTTGACTACGTGCATAGCGTACGTGATGTCTTTGCCAGGGTAATTCCCGTCGCACCTAGAAATAAAAACCTTTCCCCCAGACAAAAGGGGACGGTGCTATACGAGTTGAGCCGAATGAACCCGAACGGGTGAATGCCAATCGCTGTTTATGTGGTTGACTGGGCGTGCGAATGATCAGCGTTGTTATAATTGCTAGCGAAATCCATAAATTCAGACTATCAGAATAGAAATAAACGACGAACAGGAATAACAGCTAAGGAAGATAACGTATTATCATATAGGTCTATCCAAGAAAACGAAATTTCGACAGCAAGTTTTTGCCAGAATGTTACACTACTAAGAGACAGTTGTACAATCAAGTTTTTGCCCCGGTTCGGAAATAGAGTAGATTCAGGGCTGTGAGGAGTACCGTTTATGGGTCCGTAGAACAAGAAGATAAATATCTGTTATCACATATACTGTTATCGTCCCGCTGGTTATTTCTCGTAAAGCGCGTCCGGCAACCGCCCACAGTCCCATCTTTGTTCGATATAGTGGCGCTGGAAAACGCGATTTTTCCGGCATTAGTCGTTCGCGATGTTGCCAACAGATAGGTGTGGACAGACCTGCGAGCTGAGGTCCTTACATACCAAATGAAGGAATGTGTGGAATGCGGATTATGGTTGCAGCTAAACAGCTGGGTATTACGAATGATGACGGGGTGATTGGTTTACGTTCTTTGGGGTAGTTGTACTACACGATGAGGACGAGGTATGGAATATTAGTTTGGTGTAATGTCTTCATTCGGAAGAACATGCCTTTGTAGAAAATTAGAGAGAAAAATTTTTGTAGGGAACAAAACAATTTTCAAAATTCCAAAATGTTTGTGTTGGTGTAACGGGAGAACAAGCTAGGTTCTAGGTAGTAGCGAAAAAAGTTAGGTTAGAAATCCCTACACGTTATAAAAATGGTTCTATGTTTGTGTGTATATATGTATGTATGTTCCATATTTCGTCCTAAACGGCAAGACAGATTTCAACCAAACTTGTTCCACATACCCGTTACTGTCAGGCGACAATCGCTGTGGGGGTAAGAAACACCTACCTATCATAGTTCAGGAGATAGGACGTCATAAACAACGAGATATGTGAAAAATTGCCGCTGCGGCTTCTAGCGAAAATGCTTTCCTGCACAAAATTAAACTACGTTAGATATCCTATAAAAATGTCTGAGATGCGTGAAAGACTTCCTCATTGTGCAAAACCATTTAAATTTATTACTTCTTTGCTACTAATTCTATTCGAAAAACATTTGGAAAACAGTCTCCACATATGCCGCTGAATGTACCTACAAAATTATATCACAGTATGACACATAGATCAGGAAATATTACGTCATAAACACTGAGATTTGTGAAAAAATTTCACACCATGCATGAAGTTTTAATATGTATATTCTTTACTACTAAGACACTGTTACAGTCGAGTCAACTTAAGAAAATGCCTGACACCTGTCAGCGATTTTAACAGCTTTCAACTGCGAAGCGGAGATAGCTCGAGGCGGAAACAATAGCCGTCTGTAGGGGTATGGAGAGGCATTGCTATAGAGAAGTTAACAAAATCGCGTAGTAGATGCGCGACACAGCTGCGCCGAGCATACGGAACCGGTACGGCATCAACTCTCACCAAGAATATGGCACCAAGAATATTGCTCATCAGTGTGGGATCCGTACCAGATCGGGTTGACGGAGGAGATAGAGAAGATCCAAAGAAGAGCGGCGCGTTTCGTCACAGGACAGGGTTATTAGGTAACCGTGATAGCGTTACGGAGATGTTTAGCAAACTCAAGTGGCAGACTCTGCAAGAGAGACGCTCTGCATC
Source organism: Schistocerca cancellata (assembly GCF_023864275.1). Lineage (NCBI taxonomy): Eukaryota > Metazoa > Arthropoda > Insecta > Orthoptera > Acrididae > Schistocerca > Schistocerca cancellata. The sequence goes on from NC_064629.1 coordinate 129,375,276, forward strand.
GCGGTGTAGCTTGCTCGCCAGGTTTCGAAAGGGTGCGTTTCTGGATGAGGTATCAAATATATTGCTTCCCCCTACTTATACCTCCCGAGGAGATCACGAATGTAAAATTAGAGAGATTCGAGCGCGCACGGAGGCTATCAGACAGTCGTTCTTCCCGCGAACCATACGCGAGTGGAACAGGAAAGGGAGGTAATGACAGTGGCACGTAAAGTGCCCTCCGCCGCACACCGTTCGGTGGCTTGCCGACTATAAATGTAGATGTAGATGAAGTACACTTAAGGTTTCATTTTTAATAGAAAATTGCCAAAATGAATACCCGGGACAGTGCTAGGTTTGTCAGCTAGTACTTCAATAATTCATTAATCGAAATATCTTTTTTATATAAGTGCAGCACACTTCGGCTCCACAACTTCATTTTAAAGTAATAGTCCAGTCAACAAAGGAAAATTATGGGAAAAAATCCGTGCATCCGCAGATATGTGTTGAGTGGTAGGGGGTGCCATGAACAACATACTAAATACACTCCTGGAAATTGAAATAAGAACACCGTGAATTCATTGTCCCAGGAAGGGGAAACTTTATTGACACATTCCTGGGGTCAGATACATCACATGATCACACTGACAGAACCACAGGCACATAGACACAGGCAACAGAGCATGCACAATGTCGGCACTAGTACAGTGTATATCCACCTTTCGCAGCAATGCAGGCTGCTATTCTCCCATGGAGACGATCGTAGAGATGCTGGATGTAGTCCTGTGGAACGGCTTGCCATGCCATATCCACCTGGCGCCTCAGTTGGACCAGCGTTCGTGCTGGACATGCAGACCGCGTGAGACGACGCTTCATCCAGTCCCAAACATGCTCAATGGGGGACAGATCCGGAGATCTTGCTGGCCAGGGTAGTTGACTTACACCTTCTAGAGCACGTTGGGTGGCACGGGATACATGCGGACGTGCATTGTCCTGTTGGAACAGCAAGTTCCCTTGCCGGTCTAGGAATGGTAGAACGATGGGTTCGATGACGGTTTGGATGTACCGTGCACTATTCAGTGTCCCCTCGACGATCACCAGTGGTGTACGGCCAGTGTAGGAGATCGCTCCCCACACCATGATGCCGGGTGTTGGCCCTGCGTGCCTCGTTCGTATGCAGTCCTGATTGTGGCGCTCACCTGCACGGCGCCAAACACGCATACGACCATCATTGGCACCAAGGCAGAAGCGACTCTCATCGCTGAAGACGACACGTCTCCATTCGTCCCTCCATTCACGCCTGTCGCGACACCACTGGAGGCGGGCTGCACGATGTTGGGGCGTGAGCGGAAGACGGCCTAACGGTGTGCGGGACCGTAGCCCAGCTTCATGGAGACGGTTGCGAATGGTCCTCGCCGATACCCCAGGAGCAACAGTGTCCCTAATTTGCTGGGAAGTGGCGGTGCGGTCCCCTACGGCACTGCGTAGGATCCTACGGTCTTGGCGTGCATCCGTGCGTCGCTGCGGTCCGGTCCCAGGTCGACGGGCACGTGCACCTTCCGCCGACCACTGGCGACAACATCGATGTACTGTGGAGACCTCACGCCCCACGTGTTGAGCAATTCGGCGGTACGTCCACCCGGCCTCCCGCATGCCCACTATACGCCCTCGCTCAAAGTCCGTCAACTGCACATACGGTTCACGTCCACGCTGTCGCGGCATGCTACCAGTGTTAAAGACTGCGATGGAGCTCCGTATGCCACGGCAAACTGGCTGACACTGACGGCGGCGGTGCACAAATGCTGCGCAGCTAGCGCCATTCGACGGCCAACACCGCGGTTCCTGGTGTGTCCGCTGTGCCGTGCGTGTGATCATTGCTTGTACAGCCCTCTCGCAGTGTCCGGAGCAAGTATGGTGGGTCTGACACACCGGTGTCAATGTGTTCTTTTTTCCATTTCCAGGAGTGTATCTCCACGAGCGCTCGGGTGGGAGGGGGAGCGCTGAAAGGTCACTTTTTTACGTGTGTCTTTAATAACTCTAAAACTGCGTCTTCTAACAAAATTAAAGTACGTTAGATTTCCTACAAGAAAGGTCCTATTCGTTTTTTCAGTAGAACTAATAGTTTCTGCGTTGCACTGGATTGAAGAACCGCAGATTATGGAAAATAGTGTTTTAATGATACCAAATTAACGCTGAATGTTAAATGACGTGGATTAAGAAAAATATTAAATATGTGTGCCACGTGTAAGTGCTGTAGAGTTGCATTAAAAGATGAATTGTGTTACAGGAGTGTAAAAGAGTGGAGGGGACGATGATGAAAGGTATAAGTGCGAAGGAATATAGGTCGCCAGATTGTGGTCATGCACTTCCATCGTTCATAGGTCTGCAAACTGAAGAGCAAGAAGGTGATTCCCCACTCAGTCTCCTGCGTGCCTTGTGCAACACTGGCGACACAGTGCACAAACATGTCCAGAGTGTGTTTACTTACCACAAAGTGCATTAACACTTTATGGAATACAGATATGAGTTACTAATAACATTAACACAAGAAATGCATACGGACATACTCCGTGTAAATCTCTGCATGCTGTTCTACACTGGTAGAAGGGAAATACTTCCTTCAGGAAGGACAACTTTCCCCGCCATAAGCAGTACTCGCTTTTCATTTGCAGATAGGCTATGTCTTCCCATTATTTTTTGTCCAGTTCTCTTGTATGACTAGACAAAATTGCTTCGATTAGCTCGTGTTTATACGGCGGAGATATTTTCAGTTTATTGAATGAGTACTTATTTGCAATTGCTAAGTGAGCTATTATGCAAAAATGTTAGACAGCAGAAACTGTCAGCTGTCTAACACACTGAAGAGGTTGTCCCATCTGTAACAAGCTGCCAATATGTATTCGACTACGGCGATCTCATTGTCTCCACTACTACTGCAGACTTTTCCTTATGTAAAAGCGGTCAGCATACATTCGACAATGGCGATTTCGTTGTCTCCACTGTCACTGGGTGGAATACTTTTCACAGTATGAGGGGTATCAAATGCATTACCACAGCCTCAGGACTCCCATTATCTGAAGAGGTCCAGAGGCTTAAATTCCGTCTCTCTGCATTAGAAGTAGATCGCCTAGGAGTTATGGAACATCATATAAAAAAAAAATGAAATGATCTTATGGCACTGTTGGCCGGGAGGCCCCGTTCGGGAATTTTTTTTTTCATTGTTGATCGTTGTTTGGTTGTTGCGGACGTCACATGACAGCCGTTCGAGTTCGTTTGTTGATCCTTCCATTCAGTTTTTTTATTACAGAGGTCGACCGGCTCTCTGGCGGAACACGCTGAGCTACCGTGCCGGCTGGGGAGATCGGCCGCCGTATTTCAAGTCCTTTTTAGGTGACGCCACATCGGCGACTTCCGAGTCAATGATGAAAGACACACAACACCCAGTCCCCTGCCGGGAATCGAACCCGGGCCGCCTGCGTGATAGGTGGTAACGCTACCGCTACGCTACGAAGGCGGACGTGGAAACTCATATCTCAACGTAAGTCAAGCTATGCGTTACAGCAGATTACTGTTCTAGACTTGAACATTGCCAGAAGCCGGGTGTGCTGTGAACACGATTTCTTGCTCATCAGGTGCTCCGTGGGTATGCAGATTACACTGATCCTGAAGCTATCAGCCCAGATCATATAAAATGATCAACTACCTCCATGAAGCTATTAGGCTACTTCAAAAATATCAACTGCCGCGCAAATCGGAAAACGTTATTTGATAAGTTCCTGAACTCTGTTGCTTATGGTTGGAGGACGTGGGTATTTTAGTCTAGTAATTGACTTTAATGGTTGCTGAATGATAGCGTTTGATCTGGTGAAATAATATTTATGCAGTGTGTAACAATTTCTCAGGATACATAAATGTCGAGGTCATAAAAATGATTGAGAATGAATGTACATAATTAAAATAGAACAATTATAAGAAAATGAATGGTTGTTACGGTCGCCACCAGCATGATGCCGGACAATTATAGCTGAGATGGTGGCCAGACATGTTAAGGACACGAATTATTTCAACCGTGACTGAAAAACATTTAAAATTACACAAAAAGGTATGAATTTGAAAAGAGCACATAACAGACTAATAAATAAGGGAAGAATCAGAAATAAATATCACTAGGCAGGTGAGCTCAGTTAAGTTAACTCGAAAACGAAACGAAAGAAGAGTGGTTACGAAAAAATCCGCTTTGAAGCAAGAATTAGATCGCAGAAAACTTACATACCAATGCGTGAAGTGCGTGGATCAAGTTAGGAATACTAAAAATAAGAAACCAGGAATGAATTCCTCTTCCGCCACTATGTCACGATATCCGAAGTCGGGAGTGTGCGTTGTAAATGCTGTCTTACCGTGACTGCCACTGAGGTGGTATTTGACAACTCGGGGTGTGCCAAACTCTTCCTGGGTAGAGTCGCTGTGATTCGATTGCGAATCGTAGATCTCATCATCCTCCTGATTACTCATCACGGATCCAAGTTAGCTCAAAGTGAAATTTCGAAGACTTGGCAGAGAACGGAACTTAAGAAAAAGATGTATTAGCGCGGAGTCCTGAGTAGTAACACCGAGGAGAAGTTCAAATATGAATCCCCATACGAATCTGAATCCCCACACGAGATATGAGAGTCTCTGATGCAGATTCAGTATTCAAATAGGATAAAATGTGGGGGGAGAAACCTGAAATAGGCCGCCACTTCACAATATGATCAGTTGAATTCCATGAGACGTATTCGCACCCACCATGGAAGATATACTGAGGTTGTATGGTAAGTGGCTCCACTAAAGTAAAGTCATATGACACGAATGGCTGGGAGACACTGAAGGGCGGGCTCAGCTGCCTATCCTCCGTGCCCAACGGCACTTTACCTTCACGAGCTATGAGAACTGTGTCTGTAGGTGCATCTGTTAAATGTAGATGACTGTAATGGTACGTAGTACTGTGTTTGTGTTGGAGCTGATAAGAGAAGGGATAGAATGAAACCTGGTGCCAGCACATAGCCGGCTCCTCTCGAAGAGCGCCAGGCCCCCCCCCCCCCCCAACAGACTGATCATCATCAACAGTCTTGCGGGACTTCACACTATGGAGCGGCTTGGAATCGAATCCAGGAAGTTAACAGAAACGACTGGTGACCAGGAATTTCACGTCAACACCCGTCGTGTCCATTATGCTGTAAAGATGCTGAACTTATCGCACACGATAGGAACCGATGTATCCACCTCGGCATGGTCGTTCAAAGTCGCTACACTCAGTGAAACCACCTCTTTATGTGCCAGCAGTTACTGAATGGAAGAGGTTTATGCTGTGCATCTCTAACAGAATTAAAAGTGAGAGAAGGGCAGTAACTTTCCGGCGATTCATTAATTCACCAACAACTGACAACACAACTACACGGGTTTACAATATGCTGTCAACAATAGACAGCGGCAAAGTTCTACAATTACCAATCCAGTTCCTTTCACACCAACACTTCAAACGTCACTGACAACATCACACTTACAATTTATACGTATCTCAGCTGTTGTTCATAGGAACGCAACTTAAATAAAAGCTCACATTACAACTGCAAATAATTATTCGTTTAATAAGCTGGAAATAAGTCCAGTATACAGAGTGCTCAAAAGAAAGTGTCGAATACTTTGACAAGTGGTAGTACTCATCGAAACAAGAAAAATATGTGCAATAAACATGGGTCCGGAAACGTATACAACCGAGATAAACTCACGTTCATAGCAATGGCTGCGCGACTTTAAGCACTGTTGTTGCATTGGCACTCTGTGAAATGTGTCGGCAACGAATTATGATGTCTTACTGTACTCTACCTACCATTACGTGTTCTGCAGTCAGTTATGTGGTTCGAGTCGCGTTGTAGACTACGTTAGTCTCCGTCGTTTTTGTGTGCCATATTGTACAGTACGGTCAACCCTGGGTACGTATCATTGTGTTTCACCTTCTTCCAAAAGCGGATCAACTTATGTGTAAGTACAAATGACGTAGTACAGTTACATTTTCTCTCTTCCACCACTTATTAGCAATGGAAGCGTACTACTCGACAAGTGAAATGGCGGATCGATATTCTGCTATGGTTTAGCTATAGTTCCCAAGACCTCAATCCCCAAGACTTCTGGTTATGGGGACACTTGAAGGAACTAGCCTACGCCATGCCACTCAACGATGTGCAGACACCACAGGTTCGCATCTTCAATGTGGACCAGCAGGTACAGCAACCGGGTATACTTCAAAGGGTGCACCATTCTTTACGCCGGAGGATAGAGGGTTGCATTGTCATGAATGGACGCCACATTGAACACCTCCAATAAACACATGTTTATTGCAGAAAAATGCATTTCTGGGCCCATGTTTATTGGACTTATCTCAGAAAGTATGCATTCCCCTAACCAAGTTTATTGGACTTATTTTTCTTGTTTGGATGAGGTCTGCCATTTCCCAAAGTATTCAACACTTTTTTTGAACACCCTGTATAAAAAGGAGTTCAGTGAAGTTATTTTCTTTATTCACGTAAGACGACTGGACAGGAAATGTAGGGGAGATATACTGTCTGTCTGCAAAATGAAAAGCGAGTACTGCTAGTGGCGCGGGAATTTGCCCTTTCTCAGATAACATTACAGCTGCCGTGCGGGATAACGACAATCAATTTCCTCTCTACAAGGGTAGAACAATATGCAGAGACTTACATAGTGTTGCTCTATGCGTTTCTAGTGTTAGTATTGCTAGTAACTCATTTGTATTCCATGTAGTGTTAATGCACTTTGTGGAAATGGACCAAGCCTTGGACATATCTGCACAATGTGTCGCGAGTGATTCATAAAGTGCGCTGTGGAGGGTCGACGTAACTTCGTGAAATAGCCTGTAGTTGCGTCTTGTGACGTAGTGACTTAGTGGGGTAGGTGGAGTGGGGAATCACCTTCTCGCTCTTCAGTTCGCAGACCTATGAACGAGGGAAGTGCATGTTCACAATCCCGAAACCTACGTTCACTCACGCTTCCGACCCCTACCCTCGTCCTCTCCAACCTGTTATACTCTCAGAACACAATTTGTGGTTTAAAACGGCTCTACAGCTCTTAGATGTGGAACATACATTTAATATTTGTTCTTAATCCACTTCATTTAACAGTAAACATTAATTTTATACCATTACAGCACTTGTTAATATTCTGCGAATTTTCCATCAACTACAACGCGAAAACCATTAGTTCTTGGGAAAAAATGGTTAGGACTTTTTGTAGAAAATGTAACGTAGATTACTTTTTTCACTGCGAAAAATTTTCGCTAGAAGCCACGGTATTCGAATTACTCAAGAAAAATGCAAAGACGTGAATACAACAACCCAACGCTCACATCCCACAGTTGGAGATTTTTAGTATGTTGTTCATGACACCCCTCCCCCTTCACTACAGAGAAATCTGTGGCGACACTAGTTTTTTCCGCTATTCGCCCATTTTCGCTCTTTAGCTGGTCTATAAGACACTGACGTGTTTGAGGGCTGAATTGGTTTTACTAGACCACTTACCAGTAGAGAAACTACACTGTTGTATATTTATAGGGAAATGCCTCCCACGAAATTATTATTTGTACGTAAAGGTTTTACTACAGTACTATCTCAGTTTTTTTTTCTTTATTGTATTTCAATTCCCCATATGGGGTGGGCTGGCAGCAGCATAGGCGCCGCTCTTCAGCCGAGAGACAGACAGTAAGTATAGAACATGGAGACATTTAAAAAACAACAGAAAGGAGGAAATACGTCGAAACAGACATACAAAAGGAGAAACATAATAGAAGACAGCGTATGAAAAGGGGGTGACTGTAAAATGGTGATAAAAAGCTAAAAACTGTACACAAAAACCACACACTGTGACGATTAAAAGAAACACAATGCGAAGTGTGGTCGGAGCATAAAAGTAGAGATGGACTGCGCAGCACATAACAGTCGCTGACAGTAACACTATGTACAAGTCCAGCACACAATTAAAATCACAGCTCTTGGCGTCACGGGAGAACGGCACCAAACACAACACTGACGTGGCACACCGATAACGATGCGCCAACTGTGAGGAAGGGAAGAAGGGAGGAAAAGGGGGTGACAGGGGGGGGGGGGGGGTGAGAGCGCCGAAGGGGCCTGGTAGGGAAGGATGTGGAAGGGAAAGAGTCGCGAAGAGGGGGGGGGGGAAGAGGAAAATCCGCTCTGGGAGAAGTAGGGGAGAAGTAGGTATATTGAAACAGACGTAACTCTCAAAATCGTCTGTCATGTATGAAATGATAGCTACACGAGGGGCATTCAATAAGTAATGCAACTTTTTTTTCTCGTCCAATTTGGGTTGAAAAATTCGGAATTTGTTGTGGGCCCCTACAGTTTCATGAAGTTCGGATAGGTGGCGGTGCTATACATAGCCTTCAAAATGGCGTCTGCAACGAAGGTGCGTTCCAGGCAGAGCAGTGTCACTGAGTTTCTTTTGGCGGAAAACTAGAGCATTGCAGATATTCATAGGAACTTGAAGAACGTCTGCAGAGACATGGCAGTGAACAAAAGCACGGTGAGTTGCGAAGGTACCTTACTGCTGAGTATAATTGCTCTTCTAAACAATATCCCGTACGAGCAAACCAGCTGCAACTTTACCTGTGATTACTTGTACTTTATGTACCTGGGCTATGCACGGCACGCTTCAGTCCGGAACTGCGCTGCTGCTACGGTCACAGGTTCGAATCCTGCCTCGGGCATGAATGTGTGTGATGTCCTTAGGTTACTTAAGTTTAAGTAGTTCTTAGTGTAGGGGACTGATGACCTCAGATGTTAAGTCCCATAGTGCTTGGAGCCATTTGAACCATTTTTTATGCACGGTACTGTTTAGAAAGAATAACTCGATGTAGTCATAGGGTCAAGTCGCGCATTTCTGCTTTCATGCTCCGCAGTTAATTCGCTGTAAATAATAACCTGTAGAAGTGATCCTGCAGTAAAATAGTTTATGCATTGGCAAAAACAAGTTAATAAAATACACAGAAATACAAAATAAAAGTTAAATGAATAATTTTAATAGCAAGGGTTCTATTCTAACGTCCATAACTGATGTAGATGACAGACAATTATGTTGAATAATGTTTATTCGAGAAAGGACATTTCAAAATGGCTCTAAGCAATATGGGACTTAACATCTGAGGTCATTAGTCCCCTAGAACTTAGAACTACTTAAACCTAACTAACTTAAGGACATCACACACATCCTTGCCCGAGGCAGGATTTGAACCTGCGACCGTAGCAGCAGCGTGGTTCCAGACTGAAGCGCCTAGAACCGCTCGGCCACAGCGGCTGGCAAAAGACATTTTAAATAAACAGGATGTAGTCCTACGATATTCAATTAAAATGTAGACAGAAAATTCCCTAATCAAATGCTGTAAAATTACGCTGTGAGCGTTACGAGAATGGTAGAAAATTCTCCCAATTTAAATTGTAATCAAAGATACACGAAAACGAATTCCATTTCGTAATCACAATACACGAAATATTCACCAGTTCAAAACAGTTCAGAGTTCAACGTGGTGTTTTACATAACACCATATGAGATACAAAAAAGGGAAACTCATACTCTGCAGTTCTATAATACAAGCGGAAAAGGTCCTACTCTGAAGCATATTCAAATCTCTCGAAATACAAATAATGACCAAACAGAATCAAACACCCATACGACCGAATCTCCTACGTTACCAGAGGCAGGTCAGTCTACAGACGTGAGCTGACTCAACAGTTTCTCGGACTAAACTAATAAGTTACAACAATGTTTAAATAAAGAAATGTTATAAATTTTTGAGCACACTCACATCATTCACAACAATGATAAATAAAGGATTGTTCACAAATAAATCAGCTAGTATTTTTGTGCAAGTCTGCTCACGTTAAATGACAACGAACTGTCGTTAAATTTTGTTTAAACTATTATTTATATCTTCTTGACGGAAGCGTAGTTTGGTTCTCTTTTCAACTGTGGTGTCCGCTAACACATGTGACTGACCACTTTTAAATTAGCACAGTTTCTTTATAACAGTTGCAATCAACACTTGAATAACTTTACTGGCAAAATAGTAAACTGTTCAGTAAATAACTACACATGTATGACAAATTATGAGGTACACCGTGTGATCAAAAAGTCAGTATAAATTTGAAAACTGAATAATTCACGGAATAATGTAGATAGAGAGGTACAAATTGACACACATGCTCGGAATGACATGAGGTTTTATTAGAACCAAAAAGATATAAAAGTTCAAAAAATGTCTATGGTGCTTCATCTGATCAGAATAGCAATAATCAGCATAACAAAGTAAGACAAAGCAAAGATGATGTTCTTTACAGGAAATGCTCAGTATGTCCACCATCATTCCTCAACAATAGCTGTAGTCGAGGAATAATGTTGTCAACAGCACTGTAAAGCGTGTCCGGAGTTATGGTGAGGCATTGGGGTCGGAAGTTGTCTTGCAGCATCCCTAGAGATGTCCGTCGATCACGATACACTTGAGACTTCAGGTAACCCCAAAGCCAATAATCGCACGGACTGAGGTCTGGGGACCTGGGAGGCCAAGCGTAACGAAAGTGGCGGCTGAGCACACGATCATCACCAAACGACGCGCGCAAGAGATCTTTCACGCGTCTAGCAATATGCGGTGGAGCGCCATGCTGCATAAACATCGTACGTTCCAGCAGGTGTTTATCAGCCAGGCTGGAGATGATGCGATTCTGTAACATATCGGCGTACCTCTCACCCGTCACGGTAGCAGTTACTATAGTCTTGCTGTCCAGCGCCATCTGTCGGACATTTTGTGAACTTTTTTTATTCAAATAAAACCCCATGTCATTCCAAGCATGTGTGTCAATTTTTACCTCTCTATCTACATTATTCCGTGGTTTCTTAAGTTTTCAAATTTATACTGACTTTTTGATCACCCGGTATATGCAGTAGTCATTTTCTGTGCAATTCTGGAAGATACAGTGTCCTCGTAATTTGCGTAATGAAAAGATATATAGAAAGTAATGACTCGAGAAATAAAATAGAAAAAGATTCGTAGCTTTCAGCAATCATAGCTATAGTGCAATGCTATCATCTGAGATATCGTATGTTGAAATCTCATAAAGCATTTAAATTTGTTAATTTAGAGGTCCATTTTAAAAATATTTAGTCATTATAAATTATTAACTTTTGTCGTCTTAAAGATATTGAATTATTGTGGTGTCATTGGATGCTCCTCATTTTTCTGCGATCGGCAATGTATTAAGGTTGCATTAATATTTGATTGTAAATTATTATAGACTCTTGAAGACCTGTAAGAAGCTATCGTTCACCTTGTCTCGCACTCCACCATTTCTTGGTTAACTGTCTCCTGGACAAAGACCATGCGAGTTACAGCCATCGAAATTCCCAGCTTTGGGATTTACCTATTTCTGTAGACGCTACTCCTTTCTGCACGTGGCTGGGCTGACCGGTACCCAATCCGATGTGTCCCCGGCCCTGTGGCCGCAGGGATAGTCCTCATCCGCACAAGCAAAATTACCTCCCCTTAATGCCAGTCCTAGATGTACGAATAACTCGCCTACGTTCCAGAGTCGTTGGGCGAGGCGTCTGCCATTATCGCAACAAGGTCACGCAGACATGTCGGATCTCCCGCATGCCATTCGACCGCACACAGCTGTGACTCCTGCTATGTTTGAACGTGTATACACTTCGAGGTGATTGACGGATCACAATCAAACACATCGCTGTTCAATTGGACGTCTCTATTAATAGTGCTGACACACTCGTCCATCAGTTGTGGTACTCAAAGGTGCCTGCCTATTGGACTCCTCGCAGCGTAATAGATCATAAAGAGCAACGAAGGACAATCCCAATGAAGGCTGCACTCCACAGGAATTAGTACATGGTTGATACAGAGGTTACTGATGCAGCAAGACATCGGCTCCGACGTCGACCAGTAGGGTGGTACCATACAGGCACGAAGGCCCCCACAGTAAGGTGGCGTAAGGCCGTCGCATTGAACGGAGATTATGTTGAAAAGTATTGAACGCTCATCGTAGTTACATGTAGGGTAAGAGTGGGTAGGGTCTAACGTCCCGTCAGCGACAAGGCCATTAGACATGGCGCGCAAGCGTGTTTGCGGGAAACATGAGGAAGGAAGCTGCTCTTGTCCTTTCCATCGTGGAATATTCCCGCTTCACCCCTGCAGTTTTATGAAGTACCGATGGGTGGTGGCGTTATACCTAGGCTTCAAAATGGCGTCTGTAACGGAGGTGCGTTCCAGGCAGAGAGTTGTCATTGAGTTTCTTTTGACGGATAACGCAGATATTCATAGGTGCCTGTAGAATGTCTACAGAGACCTCGCAGTGAACAAAAGCACGGCGAGTCTTTGGGCGAGGCATCTGCCATATTCGTAGAAAGGACCCGCAAACATGTCCGATCTCCTGCAAGCCATCCGACCGCACACAGCTGTGACTCCTGCAATGTTGGAACTCGCGGACACTTCGAGATCATTGACGGATCACAATCAAACACTTCGCTCTTCAATTGGACGTCTCTGTTGGTAGTGCGAACACACTCGTCCACCAGTTGGGGTGCTGAAAGGTGTGTGCCCATTTGGCTCCTCGCAGCGTAACAGAAGATCATAAAGAGCAACGAAGGACTATCCCACTGAAGGATGGGTTGGGTTGTTTGGGGGAAGGAGACCAGACAGCGAGGTCAACGATCTCATCGGATTAGGCAAGGACGGGGAAGGAAATCGGCCGTGCCCTGTCTAAGGAACCACCCCGGCATTTGCCTGGAGCGATTTAGGGAAATTACGGAAAACCTAGATCAGGATGGTCGGACGCGGGATTGAACCGTCGTCCTCCCGACTGCAGGATGCACTCCGCAGGAAGTAGTACGTGGAGATGATGCAGAAGTTACTGATGCAGCAAGATGTTGGCTTTGATGTCGAACAGTAGAGGAGTACCATGTGGGCATACAGGCCTTCCAGTAAGGTGGCGTAAGGCAGTCGCACTGAAAGGAGATTATGTTGAAAAACAGGGTTTTGTAGCCAAAAAATTTGGGAATACGGTGTATTGGAATCTTGAATAAAATCAATCTGCTTTCAGCAGAGAAATGTCATGCGTTACTTATCTATCGCCCCTCTTATTTTAGAAGCGCACAGGACTTACACACAAAATGGAAAAGATTTGAATTTAATTGATATAGTATTACTGAAACTGTGGTGTCACCGCCAGACACCACACTTGCTAGGTGGTAGCCTTTAAATCGGCCGCGGTCCGCTAGTATACGTCGGACCCGCGTGTCGCCACTGTCAGTGATTGCAGACCGAGCGCCGCCACATGGCAGGTCTAGAGAGACTTCCTAGCACTAGCACCAGTTGTACAGCCGACTTTGCTAGAGATGGTTCACTGGCAAATTACGCTCTCATTTGCCGAGACGATAGTTAGCATAGCCTTCAGCTACGTCATTTGCATCGACCTGCCGGCCGCGGTGGCCGTGCGGTTCTGGCGCTGCAGTCCGGAACCGCGGGACTGCTACGGTCGCAGGTTCGAATCCTGCCTCGGGCATGGGTGTGTGTGATGTCCTTAGGTTAGTTCGGTTTAAGTAGTTCTAAGTTCTAGGGGACTTATGACCTAAGATGTTGAGTCCCATAGTGCTCAGAGCCATTTTTTTTTTATTTTTTTTTATTTTTTTTTGCTACGACCTAGCAAGGCGCCATCATCATTTGCTATTTATCTTGTGATGCATGTACCGTCAGACCGAGGTTCACCTATTATGGATTAAAGTTAAGTTTTCCAACAGCTACGACCTTTTTTTTACTAGACTCAACTTCCTTAAATGTTCCAGACCTCACGCCAACCAGCGTGAGCTTAGACGCGTGCCTTTCGGTTACCAGTCATAGTGGCTTTGCTGTCTTGCCAAGTCACAACAGAAACATTTCTAAATTATAAACAACTGTTATAGGTAACCGACAATGACGAAATATCTGTTAGCAATAGACCAAACTCAATGGACGAGGCCACGATTATCTTTCTTCGTCAACCTTGCCCAGTCAGAGCTTATTCTCAGTCTCATGGTATTACATATTTCTTCTCTTCATGTCTTTTATTCCACACAGCTGGTCGTAATGTGCGAATGTTAAAAAGCTATGTTGCTCCATGCGTTGGATTCTACGTTTAACAGTAGATACACTTATACTGAGCCATATGTAGCAATTATAGGGCAGGAGGATGATAAGAACACGCTACTCTTATCAGGGCCATGCTTAGTAAAGCACCGTGGTATTCAAACTAACATGTGGCTTCATCTTTGGTTTAATTTGTAGACATGGAAGTCTTGGGGCCCTGCTTGTGGTTATTACGCTTAATCTGTTGCTCTGGTTTGGGATTTGTCTTGGGTTAACATGAATTGTGTATTCCAGATTCGATCGCTGCGTAAACTTGGTTCGAGAAACAGCGTCAGATTAATCACAGGTATGGATCCCACAAGACAGAAGGAAATTAGAGCAAAGCAATCATGGAGAGAAGAAACGTTAGAGTTTAATTCCCGTAAATATGGAAGTCACTAGAGACGGAACACATGTTCACTTTGAAATGGATGGGAGAAAGGAATCTGTCGTAGCAAGAAACATTTTGGTGTTCGCCTGAAATGAAACGGAGGGAATCTTTATGAGGATGTCAGGACGGGAGTATGAAGCTCGTTCACCTCGAATAGGAGAGCAGTGAATTAATAATTCGCCACATCTTTCCCAAAGAAGGAAAGAAGATTAGGGATTAAAGTCCCGTCGACAGCGAGATTATCAAAGACGGAGCAAAAGCTCGACTTGGGGTTGCATTGGGAATGAAAGCGGCCACACCCTTTCAAAAGAACCATATTAGCGATTTAGGGAAATCACCAAAAATCTAAAGCTAGCTGGGGTTTTGAGCCATCGTCTTTCCGGATTCGAGTCCTGTGTGCTAACCACTGCGCCATTTTTTTTGTTCTACTAAAATCTTTTACGGTACTGAAATACAATGAGACACTGTTTTACAACTGCAAGTCTTAACAATCGTCGTTGTATCCTTCAAATTATTTACGTTACGCAAGGAAGTAATTTAGCGAGCATAGGCATCGCCTGCAGGTGGAACAGCAAAATGTTTCGCTCGTCGGCCGCAAGCGTCTTATTAATTTAGTAGCAAACGGCCGCACGTTAAATGTATAGTGCCGACGTCTGAAATAAAATAATAAAAGGTATGTAGCAATTTGCTACTAAATATTTCAAAATACACCCGTCTACCGAGGGAAATATGTTGTGATAAAGGAAAGTTGTGTGCGGGTTGCCGATGCCCCACAGTTTTATTTTATTCAATTCATAATAATAATGATAGTAAAATGGCAGACTATTACGGTGTACGTGTTGTATCCACAAGAACATGACAATTTCTTTATAACAACGGAAATTGCTTTTAAGTTCACTTTGCACGGCATTTTCTTTATTCCACCTTTGAACTACTTTTAGACTTAAATTAGAGAAACTTAAGAGCAGAATTGTGACAACTCCAATTTTTTTTCCCGAAATAGAATTCATCGTGTAACAAGAAAGTGAAGATGTGATATTTATGTTATAATGTGAAAGATTTGTACGTATTTTTTAGAGAGAGTTATTTCTACAAGTTTCTAAATTGTACTGTATAGAAATGAAATTAAATTTGAGATGTAAAACATATCATTCTCTTTCCTTACACTTAAAAGAATTCTTAAAAGATTATAGCGAACTATGCTTTGTCTCTGTTGCACCCTCATCGGTAGTCTCAAAACAATTTGCATTTAAGTCTATTTTCTTTTTAACTTTACATGATTTTTCCAACTGTATTTCTCCATCAGGTGATTGTGATACTGACTTGAATGCTTGCTCTTAATCGTAATTTTCCAACTCTAGTTTGTCTCGAGAATCACACGCAGATACTTGTACACTGACAGTCCATATCTTGCTCCAAGATCAGATTTAAGACTCCAATGTTGCAATAACAAATAGTCAATAAATTTCTGTTTGCCAGTGTCCTTGAGTTTGGCGAGAAAAAATATCAAGTGTCCAACATACCAGGCAAAAAAAAAAAAAGTTCAAATGGCTCTGAGCACTATGGGACTTACCTGCTGAGGTCCTCAGTCCCCTAGAACTTAGAACTACTTAAACCTAACTAACCTAAGAACACCACACACATATCCATGCTCGAGGCAGGATTCGAACCTGCGACCGTAGCGGTCGCGCGGTTCCAGACGGAAGCGCCTAGAACCGCTTGGCCACTCCGGCCGGCTACCAGGCAAAGGCATTGGGTTTAGCATCGGGGAAAATTTTCCAATCTGATTGGAAAACTTGGTCGACGTTTATCATAACTCTCTCGATACGTCTTCCGTCCAAGCGTTGAGTGGCGCATCTAAATTGCAGATCTCAAAACGACCAATTTGATTGATACGTCCCGCACTAGAGTTTGAATGTAAGAGAGCAACGAGATGCCATCCTATGCAGTGCCATGGACGTATTGACTGCAAAGATCAGACTCCCTCTGTTTTGAAATTGATGACCCATATGAATCTATATCCTACCGTTGTTTAAGTATATAATGAACTATCACACTGAGACATATGTCAGCTGCAACAAACACAGCATTTTATGGTGGTAGGCGAATAATTGTGAAGCCACGTCGATTCTTAATACTGTTGCTGACTTACAACTAGTCAGATGCATCCTATCAGAAAGAGTTCAGAATGTTGCAAAATAACATCGAAAATGTGCCTTTTTTATACATCTGTATCTTTCTCAGTTGTCAGAGAAGCCCGCATCTCGTGGTCGTGCGGTAGCGTTCTCGCTTCCCACGCCCGGGTTCCCGGGTTCGATTCCCGGCGGGGTCAGGGATTTTCTCTGCCTCGTAATGGCTGGGTGTTGTGTGCTGTCCTTAGGTTAGTTAGGTTTAAGTAGTTCTAAGTTCTAGGGGACTGATGACCATAGATGTTAAGTCCCATAGTGCTCAGAGCCATTTGAACCATTTTTGTCAGAGAAACGGTATTTCAGCTATGATTTGCTCAATGTGAATATTAAATTATTTAAGCATCAATTACAATAGATTTTCATTTATGATTTTATATTTCAGGTCGTCGAGTAATGCCTTCGGACGAAAAAGATGGAGAAGACAAGTTTTTCAGCGGCGACACCGAATTCGAGAAAAGGAAAATTGTCGAGACGAAAATTAAGCAGCGGAAAGGTAAGTAACTCACCTGTTTTGGCGGCTAATCTCATTTTATCTGAGAGAAGACGTGGCATCTAACAGAATTTATTGTGTTTACTGAAATACTGTTTGATGCATTGTACGTTCTGAGGAGAAATCAACCTTTGTTCGCGCTGAAGAAACGAATCTTTGTGGTTTGAGATTTATTAAAACTCAGATTGTTTCCTTTTTCCTTACCTTCCTCTTAGGCTCGAATGGAATTAAGAAGAGCGCGTCTTCTACGGAGCGATAAAATTTAGGAATCATGAAGGATTTCTCTGGAAGTTTCGTGGAATGGAAATAATGTTGAGTTGCGAAAGTAATTGGCATCGATATCACTGAAAGTGACTAATTCAAAAATGTTTGCTTTTATTTACTAAATCGAGTTTCAAAACATTTTTACAGGGTGACAATTATTAAACTATATGCAATAAAATAGTCATAACTTCTGAACGGCTTGCATTAGGGCGTTCAAACTGCACGGTTGGCCGCGGGGCATGATGGGAATTAGTATGCGCGTGTATGGTTTTCTTTAGCGACGAAGCACACTTTAATTTGGCTGGGTTCGCCAATAAGCAAAACTGGCACATTTGGGCGACTGAGAAACCAAATTTCGCAATCGAGAACTCTTCATCCTCAACGGGTGACTGTCTGGTTTTCAATGTCCAGCCATGGAATAATCGCTGCGATATTCCTTGATAACACGGTGACTACCGAACCGTACTTGAGGTTCATCCCCATCATCCAAACTGACCCTGATTTCGACAAGATGTGGTTCATGCAAGACGGAGCACGACCCCATTGAAGCAGCAGAGTGTTTGATGTCCTGGAGGAGCACTTTCGGTACCACATTCTGGCTCGGGGGTATCCAAAGACCACAGGCATGGGCCTAGAAACGTCGAACAAAGGATATTGATGTCCGGAGAGGACCCCGTAAAGAATACTTGTATTTTCGACACAAGAAACACTCTTTCATTGTGACGCCAAGAATTTTTTACGTTGTCTTCGTAGAGCGCTCTGGCGAGAGGAGCAGTGCGTAGGCGTTGAACTCCGTCCCCTCTGGTAGTGTACAGAGACAGCGAACGTTTAAACCATTCCATACTATCGAAGCTGAAATTAATCATAAACTAAAATCTGTAAATCATGATATACACTGGTACATCAAAACAACCCGAAAATGAAAATACAACGATTTAACACTAAACAACCGGTACTTCAAGAATATATGTACAGGCTGTATAGTTCACTTCTATTATCAATACAATTATCGTGTCGTTGGGACAGGTTTTGCACAACCTAGCTCGCAGAAATTTGCACGTTTGATGATTTAACATATAACTGTGCATAAATATTTTGTAAATTGGAATACAAACGTTATTGTGTAAGAAGTCTTCTTTAATTACTGGTGTCATAATTTACACCGGTCTATAATGTTTTAATAATCTTCCGCTTCGTTTCTCATTATGAACGTTCTCACCTACTGCATTGAATGCCCACACCCATTTACAAAACCTCAAGTCACTCATTAGCTTACCCTTATAAACCTCTCATGTTTGGCGGTGAATAACGGCTGAATTCTTCATTCATCGATAACGAAACGAACCACTACCAATGTGTTACATGAGATGACAAATTCGTACCTTTGGATCTTCATTAAATTCCGCCGCCACTCCTATGCATCTCATAATTAAATCATAATTATGTACCGGAACTGCTTGTTCTACATGACGGTCAATGGAAGTTACTCTCCTCATGTAGAGTTATTCGCAGCAGTATATTTAATGTGTTGTGCTGATTTTAAAAATTTCTAGTACGTTAACTGCCACAAATTTGCACCCGGGATTGGGTTAACGGTTGCATTAATTGTACTTGACAGAAAGGTTGCCGATTCGGCGTCTATGAAGCGTGTACATTTCTCTTTTTATTTATTCATCACTTGCAGAATGAAAACATAAACCGTCAGGATAATGGAATACAAAAGGAATAAATAATTGTTCCACAGAATGAAACTTATCCGGAAATTTACCTCAGACAAATGGAATTCTGTATGCAACTTAGTTTTGATTAATGTTCAGAAATGTAAAATTGTGCATTTCACAAAACGTAAAAGCGTAGTATTCAATGATTACAGAATCAAAAAGTCAGAATTGGAATTGGTCGTATCGTACAAATACCAGAGCGTAAAATTTTCCACAGTTATGAAATCGAATTATCATATAGGCTCAGTAGTAGGTACAAATCATGCCAGACTTCGGTTTATTGGTAGATTAAAAGGGATTTACAATGAGTCTACAAAGGGGATTTCATAAAACTCAGTCGTGCGACCCAACCTGAAATGTTGCTCAAGTTTGTACGATCCGAGCCAAATAAGACTAACAGGAGACATTGAACATGTACAGTGAAGGGCAGCACGAGTGATCAAAGGTTTGTTTGAGCCCTGGAGAGTGTCACAAAGATAATAAAGAAACTGACCTGGCAGACACTTGAAGATGCACGCAAACTATACCGAGAAAGCCTAAGTAGAAAATTTCAAGAATCGGTTTTAAAAATGACTCTAGGAATATACAACAACTCTCTACATGTAGCTTCCATGGACATGGTGAGGACAAGATTAGATTAATTACAGCACGCACGGACGCATTAAGACCGTTATTGTCCCGCACTCCATACGTGAATGGAACGGGAAGAAGCCCTAATAACTGGTACAATGGAAAGTACCTTCTGCCATGCACTTCACAGTGGTTTGCAGAGTATGGACGTAGATGCAGATATTTTTTCAGTCATCATACCGAGCAAAGTGGTGCAATGGCGAGACCCTGGACTCATTACCTGTATTCAAGAAGATGACAGTGTGAATCTTCACCCGGCCATCCAGATTTAGATTTTCCGCGATTTCCCTAAGTCGCTTTAGGCAAATGCCGGGTTGTTTCCTACGTAAAGCACACGACCAATTTCTTTCCTCATGCTTCCACCAAACCCACTTGTGCTCCATGTCTAATGACATTGTCGCTGACGGGACGTTAGACCATACCAACTCTTCGTTACACGGATAACTACGATGGGCCGACCGTTGTGGCCAAGCGGTTCTAGGCGCTTCAGTCTACATCTATATCTACATCTACATTTATACTCCGCAAGCCACCCAAAGGTGTGTGGCGGAGGGCACTTTACGTGCCACTGTCATTACCTCCCTTTCCTGTTCCAGTCGCGTATGGTTCGCGGGAAGAACGACTGCCGGAAAGCCTCCGTGCGCGCTCGAATCTCTCTAATATTACATTCGTGATCTCCTCGGGAGGTATAAGTAGGGGGAAACACTATATTCGGTACCTCATCCAGAAACGCTCCCTCTCGAAAAATGGACAGCAAGCTACACCGCGATGCAGAGCGCCTCTCTTGCAGAGTCTGCCACTTCTGTTTGTTAAACATCTCCGTAACGCTATCACGCTTACCAAATAACCCTGTGACGAAACGCGCCGCTCTTCTTTGGATCTTCTCTATCTCCTCCGTCAACCCGACCTGGGACGGATCCCATACTAATGAGCAATACTAAAGTATAGGTCGAGCGAGTGTTTTGTAAGCCACCTCCTTTGTTGATGGACTACATTTTCTAAGGACTCTCCCAATGAATCTCAACCTGGTACCCACCTTACCAACAAGTAATTTTATATGATCATTCCACTTGAAATCGTTCCGCACGCATACTCCCAGACATTATACAGAAGTAACTGCTACCAGTGTTTGTTCCGCTATCATATAGTCATACAATAAAGGGTCCCTCTTTCTATGTATTCGCAATAGATTACATTTGTCTATGTTAAGGGTCAGTTGCCACTCCCTGCAACAAGTGCCTATCCGCTGCACATCTTCTTGCATTTCGCTGCAATTTTCTAATGCTGCAACTTCTCTGTATACTACAGCATCATCCGCGAAAAGCCGCATGGAACTTCCGACACTATCTACTAGGTCATTTATATATACTGTGAAAAGCAATGGTCCCATAACACTCCCCTGTGGCACAGGGGTCTTCTGTTAGGCAGTGAGGAACCCAGCGGGCATTCGCCTTTGAGTACCCCAACTGGTGGACGAGTATGTCAGCACTACCAACAGAGACATCAGCGAGGTGTTTGATTGTGATCCGTCGATGAGAGTGTCCGCACGTTCCAACACTGCAGGAGTCACAGCTGTATGCTGGTGGCCGGCACGCGGGAGATCGGACAGGTTTGTGCGACCCTGTTGCGATGATTACAGAAGCTCCGCCCAACGACTTGCTGTTTGCCAGGTCTCAGTAGACAGACTGAAAGCACCTATGAATGTCTGCGTTTTCCGTCAAAAGAAGCTCTATGACAGCTCTCTGCTTTGAACACACCTCCGATACAGACGCCATTTTGATGGCTAAGTATAACGCCACCACCTATCGATACTTCAGGAACTACAGGGGTGCAGTGGGAATATTCCAAGACGTCCAACAAAACTTCCACATTTTTCTCAACCAAAACTGGCCGATAAAAAAAGTGCTGCATTATTTATTGAACGACCCTCGCACACATATATACTCCGCAATCAATTCTAAGGAATCATTTTGGTCACTTTTTATTGTGAATGGTGTCCGGGAATAATGATTGTCGTTAATCCTCAGTACACGCTCTAATTTCTCGAATTTCGCCCTTGCTGTTCCTATGCGAAATTTAAGTTAGAAGAAGTAATATGTTAACGTCGTACTACTCCGTGGGCTCCGGAAAGTTGGAGAATAAGTGTTTCTGCAATGCACACATTTCTTGCAGAGCGTCCCTTGTGGATATGCTGAGCGTTTCTGCAGCCGTCCCAGACTGAGTAAACTGCGGAGTGAGAGCACGTAGCTTTTCTTTTTAGTCTTCTCTATATTACTAGTCCGCACCTGATGAGTCGTTGTCAAGCGTTGTTTCTGTGGCTGATATGACAGCGGCAACTTAATATAAGGGGATAATTGTTGCCCTCACCATCTGCCTGCTCTGATTTGTATGTTTAACTATTTCAGAATTCAGAATGAAATTTTCACTCTGCAGCGGAGTGTGCGCTGATATGAAATTTCCTGGCAGATTAAAACTCTGTGCCCGACCGAGACTCGAACTCGGGACCTTTGCCTTTCGCGGGCAAGTGCTCTACCAACTGAGCTACCGAAGCACGACTCACGTCCGCTACTCACAGCTTTACTTCTGCCAGTATCTCGTCTCCTACCTTCCAAACTTTACAGAAGCTCTCCTGCGAATCTTGCAGAACTAGCACTCCTGAAAGAAAGGATATTGTGGAGACATGGCTTAGCCACAGCCTGGGGGATGTTTCCAGAATGAAATTTTCACTCTGCAGCGGAGTGTGCGCTGATATGAAACTTTATTTCAGAATTGTCTCCGTGAGGTACAGATGGGTCATAAGCCAAGTATTCACCCAACGAGATGTGAGAAATCGTCTAACTCACACAGGCTATTCGATGCTTGGGAGCAACCGTGGCTATTCCAGAGAAAAAAGAAGGTTGATGATTTAATCTTCCGTCTGCGAGGAGGCCCCTTAGATATCGATCACAAACTAGAGTTGGAAAACGATTGGAAGATAAATCGGCTGATGCTTTTGCTACGTCCCATCTCGGCATTCGAATGAATAGATTTAACGAAACCACGGAAAACCTAGAACTGGCTGTCCGGACGGGGTTTTGGAGCCAGCACTTCCTGAATGCGAGTCCAGTGCTTCGTTCATTGTGACATCTCACTCACTGTGATTGCTTCACAGCGTGATTTCGATCAGTGTCAAGTTAGCCTGTCTCGTAAGTGAAGGGCTCTACATATTTAACTCTGCGAACAAGTCGTTGTACCCACCTTTATTCCTGTGGGCAAACATACGTCGCGCAAAGTATGGGTCAACAAAAATTAGGCATATTTGTCTGAATCGTAAGGGACCTCACGCTAGAATAATGTGTTTCATACTTGCCCCAAAGTAATGTCATAGTATTAAAAAGAACATATTCCTGCTGTGAAGACTGTTATCCCGAAAAGAATGGATTCCACCAATCTGCAATTTAGTGGGTTCTTTGTTACACCATGCTTCCGTTCCTGTTTCAGCTGCCGTTGTTGTTAATTAAAACGTCATCAGCTTAACGATGCGCGTGACATCTTAGACTTCTGCCACACAGGTGCATGCTGAAAACGCGTTTGTGATGGTCTTCATAAGCAGCGCGTAAAATCGATATCGCTGCCTGCTATTGCTGTCAACCTTATCTCGTTTGTATGGCACGTTAAACGCCTTAGTGGTTGGCGATTAGATAAAAAGTGATTTGCTAATTACAATATTCGACAGCAGCTCCACATAAAGGAGAGGTGAGTACAGTTTGGGCAAAAGAAATTTTTGGCTGCTCGATAGTTATATCGGCCGTGCAAAATTATCCGTTATGTCGCTTGCGGTTTAGAAGACATGCGAAACTGTTCTATTAGGTGATGTATCATATGGAGGCGTTTATGCACAGGGGGTGCAACACTAAATTTGCCGAAACAAGACATCTACAACTATACTCCGCAAGCCACCCAACGGTGTGTGGCGGAGGGCACTTTACGTGCTACTGTCATTACCTCCCTTTCCTGTTCCAGTCGCGTATGGTTCGCGGGCAGAACGACTGCCGGAAAGCCTCCGTGTGCTCTCGAATCTCTCTGATTTTACATTCGTGATCTCCTCGGGAGGTATAAGTAGGGGGAAGCAATATATTCGATACCTCATCCAGAAACGGACCCTCTCGAAACCTGGACAGCAAGCTACACCGCGATGCAGAGCGCCTCTCTTGCAGAGTCTGCCACTTGAGTTTGCTAAACATCTCCGTAACGCTATTACGGTTACCAAATAACCCTGTGACGAAACGCGCCGCTCTTCTTTGGATTTTCTTCATCTCCTCCGTCAACCCGACCTGGTACGGATCCCACACTGATGAGCAATACTAAAGTATAGGTCGAACGAGTGTTTTGTGAGCCACCTCCTTTGTTGATGGACTACATTTTCTAAGGATTCTCCCAATGAATCTCAACCTGGTACCCGCCTTACCAACAATTTTATGTGATCATTTCACTTCAAATCGTTCCGCACGCATACTCCCAGATATTTTACAGAAGTAACTGCTACCAGTGTTTGTTCCGCTATCATATAATCATACAATAAAGGATCCTTCTATGTATTCGCAATACATTACATTTATCTATGTTAAGGGTCAGTTCCACGCCCTGCACCAAGTGCTGATCCGCTCCAGATCTTCCTCCATTTCGCTACAATTTTCTAATGCTGCAACTTCTCTGTATACTACAGCATCATCCGCGAAAAGCTGCATGGAACTTCCGACACTGTCTAGAGAGGGAGTTTGCTAAATACGAGGATATGCTGAAAAGCAATGCCTCCGAATATTTTATGTGAAAACTCTTAAAGATTTCTAAATAAAACAAACTTCATTAACATTCAGAATGTTCGTAATTCATGTGTTCATATTTATTTCTCAACATAGTCATCCTGATGACTAACACGTTTCTCCCAACGAGAGTCCAGTTTGTTGATGCTGTCACTGCAGAATGTTACTTTGTCGACGGAGCCACAGCCGCACCTCTGCTTGCACCACTTCACACAAAAAAAAAACCTCTGAGCACTATGGGACTTAAATTCTGAGGTAATGAGTCCCCTAGAACTTAGAACTACTTAAACCTAACTATCCTAAGGACATCACACACATATGCCCGAGGCAGGATTCGAACCTGCGACCGTAGCAGTTGCGCAGTTCCGGACCGAAGCGCCTAGAACCGCTAGGACATTGAGCCAGCCGTTTCATTATTCCAACGAATACAGCGATCTAACTTCAACGCTTTAGAGTATATCTTCTCGTGTGAAGTAATATTATCGGAGACGCATTATAACTTATTTTGTAAGACCAGGAGGATATCTCTTCCGCTGCTTTATTAAAGTGAAAATACCAGTATTTGCATTATATGATTCGGCGAGTCACCTAAACTTCAGTGAGAATAAATGAACTTGCTTTCGTACCCGTTTTCTACACAACACTCATCTACTGCACGTAGAGAGGCGAAAAACAGCTGTCGTAAAGCACAGCTCGAGATCATCTGTATAAGATTCGCTGTACTGGCTTCGCGGTTCAATGAAACGACTGTAGCACTCGCATTCATTTATTTTTTATTACATAAGAAAATACACACTTTCCTGTAGTTGACAAACTTTTATTGAAAATGACCCAATCGTGGTGTTTCTAACCCATTATCGAGTCCTATATTGTTTCAAAATATTGCTACTGTATTACAGTGTACTAAAAGTAAAGAACACTATTGCTGGTACAACCTACGGAGAAAGCAAGACACCTACATCGACATCTACATCGATACTCAGCAATCCAACATACGGCGCAGGGCGGAGGGTACTCTGTGCCACTACTAGTCATTTCCTTTCCTGTTCCACTCACAGATAGAACGAGGGAATAGCCACTGTCTATATACCTCCAGATGAGCCCCAAGTTCTCGTATCTTATCCTCGTGGTCCTTACGCGCAATATATGTAGGAGGCAATAAAATAGTTCTGGAGTCATCGTCAAATGCCGGTTTTCTAAATTTTCTCAAAAATGATCCTCCAGGGATTCCCATTTGAGTTTCCGAACACTTGTGTGTAGTTCGAACTTATCAGTAAAAACACTAGCAATCCGCCTCTGAATTGCTTCGATGTCATCCTGTAATCCGACTTGGTACGGATCCCAAAAGAATAACACCGTGAATCCTGCAGGGCTGTCCATAAAGTACGAGTGGGTGGAGATCTCTTCTGAACAGCAGGTTGCAAGGCATCACAGATATGGTCAGTAATGTTCATGTCTGGGGAGTTTGGTGGCCAGCGGAAGTCTTTAAACTCAGAGGAGTGTTCCTCGAGCCACTCTGTATCAATTATGGACGTGTGGGGTGTCGCATTGTCCTATTGGAATTGCCCAAGTACGTTGGAATGCACAATGGACATGAATGGATGCAGGTGATCAAACAGGATGCTTGCTTACGTGTCACCTGTCAGAGTCGTATCTAGACGTATCAGGGGTCCCATATCACTGTAACTGCACACACCCCACGCCATTACAGAGCCTCCACCAGCTTGAACAGTCCCCTGCTGACATGCAGGGTCCACGGATTGATGAGGTTGTCTCCAAACCCGTACACGTCCATCCGCATGGTACAATTTGAAAGGAGACTCGTCCGAACAGTTAACATGTTTCCAATAATCAAAAGTCCAATGTCGGTGTTGGCAGGCCCAGGCGATGCGTCTACCTTTGTGTCGCGCAGTCATTAAGAATACACGAGTGCTCCTTCGGCTCTGAAAGCCCATGTCAGTGATGTTTCGTTCATTGGTTCGCACGCTGACACTTGCTGATCGCCCAGCACTGAAATCTGCAGTAATTTGCGGAAGAATGCACTTCTGTCACGTTGAACGATTCTCTTCAGTCGTCGTTGGTCCCTTTCTTGCAGGATCTTTTTCCTGCCACAGCGATGTCGGAGATTTGATGTTTTACCGGATTCCTGGTATTCACTGTACACTCGTGAAATGGTCGTACGGGAAAATCCTCACTTCCCCGCTACTCGGAGATGGTGTGTCCCATCTCTCGTTACCGACTATAACACGATGTTCAAACTCACTTAAATATTGATAAGCTACCACTGTAGCAGCAGTAACCAGTATAACAACTGCATCATGCGCTTGTCTTATACAGGCATTGCCAACCGCAGCGCCATATTCTGCTTGTTTACATAAATCTGCATTTGAATATACATGCCTATACCAGTTTCTTTGGCGCTTCAGAGTATATGCGGTCTCCTTTACAGATGAACCATACTTTCCTAGAATTCTTCTAATAAACCCTTTCACAATCCTTACATGCTCGTTCCATTTCATATTGCTTTCCAACGTTACGCCATTTATTTAATGACCTTGTCAAACAAGACACTACTAATTCTGTGTCCGAACATAAAGAGTTTGTTTTTCCTATTCATCCGCATTAACTTAGGTTTTTCTACATTTAGAGCTACATGCAATTCATCACACCAACTAGAAATTTTATCTAAGTCATCTTGTATCCTCCTACAGTCACTCACCTTCGACAGCTTACCGTACACCACAGCATCAGCAGCAAACAACCGCAGATTGCTGCCCACCCTGTCCGCCAAATACGAGGGCTATCCACAAAGTACATTACGTTGTGGAATTAAAAGTAAATAAAGTATTGGATTTTTTTTTATTATGTACGGATGAAAGCCACACTTAAATACTACTTTCCTGCATAGTTGCCATTTAAATTAAGGCACTTATCGTAGCGATGGACGAGCTTGGAAATTCCTTCGTCGTAAAATTCGGCCGCCTGCGCCTTCAACCACGTAATGACTGTCTTTTGGGACAGAAAAGGTGTGATTTTTGTGGATTTCCTGGAAAGAGGCACTACAATAAACTGTCAAAGGTATTGCCAACCTCTGCACAACCTCAGAAGAGCAATACAAAACAAGCGCAGGGGAAAGTTGGGCTCAAAGATCTTGGTGATTCACGACAATGCCCGGGCCCACACGGCAAATGCCACTCGTGAAGTTCTCGAATCTTTTAAGTGGGACTTGTTTCCTCATCCGCCGTACAGTCCCGACCTGGCACCGAGCGACTTACACTTATTCCCAGCAATGAAGAAGTGGTTGGCTATGCAGCGTTTTGATGACGACGCACAGCTTCAAGAAGAGGTAACCACGTGGTTGAAGGCGCAGGCGGCCGAATTTTACGACGAAGGAATTTCCAAGCTCGTCCATCGCTACGACAAGTGCCTTAATTTAAATGGCAACTATGTAGAAAAGTAGTATCTAAGTGTGGCTTTCATCTGTATATAATAAAAAAATTTCCAATACTTTATTTATTTTTAATTCCAAAACGTAATGTACTTTGTGGATAGCCCTCGCATTTTATGTGTACAGAGGATAACAGAGGTCCTATCACGCTTCCCTGGGGCACTCATAACGATACCCTTCCCTCCGATGAACACTGGCCGTCCAGAATAACATACTGGAATCTATAACTTAAGAAGTCTTTGAGCCACTCACATGTTCGTGAACCTATTCCACATGCTCATACCTTTTTTAACAGCCTGCAATGGGGCACCGTGTCGAATACTTTCCGGAAATCTAGAAACATACAATCTGCCTGTTGCCCTTCTTCCACAGTTCGGAGTGTATCACGTGAGAAAAGGGCAAGCTGAGTCTCGCACTAGCGATGCTTTCTAAAATCATGCTGATTCGTCGACATAAACGTCTCATATAAATATATGAAGATGATATCTGCTCTTTCGGACATGTCCAAAAGAATAGATACCATTGGTGATCTTGCAGCTCTCGAAAAATGAAATTACAGTGAAATCCAGACCATTAGCTGCTTACAGACGTTGATAAATGTCAAAGGTTTAAACTCTTACGGGACTTGGTAGATTGACTTCCGCGAGTAATGAGTACAGCGGACAGGGGCACTACAAATGTAGCGTGTGGACAGTAAGTTGGAAATGTGGGTCTCACGGAGAGCGTGCCAGGGATAAGTCCCTGCAATCGCATTATCCTCCGTGTCATCGCTGGCTCAGTCGGCTAGAGTGTCTGACGTATAAACAGGAGATCCCGGTTTTAAATCCCAGTCAGGACACACATGTTCAACTGCCCCCCCCCTCCCCTTGATATTTATCAACGCCTGTAAGCAGCTTATAGTCTGAATTTCATTGTAATTTCATAAACTTCTCAGTCTCAAGAAAATTTATTATATACAAACTGAGAATATCTTCAAGGACTCTGCAGCAACCCAATGTTAGGGGTGTTAGCCTATGAAAGTACGCCATTCAGGAAATTTTATTTCTACCATCTAAGGTAAAATGTTATCTTTTTTATGTTAAAATGATCTTGGCCTCTGAAAAGAGAGCCAGTGTTGCATATCGTTTATGGGACAGACCATCAGAACAGTAATGGATCTTTTTGAAGAATGTCAGCTATACACGCGACTGAAACAGCCACGTGAACAGCTATCGCCGAGTACAGCTTGGTTTATACATTGCCTGACAAAGAAGTGAAACACCCAGATGACATGGTCGGACGTCAACGTGACGTCGTACGTTGTCAAACCATCTATGTTTACGTAAATAATTAGAGTTGCAATTGACTGCGAGAAATGGAAAGACCATTGTTGTTGTTCGTGTTTAGTGCTGTTACCAAGCCTGGTGGGATAGATAAGGAGCATGAATGTGTCAGATGTCGAGTGACTACTGTGAAAGACATGGAGATGCCGCGTACTCGTTTGAGATAGCGTCATCAGCACCTGGAAGAGATTCAGAGATGCCTCAATGTGGGTCTCCATTTGGACAGCTAGTCGAATCGCACAATGTCCAGAACTGTGGGGCACTTGGATGTGGCAGTGGCCATGTGTTTGATTGCTTGGGTGCTTAAGGGTAGGCATATTTGTCATAAAGGTTCCTGTCGAGCACGCCTGACCTCCACAAGGGAGGTTCACCGTCCGGTGCACCATGCACGTCGTAACCGCTTGACATCTGCCCCTGCCGTCCGAGAACATGTAGGGACGTCGTGCAACATTCTGTGTCATCCCGCATCATTGCAAATGTAAATGTCGTGTGACTAGGGCCTCCCATCTGGTAGACCATTCACCGGGAGGAAGTGTTTCGATTTGACACCACTTCGGCGACTTGCGCGTCGATGGGGATAAAATGATGATGATATACGCAGTCCCTAAGCGGGGAAAAACTCCGACCCAGCCGGGAATGGAACCCGGGCCCTTAGGATTGACGTTCTGCTGCCCTGACAACTCAGCCACCGGGGCTGGACATCCCGCATCATTGGTCGGGGATTAACAGCAAGCGGATTAGGTAACTAACGTCCCATGTGTAGGCTGCCGTTAAAGCCGCAACACAAACGGCACCTTTTGGAATGATGTCGTCCCAAGAAGCTGATGAACGGTTTCCCACTGTTTTCGGCGATGAATCGCGCTTCTAAACAGCGTGTATGGGGGCAACCTCGGTAGAGGTCCAACTCCTGCAATGTCTTGGTAAGGTACAGTGGTGTTACTCCCAGCATCATAATGTGAAAGCCATCGGGTATAACATCAGGACACGGCTGGTAGTGTTTCAGGAAACTCTGATGGCACAAAGGTACGTCAAGGGCATCTTGCATCCTCATGTGTTACCTCTCTTCTAAGTGCTTCGCTTTCCTTATCAGGTAGTGTGGTTATAAAATAAGACACGAGAAGTTTCCGAGACAACGTAATTAACGAGCCTGTTGAAGTAAGGATGACGGAAATGTAAAACAGGATCGGAGATTTAAGTTTAAACAAGTCTCAGGAGCCGGTACTTAATTTATTCAGAACTCGCCTCTCATTCCACTCGTTAGTGGTGGGGCCCCGGGATAAGGTGCGCTTCAGGGAATAACGGCTCGGGGGGAGGAAAACAAGTGGGACTCGTCTATTTAGGTAGCATTCAGAAATGGTGTGACTATGTTTGGAAAGGATGGCCCTTGCGATTTTTTTTAAATTTTAGCGTCTCATGCTTGCAATTATGGGACCCCGTACGCTGAGAACACAATTTCAGATCTAGTTGTCTGTTTCGTCGACAACACTGTGTAAATTTTGAGTCAGTTTGCAATTTTCAGCAACTACAATGATCCTTCAGTGTAGGATAGACTGACTGCCCCGCTTATGTGTTTTTTTTTTAACCAAGCTTTATACATTTATGTACGATCGTGTGCGGTCTACTTTTATTCATAGGGAACAACTTCTCTTTGTACTCGAAGAAATTGTTGCCTACTGCCTCTGTGACACACAATCCCACTGAACAATTTCTTGTTTTTGATATGTTGCCTATTCTGACACACAATTTCCCAAGAAACAACAGGCACCTTCTAGTGGCAAACGCTGAGACACATTTGGGGGACGTAACAGTGCCTTTGTCCGCCTCCATAGCTCAGCTGTCACCATGGCCGCCAGCTATGCGGGAGCCCCTGGTTACATCACCAATACCGATACTGAAATGTGCTGCAGTCAGCCTCGTGATGCCAATTGAGGAACTTCTTGAGTGAGAGGAAGCGGCTGTAAGGTCAAGAAAACTGACAACGACCCTGCAAAGCGGTGCACTGACCCCCCACCCTGCCCCCCTGCTCTCCACCTCCCAAATACTCAATACCGCACCCAATGACGCCATTGGCAGAGGATGACACGGCGGTCGGTCATTTCCGATTGCCTCAGCAGAACCAGAACGGGATGATTTGCTTTACTAGTGACTTTGCTTGTTTTATTAGTTTCCTTTCACGCTCAAGTTACTTAAAAGGATTGTTCATTGTTTAATATGCATTGCGGTGACAAAAGCCATGGGATACCTTTTTGTTCGGCATAGTGCAGCACCTAACGTGGTATGGACTCGACAAGGTAAAAGTTCCCTACAGATGTATTGAACCATGCTGCCTCTATGATCGTCCACAGTTGCGAAACTGTTGCTGGAGCAGGATTTTCAGCATGGACTGACCTCTCGATTATGTCCCATAAATGGTCGATGCACTTCGTGTCGGGCGATCTGGATGGACAAATCTTTCGCTCGAATTGTCCAGAATGTTTTTCAGACCAATCGTGAACAGCTGTGGCCCAGTGATCAGTGCATTGCCATCCATAAAAATTCCATCTTTGTCTCCGAGTAGCAGAACTAACCATTTCCCGTCCATGATCGGCTAAACTGGACCAGAGGACCCAGTCCATTCTATGTAAACACAGCCCACATCATTATAGCGCCAGCACCAGCTTGTAGAGTGCCTTGTTGACAGCTTGGGTCCAGGGCTTCGTGGGGTCTACACCACACACAGACCCCACCATCAGCTCTTAGCAACTGGAATCGGCACTCGTCTGACCACACCATGGTCTTCCAAGTCGTCTAGGGTCCAACCGAAATGGCAACAATCTCAGGAGAGGCGCTGCAGGCGATGTCACACTGCTAACAAAGACATTCGCGTCGGTCTTCTGCTGCTACAGCCCATTAACGCCAAATTCGCCGCACTATCCTAATGGACACGCTCTTCGTACACCCCAAACTGATATCTGCGGTTATTTCACGCAGTGCTGCTTGTCTGTTAGCACTGACAGCTCTACTAAAACGCCACTGCTCTCGGTCATTAAGTAAAGGCCTTCGGCCACTGTGTTGTCCATAGTGAGAGGTAATGCCTGAAATCTGATACTCTTGACACTGTGAATCCCTAACGATTTCTGAAATGGAATGTCCCATGCGTCTACCATTCCGCTTTCAGAATCTGTTAATTCCCATCGTGCGGCCATATTCACGACAGAAACAGTTTCACATGAGTCGCCTGAGTACAAATGACAGCTCTGTAGCACACAGCCCTAGTATACATCGTGTACGCGACACTACCGCCATCTGTATACGTGCGTATTGCTATCCCATGACTTTTGTCACCTCAGTGTATGACCAAAAAAGCGAAATATTTAAACATGTTGCTTGAGATATTTGCTCGCTTGCATTCTTATCCCCCTTCCTTTTACAGAGGTTGAAAACGATGGCTGCCCCTGAGACCTCCTGAGTGTTTGATGCCAGTAGCATCACTCTTGGATCTACCCGCAGGGGGCTCGCCACTCTTTGGCAGGTTCGTGCTTGGCTACCATGGCGCCCCGGCCTTTGCAGCATTTTTTCCTTCCGTTATGCGTGTCTTCGTCTTGCTATTCTTTTTCCCCTCTCTTGGAGAACATGTTTGGGGTGTTATTGGGAATATTCTGCATTGTCTGTCGCTGACGTAACAACACTCTCACCATTGTTTTTCGCTCCCTTTCCCTTTCTTTGTTTCCCTTCTCCTCTCGTTCCTCAGCTTCAGCGTTTGAGGTTCCTCTTTTTCTTCCTCCTCTCTGTGCGCCCCTGAAGGCCGGCCCACGTATCTATCGCATGACAGGTGACAACATAACACGTAATCCCCAGCCCCAGGTCGACAGGTAGGGTTCGCATGTCCTCCTGGTACAGGCCTGGCCCAGGAAGGGGTGATTGCCTACGCTGCAACCTTCCCAAATTGCCAATTGGTCGCTCTGTCAGGTGTTCAGGTGATGTGACCTGAGGTGTGAACAATCACCTCATGATGGGTGCACCTCTTTGTGAAGGGGGCCCCAGTTGGAAGGAGCGCGCCATCAGAGACGCTGGCAATCATGGGGGAGTTTCACGCAATGAGCCAATTATCTTCACAATCAACATCTATGAAACGTAAACGTAAAAAGGGCTAATGATTGAAAGACCCCTCCCACAGCACCACGGTTCCTCGTGGTCTCATGCACTTCGCCAAGGTAAATCCGTTTGTTATTCAGAAAAGTGTTGATACAATTGCCGGCCATGTGAAATCCTGCTCTTGTTTACAGAGTGGCACTTTGCTTTTGGAGACTACTTCCGATTCTCAAGCATAACAACTGCTTGCAGCCTCACTTCTTCACAGCTTCACTGTTTGTGTTGAGGCCCAAGAACTTTGAATTCTTCCTGTGGTGTTATTTACACTAAGCTGCTTCACGGCGTAACGAACCCGAAATCCAGTCTTACCTCTCTGATCAGGGTGTCATTGCCATCCATCATGTAATGAAAAAGGGAAATTCCTCCTTGGTGGCCACCAGCACCTTTTTTTCTCACTTTGGTTCTTCTGTCCAAGATCAAAGCAGGCTATGAAATTATCACAGTCTGGCCATTCATTCCGAACCCAATGTGCTGCTACCAGTGCCATCGTTTCAACCACACTAGAACGTCTTGTCGACACCCAGCCAAATGTGTAACCTGTGGTAGGGATGCGCACGACGGTGACTGTCCCCCTCCTTCTCTCCGTTGCATCAACTGCAATGGCAGCCATGTCGCATCCTCTCGGGATTGTCCCGTGTATCTTGATGAGCAGGCTGTCCAAGCAATCCGGGTAAAGAAAATGATGCCCCACCCAGTCGCTCACAAGTTATTGGCTAGTCGCAAACCCTGCGTTCTCTCATCTGGCACCTACAGTTCTGTTCTTGTTACCCCTCGCTCCATGAAGGACATGGCCTTTCAGACATGCAACCTCCAATTCAGCTCTGAGATTGTGAAATCTCCCAGTGTCAAGTTAGCATCGCCATCCCCCCATTCAGCTGTGCAACAAGCCATCAAACTCCCGCCTGAAGGAGCGAAGCCACCAGCTACACAACCAGTAGGCCATAAAGGACAAAAGGAGTACTCCCGTGAAGATTTACTACGTCCCTCCAGCCAAACAACACCCAAATCTTCCTCCGACCGGAAAGGCTCGAAGAAGTCCACCAAAGGCAATCGGTTTTCTCCTTCACTGACCCGAAGATCCTCTTCAACGGTGTTGCCACGTGATACCTTAGGCTGGCCAGCCTCCGTGTCGCTGGGTGCGCACCACCAACCGTTCTTCAGCGTTGGACTCCACAGACCGACCACACAAACAAGCTGATGCTTCTGTAGACCCCATGGAGCAGGATCCTCCTGCTTCTGTGCCCTGTAGAAGCGACTCTTCACATGCTGTCGCTCGGCTGCCGCTAAGGTGACACCTCTGCATCTCTTCCAAATCAGGACTCTCCTCCAATGGAACGTTTTCGGCCTACGGTTCCACAAAGAGGATTTACAGCTGCTTTTAGCATCGCAGCGTCCCCTTGTACTCTGCCTTCAGCAAACGAAATTGCGCCATCACGACCGCTTTGAGCTTTCACATTTCTTACTGGTGCGTTTTGACCTTCCCCCTGAGGTCGGATTCCATTTCATGGAGGCGTCATGCTGCTCGTACGGGATGACATTCATAGTCAGCCCATCTCCCTGACTACCCATCTTCAAGCTGTTGCAGTTCGCCTTTTCCATCCCAACATGTCCTTTTCCCTCTTTACCATTTATGTCTCTCCGTCTTCCTATGTCACCAGATCAGACTTCCTTCAGCTTATTGGGCGGCTACATCCCCCATTTTTGCTACTCGGTGACTTTAATTTGCATCAACCCCTTTGAGGTTCTCCCAGGACTGTCAGAGAGGTGTCCTCTTAGTTGACCTTCTTACCCAACTTAACCCCTTCTGCCTTAACACTGAGGCACCTACTTCCCTTTCCGACTCCTCGCACACCTATCCCCATTTGGACCTATCCTTCTGCACTGCCCAACTTGTGCATTGTCTTGAGTGTTCCAGTCTTTCTGACACCTACTCGAGTGATCATTTCCCATGTGCTATCCATCTGTGACTCCTACCCCATCTGCATCCACACCCAAATGGCAGCTTACTAAGGCTAACTGGCACCTTTACTCCACCCTGGCGACCTTCAAAGAACAGTATTTCCCCAGTTGAGATAACCAGGTGGAACATCTCACAAACGTTATCCTTACTGCTGCAGAACGTTCCATTCCTCGCTCTTCCTCTTTACAGCATCGTGTCCCAGTCCCTAGGTGGACTGAGGCATGCCGCGGCACAATTCGTGCACACAGACGTATTCTCCTCGTTTTTAACCGTCATCCTACGATGGCAAACTGCATTCATTATAAACAGATGCGTGCAAAGTGTCATCGCGTTCTTCTGGATGCCGAAAGAGCTAGCTGGATTTCATTCACTAGTTCTTTTAATAGTTCCGCCCCTTCCTCTATCGAGTGGGCCAACCTCCGACGGCTCTCTGGGACCAAGATCCATTCCCCAATATCCGGCCTGACGGTAGCGAACGATGTCATCATGGAACCAATTGCTATCTTCAACATCTTGGGCAGCTGTTTTGCGGACATTTCGAGCTCTTCCCACTATCACCCTGTCTTCCTCCATCTGAAACGAGTGGAGGTTGCTCGGGCGATACTCTTCTCTCCTCCGAATTGTGAGTGCTACAATGCCGCCTTTACTATGAGGGAGCTGGGTCGTGCTCACATTTCACCCCGATCCTCTGCCCCAGACGCCATCCAGATTCAGATGTTGCAGCACCTTTCTCTTGCAGGCAAGCACTTTCTGCTTAACATGTACAACCACATCTGGAAAGAGGGCTCATTTCCCAGAAGTTGGGTGTGAAGCCACCGTCATACTCATACCCAAGCACTTTAAGGACAAAAACTTTCCTTCTAGTTACCGTCCCATCTCTCTCATCAGCTGCGTTTGCAAGGTGATGGAACGGACGATACATGCCCAGCTGGTATGGTGGCTCGAGTGTCGCAATTTACTGACGACTGCACAGTGTGGATTTCGAGTGCGGGATTCTGCAGTTGACCATCTCGTTACTTTGTCCACCCATCCCATGAATGGTGTTCTGCGGAAATCCCAGACTTTGGCCGTGTTTTTCGATTTGGAGAAGGCCTACGACACCTGCTGGAAAACTGATATCCTCTGTACTCTTTACACGTGTGTTTTCCACCGCTGCCTGCTCTGTTTCCTTCAAGAATTTTCAAAAGACAGAGTTTTCAAGGTTCGCGTGGGTTCTGCCTTGTCGGATACCTTTATCCAGTAAAACGGTGTGCCTCAGGGTTCCTTCCTGAGCGTCGACCTCTTTGCTATCGCCATCAACCCTATAATTGCCTGTCTCCCACCAGACATCTCTGGCTCCCTTTTTGACGATTTTGCCATCTATTTCAGTTCTCCATGGACCTGTCTCACTGAGCGGCGTATTCAACGATGTCTTGATCGTCTTTACCCCTGGAGCATCGACAATGGCCTTCGCTCTTCCACTCACAAAACCGTCTGTAGGAATTTCTGGCGACGCAGTGGGTTTCTGCCACCATCTTTTCATCTTGGGCCTGTTGCCCTTCCATTGAAACTACGAAATTCCTGTGGCTCATACTCATAGGAAACTTTCTTGGTCCTCCCATGTGTCGTAACTAGCAGCCCGCTGTACGAAGTTTCTCAATGTCCTACATGTCTTCAATCGTACTTCCTGGGGAGCCGTTTGTACCGGTCCCTTGTCCATTCAAAATTCGATTATGGGTGCCTTGTTTATGCGTCTGCATGTCCATACCTCTTACGCCGTCTCAAAACTATCCACCATCGTGGCATCTGTTTGGCCACTGGCGTCTTTTACACTAGCCCAGTTGACGGTCTGTGTGCTGAAACTGCTGAACTACCACTGTCGTACCGCCGTGACTTTCTCCTCAGCAGGTATGCAAGCCGTTTGTCTGCCATACGTGGCGACCCATCCTATGCCTCCTCCTTCGATGATTCCTTTGATCGCCAGTATGGGGCGCGTCCCTCTTCTCTGTTACCTCCTGGAGTCCACTTTCGGCGCTTGCTACGGCGGCTTAACTTCACACTACTTGCAACTTTCCCAGTGGGTGTGAACCCCTCACCACCTTGGTTTCGTGAAGCGGTCCATGTTAACCTTGGCCTTCATTCGCTTCCCAAGGACACTACTGCAGCCTTCCTCTATCGCCTTCAGTTTTACGACCTTCACATAGCACTTCGCCGTAGTACCTTAGTATACACTGATGGCTCTCAGACTGACTGTGAGGCGGATGTGCCTTCGTCATTGGCACCCGTGTCTTTCGATATCGGCTTCCGGCACACTGCTCAGTATTCACCGCCGAACTCTTCGCCCTGTATCAGGTCACGGAGTACATCCGGCGACACAGCCTTTTCAGTTGTGTCCTCTGCTCAGGCTCACTCAGCGCCCTTCAAAGTCCATGTGTGCTACACACCGCCCATCCCTTAGTGCAGCGGGTATAGGAAAACTGTCACTTGCTCACTCTTGGTGGAGTAAGTGTGATGTTTCTGTGGGTTCCTGGTAATGTCGGTCTTCCAGGAAACGGGGCTGCTGACGCTGCTGCCAAGGCTGCAGTTCTCGTACCTCAGCCCTCTAGTTCCCTCCGATGATCTCTGTGTTGCCGTCTGTCAGGATGTGTTGTCCATGTGGCATCACCAATGGTTCTCCCTACAGGGGAATAATCTCCGTCTTATTAAGCCTTTCCCAGAGGCTTGGACGACCTCCTCTCCGCTCTCCCGCCGAGAAAAGGTCATTTTAACTAGGCTACGGATTGGGTACCGCCTTTTTAGCCATCGTCATTTGATAAGTGGCGCTACCCCACCACTTTATCCACATTGCGCCCAAGTGTTAACTGTCAACCACTTCCTGACGGAATGTCCATTTTTTAACCGTTTACGTTCCCGCTTGGGTTTGTTGTCTGAGTTATCGGCCGTTTTAGCAAATGACGCTCGGGCTGTCGACCGCGTTTTACTTTTTATCCGCCAAAGCAATATGGCGAAGGCCATTTAATTTTTAATTTGGGACCTCCGTTTCTGTGCGGTGCTTTTAGTAGCCCTTTCTCCACGTGCCTATTTTTAGTTGCCTTCTCTTATGTCAATTGGGACTGACGTGTAGTCGTTTTTTAACTCCTCTCTGTCTTCGTGTTTTATAGTTTTTGCTTGGGCGCGTATGGCCCTAGTTGTTTTTTGCGCCCTAAAGCAAAACAGAACCAATCTAGGTTTTCTTCATTGGGGTGGGTTAATGACGTAATATGCTGGAGAAATTGAAGTTAATTCGGCAGCATCGTAAGTCGCCTGTTGATGGAGTGTAACATTTGCGCACCTAAGATATTCCGGCTATCTGGCAGAGTTCAGCCTACAGAGAATACCACGAAGGGTGCGAAGTTAATTTGGGGGCTCGATATAGCACCTGCTGGAGGCGATCTGTATCCCTATCGTTCAAGTTACCCTTGACTACAACTGCTCACTCGAGAACGGGCCCGAACAGCGTCTTGTACAGAACAACTCCAAAGCCATATGGTAGTGGAGACGTCTGAATTAAAGCTCCAGCAAGTAGTGATAATTTTCGTCATCCCCGCTGTGGGAACATAATTTATGTGGTCAACTTCGTTAAGCACACATTAGGTGGCTGCCTTGTGTGACACCGGATTTGTTACGTCATTCAGAATGAAAAGCTAATGTATTTTCATCACATTTATGACTCATAATTACTGCAAATAATTTAAAACCATTTAGATGGACGAACTGTGAGAATTAACTAAGGTACAGTGTAATAGCCACAAAATTCGTCAGTTCTGGACAATCGCTAAATCGTTAGTATTTACCCTTACATTGTTACTCAGTAATTTACTCTGAGACGTTTGAGCCAAAACAATATCTTTCCACCATATTCTAAAATCAAAAAGAAAAGAAAATGCCCATCCTATTAATGAGAATCTCAGGGTTTCTATTGTGGCTGTTGTTAATTACTTTGAGACAAGTGGAACGTTGGTCATTTTATCACCAGGCTATGATTGAATAGTGGGATGGCGGCGAATAACTCTTGGATATTACACTTCAGATTTGAGATGCCTGGCAATGGCTGTTGTGTGTTCATGATTCTGACCTGACCTGGGCAGATAAGGCTGCTTTATGAATGTAACAGCAGTTACGCTGACTGCTCGTCACCACTTACACTTGTAATCATAGTTGTGAGCAACCTGTCAGCAAAACATTCTCCAGCAGGAGTATAGCTTTCGGCCTCCTCTCTCCCCTAGCATTCTGCACAAATCGCTCCGGGCGAGTACTTGCGTTCCGTTGACTCTTCAGACTTTTGTTTCACCAATCGAATTATTTGGGGGAACCATTATTGCTCGTGTGTCGTGATTGCCCTTCCCACGCTAAAGAAACACACTCTTGCCAAAAACGAATCCTTGTAAATACTTCCAAAATAAAGCTTAACTCTTCAATAACTGTCCAAGAACCTGCAAACTCTGTGATCCGCTGCGATGCAAGTCTTCAGGTGTTTCAAAGTCCTCCATTATGCATAACCGCTGACCTGGAGACCAACAATAAGCGTAGGCTCGTCTCGCAACTCCACCTGGGGCATCATTGTATAGTGAGATTCTTCATTCGCTGGTCTCAGATCTGCCCATCTAATAACATACTATAAGCAGGCACTATCTGTGCAGTGCTTTAACTCTCAGTTGTTCGATATCCTTTGGCCAAGTTATACGCCTGTCTTTGTGACGACCCAAGTACTTGGTTTTGCTTCCGCTTGTTACAGCGCCACCAAGAATGCACCACATCAACAAGTTCACGGGAAATGAATATCACGTGACGATGAGGACTTGGCTCCCTATTTGCCTTCCCACCTATCAGCTTATGACAGGGGGCTGTAGTTAGTACTGCATACGTTGCACGCTCGGGCTCTACGTTTGTAGAGCCCTAACGACAGCGTGCAACGAGATAAAAACGTGGAACGGTTGGTACGTACTATGTGTGCGAAGTTTACAGCAGTGGACCGTTCATTGTGTCTTGAAAGACTCACGCTATTATTCCGGCACTCTTCTGACCTCAAAATGCAATTTCCGGAGACGCACATGAGGCACTGGAGTCCTCTGTACAAATACACTCCTGGAAATTGAAATAAGAACACCGTGAATTCATTGTCCCAGGAAGGGGAAACTTTATTGACACATTCCTGGGGTCAGATACATCACATGATCACACTGACAGAACCACAGGCACATAGACACAGGCAACAGAGCATTCACAATGTCGGCACTAGTACAGTGTATATCCACGTTTCGCAGCAATGCAGGCTGCTATTCTCCCATGGAGACGATCGTAGAGATGCTGGATGTAGTCCTGTGGAACGGCTTGCCATGCCATTGCCACCTGTCGCCTCAGTTGGACCAGCGTTCGTGCTGGACGTGCAGACCGCGTGAGACGACGCTTCATCCAGTCCCAAACATGCTCAATGGGGGACAGATCCGGAGATCTTGCTGGCCAGGGTAGTTGACTTACACCTTCTAGAGCACGTTGGGTGGCACGGGATACATGCGGACGTGCATTGTCCTGTTGGAACAGCAAGTTCCCTTGCCGGTCTAGGA
Organism: Schistocerca cancellata; assembly: GCF_023864275.1. Classification (NCBI taxonomy): domain Eukaryota; kingdom Metazoa; phylum Arthropoda; class Insecta; order Orthoptera; family Acrididae; genus Schistocerca; species Schistocerca cancellata. The sequence continues at coordinate 129,416,415 of NC_064629.1, forward strand.
ATGGTAGAACGATGGGTTCGATGACGGTTTGGATGTACCGTGCACTATTCAGTGTCCCCTCGACGATCACCAGTGGTGTATGGCCAGTGTAGGAGATAGCTCCCCACACCATGATGCCGGGTGTTGGCCCTGTGTGCCTCGGTCGTATGCAGTCCTGATTGTGGCGCTCACCTGCACGGCGCCAAACACGCATACGACCATCATTGGCACCAAGGCAGAAGCGACTCTCATCGCTGAAGACGACACGTCTCCATTCGTCCCTCCATTCACGCCTGTCGCGACACCACTGGAGGCGGGCTGCACGATGTTGGGGCGTGAGCGGAAGACGGCCTAACGGTGTGCGGGACCGTAGCCCAGCTTCATGGAGACGGTTGCGAATGGTCCTCGCCGATACCCCAGGAGCAACAGTGTCCCTAATTTGCTGGGAAATGGCGGTGCGGTCCCCTACGGCACTGCGTAGGATCCTGCGGTCTTAGAGTGCATCCGTGCGTCGCTGCGGTCCGGTCCCAGGTCGACGGGCACGTGCACCTTCCGCCGACCACTGGCGACAACATCGATGTACTGTGGAGACCTCACGCCCCACGTGTTGAGCAATTCGGCGGTAAGTCCACCCGGCCTCCCGCATGCCCACTATACGCCCTCGCTCAAAGTCCGTCAACTGCACATACGGTTCACGTCCACGCTGTCGCGGCATGCTACCAGTGTTAAAGACTGCGATGGAGCTCCGTATGCCACGGCAAACTGGCTGACACTGACGGCGGCGGTGCACAAATGCTGCGCAGCTAGCGCCATTCGACGGCCAACACCGCGGTTCCTGGTGTGTCCGCTGTGCCGTGCGTGTGATCACTGCTTGTACAGCCCTCTCGCAGTGTCCGGAGCAAGTATGGTGGGTCTGACACACCGGTGTCAATGTGTTCTTTTTTCCATTTCCAGGAGTGTAGTTTGTGGAGTACACCCTCACACCATACTGCGTCGTCAGTTATTAAGGAGCACCGTGGACGTGGTGCTGACTGGACTGTATAACCTGTTGTCTGTACTTACTTCACAGTTCTTCCATTTATAATACACACTATGAGCCTGGTGGTATTCCGTGAAGTAAGATTTGCTCAGCGAACATCATCTGCGTTATGGCGGCATTTACTATCTAGTTACTTTCAATGAAGAAGTCGACAATAAACAAAACTGTCAAATTTAGTGATCCTGGTTCACAGCTAAGCATGGTAACTGAAGAAAAACTTCACAAGCCTAGATCGCTTTAAAAGTATTTTATTGCCTAAGTGGTTTCCGCAGAGCTACGCCATCTTATGCTTTAAAATCCTGCTGATAGACAATATGTTGTTGCATTTAAAACGTAAGATCCGATGATGACAGCATAGCTTTGTCGAAACCGGTCATCCCATAATATGCTATTTTAGAGACCTTGGCTTGCGAAGTTTTCCTTCAGTTACTATACCCTGCTCATGCCCCCAATACTGTCAATGTCGGGAATATGTAATCATAGCTAAGGGTTTACGATATAAATCAGGATAAAATTTTATGATTTTGTTTCGATTTTTGGATACAAAATCACTGTAACAATCTGATACATTACTAAAAATGAGAAGGCAACAGAATATGGATGTTATTATACCAGACCTATCATACAAGCCCTTTTGCTGTAACCCGTCCATTCCGATGTAATAGATTTCAAGGAAACTTGCTAACGAGGTGAGTGGGAAGCTCTATATTATTAAATTTGAAATGAGCAAATAGAACAAAATTAGTATACTGGCATAGAACACTCCCCGTTTTTGTACATCATGCCAGTTTGATCATATCATCAAAACAATGTTCCTGTAAATGACAAAATGAATAAATCTGTAAGTTTTCTTTAAGATAATAATTATGTATGAAATTTATTATTAATCTTGCAGTGAGGGTAATATTGTTTCTTACGGTTTCTACTTTAAATAATCCCATTTTTACTATTTTAATAACAAAGCGAGTAAGACGATTTTCGTTGGAAATAATACATTTGTTTGGAACTACGTATTAAAGTTAGACACATGGTAGGCCATTTTTATACTGAAATTCTGAAGTTGAGCTCGCTTCTTCCAGTATGCATCAGGTTTCAACCTATGTTCGGTCTTCCAGTCAGTTATTTCTGAATGGTTTGCCTGAAATACGTTTTATCCGAAAAATTCGCTTTCGTCGTTTTTGAGAAACATAACTTCGCTCTCATCGTTTTCGAGAATCAAGCTGGTGTTGTATGTCGACTCCGTCTCCATGCCGAGTGAGGTGACTCAATGGGAACTCCCATGCTGGATGTTCATTGTTCAAATCTGGATATTCCGATTTACGTTGCCTGTGGTTTACCTAATCCTTTATACCTTTGCTCTTTCTTTCAGCTGTTATTGTCTCTTATTAGATATTATTTCTACATATAATCGAATGCTGAGACGTAAGACAATTCTTAGGTCCATAATGTGCCAAGTACTGAAAACCTTGTATTATTGATACGTACCTTCGGTGTATCAGAAGACGACTGCACAAAAATTACAATACGCGTTGCTTCTGACATCTATGCATGCCCAAAGAAACTTTACGTCTTATTTCTGAGAAACACAGGCACTGCAATATCGTATCGCGTGTAGACAAGTCATCCGCTCCGTACTGTCGCATCGAATTATATCGCGCCTGTAGACAGGCAACCCAACGAGTAGATTTCTGAAATGGACAGTTGTCACGCATTCCCAAGCACTTAATGTCAGCGGCTTGAATGACGTATTGGCGTTTGCCTCACCACAAACTGTGCACATATTGAGCTCCTACAATGCAAGGTAAAATTTGGAGAAATGCTCTATCTACAGATATGTGTCTGTTTTCTGAATATCTTGTAGTTTTTATGCACCCGTCTTCTGAAAACCCGAAAGTACTTGAGAATAACCCTATATAAAAAATCTCAATACGTTTATATGTGGTGATAATAAAAATAAATAAAACTGTTATAGAGAATCTCAGGATGGTGACTTTAAAAAGAACCGGAACGATTTCCTTCTCCATCCACATCCAATCCGGGCAAAGGCTCTGGCTCCAATGACACAGCCGCATTACATCGATCGTAAAAGCGGCAGAAATTATGTATAAGAATTTAACCTCCAAGAGTGATTAATACCACATATATATATAACAAGACGCAATACAGACGTTGTTCCAATGCAAGTTGTGAATGAAACTCCAAAGACCACTACAAACAGATTTCATGGACGATTAAAATACTTTGGCACAACTTCTGGGCACTGCCACAGAAGCGCCATTGTCTGGCCTCATAAATCAGCAGCGTCTGCTTGCTGCCTCGCGAACGAACATGGTTCAAATGGTTCAAATGGCTCTGAGCACTATGGGACTTAACATCTTAGGTCATCAGTCCCCTAGAGCTTAGAACTACGTAAACCTAACTAACCTAAGGACATCACAAACATCCATGCCCGAGGCAGGATTCGAACCTGCGACCGTAGCAGTCCCGCGGTTCCAGACTGAAGCGCCTAGAACCGCACGGCCACCGCGGCCGACTGAACGAACATGGTCAGAAGAAGGCTGTAGTCTCGTGCTTTTTTTAAGAAAAGCGCTGTCCTTCCACGGGAAGCACACTATGTAATCAAAAGTATCAGGACACTGCCAAAAACATACATTTTTCATATTAAGTACTTTGTGCTCCCACCTACTGCCAGGTACTCCATATTAGCGACCTCAGTAGTCATTAGACATCATGAGAAAGCAGAATGTGGCGCTCCGCAAAATCTACGGACTTCGAACGTGGTCAGGTGATTGGGTGTCACTTGCGTCATACGTCTGTCCGCGAGATTTCCACACTCTTAAACATCCCTAGGTCCAAGGTTTCCGATGTAATAGTGAAGTGGAAACGTGAAGGGACATGTATAGCACAAAAGCGTACAGGCCGACCTCGTCTGTTGCCTGACAGAGACCGCCGACAGTTGAAGGAGGTCATAATATGTAATACGCAGACATCTACCAAGGCCATCACACGGGAATTCCAAACTGCATCAGAATCCACTGCAAGTACTATGACAGTTAGGCGGGAGGTGAGAAAACTTGGATTTCACGGTCGAGCGGCTGCTCATACGCCACACATCACGCTGGTAAATGCCAAACGACGCCACGCTTGGTGTAAACAGCGTAAACATTGGACGACTGAACAGTGGAAAATCGTTGGGTGGAGTGACGAATCACGGTGCACAATGTGGCCATCCGATGGCAGGGTGTACGTGTGGCGAATGCACGATAAAAATCATCTGCCAGCGTGTGTAGTGCCAACAGTAAAATCCGGAAGAGGTTGTATTATGGTGTGGTCGTGTTTTTCATGGAGGAGGCTTGCACCCCTTGTTGTTTTGCATGGCACTATCACAGCACAGGCCTACATTGATATTTTAATCGCATTCTTGCTTCCCACTGTTGAAGAGCAATTCGGGAATGGCTACTGCATCTTTCAACACGATCGAGCACCTGTTCATAATGCACGGCCTGTGGCTGAGTGATAACACGACAATAACATCCCTGTAAGCAACTGGCCTGCACAGAGTAATTACCTGAATCCTTTAGAAAACCTTTGGGACATTTTCGAACGCCGAATTCGTGCCAGGCCTCACCGACCGACATCGATACCTCTCCTCAATGCAGCACTCCGTCAAGAATTAGCTTCTGTTCCCAAATAAACCTTCCATCACCTGATTGATTGTATGCCTGCGAGAGTGGAAGCTGTCATCATGGCTAAGGGTGGGCCAACACCACATTGAATTCCAGCATTACCGATGGTGGGCGCCACGAACATTTAAGTGATTTTCAGCCAGGTGTCCGGATACTTTTGATCACATAGTGTACGTTTCTTTCACAAGAACTATTTATCACCACCTGAAGTTGGGAATAGGTAAGAAACTATCCACAAATAAATAAAGCAACGAAATTTCGATTGGTTTCAGTGTTTAGCTCGATAAAGAATTGTCTGTTAGCATTTACTTACTGATAACTAGTTTAATGCCGCTATCGGTTACGTGTGTTCACAGAATTATACACTCCTGGAAATGGACAAAAGAACACATTGACACCGGTGTGTCAGACCCACCATACTTGCTCCGGACACTGCGAGAAGGCTGTACAAGCAATGATCACACGCACGGCACTGCGGACACACCAGGAACCGCGGTGTTGGCCGTCGAATGGCGCTAGCTGCGCAGCATTTGTGCACCGCCGCCGTCAGTGTCAGCCAGTTTGCCGTGGCATACGGAGCTCCATCGCAGTCTTTAACACTGGTAACATGCCGCGACAGCGTGGACGTGAACCGTATGTGCAGTTGACGGACTTTGAGCGAGGGCGTATAGTGGGCATGCGGGAGGCCGGGTGGACGTACCGCCGAATTGCTCAACACATGGGGCGTGAGGTCTCCACAGTACATCGATGTTGTCGCCAGTGGTCGGCGGAAGGTGCACGTGCCCGTCGACCTGGGACCGGACCGCAGCGACGCACGGATGCACGCCAAGACCGTAGGATCCTACGCAGTGCCGTAGGGGACCGCACCGCCATTTCCCTGCAAATTAGGGACTCTGTTGCTCCTGGGGTATCGGCGAGGACCATTCGCAACCGTCTCCATGAAGCTGGGCTACGGTCCCGCACACCGTTAGGCCGTCTTCCGCTCACGCCCCAACATCGTGCAGCCCGCTCTCTTCCCGTGGCTTGGACGTCCTCCTCACGCCCTTCTCGGCGGGAGGAGGTCGTGTTGGCCCGGTTAAGAATTGGACACTGCCGGTTCAGCCATCGCCATCTGCTGACGGCTGCGCCGGCGCCGTTCTGCCCATGTGGGCACTTGCTGACGGTTCGACACATTTTAATGTCCTGTCCAGATTTTAGCACACTGCGTCTAGATCTTAACCTGCCTAGTACTTTCGATGCCACTTTAGCGGATGACCCACGAGCAGCAGCTCGTGTTCTTCGTTTTATCAATTTGACAAACCTCTCTAAGGACATTTGATGATGCTGTTTTTTAATCCTATACCTGTCAGTCTGTCTTTTATCGTGTTTTCCCTTTTAGTTGTTGTTGTCAACATGTGCCTCGCGTTGCATTCTTAGAGTAGTCAGGGCGCTAATGACCATTGAAGTTGTGCGCCCTAAAACCACAAAAAAAAAAAAAATCGTGCGTCCCGCCTCCAGTGGTGTCTCGACAGGCGTGAATGGAGGGACGAATGGAGACGTGTCGTCTTCAGCGATGAGAGTCGCTTCTGCCTTGGTGCCAATGATGGTCGTATGCGTGTTTGGCGCCGTGCAGGTGAGCGCCACAATCAGGACTGCATACGACCGAGGCACACAGGTCCAACACCCGGCATCATGGTGTGGGGAGCTATCTCCTACACTGGCCGTACACCACTGGTGATCGTCGAGGGGACACTGAATAGTGCACGGTACATCCAAACCGTCATCGAACCCATCGTTCTACCATTCCTAGACCGGCAAGGGAACTTGCTGTTCCAACAGGACAATGCACGTCCGCATGTATCCCGTGCCACCCAACGTGCTCTAGAAGGTGTAAGTCAACTACCCTGGCCAGCAAGATCTCCGGATCTGTCCCCCATTGAGCATGTTTGGGACTGGATGAAGCGTCGTCTCACGCGGTCTGCACGTCCAGCACGAACGCTGGTCCAACTGAGGCGCCAGGTGGAAATGGAATGGCAAGCCGTTCCACAGGACTACATCCAGCATCTCTACGATCGTCTCCATGGGAGAATAGCAGCCTGCATTGCTGCGAAAGGTGGATATACACTGTACTAGTGCCGACATTGTGCATGGTCTGTTGCCTGTGTCTATGTGCCTGTGGTTCTGTCAGTGTGATCATGTGATGTATCTGACCCCAGGAATGTGTCAATAAAGTTTCCCCTTCCTGGGACAATGAATTCACGGTGTTCTTATTTCAATTTCCAGGAGTGTAATTTACAATTAGAGCACATGAGAATAGTAAAGGAAAATCGACATTTTAGATAAGTCATGGTTTCTACATAGATGTTTGCTATGTAATGTTGTTTCACTGTCAGATTTTCTGAGAGACAAACAGCATGTTTAACCTTTCATTTTGAAAGACGTCTGCCTTAGCGGGAGCACACTTCGTAACAACACACTCGCGCACCATATTACTTGTTAACTTAAAGATAATCGCACCCTAGCCTATTCGGTCTGCCGGAGCAGTGCATGTTTGAGCAGGAATTAGGAGGTATCTTTTAGGCACACATAGAAGCTTCGAGCAGTGCCTAGCAATTAGAGCGATTACTGAGCATATTTCCGTTGTGACATTTCGTACATTTTGGTCAGAAACCATCCTTCTTCCTGACAACATACCGGGGACACGTCATTTTGACGCTTATCTTATGCTTTTGAGATTGGCGCATTCAACTAATAACTTTCAAACTGTCTTCAGATTGCAAAAAAAAAAAAAAAAAAAAAAAAAAAAAAAAAAAAAAAAAAAAAAAAAAAAAAATTCAAATGTGTGTGAAATCTTATGGGACTTAACTGCTAAGGTCATCAGTCCCTAAGCTTACACACTACTTAACCTAAATTATCCTAAGGACAAACACACACCCATGTCCGAGGGAGGACTCGAACCTTCGCCGGGACCAGCCGCACAGTCCATGATTGAGACTGCAGCAAGCGCCGATTATTCCGGTTGTATTTATGCAATTAGAATTCATGAGGGCTTTGGGATTAGGTATAAATATGTCCTTTCCGCGTTTCAATGTGCTTTCGAAATTAGCGAGGGAAACATTATGCCTTTGTTCCAGCTTCAGAATCTAGCTTCGGGAAGTTGTAACTTTGTGTTGAAATTTATTGTGCTATTATGTCTGACGGTTTGACCTGATACTTGTATTTATACATGACGAATAACCTTATGTATGTTGTCTATTCAAACATTATATTCCAATTTTCATGCGGTTGATTTTCCTTCGTTCACGAATTGCACCACTTGTCCCATACTCAATTATTTGTTGCATGAAACGTCGCCATTCACATACACTGCAATCTGCTCAGGGGCTACGATATGTAACTAAGCAGCAATTGCAATCATCTTCCGTAAGAACTTTACAGCTCTTCAGGTAAGGCGACATAAATTCCGTACTTCGAGATACGCGGTGGCAGAGACAGCCTAATCGGAAGTTATTTCTTCCTCCATACAAGCTGATAGTTTTTCAGGTTATTAGGCAGTTTCAATCATAAATGAGAGACATATTTGCCCTGCACAAACTGAGCCTATAAGACAGTACAGTACGATGTTTGCGGTCAATGTTGTAATGTAAAATTCGTCTGTGTTGCGCAGTGCGAGAGTTTTGCTATTTCCGAAGCATTGCACATCTACATCTACATGGATATTCTGCAAATCACACTTAATTGCCTGGCAGAGGGTTCATCGAACCACCTTTACAATAATTCTCTATTATTCCTCAACTCTAACCGCGTGCGAAAAAAACGAACACATATATCTTTCCGTGCGACGTCCGATTACCCTTATTCTATTATGATGATTGTTTCTCCCTATGCAGGTCGGAGTCGATAAAACGTTGTCGCATTCTGAGGAGAAATTTGGTGATTAAAATTTCATGAGAAGATTCCGCCGCATTGAACAACGCCTTTGTTTTAATGGTGTCCATCCCAAATCCTGTATCATGTCCGTGGCACTCTGTAAGTAGCCTGTTTGTATGTTGGCAGTTCTATAGACTGTGTTCATATCGCTGACAGCGCTCTGCAAGAGATTGTGTGTTTGGCTGGACTAGCAGTTAGCGAGCCGATTGATAAGCGTTTGGACATGATTTTCTTAGGAGATATTCAGTGTTGGTAGGACATGCATTGTAAAATGAGGATGTATGTAGTTGATAATGTTTGGGTAGTGGAATTATTGACAATTATATACTTTTTAAAACGGGATGTCACATGAATTAGGTAAAATCTTCTAAATACATTGTCCGCTCTTCAACAAAATCTTTCTTTTGCGAACTATATGTCTGCTGGTAATTAGAGTCTATAGTAGTTAGAATCTTTTTATTTAGAAGCCTGTAGTTGCTGCTTGCTGTACTTGCTGCAGTTAGTATTATGAAGATTTTCTGTGATGTATGTGAATTATGAAAAAGTATGAGTTATTGTTAGGATTTCTTGCAATTCAAGGCCATTCTTTTGCGTTAATTATTTGAAGCCATGTTGTTACTGCATAGCACTCAGATTGCGTTGGGCTTGTATATTGTGGGTAATAAATGAACAAGTTAAGTCTGAGTTGTCTTTGTCAGGGAAAATTCTGTATGTCTGTGTTGAAATGATAAAAATTAGTAAAAGACACCAGTAGTTTCACTCACTGATGAGTTTCAACTCTCTCCCCTAATTCGCGATTATACGAAACGTGCTGCTCTTCTTTCACCTTTCTCCATGTTTTCCGTTAATCCTATTTGGTAATTATCCCAGACTGTGCAATAGTACTCTAAAAGAGGAATGACAAGCGTAGTGCAGGCAGTCTCTTTAGTACATCTGTTACATTTTCTAAATGTTATGTCAATAAAACACTGTCTTTGGTTCTCCTTCTTCACACCATTTTCTGTGTGTTCTTTTCAAACTAAATTGTTCTTAATTGTAACTCCTAGGTAGCTAGTTTAATTTACGGCCATCAGATTAGACTGATTTTTCGTGTAACCGAAGTTTAACGGATTCCTTTTAGGACTCAGGTGGATGACCTCACACTTTTCATTATTTACGATCAATTGCCAATTTTCGCACCATTCAGATATCGTTTCTGAATCGTTTTGCATTTTGTTTCGATCTTCTGATGAATTTACTAAACGATAAACGTCAGAATCATCTGCAAACAACCTAAGGCGGCTGCTCCTATAGTCTCCTAAATTGTTCATATTGATAAGGAACAGCGGAAGACCCATAACATTACCTTGGGGGACGCCAAAAATCACTACTGTTTTATTCGATGACTTTTACGAACTCTGATCTCTCTTATAAGAAATCACGAATCCAGTCACATAAATGAGATGATATTCATTCAGCACGTAATTTCACTAAGAGCCACTTGTGAGGTACAGCGTGAATAGCCTTCCGGAAATCCAGAAATACGGAATCAATCTGAAATACCTTGTCAAAAGCACTCAACACTTCATGCGAATAAGGAGCTAGTTGTGTTTCACAAGAACGATGTTTTCTAAATCCGTGTTGACTGTGTGTCAATAGACCGCTCTCTTCGAGGTAATTCATAACGTTTGAACACAATATATGTTCCAAAATCCTGCTGCATATCGACGTTAATGATATGTGCCTGTAATTCAGTGGATTACTCCTACTACATTTCTTGAATATTGGTGTGACCTTCGCGACCCTCCAGTCTTTGGGTACGGATCTCTCGTCTAGCGAACGGTTGTATATGATTGTTAAGTATGGAACTAATGCATCAGCATGCTCTGAGAGGAATCTAATTGGTATACAGTCCGGACAGGAAGACTTGCTTTCGTTAAGTGATTGAAGTTGCTTCGCTAACTACTAGGATATTTACTTCTACGTTAATCATTTTGGTAGCTGTTTTTGATTCGAATTCTGGAATGTTTACTTTGTCTTCTTTTGTGAAGGCATTTCGGAAGGCTGTGTTTAGTAACCCTGCTTTGGCAGCACTGTCTTCGATAGTGTCTCCATTGCCATCGCGCAGAGAAGGCGTTGATTGTTTGTTGCCGCTAACATACTTCACGTACGACCAGAATCGCTTTGGATTTTCTGCAGGTTTCGAGACAGAGTTTCGTTGTGGAAACTATAATAAGTATCTCGCATTGAAATCCGCGCTAAATTTCGAGATTCTTTCCAAGATCGCCAATCTTGGGGATTTTGCGTCTGTTTAAATTTGGCATGTTCGTTTCGTTGTTTCTGCAACCGTGTTCTGACCCGCTTTGTGTACCAATGAGGATCAGCTCTGTCGTTTGTTAATCTATTTAGTATAAATCTCTCAATTGCTGCCGATACTATTTCTTTGAATTCAAGCCACATCTGGTCTACACTTACATTATTAATTTGGACGGACTAGAGATTGTCTCTCAGGAAGCCGACAAGTGAATTTTTATCTGCTTTTTTTGAATAGGTGCATTTTTCGTTTATTTTTTGAGGATCTGGGAGTTACAATATTCAATCGCGCTACGACAATCCTGTGTTCACTAATCCCCTATCAGTTTTGATGCTAGTTATTAACTCGGAGGTCAAGTGTGTATTCACAACCGTTTACTATTCGCGTGGGCTCATGAACTAACTGCTCGAAATAATTTTCCGAGAATGCGTTTAGCACAATTTTGGATGATGGTTTATCCGAACCTCCAGAATTAAATACGTATTTTCGCCAACATATCTAGGGTAAATTAAAGTCACCACAAACTATAATCGTATGAGTCGGGTAAGTGTTTGATATCAAACTAAGTTTTTTTTAAACCTTTCAGTAACTGTATCACCTGAATTGGGAGGTCGGTAAAAGGATCCAATTCTTATTCTATTCCTGTTGCCAACAATGACCTCTGCCCATACTAAATCACAGGAACTATCTACTTCAATTTCATAAAAATATAAACTACTTCTAACAGCAAGAAACACGCCACCGCTAACCGTGTTCAGCCTATCCTTTCGGAATACCGTTAGGTTCTTCGCAAAAATTTCGGCTGAGCTTACCTCCGGCTATAGCTAGCTTTCAGTGCCTATAACGATTTGAGCATCAGTGCTTTCTACTAGCGCTTGGAGCTCTAGTACTTTCCCAACACAGCAACGACAATTTACAACTGTTATACTGATGGTTCTTGTATCTACGATCTTCCTGTGTTCGGCCTGCACCCTTTGTGACTGAAGCCCTTTTTGTGTTTTGCCGAGACCCTTTAACTTAAAACACCGCCCAGTCCACACCACACAGCCCCTGCTACCCGTGTAGCCGCCTTCTGCGTATAGTGGACAGCTGACCAATTCAGCGGAACCCGAATCCCAACCACCCTTTGGCGCAAGTCGAGGAATCTGTAGCCTACACGATCGCAGAACCGTCTGAGCCTCTGATTCAGACCCTCCACTCGGCTCTGTACCAGAGTTCCGCAATCGGTCCTGTCGACTATGCTGCAAATGGTCAGCTCTGGTTTCATCTTGCATGCAAGACTGGCAGGCTTTACCACTTATATTAGGCACTCGAAACCAGAGAGAATCTCTTTTGATCTAAAGTGACACACATCATTGGTACCGACTTGAGCCACCATCTGCAGTCGGCTGCACTCTGTGCTCTTCATGGCATCCGGGAGGACCTATTCCACATCTGAAATGACTCCGCCCGGTATGCACACGCAGTGCACATTGGTTTTCTTTCCATTCTTGGCAGCCATGTCCCTAAGGGGCTCCACAACGCGCCTAACGTTGGAGCTTCCAACTATCAATAATCCCACCCTCTGTGATTGTGCGGATCTTCATGTGTTTATAATCGTTAGACCTATTTCTAGTTCACGTTCAACAATTACGGCTGTGAGAAAGTGGAAACGGTAAATAAAGACTGAACTGCAGCGTCATGTGCTCATAATGAATTACCTCTGTAAACAGTGTAAGGTTGTACAGACGGTTACCAGGTATGTCTTTAGGCTTAATGGCTGTATTAAACATGCAAGCTAAAATGTCGCATCTGATCCAACTACTGGAAAGCGACAGTGGACACAAAATTCGCCTCTAACCACTGAATAATTACCATAGTGACAGTTTTATATGAATTTGCAATATTTTTTCAAATAAATACGGGAATGGTTTCTAATTAGTATTTCGGTTCGGGTGCGTTAAGAGAGAACGAACAGCTGTCGTACTCGTTTTCCGTTCACAAGCTCGCTTATGTTCCACCCGTTGTCAGTCTTCCAGCGAATCGTGCAAAGAATTTTGGGACCAGCACAGAGCATTCACTTTCGCGGTCAGCAACTTTCGCGCGAGTGCTTTTGTCGTAATTTACAATTAAACTGTCTTTCGTGAACGATAGAACACATTCACGAAGAAATTTTGTCGTTACTTGAAGACATCGTATTCGTAGGTTCTCGTGGAATCAGAGAGATCCTTTAGAAAAAAAGTATGCCTCGCAGAAAACTGTTGAAGCAATTAACGTGCCTTCTGCAAACGTAATGGAGAAGATTAGATCCTCACATGCTTTGCCTAGATTGGAATTTAGAAATGCGGGTACAGCGTGAAGGATGGGTTCAGAGAAAACATTTCGTTCCAGGTAGTTTACTTAAGCCTGTATCATTCCTTCTGGGTGCATTTCAGCTACAAAAAGGCAAATGTTCACAAAGCCATATTTTTTATTCTTTTTTTCCTATTTCACTTAACTTCCTTCATCATTAACAGTGCACTCGCCATACGCAATAATCCTGTGTGTTTTTGACTGTCTTGATGTGCAGGTAACCTACATTCAAGAGAATGAAATCTGTGAGTCGAAAAGTTTGACTCTAAAACGAAACATGAAACAAACGTACGCTAGCCTTCACTTGCTTCTCTGCTCGTTCTCTTATATTCTGTTCCGTGTAAAGTGGGGAGAATTACGAATGCTACCGTGCGAGCCCGAGCCCCACGGGGAAGATATGGAAGAGACGGTCTACCTATCCTTCCTCTCAGGTTACTAATTAAGTAGTGTCGTAAGTTCCCTCTATGACCCGCCCGGATAGCCGTGCGCGGCAAAGCGCCGCTTTCGGGAGAGCAAGTGCGCCGGCCTGTGAATTTGCCCAGCGTATTAACGGTAAGGGTCAGTCTGCTGACCAGCCTGCATGTTGTTTTTAGGCAGTTTCCCACATCCCACTAGATGAATATCGAGCTGATACCCAAGTCGCACCTCAGTCACACGATTTGCAAACACTTAAAAAACTTTCGTTCGCTTTCACATGCATAATACTACACGTATTTGGTCCTTATGGGGTAACGGCGTGGCGGAAAGGTATCCGCGCACCCCTCAAATTAACCATGTCGACCTCATATCAGTGCGGAACAAAGGCACAAGAAAAAGAAGAATCGTAAGTTTCCTCTATGAAGTATGGAAAGTTGACTAGAAACCGGAAAAAATTGTTTACAGTGAGGGGATATTTCAGTAAAGCACGACCGACGGAAGATTCGGGTTGAGGTTCTGTCTCGAGATACAATTTTAGTGTGTATTTAAGATTTATTTGAATAGATAAGTAACTTTGTATACTTCTGGTTGTTTTATTTCAACAGCGGAAACTGAGGGATGATATGTGTTGTGTCTAGACAAGACAGTCTAGACACAAGGCGAGGAAGCCGAAAGGGCACGCGTCAGCTCACGCCGGCTTGCGTTAAGTCTGAAACAGGATCCGTAATGAATGCTATAAAGAAAAGTACGTAGCTGCGGGAATACTTAACTTTAATCCATCATTTGTATACAGCATTCTTGATGATACAAGTGAGACACTCTATAGAAATGGTTAATGGCGCCTTGCTAGGTCGTAGCCATGGACTTAGCTGAAGCCTATTCTAACTGTCTCTCGGCAAATGAGAGAAAGGCTTCGTCAGTGTACTCGCTAGCAAAGTCGTCCGTACAACTGGGGCCGAGTGCTAGTACGTCTCTCTAGACCTGCCGTGTGGTGTCGCTCGGTCTGCAATTACTGACAGTGGCGACACGCGGGTCCGACATGTACTAATGGACCGCGGCCGATTTAAAGCTACCACCTAGCAAGTGTGGTGTCTGGCGGTGACACCACAGTATGTACGTGTAAATTGATCAGCATTGAAACGGAGAGAATACAGTATGAGAATTTATTGTAAAATTCCAGTCGTCTCGAAGAAAGCACTTCAAATTTTCGATGTTCATTGTTTGGAGGTAAAGAGACTGCCTTAAAAAGTTTTGAATCATCCTCGTAGTTTGTCATTTTGATTGGAAACCTCTTCTTCGATTCTCTACTGACCACACGAAATCGCTATGTGTGGTCACTTGTGTAATGGAGTTAAAAATAAACCTGCATGCCAGTGAAGTTCAGAAGAGGGCGCTGTGTCTCCAGTCGTGAACTGGGCGGTCCAGGTTGTGTACAATACTCAGTTTGTTAGAATTCCTTGAAGGGGCATTTCAGGCTTAGACGGTGAGCAGAAGGTCAATATACAGCAAACTGATTTGTCAGCACGGGAAGTTGTCCACTGAATTTGTGTACGCCACACCGAAGTCATTCCAACATCGTAAGATACCAAACGTTGAAGAAATGCCTTGTACTGGTCGCCAGAAACACTAACTGAATACCGCTACGTTTACTGTCTGATCAAAAGCATCCGGACACCAATTAGTAGACATTAATGTGGGAGAAATGACAGCCCATTATCCTGGAGGGCCCTAACCAGAGAACGTAGTGACTTAGTAGACTTTCCCGGCGTAATAATTCTTGTAGCCTCTCCGGGTTTGCTACCGGACCCTAAAATGAAAACGAATCGATATTTCAGCTATAGATCGTTCCGCCACCTGCGAGAGAAAGCAGTTGCTGCTGAGTCTCGCTGAGAACTGATGCCAAGGCTGTAGATGGTCGCCCTACATAGGCCTCCTACCATACCCGGCGCATGCACTGCCCACCACACTTGCTGCCCTCCGAAACTGAACAGGTGGCTCTGCCCTCAGCAGCACACCAGCGGAAAAGATGTATCACACTCTAAGACTGTTTTCAAACACTAGGACTGGCCACATCAAAGAACGTTGTATATGTGAAGATGGTATCTGTTCTTTCGGACATGTCCAAAAGAAAGGATAACATCGGTGACCATGTAGCTCGTTACAATGAAATTACAATGAAATGAACACCCCTAGCTGCATACAGGCGTTGGTATAAGTCAACGCGGACAGTTGAAAATGTGTGCCCCGACCGGGACTCTAACACAGGATCTCCTGCTTACATGGCAGACGCTCTATCCATCTTTTTTTTATTTTTTATTTTTTTGTTAGTAACAATAATATTTTATTTATTCATTTAATTTTAATGTCCCAAAAGAAAAATCATATATAAAAAAGAAGGGAAAGAAATATAGGGCCGAAGTGACATCCTCGTCACTTCACTGGGAGTTAATCCTGTCCCTCGAAACAACGAAACCTGGGACTCCCCTCCGTTTATGAAACATGCTGCCTAGAAAGTTCGCAAAATGCGTTTTATATTTAGAGTGGCGTCGGATGATTTCGTGTTGTTCTAATAGATAATGCCAATAGTCCATGCCCGATATCAAGGTCCACGAGAGCACGTAGTGCGATGCGTGTCCTCCAATCTATCGGATTGCCGATGTTTTTTCGTGAGGGGAAAAAGACAGCGTCAGGGAAAACTAAAGCGTCCGTCGTGATGGTGGATTCGTCGGTGCGTCGGAGGAGGGCCATGATGCGTTGCCTCACCGCACTGCAGAGAATGTTCGTCGGTGTCCTGCATGCCACATGTAAGGGAGAGCGGGGAATCTACCATGCGAATGTCGTACAATCGTTGGCGGTTGACTGTCTTGCGGTTGATTAATGTATACCATGACGATCGCGCTGCTGTGGTGAGGAGACGTGTATGGACAGTTCGTCAAATCTATCGCCAGTTTCGTGTTGGGTATTTAAGTTCGACAACATTGCTGCCATGATGACGCCGCAAGTATCGATATATCTCACGGGTAGTGAGGATTCTTGTAGAAGGTATCTGTAACTGAACATAACTAAAATCAACAATAAATCACGCGACGTGAGAAAAAGAGGGCGAGATTGTGCCTACCGCCACCGGTGGTTCAAAGGACGTGGGAAGAAGCACATCCAGGATGGCCGACGTGATAGCGTGTTGCCGTTGGTTCCAAGTTCGTATCGTCGCTTGCAGGTATAGAGCTAGAGCCTTGTTCCGCACATCCGTGAGGTTAAGTCCTCCAGAATGGTGTGGGAGAGTTAAAGTCTTGTATTTGATCTTAAACAACATTCCTTGGCTGACATAGTATCCAAAGGCCGCCATTAATCTGTCAGCAATACAATGTGGCATTAGCAGTACCTGTGCCAGGTGCGGCAGTCGCGAGGCCAGGTGAACATTAGTGTAGTCCACCCTTTGGAGCAGGTCGTGCGTTCTGAGTGAATTGTTGCATATGTGCAGTCGGACGTGCTGGAGGAGGCGTCGATAGCTCGCCGCCGCTGATTGCCGTAGCGATCGGGTGAATAATACACCTAAGCATCACAAGATGTCCACCGTCGTAAACGGACTGTGCAGAGCGTCCAACCCGCGACCGATGTGCATGATCTTGGTTTTATTCATGTCGACCCTGCTTCCCGCAGCTACTCCGTACGTAGTAAGAAGGGTAACCACCTGACTTACTTCGTTCTGCGACCGGACGAGTATCATCAAGTTGTCGGCATATGCACGACACGTGAAGGAGCTCGCACGGAGTCGGATGCCTGTTAGAGTCCGTCTAAGAGTCTGCATCAATGGTTCGAGCGCTATTGTATACAGTATCATCGACAAGGGACATCCCTGCCTGACTGAGTTGCAAACAGGAATCGATCCTACCTCCCTGCCATTGACTCTGATCGTCGAAGAAGCGCCGCGAAGGAGGCGCATGAGGACGGTAATAAAATCCTGTGGTATCGCCATGCGTCGCATGGTCGAGTCAAGGAAATCATGGTTGATCCTGTCAAAGGCACGATCAAAATACACCGATACGAACGCCGCTCGCATGCGACAAGCTTCCGTCAGGGAAATTACGTCACGGTATTCGCCGAGGATAGAATGTATGTTGCTCCGAACCCCTAGACAAGCCTGGTCTGGTGGTATTGTCTTGGATATCACAATCTTGAGCCTTGTCGCCAACATTCGCGCAAAGATCTTATAGTCAGTATTGAGCATCGTGCGCAGTCTAAATTGATGGGCGCTGACACTCGCTGTCGATTTTGGTATTGGTAGAAGCAGTCCCGCCATGAACAGCGACGGAACGTCCGTGTCAGGGCTCAATAACTCATTATACATCAATACCAACTGGAACATCATTAAATCCGCAAATGCGCGATAAAATTAGTGTCAACCCATCTGGCCCCGGGGATTTATGCACCGCACCCTTCGCGAGTGCGCCCCGGATGTCATCTTCCGTTAGGGGTTCCAATAGCGCCTCTGCATCCGGACCATCCACCTCCGTTTGCATCTGTCGCAAAATTTCTTCTCTTGTCCGGTTGTCCGTCGGCGTCCCAGTGAAAAAGAGGCGGTAATGCTCCAGAAACTCAGCAGCAATGTCCTGTTGTGACGTCAAGGGCCGACCATCGTCATCATGGAGCACTGTGATTAGGGATAGGCGATTACGCGCATGTCCCTTGGACACATGATGCATGCTAATACGTTCTCCATCGACGTTGTCAAAGCACCGAGCACGGATCGAAAGTCCCTCCAGTCGACGTCTTGTGATCGATAAAATGCAGGCCTGAATGCGATGGACTTCCGCTTGACGCTCGGGCGATGGGGCCCTGGAGGACAGGTCGCGGAGCACCATGTAGTAGTAATCAACTCTATCTCGGAGCCATTTCGCTTTCTCCTTGCCATACGTTATGAGAGCTCTTCGTATCGCCGGATTTGCACACTGTAGCCACCATGAAAGAACCGTATGGTGCAGCGGCAGACGGCGAATGCAAGTCTGCCATGTTTCTTCGATCCGCTGGCGACATTCGAGATCCATCAATAAGGATGAATTTAGTTTCCAGGAACTAAGACTCCGCCAGACCCGCTGCCGTGGGAGGGTTGTGCGTAAATATGCAAGGTGATCCGTAAAAGCTGTGGGCCAACGTTCAGCAGCCAACACGTGATCTCTTAATCCGTCAGAAACATAAATCCGATCCAGCCTGCTCGCCGAGTGGCTAGTAAAATACGTATAGCCCTCTCGCTGCCCATGAATCTCTTCTCACGTGTCCATTAGGGCCATGTCCCGGCAGATCGTGTTCAATGCGTGGCAGGAGCTGAAATGAGGAGTTTGATCCTTCGGAGTGAGTACACAGTTAAAATCCCCCCCTACCAAGATGTGGTCATACCTCTCATGGAATAGGGAGGCAATCTCCTCCGAGTAGAATCGTGCACGCGCCTGTTGATTGTCAGATCCGGAGGGTGCATAGATGTTGACGATACGAATGCCGTTCACGGTCATAGCCAAACCCCGAGCCGAAGGAAGGTAATCAAGGTCGCACATCGGAATCCCTTCCCGGACTAGAATCGCTGTGCCACGTCCTCCATCTGGAGTCGGCGCTAGATAAGTGTGGTATCCATGCACGTCGGGAAAAGCAGCATTGCAGGTTTCCTGCATCAACAGAATATCAACGTCTGTGGCGTAAATCATGTCCCGGAGAAGTTGCATCTTTGCAAGCGAACGTTCCCGGACTCTTTACGGGAATTATGAATATAGTGTCGGACAATAAGTTGGGAATGATGTGGGTCTTGCGGGAGGCGTGCCAGAGCTAAGACCCTGCAGTCGCACTGTCCTCTGTGTCCTCAGTGGCTCAGATAGAACATCAGCCATGTAAGCAGGAGCTCCCAGGTTCGAGTCCCGGTTGGGGCACACATTTTCAACTGTCCCCATTGACTTATATCAACGCCTGTATGCGGCTAAGGGTATTCGTTTCATTGTAATTTCAAAGAACGTCGTGTTTTGATGCGGGACAGTCCACGCAGTTCTATGTCCTGGTAAGAGAAAAGCCATTGTCTCTGTTAATCAAATTGGCTGCCAACCTAATTTCAATAACCTCTTTATAAACACTGTTCCAAAAACTAGAAGTGCTGGCAACTATCACAGTATTGTCGAATTTCGTTGTCCCCCTCGTTTAAGCAAAGTTCTACAGTCGCCGAATTTTCAGGCTGTGATACGGCGGTGTACCACGCACCTGTTCTGAACTGTGCGAATCGAACGGTCGATGTAGGCCTTCCCACACTGACGGGGGATTTTATTTAGGCCAGGTTTCATAAGTCCAATGGCTGGTGTGCTACTAAGGGCGGAGCCACAAGCCAAGTCTTGGGCTGTGGTGAGCGGCGCATGCGCCGTGTGCGGTACGGAGGGGTATGCAGGACGACGATCTGCAACCTTGGCATGAGTTTTCAGCGGGACACCAGCACTTCCTCAAGTTTTCGGACAAATAGATCGCCGAAATATCGTGTCATGCTGATTTTAGGACGCAGCAGCAAATCCGAGGAGACTCAGAGAATTTAGTGATGTTGGACGTTGAGGTCTGACACGAAGCTGACGTTCTAATTCAACCCACACGTGTCCGTTTGGGTTCAGGTCGGTACTCAGTGCAGGGCAGTCCATTTTGGGAATGCTATTGTCCACAAACCATTGCCTTAAGAAAATGATTCTAAGCACTATTGGACTTAACATCTGAGGTCATCTGTCCCCTAGACTTAGAACTACTTAAACCTAACTAACCTAAGGACATCGTACACATCCATGCCCATGGCAGGATTCGAACCTGCGACCGTAGCAGTCGCGTGGTTCCGGAGTGAAGCGCCTAGAACCGCTCGACCACAGCGGGCACCATTGCCTCACAGCTGCTGCTTTATGAAGGGGTGCATTGTCATGATGATACAAAAAAACCATCGTATCCGAACTGTACCTACACTGCGCGCGGTGCACTGTGCTGTAAAATGTATTCATATCATTCTGAATCTAACGTTCTCTTATGAGCAATAATGGAGCTACACTCTAATCAAGAAAAACATCCCCATCCCCATACGACTCATGGTGACAGGTAACGTTCTCCAGGCATTCACCGAAACCGAACCCTTCCAACTGATTGCCACAGTGTACAGTGTGATGTAGCATTGAAAATCACGTGTTTCCATTTATCCAGTGTCTAGTCGCATCGGTCCTTACACCCCATCAAGTGCGGCGTAGCACTGAATACCATAATGTTTGGCTTATGGGGACAGCTCGACCATTGTATCTAATTAGTTTTGACTCCATACGCATGGTCACTGGATCTGTAGAGCTGTACAGTCTTTGAATCTCACGATTGTTTCCTTCCGATAATTTTATGCGTTTTTTTACAACCATCCTCCGCAAAGATGGACGGTCCCTGTCCATCAGTACACGAGGTCTGCCTGGTCTTGGTGTAGCTCTGGTGGTTCCTTTGCGTTTTCACTTCACAGTCACATTACCAGCAGTCGATTTGGACAGCTTTAGAATGATTAAATGACAGCTAGTGGTCAATTCCGTATCACTTGGAGAGTCTGGATACTTTAGATCAGATAACGTAAAAATAGTGGCTCTTAGGCACATCGAAGAGAATGACACTGAACTTCCGCGCTGCCTTTGGGAGCGCTGTGTCGACCCGGATTGTATACAACTATTTCCACACCATCATATTACTCTCTAAGAGTCGAGTACGAACAACAGTTCTAAGGGCCGTCGTGAGGGAGGAAGGCAGGCAAGGGTAAACCTGAAATGGAACCTCGGACTGTGGCGTCGGGTTCTCTTCAACGACGAGTGCGAGATTTGCCTGATATAGTTGAAGAAGAGCGTGGAATGACCAATTAACAATGTACGTCGAAGGCATGCAATCCCATGGGCTCAACCGGAATGGTTGGTCAGTCATACTTTAGGCCGCCTCTCATCTCTATGGAGCACAATTTGAGCGCTGTACTGTCTCGGGACAGAACCCTCCAACCTACTGTCCAGCCCTACAGTCAACATTTCGGCTATGCTTTCGTCTTTCAAGAAGGGAATACACGAACACACCGCGCCCGTCTCGTGAACACCTTCATTCAGAACTTAGGAACCAATCCAATGGAATGTCCTCCGATATCTGCTGACGTGAACTCGACTGAGCAGGTTAGCAACCAGTTGAAACTTGCAGTGCGTCTCTGCAACATTCCAACTCTTATAGACGGCCGGTGTGGCCGAGTGGTTCTAGGCGCTTCAGTCTGGAACCGCGTGACCGCTACGGTCGCAGGTTCGAATCCTGCCTCGGGCATGGATGTGTGTGATGTTCTTAGGTTAGTTAGGTTTAAGTAGTTCTAAGTTCCAGGGGACTGATGACGTCAGATGTTAAGACCCATAGTGCTCAGATCCATTTTAAACTCTTATACTAAATGACCTGAGAAGGGCCACCGTCGAAGACTGAGACAGATTTCAGCAGCAACGTCTCGACAACGTAACGGACACCATGCCAAGAACAATCCAGGTATGCTACAGTGCATGGAGTGGAACAACACTGTATTCAGTGTCGCGCAGCAGCATATTTTTACTTCGAAGATTTGCAAAGATGTACACTTTCCAGCAGATTGCCTTTATTTTCGTTATTGTTTTGTTTTTGTTTCATAATAACGTTATTTGTTAGTTTCATAAGGCTTATTCCTTCATTCAAAGTTCCTCCGAAATTTAAACCCACACACGTCTGCAGATACGTAAGTGGGGGAAAAACTTATCGTGCACAGTCTATCTTAGGAAATATTACACTAAAAACATAAGACGATTAATTTCAGGAAAATTGGGTGATTTATTCAATAGAAAGAGCTTCACAAATTGAGCAAGTCACTAGTGCGTTGATTCACTTCTGACCAATATTCAAGCAGTTTTCGGCTTGGCATTGATTAATCCTGACGGATAGCATGCCAAATTCTATCCAATTGGCGAATTAGATCGTCAAAATCCCGAGATGGTTGGAAGGCTGTGCCCATAATGCTCTAAAGGTTCCGAGTCCGGAAGAGATCCGGTAAATGGTAAAGTTTGGAAAGCACGAGGCCAAGTGGTAGAAACTATGGCCGTGTGCGGGTGGGCTTTATCTTCCTGAAACGCAAGCCTAGGATTGCTTGCCATGAAGGGCAATAAAACACGGCGTAAAATATCGTTGACGTACCGCTTTGCTGTAAGGGAGCTGCAGATGACAACCAAAGGGATCCTGATAAAACAAATGGCACCTCAGACTATCACAGCTCGTTGTCGGGCCGTATAACGATCGATAGTCTGGTTGGTATGCCACCGGTGTCTGGGCCGTCTCCGGACCCGTGTTCGGCCTGGAATCTCATTGATTGGAGTAGAATTGTCTTCAGTGATGAGTTCCGCTTCGAACTGAGGCCTGACGACCTGGGAAAAGGTGTCTGGAGACACCCAAGACAGTGGTGTGAGATCAACCTGACTGTCGCACGCCATACCGCCCGACAACCTGGCAGGATGGTCTGGGATGCATTTCTTTCTCTGCAGGTCCCCCAGGTTGTCATCGGCCTTACTGAAAGCGGTACGTCCACGATATTCTACGCCCTGTTCTGTTGCTGTTCTGGCAAGTCATCCCACTTTGGTCAGCAGGGTCGTCGGATCTCTCCCCAGTTGAGACGTTTGGAGCATTATAGGCGTGGCCCTCCAGCCATCTCGGGATTTCGGTGATTTAACGCATCAATTCGATAGAAATTGACACGATATCCCCCAAGATGACATCCAACAATTCTATCAGTCAGAGCCACCGATTTCCGTCCCATTGGGATAATTCGTTTATGGCACGTCATTTTCTTGTCTTGGAGTGTAGTTTGGTTAATTAATAAAAAGTCTTCAAACGCACATTCGAATTTTTAGTAAGTAAGAATGAGTAACTTACACATGATCAGCAGAACAGAAATTATTCTTGAAAATTTTCTGGATGAAGGAAGTGTCGAAAACTGAAAAAAAATTAACTCAAATTTTCGGAAATCATACAATCGATATTCAGTTCGTCTGTTGCGTGGCTGTTAGTACAGGGTGACAATTATTGAGCTATATGAAAGAAAAACAACGTAAATTACTTAGAATCTACCGCGTGCGCACACTTTATTCAACATGTAAACGTCAGTACAGATATTCGGATTTAGGTTATGAGATGTTCGATATGCCTGCCACCATTTGCGATGATGTAGCGGAAACGAATAGCGAAATTCTGCATGACCCGCTGAAGTGGCCGAACATCGGTACTGTCGATGACCTCCTAATGGCTATTTTAAGCTCAGCAATGGTTTTTGAGTTATTGCTGTACACCTTGGATTTATTGTAGCCCCACAAAAAGGTGTCACATGTGTTCAGATCCTGAGAATACGGCGGCCAATCGAGGCCCATGCCAGTGGCCTCTGGGCACTCCAGAGCCAGAATGCGGTACCCAAAGTGCACCTCCAGGACATCAAATACTCTCCTACTTCGATGGGGTCGAGATCTGTCTTGCATGAACCACATGTTGTCGAAATCAGGGACACTTCGGATGACTGGGATGAAATTATCTTCTAAAATCTTCATGTACCGTTCGGTAGTCACCGTGCCATCAAGGAATGTAGCACCGATTATTTCTCACCGGACATTGCCCACCACATAGTCACCTGTTGAAGTTGAAGAGACCTCTCGATCGCGAAATGAGGATGCTCAATCCTCCAAATGAGCTAGTTTTGATTATTAACAAACCCATTCAAATGAAAATGGCCGACAACAACAAGACGCGTGCACATGCGCGTACTAATTCCCGTCATGCCTTGCGGCCGGCCGTACAGTTTGAACATTATAACGCTAACCGTTCAGAAGTAATGGCGATTTTATTTCATATAGTTCAATAATTGTGATCCTGTACCTACAGTCTAATTCCTTCGGCACACAAATCCAAATGGACTGAGATGTACGGTCCTTGTCGGCCGTTCAATATGACCGTTGTGGCAGACCCATTGCTTGGCAATGGGGCATCGCTAGATGCAATGAACGCCCCAGACTCATGGTTAGATGAAACTCCTCTAGTAATTTACTGAGGTGACAAAATTCATGGGATACCTGCTAATATCGTGTCGGACCTCCTTTTGTCCGACTAGTGCAGCAGCTCGACGGGGCATGGACTCAATAAGTCGTTGGAAGACCCTGCAGAAATACTGAGCCATATTGCCTCTACAGCCAGCCATAATTGCAAAAGTGTTGTCGGTGCAGGATTTTGTGCACGAACTGACGTCTCGATTATGTCTCATACGCTTTCGATGAGATTCATGTCTGACGCTTTGGGTGGCCAAACCATTCGCTCGAACTGTCCATAATGATCTTCGAACCAATCACGAACAACTGTGACCCAGTGACATGGCGCATTGTCATTCATAAAAATTCCATCGTTATTTGGAAGTATGACGTTCATGAGGGGCCGCAAATGGTCTGCCAGTTACCTAACATCAAGAGGACCCACTCCATTGCACGTAAAAACAGCCCGCACCATTATGGAGTCACCAGCAGCTTGCACAGTGCCTTGTTGACAGCTTGGGTCCATGGCGTCGTAGGGTCTGGGCACACTCGGACCCTACCATCAGCTCATCGCGTCTGAAATCGGGACTCATCTGACAAGTTCACGGTTTTTCAGTCGTCTAGGGTCCAAACGATATGGCCACAAGCCCAGCAGAGACGCTGCAGGCGATGTCGTGCTGTTAGCAAAGGCATTCGCGACGGACGTCTGCTGCCAGAGCTCATTAACGCCACACTTTGCCGCATTTTCCTATCGGGTTGTGTTCGTCGTACGTTTCACATTGATTTCTGTGGTTATTTCACGCAGTGTTGCTTGTCTGTTAGCACTGACAATTCTACGCAAACAGCGCTACTTTCGGTAGTTATGTGAAGGCAGTCAGCACCTCGTCGTTCGTGGTGAAAAGTAATACCTCAAACGTGCCATTCTTGACACACTCTTAACACTGTGGATCTCGGATTACTGAATTCTCTGACGATTTCCGAAATGGAATGCCCGATGCGTCCGACTCCAACTGCCACTCTCATGACTTTTGTCACCGCAGTATAGTGGACACCTGTGTATTCCCCTCGATATATAGACGCGAATTACAGGCGTTCATAACAGGATGAGCATTGATAATAATTTTATTGTTAAGAATATAATTGGTGATCAGCAGCTACCCTTTGATAATTCGAAACGTTCGCTTGCAGATCTTTCATGACACTGTTGAACCATTAATAAAAATAACACAAGCAGTGCTGACGCTGAATTCACCAAATTTGAGTTGGTGACTGATAGTTGGAGACACAACATCGTTGTTACGGGTAATGTGCGAAAACGACTTAATAGATATCGGCCACTGATGAATCGTGTATACGACTGAAGTTAACCCATCAGTGTCAGTTAAGGCCTGAACACGGTGTACTGAAGCATCGAAACTGGTAGCCGTATAATAAATAAACATCGTAAGGACGGATATAGGTGTTCCATTTTATTATATAAACTTTTGCGTGTATGACATAGGTATTCGGAGAAATTCCTGAGACACTTATTATAGGTTGCTGCTAATGGCAACCGTCGCGCCGAATTCAGAAAAATAAACATCCGAGCCCTCCAGCAGGTTCTTTACTCTGCAGTGTTGTGTAAGGAGTAGCAGAATAAGAAATGCTTGTGCTGGGGTGGAAATTTATCAGTTATGCTATGCAGATACGCCTCGGTTTCCTACTCGAATCTCAATATTGAGGGGACATCAGTTTGGAAAATTTGTAAGAAAATATTTCAATGCACATAAAAATTTTTCAGTAAGGAACAAAAGGAACCGAAAAGCGATCAACAGCACACAAATGATACTAGAAAAATTTTTTAACGAGGAAATAATCGAATAATTAAGAACAGATATTTGAATAAAAATAAATTTTTAACATACCACGATTTTAAGTCGGACTAAAAACTATAAAATGATTTCTCCTAGTCCCATACAGATTTCTGACTTCATACACAGTTCTAAAAATTGCTGATTGTGATTTTGAATAGCTACGAAAATAATTGTGAGATTTAAAACGAAAAACATGGGGTGCACGCAATAGATAACAGTAAGAAGATGAACTAGTCATGCATTAGTTATGAACTGCATACATCTCACGTTTTTCGTTTTAAGTCTTACAAGCATTTTCATAGCTATTAAAAAATTCGCAATCACAAATTATCAGGATTATCTGTATGCGGTTAGTGATCTATATGGGGCAAGGATAAGTTATTTAATACTTTCTATTCCGATTCAAAAACGTGGTATATTAAAAATTTATTTTCATTTAAATAATTAGTTTCTGCTTTTTAGCCATGTGAGTGTGAAAAGCTTCAGTGGATTTTAAACATATTATGAGATTACAAGAGAGACATGTATTAAATTTCAGGTTTATTTCCGTGTGTTTTCACATGATAATATCTGAAATAGAATAGTGTTATACCTACCCATAATATATAAATTTTATGTGTTGTCTGTTGTTACGCAGACTACGGAAAGATGGAATAAGGGGCTTGCGTACTAATTGTCATTGTAACCCAAACACATCATTCACCTGCTGATCTACTATCCATGGACCGTACCAGTGTCGGACTTTCTCTTCTACTACAGGTGTTTCGTCGCCTAGTAATGAATTAATTAAACAAGGAGGGACGGCAGGAAAGTTACAGACCAACGAAAGTCAGCAGATTCTGGTAGTGAAACCATATATTCAGAAATTAGCACAGAAACACAAGATAGCCTTGTAACACTGTCTTCTTCAAGGTATCGTTCACAAGTTATAGCCTCTTGGCGATTAATTTACTTGCAGTAGAACACGTTAGAAATTACAGATAGTTCCATAAATAGTTAGAATAACAGAAAAATGGTTCAAATGGCTCTGAGCACTGTGGGACTTAACATCTGAGGTCATCAGAACTACTTAAACCTAACTAACCTAAGGATATCACACATATCCATACCCGAGGCAGGATACGAACCTGCGACCGCAGCAGCAGCGCGGTTCCGGACTGAAGCGCCTAGAACCGCTCGTCCACAACGGCCGGCTACAACAACTGAGTAAAGTTCAGTCCCTATAGAGAGTGCGGGAAGTAAACCAAATTGAAACACGATGGTGAAAGAAGCCAGCCATGGGTAACGAATACTATCAAAGAAAGCACGAATCGGATGATAAAGCTTACCGCACTACGACTTATGGGTTAGCACTGGTGGTATCTCGCGGTGCAGATAGAGTGGTAGTACAGCCGGAACAACAGTAGTTCCACCGTGATTCCTATTACAAATCGTGATAAACAGATCGCGGATGGCTAAACACAAGGTTACTCGCAAAGTGACAGAAAGCAACACTTGCAATAAAATGACGAAAAGTGCTGCACGACGACTCTCGAGTTGTAGAGCCGTTCAGAAACTGTAACTGAATGGGGCTGGAGAGTGATTATTTGTAATCTAGGACGCCACACCTTGGTGAGCGTCCGCAGTTAACAACTAGTTTCGTGTAGCTAATGTGACGGGGTTGAACACGAATTTTCCGAATGAAAGAGGAACTTGTATGCCTCCATCATTGCGTGGCCTCAACTTAAATTTGAAATAACGGTCAGGGAACTTTGCTGTACTACAACGTCTTGGGCTTTTTCTATATTAATTAAACGCTGAATGTCATATTTATCTCCCTACGTACCAACCGACGGTTTTCTATGAAGACAAGACATGGGTGGTGTCTGCTGGTCTGGAAAAATTAATTTAATGCTATTAAAGGGGTAATTAAATTTTTCGACTTGTTAATTTATTAACTGACTGGTCTGAGCAAATTATTGAACCTGAAAATTGTGATAAGTTCCTATGGGACCAAACTGCTGAGGTCATCGGTCCCTAGGCTTACACGCTACATAATCTAACTTAAACGAACTTACGTTAAGGATAACACACACACACACCCATGCCCGAGGGAGGACTCCTCTGTCGGCGGGGGGAACTGGGAGAACCGTGGCAAGGTGCCCAAGACCGCGCGGATATCCCGCGTGGCGAGCAAAGTATCAAATAACTCAGAATTTCATCAAGAGTTCCAACCTGTGATCGAAATTAACGAATTAATTTTATTTCTCTCCCTTCCTTTGTGGTACTGACTGTCCTCCTCTTGCCACCTCTCGCCATCTCCTCCTCCCTCTGTCTCTCTCCATATTATCCTCCCCCCTCTTACTGTTCATCTCCTCCTCCTCCTCTCCCCACTCGCTTCACTCAGTCTTGCCTGTCTGCACGTGTACCTCCTGAAACGCATTCTGATATCACCTGCACGGTATGCTGACTGTGACTTTCAGCCTAGATGCCAAACTTTTTCATCCACACCCCAACCTGTACCGAACAGACTGACAAGAAAGTGAGTTAATATTGCATTGTCACCCAGTTCTGAGCTACATTTAAAATTTCGAGTCCCTAACTCTGTAAAATCATCTGAAACATATGTACCAAACAGACAGACAGACAAGAAAGCCATTTAATAAAAACCATGGTAAATGTTACTTTAGTTTTTAGAATTGATACACTCGATACTTATTTCGATTCGTATATTTGCTGTTATCTCTGTATTTCCTCCTGTACACAAAATCCAAATGAATTGACACAAGAATACCGCGATGGTTCCATAAAAACTCGTTGGCATGAATCACTGGAATGACAACCCCAAGGGAGATGACATAGTTAAGATCTCTTGGTCACAGCATAAACACCGTTTCCAGAATAAATTATTTGCTCTCTGTTTGCTGACAGAATGAAACTGTGCGCAGGGTCCTGAACTCAAGTCACGTCCTTTATTACCAGAAGTGACCCACTGCCCGACTGAAACCTCTATTAACCAATGCCAAGGGTCCAACATCGATACTGGTCCAGCACACACATCTTTTAATCTGCTGTGGAACTATAAACGATATTCCTCACAATAAAACAGAAGTTTCATGCGAAATGACAGTACGACATTACTGGCCGGGAGACCCCATCTGCGGTTGTTCGGCCATCCAGCGCAAGTCTGTTTATTTGACGCCAGTTCGTAAACTTGCATGTCGTTGATGATGAAATAATGACGATATCCAGTCCCCGAGTGGACAAGAAAAAAAATCAGTCAGCAAATTTCATATCGAAAGACTCAGTAGGCTTATATGTTAATAATTGCGGCACTGCAGCGCCAAAAAAATGGCAGGATGAAACAAGAGCTATAAGGTGTTTCAAACGTAATCACATGGGAACTGCACATGCTAACCCCATGTACATCATAGTCTGTTAAATTATAGAGTGGCGAGTCAAGATGTACCTGTAATAGGTATCGAGGACAGTATAACACTTTTCCAACGTCGGTAGATCTCACAGTGGGTATCATTTTGAACAGCTATCAGAATAGGCAGTAACTCTGAGATTATCAGCATCTATGCTTAAATTTCTCACGAAGAAAGCAATTTAAGTACATACATTATACACAGAAATAAAAAAAATGGTTCAAATGGCTATGAGCACTATGGGACTTAACGGCTGAGGTCATCAGTCCTCTAGAGCTTAAAACTACTTAAACCTAACTAACCTAAGGACATCACACACGTCCATGCCCGAGGCAGGATTCGAACCTGCGACCGTAGCGGTCGCGCGGTTCCAGACTGTAGCGCCTAGAACCACCGGGCCACCCCGGCCGGCAAAAATAAATTGTTATAACTCATCGTTTTGTCTAATTTCTTAAAAAACACTAAAATTACAAGACCGAGAAGGATAGCAAATAACAAAATTTGGATTTTTGTGCATATGCAGTATAGTAGGAAGAATGTATGAAATTTTGCGGTATGCAGGCTGCGGGATTTAGTGTACAGAGGTGCTGTATGTGGCAGGAAAACGGCTCCAACCAGGTTGAGGATCGAATAGAACTGAGCGTCAGTGTCAGATACACGTACTCTGCTCCACCTCTATGCCAGCGTTCATCAACAGTAGTGGCTGGCGAATGATGGTGTGCCAGTTTCTCAGCAAACCATGAACATATGTTTTCAGTGGCAGCCGTACTGGTCAGGGCAACTGTTCAGCGCTTGGTGCGTCAAGGCAGATCAGGACCGTAACAAATAACATCCGGGTTTTCGTTATTTTGTTGAAAGGCAAAGGCACAGAGAGCGCGAAGTAGGATACACTCACTCGCCATACCAAGTAAGAAATTTAATGCCTGCTGCATGGATTACCGACAGTGTTGTATGACCGGCCGGGGTGGCCGAGCGGTTGTAGGCACTTCAGTCCGGAACCACGCGGCTGCTGTGGTCGCAGGTTCGAATCCTGCCTCGGGCATGGATGTGTGTGATGTCCTTAGGTTAAGTAGTTCTAGGTCTAGGGAACTAATGACCTCCGATGTTGAGTCCCATAGTGCCTAGAGCCATTTGAACCATGTTGTGTGCCCAATGACACCCCATGCTAGGTGCTTGGCCTATTCGACGATGACGAATACAATTTGTCAGCATTTGCTGACCTCGAAGTATCAGCACATGGACACGTCCTTTGTGATTCTGTACACAGACCAGACTCGTCTGAAAAGGCAGCATGGTGCTACTCCTATGTCCAGTTTTGGTGCTGGGTGCACCACGGCCGCACACCCCTCTCTATTGCTGGAAGTCGCATATGTGATCGCTGTGCTGACAGTCGGTGTTGGTCCAGAGGCAACTGCACTGTCCGTGAGGATACTTGTCTTGCTGCAAACAAGCCCATGTTCTGACTCAACGTACAAGATATGGCTGAACAGCTGAACGAACAATATATCTATCTTCTCGGAAGCTAGTCAAGGAGGGCCGTTGAGTTCCTGCATTGCATTGAGTACATACCTCCTAAACCCATCGATTCCATACTTGTATGACAGTAGTGGGCTCCCCGACCAATGCGAGCAACAATATCGTGGAATGATAAACCGCAGGCCGGCCAGTGTGGCCACGCGGTTAAAGGCGCTTCAGTCTGGAACCGCGCGACCGCTACGGTCGCAGGTTCGAATCCTGCCTCGGGCATGGGTGTGTGTGATGTCCTTAGGTTAGTTAGATTTAAGTAGTTCTAAGTTCTAGGGGACTGATGACCTCAGATGTTAAGTCCCATAGTGCTCAGAGCCTTTTGAACCATTTTGATAAACCGCAGTCTTCAAAGACCATGTTCCTATTGCTTTCTCTTTCGTACACGAGGTGCAACAGGATCTTTGGTGTGACGTCATAAGCGAGTGACTGCGTGTGAGATCGCTCTCCAAGTTTTTATATATTTTTAGGTTTCAGATACATATTTTAACGGTTTTTGTGATAATATTTACTATATAAGTGACTTATTAGTGGTTTCTTCATTCACCTCTGCCTTTCTTGTGTTGTGACCTGATATTTGTGAGTGTTTCGTATCGAGCAACGTAACCTCTTCCCTGTGTTAACATTCCGCGCTGACCAGTTGCGGCTGTAGCGGCGCATCGAAAGCTAAGTAGTAACTAATTGTTTGTGTATAGTGGTTTATTTAGGAACTTTAGTAGTCTTCAATCGGAGTTTTTTTGTGTTTTCTGGTGAAATGATTTCAGAAGAACCTTTTGGGAACTGTTTTCGGCTTCTTTACTGTGTCATTAGACGTTTGATTCTCTTTCTGTATTAGTCTTTTGTTATATTCACATTTGTTGTTTATTAATACTGTTAATAATAGTAGTTACTTCCCTTGTAGAGTAAGTTTGTGATTATTGTAGTCAGGTTTTTAAAATCTTATTGTAGTAGCGGAACTTAGAAAAAGTAAAATTTTACCATGAGTGAGAAGTGTGGGCTTTGCCGTATGTTCGTGAGTAGTGGATTGCGGTGTGAGACTTGTTCGAAGTATTTTCACTGGGGAGAATGCAGTGGGGAAGCCAGTGGGCATTCTGGTGAGATCCTTTCCTGGAACTGCAGGTTATGTAGCAAGAGTAAGTTGATAGAGGAGCAGGAGCGTAAGATCTGTGCCCTTCAGGTGCAGTTGAAAAACGCACAGGAGGAGCTAGATAGGATGATGAGGGAGAAGGGGGTTGGGAAATGGGAGCTGGCTGTTGGCAAGAGATCTGCTAGGAGAAGAAGATTGTCCGATAGTTTTACTATTGGTGTTTACAATAGATATGACCAACTGTCAGAGTCTAGTGGAGAGGAATCTCTAGTAGCTGTAGATGTAGGAAGTATGCAGCAGACCTCAGTACTTACGGTGGCTAGAACAGTTGCAAAGTCGAAGAGGAAGAAGAAGGTTCTGCTGTTAGGTAGTTCTCATGGCAGACGTGTAGGCCAGCAGTTGCAGGAAGTGCTAGGGAGTGAGTACCAGGTCACTAGCATTGTGAAGCCTAATGCAGGATTGGCTCAGATGACTGTTAACATAGGGGGGTTACGTAGGGATTTTACTAAAGAGGATCAGGTAGTGACTGTGGGTGGGGCTGGTAATAGTATTGATAGGGATGGGGAGTATAACATAGATGGTGACCTGGAAAAGATAGCCACTCAGATTGGCAACACGAATGTGCATTTCGTGGAACTGTTTCAGCGTCACGGTCGGCCTCATCTTAATACAGCCGTCGGTAGTAATAACATGAGACTTGGGGGTGCGCTGATGACAGAAAGCATGGGTCACTTTTCAGTGGTGTCGGTGGAGTCTATAAGCAGGACGGGTTTCACTAGACATGGCCTGCACCTCAACAGGTATGGGAAGGGGATGTTGGCATAGCTTATAGGTGACAGTATAGGTGGGGTTGGTGGGATCACTCATGGGAAAATTCCTGCAGTAGTGGGTGTTGGAGCTGCACCTTTTTTAGATTGAAGTCAGCTGATAGGTATTCCTGCTTAAGGGAAGTCTCTCTAACAAAGGAACCACATTTGACAAAGCTTAGGTATCCGAGTAACGAGGGAATTAGTATATTTCATCAAAATATACAAGGTATTCAAGTTAGTGAACTGCTTATAGATGTTGACTCTGAAATTATTGGTATATCTGAACACTTCTTAAATAAGGAGATAATTCAGAGGCTTCGTTTACCAGGATACAGGTTGGCTGGCAGCTTTTCGAGGAGCTCTTTGCGGTGTGGGGGAGTAGCCATGTATGTGAAAAACGGCATCCCATTTGAGTCACTTGATGTTTCAAAGTACTGCACTGAAAAGGTGTTTGAATGTTGTGCAGGTGTGGTTAAATTTAACGGAGCTAAACTTCCAACTGTTGTTATTTATAGATCCCCAGACTCCGATTTCACAACATTTTTGCTAAAGCTAGAGGAGGTTCTTGGTTCACTTTATAGGAAATTCAAAAAGTTAGTTCTATGTGGTGACTTCAATATTAATTGTATAAGTGATTCTGCAAGGAAGAGGATGCTAGTAGACCTCCTTAATTCATATAATCTTATGCAAACCGTATTCTTTCCAACGAAAGTGCAAGGGAACAGTAGAACAACCATAGACAACATTTTTGTTCATTCCTCATTACTAGAAGGGCATTATGTTAGCAAAAAGGTGAATGGCCTTTCAGATCATGATGCACAAATTTTAACTCTAAAAGATTTTTGTGCTGCATCGCGTGTTAAATATAGTCATCAGCTGTTTAGGAAAGCTGATCCAGTTGCTGTAGAGACCTTTATAAACTGATACAGTAGACGATAAATATAATGCTTTTCTCAAGAATTTTCTCATGCTCTTTGAAAGTTGCTTTCCGTTAGAACGTTCAAAACAGGGTACTAGCACAAACAGGCAGCCTGAGTGGCTGACTAGAGGGATAAGAATATCTTGTAGTGGCAATTATATCAAAACGTTAGAAACAGTCAAAATCCTAATGCAGCAGCCCATTACAAATAGTATTGTAAGCTGCTTAAAAAATTTATTAGGAAGGCAAAAAGTATGTGGTATGCAGATAGAATAGCTAAGTCTCAGGATAAAATTAAAACCATATGGTCAGTCGTAAAGGAAGTGGCTGGTCTGCAGAGACAGGTCGAGGATATAGAATCAGTGCGTAGTGGGAATGTTCGTGTTACTGATAAGTCGCGTATATGTACAGTATTTAATAATCACTTTCTGAATATAGCATGTGAACTAAATAGAAACCTAGTCCCAAAAGGGAATCATATAGCGCTCGTAGAAAAAAGTGTTCCGAGACTGTTACCTGAAATGCTCCTCCATGATACTGACAAGAGGGAGATTGAGTTAATAATTAAATCAGTAAAGACCAAGAACTCTCATGGATATGACGGGGTATCTACCAGAGTACTGAAGTATTGTTCTATGTATGTTAGCCCAGTACTTAGCCATATCTGTAACTTTTCCTTTAGGAGTGGTCGGTTTCCTGACCGATTAAAGTACTCGGTAGTGAAGCCACTTTATAAAAAGGGAGACATTGATAATGTTGATAATTTTAGACCTATTTCTATGCCATCGGTGTTTGCTAAAGTTATCGACAAGGTTGTAAATACAAGGTTACTGGAGCACTTAAAATCACATAATTTGCTGTCAAATGTTCAGTTTGGTTTTAGAAATGGTTTAACAACTGAAAATGCTATATTCTCTTTTCTCTCTGAGGTTTTGGACGGATTAAATAAAAGGTTGCGAACTCTAGGTGTTTTATTTGATTTAACGAAGACTTTTGACTGTGTTGACCACAAAATATTACTGCAGAAGTTGGACCGTTATGGAGTAAGGGGAGTAGCTTACAATTGAGAGGTAGTAGGAAGTGTTATATCAATGCCGTACTTTTTTCCTCGGCAGTGAGGTAGCTGCTTGTAGGGGCACGGCACTTTGTGAGAAGCCCATTTGGTGCTATTTTAGCTATCTCTTCTTATTGTATTGTTGTACAGTATTATCAAAACCCACATGGATAGGTACCCAGCAGCATGACCATCTTTTCTTGCAGTCGTAACCGGAAGTGGTTGTCCTAAGCAATATAAACTACTGTACAAATGGTTCAAATGGCTCTGAGCACTATAGGACTTAATATCTGAGGTCATCAGTCCCCTAGAACTTAGAACTACTTAAACCTAACTAACCCAAGGACATCACACACATCCATGCCCGAGGCAGGATTCAAACCTGCGGCCGTAGCGGTCGAGCGATTCCAGACTGAAGCGCCTAGAACCGCTCGGCCACACCGGCCGGCAAACTGCTTTACATGTTACTAGTAAGTGTTGGACAGTTTTCACGTCTGGTATCAGAGAAAATAAGGAATTGCATACATCGATGATGTCTCATCTACTTGCCTGCCGTCAGGATTGCATGAAGTTCACTACTCCTACTAAAAAAGACATAATCATATTAGTATCGAGTCAGGTTTTCGAATGTATTGATAATATTTTGACAAGCGGAATAGAGCACTTTAACCTCGAGTTACCGTCATCCACAGAAATAGTGGTACAATCTGGTGCGCCCCAGGGAAGTATACTAAACAGTACCTGTCAGTGTTATTCACCGATGAGTTAACTCATAATGTCAGGGACAAGTTTTCACAGATTATTCCGTTATCTTTCGGTAACTAGTATCCGATACAAAATGTATTACTATCGAGCTATATTTTCATGAAATATGTGCGTAGTGCAAAGGAAAATGTAAACTTGCGCACCTATCGAAAAATAAAACTCCTGGGAGGAACATTGTTTGGAGTAATCAGATGCTCTTATTTACGTAATGTGAATGGGGTGCTTGGATTCACCATTTTGATACAAGAAACAAACTTAAGTCGTTCTTACCGCAATAATTCTCAAATATGTGGAGTCCGTAATAGATAGGACTTACGTAATGTATAGAATGAAAGATGCCACGAATGACCACAGGCTTGTTTGACTGGCTTAATTCTGTAGTAGAAACACTGATAAATCGTAACTTGTACACAAAAGAAGCAAGACGCAACGTATCTGAAGTAGATCTGCTTAGAAAATTCAAAAACTCAGGGTGGTAAGCCGGGATGTTGCTTAACTGCCTACGTATCGATCCCGTAGGGCCACAGCAAGCTACAATAGAGACATGGTGCTCATGGAAAGGTTTACTGTTCAAATCCCGACAGACCCAGTCAAGACAGTACTTCCTCGTACATAACTGTTGTGAAATGATTATGACACAAATGTTAGAGGAATTCGAGCTCACAAGAAGGCTTCCTATCAGTTCTTGCCACTCGCCATTCGCAGAGGAGCAGAAAAGGGGACGTACCCTCCAACAGACTTCATGAGTATAGCTGTAGATGTACGGGGTGATTATTACCAAAATTCTAGTTTCAAAGCGCTGTACAAAAAAGAACGACTACTCAGGATGACCTTGAATTTGAACGGAAAATTATCGCAGAAAGGGAAACGTCATGGAAACATAAAAATTATCGAAGATTTTACCACTAGATGGTACTGTAAGTGTCAGAATATGCAAAATAAAAGACGAGGGCACACGGCTGTTCCTCAGTTTGCGTCTGAGACGATCGGTACGACTGTCTGAATGCAGGATCACGCGCTGCTCGTAACGCTTTTTTACGAGAACGGTGCCTGTTAGGCAGTAGCGCTGCAGAAGTTCCGGACACAAGAGGGTATGAAATAAAGATTCGGATGTCTGCCAAGGATCTGGAGAAAATGATTACGAAATTAGAAAAGACGGGTTCTTTTGAAGTGAAATGTGGCAGTGGGAGGAAACAATTCATCCGATGTCAGTAGATGATGTGACCACAGCACTGCAGGAGGGCTCAAATAATCTCTTAAAGGCCAGTCTTCCGGTCCAGATGGTATGTCAGTCATGTTCCTTTCAGAGTATGCAGACACAGTAGCGCCTTTCTTAGCAATCATATACAACCGCTCACTTGACGAAAGGTCTGTTCCCAAAGACTGGAAAGTAGCAAAGGTCACATCAATATTCAAGAAAGGAAACAGGTGTAACCCATTGAATTACAGACCCATATCACTGACCTCAATTTGCAGTAGGATTTTGAATCACCTTGAAGAAAATGACTTACTGATACATAACCAACACGGATTCAGAAAATATCGTTCTTGTGCAAAACAGCTAGCTCTTTATTCCCGTGAAGTAATGAGTGTAGTCGACGAGGGATTTCAGATCGATTCCATATTCCTAGATTTCGAGAAGGCTTTTGATACCGTTCCTCACAAAAGACTACTAATCAAATTGCGTGCATAGGGAGTATCGTCTCAGTTGTGTGACTGGATTCGTGGTTTCCGCTCAGAGAGGTCACAGTTCGTAGACGGTAAATCATGGAGTTGAAAAGAAGTGATATCTGGCGTTCCGCAAGGTAGTGTCATAGGCCCTCTGCTGTTCCTGATTTACATAAATGACCTAGGTGATAATCTGAGCAGCTCTCTTAGATTGTTTGCAGATGACGCTGTAATTTACCGTCGAGTAAAATCATCAGACGATCAATTCCAGTTACAAAATGATCTAGAGAGAATTTCTGTATGGTGCGAAAAGTGCCAATTAGTACTAAACAAAGAAAAGTGCGAGGTCATTCACATGGGTACTAAAAGAAATCTGATTAATTTTGGGTATACGATAAATCTAACAAATATAAGGGCTGTCAATTCGACTAAATACCTGGGAATTACAATTACGAGCAACTTAAAGTGGAAAGACCACATAGATAATATTGTGGGGAAGGCGAAACAAAGACTGCGCTTTGTTGGCAGAACACACAGAAGATGCGACAAACCCACTAAAGAGACAACCTACATTACACCTGTCCGTCCTCTGCTGGAATATTGCTGCGCGGTATGGGATCCTTACCAGGTAGGATTGAATGAGGACATCGAAAAAGTGCCAAGAAGGGCAGCTCGTTTCGTGTTATCGCGCAATAGGGGTGAGGGTGTCACTGATATGATACGCGAATTGGGGTGGTTTTCTTTGCTGCGAGATCCATTTACGAAATTTCAATTACCAACTTTCTCTTCCGAATGCGTAAATATTTTGTTGACACCCACCTACGTAAGGAGAAATGATCATCATAATAAAATAAGAGAAATCAGTGCTCGAACTGAAAGATTTAGGAGTTCCTTTTTCCCACGCGCCATTCGAGAGTGGAATGGTAGAGAAGTAGTGTGAAAATGGTTCGAGGGTTAGTGGTGTTTAACGTCCCGTCGACAACGAGGTCATTAGAGACGGAGCGCAAGCTCAGGTTAGGGAAGGATGGGGAAGGAAATCGGCCGTGCCCTTTCAAAGGAACCATCCCGGCATTTGCCTGAAACGAATTAGGGAAATCACGGAAAACCTAAATCAGGATGGCCGGAGACGGGATTGAACCGTCGTCCTCCCGAATGCGAGTCCAGTGTGCTAACCACTGCGCCACCTCGCTCGGTAAAATGGTTCGATGAACACTCTGCCAGGCACTTAAGTGTGAATTACAGAGTAACCATGAAGATGTAGATGGTGTGCAAACATGCAGTGCACTGGGAATTGCCCGACGTAAGACATGTTCTTGAGCATTGGGCCCAAAATTCTACGAAACATTCTCCATTGCTATCCACACAAAACTACCCATGTTCAGGAGTTGCTTCATGCTGACCTGCCAGTACGACAAACGTTTGCTCTAGAATTTCTTGCTCGCATGACAGTGGAAAATGAATGGCCACGGCGCATTCTGTGGACAGACTAAGTACACTTCGATCTCCAAGGACTTGTCAATACACAGAACTGCAGAATATGGGCAACGGAAAATCCGTTCGCACATCAACCGGTACCGCTTCATTCTGCAGAGGCAACAGTTTGGCGCGGGTTGGTGCCATCGTTTATCGTAGGGCCATATTTTTTCGAGGAGGTGAGTACTGCGAGTTCAGTTACCTGTACCGTCGGTAGTAAACGCTACGAGAGTATTTTGCGCACCAACGTCATTCCAACCCTTCAACAGGGTGGATGTGTGGGTATGACCATTTTTATGCAACACGGCATTCCTCTGCACATTGCGCAGTCTGTGACTCAGCTGCTGCAGGGGTATAAATGCTAGAATTATCAACCGTCATTTCCCTACAGCCTGGCCATCCAGATCACCTGACCCTAATCCGTGTGGCTTCTCGCTGTGGGGGTATCCAGAAAACACTATGTTCATAGCTCCGATGACAAACGTAGCTAAACTGAAGGCATGTTTTATTCAACACATTCTGATCGTGACCCCCGAGACTCTGCGATCTGTTGTGGGACGTGCTGTTTCTCGATTTCAACTTGTGGCACAAAATGGTGGACAGCATACTTAACATGTCTTGCACCAGTCTCACGAAAGTTAAAAACCGATTTAATTGTTGCTTTTTACGCGGTTTTTGATTTCTTGCAAATTAAAAACCGATTTCATTGTTAGTTTTAATGCGGCGTTTGGCCTTAGGACAATCAAATCCCGATGTTATTGCTGCCTTTATGCTTTTTTTGCCTCAGGAAAATTAAAAACCGATTTTTTCCATCCAATGTGGTACGAATTTGCCGTGGTGGTTGGGCTTACCGAACTAACAGTATCACTACTGTTGAATGGCAGACTTGTGCAATCATGCGCATTGCACAGTACGGATAGTTCAAGGTGCAACTCACACCATAGCCATCGTATTACGAGTCGACTGTCATTTGGAGACTAACCATTTATAAGTGCAACGATAAACTAGACCAAAGATCCAAAATTTCACTTTTTCTTCACTCGATGACTAGTTTCGGGCCGGGAGCCATTTTCAAATCATCGCAACATAGTCAAAAAATAGTATTTCCGTAAAAGTAAAAACGATATCAAAGTGTGCAAACGAACAGTTACAGCGCATACAGGTAAATGTTCGTTTGCACAATTCTGACATGGTTTTTACATTTTTGGAAATACCACTTTTTTCTACGTTACGATGATTTGAAAATGGGTCTCGCCTGAAACTAATCATCGAGTGAATAAAAAAAAATGAAATTTGCCACTTTGAATTGAATTTTTGTCGTACTGATTGACAAAAGCTGCTGACCCACATCTGTTCCAGCATGCTCTAAGTTCGTAACCCATTTATGTTACGAACCTTACAGAGCCATCTTCTGGGAATATTTTCGGTAAATTTTCCCCCTTCTTTGATAATATTCTGTTCAAATTTAACGTCATTCTGAGCAGCGTTATTTTTGTAGGGCGTTTGGAACTGAACTTTTATTATAATAATCCTGTATAAGAAATTGGCAACGGCCTTGCCGCAGTGGATACACCGGTTCCCGTCAGATAACCGAAGTTAAGCGCTGTCGGGCGTGGCCGCCACTTGGATGGGTGACTATCCGGGCCGCCATGCCCTGTTGCCATTTTTCGGGGTGCACTCAGCCTCGTGATGCCTAAACTGAGGAGCTACTCGACCGAATAGTAGCGGCTCCGGTCAAAGAAAACCACCATAACGACCGGGAGAGCGATGTGCTGACCACACGCCCCTCCTATCCGCATCCTCAACTGAGGATGACACGGCAGTCGGATGGTCCCGATGGGCCACTTGCGGCCTGAAGACGGAGTGCTTCCTGTTGTATAAGAAATTAAGAAATCGTTTTTCCCACATTCTTTGTGGAAGATACCTCAGTATACAGCCTGACAAAAAAGTGAAGCAGACAGAAGACAAAATTAGGTGCCAACGTAACTCTATATACGTACGCATCATCGCCTTGTGTGTAAATGATTGGTTTGTGGGGCGACTCAACGGTCTTCAGCGGCTGTGCAAAGTCCCAATTTTTACACAGTCCAATCTAGCCAACGTCACCGATGATGATGATGATGATGATGATGATGATGATGATGATGAAATGCCAGACACAAACACACAGCCCCAGGCAGAGAAAATCCTCAACCCGGGCGGGAATCGGACCAAGAACCCCGTGACCCAGAGGAAGCAACGCTAGTCGCTATACCACGAGCTGCGGACTAAATGATTAGAGTAGCAATTCTCTGCGACACATAGAACGATCACCAGAGTACAATAGTGTTGTTCGTTTTTAGTGTTGTTATCATGCCTGGCAGGGTACCGGTATGTAAGAGAGGCGAACAGCTTCAAATGTTGAGTGATCACTGTGAAGGACACGGGGAAATCGAGAAGTGACGGAATTTGAAACAGGCCTCATTGTGAGTCTTCATTTCGCCAGTTGGTCGAATCATGCAATATCTAGATTTGTGGGGCATTCTGTGGCTCGATGTTGGACAGGATGAGTACTTGAGGTTACGCATACTCGTCCTCAAGGGTCTGGTTGACCACATCTCACCACCACGGAGTTGCATCGCCATATTGTGCACCAGATACATCGTAACGACTTCATATCTGCGCCTGCCGTCTGAGAACAAGTAATGGGCTCTCTGCAATATTCTGTGTAACGTGCACCACTGGTTAGAGACTAACAGTGTGGACTAACTGTGTGGACTGCCATTAACGCCACAACACAACGGCTGCTTTGGAGGGGTATCGTGACCGGAAGGCATGGATTGCTGATGAACGGTGTGGTTCTGCACTATCCCAGATGATTATCATTGGCGAGTATGGCGGCGACTTGGAGAGATATCCCTTTCCTCCAATCTTTTGGAAATGCACAGCAGTGTTCCTCCCTGTGTCATGGTGTGGGAGCCATGTGGTATGACTTCAGATCACGGCTGGTGGAGCAATGATAAGTCATAGACATCCTACACCCTCATGACTTACCTCTCACGCAACAATATCTGGTGCTGTTCTTCAACATGACAATGTTCGTCTCTTAGTTCCATTTTTCAACAGGATAATGGCTCATCCAAATATGGCACATGTCTCTGGAACTATCTGTGTGTCATTGAGGTACTCAGGACAAGATCTCCAGATCTTTCCCCAATAGAAGGTGTGTGGGATCAGCTTGGATGTCATCTCTGTCCCAGTCCCAACATCCAGAATATCGAGGCGCATTTACATCATCTATGGGCCAGCTTGTCTAAAGAGATGATACAGCTACATTATAACACCCATTTCAACCGAATTAGTGCATCCATGCAGGCAAGGGGGGTGCAACATGATACTGATAAGTGTGATCATACTCCCAAGTTCTTTGTAAATTGGGCTCGATTTTGTGATCACTGAAATAATCATACATACACTTTCAACCTGTGAAGCTTCATCTTTTGGATGCTTCACTGTTTTTCGTCA
This sequence comes from Schistocerca cancellata, assembly GCF_023864275.1. Classification (NCBI taxonomy): domain Eukaryota; kingdom Metazoa; phylum Arthropoda; class Insecta; order Orthoptera; family Acrididae; genus Schistocerca; species Schistocerca cancellata. Next base: position 129,459,210 of record NC_064629.1, read on the forward strand.
GGCAGTGTATATGATACTAAATGTTACCTTGGCTATGCGTTTCACAGTTAATCGCAAATTATAGATGAAGACGTATGTATAAATTTTGAAAATTATTGGAAACTTATTTTACTATATTTTTAGTACTTGGTTACTGCACATCAACGTACGTAAATACTTCCTGGTTTTTCTGGTTGTAAAAGTGGAGACGACTCGAAGCTTAAGATAAAAAACCTTACGACGAGGTCCTTCAGATACTGATTCGCTTTGTTCCAAATTTTCCATGTGATCGTTTCCATGTGTGAGCACCCCATGGTCCAACAAGCAACTGATTCATAGGCAAATGAATGCGTAACAGACCGAAAATTTTAATTTAGTTTCACTGTGACCTCTCACACTGCCTTCCCCTAGATGGAGGTTAGCAGCATTCTTCACGTGAAGTTTTAAAAACAGCCGCTTGCACAGTTTTAAGATACGTTGCAGATGCCATCCGATGGAATGAGTGTTTCCTACGATATTGTAGCACCTCAGCGATCAACGAAGAATGTACTCGACTTGAAGAAAAACGCAATCCAATCGTTGTTTCACCTCTCGACCTTATCACGGATATACTAAATTAGAACGAAGTAGCCGCTCACGTTGAAGTGTTCAGGTTGGACGCTGGCATATTTTTGTAAAAGCTTACTATGTGGTCATTCCTTTTGTGCTGAAAAGTCTGCAATTTACATAGTGTTATTGTTGTTTATAGCTCATATCGTTACGAAAATTTAAATTTCTTATGGTATTTTTGGCTTGGATACCCAGCGGTGTGGTATCAGCCAGCGATCAGAAACGGTGACCTTCCACCGCGCACGTTGGTTGGGGTTGTTTTGGGGGAGGAGACCAGACAGCGAGGTCATCGGTCCCATCGGGTTAGGGAATGAAGACGGCCGTGCCCTTTGAAAGGAACTATCCCGGCATTCGTCTGCAGCGGCTTAGGGAAATCACGGGAAACCTAAATCGGGATGGCTGGACGTGGGACCGCGCACCTTGGCCCCTCTCCTTGGGGATATACGGAAGTTGTGTTGTATGTGTGTTTTTAGAGTGTAGGTGTGTGTAATGGATGGGTGTGTTGTGTAGTGTTGTGTTACGTTTGTGCTGCATGATGATGATGATGATAAAAGGGAGAGGTGCTGGTACATAGACAACTACTCTCGAATAGCGATAAGGGACCGCCGAGCCTGACGTCCCGTCCGACAGACGGATCACCACCAACAGTGTGGCATGCTTTCACTTCATGAGACAGTGCGGAGAGCTTAGAAATTTAATCCAGGTCATTGGCGCAAAGATTGATAATCAGTAACTTAACGCCACCATCTCTCCACCGAAATACTGACAGTGGTTGCCGCAAAGGCGTGAGATAGCTACCGCAGCTATGGTGGCAGGATTCATATGTAGATCCGCCTGGAAAAGAAACGTAGTCACTGGGAACAAAATTACAGCTATGATGTAGATTTCTGATACAGCGTGCTTCCAGTTTACACCATGTGTTTTTTGAAACATTTTGTTTGAAATTCTCGACGAGATCATAGTTTTCTCGTATGTTTTCAGATGTACTGTTTTGATTACTCCAATAGTATTGTAAAATGACGAGAATCAGCGTATCAGGAGAGGGAAGCGAGCGTGGTTGCTCAGGTGCATTGTTCTCGGATATTTCAGAGAAAAGAAGTCTTTTATATACAGAGTGGTCAGATACAGCCTGAAAAGCTTGTAAATGTGTTGCAAGGTAGATTGGGCTGAGAAATAATTGCTAAGAAAAGAATTCGGTTCTTCTCGCCGTTTCCGAGTTAGTTAGCAATGAAGTTAACCAAGCAGATCTCTACGCGCCCAGGTTCAATCGGCCCGCCCGAGACGATGTCGCCTGAAACCGAACAAAATTGTACATGCGACGGTAGTAACGATCGAACCGGAGCCACAGGCTGAGCAGTCCACTGCGTTAATATCTTCACTGTAAGAACAACTGACACTAATTGTATCTAGTGGGCCGCTTGAATTTGCACGCGCAACGGCCTGATTAGCTAATTTCAGTGCCAGTTGACTAGCAAACGGCATGTCGCATCGAATTTTTTCTTAACATTTATTTCTCAGCTCAGCCTTCGCTGCAACACCCTTACAAGCTTTTCAGTCCGTTTCTAACCACCATCTAGAAATGGCGGAGTGCTTGCCATTACCTGGGTATATATTTATTCCATTTGATTTAGTCTATCTCCTCCTTGTCCCTCTCTCTGCCCATGTCCTCCTTACCACTCTTTGTCCATCACCTACTCCCTCCTCTCTCTGTCAACCTCCTACACTTCCCACTCTCTGCCTCCTGCCCCCCCCCCCTCTCTCTCTCTCTCACTCTCTCTCTCTCTCTCTCCATATACTACTCCCCCCTTACTCCCTCCTCTCTCTGTCAACCTCCTACACTTCCCACTCTCTGCCTCCTGCCCCCCTCCCTCTCTCTCTCTCTCTCACTCTCTCTCTCTCTCTCCATATACTACTCCCCCCTCCTCTGTCTATATACTCCTTTCCTCTCTTTTCATCCCCTCCTTTCTGTCCACCTCCCCCTCGCCCCTCTGCCCATCTCCTCCTCCCCCTATGTCCTACTCCTCCTCCCCCTTTCACTGTTCATCTCTTGTTGTTTCTCTTGCCATTTCCTCATCCTCCTCTCTCTGTTCTTCTCCTCCTCCTCTTTTTTCTGTTCGTTTGCCCCTCCCCCTCTCTCTGGCTGTGTCCTTCTTTCCCATATCTGTGTCCATCGCTCCTTGCCCCTCTCTGTCTGTCCATCTCTTCCTCTCCCCTTCGCTCTCTCTCTCTCTCTCTCTCTCTCTCTCTCTCTCTCTCTCTCTCTCTCTCTCTCTCCATTAACACCCCATTCCAATAGGGTGATGCTGGTTCTTATCTGCACAGTATACCTTTCTGGGTAATAAGTAATATGCGAAATCGAGTGAGGGGTTTAGACGGAGCTTTTTATCCGCAGCTTTGCCCACATACACACATTTCATCGTATATTTGACGTATTTCATACACATTTGCACATGTATTTCACCTGTATCTGTAGCGAATTTCGCCCTGTGGTCTCATTTCCACGTAGCTAAACATTTATAACGTCATATCTGCTGAAATATTTGTACTACAATTATATAATTTTGCAGGCAAATTCAGTGGTATGTGTGCATACTACCTGGAAGAGGTGTTGCGAATAGCTCTACAGGTAAAGATGTATTAAATTAAAAGGTCGTGCCTACTGAGGCAGTTTTACTGCATGAACAGTGAAATTTTAGTAAGTGATAAACGTTTTCCTCTTTATCATTTTGCGAGGTTTGTGAGTGAGAAAAGTATCGTACAGGTTAGCGCGCCCGGCTAGCCGCGCGCTGTAACGCGCTGCTTCCCGAGCGGGGAGGATCGAATCCGCCTGGCGGAGCAGTCTCGAGGTCCGGTGTGCCAGCCAGCCTGTGGATGGTTTTCCATCTGCCTCGCCGAATGCGGGCTGGTTCCCCTTATTCCGCCTCAGTTACACTATGTCGGCGATTGCTGCCCAAACACTATCTCCACGTACGCGTACACCGTAATTTCTCTACTACACAAACATTTGGGGTTACACTCGTGTTGTATGAGACGCTATGGGCGGGGGGGGCTGCAACTGGGGGCCGTACCGCACAACAACCCTAACAACCATGGGTTCAGTGTGGGGTGGCGGTGGTGTGGGTGGACTGCTGTGGTGTGTTGTGGGGTTGTTGAACCACTGAGGGCTACGGCGGGCTTAAGCCTCTCCATCGTTCCTAGGTCCCCGGTTTAATACCCAATACACACAATCGTACAGGTTTGAAATTATGTGTAAAATTTACTACAAATCACTAATTGCTCCCATTCTCAAATTTTGGATGAATACAGACTGGCTTATGCGCTTCGTGAGCTACACTACTTTTTCATACCCAGGTAAGTGACTTTCATCCCCACATTGATCATAGTAACTTATATGCGTACTAAGTTTTGTTGAAATTAATCCAGTAATCCAGTGGTTTAGGAAGACCTTTTGAATATACACTCCTGGAAATGGAAAAAAGAACACATTGACATCGGTGTGTCAGACCCACCATACTTGCTCCGGACACTGCGAGAGGGCTGTACAAGCAATGATCACACGCACGGCACAGCGGACACACCAGGAACCGCGGTGTTGGCCGTCGAATGGCGCTAGCTGCGCAGCATTTGTGCACCGCCGCCGTCAGTGTCAGCCAGTTTGCCGTGGCATACGGAGCTCCATCGCAGTCTTTAACACTGGTAGCATGCCGCGACAGCGTGGACGTGAACCGTATGTGCAGTTGACGGACTTTGAGCGAGGGCGTATAGTGGGCATGCGGGAGGCCGGGTGGACGTACCGCCGAATTGCTCAACACGTGGGGCGTGAGGTCTCCACAGTACATCGATGTTGTCGCCATTGGTCGGCGGAAGGTGCACGTGCCCGTCGACCTGGGACCGGACCGCAGCGACGCACGGATGCACGCCAAGACCGTAGGATCCTACGCAGTGCCGTAGGGGACCGCACCGCCACTTCCCAGCAAATTAGGGACACTGTTGCTCCTGGGGTATCGGCGATGACCATTCGCAACCGTCTCCATGAAGCTGGGCTACGGTCCCGCACACCGTTAGGCCGTCTTCCGCTCACGCCCCAACATCGTGCAGCCCGCCTCCAGTGGTGTCGCGACAGGCGTGAATGGAGGGACGAATGGAGACGTGTCGTCTTCAGCGATGAGAGTCGCTTCTGCCTTGGTGCCAATGATGGTCGTATGTGTGTTTGGCGCCGTGCAGGTGAGCGCCACAATCAGGACTGCATACGACCGAGGCACACAGGGCCAACACCCGGCATCATGGTGTGGGGAGCGATCTCCTACACTGGCCGTACACCACTGGTGATCGTCGAGGGGACACTGAATAGTGCACGGTACATCCAAACCGTCATCGAACCCATCGTTCTACCATTCCGAGACCGGCAAGGGAACTTGCTGTTCCAACAGGACAATGCACGTCCGCATGTATCCCGTGCCACCCAACGTGCTCTAGAAGGTGTAAGTCAACTACCCGGGCCAGCAAGATCTCCGGATCTGTCCCCCATTGAGCATGTTTGGGACTGGATGAAGCGTCGTCTCACGCGGTCTGCACGTCCAGCACGAACGCTGGTCCAACTGAGGCGCCAGGTGGAAATGGCATGGCAAGCCGTTCCACAGGACTACATCCAGCATCTCTACGATCGTCTCCGTGGGAGAATAGCAGCCTGCATTGCTGCGAAAGGTGGATATACACTGTACTAGTGCCGACATTGTGCATGCTCTGTTGCCTGTGTCTATGTGCCTGTGGTTCTGTCAGTGTGATCATGTGATGTATCTGACCCCAGGAATGTGTCAATAAAGTTTCCCCTTCCTGGGACAATGAATTCACGGTGTTCTTATTTCAATTTCCAGGAGTGTACATACATAAATCCACTTTTATAATATGTATGGATTACAGTTTTGGAACCTCATATTCTGTGTTATGCTCAAGTGTACCTCTGCTTAACAACTCTGTCCCTATTCCTCCGTCTCTCTCTCTCTCTCTCTCTCTCTCTCTCTCTCACACACACACACACACACACACACACACACACACACACACACACACACACACACACACACTCTCACACTCACTCCCTCCCCCCCTCTCTCTGTGTCTTTCCCCGCTCCCCTACACTCACTGACGTAACGTACAGAAACGCGAAGGCGACTGCCTCACGATAGGAGAGGTTATCCGATACATAATAGCACCATGAACAGGAACTGCCGCCAGATGGATAGTGGCAGCTCACCAGCCTCGGGGGATGGGTACTGACCTGTCGTGTAAGTCCCAGTAGCCCGCCTAGTTCGCTTCTGATACGTTGGATATAAAATCCTCAGATATGAAAATCGTCTCCCTCCACACACGCTAAATCCATACACGCTGCAGACGGAACCGAGCGATGCTTACACAAAATTGCAGCACGCACGTTCTGCCTGCCTCTCCCACTGAGATACTGTAGTCGATATAGTCTTTTCAGCGCGTTTTGTTCAAGATGTATGAAATGGGACAAATTATTGACATATTTGTCGAAACTAAGACGGGGAAACATAATTGAATTCTTAATGCTATAGTCGAGTCGCCGAAAGCATATTCCTGACAGCCTGCGTCTATGTTGCCAATACTACTACGCGGCTGTTTGTTGTTACGATGTGCTGGTCGCCTGACTGTGAATGTCACACCATAAAATTGTAGAGGCATTGAAATCCTGATGCTTGATACACCGCTGGAGGCATTGAAACATAATCTCTTTCTAATTAAAAGTAATATAAATTTGGCAATATACGTCGAGATAAAGTGAAGATTACCATGTTCCAGTATTCCATTACGTATTTGAATACTTAGATTTATCTGTTAGTGCATCTTAAGGAAGTGGATAGAGGACAACAGTAAAAATGGCTCTGAACACTATGGGACTTAACATCTATGGTCGTCAGTCCCCTAGAACTTAGAACTACTTAAACCTACGTAGCCTAAGGACATCACACAACATCCCGTCATCACGAGGCTGAGAAAATCCCTGACCCCGCCGGGAATCGAACCCGGGAACCCGGGCGTGGGAAACGAGAACGCTACCGCACGACCACTAGCTGCGGACCGGACAACAGTATCCAATAAGAGTGTCGTCATTAGCTGCATCTCCTGTGTCACGATCACGATCTTCAGTCCTGCTGTTATCACCCCATAATCTCTTCTAAAATGTGCCACAGCTGTGTGACTATATTGTTCCGTGTTGTGGGAGTAACACTGCCCAGTGTCTCATGCACTAAAATTTCTATTTCTTTTTATTTAAAACTTTTTATTTCTGTCTGGGACATAATTCACCTGAGCCCACACGACTTCAGTGCTGTTGCACTGAAATGGCAATGATATGGTGAGAGGTGCAACCAACTACGACCATTTTCTTCTGTAATTTTGTCAATGTCGTAAGTGATATGCTCTTTCACTATTTCCAGCATTTCTGGCTTTTTCATTTCCATGTTAAATGAATCCATCCCGTACCTCTCTAGCCACTCCATTATGTCTCTCTTCTTACTTCCGCATATAGGAACCTCGTTTGACTGATCGAATATTATAGTGGAGTTCTTGTCTGTTTGGAAGCAAACAGTATACGAACAACTCTTTAAATTTCGTTGCAGTCATTTTCCCCTTGGAAGTCCCCAGATTTCTTTGATGTAATCAACAAGGCATTTGGAATAAACCCACCGACTGTTCCAGCATGTAGAAGAATGATCCAGCTGCCTTTTTCAAATGAACTTCCGTTGTTTCTCGTGCAGTGTCGTTAGTCCTCCTGGAATAACCAACATTTACCCATTTCGTTCAACCAAAATTTCGTGAAGTTTGCGCTTAGATACGTCCCTCAAAACCCAGCGTCTCCAGGCAACGATATCCTCCCGTTCAGGCGGAACCTTTCTTCTAGAAAACGTTTTCCATCGAAACCATATCTTCTTTAGCGCCGATATCACTCAAAGGCTTGTTTTTCCTGTGAAAAACAACTCACCATCTCGTAATGAGGCAAGCAGGTGGGATATTCTTTCCGCGCTTAATAGTCAAATGTATGTCGCCAAATTGCGTCTTCTCGAAAATTACCGAATTCCGTCATTTTAGCATCACACTCTCTGATTTTCCCTAGAGTCGAAAGAGTAGCAGTTGGTTCCTGTAGATCTCCAGCACGCTTCTCTCTGGTTTTCTTCACACACATCGTTCCAGTTTTCACAGGTGCAGCAACTCGATCGACGACTTTTGTCAAAGGTATAAAAGGTCCACCGTTATGATTTTCTTCTTGAAAATATCATCATACATTAGAGTTGCAGCATTAGAAAATTGCAGCGAAATGCAGGAAGATCTGCAGCGGATGGGCACTTGGTGCAGGGAGTGGCAACTGACCCTTAACATAGACAAATGTAATGTATTGCGAATACATAGAAAGAAGGATCCTTTATTGTATGATTACATAATAGCAGAACAAACACTGGTAGCAGTTACTTCTGTAAAATACCTGGGAGTATGCGCACGGAACGATTTGAAGTGGAATGATCATATAAGTAAGGCGGGTGCCAGGTTGAGATTCATTGGGAGAGTCCTTAGAAAATGTAGTCCATCAACAAAGGAGGTGGCTTACAAAACACTCGTTCGGCCTATACTTGAGTATTGCTCATCAGTGTGGGATCCGTACCACGTCGGGTTGATAGAGGAGATAGAGAAGATCCAAAGAAGAGCGGCGCGTTTCGTCACAGGGTTATTTGGTAAGCGTGATAGCGTTACGGAGATGTTTAGCAAACTCAAGTGGCAGACTCTTCAAGAGAGGCGCTCTGCATCGCGGTGTAGCTTGCTATCCAGGTTTCGAGAGGGTGCGTTTCTGGATGAGGTATCGAATATATTGCTTGTCCCTACTTACACCTTCCGAGGAGATCACGAATTTAAAATTAGAGAGATTCGAGCGCGCACGGAGGCTTTCCGGCAGTCGTTCTTCCAGCGAACCATACCCGAGTGGAACAGGAAAGGGAGGTAATGATAGTGGCACGTAAAGTGCCCTCCGCCACACACCGTTGGGTGGCTTGCGGAGTATAAATGTAAATGTAGATGTAGACGTATATATGAGTTCACGAGACTGGCTGTTTCAGGGAACATCCCTGCCTAATTTCTTGAGGCATGAAGAATAGGCCGTATCACACAGGTTTGAAGTTAACAATACGATACTTTACATAGTTCCGTTAACACGAACCGAATCGGTAACTCACGATCCGCGACAAACGCTTTGTAGCCACTGGGTACAGAACCACGCGCGACCTTGAGTTGTAACTGTCGGGGTGGCAACGGAGTGCCATCACTACGGCAACGTTAACGAATTCCAGAGCTCTCACTGTCGCCAGAGCGTCCCCTCCATACAATGCGCTGCACGTGCTCGAACTATCAGAAGGCGTTCTTTCAGCGGGCTGACTATAGAGAACTACCCTTTCCGATAGATGACGAGGACGTCATAAAACGACGGGAACGATTAAAACTGGCTTCTGCTGTGTTAGCTTCACGTAACTAGAAACCTCCGCTAATCTCTATAGGCTTTGAAGTTCCAGCTGCATGAACGACGTACTCGCAGTTCTGGTGGATAAACAGAAAACTGAATAGTCATTCACAAATAACGAAAACTCAACAGTGCTCTTTACTTTGGACCAAATTCTGTTAACAGTAATAGCACAAGAGCAACTCCCAAACATCCTTGAGAGAAACGATTCCCTTTCTATTTCTTAGGGTACAACCGGCTCTGTAACTAAACTAGCGCTCAGTAAGTATGGAGAGCCATTAATTAAGGAGTTCTTGTAGGGTACTGAACTTCCAACTAGGAGAATACATTTCAGGAGTCGCCTGTCTGGGAAGGACTGCTGTATAATGACCACCGGTTGTACAGGGCGTTCAAAAAGTCTCTCCGCGGTGCCGTATGATTGTTAGCCGCGCGTGCCGTATGCCGCAGTGAATATACCGAAATGAAACTCAGTGAAATGCAAGTTATTAATTAATTGAATATTAATTTTTACTTACAAATTTTCACATTAAATGTTCAAAGTGTCCCCCCTGTTATTGAATACACAATTCAATTCGTCTAATCATGTTTCCAAACACAAGCTGTAACATTTCTTCTGTAACAGAAGCAGTGAAAGTGGATATTGCTGTTTTCAATTCATCGATGGATTTTGGAGGGTTTTTATAAACAGTTGCTTTCGCTGCACCCGAGAAGAAAAAGTCAGGTGTGCGCGGTTGCACCATCTTGGTGAAAATAGCCGTTCAGTATCTCACTTAACACAATTTCTCCTATGAATGGGTACAGTATATCACTGCAGTATCGTTACGCGTTTGTTTCGTTGAAAAATATGGGACCCACAATCCGACATTTAGAAATTGCAATCCAAACTCCTATTTTCACAGAATGAAGTGGTTCCTCATGAAGACACAATGGATTTGCAGTACTCCACACACGAGAATTTTGCGAGTTCATGTGCCCGGATAAATGAAACCACGCCTCATCAGTGAAAAACGTTTAAATTAAGAATAGCCCTTCCATTTTGTTGAACGAAATTTTTGAAACATTGGCAATAATGCAGTCTCTTGCCACGATCAGTATTTTTCAGTTCTTGCATGACTATGGCTTTATATGGGAAAAGTTCTAATTTTTTCCTTACAGCTGTGTGGGCCGTTCTGACACTAACATCGATTTCCTGGGCGAGTTTTCTTACTGACTTATTCGGACTCATGGACATTTTATCGGAAATATCGAGTAGTTTATCCTCAGACAAAACGCTAGGACGACCACATCACGGTGCATCTGTCACTGAACCCGTACTGGGAAATTTGTTAATCAAATCTCGCACAGTATCGCGATGTGGGAATGTGTCCGGGAAAACTGCATTAAATGTTTGACGAATTGAAACTGTGTATTTACCGCCAGCTTTGAACACTTGTTCGACTAAAAACACACGTTCTTCTATGGTTAACAGTGATTAAAACGAAACAAACGAACAAAGGAACTAAACTTAAACGTTCACGTCAACATGTAACGACACATGCCAACGATACTACTGACGCTGGCTGAGATAAACGAAACAGTGTAATGGTGGGAGAGTCCACTTGAAGGGAAGTAACCCAGGCAGGCGAACAATCATACGGCACGCGCGGCTAACAGTCATACGGCACTACGAAGAGGCTTTTTGAACATCCCATATAGACTAGAATTCTGCTTTTTAGACTTTCACTGTAAGCGAATGAAAAGTTTCTTTGTTGCCAGCGCCGCGCGGGATTAGCCGAGCGGTTTCAGGCACTGCAGTCATGGACTGTGCGGTTGGTCCTGGCCGAGGTTCGAGTCCTCCCTCGGGCATGGGTGTGTGTGGTTTGTCCTTAAGATAATTCAGGTTAAGTAGCGTGTAAGCTTAGGGACTGATGACCTTAGCAGTTACGTCCCATAAGATTTCACACACATTTAAACATTTTTTGTTGTTGCCAGAACTTGCACAAGGTGGCTGTTGATAATCCCCCATCAAGAGACTTTTTCACACAGATGGTAAGAGATACAATGCCGAAATTACTGGATGATTTTTTATTTATTTATTTTGTATGTCATCTTCGGCATAGCAAAATTGAGGATCAATTCTCCATGGTCATGGAACGAGTCGCTACGTAAAATTATAACTGAAGAGTGATAATAGACAGAATGAAACAATCCTACACAGACGGCAAGCCATAAGTTTAAATAACCATATAATCAACAACTTAACACAGGAATTAGCTTAACTTTTTAATTTTTCCAGGAGTGCCTCGACGGAATAGAAAGCGTGGTCCATGTGGAAACTCTTCAGTATAGACTTGAAAGTGCGTTGATTACTGTTAAGATTTTTGAATTCTTGAGGCAGCTGATTGAAAATGGATGCAGTAGAATACTGTACGTCTTTCAGCACAAGAGTCAAGGAGGTGCGTTCGGCCAGGTATTAACTGAGTGGAAGCCAATAACTCTTGGTAGAAAGCTGATACCGTTAACAACAAACGACATTAAAGAAAATATGTATTGAGACAAATGTCAGAATTTCCAGACCGTTGAACAGGGATCGACAAGAGGTTCGCCCACTTAAGTCACATATTACTCGAACCGCCCGTTTCTGAGCCAAAAACACCATTTTTGAATCAGTAGAGATACCCCAAAAGATAGAACCATACGTCATAAGTGGATTACAATAAGCAAAGTAAACAACACTACTGGCCATTAAAATTGCTACACCACGAAGATGACGTGCTACAGACGTGAAATTTAACCGACACGAAGAAGATGCTGTGATATGCAAATGATTAGCTTTTCAGAGCATTCACACAAGGTTGGCGCCGGTGGCGACACCTACAACGTGCTGACATGAGGAAAGTTTCCAACCGATTTCTCATACACAAACAGCAGTTGACCGGCGTTGCCTGGTGAAACGTTGTTGTGATGCCTCGTGTAAGGAGGAGAAATGCGTACCATCACGTTTCCGACTTTGATAATGGCCGGATTCAATCCTATCGCAATTGCGGTTTATCGTATCGCGACATTACTGCTCGCGTTGGTCGAGATCCAATGACTGTTAGCAGAATATGGAATCGGTGGGTTCAGGAGGGTAATACGGAACGCCGTGGTGGATCCCAACGGCCTCGTATCACTATCAGTCGGGATGACAGGCATCTTATCCGCATGGCTGTAACGGATCGTGCAGCAACGTCTCGATCCCTGAGTCAACAGATGAGGACGTTTGCATGACAACAACCATCTGCACGAACAGTTCGACGACGTTTGCAGCAGTATGGACTATCAGCTCGGAGACCATGGCTGCGGTTAACCTTGACGCTGCATTACAGACAGGAGCGCCTGCGATGCTATACTCAACGCCGAACCTGGGTGCACGAATGGCAAAACGTCATTTTTTCGGATGAATCCAGGTTCTGTTTGCAGCATCATGATGGTCGTATCCGTGTTTGGCGACATCGCGGTGAACACAATTGGAAGCGTGTATTCGGCATCGCCATACTGGCGTATCACCCGGCTTGATGGTGTGGGGTGCCACTGGTTACACGTCTCTGTCACCTCTTGTTCGCATTGACGCCACTGAACAGTGGACGTTACATTTCAGCTGTGTTACGACCCGTGGCTCTACCCTTCATTCGATCCCTGCGAAACACTACATTTCAGCAGGATAATGCACGACCGCAAGTTGCAGGTACTGTACGGGCCTTTCTGGATACAGAAAATGTTCGACTGCTGCCCTGGCCAGCACATTCTCCAGATCTCTCACCAACTGAAAACGTCTGGTCAATGGTGCCCGAGGAACAGGCTCGTCACAATACGCCAGTCACTACTCTTGATGAACTGTGGTATCGTGTTGGAGCTGCATGGGCAGCTGTACCTGTACACGCCATCCAAGCTCTGTTTGACTCAATTCCCAGGCGTATCAAGGCCGTGATTACGGCCAGGGGTGGTTGTTCTGGGTACTGATTTGTCAGGATCTATGCACTCAAATTGCTTGGAAATGTAATCACATGTCAGTTCTAGTATAATATATTTGTCCAATGAATACCCGTTTATCATCTACATTTCTTCTTGGTGTAACAATTTTAATGGCCAGTAGTGTACTTTTCGTGTTGAACTATCTCACTTATTTAAGATACTGTTCCAATGGTATATAAAGCAGCATTTAGCTTTTTCGCAAGATCGGAAACATCGGCTGTCCACGGCAGCTTAGTATCTATCTGAACGCCTAGGATGGTGAACTGTCCAACCACACTTATTATATGACCATTCTGTGTAATCAGAATGTCAGTTTTTGTTGAATTTGTTAGAAACTGTAAAAACTGAGTCTTACTGTGATTTAGCATCGATTTATTTTCTACAAGCGATGACCTTATGTCTTGAACTGTATTATGTGATACTGAGTCACTATTCCACACAAATCCTTGTACATCAAGCAAGTGTCGCCAACAAAAAATTTTTAGAACCACCTGTAATACTAGAAAGTGTACCATTTATATAAATAAGAAACAGTAGCCGTCCCAGCACCGACACCTGGTGCACCACAACCCCCCCCCCCCCACCCTCTCCTATAACTGTGCCTCATTAGGACTGCATGTCGTAGCCATTCTTAGTACTGCGGTGAATGATCTTCAGTTACTTGTTCTTAAAGTAAGAGGTGAACCAAGAGTGAGCTACCCCCTTATTCCACAATGGTTCAACTTATGAAGCAATATTTTGTAATCAATAGGTCTAAAATTGTCTAAATTATCACTTTCTCCTTTTTCAGAAAGTGGCTTCACTACCGAGTACCTAATTCGATCAGAACACTGACCATTCCGAAAAGAAAAGTTACATATATGGCTAAGTACTGGGCTAATATGTGCAGAACAGTCCTTTCGTATTCTACTAGATACCCCATCACATCCATGCTAGTCCTTAGTCTTTAGTGATTTTGTTACTGAAGCAATCTCCACCTTGTAAGCATCATGGATAAGTATTTTAGATAAGTCTCGGGAAGCTATTTTCTAAGAGAGTTATATAATACCCTGTATGAGCTAAGCCTCTATTTAGTTCACCTTCTACATTCAGAAACTGATTATTAAATACTATACATATATCCGACTAATCAGGAATCGAAACGTTTCTATTACGCAGTGACTTTATATCCTCAACCTGGTGCTGAAAACCGGACACTTCCTTCACATCTAACCATATGTTTTTAATTTTATCCTGAGAATTAGCTATTCTATTTGCGTACAACGTACTTTTTGCCTTCATAACAATAATTTAAGTAGCTTACAATACTGTTTGTAATGGACTGCTGCAATTCGATTGTGACTGCTTCTAACATTTTGATACGATTCCCATTTTGTTTTACATGATTTTCTTATCCCCCTAGTCAGCCAGCCAGGCTGATTGTTAGTACAAGTACCCCGTTTTGATCGTTCTAACAGACCGCAACTTTCAAAGGGCATGATAAATGTGTTGAGGAAAGCATTACATTTATCGTCTGGGTTATCAGCACTATAAACATTCTGCCACTCTCGTTCATTAATGAGATTTAAAAAGGTTTCTATCACAATTGCATCGGCTTTCCTAATAGTTTATAATTGTTTTTAACATGTGATTTAGCAAAAGAAGCTTTTATCGTTAAATTTTTTGGGTCATGGTCTTAAAGGCCATTCATCTTTTTGCTAACAGAAAGCCCCTCTTGTAATGAAGAATGAGCAAAAATGTTGTCTATGAATGTGCTACTGTTCCCATACACTCCCTTTGAAAACAGTACAGTTCGCATCAGATGATATGAATTAAGGAGATCTACCAACATTCTCTTTTTTGCGTACTCACTTACACAATTAATACTGAAGGTATCAGATACAACTAATTTTTTGTACCTACTATAAAATTAATCAAGAACCCTCTCTAGCCTGACTAAAACTGTTCTGAAATCAGAGTCATGGGATGTATTAAACAACAATTAGAAGCTTAGTTCTATTTAATTCAACCACACCTGCACAAAATACAAATGCCTGTTCCGTGGAATGCTTTGAAATTTCAGTGGACTCAAATGGAATACAACTTTCCACGTAGATGTCCACTTTCCCACACCGCAAAGAACTCCTAGAAACACATCCAGCTAACCTGTATCCTGGTAAAGGAAGCCTCTGAATTATCACATTATTGAAGAAGTACTCTGAAATACCAATAATGTCAGAGTAAACATCTATAAGCAGTTCACTAACATTATCTGGATTCAAGAGGGTAATCACGATAGCGTCCCTGCATGTGATCCGTGACTACGGCTTTCCGCCTACATTGTGTTAAGCCGTTGCAAGTGAATTTCGTGCTATAACTGTCGCAGCATATTATCGTGAAAACCTTCCGCGACAGGAGTTATGTCCTTGCGACAAACCAGGAAGATCGTAGCTATGACGCATATCAGACGGCGTTATAGATATTTGCATTATTAGAATCGACATCCAGTGTTTTCCTCTCAATGATTTCGAGATCACGTCGTAATAAGAAATCACGTATTACCTGATAGGATTAGCCTGAAAAATAATCAACCATTGTTTGCGCCGTAGAATGCGGCCATTTGGCAATCATGCAATTTCAATTATAGACAAAGCACTTGTGGCCTTCCCGCCGAAATATCTTTCTGATTGGCTTCCAAACTCTTGTATCAGGAGTAGAATGATTAATGGATATAAGACTCTTGTCATGAGCATTTCTCACCATATTTAATTTTTCGCCAAGTCGAAGCTCCATAACGTTCACTGTTCGTTGCCTGCATGTGAGGCTTTGTTCATCAGACCCAGATTATAGAACGACGTTCTTTGTTCTGCCAGGGACTAGGCTGTTCCCTTAGCTGTAACTAAGTTTGGAATGGGATGTACAGTAAGTGTAATTTACGAGGGGATGCTGCAAAGTAATGCGTCCGAATTTTTTATGTGAAAACTCTTACAGCTTTTTAAATAAAACGAATATTATTAACATTCAACATATTTATTCTTAATGTCTACATATTTATTTCTGAACATAAGCACCCTAGCGACGAACACATTTCTCCTAACGAGACACCAGTTGCTTGATGTCCTCACTGTAAAATGATTGTCTTTGTTGACGGAGCCAGAACCTCACCTCTGCTCACACTGCTTCATCACTATCGAGGTGAAGTCCTCGAAACTGTTTTTTTTTATGATTTGGAAACAAATGAAAATCAGTTGGCCAAATCAGTACTGTATGGAGGATGATCGGTAATAGGGAAACGAAGGTGTCGAATTGTTGCAGATGTCACAGCGCTAGGATGTAGTGGGGCATTGTCATGTTAAAGGGGAGAGGGCTCCACGTGTGGACGAACTGTTCGAAACTTGATTACAGCACGCTGTTCCTCAAGCACCAACATAGTTACGCTACACACTGCCATGTTACACGCTACAGTTCGGAGCCCTCTAGCAGCACAGGGCTGCAAATATGTAAACATGACCATTAAAGATGTAGAATGTTAATACTGTTTGTTTTATTTAAAAAGCTTTAAGAGGTTCCGCATGAAATGCTCGGAGGCGTTACTTTTCATCACGGCCTCGTAAAAGTTCACCCAGTCAGGGACATTTTTTTAACGTTTATTGAGGCTATCAACTCGCATGATCTCTTCCCCTGTTGTGTAACACTAGTCGAGTAAACACGCCTAACACAATATGACAACAGTAGTAGGTTTAGGAATTAATGATGCTGTTCAGCTTAATACTAGTAATAAAATAACAGCCTCTAAAGAAAACAATAAATATAAGAAGTATAGATAAATAACATAAATTGGTATTAGATCCTGCAGCTTTACACAAATACAAAGTATATGTAAGCATTCATCAGTTTTCAAATTTATTCTAAACTAAAACCCTAATACGCTTCAGTTCCCCAACGGCAAAACTCTAGTCTCAGCACCTCTACATACCAGTTTGGATATTTATTTTCTAAAAGAAGCCCAGTGGTTTTATGGGACTAGGTAGCACTGGATTCACCGCGTTTCGTGTGGGTTGGTAGTTGTTCAGATTTATGATACGCAGAAAAACTATACAAGCAGTAAATGACATATCAAATACAATTACAAGCGATTATACATTGAAGAGCCAACAAAACTGGAACACCTGCCTAATATCGTGTAGGCCGCGCGGGGTAGCCTTGCAGTCTGAGGCGTCTTGTCACGGTTCGCGCGGCTCTCCCCGTCGGAGGTTCGAGTCCTCCCTCGGCATGGATGTGTGTGTGTGTGTGTGTGTGTGTATGTGTGTTGTCCTTAGCGTAAGTTAGTTTAAGTTAGAGTAAGTAGTGCGTAGGGCTAGGCACCGATGACCTCAGCAGTTTGATCGCATAGCCCTTACCACTAATTTCAAAAAAATTAATATCGTGTAGGGTCCCCGGGAGCACGCAGAAGTGCCGCAACATGACGTGGCATCGACTCGACTAATGTCTGAAGTTTTTGTATGTCCATCCTTTTAGCAGGACGTCTCTGGGACGACGGCCGTTTACTGTCGTGACAAAAAATAAAAACACCTCCAGCAGTCCTTATGATTTTATTTTATTTTGTCTCTACCAGTTGACAGTTGATGGTTAGAGTGCTGACACATTATCTGCGAATCCAGTAATACTGGAAACTGATGGATTATGCATGGAGATCGTATCAACCTGTACCGCATCAAACAGCCTGAAGATGACGCAATGAATCGTCGAAACTAGTAGCGACAAAATAAAATAAAATCATAAGGACTGCTGGAGGTATTTTTAGTTTTTGTCACGAATGTCTGAAGTAGTGCTGGAGGGAACTGACACCATGAATCCTGCAGGGCTGTCCATAAATCCGTTAAAGTACGAGGGGGTGGAGATCTCTTCGCAACACCACGCTCTAAGGCATCCCGGATATGCTCAATAATGCTCATGTCTGGGGCGTTTGGTGGCCAGCAGAAGTTTCTAATCTTAAAAGAGTGTTCCTGGAGCCACTCTGTAGCAATTCTCGACGTGTGGGGTGTCGCATTGTCCTGCTGGAATTGCTCAAGCCTGTCGGAATGCACAATGGACATGAATGGATTCAGGTGGTCAGACGGATGCTTACGTACATGGTACCCGTCAGTCGTATCTAGACGTATCAGGGAACCTATATCACGCCAAGTGCACACGTCCCACACCATTACGGAGTGTCCACTAGCTTGAACAGTCCCCTGCTGACAAACAGGGTCCACGGATTCATGAGGTTGTCTCCATACCTGTACATTTCCGTCCGCTCGATACAATTTGAAACGAGACTCGTCCGACCAAGCAACATGTTTCCAGTCATCAACATTCCAATATTAGTGTTGACGGGCCCAGGCGAGACGTAAAGCTTTGTGTCGTGCAGTCATCAAGGGTACACGAGTGGGCCTTCTGCTCCAAAAGACGACATCGATGACATTTCGTTGAGTGGTTTGCACGCTGACACTTGTTGATGGCCCAGCATTGAAATCTGGAGCAATTTGAGGAAGGGTTGCACTTCTGTCACGTTCAACGATTCTCTTCAGTCGTCGTTGGTCCCGTTCTTTCAGGATCTTTTGCCGGCCGCATCGATGTCGGAGACTTGATGTTTTGCCGGATTCCTGCTATTCAAACGATACACGCGTGAAACTGTCGTACGGGAAAATCCTCACTTCATCGCTACCTCGGAGATGCTGCATACCCATCGCTCGCGCGCCGACTATAAAACCACGTTCAAACTCACTTAAATCTTGATAACCTGCCATTGCAACAGCAGTAACCGACCTAACAACTGCGCCAGACACTATTATCTTATATAGGCGTATTCTGCCTGTTCACATATCTCTGTAGTTACATGCGCATGCCCCACGGCAGTTTCTTTGGCGTTTCAGTGTGTAATATACTGCTGAAAACTTAGTCAATAGCGCAAGCGCTTCTAAGGTAGCATGTTTCGTCCCCTGCTGGAACACCCCGATTAATACGTGATGTAGCCTTCACCGGTGGCAATGCAGGTGCTGACTCTGGTATCCAGTCGATCGTACAGATGGCGAATACTGTCCTGGGGTTCGTTATGTCACTCCTGCTCGACCTGTTCACTTATTTATTTAAGAGTTGTTTTGTTCAAATAACTTACGGGTTTGCTGCCGGGTGACGTCGTCGAACACCGCCGATATTTCGACAGGAGCACACCCTGCCATTCTCAAGGCAAAAATGCAAGGAAGAAGAAGTGTGCAAGCAAATTTAATACCTCGGTTCACAGAGGAGAAACAAGGAAGACACCACACACAGGACAAGTGTCAACACAAAGATAACTAACCTCAGAAATATCGATAGTGACTATTAATCAACAGGTGAGGTAGCACTAATTCTATCCCTCTGTTTTTTTAAGAGAGACAGAGCCGGATTCCAAGCGGCATTTAAACAAAATCCACCATCTCTGTTAATAAGGTTGCTTGATAGTCTGATTTCAACAGCTTCCTTAATAACACTATCGCAATAGCTGGACGTGCAAGCCAGAATCTCCGTGTTGTTGTATTCCATAGGATGACCGGTGTCAAGGCGATGTTCTGCAATAGCGGATTTGCTCGGCTGTTGTAAGCGTGTGTGACGCTT
The DNA here is from genome assembly GCF_023864275.1 of Schistocerca cancellata. Taxonomy (NCBI): domain Eukaryota; kingdom Metazoa; phylum Arthropoda; class Insecta; order Orthoptera; family Acrididae; genus Schistocerca; species Schistocerca cancellata. The sequence goes on from NC_064629.1 coordinate 129,478,930, forward strand.
ACGTTCAATACACCGGTCTTCCACAGTCCTGATTGTCTGACCAATATACGACATGCCACAGCTGCAAGGAATACGATAGATCCCAGCCTTACGCAGACCAAGATCATCTTTTACGGACGCCAACAGGGCATTAATCTTAGAAGGTGGTCGAAAAACACATTTCACATCATATTTCCGCAAAATACGGTCAATCTTGTTGGAAATGCTTCCTTCGTAAGGCAAAAAGGCCGTAGACTTAGGTGCCACTTCGTTGCTATCGTCACTCACCCGTTGCACAGAAGGCTGATGGCGCAACGCACGTTTGATCTGCCTTTCACTACGAGGTGCATTCAAGTTCTAAGGCCTCCGATTTTTTTTCTGATTAACTACTCACCCGAAATCGATGAAACTGGCGTTACTTCTCGACGTAATCGCCCTGCAGACGTACACATTTTTCACAACGCTGACGCCATGATTCCATGGCAGCGGCGAAGGCTTCTTTAGGAGTCTGTTTTGACCACTGGAAAATCGCTGAGGCAATAGCAGCACGGCTGGTGAATGTGCTGCCACGGAGAGTGTCTTTCATTGTTGGAAAAAGCCAAAAGTCACTAGGAGCCAGGTCTGGTGAGTAGGGAGCATGAGGAATCACTTCAAAGTTGTTATCACGAAGAAACTGTTGCGTAACGTTAGCTCGATGTGCAGGAGCGTTGTCTTGGTGAAACAGCACATGCACAGCCCTTCCCGGACGTTCTTGTTGCAGTGCACGAAGGAATTTGTTCTTCAAAACATTTTTATAGGATGCACCTGTTACCGTAGTGCCCTTTGGAACGCAATGGGTAGGGATTACGCCCTCGCTGTCCCAGAACATGGACACCATAATTTTTTCAGCACTGGCGGTTACCCGAAATTTTTTTGGTGGCGGTGAATCTGTGTGCTTCCATTGAGCTGACTGACGCTTTGTTTCTGGGTTGAAAAATGGCATCCACGTCTCATCCATCGTCACAACCGACGAAAAGAAAGTCCCATTCATGCTGTCGTTGCACGTCAACATTGCTTGGCAACATGCCACACGGGCAGCCATGTGGTCGTCCGTCAGCATTCGTGGCACCCACCTGGATGACACTTTTCGCATTTTCAGGTTGTCATGCAGGATTGTGTGCACAGAACCCACAGAAATGCAAATTCTGGAGGCGATCTGTTCAACAGTCATTCGGCGATCCCCCAAAACAATTCTCTCCACTTTCTCGATCATGTCGTCAGACCGGCTTGTGCGAGCCCGAGGTTGTTTCGGTTTGTTATCACACGATGTTCTGCCTTCATTAAACTGTTGCACCCACGAACGCGCTTCCGACACATCCATAACTCCATCACCACATGTCTCCTTCAACTGTCGATGAATTTCAATTGGTTTCAAACTACGCAAATTCAGAAAACGAATGATTGCACGCTGTTCAAGTAAGGAAAACGTCGTCATTTTAAGTATTTAAAACAGTTCTCATTCTGGCCGCTGGCGGTAAAATTCCATCTGCCGTACGGTGCTGCCATCTCTGGGATGTATTGACAATGAACGCGGCCTCATTTTAAAACAATGCTCATGTTTCTCTCTCTTTCCAGTCTGGAGAAAAAAAATCGGAGGCCTTAGAACTTAAATGCACCTCGTATAACCATTCTGACACCGGTCATCCTATGGAACACAACAACACGGAGATTCTGGCTTGCACGTCCAGCTATTGGGATAGTGTTATTAAGGAAGCTGTTGAAATCAGACTATCAAGCAACCTTATTAGCAGAGATGGTGGATTTTGTTTAAATGCCACTTGGAAGCCGGCTCTGTCTCTCATCAAAAAACAGAGGGACAGAATTAGTGCTACCTCACCTGTTGATTAATAGTAACTATCGATATTTCTGGGGTTAGTTATCTTTGTGTTGACACTTGTTCTGTGTGTGGTGTCTTCCTTGTTTCTCCTCTGTGAACCGAGGTATTAAATTTTCTCGCACATTTCTTCTTCCTTGCATTTGTGCCTTGAGAATGGCAGGGTGTGCTCCTGTCGAAATATCGGCGGTGGTCGACGACGTCACCCGGCAGCAAACCCGTAAGTTATTTGAACATTCAATTCGCCGGGAAAAGTTAAGGTCTCACAAGAGTTGTCTTGTTGATGAGTCACGTGAGTCACTTCTAGTCCCACCATACGCCGCACGTGCTCGGTTGGAGAAATGTCCGGAGATCGTGCTAGCCAGTGAAGTTGCTGCACGTCTTGCAGAGCACGTTATTCCCGTTGGAACAACACTTCACATTCCTTGTTGCAACAACCGCAAAGGAATAGGTCTAACAACATTCCTCACGTATTGAGTGCCGGTTAGCGTCCCCTCAAAGTAACAGCAAAGGTGAACGAGAATTTTAGCTTATCGCAGATCAGACCAAAAGGCCTGGGGTGGGCCAGTGTGTCTTGGACGAAAGCAGTCTACGAAACAGCGCTGACCAGGTCTACGTCGTACGCGCAAACGATCATCGCTTGTGTGCAGGCAGAACCAGCTTTCCTCGCTGAAGACCACCGCGCTTTTCCATCTTCCAAGTGATTCTCTGACGACACCAATCGAGCCATGCATATCGATGCTGTGGTGAGAGTGGAATACGGGTTGGAGGCGTGCGTGCTCCCACTGCTAATAACCGGTTCGCTACAGTTCTTGTTGACATGTTGACGCGTCTGGGATCACTAGCCCTCTTATCTGTGCGTGGTAGCTCTACAATCTGCCACCATCCTGGCGGGCATGCATCAACGTCCAAAATGTCGTCTACCGGAGTGAGAATATTATCAGAAAATCATACAAAATGTGAAGAAAATTACATTACAGAAAGAAAAGCTAAGCGGGCTCTCGAAATTCCTTAAACCGGCCCTGGGTCACTAACCGCTGGCGTGAGTCAGATATGTATTAGGTTTCGGAATGTTTAGAATTTGAGCTACCTTCTATTTGCCCAGATAGTACGCATTGAATAAGCAGCTGTTGCAGATCCTCACCAACAGAACTAAAGGTTTTCTTGGTAGATATTTCGTCCATTTCTTTGTTACTGGCAAGGCTCTCGCTTTTATACCCAGAGGACTGCATTCGTTCGGATAGATTCTGCCACGGATATGGTGCATTATGAGGTGACGCCCTCTGCAGCCATAGATTACGTCTGTACTCGCTGTCTAGTGTCGCTTGAGGCGGCACCTCTCATAACAGGCGATAACTACGTGAAGTCGTCTTTTTTTTTTACTTTATTGTTATTTTAAAACCTGTACAACAGGCAGGCTGTCAGCAGCATTCTACGCTGCTCTTCAGCCATAGAATACACAATGAGAAAAAACAGGAAGAATACACATAAGTTCCAGAACGGAGGGCAATAAAACAGTAGACACATAAAGACAAACATTAAGCCGTTCACACTCGACGATAATCCACACGGCAAACTTTTGAAGCCACGCACACACACTGAAGATGGCGATGTCACAGGTGAACGAAGGAGTGCGACGGAGAACACTGAACACTAAACACGACGACACACACGAGACACTGAGGGCGATGATCTCCGGCGCGCGAAAGTCCACGTAGCGTGTGCGAGTCCGGGGACCTGCCAAGAAAGGAGGACGGGGGGTGGGAGAGGGAGAGGGGAGAGCAGAGATGCCATGGGCAGAGGATATAGGAGGAAAGGAGGAAGGGGGAGGGGAAGCCCGGGGGAAGAGGGATGGAGGAAGAGGGATGGGGGAAAAGGAGAGAGAAGAGAGGGAGGGTGCCTAAAGGAAAGGACACCGGTAGCGGGGGGGCAGGATCAAAGTTGATAGGAGGGGTAGATGGAGGGGAGGAGGACATCATCAGGAGGGGGAACTGGCGGAAGCCACCTTGGGAGAGGGTAAGGAGGGTGGAGAGATGGAGGCTGGGTGGGACGTGGGAATACAGGCGCGGCAGTGGGCGGGGGTGGGAGAGGATGGGCGAGACAAGCGGGTGAGGAGGATCGAGTTTGCGGGAGGTGTACAGGATCCGTATCCTTTCAAGGAAAAGGAGGTGGTGGGGGAACGGAATTAGATCATACAGGATCCGAGTGGGGGAGGGGAGATGGATGCGGTAGGTGAGGTGGAGATCATGGCGTTCAAGGATTTGAAGGGATTTATAAAAGGTAGGGGGGGGGGGTGGAGATCCAGGCCGGATGGGCATAACAAAGGATAGGGCGGATGAGGGATTTATAGGTGTGGAGCATGGTGGAGGGGTCCAGACCCCACGTACGACCGGAAAGGAGCTTGTGAAGTCTTCCTCTGTGGTATTTCTTTATAGAATGAATTATAGAATGAATGTCTAAGTGCATAGTCGGTGCCCCTATTAAAACTGTTATCACATAGTCCATAATAACAGAGTCCCAATAGTTCGAAGCGTCAGCCAGAATTCTCGTATGTTTGTGTTTATTTATTAGAGTGTACTTAAATCGCTGAATTTTCAAACTTCCTATACTTAGTCACGTCGATTGTCAACACAGCGATTGGCAATAATTCACATAAACTGTTTCACGTAACTGCTGCCACACTCACAAGGGATATTCTCTCGGGCTGAAAAGTCTTAAAAAAAGTCACAACATTTCTTTACTTTTTCTGCGTGGCCAGAAGACCAATTTGGCTCCTGGCCTGTTTAGGACTCTACCTATCTCACTCACTGTTGTACCACAGGATGGAAGCTGTGTTATATGCTGGTCCTCCTGGCTAGGTTGAACGGCATCACGTGTAGAGTTCTACGGCAGAAGTTACCTAATGTCGCGGACTGAATACCTGTTCCTTTGAACACCGTCATCAGGTGATTAATTTCGGAGCCGAAGTGGTACTTTTCCAAAACAGTCCTGGATCTGTGTGTTAGGGTGTTCAGCTTAGCTCTCTTCTGATCTGGATGATGAAAGCTACACCCGTTGAGATACGCGTCTGTTTTCGGTTTTCGATACACAGAATGGCCAATTCGCCCATCGGCTTCCCATTTAACTAGCACATCTAAGAATAGCAACTTCCCGTCCTTCTGCATTTCTGCTGTAAATCTTATATTGGGATGTACTGTATACTGTTGATATGGTGATGAACTGCTTCAGCGCCACAGCTCCACGCGGCCAATTTAAAAATGTATCATCAACATTTCTGAAAGAGTACGATGGACAGAGGGGGTGAGGGGCACTGTTCAACGCTTATTCTTCGAAATACTCCATGAAAAAATTAGATGCGGCTGGTGACAGTGGCGAACCCATGGCACGAGTCATTCAAATTAATTTCCAATGTGCAAAAACTGTTTGTTCGTCAAGATGTGTCAAAACAATTTTAAAAATTCAGGGAAGAAATGAGTGGTCAATAGTTTTAACGTTTCTCCTATAGGTACCTGGATAAAAAGAGAGAGACCACGTCGAGGCTGACCATGGCTTCATTTGAACCTATTCTCACCTGCTTTACGACGTCTACAAACATTTGAGACTTCTTAATATGGCGTGCATAGTGAGTAACTAGAGGTGCCAATAATTTAGTTAAATACTCTGCCTGCCTGTATGTAGGAGAGCGAACAGTATTCACGATCGGCTAAGTGCTATGCCTTCTTTGTGTATTTTAGGTAGAAGATACAATCTGGGTCGCCTAGGTGCTCTTCTTCACATGTTTGTCTTTGTCAGAGAGGCTGGAGTGCTTTAGTAGCTCCCATTGTTTTCCCGCTGCAGCTACACCTATACTCCGCAAACTACATTACTATGTGTGCTAGAGGGTGCTACTAGTACCATTATCGATTACCCTCATTTCTGTTCCATTTAGGAATTTTGAGTGGAAAGACTGATTGTCACTAAAGCTCTGTATGGCGTCTACGAGGGTTGCCCGCAAACTAACGCACCGCATTTTTTTTCTCAGCCGAAAACAATGCTAGGAATGCGAAATATTGCATACGTATTATCTGAAGTCTCCTGGGGCCCTATTCTGTATCTTTCCGCCATTTTGCCGATCGGTTCGGTACGCGAGCGCACCGAACGGTCTTGTTTTCGACAAACCCATACTGCATGCACTGCTCGCCTGCAGGACATGAAAAAAAAAAAAAAAACTATGGGGCCGCCGGAAAGGTGCCTGCAGAACTCTGTTGGTTGGCTGAGTAGCCCAGAGGCACTACCCCACCTCCGGTGCAGGAGCCTCAGATGTCAGCCTCGACCGGCCGGTGTGGCCGAGCGATACTAGGCGCTTCAGTCTGGAACCAAGCGAACGCTACGGTCGCTGGTTTGAATCATTCCTCGGGCATGGATGTGTGTGACGTCCTTAGGTTAGTTAGGTTTACGTCTAGGGGACTGATGACCTCAGATGTTAAGTCCCATAGTGCTCAAAGCCATTTGAACCATTTTGTCAGTCTCGTCCTTGTCTCTGGGGAGATTTCGGCCCACAGCCCCTGCTGAGGCTTACCGTTGGCTCCTAAGACCACGGTTCTGTTCCACCTGCAAAGTTTCCCAATCAGAATAGAGATGGCTAATCGACAGGTAAAGATTGCCTTACCTTTACGATAACTAACATCATTACTGTATTATAAGTCGATCAGTAGAAATATGACTTTAATTTTGATTAATGGAATTTACATAATAAAATGAGATGTGTTAGGCCGGTAACGATCTCATGCCTCTCAAACTTTCTTTTGTGATTTCCTTATATTTTGTAGTATAAGTGCGTATCTCAAAATGAAATCGATGTTATTTTCTTTATTCGTGTGACATCGTTATTTTACTATTTTTATATTCGAGTTTTTTGTTTTCCAAATCATTTCCATTTGTGACATTCAGCTTTCTTTCAAAGCTCTGGCAGAAACAAGAGCAGTACTGCAACTATGGATAACTGCTGCATTTCAGTAAGTGACTCAGGCCAACCACATGTAAGAAACCGTGATTAGTATCAGGTCTAACTACACTTTACCCAACTATTTTGAGTTTGTAATTACACCCTCTAGATAGTCAGGCTGTAGCGATCTAGTCAAGCACATGCGATTCTTCCACATTAGAAGATGAACTTTCGCATAAGACAGCAATCGGTCTGACATTAAAAATATAGAATCTGTGTTCTGAATATCGTCCCCCGTCCACCCCAAGCGGCTCGGTGAAGAAGGCTGCATTCTTCCTGCAGTCTGGCCAGTAGCTGGTCATGGACTTGCGCCACAAACATTACCTTTGTTTTACCTTAACCTTACATTATTACCGGGCAGTACTGTAACCATGGATAACTGTTGCATTTCAGTGAGTCAGCCTAATTCCTTGAGACCTATCTGTGTTCTCGCCTGAAATCTTTTTACGCCCGTGTCCATGACATCAAGACGCATCGAAACACGTGTAACTGAGGATATTCTGCCCTTCAAAATCGATACGCCAATCACATTACCTCCCTAATCTCGTGAGATCAGATGCTTGTTGGAGTTTCGTAATCTCATTCAGGATTGTCCATTATGTGGCTTTTTAACAGCTTCCAACCTGTTTTGAATATGCTTGAGAGAAAACGTTTAAAAGTATTTTTGACACTATGTTATACTGCTTCAATCCTTTGACCTTACTTTAATTGAATGGTCGTCAGGGATAAGGTCTTCCATTTTCGTTGCTTGTGCCTTGAAATTCAGTGGTGGTCCTTCCAAGCAGACGGGAATGTTGAAAGTTTGGTTGTTGGGTTCTCCGAAGGTCTCACGATAATAAAGGGGTATACGAGTTACTCAGGTAGAGCCGTGAAATGCTACTGTGTTCTCGCATATGGGACAGTGATTGCCCGCTGATGAGTGTTTCGCCTTAAGAACAATTAATTTCATCAGCTCATCTTGAGTCAGAGGTTCGTTTTTATAGAGGTCTGTACCCTCCATGCGGTCCAGGTGGCTGGAATACCTGCTCGCTGTAACGCACGAAATTTCATAGTCGTGTGTAACGGTAGATTCTGAAATACCGCGGTCAGGAACAACAAGTTTGCCAATTTGACATTGCCATTGCTGGTTTTGCTTCTTCTGGAGCTGTACGCAGGATTTCTGCCTGTAACTTACACATTACTACAGACGCGACTTTTACAAGCGGTAGTTTTTAGAATTCTAAAATGCCAAACATGAGATTCGTTGCTCCCTGACGTCAAGATTAACATCTTCATACAATGCATAAATCAGCTCCATCGTGGAAACTGGATGGTTCAATTATTCACGGTTCTTCATGTCGGAGTCCTATACTGTCATCATCATGATTCCGCGTAGGTCGCTGAAACCTCGACCCTGCTCACAAGGGAACCTCCCAATCGCACCACCCTCAGATTTAGTTACAAGATGGCACAGTGGATAGGCCTTGAAAAACTGAACACAGACCAACTGAGAAAACAGGAAGAAGTTGTGTGGAACTATGAAAAAATAAGTAAAATATACAAACTGAGTAGTCCATGCGTAAGATAAGTAACATCAAGGAAAGTGTAAGCTCACCAGTGCCGTGGTCCCGTGGTTAGCGTGAGCAGCTGCGGAACGAGATGTTCTTGGTTCAGCTGACATGGTGCTTTAGATTAGTACTACAGGTCTGATGGAACCCCAGTTGAGTGTCCCCCACAGCATAATACTCATCTCACAGACCCGAGTCCGTAGATTGGCGCACGTTTCGAGCAACCGTTCGTCTGGATGACAGCGTATCCGGACACTAGCACAGACCTGGTGTAATATGAAACGTGTCTCATTCGCCCAAGCGAGACCTTCCCATTGACCCACGGTCCAATCTCGATGATCCCTTGCTCGCTGCTTACGAAACTGACGACGTCGTTGGGACAATATGGGGGCTCTTATCGGTCGTCTCTTGTAGAGACCCATGCTCATCAATGTACGCTGAAAGGTGTTTTCCGTAACATTTGTGCTTGCACCAACATTGCACTCTGTCGTCACATCTGCCACGGATCGCCGCTTATCTTGGTTTACATAGCGGGCAAGCCTCGGAATCCACGTTTTGTAAAATTGCAAATTTGTGGTAAGACCTTATGGGACCAAACTGCTTAGGTCATCTGCCCCTAAGCTTGCACACAACTTAATCTAACTCAAACTAACCTACGCTATGGACAACACACACACCCTTGAAACTTCCTGGCAGATTAAAACTGTGTGCCCGACCGAGACTCGAACTCGGGACCTTTGCCTTTCGCGGGCAAGTGCTCTACCATCTGAGCTACCGAAGCACGACTCACGGCCGGTACTCACAGCTTTACTTCTGCCAGTATCTCGTCTCCTACCTTCCAAACTTTACAGAATCTCTCCTGCGAACCTTGCAGAACTAGCACTCTTGAAAGAAAGGATATTGCGGAGACATGGCTTAGCCACAGCCTGGGGGATGTTCCCAGAATGAGATTTTCACTCTGCAGCGGAGTGTGCGCTGATATGAAACTTCCTGGCAGATTAAAACTGTGTGCCCGACCGAGACTCGAACTCGGGACCTTTGCCTTTCGCGGGCAAGTGCTCTACCATCTGAGCTACCGAAGCACGACTCACGGCCGGTACTCACAGCTTTACTTCTGCCAGTATCTCGTCTCCTACCTTCCAAACTTTACAGAATCTCTCCTGCGAACCTTGCAGAACTAGCACTCTTGAAAGAAAGGATATTGCGGAGACATGGCTTAGCCACAGCCTGGGGGATGTTCCCAGAATGAGATTTTCACTCTGCAGCGGAGTGTGCGCTGATATGAAACTTCCTGGCAGATTAAAACTGTGTGCCCGACCGAGACTCGAACTCGGGACCTTTGCCTTTCGCGGGCAAGTGCTCTACCATCTGAGCTACCGAAGCACGACTCACGGCCGGTACTCACAGCTTTACTTCTGCCAGTATCTCGTCTCCTACCTTCCAAACTTTACAGAATCTCTCCTGCGAACCTTGCAGAACTAGCACTCTTGAAAGAAAGGATATTGCGGAGACATGGCTTAGCCACAGCCTGGGGGATGTTCCCAGAATGAGATTTTCACTCTGCAGCGGAGTGTGCGCTGATATGAAACTTCCTGGCAGATTAAAACTGTGTGCCCGACCGAGACTCGAACTCGGGACCTTTGCCTTTCGCGGGCAAGTGCTCTACCATCTGAGCTACCGAAGCACGACTCACGGCCGGTACTCACAGCTTTACTTCTGCCAGTATCTCGTCTCCTACCTTCCAAACTTTACAGAATCTCTCCTGCGAACCTTGCAGAACTAGCACTCTTGAAAGAAAGGATATTGCGGAGACATGGCTTAGCCACAGCCTGGGGGATGTTCCCAGAATGAGATTTTCACTCTGCAGCGGAGTGTGCGCTGATATGAAACTTCCTGGCAGATTAAAACTGTTTGCCCAACCGAGACTCGAACTCGGGACCTTTGCCTTTCGCGGGCAAGTGCTCTACCATCTGAGCTACCGAAGCACGACTCACGGCCGGTACTCACAGCTTTGCTTCTGCCAGTATCTCGTCTCCTACCTTCCAAACTTTACAGAATCTCTCCTGCGAACCTTGCAGAACTAGCACTCTTGAAAGAAAGGATATTGCGGAGACATGGCTTAGCCACAGCCTGGGGGATGTTCCCAGAATGAGATTTTCACTCTGCAGCGGAGTGTGCGCTGATATGAAACTTCCTGGCAGATTAAAACTGTGTGCCCGACCGAGACTCGAACTCGGGACCTTTGCCTTTCGCGGGCAAGTGCTCTACCATCTGAGCTACCGAAGCACGACTCACGGCCGGTACTCACAGCTTTACTTCTGCCAGTATCTCGTCTCCTACCTTCCAAACTTTACAGAATCTCTCCTGCGAACCTTGCAGAACTAGCACTCTTGAAAGAAAGGATATTGCGGAGACATGGCTTAGCCACAGCCTGGGGGATGTTCCCAGAATGAGATTTTCACTCTGCAGCGGAGTGTGCGCTGATATGAAACTTCCTGGCAGATTAAAACTGTTTGCCCAACCGAGACTCGAACTCGGGACCTTTGCCTTTCGCGGGCAAGTGCTCTACCATCTGAGCTACCGAAGCACGACTCACGGCCGGTACTCACAGCTTTGCTTCTGCCAGTATCTCGTCTCCTACCTTCCAAACTTTACAGAATCTCTCCTGCGAACCTTGCAGAACTAGCACTCTTGAAAGAAAGGATATTGCGGAGACATGGCTTAGCCACAGCCTGGGGGATGTTCCCAGAATGAGATTTTCACTCTGCAGCGGAGTGTGCGCTGATATGAAACTTCCTGGCAGATTAAAACTGTGTGCCCGACCGAGACTCGAACTCGGGACCTTTGCCTTTCGCGGGCAAGTGCTCTACCATCTGAGCTACCGAAGCACGACTCACGGCCGGTACTCACAGCTTTACTTCTGCCAGTATCTCGTCTCCTACCTTCTAAACTTTACAGAATCTCTCCTGCGAACCTTGCAGAACTAGCACTCTTGAAAGAAAGGATATTGCGGAGACATGGCTTAGCCACAGCCTGGGGGATGTTCCCAGAATGAGATTTTCACTCTGCAGCGGAGTGTGCGCTGATATGAAACTTCCTGGCAGATTAAAACTGTTTGCCCAACCGAGACTCGAACTCGGGACCTTTGCCTTTCGCGGGCAAGTGCTCTACCATCTGAGCTACCGAAGCACGACTCACGGCCGGTACTCACAGCTTTACTTCTGCCAGTATCTCGTCTCCTACCTTCCAAACTTTACAGAATCTCTCCTGCGAACTTTGCAGAACTAGCACTCCTGAAAGAAAGGATATTGCGGAGACATGGCTTAGCCACAGCCTGGGGGATGTTCCCAGAAAGAGATTTTCACTCTGCAGCGGAGTGTGCGCTGATATGAAACTTCCTGGCAGATTAAAACTGTGTGCCCGACCGAGACTCGAACTCGATACCTTTGCCTTTCGCGGGCAAGTGCTCTACCATCAAGGTTCGCAGGAGAGCTTCTGTAAAGTTTGGAAGGTAGCTCAGATGGTAGAGCACTTGCCCGCGAAAGGCAAAGGTCCCGAGTTCGATTCTCGGTCGGGCACACAGTTTTAATCTGCCAGGAAGTTTCATATCAGCGCACACTCCGCTGCAGAGTGAAAATCTCATTCTGGAAACACACACCCTTGCCAGAGGGTGGACTCGAACCTCCGACGGGGGGAGCCGCGTGGACCGTGGGAAGACGCGCATCCGCGCGGCGCCACGTTTTGTGATGAGGCGTGGATGACCAATACCTTACTGCCTACTCCTGCTTTCCTTCAACGACTTCCCATAGACGCTTACGACAGTGGATTAAGAACTGAAAGATTCACCGTCGTTTAGTAACAAAATTAGGAAAATGAAGCAAAGACTGTTGCACTCTCGGTTCAAAAGAGATCGCGCAAATGACGACAGGCAATAGTCAGTAGAGATTCGTACGTCTGTACAAAGACCGATCGAAGCGTACAACTACTACCACCGTCATGCCTTGGCAAAAGCTCTGGCCGAGAAAGTGAAAAAATTCTCTATTCGTCACTTGCTGTCCAATCTTCTACGGCAGTGGAGGATAGCAGAAGAAAAGCCTAAGTTTTAAATTTCGCGCTTAAGAAATCGTTCATGCAAAACTATCGTACAAACACACCGTCGTTTGACCATCGCACAGACTTCCGTGTGGAGGACATAGTAATAGGCATCCCTGGCGTAGAGAAGCAACTGAAAGAGTTGGAAAAATATTATGTATATAGAAGTGCCGGATCGGGACGGAATCCGAATTCGGTTTCACAAACAGTACTCTACGGTAGTGGACCCTTACTTATCCTGCATTTATCGCGAATCTCTCGCTCAGTGCAAAGTCGCAAGCCACTGGAAAAAAGCGCAGGTGATTCCTGTACGTAAGAACGGTAAAAGAACTGACCAACAGAATTGCAGACCATTATGTTGAAATCTGTTTGCTGCAGAATTCTTGAATATATTCCCAGTTCTAATATAAAAATTTCATTGAAATGGAGAAGCTTCTATCCACAAATCAGAAAGGTGTTAGAAAGCACCGCTCTTGCGAAACTGAATTTGCCTTTTTCTCACAACATTTCCTGTGAACTATGGATGAAGGGCAATAGGCAGATTCCTTATTCCTAGATTCCCGAAAAGCTTTTGATACCGTGCCCCACTGCGAGCACAATGAAGGTACGAGTATACCATGCTAGTGGCAAGAAGACTTCTTAAGTAATAGGACTCAGTACTTTGTACTCCATGGTGATCGTGGATCAGAGACAACGCCATCGTCAGGAGTACCCCATGGAAGTGTGATTTGACGGCAGTTATTCTCTATATACATAAATTATCTGACGGATGATGATGCCTGGTTTGTGGGGCGCTCAACTGAGCGGTCATCAGCGCCCGTACAAATTCCCAATCTGTATACAGTCCAATCTAGCCACTTTGACGAATGATGATGGAATGATGAGGACAACACAAACACCCAGTCCCTGGCCAGAGAAAAATGCCCAAGCTGGCGAGGAATCGAACCCGGGACCTCGTGATCCAGAGGCAGCAAAGCTAGCCACTAGACCACGAGCTGCGGACAAATGATCCAATGGACACTTTGAGCAACAGTGTGCGGGTGTTCTCTGATGACGCTGTGGCGTACGGGAAAGTGTCATCATTGATTGAGTGTAGAAGGATACAGAATGTCTTAGACAAAATTTCTAGTTGGTGTGATGAATGGCAGATAGTTCAGGATGCTAGATTTATTTTGCTGGTATGTTCGATCAACACGCAAATATTACGGAGATGCTTCAGGAGCTCGGATGCAAATCTCTGGAAGGAAGGCGACTTTTTTTTTTTTTTTTCGAGGAACGCTATTGAGAAATTTAGAGAGCCGGTATTTAAATCTGACTGCAGAATGATTCTACTGCTGTACATTTCACGTAATGACCACGAACATGAAATGAGAGAAATTAGGGCTCTTACAGAAGTATATAAAGAGTCGCTTTCCCCTCGCTCTATTTGCGAGTGGAACAGGAAGGGTAATGACTAGTAGTGTTACGACGTACCCTCCGCCACACACTCTATGGCAGGTTGTGGAGAATGTATGTAGGTGTAGATGTAAATTTACGTGTGGTAGCACTGGAACAGCACCGTTTCTGAGACGCTCGTCTGTCAAACTCGCTTATGTAAGCGGATGTCTCCATTTGTGGCCCGCCTTGTCGCTAGAATGACATTTCATTCGACTCTGTTCCCTTTATATACCTTCCTTACCGCGTCAAGAGCCGCCAAATAACATTCAGCCTCGCTGTGGGCTGCGGTCATAATGTTTTGGCATTTGGCAAATTACTGTATACGTTCTTGTCACATAATAGACTTCGTACCAGCAGCAACGGTAAATCCCGTTTCTAGCACACACAGCCTGTAGGCGAGCTGGAAATGATATAATGAGATTTGGATAGGACTCTACGGGTATGCGGAATATGGCTGTTTGCTGTTCTTAGCACAGTTGGTTAAGTGTGCGTGGCTCAGGTCCTGCAAATGCTCAGCTTGAGTACACACGGGGAAATGGGAAACAATAAATAGTTTGCAGACGTGATCGAACTGTTATAGTCATTTGAGGTCACTTCTAGCAGTGGAACGTCTTGGTCAACTATCCCATCTACGTTAGGGCAAGCAACAACAGGCGAACGGAATTGGCTGAAGAGTGTCTTCCACATGGATTAATGGTCCTTTTAATGTGTCATTGGTCTTCTAACGGATGTGATGCGGCCGCCACGAATTTCTCTCCTGTACCAACTTCTTCAGCTCAGAGTAACACTTGCATCCGCCGTCCTTAATTATTTATTGGACAATTCCAACCTCTGTCTTCTCCTACAGTTTTTATCCTTTATAGCTTTCTCATGTTCCATAGAAGTTAGTACTACATGTCCTAACACATATACTGTTCCTTCTTCTTGTCGATGTTTTCCACATATTCTTCTCGTTCTCAATTCTGCGGAGAATTTTTTCATTTCTTATCCTATCAGTGTACGGTACGTAATTTTCAGTATCGTTTTACAGCACCTCATTTGAGACACTTCGATTATCTTCTTTACCTTTTTTCCACAGTGCGTGATCCACTTGCTTACAATGCTGTGCTCCAGACGTACATTTTCAGAAACTTCTACCTCAAATTAAGGCCGATGGTTGGTACTAGTAGCCTTCTTTTGGCCAAGAATGCCCTCTTTTCCTGTTTTAGTCTGCTCTTTATGTCCTCCTTACTTCGGCCATCGTGTTATTTCGCTTCACTTAATATTCTTTGTGATCCCCAATTTTGATAACTTTACCGGTAATCTCATTTCTGCTACTCGTCATTAATTTCACCTTTCTTCAGTTTACTCTCAATCCATAGTGCTTATTAGAATGTTCATTCCATTGAACAGATCCTACAGTTTTTCCTCACTTTCACTAAGGATAGCGATGTCATCAACGAGTCTAACCATTGATATTCTTTCAACCTGAAGCTGAATCGTACTCCTGAACATTTCTTCAATTTCCGTCATCGATTCTTACAGGTAGTAGGGGAGAACGACTACAACCCTATGTTATACCCTTTGTAATCCGAGAACTTCGTTCTTGGTATTCCATTACTTTTCTCAAAATGGTTCAAATGGCTCTGAGCACTATGGGACTCAACATCTTAGGTCATAAGTCCCCTAGAACTTAGAACTACTTAAACCTAACTAACCTAGGGACATCACACACACCCATGCCCGAGGCAGGATTCGAACCTGCGACCGTAGCAGTCCCGCGGTTTACTTTTCTCGCTTGGTTCTTGTCTTTCTCTATAGCTTACACCTATTATCCGAAAAATTTTGAACATCTTGCAGCATTTTACGTTGACGAATGCTTTTTCTTAGGTCGACAAATCTCGTCAGATGTCAACATTTCTATTTAAATGTTTGCGGAGGGTAGTTAACATTGGCCGCGCTCTAGAAACGCATAGAGGAAAACTCTATGTAAGTCTCTGCATACTGTTCTTCTCTGGTAGGGAGGTTTGAGGCGCCATGTCACGGATTGCACCGCACCACCCGCCGGAGGTTTGAGTCCTCCCTCGGGCATGGGTGTGTGTGTTGTTCTTAGCATAAGTTAGTTTAAGTAGTGTGTAAGTCTAGGGACCGATGACCTTAGCAGTTTGATCCCTTAGGAATTCGCACACATTTGAATTTAGAATTAGTTGACAGTGGCATAAATCAATTAATGAACAGAGCGTCTGTTATGCCTGCACCCTGTGAAGACGATGAAGACAGCTCTCCCCATTAGGTAGAATTTTTGGACCCAAGTGTTTCTGACCGTGAACAAAAGTTATAGTGTACGCCGACCTTCTCTTTACATGCTGTCTTCTAGGCCATTCAGCATAATCAGCTGAAAATGTCTGTCCGTTACAATGTTGCAGCCTCTGAGATTCGTGTTAAGTAAAGTTTTGTTGCCAGTTGGAGCTGACGGAAGTGGCGCGCAGGCAGCTATTATGCAGACTGCTTAGGGTGTGGTGTCACTGAAGTGTAGCAGATGAGTAGCGGGTTGGCTGCACGAATTCGAAAAACATTGAACGTTATTAACTGTCAGTGGAAGGTTTGACTTGAGCTGGTGTGTGTGAAATCTTATGGGACTTAACTGCTAAGGTCATCAGTCCCTAAGCTTACACACTACTTAACCTAAATTATCCTAAGGACAAACACACACACCCATGCCCGAGGGAGGACTCGAACCTCCGCCGGGACCAGCCGCACATTCCATGACTGCAGCGCTTTAGACTGCTCGGCTAATCCCGCGCGGCTTGAGCT
The DNA here is from genome assembly GCF_023864275.1 of Schistocerca cancellata. Taxonomy (NCBI): domain Eukaryota; kingdom Metazoa; phylum Arthropoda; class Insecta; order Orthoptera; family Acrididae; genus Schistocerca; species Schistocerca cancellata. The sequence goes on from NC_064629.1 coordinate 129,495,635, forward strand.
GGTGCACGCAGGCTTGAGCATTGTTATTGTGAAACGGTAGCATGAGTTTCGAGCATACTGGAAGGTAAATAGTCTTCACGGGTTTGCCGCCGGATCACGTTGTGCAAATTCCACAGTATTTCCTCGGAGCAACTGTCCGACATCTTCAGGTGGTTTAACCTTTCTGGTGGCTAGGTACAACTGACGGTACCCGCACGTCGACGCGCCGTTTCTAGAACACGCGCGCGAAGAATGCACAGGCGCGGAAATCGCGCATGTGCAATGATTTGCAGATAGATGGTGCCATATCCAAACTCCCACTGCCGAAAATAGCACAGCGGCTCTCCGGTGCGTGCGCTTTACACTGCGCTTGCCAACAGTGCAGCCAGATGTTACTCACCAACAGCGGTACTAGACCAATGTTATGACGGGCCTGTTGTTGACGAATGTGGATTTTCGCGTCGTGATTTAAGAGCAGCCAATGCAGGGTTCCAGGCTGTGCTGAGTTGAAATCACGCATCCTTGTTGATGAAATTATCGGCTGTACGAATATGTATTGCTTCCTTAGTGACGCAGTCCCAGAAAGATGATGCCGGGGATAAAACTTCCGTCTTTTCATAAATCATCCGATGTCCTGTATTCATAGTGTTCCGCAATTGCCGACTTTTCCGGTTGACGAAGGCGTGTATGACGCTGATGCTCCCCGCAATGTTCTTGTACTGCTCGGCATGTCTGGCCTATACAGGGTGTTACAAAAAGGTACGGCCAAACTTTCAGCAAACATTCCTCACACACAAATAAAGAAAAGATGTTATGTGGACATGTGTCCGGAAAGGCTTAATTTCCATGTTAGAGCTCATTTTAGTTTCGTCAGTATGTACTGTACTTCCTCCATTCACCACCGTCAGACCACACGCAATCAACATGTGTGGGCTGACGAGAATCCGCACACAATTGTGCAATCACGTCATCGACACAGATTTTCCGTGAACGTTTGGGCAGGCATTGTTGGTGATGTCTTGATTGGGCCCTATGTTCTTCCACCTACGCTCAATGGAGCACGTTATCATGATTTCATACCTGTGCTGCTAGAACATGTGCCTTTACAAGTACGACACAACATGTGGTTCATGCACGATGGAGCTCCTGCACAATTCAGTGGAAGTGTTCGTACGCTTCTCAACAACAGATTCGGTTACCGATGGATTGCTCTCCTGACGTCAACCCTCTTGACTTTCATTTATGGGGCATTTGAAAGCTCTTGTCTACGCAACCGCGGTACCAAATGTAGAGACTCTTCGTGCTTGTTTTGTGGACGGCTGTGATACAATACGCCATTCTCCAGGGCTGCATCAGCGCATCAGGGATTCCATGCGGCGGAGGGTGGATGCACGTATCTTCGCTAACGGAGGGCATTTTGAACATTTCCTGTAACAAAGTGTTTGAAGTCACGCTGGTACGTTCTGTTGCTGTGTGTTTCCATTCCATGATTAATGTGATTTGAAGAGAAGTAATAAAATGGAAAGTAAGCGTTTCCGGACACATGCCTACATAGCATATTTTCTTTCTTTGTGTGTGAGGAATGTTTCCTGAAAGTCTGGCCGTACCTTTTTGTAACACCCTGTATACGCTGCCCCACAGAGACAAGGAATATTGTACACACCACATTTCCTCAGGCCAAGGTCGTGCGGACACGGTCAGTCGTACCTAGCCACCAGCAGGGTTGAACCACCTGAAGATGTCGGACAGTTGCTCCGAGGAAATATTGTGGAATTTGCACAACGTGATCCGGCGGCAAACCCGTGAAGACTATTTACAACACATCCGCCGGGAAAGCTTGGAGAGTCACATACTGAAATGTGTTACAATCATCAGTGGTTTGAAGTATGAAATAAACAGTTGCTATAACTCAAACTTCTGTTCGTCTTCGTCTATGTATTTTAATAGTTGAATCCGTCTATAACAGTTTTCGAATGTTGTGTTATAGAAAGTGGAAGATAGACGATGAGATCCGTAATCGGATGGATCCTTGCACAATGCAGCTTAATTCTGCAGTATAATTACTGAAGTTTGTGGTGCTGTGCACTGTCTTCATCAAGAGAATGTAAGTCGCCTTTAAAATGGCTGGTTCAAATGGCTCTGAGCACTATGGGACTTAACATCTATGGTCATCAGTCCCCTAGAACTCAGAACTACTTAAACCTAACTAACCCAAGGACAGCACACAACACCCAGCCATCACGAGGCAGAGAAAATCCCTGACCCCGCCGGGAATCGAACCCGGGAACCCGGGCGTGGGAAGCGAGAACGCTACGGCACGACCACGAGATGCGGGCAAGTCGCCTTTAAAACACTACACTGTTCAAATGAAGCATTCACACGAAGATGAAGCCCTTTATAAGTTCGCCATAACTGTCGTTAAATCGTGGAAGTTTAACGACTTCGCTTTAGAAACTAAAAATGTTCCAGAGGGTTTTGTGTGAAAGACTAATAGTTTATATCATGTATAGTTCAGATAAAGCTAATTCTTGAAGTGAAAAGTGAAACTCTCATTAGGTTCAGTATGTTGAATTTCACTTTTGACAACTAGAATTACGTTATCAGCGTAGAATAGCTTTCTATAAAAGTTTGAAGTTGGCAGTGACTTACAAAAATTTTCAAAAGCCTTAACTTACATTTTACGAAAATTTTAGTTCCACAGAGTGCCTGTATTGCAGAAGCAGCCACAGTAAAAACAAAACAGATTCCCAAACCCTTCTGCTTCACCAAATTCATAATCCAGAGTATGACACGGAGGAGGCCAAATACGAAGCCCTGCGCTAACATTCCGTTCCACTGCTCTCGCGGTGCGAAATTAACGGAGCTGTAGCTCTGAATAGCCTTTAGAGGGTTCTAGAATTGACCGACATGGTGTCTGCCCCGCAGGTCGCCTGATTTAGATGCGAGTTGTAGTCCGGGGGCGTTTTACAGTAGCACTGAACTGTGAAGGCTTCCCCAGTCGCTGTTTGAATGAGCGATTTTTCCGAGTGTCGCAACCGACCAATGAACGACGACGTCTCTCCTCTTTACAATACGCTCGGTGTTAGCTCCTAACGTTCAGAAGCGATACGAGAAAAATTCAAAAAGCTCCGTAGCTCTTTCGTTACAGAATTTACCAGCTCGGGATGACTTTTTTCTGGACGGGTATTACTTGCCGCAGTGGCTGAAATCCGTGAAGTGTGTACCTGGCCCATGTTCAACAAAAGTTGCAAAACAATTTTGAAAACTTGCCAAAATCTATAGAGGCGCTTCATCGAAAAATCAGTAACGAACTGCTCTGGTCATAATGTTAGCCATTCAGTCATAAATTTACACAAGTTAATAATTTAGTAGTAACTGTCAATTTTGTTATCAGTATCCTCCAAACACAAATATAGGTACAGCTTAATTTGCAACGTATCTGGCTATATTTAACTAAAGTATTAATAATCACAGATACATACTGCGCTCAAAATACCAATCAAGTGGTTGGTTTTACATAAAAGAGATGTTAAATCCGGAATTGTGGGTTGCCAGCTTTAAATCTAGGTCCTTCTTGTATGTAGATGAAACCATCATTTATGCTACATTTTCGGTTTAATCACCACCAAATTTCGTATACACGACTTTCTAGACATCATCTACTATATTGCAATGTAACGCTTGGTGCTTATTTGGATTAGACAGTATATACGCTTTATTTTTCAAAATCTTGTGTCTATTACTTATGGAAGAGGCAAAATGATGGTTGAAGCTACCGATTCATTAACATGGTAACTGGCACCTGCTTAGCTACTGGTTTTCAGTTTTAAAAGTTTCACTTTCTATGAAGGCATTACTGTACCCTACAATCAGCTGTATATGCGACCTTTCAAGGAATCCAAACACGTTCATTAAGAGCGTTCTGTACCTTGTCGTTGAGTTTCTTTGGACAGTTATCGCAACCGTTATCTTCCTTGCAGACTTGGGTACCTATCGCATTTCATACAAGTAGTAATGCGTCAAGCTGTATGCTGATTTAAGTATTTTTAACACTAAGTTTGAGTTTAACTGTATATGAATTTGGTTTCATGTTTAGTCTATGGCACAAAAATCAGTGACCAGCTATATGGTGACGAGACGGCGAACGAAACAGAAAATAAACAAATAAAAATTGAAAAGCTGAAATTTGTCTTTAAATATTGCTCCACAACGAAAAAGCAATTAATAGTGGTACCATTCAATGGACGCACTGGTGGAAAGTTGAGTGTCAGTAATCCGTACTTGGGGTGTTGAAAATAAGCTGAAATTGTAAAAACGCTGAAAGGCCCGACGGACCTCCTATCAGTTTCTGTAGCAAATTTTTCAGTGAATTACAATCTCTGTCGATCACAATTCACCGGAAACAAATCTTTCCACTGACTGGAAAGAAGCACAGGTTCTGCAAGAAAGGTACCTGAACCGTTTACTCAGCTTTATTTGTAACACATTTCTAGAATGTATCCTGACTTCATGAAAACAAAATGTTCTTCTCAATGAAAACCGTCACGGGTTCTGAAAACAGCGATCAAACGAAACATAAGTTACGCTCTATACACACAACAACCAGAGTGCAATCGATAGCGGTAATTCGGTGATTCACTGTTTTATGGTGAAGCTTCTAAGTTTCACACCAACGCCGAGTAAAGAAAAACGTTCTACATAGCCACGTTTGCAGCAGTAGTGAAAAACATTAATCGTTTATATGAAACTTCCAGGGAGATTAAAACTGCGTGCCGGACCGAGACTCGAACTCGAGACCTTTGTCTTTCGGAGGGAAGTGCGCTGCTAACTGTGCTACCAAAGGACAAACAGGAATTTTGAAATCAGTGCACACTCCGCTGCAGAGTGAAAAATTCATTCTGGAAACATGCCCCACTGTGGCTAAGCCATCTCTCCGCAATATCTGTTATTCCAGGAGTGCTAGTCCCTTGAGTTTTCGCAGGAGAACCTGTGTGAAGTTTGGAAACTAAGAGATGAGGTGCTGGCGGGAGTAAAACTGTGAGGACAGGTCTTGAGTCGTGCTTGGGTAGCTCGATTGGCAGAGCACTTGCCCGTGAAAGGCAAAGGTTCCGAGTTAGTCATGGTCCGGCACACAGTTTTAATCTCTCAGGAAGTTTAATATCAGCGCACACTCCATTGAATATCAGGGCACAATCCATTGAAAAGTGAAAAATTCATTCTGGTCTCTCTTATTTGACAATATTAATTGGAATATTCAATTAGCTCTTGACAAAATATCAGTCTGCTATAAAGACTGGTAATTATCTCTCATGTAAAGTTATTCACTTCACAAAACTAGAAAATTGCAGTAGTAGTTGATTACACAGTTAAACTGTTACTGATAGTGGCAGTCACATTATCTGAATACCTGACAGTAACAGTCGATGAACATATGAAGTTGAACGGCAAATTGCAGTTGCTGATTCAGTGGTAGAACAATGGGACGCTGCAGTTCTTACACAAAATAGATTGCTTACAAACCACTTCTGTGATCCATAGTCGAATAAATCTTAAGTGTACGAGATCGATATAAGGTCGGATTGTGGGTATGGAATGAGTCGTGGCGCATGTGTGTACGCTTCTTTGACTGAAGAGAGTGTGGAACAAAACTACTGATGAGTCTTAACTGACATACATTCGATGATAGAAAGGGTATATCTTTAGGAAACCCACTTACGAAATTCTAAAAACTGGCTGCAGACGAGGACATGTTCCCTACGATCGCTAACGAAGATGAAGTAAACAGCTCACCCGGAGGCACAAAAGCAACCCTTTACACGTTTCCATACGTAGTAAGAACTGGAGGAAGCCTTTATCTATGGTAAAATAGGAAGACAACTCTGTACACAGTTAATAGCGTTTCGTTAAGTGTGGACGTATTCATTAATGAATTATGGGGGAAAATCTATCAGTTACGGGTAGAAAATCTGCACCATTAACTTTAAATATAGAATTAAATTTAAGCCATAGTTGCTCACACCAGGTATTCCCCTGTTGTGGAAGTGACACTGGAAAACTGTTGACGTAACGTTTATGGAACACATTGGTGGCTTTCCTCTTCGCACTGTCTTCTGTCAGCTTTGACAGATGAAATTTTCATAGGTTGTTAATTGATAGCCAGCATTGTCTTCAAGCAACATTTCAACAAGGAGTCATCTACAAACTAAGATTTTTCAAGACGACACTGTAACTGTTCTAGTAATCCGAGAAGGTTTCGTCAGTGATATTCGTCGAAAGAGCCTGCATACTTACTATCAGCCTTTTCAGAGGAGTCGCGTGAATTTAAAAATTCGCTGTGGAGCAATTTAATTTTTACAATATTTCACCTCCGATGTGGGAAAGGAGTCGCATAGCAGACCTTCACTGAACTGATTTGGAACTACAACATCGAAATATACTTAATTATTGATTATGGATTTACTTCTAGTGAAACATCTTACTTCGAGGAAAAGATGTTCTTCGCAACATCTGCTCATATCTGGGCCTCCTTTTGCAATAGACGGTAACTGGACATTGAGTTCAGGTAATTTTGACATTGGTAGAGAAGTTACTAAAGAGAACAATTTTAAAATCAGTTCGTAGAAATTGGCGTAACTGCTGCTAAAACACTGGAAGTGGTGTGATAGTCACAGTAGAAGGCTAATGCACCAAGACAACATTGACGCTGTTTGGGGAACTACACTATTGGCCATTAAAATTGCTACACCACGAAGATGACGTGCTACAGACGCGAAATTTAGCCGACAGGTAGAAGATGCTGTGATATGCTAATGATTAGCTTTTCAGAGCATTCACACAAGGCTGGCGCCAGTGGCGACACCTACAACGTGCTGACATGAGGAAAGTTTCCAACCGATTTCTCATACACAAACAGAAGTTGACCGGCGTTGCCTGGTGAAACGTTGTGATGCCTCGTGTAAAGAAGAGAAATGCGTACCATCACGTTTCCGACTTTGATAACGGTCGGATTGTAGCCTATCGCGATTGCGGTTTATCGTATCGCGACATTGCTGCTCGCTTTGATCGAGATCCGATGACTGTTAGCAGCATATGGAATCAGTGAGTTCAGGAGGGTAATACGGAACGCTTTGCTGGATCCCAACGGCCTCGTATCACTAGCAGTCAAGACGACAGGCATCTTATCCGCATGGCTGTAACGGATCGTGCAGCCACGTCTCGATCCCTGAGTGAACACATGAGGACGACTGCAAGACAACAACCATCTGCACGAACAGTCCGACGACGTTTGCAGCAACATGGACTATCAGCTCGGAGACCATGGCTGCGGTTACCCTTGACGCTGCATCACAGACAGGAGAGACTGCGATGGTGTACTCAACGACGAACCTGGGTGCACGAATGGCAAAACGTCATTTTTTCGGATGAATCCAGGTTCTGCTTACAGAATCATGATGGTCGCATCCGCGTTTGGCGACATCGCGGTGAACGCACATTGGAAGCGAGTATTCGTCATCACCATACTGGCGTATCACCCGGCGTGATGGTATGGGGAGCCACTGGTTACACGTCTCGGTCACCTCGTGTTCGCATTGACGGCACTTTGAAAAGTGGACGTTACATTTCAGATGTGTTACAACCCATGGCTATACCCTTCATTCGATCCCTGCGAAAGCCTACATTTCGGCAGGATAATGCATGACCGCATGTTGCAGGTCCTGTACGGGCCTTTCTGGATACAGAAAATGTTCGACTGCTGCCCTGGCCAGAACATTCTCCAGATCTCTCACCAATTGAAAACGTCTGGTAAATGGTAGCCGAGCAACTGGCTGGTCACAATACGGCAGTCACTACTCTTGATGAACTGTGGTATCGTGTTGAAGCTGCATGGGCAGTTGTACCTGTACACGCCATCCAAGCTCTATTTTACTCAATGCCCAGGCGTATCAAGGCCGTTATTACGGCCAGAGGTGGTTGTTCTGGGTACTGATTTCTCAGGATCTGTGCACCCAAATTGCGTGATAATGTAATCACATGTCAGTTCTAGTATAATATATTTGTCCAATGAATACCCGTTTATCATCTGCATTTCGTCTTGGTGTAGCAATTTTAATGGCCAGTAGTGTATTTGGGCAAGACTGAGTGTAAAGGGTAGACATAAACTTACAATGGATCTTTCTATCAATCACCAGACTCGCTCCCAGATGTTACCCAAAATTTTAGAGAGAGCCTCGGTTCGCTAGTACGTTAGCTCTCCACTGCTACTGTAATCATCGGAGGAGATTTTTATAAACCAACAATCAATTGGAGAAATTACAGTTTTATGAGTGATGAGCATGACAAGACATCGTGCGAAACATTACTAGATGTCTTCTCTGAAAACTAGCTAGAACAGATAGCTAGGAATTCCACTCATGATGCAAATATGCTGTATTCAATGTATCTGACCTCTTTGATGATGTCCACATTGAAACTGGTATCAGTCAGTCAGTTGTACCAGCCGTGGCTACCCATGTACAAAGGGAAATTACAAAGAGGAAAAAGATCTAAATTTTCAGAAAACTAAATAAAGAGGCAATAGTGTCACATCTCAGTGAAGAACCTGTAGCATTTAGCTCTGACAGAAGCATGTAGATCGTGCGGTAGCGTTCTCGCTTCCCACGCCTGGGTTCCCGGGTTCGATTCCCGGCGGTGTCAGGGATTTTCTCTGCCTCGTGATGACTGGGTGTCGTGTGATGTCCTTAGGTTAGTTAGGTTTAAGTAGTTCTAAGTTCTAGGGGACTGATGACCATAGCTGTTAAGTCCCATAGTGCTCAAAGCGATTTGAACCATTTGAGAAGCATGCAGAACAATTATGGTTGAACTTCAAGAGATAAGTTGAGCATGCATTTGATAGATATGCATCTAGAAGACCATTTAGTGGTAGGAGTGTCCGCATCTCGTGGTCGTGCGGTAGCGTTCTCGCTTCCCACGCCCGGGTTCCCGGGTTCGATTCCCGGCGGGGTCAGGGATTTTCTCTGCCTCGTGATGACTGGGTGTCGTGTGATGTCCTTAGGTTAGTTAGGTTTAAGTAGTTCTAAGTTCTAGGGGACTGATGATCATAGATGTTAAGTCCCATAGTGCTCAGAGCCATTTGAGCCAGTGGTAGGAGTGATCCTCCATGGTATACAGTCACTGTAAAGAAATGAAACTTCCTGGCGGATTAAAACTGTGTGCGGATTGAGACTCGAACTCGGGATCTTTGCCTTTTGCGGGAAAGTGCTCTACCATCTGAGCTACCCAAGCACGACTCACATCCCGTCCTCACAGCTTCAGAGGCTGTGGATAAGCAATGTCTCCGCAATATCCTTTCTTTCAGGAGTGCTAGTTCTGCAAGGTTCGCAGGAGAGCTTCTGTAAAGTTTGGAAGGTAGGAGACGAGGTACTGGTAGAAGTGAAGCTGTGAGGACGGGGCATGAGTCACGCTTGGGTAGGTAAGATGGTAGAGACTTGCCCGTGAAAGGCAAAGGTCCTGAGTTCGATTCTCGGTCCGGCACACAATTTTAATCTGCCAGGATGTTTCATATCAGCACACACTCCGCTGCAGAGTGAAAATTTCATTCTGGACTGTAAAGAAATAACTAAAGAAGCATAGACTAGTGCATAATAGGTGTAAATCAAAGCATGGGCCTATAAATAGGGATATGATGAATGAAATGCATTTGGTTGTCATGAGAGCAATGCGTGAAGCTATCAACGAGTATCGCAGCAGAATATTATCGAAAGATCTCCCAAAATCGTAAGAAATTCTGCTTATACAGGGCGATTCAGGTGCCCCTACTTATGGGTTTTATGTAACCCAAAATGCCTTCAAAACCACAAGTGAGATTTTTATATGCTCTCACTAGCTACGCCAGAACTATTAGTCCTACAGAAAAATGAACAGGGCCATTTTGTAGGAAACTTAATGCAATTAAATTTTGTACTGGGATACGTTTTCACTTGAGACCACGATTTTCAAGTTATACTAGAAAAATTCGTTTGAAGGTCACTTTCTTGCGTTTTTCTTGAATAATTCGAAACTGTAACCTCCAGTGAAAACGACAAAATTAACTACATTAAATTTCCTACAAAAAAGTCCTCTTTTTTCTGTAAAACTAGTAGTTTGCGCGTATCTAGCGAGAGAATATGAAAACCCTGAACATAGTATTTGAAGGTGCTGCAGGTTCCATAAGACCCATAGGTAGGGACAGTAGAACCAGTCTATATCCAAAAGCTGTTGGTGACACCAAAGTTAGTGTCCAGACACTGATCGATGATATAGGAACTGCAATGGAGGGTAACAGAGAAAAAGTGTAAATGCTAAATTCAATTTTCAAATGTACAATTACAAAGGAAAAATCAGGAGTATTTGCCCGATTTAATACTCACACGACTGTAAAGATGCGTGAAATAGGTATTAGTGTTAGTGGCATTCAAAAACATTTGAAATCCTTAAAAATGAATAAAGCTCCAGGGCCCTATGCAATCCCTGCATATTTTGCACCGAATTTGCGGCTTAGTATACCCCTGTTTTAACTACAATGTACGGTAGATTTCTCGAAGGATTTTACCGTGCCTAGTGGCTGAAAGCATGTACAGGTAATACCCCTCTACAAGAAGGATAGCAAACGTGATAAAAAATATACCGTTCAGTCTCTTTGACATTCATTTGTTTTAGAATCTTCTAACATATTCTGAGCTCAACCTCCATGCCAAGTAACGTGGATTCCAAAAACATCAATCATATGAAACCTAATTCGCATTTTTCTCACCTGACATCCAGAAAGACATGGATCAGTCAGATAGATGCAATGTTTCTTGACTTACGTGAAGTAGCTGACTCAATTCCACAACTACTCTTATTATCGAAAGTACGATGGTATAGGTATAAAGCGAAATTTGTGACTTGATTGAGAACTTCTTGGTAAGGGAGTCATCAACAGTTGTAAAGTTTAAAACAATTATAATATATTGTTATTTTTCAGCCCCAGTTGCACATTTTTAATACATGCTTAATTTAGATTTCTCTGAATCATCTTCGATCTAAAAACAAAGTACTGTCATTTATTTTACAAAATGTAGAAGAGCATTGTCTGTAAATGTAGAATTTACCTATGTAGTTGTCAGCAGCCCGTCGTGTCTGTGTCAGAGCCACATACGGAGTACTGTACTGTGGCATTCAGCTATGGTATGTGCTCTAAACTCCTGATTTGTTGAGAGGGGATCGACGGGACGGAGAAAAGTGGAGCTAGAGCTATCGCGAGAGGGGAAATATGGCAGGGAGGGAAAGTGGTAACAATGTTATAAATTAATGGATTTATTTTCAGTAGAGCGTTATAATAACTTGAGTAAAAAGAGGAAATCTTACACTAAAATTACAAAAGGTAGAAATATCTAAAAAAAATTATTGTTAAAATATTAACAGTGCAGGAAATGGAGGAGGGGTGTCATGAACATACCGGATTAAATTAGATAAAAACATAGTGACTTACGTAAAATTTAAAAAATCAAAATTGTCAGAATTTTTGTTACAATATTAAGAGTTTAGAAAAAGGAGGGGCAGGATATCAATGACCATAACAGATTTACTGGCAAAACATTATAAAATCTTGTGTAACAAGAGACAGTCTTAAATTAAAATTATAAAAAAATTAAACTATGTAAAAATTAGCGCTAACATATGGAGTGTAGAACAATGGATGTGTAAAATATAATAGTCTTGGCAGTAGTGAAATTATAAAAGTGGGATTATCTAAAGTAACTAAAACTGAATTAGTGTCTTAAACTATTAAAAGCGTAAAACATTCTAAGTATAAAGCCATAAACGATACAAAACAATGAAATTATAAAAGTGAAAGTTTTGCAGCACCTTAAATTACAGACAACAGGATGTGAAACTTATAGTTAATTGCATTTGCCTGTGCTTGGTGGCGTTGTACGACGCGCAGTTTTGCAGTATGTACGGAAGCAAGTCTGCACACCGACTTGTTGCTAGGACGGTGACACAGCCGATTCGCCGCCGCTCTCTCTTCTCGGTGAGTGGGACTGTAGCCAGTAAGTGCGCCGTGTCGAGGTGGACGATTGGAAGAGGCCGTTAAAAGTTTCTAAAAAGTGCACTGTTAATGAAATGGTTGAGCTGCCAGGCTGTTGTAAACGGTGTGTAAATATCTGTTTCTTTCAAGCATTGTCAGAAGCTGTCAATTACGTTAATTGTGTAGCACTTCCAAATGCGTATCAATAGTTGCAACGGAGCGGTTCGATGTTAGATGATTTTCACCAAACGCTGTTTTATTCTTGTGAGTGAAGCGTGCTCTTTGGAACGTATTTCAAACGTCCTGCCTGTTTGATCAACGTAAACTTTCGGACAGTTTCTACACTTAACATTGCTGCACTTACGGCAAGAAAGGAAGAATGAATTGATTGTTGGTGTTAATAACGATCGTCCTCCTTTACATCCTCTGCATTACTGCAGATGACGTGTCACTGAGCACATTTGTTCTGTGCATGCAGTACACGTGAGGCGCCTAGTTGTTTCCACTGCACTGTGTGGAATACGAAGGTTCTGTTATAGTTCACTAACCTGCTGTCTACAAGTTGATGTCCCCAGCGCAGAAAACAGCACGCAGGTCGTAGGTTCTGTATCTTGAGGCTGAAACTGACTTTTAGCGAGGTTCTGTTCTGGAATAATGAATCACTTCTTTGGGATGCCACTCGCGTATTTTAATATAGCCACACGAGAAGACTGCATGTTCTTAACACAACACCTTTTGATACAGCAAAGTACATGATCAAACACAACGTTTACGAAAATGTATCTTTACACTATTTGTGGCACGTGTCTGTGCCTCATGACTACCGGAGTGAATCTTTTAATACTGAATACTGGCAAACACGTCCTACGATAGACAACATGTCTGTTCGTCTCGACTGCCTAATCCAGAGTGACGAACAGCCCGAAACACTTCGCGCGCCATACCAGAAAAGGCGTGACCCGAACGCTTCCGAAGTGCTTCGTCTGCAATTTCGTCAGTCTTTTGTTTTTGATTTAAATTGTTTTTAATAATTCTAAATTGACTAATTGATAGTGAGCTGTTGAGAGACATTTATATTAAAAAGTGAAGTCATTCCAATGAGTAGTTTAACTAATAATAATAACCATACTTTAACGTTTTGGCGCCCTTGCTCCGAACACAGCAGCCAATCACAGAGCAGTAGCATTATGCAGGCGGTCTTTCTCACGGGAATAGTACTGAAACTAACATCTGTCACAGGTATCTCACACCACATTTCGTCATCTATATACTTCTTGCATCTCCACTGCTCTGGGAACAGCTTCTTGGAGCCTAATATGATGGCTGACTAAGACAGAAATATTACACATCCCCTTCCTTCTGAGATTTCCAAAAATCGGGATGTTTTCGAAGACAACACACTATTTTGGAAAAATATAAATAAATTGAACCAAATTTTGATAGAACTGTAAACTAATAGGTAATCTCTCAAGAGCCAAGCTATCATACTATCCGTACTTTGATATCAACACGTAAACATGGAGATGGCTTTTACATATTTTCCCTATCATTATTAGTAAACTCTTCCAAAATCTGAGAATAATAAAATTATATGATGACTGCAATAAATTCAAAACAGTAACACCCTACACCACAAACATAATCAACATGAAGTTACATCTACTGGTCACACAATAATTTGAACAAGAAGTCAACATTTTACAAACAGCATATCATTATATGATTACACAATACATATGAGAAATAAGAGAATTTTCAAAGGAAATCACATAAAACAGAATAAAAATCAGCTCATAGCTGTCTTTCAAATTCACCAAAGAAAGTTATGAATTTACCTAAACACATATCACCTCAAAAAATAATCACGTATTTTCGGCTCATTGCCGACCTTTAAGAGACACAAAGAAAATTACACTGTTAGATAAATTACATAAAAATTCAAATATATATATATATATATATATATATATATATATATATATATATATATATATATATATATTATCCGCTCATTCCCGTCTTTTAGAGGACACTATACTAACACTTCGTCAAACTGACGTCCGCTTTAGAAATACAAAGAATGAAAAGAAAGAACTGCAATTCACTATTTGACGTACACTTAGAAATAGCACTTCACTCTCACCATTACAGGAACAAACACATGTCATCCACAACAGCACCTTGAGATTCTATTGTCCATGCCGTGGTCTTACATTGTGTAGTTCAGTCTCAATTGGTGCTGGGTGTGAAAAGTGACTGCCCACTCTCAGTCTCCAACTCCAGCGTACAGGACCGGTACAATTCATGTAACGATACAAAATGCCTTACACTAGATTTCTAATAGAACTTAAATAAACCCTGAAATAATCTCTTGATTATACCATTCAATGAATATGTACCTAAATAGACTCAAAAAGTAAACATTATTCTTTGTTTACGTGCAGTGCCACTGTTTGTAAACAGTGACTGTTAACATGTGGCTAGGGCGTTGCCCGTAGCTACGTAAGGTCAGTGTTCATTCACAACATGTGACGTACTCGGCGATTCATTCATACAGACGACAGCTGGTGTGCGCTTTAAATCTAGCAGACGGCGCTGTGCCGCATAATTGTTTCGTTACGCAGGCTTATTTGACTGCTACACCTCTCATATTCTTTAATGTTATATCTACATTTTGTTAATACAGTCTCATTTTAGTTGTTACTTCAACAGTTTCTTAATCATTAATAGGCACACAGTTGCGATTCACAGATACTGAGAGAACATTTCAGAATAAATCTCTTAAAGAAAATTTCGGCTGCCAGAAACGTTCCGTCACTCAACAGTAAGAGTTACCATACCTTTCTCTTACCATAAATCTTCTTACTACTCACAAAGTCAGTGGAACTGTATTAATGTGTACACATCTGTAATCATTTCATAACATTATAGCGTCAATATTCGTATGTTAAGCATTATGTGGATATTTCGTAGGGGCTGGCTGAACTGTTTATAACTAGCATTTTACTCTTCATACTCCATATTGTAAACCAGTGAACTACTCTCCATACCTAATATAATGTGGCCTTATGTTTAAAATGTAAATGTATTGTGTGTCCCTTAAGATTTTCGTGTTAGTGTTGTCTTGCTCATGTCAATAATAATACGTCTATTCTCTTGTACTTCATAACCAGTTGGCGGAAACCACTTCGCCAATGAATACCTCCTGAATAATGGGCTGACTCACACGTTGCCTTAAACCTCCACTTCCTCACACTAAATTATAATGCGACGACTTACACGTCGCCGAATAATTCTCCTTTCCTCACTTCTCATCTACAATTGGCCGACTTACCTGTCGCCTAAAATTAATACTCCTCCACAACATAAACCTCTTTGGCAGGAGCATCCTTTGCCTATAAACACATACTCAGTTACCTCAGCGGAAACTACATCGCTGGCAATTCATACTTAAGAATATAGTATTTACTTCCATAAAGCTTAACACAACCTTTGCACTAGTAATCTCCTGACCTCGTTTTCTGCCATCAAATCTTATTCTTCAGTAATTTTCGTCGTATTCACCTGGTTTGGCGTCGTCCTTCTGCAACTGCTAGCTTATCTTTAGAAAACTTACTCTATTTCACGTCTGATATAATTAAAGCCCATGTTTCACTTACCTGCTACTTTTGTCAGATTTTTCAGACATAATGCATAATATTATTCTTGCTGGTTCTTTAAAATTCAAAAATGAATCGTTCCACTGTGTACTTTGTGACAGATGTTTCGAATGTCATTTAAAGCTATTCCGGTGTTTTTTAATGCAACGTAATACTGTGTTCTCTTGCTTGTGCATCTGTGATCCTATGCTTTCATGTTATAAAACTTTCTGTTCACATATATTCCGTCAATTCCTGTTTTTCACCTGTACAATGCAGATGTTTATCATGCTGGGTTACTTTGCTGTCAATAATTGGGTTTGTTGTCACAGTTCGTGTAAAACGTTTGTCATAGCCGTGGATAGAGAAGAACGTTAAAGAAGACAGAATACAGCTCAGAATGAAATAAGAGGAAGAACGAACAACATGAAAGGAAATGAAGTAATGCTGTTAGTTAACTCGGGTACCTGGTAGTCGTCAATTACCTAGCAATGCAAAGAACGCTATTGCCCCCTGAGGATAACTAATGTTCAAAGTATTTTTTATGTCTAAAATACTGTAGAGTCCTTTGCTTACTCCCGTTTTTATGTTAGCTACTTCCACAGCATTGGGATGTGGTATCCCAATTATTTTCTATGGCCCTTCATACAATTCATGAAATTTATTAATTTCTGAGTTCATCTTAGAAGACCTGATTCTTGTCTTGATCAATACCAATTCGTCAATTTGATATTTCCTTTTCTTAACCTGCCTGATGTATTTGATTTGTCTTTTATCTGTTTTCTCTTTAATTCTGGTCAGAGCTAGGTCCCTTTTTTCTGTAATTGAGAGGTCATCTCTCGGTGGAAAACTTACCTGCTGTTCAATAATACTATGTACTTTCTCTCTTTGTAACGCCTACGCTCTCGCGCGTACGTTAACCCTTTAAAGCCTGTACTACGGTAAGTTGACGGGCTTCACCTTATAAGAAAGGATTTTAGTAAATATGTTGACCGCGTGTACCTGAATGGAGGCAAAATCAGACCTACACCCACTCAGTAACAACAATGATACGTCAAGCAAGTCTAAAGTGCAACTACACGTTAGGACGGGCAAGAAACATACACAGTAGATGCTACCAATTGTTAATAATACGGTCGCCAGCCTAATTAGACATTAACTGAGTTTCTTCCCTGTACAAGAGGAAGTACGTTCAAGCATAACAACACGTAGTAACATTGCATTATATGGTAAATTTTAGAACCAGAAAAATCTACTGAACTAATATTTTCACTTTCTGTACTAATTTGGACAAGCTATAAATACACAACATTACACTATAATGATTACTACAAACTGCGTTTTGTCTATTGATCCGACTGAAATCGGGCATAGGTTACCCTAGAAACAGCACTTTTGAAACACACATACAGTGTTAATTTTAAGAAGGATAAAACACTGATAAATTTAGGTTTTATATTGACTTTAACTTTGCTGGTCAAAGCAGTTCAGCACACTTCAGGATTCAAATGAATAGAAAAGAAAGAAAGGAGAAAGGGGGGGGGGGACCCTGAAACTGTTATGATCACTGTAGTGAAAGTTTGATCATTGAGAGCCTTAAGCATTCTAGATTTCCAATATATGATTTACCACTCTTTTTGTCTTATTTCCTGCTCATTTAACTACCGTTATTTTTGTCTCAATTTAAATAAACTTCATTACTAAACCAATTTCAATATTATCTTCCAACTTGGTCAGACCTATATTATTCGTCCAATATTTCATTAACAACAAAGTTCTTTAAACATCATTCTAACATAGATAGGTCTGCAGGTAATTATTATTAACATAAACTTTAAATCTTCATCTTGGGATACTCGGATTGCACAACATGTGGAAAGGACCATGTCTAGGTTAGTTGTGAGGATAATTAATTGATAGGACAGTTCTGGTAAAATTTAAGTTATTATTGAACAGTATGTAGCAAAAGTGACACTGGTCCACACGAGTACAGTACTGAAAGTTTCAACCTGTTTGTATCGATGAGGCGGTCGGCAGGCGGCGAGATGGCGAGGCACAAAGCACACGTGCAATTACAGCAATGGCTCATGAAATATCGGCACTTTACTTCTTCATGGCGTCGCAATGCTTTTCCATTTAGTGCCTGTGGAATATTGTCATGCTGTATAGACGTCGGAAACAGCGCATCCGAGGCTCAACGAAACCACTTTTTCCAGGAGAGCCTCCTCGGTCCAGCACGTGTTTCTCAGATCGCTGCCCAACTCCGACTAACTCTGCTGAGCCCCTTATGCCGTGCAGCGCCCGTGTGCATTTTCCCGTGCTCGCCTGCCTCCACCTTTTACCGCTCCCCCACAGACAGGGTATTCACCAAAGGTTTTACATTCCACATATTCTAATACATTGCCTACGTATGGACCAGGCGTACAAATACAACTTTCACATCTTACAATAGTTTGAACATTAGGTACACTTCCCTTCGATTACAACATTACTTGAAATTTGGCATAAATATTAAAATTTACATCGAAAATTGTTTATAGCTTCTTCAACATAATGGCATGAAACAAAAAAGAAATGAAACCAGAATATCGATTATACTAATTTATCGAAATTCAGAAGACAAAAATTTATTAAATATACTGTAGGATAGCGTTAGTGTTGTTACATCTTGTCAATAGTGCCTGAGGAGGTATTTCTGTGGTAGAGTGAGGCAACTCATTTATAACTCTCTCAAACTCTTCCACATAATCTTTTTAGAACAGCAAGCCCTAAATAGTCTATTTCCCTCATCATCCGTTCACTCATATTTGATTAGGGATGGTATTTGGATATGTAAATAGGCTTTATGTCGATATCACGCAACACATTTTTCCAACACTCTGATGTAAATTGTGAGCCATTATCACTAATTACCTTATCTGGTTTTCCCACCTTTATTATATAATCATTCCTGATTTTGTCTGAGACTGACTTACCTGTTACTCTTCTTAGTGCATACAGTTTTACGTGCTTTGATAACATGTCCAACACAACAAACAAATATTTATAACCTCCGTTTGAAGTGGGGAGGGCACCATAGAGATCGACGCATAACTTTTCTAACACCTTTGTAGGAATTATACTGTACATCTCTGTTTTGTTACTAGCATTTAGTGCTTTAGTTTTCTGACATACACTGCAGGATCTAAGAATTTTGTATACCCTCTTTTCTAAGTTATTAAAGTAACAACTCTCATTAATTTTGTCTGCACATTTTTAGCACCAAAATGAGCATACGCAAAATGTATCAACCAAACAAGCCTATCAATCTCATGCTCTGGCCAATAGATTCTCCACGGTTGTTTCTGTGGATCAGCCCTATGGTATAATATTACCTTGTGTATGATATAGTATTTCTTCACTTTGTCACTAGTTTTCCGACTCCACTCTGCTTTGATCATTTTTATTGTGTCATCTCTATTCTGTTCCCTTCTCAAATTTTTCAGGATATCCTTTTTCTTCATGCTTTACCTTTGTTACGTACAGTATGGAAACCTCTTTCTGCCCTGAATCATTAAAATCTGCTTTATCCATACCCAATGGCAATCTGGATAATGCATCTGCTACCATATTATTTTCCCCTGGTAGGTATTCTATTGAAAAGTCATGCTCTTGCAGCGCTAAAGCCCATCGTGTTAGCCGATTATGACTTAGCCTACAATCCATCAGAAATGACACTGCCTTATGGTCTGTGAACACTTTACCTTTCCTTCCCATGACGTAATATCTGAATTTCTTAAACGCCCATACTACTGCTACCTCCTCTTTTTCCGTTACAGAATATCTTCTCTCCCATATGTTGAGTACACGACTAGCAAATCCAACAGACTTTCTTTCAACAGTGTCCCCATTTTCTACAAATTGACAAAGATGAGCCCCAAGCCCGTATTCTGAGCTGTCAGTGAAAATACAAAAAGGTACATTTAAATCAGGGTGGGACAAAACAATAGCGTTACATAACACATCCTTGATGGTTTGAAATTCTTGCTCACACTCTTTTGTCCAAATCCAGGTGCCATTTTTGTTAGTCAATTCTGGTAAAGCCTTCGCATTAAATGCTTCATTCTTCGCAAATTTGCGATAGAATCCGGTGAGACCGTAAAAAGCTTTCATTTGCTCCTTGTTCTTAGGTATGGGGAAATTTCTGATGGCTTCTATCTTTTCTGGGTCTGGTTTGATGCCTTCAGCAGATATTACATGCCCTAAAGATTTGGTCTCTCTCTTTCCGAACTCGGACTTCTCCAGGTTTGCACTTACATTGTTCCCCTCAAATTTCGATAAAACCTGTTTTAAAATGTCATTGTGTTCCTTCCAACTTTCTGCAGAAATCAAAATGTCGTCAATGTATACTGTAATTTTGTCCAACAACTGCTCACCCAGAACCTTGTCTAACATACATATAAAAGCAGAAGTAGATATTTTTAGACCAAAAGGTAACACACTAAATTGGTAGCTTCATCCACCATAAACAAATGCAGTGTATTTTCTACAATTTTCTACTAGCGGAACCTGCCAAAAGCTGGTGGTCAAGTCAATGCTTGTTAATATCTTGACGCCATATAACTTCTGTACAAGCTCCTCTAGTACCTCAGGTCTATCCATCTGTGGTAAACTATCTTTATTTAGTGCTATAGCATCTAATGTTATGCGCACCGATCTATCTTTCTTTGGGACAGTGACGAGAGGGCTACAGTAATTACTTTGAGAACGCTCAATAATCCTCCACTCTAACATTTTCGTCGTTTCTTTATCTACTGATCACTTTTTGCAAGTGGAATGGACTAAGGCTTAAATCTGAATTGATCATGTGGCTTTACTTGGAAACCATATTCGTAATCTTTCATGCACCTTGGTTTCTTTGAGAAAGCTTTTCGATGTTGCAACAATACTTCCTCCAGCTCATATGCCTATTCTTCATTTAAACCTTCAATATTTGCGACCTTTTCCCAGATTATGACCTCTATGTCTACCTCTTCATTTGATGCCACTCTCACAAAAACAAACATATACTCTCTTCTGGTTCTATGTTCCAATACATTTGATCCCTTATAATCTGTAATCTAGCGTCATTACAGTTACTTTGTGTGGACTCATTTCCCTCGAACTTAAATTCTTGTTGTTCCTGTTCTTCTTTTATACTCATTACACCTTTTGAAAAATCTAGCATCACTCTATTAGCAATTAGCCAATCTGTTTCCAAAATTAAATTGACACAGAGCCCGGGAACTATCATTGCATTCACTGAAAGCTTCCTACCTTGCATTGTAAACTCTAATAAAATCTGTTTCTTTATAACTTTGCTTCTAGACCCACACGCAGTAACTACTTTGGCCCCTTGAACTGATAACTCTGGAACATCAGTACCTTTCTTTACCTTTTCATACAAATTACTTGAGGCAGCACTGATCTCACTACCAGAATCTAAAATCGCAACTATTTCATGTTCTGTATTTCAATTTCTCTTCGTCTACAATTTCGTCAGTCTTTTGTTTCTGATTTAAATTGTTTTTAATAATTCTAAAATGACTAATTGATAGTGAGCTGTTAAGACACATTTATATTAAAAAGTGAAGTCATTCCAATGAGTAGTTTAACTAATAATAATAACTATACTTTAACGTTTTGGCGCCCTTGCTCCGAACACAGCAGCCAATCACAAAGCGGTAGCATTATGCAGACGGTCTTTCTCACGGGAATGGTACCGAATCTAACATCTGTCACAGGTACCTCACACCACATTTCGTCATCTATATACTTCTTGCATCTCCACTGCTCTGGGAACAGCTTCTTGGAGCCTAATATGATGGCTGACTAAGCCAGAAATATTACACACTTTATTTTGAGACTCTTTTTATTCACACAGTGGTTCAATTCGAAACAAAGAATTCATTTAGTCTTACGAATTTAATGGATTTACTTCCGGTAGAACGTTATAGTAGCTTGAGTAAAAAGAGGAAGTCCTACACTAAAATTACAAAAGGTAAAAAATCCAAAGAATTATTGTTAAAATATTAACAGCTCGATTACTTTTGACACCCATTCTTCATCATTCATGGCTATGTACACGATTTTCTTGTCTTCCAGTTCACCTGTTCCTTTAATTTTATGTAACTACTTTTGTCACTGTTGGAACCGAATATTAATACTAGCCTCAGACTTTTGGCAGATGATGCAGTTATCTGTACTAAAGTACTATACGAAAAAAAGCCGCACAAATATTCAATCAGTTCTTAATAAGATTTCAAAATGGTGCAAAGACTGGCAACTAGCTTTAAATGTTTAGGAAAGTAAAATTGTGCACTTAACAAAACAAAAAAGATCAACATTCTATGACTACGAATTAAATAGTCACAGTTGTAGTCAGTCAACTCCTACAAATACCCGAGTGTAACAATAGAAATGGAAAGATCACATTCGCTCAGTTATAGGTAAGATAGATTCAAACTATCCTGTGAAAGCCTACTTACAAAGTTTCAGGAAACAGCTATAAATGATGAAGCTATGAATGTACTACAGCCTCCTGTGTATCGACCCAGAGGGACTGCGACGACAAAATAACACTAGTGAAAGTGCACACAAAGTAGTTTAAGCAGTTATTCTTCCCGTGCTTAATACGTGAATGAATGGAACGGGAAGAAGACCCAATAACTTGTACAAAGGGAAGTACCCTCTACTATACTCTTCAAAGTGATTTGCAGGATATGGACGCAGATCTGAGTTCTTGACTGTGCACTCAGATGTTTGTGAATTGCTTTTTTAAGTGACATGTTAAAATAGAGAAATATGACAGGAAGATAAGGTGCATTACAAGTATATGAATATAATTTAGTATCTACAGACTATATAAGTAGCGCAAAAACACAAGTGAATCAGGAAGGAAAAAGTTCTACATGCACTCCCTCTACAGTAATGTTTAAAAATAGGTATCTGAAAGTGAGAGTATTTTGTAAAGTTCAGTTATAATTATAAATTTTGCTATAGTGATCCTAGAAGCATTGAGGGATGCAAAGACCAACGTTGAAGCTCTTGCACCACTATCTACTCTCCTTCCTGACGTGCTTTTCATTCTCTTTCTTCCACATTTCTGTTAGGTCGTTTTCTTGTCTGTCTGTGTGTTCCATACAAATACTGCAGTTGATTTTAAACTAACTTCCCAATGCGCTAGAGACCTGAAATTTTAAACATAGCTCAGAACTGGATGAAAAAGCAATATTAACTTGCTTTCTTGGCGGTATGTTCGGTAGGGGTGGGATGGGGATGAAAAAGGTTGGTAACGACACACTTAGGCTGCCCTGCATGAGAGGAAGGAGAAGATGGACAGACAGAGCGGTTCTCATGCTATGTGACCATTTGGCACGAAGTTCGATGAGTCTGCTTGGTGATCCTACCTATTCGCTAGTCTTCCGTAACAAAATATTCCTATACCGTGTATTAAAACATGGCAACAAAAATGTATCAAACGTGGGTAGTGCTGTGGCATAAACGCCACGTCGTAACTGTCATAAATGTGCTGAAGATACTTAACACTACCCACTAGAGAAATTGCTAACAAACACATTTAACGTGATAAACGCCGTGACGTGTCTTCAGTGTGTGTGTGTGTGTGTGTGTGTGTGTGTGTGTGTGTGAAATCTTATGGGACTTAATTGCTAAGGTCATCAGTCCCTAAGCTTACACCTACTTAACCTAAATTATCCTAAGGACAAACACACCCACCCATGCCCGAGGGAGGGCTCGAACCTCCACCGGGACCTGCCGCACAGTCCATTGTCTTCAGTACTAACTAGGAAACTTTCCGAATAAAATTCGACAACTATAAATTTTGAAACTTCCTTGCAGATTAAAACTGTGTGCCGGACCGAAACTCGAACTCGGGACCTTTACCTTTCGCGGGCAAGTGCTCTACCATCTGAGCTACCCAAGCAGATGGTAGAGCACTTGCCTGCGAAAGGCAAAGGTCCCGAGTTCGAGTCTCGGTCCGACACACAGTTTCAATCTGCCAGGAAGTTTCATATCAGCGCACACTCCGCTGCAGAGTGAAAATCTCATTCTGGAACTATACATTTTATTGACTGTGCATTGTGTGCGTAGTGTGGGGTGAGAGCGAAAACTGATGGACACAAATCAGTGTACAGTGGAAAACCACAGTTACTGCCGCGCTCTCATGCTTCGCGTATTGTTGTTACTCGGCTCAGTTCTGTGCTACAGCTGTTTAGCGGTTTTCTACAATTTTTTAAAGAAATCTAATCACCAACTAGGAGAACAAAATAATCGTGAACTGAGGCCTCGTCTTGTTCGAGGTTCTTGAAGCCAACAGCTGGTACGAGTGGATTCCTACTCTTATGACACAGTACAACACCCCTCTTGAGTTCTCACATTAGTTTCATTCAACTAGATTGGCTAAAAAATACTTGGGTAGCGCGATATCCGAGTTTGAAAGTTATGACCGAATGAATGAAACCGATCAGGATCATATAACATTGGAACTTTGTGCATGCCAGTGCACTAAGAAATGGACACCAAGAAATATTTTACAGGAAGTGTTGCAAGGTGTTTCCCCCCCCCCCCCCCCCTGCTACAAGTGTTTCCTCCTTACTCTACAAATTAAATGTAAATAAGTACAATTTGATACTGGAATACTTCAAAGAGGTCGATATACAGATTTAAAAATTTGTTCTGTAAGTGCACTTTTTTGTTTAAATTTATTGGCTTTCGGTACGTATCTTTACAGATATCCCAGAGGTGAAAACACGATATGACAGTTTTTAGGGTTGATAATTCTGCAGATAGATAGCTTGCATCAGTTAAGGGCGTACTCTGGTACGAAGTCAGATATGCTTAAGTCTTTTTATGTGACGCCATGGAGACAACTTTGCCTACAGTAACGACGAAACGAAGACAAGGACAACATAATACCCAGTCCCCGAGCGGAGAAAAGTCTCCGTCCCGCCGGCAGGGAATCGGACCGGTCCTCCTTCGGTAAGCAACCTGCTGCTTTGACCCAGCAGCTACTGAGGCGGACTGTGAATGCATTTAGTTCAAGTACTCTTACACAGACATCCTGATCGTTGGAATATTATGTTGTACCTTCGAACATTCCGTTTCTACTTAAGACCTTACATTTGGGTATGAAGACTCAGACTATCTTGGATTAGATACTCCACATAAATCGGTTCTAAGAATAGACTTGTAGGTAAAAAATGTAAATGTCGTCTGACTAGGGCCTCCCGTCGGGTAGACCGTTCGCCGGGTGCAAGTCTTCCGATTTGACGCCACTTCGGCGACTTGCGCGACGATGGGGATGAAATGATGATGATTAGGACAGCACAAAAACCGGTCCCTGAGCGGAGAAAATCTCCGACCTACCCGGGAATCGAATCCGAGCCCTTAGGATTGACATTCCGTCGCGCTGACCACTCAGCTACCGGGGCGAACACTTGTAGGTAATTAATCATAATTATTATTAAATCTTAGTAATTTTACAATCCACAATGCTGAGTTTATTCTGTCAGCTTACCTGAATTAGTTTTTTTATGTCAGGTCTCTTCGGTTATAACTGTTGCTGGCTGTAGAGTCGATTTTTCTTACTCCGCTACAAGCAACAGTAACTTCCGCACTATTGCCATTACCAACAACGGCCATCTGCAGCGCAGCTTCTCTACTTCACTCAGTGACCATATTCTAGTGATAATATCGTGTCGCACAGTATAGATATGCCACGTTATTTATTTGTCCTTGCAATGCTAATACTGAATTATAACTTACCGCTTGCACAAATGTACAGCATTTCGCTCCCAAGAGTTGTCAGGAGCATTTTCTCTCGTATTTCGGCAGATAGGTGCATTTTGTTTTTGCAATGTGTAGCCGGAGTCAGCTCAAACAAACACAGCTCATGACATCTTTAGTGAGATTCCCAGAGCTGACGGAAAGCGTCGATATGTTTCCCATTCCAAACAAATTAATTTTTAAAGCGCTTTTTACGTGCGATTTCGATAGAGCGGGCCCAAATCATCTAGTGCGATATTCATTATATCGATATGTATTAACAGGGACAGTAAAACAAGAAGAATGATCGGTACTCCAGCGGTAACATCGCCGCCCTTGCCCGGGCAGACTGTTACTGCCGTGTAACAGCGCTGCTCAGTCGCAGCTGGAGAAATTGTTATTCTCGGTATTTTGCTATACCTCTTAATACACGCCGATAAACAAATATCGCACCAGACTAATTAGGGACCGCTGTATCGAATGGACACGTAAAAATTCAGCTTTAAAAATAATTTTCTTTATAGAGGGAAATAAACCGATCGGCACTGGTCGTCCAACAAAAGACGCGATAAGCAGTATTTGTTTGGGCTGACTCCATCTACACATTGCCCAAACAAAATTGCACATGCCTGCCAAAACGTCAGAGAAAATGCACCTAATGACTCTTTGCAGGGATACCCAGGATTATTATTATTTTAAATCGCTATTACTATACATATACACTCCTGGAAATGGAAAAAAGAACACATTGACACCGGTGTGTCAGACCCACCATACTTGCTCCGGACACTGCGAGAGGACTGTACAAGCAATGATCACACGCACGGCACAGCGGACACACCAGGAACCGCGGTGTTGGCCGTCGAATGGCGCTAGCTGCACAGCATTTGTGCACCGCCGCCGTCAGTGTCAGCCAGTTTGCCGTGGCATACGGAGCTCCATCGCAGTCTTTAACACTGGTAGCATGCCGCGACAGCGTGGACGTGAACCGTATGTGCAGTTGACGGACTTTGAGCGAGGGCGTATGGTGGGCATGCGGGAGGCCGGGTGGACGTACCGCCGAATTGCTCAACACGTGGGGCGTGAAGTCTCCACAGTACATCGATGTTGTCGCCAGTGGTCGGCGGAAGGTGCACGTGCCCGTCGACCTGGGACCGGACCGCAGCAACGCACGGATGCACGCCAAGACCGTAGGATCCTACACAGTGCCGTAGGGGACCGCACCGCCACTTCCCAGCAAATTAGGAACACTGTTGCTCCTGGGGTATCGGCGAGGACCATTCGCAACCGTCTCCATGAAGCTGGGCTACGGTCCCGCACACCGTTAGGCCGTCTTCCGCTCACGCCCCAACATCGTGCAGCCCGCTTCCAGTGGTATCGCGACAGGCGTGAATGGAGGGACGAATGGAGACGTGTCGTCTTCAGCGATGAGAATCGCTTCTGCCTTGGTGCCAATGATGGTCGTATGCGTGTTTGGCGCCGTGCAGGTGAGCGCCACAATCAGGACTGCATACGACCGAGGCACACCGGGCGAACACCCGGCATCATGATGTGGGGAGCGATCTCCTACACTGGCCGTACACCACTGGTGATCGTCGAGGGGACGCTGAATAGTGCACGGTACATCCAAACCGTCATCGAACCCATCGTTCTACCATTCCCAGACCGGCAAGGGAACTTGCTGTTCCAACAGGACAATGCACGTCCGCATGTATCCCGTGCCACCCAACGTGCTCTAGAAGGTGTAAGTCAACTACCCTGGCCAGCAAGATCTCCGGATCTGTCCCCCATTGAGCATGTTTGGGACTGGATGAAGCGTCGTCTCACGCGGTCTGCACGTCCAGCACGAACGCTGGTCCAACTGAGGCGCCAGGTGGAAATGGCATGGCAAGCCGTTCCACAGCACTGCATCCAGCATCTCTACGATCGTCTCCATGGGAGAATAGCAGCCTGCATTGCTGCGAAAGGTGGATATACACTGTACTAGTGCCGACATTGTGCATGCTCTGTTGCCTGTGTCTATGTGCCTGTGGTTCTGTCAGTGTGATCATGTGATGTATCTGACCCCAGGAATATGTCAATAAAGTTTCCCCTTCCTGGGACAATGAATTCACGGTGTTCTTATTTCAATTTCCAGGAGTGTAGAACAAACCCACTACACTGGCTTTAAAATAATGTGCAGTGCGCTGAGAGGTTCGCTGAAAGAGGGTGCTGAGAACAGTATTCGTTATTTTGAAAGAAGATAGTAGGCCTACGGATCGAAACAACAAAAGCTGTTCATTGAACGTGGACTCTAAAATGCATACCTTTAGAGCTATGATTGGTTCAAATGGCTCTAAGCACTATGAGACTTAACATCTGAGGTCATCAGTCCCCTAGAACTTAGAACTACTTAAACCTAACTAACCTAAGGACACCACAAACACCCATGCCCGAGGCAGTATTCGAACCTGCGACCGTAGCGGTCGCGCGGTTCCAGACTGTAGCGGCTAGAACCATTCGGCCACCCCGGCCGGCGTTTGGTTGCAGATAACAAGCAACCTGTAATAAATAATACACAAGTGGTCCTGAAAAACCATGCAAAGGTATTAAAAAAAAGAAACGAATTGTTGTTTGAACTAAATATTCCCGTAATTTTGTAATCATTTAGTAAAAATGATCACATTACGGTTTAAATAAAACAGAATCCCACTGATGATGGCACAGAGATACTGCAACATGTTTGGGAACTTGAGAGAAAACGGTGTTTTGCGAAACTGGCAGACCTTACATCCAACAATTTTAACTGCATACACGGTAAACACAAAAAATGGTTCAAATGGCTCTGAGCACTATGGGACTTAACATCTGAGGTATCAGTCCACTAGAACTACTTAAACCTAACCAACCTAAGGACGTCACACACATCCATGCCCGAGGCAGCATTCGAACCTGCGACCGTAGCGGTCACGCGGTTCCAGGCTGAAGAGCCTAGAACCGCTTGGCCACACTGTCCGGCACGGTAAACACAAGGAGCTGCAAATCCAAATGATGAGAACTAGAATCGTTCAAGACGTTATGGGTGAATGCAACACGATGTACATAAATGGCTGTCTTTAGGTAATATTCTGGTGGCGGAATGTTCATTTAAGACAGGTGTTCAAACGAGTGCTTATTTTCCTGAATCACAACGGAACGCGTTTTATAAACGAGCTGCGGAAGAGATGTAAAGCTTTTCGTGCCACGGAGGGACAAACTTCTTCGACACACTATTTGAAGTCATGTGGTGTTGCGGTTTCGGTGATATGAAAATGATGCTTCAGATATTACTAAAAAAAAAAAAAAAAAAAAAAAAAAAGCTGGGCGTTACTGAAGATCACAGCGTCCTAATTTTCTTCCAGGAAATCTGTTGTTCAGTTCTTGGACAAAATCACGCGTGGAATGGTCGCATGACGATCGTCCTTCATCTACATATAGCCTGATACTTTTTTACGAGAGCGCCTAACGTGTCAACGATAAGAACCTGGTATATCTCAACTGTCAGAATACCTGCGGCGTACTATGGACAGATGACATCAGTTCTAATGATTCAACACCACACCTTTACAATCGACATGGCGAACCCATAAAGTATTTTGTGGCCCAGTAATGCATATGATGACGGACACTCGATTCGACAGAGAACGTAACACTTAGCAAGGCGTCCAGAATGAAATTATTCACGGCCCATTAGCAAGTGAACGATTGAAGTAGTTCACTTGCAGCTCCTGTGTCAGTGATAATTGTTACTGGAAAATGCCTTTGAGCACTGCGGCTAAAAAATAATAAAAGCGAAAAAACACTTCTTTATCCTCATTTCTTGCTAGTGTTTGTGTATTACCGATGAGCCTTTTCAAACTAACTGTTTCTCGAAGTCGTTGTTCAGCCCGTTAGAACGTAATGACTGATAGAGCTTCTCGACTAGGAAGGCTCACAGCATAAGCCATGGCTATTTCATTAGGTTGGTGACGGTTTCGCCGAGCATCAGCAATATATCAGTGTACTCGTTGGTTGTGTACGCCTTTTTTTATCATTATCCATGGGAGGCCGAATCTCGTTTGTACATTCAGACGTGCCTTTTGGCTCTGAGCACACTGGGACTTAACATGTGAGGTCATCAGTCGAGGAAGCTTGTCTATCCGTGATACCAGCAATTTCACATCTCGTCTGCAGCTCGTTTAGAAGGCGCATTGATTTGTCCATTTAGGACAATGGACACTTGTTTGAGCACCTCACTTAAATGAACTCACTGCTGCCATACCGTCCATCTGAGAACAGCCAATACATACCCCATGTTGCATCCACCCTACAAGTTTGAACGTTTATAGCGCCGAAATTGAAACTGGTAGAAATTTGAGTTAAACTGATTTGAACGCAGTTGGTTTAAAAACATCACCTCCATGATAGATAAAAAGTAGATTGCAAGTAAAAAATAATAGTTCGTTTCTGTAACGCCCTATAAAATAAATCTATAAACTCCGGAAAAAGATTGACGTTTCTTACGTTTACCAATCTAAATAAATATTCCATTCATATATTACTCTGTATTGCCACTCGGAATTACTGTCTTTTCTCATACAGAAAATTACTTAAAAATTCATACTTTCAAAAAAAAAAAAAAAAAAAACACCGGAACAAATACGCCTTCACTTTAAAGCACTTTTGAGGCATGTAGCACAACTAAAACTGGCAAACTATAACTTCCTTCGGAGCTCGTACTACACACGACCGTACCATTGAATGGCTGGGTTTTGACTAGACTGCTGTAAGAACTCTACATCTCCAAGAGAAAAGGATCGCGAAGAATACTCCGTTCTGATTGGTCAGTTTTCTTTAAGGCCAACAGAAAAACATTATTCTACCGCGTTGGTCCGCGCTTTTCATAACTAACCAATCAACAAATAACACAGTTTCAAACTGTACTTTATCCCGAAATAAATATTTAACATTGTGATATTTTATTTATAGACACAAAGCCCATGCCTACTACAGTAGTACAAGTTTATATGCCAACTACCTCTGCAGATGATGAAGAAATAGATGAAATGTATGATGAGATAAAAGAGATTATTCAGGTAGTGAAGGGAGACGAAAATTTAATAGTCATGGGTGACTGGAATTCGTCAGTAGGAAAAGGGAGAGAAGGAAACATAGTAGGTGAATATGGATTGGGGGGAAGGAATGAAAGAGGAAGCCGCCTTGTAGAATTTTGCACAGAGCATAACCTAATCATAGCCAACACTTGGTTCAAGAATCATAAAAGAAGGTTGTATACCTGGAAGAATCCTGGAGATACTAAAAGGTATCAGATAGATTATATAATGGTAAGACAGAGATTTAGGAACCAGGTTTTAAATTGTAAGACATTTCCTGGGGCAGATGTGGATTCGGACCACAATCTATTGGTTATGAACTGCAGATTGAAACTGAAGAAACTGCAAAAAGGTGGGAATTTAAGGAGATGGGACCTGGATAAACTGAAAGAACCAGAGGTTGTACAGAGTTTCAGGGAGAGCATAAGGGAACAATTGACAGGAATGGGGGATAGAAATACAGTAGAAGACGAATGGGTAGCTCTGAGGGATGAAGTAGTGAAGGCAGCAGAGGATCAAGTAGGTAAAAAGACGAGGGCTAATAGAAATCCTTGGGTAACAGAAGAAATATTGAATTTAATTGATGAAAGGAGAAAATATAAAAATGCAGTAACTGAAGCAGGCAAAAAGGAATACAAACGTCTCAAAAATGAGATCGACAGGAAGTGCAAAATGGCTAAGCAGGGATGGATAGAGGACAAATGTAAGGATGTAGAGGCTTATCTCACTACGGGTAAGATAGATACTGCCTACAGGAAAATTAAAGAAACCTTTGGAGAGAAGAGAACCACTTGTATGAATATCAAGAGCTCAGATGGCAACCCAGTTCTAAGCAAAGAAGGGAAGGCAGAAAGGTGGAAGGAGTATATAGAGGGTTTATACAAGGGCGATGTACTTGAGGACAATATTATGGAAATGGAAGAGGATGTAGATGAAGACGAAATGGGAGATAAGATACTGCGTGAAGAGTTTGACAGAGCACTGAAAGACCTGAGTCGAAACAAGGCCCCGG
The DNA here is from genome assembly GCF_023864275.1 of Schistocerca cancellata. NCBI lineage: Eukaryota > Metazoa > Arthropoda > Insecta > Orthoptera > Acrididae > Schistocerca > Schistocerca cancellata. Next base: position 129,527,228 of record NC_064629.1, read on the forward strand.
GAGTAGACAACATTCCATTTGAACTACTGATGGCCTCGGGAGAGCCAGTCATGACAAAACTCTACCATCTGGTGAGCACGATGTATGAGACAGGCGAAATACCCTCAGACTTCAAGAAGAATATAATAATTCCAATCCCAAAGAAAGCAGGTGTTGACAGATGTGAAAATTACCGAACTATCAGTTTAATAAGTCACAGCTGCAAAATACTAACGCGAATTCTTTACAGACGAATGGAAAAACTGGTAGAAGCCGACCTCGGGGAAGATCAGTTTGGATTCCGTAGAAATGTTGGAACACGTGAGGCAATACTGACCTTACGACTTATCTTAGAAGAAAGATTAAGAAAAGGCAAACCTACGTTTCTAGCATTTGTAGACTTAGAGAAAGCATTTGACAATGTTGACTGGAATACTCTCTTTCAAATTCTGAAGGTGGCAGGGGTAAAATACAGGGAGCGAAAGGCTATTTACAGTTTGTACAGAAACCAGATGGCAGTTATAAGAGTCGAGGGGCATGAAAGGGAAGCAGTGGTTGGGAAAGGAGTAAGACAGGGTTGTAGCCTCTCCCCGATGTTATTCAATCTGTATATTGAGCAAGCAATAAAGGAAACAAAAGAAAAATTCGGAGTAGGTATTAAAATTCATGGAGAAGAAATAAAAACTTTGAGGTTCGCCGATGACATTGTAATTCTGTCAGAGACAGCAAAGGACTTGGAAGAGCAGTTGAACGGAATGGACAGTGTCTTGAAAGGAGGATATAAGATGAACATCAACAAAAGCAAAACGAGGATAATGGAATGTAGTCAAATTAAGTCGGGTGCTGCTGAGGGAATTAGATTAGGAAATGAGACACTTAAAGTAGTAAAGGAGTTTTGCTATTTAGGGAGTAAAATAACCGATGATGGTCGAAGTAGAGAGGATATAAAATGTAGACTGGCAATGGCAAGGAAAGCGTTTCTCAAGAAGAGGAATTTGTTAACATCGGGTATAGATTTAAGTGTCAGGAAGTCGTTTCTGAAAGTATTTGTATGGAGTGTAGCCATGTATGGAAGTGAAACATGGACGATAACTAGTTTGGACAAGAAGAGAATAGAAGCTTTCGAAATGTGGTGCTACAGAAGAATGCTGAAGATAAGGTGGGTAGATCACGTAACTAATGAGGAGGTATTGAATAGGATTGGGGAGAAGAGAAGTTTGTGGCACAACTTGACTAGAAGAAGGGATCGGTTGGTAGGACATGTTTTGAGGCATCAAGGGATCACAAATTTAGCATTGGAGGGCAGTGTGGAGGGTAAAAATCGTAGAGGGAGACCAAGAGATGAATACACTAAGCAGATTCAGAAGGATGTAGGTTGCAGTAGGTACTGGGAAATGAAGAAGCTTGCACAGGATAGAGTAGCATGGAGAGCTGCATCAAACCAGTCTCAGGACTGAAGACCACAACAACAACAACAACAACTTTACATTATAAATTATCTTCATTTGCACTATAATTAGCTTTCTCTTTACCATAAACTTACTTAACATATTATGATACAAAATTCCCCGTCGTCAGCATTCACACTGTCTTAAAAATTTCTCACGCTAGTTCGTACAGCGTTTATCAGTAGAACAATTATTTACATATTTACTTTAGACTACATTCACGCGTCACACACACTACTAAAAGCGTATACAAAACTGTACAAACATAAATAAACAAAAAAGCCTTCAAGAAATAAACAGAACAATTCACAAAAACATTCTCTTGACCTGTCACTTGAGTGTCTCTGTGCACTACTGTACTCTGGTGGATGTAGAACTACGTACTCGACTGAACCCGCTTCAGACCATCTGTCACTGTCCACGCATGAGTCATTCTCCCGGTACACAGGCTGTAGACAGGAGCGATATAAGGCTCCACGCCTCAAGATGTCTGAAAGTCTGTGGAGGAATGTCGGCCCATTCTTCCTAAAGAACGATACCGGAGAAGGTAGTGATGTAGGACGCTGGGGTATGGAGCGAAGCTGCTGTTCAGACTCATCCCAAAGGTGTTCCATTTGGTTCAGGGTGGGATGCTGGACAGGCCAGTACATTTGAGGAATGTTTGTCAACAAAGCATTGCCTCACAGATGCTGCTTTATGACAAGGCGCATTGTCATGCTGATACAAACGAATATAGTCTCCGAAGTATTCCTCTACTGTACGCAGTACACAGCACTGCAAAATGTGTCCATAATCTTCAAAATATAGCGTTTTATTAAGCATAATAAGGAGAATATGCCATAAACATGAGACACCACCCTACAGCAACATAACTTCCACTGTACTTAACTACATGTGTTGACTGGTAGCGTTCTCCAGTCATTCACCGAACCGAACACTTACATCGGATTACAACATGACGCTAAATCACTCATTTCCAGTCATCCACCATCCAGTGACGTCGCACTCTACACCATTTCGAGCGTCACTGAGCAGTGACTACAGAAATCTTTGGCTTATGAGGAGCTGCTCGAGCATTGTACAGCATTCTTTCTTTACTCCAGATGCACAGAACCGTGCTAGCTGGACTGCTGGTAGCAGTTCGTAACTCATGAATTATTCCCTCCGCTATCCCATGCGATTTTTACGACCATCCTCTGTAATGCTCGACGGTCGTTGTCTGTCAATACACAACACCTGCCTGGCCTTAATTTAACTGTGGTTCTTAATTTGCCTTTCCACTTCACAATCGCATCACCAAGAGTCGACTTGGGAAGCCTTGGAAGGGTTGAAACGTCCCTGATGGATTTGTTACACAGGTGACATCCATTGACTAGTCCATGTCCGAACCACTGAGCTCTTACTTGTCCTCTAATCACAACACAACACTCACCGCCTCCTTTTATATTGGCGGGGCCACATCTCGTGCCATGGAGTGGTCAATTTCGCATTACATAAAGGTGTCCGGTTACTTTCGATCAGATAGTAAAGAGACACATAATTTGTACCACACGTACGACATCAGAATGTTTGTGTGAAATAATTTTATGGAGGAAACACTCCTTTCAAGAATCTTGAGTTTTCGGCCACCGTTTGTGTCTGCATATTTTGCTCTGAAAGTGGTAAATAAAATATGTAAAGCTCTTTCTGTAATTTATTCAGTGGCAAAAAGTCAACGCAAAGTCCTGAAAACCTGAAGCGAAGCCGTGGAACTGCACCCGTTAAAGGAACAACGAGCTCGTGAGTTGGAAAGATCAATACAAGGAGTATGTCTTTCGACTCAAGCGCTATCAATTGCGATGCGCATGAACCAATAACCCTGTAGGCAGACCGTGATCACCACATTGCGTGACGACTCGTTGCTCGGACTGTGAAGGTGGCATATCTGTTTCAACAGCGAATTGATCTAGACTCATTCGGAGCTACCTTGGATAAAAGTTTGAGGACATGGTTGCGCCATTTAGTGCTTCATCCTGGCGAATTATTAGCATCTGCTCACAGAGTTGTGCTCGAAATGAAACCGAAACTTCGCAGAGCATCAGCTGAGTAGTGCGTAAACTGTAGCTCCAGATCAGTACTGCAACTAGCTGTTGTAGTGTGGCTGATAACAGTAGGCATAATCTGTATTGTACTGGTTTGAGGCTAGATGAAAGGGAGGATAGCCATACACTAGACAGTTAACTGATGATGGACAATAGGGAAAAGAATTGCGGCTTAAGACTGTGCGAGTGCCTATATGAGGTGTATTCAAGTTCTAAGGCCTCCGATTTTTTTTCTCCGGACTGGAAAGAGATAGAAACATGAGCATTGTTTCAAAATTAGGCCGCGTTCATTGTCGATACGTCCCAGAGATGGCAGCACCGTATGGCAGATGGAATTTTACCGCCAGTGGCGAGAATGAGAACTGTTTTAAATACTTAAAATGGCGACGTTTTCTTTACTTGAACAGCGTGCAATCATTCGTTTTCTGAATTTGCGTGGTGTGAAACCAATTGCAATTCATCGACAGTTGAAGGAGACATGTGGTGGAGTTATGGATGTGTCGAAAGTGCATTCGTGGGTGCGACAGTCTAATGAAGGCAGAACATCGTGTGACAACAAACCGAAACAACCTTGGGCTCACACAAGCCGGTCTCACATGATCGAGAAAGTGGAGAGAATTGTTTTCGGGGATCGCCGAATGACTGTTGAACAGATCGCCTCCAGAGTTGGCATTTCTGTGGGTTCTGTGCACACAATCCTGCATGACGACCTGAAAATGCGAAAAGTGTCATCCAGGTGGATGCCACGAATTCTGACGGACGACCACATGGCTGCCCGTGTGGCATGTTGCCAAGCAATGTTGACGTGCAACGACAGCATGAATAGGACTTTCTTTTCGTCGGTTGTGACAATTCATGAGACATGGATACCATTTTTCAATCCAGAAACAAAGCGCCAGTCAGCTCAATGGAAGCACACAGATTCACCGCCACCAAAAAAATTTCGGATAACCACCAGTGCTGAAAAAATGGTGGTGTCCATGTTCTGGGACAGCGAGGGCGTAATCCTTACCCATTGCGTTCCAAAGGGCACTACGGTAACAGGTGAATCATACGAAAGTGTTTTGAAGAACAAATTCCTTCCTGCACTGCAACAAAAACGTCCGGGAAGGGCTGCGCGTGTGCTGTTTCACCAAGACAACGTGCCCGCACATCGAGCTAACGTTACGCAACAGTTTCTTCGTGATAACAACTTTGAAGTGATTCCTCATGCTCCCTACTCACCCCACCTGGTTCCTAGTGACTTTTGGCTTTTTCCAACAATGAAAAACACTCTCCGTGGCCGCACATTCACCAGCCGTGCTGCTATTGCCTCAGCGATTTTCCAGTGGTCAAAACAGGCTCCTAAAGAAGCCTTCGCCGCTGCCATGGAATCATGGCGTCAGCGTTGTGAAAAATGTGTACGTCTGCAGGGCGATTACGTCGAGAAGTAACGCCAGTTTCATCGATGTCGGGTGAGTAGTTAATTAGAAAAAAAATCGGAGGCCTTAGAACTTGAATGCACCTCGCATGACCAGCTGCAATTTAAAAATTCCAAAACTAGTCAGTATGCGTTCCCGTTTCCATAATTTTAGGGTACTTTTAGTATTGGAGGTTTGAGGAATAGTGGAGGTATTTCACATCTTTATTAGGACAGTCAAGTCCAGACTGCATGATAGTGAAAAATATTCTACACGTTTCAGTAGCATATTCTCCATAGAAATTTCTACGTCGGATCAGAGAAACTACAGTAAAAGCTAATTTAAAATTGCAGTGATAATGGGAATAACACCATCGTGTATTACGGATTATGCGATGCACTTGGCTTTTAGCTCTGGGCGGTGCATTTACTGTACTGGACGCAAGTTTGGCGGCTTCCGTATAGTACCTGTCAGAGGTGTAACCGTAGAGAGTTGATGAATAATGAGTGCTTGTTCAGCGTCGTGTTTGTGTTGTTGATGAGGCTGGCTGAAGGGAGAGGCTGAAATCCGCATCCGCAACTAGTACACTCTTCTCGAATAGCATCGGACGGCCCCACTATCAGACACAGATCACCATCAACAGCATGCTACATTTTTTACATTTTATTAACACTAAAACAACCCAGTGAATAACTAAATTAGACAGTGAATTTTTATTGTTCTTTAAATTTCTTTCTCAGGGATATGCATGCACTAGCAGAAGCACTTGCCCTTCGGCTGTACAAGTTTTGAATACAACAGATTTTATTAGTTAAAACTGGTGATTTTGATCAGACGATGAATGATTTCGATGGTGCTACAGCTGATCTTATTTAGCAGTAGATTTTAATGTTGTATCTGTTGTCCTTATGCTGTAGGTGGTCTATGTGGGACTTGATAATCAGTTACAGGCAAAATATGGAAATGGCGTGGAAGCTACATTACCCGAAGGAAAGTGGAGGTGGTACATAAGTGAGAGGCTGAAGACAGAGCATTGGCCGCAGAAGAGAATTGTCATATCAGCAATAGGGGGTATGAGGTAGAGGAAGCGGTTCAGGCTGTAGTTGATGCAGACTGAATACAGTAGAAATGGAGATGCTGTATGTGCTGTGTGGGGGCGACATGCAATAAAGGTATGAAGTCGGAATAAAATGAAATGAGAATGGTTCTGAAAACACGCGACCATGGACTTCAGGGGTAACACGGAACAGGCAGCTAGTGCGATTTGTTGGAGTTTGTTGGGTCGCTCAAAAGAGATGGATATTTTGGGGTACACCTTGTTACAAAACAGTTATACTTTTAATGACGGGGGCACGGGACATGGGAAGTTGTCGAGTTCAGTGGTATGTCGACAGGACAGATGGGGATGGTTCGTTAATTTTTAATGTGACGAGGCTTAGCTCGGATGAGATAGGCTGCAGGGATTACATAGCGCGGGACATTGAAACATTGTTTGAGGGGATAATTAGTTTTGCAGCTCGGAAAAGTCAGAGGTTTCTTTAAGTCTTGAGTTCGGTGGTCATTGTAAACTGCCTGTGATTAAAGTAGCAGCACCGTGAAGGCGGCATGCAACAAATGTAAAACTGTCATCAAGTGTTCTACATGCTGGGATATACAAATGGTTAGCATTTCAGTGCAACCGCACAACATAGGCTGGACTAAAGCCATCTGCAATTTGTACATAAGGAAAGATCATGAGGCGGGTTTCTATATCAAAAATCGCATAGCGCATTTGAATGGTGTTGGTTTGTGACATGACCGTGTAAGTAAGAAACACATCTACCAACACATGGCATAATTCGACAGCGGCAGGATCGTAGTCTATCAGTCCATGACATTACTGCTCAAATTGCACGAGATCCCATGACTGGCATGCGAATATGGATTAAATGGGTTGAGGAGGGCCATAGTCAACGTCATGCAGAATTCCAAGGGTCGCACGCAAATAGCTCTCCAAGGAGCAGAGATTTTGTACAGCCAGCAGTGCTACGTCGTATAGTCACGTCACGTCATAGGTTTTTGCAGTACGAGAGGTACACCATGTGATCAATAGTATCCGGACACCCCAAAAACATACTTTTTTCATATTAGGTGCATTGTGATGTCTCCTACTGTCAAATACTCCATATCAGCGACCTCAGTAGTCATTAGACATCGTGAGAGAGCAGAATGGGACGTCTGCCGAACTAGGGACTTCGAACGTGATCAAATGACTTGTGTAATACGTCTGCACGCGAGATTTCCATACTCCTAAACATCCATAGATCCACTGTTTCCGATGTGATAGTGAAGTGTAAAAGTGAAAAGACACGTGCAGCGCAAAAGCAGAGACCGCCGACAGTTGAAGAGGGTCGTAATGTGCAATACGCAGACATCTATCCATACCATCACGGGGGAATTCCAAACTGCATCAGGATCCACTGCAAGTACTGTGGCAGTTAGGCGGAAGGTGAGAAAACTTAGATTTCATGGTCGAGCGGGTGCTTATAAGCCACGCATCACGCCAGTAAATGCCAAACGACGCCTCACTTGGTGTCAGGAGCGTAAACATTGGACGACTGAACAGTGGAAAATCGTTGTGTAGAGTGACGTATCACGATACACAATGTGGCGATCCGACGACAGGGTGTGGGTATGTCGAATGCTCAGTGAACGGTATCTGCCAGTGTGTGTAGTGCCAACAGTAAAATTCGGAGGAGGTGGTGTTATGGTGTGGTTGTGTTTTTCATGGAGGGCGCCTGCACCCATTGTTGTTTTGCGTGGCACTATCACAGCACAGGCCTACACTGATGTTTTAAGCACCTTCTTGCTTCCCACTGTTGACGAGTAATTCGGAGATGGTGATAGCATCTTTCAACTCGATCGAGCACCTGTTCATAATGCACTACCTGTGGCGGAATCGTTACAGGACAATACATCCCTGTAATGTACTGGCCTGCACCGAGTCCTGATCTGAATCCTGTAGAACACCTTTGGGATGTTTTGGAACGCCGACTTCGTGCCAGGCCTCGCCGACCGACATCGATACCTCTCCTCAGTGCAGCACTCGGTGAAGAATGGGCTGCCATTCCCCAGGAAACCTTCCAGCACCTGATTGAACGTATACCTGTGAGATTGGGAGCTGTGATCAAGGCTAGCACCACATTGAATTACAGCATTACGGAGGAGGGCGCCACGAACTTGTAAGTCATTTTTAGCCAGGTCTGAAACAGTGACAGTCAGCATAGGGGTTGTTGCGGCTTCCTTTGATGCAGTAGCAAAGGAAAGCGCGCCAAAAGGAGTGGTGAGTTCAAAGACAAGACTGGAAGATCTAGTATGACAAAAGAAAAAACAAATAAGTTAAATATATTTCAATTCTTTCAATTTTAATCTGATAATTATAGTGCTTCATACTAGAATGTCGTGTTCCCAGTTTGGCACAACTTAGCCACAGGAAACACGAAAGCGGTCGAAGACGTCCGTCTTCTGGTCGGCTCCTGATCGTTGTCAGAAGAAGGGTAGTTTTTGATTACGCAAAGGCTTCTATTATTTGGGAAAGAACAACCCGGATTTCTTTATGTAATGGGACCTTTAACAATGAACAATACAGAAATTGTATTTGCAAATGAAATCATTAATAAACGGGGCAGCTATGAGTTGTATAGAAGACAAGGAGCGGCCTTCTGTCTACGACCAGGATGCCGCAGTATTCTCTGCTGTAGTAAAGGCTGTATGATAATTACAAAAATAATATGACATGGAGGTAAAAAAAAACATATAAAGGAAAAGAATAGAATAAGAAATTTGGTAAACACTAAATATATTCAAACAATTCTCACAAGCAATTAGGGCTTATTTATAAACAGTATAACTTACATAAGTACTTTTCTAACCGTACGGTGCGATCAGATTTCAGCTATCTCCTTGGTTCACGTTTTTGTCACAAATTACAGTCATTACTTTTCTCCTTCCTTCAACACAATTCTTGCACCGTTCAACACCTTCATGACAATAACTCGCCGGTTTATAGTATCGAACATAAATTACTCGAATTTTATTAATTAATAATGTTGTCTGCACGCTGGCAAGGCCGCTCACTTTTATGGCTTAAAGTCGACCTTCTTTACGCTTTCACATTACAAGCTGAAGTACGATAAAATCTGAAGACCTACAAAAGGTTTTACTGTCATCTTTTATTTAGATCGAACCGGAACGTTCAGTTCAGCTTCTGTTAAATTATTTCTTGGACTGCGCAATCGATGTATTAGCGTCCGCGCTAGATGCGCATTTTTACAGTTACGTAAATTGTATAAAACAAATGTCTTTCAAGGAATAGGTCTCATCTCATAAGTTGATCATTTAATATACAGATAGGTGAATGCCTTTCCAAGGGTACTCACAGCTTTCATACGACGGAAATCCCAATAATATTACAAACAGGAGTGGCATCACTTCATTCTTTCCGGATGTATGTGAAGCAATACGATGGACGTACCCATGCGTTAAGGTTCCAAGGAGAATGGTCGTTACCAGGTTGCACTCATTGTCGTCATACAGGCTCAACACCTGTGTTGATGGTATAGGTTGCCACTCCGTACAGAACACTATCTCCTCTCACTCGCATAGCTGGTGCTTGAACAGATGCAGTTGTATTTCTGATACTTTAAGGGCGATAGTTGTTCCCGACCTTCGACGTCGTCATGAGGTTATTTTCAACAAGTTAACGCAGGACAGCATGTTGTGCTGACCTAACTCGATAGCGGGGATGTTAAAGTGTTGCCCTAGCCAACATGATCTCCAGCTCTCTCAACCGCTGAAAAGATTTGGTCGTGGGCTGCTGAGAGACTGGCAGGGCAACACACACACGCACATCACTACGACTGATGGACTCTGGCATAAAGTTTCGCCTCCTCTACACTCCCTGGCCTTCTAGTATGTACGAGGGTGAGTCAAATGAAAACCTTAAATACTTTTTTAAATATTATTTATTGTGCAGAAGTGGTAAAAAGCTGTATCACTTTTCAACATAATCTCCCCCACGCTCAATGCAAGTCCTCCAGCGCTTACAAAGTGCATAACTTCCTTTAGAAGAAAATACTTTTAGTAGTCCGCGCAACTACTCATGCACCGCGTGGCGTACCTCTTCATCAGAACGGAACTTCTTTACTCCCGTTGCGTCTCTGAGTGGTCCAGATATATGGAAATCACTCGGGGCATGGTCTGGTGAGTATGGTGGATGAGGAAGACACTCAAAATGCAGGTCTGTGACTGTTGCAACCGTTGTACGGGCAGTGTGGGGCCTTGCATTGTCATGTTTCAAAAGGACACCTGCTGACAGCAATCCACGTCGCTTTGATTTGATTGCAGGCTGCAGATGATTTTTTAGGAGATATGTGTATGATGCACTGGTGACAGTGGTCCCTCTAGGCATGTAATGCTCCAAAATGACGCCTTTTTCGTCCCAAAAGAGAGTCAGTGTAACCTTCCCTGCTGATGGTTCTGTTCGAAACTTCTTTGGTTTTGGTGGTGAGGAATGCTGCCATTCCTTACTCGCTCTCTTCTTTTCCGGTTGGTGGAAGTAAACCCAGGTTTCGTCCTCAGTAACGATTCTTGCAAGGAAGCCATCACCTTCTCGTTCAAAGCGCCGAAGAAGTTCTTCACAAGTATCAACACGTCGTTCTCTCATTTCAGGAATCAGCTGCCGTGGCACCCATCTTGTAAACACTTTGAGAAACTGGAGCACATCATGCACAAAGTGGTGTGCTGACCCATGACTAATCTGTAAACATGCTGCAATGTCATTCAGTGTCACTCGGCGGTTTTCCTTCACTATTTCTTCAACTGCTGCAGTGTTCTGTGGAGTCACAACTCGTTGTGCCTAACCTGGACGAGGAGCGTCTTCCACTGAAGTCACACCATTTGCGAACTTCCTATTCCATTCGTAGACTTGCTGCTGTGACAAACATGCATCACCGTACTGAACCTTCAATCGTCAATGAATTTCAATAGGTTTCATACCTTCACTACGCAAAAACCAAATAACAGAACGCTGTTCTTCCCTGGTGCAAGTCACAAGTGGGGCGGCCATCTTTATACTGATACTGCGACGGTGTGTGTGCATCTGCACTATGCTGCCACCTACAGGCCATTCTACACGCTGTTTGTAGCACGCTTACCAACTTACAGGACAACGGCGCTAAATTTCGATTTGTTCTTACAAATTTAAGGTTTTCATTTGACTCACCCTCTTATATTTCATGTAGTCCATAAGGGCTGTATTCGCCGCAGTGCCTGTTCCTTCGGACATGCATATGTGCCCAAACGAATATTGCATCCTTCTTGTGAACAACACAGGCACTGCAATATCGTATCGTCCTTACGTACTGCTCAAGATGATAATTACTGGAAACTCTGTCTCTAACATCAGTATGGCATAAAACAGTATCTGCTGCAGTGCAATAATACATGTTGTGGGTACCTTAGTTCGTCACAGTCACATTTATCCGTAGGGGGCTTCAAAATTCTTTTACGGTATTAGGGGTATGGGCCGAGTTCAATTAGAATGCGTACCATTCACGCACCAGGATTTAAACTACGCGGATGAAGTATTCCGTTTACATGTTACGGACGGTGCTGCTATCTCGTCCAATAGGACTTAACTGGGACAAACGCTGTTAACTTCAGACAGTGTCCCAATATCTAACCTTCAGGAACTATGCACTCTCACCTTCTTCCCCTTTGGAAGACAGATTCAAGTGGCAAATGTTTCTCTTGCCGCCATAATTCGAACAAATTGTCTCCAGGTCGAAGGTTTCTGCGCCAATGCGTATATCCCATACAGGGATTAGTGAACACAGGGCCGTCGTAGCGAGATTGAATATTGTAATGCTCAAATCCTCCACAAATAAGCGAAAAATATACCTACTCAAAAAAGCAGATAAAAAATCACTTGACGACTTCCTGAGAGACAATCACCACTCATTCCAAATTAATAACATAAGTGTAGACCAGATGTGGCTTGAATTCGAAGAAATAGTATCGGCAGCAATTGAGAGATTTATACCTAATAAATTAACAAACGACGCAGCTCATCCTCCTTGGTACACAAAGCGGGTCAGAACACTGTTGCAGAAACAACGGAACGAACATGCCAAATTTAAACAGACGCAAAATCCCCAAGATTGGCGATCTTTTACAGAAGCTCGAAATTTAGTGCGGACTTCAGTGCGAAATGCTTATAACAGTTTCCATAACGAAACTTTGTCTCGACACCTGGCAGAAAATCCAAAGAGAATCTAGTCGTATGTGTAGAATGTTAGCGGCAAGAAACAATCAATGCTGCGCCATAGCAATGGAGATACTATTGAAGTCAGTGCTGCCAAAGCAGAGTTACTAAACACAGCCTTCCGAAATGCCTTCACAAAAGAAGACGAAGTAAATATTCCAGAATTCTAATCGAGAACATCTGCGAACGTGAGTAACGTAGAAGTAAATATCCTCGGAGTAGTGAAGCAACTTAAATCACTTAATAAAAGCAAGTCTTCTGGTCCAGACTGTATACCAATTAGGTTCCTTTCGGAGTATGCTGATGCATTAGTTCCATACTTAACAATCATATACAACCGTTCGCTCGACGAAAGATCCGTACCCAAAGACTGGAAAGTTGCACAGGTCACACCAATATTCAAGAGAAGTAGTAGGAGTAATCCACTAAATTACAGGCCCATATCGTTAACGTCGATATGCAGCAGGATTTTGGGATATACATTGTGTTCAAAAATTATGAATTACCTCGAAAAAAACTGTCTATTGACACACAGACAACATGGGCTTAGAAAACATCGTTTCTGTAAACACAACTACCTCTTTATTCACATGAAGTGCTGAGTGCTGTTGACAAGGGATTTCAGATCGATTGCGTATTTCTGGATTTCCGGAATGCTTTTGACACTGTACCACACAAACGGCGTGTAGTGAAATTGCGTGCTTATGGTATATCGTCTCAGTTATGAGACTGGATCCGTGATTTCCTGTCAGAGAGGTCACAGTTCGTTGTAATTGACGGAAAGTCATCGAGTAAAACAGAAGTGATTTCTGGCGTTCCCCAACGTAGTGTTATAGGCACTTTACTGTTCCTTATCTATATAAACGATTTGGGAGACAATCCGAGCAGCCATCTTAGGTTGTTTGCAGATGACGCTGTCGTTTATCGTCTAATAAAGTCATCAGAAGATAAAAACAAATTGCAGAACGATTTATAAAAGATATCTCAATGGTGCGAAAATTGGCAGTTGACCCTAAATAACAAAAAGTGTGTGGTCATCCACATGATCGCTAAAAGGAATTCGTTAAACTTCGGTTACACGATAAATCAGTCTAACCTAAAAGCCGTAAATTCAGTTAAATACCTAAGTATTAAAATTAAGAAGAACTTAAATTGGATGGAACACATAGAAAATGTTGTGGGGAAGGCTAACCAAAGAATGCGTTTTATTGGCAGGACACTTGGAAAATGTAACAGATCTACTAAGGAGACTGCCTGCACTACGCTTTTCCGTCCTCTTTTAGAATACTGCTGCGTGGTGGGGGATCTTTACCAGATAGGACTGACGGAGTACATCGAAAAATATCAGATAAGGGCAGCACGTTTTGTATTATCGCGAAATGTGGGAGAGAGTGTCACAGAAATGATACAGGATTTGTGGACACCGACCAACATAGGGAGAAACGATCACAACGATAAAATAAGGGAAGTCAGAGCTCGTACGGAAAGATATAGGTGTTCATTCTTTCCGCGCGCTATACAAAATTGGAATAATAGAGAATTGTGAAGGTGGCTCGATGAGCCCTCTGCCAGGCACTTGAATGTGATTTGCAGAGTATCCATGTAGATGTAGATGTAGATCAGTTTTATCACAGAGGTGGTGTGGGAAACAATGGAATAGGCCTACACTGAAGTAAAAATTTATGGACGAAAGTAACATTCACATCATGTGCCTCTGCCAAGTAACATAGCTCGATGGAACTTGGACCATATGTAGAAAGAACTGCTACAGTATAAGGAAGTACACTACAGGAGGTAAGTGAAAGAAATACACAATGACCCGAACACTTCTAATCAAAGACAGTAACTTCACTAAAGTCACCGGGTTTTATGATGGTCCTCTAGATATTGCAAAAGGCGTGACATGGTTCTTAATAAGGTGTGTGATCACCGCGGACAGCAGTGTATGGTCTACAATGTACTCCCATGGTTGCCACAAGATTGGTAAGGAGTTCTTGCGGTAGGGCGTTCCATTCATGCATCAGCGCTGTTCAAAAGTGATGGACGGTCGTTTGTGCATGTGGACGTGCTTTAGTACGTTCCCCAACGCATCCCACACGTGCTCCATGTGATTAAAGTCGGGGAAACGGGCAGTCCAATTCATTCGCTGAATACTTTTCGTTCCAAGAGCTCCTTCACCTGAACCACCAGGGTTTCCCAGAAAGTAGTGCACCGCACTTTTTTTTTCTCTCTCTCAACCAAAAACAATGCTACGAATGCGAAAAGTTACGTATGTGTCCGCCGCTCGTGGTCTCGCGGTAGCGTTCTCGCTTCCCAAGCACGGGGTCCCGGGTTCGATTCCCGGCGGGGTCAGGGATTTTCACCTGCCTCGAGATGACTGGGTGTTTGTGTTGTCCTCATCATTTCATCATCATCCAGGAAAGTGGCGAAATTGGACTGAGCAAAGATTGGGTAATTGTACGGGCGCTGATAACCACGCAGTTGAGCGCCCCACAAACCAAACATCATCGTCAAGTTACGTATGTATTATTTCAAGTCTCCTGAGTGAGCACCCCAAGCTTCCATCACTTTCGACAGATAGCGTAGCTGCAGAATAGTTTCATAATGGCGTCAGTAGGTGATGTACGGTACGAGCAACGCGACGCCGTTGAATTTCTCACTGCAGAGAAAGAAACCGTGGGGAACATTCAAAAATGCTTGTCTATGGAGCATCTGCTGCCGACAGAAGTACACCTACTAAGGAGACTGTCTACACTAAGCTTGTCCGTCCTCTTTTAGAATACTGCTGCACGGTGTGGGATCCTTACCAGATAGGACTGACAGAGTACATCGAAAAAGTTCAAAGAAAGGCAGCTCGTTTTGTATTATCGCGAAATGTGGGAGAGAGTGTCACAGACATGATACAGGATTTGGGATGGACATCATTAAAAGAAAGGTGTTATTCGTTGCGACGGAATCTTCTCACGAAATTCCAATCACCAACTTTCTCCTCCGAATGCGAAAATATTTTGTTGACAGCAACCTTCATAGGGAGGAACGCTCACCACGATAAAATAAGGGAAATCAGAGCTCGTACGGAAAGATGTAGGTGTTCATTCTTTCCGCGCGCTATACGAGATCGGAATAATAGAGAATTGTGAAAGAGGTTCGATGAACCCTCTGCCAGGCACTTCAGTGTGATTTGCAGAGTATCCATGTAGATGTAAATGTAGATGAATTACTCGCTGGGCACAGAGAGTGAGATCATCAGAAGGCGGTTCGCCGGAGCTCACGATTTGCCGCGGTCGGGGAGACCATCCCCGGCTGTCGCACCTGACATGTTGCAGCGAACTGATGTAGTCTGCGGGGACAGACGCATTACGATTCTGCCCCTTAGCGCTACATCTATCAGTCGGCAAACGAAGTGTGGATGCAACTATCCGCACTCTTGGATATCAAAAGTATGTGCAAGATGGGTCCCGTAGTGTCTAACGGTGGATCACAAATCGCAAGAAAAAAAATTTGCTTGATATGTTGGACCGTTTTGCAGCAAAGGGGGAGGCCTTCTTGTTCTAAATTGTGACAGATGATGAAACTTGTGTTCACCATTTTGATCCCGAAACAAAACGACAGTCGATGGAATGGCGCTGTTTCCACTCGCCACAGAGGAAAAAATTCAAAGCAACTGCCTCCTCCGGTAAGGTCGGGATCACCGTGGTCTGGGACTGTGAAGGTGTGATTCTCATCGATGTGATGCCAAGAGGCGGTACCATTAATTCAGAAGCATATGTGAACAAAACTCAAGACGCGCTTCCGGTGACCTCGGCGCCACAGCAACCCAGGAGGCGTTTTGCTGCAACACGATAACGCTCGGCCTCACACAAGTCTGACGACTGCTAAACACACCGCAAAACAGGGTTGGACAGTGTTACCCCACTCACCCTGCAGCCCTGACCTAGCCGCTCGGACGTCCACTTGTTTGGTCTATTAAAGGATGCCATTCGTGGAAGACATTTTGAGGAGGATGAGGAGGTGATTCACACAATGAAGCACTGGCTTTGGCAGCAGGACAAGGACTGGTACCGACAGGGCATACACGCCTTCGTTTCACTCTGGAGGAAGACCATAGAACGGGATGGAGATTACATGAAAAAATAGGGTGTGTAGATAAAGCACCAGTCACTCGTGTGTATAATTCTCATGATATTCAGTAAAGAATTATTGAACAAAAAATGCGATGCATTACTTTCTTGGTAACCCTCGTATTCGACACGGTCGCGCGTTGTCGTCCATAAAGAAATGAAGTTAGGTTCGAATGTATGTCTGCAAAGACGGCCATGGGAAGCAGAACTGTGTCACAATAACGTTGACCGCTAAGTGTACCGTGTTCAAAATTTCGGAGGTCAGTGCCCCCATCCAACAATATGCCTCACCATACCACTAGCAGTTGGACCACCAAAAAAATCATGTTCGACAATGTTCCAGGGTGTACAACGTGTTCCCCCCTCTCTCCATATGAGGTTAAGTGCAGGATCACAGCTCAGATTGAATCTGCTATCATGCGAGAACAGCACGCGCCCTCACTCCTCGTTGGTGCAATCCCTATGCTTTTGGCACTAATGCAAGCGGTGCCACCAGTGTCATCGGAACACAACGTACCACCCCCATGCAGTCGCAGTTCCACTGTGGAGCCCGAGACTGCTTCTTTTGCAATTCTGTCAAATCTGGTTGCACCTGCTGCATGACGTGGGTCCCTTTTCATCTATTGCACACCGCGGCGATCATATGTTTCTACAGCTGACTGAGGTCGACCACCTCCTCTCGTTTGGGAAGCAGTACCTGTGGTTCGGAATGCTAACCATCCACGTGAGCAATACCAAACTCCTGGGCTACAGTCACCATTCTTCATCCTTCTTCTAGTTTCTCGATGACTCTTCCCCGTGTGAATTTAACAAGGTGTTGTTTCTGGCCATGTTGTAATGAAGTAACTGGTTGGTGACTGACACACACTGTCCATCACACTTTCCATTAATTGCCCCGTGTTCAGGGTGCCAGCCCCTTTTGGAGCTATAGTCACACTCATCTTACGCCATGTGACGTCAAGCTTTCCATCGTGACTGGGAGACGTCTGGCGACTTGCTCCCACACTTTCATTTCCAAATAGTAAATAATATATTATGTTTTTTATCTACAATATTTGATCAAAAGTATCCGGACACCTAGCTGAAAATGACTTACAAGTTCGTGGCGCACTCCATCGGTAATCCTGGAATTCAATATGGTGTTGGCCCACCCTTAGTCCTGATGACAGCATCCACTCTCGCAGGAATACGTTCAATCAGGTGCTGGAAGGTTTCTTGGGGTATGGCAGCCCATTCTTCACGGACTGCTGCACTGAGGAGAGGTATCGATGTCGGTCGGTGAGCCTAGCACTAAGTTGGCGTTCCAAAACATCCCAAAGGTGTTCTATAGGATGCAGGTCAGGACTCTGTGCAGCCCAGTCCATTACAGGGATGTTACTGTCGTGTAACCACTCCGCCACAGGCCGTGCATTATGAACAGGTGCTCGATCGTGTTGAAAGATACAATCGCCACCCCCGAATTGCTCTTCAACAGTCTGAAGCAAGAAGGTGCTGAAAACATCAGTGTAGGCCTGTGCTGTGATAGTGCCACGCAAAACAACAAGGGGTGCAAGCCCCCCCCCCACCCCACCCATGAAAAACACGAAAACACCATAACACCACTGTCTCCGAATTTTGCTGTTGGCTCTGTACACGCTGGCAGATGACGTTCACCGGGCATTCTCCATACCCACACGCTGCCACCGGATCGCCACATGGTGTACCGTGATTCTTCAGTCGCCGGCCGGAGTGGCCGAGCGCTTCTAGGCGCTACAGTCTGGAACCGCGCGACCGCTGCGGTCGCAGGTTCGAATCTTGCCTCGGGCATGGATGTGTGTGATGTCCTTAGGTTAGTTAGGTTTAAGTAGTTCTAAGTTCTAGGGGACTGATGACCTCAGAAGTTTAGTCCCGTAGTGCTCAGAGCCATTTTTTTTTATTCTTCACAACGTTTTTCCCTGTTCAATCATCCAATGTTAACGCTCCTTACACGAAGCGAGGCGTCGTTTGGATTTACCGGCGTGATGTGTGGCTTATGTGCAGTCGCTCAACCATGAAATCCAAATTTTCTCACCTGCCGCCTAATTGTCACAGTACTTGCAGTGGATCCTGATGCCGTTTGGAATTCCTGTGTGATGTTCTGGATAGATGTCTGCCTTTTACACATTACGACCCTCTTCAACTGTCGGCGGTCTCTGTGAGTCAACAGGCGAGGTCGGCCTGTACTCTTTTGTGCTGTACGTACCCCTTCACGTTTCCACTTCACTAATACATCAGAAACAGTGGACCTAGGGATTCTTAGGAGTGTGGAAATCTCGCGTACAGACGTATAACACAAGTGACACCCAGTCACCTGACCACGTTCGAAGTCCGTGAGTTCCGCGGAGCGCCCCATTCTGCTCTCTCGATGTCTAATGACTATTGAGGTCGCTGATATGAAGTACCAGGCAATAGGTGACAGCACAATGCACCTAATATGAAAAACGTATGTTTTTGCGGATGTCCGGATACTTTTGATCACATAGTGTATGTCGTCCTGAAGTTTTGCAGAACAGTGAAAATGAAGAGTCTGTATTCGACTGTGTGAAAGATTCGTACACAGCTAGTCGCGTAGTGAAGTACAGTTATATTCCAGATTTGACGTCTTATCAACAGCAGTTTCGTTACTGAATTTATAAGGAGTGATCCCAAGTTTCCATTTCAGGGCATTTCTGCAGCGTATACGCGAAGTAACCCGACTACAGATCGAGTGTATAAGCACCAACATGTTGGCAAGGGATTAGTGTCTTTCCGACGTGCGTGCAGTAAATGCTTAAACGTAAACTATGGCGACGTTATTGACAACTACAGGAACAAGTTACTGTTAATCGTTTCTTGGATGCCTGAGGAGAAACACCGGTAAACATTCATCGGGGAAGGAGAAAGTGTATGGGGCAGCATGTCTATCGAAAACCACCGTTGTGGAATGGTGCACCAAGTACATGATAATGCATGTTCCCTTATCGCAAATGTCGTAACGCAGAAGTTACCCCAACTCAAGTGGGAGACACAGAGTACTCGCCTTGTGGTACTGATCTCTCTCAATGCTATTATTACGCCTTCGGTCCCTTAAAAAAAGGACTTTAAGAGTCGAAGATTCTAGTCGGACTTGGATGTGCAGCAGGCAGTTATGGACTTCTTCCCGAAATGGGACATGATGTTTTACCAAACCTGGTGCGTCTGTGGACGTTTGTGTCAATGCTTATGGCGATTTTACCTCAATTTTATACCGATTCTGGACCCTACGGCCTTCAAACAGAAACTTTTTGATCGCCCCTAGCAATTTTTTGAAGGACGAGCAGGGGGTTGGTGCAGAATTACATTTGTATCGCCTCGCAAAGTTTTGCACATTAGCAATAACGCTATACCAAAGCAACGATGGCAAGTGATTGATACACTGATTCTTTATCTCGGATTTAAAGATGCCGGATCACTCTAACTACGAATATTAATTATGGGCGTTTAGATGTCATTTGTCTTCTTCTGCATGCGTTAGACGAATGCTACATTGAGGTTATGTAAAGTTAATTGATTCCAAGGTAGTCCATCACTTAGAATTTGTGTGTGCCCGGTCACCGTCCCATCGAGAGAGTAGTAGTCGTCTATAATTTGATACACGAGACATATTGACGTCTTAGAAACATAATTCAAATTTAACAGTAGTTTTGTCTATTACGGGATGTTACTGTTGCGGTCTTCGGGACGAAGAGTGTTTTGATACCGCTCTCCAGCTGCACTAGCCTGTGCGAGTTTCTTCATCTCCGAATAACTACTGCTACATACATATTTCTAAATCTTTATACTGTATACATCTCTTGGTCTTCATCCACGATTTTTACCTCCCTCACTCCCTTCCAATCCTAAATTGGTGATCGCTGGATGTTTCAGAATGTGTTCTCTCAACCGATGCCTTCTTTTTGTCAAGTTGTGTCAAACATTTCTTGCCTCGCCAATTCGATTCAGTACTTCCTCATTAGTTAAGTGAAAGAGCCATCCAAACTTCAGCAGTCTTCTGTAGCACCACATTCAGAAAGCTTCTATTCCCTTTTTATCTAAACTGTTTATCGTCCATGTTTCACTTCCATACATGTGTACACTCCAGACATATACCTTCAGAAGAAGAGTTCCTAACACTTACATCTATATTCGATGTTAACAAATTTCTCTTCCTCAGAAACGCTTTTCTTTTCATTGCCAGTCTACATTTTATATCCTTTCTACTTAGTCCATCATCTTTTATTTTGCTTCCCAGATAGCAAAACTCATCTGCTTCGTTAAGTGTCTCGTTTACTAGTCTGATTCCCTTAGCATCGCCTGATTTAATTCGACTACATTTCATTATTCTTGTTTTGCTTCTGTCACTGTTCGTCTTATATCCTCTTTTCATGACACTCTACACTCTGTTCAGCTGCTCTTCCAAGTCCTTTGCTGTCTCTGACAGAACTACAATATTATCGGCAAACATTTTATTCCTTCTCCCTGAACTTGATTCCTACTCCAAATTTTTTCAGTTTACTTTATTACTTGCTCAATGTGCAGATTGAATAACGTAGGGGATAGGCTACAACCCTGTTTCATTCCCTCATCAACCACTGCTTCCCTTTCATGTCCCTCGACTCTTATGACTGCCGTCTGGTTTCTGTATAAGCTGTAAATAGCTTTTGGCTCCCTGTATTTTATCCCGGCTACCTTCAAAATTTCAGAGAGAGTATTCAAGTCAACACTGTCAAAAGCTTTCTTTAACTCTACAAATGCTATGAATGTAGGTTTGCCTTTCCTTAACCAATTACCCGATAAACTGTTCTTATTTTATACCAGTCACGGACTCCAATACTTTTTGAAACAAATGTTCCGGAGATTAAGTTTTTGATACAAAATGATGCAGCAGAGTGTAGAAAACGACGATGTCAGTGGCAGGCCTATGAAATGAGTTAGGTAAACAGCTTCACCGGTGGCTGGAGTAAGAGCTTACGTGGCTATTTCTGGGAGCGCTGAGCGCGGAGCGGGTAGGCACACGTGTGTGACGAGGGAGCTGCGGATGGCAGTGCAGTTCAAAGAAGGCCGCCGAGGCAGCTGTCCGCAGCCGCCTTGAAGACCTTCTAGTTCTCAACACACAGGCAATTCCGTTATGAGGTTTCACCAGTTCCCCTGCCATATCCGTAAGACACAACTGAAGCGAACGGGACGATCAAGAGGAGTTACAGGCTTTTGCCGGAAACAATTACTTTCGCAGGCGTTTATCCAGTTACAAAAGAGTAAGCAGCGATCTAGTTTTCTTTGTATTAATGATATCACGGGACAAGTTGTTTTCCCCCGACACTGTAAGTTTATTACAATTGTTTCTTTTATTCCAGTCTATAAAAGCAAAGACTGTCTTCAGACTATCGATTTCGGCTTAGTGAATTAATTAAAGGTATGCAAAAGAAGAGAAGCGGAAATTTGATGAACAACTACTATACAAACAAGTCTGAGTCACACATGGACGCGTGGTGTCTGAACATACAAAATCATGACCACATTGTTACTTTCATAACCATCTTCCATCATTCAGTCGTTACGAATAGCACAGTTGAATGCAATGTGCAGTTTGACTATCTATACGCTATGTGATAAAAAGTATCTGGACACCCCCAAAAACATACGTTTTTCATATCAGGTGTATTTTGCTGCCACCTACTGCCAGGTACTCCAGGGACCTCAGTAGTCAGACATCGTGGGAGAGCAGAATGTGGCGCTCCGCGGAACTAATTGACTTCGAACGTGGTTAAGTGATTGGCTGTCACTTGTGTCATACGTCTGTATGCGAGATTTCCACACTCCTAAACATCCCTAAGTCCATTGTTTCCGATGTGATAGTGAAGTGAAAACGTGAAGGGACACGTACAGCACAAAAGCGTACAGGCCGAGCTCGTCTGTTTACTGACAGAGATCGCCGACAGTTGAGGGGGGTCGTAGTGTGTAATAGGCAGACATCTATCCAGACCATCGCACAGGAATTCCAAACTGCATCAGGATCCACTGCAAGTACTGTGATAGTTAGGCAGGAGGTGAGAAAACTTTGATTTCATGGTCGAGCGGCTGCTCATAAGCCACACATCGCACTGGTAAGTGCCAAACGACGCCTCGCTTCGTGTAAGGAGCGTAAACATTGGGCGATTGAACAGTGGAAAAACTTTGTGTGTAGTGACAAATCACGGTACACAATGTCGCGATTCGATGGGAGGATGTGGCGAATGCCCGATGAATGTCATCTGCCAGTGTGTGTAGTGCCAACAGTAAAATTCGGAGGCCGTGGTGTTATGGTGTGGTCGTGTTTTTCATGGAGGTGGCTTGCACCGTTTGTTGTTTTGCGTGGAACTATCACAGTACAGGCTTATATTGGACATTTTAAGCACTTTGTTTCCCACTGTCCGAGAGCAATTCGGGGATGGCGATTGCATGTTTCAACACGATCGAGTATCTGTTCATAATGCACGGCCTGTGGCGGAGTGGTTACACGACAATAACGTCCCTGTAATGGACTGGACTGCACAGAGTCCTGGCCTGAATGCTACAGAACACCTTTGGGATGTTTTGCAACGCCGACTTGGTGCCAGGCCTCACCGACCGACATCGATACCTCTCCTCAGCGTAGCACTCCGTGAAGAATGGGCTGCCATTCCCCAAGAAACCTTCCAGCATCTAATTGAACGTATGCCTGTGAGAGTGGAAGCTGTCATAAAGGCTAAGGATGGGCCAACACCATACTGAATTCCAGCATTACCGATGGAGGGCGCGACGAACTTTCAAGTCATTTTGAGCCAGGTGTCTGGATACTTTTGATTACATGGAGTATCAAAGAAGTCTGTATGACAGAATGTAGACTGATGCAAAATAGACAACTAAAAGAGAGGTGTAAATCTGAGGTATGATCTATCAGACGAGCGAACTGGGAGATGTTTGTTCTTGAAAACCTGCCCTTAGATCTCTGGGGCACGTCCTATAAAACTGTAATGGATAAAATAAGATCCCCCAATGCTCTATCCACAATCAAGAGTAACGGTCGGATGACAAAAAACTGAAGGGACTCCGTTGAAGTACCCCTTCATGTTGTTCTTCTAAATAACGAAGAAAAGGAGGACACTGAATGTTACAAATAATTTAAATCTAACTTTGAAGAGTCGTATGACAGTGCTGCCACCGTATACCCGTGTACAGATATAGAGGTTGCTGGAATTGTATGTGGTATGAAAGTAAAGGAGGCATGGTACCGATGACAAATCGTTTGAGGTACTACAGTCATTAAGTCCCAGTGTAGTTCCTCATATGAGCAGGATAATTAATGAAGGTAGTATCCAGGATCACTTTCTGAAATGTTGGAAAATGGCAGAAACAGTCATTATATAAAAAAAGGAAACAAGAAAGATCACACCTAATTAATGCAATGGTTAAGATTTTGGGAAAAGTGCTAATCAATATATTAAAATGCCACAGAATTCTAACAGGATTAAATAACGTTCAGAATGGATTCAGGAAAGGTGAATGATCTGAGGGTTCAATTAATAAGAGACAAAATATGTAGTATATAGAATGATAGACACATCTGGAGCGCTTGATAACTTAAGGAATCCTTCATTCTCTAAAAGACTAACGGAACAGGCTGCCCAAGAATGTTACACCACTGCCTACTGCATTGCTGCAAAAATCGGTATTTGACGCTGTCAGGTCCCACATCAACAGTTAAAAAATGCATCACGAAAGGATGCCCTCAGAGCTCTCTTTGCTGTCCCGACTTCGTAGAAGTTAACTTAGAAATACTTCTCGGTAGATCACAAGCAGTCAGGAATTGTTAGAAGTTCTTGCATATACTGATCAGTTGGTACTTTTGGTGAAAGCGAAAAGTCCAGATTCGCTAGAAAATAAATGTGGCGAACTTATTGGTATCTTGAACGAGTGGTGCTCACAGGTGCGACTCAAGGTCGCTCCACAAAAATCGACATACAGGGTGAAGAAAAAATGACGCACTTGGAGGTCAGAATGCGATTCCTCAATTCCGAGTCAAGACGAAAGTTTACGTAGCAGAATGAGATCGGGTGCATTTTGAAAACACATGTATAAAAAAGGAGCAGCTAGAAACGGTGTCACATCGTCCAGCGCATCGGAATGTACAGAGGAACATGTTACTCTGCACTACAGTACCAGCCGTCACAGCTCACTGAGTGCCCTGCTGGGACATCAAATCCACGTCCATCACCGAGCTATGGTTCGAATAATCGTCACGTTCCTTTTTTGTTTTTTAGCGTCCGTTCCCTTGGTCTCATCGTTTATAAGCGGGATATAGTTTTGTCTCATGATAATAGCCTATCATATGACAGTGTGATCGATTAAACTGCATGCAGGTGTCCAAGAACCGCACAGTGCACAACCATAACTGGTACTGTCAAGTTTACGTAGGATGGCTCCCCAATAAAGTACACAGATGTTCTGATGCCGGGTGCATCCGATAACCATGCTACTACTGCTGCTCGTGCGTATGCTGCTCGCTACCCTCAGCGGGGGCCATCCCGTTAAGAATGTCTTACATCGCCTAGAGCAACACCTTCGGGAATGGAAAGAGGTCGTCCAAGGACTAGACTTACTCCACGAACAGCAGACGCTATTCTTGAAATCGTACACCAGTCATCTCGGCGAAGCCGGCCGCGGTGGCCGTGCGGTTCTGGCGCTGCACTCCGGAACCGCGAGGCTGCTACGGTCGCAGGTTCGAATCCTACCTCGGGCATGGATGTATGTGATGTCCTTAGGTTAGTTAGGTTTAAGTAGTTCTAAGTTCTAGGGGACTTATGACCAAAGATGTTGAGTCCCATAGTGCTCAGAGCCATTTGACCCATTTTCACCTCGGCGAAGCACCCATAATGTTGCAAGGCAGTTCCAGATATCTCAAAGACTAGTTGTTGAAGTGCTGCACGATGAAGAACTAAATCCATATCATTACACCTTATCTCAACACCAGGGGCGAGAAGACCGTATTCGACGAGAGAATGGCTTTTGCACCAAGTGGAAGAAAACGAATATTTTAAGTAACGTGAAATGAACTGACGAACCTAGCTTCACTCAAACCTCCACAACTGCCATCATTGGTGGGAACACAACCCAGATGTCACCCGTGAACGAGGCTTTCAAGGCACGCTTTAAGAGTAAACCAGTGCATTGGAATCGTTGGAGGAGTGCTTTTGGGCACTTACCTATTGCCGGACAAGTTTAATGCGCCCCTGCATCGTACATTTCTATGCAGTACTTTGCCTGACGCATTAGAAAACGTTCTACTTGATGTTCGGTGACAGCTATGGTTTTAGCATGGTTCCGCCACACTTTGGAAAGAAAATGCGGAGCTATTTAAATGAAGCGTTTACAGGGGCGTGGATTAGTCATGGAGCTCTAACGTTCTGTCTTTAACGTTCCCCGGACCTTAATCCACTAGATTTTTATTCTTGGTCACACTTAAAGTAACAGGTTTATAACACTCCACCCAAGGCATACACGACCTAACAGCACGCGTGTACGCCGCTTCGGCATTGGTGGATGCAGGTGTGTTGCGTATGGTCCACTAAAGTATGATCCAGCGAGTGGCGAAGTGTTTGCAAGTGCAAGGCGGTTGCTTCGAACATCTTCTCTAAAGTGAACGTTGCTCGTACGTGTACGTACCTGCTCTGTACAGATAAGCCTGAACGTCAAACGTACAGAATGGAAGTATTGTGCGTAGTATAATGTGCAATCTAGGGTAGGTTACGATTTATGTTTCTTGTACGTCACTGGGTACAGACGTTGTTACTGTATCCAGTGTTATTTTCTTTTGGCTTTGTGTCATGGACGAAACAAAGTGGTCTTTTACGTCTATAAGAAGTTTATGTTATGACTTAATGTTTAAATAAAGCTAACAGTAACAGAAAGAAATACATAAGCTACTGTACTGTGGCGTTGTAAACTGGATACAATTTCATGCTTTAACTAAAAAAAAAAGTTTGGCGTGGACGAGAATCGAACATCGGACAGTCTGAATATCCGTTACCTCACGGCATTGCCTCGTCTCACCTCGTTTTTTAAATTCTTTTATATATAACGATATCATCCACCAGGTACTCTTCACTGAGGAAATGATACGTCTTCTCGAATAACTAAGGAAAAGAGAGGAAAAAAGGAAAAAAATACTCTGGTGGATCAATATAAAAGGTGTATTCTCCTGTGCTTCTGCCACCGGCCACGTCGCCTCGTAGAAGTTTAGCGGGTAACCGTTTCGTCATGATCACTTTATACCTCTTCATCATGTTCACCATCAGCTTCTCATACTCGGGAAGTTGGAGCTGCTCGGAGGCTCTCATAACGCACCCCATAGGAAATTAGAAAAATATTTCGGAGTGCCGTGTCGCCACATGGTTGGCTGGGCGCATGCATATGAGTATTCGGTAGGTATCGCGCGCTGTCGCAGGTCTGTGGGGCGATAGATCTGACATAACATAGCTATATTCAAGAAAAACATTTCTGATATGATAAATTAGTTGGAAAATACTCTCCAGCATCACCGGTGCAATTCGAGAAGCTGTTGCCAGTTCGTCTGTCAAGAATCTCGACAGACTCGGCTGTTGTCTAGCTCAAGTCTTCAGCATCGCCCTGAGATAAAGCGGCACCGTGCGATCGTGAACGTGTATAAACCCGAGGCTTCCTATACCAATAGGTACGGCCAGGGCATCGTATAAGATCTTGAAGAGTAATCTCACACTGACGAAGTATCCAAATGCTGCTAGTATGCGTCTGGCGATCGTCTTAGGCATCGGAAGAATCTGTGGGTAGTGGTAGATACGTGAAGCCAAGTAGGTGTTTACGTAGGCGACCCTTTGAATCATGTCTAACACGCGCAAGCCCTTCGTTCCGACACCATTCCGGACGGCACAGAGCAACCTCTTGAAGTTGATCGCCGCTGTGCGTCTTACGACCCCCAGACACTTTATACTATCCCGTATCTGGAAGAGTGCAACGCAGTCGACAGGTAGTTCAGTACCAGTACTCAGGGCCTCCGATTTGTCCACGTTGATACGGCTACCCCTAGTGGCACCGTATCTATTGATCCAGCCCAACGCTTTATCTGTGTCGGTGCCAGTCCGCATTACCAGTAATGTCGTCCGCGTACGCCTTGCACTGAAAAGTGTGCCCCCGTATCGTAAGACCTGACAAGCGTTGGCGAAGTCCGTTGAGAATCGGTTCAAGCGCCTGTGCAGTATATGATCGTGGATAAGGGACATTCTTGTCGGATTGATCTCGTAATAGTAGTGGGCCCTACCAATCGGCTATAAACGAACACTTTAGAAGTGGCTCCGTGTAGTAACCGCACCAGTGGCGATGCAGCGCTGCCATAACTTCAGTTGTGCAACACTTTCCTAATGTAGGTATGGCTGACCTTGTCAAAGGCCTGGTCGAAGTCTATGGGTATCAAAGCTCCGCGTAGTCGACGTGCTATCGAATCACAGTATTCCCCGAGTGCCGTCTGGATGTTGCTATCGCCGCCGAGGGACGTCCGGTCAAGTGACATCACGCGATGCAGTATTCTTGTAAGTCGTGCCGCCATGAATCTCGTAAAAATATTAAAATCATAATGAAACAGTGAAGTAGTGTTATTGGGCGATAGTCTCTGAGTAGTGTGCCACATAAAGGTTTAGCTGTTAGGGTAATCAATTGCTCTACAAAGGCGGAAGGAAGTGGCACGTCGGGAGACATTAATTCGCGGTACAGTTTAGTCCAACAGGAGGCCAGCAGTTGCTGGAAGATCCGATAAACTCAAAGGGTATTCCGCCTGGCCCCGTCGGCTTACTGAGCGTCGCCTTGCATGTAGCTTCTACCACTTCGTCCTCGTGAATTTCCTCCAATAGTATGGCCTCCGTCTCTTGGTCGAGCGTCCCAAAGAGCGTGGAGTCACGTCTTTTAGGGCCGTCCTCTCGTGTTCTTCTTTGGTGTATAATCGTGTATAATGGTCTAGGAAGGCATCTGCTATGTTATTTTGTGTAGTCAGATATGCGCCATCCTCTGTGTCAGTGTTATGTATGAGGGCTCTGCGCTCCACTTACGTTCATTAATGACATGGTGCATCGATAGGCGTTCGCTCTCGACTCGATCTAGTGTCCTCGAGCGGACAGCTACTCCTTCCAGACAACTGCCTAACATCGTGTAGGGCTCCCGCGGACACGCAGAAGTGCCGTGGCATGGGCACGATTAATGTCTGGAATAGTACTGGAGGTAACTGACATCATGAATCCTGCAAGGCTGTCCATAAATCCGTAAGAATACGACGTGGTGGAGATCTCTCCTGAACAGCACGTTGCAAAGCACCCCACATTTGCTCAATAATGTTCAAATCTGGGGAGTCTGTGGGCCAGCGGAGGTGTTCAAACTCAGAAAAGTGTTCCTGGAGCCACTCTGTAGCAATTCTGGACGTGTGGGGTGTCGCATTGTCCTGCTGGAATTTCCCAAGTCCGCTGGAATGCACAATGGACATGAATGGATGTAGGTGATCAGACAGGATGCTTACTTACATGTCACAAAAAATGGTTCAAATGGCTCTGAACACTATGGGACTTAACATCGGAGGTCATCAGTCCCATAGAACTTAGAACTACTTGAACCTAACTAACCTAAGGACATCACACACATCCATGCCCGAGGCAGGATTCGAACCTGCGATCGGAGCGGTCGCGCGAATCCAGACTGTAGCGCCTAGAATCGCTCGTCCACTCCGGCGGCGTTGAGATGGTGCAACCGTAACCGTTCCCTGATGTTCGGGTAAAATGATTAGACTCGACGGCCGTTTTCACTCTCGTCCCACCCTTTTTGCCAAGTGTCCACACGCCAATTTTTTAGTTGGCGCCGATCTTCTATGTGCTGTCCAGTTATCTGCAACACTCTCTCAGATCTACCCATCTTCAGCCAGTATGTTGCAACCCGATATCTGATGGCTTAATCGATCGGATGTATTCCAAGCACCACATACAGGAAATCGACTGCCATGGTGTCCAACGCCCCAAATAGTCTAAGTAGCACAGTCTTCTGCCCCCGTAACAGTGATCCTATTCATGACGAGAGCGAGTCTGTGTGTTCATTTACTAGCTGCAAAGCTCAGTACCGACTCGGAAAACGCGCAGTGGTACAGTCTGACATATCTACCAACTGCAGATTTCGTACCAATGTTCTCAATTCTGGGCACGAGTTATAACTTGGGAATTGATCCTTCGGCTCTAGCACACAACTGAAGTTGCTGCCGAAGATGTAATGAGCATGCCATCCTAGAAAAAGCGTGGTTATTTCTTTTGCGAAGAAGCGTGACCGTTCTCTTTGTTTATCCATCCCTGACGGCGCGTAGACTTTGATAAGCCGCACACCATGTACTTTTACAGCCGCTCTGCGTGCTGATGGTAGGTAGGTGATGCCCGTCGCTACAATTCCGCTCCTAAGGAGCATCACTATGCCACTGTCGGTTTCTGAAGCTGTTAACATCAAGTCATTGTAACCACAGAGGGACTGGTATTCGTCGACGTGTACTTCCTGCAAAAAGGGCCATGTGTGTATCTGCCACATGAAGCATATCTTTGAGCTAAGTCGTCTTGATCTGTGATCATATCGTATTAGTGTTAACAGATGCAATGCGTCCTACATGTTATGGGGTGTGCATGTTAGGCGCACATTGTCCCTGTCAGTGTAGTTTCTGTCAGTTGTGTCAGTGTGTAGGCCATCGTCAGTTATAATGTGGGCTTGTCGCCTCAACAGTGATACACGCGGATACAGGCGGTTGAATTTCCTCACTGTGATTGGCCCAGTTCTGCCAAAATGGATCCTGTGGCCACACCTTCTCAGCCTCCAGCTGTTATGACCATGTCTTCTTCTACTGTACCGGAATTTCCTGAGGATCTGCCTTAAAGGTTTCACTGGTGTAGAGAAGGCCATGCATTCGGTGGTGTAACGTCGGTCCTTCTCGGAGATCCTGCCACTTTCTTCTGTGGCGTCGCCATCGTCTGCCTGTTTGCGTTCATCTTCTCATGCACGAAAGAAGCAATCGTCCATTGGTGTGCAACGTTTTTTCTCTCGCCATTTAAGCGACCTCTGTTTGCTCTGTCGTACTGCCACATCTATGTCCGAATAATGGTTGGAAGCCGTCATCTTGGATATTAGGCCAGCAGCACCCCTCGGTATAACCATCTGGCCGATTTCCATATTCATCTTCGTTCCTGCGACATCGGACTTCTGTTGCAGCTGCTCAGTGGGGAGTTCTTCTGCTGACATCTTGGGCGCGTTGTCATCCACCGGTGTCCGTCATGTAGTACTGAGTAACGTGCAAAGGGGAATCCTTCCAAAAGGAGCAAAGTGGCAGCATTGTGAGAGGCACGGGTTATGTCGTAAAAGAAGTCCATTTTTCGGTGACATAGCAGCGCATTCTTATGGTCACGTCCAGTTTTGTCACATGAGGTAAACCACACTACTTGTAATAGAGAGGTGGGCGCCTATAATTTCCTGTGGAGCTGTTTTGATTTCTTCCAGTACCAATCATTAGACTCCGATGGCTTTGGGTCACACAATCCAATAGCGAAGCTGATCTTGAGGGCTGACTTTCTATACGAGTGAGACACGTTGTGTCTGTAGCGTAATTAATGGGGAGAAACACGTGAGGTAAACAACTTCATGCGCGCAATGCTCTGCGGCATAGACGTAAACAGCCGTCTGTGCCGCACCGCTGCTGGTGGCGAACTGACTCACTGAGCTAATGGGACATCTACGTCATGACAGAGTTCATGTTTTTTTTTTTTTTTTTTTTTTTTTTTACCACGCTGCACAAAGTTTCATCGTTGCTGGAACCTCATTTTTTTTTAATCGCATGTCCATTATAGCTATTGGCAGGACTAGGTTTTGCTAGATACTCTTTTGTCTTGAACTGGGATGAGGAATCTTGGAATCTTATGCCGACCGTCAAGTGCGGCATTTTTACTTCACCCTGTTTACGTTACTTAAAGGATGGCTTGTTAGGGATCCATCGATTAAAATAAATCAGGAGATAATTCAGAGACATACAGTGTACAGGTATTCGTGTGTGCACATGGACGAACACTGAACATGCAATGCACGCATAAAAATTGTAGCAAGGAAAGGGAATTTTATAATGAATATAATTATTTATACAGGACAAAGGAGGTTTCGTTTGCCCCTGAATGCAATTAGAATGTACCAAGAGTATATATTAACTGCAATTCTAGGCCATCGTTCCAGTGTTACGCCCCATAGGTTACCACTGGTCAAACCAGGTGCTGCAGTAAGGAAAGTACAGCGAGGAATTCTGCTGCGATGTTGCGAAGTCTTCAGCACCACATCTACAGATGTACTAACTATATTAGCTAGTTTGTGTCCCCTGGACCTACAAATAGGAAGAAACGCAGCCATATATTGGCTGAATAAGAAATAGTATGAAAAAATACACGCAATTCTCGGTGAAATGGCAGCAGATCCAATAGCGATAAAGAATTTAATATTTGCGGAATGACAGCACAGATGGAATTCATCGGACACTTCCTGACGTAACTGAAAGGCTTCAGATGACAAATTTTGAGCCAAAAAGAGGATTGGTACTCTACCTTTCCGGACACTGGCCATATCCTATGTACCTAAACAGAATCGGTAAAAGGACAACGACCAGCTGTGAGTGTGGTGAAATCGGCTAACTAGACTACGTCCTACAGGAATGCCCCTGGTTCAAAATATGGCAAGGGCTGTTACGCAGACCTTAAGAGGTAAAACTGTTTGACATGAAGTAAAGGGGGCTTTGATAACTTAAATCTTGTGGCTGATGCTATCGCAGAGACGAATAAAGTCTGTAGACTATCCTAGGAAACGTGAACGGAGCTCGATAGCTCTGTAAAATGTATATAAACAGTCTTGACCGCAAAAACCTTTATTTTTATGGTTATCGGTTTGTCAGTTTCTGACCATCAGCAAACGTCATACCATGATGGTAGGCGGTGGCGGAGAACCGTGCAGGCGTTACGAACTCCACGAACGTCTTTGTTAATCGTAATTGTAGGCTACTGTGCCAGTGGTTGGTCGCATACGTTACGGTTTGTCAAACCAGGTGCTGCACAAAGAAAAGTACAGCGAGGAAGTCCGCTACGATGCTGCGCAGCCTTCAACACGACATCTACAAATGTCCTAGCTGTATAACGGGTGTGTGTCCCCTGGACCTACAAGTAAGAAGAAACACTGCCATATATTGGCTCAATAAGAAGCAATATGAAAAAATACAGGAGATTCTCGGTGAACTGGCAACAAATACAATAGCAATAAAAAATTTAATATTTTGACAGCACATACGGAATGAACAGTTGATTTTTCTGGAGTTCGTAACGCCTGCTCCGTTCTCTACCACCGCCTACCAACATGGTATGAGGTCTGAAACTGACTGAAACTGGTAACCACAAAAATAAAGGTTTCATACTGTCGAGACAGTTTATGTTCATTTTAAACTACTACGGAAACCCCCTGCTCTCCGCGAGAAATATTCTCAAATATTACCATAGCTCTATGTTCCCATGGCTTTGTAATGGAATGAGTGTAGCGAGGCGGTCACAAGAGTACCAGAGAAGACCTAGAAGAACCAGTGTAGCGTAAGTGATATGCTTTGTGGAGGCAACAATATATTGTTAGACCAGATGGGGTTGCCGATCTGGTACGGAAGGTAGAGACAAACTAGATATCTTTCGAAAGTAGTAAACCGTCTGGATGTACGTGTGTCCATCTCAGACAGCAATAAAGAGAAATAGTAATTATACGTAATCATAGTAGAAATATTCAAATATTAGTAATCTGTGCTACTATATAAAGAAAAGTCGTTGTTTAAGGTTGATACCAAAGATCTCGAAAGGTAGTGGACCAATTTACTTCAGATTTTTAAACGATACTCTAATAAACGCTCGGCCAAATGTGTATATACTGAAGAGCCAAAGAAACTGGTACACCTGTCTAATATTGTGTAGGGTCCCCGCGAGCACGCAAAAGTGCCACGACGTGGCATGGGCTCGACTAATGTCTGAAATAGTGCTAGAGGGAATTGACATCGTGAATGCTGCGGTGCTCTCCATAAATCCGTAAGAGTACGAGGGGGTGGAGATCTCTTCTCAACAGCACGCAGTAAGGCATCCAGGATATGATCAATAATGTTAATGTCTGGGGAGTTTGGTGGCCAGCGGAATTATCTAATCTCAGAAGAGTGTTCCTGGAGCCACTCTGTAGCAATTTGGGACATGTGGGGTGTCGCATTGTCCTGCTGGAATTGTCCAAGTCCGTCGGAATGCACAATGGACATGAATGGATGTAGGTGATCAGACTGGATGCTTACGTATGTGTCATCTGACAGTCGCATCTAGACGTACCAGGGATCCCGTATCGCTCCAAATACACACGCCCCATACCAATACAGTGTCTCCACCAGCTCGAACAACCATTGCTGACATGCAGGGTCCATGGATTCATGAGGTTGTTGCCATACACGTACACGTTCATCCGCTCGATACAATTTGAAACGAGACTCGTCCGACCAGGCAATATCGGTGTTGACAGTCCCAGGCGAGGTGTAACGTTTTGTGTCATGCGGTCATCAAGGGTACACGAGTGGGCCTTCGGCTCCGAAAACTCATATCGATGATGTTTCGTTGAATGGTTCGCATGCTGACACTTGTTGTTGACCCAGCATTGAAATCTGCAGCAAATTGCGGTAGGGTTCAAAATGGCTCTGAGCACTATGGGACTTAAAATCTGTGGTCATCAGTCCCCTAGAACTTAGAACTACTCAAACCTAACTAACCTAAGGACATCACACACATCCATGCCCGAGGCAGGATTCGAACCTGCGACCGTAGTAGTCGCGCCGTTCCGGACTGAGCGCCTGAACCGTTAGACCACCGCGGCCGGCATGCGGTAGGGTTGCGCTTCTGTCACATTAAACGATTCTCTTCTGTCATCGCCGGCCGTAGTGGCCGTGCGGTTCTACGCGCTACAGTCTGGAACCGAGCGACCGCTACGGTCGCAGGTTCGAATCCTGCCTCAGGGCCAGCCGGAGTGGCCGTGCGGTTCTAGGCGCTACAGTCTGGAACCGAGCGACCGCTACGGTCGCAGGTTCGAATCCTACCTCGGGCATGGATGTGTGTGATGTCCTTAGGTTAGTTAGGTTTAATTAGTTCTAAGTTCTAGGGGACTGATGACCTCAGAAGCGAAGTCGCATAGTGCTCAGAGCCATTTGAACTACCTTCTGTTGTCGTTGGTCCCGTACTTGCAGGATCCCTTCCCGGACACAGCGATGTCGAAGATTTGATGTTTGACCGGATTCCTGATATTCACGGTACATTCATGAAATTGTCGTACGGGAAAACCACCACTTCATCGTTACCTCGGAGATCCTGTTTTCCATCGCTCGGGCGCTGATTATAAAACATTTGAGACTCACTTAATCTTGATAACCTAACATTGTAGCAACAGTAACCGATCTAACCACTGCGCCACACACTTATTGTCTTATATAGGCGTTGTCGACCGCAGCGCCATATTCTGCCTGTTTACATATCTATGTATTTGATACACATGCCCATACCAGTTTCTCTGGCGATTCATTATACATGTTGTCTCACCTAACTCTGCCACCGCAAATATCTCTGGAAAAACAATAGATATTCAAAAATGGTTTTCACCAGCATGAACGTACGGAAGGGTCTTAGGAATCGAAACACTATGCGAAATTTTAAAACGTAAACAAATACTATTTTCAACACAAACTTGTGTATTTTTAATTGGACACCCTCTATTACTTCGTATGCAATCAATAACATGAAAAATCACAATAATAATTGCGTTGGTTTCATCTCAATACGTCAATTACATTCCGAGAAATTGTGAAGCGAAGTTGACGCTTGAAATAAATGAAACGCACAGCTAGCGCACGTCCTGAGACTCAAGCGTGCACCCCACGCTGACGGTAATCGTGATGTGATTGACGTACTACGTCAGTGGAGTGTTAATATATGGTGTGTTATGGTATGACATCACATTATTGGCCCATATTTCATTGATGACACTCCTAAAGGGGGATAGCTTAGACCCTTCTTGAGCTGTGCCTTACTTGAACCGGTCCACCTCTTGTAATGTGTCAAATATTACAGTATCAAAATTATGGATGTACTGCGCATAGTATTTATTGTTTCGAAATGACACCTAGAGTTACAATTAGTGGTAACACACTTGGTTCCATGTTTCTGAGTTCTGAAATATGTGGCTTGTAAAGGATAGCAACGGCGTCACAGCTTCTGACATAATGCATCGCATGTAGTACTGTGCTAAGAGCAGGGATTGCCTGCACTGGCGCCCTAAACATACCAATATCACCACGGCAAGCTCTACCTTCAGTGTACAAGTGTCTCCTAATTTGATCTGCTGAACTGATCCCATACTGTAACGTAATTAACATACGTTGCCACATTAAAACCTCTTTCCTTGTGGCTTGTTACATTTGCTGTCATCTAGTCGATATGCCGGCCTTCAATAATGAAGGAAAACTATATATTATTTTAATTTATGGCGAATGTCACAGAAATGCAACCGCAGCTGTGACACTGTATGCTGAACGCTACCCAGATCGGCGGTGTCCGTCACGTCGAACCATTGGCAATGTGGTGTCACCGCCAGACACCACACTTTCTAGGTGGTAGTCTTTAAATCGGCCGCGGTCCGTTAGTATACGTCGGACCCGCGTGTCGCCACTGTCAGTGATTGCAGACCGAGCGCCGCCACACGGCAGGTCTAGAGACACTTCCTAGCACTCGCCCCAGTTGTACAGCCGACTTTGCTAGCGAAGCTACACTGACAAATACGCTCTCATTTGCCGAGACGATAGTTAGCATAGCCTTCAGCTACGTAAATTGCTACGACCTAGCAAGGCGCCATTTATCTTTTGCTGTTTATCTTATAAAGCCTGTACCGTCAGACCGATGTTCACCAATTATGGAATAAAGTTAAGTATTCCAAGAGCTTCGTACTTTATTTATTAGACTCAACTCCTTTAACTGTTCCAGACCTCACGCCAGCTTAAACGCGTGCATTTCGGCCTCCTCTAGCAACACGGTGTTGGCTCTTCTGCCAACACTACAGGCAACATCTGCAAGACACCCAGAGAAACAGGAATCTGAGCTCCCACAAAACGTCGACGTACAACGCCAGCGACTGACAGTGGAAACGAAATTGCTATTCTGGCTGCTGTGGTGCACAATCCTCAGGTGAGTGCACGAGAAACTGCACGAGGTGTAGGAATAAGCTACAGTAGAGTGTGCAGAATCTTGCATCGGCATCGGTTTCATCCGTTCCATATCTTACTGCACCAAGAACTGTACGGGAATGACTTTGAATCCCGCATTGCATTCTGTCGTTTTGCACTTCAACAGTTGCTAGGTAATCCAGTATTCCTAAGCAATACGTTGTTTACAGACGATGCTTCATTTACAAATCATGGTAATGAGAATGTGTGGAACATGCACTACTGGTCCGTGAAAAATCCCACTGGATTCGCCAAGTTGCTCATCAACGACAGTGGAGTGTCAATGTTTGGTGCAGTATCATTGCTAAATGTGCTGTAGGTCCCTATTTTTACCGTGGAACATTGAGTGGACAGCGATATGCATCATTTCTCCAACACACGCTAGCGCTCCTCATGGAGGATCTAGGATTGGAAACTCGTCTATCAATATGGTTCCAACATGATGGATGTCCCGCACACAATGCAAAAGTTGCCAGAGACGTACTAGATGCGACATTTCCAAATAGGTGTATGGTGCGGGGAGGTACTGTGCGATGACCAGCACGGTCCCCCGACTTGACGCCACTAGACTCCTTTCTCTGGGGCGCAGTGAGAGACTGTGTATCAAGAAGCCCCAACGACAGTAGAGGATATGCAACATCGTATTACTGTAGCGTGTGCGGCAGTATCTGTAGAAAATCTACAAGGCCCCTCCCGCCGAAGGTTTGGGCACTCCCTCAGGCATGGGTGTGTGTGTTGTTCTCAGCATAAGTTAGTTTAAGTAGTGTGTAAGTCTAGGGACCGATGACGTCAGCAGTTTGGTCCCTTAGGAATTCACACACATTTGAACATTTGAAACTCTACAATCTGTGCAACAATCTCTCGTTACCCGTCTGCAAACGTATACTGATGCAAACGGAGGGCACCTCTAACATATGTCGACGTGAGTTTCGTTGGTCAAGATGTGGGTGTATTTTCTATGCTGGATGTGATGCACAACAATGTAGTTTTTGTCGGCGAGAGGGCACTAGTAAATGTGTTTAACAAAGTGAATTCAAGTGTGTTATCTCTAATTGTAGCTCTAGTTGTTATTTCGCTAGAATAAACATACATTTACAATTTGAAAAATGTAAGTTTGTGGTGGACGTGTTGCTTGTTTATTTTTGTGGAGTGTGCATACCTTCCCATTGTGCGAGCCCTGACACAGGCAGCGTGAGGTGCACGCTCGAGTCTCAGGACGTGCGCTAGCTGTGCGCTTCGTTTATTTCAAGCGTCAACTTAGCCTCGCAATTTCTCGGGATGTAATTGACACATTGTGATGCAACCAACGCCATTATTTTTGTGATTTTTCATGCTATTGATTGCATACGAAATAATAGGGGGTGCCAATTTAAAAATACAGAAGTTTGTGTTGAAAATAGTATTTGTTTACGTTTTAAAATTTCGCATAGTATTTGGATTCCTGAGCCCCTGCCGTACGTTCATGCTGGTGAAAACTGTTTTTGAATATCTATTGTTGTTCCAGAGAAATTTGAGGTGGCATAGTTACGTGAGACAGTCAGTATACAGTACATATAGATAGGGTGTCTCACATATATATATATATAGGAGCAATGTTATTAGCATAAAATCTCGAAACTGTCTTGGCCGATTTATTTCAAATTTTTACAAGATGCAGTAATAAATATTCAGAATGACGTAGTCTGTGTATCTTTTTCGGACGTCTTCTTCAGTGGGGATGCACTCACTTTGCTCAAACTCTTACGGGAATCGGTAGACTTACTGCCGCGAATAATGAGTATAGTGCGCAGGGGCACTAGAAATGTAGTGTGTGGACAGTAAGTTGGAAGTGTGGGTCTCACGGGGATCGTGACAGAGGTAAGTCCCTGCAGTCGCACTATCCTCCGTGTCCTCGATGGCTCAGTGGGATATTGAGTCTGCCATGTAAGCAGGAGAGCCTGGGTTCGAGTCCCTGTTGGCGCACACATTTTCAACGCCTGTAAGCAGCTAATCGTCTGGATTTCATTGTAATTTCATTCTTAAAGAGCTGCAAGATCACCAATGGTATCTGTTCTTTCAGACATGTCCGAAAGAACAGATACCATCTACATATAGGTTCATTCACGGTTTATCGGTTTACAATTAGAATACTGTCCATTGACAGATTAAAACTGTGCTGCCTCGAAGATCCAACAGCTGGACAAGGGGGGCGAAATGATGGAAACAGAGGAGGAGAGGAGGAGGAGGAGGAGGAGATGGGAAGAGAGTGGGGGAAGGAGTTTAGGATGTATATCCACTCTCGCACATATTAGGCAATTGCGAAGTATTGCCTGGTTCACTAGTAGTGAAATAATTTTCAGGAGTAGTAGCGTTTGTTGAAGGAGGAAAGAAAGAATAAATAAATAAAAGATCGAGGTGTTAGTGTTGTAACAGTAGTAATAGCAGTAGGTGTAATTATAATTTGAACTAATTAAAACCTTTGAGTGTCTTTGTCACAGTAAATGAAGACCCCCAACTGGGGGTGGACAGAGGGGCCATAGGAAAACAGTAGGCGGCCATGTAAACGTTTGAATGATAGCAGTGAAGAATGAACGTAAGGAAAAAGTGTGTTGCAAGGGAGGTTGTGCTGAGAAACTACTATTAAGAAAAAAAAAATCCATACGTTGCGCCGTTAATTAGCTTTGAAGTTAGCCAATCAGGTATGTATGGGAATTGGATATTCATTCTGAACTCCTCCACACCTCACTCTACCTATCTCCTCCTTACTCTTTTCTTTGTCCATCGCATCCTCCTCCTCTCCCTCTCCGTGTGCAAATTCAAGCATTTGCACGCCCTGAAATGCGGTTATGCACAGACACCTGAGGGTCCTTGAGTTACCATTGATCCAAATGCTCATTACCAGATAAATTCGCCTTTTTCGGAACTGAGAAATTTAAGCTACGTGAGAAGAAGCTTATTTTGATCGGTTTGAGGAAACCAAGCGAAGAACAAGTTTGGCGACAACATCTCTGGCGAGCCGCTTGAATTTTCAAGCCCAACAGCCTGATTGGCTTACCTCAGTGCTAATTAACTCGGGAATGGTTTAAATTATCGAATTTTTCCTAACAATTTCTCCTCACCGCAACCTCCCCTGCAAACTCTTCCAATCTTTTCAGACTGTTTCTAACCTCCCTGTAGGCAATGTAAACTTAATTCAATGTTCAGAACAGAAAAAGGCAGAAAAATAAGTACACTTACATGAAAATTCTCGTGCATGTAATGCTGTATGTAATGGTCCATTGTGGACTCAATTAAATGAATAACGAATGTATAAATAATAAAAATAGCGATTATGGTCAGTGGAGATTGTCATCATATCAAAAAACGCGAGCATTAGTTCAATCCCACCGATGTGGAAACCACAATGTCAAATGATAGCCTGAGAAAAATGGGGACAACGTTTGTCATTATAGACTGGAATAAAAGAAAGAAATTTCAAACTCCTTGGATCACTATTTTTACTCGCGGCTATATCGCAGCTCGTGAAATTTTATTAAGATGTTACTCACCGTGCACTATTGTTACTGCTCTAAGCTCTTTACATCCATTCACATACCTCGAGAACCGATTATTGTGACATCATTTTACATTTGCAATGGCTTATCTCGCTTTACATTAACCTGCGATCTTCCAATGTAAATCAGTAAAATACGTTACCTAGACAAATGAATTCCAAAAATTTCATTACTCTACATTAATTGCATTTTGATATAGCGATTTATTTCTGTTTGTGTAAAAGTAAACAACTCGCCCAGTGTGTATATCTCTCAGAAAAAAAATAAGACGAAATTTGGTTTTCCGTGCGGCAAGGAGCGACCTCCAACTGTCGACAGTGATGCGATTTTATTTTGAACAATGTGGATCTTTTAAAACATGCCCCTCTTTGATGTCGTGAACGACTGAAGATACCGAAACGAGGTTTTCGGAAAATAATAGTAGGCACAGGGGACGACATTTTGCTAAATGCGTAATACTCCTAACTCTTGTATCAACCGAGATATACCGAGCGGGATGGCACAGTGGCTAGCACAATTGATTCGCATTCGGGTTCTGAGCGAGGTGGCGCTGTGGTTAGCACAGGAGATTCGCATTCGAGGTCCTAGCGAGATGGCGCAGTGCTTACCGCAATTGATTCCCATTAGGGGTCCGAGCGAGGTCAAGCAGTGGTTAGCACACTGGACTGACGTCCAGGAGTACGGCGGTTCAAACCCGCGTCCGTCCATACAGATTTAGGTTTCGCGTCATTTCACCAAATCCCGCCTTTCGAAGGGAACGGTCAATTTCGTAATCCGAATTTGTGCTCTGCCTTTAATGACATCGGAGTCCATGATACTGAAGCGAGTATGTATTTTTTGTAAACAGAACGATGCACTCTCTTTAATGTCTTCCGAAAGCCCTTGAAAAGACTAGTACAGTGTTTAACGCTTGTTAATATTGGTGGTGAAACTTTTTGCTAAAGTATCTGAGCGCGGCCGCTACGGTCGCAGGTTCGAATCCTGCCTCGGGCATGGATGTGTGTGGTGTCCTTAGGTTAGTTAGGTTTAAGTAGTTCTAAGTTCTAGGGGACTGATGACCTTAGAATTTAAGTCCCACAGTGCTCAGAGCCATTTGAACCATTTTGAAAGTATCTGAGAAATGTGCAAATATTAAACGGCAAGGCCGCCGGAACTGGCTATTTCGGTGTGAACACAGCCAAGTGAGGCTCACTTGTTAGTCTCTGCCGTTGTATGGAGCCTTTAGACTGTTTACTCGTTCCCAAAGAAGCTGTTACGTTCAACACGAGTGCGTACAGACATCTGTAATATTTTTTCCAACCGAGACCCTAAAATTTAGCATATAAGAAGGGGCTTCAAAGCGTACGTTACACATTATTATGGCAGGCCAAGTAACTTTTACTGAAGGCTGCAACACACTTAAGACTGACAGAGAACACGACACTGTTTTCCAACATACACGATGTGATCAAAAGTATACGAACACCGCGAAAACATACGTTTTTCATATTAGGTACATCGTGCTGCCACCTACTGCCAGGTACTCCATATCACGTACCTCAGTAGTCATTAGACATCGTGAAAGAACAGAATGGGGTGCTTCGCGGAACTCACGGACTTCGAACGTGGTCAGGCGACTGGATGTCACTTGTGTCATACGTCTGTACACGAGATTTCCACACTCCTAAACATCCCTAGGTCCACTGTTTCCGATGTGATAGTGATGTGGAAACGTGAAGGAAAACGTACAGCACAAAAGCGTACAGGCCGACCTCGTCTGTTGACTGACAGAGAACGCCGACAGTTGAAGAGGGTCGTAATGTGTTATAGCCAGACATTTATCCAGACCATCACACAGGAATTCCAAACTGCATCAGGATTTACTGCAAGTGCTATGACAGTTAGGCGGGAGGTGAGAAAACTTGGATTTCACGGTCGAGCGGATGCTCATACGCCACACATCACGCCGGTAAATGCCAAACGACGCCTCGCTTGGTGTAGGGAGGGTAAATGTTGGACGATTGACCAGTGGAAAAACGTTGTGTGGAGTGACGAATCACGGTACACAATGTGTGTATCCGATGGCAGGGTGTGGCGAATGCCCGATGAACGTCATTTGCCACAGTAAAATTCGGAGGCGGTGGTATTATGGTGTGGTCGTGTTTCTCCATCAAGGGGGCTTACACCCCTTGTTGTTTTGCGTGGCACTATCACAGAACAGGCCTACATTGATGTTTTAAGCACCTTACTGCTTCCCACTGTTGAAAAGCAATTCGGGAATGACGATTGCATGTGTCAACACGATCGAGCACCTGTTCATAAGCACGGCCTGTGTCTGAGTGGTTACACGACAATAACATCCGTGTAATGGACTGGACTGCACAGAATCCTGACCTGAATCCTAGAGAACACCTTTGGGATGTTTTGGAACGCCAAATTTGTACCAGGCCTCACCGACCGACATCGATACCTCTCCTCAGTGCAGCAGTCCGTGAAGATTGGCCTGCCATTCCCCAAGAAAGCTTCCAGCACCTAATTCAATGTATACCTGCGAGAGAGGTTCAAATGGCTCTGAGCACTATGGGACTTAACATCTATGGTCATCAGTCCCCTATAACTTAGAACTACTTAAACCTAATTAACCTAAGGACATCACACAACACCCAGTCATCACGAGGCAGAGAAAATCCCTGACCCCGCCGGGAATCGAACCCGGGAACCCGGGCGCAGGAAGCGAGAACGCTACCGCACCACCACGAGCTGCGGACTGCGAGAGAGGAAGCTGTCGTCAAGGCTAAGGGTGGGCCAACACCATATTGAATTCCAGCATAACCGAGAAGGGCGCCACTAACTTGTAAGTCATTTTCAACCAGGTGCCCAAATACGAGGTGCATTCAAGTTCTAAGGCCTCCGATTTTTTTTCTAATTAACTACTCACCCGAAATCGATGAAACTGGCGTTACTTCTCGACGTAATCGCCCTGCAGACGTACACATTTTTCACAACGCTGACGCCATGATTCCATGGCAGCGGCGAAGGCTTCTTTAGGAGTCTGTTTTGACCACTGGAAAATCGCTGAGGCAATAGCAGCACGGCTGTTGAATGAGCGGCCACGGAGAGTGTCTTTCTTTGTTGGAAAGAGCCAAAAGTCACTAGGAGCCAGGTCAGGTGAGTAGGGAGCATTAGGAATCACTTCAAAGTTGTTATCACGAAGAAACTGTTGCGTAACGTTAGCTCGATGTGCGGGTGCGTTGTCACGGTGAAACAGCACACGCGCAGCCCTTCCCGGACGTTTTGTTGCAGTGCAGGAAGGAATTTGTTCTTCAAAACATTTTCTTAGGATGCACCTGTTACCGCAGTGCCCTTTGGAACGCAATTGGTAAGGATTACGCCCTCGCTGTCCCAGAACATGAACACCATCATTTTTTCAGCACTTGCGGTTACCCGAAATTTTTTTGGTGGCGGTGAATCTGTGTGCTTCCATTGAGCTGACTGGCGCTTTGTTTCTGGATTGAAAAATGGCATCCACGTCTCATCCATTGTCACAACCGACGAAAAGAAAGTCCCATTCATGCTGTCGTTGCGCGTCAACATTGCTTGGCAACATGCCACACGGGCAGCCATGTGGTCGTCCGTCAGCATTCGTGGCACCCACCTGGATGACACTTTTCGCATTGTCAGGTCGTCATGCAGGATTGTGTGCACAGAACCCACAGAAATGCCAACTCTGGAGGCGATCTGTTCAACAGTCATTCGGCGATCCCCCAAAACAATTCTCTCCACTTTGTCGATCATGTCGTCAGACCGGCTTGTGCGAGCCCGAGGTTGTTTCGGTTTGTTGTCACACGATGTTCTGCCTTCATTAAACTGTCGCACCCACGAACGCACTTTCGACACATCCATAACTCCATCACTAAATGTCTCCTTCAGCTGTCGATGAATTTCAATTGGTTTCACACCACGCAAATTCAGAAAACGAATGATTGCACGCTGTTCAGGAAAGGAAAACGTCGCCATTTTAAGTATTTAAAACAGTTCTCATTCTCGCCACTGGCGTTAAAATTTCATCTGCCGTACGGTGCTGCCATCTCTGGGACGTATTGACAATGAACGCGGCCTCATTTTAAAACAATGTGCATGTTTCTCTCTCTTTCCAGTCTGGAGAAAAAAAATCTGAGGGCTTAGAACTTGAATGCACCTCGTACTTTCGATCACATAGTGTAGCCACCAAGTCTGTGTAATGAACGGTCAGAAGAGTTTACTAATCGTTCAGTTCCTTGATGATAGAAATCCGTTTGTTGGTCATGGAGCCAGTCGAGAACGGCTGTGTGAACGCTGCCATCGTCGAAACATCTGCGATTGATGCAA
This sequence comes from Schistocerca cancellata, assembly GCF_023864275.1. Lineage (NCBI taxonomy): Eukaryota > Metazoa > Arthropoda > Insecta > Orthoptera > Acrididae > Schistocerca > Schistocerca cancellata. The sequence goes on from NC_064629.1 coordinate 129,571,811, forward strand.
ATCAGTTTCACGTCCGTGGTCGATGTCGGTGGCCTTCCTTCCCGATCAGCATCATCTACGTATCTGCGGCCTTAGTCAAATTGTTGGCACCATTTCTCTACGTCTGAACGGAACATTGCATTTGGTCTATGTGGAAGTGTAGAGCAAAATAAGACATACTTTTTTTATACGTGCCAATCCGGCCGTTAAGGGGGTGAAACACGCCCTTGAACAAAACTGAGTTTAATATCTCTGAATGAATACCGTTGAAAACATAACAGATATATAAAAAATATCAAATAAAAGTTATGTGGTTTTTAATGTACGTTAAAACGGTGCAACCAGATTCGTCGAAAAAGTCATTATAGAAAGCACCGAAGCTGAAATCGTTACAGGTACAGAAAGCTGGGTGAAGCCAGAGATAAATTCTGCCGAAATTTTTACAAAGGCACAGATGGTGTTTAGAAAGGATAGATTGCATGCAACCGGTGGTGGCGTGTTTGTCACTGTTAGTAGTAGTTAATCCTGTAGTGAAGTAGAAGTGGATAGTTCCTGTGAATTATTACGGGTGGAGGTTACACTCAGCAACCGAGCTAGGTTAATAATTGGCTCCTTTTACCGACCTCCCGACTCAGCAGCATTAGTGGCAGAACAATTGAGAGGAAATCTGGAATACATTTCACATATATTTTCTCAGCATGTTATAGTCTCAGGTGGAGATTTCAATTTACCAAATATAGACTGGGACACTCAATGTTTAGGACAGGTGGTAGGGACATAGCATCGAGTGACATTATACTGAGTGCACTATCCGAAAATTACCTCGAGCAATTAAACAGAGAACTGACTCGTGGAGATAACATCTTGGACCTACTGATAACAAACAGACCCGAACTTTTTGACTCTGTAAGCGCAGAACAGGGAATCAGTGATCATAAGGCCGTTGCAGCATCCCTGAATATGGAAGTAAATAGGAATATAAAAAAAGGAGGAAAGTTTATCTGTTTAGCAAGAGTAATAGGAGGCAGATTTCAGACTACCTAACAGATCAAAACGAAAATTTCTGTTCCGACACTGACAATGTTGAGTGTTTATGGAAAAAGTTCAAGGCAATCGTAAAATGCGTTTTAGACAGGTACGTGCCGAGTAAAACTGTGAGGGACGGGAAAAACCCACCGTGGTTCAACAACAAAGTTAGGAAACTACTGCGAAAGCAAAGGGAGCTTCACTCCAAGTTCAAACGCAGCCAAAACCTCTCAGACAAACAGAAGCTAAACTATGTCAAAGTTAGCGTAAGGAGGGCTATGCGTGAAGCGTTCAGTGAATTCGAAAGTAAAATTCTATGTACCGACTTGACAGAAAATCCTAGGAAGTTCTGGTCTTACGTTAAATCAGTAAGTGGCTCGAAACAGCATATCCAGACACTCCGGGATGATGATGGCATTGAAACAGAGGATGACACGCGTAAAGCTGAAATACTAAACACCTTTTTCCAAAGCTGTTTCACAGAGGAAGACCGCACTGCATTTCCTTCTCTAAATCCTCGCACAAACGAAAAAATGGCTGTCATCCATCCAAGGAATAGAAAAGCAACTGAAATCACTCAATGGAGGAAAGTCCACTGGACCTGACGGGATACCAATTCGATTCTACACAGAGTACGCGAAAGAACTTGCCCCACTTCTAACAGCCGTGTATCGCGCATGGAGGCTTTCAGATAGTCGTTCTTCCCGCGAACCATACGCGAGTCGAACAGAAAAGGGAGGTAATGACAGTGGCACGTAAAGTGCCCTCCGCCACACACCGTTGGGTGGCTTGCGGAGTATAAATGTAGATGTAGATGTAGATATTCAAAGCCCATAAAACTCGAAGTGTATCCCTTGGGTAGTTTTACTTGTTAGTAGTGTACGCCTATCTTGTTGCTGCATATAACGATGGAGCTGGCATGAGAGTCTCGCCTGGCGGAATTTACAGCCGATTGTGGCTACCTCATTTCTCGGATGATTTTTCAACCCCAACAACAGCCCGTATTGCATCACAGTACCTCGGTTTTCAAGAGCTCTGGAACGCTGTTAAAAAAAGTACATCATTCCATAAAAAAACAAATATACTTTTTTCAATATCTCTGTCAATACAAGGTGACAATTATTGAACTATATGAAATAATATCGTTATAACTTCTCAACGGTTTGCGTTAGGACGTTCAAACTGCGGTTTCGTCGCGGAGCATGATGGGAATTAGTATGCGCTGTACGGCTTGGTTTATCGACGAAGCCCACTTTCATTTGGATAGGTTCGACAATAGGTAAAATTAGCCCATTTAGGGGACTGAGAATCTGGATTTCGCCATCGCGAAGTCTCTTCACCCTGAACGGGTGACTGTGGTGTGCAATGTCCAGTTACGGAGTAATTGGTGGGATATTCCTTGATGGCAAGGTGACAACCGAACTGTACGTGAAGGTTTTGGTAGATGATTTCATCCCCATTATCCAGAGTGACCCTGATTTCGACAAGATGTGGTTCATGCAAGTCGGGGCTCGACCCCATGGAAGCAGGAGAGGGTTTAATGTCCTGGAGAAGCACTTTGGGGATCGCATTCTGGCTCTGGGGTACCCAGAGGCCACTGGCATGGGCCTCGATTGGCCGCCATATTCTCCGGATATGAAAACATGTGACTCTTTTTTGTGGGGTTGTATTAAAGACAACGTGTAAAACAGTAACAACAAAACCACTGCTGAGCTGGAAACAGCCATTCAGATCATCGACAGCATCGATGTCCCGACCCGTTAGAGGGTCATGCAGAATACCGCTATTCGTCTGCGCCACATCGTCGCCAATGGTGGCAGGCATATCGAACATGTCATTACATAAATCCGAATATATGTAATGACGTTTATATGTTGAATTAAGTGTGTGCACACCGTAATCTGTAACTAATTTACGTTTTTTCATATAGTTCAATAATTGTCACCCTGTACAAGTGTTAAGAATGTTACCCATATAACAATATTACGTATCCTTCCCTCTACTGTCTTATGCTGAAAGTCTCGTTTCTCTTTTGGATACCTTGAACGACTCAAAAAAAAAAGTTATGCAAGTTTTAGCTGATTCACCTTCAACAAGAAGAATGAGAGAATCGGACATTCTGAGCTAGCAGATCGATCCTGTCTCATATGCGATGTGCAGGGTGGTTATAATTAAAGCGTAGTTTTTCACAGAGGTCGAGTGTTGGTTGCAATTATCGAATGGCAGTGAAACTTGATAGGTTTGCCAGTGCGTTAAGGGTGAACCGATTTACGCTGGAGAAAGAAATAATTCCAGTTGTGACCATCAGGTGCAAATCTGGCGCTTACACTGTTTGTATGACGGTATGACGTCCACGATGTCATTTGATGCGCCATAACGTGAATGAACAGTATGACTATCCAGAAGAGAGACCGTGCGCTGTTACAGAAACTGTTTTATTTGAAGGGCAGCGATTACAGATCTGCATTGAGAGACTATCGCCTATTGAAAGGTCTGAGGAGAGGCCACATATCATGAAATTGCTTAAAGATTATGATAATGAAGTTCGAGAACACGGGTGAGCACTTGGAAGAGGAAGGCGTCCTATCCCGGCGAAACGTATTGACGAGGTGTTGCTGTAACCGCTGCACCTGCCCAAGGTACGAGGTGCATTCAAGTTCTAAGGCCTCCGATTTTTTTTCTCCGGACTGGAAAGAGAAACATGAGCATTGTTTCAAAATTAGGTCGCGTTCATTGTCGATACGTCCCAGAGATGGCAGCACCGTACGGCAGATGGAATTTTACCGCCAGTGGCGAGAATGAGAACTGTTTTAAATACTTAAAATGGCGACGTTTTCCTTACTTGAACAGCGTGAAATCATTCGTTTTCTGAATTTGCGTGGTGTGAAACCAATTGCAATTCATCGACAGTTGAAGGAGACATGTGGTGGAGTTATGGATGTGTCGAAAGTGCGTTCGTGGGTGCGACAGTTTAATGAAGGCAGAACATCGTGTGACAACAAACCGAAACAACCTTGGGCTCACACAAGCCGGTCTCACATGATCGAGAAATTGGAGAGAATTGTTTTCGGGGATCGCCGAATGACTGTTGAACAAATCGCCTCCAGAGCTGGCATTTCTGTGGGTTCTGTGCACACAATCCTGCATGACGACCTGAAAATGCGAAAAGTGTCATCCAGGTAGGTGCCACGAATGCTGACGGACGACCACATGGCTGCCCGTGTGGCAAGTTGCCAAGCAATGTTGACGCGCAACGACAGCATGAATGGGACTTTCTTTTCGTCGGTTGTGACAATGGATGAGACGTGGATGCCATTTTTCAATCCGGAAACAAAGCGCCAGTCAGCTCAATGGAAGCACACAGATTCACCGCCACCAAAAAAATTTCGGGTAACCGCAAGTGCTGAAAAAATGATCGTGTACATATTCTGGGACAGCGAGGGCGTAATCCTTACCCATTGCGTTCCAAAGGACACTACGGTAACAGGTGCATCCTACGAAAATGTTTTGAAGAACAAATTCCTTCCTGCACTGCAACAAAAAGGTCCAGGAAGGGCTGCGCGTGTGCTGTTTCACCAAGACAACGCACCTGCACATAGAGCTAACGTTACGCAACAGTTTCTTCGTGATAACTTTGAAGTGATTCCTAATGCTCCCTACTCACCTGACCTGGCTCCTAGTGACTTTTGGCTCTTTCCAACAATGAAAGACACTCTCCGTGGCCGCACATTCACCAGCCGTGCTGCTATTGCCTCAGCGATTTTCCAGTGGTCAAAACAGACTCCTAAAGAAGCCTTCGCCGCTGCCATGGAATCATGGCGTCAGCGTTGTGAAAAATGTGTACGTCTGCAGGGCGATTACGTCGAGAAGTAACGCCAGTTTCATCGATTTCGGGTGAGTAGTTAATTAGAAAAAAAATCGGAGGCCTTAGAACTTGAATGCACCTCGTAGTGCTAGTGCTCGCGCATGTCACAAGAATTGTCCACCTCAGGGCAGAAGGAAAGAAGACATATAAAAAAATCTGTAGATGAGAAGATAAAAATGGATAGCCATAGTACAGCCGACAAGAACACACACCTCGTTGTAAGTCCATGTGTGAGTCGCTGTCACAGCAAATTAGATGTAGAGAAGTAATTCGCAGGAGCCTACCAAAAACATGGCAAAAACGAAAAATGCTCTTCAAATACAACTAAAAAATAAAAACAAACGTAGCGCAGCTCGGTCGACCCAAAAGATCGTTGACGGCAGGACAAGACGTTGTACATAGCGGGGAAAAAGTCTGGAACCGACGTAATTAAAGAAGAACTAATTAGGAAACAGATGTGGAACTGGCGGAGCGGTCTGCAACACAGAACACAAAGGAACAAGGCAAAAATGAAATACCAGTATCAGTCACGTTTGAGGTAAACGAAGTAGTATCAGATCAAATGAGTTTGTGATACAGAGGACATAGAAGTGTAGGAAAAATGAATAATAGGAAATGCAAACTTTCAAAACTGCCGCAATGAATACCAACCGTAAAGAGTCAACCCTTTACATTTTGGCTTAAAATTATATCTACGGGTGGCGAACTTCGCTATAACATTCTTGCAGCGGGCACAAATGGCGTTCATTAGTAAAATACTAGGCTATGAGGCAATCTACAACACTGAAAGTGAGGTAGTTACGGCAGTGGGCAGTGGTTTTCAAACAGGGACTAGAATGAGTTCCGTAAACTGTTTACACTAAGGTACGGAAATTGTTCTACATTTTAATGGACTCCTTATGATAAATGTATATGGACCTGCAGGAACCAACACCAACCAAGCCAGCTGTGAGTTGTATCAGGGAGTATTGGTAAGTGGTGATATTAATTATGTCCTCAAATCCAGGGATCATGCCTCCATCTACAATTGCTGTGAAGAACTCCTAACATTGGTAAATGATTACAACTTGGTGATACGTGCACTAAAGCGCGCCCAGGTGCTACAGCTTTCTCACTTGTTTGCTGGCAGGCTGCTATAAGCCTTGAATGAATGTAAATGAGTGTCTAAGCGGGAGCTGTATGCAGAGTTTGTACAATACAAAGTTTCGTCTCCGTCTTTTTCTGTTCATACAACATACGATATCACCGTGGTGCGCCCTCAGCAAAAAAGTTTTCAGAGGGCGTTGCTGATGGAGGCTAAATACTACTTCTACAATGAGGAGAGCGCTTCGACAGTATTATTCGATGTCAGCCACATTATATGCTCGAATAGAAACAAACATAATACAGGGTGATCATAATTAAACTTTCAAACCGCTTTAGAAATAGGACCACTGGACAGAATGACGTCAAATTGCAACGGAATATTACCGGAGAAGGGGGGGAAACGTATGGCAGAAGAAAAATAGTCACAAAAATGTAGTAATAGCTGTAAGCCTCATAACTTAATAGTGGTCGACTACACATGACAAAAGAATCTTACAACAATGCCTAAGGTGTATGACTGACTTTAAACAAACTGTACTACTCAGTGTGTATGGGTGTACGGTGTGATACTATTAGTTACGTAAGCACACCCACCACAGCAAGGTCATATCACATCGGATGGGAAAATCTATTTTTGATTGCCCTGAGGCCAAAAACTGCATAAAAAGCATCACTCACATCGGTTTTTAATTGTCCTGAGGAAAAAACCCATAAAAAGCATGAATCAAAAGTAAATCGGATAATTAATTTCCGTGTGACTGGCGCGAAACATCTTCAATATGCTGTCCACCGTTTTCGGCAACAAGTTAAAATCGAGAAACAGCATTTTCCACAACTGATCGAAGTGTTTCCGCCGTCCAGAGTGGCCAAGCGGTTCTGGGCGCAACAGTCTGGAACCGCGCGACTGCAACGGTCGCAGGTTCGAACCCTGCTTGGGCATGAATGTGTGTGATGTCCTTAGTTTAGTTAGGTTTAAGTAGTTCTAAGTTCTAGGGGACTGATGACCTCAGAAGTTCAGTCCCATACTACTCAGAGCCATTTGAACCATTTTTGAAGTGTTTCCGGGGTCACGTTCAGAATGTGTTGCGCAATGCGTGCCTTCACTGCAGCTAAGTTTGCAATCGGAAACTGAACACAACATCTTTCAGATAGGCTCACAGCCAGAAGTCACACTGATTAAGATCAGGTGATCGGGACGGCCAGGCTGTAGGGAAATGGCGGCTGATAATTCTAGCATTTTCGAATTCCATTTCAGCAGCTGCTTAACTGGATTTGCAATGTGCGGAGGTGCGCCATCTTGCATAAAAATGATCCCATCTACACATCGAAGCTGTTGGAAAGATGGAATGACGTGGCTGCGCAAAAGACACTCATAGCGCTTACCATTGACGGTACAGGTAACAGGACCGGAAGCACTGGTCTCTTCGAAAAAATCTGGCCCTATGATAAATGATGCTGTAAACCCGCACCACAGTGACCTTTTCAGGATGAAGTGAGACTGGTTGAGTTGTGTGTGGATTTCCGTTGCCCATATTTGTCAATTCTGTGTATTGACATATCCTGTCGGATTGAAGTGGGCTTCGTCTGTCCACAAAATCTTCCACGGCCAATCATTGTCCACTTACATGCGAGAAAGAAATTCTAAAGCAGATGTCTCTCTTACTGGCAGGTCAACAGAAAGCAACTCGTGCACATGGGTAATTTCGAATGGACTGCAAAGAAAGATGTTTCGTAGGATTTTATGCGCCGTGCTCACGGGTATGTCCAGTGTTCGGGCAATTCTCCGTACACTACACGTTTGCACACCACCACTCGTCTCCTCCTGCACTGCTGTGGCCACTGCTTCCACTGACGTCGAATCAATTCGTTTCCTCCCTCTACCAAGTTTCACACCAAAAGAACCCGTCTTTTCTCTGGACACACGGCAGTCATCGGACCAACGCCTTTTTTCAAACCTTTAAGTGTCAGGAACTTAGGCAGAGCGACGTGTGCACAGTCATAATTCTTGTACTACAGCTTTACAGCTGAGCGCGATCCTGCATTGAGACAGTCATGGCGAACGTCGCAGACGCGAAAGGAGGAAAAGCCGTGTATCCGGGGTGTTTATACCAACTTCAGTGGGTCGTGCTCATGACAGGTGATTACTTTTACGTATTCTGACATATACAGCGCCATCTATTGATCAGTTTCCACACTATTTTTTTCCTTCTGCTATACGATTTTCCCCTTCTCCGATAATATTCATAGCAATTTGACATCATTCTGACCAGTGGCGTTATTTCTACAGCGTTTTGGAAGTTTAACTTTAATTACAATCGCCCTGTATATTACGCATAATTTGACGAAGAGATCCACTAATGTTTGATTACGCTGTTGGTGAAAAATCTCTGGAAACAGTAACAAACGTGACACGCATAGTCACCGTCCGGGTGACCTAAAGTAAAATGAGCACAAGAAACAAACTGTAGAAAAACCGGATGCCAGATTCTGATTTATTGGGAGAATTAACGGAAATGTAATTCATCGACGATGAAAGAAGCGGTTTACAAAACACTCGATGATGATGATGATTGGTTTGTGGGGCGCTCAAGTGAGAGTTATCAGCGCCACAAAACACTCGAGCGACCGATTCTTGAGTATTGTTCACTTGCCTGTGAATCTTAGCAGATTGTATTAATCGAGGAGATAACACAACGACGAGCGGCATGTTTCGTCACGGATCGTTCAGTTAACGCAAGAACGTTATGGAGATTCTCAATACACTCCAGAGGAAGACGGTACAAGAGGGGCATTGTGTATCACAGAGAGGTTTACTGTGGCAGCTTACATTTGAAAAAGGATCGGATTCCATATTATTTCGTCACACATACGTCTAGCGAAATGGCCACAATGAGAAAATAAGAAAAATTGGAGCCCATGCATAGGTTTACTGATTGTCGTTCTTCCCTCTCATCATTCTTCAGTGGAAGAAAAAAGGGGGAAGTGATAGTGCTACCTCAACTACTCTCCGCCACACACCGTAAGATGGCTTGCGGAGTGTGGATGTAAAACGTACGGGAATCTTATTAAGAAAATTACAAATGCAAGAATAATGCACAACTTACGCGATTTACGGACCATCCTCAAGGACTGTGGGTATGACACAAGTGTTTCTGTACAAGGAGCCTCAAATTAAAATGAGACCGATGGAATAAAGTGAGTAAACTGTTTATTATTTCAAAAGTAATCGCCACAGCTGTTAATACATTTACCCCACTGTGAGACAAGACGAACAGTGCCTTCATGGAAAAATGTATATAGTTGCCTAGAGAACCATGATGTACCGAGGGGTGCACCTCTTTGTCCGAAGCAAATCTACGGCCGCGAAAGTCTTTCTTCAGGTTCCAAAAATATGGAAATTCCAAGGGAAGAGACAGGGACTGTATGGAGGATGTGGAAGAGTCCAGTGAAACTTCTGTAGCGCGGTCGAAACAAATTGCCAACATAATGTCCGCACTCACGTTGCCAAGTTAGTTTCAATTACGTTGCGAAAGTTTCGCTGGGAAGCCCTTACACTTGCATCACCCAGCTCCAGTTTCTTCTCATGAGATTTCCAGATTTCTGGAACCCTGAAGAAAGACATTCGAGTCTGTGAATTCGAGTCTGTCAATTTGCTTCAGATGAAGAGGTGCACCCCTGGGTCAAATCATGCTGCCGTAGGCAACCGCAAACATTTTTCCATGAAGGCTAAATGTTCAGAAAATTGTGTAGAAACACAATCAAGACAATGTCGATAAATCAAAAGGAGAGAAGTCTGAAATATTGGAATTGGTTGCGATTCGTGACACGTGCAAAACGCCTTGCTTGAAGAAAGTGGAAGTACATAGATAACTAGGCTTGAGAATCTCCACGCAGTGAATATTATGTACTGTACAGAGAGAGCCAGACTGATTCATGCTTTGACTGGAGTGAATATTGGACAGAATAGAACGGGCAACATTCATGAAAGTATTTGTGTTGCGCAAAATGTAACATATCGTGATCATATACGCCCAACCTGTGCAGATACCTGTGAGCATTTTAGCAGCCACGGGCCGGTACATAGGGGAGACTAACATTTTCAACACATCTTGTAATCACAACAACACCTATTTGTCATGGAGTTTTGGTCCGTATCACCCAGAAATGCATTGCAATGCCGTCTTCCTCCGGCGACCATTCAAGATTCTTACGGATCTGGACTACATTACAAAGAAATTATTCCTCTCAACTAAACCTCAGAGCCTGCGAACGCCAATCGATTTGTCTCGAGAGAAACTTACTTTCGACAATATCAGAACCTTTTCCTGGCAAGAAATTCATATCAAAGAAGTAGTCCTGTGGACTTTCACGACAAAAATTTATAGACTATTAGCAAATAACCTCCTAGCACATCCGAATTTTGGAAAAATCCACCGATATATTTGTTAAACGTTTGGAAAAATATTCATCTCAAAGAACGACCGAAAGAAATTAGAAATCACTGGTACAGTGTGACAGGAAAATAATTTTACAATTTAACTTAGAGATAACCCACACTAATTGTGACAAATTTAGAGCACAGTCTCCGTCGCTCATCTTTTTACGTCTAGCAAAATATAATAAATCTGGGTCTGCAACAGGAAAAAATGCGCTTATTAGTAAAACGGCTACAAATGCACTCGTCGTTATAAAATACTGATACCAGATTGGAAAATTTTCACAAGGGTTATGAATGACAGCTAAGCATGATTGATCATGTGTTTGTTATCATACAGACTTCCAACATAAAAACAAACAGTATGACGTTGATTCTATTTAGCAACAGCAACAATATAGAAGAATTGGACAAAACTACACTCCTGGAAATTGAAATAAGAACACCGTGAATTCATTGTCCCAGGAAGGGGAAACTTTATTGACACATTCCTGGGGTCAGATACATCACATGATCACACTGACAGAACCACAGGCACATAGACACAGGCAACAGAGCATGCACAATGTCGGCACTAGTACAGTGTATATCCACCTTTCGCAGCAATGCAGGCTGCTATTCTCCCATGGAGACGATCGTAGAGATGCTGGATGTAGTCCTGTGGAACGGCTTGCCATGCCATTTCCACCTGGCGCCTCAGTTGGACCAGCGTTCGTGCTGGACGTGCAGACCGCGTGAGACGACGCTTCATCCAGTCCCAAACATGCTCAATGGGGGACAGATCCGGAGATCTTGCTGGCCAGGGTAGTTGACTTACACCTTCTAGAGCACGTTGGGTGGCACGGGATACATGCGGACGTGCATTGTCCTGTTGGAACAGCAAGTTCCCTTGCCGGTCTAGGAATGGTAGAACGATGGGTTCGATGACGGTTTGGATGTACCGTGCACTATTCAGTGTCCCCTCGACGATCACCAGTGGTGTACGGCCAGTGTAGGAGATCGCTCCCCACACCATGATGCCGGGTGTTGGCCCTGTGTGCCTCGGTCGTATGCAGTCCTGATTGTGGCGCTCACCTGCACGGCGCCAAACACGCATACGACCATCATTGGCACCAAGGCAGAAGCGACTCTCATCGCTGAAGACGACACGTCTCCATTCGTCCCTCCATTCACGCCTGTCGCGACACCACTGGAGGCGGGCTGCACGATGTTGGGGCGTGAGCGGAAGACGGCCTAACGGTGTGCGGGACCGTAGCCCAGCTTCATTTAGACGGTTGCGAATGGTCCTCGCCGATACCCCAGGAGCAACAGTGTCCCTAATTTGCTGGGAAGTGGCAGTGCGGTCCCCTACGGCACTGCGTAGGATCCTACTGTCTTGGCGTGCATCCGTGCGTCGCTGCGGTCCGGTCCCAGGTCGACGGGCACGTGCACCTTCCGCCGACCACTGGCGACAACATCGATGTACTGTGGAGACCTCACGCCCTACGTGTTGAGCAATTCGGCGGTACGTCCACCCGGCCTCCCGCATGCCCACTATACGCCCTCGCTCAAAGTCTGTCAACTGCACATACGGTTCACGTCCACGCTGTCGCGGCATGCTACCAGTGTTAAAGACTGCGATGGAGCTCCGTATGCCACGGCAAACTGGTTGACACTGACGGCGGCGGTGCACAAATGCTGCGCAGCTAGCGCCATTCGACGGCCAACACCGCGGTTCCTGGTGTGTCCGCTGTGCCGTGCGTGTGATCATTGCTAGTACAGCCCTCTCGCAGTGTCCGGAGCAAGTATGGTGGGTCTGACACACCGGTGTCAATGTGTTCTTTTTTCCATTTCCAGGAGTGTATAAAAAAACCTTTCTAAGTTATTTAAAATTTACGGTCAACGACTTGGAATAGACTCTACATAACTCTAGAAGGTGGTTTAGATGCCCATACCTGTGGGTTTTATGCAACCCACAACACATCAAAAACCACGCGCTAGATTTTCGTTCTCTGTCGCTCGCTACGTGTAAACTATTAGTCTTCCAGAAAAAAAATGAACAGCATCTTTTTTGTGGGAAATTTAATGTAGTTACATTTTGTATTGGGATACTGGAGGCCACGGTTTTTGAGCTATTCAAGAAAAACTTGTCTGAAAGTCACTTTTGTACGTTTTGCTTGAATAATTCGAAAACCACGGCGTCTATCGAAAACGCAGCCAATACAAAATTTAACCACATTAAATTTCTTACAGGAATGTCCAGTTGATTTTTTATGTAGGACTAACAGTTTGCACGTAGCGAGCGAAAAAATATGAAAATGTGCGTGTGGTATTTGAAGATATTGCGAGTTATATAAAATCCACAGGTAGGGACAGGTGAAGCGCCCTGTATGTCCAAACTGAGGAGCCTGCCTCGTATGCGCGATACGTAAACATAGCCAGTAATAAGCAAGACATGACAGGACCGGAAACTATGTATAGCATTAATAAGCTGATGACCACCTTTGGGAGCTCATAAACATACTCATCTGAAGCCATATTACAGGTAACGCCTGGAATGCAGACACCAGAGCGCATAAATCAGCCACATAGTGCGTCTTAGGCCCAACAATCTCTCTATGTTATTTGATGACTTTTTCTCGCATTATGGAGACAGACTCTGCTAGTATAGCAAGTTTTTCCTGGCAAATTATTTGTTTAATATTCGAGAATATGTCAAAGAGAAGCAACTTTGACTTTCCATACTTCCAAGGCGATTTGTAAATTGATATTTCAGAAGACGAGGGAAAACTTCCGTGAGGAAAGGATCTAGCGTAAGTCTCGGGCGATGAAAACCCATGCTGGGGCATGGGAATGACGCTAACAGTGAACGGCTGTACATAGGCCAGGATGAACCACTGTTTACTTCGTTTGGACGTGGATGGGGAGTGGTGGTGGTGACTGGAATCGAGCTGCTTGTAAAACATCCATGAATGAATTAGAAATTTATTCGCGTTAGGTACAGAGATGCGGTCGCCACTGGAGTGGATGTCGTTGGCCCCGGGATGGTGTAGTGAACCGCAGAAGTTCAGCGAGTTGCCGTTAGCTGGACTTTCGGCAACAGCGTGCGTAGAGAGCCTGGCCCGATGATGTCAGCAGGACGGCAATAGCTGACAGGGACCACGTGCTGCAGCTGATGAATGGCAGCCATGTCCAGGAAGCTTACCCACGTAAAGCCGCGGAATACAGCACAGGGAAGGACAATACTCAAATCGTAACCCCCAGCGCGATCTACGTCGCAGATATGTGCCTGCCCTAGGAGGTGGTCAGTGGAAAAATGGTACACAAAGACCAGAGAGCAGTGGCAGAGTAGCAAGACAGCTACCAGTACGATATCAAACACAGGTACCACCAGAGAGCTGATGCTCTCAGTCGGCCGTCACCCAGAAGGTGACTCTGCATTGTGAAGACGCAAAGTAGCCCGCATACAATTTTGTGCTCTGGCGAATGTTCGTAGTTTCTGGAGCCTCAGTCCAGTGCAGGTGACTGGCCACATCTCCGTGTACTGCAAATGGCCTTTGTCTGTAAATTACAGGCTGGCGCTGGTGGCACAGCTTGGCATCACGTGCACACCTGTATAGTGTCTGAGAACATCTGAGCACACACTGAGAAACAGTCTGGTTAAGGTACTAGTTATGCAGACCAGGCTAGCTAGTGTTTTCCTCTTGCCAGCACTTTAGTTTGGAAGCCAAAACACAAACTCGCCACTGTAAAGCAATAGTGGTTTCACTTAGCCTGCTTTTCCCATACGGCGAGCTACCCTGGACACGCTGTCACAGCTGATAGGAGTCTCAGCTTCACTTTTCTGAAGCGGTGGCAGGCGTATTCTGCGGCATCGGAGTACTGGATAAGAATTTCGTACTCTGAATATGTCCTCTTAATTCTTAATGTGTCATCACCATAAGTACCGCACTTCCCTATGATGTCATTTTGATGCATTGGTGCCTGTCAATGCTTCCACACTAGACTTTGGCACGGCACCCAGTTGGCGTGTGAGGAGTATATGGAGTAAATTTCCAGTCCATAGTTCAACTTTACTCTGCAAGTCGGCACTACAGTCGCCAAATATCCAAGATGGTGGTAGTACCAATTTAACAAATTCAAGATGGTACTGGTGGGAAATTTTAAAAAGATGCAAGATGGCGGATGTGTGAAATTTAAAAATCTAGCCCAGATGTGCTTTGTACCGCCTCCACATCCCCACCCCTCTCCTTCCAGTATCAGTATAGTATTAATATAAAACAATCAGTCTCAGTGTAGTTCTTTAATAGGCTTTAAATGAAATCACATATCAGCCACCTTGACTCGGCTCAAATTCATTCAAACGATCTGAATTTTTGCACAATGTTCAAAAGTATTTCTCCAAAACATTACGTAAATGGTGTATTTATACATCTAAAATACGCCAGCAAAACACACACACACACACACACACACACACACACACACACACACACAATGTTTGTATCACGAACTTGCAGATTAATCTGGACTAGTGAACGTACCATTAAGATGGAAGGCACAATGGATCCTCAAATTAAATATGTTCCACATATTAATTGTGCTATGTGTCATAATGCTCTTTCCATGTCTAAAATGTCTGCAAAAATACACCAGCTTGATAAAAAAATGCAGTATTTAGGCTATGTCAAGTGTCAAACCGTTATTTTCCACACACACACACACACACACACACACACACACACACACACTATAGTCAAAACAAACGAACTGACGAAACACGATGTTAGGAGTGAAGGAAGAATGTATTTTGGTAAGATTTTAGCTATATTTATCAGTTAAACTACATATTTTGGTAATACACAAGGAAAACTTATACTATGTTTACATTCATCAGCACACGACTTAGACTTAAGCAAGACAGAGATAGCCAGACGATGGTGCAACATGACAGAGATGCAGAGTCGAAATCTTAAAATTTAATCCTTGACATCAAAGTAAAATAATTTACTGAATACAAACACCTACTCACTCACACATACATACATACACTCACACAGTTTGCTTATCATAATATCCAAGTACGAGGGCACGAGGGCACGCCTGTGATTTTTTATGTGAAAACCCTTAACGCTTTTTAAATAGAACTAACTTTATTAGCATTCTACATCTTCATTCTTCATACCTATATATTTATTTCTCAACATAGTCACCCCGGCGATGAGGATATTTCTCCCAACGAGAGACCAGTTTGTTGACGGTGTCACTGTATAACGTTTGACTTTGTTGATAGAGCCACAACCTCACCTCTCTTTGCGCCGCTTCACCACTATCAAAGTGAAGTCTTCGAAGATGTTCTTGAAGTTTTGGAAACAGATGAAAATCGAATGACGTCAAGTTGGGACAGTATGGAAGGCGACTGATGACAGTGGACACAAAGCGTCGGATACTGCTCGCTAACAAATGCTGCTTAACCTGAAAGTTTTTATTAATAGTGCCTAAATGCCATCGATGGCAATTTTTTTCAATTTTATAGAATACTTAAATACGACAGTAGTGCCACATGTTTTATGCTGTACGTCTACCATATTTTGAGAAATTATACAATTTTATATTGCTACAAAGCTAGAACCGTTGTTTATGATCAGTACTCCGCAATTATACGGAGGCATGCTGAAAAGTAATGCCACTGAGTTTTTTATATGAAAGGCCGGCCGCGGTAGTCGAGCGGTTCTAGGCGCTTCAGTCCGGAACGGCGCGACTGCTACGGTCGCAGGTTCGAATCCTGCCTCGTGCATGGATGTGTGTGATGTCCTTAGGTTAGTTAGGTTCAAGTAGTTCTAAGTTCTAGGGGACTCATGACCTCAAATGTTAAGTCCCATAGTGCTCAGAGCCATTTGAACCGTTTTTTTTATATGAAAACACTTATAGCATTTTAAATAAACCAAATTTTATTGACATTTTACATATTTATTCTTCATGTCAACATATGTACAGCTCTTTGCCGTTAGAGAACTCCGCATTGTATCGTGTAAAATGGCGGTGTGTAATGTAGCTATGTCCGTGCGCGAGAAACAGCATGCTGTAATCGAGTTTCGAATTCAAAGTGTTTGTCCACACATGTAGCAGCCTCTCAAATGTGTGTGTGTGAAATCTTATGGGACTTTAGCAGCCTCTACTTCAGCATGACAATGCCAGACCACACACGAGCGCTGCGACATCTTCAACATTTTGACCACAATGGGGATGGGAAGCATGTGAGAGAGACGGCCCCTGTCGCTTCAGACCCCTGTGGGACATCCGCCGACCCCATGCGCTTACTGATCAATTTTTTTTTCTCTACCGTATTTTATTATTTTTGGTCCAACTGATGTCCATTACGTTTTTAGCGTTCTCCTGGTTATAAGGCACTCATTACTCTGCAACTGTCTTAGCCCTTCATTGAGTTTGCTGGGAACGGTGGGGAGAGGGTTGAGGGAGGAGGCGGGGGGTTCGCATGTGGATGGTTCTTCTCGCTACAGATGTGCCCATGGAGACCCCTCCTCTGCTTTCTGACCAATGTAGCGCCCCGATACAGTATCCCCGCCCTGTAAATTGTTTCTCACAAGGAACCCTGTGAGGCCGCAAGTTCAATCTTTAGTAAGTGTTGTGTTATTAATTATGATAGGAAAAATACTAGGTGCTAATAAATCATCATGTACATCAGGAGGAAAATGAGTGTCCGGGATGTATGCATCAAACTTCACAGTATGGACATCGTCGACATTCAAGAAATGTTCAAAACAAACCAAAGTTGCGCCGGGGACACCGAATGAAAAATGGCGCGCCACAGTGGTCACAAAGGTTCACACCATCAAGATCAAAGGCTAACTCCTTGGGAATTACGAAACGTGCAGGAAATTCAGCTAGATATCTATTCTTAAAGAATGCATATAGAATTATACTGGTGTAACAGGCTGGTGAGAACTGGTGGACGTGATGGCATGCAACAGAATGCGAAACAGTCAGTCGTGGAGCATACCGTGAAAATGGCTATCCTTCAAGATGCAGCTGCAGTTAGTGTGATAATACGTCTTATAGGCACAGAAAAAAACAAACATCCAGAGGCTAAATTTGTCCAGTGATTCCAGGTGGTATGACTGCAGTGTACACACTTTTCAGGAGGGATAGTTTACTCTAAAGGGGTATTATTTATATACGCACACCAGGAGTCAAGCAAAAGCAAGTTACTTTCACCAGCTATCGTCCAAAGTTAGTGCTCATACCATAGTTGTAGTTCTCTTACGCCCATTTTCCCATTCGGCTTGCTGTGACGTAAGTATTCCCTACTGTCCTTGCAAGATCACGCACACGAAAAAGAATCATAGGGGACAGAGCACGTCCAACTTCTCGCAGCACAATATATAACTTTTCAACCAATTTAACATCCGGATCAACCAACAGTCGTCATAATTGTATACGATTGAGTTCAGGCATTGATGTTAGCTGGTCTTGATACAACTTCTTTGGTATCTCTAATTTCCATGGTTCCTTTCATATGCATTTCCTCTTTAAATCGTTGTTAGTCGGACTTAAAAACAAATTCCTTACTGAACGATGGGATAAGTTTTTTTTTATTTCATATGCAAATTTTCGGACCGATTCCATGGTTGTTGTGCAACGTCAAGTTGACGCTTTCTTTGAAATTTCGTTATCTTACATCTTCCAATTCCTTAGCACTGTTTGAAGCTATGCAACCAACCACTGCTTTCCTCGAAATCACTGTAATCTATGTCTCACGCAATATTATGTGCACAACTTAGTAGGTCACTATAGCGCACATACTGTAAATTGTATCGAGCATCTTTGAAACGCACAAACACCAATTTTTGTAATAAGTGCGCCTTGTCCTCCCTTGAATATCCGTAGTTTTCCTTGCGTGCTACACAGTCATACTGCTGCGGACTTATTCGAAATCTGTTCATAATTTTTTTATTACTACACTACATATGATCTTCTATGTACGTAATTATACTTACTACCCACTTTTTGGACAACTACTGTCCTTTACTACGTTTTACTGGAGACGGGATTTGTGGCTCCGTCTCAAACAATGATTATGAACTACAATAGCTCGACACTTGTCCCAATATCATTTCACTTGTTCAGCATTTATCTTCACCACTGTACGCCTCGTGTATATTGTCCGCACAGTCGAGCCTATACGACATCAAACACTCCGCTGACTCACATTGCAGAAACGCTAATACGAGGTGCATTCAAGTTCTAAGGCCTCCGATTTTTTTTCTCCGGACTGGAAAGAGATAGAAACATGCGCATTGTTTTAAAATGAGGCCGCGTTCATTGTCAATACGTCCCAGAGATGGCAGCACCGTACAGCAGATGGAATTTTACCGCCAGCGGCGAGAATGAGAACTGTTTTAAATACTTAAAATGGCGACGTTTTCCTTACTTGAACAGCGTGCAATCATTCGTTTTCTGAATTTGCGTAGTGTGAAACCGATTGAAATTCATCGACAGTTGAAGGAGACATGTGGTGATGCAGTTATGGATGTGTCGAAAGTGCGTTCGTGGGTGCGACAGTTTAATGAAGGCAGAACATCGTGTGACAACAAACCGAAACAACCTCGGGCTCGCACAAGCCGGTCTGACGACATGATCGACAAAGTGGAGAGAATTGTTTTGGGGGATCGCCGAATGACTGTTGAACAGATCGCCTCCAGAGTTGGCATTTCTGTGGGTTCTGTGCACACAATCCTGCACAACGACCTGAAAATGCGAAAATTGTCATCCAGGTGGGTGCCATGGATGCTGACGGACGACCACACGGCTACCCGTGTGGCATGTTGCCGAGCAATGTTGACGCGCAACGATAGCATGAATGGGACTTTCTTTTCGTCGGTTGTGACAATGGATGAGACATGGATGCCATTTTTCAATCCAGAAACAAAGCGCCAGTCAGCTCAATGGAAGCACACAGATTCACCGCCACCAAAAAAATTTCGGGTAACCGCCAGTGCTGAAAAAATTATGGTGTCCATGCTCTGGGACAGCGAGGGCGTAATCCTTACCCATTGCGTTCCAAACGGCACTACGGTAACAGGTGCATCCTACGAAAATGTTTTGAAGAACAAATTCCTTCCTGCACTGCAACAAAAACGTCCGGGAAGGGCTGCGCGGGTGCTGTTTCACCAAGACAACGCACCCGCACATCGAGCTAACGTTACGCAACAGTTTCTTCGTGATAACTTTGAAGTGATTCCTCATGCTCCCTACTCATCTGATCTGGCTCCTAGTGACTTTTGGCTTTTTCCAACAGTGAAAGACACTCCGTGGCCACACATTCACCAGCCGTGCTACTATTGCCTCAGCGATTTTCCAGTGGTCAAAACAGACTCCTAAAGAAGCCTTCGCCGCTGCCATGGAATCATGGCGTCAGCGTTGTGAAAAATGTGTACGTCTGCAGGGCGATTACGTCGAGAAGTAACGCCAGTTTCATCGATTTCGGGTGAGTAGTTAATTAGAAAAAAAATCGGAGGCCTTAGAACTTGAATGCACCTCGTATTTCATCTGCCACTTCTTTCTCATTCTGCGAAATTCCTTGGGTTCCCTTCTGTCAGCTTCAGCAACTGTTGTTGTAGATATAATTTAATGTTTACTATGTTTGCCTTTGAAATTGCTCTGCTTTGTTTCAACACCACTAGCACTGTAGCACTGTTCACTGTTGTGTGTTACTCGTCGACTAAGCAGTTCAGCTACTTTCCGCACCCGCATGCTGTGCTCACCACTGGATACCTCCAGTTCCGCCCCCTGTTGCCTTGAGCAGCCAATATTGTGGTTGCGTGACAGACAGTACTACGGGCGTCGAATGTGGGGTAAACATCATTGGCCTATCGCGACCCCGCACTCAGAGTTTCGTTTCAGCTCTAGCTTTAGTGTTGTTTTAAATGCCTAGGTATTAGCACTCCTACACACTTCCACAATTCGATAATATTTACGGCTGATGTCGCTAACTCCAGATGACCTGCGTCTTGACCGAATGACTGGTGGCCTCGCTGTGTAGTTCCTTAACCGCCTTCCACCCCCAGCTAACCAACAAAACGAAATTCCAGTTATGTCAAAACTAGCATGTAAGAACAAAATGAGTTACTAGAATATAAACCACGGAAAATCAAACGAAAAGAAAAAGGAAGAAAAATGAAGTAAAAGAACCCTTGACCAACAAACTCAAATGAGTTACCACCGGTTTAATGTGACTGCGTAATAATCTTCAAACTTTACTTTGACCCATCAGTTAACGTGTGGAGTATGTGTGGAATGTATGGAATATTAATTGTTACAAAGTTCGCCCACTTCCCCCACCCCTTCCCCCCTCCCCGCCCGGGTCAGGTCAGGACAACATTGCAACATTGTTACATTTAGCCTCGGAGAGAGAAAGAAGAGTTAAATTGTTCCGCCACATCGACGGGCTGGTCTAGTGTTTCTCTACGACACACATCTATAACTTTATTACAAATTTTGTTGTATTAATTTTGTTTTATCCATACACAGAAGATCATTCGCCACAAAGTTTGCGAATTTGGTGACATTAATTTTTCTAATTTTCTTAAACTCCAAATAATTATAGACCTGTCCTCACTGAAACAAAATAAGAATAAATAAACTAAACTGCAGTAAGCAAGGTAATCAAGCAACAATTTTACACACTTATTTACGCATCTGTTCAGTGAAAGAGTATAAGAAAAAAATTGGTCACAACAATTACATTTAACAGAATATTCTGTAAGCAAGGTGATAATCTGAAACCGTTAGACACTTACAAATTCAGTGAAATGAGGAAAAACAGCGCCGTGACATACTCACTAAAATATTTTGGGGAACCCTACATTATAATGCGAAATAAAACTTTGCATGTTTACTAAACCAGTCACACATATCTCTGTTTTCATTAATGAGACTGGTTTTCTACAATTTCCATTGTCACACATGTGGTGTCTGCAGGTGGTATGCTGTCATGGAGTTACCCTTACAATTCACGGAAAGTACACATATAACTTATTTATAGCAACTTACCTTCAGTTATTCGGCTCTTCAGGGTTATAGGTAGTAGTAGAAAGCTTCCAGGAAATTTCCAAATAACGTATTTCTCCCTGCCAACAAAATGGCTTTGTGGCCAGCTCATCAGCAGAGCACGTATTTGTAGCTTCCATTACTAATAGCAGTACTATGCGAGATCACAGTGCCCAGAGGAGCCATACATTGAGGTGTCAAAAGTGATGGGATACTACCCTGCAGAAATATTGAGCCAAGATGCCTCTAGAACCATCCATAATTGCGAAATTATTGCTGGTGCAGGGTTTTTTGCCGGCCGATGTGGCCGAGCGGTTCTAGGCGCTACAGTCTGGAACCGCGCGACCGCATCGGTCGCAGGTTCGAATCCTGCCTCGGGCATTGATGTGTGATGTCCTTAGGTTAGTTAGGTTTAAGTAGTCTTTAATTCTAGGGGACTGATGATCTCAGAAGTAAAGTCCAATAGTGCTCAGAGCAATTTTTTGCAGGGTTTTGTACAAGAACTGACCTCTCCATAAAGTCCCATAAATGTTCGGTGGGATTCATGTCGGGCGATCGGGGTGGCCAAATCATTCGCTCGAATTGTCCAGAGTGCTCTACAAACCAATGGCGAACGGTTGTGGCTCGGTGACATAGCGCACTGAGATCCGTAAAAATACCATCTTTGTTTGGGAGCATGACGTCCATGAATGGCTGCAAATGCAATCCAATTAGCCGAACATCCAGAGGACGCCGTCCATTCCATGTAAACACAGTCCATACTATTATGGAGCCACCACCAGCTTCCACATTGCCTCGTTGACAACTTGGTTCCTTGGCTTCGTGTGGTCTGCGCCACACTCGAATCCTGTTATCAACTCTTACCAACTGAAATCGAGATTCATCTCACCGCCGGCCGCGGTGGCCGTGCGGTTCTAGGCACGTCAGTCCGGAACCGCGTGACTGCTACGGTCGCAGGTTCGAATCCTGCCTCGGGCATGGATGTGTGTGATGTCCTTAGGTTAGTTAGGTTTAAGTAGTTCTAAGTTCTAGGGGACTGATGACCTCAGATATTGAGTCCCATAGTGCTCAGAGCCATGTGAACTATTTTGAACTCATCTCACCAGGTAACGCTTTTCCTGCCGTCGAGGGCCCAACCGATATGGTTAGGAGCCCAGGAGAGGCGCTGCAGGCAATGTACTGCTGTTAGCAGTGGTACTCGCATCGGTCATCTGCTTCCATACCCCAGTAATGACACATTTCGCCTCACTCTCCTAACGGATACGTTCGTCATACGTCCCACATTGATTTCTGCTGTTATTTTGAGCAGTGTTGCTCGTCTTTTAACACTGACAACTCTACGCAAAACCCGCTTCTCCTGGTCGTTAAGTGAAGGATGTCGGCCACTGCGTTGTCCGTGGTGAGAGGTTATGCCTGGAATTTGGTATTCTCGTCACGCTCTTGACACTGTGAATCTCGTAATACTAAATCCCCTAACGATTTCCGAAGTTCTTCTGGCTTCAACTATTATTTCGCGCTGGAAGTATGTTAATAGGCCTATTACACATATTTCTTAGCGTTATAACTATTGACTCTGCAACAGATTTACAGTCAGTTCAGATATACAAAGTAATAAAGATTTATACAAATATTAATCCTGATCTTTAAATATATACGGGTTTGAATGTCATGTACTGCGTAGTTATGTTCGTCACGCACTCCTCTGACGCAGCAGTGACGTCGCTGTCGTTGCATGGCAACGTCCGCTGTCCGCTAGCGCCGTGATGACCGACGAGAAATCAAGCAAAAACAGCACTTTCACAGATGCTATCGTTTTTACTTTCTGTGCCAGTCTCACTTAGAATTTCTATATCGCTCTTATTTGCACTTTCCGCATCACGAGGAAGCGTAAAAGGCAGGATGGGTAGCATTACTGTGCTTGTAAACGTACTGCGTATTTAGCGGGTTCTGTGTTTTCTGCTGTACATTATCTACTCCGCTGAACAGCTAAGGTTCACGGAGTTTCTCGTACGTTTTTGCACTGAGTGGTGTGTTTTTATACGTTCATTGAGAGTCGTATTGTGGTTGATAACATGATCCTCTCTGTCTCCTTTTTCCTCTGTCTAGAAGAAATACCTAAGAACCAGCTCTCCTGAAGAAGGAATTTTGGCAAATCTGGGATTGACGTGACTCATTCTTAAACTCTGTCTGATGTAGGGGAGGAACGTGTATACCTTTTGTCTCTGATTAGTGGCTGCCGTACATCCTCTAGTTTCGAACCGCGGACATGCTATTTACCCTGGTGGCTGTAATTTTTCGTTACATAAACATGGCACTAGAAACTGTACACAAACTCGTCAGTTATTCAAGAAATACATAACACTCACATTTCACGAATTAAACGGGGTATTGTGGTCGAAGAAGGAAAGCATTTCCAATCAGGCGGCTGGACATCTCCACAGGGACATTCCAGTTCACAGTGCCATACGGTTTCACCTTCATTAGCAGGTACGAAATAACTTCCCAAGTCAACAAAAATTTATGTTTGCCGAAATACTACAATCCAGTAATCTTATTTACGGTCCTCTCGAAAGTGTTCGTATGGATCTCCGGCTGCCGGTTGCTGGAGCACGTCGCTGTATAGGTGATCAGTTTATTTTACTCGACACCCCACCACGATAAGCCAACTATCGCGACTGCTAGATGAGAGAACAGGAGCTATGGAATGCTATAAGTAGAGGGTGACACTTACTGTACTATATGAAATAAGATCGTTACGAGTTCTGATCGCTTTGCGTTAGGACGTTCAAACTGAACGGTTGGCCGCAGGGCATGATGGGAATTAGTATGGTTTGCTTTAGCGACGACGCCCGCTTTCATTTGGATGTCTAGCGGTTCTGGCGCTGCAGTCTGGAACTGCGGGACTGCTACGGTCGCAGGTTCGAATCCTGCCTCGGGCATGGGTGTGTGTGATGTCCTTAGGTTAGTTAGGTTTAAGTAGTTCTAAGTTCTAGGGGACTTATGACCTAAGATGTTGAGTCCCATAGTGCTCAGAGCCATTTGAACCAATCATTTGGATGGGTTCATCAATAAGTAAAATTGACTCAATTGTCGGAATGAGAATCCTCCTTTCGCGATCGAGAAGTCTCTTCAACCTCAACGGGTGACTGTTTGACGTGCAGTGTCCAGTCACGGAACAACAGGCGCGATATTCCTTGATGGAGCGATGACTACCGAACGGTACGTGAAGGTTCAAAATGGCTCTGAGCACTATAGGACTTAACTTCTGAGGTCATCAGTCCCCTAGAACTTAGAACTACTTAAACTTAACTAACCTAAGGACATCACATACATCCATGTCCGTGGCAGGATTCGAACCTGCGACCTAGCGGTCGCGCGCTTCCAGACTGTAGCGCCTAGAACCGCTCGGCTATCCCGGCCGGCGTACGTGAAGGTTGTGGAAGATGATTTCATCCCCATTATCGGAAGTGATCGTTATTTCGACTAGATGTGGTGCATACAAGACTGAGCTCGACCCGGTCGAAGCTGGAGAGTGTTCGACGTCCTGGAGAAGCACTTTGGGGACCGCGTTCTTGCTCTAGGTTACCCAGAGGCCACTGGCATGGGCCTCGATTGGCCGCCGTATTTTCCGGATCTGAACACATGCGACTCCTTTTTGTGGGGCTATATTAAAGACAAGGTGTACAGCAATAGCCCGCATCTCGTGGTCGTGCGGAAGCGTTCTCGCTTCCCACGCCCGGGATCCCGGGTTCGATTCCCGGCGGGGTCAGGGATTTTCTCTGCCTCGTGATGGCTGGGTGTTGTGTGCTGTCCTTAGGTTAGTTAGGTTTAAGTAGTTCTCAGTTCTAGGGGACTGATGACCATAGATGTTAAGTCCCATAGTGCTCAGAGCCATTTGAACCATTTTTTTTTTTTTTGTACAGCAATAACCCCAAAATCATTTCTGAGCCTAAAACAGCCATTCAGGCGGTCATCGACAGCATCGATGTTCCGACACTTCAGAGGGTCATACAGAATTTCGATATTCGTCTGCGCCACATCATCGTCAATGATGGCAGGCATATTGAACATGTCATAATCTACATCAGAATATCTGTAGTGACGTTTATATGTTGAATAAAGTGTGTGCACGCTGTAGTTTGTAACTAATTTAGGTTTTTTTAATATAATTTGGTAATTGTCACCCTGAATTATACGGTGGCAAAGAAATAAAAACTTTGAGGTTTGTTGATGGCACTGTAAATCTTTGAGAGACAGCAAACGACTGAGAAGAGCAATTGAAAGGGGTGGATAGTGTCTTCAAAAACAAAACAAAAGTAAAACAAGGATTTCGGCGTGTAGCAAAACTAAATCGGGCGATGGTGTGGTAACTAGGTAAGGAAATCAGACACTAAAAGTAGAAGATGAGTTTTTCTGTTCGGGCAACAAAGTAATTGACGACTGCCGAAGTACTGCAGATGTAAAACGCAGGCTGAGAGCAGCAAGCAAAACATTTCTGAAAAAGAGTTATTCGTTAGCGTTGAATATAAAGTTTAGTGTACGAATGTTTTCTACAGGTATTCGTTTGGAGTATAGCCTTCGACTGAAGTGAAACGTAGACGACACTTTACAAGCAGGAAGATACAACCTTTTGAAACTTGGTGCTAAGGAAGAATGCTTACGATTAGGTGAGAATATCCTGTAAATAATGAATCTAATTGGGGAAAAAAGAAATCTATCATACAACTTGATTGTAAGATTGTATCGATTGGTAGAACATATCCTGAGGCTTCAAGGAATTGTCACACTGTTAATGGAGAGAAGGGTGTGTGTGTGTGTGTGTGTGTGTGTGTGTGTGTGTGTGTGTGTGTGTGTGTGTGTCGGGGGATGGATTGTGGGGGGTGGGGAGTGGGGGGGGGGTACAAATTGTATAATGACCAAGGTTTGAATACAGTAAGCAGGTTTAAATCGATGTAGGTTGCAGTAACTATGCAAAGATGAAAAGGTTCTCACAGGATGAATCTGTATGGAGAGCTTCATCGAACCAGTCTTCAGACTGAAGACCACAACAAGGACATACTTCAATTTCGTATGGCACGATGACCTACTCTGCATGGCCGTTGTGTAGCGCTACGAGTATCACAGACGTACCTTGGGAGCATGTTGTAAAATTTGTGCCTGTAAGTATTCATCGGATTAGTAGTACGGGGAGAGTGCACTGACAAAGTAGTGCAGTTGGTAGATGACACTGAAGCTCGCGAGCCACAGAAATGTGAGACACGCGCGAATAGCTGTGCGGGGCGAAAATAGAAAGAATTCCTATAGCCTAAGAAATGTACAGATGTAAGTATGCATACGCCGCGTCTGTTAAGCGTGTTGGGCGAAATTATTCGTGAGTGAACAAATAGTGGTATCACTGAATTCAGAGTAAATGTAACAAAAAAATTAGGCATGTCGTTAAACAGCTTCGTGAAATTAAAGGGCGTATTAATGTGGGTCAAATGCTGTTAAAGGAGTCAAAAGAATTACGTAACATCCTAGTCAGTTCGGAATCAAATTAAACTAGAGGGTCAAAATTCTGATAGTGATGTGAGAAGATTAAACACATTGTATCGGTACCTTGTATAACACTGGAGCGCAAACAGTGCAGCCACATGTCTCATTCTGATCAGAATACTTGTAGTATGTATTAGGCATGAGCATATTCCATATTCTGTTTGGTCTGTACACAATTACAGTTATTGGTGTTCGGTGGATTGCACAGGATATAGGATAGCAAGACCAGCATAGTAATACGCTGCGCGGCCTCCATATACATGAAACAACTCTTATAGCATTGTTAAAAAAATGTAAGCATCCTCATGCCTTCAGACAGTGTGCAACATGGAACAGTATAGCCACGGCCCCATTATCCAATCACTGGGGGCTGAAGAGCTTCTTAATATTCTGCAATTAGGGCCCCTGCGCTTGTTTACAATCGCTTGCAATTCCACCTCCACGGCAAGGCATTCAAAGTGAGTGCCGGGGGCGAAATGTCAACAGGTCGATGCATCCTAATCGAGACACCGCAGACGCCCGTTCTGCTCCGAAGCGGTATTCCTTAGAATCTAGCTACAGAATACGCACCGACGATGGTCGGTGCATAATTACACACTAACAATGCTGCTACGTTCTCTCGCAGTACGAACATTAAAACTAGAAGGCCCGTACCCGTCATTTTGACGGGTGCTCTGCTTAAGTAGACTTATTTCTTATAAATGGTTTATTCTACAGTTCCCATTTTCTATGACTTTCAAAAATATTTTTGAAATAGACTTCTGCAAAGAATTAAGTGTTCAGGACCTTTCTGAAAAGTGGCACAATGGACTCCTATTAGAAGGACCGGCAGCAGTCATTTTGGCGAGTGGGGACGTGTGAACAAATTCACTGAAATTTTGCTGTTTATACAGTTTGATGAAAATGACACACTTTCAAAAAGACCAAGGACAGCTCGCTTTGCTCCTGCAACGTCTGTGTGGAATCTTTCATTGCCAGTTTCTCGCTGTGTTACATTAGAAATGGAAATATCACAGTGGATGAGCAACTGTTTCCACGCAAGGCTAAATGCTCCTTCATTCAGTGTATGAGCGATAAGACAGGTAAATTTGGAATAAAGCCTCGGCTTACAGTTGATACAAATTCTAGCCATCTGGTGAATGGTTTTCCTGATCCAGGCAAAGATGAGCAGCGCCTTACAGGTAGGTGTTCCTTTTGCAGAGTATGTTTTAACGCGTGTACACAGCGCTTTGTTTCTACAGGAAGACATATTATGTGCGATAATTTTTTCACTACCAAATGCCTTGCAGGAAGTTTGAAACGGAGGAGTACAGGAAATGTGGGCACAGTAATGAAACACAGAAGGAGAATTCCTTCATCAGCAAAATCTGCTGTAACACCTTTGCACACAACTATACTTTATAAATCAGGTGACATGACTAATATGAAATCAGGGGTAAAAGAACAAAAATGTGCTTCCTTTGAGTTCACTGCATGAACGACATCCTAAAAAGCTACCAGAATCAGTGGTGTACTACGATAACACGAAGTATGGCCTTGACCTCATCCACCAAATGGCTCGAGTTTACACTGCGAAGTAAGAATATCGCAGATGGCTCATTAACGATTTGTTTTCAATGTATTAGACTCGGTAGCTATTAAGACATGTGTACTCTATAAGAAGCCGAGCGAGGTGGCGCAGTGAATGGACTTGCATTCTGGAGGACGACGGTTCAAACCAGCGTCCTGACCTCCTGATTTAGGTTTCCTGTAATTTCCCTAAATTGCTTCAGGCAAATGCCGGGATGGTTCCTTCGAAAGTGCACGGCTGACTTCCTTTTCCATCCTTGCCAAATCCGATGGGACAGATGACCTCGCTGTTTCCTCTCCTCCCCGAAATCAAGTAACCAATCAATATACTCTGTAAGAAAGTAACAAATGAGAAAGTAAGCAGACGTTAGTTTGTATACAAGTTGATAGAAGAGTTGGCTTCAGCATATAAGGCCACAAGGATACAAAACACACAACTTAATACAGTACCGCAACGTAGCAACATTCGCAAGGCTTGTCAAACTGGAGAACGTAGGTAGATATAAGGGCAAGTATTTATGTACAAAGAGCAGAAAATGCGTTTGTGGACCACGTTTACGCAACGCTGAATACGCATGTTAGGTGTCAATATGCAGTAGGTGACTATGAATTTTCTTACTACATATTGTGCTATTCAAAATTATATATTTATAAGTAATTCTTCACAAAAGTTAAAAATCTATACTTATAAAATGTATAAAGAGTATGAAGTAAATAGGTATAAATTCAAATTTGTTTACTATTTCAAAAAACTCGAAGGTAGACAATAATTCCTGATCTTTCGAGTGGTAAGATGATTCGCCACAGACTGCAGGGCGCCTGCGACGATCTCTGTGCGTGGGGCACGAGTCATAACCGATATTCAGTACCGACAAGAACGAAAAAAATAAGGTCTATTAATGACTGACGTCCAACCGCCGACGACATAATTAGGTAAGAAAACAAGCTCGGATCAGGCAAGGATTTGGAGGAAAATCAAAGAAACCATCGCAATATTTACTTTTAACGATTTAGGAAAACCAGGGTGCACCTAACTCTTAACATTCGGATAGAGATTTGAAGGTAGTTTGCTTTGCATTCTACGCAGTCTGATGCCTGAATCCTACGCTACTTTGCTTAACTGGTGACAGCAGCCACGTTCTAGTTATCTTCCGTGCAAATCGTGGGTGGCCCCATGCTTTGGGCAGACAAGACTTAATGTACTGACGTCAGCTTATCAGGTGAAAAATATTAATCGTGCCTCAACACTGTTGTACCAAAATATTTCTCCGTGAGATATCAAGCAGTTACGGTAAACTAGTGTCAGTGTATCACATGTGTTAATCTTAGACAGTATTATAATCTTAAAGACAGCTGCATTCAGTTTCTACTATCTTGGCATTAAAAAGAATGACAGTGTGTGATAGGCGATGGCTGCCCAAATGAGTTTGTGTCAAACTCAGGAGGAAGCCTTGTGGCCAACGCCTGGTTCTAACACCTAAACAGCAGTATCAAAGCAGAGCCTAGATTCGACGCAAGAGACAAATAAATTTAACATGGAATCACTGCTAGTAGATGAATGGTGGGTAATGATAAAACATGTCATGTGTGCAAGGCATGAAACTGCAACACTGGAAGTGGACTTCGAGCATGCAGTAGTACTGCGGCCAACGAAGCAATTGAATCAATCAGCTGCATTGAATACGCGAATCAGACTATTCTCCTTTCGGATGGTCTGGCAAGAGCATCCTTAGCCAAGCTGAAACTACTCTGGCCCATTCTCAACTCTTATCTTGATGTACCGAAAGATCTGTTCTGACTGTTAAATGGTTAGTTTACTGATTTCAGTCCAATATAGCGATGTCCCTTAGCGCAATGAATGAAAGCTAGTCGATCGTGACTGATTACAGGTCAACAATGACTTTGCTGTTTTAGATTTTGATGTTTTTTTGTAGTAATTTACACGTCCTGGTTCTAAAAGTGAAGCCCATGTAGTCATGTAACATACTATGTCTTTCTAAATTAATATTTCAATTTTTATTTATTTAACTATATTTTCTGTGAGCATGAAGCATTACAGTCGCAAAAATGCCATCTATTGAAATTAATCTTCCTAAAGGAACTGGCTGTCTATTTTAAGGCAGATGGCAGCACATTCTGAGATGCTTCCACTATTTTGTATTGTGGATTTACCCATACAGGTCGTAATAGTTGTTCTACAAAGCAGGAAATTAAAATACAAATCCCACAATTTTGTTATGTTTTCCATATGTAAACCAAGAGGTGTTGTGTAAATAGTTCAAATTCATATTGCTATATTTGTGCTCGTTTTATTGTGAAGAAGCAGAGACAAAACATAGCCTCGTTTGTAACAGAAGCTTACGAGGCATAATACACACTCAAAGTTAACACCCCGCGCGGTGACTGATGGGAGCGACCATACAGGCATTTCCCATTTACTGTCGCTCCCATCTGCGGAACTTTGTTTGCACGAATATTACTTCGGAACCGAACTAGATCAATCAAGAGATTGTGCTCCTCATACAGTGTGCAGTGTTTGAGTTGAAGGCTTAGGAAATTAGAGCACGTGGAAGAAACGTCACTACGTTTTGGGATACTAATGGTGTGCCATGAATCTAAAAGTCACAGCACTGAGTGAGTGTTCGCGCAATGTGAAATGCAAAGAACAAAACGAATTATGTGCCCAAACTTGGCATCTGCTATGAAACCAGTGGCACATGGCTCTGATATTCCTATACTTAAGCTATCTAAGTCACTGATCTTATTTAAGATAGTCAGTAACAGTTATTCATCGTTATCACTTGTGTCGGAATTTATTCCCGAAACATCAACGTGCCACAACCATTGTTGCCAAGATAAATGATATACTAAGGCACTTAAATATTCCCAAGGATGCAGCTCAGCTGTTAGGTTCCAGATTTCATGAAAACAATTTACACTCTGTGATCAAAAGTATCCGGACACCCCAAAAAACATACGTTTTCATATTAGGTGCATTGTGCTGTCACCTACTGTCAGGTACTCCAATCAGCGATCTCAGTAGTCATTAGACATCGTGAGAGAGCAGAATGAATCGCTCTGTGGAACACACAGACTTCGAATGTGGTCAGGTGATTGGGTATACTTGTGTCATACATCTGTACGAGAGATTTCCAGCAGTAGTACTCCGCTACTTGTTTCTATCTTTTTTTATCGATAATTTATTTACATTTGCCCTGTTGGCGGTGGGCTGGCTGTAGCTTAGTTTCTTTTCTTCAGCCATTGTGAAATATATCCTAATTGCATACGCGAACATTACTATCAAACGATGATGATGACGGGATTCTATAATCGTTGTGAATGATAATGACGGGATTCTATAATCGTTGTGAATGATAATGGCGAGTGCTCCTGATAAGTAAGTTCGGTAAGTAGGATCGACATGGGACTGAAAGGAATATGGAATATAACTGTTTGGAGTGAGTGTGGAGGAAGGATATAACAGATGGGATATAGATGTCTGAACGTGAGTAGGATTACAGTTCCCCAGAGAGAAGTAGGTTGAAGGTCTGGAATTTTGTGGTAAGTTCCTGTGGGACCAAACTGCTGAGGTCATCGGTCCCTAGTCTTACACACTACTTAATCTAACTTAAAATAACACGCTAAGGACAACACACACATTCATGCCCCGAGGGAGGACTCGACGGGGAGGGGGGGGGGGGGGGGAGCCGAGCGAACTTTCGAGGGTGAGTGATTACGCATTAACTTAAATTTTAGGAAATTTGGTGTAAAAGTGACCATGGTGTTGCTAACCTTGATCTTGACGAATCTAGACTTCTGCGTCAGCACAAAACTCCAAAACGTCTCGATCAAGACAATAAAGAATACATTAATAATTTTACAAAAATGATTTTGATGGAGAGAGACTGATAAGCGATAGAGACATATTTTTGGAACTTTGCAAAAGACAAAGTGGGCAAGAAAAGAGCTTGAGGGAAATTTTGGACTTTCTAAAAAACAGAACTGGACAAGGGGCTTAATTTCTACACTTCGTCCACATCGTTCACTTGCGTATTACAATTCCTTTATCACGCTGTTGTAATGAACGACGTTTTCCATTTTTAAGTGCATTCAAATCTTATTTAAGACCAACAGTGTTGTAATATTGACTGAATCATATTATTATTTTACATATTTACTGCGATATTACTAACAAACTAGATTTAGGTGATTTGTTAATTACATTTATTTCGTGATACCCAAAGCGCAGCACAGTTTCTACATTAGGATCGTGACTTTTCGTACTGAAAGCATGTAACAAAGTAAACAATGTTATATAAACCGTTTTGGACTACATTTGCGAGGGGAGACTCTTTTTCGGACATTTACCAACTCACACTCTGGGCGTGATATGTTGTGCTTCAACGTGATTATAAAAATAACTTTTTTCACAAGTTCGAGATATTCTTTTTTTCCAACAATGTATTCCGATTTGTATAGTAAAGCATCCTTCCATGTTAGCCATTTCCAGATATTGTCGGTGGGCTTCAAGCATTCAATTAAAGCACACTCGTCTCCTATTTCGTAATTACTCGAAAAATCTTGAATAACCTACATTAAGAAACAGCAGTTAAGTTGTGCAAATGAATGTATTTTATAGGCATCTTGGGCTCACAGTAAAATCGCATTTGACGTCTATAAATGGGATTCAGGGTCACTTGAACCCAAATCATTTCACAAAAAGAATGTGCTAAAGTGACCCAATTTTGCATATTATGTTGACAGGTTTTTAAATCGACGTGTTTATATCGTTTACTTTATACGCCCATTAAAATAAGAACGGATAACCTTGTAAAAGGTATACAATTAGAAAATACACCTACCAAAAATCTGTAACCTTTGATGGTACGTGTAGAGACGAAAGTTTTTATTTTATTTATTTATTTAGTTATTTATTCAATCTGATCTGATTGGGTCTATCAGGCCCTCTCTTATATCGGACGAGGGTTTCAAACATATCGTACCTATTTTACATGGTAGTTTCCTAAAAAATAACCATTTTAATATGACAAATAAAATTAAAATGATTTGAGTGTCTGAAGTGACAATAGGAGTGAATAATACTGGCTATAAAATAATAAAGTCGGTATTGGTAGTACCTGTATCACTGCAGCTGCTATCATTAATAATGGTGATAGTAATAATAACAATCGCTGCACGCAGTCAGGGTAGTGAACATGGTGCAAGAGGTGAAAGAGCCGAACATCACAGATACAACGAACACAGGCATTCATTACCAGTTCCAGACGCCGAGAGCTTCCCCGAGAAAGACCTTGCAGGATAATGTCGCCGTAATCAGTAATTGGAAGTATGAGTGTCGAGGAGTAAAAGAAACAGTAATTTTCCACTGTGCCCAATGAACCTTAACCTTTACAGACCCTCTGGCTACAAATGTTTACATTAACTTTTGCGGTGTCTTAACTGCAACAGAAGTATTTTTTTCCCTAATGAAAACCTGAGTACGTATTTGTGAATGTTCAATCTTTTCATAATGCGCTAGTGCTGCCTACAAAAAAAATGGCTCTGAGCACTATGGGACTCAACTTCTGACGTCATTAGTCCCCTAGAACTTAGAACTAGTTAAACCTAACTAACCTAAGAACAGCACACACATCCATGCCCGAGGCAGGATTCGAACCTGCGACCGTAGCGGTCTCGCGGTTCCAGACTGCAGCGCCTAGAACCGAACGGCCACTTCGGCCGGCAGTGCTGCCTACAGTTCGCCGTCAGTATGAATATATCAGTAAGTCAATGCAGTGT
This sequence comes from Schistocerca cancellata, assembly GCF_023864275.1. NCBI lineage: Eukaryota > Metazoa > Arthropoda > Insecta > Orthoptera > Acrididae > Schistocerca > Schistocerca cancellata. The sequence goes on from NC_064629.1 coordinate 129,606,154, forward strand.
GCAGCAGCTCGTGACCACCAAAACACGCGAGGGTGTCGTTGGTTCGCTATATTCAATTGTATAATTGAATATTCTCATTGTTATTTTTATTTTGCATGGTAATTACTGAATTGTCAGCCGGCCGATGTGGCCGTGCGGTTCTAAGCGCTTCAGTCTGGAACCGCGTGACCGCTACGGTCGCAGGATCGAATCCTGCCTCGGGCATGGATGTGTGTGATGTCCTTAGGTTAGTTAGGTTTAAGTAGTTCTAAGATCTAGGGGACTGATGACCTCAGATGTTAAGTCCCATAGTGTTCAGAGCCATTTGAACCATCCATGCGGCTTTTCGCGGATGGTGCTGTAGTATACAGAGAAGTTGCAGCACTACAAAATTGCAGCGAAATGCAGGAAGATCTGCAGCGGATAGGCACTTGGTGCAGGGAGTGGAAACTGACCCTTAACATAGACAAATGTAATGTATTACGAATATATAGAAAGAAGGATCCTTTATTGTATGATTACATGATAGCGGAGCAAACACTGGTAGCAATTACTTCTGTAAAATATCTAGGAGTATGCGTGCGGAACGATTTGAAGTGGAATGATCATATAAAATTAATTGTTGGTAAGGCGGGTGCCAGGTTGAGATTCATTGGGAGAGTCCTTAAAAATGTAGTCCACCAACAAAGGAGATGGCTTACAAAACACTCGTTCGGCCTATACTTGAGTATTGCTCATCAGTGTGGGATCCGTACCAGGTCGGGTTAACAGAAGGGATAGAGAAGATCCAAAGAAGAGCGGCGCGTTTCGTCACAGGGTTATTTGGTATGCGTGATAGCGTTACGGAGATGTTTAGCAAACTCAAGTGGCAGACTCTGCAAGAGGGGCGCTCTGCATCGCGGTGTAGCTTGCTGTCCAGGTTTCGAGAGGGTGCGTTACTGGATGAGGTATCGAATATATTGCTTCCCCCTACTTATACTTCCCTAGGAGATCACGAATGTAAAATTAGAGAAATTCGAGCGCGCACGGAGGCTTTCCGACAGTCGTTGTTCCCACGAACCATACGCGACTGGAATAGACAAGGGAGGTAATGACAGTGGCACGTAAAGTGCCCTCCGCCACACATACCGTTGGGTGGCTTGAGGAGTATAAATGTAGATGTAGATGTAGAACCATAATTCTAATGGTGCGTGTTCTTGTGTGTCTTACAAGAGTCGATCTATAGTGATCGTTTTCGCTGGGATGATGATGATGATGATGATGATGATGATGATGATGATGATGATAAGTAACGGCAATATGCGCGGCCAGCCTTCAGGTCGGCCAAGAGAGAAGCCGAACGCAGGAGGTAAGGAGCTCTAGAGGTATCGAGCGGTTGCTGTTGCGATGAACAGATGGCTGCAGCTAGCGGACGATACACGCCACCTCTCCCTCCTGCTGCTCCCAGCGTTCCGGCGGGGTGCGAGCCTTGCGGGGGTATGCAAACTAGGGACAGGCTTAAATGTGAAACTGAAGTACCAATATATGAATCTGAACTGTAGTTCTACATGTCCGTGAAATACTATACCCGCTGCTTTTCAAAGGTTGTAAAATGTAAACAGCTTCTGTGGGTGCGATTCGTACGTACATAATAACGTAGTTTTCTGCACGATATACATACCTTCCTTATGGATACAAGGCTGGATAAGTATTTATGGTTAAGAGTCAAATGGTTTTTAATTACTGCACATCATCTACATCTACATCCATACTCCGCAAGCCACCTGACGGTGTGTGGCGAAGGGTACCTTGAGTACCTCTATCGGTTCTCCCTTCTATTCCAGTCTCGTATTGTTCGTGGAAAGAAGGATTGTCGGTATGACTCTGTGTGGGCTCTAATCTCTCTGATTTTATCCTCACGGTCTCTTCGCGAGATATACACTCCTGGAAATGGAAAAAAGAACACATTGACACCGGTGTGTCAGACCCACCATACTTGCTCCGGACACTGCGAGAGGGCTGTACAAGCAATGATCACACGCACGGCACAGCGGACACACCAGGAACCGCGGTGTTGGCCGTCGAATGGCGCTAGCTGCGCAGCATTTGTGCACCGCCGCCGTCAGTGTCAGCCAGTTTGCCGTGGCATACGGAGCTCCATCGCAGTCTTTAACACTGGTAGCATGCCGCGACAGCGTGGACGTGAACCGTATGTGCAGTTGACGGACTTTGAGCGAGGGCGTATAGTGGGCATGCGGGAGGCCGGGTGGACGTACCGCCGAATTGCTCAACACGTGGGGCGTGATGTCTCCACAGTACATCGATGTTGTCACCAGTGGTCGGCGGAAGGTGCACGTGCCCGTCGACCTGGGACCGGTCCGCAGCGACGCACGGATGCACGCCAAGACCGTAGGATCCTACGCAGTGCCGTAGGGGACCGCACCGCCACTTCCCAGCAAATTAGGGACACTGTTGCTCCTGGGGTATCGGCGAGGACCATTCGCAACCGTCTCCATGAAGCTGGGCTACGGTCCCGCACACCGTTAGGCCGTCTTCCGCTCACGCCCCAACATCGTGCAGCCCGCCTCCAGTGGTGTCGCGACAGGCGTGAATGGAGGGACGAATGGAGACGTGTCGTCTTCAGCGATGAGAGTCGCTTCTGCCTTGGTGCCAATGATGGTCGTATGCGTGTTTGGCGCCGTGCAGGTGAACGCCACTATCAGGACTGCATACGACCGAGGCACACAGGGCCAACACCCGGCATCATGGTATGGGGAGCGATCTCCTACACTGGCCGTACACCACTGGTGATCGTCGAGGGGACACTGAATAGTGCACGGTACATCCAAACCGTCATCGAACCCATCGTTCTACCATTCCTAGACTGGCAAGGGAACTTGCTGTTCCAACAGGACAATGCACGTCCGCATGTATCCCGTGCCACCCAACGTGCTCTAGAAGGTGTAAGTCAACTACCCTGACCAGCAAGATCTCCGGATCTGTCCCCCATTGAGCATGTTTGGGACTGGATGAAGCGTCGTCTCACGCGGTCTGCACGTCCAGCACGAACGCTGGTCCAACTGAGGCGCCAGGTGGAAATGGCATGGCAAGCCGTTCCACAGGACTACATCCAGCATCTCTACGATCGTCTCCATGGGAGAATAGCAGCCTGCATTGCTGCGAAAGGTGGATATACACTGTACTAGTGCCGACATTGTGCATGCTCTCTTGCCTGTGTCTATGTGCCTGTGGTTCGGTCAGTGTGATCATGTGATGTATCTGACCCCAGGAATGTGTCAATAAAGTTTCCCCTTCCTGGGACAATGAATTCACGGTGTTCTTATTTCAATTTCCAGGAGTGTATATAGGAGGGAGCAATATACTGCTTGACTCCTCGGTGAAGGTATGTTCTCGAAACTTCAACAAAAGCCCGTACCGAGCTACTGAGCGTCTCTCCTGCAGAGTCTTCCACTGGAGTTTATCTGTCATCTCCGTAACGCTTTCGCTATTACTAAATGATCCTGTAACGACGCGCGCTGCTCTCCGTTGGATCTTCTCTATCTCTTCTATCTCTTCTATCTACCCTATCTGGTACGGTTTCCTTCACTGCTGAGCAGTATTCAAGCAGTGGGCGAACAAGCGTACTGTAACCTACTTCCTTTGTTTTCGGATTGCATTTCCTTAGGATTCTTCCAATGAATCTCAGTCTGGCATCTGCTTTACCGACGATCAACATTATATGATTATTCCATTTTAAATCACTCCTAATGCGTACTCCCAGATAATTTATGGTATTAACTGCTTCCAGTTGCTGACCTACTATTTTGTAGCTAAATGGTAAGGGATCTATCTTTCTATGTATTCGCAGCACATTACACTTGTCTACATTGAGATTCAATTGCCATTCCCTGCACCATGCGTCAATTCGCTGCAGATCCTCCTGCATTTCAGTACAATTTTCCATTGTTACAACCTCTCGGTGTACCACAGCATCATCCGCAAAAAGCCTCAGTGAACTTCCGATGTCATCCATAAGGTCATTTATGTATATTGTGAATAGCAGCTGTCCTACGACACTCCCCTGCGGCACACCTGAAATCACTCTTACTTCGGAAGACTTCTCTCCATTGAGAATGACATGCTGCGTTCTATTATTATCTAGGAACTCTTCAATCCAACCACAAAATTGGTCTGATAGTCCATATGCTCTTACTTTGTTCATTAAACGACTGTGGGGAACTGTATAGAACGCCTTGCGGAAGTCAAGAAACACACCATCTACCTGGGAACCCGTGTGTAAGGCCCTCTGAGTCTCGTGGACGAATAGCGCATGCTGGGTTTCACACGATCGTCTTTTTCGAAACCCATGCTGATTGCTACATAGTAGATTTCTAGTCTCCAGAAAAGAAAAATCTTCCTAACTTTTTTAATATTTCTATTTACGGCTGAAGTCATCGATGCAGTAACCGCTTTATGAAGTCCGATTCCCTGTTCTGCGTTAACTGTTGCAAATAGTTCGGGTCTGTTTGTCACCAGAAGGTCTAATATGTTATCGCCACTAGTCGGATCTCTGTTTAACTGCTCAAGGTAGTTTTCAGATAAAGCACTTAAAAAATTTCACTGGATTCTTTGTCCCTGCCACCCGTTATGAACGCTTACGTCTCCCAGTCTACATATGGCAAATTAAAATCTCCACCCAGAACTATAACATGGTGAGGAAATCTACTCGAAATATTTTTCAAATTATCCTTCAGGTGCTCAGCGACAACAGCTACTGAGCCAGGGGGCCTACAGGGACATCCAGTTACCATGTCTGAGCCTGCTTTACCTGTGACCTTCACCCAAATTATTTCACATTTCGGATCTCCGTCAATTTCCTTCGATACTATTGCACTTCTTATCGCTATAAACACGTCTCCCCCTTCACTGTCCAGCCTGTCTCTGCGGTATACATTCCAATCTGAGTTTTGAATTTCATTATTGTTTACAACTGGTTTCAGCCAACTTTCTGTACCTAGTACTATGTGGGCATTGTGACCGTTTATTAATGAGAGCAGTTCTGGGACGTTTCTATAGACGCTCCTGCAGTTTACTATTAGCACATTACTATTGTTATTCCCTGTTGCATTTTGCCTACTCCTACCTTGCCGCGTCTCAGGAGGCATCTTGTCAGGCCTAGGGAGGGAATTCTCTAACCTAAAAAACCCACAGGTGCACTCCACACGCACTCCGCTACCCTTGTAGCCGCTTCCTGCGTGTAGTGCACGCCTGAACTATTCAGGGGGACACTACATTTCTCCACCCGATAGCGGAGGTCGAGAAATTTGCACCCCAGATCTCCGCAGAATCGTCTGAGCCTCTGGTTTAAGCCTTCCACTCGGCTCGAAACCAGAGGACCGTGATCGGTTCTGGCAACGATAGTACAAATAGTTAGCTCAGATTCCACCCCGCAAGCGAGGCTTTCCGCCTTCACCAACTCCGCCTGTATGAACTGAGGATGACCTCTAAACCCAGACGGCAGGATTCATTGTACCGACATGAGCAACAATTTGCAGTTGGGTGCACCCAGTGCTCTCTATCGCCGTTGGCAGGGCCTCCTCCACATCTCGGATGAGACACCCCAGCAAGCAGACCGAGTGAACACTGGCCTTCTTCCCCAACCTTTCCGCTATTTCTCTAAGGGGCTCCATCACCCGCCTAACGTTGGAGCTGCCAATCACTAATAAGCTCCTCCGCCCGTGTGCCTGCTCGGACCTTGCTGAAGGAGCAGCCACATGTCCACTCACAGGCAGAGCGGGCGATGGCACACGGCGAGCCTCCACATTGACCCTCCGCCTCGTGCGCCGCGAACTCCGCTGAACCCGCCACTCCCCTTGGGGAGAGGGTGGCCCAACCGCGCCCGGTACCCGCGAAGATGTCTCGACAGCAGGGAAAATGGGTGAAGCATGTAATACCATGCGGCGCATCAGACTCCCCACTATCGCTACACTCCGAGGCAGTAGTCTGAAGACGGCTGACCGCGGCCATCAACACGTTCAGCTGTTAGCGAACAGTGGCCAGCTCCTCCTGCGTCCGTACACAGCAGACACACATCCTATCCATTCTAAGAAATCAATTTACTGTAGAGAGTTAATCAACTTTTAATTGGAAAAATACAGTTAATACTTAAATTAACGTAGCTCGCTGCACAACAGACGTGACGCAGACGGCAGTTACGACGACACACCTTTTCAGTGAAACTAAATGTCACGGCGTACAGTCAAGTGCCGGCACGCTAGTCGGGAACGACAGAGCAGAGAGGGCGGTGAAAAAGACCTCAGTCAATTGACGGATCCCTCTCCAGGACAACAACGCGACAGCAGCGGCCACAGTTCAAGAATAGCATCAACACTAGTCATTTCGCATCTACTATGTAGCCTTGTCTATACTGAAGAAACTTGCTTATTTTGTCTGTTACCCTTTGCTTGCGACACATCTGTGCAAATAGAGAGTTATGTATCGTAATCATTTCCTTTTGTAATAAAACGCATTAATACGATTTACTTGAAGTGTTGTCTAGTGATCCGAGAAAGCAGGTTTCCTAGACACTCCATATTCAACGACTAGGCAGGATTCAACAGTAAATGCAAACAGTTGGTAAAATTTGGCAATGTTCCCTTCTTTTTCACATACCCGTAAGAGAACTTTTATGTCCATCTTTGTAGCCCCAGCGATACGTATATCGTAGCGGTGCGGTCTGAGCGCCTTGTCGCGGCGCGTGCGACTCCCCCCGTCGGAGGTTCGAGTCCTCCCTCGGGCATCGGGGTGTGTGGTGTCCTTAGCGAAAGTTAGTTTAAGTAGTGCGTAAGCCTGGGACCGATGACCTCAGCAGTTTGGTCCCATAAAACCTTACCATAAATTTCCAAATTAAAAAAAATTTACAAATTGGACCTGAAACCACTTCGTCCACAGCAGCATATTACTCAGTTTTAAATGATGAAAAGAAGAATTAGTCGCTTCAGTACATAATTAAATCAATATGTATAACGTGGCTGCAATAGTTACTCGGAGATGAAGAGGCTTGGACAGTACAGAGTTGTGTGGAGAGATTAATCAAACCAGTCTTTAGAATGAAGACCACAATAACATGTATAATATTTATTTTTAACTCTGGCGTACCCTCCAAGTAACCTTAACGTATGCACGGGGTAGTGTTACCCTCCAGTGTACGCGTACCCTGGTTGTGTATTACTACTTTAGTTCAACTAAAGAAACTACTACGGAATGGTTTTACTCACAAGAATGAATGAATATCTCAGTTAACTACGACAATAAAGAGTGATTTCAGTGAAAGGACGAGTAGGTGCAGACTGCTTTCACATGAAAAGAAATAATGAACAATTCTCGCGATATGCAAAGCTACAGGCGCTACAGTCTGGAACCGCGCGACCGCTACGGTCGCAGGTTCGAATCCTGCCTCGGGCATGGATGTGTGTGATGTCGTTAGGTTTAAGTAGTTGTAAGTTATAGGGGACTGATGACCTCAGAAGTTGAGTCCCATAGTGCTCAGACCCATTTGAACCATTTTTGCAAAGCTGCAACAGACTGGATCGACTGTTTTAATTCGGTTGATCTCACAGAGTGGTTCCACTCGAAAGAAAGGAATGAATAATAAATAATCCAACCGATTTGAAAATCTACAACCAAATGATTGTTTCCCAACAACCAACTGAATCGATTGTTTTCAATCGGTTATTGCCATCACTAATAATTCGTGTCATTACGTATTGACGGAAAAATGTCGCAACACCAAACAATAATAATTCTACAGTAATGAAATTTCAGGAATACATGTGTCTAGGTATCATAATTAGCTAATTAACATATCAAGATCACACGTAAATGTAAGCGCGAGATAAGCCACTGCAGATGTGAAATGCTGGAACGTTAACAACCGATGTAACCGCCAGAATGTTGAATGCAAGCATGCAAACTTGCATGCATTGTATTGCACTGGTGCCAGATGTCATTTTGTGGGCTGGAGTTGTATGCCTGTTGCACTTGGTCGGTCAGTACAGGGACAGTTAATGCTGTTTGTAGATGGCGCTGGAGTTGTCGTCTGCTGATGCCCCACATGTGCTCGATTGGAGACACAGCAGGCCAAGGCAATATGCCGACACTCTGTAGTGCATGTCGGGTTACAACAGCGGTATCTGGACGAGCGTTATCATGTTGGAAAACATTCCCTGGAATGCTCTTCGTGAATGGCAGTACAATAGGTTGAATCATCAGACTGACGAACAACTTTGCAGTCACGGTGCATGGAATAACCACGAGAGTGCTCCTGCTGGTATTGCCAGAAAATAATCCCAGACTGTGAAGTCCAGTGTGCGTGGACCATAGACAGGTTGGCTCCAGGCGCTTATCTGACCTCGTTCTAACCAACACACAGCTATCCCTGGTACCGAGGTAGAAACCAGAAGCAGAACCAGTAAAGTCTGTCCTCCAGTGAGCTTCCACTTGACACCAATAAAGTCGCAAATGGTGGTGGATTTGGGTCAGTGGAATGCACGATACAGGGCGATTTGTAACAGTTCGTTGTGTCACTGTGGTACCAAGTACTGTTCGAATTGCTTGTGCAGACGCAGTATGGTACACCACAACCATACCCCGAACACGATATTCTTCCTTCTCGGTAGCGCCACGTGGCTGTCCGGAGCTCTTAACGTCCCTCGATCACCGCTGCCAGCAGTCATGTACAGTGGCTGCATTCCTGCCAAGTCTTTCGCGGAGAGAGCATCCAGCTTCTCGCTGCCCTATTACGCAACCTCGTTCAAAACGAGTGAGATAATGGCATCTTCGACATCTTAAATGCATCTGCCACGGATCGCCGCTTATCTTGGGTTACATAGCGGGCAAGCCTCCGAATCCACGTTTTGTAAATTTGTGGTAAGACCTTATGGGATCAAACTGCTTAGGTCATCTGTCCCTAAGCTTACACACAACTTAATCTAACTTAAACTAACCTACGCTATGGACAACACACACACCCTTGAAACTTCCTGGCAGATTAAAACTGTGTGCCCTACCGAGACTCGAACTCGGGACCTTTGCCTTTCGCGGGCAAGTGCTCTACCATCTGAGCTACCGAAGCACGACTCACGCCCGGTACTCACAGCTTTACTTCTGCCAGTATCTCGTCTCCTACCTTCCAAACTTTACAGAATCTCTCCTGCGAACCTTGCAGAACTAGCACTCCTGAAAAAGGATATTGAGGAGACATGGCTTAGCCACAGCCTGGGGGATGTTCCCAGAAAGAGATTTTCACTCTGCAGCGGAGTGTGCGCTGATATGAAACTTCCTGGCAGATTAAAACTGTGTGCCCGACCGAGACTCGAACTCGGGACCTTTGCCTTTCGCGGGCAAGCGCTCCACCATCTGAGCTACCGAAGCACGACTCACGCCCGGTCCTCACAGCTTTACTTCTGCCAGTATCTCGTCTCCTACCTTCCAAACTTTACAGAAGCTCTCCTGCGAACCTTGCGGAACTAGCACTCCTGAAAGAAAGGATACTGCGGAGACATGGCTTAGCCACAGCCTGGGGGATGTTTCCAGAATGAGATTTTCACTCTCTCTTCAGATGGTAGAGCGCTTGCCCGCGAAAGGCAAAGGTCCCGAGTTCGAGTCTCGGTCGGGCACACAGTTTTAATCTACCAGGAAGTTTCATATCAGCGCACACTCCGCTGCAGAGTGAAAATCTCATTCTGGAAACATCCCCCAGGCTGTGGCTAAGCCATGTCTCCGCAATATCCTTTCTTTCAGGAGTGCTAGTTCTGCAAGGTTCGCAGGAGAGCTTCTGTAAAGTTTGGAAGGTAGGAGACGAGATACTGGCAGAAGTAAAGCTGTGAGGACCGGGCGTGAGTCGTGCTTCGGTAGCTCAGATAGTAGAGCATTTGCCCGCGAAAGGCAAAGGTCCTGAGTTCGAGTCTCGGTCGGGCACACAGTTTTAATCTGCCAGGAAGTTTCATCTTAAATGCATTCTTGACTAACATCAGCTCACATTAACTCTTTATATCCTATCTCAAAGGTAACTAACGGCCACTGCCGTTACCGCGCGTATTTAAGACAAACCTGATTTGCATCCTCATAGTGGCGCCACGTGCTTCTCTCTTATCCGACTGGCGCGAAATCTGAATGAACGCCATCTTTCAGATGTAGAAACACGCTCACCAACTTTCGTTTACCTCGTACATCTCCTTATTGGTGCTGGGATTTTTTCTGTCAGAGTATGCAGGATGAACGTTAATAAAGTCGACAAACTGGAGGGACGGCACCCTGACTCGAAATGGAGGAAAAAAGGTCCCATGAACATGTGTCCGGGAATGCATCGTTGTCACGGTAGACGGCGCTGACGAATGACAGATCCTCTCTCCACGTGTCGTGTGTTCATTGAGCGTTGCAGGTAATGGGGATCGTAGCGGTTGTCATGCGGGATACACATAATGGTACTTTGGCTTACACCGTGTTGGCGGGCCACTTACCTGGAGCTTCTACTAGGCTTTGTCTCAATATCTTGTACAACCCGGTCCTCCAGATCTAGTGTACGAAGGCGCCCCCCCCCCCCCCCCCATAGAAGGTTCGAGTTCTCCCTCGGGCATGGATGTGTGTTTTGTCCTTTGCGTAAGTTAGTTTAAGTTAGATTAAGTAATGTGTAAGCTTAGGGACCGATGACCTCAGCAGTTTGGTCCCATAAGACCTTACCACAAATTTCCAATTTCTAGTGTAGGCACAGACGCACAGTCCGCCGCCTCCCTGCACGTTCGTCTATCTGAAACGACCTGTGATTACACAAACGCCCAAAAAGGGCTTGAAATGTTGTGTGATGTGGTTGTTGTTTGTGGGGGTATTTGTTTTGGTATAGTCATGCGAAAAAAAAAAAAAAAGACAAAGAAAAAATGGTTCAAACGGCTCTGAGCACTATGGGACTTAACATCTGAGTTCATCAGTCCCTAGAACTACTTAAACCTGTCCAACCTAAGGACATCACACACATCCATGCCAGAGGCAGGATTCGAACCTGCGACCGTAGTGGTCGCGCGGCTCCAGACTGAAGCGTCCAGAACCGCTCGGCCACACAGGACGGCATAGTCATCCTGCCTCTCGACCGTTTCTCCCTGCTCTTCCATACACAAACACCATCTAGGCTCGTTCCCGTCGTGAATACCGGATCCTTCTATTGCTTACAGTACGCTGCGTCTATCACGTAACCTGCTACACAGCAGGGACACACGGCACGTGGTCAGAGTAAGTGTCATTGGTCAACACCATCTACCGTGGCAACGACGCATTTCCGGACACATGGTCACAGGATCCTTTTTCCTCCATTTCCAGTCATGAATCCGTCCTTGCAGTTTGTCGGTTTTATTAATGTTCACCATGTATAAGCACAGTCATCTGCGTTTTGAGACATATTTGAGCTAAAATCTGCGGGAAAGACTTTGTAGAATTAAATAAAAAGAAGACTTATTTGAAGTTACGTGAATTGACGTGCAGCAGCGCGGTCTAATGTGTCAGAGTGCAGGCACAGTGCTCGTCACTGAAGGGCGGAGAACTTGGTGTCATTCTACTGTCAACACGTAGGACGTAATTATGTCCACGGTACTCAAAATTTTTGATTTTGTGACGAAGTTTTTATAGCTGATTGATGTAACTGCATCATCTGTATACGAAATGACGCTAATTTTCAGTATACTGAATTTGCTGAGGTACGGAAATGTCGTCATGTTTGCTAATAATTGGAGACATTGTACACCATGCTACCCTAATATGTTTATTATGTTTAGGTCTTACGATGGTCTTCGTTGACCGAAATTAATTACCTGATTAATAAACTTTTGTAGTCCGTGACTGCATTTATAATAAAACAAACTTACCATATCCGTTTGTGTATTTTGGAAGCGGAATGAATAACGTGTGACAATACTTTATTTTACTCTCCTAGAACTCTGATACCCACTAATTTTAGTTGACTTTTCCTTTAAGGCACGGCATAGGAAACTACCAAAAGCTCCTCCATTGTGATTTTATTTATCTCGAGCAGTTTCGGTCTAACAAACATCTTCAGTTCACCGATACCATTATATGAGCTAGAAGGAAGTTTCGTTGGAATCAAGTACATAATCACTATCGGATGAGGCATCTGATAATGATTATGTATCCTAGGCCAAGGAACGGTTATTTAATTTGATGTAATGGCATCCATGAATTGAAGATGTTTGCTTGACTGGAACTGGTTGTCGATAAGTATATACACATTCGAGCAGCTTTTGGTAGTTTCGCGATGCCGTCCTAATACATTGAAGCTGTTGGCAGAAAATAATTTATTGCTTTAAAATGAAGTGATACGGAAGTTTTATCTGGGAGTTCCTCCAACGGTTGTTGAGCCGCTGTATTGGAAAAGGTTTCCGTCCTTGTGAACAAGTGTACCTATCCTTTACGAAGTGTGAATGTTGTGTATTAAGTGTTGGTGTCCATTATAGGTGACTGCAGTGACTGCGAGAACAGTTTGTAGAATTTTAGTGTCATGTTTGTAGTGTAGGTGGTAACGAGGGAGAAAAAGGAAAGGTTGAAACACTTTAACTGCTAGTGACGTATTTACCCGCACACAAAAATAGCTCTGAGCGCTATGGGACTTAACATCTGAGGTCATCAGTCCCCTAGAACTTAGAACTACTTAAACCTAACTAACCTAAGGACATCACACACATCCATGCCCAAGACAGGATTCGAACCTGCGACCGTAGCGGTCGCGCGGTTCCAAACTGTAGCGCCTAGAACCGCTCGGCCACACCGGCCGGCTACCCGCGCACAGTAGACGTGCCTAACGACGTATATAGAGTGTTCGAAAATTATGTGCCCAAACTAACAGGGATGATGCAGGAGACAAAAATATTTTTCGTATAGCAACCACTTGTCGGGAACCCATATTGTGTGAACACTGAGCGTGCGTAGATAACACACGAGTGGAGCAAATAACGTTGTTCTACAAATGTTACTTTGAGGTACGTAGTATTGAAGCGGTACTTTGATTAAGCTTCATGTACGCAAATCGTGCCTCAGTTGAATAAATCCCGGTTGAGGAACATCAGAAGTTGACCTGCCGACTGCAGCATTACCATATGATCATAAAAAATGTTCAAATGTGTGTGAAATGTTATGGGACTTAACTGCTAAGGTCATCAGTCCCTAAGTTTACACACTACTTAACCTAAATTATCCTAAGGACAAACACACACACCCATGCCCGAGGGAGGACTAGAACCTCCGCCGGGACCAGCCGCACAGTCCATGACTGCAGCGCCTGAGACCGCTCGGCTAATTCCGCGCAGCATATGATCATCACTTGTGAAGTCAGTAACCCAACTAATGGACATGGAGAAAGGCAACTACTTGTTTTATTTCGATTACTTTTTCAGTGTATCACACTGCCTCATCGTCTCTGTACCGTCATAGTATGTGTGAGGGCATTTTTTCTGAATGTGCTGCGCTTAGAAATGTGAAGGGCTGTTTAAAAGATTGTCACTAGATGCAGTAGGTTTCTCAAAAGAGAAACTAGGGAAGCTAAACACAGGGGTTGCTTGAGGGACTTGAGAAATATCTGTTCTGAGGAGTGTAGAGGGCGGAGGTTGGCCTTCAGCCAGTAGGAACGTGGTAATTCGAATAACGGTCGAAATGGCCGGTCGGTAGCGTGGCTTGCGGAATGGTAGCCGGGACGCGCTAAGAGAGGACGCAGTGTGGAGACACTCCGTCTGCAAGGTGCTAAGATGACAATGCAGTATATCATACTAGATACAGTCCGAAAACCAACGTCCCCTTGTGGGACGAGTCAGTTGGAAAAAAGTTCAAATGGCTGTAGGCACTATGGGACTTAATATCTGAGGTCATCAGTCCCGTAGACTTAGAACTAGTTAAACCTCACTAACCTAGGGACATCACACACAGCCATGCCCGAGGCAGGATTCGAACCTGCGACCGTAGCAGCAGCGCAGTTTCGGACTGAAGTGCCTAGAACTGCTCGGTCTCAGCGGCCGGCGCCAGTTGCAAATTATGTGCTCAGGCATCTCTGTGGGTAGCGTCCCAGCTCTGTGCGATTGCGCTTTTGCATTGATTTATATAGTAGTGGCATTTTGCGTAGTGCTTCGCGATGTACTTTGTTTCGACGCATGGAAAGGTTGTGCCTTATAGTGTGGTAATGAGTTCCCTCCGGCCTCCCTATAGTGCGGCAATTAATAGGTTAATGGTGCGAGACCAATTACATATTTCAGTACTTATCAGCACCGATAATAGTGTAGGTCAATGATTCCATATTATGTTCAATTATGCCATCTTAATGTGTAGTAAAAATTCCGTAACGTAAAATCAGCGTTGAAATTTTCAGTTACCTCTCGTATCCCAGTAGATGATTTCAACGTCAAATTCATAATTATAAAGGAGTAAGAATCCCCTTATTACTTTATTAAATAATTCCAAATCAACTAGCCTTCCCACCTTTTGATAACCTAGCAGGAATGTGAGCGTAGGCCTGAATAATGCTATTGGTTACCGCCCCCGTTACTGAGTGCGTTGGTTTTGTGCGTGTGTCGTGTTATCCGTTGCGTGCACTAGTGTTTTGTCAACAATAAAAAATCAGGATCGTTGTTAGCAATCACACGACGAAATTTTCATGCACACTCAGCCGCAGCATCCAGTAGGGGAGAAATATAGATAAGAATACAGTGTCATACTAGATAATGAGCAGCATACAAGCAAGTAAACAGCACAGCCAAGCAAGAAACAAACGATGTTATGCTCTTCGACACTGAGTCAGTAAACAGCGAGTAGCACTAGTGGCTGCATAACAGTTGCTGTGTCAAAATGAAGCGCGACACATGGGGAGAACTGCACGACATGCACATTGTTTACAGTGCAGCTGAATGCAAAAGGGCAGGAGGAGGATGTGGTTTGAGCGAGTCTGGGCCCCAGCGCAGATTGACAAACCAGTCCGAGAAGTAATGACCAGTACTTTTGGCATTCAGTGGGGGGCCCGTGCATAGAACTGCAAGATCCCGTGACGTCACCACATTATACTTCTTTCTCTGGGGAGACATGAAAGCCGAGGAGCACTCTACTCCTGTTGACTCGGAGGCGGACCTGGTTGCAAGAATTCTCGGAGCATCCACACAAATACAGAATACATCACGCGTTTTCCGGGGGAAACCGGACTCCTTGCTACTTCGATACCGGCGCTGCACTGATGTCTGTTGTTGTTGTGGTCTTCAGTCCAAAGACTGGTTTGATGTAGCTCTCCACGCTACTCTATCCCGTGCAAGCCTCTTCATCTCCGAATAACCACCGCAACCTACATCCTTCTGAATCAGCTTAATGTGTTCATCCCTCGGGCTCACTCTACGATTTTTACCCCCCCTTCCCCCCAAGCTTCCCTCCAATACCAAATTGGTGATCCCATGATGCCTCAGAACGTTTCCTACCAACCGATCCCTTCTCCTAGTCGAGTTGTGCCACAAATTCCTCTTCCCCCGCCCCCCCCCCCCCCCCGTTCTGTTCAGTACATCCTCATTAGTTATGTGATCTAACCACCTAATCTTCACCATTCTTCTGTAGCAGCACATTTCGAAAGCTTCTATTCTCTTCTTGCCTAAACTGTTCATCGTTCATGTTTCACTTCCATACATGACTACACCCCAAACAAATACTTTCAGAAAAGACTTACTGACGCTTACATCTATACTCGATGTTAACAAATTTCTCTTCTTCAGTAAGGCTTTCCTTGCCATCACCAGTCTACATTTTATATCCTATCTACTTCGACTATCATCAGTTATTTTGCTCCCCAAATAGCAAAACTCATCTACTACTTTAAGTATCTCATTTCCTATTCTGATTCCCTCAGCATCACCTGATTTAATTCGACTACATTCCACTATCCTCGTTTTGCTTTTGTTGATGTTCAGCTTGTATCCTCCTTTCAGGACGTTGTCCATTCCTTTCAACAATCTTCCAGGTCCTTTGCTGTCACTGCTAAAATTGCAATGTCGTCGGCAAACTTTAATTCCTACTCCGAATTTTTCTTTTGTTTCCTTTACTGCTTGCACAATATACAGACTGCATAACTTCGGGGATGGCCTACAACCCTGTCTCACTCCATTATCAACCAGTACTTCCCATTCCTGCCTCTGGACTCTCATAACTGCCATCTGGTTTCTGTACAAATTATAAATAGCCTTTCACTCCCTGTATTATGCCTCTGCCATCTTCAGAATTTGAAAGAGAGTATTCCAGTCAACACTGTCAAAAGCTTTCTCTAGGGCTACAATTGCTATAAACGTAGGATTGTTTTTCCTTAACATCTCTTCTAAGGGAAGTCGTAGGGTCAGTATTGCCTCGCGTGTTTCAACCTTTTCTACGGAATCCAAACTCATCTTCCCCGAGGTCGGCTTCTACTAGATTTTCCATGCTTTTGCATAGAGTTCTTGTTAGTATTTTGCAGCTGTAACTTACTAAACTGATAGTTCGGTAATTCTCACTCCTGCTAGCACATGCTTTCTTTGGATTTGGAATTATTATATTCTTCTTGAAGTCTGAGGGTATTTCGCCTGTTTTACACATCTTTCGATGATGTCTATGGTACTTATTTTCACATTTATTGTAATATAATAATGATCAGAACATACAAGGAAGGAAAAACATTTAACACCGTTTTATTCTCAGTCACACAAAATAACCTCCTGCCGTGGTTGCTATACGAAATATATTGGTTTTTGTCTCCGTCATCATTCCTGTTACTTTGGGCACTGCATTCTTGGACACGTTGTGTATGGGTCAGGAGTTGAGCGTGCCAGGAGTGCTAACGTCAGATATATACGTTTCGAGGTTTTCTTAATATATGGGGGCTATATCACACACGTTGTATGTGGACTGTTGGTACATAAGTCCAGCTCTCTTCCACCATTTGCGTGAAAGAACAAAAAATACAGAAGGCACAGTTCGCATGAAGAGGGAAGGTACGCCAAAACTTGAAGCCAAACTGCAAAGAGGTGACACGGAATGATGGCTTTGAAATGCTATGACAAAAGAGCCGTATGTACATCGATGACATGCCATACAACTGTAATGAAATCAGCTGTGAATATGGACCGCCAAAGTAACACAAAAAAATTTAAACCAAAATGTTTGTCGGACTACAACGAGTGTATGTGCATTGGAAAAACGCGACATGCTACTTAACTCAACGGAATGTGTTCACAAAACTCTGAAATGGTACAAGAAACTCTTTCTACACTCCTTCGACATTTGCACGCTAAATTCCCGCGTTATTGACAAGGTCCGCACACGAAATAATATTTAAGTCATCGAATTTCATCTCAGACGCATTCGCGAAATTGTAGAGACATACTACCAAGAAAGGAAAGCGTCAGCGACGGTGAAAATCCAATGCGGCTTCGAAAATGTCACTTTCCAAGCACCATCGAATCATCAGTGAAACAACACGGATCTATAAGTTGATGCATCATACGCAAAAAGAACAAATAGAAAAGAAATCGGGTTACTGTTATAAAGAATGTAATGTGGGACGGTTTGTTGAGCCCTGTTTCGAAATAGACCATATAAAAAACTTCCTGAAATGTGCTTCTTTGTGAACTTACCTATTTTCAGATACTTTAATATTTGAATATTCAGAGTATAATTTATGTTAAGAACTTATTAGTGGGAATAAATACATAAGAGCCTGTGATTTAACGGCTGAGCTTGGCAGGGCGGGCAGTGCCGTGTGGAGCGTCACACCGGCACTCGGTTGTGCACAACGTTATGACGCTCTCAGCAGTGAAAGGGTTACGGCCCCATCCGGTGGACTGATCGCCATTAGTAGTGTTATATCTCTTCACTCCATCAGGCCATCAGGCACTGTGGAGAGATTCCGAATTCATCCCGGGGTCGCGGAACAAAGTTAGGTTTCAGAACTGTTTTGACGCCAGTTACGTCTGGTACTGCGAAAGCACTGCATAGGCAAACAAAGGACGTGACTGCAGGGTAATACAGTTTTTTATCATTTTAGACGCAGCGGTGTGGCTGGTCTGATTCCATTAATATAAATTCGCGTCACGTCGTGTAGAGTATTAATGCGAGAGACGCGTTCCAGGCGCTGCTCCGAGCAAGCGCAAAAAAAAAAAAAAAAAAAAAAAAACCCTGTGCGCTGTGCTAGTTTCAGGTTCGCAACAATGACTACGGTGGTGTCTTTGTGACCCCAACTTTGTCACAATGTGCACTTATATTCCGTGCATCCAATTAAAAAGTGTACTCGTAGGAAAGGAAATGCGAGAGTAAATAGCGCAATACATGTATTCAGAAAGTTACACGTACTGATTACATTCACAGTTGAAAGTAGTGTCCTGCATTTGAGTACTTAAATTCACACTGTTCACCAATCAGTTATCTACGTTCTGGAACGAGAGCATTAATAGTGATCCTCAACTTGTCAAACGTGTTTTGAGTGGTTTTCAAAGCTCTGTTAATGTTATCGATAGTTCTTTAATGATGCTCCAGGATAGCGACTTGTTAGTGATCTTCGACGTAGTGTCCCTCTTCACTAGGGTATCACTGAAAGACTCCATCGATCTGATAAGCAAGAATTCGACAACAACCTAACAAGGCTCTTCGAGTTAGTGCTCACCTCAACATACTTCCTGTTCGACGAAAATTATTATGAACAGACAAATGGCGTCGCCATTGGATGCCCGCTTTCACCGGTTGTAGCCAACTTTTTTATGGAGAATTTCGAGGAGAAGGCACTAGAACAAGCCTAACAAAAACCAACTTGTTTCTTCGGCTACGTGAATAACACGTTCGTTGTTTGGCCACATGGACGGGACAGCTTAAACGAATTTTTCGAACACCTCAACTCGCTGCACCCCAACATACAGTTCACGCTGGAGAAGGATTAGGATGGTACCCTACCGTTTCTTGACGTCCTGGTGAAACGGAAACCTGACGGCAAGTTAGGACACAGTGTATACAGAAAACCTACACACACCGATTTGTACCTAAATGCCTTCAGTTGCCACCACAGCTTCCAGCGTGAAGGCGTTTTGCGCACACTTGTTGACAGGGCACGATCGATCTGCGATCAGGAGAGCCTTGCAGCAGAACTGCAGCACCTCGAGACAACATTTCGGAAAAATGGGTACAACCAGAAGCAAATAAGACAAGCACTCAGACAGACTGCACCAAGAGAATAAGAAACAGAACAACACAAGTCATTGTCGGTGCATTCCGTTTGTCGGAAACACCTCAAGGAAAATCTATAGAATCCTGGGGAAACACAATGTGAAATGTGTATTCCGACCCCCTGCAAAAACCTTGACTCTACTGGGTTCAGTGAAAGATGAGCTAGGCCTTCGAAAACCAGGCGTTTATCAAATTGCCTGTCAGTGCGGAAAATCACACATTGGGGAGACAGTCCGCACTGTAGAAGAGAGGTGCCGCGAACACAAGCGCCATACCGAATTACGCCAGGCCACTAAATCAGCCATGGCTGACCATTGTATAAAGACTGGCCATACTATGGACTATGAAAAAACAAAAATACTCTGTCAGTCCTCCTACTTCTGGGACTGCGTTACTAAAGAGGTCATCGAAATCCGACTACAGGACGATCTAATTAATAAAGACAGCGGCCTTCAACTTAGGATTGGAACCCTGCTATCAGCCTGGAGAGAAAGATGCGGTCCCAGAGATCGAGGACTGCCCCCGACGGCGGCAGCAGGGAGACTGGAGACCCCAGTTCAGACCCAGGCGCCGCTTCCCCCACCAGCTCCAGTAGCCACCGCGCTGGCCTCACCAAAGACACCAGGAGAGGAACGGTGGAGGGGGTAACGGCTAGTATATATAGTGCGCTGAAAGGGACAGCACAGCATTCGTCAGGAACCACCTGAAGATAGCAGCGTGTACGTCTGTCGAAATACTGTGGAGAAATTACGACCTACCCGTTCGGATACCCGAGAACTGTTCAAATTGCAAGTACGCCGGGAAAACTTCAGATCGCTCTTCAATCTCGTCATCATCTGCGGAGGTAGTTGGCATATAAACTTGTATTACTGCGGTAGGAGTGGGCTTCGTGTCTATCTTGGCTACAATAATGCGTTCACTATGCTATTCGTAGTAGCTTACACGAGCTCTTATTTTTTTATTCATTATTAAACCAACTCCTGCATTACTCCTCTTCGATTTTGTATTTATAACCCTGTATTCACCTGACCAGAAGTCTTGTTCCTGCTGCCACCGAACTTCACTAATTCCCACTATATCTAACGTTAACCTATCCACTTCCATTTTTAAATTGTCTAACTTACCTGCCAGATTAAGGGATCTGACATTCCACGCTCCGATCCGC
The DNA here is from genome assembly GCF_023864275.1 of Schistocerca cancellata. Classification (NCBI taxonomy): domain Eukaryota; kingdom Metazoa; phylum Arthropoda; class Insecta; order Orthoptera; family Acrididae; genus Schistocerca; species Schistocerca cancellata. The sequence continues at coordinate 129,626,537 of NC_064629.1, forward strand.
AGAACGCCAGTTTTCTTTCTCCTGATAACGACGTCCTCTTGAGTAGTCCCCGTCCAGAGATCCGAATGGTGGACTATTTTATCTCCGGAATATTTTACCCAAGAGGACGCCATCTTCATTTAACCATACAGCAAAGCTGCATTCCCTCGGGAAAAATTACGGCTATAGTTTCCCCTTGCTTTCAGCCGTTCGCGGTACCAGCACAGCAAGGCCGTTTTGGTTAATGTTAAGAGGCCAGATCAGTCAATCATCCAGACTTTTGCCCCTGGCCCTAGCCATACGATTAAATTAAAAAAAAAAAACACACGTACAAGTACCTAATACAGCTGACGGTGTTCCGACTAAAAGGTGTTCCTGCAGACAGGAAGCTTAAACTTTTTGTTTGTATAATCATCGATCATGTAAGATACAAATTGTGATGCTCTCTTAAGCACGGTGTTACAACCAGGCGATTACAAGGGGCAGTCAAAGGAAAACGAGACAGATGCGGAAAAAGTTTCGCTGGGAAGCCCTTTCACATCCTCCATAGAGTACCGATCTCCCCGTGTGCAGTTTCTATACTTCTGGAGCCCTGAAGAAATACATTCGTGGCGGTCGATTTGCTTCGACCAAAGAGGTCTGTAGGCAACCGCAAACATTTTTCTATGAAGGCACTGACTGTCTTGTCTCACAGTGGGATAAATGTATTAGCAGTTATGGCGATTACTTTTGAAATTATAAACAAATTACTTTTTCCATCTGTCTCTTTTTCATTTGACTGCCCCTTATAATAAACATATGATAGATCAGCATTCATATTAGCTGGGTCAGTCCAACAGAAAATCCTCTTGGGGACTTGGTTCGTTCATCGAAAACAATTCCAGTAATTGTAGAAAAATCTGTTAAATGGCTCACAACACTTAACCAAAAGAATCACGTCGTTGCAGGTGATGCATTAAAATGAAAATATATTTTTGTTTTGTTATTTACAGTCAGGTCATTCTAGTACACTATAAAACTGAAATTAAATTAAAGCATTTGCGAAAAACGAATTAATAGTGTCATTTTGTCAAATGCTGTTTTAATTCTGTTACATTCACTCAATTACAAATCTGGGTGGATGGATTTGAACAAAAGTATCATTTTTGATCAAATGTATATATGAGACATACCTGAAAGAAAAATGCAGACGAACGTGTACTCCCATGAAAATGCGAGGAAATGAACCAATTCTCATGGCTTTAAATACCTATGAATGAGTTTTTTTTTCCTTCTGAGCCTTTATTCGTCAGTGTTTTTCTTTTTCTGCATAAATTTAGGAACTCATTACGTTTCGATCATACTTTATATGGAAATAGGTTTTTTCCAATAATAAAGATGCAAACTTCTATTAAAATTACCATACTCAGGAACAATGGCCAAATGATCTAAATCTTGGTTTTATGCTAGCCGCAGTCAGTGAAGAGCCGTCACACAAATTGAAAATTAGAACAGGTTTGTCGAGCTGTGATTTTCCTGCTTCTACGCGGCGTTTCCGGGTACTGTTACAGGTGTGGACTAGCTTTTGTCAACGGTTCATCGCCAGAAATTGGACTTTCGGCACGCAAGCCTTTACGCTAGTATCCATTATCCAGATACCTCAAAGCCTGAAACTACGATATGTCGTCACTGGCGTACTTGATTGCAAATTTAATGTTCTAGGACGCCACGCTGTGCTATAGTGATGGATACCTAGGTATAAGGCGCTGTCGCAGCGACCGTACCTAGTGAAGTGCGACAGTACTAATACGCTGGACTCGTATTCTGGAGGACACTATTAAAATCGCCATCCGAACATCCGTTACTGCCACAAATTGCTTAAGGCGAATGCCGAGAGAGTTCATTTCAAAGAGCACGGCCGATTCCCTTCCCCCCCCCTCCCCTCTTCCCCCTCTCTCCCCCTCTCACCCCCTCCCCCCCTCCCCCCCTCCCCCCCTCCCCGTCTCTACCCTTTTCCAATCCGATGAGGTTCTCCGTCCGTAATGACTTTACCGTCGAGGGAGCGGTAAAAAGATCTGATCTTCCGGCATTCCTTTGCGTTGAGTGTAATCTGACAGTCTGCACTGTTAAGCAGTATAGTGGACAATTGCAGAATGTGATGGTTTAATGTGATATTGAGTACTACATGCAAACTCGACTACTAAACACGGAGTGTACAGAAAAACCACGATAAACCTTAACATTTTCTTCAGGATGGCAGACTGGCCACTGTTCAAGGGGAACAGCTGCATAAAATCGTATACTTTGAGACTGTCAGCGCGACAGACTGTCAATCCTAAGGGCCCGGGTTCGATTCCCGGCTGGGTCGGAGATTTTCTTCGCTCAGGGACTGGGTGTTGTGTTGTTCTAATCATCATTATTTCATCCCCATCGACGCGCAAGTCGCCGAAGTGGTGTCAACTCGAAACAATTGCACCAGGCCCTCGTCATACGCCATTATTAAAAGCCGGCCGGTGTGGCCGTGCGGATCTAGGCGCTTCAGTTTGGAACCGCGTGCCCGCTACGGTCGCAGGTTCGAATCCTGCCTCGGGCATGGATGTGTGTGATGTCCTTACGTTGGTTAGGTTTAAGTAGTTCTAAGTTCTAGGGGACTAATGACCTCAGATGTAGAGTCCCATAGTGAGACTAGTAGGATGTCGACGTTCTGACATTGTGATAGGTTTGCATTCCACATTTCGGTAAAAAAATCAACAAAAACATCATAAAACTAAAAAGTCTACCCGATCAGGCCTCGTAAGGCCCACCGGCACTGACCGACCGTCGTGTCAACCTGAGCCTATCGGCGTCACTGGATGCGGATATGGAGGGGCTTGTGGTCAGCACACCACTCTCCTGGCCGTTCTCTGCTTTTGTGGCCGGAGCCGCTACATCTCAATCAAACAGCTCCAATTGGCCTGTGTGCACCCTGCTTACCAACAGCGCTCAACAGACCTGGCCACACTCGACAATGCTTAACTTCGGTGATCTGACGGGAACCGGCGTTACCATTGCGACAAGTCCGTTGGTAGCTGAAGTATCATACCGTAAATTAGATTACTAAAGGAGCTCTAAGTTTTTATAGGGTACAACGCACATGATGAAATAATTGTGCCTGTGGGCTTAGTACTTCAGCCACAGTGTGGATTCGTGCGATAGCGCCTTCTGATATAACGGAAGTTGCATCCATCGTAATACTCATGATAAAAAAAGATACGCAGAGATGAGCGTACTGGCACAGATGGACCTTTCTGCGCCGACCGACCGGCGTTTCATCCTCTGCCAATAGTGTCATTCGGATGTGGTATGGGGTGCATGGGGTCAGCAGTCCGCCGTCCCTGCAGTTGTCGGCTTTTTGAGCTTGGAACCGATAATTCTCATTCAGGTAGCTCCTTAGTTGGCATCACAAAGCTGAGTGTATTCCCTTCCAGTCCTTCCAGCAAAGAAAAATCCCTGGCAGCACTGGGAATCGAACCCGGGTCCTCCGCATTACAGCCACCTTTTTTTAGCTTCTTTTTTTCGACCAGTTTGTTCATAGTTAGTTCTTCAATTGTTCTGTGCGCATGTCGCATGACATTTTTCAAATTCCATCGATGAAGAACTTCACTCAGTTTTTAAAATTTTTTTTTTTTATTACAAGTCCATCGATTTTGGTATGTCGTGCCCAGGTGCATCTAAGTGAGCTGTAACTCTGACATCTTTCAGCCTCATTAATTTGTGAAATCTTATTTTCCAAGAATATCTATGAGAAAAATGAGGTATATCTGTTGTGTTAGTCTGATTGAGATTAGATATCACAGAAGAGCCCAGCCGATACGTTCACTCTGAACCTTCATTGAGCTACTTCTAATTGCTTGCACATGCGGATTTTCTTCTCTCGAGTACGTGTGATCGCACCTTTGCAATGTCGTCTTGTAACGGTTACACCGGTCACCTTAAACTGCAATCGGTGCTAACGTTAAACCTCTGCGAGGAATTTTTGAGAAAATTGTGACCACGAGATAACCTGATGGGAGCCAAAAAACCATTATAAAACTAAAAAACTGTACCCAAGCAGACCTCGTAAGGCCCAACGGTACCGGGCGACCGGCCTGTCAGCCTGAGCCTATCGGCGTCACTGGATGCGGATATGGGGGGGCATGTGGTCAGCACATCGCTCTCCTGGCCGTCCTCAGTTTTTAGAGACCGGAGCCGCTACATCTCAGTGCAGCAGATCCAAATGGCCTCAGTGCACCCTGCTTACCAGCAGCGCTCTGCAGACCGGGCCGGTGGCCCGTACAATCGCCGTACTAACCACGCCCGACAGCACTTCACTTCGGTGAACAATCAGACTGGAACTCGTTTCCGAAACAGTCTAGCAGAGTATAACGAAGAGTAAACAGGTGGGTCATGAACAGACGTTCTCCCAGCACTAAAGAAAGTTGTAGTATTACGTATTAATATCGGTCGCCATCCTAATTAGGAACTCTGGCGTCAAGCAATATACACTACTGGCCATTAAAATTGCTACACAGAGAAGAAATGCAGATGATAAACGGGTATTCACTGGACAAACATATTATATTAGAACTGACATATGACTACATTTTCACGCAATTTGGGTGCATAGATCCTGAGAACTCAGTACCCAGAACAACCACCTCTGGCCGTAATAACGGCCTTGATACGCCTAGGCATTGAGTCAAACAGAGCTTGGATCGAGTGTGCAGGTACTGCTGCCCATGCAGCTTCAACACGATACCACAGATCATAAAGAGTAGTGACTGGCGTATTGTGACGAGCCAGTTGCTCGGCCACTATTGACCAGATGTTTTCAATTGGTGTGACATTTGGAGAATGTGCTGGCCATGGCAGCAGCCGAACATTTTCTGTATCCAGAAAGGCCCGTACAGAACCTGCAACATGCGGTCGTGCATTATCCTGCTGAAATGTAGGGTTTCGCAGGGATCGAATGAAGGGTAGAGCCACGGGTCGTAACACATCTGAAATGTAACGTCACTGTTCAAAGTGCTGTCAATGCGAACAAGAGTTGACCGAGACGTATATGCAATGGCACCCCATACCATCACGCCGGGTGATACTCCAGTATGGCGATGACGAATACACACTTCCAATGTGCGTTCACCGCGATGTCGCTAAACACGGATGCGACCATCATGATGCTGTAAACAGAACCTGGATTCAACCGAAAAAATGAAGTTTTGCCATTAGTGCACCCAGGTTCGTCGTTCAGTACACCATCGCAGGCGCTCCTGTCTGTGATGCAGCGTCAAGGGTAACCGCAGCCATGGTCTCCGAGCTGATAGTCCATGCTGCTGCAAACGTCGTTGAACTGTTCGTGCAGATGGTTGTTATCTTGCAAACGTCCCCATATGTTGACTCAGGGATCGAGACGTGGCTGCACGATCCTTTACAGCCATGCGGTTCTCTGCCTTGTGATGACTGGGTGTTGTGTGACGTCCTTAGGTTAGTTAGGTTTTAGTAGTTCTAAATTCTAGGGAACTGATGACCATAGATGTTAAGTCTCATAGTGCTCAGAGCCACAGCCATGCGGATAAAATGGCTAACAGAAGGCAGTGCTGAGGCTAACCTAACCTTCCTTGACATACACACTAAACTCTTTCTTCATAGCTGTTCACACTACAACATAATAACCTAACCTTGCAGATAAATGTACTACTAACTAAGAAGTCAGACAAGATGTGCCTCCCAACAAAACGTACTTTAAATGATCTAGATGCAGCAGTTTATAAAATCAGTCACCAACACACATGAAACTAACAGCAATACTAAACAGAGAAGAGTATGACATTATTCTGACTTAAATCGGGTGGGAGGGGGGTCTATTAATGATCATACTCTAGAACATCATTGCATAGTACTGGGTCTCTATATCTGTGCATTAACCAAGTTGCAGTATAATAGCTAGTACAGTATATATTTCTTTCTTCAGCTTAGTCTGAAGCAATTATACAGAATGCTAATCTAATTAGACTGGCTCTGAAGGAGCCTTTACTTTGCTTCATTAACTAGCCTTGCACATGAGGGCCCTTAAACTTCCATGGTTTGAAGAACCTTGCTTATTAACAAAACTACACAAGTATGTATGACAAATGGTAAGTATTCTCATCAATAATTATTAATTAAGTAAAGCACAACAAACTATAACTCTTTAAATAACAAATGCTCTTTGATCTTACTTACATCCACGTGATTACTATGCTGTTCAGAATTGGGTGCCAACAGAAGGTTTTCGCAATCGGAGGAGAAAACTGGTTACTGAAATAGCATGAGAAGATCCCGTCGCAATGAAAAATGCCTCTGTTTTAATGATTGCCACTCCAATTCACGTATCATGTCTGTGACACTATCTCCCCTATTTCACGATAATATAAAACGAGCTGCCCTTCATTGTACTTTTTCGATGTCATCCGTCAGTCCCACCAGATGCGGATCCCACACCGCACAGCAATACTCCAGAATAGCTGTTGCACCTTCTAAGTGTTCTGCCAATGAATCGCAGTCTTTGGTTTGCTCTACCTACAACATTATCTATGTGATCGTTTCAATTTAGGTTATTTGTAATTGTAATCCCTAACTATTTAGTTGACCTTACAGCCTTCAGATTTGTGTGACTTAACACGTAATCGAAATTTAGTGGATTTCTTTTAGTACTCATGTGAATAACTTCACACTTTTCTTTATTCAGGGTCAATTGCCACTTTTAGCACCATACACATATCTTATCTAAATCATTTTGCAATTCGTTTTGGTCATCTTATTGTAATATTCCTCCTTTATGTTGTGTGTGTTATTTACTGTCCTGATATGTAGAACCAGATGTAATACCTGCGTTTATTTTGTATTCTCTGTATTGGTTTACAAAACATACTGTCATACAAAACCAATTGTAATATTCTTATATATACTGTTAATAATAAGCAATGTAACAAACAGAAATACAGTTACCTATCCGGATAGCAAAACCACAAGAACAAGTGTAATAACCGTGTGGGTTAACCTAAGGAATAAGCATCATACTTTAACTCGTTTCCTCAAATAAGTCATTAGTTCAGAGGTATGGCAAATTATAGTAGTTAGACTACTATTGTGCATCGATAACAATATATGTGGTTGGTGGTGCACTATTATTCGCCAGTCTAATTAGGCACATGTGATGAAGCTGAATAGGACAGCAGAAGACATTGCAACTCCCTACTTACCTAACAGACTTCACTTTATATTTAGATAAAAGATGGTTCAGCAATACAAGAAAAGTTTTGCCGCTTGGAACAAAACTACAGTACCCAATTGCTTAAGCAAACAGCCTGATTTCATGAAAGCAAAAGTAAATTTGGGCAGGAGGGTTTCTACATCAACATATTTGGTACTCAACATTTCATTGATTTACTTTATACTGTTTAACGTTACTATTTATCACCATTAATCATCAACTTTGTATTTCCTTTCATTAATACGTAATGTGAAAGCAGCAAACAATTTATCTATCCCACCGCTTACAGCGCTTTCCGTTCCTGACGGAACTACACCTTCTTTTATACTCCACATATCTCTTACAGCCCTAAGTGAGTGCCAGTAACTATTACATACATAATTACATTATAGCACCTTTTTACATTTAATAATTATAACAAATAGATATCTTTACAATATTTAAAAGTAAATATTACACCCTTTTTCTTAATATGTACATTCATTTTAATCTTATCAAAGCGTTTCAGTATCGATTTCGCTTCAAACAAGATGTCCCTACTTCTGCTTTAACAGTTTAAATATAACATTTACAAAATTTTTTTTTTAAAAATATGAACATTGTCACACATGCTCCTGTTTCAGTAATGTGTACTACCGTTAAGCATTACTGAAACAACCAACGTTGCAGTTGTTCATATTTGTTTGACTTCAAGACCTCAAATTTTTTTATGTACCTTACATAAGCAATAAATCTCTTATACTAAACATCATACACTTTATAGTCACATAATAAATACACATAATCTCATGAAAAATAGAAATGGTTTCATACAAATACTGTACCAACATATCCACGCAAGAAATACCTATGATTATATGAAAAAACACACCTTCTGTCATATAAGTAAATATACATAACTACGCAAAAAACATCTATGTACCCTTCATTAGGTGTTTTACCTAAACTATATGCTTTCACGCTTCCATTGCTGTCCCCAGTATGGGCTACAATGGTAGTCCATTATTTCAACAAATTGCTCTTTCACGCCTTTTGGCTGCCTCTATGTTTCAATATACTGGCAGTCACTTTTAACATTTTACTCCTCACATTTTAACTGACCAAGCAATTTCGTGTCACATCTGCTGTATACCTCATTTGCAGTCCTTTATCGGCGACACATTCTTATTTGCTCCATATCATCAGGCTCAACAACATTATATACATCCAATTTGTCTCAGAATCTGAAACTGACATAGTTGTAGTACATATAAAACACATTACATAAATTTTTCACTTTTCTTTCAGGTGTCTAACATTAACTATTAATTAAGAATTGTTTACCCGTTTCTGACCACATGTCTTTTAATATCTATAATATTTCTGGTACCTAACGGTTTCTTTGTCTTCGGGTATATTAGGTAATAAGCATTTGGGTGCGGTATCGTTTTTCCTTCGAAAGGCCGTTGGTAAACATATTTGAATTTAGATATTTCATGGTTTACCTCATTTGACTTCTCGTGTGTTTTTACGAGTACCAGTTCACCTATATTGAACTATACAAATTTTGATCTCTCATCATGTCTTTTAGCTCGCATTTCTGCTTTCCTTCTCAATCCTTCTCTTGCCAAATCCTCCTCCTTCTCTAAACTTTAGCCTTAGTTTGGAGGAAACTCTATTGTTTCTTCAATTAGTCTTACTTTTGTAACCCAACATGGTCTCGTCAGGGGTAAAACCAGTTGTCATGTTGTAATGAATTCATTATTTTCTCAAATTTTGGATTAAATTTTCCCCATGTACAGTGGTTTTGGTGACAGTATGTTCTACATAGTCTACCTAATTCACGCATGTATCGTTTACGGGATTGCTCTGGCGATGGTATGCTGATACATGTGTTACTTGTATGTTCCTCTATTCCATACCTTCTACCCATAGTTTTGCAATAAATTGCGGACTATTATCTGACAAGACTCTTTTTGGTGTTCCTACCATCTTAAAGTATTCTACCATTTTGCTGAACACAGTTTGTGCTGTAGCTTTCCTAAGAGGATAAAGTTTTATAAATTTTGAAAAGACGTCCAAAACTAGTAATATACATGTGAAATTACCACACGTTCTCGGCAGAGATCCAAATAAATCCACTGATAGTAATTCCGAACTATCGTTCGGTTTTATACTTTGCATTGCCCCTCTACCTGTATTGTTAGTAACCTTTGCCCTCTGACATACATCACAGGATTTTAGCCGACTAGTTACTTTCTTCAAATCGTCCATACCAATTTTGGCTACGCTCGCTAACTTCTCATAGCACTTCTTTGCACCACAGTGCCCATAAGCCAAATGAAAATAGTCTATCAATTCGGTTTCGAATTGTGACGGCCAGCAGATTTGCCATTCCTCACTGTCCTTACTTTTCCTCACATACAATATTCCTTTAAATATTTTATAAAACTTAGTAAAGATTGTCCACAGATATCTGTCAAATTTGACCTTTACTGATTTCCATACTTCGTCATTTTGCAATCTCCTCATATTTTTGCAAATAGAAACTATCTTCTTGCTGCCCACTACATCCTTTAAATACAATATTTTGAATGTCCCTTTGTCATAACTATCTTGCACATTTAATCCTTTACCATCTGGTAATCTAGACAAAGCGTCTGCTGCATTGTTTTCTGTTCCCATAACATACAGAATTTCGTAATCAACTTGTTGCAGATAAAGAGCCCAACGAGCTAACCTTTGGTTTAACAACCTACAGTCCTTTAAAAATGTGTTTTATGATCTGTGTGTGTAATTTATGTCCCTATAAATAATTACGAAATATTTTCAGTCCCCAAATTATAGCTAATGCTTAATTTTCTGAAATTGTGTAATTCCGTTCATACCTAGCGAGTGTTCTGCTTGCAAAAGCATTTGTTTTGTGCACAATGCTGCCTTCTTGTTCTACCTCTTGCAATATTTCTACTCCTGCCCCATAGTTACTACTGTCAGTCCTCATGTGAAATGGTAGTGCCAAATCTGGTTGGTGTAACAGGTTGTTCTTTGGTAATTCAGTCTTAATTTCTTCAAAATCCTTCCGATATTCCTCCGTCCAAATAAACGCACTGTTTTTATGTAACAAATTGTTCAATGCTTCACTGCTAACTGCATGTCCTTTTACAAACTTCCTGTAAAACCCGCATAACCCTAAGTATGCCTTTAAAGATTTCTTATTCTTGGGAGGAGGACACCTTTCAATGGCTTTAAGTTTTTCAGGGTCCTTTACAATACCAGTTTTCGTAATAATATGGCCTAAAAATTTTAGTTATTTTCTTACAAGTTCACATTTTTTTAAATTTCAGAGTCATTCCTCCCTTCTGTAAAGCCATCAACACTTGTTCCATCAATTCACAGTGTTCCTGCCACTCTTGGGTAGCTATTAACAGATCGTCTAGGTATATTGCAAGTCTAGTACTCAAAGTTTTCCCAAGTACCCAATCCAAAGCACGAATAAATACTGACACGGATGTGTTCAGTCCGAATAGCAACACTTTATAGTGGTAACACCTTCCGGCCAAGAGAAAAGCAGTATACTTTCTCGATTCGACACTGAGCTGCACCTGCCAGTAGCTAGCAGTCATGGCGAGGCTAGATAAATGCCTTACATTATAGAATATCTGTAGCATATCGTCGAGAGATTCAGGACGATCAATTTCCTTTTTTACTATTTTATTCAGTGTCCTTACATCAGTAACTATCCTCCCTCCACCATCCCGTTCGGCCACGATAAAAAACGGGTTACTGTATTCGCTATTACTACTCTCAATAATTCCCCATTCTAACATTTTGTCGATTTCTGCTTGAACTGCCTGTTTCTTTGCTGCAGGCGCTGGATAAGGATGAACAAAAAACGGTTTGTGTGCTAAAATGTCTATTCTGTATTCAAAACCTTTTATTCTACCTGGTTTGTCCGAAGATACTTTACAATTTTCTTCCAAAATTTGTAACAGTTCCTCCTTTTGACTTTGATTTGACTCAGGTATTCCGTTTACTAGGTTCTTAATTTCTCCCAACATCTGTTCTGTACTCTTCATGCTTCTCGTATGGTAAGCTTCAAACAGTTCAGATAACCCCTCGTTATCTGTTTCTACCTCAATCATCATAGATGTAATGTCCACTTTTAACTTCTCGTTCGCTTCCTCAAAACCGATATCCAAATTTACGTCCTCGTTTGTTATGCTAACTATCTCGTTAGCACAATTGATACTCACCTTTTGTTTGTGCAGCCAATCCACACCTGGGATTACTTCAGTACTAACTTATTCAATTACTAGAAAGTCTTGTGAAAACGTTTGTCCTTTCATCTTAAAGTCGATCAAGATTTGGTTCTTTACCAGTTTGCTTCTTTTCGCAGTAGCACATATAATACGTATTTCTTGGACAGTCATTAATACTATTCCAGGTTTGTCCTTTATGTATTCATAAAACGACTTAGACAACGCGCTCACCTGCGATCCTGTGTCTAATAATGCTCTTAATTTATAACCATATATCTCAATCGGTATAATAGTCTGTTTCTTAGACTTCTCTTCCGAATCGCCTTGTCCTTCCCAAAACAAGTCCTCGTCCACCAATGCATCTTCCCACGAAATGGCGTTCGTTTCCTTTGATTGTATGTCTGGCGGCTCTTTCTTCCTTTTGATCGCAAATTCCTTCACGATCTCCTTCTGCAATACCTGACACATTTCGTCATTCAGTTCTCTCTTGTCGTTTTCAGTTCCTTCATCTGTATATTCTTTCTGTTCTAGGTTAGCATCGGTTTTCGGCAATTTTTCGCATGAAAGGTTTTAGTTTTCTGTTTCTACTGCCTTTATACAACAAAGTTTTTCTGACAGTTCTCTTACCTCGATTTCAGAGTGACTCGAATAATTACTTTCTTCGTCTTCTTCCGAGGGAGCACATTCTATATCGCTTCCAGGCTCTAGCAAGAATGCTTGTCGTAACTTCTTGGTAAATTCCAAGTCATTACTAGTCTCGTAATCCATGCATTGTTGGATTCTTTCGAGAGTAGTAAGATCTTCCTCCTTATTTTCCTTTGCAGTTCTCAGGTCTTTATTAACACAGAATTTGTTTTCATCCAAACTACTTCCTACATCTTCGGCAATAACATCAGCTTGCACTTCAGATACACTGTAATCCTTGTGGAGTTCAATTAATCGCACGCATTCATTGTCTTTTAATTCAGGCTTATGACTGACCGCAACACTTTCCTTCGTTTCATGGCCGCGGAATGACTCATCAGCAACGTGTAAGATACCATCTTTCATAGTGCGACTAAGTACGGCTTCCTCCTTTTCAGCCACTTGTGTTCTTTGCACGGTGCCTTTTGTTTCGTTTAAATTGGCAGCTCGCGAACTCTGCGCGGCTCCACTACAGAAACTTTCCTCCCTTCCTGCTGAGTTCGCCGTTCTAGCGCTACTTTGTGTATCTTTACACTGCTTCAGGCCGTCATACAAATTGCTCATTTGTATACGCCATTTACCTATTCCTTCGGACCAATTCTCCGTTTCCTTTGCCTCCCAATGTCTATCGCCTGCCTGAGACATTCCTACTGCGAGCGAAACTCCTTCCACCTGCTGGTCTACTACTTCCGCTGATTGCCTCGCCGGGTTACTGACCGACTCTGTTGCGTCATCTGCCGTCCGAACTGCTTGAGAGAACTTGCATTCTGCCGCGGCTACTTGTAAACGCGCCGTAGCGCCGTCACTGCGCTCTCGCCTGTCAAATTGCGACACGCTCTCCGTACCATCTGTCACTGCGCGGCGACTGCTCCAGCTCGCTTTAGCACAGCGCTGCGGTACTTCTGCACTGCGCTCATGATGCTGAAAAACTTTCTTGCGTCTGGGCCATTTACTGTGTTTCTTTACCGCGTCCGTCCGACCCTTAACATTCGCGGACTGTAGTTTTCCGAACCGTTTTGCGGGGAATAATTGCGCGGTCCATTTCCTCTACCACGTCTATTAAAATTACCTCTTCCCCTTCGCATCATATTGATTTGATAATGTTCGTTATCTCTTTTGTCATCATCATGCTCTTTGGTTCCTATTCCCGTTATTTCTATTCTGGCGGTAATTAATGTTTTCGCCCCATCATCACTGACCTTTTCCAGAAACGCTGAGAACGATTTGTGGTTGCTACCCACATCTCTCTTAGAATCTTCTGGCAACTTCTGCCAGAGTTCCCAAATAATTTCGGAATCTGATCTACGATTCCTTAAATGAGCTAACTTCCTATACCAAGACTCACAAAATTCTTTCATGATCATTCGGTTGTTCCTTTCGAACATTTTGACCATTACAAACTAACGTCATAGGCTACTTTGTATGTTTTCGGACCAGTATTCGTCCAAAAATTGTTGCCTAAACGTACTGAAGGACTTTTTTTCAGTACTCAGGTGTATGCCCCATCTTTTGGAATTTCCTGCTAATCCACTAATTACGATGTTGATCTTTTCCTGATCGGCGCTATTTTCAGGAAGAAGCCTCTCACAATTTTTTATGAAATCCACAGGGGATAATCCGCTGTGTTTTTTGTAAGGGTCGAATTTTTCTTCGCCCTCCAGTACCTGGCTATGACTTAATCCCTTTACTACATAAGAGATGTTCTTAACTTGATTTTCAAGGTTGCTAACCTTCTCCTGAATGCAAGTTGTGTTATTACAGCATTTTGCCTGGCAAAATTCGACCTGTTTCTTTAGCCCTTTTTCAGTTTCTTGAACAGCATTTCTCAGTTGAGATATCTGTTCCTTATTCGTCTCAATGATGGTTTCCTTCGCTTGTGAAACCTCCTTTTTCACTTCAGCTTTAACCATAGGTTCGACCTGCTCTTGTATATTCTCTACTTCTGTTTCAAACCTAGCATTCATTTCAACGATTTCAGTTTGAATGTTACTAACATCTTCCTTCAGATCCTTAATGTCACTTTTCATATTTATTAATTCCTCAGTAATAAATCCTATTTTATTGTTTACCTTTTCTATCTGTTCAGTTTCTTTTTTAAGCTGTGTATCTACATGATTTGTGTGTTCTTTAAATTGTTGTTTTGTGAGTTCTTTAAGCTCTTCATTCTGAGATTTAATTCGCTCAGTTTGTCTTTGAAGCTGTTGTTTTGTTTGAATTTTAAGCTGTTCACTTTGGGATTTGATTTGTTCGCTTTGGGATTTGATTCGTTCACTCAAAGTTTTGGTCTGTGTCTGTATGTGCATATTAATGGTGTTCAACAAAGCATACCAATCTACTTGTGATTGTGCTTTTGTTCTGTGTCATTTCCCTGATCCCTCTCTTCCTCTTCAGAATCTACCTTTTCTTTCCTCATCTGGGGTAGACTTAACAACATAAAGGTATCATCTTCCAGATTTACCTGTTCTATTTGTTTTTCTAACGGCAAAACGGATTCATTCATATTTTGTTCACTGTCACTGTGTACAGAGCTTGTTTCACTATCATCCTCCTGCTCCACTTCCCTGTATTACATTGCCTTATCTTTATCCATTTTTAACAACTTCTTAACCCACATGTATTTTCCTAATAACTATAACAGATCCGTGCCCCTTAACTTTCTGTACCTCTCTCAAAAGTCCTGGCACGCGGCGCCAAGTGTAATATTCCTCCTTATGTTGTATGTGTTATTTGCTGTCCTTATATGTAGAACCAGATGTAATACCTACGTTTATTTTGTATTCACTGAATTGGTTTACAAAACACTGTCATGCAATGCCAACTGTAATGTTCTTATACTATACTGTTAATAATAAGCAATGTAACAAACAGAAATACAGTTACCTATCCGGATAGCAAAACCACAAGAACAAGTGTAATAACCGTGTGGGTTAACCTAAGGAATAAGCATCATACTTTAACTCGTTTCTTCAAATAAGTCATTAGTTCAGACGTATGGCAAATTACAGTAGTTAGACTAGTATTCTGCATCGATAACAATATATGTGGTTGGTGGTACACTATTATTCGCCAGTCTAATTAGGCACACGTAATGAAGCTGAGTAGGACAGCAGAAGAGATTGCAACTCCCTACTTACCTAACGGACTTCACAGATTTAGACAAAAAATGGTTCAGCAATACAAGAAAAGAATTCTGAATACAAGAAAAGTTTTTCCGCTCGAAACAAAACTACAGTACCTAATTGCTTAAGCAAACAGACTGATTCCATGAAAGCAAAAGTAAATCGGGACAGCGGGGGTTTGTACATGAACATATTTGGTACTCAGCATTTCATTGATTCACTATTAATTGCTTAACGTTACTATTTATCACCATTAATCATCAACTTTGTATTTCCTTTCATTAATACATAATGTGAAAGCAGCAAACAATTTATCTAATGTCGTCTCTGAATCTGGCATAACCTTACGTAACCATTTTAACACAGAAAATAATGGCAATGTTAATTATGAAATTCTCAGTTATTCTTTCCATCAGTTATTTCACTCATTTGCCAACAATATATTAAAGATTTCACAGTCTTGGCTGAATACAGGTCACTCACAATTTTCATGTACCGCTCCCACCGGTTACAGCGCTTTCCGTTCCTGACGGAACTACACCATCTTTTATACTACACATATCTCTTACAGCCCTAAGTGAGTGCCAGTAACTATTACATACATAATTACATTATAGCACCTTTTTACATTTAATAATTATAACAAATAGATATCTTTACAATATTTAAAAGTAAATATTACACCCTTTTTCTTAATATGTACATTCATTTTAATCTTATCAAAGAGTTTCAGTATCGGTTTCGCTTCAAACAAGATGTCTCTACCTCTGCTTTAACAGTTTCAATAAAATATTTACAAATAATTTTTAAAAAATACGAACAATAATGTCAAATGGTTCAACTGGCTCTGAGCACTATGGGACTTAACTTCTGAGGTCATCAGTCCCCTAGAACTTAGAACTATTTAAACCTACCTAACCTAAGGACATCACACACATCCATGCCCGAAGCAGGATTCGAACCTGCGGCCGTATCGGTCCTGCGGTTCCAGACTGTAGCGCCTAGAACTGCTCGGCCACTCCGGCCGGCCTATAAAGAGTTAGTTGTGTTTCGCAAGACCGATTTTTTCTGAATCCGTGCTGACTATGTGTCAATAAATCGTTTTCTTTGAGGTACTTCATAATGCTCGAATTCAGTATATGTTCCAAAACCCTACTGCAAATCGGCGTTAGTGATATGGGCCTGTAATTCAGCGGATTACTCCTACTTCCCTTCTTGGGGCCGGCTGGAGTGGCCGAGTGGTTCTGGGCGCTACAGTTTGGAACCGTGCGACCGCTACGGTCGCAGGTTCGAATCCTGCCTCGGGCATGGATGTGTGTGATGTCCTTAGGTTAGTTAGGTTTAATTAGTTCTAAGTTCTAGGCGACTAATGACCTCAGAAGTTAAGTCGCATAGTGCTCAGAGCCATTTGAACCATTTTGAACCCTTTTTGGGTATTAGTGTGACTTGAGCAATTTTCCAGTCTTCAGGTACGGATCTTTCTGTGAGCGAGTGGTTGTATATAATTGCTAAATATTGAGCTATTGTATCAGCATACTCTGAGAAGAAGCTGACTAGTATACATTCTGGACTGGAGGCCTTGGCTTTATTAAGTGATAACAAGTCTTTTAACCAACTCAAAGTATAGTTGGCTGTGCAAATGCACACCCAACATTAAATTCAATTTCAAACACTTTGTCATGAAATGAACACTGATAAAACATAATGCAATAAAATATAAATGCAACAGTTAATAATCTTTGCCACTTCAGATCAATATTATTGTTCTTTTAACTAACAACTTTATTATTTGCAGGTAGCCTTTCAAGTAAGGCAAATTATTTAAGAAAATGACTGCAGATAGTTTTAAATATGGACTTAAACTGTAGAACTGAACTTTAAACACTACAACTCCAGACATTAGAAATCAATCACAATTATTTCTACAGCTGCCGAGTAAGTGTTTCCATAATAAATTAGGACGCTCGGAATTAAATTCACTAGGATAGGATTCCTGGCCAGGTTTGTGATTTGGGATAATCACAGGTTTAAGGTAGAGTTTTTTATCAACACCACGACTATTGTTAAAATCAACCAACTTTACAAATACATGGTCCATTTACAGAGTGCCAAATATAAACAATTTAGTGGACGGCTGGAGGAACTGGTGGCGTAATTTGCAGTGGCTGTTAACACGGCGGCGATGCAGTCATGGCAGTACTATTGGCCTCGCCCTGTTACTGATCTTCTTGGCGTAGGAAGTATATTTTTACAGGGCCAAAGCCCACACCTTTATACTTGTATCACCAAATGCAGCATCCGAGGCCCATAAATACTGCTGTTAAGCTCCTCTGGCCTCAAAACTCCAAGAATATAAACCACAATGATCCGCTACTGCTAGCGAGATGTTAACGACAGCATTGCTCAGCCCAGACCCCTTACTCGTCGTAAGGGACGAGTCGCCACTTCCTCTCCAACCAAAACTTTTCCACTCCGCCAGGATACTTCCGTAGATGTGAGGCTTCCCCACGTCTTTTACATTCAACCCTACGTTTCTGAGCTATGGACCATTTACAGTACATTATATAACAATCATTCCAGTAGTTATTTAAATCCACAAGCACAGTTTAAACATCATCGTTCAAAAAGTTCAATTAACTGAGATATGTATACATAATCAAAGAATTTCCATGACAGTTGCAACACTCTACATAAGCAACACTACAAACTGACATAGAAATATCGATACAGGTACAAAATAGGCCGAAAATATGTGGCGCAGTCTCAAGTGAACATACATTCGTCAGAGAATAGTTTCGAAGTCTGGAATTGTGGTTAAAGTATACAGTGTTACAAATACCAGAACACAAATTGTAGCCTACAAATAGTGGGTATTTCTCCAGTGTTATTACTCACAGACGGTATTGATGTAGCTGTTCTGTGACCACCACTACACACGTTAGCATGACATGTCTCCAACGCTTTTGCCTCTTGGCGAATGTTGGTGGACGATTCCAGTTTAATGAGTATCAAAACCTCTTGGCCTAAGGCATCTATTCTAACCGTGCGTATACGGGTACCAACTGTTTCCGATATCTAACATTGGACATAACATAGAATAATTGATGCAGTATTAAGAAGGGCTGCCTTAGGTACATTATAATTCTCAGTCCCACATAATACTGCCGTCTGTACAGGAAAATATGTATCTACATCTACATCATACTCCGCAAGCCACCTAATGGTGTGTGGCAGAGGGTACATTTTTACCACTAGCCGAGCCCTCCGACCCTGTTCCAGTCGCAAATAGCGCATGGGAAGAGTGTCGGTAAGTCTCTGTAATGGATCTAGTTTCTCGAATTTTCTCCTCGTGGTTATTACGCGAGACCTATTTGGGAGGAAGTAATACGTTGTCCGACTCTTCCCGGAAAGTGCCCTTTCGAAATTCCAATAGTAAATCTATCCGTGATGCACAGCGCCACTCTTGTAACGTCTGCCAGTGGAGTTCGTTGAGCATCTCTGTAACGCTTTCGCTCTGGCTAAAAGAGTTATGTGCACAGGAAACACACTTATCTGTAACTACACGCTGTGATTCTGGGAACACTACGGGTGGAAAATATGGCTCGTATTTGCAAGTACACGGTCACTTTGTCTTCTTTCAATTTATCGGTATGTCGAATGATGTGGAGTATTTCTGTTGTGAAACTTTCCACGTACAATCGTCCAGCAGCTCCGCCGTTACCATCAGCTTTTGAGTGTCCTGCAAATAGGATATGGGTGATTTCTGTACTGATATATTCCGTAATGCTGGTAGTTACGATACCACAATGGTCACAACGCAACTACCCAATTACGATGAGAACTAAGTCTATATAAAAGTTTCAGCACGTCGAGAGGTAAGGCTTATGAAACGCCCCCTTAGAAAAATTAATGAATTACTGTGCTGATAAACCTCTACGTTATTTGATTTTCAAATAGCTGAGCAAAACTGAACGTACTCAGACATAACTCTCTGATCAACACTAAAGTGACACACAATATTTTTAGCGCAACGCAATCTAACTTTCAGAAATCCGTATAAAAGAATGGCCCTGACTAACAATAACCTATACCTTTCATGAATCACCTTACAAAAGTCTTCGTTACTCGAACTATCGCAATACAGCGAGCGCCAATACTGCCAGCTAAATAAAGGATTCTAACTACTGGAGGCGCTAACTACTGATAGGCATAGTTAGCAAATGAAATATTTTGATAGAGAACAAACAATATACACTCCTGGAAATAGAAAAAAGAACACATTGACACCGGTGTGTCAGACCCACCATACTTGCTCCGGACACTGCGAGAGGGCTGTACAAGCAATGATCACACGCACGGCACAGTGGACACACCAGGAACCGCGGTGTTGGCCGTCGAATGGCGCTAGCTGCACAGCATTTGTGCACCGCCGCCGTCAGTGTCAGCCAGTTTGCCGTGGCATATGGAGCTCCATCGCAGTCTTTAACACTGGTAGCATGCCGCGACAGCGTGGACGTGAACCGTATGTGCAGTTGACGGACTTTGAGCGAGGGCGTATAGTGGGCATGCGGGAGGCCGGGTGGGCGTACCGCCGAATTGCTCAACACGTGGGGCGTGAGGTCTCCACAGTACATCGATGTTGTCGCCAGTGGTCGGCGGAAGGTGCACGTGCCCGTCGACCTGGGACCTGACCGCAGCGACGCACGGATGCACGCCAAGACCGTAGGATCCTACGCAGTGCCGTAGGGGACCGCACCGCCACTTCCCAGCAAATTAGGGACACTGTTGCTCCTGGGGTATCGGCGAGGACCATTCGCAACCATCTCCATGAAGCTGGGCTACGGTCCCGCACACCGTTAGGCCGTCTTCCGCTCACGCCCCAACATCGTGCAGCCCGCCTCCAGTGGTGTCGCGACAGGCGTGAATGGAGGGACGAATGGAGACGTGTCGTCTTCAGCGATGAGAGTCGCTTCTGCCTTGG
Source organism: Schistocerca cancellata (assembly GCF_023864275.1). Lineage (NCBI taxonomy): Eukaryota > Metazoa > Arthropoda > Insecta > Orthoptera > Acrididae > Schistocerca > Schistocerca cancellata. The sequence continues at coordinate 129,646,787 of NC_064629.1, forward strand.
TGCCAATGATGGTCGTATGCGTGTTTGGCGCCGTGCAGGTGAACGCCACAATCAGGACTGCATACGACCGAGGCACACAGGGCCAACACCCGGCATCATGGTGTGGGGAGCGATCTCCTACACTGGCCGTACACCACTGGTGATCGTCGAGGGGACACTGAATAGTGCACGGTACATCCAAACCGTCATCGAACCCATCGTTCTACCATTCCTAGACCGGCAAGGGAACGTGCTGTTCCAACAGGACAATGCACGTCCGCATGTATCCCGTGCCACCCAACGTGCTCTAGAAGGTGTAAGTCAACTACCCTGGCCAGCAAGATCTCCGGATCTGTCCCCCATTGAGCATGTTTGGGACTGGATGAAGCGTCGTCTCACGCGGTCTGCACGTCCAGCACGAACGCTGGTCCAACTGAGGCGCCAGGTGGAAATGGCATGGCAAGCCGTTCCACAGGACTACATCCAGCATCTCTACGATCGTCTCCATGGGACAATAGCAGCCTGCATTGCTGCAAAAGGTGGATATACACTGTACTAGTGCCGACATTGTGCATGCTCTGTTGCCTGTGTCTATGTGCCTGTGGTTCTGTCAGTGTGATCATGTGATGTATCTGACCCCAGGAATGTGTCAATAAAGTTTCCCCTTCCTGGGACAATGAATTCACGGTGTTCTTATTTCAATTTCCAGGAGTGTATGTACCTTAATAGTGTTCAAAAATCATAATATATATATATATATATATATATATATATATATATATATATATATATATCAGTTCATGACATACAGACTTAAAAATTTCTTTAAGACGGACACACGTCCAGATCATCCGCTCTCAAAACTCCGCCATTTCTCTCCCCACATCCACCACTGCTGGCGGCTCACCTACAACTGCGCAAAGCTACGCGCTGTTCACATCCAACTGCCCAACACTACAATAGCGAATATTCCCACAATGCTAACCAGCCATAGACTGCACACAGCACAGTCAGTGATTTTCATACAGAGCGCTACGTGACGTTACCAACATAAAAACCTAAACGGCCTACTTACAGGCTATTAGGCATAGTACATGAATACATCTTACATTCATGGGTTATGGTTTGCATGGTACCAAACATAATACAAAGAAACTTCGATGTCACGGTTCTGAAACTATGATGCCACCCTACACAAAATACTAAGCGTGGTCGGTGTTTCTTTAACATACGCTATATTGGTGATTCTTGAACAATTTGTACAGCAGTCTGTGCAATTGAAGGTTTTACAGCATGGGTTACAGACCCCTCCTTCAACCAACTCCTCACGCCATGTTACGTCAGGAAGATGGATGGATACGTGTGATAAGGAATGTGCAAGACATTTAGGTTCGCTTGTCATCTGGCTCGCAGGATATGTCTGGAACAGAACTGTCTGAAACTTGTTCATCACGTCCTTTAGAAATCTTGAGACTTGCAGACTCACATTCAGAACATATGGAAGAAGATCATCTAGAGATGTATGCAAGGCTACTTTTATTCCATGATACAAAGTTAAGAGGGTCTAATTGCCGTATGTGACAGCTTCACCCCATACTGAATCGAAAAGTAAGAGATCATTTACAGTCGGGGACATAATTTGCAAGGCCTCTCGCCTATTCGTAATGCTCAACTTCAAAGATTTACTTACTGTTACGCAACATACCAAACAAAGACACACAGTGTTACCAACAGATTGCCAACTCACTTGGGTCCTTTATGTAGCTTACAGGCAACAAGAAGTCAGATAACAAATGGACTGAAGTTCGCAGTTACCAAATTTTAAACAAAAACGGTTTAACAATAAGGATTCATTTTCTTCTACGAGGTGCATTCAAGTTCTAAGGCCTCCGATTTTTTTCCTCCGGACTGGAAAGAAATAGAAACATCTGCATTGTTTTAAAATGAGGCCGCGTTCATTGTCAATACGTCCCAGAGATGGCAGCACCATACGGCAGATGGAATTTCACCGCCAGCGGCGAGATGAGAACTGTTTTAAATACTTAAAATGGCGACGTTTTCCTTACTTGAACAGCGTGCAATCATTCGTTTTCTGAATTTGCATGGTGTGAAAGCAATTGAAATTCATCGACAGTTGAAGGAGACGTGGTGATGGAGTTATGGATGTGTCGAAAGTGCGTTCGTGGGTGCGACAGTTTAATGAAGGCAGAACATCGTGTGACAACAAACCGAAACAACCTCGGGTTCGCACAAGCCGGTCTGACGACATGATCGAGAAAGTGGAGAGAATTGTTTTGGGGGATCGCCGAATGACTGTTGAACAGATCGCCTCCAGAGTTGGCATTTCTGTGGGTTCTGTGCACACAATCCTGCATGACGATCTGAAAATGCGAGAAGTGTCATCCAGGTGGGTGCCGCGAATGCTGACGGACGACCACACGGCTGCCCGTGTGGCATGTTGCCAAGCAATGTTGACGCGCAACGACAGCATGAATGGGACTTTCTTTTCGTCGGTTGTGACAATGGATGAGACGTGGATGCCATTTTTCAATCCAGAAACAAAGCGCCAGTCAGCTCAATGGAAGCACACAGATTCACCGCCACCAAAAAAATTTCGGGTAACCGCAAGTGCTGAAAAAATGATGGTGTCCATGTTCTGGGACAGCGAGGGCGTAATCCTTACCAATTGCGTTCCAAAGGGCTCTACAGTAACAGGTGCATCCTACGAAAATGTTTTGAAGAACAAATTCCTTCCTGCACTGCAAGAAAAACGTCCGGGAAGGGCTGCGCGTGTGCTGTTTCACCAATACAACGCACCCGCACATCGAGCTAACGTTACGCAACAGTTTCTTCGTGATAACCACTTTGAAGTGATTCCTCATGCTCCCTACTCGCCTGACCTGGCTCCTAGTGACTTTTGGCTTTTTCCAACAATGAAAGACACTTTCTGTGGCCGCACATTCACCAGCCGTGCTGCTATTGCCTCAGCGATTTTCCAGTGGTCAAAACAGACTCCTAAAGAAGCGTTCGCCGCTGCCATGGAATCATGGCGTCAGCGTTGTGAAAAATGTGTACGTCTGCAGGGCGATTACGTCGAGAAGTAACGCCAGTTTCATCGATTTCGGGTGAGTAGTTAATTAGAAAAAAAATCGGTGGCCTTAAAACTTGAATGCACCTCGTACACTGAAGAGCTAAAGAAACTGATATAGACATGTGTATTCAAATACAGAGATATGTAAATAGGCAGAATATTGCGCTGTGGTCGGCAACGCCTATATAAGACAAGAAGTGTCGGCCGCAGTTGTTAGATCGGTTACTGCTGCTACAAAGGTAGATTATGAAGATTGAAATGAGTTTGAAGTCTGCGCACGAGCGATGGGACACAGCGTCTCCGAGGTAGCGATGAAGTGAGGATTTTCCCGTACGGCCATTTCACGAGCGTACGGTGAATATCAGGAATCCGGTGAAACACAAAATCTCCTACATCGCTGCGACCGGAAAAAGATCCTGCAAGAACGGGGTCAACGACAACTGAAGAGAATCGTTCAAAGTGACAGAAGCGCAACCCTTCCGCTAATTGCTGCAGATTTCAATCCTAGGCTGTCAACAAGTATCAGCGTGCGAAACATTCAACGAAAGACCATCGATATGTGATTTCGGAGCCTAAGGCCGACTCGTGTACCCCTCATGACTGCACAACACAAAGTTTTACGCCTCGCCTGGGCCCGTAAACACCGACATTGGACTGTTGATGACGGGAAACATGTTACGTGATCGGACGAGTGTCGTTTCAAATTGTATCGAGCGGATGGACGTGTACGAGTATGGAGACAACCTCATGAGTCCATGGACCCTGCATGTCAACCATGTCAACAGGGGAATGTTCAAGCTGGTGGAGGCTCTGTAACAGTGTGGGGCATGTACAGGTGGAGTGATATGGGACCCCTGATATGTCTAGATACGACTCTGACAGGTGACATATATGGAAGTATCCTGTCTGGTCACTTGCATCCATTCATATCCATTGTGCATTGGGTAATTTCAGCAGGACATTGCGACACCCCACACGTCCATAACTGCCATAGGGTGGCTCGGGGAACACTCTTCTGACTTTAAACGCTTCCGCTGGCCACCAAACTCCCCAGACATAAACATTACTGTGTATATCCGGGATGCCTTGCAACGTGCTGTTCACGAGAGATCTCCACCGCCTCGTATTCTTACGGATTTATGGACAGCCCTGCACCTGCAGGATTCATGGTGTCAGTACCGTCCAGCGCTACTTTAGACATTAGCTGAGTCCATGCCACGTAGTGTTACGACACTTCTGCATGCTCGCGGGAGCCCTACACGAGATTAGGTAGGTGTACCAGTTTCTTTGGCTCTTCAGTGTAATATTTCCCTTTGTTCCTGACTGTCAAACGTCGAAAGCCGTTAAATAGCTGAGCTAGTGCTAACGGCACTTATTTGATGGTGGGACTAACCAGAAAGGTCTCGCTTTATACCTTCCATTACGAACGCTAGTAGCTCCACAGACTCACCGCTTTCGGAGGAGCGTGACAGTTTGCACCCACTGGTTCTGCCAGGCACTAGAAAGGCGGCAGCTGTTTGGCGTGGCAGGTCGCTTGTGGTTTTGTCTAAAGTGAAGATTGAATTCTATTTCTCCTCTCCACTAGCTTTAACACTTATGGTAGACGTAGAACCTACGACATTAATTCAGGTGTTAGGCAAATATAAGCTAGCTGTAATGTCAATGATAATACATTTTAACTGACATTGTTAATTCAATACTCTACCAACTGTCATAAATCGGAAGTTCTAACAGTACCCAAAGAAAACTAATATTTTTTGCAAGTTGCTATGGTTATTAGTCTTATTAAAAGTGCATCTAACGCCACAGGTAATAGAAAAGCGAATTTTCTAATTACCGAAATGAGAGTGGAACCCATAAGTCCACCTTTTGTTTCGATTTCCGCTAAAGCAACACCCACAACTAAAAATGTTTATATCGGTTGTGAATATTTACACCGGTAGCTAATTGATCCAAAACCACTATATTTATTGAAATAATTAATGGTTATCATATTGTAGCGTATTGGGACCTAAGACTACCACATACGATTATTTGGAATGACAAATCAAACCACTTAGTTTTGCTGAAAGCATTAGCTTACCTGTCAGTTCTGACCATCTGTCATAACATTAGTAAACAAACCTGAACGTAGTTGGTTTGTATCCTGCCTTGAGACATTTTTGTTACATTTCTGTATACTCCTCACTACATTTTGCCCATCAAAAAAAGAAACGCATATGCAATTTTAATACATGGAGGTGACAAAAGTTATGGGATACCTCCTAATATCGTGTCGGACCTCCTTTTTCCCAGCGCAGTTCAGAAACTCGGCGTGGCATGAATTCAACAAGTCTTTGGAAGTTCCTGGCAGAAATATTGAGAGCCATGGTGCTTTTATAGCTGTCCATAGCTGTGAAACTGTTGTCATTCAGCATTTTCTGCATGAAATGACATTTTCATTGTGTCCCATAAGTTTCCAACCTGATACATGTCGAGCAATCTGGATGGACAAATCATTTGCTCGAATTGTCCAGAATGTTCTTTAAACCGCCTGGCCTGGTGGCATGGGGCATTGTCATCAATAAAAATTCCATCGTTGTTTGGGAACGTGACGTTCATGAATGGATACAAATGATCTCCAAGTAGCCGAACATCAAGAGGACACAAACCATTCCATGTAAACACAGCCCATACTATTAGGGAGTAGATTAAAACTAAATAACTGCAAAAAAGTGGGAATTTGAGGAGATGGGACCTGGATAAACTGAAAGAACCAGAGGTTGTAGAGAGCTTCAGGGAGAGCATTAGGAAACGATTGACAACAATGGGGGAAAGAAATACAGAAGAAGAAGAATGGGTAGCTTTGAGAGATGAAATAGTGAAGATAGCAGATGATCAAGTAGGTAAAAAGACGAGGGCTAATAGAAATCCTTGAGTAACACAAGAGATATTGAATGTAATTTATGAAGGAAGAAAATACAAAATGCAGTAAATGAAGCAGGCGAAAAGGAATACAAACGTTTCAAAAATGAGATCGACAGGAAGTGCAAAATGGCTAAGCAGGGGTGACTAGAGGACAAATGTAAGGATGTAGAGGCTTATCTCACTAGGGGTAAGATAGATATTGCCTACAGGAAAATTAAAGAGACATGTGGAGAAAAGAGAACCACTTGCATGAATATCAAGAGCTCAGATGGAAACCCAGTTCTAAGCAAAGAAGGGAAAGCAGAAAGGTGGAAGGAGTATATAGAGGGTCTATACATGGTCGATGTTCTTCAGGACAATATTATAGAAATGGAAGAGAATGTAGATGAAGATGAAATAGGCCCCGGGAGTAGACAACATTCCATTAGAACAACTGACAGCCTTGGGAGAGCAAGGCCTAACAAAACTCTACCATCCAGTGAGCAAGATGTATGAGACAGGCGAAATACCCTCAGACTTCAAGAAGTATATAATAATTCCAATCCCAATGAAAACATGCGTTGACAGATGTAAAAATTACCGAACTATCAGCTTAATAAGCCACGGCTGCAAAATACTAACGCGAATTCATTGCAGATGAATGGAAAGAACTGGTAGAAGACGACCTTGGGGAAGATCAGTTTGTATTCCGTAGAAATGTTGGAACACGTGAGGCAATACTGATCCTACGATTTATCTTAGAAAGTAGATTGAGGAAAGGCAAACCTATGTTTCTACCATCTGTAGACTTAGAGAAAGCTTTTGACAATGTTGACTGGACTACTCTCTTTCAAATTGTGAAGGTGCCAGGGTAAAATACAACGAGCGAAAGGCTATTTACAATTTGTACACGAACCAAACGGCAGTGATAAGAGTCGAAGGGCATGAAAGGGAAGCAGTGGTTGGGAAGCTAGTGAGACAGGGTTTTAGCCTATCTCCGATGTTATTCAATTTGTACAGGGTATCCCAGCTATCTTGTCCACCCAAAATATCTCTGGAACAATAACAGCTATTGGAAAACGACTTTCACCGGTATCAATGTAGGGCTGGGGCCCATGAATGTACATATTTGGAAACCTTCTAAAACGAAAGCATATGTGTTTTTTAACACAAACTTACTTTTTTTTTAAAATGGACCTCCTACACTTTTTCTTCAGCAATCCATAGCATGACAAAGCACACACACAATGGCGTTGATTGCATCGCAATATTCCCATTACATCCCGAGATATTGAGACGCGAAGTTGACGCTTGAAACACCCGACATGCGCTGCTAGCGCACGTCCTGAGGCTCAGGCGTGAACCCCATACTGCCCGTAATCGCGATGTGATTGACATGTGTAATCACATCTCCATACTTATCAAGAGGTCCGAAACGAATAATACGGTCTGCTGCCATCAACTCTCATAAGCACATAATGGTTTCCCTGTTGCACGTTTTACGTATCTACGTACACAATATGAACCAGTACCGATCGGTGTACACCCGTCAGGTTGTCTTATTTATCCTGCACACCCAAAATAAGGTTTATCTAATGCGTTATATGACCCATTGTGCCTGTCGCGCAGGGCCTGGCTCTACCTAGTCAAGTGTCCAACGTAGTTCCCACTTCTGCCACAGTTACCACTTCGCCTTGTTTATGATTTGCGACCCATGCAAACTCCTGTACTCCACCACCCTCCGAGCATCCCATTTGTTGTGGCTTTGGCGTGCAGTAAACCGCTTGCCAGTGTAGTCGTGCATCAGAGTAATCTAGTGACGGCACGGAGGTAGTACACATTGTGAATAAACGTTGTGTTGTGGAACTTATACTGTACAGTATCATGTACACACATGAAGATATGGTAGAAATGCTGCTGATCTATGGAGAATATACGTTGACGGGAAATACGTTACTGTTAGCAAACATTATGATTAAGTCAATATGTCTGTTTTCTACCCTACTCTACATACCTGTACTGTACCCTGTTGTAGGTGGACGAAATGCTGTTCAGGCAGAACGACTGTACAGAAGACGATTCCCTGACAAGCCATCGCCTTCGCGCCGGATGTTTGGTCGTCTCACATCTCGTCTACGTGAAACGGGAAGCTTAAATCCAAGAGCTCGACATCGTCCTAGAACACGCAGAACGTGCAGAAGTTTCTGTGCTCGCTACCATAGCTGTGAATCCTCAAATCAGCACACGTCAAATTGAACGTGAAGTTGGTGTGTCGAAATAAAGTGCACAGCATATTCTTAAACGTCATAAATTTCATCCTTACCATGTTCATTTACACCAGGATCTTCATGGAAATGACTTCCGCAATAGGGTAACATTTTGTCGGTGTGCTCAGCAAAAACTTGATTAATTCAAATTTTTTTGCAGATGTTCTCTTTACCGACGAGGCATCATTCTCCAACAAAGGAATTGTCAATATGAGGAATATGCATTATTGGTCCGCAGACAATCCAAAATGGCTCCGTCAGGTAGAGCATCAACGTCCGTGGAAAGTTAATGTTTGGTGTGGGATTATTGGAGATACCATTATCGGACCTTTCTTTATAAATGGCATCCAAAATGGCAGACAATACTCCAGATTTATACGACACAATCTTCCTGTTCTCTTGGACACAGTACCTCTGAACCTGAGAATTGTCAGTTGGTATCAGCATGACGGATGCCCTGCACATAACGCCTTAGGAACACGACGACTTCTGAACCGTAAGTTCCCTGGTAGGTGGATTGGACGAGGTGGCCCAGTTAGGTGGCCTGCCCGATCTCCGGACCTTACACCGCTGGATTATTTTCTTTGGGGAGCAGTGAAGGATGCTGTTTACCAACATGAACCAACAACACCAGAGAACATGAAGCAACGCGTTATTGATGCTTGTACAGCCATCAAATAGGAAACAGTAGCACGAAGTAGGGCATCTTTGATCCGCAGAGTGACTCTGTGTATGCAAGCCAATGGGCATCACTTTGAGTATGAGATGTGAACGGTATGTTTAGTATGTAGTGCAGGTATCACAGTGGAAGTTTCTACAAAGGGCCATTTTACCCGGTGATGTTAAGAAACATTTGTTTGCAACAATTTGTCATTTAACGCATTAGATAAACGTAACATTGATAATTATGTGATAATAAAACTAATTGGTTGAACATGTTTACTTTCATCTTCTATGTCCTACCTGGGCCGGCCAGTGTGGCCAAGTGGTTAAAGGCGCTACAGTCTGGAACCGCGGGACTGCTACGGTCGCAGGTTCGAATCCTGCCTCGGGCATGGATGTGTGTTATGTCCTTAGGTTAGTTAGGTTTAAGTAGTTCTAAGTTCTAGGGGACTTATGACCACAGCAGTTGAGTCCCATAGTGCTCAGAGCCATTTGTCCTACCTGAACTTCCCGAATCAACACATTTTTACCTAAACAATGGTAAAACTTTTAGTCCACTTGCTCGTTTCACTGAAACCATCAACATGAATTTTACTATTACGAGTGAATGATTAACTGTCACTTGCGCTAGATCTACAGTAAAGTTCAGTTTTAACGTTGAACGGCATTACCTTTTTAGTAACGGATTAACGATAAGCGAAGTCAACTTTGTGACTAACGTTGCGGTACACAGATATGTTACAGAACCGCATCACCCCTAGCCTATGGGATAAATACCTGCTGGAATGTACGACTTTAATGCAGGATGGCAGCAGACCGTATTATTCGTTTCAGACCTCTTGATAAGTATGGAAGTGTGATTACACATGTCAATCACATCGCGATTACGGGCAGCATGGGGTTCACGCCTGAGCCTCAGGACGTGCGCTAGCAGCGCATGTCGGGTGTTTCAAGCGTCAACTTCGCGTCTTAATATCTCGGGATTTAATGGGAATATTGCGATGCAATCAACGCCATTGTGTATGTGCTTTGTCATGCTATGGATTTCTGAAGAAAAAATATAGGAGGTCCATTTAAAAAACATAAGTTTGTGTTAAAAAACACATACACTTTCGTTTTAGAATGTTTCCAAATATGTACATTCATGGGCCCCAGCCCCACATTGATACCGGTGAAAGTCGTTTTCCAATAGCTGTTATTGTTCCAGAGATATTTTGAGTGGACAAGATAGCTGGGACACCCCGCATATTGAGCAAGCAGTAAAGGAAACAAAAGAAAAATTCGGAGTAGGAATTAAAATCCATGGAGAAGAAATAAAAACTTTGAGGTTCGCCGATGACATTGTAATTCCGTCAGAGACAGCAAAGGACCTGGAAGAGCAGCTGAACGGAATGGTCAGTGTCTTGAAAGGAGGATATAAGATGAACTTCAACAAAAGCAAAACGAGGATAATGGAATGTAGTCGAATTAAATCGGGTGATGCTGCGGGAATTAGATTAGGAAATGAGACGCTTAAAGTAGTAAAGGAGTTTTGCTGTTTGGGGAGCAAAATAACTGATGATGGTCGAAGTAGGGAGGATATAAAATGTTGACTGGCAATGGCAAGGAGAGCGTTTCTGAAGAAGAGAAATTTGTTAACATCGAGTATAGATTTAAGAGTCAGGAAATCGTTTCTGAAAGTATTTGTACGGAGTGTAGCCATGAATGGAAGTGAAATGTGGACGATAAATAGTTTAGACAAGAAGAGAATAGAAGAGTTCGAAATGGGGTGCTACAGAAGAATGCTGAAGATTATATTCAGAAGGATGTAGGTTGCAGTAGGTACTGGGAGATGAAGAAGCTTGCATAGGATAGAGAAGCATGGAGAGCTGCGTCAAACCAGTTTCTGGTCTGAAGACCACCACCACAACAACAACAACAACAACAACAACAACCGTTAGGGAGCCACCACCAGCTAGCACAGTGCGCTGTGGACACAGCTTCGTGGGGTCTGCGCCATACACGAACCCTGCCATCAGCCCTTACCAACTGAAATCGGGACTCATCTGACCAGGCCACGGTATTCCAGTCGCCTAAGGTCGAACCGATATAGCGCGAGTCCAAGAGAGGCGCTGCAGACGATGTCGTGCTGTTAGTAAAGGCGATCGCGCCGGTCATGTGCTGCCGTAGACCATTAACGCCACATTTCGCTGCACTGTACTTACGGACACGTTCGTTGTATGTCCCACATTGATTTTTGCGGTTCGTACACACAGTGTTGATTGTCTATTAGCACTCTATTAGCTTGTCTAGTAGCAACGCTACGCAAAAGCCGCTGCTCTCGGTCGTTAAGTGAAGGCCATCGGCCATTGCATTGTTCGTGTTCAGAAGTTGTATTCTCTCCCCTCCTTACTACTTGCAAGTATTGTCTACATTAGTCTTTTACGAAGATTTGAGAGGAGCGAAGATTACAATAAACTTTCAAGTTTACCTACCTCTTCACGTACAGTTGGCTCCAGTTATTCTTGTCTAGGGCTCTGATTCTTGAAGCTGAAATTCTCACATTTTAGGTCCTCATGGTTGAATTGATCTAGATAAATTTGAAGATTATTGTTGCAGAATTTTTATTGTTACGTTAATATATTTTGTCACGTTTTAGTTTATCATACGGTCTTTTGATTTTTTACATTAACAAAGACAAAATTACATTTTTCACACAAAATAGAAAATTCGTCTGATCGCATCAGAGGCATGCTTACTACTGACCCACTCAGCGGAAATAATATTGCAAAGGGTTTACAAGTTTTCTTAACAAATGAATTTCTACTAGTTTCGATTATTATTTCATAAATTAATCCATAAATAAACATAGTAAACAGTACTAGATTGAGAAATTAATAATAGACATTATAAGTGTGCCAAATAATTCGTAATTCTAAATGTTTCTGAAAAAACTTTAACTGTACATTCAAAACTAGCACTTATCGATCATAGCATCCAAAATAAAATAGTTTCTTCTCATACATTTTAACTTGAAATGTAACATACTGTGTATAAAATTATATGAAAGTTTTCAGAAAAGCAGCTGAGATAATACTGACCTGTCCAAAATTCGAGAAATAATACTGGTATTGACGACTACTGTTGAGGAAAAATAATGCTACCGAAGGATGTCCCGTTACAAGGTAATGCGTGAAATTTGGTATTCTCGACACACTGTTGTTACTGTGTATCTTGGAATACTGAATTCTCCTAACGACGGATAAGACCCATCATGGTTTAATAAAGAAATTCGTAAGATGCTGAAGAAGCAGAGGCTGTTGCACTCTAGGTTCAAAAGGGGACCCAAAAACAGCGACAAGCGAAGGTTAGTTAGGATTCGTGCGTCTGTGAGGAGATCTATGCGCGAAGCATACAACAACTAACACCGTCGCACCTTACCAAAATATCTGGCAGAGAACTCGAGAAAATTCTGGTCATGTGTAAAATCGCCAAGCTTCCATTCAGTCCCTTGTTGACCAGTCTGGTGTGACTGTTGAAGATAGCAAAACGAAAGCAGAAGATTTCAATTTCACGATCAAGAAAGCGTTCACGCAGGAGAACCGTACAAACATACCGTCATTTGACCATCGGACAGACTCCCGTATGGACGATATAGAAACAAGCATACATGGCGCAGAGAAGCAACTTAAAGATTTGAAAACAAATCACCAGGTCAGGATGGAATCCCAGTCCGATTTTACAACGAGCACTCTGGAGCATTGGCCCCTTACCTAGCTTGCGATTATGGTGACTCTCTCGCCCAGCACAAAGTCCCAAGCGATTGGAAAAAAGCGCAGGTGACTCCAGTATATAAAAAGGTAAAAGAACGGACCCGAAAAATTACAGATCAATATCTGTATCTTCTGTTTGCTGCAAAATACGTGAACACATTCTCACGTCGAATATAATAAACTTTCTTGAGGCTAAGAAGCTCATGTCCACGAATCAGCTTGGTTTTAGAATCTCAGCTTGCCGTTTCTCACTTGATGTACTGATAACTATGGATGAAAGGCAACAGGCAGAGTCCATATTTCATTTGACACGGTGCCCTATTGCGGGCTGTTAACGAAGGTACGAGAATATGGAATAAGTTCACAGATATGTAATTGGCTGGAAGACTTCTCAAATAATAGAACCCAGTATGTTGTCCTCGACGGCGAGTGTTCATCAGAGACGAGGGTATCGTCAGGAGTGCCGACTGTTGTTCTCTCTATACATAAATAATTTGGCAGACAGTGTGGGCAGCAATCTGCTGTTGTTTGCTGATGTTGCTATGGTGTACGGTAACGTGTCGAAGTTGAGTTACTGTAGAAATATACAAGACGACTTAGACAAAATGTCCAATTGGTGTGATGGATGACAGCTAGCCCTAAATGTGGAAAATATGTAAGTTAATGCGGAAGAGTAGGAAGAACAAACCTGTGATGTTCGGATACAGTATTAGTAGTGTCCAGCTTGACACAGCCAAGACGTTTAAATGTCTGGACGTAACGTTGCAAAGTGATATGATGTGGAACGAGCATGTGAAAACTCTGTTGGAGAAGGCAAATAGTCGACTTCGTTTTGCTGGCAGAATTTTAGGAAAGAGTGGTTCACCGGTAAAGGAGACCACATATAGGACGCTGGTGCGACCTGTTCTTGAGTACTGCTCGAGTGTTTGGGATCCGCACCAGGTTGGATTGAAGGAGGACATCGAACCAATTCAGAGGAGGACTGCTAGATTTGTTACCGGTAGGTTAGAACAAAGCTTAAGTGTTACGGAAATGCTTGGGGAACTCAAATGGGACTCCTTGGAGGGAAGGCAGCGTTCCTTTCGGGACACACATTGAAGAAAATTTAGAGAACCGGCATTTGAAGCTGACTGCCGAACGATTCTGCTGCCGCCAGCATACATAGCGCGCAAGGACCACGAAGATAAGATACGAGGAATTAGGGCTCATACGGAGGCGTACAGACAGTCGCTCTATCTGCGAGTGGAGCAGCAGGGGAAATGACAAGTAGTGGTACAGGGCACCCTCCGCCACGCACCGTATGCAGATGTAGATACAGATTTCCGAAATGGAATGTCGCATGCGTCTAGTTACAAATACGATTCCACGTTGAAAATCTGTCAGTTCCCGTCGTACGGCACCGTGCGAGATAGCGCAGTGGTTAGTAGGCTCGACTCACATTCGGTTCAAGCCCGCGTCCGGCCATTTTGATTTAGGTTTCCCGTGATTTCCCTAAATCGCTTAACGCAAATGCCCAGATGGTTCCTGTGAAAGGGTATGAACGATTTTCTTCTCAACCTTCCCTAACCCGGGCTTGCGCTCCGTTTCTAATGAACACATTGTCGAGCGACGCTAACCAATAATCACCATATCGTCCTCTGTTATACGGCCGTAATCACGTCGGAAAGCTATTCACATGAATCATAAGTACACATATCAGCTTCTGCAATGCACTGCCCTTCTATACTCTCTGTACACGATACTACCGCCATCTGATAAATGTACATATCGCTATCCCATGAATTCATTCACCTCAGTGTAATCGCAAACATTACGAAGAAATTACTGCGATCATTTATGGTCTTGCTCTGTAATTGTGAGAAGTCCGGATAGTAAGAAAAGAAACAGAGAGCAGTGTAGCACCAAATGAATTCTTAAAGAAATCTGTTCATAAACGGATGACAGCTTTTCATATTTCATATTTTTCAATATCGACACAAAATCTAATTTTCGTGTGTAGGTAACATACAACAGTTCCTGCGACTTCACTCCTGTTAGTAGCGGGAACGTCATATTAAAATGGGATTCTGAACAACCGTGTAGTCTGCAGTTCTTCACTTAGCCTTGTCAAAGGTGACGAACATGATATAATCGGAATACAATGCAAGAAACAATTCACTAGATTTCGCGTACCCACAAAAATGATGCGGAAAAACACAGAAGTCTAACTGTTCAAATGTGTGTGAATTCTTAAGGGACCAAACTGCTGAGGTCATCGATCCCTAGACTTACACACTACTTAAACTAACTTAACCTAACTTATGCTTAGAACAACACACACACTCGGTGGGAGAGGCCGTGCAATGGCGCCTCAAACCACGGGACCACTGCGCGCGGCCACAGAAGTCTCAACGAAATCAAAAAAAGCGAACACATGCCTCGGCTTATGTGTAGATACTCGACCGTTCCTGAGAAAACGCGGTCAAAGTTGACGAGGTACTTTATGTGCCTTTTACTGAGTAAACAGCTCAACCGAAGCGGTGGCACAGTGGCTAGCGTTGTGGCTTAACACTTCAACACGCAGTGTTCGAAATCCCGCTACTGTTTTTATTTTTTTTATTTACCCATGTCCGTAGAAGATTACTACACGAATGTTATCCAGTGTACTGAATAACGTTTTCCTTATTCATCCGCTAACTGTACGAGGGGCATTCAATAAGTTATGCAACACATTTTTTTCTCAGCCAATTTCTGTTGAATCAATGCGGCATTTGTTGTGGAACATCGTGGAATATTCCTGCTTCATCCCCTGTAGTTTTATGACGTTCCGGTTGGTGGCGGTGCTATACGTAGCCTTCAAAATGACGTCTGTTACACGCTTGCGTCCCAAGAGGAGAGCTGTCATTGAGTTTCTTTCGGAGGAATACCAGAGCATCGCAGACATACATATACGGTTGCAGAATGTCTACGGAGACCTGGCTATGAACAAAAGCACGGTGAGTCGTTGGGCGAAGCGTCTGTTATTAACGCAACAAGGTCACGCAAACCTGTCCGATCTCCTGCTTACTGACCTGTCGCATACAGCTGTGATTCCTGCATCGTTTGAACGTGCGGACACTATCATTCGATGTGATCGAGCCGCGCGGGATTACCCGAGCGGTTTGAGGCGCTGCAGTCATAGACTGTGCGGCTGGTCCCGCCGGAGTTTCGAGTCCTCCCTCGGGCATGGGTGTGTGTGTTTGTCCTTAGGATGATTTAGGTTAAGTAGTGTATAAGCTTAGGGACTGATGACCTTAGCAGTTAAGTCCCATAAGATTTCACACACATTTGAACATTTTGATCTGATCGACGGATCACAATTAAAGACCTCACTGCTCAGCTGGACGTCTCTGTTGGTAGCGCTGACACACTCGTCCACCAATTGGAGTACTTAAAGGTGTGTGCTCGCTGTGTTCCCGGCGCCTAACAGAAGACCATACTGACAAGGGAACCTCCCCATCGCACCCTCCTCAGATTTGCACAGTGGATAGGCCTTGAAAAACTGAACACTGATCAATCGAGAAAACAGGAAGAAGTTGCGTGGAACTATGGAAAAATAAGCAAAATATACCAACTGAGTAGTCCATGCGCAACATAGGCAACATCAAGGATAACATGGGTACAGCAGCGGCGTGGTCCCGTGGTTAGCGTGAGAAGCTGCGGAACGAGAGGTCCTGGGTTCAAGTCTTCCCTCGATTACTTACTTTATTTTTGCAAAGTTATGATCTGTACGTTCGTTCATTGACATCTCTGTTCACTGTAATAAGTTTAGTGTCTGTGTGTTGCGACCGCAAAGCAAAACCGTGCGATTAGTAAACGAAAGGACGTGCCTCTCCAATGGGAACCGAAAACATTTGATCGCAACGTCATAGGTCAACCGATTCCTCCACAGGAAAACACGTCTGATATATTCTATACAACACAGGTGACGGCATGTGCGTCACATGACAGGAATATGTTGTCGACCCACCTAACTTGCACACTTGGCGAATGGGTAAAAAGAATCTTCTACCTTGCCCGATTTAGGTATTCTTGTGGATGTGATAAGCACTTCTCTGTGCTCTGTCAAAACATATGTTTTTAACGTCTTCAAATTTTTCCGTGTGTAGACCGTCAAATCCTGCATATGTCCAAGCAAATCTGAACATGTCCTGGAATTTTGGAGAGCGAAGCTGATTATGTGTGAGTGCCTGAAGTCTGATATGGTGTATTGTAATCCTGAATAAAACCAACCTTCTTTCAGAAAAAAAGTGTTGCACTACTTATTGAACGCCCCTCGCGTGTCTGGCGTATAAAAAAAAAACAATAAATGAAAGATAAAATTATTTCAAATTATTTTCGGTGAGTTTCCTATGGTGTACCTTGATCCATAATCGACTGCAATAACCAGTTTTCCGAAAAGTCATCCGTCATGTATGGTTTCCCGTGAAACCGTTGCCAGTGAGTGAGATCTTGAGGAGTGTTAACAACTTCCTTTCTCAAGTGAGATTCATACGAAGAAATGTCATTGTGGCAAATCTGCCTTCGCGTGATACTCGCGGTGTTCGGAATTTCTGTTTTCAAATGTTTTACGATTGGTATCATCCAAGGGAATGCACCACATCTTACCGAAGAATAAATGTAAGAATTAATATAAGAACTAATATAATCATGTACAGTGGAGTCTCGGTTATCCGACCTAAACCGGCTGCGGCAAGGTCGGATAACACGGAAAATAATACAAAAAACACAAAAATTGAACTAAAGTAGGCCAAATGAGTTAAACATTTAATACAATACAAATCAAATTATACTGAATAGATATTTACTGTGTGAAGAAGTTAGTAATTGTCTTTTGTTTGCCTGCTGTTTGCGGTTTTTTTTTCGCTAAATCACGTAGTCTCTTAAGAAGTAAAACCTCGGTAGACGATGTTTCCTCCAGTTGCTCTACATATTTTAAAGCAGTATCTAAGGCCTTGTGTCCTTCCTTGTGAGAAATCTTGGGCGCACTTTCCTCCACTGCATCCACTTCTTCGTCTTCTTCTTTTTCGTTTACCATGTTGACTATTTCTTCATCTGTCACTTCAAATTCATCATCTTGAACAATACATTCATTTATGTCATCTTCTGTGGCGTCAGCACATCCCGGAACTTTTCGTAACAATGAAAGCAGGGTAGTATTTTCTGGTTCGGTCTGCTGCTGTAGATTTTCATCATCTGGAGAATTTTCTTGATTTTCGTGTAGCAAAATTTTCCAGGATTTTGCAATTGTATTTGCTCCAACAGTCTCACAAGATTGGGTCACGTCATAAGCTACTTCTTTCAAATTAATACGGCGCAACTGCTTTAGCATGTCTTCTCCCTTGTCCATAGCATTAATCAAAGAGGAAAGCAAGTTTCTGCGGTAGTTTTTCAGTGTCTCTAAGGACCTTTGGTCCATAGGCTGACATAAGGATGTGACATTTGTAGGAAAAAACACGGCCTTTATATCTTGATCTTGAAGTTCATCTACATTAGGATGACAGGTGGCATTGTCTAGAAGCAACAGTGCTTTGCGGGGCAAGTTGTTGGTGATAAAAACTTTTCAGTTTGAGGCACGAACTCGTTAAAAAACCATTCTTTAAAAATGTCTGAGCTCATCCAAGCATTTTTGTTGTTGTAATATTTCACCAGTAAAGCATTTTAGATAAATTTTTAAATGCTCTCGGTTTTTTTGTCTTACCTGTTATAGACAGTTTCATTTTCAAATTTACTGTGGCGTTACTGCATGCAAGAGTTATCACTCTTTCTTTGCCACGTTTGTAGCCTGGCGCTGCCTTTTCGGTCTTTGACGCTAATGTTTTTTCCGGTAATATTTTCTAGTTGAGACCAGTCTCGTCGCAGTTAAAAATTTGATCGCCTGTTTCCTTGTCCAATACCTTGTGAAGTTTATTCCTAAACAATTGAACAGCTTCAAAATTTGCTGGAAGCTTTACACCACAGACATTAAGTTGCCGAATTCCGTATCTTTTCTTCCATCTGTCGAGCCAGCGTACAGTAGCTGTGAAATCAGGTTCACCTTCGCTTAGTTCGTTACGAAAATTTAAGGCTTTTTTTCTGCAAGATAGGTCCCGACATGGGTACACCTTTATCTCTGTGTTGAGTAAACCATAGGAAGAACGCTTCACTTTTTCATAATCACATTGTTTCATGGTTTTCCGATCTTCCAAAACAGCCGAGGTTGCTCGCTGAGAACACCACTTCTCAATTTCATTGCGGTTCCTTTTCCAGTCTTCAAATGTTGTTTTCCCGACTTTATAATCTTGCGCCACTTTCAATAAAGTTTCACCATTGTCTATTCTTTTTAAAGCATTAAGTTTTTCTTCCATTGAAACGACCACCTTTTTCCGTTTTGAAGCCATCATCACAAATTCTTACAATAAACAAAGTGCAACACGTCCACTCCTCTACAGATCTAAGTTAACACTGAGGAGTGACGGCGACAATGAACTGAGTATCAACAAACAACACGTTAGTCACTGACCTGCCGTCGGCCGGCGCGGTGAAAGGGTCGGATAACACAGAAGGTCGGACAACCGAAGATCGCATAATCGAGACTCTACTGTAGCACAAGAATAGATAATTTAAAAAGATTGTAACCTTTGAAAGTACCTTACACATATATTATATAATAAATCTATGACATTATGAAACCCAATTGTGATCTTAGAAATAATATAACGCCCTTCTATGTCCTAACTTGATAAGAAATATTTGTGTAGTAATCCTCGTGTAGATGAATTAAAAAACAAAAAATAAATTAAAAGAATAATCGGGTTACGATCTCGTGGCGTAGAACTGAGAGGTCTCGACACAGTACCACCATTTCTTTTTCTTTTTGTTGAAACCTTACAATTTGCTGCTGAAAAGGGAAAGAAACAAAATCAGACTTAATCGTACATGGTTTCTGCCACTGAAAAAAGAAAAAAAATTTATCTTCAGTAGTGGTCTGCAACAATTCTTGTTTAATTTTTAATTAATTAAACAAAAGAAGAAATAAAAAATCAAGGCCACAAAAATGAAAACCTCTCAAACAATACACCTGAAAAGGGACCATGACGAAAATACCAAGAGGACCAGTTAACATTCTTTTTCATCGTTTTTTGTCAAATTTACCAAAAGTAAGGTAACAAGAATGAAACATACGAACAGAAAAGGGACTCCACACTTCATCCAACTCCTTCACAACTAAATACCAAGTACAGCATATTCGCAAAAAGCTCACGATAGCGCAGTATCCTTTGCCATGTCCAGTGGGTCGTAACCATATGTTGGTAAAAGACATAAGGGTCCAGGTCATACCAGCTTCCCACCAGGTAATGAACAAAATGCCCAACAAGCCACATAACAGTACTGTTCTTCGTTCTGGAAAAAAAGGTTGAATTGGGACGCAGGGGATTCTCACTGGAGATTGTCGCTTCCGTCGTTTTGACAAGAAAGGTCAATTGTCAGCGGAGCCACCTCCAACATCTGTGACCGCAGGCGACCAACACATGGCGTAATGTATCCGTTTCATGGCAACGACTGCATGGTCTGGCTCACCAAGGCCAACGCGAAAAAGTGGAACGTTGTTGCGGCAAAGTTATGAACGACTTGGTACCACAAGGACGCAATTTCCATCGGAGAAACAAGTAGGCTGATATTGGACCAAACAACCGTCTAATCTGTCTCTGGCGATAGGGACTCCACAGAGGAAGTGCGATTTGGAAACGTCCAGCGACATAACAGAATTTTGACAGAGAGATGCGACTGGGAAAGAATATCAGCCCTCAAATAACTGACATCAAGAACAAATTCACGAATATGGTTTAATTTATTATTTATCCTACCAATATACACTCCTGGAAATGGAAAAAAGAACAAATTGACACCGGTGTGTCAGACCCACCATACTTGCTCCGGACACTGCGAGAGGGCTGTACAAGCAATGATCACACGCACGGCACAGCGGACACACCAGGAACCGCGGTGTTGGCCGTCGAATGTCGCTAGCTGCGCAGCATTTGTGCACCGCCGCCGTCAGTGTCAGCCAGTTTGCCGTGGCATACGGAGCTCCATCGCAGTCTTTAACACTGGTAGCATGCCGCGACAGCGTGGACGTGAACCGTATGTGCAGTTGACGGACTTTGAGCGAGGGCGTATAGTGGGCATGCGGGAGGCCGGGTGGACGTACTGCCGAATTGCTCAACACGTGGGGCGTGAGGTCTCCACAGTACATCGATGTTGTCGCCAGTGGTCGGCGGAAGGTGCACGTGCCCGTCGACCTGGGACCGGACCGCAGCGACGCACGGATGCACGCCAAGACCGTAGGATCCTACGCAGTGCCGTAGGGGACCGCACCGCCACTTCCCAGCAAATTAGGGACACTGTTGCTCCTGGGGTATCGGCGAGGACCATTCGCAACCGTCTCCATGAAGCTGGGCTACGGTCCCGCACACCGTTAGGCCGTCTTCCGCTCACGCCCCAACATCGTGCAGCCCGCCTCCAGTGGTGTCGCGACAGGCGTGAATGGAGGGACGAATGGAGACGTGTCGTCTTCAGCGATGAGAGTCGCTTCTGCCTTGGTGCCAATGATGGTCGTATGCGTGTTTGGCGCCGTGCAGGTGAGCGCCACAATCAGGACTGCTTACGACCGAGGCACACAGGGCCAACACCCGGCATCATGGTGTGGGGAGCGATCTCCTACACTGGCTGTACACCACTGGTGATCGTCGAGGGGACACTGAATAGTGCACGGTACATCCAAACCGTCATCAAACCCATCGTTCTACCATTCCTAGACCGGCAAGGGAACTTGCTGTTACAACAGGACAATGCACGTCCGCATGTATCCCGTGCCACCCAACGTGCTCTAGAAGGTGTAAGTCAACTACCCTGGCCAGCAAGATCTCCGGATCTGTCCCTCATTGAGCATGTTTGGGACTGGATGAAGCGTCGTCTCACGCGGTCTGCACGTCCAGCACGAACGCTGGTCCAACTGAGGCGCCAGGTGGAAATGGCATGGCAAGCCGTTCCACAGAACTACATCCAGCATCTCTACGATCGTCTCCATGGGAGAATAGCAGCCTGCATTGCTGCGAAAGGTGGATATACACTGTACTAGTGCCGACATTGTGCATGCTCTGTTGCCTGTGTCTATGTGCCTGTGGTTCTGTCAGTGTGATCATGTGATGTATCTGACCCCAGGAATGTGTCAATAAAGTTTCCCCTTCCTGGGACAATGAATTCACGGTGTTCTTATTTCAATTTCCAGGAGTGTATATGGGAGGGGTTAAGCTCGCACGTCGGAGACGGGAAAAAAGGCGAGCTGTAAGTGATTGGGGGACGCAAAGACAAATTAAAACAGTGCGTCGAAGTAGTACAGCAGAAACCTGGGCCCGAACATTAGTGAGGCCCAAACATCCCATCAGCCGGAGTCTGATCATTACCGTATAGCGCATCCGAAAAATAGAGTTTCGCCAGACAGACTTGCCCTATAATGATTGTAGCTTCCGGAACATCATCACAGGAAGGGGAAACATTCGAGAAACGAAATAGGCTTTGCTCAACGTATAAATTTCCAAGGTTCGTACCGTATGAAGTAACGTGAGGGAGCGACGCTCGTGTTCAAGAATAGCCCCTTGAATTCTGTCAATGATGCACTGAAAATTTAATGCAGCCATCTTCATGGGACAACGATTAATTGTAGCTTCCAACGATCGATGGCGACCGCCACAGCCCATGGAATCTCAACCGGGTCAAATCCCCGCAAACTGAGTAATCGACACTTCTTGTCCTTAAACTGTTCTCCTGTTAGACGACAAAATGTATCCAAAACGTCATTCACATTCAGCACCGATATGTCGTCGTGTGTACAAAAAAGTACGATCACGCCTTCGGCAGATGTGCGAACAATGAACCTTCCTCCCAATAACGACCAACCACCCAATCGAACAACTATGGACGAAGGTAAGGAGTCCAGAAATAGCACGAATAACGACGTAGAAAGATGAATCCCCTGCAGGACACCTCGACCCACTTCTGTGGTGGAGTAAGACGACCATTCACGTCAATAAACGCCTGAATACCAGTAATCAGAAAGATGAAGTTCCGTCGTGCGGCATCATTAAAACCAAGAGCCGTTAACATTGGCAACAGAAAATCATGACTAACTCGATCAAACACATGATTAAAATCAACAAAAAGTAAAGCTCCCGGCACAGGAACAGCGGAAGCAATCGAGATAAGATCACGACATTCAGCAACGGGAGTCAGGAGCGTACGACCTGGGAGACAACTTTGATAACATCTGACAATGCTGGGGAACAGAACAAACAAGCGGCTTTTGATCGCCCACGCTACAATTTTATAATCAAAATCGAGTAGCGTCGTCGGTCGGACTTGACCCGCGGACAGACGTCCCGTCTTTTTTAGAATTAACCAATTTTTCCTACCTTAATGGAGGGCGTGATGTGTAACGCTTGAACCACATCATTCATCATAAATATTACTGTATCTGCTATCAGAGGCCAAAACCGAACATAAAATTTTTTGGGAAGCCCATCCAGAGCTGGCGATTTGCGGGTAGGAGAGCGAACTGCAATGTCAGATACCTCATCACAGTGAAAATCTGCCAAAAACTCCTCACGGAGAGCTGTCGTAACAACACTACCAAGGGAGGAAGTAAAATCTGCAAACGGTTGACGCCATCCAGTGTAAAGATCGGAAAAATACTGGGAAAGTTCACACATTATATCAGGCTGGGAGGACCACTCACGACCACCTACAGAACGATGGTGGTGAGACGCTTCCTTTGAGATCGCGTTCGAAGCCGAATTAGATGATACAGAGATGCCAACTAATCCTGGTGAATCGTACGTTGCTCAGATCGCAAACGAAGACCACCTACTTGGAGTCTTTTGAGATGCTGGAGTTTCGCCTTCAGCTGGTGTACTTCCATAATTCTTAAAGAGACTTCTCGAAAACTGTCATAAAGATCACGAAGAACGGCGTAATAAAATTCGTGAGTCCTCCTCATTTCAGCCCCTTTACCAGCGCTAAAACGCATGATTGCAATGCGAAGCCGACGTTTGGCAATGGCAACCCACCATTCTATAACTTAGGGATAATGCAGTTGGGAACGGATTGCCCGCCCCCCACACGGCAGCGATGATAACATCCAGAGTGGATTACAATATTTAGCTTCCATATAGGACGAGAAAGATGTACTCGCTGCGGAAGGTGGTTAAGTGTCATTGAAAAATCATAGTGGTCAGTAAAGCTGGCAGGATTTACATCAGTTGACATCAGTTGACAACAGTTGGCTGTACAGTGAAGCCGACAAATAAAAACGGTCCCGTCGACTACTAGACGTATCTGCAGATCCACGTATCCTGTAGACTCAACGAGGCCACCATATCATTAAGCTGGGATTCTGATCTACAGGATGTAGGATGCAGTTGCAATCTCTCCCCCATCAAAATGTTTCGCGAATTTTGACGAAGTAAATAAATGGTATCTTCCTTATAAAAGCGCGAGTGATCATATCGAGCAGATCCAGATGGAACATAAAGAAAAGTTAAGGCGAGATCATACGAGTAAAAATGACAACCTATACCCGGACCGTGGTCTGGCTTCGCTTGTCTTCACCAATATTCTGTAAACGTTCTCGGATGGTCGATCAAGGTTGGTAATGAGTGTTCGACAGTTTTTTAATTGTCTGACACGGATTTGCTTCCACTTCTGCTCTCAACATGTCACTATTTGAAGTTAGTGGTCGTCGTGAATGATACGAGTCGAAAAGATCAAAATTAACCGATATAAACTCAGAAAACAATCTCTGACATTGACGAACGTCTAATGCACTTGGATAAATATCGCAAATATTTTTGGTAGCAACTGTTGCATTACTACTCTTATAAAACTCAAAAAACATACAATGCCAGATGTGTTCCTATATCTACATCTACATATATACTGCGCTAGCCACCGAGCGGTGTGTGGCGGAGGGCACTATTCGCGCCAAAGTCATATTCCCCCCCCGCTGTTCCACTTGCGGATCGCGTGAGGGAAAAACGACCGTCTGAAGTTCTCAGTACAAGCTATAATTACCCTTATCTTTGAATGGTAACCGTTGCGCAATATGAAAGTCGGTGGTAATAATATATGCTCTACATCCTCGGCGAAGATCGGATTCTGGAATTTAGTGAGCAGCCCCTTCCGTTTAGCGCGCCGTCTATCTGCAAGGGTGTCCCATTTCAAACTTTCTATGAGATTTGTAACGCTCTCGCAATGGCTAAATGTACCAGTCACGAATCTTGCCGCTCTTATTTTCACCACCTCAATCTCTTGAATCAGACCCAACTGGTAAGGGTCCCATACGGACGAACAGTACTCTAGGACTGGACGAACATTGTAAGCAATTTCCTTTCTTGAAGGACTGCATCGCTTCAGGATTCTACCAATAAACCGCAATCTAGAGTTCGTCTTACCCGTTACTTGTGTAATCTGATGATTCCATTTGAGATCATTTCGAATAGTCACACCATGGTACTTGACGGATGTTACCGCTTCCAAAGACTGGGCATTTATTTTGTACTCGTACATTAATGGGGATTTTCGCTTTGTTATACACAAAATGTTATAGTTACTAATATTGAGAGATAACTGTCGGTCATTATACGACGCATTTATTTTCTGCAAATCCTCATTGATTTGTTCTCAACTTTCGTATGATATTACTTTCCTATAGACTACAGCATCATTGGCAAACAGGCTAATGCCGCTGTCAATACCATCTTCCAGATCATTTATGTAAATCGTAAGAAGCAGCGGACCTATTACGCTGCCCTGGGGCACACCTGATGTTTATCTTGTTTCTGTTGAAGTCTCCCCATTTAGGACGACATACTGCGATCTGCCTGTTAGAAAACTTTCTATCCAACCGCATATGTCATCGGATAGACCGTAAGCGCGCACTTTTTGGAGCAAGCTACAGTGCGGAACTGAGTCGAACACCTTTCGAAAGTCCAGGAATATGGCATCAACCTGGGAGACGGTATCTAGAGCCTGTTGTATATCGTGCACAAAGAGGGCCAGCTGTGTCTCGCATGACCGCTGTTTCCTGAAACCGTGGTGGTTTCTGCAGATCAGCTACTCAGAGTCTTTGAAAGGTCATTATGTCTGAGCACAAAATATGTTCCATGTTTCTACAATAAATCAATGTCAGTGAAATTGGCCGTAATTACGTGCATCCGATTTTCTACCCTTTTTATAGATTGCTATGACCTGGGCCTTCTTCCAGTCCTGTGGAACTTTCCGCTGTTCCAATGATCTCTGATAGATGATGGAAGAGAGTGGTACTATATTTGTAGCATAGTCAACATAAAATCTTACGGAGATACCTTCTGGGCCAGATGCCTTCCTGGCGTCTAAGGATCTTAACTGTTTTACAATCCCAGATACACTAGACACTATGTCAGCCATCCTTGCGTTTGTTCGATAATTGAAATGGGGAATGGTGCTGCAGTCCTCTACCGTAAACGAGTATTTGAAAGCTAGGTTTAGAATTTCGCCCTTCTGTTTATCATCATCCGTTACATTACCCGTACTGTCAGCAAGAGAAGGTACTGAATTATTTGTAGCGTTCATAGATTTTACGTACGACCAAAATTTTTTGGGTTATTTTTAGAATCTGCAGATAAAATATTGCTTTCAAATTCGTTAAAGAACCTCTCATTGACCTTTTGACACCTGCTTTCATTTCGCATAATTTCCGTTTGTCAGCGGGGCAGTGACTATGTTTAAATCGACTGTGCAAAATTCTCTGCTTGCTCAGCAACTTCCTAATATGTTTGTTGAACCAAGGTGGATCCTTTCCCTCCCCTATATTTTTGCTGGGCACATATTCCTCTAGCAAGTGGTGGACATTACCTTTAAATTCCGACCAAAGATGTTCAATATCTTTGTGCCCCGAGGTGAATGTTTGGAGCTGACTATGAAGATATTCATTAATGACACTTTTATTTGCTTTCCCAAACGAGAAAACTCTACGCTTTTTTTACAACTTCCACTGACATAGAAGCCACAACGACGTTATGGTCGCTAACACCTTCTTCTAGATTAACTGCTTCAAAAAGATCAGGTCTGTTTGTCGCCAAGATATCTAATATGTTCCCATCTCTTGTTGGTTTTCTAACCAATTGCTCAAGTTTGTATGTTGAGAGCGCTCCTAGAATAACTTCGCACGAGTCTTTGCTTCTGCCCCCTGTGATAAACGTGTAATTTTCCCAGTCAAAGGACGCCAGGTTAAAGTCTCCACCTATAAGTAATGGATAATTTGGGTATTAATTTCATATGTACTCAAGACATTCCCTGAAACGTTCTGCGACGTTTCTTGTGGATGCTGGTGGTCTATATAATACCTATTCTGGTATTTGTCTAGCCATATCACCAATACAAAACTAAATAAATAAAAATAAAAGAATAAAAAACAAGATTTAATTATTTACAAGTAGACAGGTCACCCTAATTGTGAGCTGATCAATCTCAAAAGAATGCCAAAATGTGCAGAAACGACATTACTTTCCAATCAACTTAACAGATATTTGCCTCGCACGTTGGCGCTACAGGTACGTACACTCCTGGAAATTGAAATAAGAACACCATGAATTCATTCTCCCAGGAAGGGGAAACTTTATTGACACATTCCTGGGGTCAGATACATCACATGATCACACTGACAGAACCACAGGCACATAGACACAGGCAACAGAGCATGCACAATGTCGGCACTAGTACAGTGTATATCCACCTTTCGCAGCAATGCAGGCTGCTATTCTCCCATGGAGACGATCGTAGAGATGCTGGATGTAGTCCTGTGGAACGGCTTGCCATGCCATTTCCACCTGGCGCCTCAGTTGGACCAGCGTTCGTGCTGGACGTGCAGACCGCGTGAGACGACGCTTCATCCAGTCCCAAACATGCTCAATGGGGGACAGATCCGGAGATCTTGCTGGCCAGGGTAGTTGACTTACACCTTCTAGAGCACGTTGGGTGGCACGGGATACATGCGGACGTGCATTGTCCTCTTGGAACAGCAAGTTCCCTTGCCGGTCTAGGAATGGTAGAACGATGGCTTCGATGACGGTTTGGATGTACCGTGCACTATTCAGTGTCCCCTCGACGATCACCAGTGGTGTACGGCCAGTGTAGGAGATCGCTCCCCACACCATGATGCCGGGTGTTGGCCCTATGTGCCTCGGTCGTATGCAGTCCTGATTGTGGCGCTCACCTGCACGGCGCCAAACACGCATACGACCATCATTGGCACCAAGGCAGAAGCGACTCTCATCGCTGAAGACGACACGTCTCCATTCGTCCCTCCATTCACGCCTGTCGCGACACCACTGGAGGCGGGCTGCACGATGTTGGGGCGTGAGCGGAAGACGGCCTAACGGTGTGCGGGACCGTAGCCCAGCTTCATGGAGCCGGTTGCGAATGGTCCTCGCCGATACCCCAGGAGCAACAGTGTCCCTAATTTGCTGGGAAGTGGCGGTGCGGTCCCCTACGGCACTGCGTAGGATCCTACGATCTTGGCGTGCATCCGTGCGTCGCTGCGGTCCGGTCCCAGGTCGACGGGCACGTGCACCTTCCGCCGACCACTGGCGACAACATCGATGTACTGTGGAGACCTCACGCCCCACGCGTTGAGCAATTCGGCGGTACGTCCACCCGGCCTCCCGCATGCCCACTATACGCCCTCGTTCAAAGTCCGTCAACTGCACATACGGTTCACGTCCACGCTGTCGCGGCATGCTACCAGTGTTAAAGACTGCGATGGAGCTCCGTATGCCACGGCAAACTGGCTGACACTGACGGCG
Source organism: Schistocerca cancellata (assembly GCF_023864275.1). Lineage (NCBI taxonomy): Eukaryota > Metazoa > Arthropoda > Insecta > Orthoptera > Acrididae > Schistocerca > Schistocerca cancellata. The sequence continues at coordinate 129,675,321 of NC_064629.1, forward strand.
GCGGTGCACAAATGCTGCGCAGCTAGCGACATTCGACGGCCAACACCGCGGTTCCTGGTGTGTCCGCTGTGCCGTGCGTGTGATCATTGCTTGTACAGCCCTCTCGCAGTGTCCGGAGCAAGTATGGTGGGTCTGACACACCGGTGTCAATGTGTTCTTTTTTCCATTTCCAGGAGTGTATAATTCGAGGCCGCGAACTCGACTCCAGTCCGCCATCAGCAGTGGAGCGTCAAACCTTGACAATGCCAGTCACTCAGATGGTAAGTCAGTACTAAGTAAAGAAAGGAAATCTGAACGTAGGGCTATACAGGTGAACATAACATGAAGACCACATTATGGAAACAGAAGAAGTAGTCTGCGAAGGTGAGGTGGAAGGAATGATACCCCAGTAATACTCTCACAAAGCAAAGAACATGGCACTCGCAATAGATGACATTCCATTAAAATTATTGAGATCCTTGGGAGAAAATAGAATTCTACCTGATACGTGATACAGGCGAAATATTGTAAGACACCTGCATCTACATCTGTATCCATATACATACTCTGCAAGCCACTGTATGATGCGTGGTGGAGGGTACCCTGTACGCCGAGTAGAATGTAATAATCCCTGTTCCAAAGACGCTGGTTTCTCATCGTCTGCTGCATAGAGAGTAAACTCTCAAGCAGAAATTGTTGTGATTAGGACCGGTAGCCGTGAGTTCTTTCGCGGAAATGTTTCTCGAAGGTTTACCTATCACTGGCGGCTTAGAAATTTGAACATGGTGCCTCCTGCTATCAACTGGATGAAGTCGCTTGAGATTAGACCGTGAGAGAGACGGATGTTGCAGCAAAGGGAAACTCTGAATGTTACTTAGACGCGAACGTTAGTTTCTGTATAATTACTGAGAAACAAAAAATGAGGAAAATAATCATCCGCTCACAAACAGATTTCTTCGAGAAACTCGTTCGGTCTTCACAGTTCTGTTTCTTTTCTTACTATCCGGATTTTTTTTTTAGCAAAACTCGGAAATTAATTATTTCAATAAAAAGACGATTTTGTATCAATTAGCTGCAGCTGTGAAGATTCACATCAGATGTCAACATTTCTAGTTGTGGGTATTTCACTTAAGTTTCGGAAATTAGAAAATTCGTTTTTCTGTTACCTGTGGTTCTAAATGCACCTTTAATAAGACTAATAACAACAGTAACCGGCAACAAAGGTTCATTTTTCTTTGGGCACTGTTAGAAACGTCAATTCACGACAGCTAGTAGCGTACTGAATAGAGTCTGTATAAAAGGCATTGTTATCATTGACATCGCAGCTAGTTTGTATTTGTCTTAAATCTGAATTAATAGTTTAGGTGCTGTGTCTACCATAATGTTAAAACTGCTGGAGACGACAATTAGAGTGCAATCTTCACTTTGGAGAAAACCACCAGCGACCTGGCACGCCAAGCAGTTATCGCTTTCCTATCGCCTGACCGAGCCGTTGGGTGTAAACTGTCACGCGCTACTCGAAAAAGCTGAGGTTGTGTGGTAACCAGCGCTTCGTAACGAAGGACGTCTAGCAGGATCTCTGTTGTCTGTCGCGCCAACAAATAAGTACTGCTAGAGCTAGTCCAGGTGGTTAGTGGCTTTCGATTTACTAAAACAAAATCTTCAAATGCGTGTGAAATCTTATGGGACTTAACTGCTAAGGTCATCAGTCCCTAAGCTTCCACACTACTTAACCTAAATTATCCTAAGGACAAAAACACACACCCATGCCTGAGGGAAGATTCGAACCTCCGCCGGGACCAACCATTACTTAAACCTTTGAGAATCAGCAACAAAGGGAAAAGTTTAGCTGGATCTTAGAGCAACTACAAGAACCACATCAAGACATAGCATGGTTAGCATATAGATATAAAATCATTTTAATACCGAGAAAGAAAAATGCTTACAGCATTTGTGACATCCTTCTCTGAAGTTATCATCATCGGCTTCTTAGCGACCCACCGAATGTCCATCTGTTCACCCTGCCTTGATTGAGGTGACGGAAACCTGAAGTACTAACCACTATCGGTTGTTTTTTACGCGTCATCTTTTTCACGGAATTCCACGCAATGTATATACCTTTTCATTCCAGCGTGTGTGAAACGTGTCTGCACTGCGACATCACAAGTCTTCTTGCTGTCCTCATTCACTGTAAATATGGTAACAGGAATGTAGAAAAGCATATGTCAGTCGTGAAGAATTAAAAGGCTATGAGAAAAACACAGTTACAGAACAATTAGTAAATCCGTGCGAGCTCCAAATCATGCCATAAAAAAGACGTGTGTCATGAAGATAGTTGTTATTACTGTTTCTGATACATATAGATGACTATTTTCCTTTCTCATTTATGGTAGTAGAAAACTAATTTTTTGTTAAATTGTTTTTGCTTGTGTTAACCGTTTGTGTATTGCCATATACCTAATCTGTGGTGTGAAGTTCATTACAGTATTCTGTCTAGTTGTGCAGTTTCTGTTAACATTGGTGGAGAATGTTAATATAGAAAAGTCTACCTAAAAAGTAACGAAGGTCACGGAAATAGGCTAGTCCTTGCTATCGAATGAATTTTCTCTTAAGCAAGAAATTTTAAAACAGAAAATTTTATTGACGCTATCTTACAGAAGCAACTTTGAAGACAAGAAATTTAGACAATCAGTTTACTTTACAGTACAGTTATCTACTGCTTTAATCTGCAGTTGTGATTACTAGAATGAACGCATGGTAAATGAAATTGTGAAAGTGTAGTTCTTGGCTATTCATGAGTCTCATGATTACAAGGCGGTGGGGTTATGGTGCTGCACTCGTGTTCGAGTTAAAAAGAGATGAAAATCCCCGTTCGGCCATCCGCGTTTTTGTTTTCCAGGTTTGTGATAAATCGATAACGGCAAATGCTAAAACGGTCCCTCTGAATAGGACAAGTAATATTTCCATCCCCGCCCTTAACCTACCTGAGTTTCTCATTCGACTTTAATGAGCTTGTCAGCGACAGGACGTGAAACCTTAATGTTCCTTCCTTTATAATGGCGTGCGATGGGCACATTTAATTTCTGTATGTTATTTACTTCTTTCCCCTTGGCTCAAATTGCATTTCGCGACGAGTGATATGCTAAAGATAATGCAAAGGAAATTACAACTGACTCCAGTCTAACACCATTCCCCAGACTCTAATTAAAAATCAAAGATATATGAAGTTAATTTACCCCTGTGTAAATCATCCTCTTGGACGCCGGAAACAAGAGGCGAAACGAATCGAGACTGGACTGAATGAATTCGCCTCTGTTAAAAAAAAAAAAAAAAAAATATCTTACTGATTAAAACAGTTGCAGATGTCATAAAGCCGCTACTGAATTATTACAGACACGATACTTCGTTTTGATGCTGTGTGATGTACATCCTGAACAAATGAAAATCAATTTAGGAGAATAAACGCCACTGCCGAATTCTGGCGACTTCCCTTAGATATTTGGTTTTTAATTTGATATTTGTTACTTGTCATCCATATTCGTTGCCATAAGAAAATCTTTACTCGTTTGCAATTGTTTTGCGTAGATTGGATAATTTCGTGTCACATGGAACCTGTTCAAAGTAAATGTTAAGAAGCAGAATGTGTACAATGAGCAAGAGTTGCATTCACTTCTTTAAAAAGTATATAGTTGTACTGCTATATGCTGGCCATTTTACTGATGAGTATAGATTCTGACCTCTACTTCAAGAATCGTCTTTGATACAGAAGAAATTATTAAGGAGATTTTAATCTAGATTTGAAGACAATTTTTCTGTTTGTTACATATGTTTGTAGGTGAAATGTGGGATAGTTTTCCAGCTACGTATTTCGCTCCATTCTGCAGTGAAATTAGATTCACTAGAGGGAACTCAGATAATTTTTTGTATTTATAAGTATCTCTGTTACTATCAAAGTAATACTTTACTGACAGTAAATTTTTATCAATTGATTGAGATATTCTGGAACTGTAGATAATATTTCCAACTGCTTAAACAAACGCCTATAAAATGCACGAGTATGCATCCCACACAATATTCTAATGACTTTCTTTTCCCCAGCTAATACATTTTGATTAAGTGACGAGATAATTAAAGGTAGTGAAAATGAGCAGACTATTTTAGATGGCAGATTTCGTTGTTCTTAGACTTCCCAAATTTTCGTAGCACGTACATTATTGAAGCTAAACGCTTTAAGCCCGCATCTCGTGGTCGTGCGGTAGCGTTCTCGCTTCCCATGCCCGAGTTCCCGGGTTCGATTCCCGGCGGGGTCAGGGATTTTCTCTGCCTCGTGATGGCTGGGTGTTGTATGCTGTTCTTAGGTTAGTTAGGTTTAAGTAGTTCTAAGTTCTAGGGGACTGATGACCATAGATGTTAAGTCCCATAGTGCTGAGAACCATTTGAACTAAACGCTTTAAAACGTCTGCTACATGGTATCTTTAGTTTCAGTTTTAATCAGTATGCATACTCAACAACTTTGAGCTTTTATTTATTGTTGGTACACTGTACTCAGGGGACCTGTACGTGAAAAATGACAAATTTTTTTTCTTCTGGGTATCACAAGGATAAGCAGTTTCTTCTGATTTAAAAATTTATGATTTATAAACATTTGTACTTTTTGTCTGGAACTGCTGACAGCACGCGGACATTAGTTCCGCTCAATCTGTATTCAACGCTTCTCGGTGGTGCGTGATCGGCTTCTTGATTTTACAAGTTCGGGGCAACTATCCTTGGAAATAATGAGGCTATTTAGAAAATCGACACTGTGGCTTACATATGGTTGCCTTTTTTCTCACTCACTGTCATTCTTATTGCTTCAGTTTCTACAGCAACTGAAATACAGTCTTTATTTGGTGGTGGTGTCTGGTAGAACCAGTCGTAACCTTATGTGCAAACTAATGCTCAGAAAATTTCCCAGACAAGAATTGTTCACAGTGGATTGACTGCTTTTCTGAGAGCTGTAGTCAGATATGGGGAAAAAAGCACTCAATTACTACAAGACTGACAACGTAGCGGGTATATTAGCTTCCATGCAGTTCGGAACGTCTTCAAAAAATCCAATTAAAGTTTTCATTTGTCTTGAAAGCGCCGGCAGTCTCTCACACTTAATGCACGGAAAAGCACTATTTAAATCTAGATCCGATAATCAGCCCCCCCTCCACCCCGACAACCTATTCCTAAAAGCTTTCGCAAGATTCGTTACAATATTATTACTTGGTCCCTCGTTTCTAATGAAACCGTTACTGAGAAATGAACAGATTAATAATTCAATGAATTATTCACAGTAGTAAGACAGTTTTTAAGAGTAGTACCTGAGGCGTACTATTAATACATTGTATGTAATAAAAAAAGCTTTAAATAAGGTTTATTAAAGATTACATTATAAAATACACAGCTGTAACACTATTTTTTATCGAAGACAACTGCCTTTGGTCCAACATCAGACCACTTTCGCGTCTCAAAAGCAACTCAACTGTGCATTCTCACAGTTTCAATATCAACTGTAGCTTACAGACTGTTCCACAGACCATTAGTAACTGTTTGCGCGTAACCTTTGTGTCCCGTCAACATCAGAGACGGTTGTGTGCGCTCTGTTATCGTGTTTTCAGTTCAAAACATTAAAGAATGGGGTACAGCGGTCGAGCAATTCCTCATAAAGAACACATTTCTGTATCAGTGCTGAGCAACATTTGAGGTGGTGTGAAGAGCTACGCCACTGGATAGTGGATGACTAGAAAAGAGTGAATTGGAATGAAGAATCACGCTTTGACCTGTGGCGATCCGATGGAGAGTTTTGGGTTTGGCGAACGCCTGGAGAACGCTACCATCCATCACGCACAGTGGAATCACTGAAGTACGGAGGAAGCGGTGTTATGGTTTCCTTGATTGGGGTGAAGTGCACGTTATTGAACTCCATCCAGGCAGGCCTCGGAAAGCCCAACGGTACCGACCGACCGCCGCGTAATCCTGCCTGAGCTGTTAGGCGTCATTGGATGTGGATACGGAGGGGCATGTGGTCAGCGCATCCCTCTCGGCCCGTTGTCAGTTTTAGTGCGTGGAGCCGTTATTCCTCAATCAAGCAGCTGCTCAATAGGCCTCACAAGGACTGATTGCACGGTAATCTGAGGGGAAACGGTGTTACCACTGTGGCACGGCAGTTGACGAGGTCCCCTTATTGCACGTAAGAAAATGCTAAATGCGGAAGGAGATGATCAGATTTTACTGCATTGAGACTGCATTTACGCTCATGCTCATAAATTAAGGATAATGCTGATACATGGTGAAACAACGCCCTGGTGGGCGGTTTGCGGGTTTAAATCACCTCGGGGCATGACCATGCGGTGCCTTTGACCTGCGGTCGTCGCATGGTGGCGCTGGCAGGAGGCCACATACGCAGCGGTGTGTTAGTGCATGTCAGAGTACAGTGCAGCGAGTAAGGGTGCAGACGTTTTCAGACGTGCTAATGGTGACTGTGTGTTGAAAATGTCTCAAAGATCACATATTGATGACGTTATGAGGGGTAGAATACTAGAGCGACTGGAGGCTGGTCAAACACAGCAGGTCGTAGCACGGGCCCTCCGTGTGCCACAAAGTGTGATCTCAAGATAATGGCAGCAATTCCAGCAGATAGGAAACGTGTCCAGGCGCTACAGTACGGGACGTCCACAGTGTACAACACCACAAGAAGACAGAAATCTCACCATCAGTGCCCGCAGACGGCCACGGAGTACTGCAAGTAGCCTTGCTCGGGACCTTACCGCAGCCACTGGAACAGTTGTCTCGAGACACACAGTCTACAGACGGCTGAACAGACACGCTTTATTTGCCCGGAAACCTGCAAGGTGCATTCCACTGACCCCTGGTCACAGGAGAGACCGTAAAGCCTGGTGTCAAGAACGCAGTACATGATCATTTGAACAGTGGTCCCAGATTATGTTCACGGACGGGTCCAGGTATAGACTGAACAGTGAATCTCGCCGGGTTTTCATCTGGCGTGAACCAGGAACCAGATACCAACCCCTTAATGTCCTTGAAAGGAATCTGTATGGAGGTCGTGGTTTGATGGTGTGGGGTGGGATTATGATTGGCGCACGTACACCCCTGCATGTCTTTGACAGAGGAACTGCAACAGGTCAGGTGTATCGGGACGTCATTTTGCACCAGTATGTGCAGTGTTTCAGGAGTGCAGTGAGTCCCACCTTCCTCCTGATGAATGATAACGCACGGCCCCACCGAGCTGCCATCGTGGAGGAGTACCTCGAAACAGAAGATATCAGGCGAATGGAGTGGCCTGCCTGTTCTCCAGACCTAAACCCCATCGAGCACGTCTGGGATGCTCTCGGTCGACGTATCGGTGCACGTCTTCAAACCCCTTCGACACTTCAGGAGATCCGACAGGCACTGGTGCAAGAATGGGAGGCTATACCCCAGTAGCTGCTCAACCACCTGATCCAGAGTATGCCAACACGTTGTGCGGCCTGTGTACGTGTGCATGGCGATCATATCCCATATTGATGTCGGGGTACAAGCGCAGGAAATAGTGGCGTTTTGTAGCACATGTGTTTCGGGACGGTTTTCTCAACTTATCACCAATACCGTGGACTTAAAGATAAGTGTCGCTTTGTTCCTTATGTGCCTATGCTATTAGCGCCAGTTTTGTGTAGTGCCACGTTGTGTGCTACCACATTATGCAATTATTCTTAGTGAGCATGAGTGTAGTAGAGGAACAATTCGAAAATTATGATTGATTGTTACCTGCATGACAATGTACACTGTCAGAAAGCAGCATCTGTGACACAATGGTTTATGGACAGTAACTTTCATGAAATGCACAAAGCTGCCAGAGTTCCAGCCTTAGGGACGAGTTAAAACGCAGACTTCACTGCAGACCCCAGTGCCCAGCCTTCCCTGGTTTCGGCTCGTGAGGACAGTTGGGCTGCCTTTCCTCCACAGACATTTAGACACCTTTGTGGAGGTGTTCCCAGGCGAGTTCAAGCCATCACCCCATATTAATTTCCGATAATAAGTGTCTGGATACTTTTGATGAGATACTAAATTTGTCGGTTATGACATTTATTTTAAGTTCTTTGCCCACACGCTTTGGAGCTTCTTCATAGGAACTGTAACTGATTAGATTTGCTTTATTTTATTCATTTTATTTCTAATGGAGACATGTTCTAGCCAAAATGCTTTAACGTGCGTTACACGTGATCTGGCTACGTTTCCGTTAGGATACGTACAGGAGTGAACAAAAATGTGGCAACACTGAAAACATACACATTCCCATCCCTGATACGTTGCAGGAAACCTGTTGGTATACAAAACAGCTTCCAAAAAAAAATTGTTCAAATGGCTCTGAGCACTATGGGACTTAACATGTGAGGTCATCAGTCCCCTAGAACTTAGAACTACTTAAACCTACCTAACCTAAGGACATCACACACATCCATGCCGGAGGCAGGATTCGAACCTGCGTCCGTAGCAGTCGCGCGGCTCCAGACTGAAGCGCCTAGAACCGCTTGGCCACCGCGGCCGGCAAAAACAGCTTCCAGTCGTCTTGGAATGGATAAATGCAGGGAATCTTCCAGGGAATCTTCTATCATTCCTCCTGTAAAATACTGGTGAGTTCAGGTGATGGTGATGGAGGTGGTTAGCGATAAAGCACCCTTCTGTCCGAAGTAGACCACAAAGGCTCACTAATACCTAAATCTGCTGATTGTGATGACCAGGGGAGATGCTTCAGCTCATCCTCGTGCTCACAAAACCGACGTAGTGAGCTGTGAGTAAAAGGGTCCTGTCGTAATGAAACGCAGCATCACCACTGGACAACAAAGACTGTCCCATGGGATGGACCTAATCAGTCAAAATGGTCACATAACTCTTGGCTGTCATACGACCTTGCAGGGTAACGGGGAGGCCATCAACTACCACGATATGGCTGCCCAGATGATCAGCGAACTCCCGCCATGTTTCACTCTTGGGACTTAAAGCTTGGCCAGAAGTTGGAAACAGTGTGGAACAAGAATCATCCGATCAAATGACTTCCTTCCATTGCTCCACGGTTCATGTTTTATAGCTTCGGTACCACGTTTTCCAGTTACCGGCATTGAGTCACGCATGAGTGGTTTTGGAAATCCAGTTTGCCCTGCGAACTGCTTCATGGAGCTCCCTTCGTGTTGCTCTGGTGCTGACAGGGTTACCGAGTCGACGTTCATTTGTGCAAGTTCTGCACTGACTTTTGCGATTGTCGCCCTCTTATTTATCGTCGAAGTCCTCTACAATGAATGTCTGTCACGATCACACAACACACACTTCCGTCCATATTGTCACTTATATAATATGCTGTGTATTGAACTGGGGACCTAGAAACGACAGAGAGGCTTCGTCCTGCCATAGCCCTCAGTGGTTCACAACTCCACAGCAGGCCACAGTAGTCCACCCACCCCACCGCTGCCCCACACCGAACCCCAGGTTATTGTGTTGTTCGCCCCCAGTGGTCACCACGAGAACGTCTCATACCAGACGAGTTTACCCCAAACATTTGCTTGGTAGAGTAATTATGGTGACCATGTACGTGGACAGAGTGTTTGCGCAGCAATTGCCACATAATTTAACTGAGGTGGAATAAGGGAACGAGCCTGCATTCACCGAGGCAGATGGAAAACCGCCTAAAAATTATCCACAGGCTGGCCGACACACCAGACCTCGACAGTAATCCACCTAATGGATTCGTGCCGGGGACCGGCACGCCTTCCCTCTCGGTAAGCAGCACGTTAAACGTCGCAGCTAGCCGGGCGGGCATGTTGTGACTTAGTGAATTATGTTTTTCCGCTTTCTCTATATGCGATGAAAATCTGTGATACGGTGCCTCTTGAAACACCAAACACTTCGGCTACCTTCATCACGAAAGCAGAGTGCGCCATGAATTCTTGCCACAAAGTCAAACAGTCAATGAGGAATACAATACTTACAAGTTCAACGCCATTTGCGTGAAGCAACAGCAAAAAAGACCAGATCTGAGGAGAAACAGTTCGTGAATTCTGCACAACAATACAGCAATTCTCACACTTCATTGCATGTTCGTTGTAATTTCGCAAAAAACAATACTTCAGTACCGTGCTAGCCTCCACATTCGCCAGACATGGCCATGTTTGAGTTTTTGTTTTCCGAAAAATACCAGTATAGATAACTTGAAAGACCTTCCTTTTGGAATCATATATAATCTTAAAAGTGCATCGCTGAGAGAGCTTGTTTCCTATGTCAAAGATACAGTCCCAGGAGTGCTTCGTGGAGTAGTGTAGCAATGTTCTACGTGACGCTCGTTCAAGTGGCCACCGCTAGTCAGCGCTGCAGTCACCAGAATCCTAGTTGTCGGTTGGGGGAAATTCAGAAACATCCAATTTGGCAGTAGTGGTAAATTTAAAATATTCGAGAAGATGGAACTTGTTCGAATTTCAAAACATCAGGAGATATAAATAAAAGTCGAAGATGGTCGAACTAGTGCATAAACAAAAATCCAACATAGTTGAACTAGGGCATCTGTGATTTGTAACCTAGACACCACGTCAAAAGTATACAGAAGATCCAAATTGTGTAATCCAGACACAATGTTAAAAGCATCCCAAACTAGTAGAGCAACCTTCGTGTGGTCCCACTCTGCACTGTTGCCAAATTTATTCCTAGATGTGCACACCACAATCGATATTCTCTCAACCAAATAATGATGGAAAATGTTCATTCTCTCAATCAAATAAAGATGTGAAATGTGCAGAAGCCGTCAACTAGACAGCGCAAACACATGTCCATATTGAATCTTCTCAAATTTCCATGTGATCATGAAGACACATACTAAGTATTAGTTTGCTATTCGGCAGTCTAGAGGACGACACGGTTAAGTCAGCTACATTACAGCATTATAACAGGGCTCCTGCCATTACCGGGAAACGTGAAGCATTCCCGCCAAAGGCCACTGCCGCCATGTGCCATGCACTCCTAGACAGAATCGTCCTAGGAAACTGGCCACACACATATTTGATCGCTATACTTACTATTAAATATCACGATCACGGTCACAATTGGATGACATTCGACAATGAGTGAAGTATCGGAAATACACCCTGCTGACGACTGTGGCCCTGGAAATAGAAATGTCTGTGCCATTCTTGTGACTTGACATACTTTTGCCTTTGCTATCACAGTATTCCACGTCAAATCCATATCTTTCTTTTAGCGTTTTGCAGAGTGTTATAAATGCATTATTTCGGTAATTAATGAGTAGTTTGCATGTCTGTTGCATTTTTTGTGAACATGTCTGTGGGCTGTGTAATGCATTATTTCGACAGTTTACAATTAGTGAGCGTGTTTACAGAGCGTTTTTCATGCATTATTTTGACAATTTACGAGTTGTTCACAGCTCTGTAGGCTATTTAATGTGACCCCAAGCACATGAGGGTGAGTGTTTTGTATCAATGTAATATATAAACTACATCAAATCCATCCCTAAATAAACTGTTCCAAAATAAATAAAGTATGGTGCTTCTATCCAGCAGCCCAGAACAGGCTGAGTCCTTTCCCCGCCATTTTTCACCCATACTGCCATGGGATTTCAGCGCCTTCTGGTTGCAGTACTGTGTACTAGGTCAGCTGGACTCCAGACCTCATGGTGAACACACTGGGTGGAGGTACTGCCTATGACAACTCAAATTATTTAAGTAAAGACTGCCTGCAAAATTAAGGATTACGTCCATCCTATCCAAGGAAGAGGTAGCTGGCTATGACTTAGGGTACTGGAGGTAGCCCAAGTGACCCATTTTCCCGCCAAAATTTGAACTTCCCGCCATGACCTCATTGCGGCGTTGCCACATCTATTGCTGCCATCTTGGATCCGCTATCTTGAATAAATTTGGCAACAACGCAGGGTGGGGCAATAGGAAGGTGTCCCTACTATTCCCCAATGATGTAAGTTTTATGCCATGTTCAAAAATATCCAAACGATCTGAATTTTACATACAATTAGCATCATGTTCAAAACTAGAACCTTAGGCCTGATAGCGCAGATGTCCTCGGCTGACCGCCAGCCGTCCCACTTCCGAATAGAAATGGAGCTGTCAGAACTTTGAACTAAGTGTAATTGTCACGCCTCTTTACCAGTTCACCTGTAGCTGCAAGGGATGTAATTTTTTGCTGCACGTTATGTCAGTTATTTTAGTGTGTGGTTTACAGAATGTTGAGGCAACTAGTAAATACGTAAAATAATGAAACAGGTATTTTCCTTACTGTATGACTCCATCAACTAACGTAAGTTTGAAAAAAAATTGTAAATCCAGAGGCTACGTAGGCCGACCCCTACTTTAACAATTTCACAGACAGTTATAAGTAAAATTCGTCAGTTCAACATAAAATTAACTACGAATTATACAGGAAGCATGAATGAGTGTGTAACTGTGATTTATAAAATGCTTTGTTTTATTCTCCCTGTTTATTGCTTGGAGGAAACGTTTCGTGAACTAAACAAGGAGTCTGTGACATTCCACATTACCATAATAACATTAGGAAACACGAACATTCTTCGGTCCATGTGAATAACGTTTTGAGTCAGGCAACTCTAGGCAGTGTAAATACACTGAAGAGCCAAAGAAATTGGGACACCCGCCTAATGTTTTGTAGAGCCCCATCGAGCACGCACAAATGCCACAACACGGCGTGCCATGGATTCGACTAATGTCTGAAGCAGTTCTGAAGAAAATTGACACCATGAATCCTGCAGGGTTGTCCATAAACCCGTAGGAATACGAGGGAGTGGAGATCTCTTCTGAACAGAACGTTGCAAGGCATCCCAGGTGTGCTCAATAATGTTCATGTCTGGGGAGTCCGCCCCGATAGCTGAGTGGTCAGCATGACGGACTGCTGTCCCATGGGCCTGGGTTCGATTCCTGGCTGGGTCGGAGATTTTCTCTGCACAGGGACTGGGTGTTGTGTTGTCTTCATCATCATTTCATCCCCATCCGGCGCGCAGGTCACCAAATGTGGCGCCGAATGTAATAATACTTGCAACAAGGCGGCCAGACCTGCCCCGCAAGGGGCCTTCCGGCCAATGCGCTAAATGCTCATTGCCATTTTCCATGTCTGGGGAGTTTGGTGCCAGCGGAAGCTTTTAAACTCAGAATAGTGTTCCTGGAGCCACTCTGTAGCAATTCTGGACGTGTGGGGTGTCGCATTGTCCTGCTGGAACTGCCCAAGTTCGTCGGAATGCACAACGGACATGAATGGATGCAGGTGATCAGTCATGATGCTCACATGCGTGTCACCTGTCAGAATCGTATCTAGACGTATCAAGGGCCCATATCACTCCAGCTGCACACACCCCACACCAGTACAAAGCCTCCACCAGCATGAACAGTCTTCTGCTAACATGATCCATGGATCCATGAGATTGTTTCCATATGTGTCACCTGTGAGAATCGTATCTAGACGTATCACCCGCCCATATCACTCCATCTGCACACACCCCACACCATTACAGAACCTCCACCAGCATGAACAGTCCCCTGCTAACATGAAGAGTCCATGGATACATGAGATTGTCTCCATACCCGTACACGTCCATCCACTCGACACAATTTGAAACGAGACTCGCCGACCAGGTAACTTGTTTGCAGTCATCAGCAGTCCAATGTTGGTGTTGACAGGCTCAAGCGAGGCGTTAAGCTTTGTGTCGTGCAGTCATCAAGGGTACACGAGTTGACCTTCGGCTCTGAAAGTCTATATCGATTATGTTTCGTTGGATGGTTCGGACGCTGACATTTGTTGGTGGACCAGCATTGGAATCTGCAGCCATTTGCGGAAGAGTTGCACTTGTGTCACGTTGAACGATTCTAATCAGTCGTCGTTGGTCTCATTCTTGCATGATCTTTTTCCTCGATGTCTAAGATTTTATGTTTAACCGTATTCCTGATATTCACGGTATACTTGTGAAATGGTCGTATGGGAAAATCCCCACTTCATCGCTACCTCGGAGATGTTGTGTCCCATCGCTCGTGCGCCGACTATAGCACCACGTTCAAACTCACTTAAATTTTAATAACCACCCATTGTAGCAGCAGTAACCGATCTAACAACTGTGTCAGTCACTTTTTTTTCTTATATAGGCGTTGTAGACCGCAGCGTCATATTCTGCCTGTTTACGTATCTCTGTATTTGAATACGCATGCCTATACCAATTTCCTGTCAATTCATTGTATTAGGCTGTAGTAGAGAAGGGTCGTGTCATCACACAACCAACAAAATACAGATAATATGTACAGTCGAAAACTAATTGTTAACTGCATTTGATTTTGTGGTGCTCTGGAATCTGCCCTCAGAAGATACGATGAGACTGCGTAATTCTCCAGTCCTGTCATTTTTCGTGCCTTGATAAATTTTAGTGCAGCATTAAATGTGGTATTGGTGTTAAAATTACATTTAGAAAAAGAAACAGTTTTGAAAGACACCTGTGAAACCATCCAGAATGATCACTTCCAATGCGTGCTTCAAGTCTGCCGAGAGGAAATCAGAAATGAAATTAAAGGTGCGGAGGTTTTGGCTGAAATAGCTGACGAAACCATGGACGTGCGCTGATCAGCCAGAAAATTTATGACCAACGTCCTACTATCGATATAAACCCGTCCAGACCATAGCAGCATCACCAGGCGAAGAATGACTGCTAGTGCCACACACGCAGGGAACATGTAGTATCGGTGAGCGTGATGTCCTTCTGTAGAATGGGGAAGGCGCGCGATCTGAGTTTGATCGAGGGCTGATCATGATGGCTCGGAGGATCGGCACGAGCATTTCGGAAACCGCACGTCTTGTCGGGTGTACGAGGAGTGCTATGGTGAGTGTCTTCAACACGTGGCGAAACCGAGGTGAAAGCACGTCCAGACGCCGTGGGGTTTTGTGGCCGCCCCTCGTTACAGGTTTCGGACGTCGTAGGCTGGGCAGACTGGTAAAACAGGACAGGCGGCGACTTGTGGCGAAACTGACCTCAGACTTTAATGCTGCGCAGAGTAAAAGTGTGTCTGAATACACAGTGCACAGAAAACTTCAAACGATGGACCTACACAGCCGACGACATATGCACGTTCCAATGTTAACACTACGACGTAGGCAACTACGACTTAAAAGGGCACGTAACGATCGGAATCTATGGCAGTGCATTGCATGGCCTGATGAATCGCGGTACCTTCTTCTCATGCCAAAGGGAGAGCACGAATCCGTCGTCTTCCAAGGGAACAGCTTCCTGACATTTATACTGCGAGTCGGAGACGACCTGGCGGCAGCTCCATTATTCCCTGTAGAGCATTTACTTGGGCATACGTGGGTCCAGTGGAGCTCCTACAAGGCACCATGACGACCAAGGAGTATTATACAATGCTAGCAGACCACATACAGCCTTTCATGACGAGCGTGTTTACCGACGGGAGTGGCATTTTTCATCAAGATAATGAGACATGTCACAAGGCCAGGAGTATGATGGAGCGGTTCGAGGTACACAGCGCCGATTCCCAGTTGATGTGCTGGCCCCCTGACTCGCCACATCTGAACCAGATGGAACTCATCTGGGATTTGATTGAATGTAGCGTCAGAGCTCTTCGCCCCCCTCCCCGGAATTCTCGGGATTTTGGTGACTTGTGTGTGCAGACATTGTGCCAACACCCTCCCACGACCTACCAAGGAATCATTGCTTCCATGCCACGACCCGTCTCCTCTGTTATACGTGCCAAAGGTGGGCAGACCGGTTATTAGGTAGGTGGTCATAACGTTCTGGCTTATCAGTGCAGACTGCAGTTTCCTGATGGTTATGTCACATATGTACGTCATTAATGGAAGAGCAGTTGAAAGATTTTAAGACGGCATTGCAACAGAAAAGCTTGCGGCCCAGATTTTGGCAATTTACATCATAGAACAGTTATTATCCATACAAACTAATAGTACAAATATATGATGGTGTTGCAGTCATGAGTGGTTCGCCACATGGTGTGAAGGCTAGTGTGAAAGAGAAGTTTTATAATTCATCATACATTCATTGCTGTGCCCATCAGTTGAAGCTGGTTATGCTTAGAGTTGTTTCGATTAATGAAAATGGGCGAATATTTTTCAGCAACGTTCAGAGACTTTGTATAGCAGGTACACCAATTTTGGACGCAATAGTACGAAAACGGCTGCCACGGTGAGTGCATACTCGTTGGAATTTCCTATCAGAGGGTGTCAATACCGTTTTCGAATACACGGAGGATATTATCAAGTGCACAAATGATGTGACCAACGTGGAAAAGCTATGTAATGAAAATACCATCCTATAAGCCTGTGGCTCAGCAACGATTTTGAAAGACAATGGTTTGTTTTCTGGCTCTCATTCATTCATAAAACGATAATCCATGTTGATATTTTGTTTACAACCTACAGAAAAGGGATACTGACCCAATTTACACCCAAGATAAACTGACAGCTTTTGAGCATAACGTTACAAACATTAGGGACAGCGTTATTGAAAATTCAAAGCTTTGAGCAAGTATCATAAAAGAACGAGAATTTAATCTACTGCACGAGGCAAATGAAATACGGATCTTGTAAGTTACGAGGCGAAAGAAAGATTTAAATTCACTGGGAACCTTGTTGCAGTCTTTATCTTTCTACCGGAGAAATTCACTACTTACTCTTCCAGTTTTCTAGAAACTTCTTTCGGGACTGTAATTGACGCTGTTCTATTTAGAAGCAAGGAAACATCGAACGAAACTCTCTTTTGTGTATAAAAGAGAGGAGAACAAAAGTATGACTGCAGCTTTGAGTTTGATGGATTACGATGTCCTCTATGGAACGAGAACTCGTTTTAGTAATTTCTTAGTTCAACGAGTGACTGAAACATCTGCAGATACGAAGAAAAGAATAATGGAATTTCTGCGCAAGTGATCACCATAATATAAAACCGCAGAGATACAACACAAGGGAGTTAACATCGGTCCAACAGAGAAAGGTTGGGTGGCAGGACTATTAGTTTTTGTGTGTAAAGAGTTGCAGTCCATCTAAATGTCTTTTATTGTGTAAAGCAATATTTTGTACTGTGTACATGTTTCGGTGCTATTACGAGCACTGACATGAGCGAGCGATTTGTTTCATCACGGATTACCAAAAAATGAGCAATACGCCCATTTTCTGTCCATTTTTTAACTGTTTTTTTGATGAGAAAACTGCACCACCATCATTTTTGGTCACGAGCCACCGCTGTCTTTTGCGATTGTAAAGATCTTCAAAGCAATGACGTGTGCTATGTTGTCAAGGTTTTGAAAAATAGTTTTTCTTTTTTTTTTTTACGTGTTAAGTTTCGACGATCTCCCAGCTTATTTATGAAGCTGCCGCAGTTGCTGATACAAACCTTCTAACTGGGGTAAGCAGTTTCTCGACACCTTTGTCGGAAGTCGTTAATATTCCAAATGAATTTTCATTTCCCACTCAGTATGTCACTTTACGGTGTAGTTAATGTACATACCCACAAATTGAAAAAGTAAATAAATAATCTTGTTTTGTAGGATGATAGTTTACCTCCAGTAATTTCATGCGATTAACGCCCACATAAATTTATAAAATTTGCTGTAAACAAACTGAAAACCAAGACACTGTACTTTCTAGGACTACGAGCTTCCCTCTAAAGTGAATCATCAATGGAGCTGTAGGCGCTGGGCCGTAAATAGGTTTCGTACCCCATACTCACTTTCAGCTTGTCTTGCCCTCTCTCTGCCTGGTCTGTCACATCGCCCAACTAATGTGGTGCTTCCCGTGAACACATTCAGATACGAAATCGAAGTACACAACCTCTTTAGATTAAGTAGTCAATTTACCATGCAGAAGTAATACTTGTACGTATCTGATATTATTTCTGGAAATTTATCTAAAAACCGTAGAGCACACATTTGGATAAAAAAGGAACGGTGAACGAGTAGAAGTGAACGGTTATCAAAAAGGAGCTATCTCCTGTGAACTAGTTGCCAAAGATAACATGTTTGCCCACCTCTAATAATAGTAACAGGTATTCATCAGTTAAGCATTACAATCATTATTTTTTTCGGAAAGTTCTGTAGAATTATTCAAATCTAGAAGTATTGTATATCTATCATAAACTCAGGAAAAAATGTATATTTCTCGAAAGTTGGGTGCGAGCTTCACAGGTAGTGAAAATGTTGTAGTTATCTGATAAACTGTAATCAGTAGAAAAAAAATGTCATTAGGGTTTTTTGTAGAACTCTTGGGCAGCTGTTCAGAATTGTAATATATTTTTTCGCAAATTTGGCAATTAATTTTTAAAAGATTAATATTTTATCTAGTACTACTGTCTTTTTAGCGAAATTCTACAGAACTAATCAAATTTTGTACAGAGAACTCTAGAACTGTTGCATTTCAATCAAGGACTCTAAAAATATATATATGTTTGTGGAAACATGACTGACCAAAATGGCCGCAATACGCGGACCAAAAATTATCCGGACGAGATCCACCAAATTCAGCTCTGGGATTGTGAAATCACCCAGCGTCAAGATAGCATCGCCATTCCCCCCATCCAGCTGTGCAACAAGCCATCAAAATCTCACCTCAAAGGGCAAAGCCACCAGCTACACAACTGGTACGCCAGAAAGGACAGAAGGATTACTCCTGTGAAGACTTCCTACATCCCTCCAGCCAAACAACACCCGAGTCTTCCTCTGCTAACTGGAAAGGCTTGAAGAAGTCCACCAAATGCAAATGGTCTTCTTCTTCTTCCCCAACTCAAAGATCCTCCTCAATAGTGTTGCCACATGATACCGTAGCCTGGTTGGCCACCGTTTTACTGCGCTGGACTCCACAGACCGACAGCACAAGCAAGCCAATGCTTCTGTGGACCCCACGGAGCAGGACCCGCCTGCTTCTGTGCCCTAAGTAGCGACTCTTCGTAGGCTGTCACTTGGCAGCCACTGAGCTGACACCACTTCATCCCTTCCTCATCATGACTCTCCTCCAATGGAACGTTCACGACCTTCGGTCCCAAAAGAGGATTTATGGTTGCTTTTGGCATCACAGCGTCCCCTTGTACTCTGCCTTCAGGAAACGAAATTCCGTCCTCACGACCGCTTTGAGCTTTCACATTTCTTCCTGCTTCGTTTTGACCTTCCCCCTGAGGCAAGCGGGCATGGATGTGTGTGCTGTCTTTAGGTTAGTTAGGTTTAAGTAGTTCTAGGTTCTAGGGGACTGATGACCATAGATGTTAAGTCCCATAGTGCTCAGAGCCATTTGAACCTGAGGCAAGCATTTCATCTCATGGGGGCGTCATCCTGCTCATATGGGATGATGGTCATAGTCAACCCATTTTTTTCCTGACTACTTATCTTCAAGCTGTTTCCTTCCCCACCTGACTTTTTCCCTCTTTACCATTCATGTCCCTCTGTCATTCGATATCACCAGGGCAGACTTCCTTCAGCTTATTGGGCAGCTACCTCCCCCATTTCTGCTACTTATTGACTTTAATGCGCATCATCCCCTTTGGGGTTCTCCCAGAACCTGTTACAGAGGCGCCCTCTTGGCTGATCTTGATCAACTCAACCTCTTCTGCCGTAACACTGGATCACCCACATTCCTTTCCGACCCCTCGCACACCTATTCCCATTTGACCTATCCTTCTGCACTGCCCAGCTTGCCCATCGGCTTGAGTGGTCCATTCTTTCTGACACCCACTCGAGCGACCACTTCCTATGTGCTATGCGTTTGCTGACTCCTGTGCCACCTGCACGTACACCTAAATGGCAGCTTACTAACGCTGACTGGCGGCTTTATTCCTCCCTGGCGACATTCAAGAACAGGATTTCCCAAGTTGTGATGACCAGGTGGAATATCTCACAAACGTTATCCTTACTGCTGCAGAACGTTCCATTCCTCGCACTTCGTCTTTACCACGCCGTGTCCTGATTCCTTGGTGGACTAAGACATGCCGCGACGCAATTCCCACGTGTAGGCGTGCCTTCCGCGTTTTTAACCGTCATTCTACGGTGGCACACTGCATTATAAATTATATATCATTACAAACTGATGCATGCAAAGTGTCGTCGCGTTCTTCGGGATAGCAAAAAAGCTAGCTGGATTTCATTTACTAGTTCTTTTAACAGTTCCACCCCTTCCTCTGTCGTTGAGCCAACTTCCGACGGCTCTCTTGGACCAAGATCCGTTCGCCAATTTCCGGCCTGACAGTAGCAAACGATGTTATCGTGGACCCTATTGCTATCTCCAACACCTTGGGTCGCCGTTTTGCGGACATTTAGAGCACTTCCCACTATCACCCTGCCTTCCTCCATCTGAAATCAGCGGAGATTGCTCGGGCGACACCCTTCTCTTCTCAGAATCGTGAGTGCTACAATGCCACCTTTACTATGATGGAACTAAATCACGCTCTCAGTTCATCCCGATCCTCCGCCCCAGGGCCAGACGCTGTCCATACTCAGATGTTGCAACACCTTTCTCTTGCGGGCAAGCACTTTTTGCTTTAACACGTTCATCCACATCTGGGCAGAGGGCACATTTCACAGATGTTGGCGTGAAGCCACCGTCATACCCATACCTAAGCCCGGTAAGGACAAAAACCTTCCTTCTAGCTACCGGTCCATCTCTCTCACCAGCTGCGTTTGCAAGGCGATGGAACATATGATTCGTACTCTGCTGGTACGCTGGCTCGAGTCTCGCAATTTACTAACGACAGCACAGTGTGAATTTCGAGCGCGGCGTTCTGCAGTTGACTTTCTTGTACTTTGTCCACTCATGTTAAGAATAGTTTTCTGCGGAAATCCCAGACGGTGGCCGTGTTTTTCGATTTGGAGAAGGCCTAATACTCCTGCTGAAGAACTGGTATCCTCCATACTCTTTACACTTGGGGTTTCCGTGGCCGCCTGCACTGTTTTCTTCAGGAATTTTTAAAAGACCGAATCTTCAAGGTGCGTATGAGTTGTGCTTTGTCGGACACGTTGATCCAGGAGAACGATGTGCCTCTGGATTCGGTCCTGAGCGTCGTCGTCTTTGCTATCGCCATTAACCCTGTAATGGCCTGTCTCCCGTCGGGCATCCCTGGCTCCCTTTCCGTTTACGATTTTGCCATCTATTGTAGTTCTTCCTGGACCTGCCTCACTGAGCGGTGTCTTCAGTGATGTCTTGATCGTCTTTACTCCTGGAGCCTCGACAATGGCTTTCGTTTTCCACAGACAAAACCGTCTGTATGAATTTCTGGCGGCACAAATGGTTTCTCCCACCACTTCACATCTTGGGCCTGTTGCCCTTCCGTTCGTTGAAACTACGAAATTCCTGTGGCTCATGCTCGATAGAAAACTCTCTTGGTCCTCCCATGTGTCTTACCTGGCAGCCCACTGTACACAGTCCCTCAATGTCCTTCGTGTCCTCAATGGTACTTCCTGGGGTGCAGATCGAAACACCCCCCTCCGTTTGTACTGGTCACTTGTCCATTCAAAACACGACTATGGGTGCTTTGTTTACGCGTCTGCACGTCCATCCCTGTTACGCCGTCTCAACACAATCCACCATCGTGGCATCCGTTCGGCCACTGGCGTCTTTTACACTAGCCCAATTGAGTCAGTATTCTGAAGCTGCTGAACTACCACTGTCCTACCGCCGTGACTTTCTCCTCAACAGGTATTCAAGCCGTTTGTCTGCCATGCGTGCCCACCCATCCTATACCTCCTTCTTCGACGATTCCTTCGATCGCCAGTATGGGGCTCGTCCTTCTTCTCTGTTACCTCCTGGAGTCCGCTTTTGGCGCTTGCCTCGGCAGCTTAACTTCACACTACCTGCAACTTTACCGGTTAGTGTGAGCCCATCACCACCTCGGCTTCGTGAAGTGGCCCGTGCTAACCTCAGCCCTCATTTGCTTCCTAAGGACACTACTCCAACCTCGCTCTATCGCCTTCAGTTTCACGACCTTCGCATGGAATTTCGCAATAGTACCTTTGTGTACACTGATGGTTCTCTGACTGACGTTGGTGTAGGATGTGCCTTCGTCAATGGAGCCCACGTCTTTAGATATCGGCTTCCAGCACACTGCTCAGTATGTGCAGCCGAGTTCTTCGCCCTGTATCAGGCTACGGAGTACATCCGGCGACACTGACTTTTCAATTGTGTCCTCTGCTCAGAGTATCTCAGCGCCCCTCAAAGTCTATGTGCGCTGTACACCGACCATCCCTTACTGCAACGGGTCCAGGAAAACTTGTCACTTGCTCACTCTCGGTGGAGCCACTGTGCAGTTTTGTTGGTTCCTGGTCATGTCGATCTGCCAGGAAACGATACTGCTGACGCCGCTGTCAAGGCTGCAGTCCTCGTAAATCAGACCTCGTAAATCAGTCCACTAGTTCCTACATTCCCTCGAATGATCTCTGTGTTACGGTCTGTCGGCAGTTGGTGACCCTTTGGCATCGCCATTGGTCCTCCCTTCATGAGAATAAGCTCAGGACTATTAAGCCACTCCCAGCGGCTTGGACCACCTCCTCCCGGCCCTCCGGCCGGGAGGAGGTCATTTTAACTAGGTTACGTACTGGGCACTGCCTTCTAAGCCATCGTCATTTGATAGGTGGCGCTTCCTCACCACTTTGTACACATTGCGCCCAAGTTTTAAGTGTCCGCCACTTGCTGACGGAATGCCCATTTTTTAACCGTTTACGTTCGCGCTTGGTTTGCCATCTGAGTTATTGGCCGTTTTAGCAAACGACGCGCGAGCTGTCGACCGCGTTTTGCTTTTTATCCGTCAAAGCAATATGGCAAAGACCATTTAACTGTTAGTTCTGGATCTCCGTTTCTGTCTTCACTTATGTAAACTGGGATTGACGTTTAGTCGTTTTTCACCTCCTCCCTGTTTTCGGGTGCTATAGTTTTGACGTGGGCGCCTATGACCCCAGTTGTTTTTGCGGCATAAAATGAAACAAAAAAAAACACAAATATTTTCTGAGAACTGTCCACTCTGTTTTTAATTTGAGATCTTGCAGCTGCTGGAGCGTAAAGTGCTTCTGTTTAGACGGCTCTGTTACAGTTCCGTATTTTTAACTTTTAGGGTACAGATTTTTTTTCTGTTTCTAGTTGAGGTGCTCCTTGTATTTTGTAGCTCTTTCCCTGTTTGTTTCCCATCACGTGTGAGTGGTTCTCAATTTTTGTGATTTATGGTTGATTGTTTCAGTCTGATTTGATTCCTTTCGTCTAATGCAGCTTCTCAAACAAAATATAGTCTTCGTTTTTTGTAGCTATTACAGGTACTTTTTCTATAGCCTAATTTTCTTCAGTTTTCTTATTGGAGAAGTCTGCAACGTATCAGTAAGTCCTGCGAAATAAAGGTGATCTATCTTGACACACCTTTCACGTTTCTTCCATTAAACACCTGCAGCGACTAAATTACTTCCTTAAATTCGTCCTTCACTCTGGAATGAAAACAGTTGTTGAGCAAAAGAGTAGTCTTTCGTTAATGTAGGTTAATTCTTACAAAGAAGAAAACAACAACCAGCCACTATTAATACCGCTATTTATTTAGGTAAATAGCGCCGTTACGGTTTTCGAACTGGCAAGTTCATCAACAGACGGCTGTTCACATGATTTTCAAGATACACTTTACATTATCGCCCCTTTCCGATTTTTATTATTCCACTGCGGTGAAGTATTTTTGGCGTGTTGTTGCCCTACGGTAGAAAACAGTGTTAGAAGCGCACTATGTGAAAGTAACTACCTTCCAAACGATGAAATACGGCGTAAATAAATATGTGAGATTAAGTGGTTATGGTGTGTGTGTGTGTGTGTGTGTGTGAAATCTTAGGGGACTTAACTGCTAAGGTCATCAGTCCCTAAGCTTACACACTACTTAACCTAAATTATCCTAAGGACAAACACACACACCCATGCCCGAGGGAGGACTCGAACCTCCGCCGGGACCAGCCGCATAAGTGGTTATGGTACTTACATCGAAAGTACCATAACCACTTAACCTCACATATCTATTTACGCTGTATTTCATCGTTTGGAGGTTAGTTACTTTCACATAGTGCGCTTCTAACATTGTTTTATACCGTAGGGCAACAACACACTAAAAATACTTTGCCACAGTGGAATAATAAAAATCGGAAACGGGCGATATTGTAAAGTGTATCTTGAAAAGTCATGTCAACAGCAGTCTGATGATGAACTTGCAAGTTAGAAACCCATAACGGCGCTATTTACCTAAATAAATAGCAGTATTAATAGTGGCTGGTGCTGTTTTCTTCTTTGTAAGAATTAAATGGTTCAAATGGCTGTGAGCACTATGCGACTTAACTTCTGAGGTCATCAGTCGCCTAGAACTTAGAACTACTTTAACCTAACTAACCTAAGGACATCACACACATCCATGCCCGAGGCAGGATTCGAACCTGCGACCGTAGCGGTCACTCGGCTCCAGACTGTAGCGCCTAGAACCGCACGGCCACTCCGGCCGGCTGTAAGAACTAACCTACATTAATTGTACACAGCCACGGTCTCACCATGTCAGTTTTAGACAAAATAGCAGTAGTCTTTCGTGCCGCAGACAAAGCGATGTCAGATCTCTTTGACTCATAATACTGCTGGCAGGAAATCCGCTTTGTTTTTGCGATACATTAGACGGCAGAACGACTTCTGCTATTACTTAGTGGCACTTGCAGTAAGCCGCGCGGCTGGATTACTTCTTACTAGCAGACGACGAGGTGTAAAATGGAATCCCGCTGCACAGTACATGCAAGTTATCACCGTTGTTCGTAGGACGTAGATTCTCTCCAAAGGGGGGCAATAAAACGAGGAGATGCGGCCATGAATGAGGACATTATTTCAGATTTATGTTGACACAGCTGTTATCAGCAGGGAAGGAGACGGCGGGAGTGGTGGGGCGGGAGGGAAAAGGGAGGAGAAACCGAGCTGATGTTAGTCCGAGGGAATGCAGGTACGAGGCAGGCACGTGCCGGAGTTGCCCTTTATGGGAAAGGGGACGTTGGCAGTAAACGTGAAACGACGCACTGCCAGAGAAAGACGGAGACGTCAGCATACGCGAGACGTTAACAGCCTTCGCTGTACTATTCTAACACGATACCCGCGTCCAACTGCTGTCGCCAAAGTAATCAGACAAGTTTTATCGCACATCATCCAGTCAAATCCCGTTATAATGAACAGCAGCGAACACCCACACTAATCACCGTTCGGATACAGGCAGCAGCAGCAAGGGGAATTAGGTTCCGACTAGGTGAATCAACATTCAACACATGCTTGAGACTGCGTCGAGGAGTGGCCTTGCAGTAGACATAATCTACGAGACACTCCCACATATCGCTAGTCCTCAAGTTAGATGAAAGAGTAATTAAGGGGGGTAGGACGTCAAACTGGCCGACTAGGAGCAGGAGAGGCACCACAGGACATTTTAATTTCCCCTGTATATACTTTTACAAATAAATTCATAAAACTTTCTCACCATTACCAGGAAGGGTTCAGAATTCACGCTCATAGCAGTGGAAGTTCAAAAATATGACAAAATATATTTTTTTTTTTACATGTGGGTGTTATCATTTTTTCACTTACTATTGGCTGCATTCGTTGTTATAGGTACACTTTTCTTCATAAGTAAGGGAGATTCTTCGATGAATTTTGCACAGCATACAAATCATACTTACAGGTGTATTAAACTCTAGAATTTCCCAAATCTATTTAAAACTGTGCTAAAAATTGAGATAATTAACCATAAAATTTGAGTTTTTTCTAAACATGAAGTTTAAAATGTAACAGCTCATTCATTTTTCCATTAATTAAATAAATTCTAGAGTTTCATACACCTTTAAGTATGGTTTGTATGCTGTGCAAAATTTACCGAAGAATCTCTTTTACTTGTGAAGGAAAGTGTACCTATAGCAACAAATGCAGCCAATAGTAAGTGAAAAAATGATGAAATTTCACACGTAAAAAAACTTTATTTTGTTATACTTTTGAACTTACATTGCTATGAGTTTGAATCCTGATCCCTTCCTGGTCGTGTTGACGAAGTTTTATGAATTTATTTGTAAAAGTATAGACAGTGGAAATTAAAATGTCGTGTGGTGCCTATCCTGCTCCAAGTCGGCCCGTTTGACATCCTACCCCCCTTAAGAGAGAGTGAGCTGTATCAAAACATAACAAATGGATATGCAATTTATAGACATATTAAATAGAAACTGGCTAAATCTCTGGGCAGCTAAAAGCCAAATAAATACAAAAAAATAGACGAGAGGTTTGCTTGAACACTTTCAACTGCTGCTGGGCATTCCCGATGAGCGATGTATCAGCTAGTCTTGCTAGAAAATCCATCCAGTGGGGAAAGAAGGCAGCTTGTGTGAGTGAATATCATCTACAGGGATGCATGTACAGGAAAAAATTTATTTGCGTTTGTCGTGGCTTTATCTGCTCTCTTATTAAATTTATGAACGGTATACGAAACTTTCTCGAAGTCTGAGTCGCCCGACAGGGATATCAACTAATTACCAATTTCAAGAAGGCCACAACATGTCATGGATGTTATCAAGTAACAAGTGTACCCAGAGGAATTTGTCGTGAAATCAGAAAACTATCGTCACTCGTCGAGAAACTAGGATGAGTTACCCTTCTCCCTGAGCTCAGTTCCTGGGAAAGCTCTCGGATGAGTGTATCCCATTGCTAAAGTGCAAATCTCAAAGGCAAAAGATTACTCATTCATTGGCCACATAATGGGTTAGTGTCAGGAATTTCCTTAGCTGGTGGAATAGATGGAAGTCAGAGGGTGCCTAATATGGTGAAAGGGGTTAACTTGAAAAACCTTACATTTACCATTAAGGGGAGGTCCTTATGAATTTCGTTAGCTGTTGGAGTAAGTGGAAGTCAGAGGCTGCCAAATCTAGTGGAAAATATTCCAGCTTTCATTAACTTAGATTTCTTATTGGAAAAAGCATCTTTATGGGCAAGTGCATTATCCTGATAAAATATGACATTTTTATTTCACCATAGGTGCCCCTTCACACTTATATTTTTAAAAATATAATTGAACCGTAACACTTAAAACTAATCCGTTAATTATTGTTTAAATCATTGCAAGATATCCAATAAGAAGGCTTCTTTCTGTATCTCGGTAATACTGACCACAATGCTTCTAGTGGGGAGTGAGTAAGGTGGCGCATGGGTAAATCAGTGGACTCAAAATTGCGAGCAGCGTTGTTCACCTGTATCACTACTGGATTGACCAAGATCGTTGTTATCCACTTCTCTCAGCCAGGGAGTTCTTCAGCACCAGTCTCTCTGCCCACAAATAATAATAATAATAATAATAATAATAATAATAATAATAATAATAATAGTAAAAACACAGCCGATTTACTTCCCCACCCTTCTTCATTCGAAGTTTGAGCTTCGTCAAACCAGGATCACGTTTATTTATTTCATCTCCACGAGATTAAATGGGACTTTTTCACTTGTGATTTAGGGCAACAAGCCTCCACTCATTTATATGATTTCTGTTTCGTGAAATAAATTAGCAGCATATGTATCTGCTAAATTGTTCTCTGCTTAGAATAACAGACAACTTGGTTCGCTCCCAAATATATCTTTATTCTTTGTTGGTAAAGTAAACAGAAAAACATCGTTGAATCTTCGTTCATTTTCGCAGTTGTTATTATGACAGCCATACCGAGTTCTCAAAATTTTGACCTTTAGTACTGAAATATGGTGTAAAGCTCTTCCAGACAGAGAAAAGAGCATATTGAATTTCATCTAGATTTATCGCAGCGCATGCTCGTCTTACGTAGTATTTCATGTTTTGGGAGCGTCGGTTCTTCTTTGCAAGCCTCTTGCACTAATTCTCCACACAGAAGAAAGTCCAGATATGAGTAATATCTGTTCAGTGTGCACGCCATTTTACATTTACCGAACGACTGATTCAACGATATCCAGATGTTCTGTTAAGAGGGTCTGTATTTATGTGTATGGAAAGGGCTGGACATCTGTCACGTTGATAACACATGAATTGCCTTATGTCCTGCTGGATGTCTACCAGTTACTGCTGTAGCGTATTTATAAGGAATTATGCGTACCAGGTGGTTATAATTAAAGTACAACTATTCACGAAGGTCAATTGTGGGCTGTAATTATCTTATGGCAGCGCATCTTGGTAGATATGCTACTGCGTTAAGGCAGATCCGATTTAAACTGGAAAAAAAATATTTCCAAATTTGGCCACAAGTACAAATCTGGTGCTGTGAATACAAGAAAGACGTATAGAAAAGTTTTCATATGTAATGGATTAGGAACAGGATGTGGGCAGAAAAGGTCAAAGAGGTGAGAAAGGCGTATTGTTGATTTTATCATTAACCGTCATGGCTAGTGAAATGACAGCGTGGATGTCATACCGTCATCCAAACCAGTGTACAGCGTCAGATTTGCACCTAGTGACCAAAACTGGACGTAATTTATTTCTAGCGTATATCGGTTCCACGTTAAGGTTTTAGCATATCTACCGAGTTTCGCTGCCATACGACAATTATCGTCCACAACGTACCTCCGTAAGAAGCTGCACTTTAATTTTAAGCAACCGGTACTTGTGATTATTTAGAGCACCATCAATAGAACGGGGAACAATGATGCGATTCTTGAGAAACCCGCACGACTCGCTGGCTGACCAAGACTGTTCTCTCAGCAAGCGTTGTTCTTCAGTACCAATAGTGGACATTGCGAAAATTGATTTGCCCATGAGTTGTAAACGATGCTTCAATCGTAACTACAACCTTTCACAGATGCGCTGCATCACTTTGCAGTTTTCGTAGACGCCATTCGCAGAACCGTAATCGATTTTGAAACTCGCTGCCAAGAAGCTGCGCAGTGTGGAAAGGATGAAATGGGTTGGAATGTAATATTCGCAGAATATACGTTTGCCTGATACCACTCGCACATTCAGGCTGCCTCGTAGTGACATGTGGACTGTGTTTTACCGCAAATAAACTGTCAGTTTCACTTTCCTCACTAGATGCTGTTGTTTTTCATTGGCTTTTTTTGTTCTTCACATTTCTCCTTCTTGCATTTTTAATAATGTTTGCAATGACAGTTCGTTAGGACTTGATGCGATCAGGATACCTTTCAGCATACAATTCCACCACTGCTTTCACAATTTGGCGACATTCGCCAGGAACAAAAACAATAGTCACTTCTTCGACTGTCGTTGCATTGTCCAATTATGCATAGCATCATGAGCAAGTTGTCTGATCGCTACAACAGCAGAGCACTGATTGAGAGGTTTCAAGGTAAACACACGGACCGTGCCTGAACTACGTTTAGATTTAAAATAATCTACTCATCTATGCCTATTACCAAATTAAAGTCCTCCGCCACGTTTTTCTGTCTGTATGTGAAAACTAATCTCAGGAACAACTATAACTATTTTGGTAAGATAGTTACCAACATACACTAGGTGATCAAAAGTATCTGGACACCCGCAAAAACATTCATATTAGGTGCACTGTGCTGCCACCTACTGCCAGGTACTCCATATCAGCGATCTCAGTAGTCATTAGACATCATGAGAGAGCAGAATGGGGCGCTCCGCGTAACAAAAGGACTTCGAACGTGGTCACGTGATTGGGTGTCACTTATGTCATACGTCTGTACACGAGATTTCCACACTCCTAAAAACCCCAGGTCCACTGTTTCCGATGTGATAGTGAAGTTGAAACGTACAGCACAAAAGCGTACAGGCCGTCATCGTCTGTTGACTGACAGAAACTGCCGACAGTTGCAGAGGTTCGTAATGCGTAATAGGCAGACATCTATGCAGACCATCACACAGGAATTCCAAACTGCATCAGGATGCACTGCAAGTACTATAACAGTCAGGCTGGAGGTGAGAAAACTTGGATTTCATGGTCGAGCGGCTCCTCATAAGCCACAAATCGCGCCGGTAAATGCCGAACGACGCCTCGCTTGGTGTAAGGAGCGTAAACATTGGACGATTGAACAGTGGAAAAACGTTGTGTGGAGTGACGAATCACGGTATACAATGTGGCGACCCGATGGCAGGGTGTGGATATGGCGAATGCCCGGTGAACGTCATCTGCGAGCGTGTGTAGTGGCAACAGTAAAATTCGGGGGCGGTGGTGTTATGATGTAGTCGTGTTTCTCATGGAGAGGGGTTGCAACCCTTGTTGTTTTGCGTGGCGCTATCACAGCACAGGCCTACATTGATGTTTTAAGCACCTTCTTGCTTCCCATTGTTGAAGAGAAATTCGGGGATGGCGATTGCATCTTTCAATACGATCGAGCACCTGTTCGTAAAGCTCGGCCTGTGGCGGAGTGGCTACACGAAATAACATCCCTGTAATGGACTGCCTTGTACAGAATCCTGACGTGAATCCTATAGAACACCTTAGGGATGTTTTGGAGCGCCGACTTCGTGAGAGGCCTCGCCGACCGATATCGATACCTCTCCTCAGTGCAGCACTCCGTGAAGAGTGGGCTGCCATTCCCCATGAAACCTTCCAGCAGCTGATTGAACGTATGCCTGCGAGAGTGGAAGCTGTCGTCAAAGATAAGGGTAGGCCAACACCGTATTGAATTACAGCATTACTGATGGAGGGCGCCACGAACTTGTAAGACATTTTCAGCCAGGTATCCGGATACTTTTGATCACATAGTGTATAGACTGATTCACGAGGAGGGTTTGTGTATGTAATTTATTACCGCTACGCCAGACAAGTCGTCCGTATTACTCCGTGCGAAGCCGAAGCATGTAGCTAGTGTGTATCGAATGGTTATAATTAAAGTGCAGCTTCTCACAGAAGTCTTGTGTGGGCTGTAATTATTGTATGGCAGTGAAACTTAGTAGATATTCGGATGCTTTAATGTGGAGCCAATTCATCCCAGAAAAATGTAAGTGCTAATTTTGGCCACCAGGTGCAAATCTCGTGCTGTGAATGCAAGAAAGACGTATAGAAATGTTTCAGTATGTAACGGATTAGGAAGAGGACGTGGGGAGAAAAGGTCAAAAAAGTGATGAAGGTGTAATGTTGATTTTATTATTAACTGCCGCTTACACACTTTGTTCAGTTTGAGCACCGGAGACGTTGACGAGATACTGTACAGCCCCAGATTTGCACCTCGTGGCCAACATTGGAACTAATTTTTTTCCCAGCGTAAATCGGTTCCTCTGTAACAAATTAGCATATCTACCAAGTTTCGCTGCCCTACGATGGTTAAAACCTATACTGGGCCTCCGTGATCAAATGCACTTTAATTATAACCACCTCATACTAACCAGGACAATATTTCATGCTGAAGTCAGTGACGATTCGTAGCTACACGTCTCCAGTTGTCTCGCAAACGGTTGATTCGCGCTTCCATGTTTGTTTCTGTTGTGTACTTTTAGGTGTCTCGCTTTTTCCACGACACCACCCGTATTACGCCAAACAAAAGCAACTCAGGCTCACACTTGTTCCTGTCTGACTTCGAACTAACCTCCTTGATTCCAATTAGAAACATGGCTACTTAATACCCGCAGGTTTTTGCTGCTGGACAGTATTTCAACACAAACGGCCACTAGGGCGTCTAGCGGAAGTTAGTTTAACGTCCCCTCGGAATGCTGAGAGCGAGCTTTGTCGTGCTGTTGGCGACCTTATCTCCTGTTACTTTCTGGCGGCAGCTGCAGGCGAAGCTGGTGTCTGTAGATTAGTGTTACAGACTGCATCTTCTGACTACTGATCTCCATTCTCTCCGGGATAGTCACTGGCTGTTTCTAGACGTGAACAATTATGTCATTTCACATCGTGTTAGAGCTGAGATACAAGTCACTAAAACTTAATCCTGCAACAGATTTAACAACGTAGATTCAGAATACAGCTCATTCCTTTGATGCTGGTCAGGTTTAAAAGCGAACCAAGAGATCAGTCGCTTTCGTAGTTTGCGAGGAATTAATCCAAGTGACTTGAATGTGGTAGCTTAAAATCATAACCTGTTACTACCAGAGCAAGGGGTCACGGAGTCTCACTGAATTGGTTTTGCTGTGAATGAAACGTCATTTTTCCTGTAGAGAAAACTGATTGACATATTATACACTTATTTTTATTTTAGGCACTATCACATAACATGATAAGTCATGAACACTTTTGGTCGTACATTAGCCATTTTCAGGGTCAATACATCATAGGTGTTATTTGACGAACAAAAATAAATGTTAAAAAATGTTTTTATATTGGTAAATATACCACCGTTACCGAAGTAAAGTGTCAGATTTGTCTAAGAATTAGATTCTCTTAAATAGTAGTTTTAACTAATCATAGTCTGTGAGTTTCAGTCGAATAGATAAACCTCAAAAACGCTCCGTCAAAAATTCTGGGCGGTTTATCACCGATTGACGAGCCTGCAAATTTGGAAAGAATTAATAACGAGTCTACCCCTTCGTTTTCAACCGTTAAATAATGGATTCCGTGTTTAATTGTACTGATCCTCTTCAAGAACTTCCAAAAATTGAATCCACAGATGAAAGACGTGCGCAGTATGCTACTGGACAAACGGCAGTTCCTTGTGAAACAGAAGCCGCCGCATATTTATCAGAATAAAGAGTACGGTGCGTTTTACGTGAGCAATAACTCATCGAAAAGCTTTCTGCTAGATGAGTAACGGGCATTTCGAGTTCAGTCCAAAAGCACATGCGACAATGAATTTCTCAGGAAAGCTGGGAGCTTCTCAATAAGAATACAGCAGATTTTATGCGCCGATTTGTTGCTGTCGTCGAGACATTGGCCCTGAAACGGGACAACAGCTGGTTGGAAGCTAGCGTCCGTGTCAATATTATCTGTTTGAGAGGACGTGAACATTATTTTGTGGAAATAAAGAGGAGTTAGCTTTCCCGATTATCTTGCAAGGGTTAAAACCATACTTCGTAGGAAAAAAAAAATTACGTGAGAAAAGGCGCAGATGAAGAAAAAAAAATCGTCTTAGAAGAGAATCCATCCGCCAATAAAGCTGCTTCCGGAATGAGAAAATTGGGTGATCTGAAGTATGAATTTTTGCACCCTGTTTCCAAGATTTATCCTTCTCTGACTTCTTCCTGTTTCGGCGAATAGGAAATTTCTGACTAGCAAACATTTTGAGTCCATTGGAAAGTATACTTTGCAGTCCATTCATAATCACACTTCGGTGATGGAAGCTTCTCGCCAGAAAAACATTGGACAAAGTACATTGACCTAAGAGGGGACTGCGTGAAAAGTAAAAGTTCATTTTTTACCTAAAGAGTGCACTTTTTGTCTAACGAAGATAAAACTTTACTGCCATATCCAGAACTTTTCACATTACTAGTACATTCCTGCGGTTTCTTTGTTGATACTGCCAACGAAAGACGAAACTGCACGTTTAGCACACAAGAACAGTTGAAGGTACAGTACCTCTGCTTTTCCTTCTTCCTTTGTCCCGCATTCGCACAGGGTCGGCATGGTTAGTAACGGATTTCGCATGATTGGCTTAAAGAGAGGTTCTGGCTGAGGGGCACGAAATATGGCTGAAGTTTAGAATCTTTCTTCATATGAGGATTGTTTTTATTAAAATGGGAGTTTCATCATTTTGTTATACATACATTCGTGTATGAAAAACTTTTAATCTCATAACAAATTAAAAATGGCAGCTGTAGCCCCTGCCAAAGTATGTGCCTCGTGGCGCGTCCTGGTTTGCTCGAAGCGTTGTGCAGACCCATAGCCATTCCCGAAACCTATAGAAATAGATTCTTAAATTAGAATGAATCTGGGGGGCCATCCCAACGGGGATTTGAAAAATACCTCGGAAAAAAGACAGCTATTTGAAAAACTAGTCAATTTCTTTGCATGCTTTCCTAAGTTCAAATATCTGAAATAATATTTCAAATTAAAATAATAAATTTCTCTCTAAGGCCTCCTAAATTTAAATATATTTCATTTTAAAAAGTCAAATGACTCGGTTGACCTGTCAAGGCTCTAGAGCGCCACGCAAAGTGAATAATCTCATGCCGAGATAAACGCGTTTAAAGTAACAAAACCAACTTACGGTTAATATGCGACCCAGAAGTATAGATGCATCCTTCCTCTTCGTCAAACGTGCTCTTGTTCTGAATATGGTGCTGTATTTTTCCAGTCCGGGCTCTTTTAACAAACTGAGGCATTACATACTCCGCGGCGTCACGCGTTTCCTGCTAGATAACTCAGCGAAGTTTTTGCTTTTCGTCCCCATGACGATTCCTAACACGTTTGGACTCGCATTCGGGAGGACGACGGTTCAATCCCGTCTCCGGCCATCCTGATTTAGGTTTTCCGTGATTTCCCTAAATCGCTTCAGGCAAATGCCGGGATGGTTCCTTTGAAAGGGCACGGCCGATTTCCTTCCCCATCCATCCCTCACCCGAGCTTGCGCTCCGTCTCTAATGACCTCGTTGTCGACGGGACGTTAAACACTAATCTCCTCCTCCTCCTCCTAACACGTTCATGATCTTCAGAAGAATAACCCTTGCTGAATATACCTGCAGCTACATATGTTGGTATTTCAACAGTTTTTGCCCCTCAATGAAGGTCTTTCGGTACCAGCTTGTAAATGCAGGCGTCGCAACTCTCGTTGTCATTTTGCGCGTTAGCACCTGTGTTCCTTTTAAGCAAATCTTCATTGGACACAAATTCGTATACTGGTCGAATCTTTTCTTAAACTAATTCGCCGAGCGCCTACAGCTGCTGCATTCCGGTCGGCGCACCGTTCCATTCAACACGCTGTAATTTCTAAAATCCTTTCACAAGCAAAAATTGTTTGCAGGCATAATCTACACATTTCAGCGTTGCAAATTATGTGGAAAAACATTTTATCATCGATCTCGGACCGTCAAGGGGTGGCAAAATGCCCCTCCCGACGCCACTCCATTATGGAACATGTATACCCCAACTGTCTGCGTGTAGTGTTAGGCCTATTCATGTGAAAGTGAACGAGCGAATCGAGTAACTGAGGCAGGACTTGGGCACCAGCGCAGTATTTACTTACTAGGAAGTGGGAAATCGCCTAAAACCAACTTCCAGGCTGACCAACACACCGAGCCTCGTCATTAATCCTCCAGGCGGGTTTGATCCAGGACTGGCGCAACTTCCAGTCTCCAAGCGACTGCAATCCGGATGGTTTGAACACGAAAGTATATTTGAATGATGTAAACCATTTAAGACACAGTTATAACGAACAGACATGTATTGCTGGGTCGCCAGTGTTTTAGTCATCATCACGTGGGTATTCAAGAAGCAGTGGTTGATAATGAGAATTTCACAAATGATTAAACTTAATTACTAGCGTAAGATTCACTGAAGGCAGCGATGCCAAGGAAAAGCTACAGGTTCTTGATATGTGAAGCTGGTTTGCAGCCTTAGCCCAGGCTTCCAAGATTTCTCTTAGCGACTCTGGGCAATGGAATTTCACTAACAATGCCAACGCCGGTGCACCTCTGACGTTTATCAGACAGAAGCGGGTATCTCGTCTCTGACAATTCGAGATTGGAGGTAAAATTGAGAAACAAAAACGTATGTACAGTCAAGTTGTAACTTCAGAATCGTGATTATATTTTTATTTAAAAACTACGTAAACTGCTTTCTGGGCAAGTATGTTCCGCCTTGATCACTTTTTTATTGTGTGAAATTATACACGTTTCAGCTTTGTAATCTTCAGATCCACATTAAGAGAACATCGATACACGGTATCACTGTAAACAAGGGCAGGTCACGGCGTGCCAAACTTGACACATGCATCATGTGCAGGCTAAGGTCCAGCCTGTCAGTCGGCTTGGCTCGCGACTTCTCGGAAGTACCCGGAACATCGCGAATTTAGAGTTAGCATAGCGGTGTGGCATTATGCGATCTTGAATTCTGCAGGATCGTGGTGTCAACGCTGTTTACTTTTCACTGTTGGTTCGTGATATGAAGGACGTTCACAGGACCAGCAGCTGTTTACACAAGACGATTCAGTCTAGTGATCTGTCGTCACAATCCTTTAAATTTAATGGGAATGACAGAAGAGAGGGGCGAGAATTCTCAAATGGTTCAAATGGCTCTGAGCACTATGGGACTTAACATCTGAGGTCATCAGTCCCCTAGAACTTAGAACTACTTGAACCTAACTAACCTAAGAACATACCACACATCCATGCCCGAGGCAGGATTCGAATCTGCCACCGTAGCGGTCGCGCGGTTCCAGACTGAATCGCCTAGAACCGCTCGGTCACCCCGGTCGCCGAGAATTCCCAGTTCACATAAGCGACGGGTTCTGATTATCTGCTACGAAACGACACTATAGTACCATGCAGAAAGAATTTAAACTTTTAGATGACAGTAAAGAGCAAAAAATTACAATGATCGACAGATGGGATTCATTGTTCTGTACATCAATAAGCGCTTTGTGCTAAATTTGCAGCCATGGAGCACTTGAAGAAATTGGTGGTACGAATAGTAATAGGCTGGCCGGGGTGGTCGAGCGGTTCTAGACTGTAGTGGACTGACCCGACAGCCAATCCACTATGATTGTAGCCTAATAGCACGCGTTTAAGCTCACGCAGACTGGCGTGAGGTCTGGAACAGATTAAAGGAGTTGAGTCTAATAAATAAAGTACGGAGTTGATGTAATACTCAACTTTAATCCATAATTGGAGAACATCGCTCTTGTTGATACATTATATAATCTCAATATAAACTGGTCATGGCGCCTTGCTAGGTCGTAGCAAATGACGTAGCTGAAGGCTATGCTAACTGTCGTCTCGGCAAATGAGAGCGTATTTGTCAGTGTAGCTTCGCTAGCAAAGTCGGCTGTACAACTGGGCGAGTGCTAGGACGTCTCTCTAGACCTGTAGTGTGGTGGCGCTCGGTCTGCAATCACTGACAGTGGCGACACGCGTGTCCGATGTATACTAACGGACCGCGGCCGATTTAAAGGCTACCACCTAGCAAGTGTGGTGTCTGGCGGTGACACCACATAGACGATACAGTCTGGAACCGCGCGACCGCTA
The DNA here is from genome assembly GCF_023864275.1 of Schistocerca cancellata. Classification (NCBI taxonomy): domain Eukaryota; kingdom Metazoa; phylum Arthropoda; class Insecta; order Orthoptera; family Acrididae; genus Schistocerca; species Schistocerca cancellata. Next base: position 129,712,399 of record NC_064629.1, read on the forward strand.
CGGTCGCAGGTTCGAATCCTGCCTCGGGCGTGGGTGTGTGTGATGTCCTTAGGTTACTTAGGTTTAAGTAGTTATAAGTTCTAGGGGACTGATGACCTCAGAAGTTAAGTCCCATAGTGCTCAGAGCCATTTGAATAGTAATATTTCTGAAGTCACACCCATTATTACATTTCCAGTTGCAACAATTTTCAACGGAAATGAACGAAGAGTGTGGAGACTTCATATATCACTGTGAAGTACGTTAGTTAAGTTAGGCGACATTTTTCGATTTATATCTCGCTGTTGTCGAATTATGAAGAAAAACTGGAGTGCAGGAATGAAAATTAGAACATCCGGGATGGACTGCAGACTTCGCATTTTAAGTGGGATTTGACTGAACACTGCCTGCAGTAAGACGTTGCAAGGTAAGCTCCTTCTGATTTGATGGAGATGCATTTAAAAAGCAAATCGCGTTGTATTCAAATAGTTCAAATGGCTCTGAGCACTATGGGACTTAACTTCTGAGGTCATCAGTCCCCTAGAACTTAGAACTACTTAAACCTAACTAACCTAAGGACATCACACACATCCATGCCGGAGGCAGGATTCGAACCTGCGACCGTAGTGGTCGCGCGGTTCCAGGCTGTAGCGCCTAGAACCGCTCGGCCATACCGGCCGGCAAATCGCGTTGTAGAAGGGATACATTCCGACAATGACAATCAAGTTCCCTATGCTCACTGACGCTAAAGAAAGCACGGGCTTTGAAGAATTCATTGTGGTCTTGCAAGAATTACAATGATAGTTTTATAAACGTTTTGAGAACACTGTCAGTCTTATATCTGTTTTAGGGCTGTTTTCGAGACCGTTTTCTGTTTCGCTGTACATGTGCAGATGTAACTGATTGACCTGTAAGGTAATTGCAGTTTTAATTCCAAATCTTTTTACGTAAAAACTGTCCAGGATTTCTACATTGCTTTTTTCAGGTTAATCTTCCAAGTCTCCATAATGAGGTTGCACAAGTGCTGCAATATTTCCATCGACATATTTGCGTACAGACCTTTCTTTGATTATGAAGCTAGATAAGGCACGATTACCTGTCAACTTGAGCGCGAAACTCTGTGAAATTGTCAGCGTCTGTCTGTATGCCATAGTTTGTCCCAAATAAAAATAATATTATGTCTTCAGCGCGCAAAAAATAATTAAGTAATACAGAAAGCTTGTTTCTTGTTTTTTTTGTGATCTACGTTGTTGAGAAATGTAAATATAAGAACAAATCGTATGCAGTACGACTGTAGTTCCATTTAAATGCAGCACGTCCGCTGTTTTTCCCTCTTTTCCCTCCTCGCCCCCAGACAGCGCGGCCGGGCGGTTGGAGGAAATATGAAGAGAGGCTCAGCGCTTTGGCGCTTATGTCCGGTCACCCCTGCTGTATATGTTGCAATTTTGGCGAAGAACTGTGCATCGATTTCTTCTTCATATGATTCTGAAGATGGTTTAAAGGAAAATACATAAAACTGTAAAGTTTATATAATAAAAAAGCTATAAAGATGGACTATTATATTATGTAAGAATGCAGAATCTCGCGGCGGTAACACTGAATAACAGCCATGTCAAGTTGTTACGATACCACAAACTTCCGACCAAGCACACCTTAGCGACTGTCAAGTGAAATTGCCGCTGATTGGTTACTGGTACATCCTTATATACTCTAACTGGCGACTGCGAAGTCACAGGTGCTGACAACATTGTCATATATGGGCATGCGTTGACTCTGCGTTCGATGCGCCCACCTCAGTGTCGCTATCGTTGGATACTACGCCACACTGAGCTTTGAACCAGCACATCTGTTAAAGGTGTTGTCGGTGATTTTTGTTTCGATGGCTCCTTTAATTAAACAGTCCCAGACGCCATTAGTACGAACCATGGTTTAAGTGTCCTGAAATTTAAATCCAGTGACCTTTTCTAAAGCATGCTCCACTATAGTGGATTTTCGGGGTAGCGTAGACAATAAAACCACTCATGCTCCTTCCCGCATTGTTCTACAGTTTGTCCACAGTAAGACTGGACACACAGGTATGGTTCTTTTTAGACTGCAGGTCTTCTGAGACTTGCTGTATACCGCTACGGTCGCAGGTTCGAATCCTGCCTCGGGCATGGATGTGTGTGATGTGGCTCTGAGCACTATGGGACTTAACATCTATGGTCATCAGTCCCCTAGAACTTGGAACTACTTAAACCTAACTAACCTAAGGACAGCACACAACACCCAGTCATCACGAGGCAGAGAAAGTCCCTGACCCCGCCGGGAATCGAACCCGGGAACCTGGGCGTGGGAAGCGAGAACGCTACCGCACGACCACGAGCTGCGGACTGTGTGTGATGTCCTTAGGTTAGTTAGGTTTAAGTAGTTTAAGTTCTAGGGGACTGATGGCCTCAGAAGTTCAGTCCCATAGTGCTCAAAGCCATTTGATTAATTTGAACTTGCTGTATCTTTAGCTGGTCTTAGTAATTGCCGGATTTTTTTTTTTTGTTAGCCTGAAGACCGGTTTCGTTTTAAGTTTTTTCAGCAAGCGGCTTATGTTGCCCAAGACCGAGACACAGAAGGAAGAAAAGTGTGTTTCTTTCCCTGCTTCTCGTAGGTGGTGTTACATACTTATTTGGTAAGGACTGCAGTTCTTGTTCCTGAGATCTTAGTAAAGTTGCGTCAGCTCATGGGACAGGTTATCAACGTCTTATACCGAGCTGAGACGCCTACGCAAGGCCTTCAGGAACGAAGGCTACCAAATAAATGAAGTGATCTCAAGCAAGAATTCGTGTAAATTTGCTTTAGTGTGCTGTCATGTTTGTATTTCTGAGGAGGAATTGGGGTGCCAGACTTTCATCTAAGTGGGAGTAGGAAATCACTCAAAAAACCACACTCAGCATCGCTGAAGTATCAGGGTGGCAAATGCTAATTCAGGATATGATCCGACTGGGGTATGTTTAAAGACTACTGTATCATCTGCTGTAAAGATGTTATTGGACGCCTTTGTGGAGGGGGTTAACCCCGTTTCAGTCAGCCATTTTGAACGATGAATGGAAAAAATGTCATATGTTTTATACTGCCATACAATGTTATACCTAATCTGCCATGTATCATCCCACATTCAGTTTAAAAATATGAAAAATACCTCTTACCTGCAAAACTATGTAACTGATAATGGTATTCCCAGATTGTCATGCTTATTCATTTTAAATTGTTTATAATTGAGAAAATAAAAAGTATTTTAAAATAATATAAATTTTGTATTGTTTCCACATAATTAACACTATAGTTTGTTTAAATATAAATGTAAATGTCCATAAAATCTATACAAATTCCTGAATCAAATGACATCAGCAAAATGCAAGTTTTAATATTACTCAGAGCGATACTAATTATAGAGTACACTACAGTCTCTCCAATGTATGCAGTTCCGTATCACCTAATTCTTACGTTTTGGAGTATAATACATCTTACCAAACTGTGGAAATGACTTAGATCTTAAATGATTTGATGCTCCAGTATAAAAACAATGTAGGTCTTTTGTTGATTCCCATATTCAGTAAGCATACTATAAACTTCTTACCTCAGCTATTGTGACAGTCTTCCATATTTTATATTGCTGGGCAAAATAGCAGCATGTTTAGATACAACTTGCTTAGCTAAGTGATTTGTTTTGGTGGCAGTTAGTTGAAGTCGCACTGCAGTGAAAAATATATTGAAATGTTCAGATGCATAAAAACCCACTGGTGGCATATGCTTTGCTCCAGGCACCTCGCGAAATGGATGTGATAGTTACTCTAGTGTGTCAGGTGCAATATCTTCAGTGTACAATGTATTTTCCATTCTGTCTTCACTTTCAATCAATGTACCACCAAGAACATTACTGACACTTTCTGAACCACTGCTGCTTGCGCTAAAATACTCTGTATCACTAGTATTTTTTCAGTAACTCACGAATTTTGTAAAATAAATCGCAAAAGCAAGTGAAATAAATAAACTGAAAATATTAACTTAAAGAAAAATAACAGCGTAACAACGTTAAATAACAATACCCCACAAAAAAGACGACGTCGAATGAAAGAACAAACAATAAAATAGTATTACGAAGAACGATGTCAACAAAGGATCAACGCAGTAGCAGGATAATCGATCGTCATATTTCACTGTAATGACCCTCAAAAGTCGATAACTATCGATCTACACGTAAATCGAAACGATAAGCATCAATACTGAGCACGCTAGCTACATCTAGAGGCGAATTTTGTAAGCTAAGCGAAAGTAAACAGAGCACCGACGAATCGGCCTCATGAGGCTGAGAGCACCCAGTTCCAGTTCACCCATTGCAGGAAAATCATTGGCAACAATAGGAATCGAACAAGGGCAGTCCGGATTTATTTATAATGAACAAAATAGTTAGACTAACCATGTTTGCGTAGAGAAAGAAGCAAAAATAAAATTTGTTGCTACATGAATTCTGTAATTGTGATAAAACGTTGTAACATTTTAGAACCTTCAGGAAGGCGTACGAAACAACGTCTTCTGAAGCCTGATGTGATATTTATAGACTACTTTTACTTACAGTATTTCATGGACTAAGAAAGACGTTAGCTGTGATAAGGACCTGGACAAAGAGCTAAGTGACACTAAAGAAAATCTAGTTTTTGAAATCTGGCATAATGATACCAAACTATGCAGTTTGATAATTGAACTGTACAATAAAATGGATACCGTCTCTACTACTCTTCATGCTGAAAACTTCGTTACCATATGGAGTCTCACAAAACAAAGTCATCAATGACGGCGTTCCTCAAAAATGCAAGAAATATAACGCCTTCTTCACGAACGGAAGGAGTTAAATGTAGGCAGCTGATGCGCACAGAAACTGAGTACTGGTTTTCTCGTTATTTGGAGAGAGCATATTATGGTCACCCTATGAAGAATTTCCGTATTCTGATAGCCACACCAGTGAGCGTAAGTTACGCATAACAAGAGATAAGAGAATATTACTTGAACGTGATATCAAAAATGCGATAGAGCAATGTAAAACGTAATAAACACCAATACCATTAGAGACAGAGCAGTAACTGTGAGCAGATGTCTAAGGAAATGGAAAGAGATGGTGATTAGCAACCCACTCTTCTCGAATAAAATCCTGTGAGACAACTGATTTCTCACTTCGCGCCATGGTTCAGTGTAAAATTCACAGACTGTCTGAAGAAGCTGTCACGAAGTCAATGGCGCTATTCGATTACTATCTGTGGAACTCTAGCACTGACCCCCATGTGCCACGTTTCTCATCAGCTGGTCCGTACTCAGATACGGACTGTGAATGGAGTATACTTCATCTCGTACCGTATCTCACGTATATACGTCAAAGTTACTCATCTTAGTTTGGTCTCAGAAGTGACAGTGGTAAGGTACACTACTGGCCATTAAAATTGCTACACCAAGAAAAAATGCAGATGATAAACGGGTATTCATTGCACAAATATATTATATTAGAACTGACATGTAATTACATTTTCACGCAATTTGGGTGCATAGAACCTGAGAAATCAGTATCCAGAACAACCACCACTGGCCGTAATAACGGCCTTGATACGCCTGGGCATTGAGTCAAACAGAGCTTGGGTGGCGTGTACGGGAACAGCTGCCCATGCAGCTTCAACACGAAACCGCAGTTCATCAACAGTAGTGACTGGCGTATTGCGACGAGCCAGTTGCTCGGCCACCATTGACCAGACGTTTTCAATAGGTGAGAGATCTGGAGAATGTGCTGGCCAGGGCAGCAGTCGAACATTTTCTGGATCCAGAAAGGCTCGTACAGAACCTGCAACATGCGGTCGTGCATTATCCTGCTGAAATGTAGGGTTTCGCAGGGATCGAATGAAGGGTAGAGACACGGGTCATAACACATCTGAAATGTAACGTCCAATGTTCAAAGTGCCGTCAGTGCGAACAAGAGGTGACCGAGACGTGTAGCCAATGGAACCCCATACCATCAAGCCGGGTCATACGCCAGTATGGCGGTGACGAATACACGCTTCCAATGTGCGTTCACCGCGATGTCGCCAAACACGGATGCGACCATCATGATGCTGTAAACAGAACCCGGATTCATCCGAAAAAATGACGTTGTGCCATTCGTGCACCCAGATTCGTCGTTGAGTACACCATCGCAGGCGCTCCTGTCTGTGATGCAGCATCAAGGGTAACCGTAGCCATGGTCTCCGAGCTGATAGTCGATGCTGCTGCAAACGTCCCCATCTGTTGGCTCAGGGATCGAGATGTGGCTGCACGATCCGTTACAGCCATGTGGATAAGATGCCTGTTATCTCGACTGCTAGTGATACGAGGCCATTGGGACCCAGCACGGCGTTCTGTATTACCCTTCTGAAGCCACCGATTTCATATTCTGCTAACAGTCATTGGATCTCGACCAACGCGTGCAGCAATGTCGAGATACGATAAACCACAATCGGGATAGGCTACAATCCGACCTTTACCAAAGTCGGAAACGTGATGGTACGCATTTCTCCTCCTTACACGACGCATCTCAACAGCGTTTCACCAGGCAACGCCGGTCAACTGCTGTTTGTGTATGAGAAATCGGTTGGAAACTTTCGTCATGTCAACACGTTGTAGGTGTCGCCACCGGCGCCAACCTTGTGTGAATGCTCTGCAAAGCTAATCATTTGCATATCACAGCATCTTCTTCCTGTCGGTTAAATTTGGCAATTGTAGCACGTCATTTTCATGGTGTAGCAATTTTAATGGCCAGTAGTGTATTTGTCGGTTACGTCAGTTATATGAATGTATTCACTCATTTACTGGGTTTGAGTGATTTCTTACATACATTTACACCCTTTTGGTTGGGAGCGGGCGCGTGGCGCCGCCGCCGTAGCCACTTTCTGCTGCTGCCCGTGACGGGGACACCCCAGCCGAGGAGGTGGCGCTGTGGCTGGTGTGTGTGCAGTGCTACAGCGGCTTGCGCTAGCGGTGACTGGCTACCTCCCCCGCCGTCTCTCACCCTGGCCATGCCGGCATTTATTTATTTATTTTATTTGGCTTATGGGCTCATGGAATTAAATTTAAAAAGTGCATAAATTAGGTTGGTTTAAGAGAAAATGGTGTGAATCGGTACAAGCAGATACATTTATACGAGCGGGTACCCAAAAGGAAACGAACACATTTTTTAAGCTTAGTTATTCACATTTTAACCAAAAACCATCAATCCCCTACAGCGTGCTCTCCAACTGCACTAATACGCTAGTCTAATCTTTTATTCCATTTTTCAAAGCATTGTTTAAATTCATCTTTCGTGACACTAGCCAACGGCTCCGTCGTCGTTCTACACCAAAGCAACACCAAGAAAATGGTTTCCTTTCATGTTCGTTTTGACTCTGAGGGGAAAAAAATGTCGCATGGGGCAAGGACGGGTGAATGTGGGGGTGGAGGGTGGTTGAGGAACAGGTATCGTATCATTTTTGTCAAGAATTGTCATTCAGACAGGGCTGTGTGAGCAAGGGCAGTGTCATTATGACACCCGGCTGCCACAAACCAAGGTCGCTTCCTCCGCGCAGTGTCAGGCAATCTTTTCAAAACTTCCAAGTAGAAAACCTAGTTAACTGATCTTGCGAGGAAACTCTGAATGGATAAGTAGGAAACCTGGTTAACTGATCTTGCGGAGGAAACGCTGAATGGACGACTCCACTGGCATAAAAAAAACAATATAGAAAATCAGCACTGTCTTAATATTTGATTTCACCTGACGAGCTTTTTCGAGGCAGGGCGAATCTGAAGTCTTCCACTGGCTTGATTGTTGCTTTGATTCAGCATCGTAAGTACAGCGCAAGTTTCGTGGCCTGTATTGATTTTTGAAAAAAAAAAAAAGAAGAAGATTGTTGTACAATTTCGGAACTCTACTTTCAAAGCACAGCACCCTTCAAAGTGACCTTGTTTTTGGTCAGCACTCAGTAGTCATGGCATAAATTTGGCACCCACCGGTTTCATTCCCAAATCTTCTATCACAGTTCGCTGCACTTAACTCCAAGTCACTCGCGACAGCTCCACAATTTCTTCAGTGGTCCGTCGTCGATCTTCGTTGATGATTGCACGAATGTTTTCAACATTTCCATGTGTTCGGGCTGTGGAAGGACAACCAGAACGTGGTTCGTCATCAACTGACGTTTCAACATTTCTGAAATGGAGAAACCACTCAAAAACACTTGAGTTTTCTCCATAACACCAACCCTGTATGCTGTTTTTTACATTTCAAGGGTTTCTGTGCCACTTTTTCCTAGGAAAAAGCAGAATTTCACCGCCGCACGCTGTTCACGAAAATAAGCCATTGCAAAAACGACAATCACACATAACAGTTGTCAGTAAAACTCGGCCGAAACTGGTCCTGACCTTAATCGACGGAACTCTGCTTACTGACTCTGAAGTCGGCCGGTGTGGTCGAGCGGCTCTAGGCGCTTCAGTCTGGAACTTCGCGGCTGCTACGGTCGCAGGTTCGAATCATGCCTCGGGCATGGATGTGTGTGATGTCCTTACGTTAGATAGGTTTAAGTAGTTCTAAGTTCTAGGGGACTGATGACCTCAGTAGTTAAGTCCCATAGTGCTCAGAGACATTTGAACCATTTTTTACTGACTCTGGAAACTTCGCTCTATGCGCTCGTAGAGGCAAAAACACGGTAATACAAAAGTTCTATTTACCAAATAATTAGTTAGGGTTCTTTCTGGTGCCCCCTTGTATATATCTATGCATACCTGCCAACTTTTGAAAAGGGCTATCAGTACAACTCAGGCGCGAAAAAATCTGACGATTTTCACCATACACCGGATTGACGGAAATAATAATACTTCTGGGTTACAAATACGATAATTCGTGCTTTAAACAGGACATTTCAGTGAAATCACATCTACTTACATCATAGGCCAATGATTTGTAGATGAACGTAACAATCAAGAAGAAATCCATGTTAAACAGCAGGAGACGTTGTGAATATTGGTTTGGAGCATACATACCAGCACTTCCTTGGTAAATTACGCAAATATGCGACAGCTGAAAAAGGGTTTACACAATAAACCTTGTTCATCGAAACACAGGCAAGAAATAATATAATACACACTGCAAATCACATGCTAGTTCGACTTTAAAGTCATAGTTGCAACATTTTTAGCCACCTTCAAAAAGTCTTGAGAAAATGTTTTGTCATAACAGGGACCAGAGCTCCTGGTCTTCAAAACAGAAATAGACTACAGAGATTCATTGGACATTGATGATCTGAACTCTGTTCTATTTTCCTTCACAAGGCTGAAAACATGTTCACGTTCTGCATTGATATGGGGTATTGTGAGAATAGAGAGCATTATTCTAGAAATTCTGTTATGCTTAAGAAGTCCATCGGCTCCACGAGTTCTTGATATTTGTACCCAACTGGAATCACTTGTAGCATATTGATTTGCAGCCAGTGTAGCATCTACCTGAAGAACTGTGAAATGTCTCTGAAGCTCATTTGCCGCCTAATCTGTACTTTGATTCTCTTCCTTGCGTAACTTGATAGGTAACTTTTCCAAGAAGGAACAAATGGAAGAAAACTGTGAATATTCAATTTCGTCTAACCTAGCAACTTGAGCACGCTTTAACACATCATCCTTGAGTGAAAAATTATTGATGATGTCGTCACAGGGAGTACAAAACTTGTTTCTCACTGATGAAAAAAAGGGATTTGTCTGTATCCTGGAGATAACTCTCTATGTTCGAAGCCTGAAAGCCAATAACTAACTCATCATCACTTCTTTCATTTTGAATCATGTTCTACTTCAAGTAATGAGGAGCTTTTGACAATTTTGGGCTTAATAAAATTGGTGAACAACTGGTTTAGCAAATCCATCAGAAGTTCTAATAAAAAGTGAACTTGTGGGGAAGAAGTCTGAGGGGCAACATTCAATTTGTAAAATACATGAATAATCACATGAAGGGAAGTGCAAAAGCCCTTGTTCAAGTTTGAGGACAGGAATATAAACAATTTTTCCTCACGCGTTGTAGCTGAGGTCTTACTGTTTAGGATGGGTTTGTCACATTTGGAAGAATATGCTGTTCATTTAGGGGTATGTGTAGTAGCAGGATCAAGAATTCTCTCGTCCTGTTCCTCTTCTTGTTCAGCTCTAGGTGTTGTGAAAGATGTCTAGCTTGTGGAAATGTTTTGTGTACATCATAGTACTTCGTCCTTGAAGGAAAGAAGATGCGAGTCCCACTGGTCCAGAAGTCTATCCAAACAGCTGCCTAAAGGTAACCACCTAGTATGTACATGCTTTTGAATTTTCCTTCCCTCTTCATTCTGCAAATTCTGAAATTTCTGAAGGCGTTCTTTTCTTTTGACACTCTTCTCTAAGAAATAAAATATATCAACAAAGATCTCATCCAATTTAATCTTCGAACATCTTTTGCAGCTGCTAGATTAATCAGGTGGCACATGCAACCTATGATGTCAATACCTGGTTTAACTTCCTTCAGAACTGCTGAAACCCCGCTTGTCAGAGCGGAAAGTCACACAGTTTTCAGTTGATGTGTTATGAGAATTCAGCTGTGATAATATCAGGTTACCAATGTTTCGTCCTGTTGAGTCCCCGTCTAACGCTGGTATGAATAGCACAGTGCTCGATAATTTTTCCCGCCGAGTACCACAATAACAGGAGACAGATGGTTTTCGTATCATTGCTTCCATCCGTTGCCAAAGAAAGCACTTAACAACTTCAGATGATGCATTTTTTGCCATTTTATTTACAATGCATGTCGTTTTTGTGCGACCACAGCTATACTTCTTTGCATTTCCTGATGTGGGAAACAACTTCTTAAATCAAGCACCAGCAATACAAGCCGCACACTTAAGGGCACATAGAGTTCCACCAAAAAGAAAGTAAACAAACACCCGGCCCTAATTACGTTACTGTCAACGTTTCCAGACTTGGCAAAAAGGTGTTGATTTGTTGACTTCCTTCGAAGGATGTAGGTTGCAGTAGGTACTGGGAGATGAAGAAGCTTGCACAGGATAGAGTAGCATGGAGAGCTGCATCAAACCAGTCTCAGGACTGAAGACCACAACAACAACAACGTGTTTACCGCACTTCACATGATTACTTAAATCGTTTTTTCCACCATGTGCAATATTATTATCCCACCCACATACCGCGCAAAAGACAAATTTTTCTCCCTTTCTTGATTTTAGTGTGCACTGAAAATTAACAGACTATGAATCTTTAAATATCTGGAAGTACTGTTTCTTATTGGATTTACTCATATTCTACAATAGGAATGCAGCGTATGAAAATATCCGAGAATAAATATTTCGATATGTACTGAAACATCGAAAGGAACGTGGATCACTGAACGTCACATAAAATTATAACATAAATACTGAAGGTAGTCAAACACCTCACTGAAACACGTCAAAGGACGCGAGGTCTTAAACCATTAAATGAACACGACGTTAAAAAAGAAAATGCACGTGGTAAAAAACACATACACACTTGGAACGAATATAATTAGTCCACACGTGGACAAAGAATGTGGATTAAATCACAACAAGTGAACGGAGCAGAGCCTGTCGACACGTAAGATTCACATGAAAGAATTGTTATCTCTGCTTTAAATTCAATTCCAATGACGACATAAACGTCACACGGTTAAAAGTACCAGTAATATTAAAGAATGTGTTATCGACTATCGTCGACTTGCCTTCATCCCACCCAAGCAATCGATTGTACGTAAGTGGGGATTATCGATTGTTAACGTTTCCAATTTTTGTCCGCGAAGTCGTAAAATGACGCCGTCCATACGTAAAACCGTAAAATGCTGCAATTTCCGTAAGTTTTACGGATAGACCGTAAAAGTTGGCAGGTTTGATCGTAAACAAAGCTGGAGAACCGGCAGTAGAAAAAAAAAAATTGAGAGATCCATTTTTCCACCATAACTTGGTATTCAAAGGCTCCTACCAGTTAATTACTGCAAGTCTAAAAAGTCTGTCCAGGTACTCACGACGCCGGCCGGAATGGCCGAGCGGTTCTAGGCGCTTCAGTCTGGAACCGCGCGACCGCTACGGTTGCAGGTTCGAATCCTGCCGCGGGCATGGTTGAGTGTGATGTCCTTAGGTTAGTTAGGTTTAAGTAGTTCTACGTTCTAGTGGACTGATGACCTCAGATGTTAAGTCCCATAGTGCTCAGAGCCATTTGAACCAGGTACTCACGAATTTTCTTTTTGGGCAGTCGTGCAAAATATGCTCCAGTATTTGTTCCAATGTCCCGCAGTGGCATTGGTCGTCATCGATAATTCCCCACGTGTGTTGCGCTACCTTTGGCCTCGGCGTGGCCAGTTCTGATACGATTAATAGAGCTCCATATTTTTCTTGTCTGTTTCGCACGCGGGGGTTGGATGGTCGGATCTATTATGCTGCCTGACTTCTTATGACCATGGAAGGAGGTCCACTGATTTCTCCAGTCATCTCTTACAAGGGGAGACCACCTTTAGTAGGCCATTAAAACAACATAATGTGCAAGTAGTAATGTGCACTACTCTGGCAATTGTGAGAAAATCGCAAGAGAAGTTTTACGCGTCTATGTATCTGCGCGAAGGTATCGGTCGTGAGAAATTATTGTGGTCAAGTGGTTAGCGCTTGGGCCCCTCAAGAGGGTGATGGACAAGGCTATGTTTAGAATCCCGCTACAGGGAGTCACCTTCATTTTTGTAGTACAAGTGTAAATTTTGTGATATTCAAAAAATTTTCACCTACGCTATTCGTTATAGCTACATTAGCAAGATTTCACGGCTATGTAAGTTAACTGCCAAATGGGGCCTGCCTCTGTGTCTGCAGTTCGAAGCTTCGAGGTGCAAAGGATTTCCTAACACCTTACCAGGATTCGGCAAATCATGACAGGCATACATTTTCAAGGAAAGCTCTATGCGTTTCTTCGTTTACTTGTCGACTGTTATAAATACGTGTTTTTTTAAAAATTATATTACCTCTCAAATGTCACACAAATTTAAACAATATGACGAGTCATGAAAAAAAATATTACGACGCTCGAACGCTAAATGCTTTATTTTATTCATAGGGTAAAGGAATAGAAGGAATGGTCTCTCTTGTCCTTGAGTTGTTTCTTTATCTCTTTTTCGAAAACGAGATCAACTTGTTCGTTTATTTATTGTAACGTTATTTGGGAAGGTGTTATGTCTGATTCCTGATTTGGGATGACTGTTGCTCCACCTAGTTTCCTTAGGAGGGACAGTGCTTTCCTACCGCTGTTAGTAAAATCTAGATTTTCCGTAGTTTCTATCCACCTTTTCTAGTGCGATTCATTAATAGATTGTAAGAGCCTTTCTCTCAGGCCTGGGTTCCCCGTTCTTTGAAATTCTCTATGTAGGTATTCTGCCTCCGTGTTCCAACAGGGAGTGTATTCTTTCCTATTACCTCGTGGAATATGTCGTTTTGCTGTTGCTGTCACCATTCCAGCAAATCTGTTGTAGTTGGATACTCTAGGTGTTACCAAGTGTATGTTTCAGTCAATTTCTTTCCGATACGATTCCCAGTCTGCTTTCCTCAAATTCCAGTGTGGTTTTAGGGCTGTTCGTATACAGGGAACTTGTATGCCAAAATTTATAACGACTGATCCATGTTGGGAATGTGGGAACCCACGTCGGAAATTCATCCAATTAGGTTCAAATGGCTCTGAGCACTATGGGACTTAACATCTGAGGTCATCAGTCCCCTATAACATAGAACTACTTAAACCGAACTAACCTAAGGACATCACACACATCCATGCCCGAGGCAGGATTCGAACCTGCGACCGTAGCGGTCGCGCTGTTCCAGACTGAAGCGCCTAGAACTTCTCGGCCACATTGGCCGGCTCCAATTAGGTAATGAGCCTCAAGGGGCGATCTGTAATAACACGTTATAGAAGATGATCTTCTTTGCCAAGATCGACAATAATAACCTTTACTCTCGACAACCAATTTCAGGGATCGATGATAGCATCTTCAGATTTGGAAAGCATTTATAAAATGGACTGTATACAAAAAATTGTAATATGCGACATGAGATACAATGTAAAACATAAGACCAAGAATACAACAAGCCTCAAGGGACAGGTTATTCCCTGTTTTTTAAAGGAGCTGTAAAAGTAGTCTTTCTCAGTATTTGGCAGGTACGTAACAGAGTAGAAAACTGATGCCTCGGTATGTCATAGTTAAAACAACTACATATACAGTTATTTACCACATACATTAGTTTTGTGTCACTCACGACAGATCACAGCGTTGCAGCCACGGCACCGTTAGACTGGCAGGCGGTGGCCAGTAAAGGAAGGACGTTGATATTGAACTGACAGGTGCCACTAGTGTCACATGTGTATTCTTTCTTAAAATAATTTATGAGATTAGATTACAGTGCGCTAGCTAAAACGTGGATGAAAATAAATATAACCACTTGTTTACAAAATTGTTGCCAACAATTAATTAATAGCACTCTGTCTTCAGGCCACAAGCGGCCCATCGGGACCATCCGACCGCCGACTCATCCTCAGCTAAGAATGTGGATAGGAGGGGCGTGTGGTCAGCACACCGCTCTCCTGGTCGTTACGATGGTTTTCTTTGACCGGAGCCACTACTATTTGGTCGAGTAGCTCCTCAATTGGCATCACGAGGCTGAGTGCACCCCGAAAAATGCCAACAAAGCATGGTGGTCCAGATGGTCACCCATCCGAGCGCCGGCCACGCCCGACAGCGCTTAACTTCGGTGATTTGACGGGAACCGGTGTATCCACTGCGGCAAGGCCGTTGCGCCGCAACAGTTCAGGCAGGCACAAACAATTATTCTTATTACTTTAATTAGGCAATGTGCACTATGTGATCAAAAGTATTCGGACACCCCCAAAAACATACGGTTTTTCATATTAGGTGCATTGTGCTGCCACCTATTGCCAGGTACTCCACATCAGCGACCTCAGTAGTCATTAGACATCGTGAGAGAGCAGAATGCAGCGCTCCGCGTCACTAACGGTCTTCGAAAGTGGTCTAGTGATAGGGTGTCACTTGTGTCATACGTCTCTACGCGAGATTTCAGCACTAATAAACATCCCTAGGTCCACTGTTTCCGATGTGATAGTGAAGTGGAAACGTACAGCACAAAAGCGTACAGGCCGACCTCGTCTGTTGACTGAAAGAGACTGCGGACAGTTGAAGATAATCGTAATGTGTAATAGGCAGACATCTCTCCAGACTATCACACAGAAATTCCAAACTGCATCAGGATCCACTACAAGTACTATGACAATTAGGTGGGAGGTGAGAAAACTTGGATTTTATAGTCGAGTGGCTGCTCATAAGCCATACATCACGCCGGTAAATGCCGAACGACGCCTCACTTGGTGTAAGGAACCTAAACATTGGACGATTGAATAGTGGAAAAACGTTGTGTGGAGTGACGAATCATAGTACACCATGTGGCGATCCGATGGCAGAGTATGTGTATGGCGAATGCCCGGCGAACGTCATTTGCGGGCGTGTGTAGTGCCAACAGTAAAGTTTGGAGGCGGTGGTGTTACGGTGTGGTCATGTTTTTCATGGAGGGGGCTTGCACCCCTTGTTTTGCCTGGCACTATCACAGCACAGGACTACACTGATGTTTTAAGCACCTTCTTGCTTCCCGCTGTTGAAGAGCAATTGGGGGATGGCGATTGCATCTTTCAACGCGATCGATCACCTGTTCATAATGCACAGCCTGTGGCGGAGTAGTTACACGACAATAACATCCCTGTCATGAACTGGCTTGCACAGAGTCCTGACCTGAATCCTATAGAATAGCTTAGGGATGTTTTGGGATGCCGACTTCCTGCCAGGCCTCACTGACCGTCATCGATACCTCCCCTCAATGCAGCACTCCGTGAAGAATGGGCTATCATTCCCCAAGAAAACTTCCAGCACCTGATTGAACGTTTGCTTGCGAGAGTGGAAGCTGTCATCAAGGTTACGGGTGGACCAATACCATACTGAATTCCAGCATTACCGATGGAGGGCGTCTCGAACTTGTAAATCATTTTCAGCCAGGTGTCAGCATACTTTCAATCGCATAGTGTACCTACATAAAAGCTGACTGTCTATTAGGTGCAGGTACCGCAGACTGATATACACTAGATTACTTCAGGCGGGATTTAGAGTTTACAAAATCCACAGGCACACGTACAAAGCCATTAAAATAATTAAAAAATATTTTGGTTTACAAATCTTAAAAAAGGAGGGGTAAAAAACTGCAATCTAGGCTTCTGCAGTGTCATTAAAGTTTCAGTGTAAGCTGTGATTACATCCAAAGTAATGACTGTGTACTCAAATGATAACATTGCAAAAAGTTTCATTACAAAATGCGGAAATATAATTTTAAGCAGCGCTTACACAAAGTCATTTTGGTAATCTGGGTTTCTACTATGTTGTTTAAGTAGCAATTTAAGGTGTGGTTACATCCAAAGTAAAGACAATGTACTTAACGGCTTTGTACCTGTGACTATGGTTTTTGTAAACTTTTAAATCCTGTCTTAAATAATCTATTTTACATGTTTGCGGTAACTGTACCAAATATATGGTCAGTTTTTACATAGGTTCACTCTGTAACTAACGCTATAAGAATAATTTTTAGAGTCTGCCTTAGTTAATTGTTGCCAATAACTTTGAAAACATGTGGTTTGATTTATTTTCGTTCAAGTTTTAGCTAGTACACTGTATTTTAATCACAAAAAAATATTTCAAGATAGAATATACGTCTTACGCTACCGACAGCTGTCGGAACAAGTGTCAGCGTCCTACCTTTACTGGTCATCGCCTGCCCTGGGTGATGTGCTGTACAGTGGGGGCCGTTACTGAATGAATGTAATATTATAAAAAATTTAATTTTTTATATTTCAATTGATGTTCGCCAGTGCCTTCTGCCTGGCGGCTAGTTTCAGCTCGTAAGTCACGTTGCAATATACCGGATAGAACCACTTCGAAACTCACGTGTTGAACCATCAGCAGCTAAACTCACGTGTTGCTGACGGGGTAACGCTACCGAACCTCGCGTCTACGACTTGGCTGTCCAGTAGGGAGGTTTGGAGGTGGTCACGTGGGGGTGGAGCCGCGGCCAGCCGATGGGAGCGGACACGCCGTCCGCTGTCTTCTGCTGGCAGTTTCCGACCTGGTTAGACGCTCTCATCTCCTGCTCTCTTGGGCAGCAACCCATTCAGTTTCGGCGGCTTCTCTAGGCCTGCCTTCAACCACTTTTTACTGAAATAAATCATCATGTCTATCATAAAATGTTTAACTTCATCACTTCAACAGGTGCCTACTGCTCTCCCTTCCTCGCCAATCCTGACTCATTAACAGTGCTCTGTTGTGAGTGACATAAGACTAACGTATGTGACCAATAACAGAGTATATAGCTGTTTTAGCTCTGACAAAAAAAATGTTCAAATGTGCGTGAAATCTTATGGGACTTAACTGCTAAGGTCATCAGTCCCTACGCTTACACACTACTTAGCCTAAATTATTCTAAGGACAAATACACACACACACTCATGCCCGATGGAGGTCTCGAACCTCCGCCGGGACCAGCCGCACAGTCCATGACTGCAGCGCCTTTTTTTTTATTATTTCAGAGAGAAGAGGCTACAAAAATCCCTTGCGCCAGCTCGCCTCGATCCACAGACACTGCAGTCATTCAATGCACGCTACCGCTTTTTTTATGAACCAGTCAACCATAAAATGCAATAATTTATCAATCTATCACGCTGCCGATTCCGCTTTTTTTTTAAACACTTATTGAAGGCAATCAATTAAAATAAAACAAAAGAAGTCATTTCGACGAAAACAAAAGGGTGAAATCAGAAAAACATATAGGAAGGAATGGGGTGTCAATTTTAACGTTCCCACAGATTCTTTCTTCCACCCCTTCTACATCGTGGAGCATCTAAATCCATAGAAGTGTCCACAAAAATGAAAAATAAAATAAAAAATAAAAAAGGGGCCGAGGCAACTCATCCAACGCCTCGTCGATGAGAAACAAGATACAACATATTAGAAGAAAATTCACGATAACGGGGCATCCGGAGCCACGTCCAATGTGCGGCTGCCATATTGTAGGAAAAGGCACACGGATCAGCGTCATATCCACTCACCATCACGTTGTGGACATAGTGGCCAACAAGCCACATGACGGTATTGTTCTTCGATCGAGGAAAGAAGGTTGAATCGGGACGCTCGAGAATGTCCCCCGAGATAGCCGCCTCCGATGTCCTGAGGAGAAAAGCCAGTTGTCGGCGAAGCCATCTCCAATGGTCCTGACCGCAGGAAATCAACCGATGAGATAATATATCAGTTTCATGGCAACGATTACAGCGATCCGTTACACTGAGGCCAATACGAAAAAATCGCACGTTGGTAGGTACAATATCATGAACAACTTGGTACCACCAGGACGCCACCTCCATCGGGAAAATCGGGAGGCTGGTGTTAGACCAAACAATGTTCCAGTTCGTTTCTGGCGACAGGGCTTCCACAGAGGGAAGACTATAAGGAACTGGCCAGCGGCTTAACAGCATTTTTAGGGAGAGATTCGCTTGGGGAAGGATATTTACTCCTAAATGACTGACCTCAAGAAAAAATTCCCTGACGTGCCGTAATTTATAACTAATCCTACCAATATCTACTGGAGGTGTTAAGCTCGCCGGTCGGATACAGTCACAAAGGCGAGCTGTAAGTGACTGGGGGGCGCGTTGACACGTTAACACGGTGCGACGGATGAATAAGGCAGACGCCTTAACCCGAATGTCAGGGAGGCCCAAACCAAGCGGGGCCGCGCCATGGTCCCATAACGCACGCGAAATACAGAGTGGCGCCAGATAAACCTGCCAGTTAAACTTTGCAGCTTGCGGGATACCATCGCAAGAAGTGGAAAGATTTGTGCAATAAAATAAGCCTTACTTAATACATGCCTTTCCATGGCCCGAACCTTATGAAGAAGTGAGAGGGAGCGACGCTCGTGTTCAATGATTGCACCCTGAATCTTATCCGTGACAGACTTCCAGTTTATCGTAGTCATCTTTAGCGGACAGCTGTCAATTATAACACCCAACGATCGATATCGGGTGACCTTCGAAGCCCATGGAATTTCAACAGCGTCAAATCCTCGCAAACTGAGTAAACGACATTTCTGGTCATTAACCCGCGCTCCCGTAGGACGACGAAAGGCATCCAAAACTTCCTTCAGCAGTGGTATATCATCATGGGTACGGAGAAGAACCATAACGTCATCAGCATATGCAGGAACGGTAAACCTTTCTCCCAGCAGCGACCAGCCACTCAAAGGAGTAGCTATAGTTCGAAATAATGGTTCCAGAAACAGCACGTAGAGCGACATTGATAATGGACTCCCTTGAAGGACGCCCTGACACACCGCGATGGGAGAAGTAAGACGGCCATTTACGTCAATGGACGCCCGAATACCAGTGATTAAAGAGCTAAGCAGCCGTCGTGCTGCATTGTTAAAACCAACAGTCCTCAATACTCGCATAAGGAATCCATAATTGACGCGGTCGAACGCTTGGTGAAAATCAATGAAAAGTAAAGCGCTTGGCACGGGAATGATGGAAGCAATCTAAATTAAGTCTCGACATTCAGCAACGGGAGTCAAGAGAGTACGACCTGGAAGACAACTTTGATGACTCGCGATGATGGTAGTCAACAATACCGATAGTCGGCTATTGACCGCTCGCGCCACTATTTTATAATCATAGTTGAAGAGGGTTATTGGACGGACCTGATCCACACGCAAAAGTCCCGGCTTTTTGGGAATTAGGGCTATTTTAGCAACCTTAAAGCTGGGAGGAAGAAGGCCTCCCTGGAACACTTCATTCACCATGGAAGTTATCGTATCTCATATTAAGGGCCAAAATCGAATATAAAATTCTTTGGGAAGGCCATCGGGGCCAGGTGATTTGTGGGAGGGAGAACGAGCCACAATATCAAGTATATCATCGCGATGGAATACAGAGAAAAACTTTTCCAGGAGAGCTGGTGTAACAACACGATCAAGGAGGGAAGTGAAATCAACAGGCGGTGGACCGTCCGAATCCACTTCAGCATAAAGCTCAGAATAGTATTGGTAAAGTTCACACATGATATCCAATTGGGAGGACCACTCACGCCCATCTAGAGAACGAATGGTAGAAAGACACGTCCTTTGAGATCGCGTGTGAAGCCGGAGAAGATGATAGAGAGAGGTCAACTCATCCTGTACGATTGAACGAGGATGGGAACGCAGTCGGACCCCATCCATTTGCCTGCGTTTGAGTTGGAGAAGTTTTGCCTTCACACGGTGGACGTCGACGACCCTCAATGGAGCATCACGAGCATTATCGTAAAGATCGCGAAGGACTACGTAATAAAATTCCCTAGTGCGCCTTATTTCAGCCGCCTTTTCAGCGCTAAAATGCTTGAGTGTGTTTCGAATCTGGGATTTAGCAAGGGTAACCCATCATTCGAGAAGTGAGGAATAACGCGTCTGGGACTGGGCTGTCCGCTGACATACGTCTGCGATGATACCTTACAGAGAGGGGTCCGTGAGATGTAGAGTGTTTAACTTCCATAAAGAGCGCGAGAGATGGACCTGCTGCAGGACGTGGTTAAAAGTCATTGTAACAACACAGTGATCAGTGAAACTGGCAGGAATGAAATGAAATGAAATGAGCGTTTGGCGTCATTGGCCGGGAGGCCCCTCGCGGGGCAGGTCCGGCCGCCTTGGCGCAGGTCTTATTACATTCGGCGCCACATTGGGCGACCTGCACGCCGGATGGGGATGAAATGATGATGAACACAACACAACACCCAGTCCCTGAGCGGAGAAAATCTCCGACCCAGCCGGGAATCGAACCCGGGCCCGGAGGACGGCAATCCGTCACGCTGACCACTCAGCTACTGGGGCGGACACTGGCAGGAATGACATCAATCGATAGAAGCTGACCATATATGGGGGCAGACAATTAAAAGCAGTCCAATCGGCTACTTGAAGTAGCTGTAAAAAACGTAAACCGCGCCAGTGTAGGATATCTGCAAACCCAAGCAACCTGGAGATGCAAGGCCGTCACCAAATCATTAAGTTCACGACAAAATGTATAATTGAGGGTCTGATCAACACCGCGTAAGACGCAGTTAAAATCGTCCCCCAACAAAACCTTGCGCTGGTCCCGTCGGAGTAAATAAACAACTTCATCCTATAGAACCGCGCACGATCGGATGAACGACCGGATCCAGACGGAGCGCAAAGAAAAATTAAAGCGAGGTCATAAAAACTACAGCCTATACCGCGACCATTATCTAGCGTTTCGAAGTCCGTCAGCGGGATTCCATCTCGATAAAGCAAAGCCATACCGGTAGAATTTTCAGGCGCGACATTGAAAAACATAGAACATCCAGGAAGACAAAACACATCAAATAATACCTCTTGTAAACACACGATATCACCTTGGGAATCGTAAATAAACTGGCGTAAAGCAGCAAGCCGTAATTGGGAACGTATCCTATTAACGTTGAGGGTTAGAAATGTATACGCCTGCATCCGTTAACACATGTAAGGTCAATACAACAACATTAAGGGAAAAGCACTATCACGTCCGTCTCTCCCCGACGTCCGGAGACGGGAATAAGAAGGTATTTAGCTAGTCCTCCCCACCTGAAGCCGAGGAATCCTCGCTTTTCTTTCTACGACGCGCCGCGGCACGGGCAGGTTGAAAACGCTGTTTCACTCCACTCCGTGAAAACATACACTCTTGATGTGGAGGGGTTGGCGGCACGTCAAGCTCCGATTTGACAGAGGAGCCATCGTCACCGCACTTATCGGAAATCAGGGAAGACAACTCAGACGACCGACAGCAACATCAGGTACAGAAGAGACAGGTAATGAATGCAGTGCCTGTGTCAGGTGGCATCTCCTGAACATCAGGAAAAGAACCCGTAGAATCCTGTTGCTCGACCGTCTCAGCGTGGAGGAGGGGTGGTACTGCACTAGAACACTGTAAAGGTTGGCCAGAAGGCGACGTCTGTGGGGGGACAACGGAACCCATGGGAACCGTCACGCCAACGAGAGAAGTTGGGGACGCAGATTGAACGCACATTTCAACATCAACAGAAGCAGCTACATCCTTTCTGGTAGTACTGGAATCACAATTAACATCAGTACACAACGCATTACCGCCAGAAGGTGCACCCTCTGTCAACGCCGTGTCAGAAGAACGAGACTGGAGTGGGGCGTCCTCGAAATCTGCACCGTCCTCAGTCCGCCGGCGTTTGACGTGCGCTGCAGGAGCCGTTGTCCCATCATGGACAGAAGCCGCACTGGTACGCGTCAGTAACCGTGGAAATTCGCGAGGAGTAGGGGGTAATGTTGCCCCTACATCACTTAAAGCTGGAGACTGACTGACAGCTGACTGCGAAGTTACTATGTCTGCTAACGTTGAAGGAAGACGTTTTTGATAAGACGACGTCAGAACAGTAGTATCGCGCGGGCAGTCAGCTCTGAGATGACCGCTTTCGTTACAGAGAAAACAAGTTCCTTCTTGCCCTGTATACGTAACGTGGATGCGGTAACCACAAACAGTTAAGTGGGAAGGAATATTCTTCTTAACGCACATGTCCACAGTCCGGATACTGTACTGTCTGCCATCGGATTCCCCTAAATGGCAGGCAGCACCGCATAACAGCCACGCTATGAGGGAAACAAACCAACAGCCAAACAGGCGAAGACATCAGGTAAACACGACGAAGATTCCAGTCGATTAATAGGAACCTTTCCTTGCAGAGGTCGCCGCGACATACCTGGCCACGGATTCCTACGCCGGGTTTCTATTGGCTCCAGTTCACTATATAGGCCCGGCCGGTCGAAGGCAGACCAGTCTTCGTCCGCTGCTAATGGCAACCGCTGTAGCAGAGTCTCCGAGAAGATATCACCGAAGCCGCTGTACTGCACCGCCGATCGAAGTACCAGCCGACCGAGAGGAACCACATCTCCGGCTAGATCGACGGACGTCTACATCTATTGTACAGCCAGCTATTGTATTGTAGAAGAAGTTACGTTCAATAAACTGTTGGAGAACACAACAGATAACACTGGAGGCGATGTTGTGCTGACCAGCGTTCCCATCGAATATGCCGTATTACTCCAAACGGAAGCAACGCTGTTTTAAGAAATGAATCGTCCACTTCAGGAGGAAGGTTATAAATTCCAACCGGAGTATACTCGAGTGCCGCATTTTCACGGAGGACTTGACTAACAGAACCATCGCGATGTGTAAACAACACTTTAGAAACAACCCGGAGAGAAGTCTATTTCTTGAACGGGATTATAAAACTTCACAGAGAATACATACAAATCAGAATCAAAGTAAGCAGTATCTCCCTGATCAGGTGCAACACGGATAACATCAGCCAACCAATCGTGAATTTCTAAGGAGCCTGACATGAACAGTAGCTCGACGAGGAACAGATTTAGGAGACTCGACAGATACCATGGCGCGGGCAGGAAACACCGCCGCGAAGAGGAGAACGACGACAAACTCCGCTACGCAACTACGATGTGACTCCAGCCGATACACCAACAAGACGGAGTAGCTTCGACACAAGCGGCGCTGCGGCACAGGCGGAAGTTAACGACAACCTGCTCGTTTGACGTGCAAGGCGGCACTACGCCTTAGACCGCACGGCTAGCTCTGACAGGCCAGTGCATCAGTCTCCAAGTCTGTTGCGTACCTGTCAATTGCATGAGAAAGAGTACTTTTACGGTTATTTTAAGAAACATGCAATAACCCGTCCGTTGAGTTATGTTGTATTTGTGTTTTTTTTTGTTATATATTGTACCTGATATATATTACAACCGTTTTGTATATAGACACACTGTATAAATGCTTTCCAGAGCTGAAGATGTAACAGTATCAACCGAAATCGGTTATCTGAATGAAGCTTATTATTAGCGATCTTGGCAAATAAGTTGATCTCCTCTAATGTACTGTAGATCTGGGTTTGTTTCGTTTTGCCATCTTGCTGGCCGAAACACGTTTAGATCTTTAACATCGTAGACAAGGCTTAGGCCATTTTATTCCATCCAGTTCAGTAATATCTCACCGTTTGCGTCGTTTGAGGCATAACCTCCAGTTAGTATGATGGCAGCTGAAGTCCCCAATATAAATCGCTTGGTGCTGTAAAGTTGGCAATGATGGGTTTGACCAGTCAGTGTTAAGTAGTTTGTAAATGGAAATTACTCTTAGCCCTGATTATTGAACGGAGACAGACTCGATGTCGTGTTCTCTATTAATGTCAATATCTTTTATATGAGGCCTGTCTAATAAGTATCCGACCTTTGGCCAGAAAACATATTTCGAATGCTTGACGGGGTTGGGACCCTAATCTCCTTTAAAGTAGGCCCCTTGTTCTTGCACACACTTAGCCCACCGACCCTTCCACTGCCAGAAACACCTCTGGAATTCTTCTTTTGGAATGGTGTTCAGCTCCGTCGTCGTGTTCCGCATTATCTCTTCTCTACTCTCAACACGGGATCCTTTCAGTGGCATATTCAATTCTGGAAACAACAAGAAGTCACAAGGACCCATGTCTGGAGATAAGTGAGGTTAACGAAAGGATGTAATTCCGTGTTTGGCCAAGAAAGTTTGGATCAAGTGGGGGGGGGGGGGGCGTTGTCGTGATACAGTTGCCAGTTTTTCGCCGTCCACATATCTTGTCTTTTGCACCCAACTGCGTCACGGAGTCGCTGGAGAACATCTTGATAGTACTCCTTTGTCACTGTTTGTCCTTCCGGTGCGTATTCGTGATGCACAATTCCACGGACATCAAAGAAGACAGTCAGCCTCACCTTTTGCTTCACACTTGCCGCACTTTGTTCGGCCTTGGAGACTCGGGATGCTTCCATTGCGACGACTGTCTTTTTCTTTCTGAGTGGTACCTGTACACCCATGACTCATCTCCAGTCATCACGGTGTTCAGAATCGCAGGATCGGTGTTGGTGGTGTCCAGAAGGTCCTGTGCAACGTCAAAACTGAGGTCTTTTTGTTACAGCGACAACAACTTGGGCACGAATTACACAGCCACTCGGTGCATGTTCAAATTATCACCCAAAATTGCGTGTGCAGAATCTTTATTCACTCCAACCTCTTGGGCAACCTCTCGCACGGTCAAACGACGATCTGCCATCACCAAATTTTGCAGCCTCTCAACAACAGCTGAACTCCGAGCAGTTTGGGGCCTGCCAGAACGCTGGTCACTCTCCGCTGATGTGCGGCCGTTTTTGAATCGGTTGAACCACTCCTTAATTTGTGTTACACCCATGGCATCTTCTCCAAACACCTGCTGAATCTTACTCATTGTTTCGCTTTGAGAATCACCAAGCTTTTGACAAAATTTGATTCAGTATCTTTGCTCAACACGTTCAGCCACCTTGAGAGAATCGGTAATCCGACGAACACGTTGTGTAACACCTCACTCAGCGACCGACAGGCAGTGACTGACGCGCTGGAAGGTGGGGACAAAATTCACGCATGAGCATAAAGGTCTCTTCCTTTACTGTGTACAGTGGCGCCGCGCTACCGTCTCTGTTTTGCGTGGGAAAATCAAACGGCGGATACTTGTTAGACAGACGTCGTATTGACAATATTGTTGCGAAGGTACATTGTGGAGCTGTGAGATTTTGAGGCTGTGCTTCCAACGACTTTATATCCAGAAAACTTTTCAGTGGGAGCTGTTCCACGTCCGGTATGTGCGTTTCCTGAATTGCGATAAAGTTAATCTTGTTTGCTTCAGCAATTCCACTCTGTTGTACTTCTTTGTCTCGGCAGAGGCCTTCATTGTTACGTTGCAGGACTCAGATTTGTGGTCCTTTTTCCTTCGTCTGTGAGTTCCTATAAGAATTAATTTTGTTGTACTTTGTATAATTGTGGTTCTTACAGTGATGATCACCTTTGATTCGGCTGCCATGTTTGTAGACTTTTTGCCACTTTGAATAAACAGATAGCCGGTGGCCGAGCGGTTCTAGGCGCTTCAGTCCGGAACCGCGCGACTGCTACTGTCGCAGGTTCGAATCCTGCCTCGGGCATGGATGTGTGTGATGTTCTTAGGTTAGTTAGGTTTAAGTAGATCTAAGTTCTAGTGGACTGATGACGTCAGATGTTAAGTCCCATAGTGCACAGAGCCATTTGAACCATTTGAATAAACAGAGCGTTGTCCATGGTGGTCCATCGTGGAGGTTATCTACATGTCACACTAGCACGAAACTGACGTGGAATATGTGGGACGCAGTCGAAATATAAGATATTAGATAAAGATAATTTTTAATTAATCATCACACATTTTGAGTACAACAAAATTCAAAGTCACAAAAATTTGGCGATATTCCTTTCTTCTTCACGTACCACTAGAGAACTTTTATGCTTGCACGACTTTGTACTCCCACCCAAGTTTTATTAGTTACATATTAATTGCATCTGGAACAATTTGATGCAGATCAGTATATTTATCAGTTTTAAATGGTGTAAATAAGAATTAATATTTCAGTACATAATTAAATGAATAAGTATATCGCTTTTTTTTCCTTGCTGTACTCATTCATATATCTTCGCGTACAACTGGGTATGGGGCTATTCCGATTTATGTTCTATACCACTGCTTTACTTCACCTAATGGAAGTACTGCAGACTGGTTTCACTCAGAAGAATAACTGGATAACTCAGTCAACTAAACCACGGTCCGTGCGGCTCCGCCCGTCGGAGGTTCGAGTTCTCCCTCGGGCATGGGGATGTGTGTTGTCCATAGCGTAAGTGAGTTTAAGTTAGATTAGGTGGTGTGTAGGCTTAGAGACCGATGACCTAAGTAGTTTGGTTCCATAAGACCTTACCACAAATTTCCAAATTAGACCACTAAAAAGTGGTTTCGGTTGAATGATCGACTAAATACTTGCTTCAACCGACAGAAAAAATAAATACTGGTTTGACTTAGAAGATGGAATGAATAACTAAGTCAGCACGCAAAACACCACCGAACATTGTCGGATGTTTTCATTCGGTTGCTCTCAGAGACTGATTTCACGTGAAAGGATTCTAACAACCGAATGAATCGATTATTTTCATTCGGTTGTTCACATCAGTACGACTAGGTGATCCCACAGGTACTCTATTGGGATTAAATCCGGGGAGTTTGGGGGTTGGAGGAGAACGGTAAACGCACCCTGGTTCTCTCCGAACCACGCATGTATTCTGCGAGCTGTGTGACACATTGCATTCTCCTGCTGGTAGGTTGCATAGTGCTGAGGAAAAACAAATTGCATGTAGGGGTGGACATAGTTCAAATGTTCAAATGTGTGTGAAATCGTACGGGACATATCTGCTAAGGCCATCAGTCCCTAAGCTTACACACTACTTAACCTAAATTATCCTAAGGACAAACACACACACCCATTCCCGAGGGAGGACTCGAAGCTCCGTCGGGACCAGCCGCACAGTCCATGACTGCAGCGCCTGAGACCGCTCGGCTAATTCCGCGCGGCGTGGACATAGTCCCCAAGGATAGATGCATACCGCAGGCCTAGTGGCCGTGCGGTTCTAGGCGCTGCGTTCTGGAACCGAGCGACCGCTACGGTCGCAGGTTTGAATCCTGCCTCGGGGATGGGTGTGTGTGATGTCCTTAGGTTAGTTAGGTTTAACTAGTTCTAAGTTCTAGGGGACTAATGACCTCAGAAGTTGAGCCCCATAGTGCTCAGAGCCATTTGAACCATTTTTTGATAGATGCATACCTGTGTTGGTCCATCGTCCCTCCTAGAATGACGAGATCACCCTGGGAAAGCTCTCCGGCCTCGACCCTTCTGACGATTGTTGATTGTTGCCCGGTGTTTTCTTTCAGAGGTTTCACTTCGCACACGAAACGGTCATCTGTCCGATGAAGCATAAAACGTGATTCACCTGAGAAGACCATCTGTCGCCACTCAAAGAATGTCCAGTTGGGGTAGAGTCGTGCAAATTCGCCGATGAAGAGCAGTCAGCATGGGAGCATGAACGGGGCGCCTGCTGCAGAAGCCAATACGCAACACTATTGGCTGAACGGTCGTTGTGGAGACATTGTTTGTAGCCATTTGGTTCACCTGTACGGTCAGTCGCTCACCAGTTGTACGTATATTCGCCCCTGCACATCTCTACACTCGTCGTTCACCCCTGCCACCCGTAGAGATGGGCAAAACTGTTCTTTTCAGAGATCGGATCAGAACTGTCCACTCCCTGAAATGAATTTGCTCTTTTTCATGACTCACTACTCATTTACAATAGAAAATAAATGGAAGGCACATTCCCCTTTAAACTTGGTTTATTCCAGTACTATACCTGTATTTTGATCTTATTGATCCTATTTTGAAGTAACACAGATAATGAGTAAGAATTTTGTATTGTTTATTGAAATTTCCACGATATGACAAAGTTTCTGATTATTGATTTATTTTGCACTATCGTGGTTTTTTGGGTGATCGGAAAATGTTGTAACTTGAGATTTACATGAACAATATATTTGGCTATAACGTATTAAAATTTCATTAACCTCATACAAATACATCGCAAGCCATATGTTTTTAAAGTGAACGTTTCCTTCCGAAGACGCCTAAAATCGCAAAATCCGTACCAGAATAAGAAAAAAATATATAAATTTGACAGTAAAACGAAAGTGCTGCATATAGCCTTACGCAGAATAAAACAAGGAAAATATTGGTGTATCACATTTTGCGATACTTTTATCGGTTCGCATGTAATTAAAGCGTAAATTCGAGTGTCCATAATAAAAATCCTATAGTAAGAGGAGTCGTCAGGAACCTAATCCGATCAGTTTAAACAAATAAAAATAAAATAAAAACAAATGATGTATACATAACATAATAATGTAATATACATAGCGGTATTACTACGAAGAACAATGTCCAGTAGAGACGAACTCCGATGCAGAAGCACTGAGTCGAGCAGGTCGAGCCGCGAGCAGTATTACTGCATGAGCTAAGACCACAGAGACCAGAGTGACACCTGAGTTGCTTTGCTCAACGCTCTGGCTAGAGTCGAGAATGGTGGGGTGAGCGTTGAGCGGGCGAGTTCCATGGGTGGGGGGAGCGGTGAACGGCCACCATTCACCCGCTCCGAGACAAATCGTCCGTTCCCTTGCGAGCAGGTTGTTGCAAGTAGTTCCTATGTTATCCGCTAGGTGGCTCTCTGTCCTGTTGCTCGCATCAACTGCCCAGAGGGCAGGACGTGCGACTGAAACGATCGCCGACAGAGTGTGATGTGAAGTTAAGCTGCGCCAGACACTGCATCGGCAGACGACGCACAGAGACGGCACGGCATATGTGAAACACAAAATCCAATGGGGCACTGCACAATGCACGCAGCCAAGGTAGAAGCAGGGCAGAGACCGGCGCTGGCTGTGTTGTGTGGCATGCACTGTGCTGTGACCAGCAGAGGCGCTGCTGATATGCTCCGTCTCTCTCTCTCTCTCTCTCTCTCTCTCTCTCTCTCTGCCGTGGGAAACGTTTGGAGCTACCGTTCTTTTTTTCTGAATCACTGATTGTTCACTCCTTTGAAAGATTCAACTCTATGAATCAGTTGAAGAGCGGATCCACCATCTCTGATGGCCCGTGGAGCACCACAGTTGCTTCGGCACCGTTTTGGATAGTGCCGTTTTGCCATGTGCGGTATACTTTACCTACGGCGGCACGCCAGCAGTTTTCGGACTAAGCCCTTTCGGAAACGCTTCCACCCTTGGCCTGCAAGCCAATCATAATGTCCCTTTTGCCTTCAGATATACCACACTGTTTCCGCATTATGGGAAGACGCTTCACTGCTGCACGCTTTATGTATGCCTTCCACTGCTAGTGCTGACACCTGCCGTCTGTGAGAGGTTATTGCTCGTTGACATCGAACATAGGCGGTGGTCGCATTAATGTGACTGGACCGCTTTTACACATACACATTTTATGTAGGTCAGGAATACATCATATTTTGTTGTTGTTTAGATTACGTACGAGCTTCACCCTCTCTTTACATTATGTGTGGCCTTTGGCTGCGATCAGAAGTCAGCCACAAGCCTAGATTCGTACAGCATATCATCTGCCGCGCAAGGATGTTAGGACGACGTCTGAAATGAATTTTTGTTTAGAATATAAACTTTAATCTATATATTCCGGTAAAATAGTGGTTTATGGGCATTCGTCTGACGCTTGCCATTGCTATAGTTTACCTGTCTTGAGGTGTGCTTGGTTATTATTTGCATCTCAAATACGAGTATGTTACTGTTTTCATGTTCAAAATGACCTGTGAACACGGTAAAATTTCGTGACGTTTGGATTTGGAAAAAGTCGTCAATGATCAAACATCATGCTGCAGCTGAAGATTATTCGATAGTCTAAACAAACAGTTAAGGTAAAACCTCACTGAGAGGAACTGCACTGCAACAGAGCGGGGCGGCTCCATTCACTATACCGTATTTTAACTGTAGCGACACAAGAAGTCATTTGGAAATCGCGGGCAGAATGGACGAATGTGACATGGACGTGATACAGTAGAGTCTCGATAGTTCGAGGTGAACGGGACCAGAACCATCTCGAACTATCGAAAACTCGGACTATCGACATTTAAATAGGAAAAAGAAATGTTATGGTATTGTAAGTAATACAGGTCAAAATATGAACTTTATTAAAATAAAAGTATTTACGCATGCATTTGCATTGGCAGAATAACAATAATTATTTATTTAGATAAGTAATAGTGAAGTGTCTTTTGTTTGGCGAAGCTGCAACGTTTCCTCGCGCCAATGTCATGCCACCGTCTCGGGAGCAGTAGGTCAGCTGGCGTCGCCTCAGGCTGTTGTTCCACGTAGCATATGGCGGCCTCGAGAGCAGCGTAGTAGAGATGGTGGATCCACTCTTGAACTGATTCATAGAGTTGAATCTTTCAAAGGAGTGAACAATCAGTGATTCAGAAAAAAAGAACGGTAGCTCCAAACGTTTCCCACGGCAGAGAGAGAGAGAGAGAGAGAGAGAGAGAGAGAGAGAGAGAGAGACGGAGACGGACATACCAGCAGCGCCTCTGCTGGTCACAGCACAGTGCATGCCACACAACACAGCCAGCGCCGGCCTCTGCCCTGCTTCTACCTTGTCTGCCTGCATTGTGCAGTGCCCCATTGGATTTTGTGT
This sequence comes from Schistocerca cancellata, assembly GCF_023864275.1. Lineage (NCBI taxonomy): Eukaryota > Metazoa > Arthropoda > Insecta > Orthoptera > Acrididae > Schistocerca > Schistocerca cancellata. Next base: position 129,743,701 of record NC_064629.1, read on the forward strand.
TTCACATATGCCGTGCCATCTCTGTGCGTCGTCTGCCGCGTGCAGTGTATGGCGCAGCTTAACTTCACATCGCACTCTGTCGGCGATCGTTTCAGTCGCACGTCCTGCCCTCTGGGCAGTTGATGCGAGCAACAGGACAGAGAGCCACCTAGCAGATAACATAGGAACTACTTGCAACAACCTGCTCGCAAGGGAACGGACGATTTGTCTCGGAGCGGGTGAGTGGCGGCCGTTCACCGCTCCCCCCACCCTCGGAACTCACCCGCTCAACGCTCACCCCACCGTTCTCGACTCTAGCCAGAGCGTTGAGCAAAGCAACTCAGGTGTCACTCTGGTCTCTGTGGTCTTAGCTCACGCAGTAATACTGCTCGCGGCTCGACCTGCTCGACTCAGTGCTTCTGCATCGGAGTTCGTCTCTACTGGATATTGTTCTTCGTAGTAATACCGCTATGTATATTACATCATTATGTTATGTATACATCATTTGTTTTTATTTTATTTTTATTTGTTTAAACTGATCGGATTAGGTTCCTGACGACTCCTCTTACTATAGGATTTTTATTATGGACACTCGAATTTACGCTTTAATTAGGTGCGAACCGATAAAAGTATCGCAAAATGTGATACACCAATATTTTCCTTCTTTTATTCTGCGTAAGGCTATATGCAGCACTTTCGTTTTACTGTCAAATTTATATATTTTTTTCTTATTCTGGTACGGATTTTGCGATTTTAGGCGTCTTCGGAAGGAAACGTTCACTTTAAAAATATATGGCTTGCGATGTATTTGTTTGAGGTTAATGAAATTTTAATACATTATAGCCAAATATATTGTTCATGTAAATCTCAAGTTACAACATTTTCCGATCACCCAAAAAACCACGATAGTGCAAAATAAATCAATAATCAGAAACTTTGTCATATCGTGGAAATTTCAATAAACAATACAAAATTCTTACTCATTATCTGTGTTACTTCAAAATAGGATCAAATAAGATCAAAATACAGGTATAGTACTGGAATAAACCAAGTTTAAAGGGGAATGTGCCTTCCATTTATTTTCTATTGTAAATGAGTGGTGAGTCATGAAAAAGAGCTAATTCATTTCAGGGAGTGAACAGTTCTGATCCGATCTCTGAAAAGAACAGTTTTGCCCATCTCTACAGCGTAGCCATCGGTGTGGCTCATCATCGGTGCAGCCACTGCCTCGTCATCCTCGTCACTCTCACATTGTGATGGAATGTTAACCATGTCAATTATAGAAGAGTCTGTCACTTCCAACTGTTCGTCGGAATTTAACCACTCGCCTTCTTCCACCTCTTCTGCCTCTTCACACCATGGCAATCTTCTGATTAAATTACACAATGGTTGATCGTCCTCATCTGCTAAATCTTCAGTTTCTGTGTCTGGCATACTTTCCTGTAGAATTTTCCTCCATGACGTAGAAATTGTGTCTGACTTTATTTCGCTCCAAGAACCGCTAATCCGGTACACGACGTCCTTCAAAGCCACTTTCTTCAAAGCTCCTACAATGCTTTCGTTGTCTTCGGAACGCAGGATTGACTGTAGCAATCGCCGTCAATATTTTCTTTTTTTTTTAGACATTCCAGAACCCCCTGATCCATGGGCTGAATGAGACAGGTAACGTTTGGTGGGAAAAACAAGGCGTGCAGTTCTCCTGCACTTGGATGTGAGGACGCATTATCCACGAGCAAAATTGCTTTCCATGGCAGTCCCCTTTCTTTTAAAAAATTCTTGCAGTCAGATACAAATGAGTTAAAAAACCAGTTCTTGAAGATTTCCTGATTCATCAAGGCATTATTCTGATGTGTATAGACAACCGGAAGAGCTGAGATGGATACATTCTTGAATGTTCTTGGCTTGGCAGACTTCCCAATCACAACTAGTTTTAGTTTGTGGTTTCCAGTTGCATTTGAAGCTGCCGCAACTGTGAGCCGCTCTTTGCTTTTTTTGTGCCCAGGAGCACTTTGTTCTTCACAAGAAGCAAGTGTTATCGCTGGTAACATTTTAAAATTTAGCCCAGTTTCGTCAGGGTTATATATTTGTTCATTAGACAAATTTTCGTCAGTTATGATTTTTTTAAACTCGACGATAAATTTTGAAACGGCCTGAGCGTCACCAGAGAGTTTTTCTCCACATACGTCTAGTTGACCCACTCCATACCTCTTCTTCCACTTATCGAGCCAGCTCACACTAGCGGCGAAATTGTCATCTCCTTCCTGCAGCTGGTTTCTGAAAAACAAAGCTTTTTCTTGCAAGATTGGGCCAGAAATCGGAGCACCCTTCTGTCTCTGTTGGGTAAACCACATGAACAATGCCTCACTTGTTTTGTCGAAGTATGACTTCTTTATACTTCTTCGACTGAGAGATTCTTGTGAGCATTTCTGTGAAGAAAACTGTTCCAGTTTGTCAGTTTCTTCGCCAGTCACCAACAGTAACTTCACCGAGCGAGGTGGCGCAGTGCTTAGACACTGGACTCGCATTCGGGAGGACGACGGTTCAATCCCGCGTCCGGCCATCCTGATTTAGGTTTTCCGTGATTTCCCTAAATCACTCCAGGCAAATGCTGGGACGGTTCCTCTGAAAGGGCACGGTCGACTTCCTTCCCCATCCTTCCCTAATCCAATGAGACCGATGACCACGCTGTCTGGTCTCCTTCCCCAAAACAACCAACCAACCAACAGTAACTTCGCCGACACCATATTCGAGAGCAAGTTTTTTTATTGTTTCTCCTTTGTCAAGTCATCTTAGTGCTTCTAATTTTAGATGCAAAGGCACAAATTTCCCCTTTTTTGTTACAGCACTCATCTTTGTAAAGCATACAACGTAACACACAGGCAACAAACAAAACGACACACAACACTTTACAGTAAAGGTACTGGGAACTGCAGCAGCGTATGATCTTCCCAGTTTTGATCGGCAGCAGCCGGCAGCGGTCGGGGTATTTCGTGCCATACTGACAACAGATGTTCGTGCAACAGGGCAGCGGGCTAATCGTCGGTGTTTGATTGCATTGTTGTCTGCTTTGTCACTGAGCTATACTCTCCCTATCTATCTTTTGCAATTATGTTTCCATTATTTATCATGTCACTAAAAAAAAAGAAAGTAGATCGTTGCAATTTTTTTTTAAGAAAGAGGCTCGGATTATTGGAAACTCGAACTATCGAGACTCGAACTATCGAGACTCTACTGCAATAATTTCTTCGTTATGTGAGGAAGAAGAATTTAAATTTATATATGTTAACGTTGGTGTTCTAGGAAAGAATAGCGATGCGGGGATATTTTCACGGTCAGATTTAACATCAAAACTGGAAACAAATATCCTAAACGTACGAGGGTGAGTCAAATGAAAACTTTAAATATTTTTTAAATATTATTTATTGCGCAAAAGTGGTACAAAGCTGTATCAATTTTCAACATAATCTCCCCCACGCTCATTGCAAGTGCTCCAGCGCTTACAAAGTGCATAAATTCCTTCAGAAAAAAATTATTTTGGTAGTCCTTGCAAACACTCATGCACCACGTGGCGTACCTCTTCATCAGAACGGAACTTCTTTCCTCCCATTGCGTCTTTGAGTGGTCCAAACATACCGAAATCACTTGGGGCAACGTCTGGTGAGTATGGTGGATGAGGAAGACACTCAAAATGCAGGTCTGTGATTGTTGCAACTGTTGTACGGGCATTGTGGGGCCTTGCACTGTCATGCTGCAAAAGCACACCTGCTGACAGCAATCCACGTCGCTTTGATTTGGTTGCAGGCCGCAGATGATTTTTTAGGAGATCTGTGTATGATGCACTGGTGACAGTAGTCCCTCTAGGAATGTAATGCTCCAAAATGACACCTTCTTCGTCCCAAAAGAGAGTCAAGATAACCTTCCCTGTTGATGGTTCTGTTCGAAACTTCTTTGGTTTTGGTGATGACGAATGGCGCCATTCCTTGCTCGCTCTCTTCGTTTCCGGTTGGTGGAAGTGAACCCATGTTCCATCACCACTAAGGATTCTTGCAAGGAAGCCATCACCTCCTCGTTCAAAGCGCCGAAGAAGTTCTTCACAAGCATCAACACGTCGTTCTCTCATTTCAGGAGTCAGCTGCCGTGGCACCCATCTTGCAAACACTTTGTGAAACTGGAGCACATCATGAACAATGCGGTGTGCTGACCCATGACTAATCTGTAAACATGGTGCAATGTCATTCAGTGTCACTCAGGGTTTTTCTTCACCATGGCTTCAACTGCTGCAATGTTCTGTGGAGTCACAACTCGTTGTGCCTGACCTGGACGAGGAGCATCTTCCACTGAAGTCACACGATTTGCGAACTTCCTACTCCATTCGTAGACTTTCTGCTGTGACAAACATGCATCACCGTACTGAACCTTCAATCGTCAATGAATTTCAATAGGTTTCAGACCTTCACTACGCAAAAACCGAATAACAGAACGCTGTTCTTCCCTGGTGCAATTCGCAAGTGGGGCGGCCGTTTTTATACTGGTAACTGCACGGTATGTGTGCATCTGCACTATGCTGCCACCTAAAGGCCATTCTGCACGCTGTTTGTAGCACGTTTACCAACTTACAGGATAACGGCGCGAAATTTCGATTTGTTATTACAAATTTAAGGTTTTCATTTGACTCACCCTCGTACCAAACCCAAACGAATTACCAGGCACAAATTCTTAGAGACGAAGCTTTTCCATTAAAAACCTATTTGATGATACCTTATCCTGGTACACAGTTAGAAGATCAGTCCAGAAGAGTATACGGTTACAGACATAACAGAGTCCAAAGAGTTTCAGAAAACGCTTTTGAAATATTGTGCCAAAAATTTAGGATTTACTATCCCAAGATGTGTCTCAGTCCGGAACAGGTATAGAACGTGATTTTTGTCACTTGCGTCTTGGAAGTTTTCTCAGACACTATACGATGCTGATTTACAATGAGGAGATTGAAGAGATCTTCTTCGTGTAGGTGACAATTTCGTAAATAATGCTATCCAGATAAGGATAGATTCAAAGATTATTTCAATGGCCCGCGAGGTAGTTTGGTCCGGCAAAACGACATGGTGAACAGGGAATGTCGCCGAAGAGAAAATAAATGGTAAAAACTATAATACTAAGCCTGTCGGGCTGGGCTAGCACTTGGATGGGTGACCAGCCGGTCTGCCGAGCGCTGTTGGCAAGCGGGGTGCACTCAGCCCTTGTGAGGCAAACTGAGGAGCTACTTGATTGAGAAGTAACGGCTCCGGTCTCGGAAACTGACTTACGGCCGGGAAAGGGGTGTGCTGACCACATGCCCCTCCATATCCTCATCCAGTGATGCCTGTTGGCTGAAGATGACACGGCGGACGGTTGGTACCGTTGGGCCTTCATGGCCTGTTCGGCAGGAGTTTTTTAATAATAATAATAAGCATGTAGTCATCTCTATATATAAAAGACAATGTCCTGACTGACTGACTGATCTTTCCCCAGTAAAAACTTCTAAGGATATCAACTTGAAATTGGGAGAATATGGGGATCTATTACTGTAGGCGTCGCTTAAGAAGGGAATTTTCGAAATTCTAACCCTAAGGGGTAAAATATGGGATGAAAGGCTTTTTGAAAAAGTCGCTATTAAGGCAGTTTTGAGCTATACCTACGAAAATTGGTATTCGGTTTCTCGTTCAGAAATAAAGAAATACGTGTTTCAGTATTTTTTGGAAATTTAACCCAATGGGGTTGAAATAGTGTGGAAAGCTTTTTCCAAAATATATCATTATCAAAGAGCTACTAAAGTATTTTTATAGCAACATCTATGATCTTTGGTATATGACTCGGTTACTAATACTTTTTATGAAAATGTTTTATTATGAAAGCATTTTTAAAGCCAAATCTATCAATTTAAATTTGGCATCTCAGTTAGAAACAAAAAAATACTTGTTTCTTCGTTTTTTGGATATTCAACCCCTATGGGGGTTAAACGGTGGATGGACGTCTTTATGGAAGTATTTCACTGTGCAAGCATTTTTGAAGCTAAGTCTGTGAAAATTTGTATTTGGCTTCTCTGTTAGAAATGAAATATATGCATTTTACTGTTTCTGGAAGTTCAACCGCTAGGGGGGTGAAATAGGGGGTGAAACGTTTTATGAAAATATTTCTTCGCAATAGCATTTTTAAAGCTAAAGCTTTGAATGTTGGTGTCTGGCTTCCCCGTTAGAAATGAAAAATGAGTGTTTCACTGTTTTTGGAAATTCAGCCTCTAAGGAGGTGAAATAGGGTCAGACCGATTCGCTGACTCATCGCCCAGCCCAAGCCTCTAAGGATAGAAACTTGAAATTTGGAGAGGATGGGGGTCTTATGCTGTAGGCACAGCTTAAGAAGGGATTGACGAAATTACACACCTAATGGAGTGAAAGTATGTCGCTATTAAGGGAATTCTGAAGCCAGAACTACGGAAATTGCTGTTTGGTTTCCCAGTCAGCATTATAGGAAATTCAACCACCAAGGTGGTAAAATAGTGGGTGAAAGTTTTTTTCAAAATAAATAATTACTAAATCAGTACTAAAGGATTCTTAAGCCTGCATCTATGACAGTTGGTATTTGACTTCTCGGTAAGAAATTTAAAAAAAAAGCTGCACGAGTTTCATTGTTTCTGGTAATTCAACCCCTAAGAAAATGCAATAAGGGATGACAATTTTTAAGAAAATATTTCGTTACATTAAAAAATTTAGAGCTAAATATATGAAAATTGGTATTTCACTTCTCGGTTAGATATAAAGAAATATTTGTTATGGGATGAAAGTTGCTATGGAAATATCTCCACAAGAATGCAAAAGGTATGAATACCAAGGCTTTGGACTCCGGCTACCATTATCGCTTTTTGGTCAAAAGTACATTCGGAAAAGACAGTGCTTATATGACCTCAATTAGTGTGAAAAGCGTAGTAGGCGTTGCAATTTGTGAACAACATAAAAATTCGACTAAACAAAAACAAAAATATCTCTGCAGGCCGTGTAGTCTACGCGAGGGAAGCAGCGGGTGCAAAGCCAGTAAAAAAATAAAGACTTAATTGACCGTTTCAGAAAATATTTGGATATTCGTACGATTTGTTTACTCCCATTTCCTTATAATTTGTTTCCAAATGTTGCTTTGTACTGTTCATATAATGTTCATTTTGAAGGTAATATAATTCTGGATACTGACTTTTTTACACACACACACACACACACACACACACACACACACACACACACACTTTTCCTCGTCTAACGCCGTTTTGGTAACCAAACTTCCTTTTGTCACGTCAGTAGTGTTACGATTTGAATGAGGCGCAGCGTGCGACACTTTTTACATGGTACTAGCGGCAACGGAAGTACGCAACGCCGCACGGCGCGTCGTATTTCGCTAATTGGTCAACTCCGGGTCGCAGTGCAGCGCCGCGCAGTTCCGGTGCCGCGTATTCAGTTCTGTCTCATACGATGTCATTTAAACAATATTTTGTGGCGTCGTGCCGCGCAGATCTGCTGCAGTGCAGTTTCGGTGAGCGCGGTTTCGCCTCAAAACAACATACAATAACACACAGCGCGCGTACAAACAAAAGTAAAACACGTCAAACCAAATTTAAACTTCATGGCCGCCAATCGAAAACAAAACAGTGAAACAAACGACTGTCAGTAGCGTATCTGAAACGTAAATACGCAGTGAAACGTGTATCTAAGCCACAGAAACGTAGTAACATCCAAAACTCAGAAAGGAGTACGAGAAAATGTAGACGCTGTTATAAATCCTCAGAACAGTCTATAGATAACAAACTACGCCAAATAGATTTCCAAATAAAAACCTAAGGAAATTTAACGAAGACCAAATCATCGAATAGTCATGGGTTTCCGCAGCCCCACCCCCCCAACCCCCTTGTATATATGGATATACAGGGTGTAAATTTTAAATTGACAACCAGAATAACTCGAAAAATCAGCTTCGCACGAAAAAATGTGTGGAATCCAAAGTTGATTATTTTGGAGGGGGACATCTGCTAGTGCTAAAATTATCCAGCCACCCCATACCCTGGATGTGGGGCGAGAGGCAACTTCAAAAGTTCAAATGGGAACCCCATTTTTTTGCAGAATCATATTCTATATAAAAAATACGTACATTTTGCTTTAAACATTTGTTTTGATTCTTGGTAGCTGGCGCTGTAATTCAAGAAAATCTTAAAGGGGAATGCGTTCATCTTTATTTAGCGAGTGGGTTAGTCTTTTCCTCAGTTAGTCTTTTGATTTGTTTACTCTGTGAGTTAATGAGTTCACTCATTAGTAAGTAGGATGTTTGGTTAGTTAGTTAGATAGTCAGATGATTTGTTTCATAATTACAACTTGAGTGGCCTCATGGCCACGAAAAAAAAAACTTATCCGAATCTGCGGAAAAAATTAATACTTGGGTCATTTGTAAAACTCTAAATCCTCTCTCTCAAACCCCACCCCATGGGGAGAGAGGGAGAGTTTTAGTTTTAGCGAATCAAAATTTACGAAGTAAGTAAGTACTTTTTATTTATCCGTAACCATTTTCCACGTAAAAATTAGAACATGGATTTTCTTGAATTAAAGCGCCAACTACCAAGGGGGCTGGGGTGGCGGGCAATTTTAGTACCAGCAGATGCCCCCCTCGAAAATTATCAATTTTGGATTCTACACATTTTGTCGTGTGAAGCTTATTTTTCTAGTTATTCTGGTTTGTCAACTTAAAACTTACACCCTGTATACTAGGATGAAGGTTACAACTAGAATGAGAAGGCGGTGGAGAGAGAGAGAGAGAGAGAGAGAGAGAGAGAGAGAGAGAGAGAGAGAGAGAGAATCGTAATTGATATATATTTTTTTCACTCATCAGTAAATATCAAATGCTGTTGTTGTGGTCTTCAGTCCAGAGACTGGCTTGATGCAGCTCTCCATGCTCTCCTGTGCAAGGTTCTTCATCTCCCAGTACTTCCTGCAACCTACATCCTTCTGAATCTGCTTAGTGTATTCATCTCTTGGTCTCCCTCTGCGATCTTTACCCTCCACGCTCCCGTCCAATACTAAATTGGTGATCCCTTCATGCCTCATAATATGCCCTACCAACCGATCCCTTCTTCTAGTCAAGTTGTGTCACAAACTTCTTTTCTCCCCAATCCTATTCAATACCTCCTCATTAGTTACGTGATCTACCCATCTAATCTTCAGCATTCTTCTGTAGCACCACATTTCGAAAGCTTCTATTCTCTTCTTGTCTAAACTATTTATCATCCATGTTTCACTTCCATACATGGCTACACTCCATACAAATACTTTCAGAAACAAGTTCCTGACACTTAAATCTATACTCGATCTTAACAAATTTGTCTTCTTAAGAAATGCTTTCCTTTCCATTGCCAGTCTACATTTTATATCCTCTCTAATTCGACCATCATCAGTTATTTTGCTCCCCAAATACCACTTATAAGTGTCTCATTTCCTAATCTAATTCCCTCAGCATCATCCGATTTAATTCGACTACATTCCATTATTCTCGTTTTGCTTTTGTTGATGTTCATCTTATATCCTCCTTTCAAGACACTGTCCATTCCGTTCAACTGCTCTTCCAAGTCCATTGCTGTCTCTGAGGTTCGCCGATTACATTGTAATTCTGTCAAAGTTTTTATTTCTTCTCCATGGATTTTAATTCCTACTCCAAATTTTTCTTTTGTTTCCTTTACTGCTTGCTCAATATACAGATTGAATAGTATCGGGGATAGGCTACAACCCTGTCTCACTCCCTTCCAAACGACTGCTTCCCTTTCATGCCCCTCGACCCTTGTAACAGCCATCTGGTTTCTGTACAAATTGTAAATAGCCTTTCGCTCCCTGTATTTTACCCCTGCCACCTTCAGAATTTGAAAGAGAGTATTCCAGTCAACATTGTCAAAAAAGCTTTCTCTAAGTCTACAAATGCTAGAAATGTAGGTTTGCCTTTCCTTAATCTATTTTCTAAGATAAGTCTTAGGGTCAGTATTGCCTCACGTGTTCCAACATTTCTACGGAATCCAAACTGATCTTCCCCGAGGTCGGCTTCTACCAATTTTTCCATTCGTCTGTAAAGAATTCGTGTTAGTATTTTGCAGCAGTGGCTTATTAAACTGATAGATCGGTAATTTTCACATCTGTCAACACCTGCTTTCTTTGGGATTGCAATTATTATATTCTTGTTGAAGTCTGAGGGTATTTCGCCTGTCTCATTCATCTTTCTCACTAGACGGTAGAGTTTTGTTAGGCCTGGCTCTCCCAACACTGTCAGTAGTTCTAATGGAATTTTGTCTACTCCAGGGGCCTTGTTTCGACTTAGGTCTGTCAGTGCTCTGTCAAATTCTTCACGCAGTATCATATCTCCCATTTCATCATCATCTACATTCTCTTCCATTTCTATAATACTGTCCTTAAGAACATCGCCCTTGTATAGACCCTCTATATACTCCTTCCACCTTTCTGCTTTCCCTTCTTTGCTTAGAACTGGGTTTCCATCTGAGCTCTTGATATTCATGCAAGTGGTTCTCTTTTCTCCAAATGTGTCTTTAATTTTCCTGTAGGCAGTATCTATGTTAGCCCTAGTGAGATAAGCCTCTACAACCTTACATTTGTCCTCTAGCCATCCCTGCTTAGCCATTTTGCACTTCCTGTCGATCTCATTTTTGAGACGTTTCTATTCCTTTTTGCCTGCTTCACTTACTGCATTTTGTATTTTCTTCCTTCATCAATTACATTCAATATCTCTTGTGTTACTCAAGGATTTCTATTAGCCCTCGTCTTTTTACCTACTTGATCCTCTGCTACCTTCACTATTTCGTCTCTCAAAGCTACCCATTCTTCTTCTACTGTATTTCTTTCCCCTACTCTTGTCAATCGTTCCCTAATGCTCTCCCTGAAGCTCTCTACAACATTCCTTCAGTTCATCCAGGTCCCATCTCCTCAAATTCCCACCTTTTTGCAGTTTTTTCAGTTTTAATCTACAGTTCATAACCAACAGATTGTGGTCAGAGTCCACATCTGCCCCTGAAAAAGTCTTACAGTTTAAAACCTGGTTCCTGAATCTCTCTCTTACCATTATGTAATCTATCTGAAACCTGTCAGTATCTCCAGGCTTCTTCCATGTATACAACCTTCTTTTATGATTCTTGTACCAAGTGTTAGCTATGATTAAGTTATGTTCTGTGCAAAATTCTACCAGGCGGCTGCCTCTTTCATTTCTTCCCCCCAATCCATATTCACCTACTACGTTTCCTTCTTTCCCTTTTCCTACTACCAAATTCCAGTCACCCATGACTATTAAATTTTCCTCTCCCTTCACTATCTGAATAATTTCTTTTATCTCGTCATACATTTCGTCAATCTCTTCGTCATCTGCGGAGTTAGTTGGCATATAAACTTGTACTACTGTGGTAGGCATGGGCTTCGTACCCATCTTGGCCACAATAATGCGTTCGCTATGCTGTTTGTAGTAGCTTACTCGCATTCCTATTTTCCTATTGATTATTAAACGTACTCCTGCATTACCCCTATTTGATTTTGTATTTATAACCCTGTATTCACCTGACCAGAAATCTTGTTCCTCCTGCCACAGAACTTCACTAAGCCGCACTATGTCTAACTTTAACCAATCCATTTCCATTTTTAAATTTTCTAACCTACCTGCCCGATTAAGGGATCTGACATTCCACGCTCCGATCACTAGAACGCCAGTTTTATTTCTCCTGATAACGACGTCCTCCTGAGTATTCCCCGCCCGGAGTTCCGAATGGGGGACTATTTTACCTCCGGAATATTTTACCCAAGAGGACGCCATCATCATTTAACCATACAGTAAAGCTGCATTCTCTCGGGAAAAATTACGGCTGTAGTTTACCCTTGCTTTCAGCCGTTCGCAGTACCAGCACAGCAAGGCAGTTTTGGTTAGTGTTACAAGGCCAGATCAGTCAATCAAGCGGACTGTTGCCCTTGCAACTACTGAAAAGGCTGCTGCCCCTCTTCAGGAACCACACGTTTGTCTGGCCTCTCAACAGATACCCCTCCGTTGTGGTTGCACCTACGGTACAGCTATCTCTATCGCTGAGGCACGAAAGTCTCCCCACCAGCGGGAAGGTCCATGGTTCATGGGGGGGAAATATCAAATACCACTACGCAATCTTCTAGATGCACTAAATTGTATCTTATACAACGAAGACGAAGGTACTGCAATAAGCGTGTTAGTTTGAAATAAGCGTCATAGTTTCTTACTTTTAAAACAACTAATTAGAATAATTACGTAGATGACAAATGGGTAAATAGGGGAAACAAAGTTCATGTTGTGAACTACATGGTCATTGTTGTTCTACAGAAATACCTAGAGGCAGGCGAACGATTTTCTGCGCTTGCGAAAACTGTTTTTATATCCTAATGTTTACTGGTTGCTGTCGATTTTATTGAGCAAACTCGTGTAATGGTCTGCCAATGCATATACCCGCTTTAATAGACTATAAGAAAGAATATACAACTGCCACTTTTATTTAGAGTGAATGCGAGAATATCTGTCTATAAAAATAACTGATTGACTGAGAACGTGGTGGGAATAATACGTCACGAGAGACATTTACGGGAAGAGATGAGAATCAGCGTTTCATTTAACTGTAGAGGGGCTGAGAGGCACAAAGCTATATTTGACCGCTGTGTGTTCACGGACAGTGGGATGCGTATCAAGCAACATAATATGCAAATGAAAGCTGTTAGCTGGCAGCAAGCTAAGGCAGGGGTTACAGGATGTCATACTTATTATTTCCAGCGAGTGGTTTACTGATATCAGAGTTGATTCTTCAAAATAAAAATAAATACACTCCTGGAAATGGAAAAAAGAACACATTGACACCGGTGTGTCAGACCCACCATACTTGCTCCGGACACTGCGAGAGGGCTGTACAAGCAATGATCACACGCACGGCACAGCGGACACACCAGGAACCGCGGTGTTGGCCGTCGAATGGCGCTAGCTGCGCAGCATTTGTGCACCGCCGCCGTCAGTGTCATCCAGTTTGCCGTGGCATACGGAGCTCCATCGCAGTCTTTAACACTGGTAGCATGCCGCGACAGCGTGGACGTGAACCGTATGTGCAGATGACGGACTTTGAGCGAGGGCGTATAGTGGGCATGCGGGAGGCCGGGTGGACGTACCGCCGAATTGCTCAACACGTGGGGCGTGAGGTCTCCACAGTACATCGATGTTGTCGCCAGTGGTCGGCGGAAGGTGCACGTACCCGTCGACCTGGGACCGGACCGCAGCGACGCACGGATGCACGCCAAGACCGTAGGATCCTACGCAGTGCCGTAGGGGACCGCACCGCCACTTCCCAGAAAATTAGGGACACTGTTGCTCCTGGGGTATCGGCGAGGACCATTCGCAACCGTCTCCATGAAGCTGGGCTACGGTCCCGCACACCGTTAGGCCGTCTTCCGCTCACGCCCCAACATCGTGCAGCCCGCCTCCAGTGGTGTCGCGACAGGCGTGAATGGAGGGACGAATGGAGACGTGTCGTCTTCAGCGATGAGAGTCGCTTCTGCCTTGGTGCCAATGATGGTCGTATGCGTGTTTGGCGCCGTGCAGGTGAGCGCCACAATCAGGACTGCATACGACCGAGGCACACAGGGCCAACACCCGGCATCATGGTGTGGGGAGCGATCTCCTACACTGGCCGTACACCACTGGTGATCGTCGAGGGGACACTGAATAGTGCACGGTACATCCAAACCGTCATCGAACTCAACGTTCTACCATTCCTAGACCGGCAAGGGAACTTGCTGTTCCAACAGGACAATGCACGTCCGCATGTATCCCGTGCCACCCAACGTGCTCTAGAAGGTGTAAGTCAACTACCCTGGCCAGCAAGATCTCCGGATCTGTCCCCCATTGGGCATGTTTGGGACTGGATGAAGCGTCGTCTCACGCGGTCTGCACGTCCAGCACGAACGCCGGTCCAACTGAGGCGCCAGGTGGAAATGGCATGGCAAGCCGTTCCACAGGACTACATCCAGCATCTCTACGATCGTCTCCATGGGAGAATAGCAGCCTGCATTGCTGCGAAAGGTGGATATACACTGTACTAGTGCCGACATTGTGCATGCTCTGTTGCCTGTGTCTATGTGCCTGTGGTTCTGTCAGTGTGATCATGTCCTGTATCTGACCCCAGGAATGTGTCAATAAAGTTTCTCCTTCCTGGGACAATGAATTCACGGTGTTCTTATTTCAATTTCCAGGAGTGTAAGAACTTCCTAACAGTATGATGAAGTATGATGTTAATGGTGTTTGTATTATTGTCGAAAGTAGACGAACGAAGTTAAATACGAAATAACCAAGGAGCGAACATTATACAGACATTAGGGACAAACTGGAGAAATTATAGATAGAGGTTTTTAACAAGACACTAATGAATGTAGCAGAAATGTGTTTGACACAACGGAGTATGAAATTCGAAAATAAGACTAAGAGAATTAGAAGTTAAATTGCTGTAATCATATTTAACCTTTCCTCTATTGAACGTCTGGTTTAATAAGCGCAGAACTCTGCTTGAAAAAGAAAGCTGTGAGGTAACACTTTTAGCGTGGAGGTCCTTCAAGCAACTTAAGCTAAGCAGTAAAAACGATAATTTTTTTGGATTCGCGGAAGACGTAGCGACGATTACACGAAATGCTACACTACTCGTAAACATGAGCAGGTAGCAGCTGTGCTTGCGGCACGTTAATATTATACTAATGCACAGTTGTTCACGTTAAAACTGTTTTACCGATGAAAGAAGAAACGGCAACACGGAAAACACTCACTGTAAATTAGCCGTCTGGACAGTGAGCGGAAATACTGTATTCATTGATAAAACTTCAAACGGAGGTTACACAGAGGAAAAGAACTTCTGATAAAGAAACTAAGGGCAGGTAAGTACCCTTCACCTCTCCTCCCAAACAGCTGCTGATTCATCCACACCACTATCGTCAGATTTAGGCATAACAGGCTGAAAAAACATTTAGCGGCATGATAGTCTAAGCATCTGCGATCAGGCCACTATTTCAGTAAGTTTTCATTGAAGTGAAGATTATTATTACTATTATTATTACCGTCGTATGGCATGCACATGTACATACTCAGTAAATGACATTAGGTGGGCGTTCTGGGGTGGATGTTCATTACAGCGCTCTTCTCGGTACACCGAAAACGTCTGTGACTCGTAATTCGACCTAAGGTGTCTTGCATAGCAACAGACGTAATATTCTGGAAAGAGCCATTTATAAATGAGTTCTTATGAGACCTTATCATGTCTCCCATATATGCTGTGAACTCGGCACCAGTATGAGTCTGCATATAATAGGTCTCTCTCTTTCGTTGTTTTTGTCATACATTTCGTAGCGCTACCATGTCACTGATGGCGTGGAAGAGGGCGAAAGCTCATGTTGCGCGACACGTGTTCCTCTAGGCCTCCAATAAATCGGTTGTGGTTTGCTGCGAATGAATGCATATCGTAATATTTCTCCACAGAAAGTACCGAAAATGTTGACTTTTAACTTCAAGATACCGTCTGCTTTAGCACTTTTGTTACGTTTCGAGGATTTCCTCATCCAAATTGTGACAGGCGATGAGACTTGATTTTCTTTAAAAACTTGGTAAATGAAGTGGCAATCACAACAATGACTGCGTATATACTCCCCAAAAAATGTGAAATAGTTCCAGCAAACAGTCAGCCTTTAAAAGTTTATGGCAGTTATTGTCTTAGGACCGGCCGCGGTGGTCATGCGGTTCTAGGCGCTCAGTCCGGAACCGCGTGACTGCTACGGTCGCAGGTTCGAATCCTGCCTCGGGCATGGATGTGTGTGATGTCCTTAGGTTAGTTAGGTTTAACTAGTTCTAAGTTCTAGGGGACTGATGACCACAGATGTTAAGTCCCATAGTGCTCAGAGCCATTTGAACCATTTATTGTCTTAGAAATAATGGTGTAATGCCGTTCGACTTCATTCCGGCGGTGATAATAAAGAGCGTATCAACCCACTACGTGACATTGCGAGGGTTACGTAACTCCGTTCAAAACAAATTGTCACAGTGTCGTTCTGCTGCACTACAATTACCGAACGCATACTGCAGTATGAATCCAACAACGTTTTCAGCTATTCAAATAGGAGGTCATGCGTCACTCTTGCTACAGTCTGAATATGTCACTAAGCGACTTTCGGTTTCGCCGGTGACATTCTTTTAGCAGAAACGAAAAAATTATTCATCTGAGGACGTTCCACCTGAATAAAAAAATTTCAGGACACCGTGACGATATGCTTCGGCAGACACGCGGCACACAGTTTTTCCGTAGGCGTAATGAAGCTGGCTCACTGAAACGAAAAATGCCTCATCGATGTAGTGATTATGTTGAAAAATAGTCGATACATGTATGTATTGTCTGAAAATAAACCCTTTCGCGTATTTACACCAGTGTTCACTTCCATTCCTTATAGCACAATGAAAAATATATGTCCCTCCTCCAGTTGTCTCCCTGCTCCTCTGTTAATAACCCAAAGGAGTGTTTTCCAGTATGTCTTCGTTTGTGCGGCCATGTTGTCCTTAGTTGCTGAATACAAACGAATTCTTAGTATTGGAACTATTTGTGAAACTTCCCATTCGCCCTTGACTACACAATCGGTAATCGGTTGATCAGTCTCATCCATCAAAACATGTGGCAGTACTTACCAGGAGGCATTAACGACGGAACAATCATATAAATCGAGATTTAGATCTATTATTATGACATTAACGAATGCGTACGAGTGGAGACGTGTTCAGAGGCGAGAGAGTACATCTTAGTTATTCATCTAGCCGGCCGGGGTGGCCGAGCGGTTCTATGCGCTACACTCTGGAACCGATACGGTCGCACGTTCGAATTCTGCCTCAGGCATGGATGTGTGTGATGTCCTTAGGTTAGTTGGGTTTAAGTAATTCTAAGTTCTAGGGGACTGATGACCATAGCAGTTAAGTCCCATAGTGCTCAGAGCCATTTGAACCATTTTTGGTTCATCTACAGGAATTAGACAAAAATATGGAAACTGAAAGAACACATTACCATAACTAGTACGGTGTAGGAAACTTGTTGGGATTCAAAGCAGCTTCCAATCGTCTCGGAATGGGTAAATACAAGTCCCGTAGGTTTTCAATTTACTCTTTCACCACTCTTCTACATCTACGTCTACGTGATTACTCTGCTATTCACAATAAAGTGCCTGGCAGAGGGTTCAACGAACCACCTTCATGCTGTCTCTCTACCGTTCCACTCTCGAACGGCACGCGGGAACAACGAACACTTAAATTTTTCCGTGCGAGCCCTGATTTCTCTTATTATATCGTGATGATCATTTCTCCCTATGTAGGTGGGTGCCAACAGAATGTTTTCGCAATCGGAGGAGAAAACTGGTGATTGAAATTTCATGAGAAGATCCCGTCGCAACGAAAAACGGCTTTGTATTAATGATTGCCACTCCAATTCACGTATCATTTCTGTGACACTATCTCCCCTATTTCGCGGTAATACAAAACGAGCTGCCCTTCTTTGTACTTTTTCGATGTCATCCGTCAGTCCCACCTGATGCGGATCCCACACCGCACAGCAGTACTCCAGAATAGGGCGGACAAGCCTAATGTAAGCAGTCTCTTTAGTAGACCTGTTGCACTTTCTAAGTGTTCTGCCAATGAATCGCAGTCTTTGGTTTGCTCTACCCACAATATTATCTATGTGATCGTTCCAGTCTAGGTTATTTGCAACTGTAATCCCTAAGTATTTAGTTGAATTTACAGCCCTCAGGTTTGTGTGACTTATCACGTAATCGAAATTTAGATGATATCTTTTAGTACTCATGTGAATAATTTCGCACTTTTCTTTATTCAGGGTCAATTTCCACTTTTCGCACCATACAGATATCTTATCTATATCATTTTGCAAGTCGTTTTGATCATCTGATGACTTTACAAGACGGTAAATGACAGCATCATTTGCAAACAATCTAAGACGGCTACTCAGATTGTCTCCTGTGTCGTTAATATAGATCAGGAACAATAGAGGGCCTATAACACGTCCTTGGGGAACGCCGGATATTACTTCTGTTTTACTCGATGACTTTCCGTCTATTACTACGAACTGTGACCTTTCTGACAGGAAATCACGAATCCAGTCGCATAACTGAGGCGATACTCCGTAGGCACGCAGTTTGATTAGAAGACACTTGTGAGAAACGGTGTCGAAAGCCTTCTGTAAATCTAAAAACATGGAATCAATTTGACATCCCCTGTCGATAGCACTTATTACTTGATGAGTATAAAGAGCTACTTGTGTTTCACAGGAACGATATTTTCTGAATCCGTGCTGACTATATGTTAATAAATCGTTTTCTTCGAGGTACTTCATAATATTCTAAAACCCTACTGCAAATCGACGTTAGTGATATAAGCCTGTAATTCAGCGGATTACTCCTACTTCCCGTTTTGGGTATTGGTGTGACTTGAGCAATTTTCCAGTCTTTAGGTACGTATCTTTCTGTGAGCGAGTGGTTGTATATAATTGCTAAATATGGAGCTGTTTTATCAGCATACTCTGAGAGGAACCTGACTGGTATACAATCTGGACTGGAAGCCTTGTCTTTATTAAGTGATTTAAGCTGCTTTGTTACACCGAGGATATCTACTTCTATGTTTCTCATCTTGGCAGTTGTTCTGGATTGGAATTCAGGAATATTTACTTCGTGTTCTTTGGTGAAGGAGTTTCGGAAAGCCCTGTTTAATAACTCTTCTTTAGTGGCACTGTCATCAGTGTCTTCACCGTTGTTATCGCGCAGTGAAGGTACTGATTGTGTCTTTCCACTAGTGTTCTTTATGTATGATCAGAATCTCTTTGGGTTTTGTGCCAGATTTAGAGACAGAATTTCGTTGTGGAAATTATTAAAAGCATCTCGCATTGAAGTACGCGCCATATTTCGAACTTCTGTAAAACATTGCCAATCGTGGGGATTTTGCGTTCTTTTAAATTTGGCATTCTTCCTGCAAAATAATGCCAAGTTCAGGTAACGATGATGGAGGCGGATAGCGTTGACTCAACCTTCTGTTCAAAGAAGACCACAAAGGCTAAATAATACTGTGATCAGGCAAATGTGGTGGCCAGCGGAGATGCCAAAATTCTTCCACGTACACACAAAACTAGTCTTGGAGGTTCATAATGGTTCAAATGGCTCTGAGCTCTATGGGAATTAACATCTGAGGATATCAGTCCCCTAGAACTTAGAACTACTTAAACCTAACTAACCTAAGCACATCACACACATCCATGGCCGAGGCAGGATTCGAACCTGCGACCGTAGCGGTCACGCGGTTCCAGACGGAAGCGCCTAGAACCGCTCGGCCACACCGACTCTTGGAGGATGGGAGCTTTGTGAACAGGGGCCCTTTCGACTTGCAACACAGCATCACCATTGGGTAACAAACATTGTACCATGGGATGGGCATGATTAGCCAAAAGGGTCGTATAAAATTTGGTAGAATAAGATCTTGCGGAGTAACCGTGGAGCCCATGGAATACCACGATACGGCTGTCCAAATCATCACCGAACCTTCCATGTCTCACTCTCGAGACGTAAACTCGGCTAGGACAGGATTTGGAAACAGTGTGAAACTCGATTCATCCGACCAAATTACTGTTTTCCATTGCTTCATAGTCGAGGTTTTATGGCTTTGGCACAACGTTTTCCTGTTTCAGGCATTTGAATCACTGATATGTGCTTTTGGAATTCCGACTCGCCTTGCAGTTCCCAGCTTATGGAGCTCCCTTGATAGCCGAGCGTTCCCCCCCCCCCCCCCCCCCTCCCGCCCCTGGCCACTGGCTCGCTTCTCACGAGCTGCGACCTGCACAGCGCCCGTGCGTTGCCACCTATCAGATTATCCAACACCCTCACTCGCTGTAAACGTCTTCAAGCCTTTCGATCAAAAGATGAGTGTGAGGTATCCTCTTCTAAGGTTGAGAACAGTGTAACGGTCCTCAAACCTTTCATAGTTAACTTTACTTTGATGCGGCTTACACAACGAAAACTCTATAGTGGTACGAAGAATTATTTTACCTAGTTTGGTTAGAGAACACCACATATGTTTTCCTAAATTACACCATAGAAAATACTGCAACCAGTGACAAGTTTCCTTGAATTGGTTTTATTGTACCATTACTGGTTTCGGGCCTGGGCCCATTGTCAGATGGTAGCGTTGACTACTTTGCAAGTATTACATTTGTCTCTTCCTCAAAAGCCCTCCTTACATATTGTAGGACGGAGGTTTCATTTTTCTTTTACAATTCGTACTGATTAATGGACTGAAGTAAATAAATCTTGCAACTTAATAAATCTTCATTGATCAGTATGGATTAAAAAGAAAAATCAAACCTCTGTCTTACAGTATGTAAGTGAGGGTTTTTTAGGAAGTCAAAATTGTAAAACTTGCAAGGAGATCAGCGCTGCCATCTGACGATGGGCTCGGACCCGAGACTAGTAATGGTACAGTAAAAAAATTAAAAAAAACTTGCGACTGGATGCAATATTTCCTAAGGTGTAATGAAACGAAGTAACTGGAAAAGTGATTGAAACGTCACAGTCTATTAAAGAACGTTAACACGGTTGTAACTTTTTTGTCCATGTTTTCTTGTCTAGTCATTCGTCTGAAACTGCAAGTTGTATCCCATCACATTGGCTGCAAGCTGAATTTATTCCCCCCTCCCCCCACCTCCTTAAAAGAAACAAACACCAGTACATGCGTATAAAAAGATACTCAACCGCCTAGAGATAAGTATAACTACATAACTACACAGAATCCCAAAAGAAATTGTCAGCCTTTTGCATTACATAGGCGTGAAAAACGAATTGTCAAGGAGCATGACTATGAAGGAAACTCCAGATATGCTGCTGAAGGCAACTGCAATAAAGATGCTGCACGCCCAAATCAAGAATGGCTTACAATATATTCGTCTTTATCACAGATTAATGATACAGCTGGATCCGAGGTGCACTGCAAGCCGGCACGGTAGCTCAGCGTCTTCGGTCAGAGGGTTAGCTGCCCTCTGGAATAAAAAAACCGAGTTAATCGATCAATAACGAACTTAAACCGATGTCTTACGACGTCCGCCTCGAGCAGATGCAACGAACAAAAGCGAACAAAATCAGATTAAAAAAAAAAAGAGCGGTCTAAGGCGCTGCAGTCGTCGACTGTACGCTTGGTCCCGGCGGAGGTTCGAGTCCTCCCTCGGGTATGGGTATGGGTGTGTGTGTGTTTGTCCTTAGGATACTTTAGGACTTAGGTTAAGTTGTCTGTAAGCTTAGGGACTGATGACCTTAGCAGTTAAGTCCCATAAGATTTCACACACATTTGAACATTTGGAGATCCCTTCATGTTTTTTTGGCACTGACGGGGTTCGCGAGTGCGTCGTTCATTTCTGCAGAGCCTTTGCAACTGTTGGCCTCTTATCTTTCGTCGCAGTCCTCTTCAATGATCGGCTGTCACAATCACTCAACACATATATTTGTTTGTGTTGTGACTTAGCGGATGATGTTTTTCCACTTTCCCTGTATGCATATAAGTCTTCGGTATCGTGCCTCTTGAAACACCAAACACTTCGGGTTCCTTGATTACGAAAGCACCCACCATAAGAGCACCAAGAATATGCCCACGTTCTTATTCATTCAGCTCCAGCGCAATGCACTCACAGTTATACAGAACACTGTCCTGACCACACTAACACTTGCAACGTATTGAGAACATTTCATAGCTGCCATTCGTGGGCAAATACACAGCACAACCTGCAGGCTTGGTGGCATCTGCATTTATGTTCAAACATACATTTATCGCAGTGTTTTCATATCTTTTTCTAACTCCTGTACTGCGTAAAGCAGATAGAGTACCGAATAAAAAATGAAAATTGCACTTTGGCTGTGGGAAATAGTATCAAGAGAATCTTGATTTTGAAGAGCAGCCTCAGAATCGAACTGCAGTGTAATACCACTTACAGCATAACAGCTTTTCACCATTGCAAGGTCGCTCTCGCTCTATCAAATGAAAATTTTAAATATTATTTAGTGTGCAGAAGTGGTACAAAGCTGTATCACTTTTCAACATAATCTCCCCCACGCTCAATGCAAGTCCTCCAGCGCTTACAAAATGCATAAATTCTTTTAGAAAAAATTTCTTTTGGTAATCCGCGCAACCACTCATGCACCGCGTGGCGTACCTCTTTATCAGAACGGAACTTCTTTCCTCCCATTGCGTCTTTGAGTGGTCCAGACATATGGAAATCACTTGGGACAACGTCTGGTGAGTATGGTGGATGAGGAAGACACTCAAAATGCAGGTCTGTGATTGTTGCAACTGTTGTACGGGCAGTGTGGGGCCTTGCACTGTCATGCTGCAAAAGCACACCTGCTGACAGCAGTCCACGTCGCTTTGATTTGGTTGCAGGCCGCAGATGATTTTTTAGGAGATCTGTGTATGATGCACTAGTGACAGTGGTCCCTCTAGGAATGTAATGCTCCAAAATGACACCTTCTTCGTCCCAAAAGAGAGTCAAGATAACCTTCCCTGTTGATGGTTCTGTTCGAAACTTCTTTGGTTTTGGTGATGACGAATGGCGCCATTCCTTGCTCGCTCTCTTCGTTTCCGGTTGGTGGAAGTGAACCCATGTTCCATCCCCACTAAGGATTCTTGCAAGGAAGCCATCACCTCCTCGTTCAAAGCGCCGAAGAAGTTCTTCACAAGCATCAACAGGTCGTTCTCTCATTTCAGGAGTCAGCTGCCGTGGCACCCATCTTGCAGACACTTTGTGAAACTGGAGCACATCATGTACAATGTGGTGTTCTGACCCATGACTAATCTGTAAACATGGTACAATGTCATTCAGTGTCACTCAGGGTTTTCCTTCACTATGGCTTCAACTGCTGCAATGTTCTGTGGAGTCACAACTCGTTGTGCCTAACCTGGAAGAGGAGCATCTTCCACTGAAGTCACACGATTTGTGAACTTCCTACTCCATTCGTAGACTTTCTGCTGTGACAAACATGCATCACCGTACTGAACCTTCATTCGACGATGAATTTCAATAGGTTTCACACCTTCACTACGAAAAACCAAATAACATAACGCTGTTCTTCCCTGATGCAAGTCGCAAGTGGGGCGGCCATCTTTATACTGATTCCGCGACGGTATGTGTGCATCTGCACTATGCTTCCACCTACAGGCCATTCTGCTAGCTGTTAGTAGCACGCGTACCAACTTACAGGATGAAGGCGGGAAATTCCGATTTGTTATTACAAATTTACGGTTTTCATTTGACTCACCCTCGTCTCTCTCTCTCTCTCTCTCTCTCTCTCTCTCTCTCTCTCTCTGTGTGTGTGTGTGTGTGTGTGTGTGTGTGTGTGTGTGTGTGTGTGTGTGTGTGTGTGATAGTCATGAAATTTAAGAAGTTTATTCATTTGTTTAAGTAGATCAAATGCATTATCTTTTGCTTAGTTATGTGGAGGAAGATGAGGAGTTAGTCTGAAGATTAGAATTAGATATTATGCGGTATCACGATAAGTCAGTTAAAGAACAAAAGGAGGGGGGGAGAGAGAGAGAGAGAGAGAGAGAGAGAATCGTGATATAAATTACAGATTACAAAGCTAGATAATTAGTAGCTTTAGATCAGTGATAGAAGTACTGACACACACTATACATACTCTTACCAGCCAGCACATTATGACCACTACCTAACAGCCCATATGTCCACCTTTGGCACGGATAACAGCGGCGACGGGTCGGGCATGGAAGCAATGACACCTTGGTAGGGAGTTGGCACCACATCTGCCCACACAAGTTACCTAATTCCCGTAAAATACGAGGAAAGGGATGGTGAGGGTGGGGCGTGGGGGGGGGGGTGAT
This sequence comes from Schistocerca cancellata, assembly GCF_023864275.1. NCBI lineage: Eukaryota > Metazoa > Arthropoda > Insecta > Orthoptera > Acrididae > Schistocerca > Schistocerca cancellata. The sequence continues at coordinate 129,767,680 of NC_064629.1, forward strand.
GTGCTCTGACACCACGGTCAATCACATCCCAGATGTGTTCGATCGTGTTCAGATCTGGTGAGTTGGGGGGCCAGCACATCGATTGGGATTCGCCACTGTTTTCCTCGAATCACTTCATCACGCTCTTGTGACATGGAGCATTATCTTGCTGAAAAATGCCACTGCTGTCAGGAAAGATGATCGTCATGAAGGGGTGTACGTGGTCAACAACCAGTGTGATACTCCCTGCTCGTCATTGTGCCTTGCACGGTATCCACTGAACCCACGGATGCCCACGAGAATGCTTCTCAGAGCATAATGGAGCCGCCGCAAGCTTGTCTCTGTACCGCAGTACAGGTCTCAAGGAGCTGCTCCCTGTAAAACGACGGATTCGCGCCTGTCCTGTTTTACCGGTCCGCTTAGACTACGACATCTTTAAAGAGAGGTGGACGCCCAAACCCACGACGTCTGGACGTGGTTTCACCACGTGTTGAAGACACTCATCACATCACCTAACAAGTACTGCAGTTTCCGAAATGTTCGTGCCGAGCCTCCAGCCCATCACAATCTGCCCTCGGTCAAACTCTGATACGTCGCTTGCCTCCCGCATTCTACACACGGACAGCACTCTCACTGATAACACATGCACCCTTCGTGAATCTGACTAGCAGTCATTCCTCACCAGGTGACGCTGCTATCGCCTGGACGACTCTATATCGACAGTAGGTCAGTTGTCATAATGTTCTGGCTGATCAGTGTAAATGCTGCGTTGATCCTACAGGTTCAGTTGCAACACTATATTGAATAGTATACTTTAACTGTAAAATTCAAATTCATGAGTTACTTTTATCTTGTCTCAACAGTTATTGATGTGGAACTTCTCATCGATTGCAGTATATATTTTACACATTAACTTTTTTGCAGCCCGCATCTCGTGGTCGTGCGGTAGCGTTCTCGCTTCCCACGCCCGGGTTCCCGGGTTCGATTCCCGGCGGGGTCAGGCATTTTCTCTGCCTCGTGATGGCTGGGCGTTGTGTGCTGTCCTTAGGTTAGTTAGGTTTAAGTAGTTCTAAGTTCTAGGGGACTGATGACCATAGATGTTAAGTCCCATAGTGCTCAGAGCCATTTGAACCATTTGAACTTTTTTGCACAAATGGTGAGCAAGAGTTCTTCGTGTGTCCTGTAGTCTCTTCTCGCTAAGATTTTCAGGGCAGAGAGAGAGGGAAGAGTCCTGCTCCTGTGAGATCCGTTACCAGTGGCAACGTGTTTATTTAATACTACATAATGCAAAAAAACGTGTGTTCAAATGTGTGTGAAATCTTATGGGACTGCTAAGGTCATCAGTCCCTAAGCTTACACACTACTTAACCTAAATTATCCTGAGGACAAACAAACACACACCCATGCCCGAGGGAGGACTCGAACCTCCGCCGGGATCAGCCGCACAGTCCATGACTGCAGCGCCCTAGACCGCTCGGCTAATCCCGCACGGCTACATAATGCAGCAAAATCTTAGTGTGGCAACTAGACGTCTACCGGTACATTTTCTACGGCGTAAAGTAATGCATTTTGGGCACTGTTCAGAAATTTTCAGTGGACACCTGACAGTACCAGTCACCTCTTTTCTTAGACACAGATGCACACTAAAAGTAAAATCAAGGAAAGTCAACACTCCCTCAGGCTGCGGTAGGCTCATACGACACGTAACTTCACAGTAATATCAGAGTCATGGGACCGCCAGTCTTCTCATCGCTAAGGGAATGGCAGAGGTAGTAGTTGCAATTACTAAAGGAGAAAGAAAAATACATAACTGACTCCTGTTGTGGATTCTAACCACAATAGGAAGCTACAAGAAGAAGATAGAGCCGTACAAACGTTTTAAGAGAGCCAGTTACCACGTGTTCTTTGCCATCAGAAAATGTGAACAAATATAAGGAAGAAAAATCTGTGTAAGGAAGATAAGGTCGCTATTTTCACTTGCCCTCTGCGTCCTGTTTTCTTTCCAGTTTTGAGTGGATCATTGTTTCTGCGGCCAGTTAAATTATTTGCGAGTGGTAGCTTTTCTGACGCCGTCTATCATAGGCTGTAGTCGACTTTGCCATGGTATCTTGCACTGCACTCGGTGTTGTGTGTAGCATTACTTGGACCTGTCTCTCACACAGTTCTCTTCACAACACCGGTCGCAAATATCATCAGACGTTACTACCTAACTGCAATGCGGATTCGTATTCTGAGACGGGGATTTGTCACATCCAGCTCGGCGCTTTAGCAGCTTGAGGGGAATCGAGTTACGGCGTACAGGATCCGACGACGGCAAATACGGCTAGAGAATCAGACACCGCTGCAGCAGTAGCCCAACTGATCCTAGCAGTCTTACCATTTGCAACAGGATACAGTATTTTGTGCTCCTGTCGCTGTGGATCAAACTAATACCCTGAGCAAAATAGTTTTTTACAACTATGCAGGAACTGCTTCCAGCTTTCTGCTTGTAAAGTCTGCTAGATTTTGTGATACAGAGTTATATTTTTCTTTTTCGGAAACCAAGTTAATTCTTTTCCCTCTTCATAATTTGCGCAGAATCGCGAGGAAAATTATTTATCTGAAGCGACAAAACTTGACAAACAAATTCTTATGGGCGTTTCGCTGACATTTCCCTGTTTCGGGAAATTTGCCAAAGAGAAACAGGAGCACCACGGTGAGACACTTACGTCTTAATTTAATTACAGTCACTCTAGATTTATGGTCCATATCTTCAGAAGATGAAACTCTCTGTAATTCCAGTGCATCCGGTTGACCTTATTAAATAAATTATTACAATAACTGTTGTTGTTGTTGTGGTCTTCAGTCCTTAGACTGGTTTGATGCAGCTCTCCATGCTACTCTATCCTGTACAAGCTTCTTCATCTCCCAGTACCTACTGCAACCTACATCCTTCTGAATCTGCTTAGTGTATTCATCTCTTGGTCTCCCCCTACGATTTTTACCCTCCACGCTGCCCTCCAATACTAAATTGGTGATCCCTTGATGCCTCAGAACATGTCCTACCAACCGATCCCTTCTTCTGGTCAAGTTGTGCCACAAACTTCTCTTCTCCCCAATCCTATTCAATACTTCCTCATTAGTTACGTGATCTACCCATCTAATCTTCAGCATTCTTCTGTAGCACCACATTTCAAAAGCTTCTATTCTCTTCTTGTCCAAACTATTTATCGTCCATGTTTCACTTCCATACATGGCTACACTCCACACAAATACTTTCAGAAATGACTTCCTGACACTTAAATCTATACTCGATGTTAACAAATTTCTCTTCTTCAGAAACGCTTTCCTTGCCATTGCCAGTCTACATTTAATATCCTCTCTACTTCGACCATCATCAGTTATTTTGCTCCCCAAATAGCAAAACTCCTTTACTACTTTAAGTGTCTCATTTTCTAATCTAATTCCCTCAGCATCACCCGACTTAATTCGACTACTTTCCATTATCCTTGTTTTGCTTTTGTTGATGTTCATCTTATATCCTCCTTTCAAGACACCATCCATTCCGTTCAACTGCTCTTCCAAGTCCTTTGCTGTCTCTGACAGAATTACAATGTCATCGGCGAACCTCAAAGTTTTTATTTCTTCTCCATGGATTTTAATACCTACTCCAAATTTTTCTTTTGTTTCCTTTACTACTTGCTCAATATACAGATTGAATAACATCGGGGAGAGGCTACAACCCTGTCTTACTCCCTTCCCAACCACTGCTTCCCTTTCATGTCCCTCGACTCTTATAACTGCCATCTGGTTTCTGTACAAATTGTATATAGCCTTTCGCTCCCTGTATTTTACCCCTGCCACCTTTAGAATTTGAAATAGAGTATTCCAGTCAACATTGTCAAAAGCTTTCTCTAAGTCTACAAATGCTAGAAACGTAGGTTTGCCTTTCCTTAATCTAGCTTCTAAGATAAGTCGTAGGGTCAGTATTGCCTCACGTGTTCCAGTATTTCTACGGAATCCAAACTGATCTTCCCCGAGGTCGGCTTCTACCAGTTTTTCCATTCGTCTGTAAAGAATTCGTGTTAGTACTGTGCAGCTGTGGCTTATTAAGCTGATTGTTCGGTAATTTTCACATCTGTCAACACCTGCTTTCTTTGGGATTGGAATTATTATATTCTTCTTGAAGTCTGAGGGTATTTCGCCTGTTTCATACATCTTACTCACCAGATGGTAGAGTTTGGTCAAGACTGGCTCTCCCAAGGCCGTCAGTAGTTCCAATGGAATGTTGTCTACTCCGGGGGCCTTGTTTCGACTCAGGTCTTTCAGTGCTCTGTCAAACTCTTCACGCAGTATCGTATCTCCCATTTCATCTTCATCTACATCCTCTTCCATTTCCATAATACTGTCCTCAAGTGCATCGCCCTTGTATAGACCCTCTATATACTCCTTCCACCTTTCTGCTTTCCCTTCTTTGCTAAGAACTGGGTTTCCATCTGAGCTCTTGATGTTCATACAAGTGGTTCTCTTATCTCCAAAGGTCTCTTTAATTTTCCTGTAGGCAGTATCTATCTTACCCCTAGTGAGATAAGCCTCTACATTCTTACATTTGTCTTCTAGCCATCCCTGCTTAGCCATTTTGCACTTCCTGTCGATCTCATTTTTGAGACGTTTGTATTCTTTTTTGCCTGCTTCATTTACTGCATTTTTATATTTTCTCCTTTCATCAATTAAATTCAATATTTCTTCTGTTACCCAAGGATTTCTACTAGCCCTCGTCTTTTTACCTACTTGATCCTCTGCTGCCTTCACTACTTCATCCCTCAAAGCTACCCATTATTCTTCTACTGTATTTCTTTCCCCCATTCCTGTCAATTGTTCCCTTATGCTCTCCCTGAAACTCTGTACAACCTCTGGTTCTTTGAGTTTATCCAGGTCCCATCTCCTTAAATTCCCACCTTTTTGCAGTTTCTTCAGTTTTAATCTACAGGTCATAGCCAATAGATTGTGGTCAGAGTCCACATCTGCCCCTGGAAATGTCTTACAATTTAAAACCTGGTTCCTAAATCTCTGTCTTACCATTATATAATCTATCTGATACCTTTTAGTATTGTATCTCCCATTTCATCTTCATCTACATCCTCTTCCATTTCCATAATATTGTCCTCAAATGCATCGCCCTTGTATAGACCCTCTATATACTCCTTCCACCTTTCTGCTTTCCTCACCTTTCCTCCCCTCACAATAACTATAATTAAAATATTTCGTTATTGTTATAAAAATTTTTGAACTTACATCGAAATTAAGAAAGACATTTCGCGACGGTCAGATCAACATGTGGCCGTCGGCAGCTAGAATGAGTGTACAGGATATCTAAGGAGGAAAGTTAAGTGTTCTGGGAGATGACAGAATTAATAAATTAAAGCTAAATAGTCCACACAGACAGAAGCTCTGCTCCGAATCGTTCTGAGAAAGGAGTGTTCACCTCACTTCATTTTTTTGGTTAGTGGCTGTTCTGTGACTGAATCTTGTAGTAAGTGCGTTAGTTGAACAATTAGAACGGGCAGTGGATCTTCCAGTGAGCATGCAGAATGGAAAGTACTTCCTTCATGCTGCACTTAAGTTCACTTTAGTTCTTCGGCCATACATAATATTCACGATAAATGTAGTAATATGATGCTGACTGTGTAAGTTTGAAGGGATCTCCATTTTCGTCAGCCGCAGAACAGAGTTTAAGACGACGACGACGGAGATGATAATTACGTTGTTGATGAAGAATTTTTGTAGCCATGAAGCTTGTTCTCCGTGTCTTGAACGCTATGGTAATCATGAATTTACAGCAGTTGACATGGACAGCAATACCGGTAAAATCGTATCTGGTTTAGAAGGATTATTCTCCATCGTCCTTTCCTCGTGATTTTGTGTGATTAAGTATTGTCGCTACAGAAGATGAAGCATTTTAGCTTTCGCTGTATGATTTTTGGGACTGAATGAGCGGAAATATAAAAATAATTACTAATGGGGTACTCAAACTTTAGTAGCTACTTTATTCTTAATTGATGCTGCAAATTTCCGTGGCCCACGCTAATCGAAATAGTCGAAAGACGATTTGATGCATGTGAGACTTAAAATTGTTCCTGGAGTGTGAGTGAAGACTGACTTTGAGGTATCCTAGTCAAATAATAACAGTTTGGTGTTGCAAACAGAACAGAGAGTTCATGATACTGTTCGTAAGTAATGCCGTCACTTTTGTGCAGGAAGAAACTTTGTGCTTTCATTAAGTTCGTTGCAATTATGCAATAGGATATTGCAGCAAGATGGTCTAAATTGGTTTTATTCCCTTTTTTGGACATTTTAGCAACGAGCAGAGAACGACTCTTCAGCCATACATTTATAGATACACATCGGAAGATTTTACAAAGTATAAAATGGTGGAAAAAGAGGGCTGAATAATTAAAAACATGTAACTTCCTTTCAACGCATGACTTGGTTATGGTGATGTGTATGTGAAGCATGAGTCCGGGTGAAATGATGTTGGTCGTCTTGATGTTGGCATCCATAGTGGTCCATATTGAGTTCTGGGACGATTAACTACCGATAGCTGTGAATGAGTGGAGCAGGGCTAGAGGACGATATACAAGTATGCAGCTAGGGAAACGATGGTGAAGTCTTATATTAGTGTACGGTTTCGAGGAAAGTGCCCGTAGACTTGGCTCTATGAATGGAAGGTTGTCATCAGATTACGTTGGGAAAGGTATCGGTGAGGATGAGAGAATATGCCGCACTGCAGGCAATAATTAATGTCCTGAAGTTTGCTGGAGGTCTAACCCTTTCGGTCATGGCGTCCTCATATGAGGTCATACTAAATAAATGCTTAGTATATCAAAATTTGTTACGTTTTACCATTTGTGATTGTTGTCGTCATATTGTCACGAGCACAGAATTTATTTGAGAACGGTGTCACCTCCTGTCAATCTGTGGTACTACAAAACAAAACTGAAATCGCACAGTCACATGGACGCCTACCAGTAATCTTTGTACCTTCCACCAGCCGATTACTATCTTCTGATTTCAGGTAAAAAAATTATTTGTGCGTGAATAGGTGCATTCTTGAAGGTTAAAACTAAAGGTGTCATTCAGAACGAAATGTGACATATTTATAACTTTATACATGTCTCCAAACGAGGGCACTGTTATTGATAGGTTGTAATAGCATAGAAATTTAGGACATTATTTCGCTGTCTTTTTAGTCATCTTACGGTGATTTCACAAAGCTCCGAGTCTAAGATATACAAAGGCCACTTACAGAAGAAGAATTCATCTGACATTGACGATCGATCCGATGATCCTGGCGATAATTTTAAACAAGAGGACAATGAGGGAAGTAATGTTATACGTTTTATACCATATGGTATACTGTAAGCTGAGTAGCCTAGACGCAAAGCCTGCTAACTACATGATAAGTGACACTGAGATAATCACGAAACACTCTTCCTATTCAAACGACAATCCATTGGCGGCAAGCATGTTATCGCTGCGCAGCCAACCTAAAGCTGAATAAGAAAAATACCCATTCTAATAGTAACAGACTGAAAGGTAGCTTGGAATGTCCAGATTGGTAAATCTGATGTCTGTTCACGTGCTTTGCGTCCGGACATGGCAGGGCGACAGCCACGCCTATTGGGCATTTAGCGCGCTTTGCACTCGACGACAAAATGCAGTTAGCCGCTTTTGATACTGAACACAATTTTGGACAGTCATGTTTGTTCCTGCAATTGATATTGCATGTGTAAAAGCATGGACGCATCAGAATTAGGTGTTCCTAAAAATAAGACACTTGATCTGGTGTCAACTGGTGGCAACTATGGTCAAAGTACTGACAAAAATAGATAAGCCAGCTGCCAGAAAAAGGGGACGTCCCACTATTGAGAGTCCAATGCCGTCTCCAAGTACTTCAAAACGAGTCAATGTGGAAGTTCGTCCAGAAGCTGATGTTCGTTTGCATAACGTTGGGCATCTTCCAGTGGTCAGTGACAAAAAATCATTAGACAGGTGCAAGAAACCGGTTGCAAAGGCAAAACCAAATTTTATTGTGTAAAATGTAACATTCACTTATGCCTGAATAGAAGAAAATTGTTTCTTTTATTATCATTCTTCACAAGGGTAAAACCATAGTTTACGTATACAATCATTAAGTAGGCTTTGTGTAATTGACGTATTTTGATGAAAGAATATCAAATAAAATACTTTGAGTTTTCGACTTATACTGCACCCACTTGAACACAATGTCCTCATTTGGGGACGCGTTGTATCCCCCTTTGGGGGGCACCTCGGAATATTTTATACATCTGAAAAATCATAATTTAATTCGAAGAACTGGATGGCAAAACCATGATTCTTTTTTTTTTTCAGGAAAAAAATAATTCGTGACCGAAAGGATTAAACAGGGCCGTCAAAGTGGTTGAATGTAAGGCTGAATTTGGTTTGGTAATAGTAGTCTTCAACGTTCACTATAAAATAAAACATTCAGATAATGTAATTTGATGGAGGAAATTAAACCGTTTAAAGAGAGAGAAGTTTTATTGAACCGTAGTAAAGGAACGAATAAAATCTTCAAAAATCTTCAACAGTGGGAGCAGTACTTAGGATAAAGTATCAACGGCGCAATACTTACATTTAATTAGTATTTTGAAGTATACACTTTTGCCTTGAGGTTGCAGGAGTATGCATGGTGGGATTGGCTACTAGTATTTTAGATTGTCGGGGAATCAGGGACACGTCATAATTAACTAGGTAGCTCGCTGAGGAACATTGGTAGACAAGTCCATGTATTCTGTCTGTCTTACATTACAGGACAATTGAATATCGGATAGTGCGTGTATGTCGTCAATTCCATACCTAATAAGAAATGCCTTCGCACCTAGAGACTGGATGAAAGACAGTCTGACGAGGCGCATGTATAGCATTTCCCCTGATATTAAGGATAGACGTGGTATACACAACACTGCTCCTACTGGAGGTATGGTGAACCTACCGACGCTCACAAGCCATGAACGAGACATCTAAACAGATATCGATGTAGGAGTTCACCATTTTGTGAATGTTCCATGTACCATACTGTTCCGAGTTCGTCCCATTTTCAAAAAAGCAGTTGCCCAGCTGCCAGTCCTTCAGAGTAAGAGGACACTTGGAATATTCGTCAGACATTAATCCCCGTCTGTATAAATTACTGTGTGAATAAATTAGCTAAAGATATAAACTCTAATTTGAAATTATAGAGCGGTGCCTCTCCATACCGTATCCGCATGACGCCACATCGCAGAGGAAGACACGACGGCCGCACGACATAGCTTGGTATTCAGAGCCTGATCGCGGGGTTTTAATTTGAAATTACTTAAATAACATGGTGATAATACACAGTAATATTAGGAGCATCGTGGTTTTAGGGCACGTGGCTGTAAAATATCAAAACCAAAAGTTACATTTTTTTATGACTGCCACCTCAACTGATCGATTGTAGGAAGAATGGTAAAGGGATTTGCCTTGCATCAGGTAATTCGTAATACCATATCGAGAATTTGTGTGAGCATTAACAACGGCTATATGCTTGCCGCGAGACCTCTTGATAGGCGTCTCAATCTTTCTTTTGCACTTACAAGGGAGACCTTTGACCTCGAACGCTTGGAACCGCACGAAACCATACTTAGACTAGCACTCGATCATAAAAACAACAATAGTCTGTGTCATTTCCATGCAAAACTCCGCACCCACTTCTCTGCTAGCGCCATGAGACGGTGGCATGTTGTATCTCCACTAAAGAGTGCTCGAGTTGCTTGGTTGGTATAGCTGCAGTACCAATGTGTCTCTTGGAGTGCTGGCAGGCGGATTACTGTGTAAACTGTGTACAGTGATATAATGAAGAGAATTATTCCTATCAATGCGTTCCAAATATTAGGGACAAAGTTGGGACGTGCGGAATATGGAAATGAAATCGGGGTCGAGAATACAGAGTTCGCGGATACATTATATAACACAAGAATACAGAAATATAATGGGAATCACACAGAAATTCATAACGTTACGCTGGTCAGATATGCTGATTTTGAAGGACGGGAAGAACCCGAACTTGAAGGTAGCTGTTCGAACAGTACACGACGTTAATCTCCAGAGCAACAATAACAGCCCGGTCAAAGTAAGTACGACTATCTCCGCCCTAACAATCGACGCCCAGTGTATTAGAAGATAATGATGACAGCTTACTAGGCAACATTTATGAAGGCTATTCAAATCGTGGCTTCAATTCCTATAGCAAACTAATGAGGCGCTATAAGTTAACGAAACTACAGATTAATTCTAAATTATGTGTCTAGCAGAAGGGGAGCAGGAGCTCGTTTCAAAGGAAACTGACTGTCGCAATTGCAAACTATAAAAGAGCGTGTAATATCGCTATTTGGTAAAGCAAGGTCGTATGGATCTACAGTTCACTATTGGCATCTGCATATATGGGCGCTAGATGCGTCTAAAATGGTTGGCTTGTAGCATTTCAAAGCTTCTGTTTCATTTATCGACAATCTTAAGGCTAGATATAGCATTTTATCCAGGCATATTACTACGTTTGTCACACTTAAGGACATAGAAGACGATAATAGTATACGTCTGACGGAACAACAGTTTGTGGGGAAAGTGGAAATGTTTATGAAAGGGTAGAGTGCGGAGAAAGAAACTGTTTGGAAGACGACCAGAGTCAATTCCATATGAAATATTTTCATATGAAATATCTTGATAATCAACACTGTCTCTCTCAGTGGAGAGAAAACTACAGTTAATGTCTTGCAGTCTGTCCATAGCTCTACCCACAGTTACACAACTGACGTAGCTTTATCAATAACAGGCAGACTAGCAAACAAGTTGTATATCTGTTTTCAAGAGGAACAAGGCACATTCTAGCAAACAAGTTGTACACCTGTTTTCAAGAGGTACACGGCACATTCGGCCAAAATATTTCAAAGAAACTTGAAGCTACCCACCCACGTAACATTCATTTGGAGGCAAGCAAAAGTTGAAAAATTACTAAAGAGCACATGGAACATTTTCTAACTTCAATACTTGGCGAACATGTAACATGTGAAAAGGGTCTATTTCTGTGTGATTCCTGGTGAGGTCATACAGATCTTACCCTTCTAGACGCAAGCTTTCCAAACAAAGATGTTATGCTGAAGATATTGCCATCGAAAACAAGAAAATATTGCTAGCCCCTTGATGTTTACTTCTTTCGGTAACATAAGCTCTATGTAAGAAGGATTGCTGATTTTGTAAGATTACAATTTGCCACACCATAAGTGAATATAAATAATCGTTATATCATCATCAAACTTCACTCTGTGATTTACGATCAATTTTCTGCACCAAAGTATACGCCTATGTCGCAGTACGCTTGGTGAAAAAGCGGAATATACTGATATCATCATTTGAAAATGTAATTAGTGTGGCTTTTGATACTGGACTGCTTGAATGCGAAAGTGATTATGAACATACACTCCTGGAAATGGAAAAAAGAACACATTGACACCGGTGTGTCAGACCCACCATACTTGCTCCGGACACTGCGAGAGGGCTATACAAGCAATGATCACACGCACGGCACAGCGGACACACCAGGAACCGCCGTGTTGGCCGTCGAATGGCGCTAGCTGCGCAGCATTTGTGCACCGCCGCCGTCAGTGTCAGCCAGTTTGCCGTGGCATACGGACCTCCATCGCAGTCTCTAACACTGGTAGCATGCCGCGACAGCGTGGACGTGAACCGTATGTGCAGTTGACGGACTTTGAGCGAGGGCGTATAGTGGGCATGCGGGAGGCCGGGTGGACGTACCGCCGAATTGCTCAACACGTGGGGCGTGAGGTCTCCACAGTACATCGATGTTGTCGCCAGTGGTCGGCGGAAGGTGCACGTGCCCGTCGACCTGGGACCGGACCGCAGCGACGCACGGATGCACGCCAAGACCGTAGGATCCTACGCAGTGCCGTAGGGGACCGCACCGCCACTTCCCAGCAAATTAGGGACACTGTTGCTCCTGGGGTATCGGCGAGGACCATTCGCAACCGTCTCCATGAAGCTGGGCTACGGTCCCGCACACCGTTAGGCCGTCTTCCGCTCACGCCCCAACATCGTGCAGCCCGCCTCCAGTGGTGTCGCGACAGGCGTGAATGGAGGGACGAATGGAGACGTGTCGTCTTCAGCGATGAGAGTCGCTTCTGCCTTGGTGCCAATGATGGTCGTATGCGTGTTTGGCGCCGTGCAGGTGAGCGCCACAATCAGGACTGCATACGACCGAGGCACACAGGGCCAACACCCGGCATCATGGTGTGGGGAGTGATCTCCTACACTGGCCGTACACCACTGGTGATCGTCGAGGGGACACTGAATAGGGAACTTGCTGTTCCAACAGGACAATGCACGTCCGCATGTATCCCGTGCCACCCAACGTGCTCTAGAAGGTGTAAGTCAACTACCCTGGCCAGCAAGATCTCCGGATCTGTCCCCCATTGAGCATGTTTGGGACTGGATGAAGCGTCGTCTCACGCGGTCTGCACGTCCAGCACGAACGCTGGTCCAACTGAGGCGCCAGGTGGAAATGGCATGGCAAGCCGTTCCACAGGACTACATCCAGCATCTCTACGATCGTCTCCATGGGAGAATAGCAGCCTGCATTGCTGCGAAAGGTGGATATACACTGTACTAGTGCCGACATTGTGCATGCTCTGTTGCCTGTGTCTATGTGCCTGTGGTTCTGTCAGTGTGATCATGTGATGTATCTGACCCCAGGAATGTGTCAATAAAGTTTCCCCTTCCTGGGACAATGAATTCACGGTGTTCTTATTTCAATTTCCAGGAGTGTAAAAATGTGACTTTAGTGAGGTATGCAAGTTGTTCTTTTCCATTTTGTTTTAACCACTGCATCGAAATCCCGCATCTGTACTATGAGGACTAATGTAGGCACAATCAGATATGCAGGATATGCGTGTTTTGTGCAATTGTAATTTTTTCAAGCAGAGAATTTTTGACACTGTTTATTGAAAAAGTAATGATACAATGACATCATTCAATTACGTATAATTTCCCGCCTATGGTACTGATATCGTGTTACTGTGTTTCTTTGTATTAAGATGTTAGTTGTGGTAGAATACAACTTTTTGCATGGAAATGACACAGATCACTGTTTCTCTTGTGATCGAGTGTTATTCTAAGCATGGTTTCGTATGGTTTCGACCGTTCGAGGTCAAAGGTGTTCCTCGTTAGCGTGGTGGCGCAGTAGTAAAGGTACCGTTCTTGCAGTGGGAACGTGCAGACCTCAGATCCCAGTCCGTACACACTTTTCACTGGTTTCTCTACATAGCATAAGGAGAATATGAGAATGGTTCCTCTACTGTAATTTACGGAACCAAGGAAGTTATCTACATTTACATGACTCCTCTGCAACTCACACTTAAGTGCTTGGCAGAGGGTTCATAGAACCACCTAGAAGGAAATAAAATGAAACCTCGTGTACTTAGAGGTTTACGTAATAAATTTCTCTGATTTCAACATCATATGAAACATACACTACTGGCCATTAAAATTGCTACACCACGAAGATGACGTACTACAGACGCGAAATTTAACCGACAGGAAGAGGATGCGGTGATATACAAATGATTAGCTTTTCAGAGCATTCACACAAGGTTGGCGCCGGTGGCGACATCTACAACGTGCTGACATGAGGAAAGTTTCCAACCGATTTCTCATACACAAACAGCAGTTGACCGGCGTTGCCTGGTGAAACGTTGTTGTGATGCCTCTTGTAAGGAGGAGAAATACGTACTATCACGTTTCCGACTTTGATAAAGGTCGGATTGTAGCCTATCGCGATTGCTGTTTATCGTATCGCGGCATTGCTGTCGCGCTGGTCGAGATCCAGTGACTGTTAGCAGAATATGGAATCAGTGGGTTCAGAAGGGTAATACGGAACGCCGTCCTGGATCCCAACAGCCTCGTTTCACTAGCAGTCGGGATGACAGGCATCTTATCCGCATGGCTGTAATGGATCGTGCAGCCACGTCTCGATCCCTGAGTCAACAGATGGGGACGTTTACAAGACAACAACCATCTGCACGAACAGTTCGACGACGTTTGCAGCAGCATGGCCTATCAGCTCGGAAACCATGGGTGCAGTTATCCTTGACGCTGCATCACAGATAGGAGCACCTGCGATGGTGTACTCAACGACGAACCCTGGGTGCACGAATGGCAAAACGTCATTTTTTCAGATGAATCCAGGTTCTGTTTACAGCATCATGATGGTCGCATCCGTGTTTGGCGACATCGCGGTGAACGCGCATTGAAAGCGTATATTCGTCATCGGCATACTGGCGTATCACCCGGCGTGATGGTATGGGGTGCCATTGTTTACACGTCTCGGTCACCTCTTGTTCGCATTGACGGTACTTTGAACAGTGGACGTTACATTTGAGATGTGTTACGACCCGTGGCTCTACCCTTCATTCGATCCCTGCGAAACCCAACATTTGGCTGGCTCTGAGCACTATGGGACTCAACATCTTAGGTCATAAGTCCCCTAGAACTCAGAACTACTTAAACCTAACTAACCTAAGGACATCACACACACCCATGCCCGAGGCAGGATTCGAACCTGCGACCGTAGCAGTCCCGCGGTTCCGGACTGCAGCGCCAGAACCGCTAGACCACCGCGGCCGGCAAACCCAACATTTCAGCAGGATAATGCACGACCGCATGTTGCAGGTCCTGTACGGGCCTTTCTGGATACAGAAGATGTTCGACTGCTGCCCTGGCCAGCATATTCTCCAGATCTCTCACCAATTGAAAACGTCTGGTCAATGGTGGCCGAGCAACTGGCTCGTCACAATACGCCAGTCACTACTCTTGATGAACTGTGGTATCGTGTTGAAGCTGCATGGGCAGCTGTACCTGTACACGCCATCCAAGCTCTGTTTGACTCAATGCCCAGGCGTATCAAGGCCGTTATTACGGCCAGAGGTGGTTGTTCTGGGTACTGATTTCTCAGGATCAATGCACCGAAATTGCGTGAAAATGTAATCACATGTCAGTTCTAGTATAATATCTTTGTCCAATGAATACCCGTTTATCATCTGCATTTCTTCTTGGTGTAGTAATTTTAATGGCCAGTAGTGTACAACTAAGTTAGAAGTACAAGCTCACCGCTGATAGATTGTCAGTGGGATGCTGCCGCATCTCTTACATCGACGCCTACCTGATTCAATTGGATTAAAGAAGGAAAGAAGGTTAGAGTTTAACATCCGGTCGCCAGAGCAGTCATTACAGACTGAGCACAAGCTCGGTTTATGAAAGAATGGGGAAGGAAATCAGCCATGCCCTCTTTAAAAGAGCGATTCTGAAATTTGAGTGGAGTGATTTAGAGGAGTCACAGAAAACTTAAATGTGCTAGCCGGGCGGGGATTTAAACCGTCGTTCTTCCGAATGCGAATCCTTTGTGCTAACCACTGTGCCACTCGAACGTTTTCATTTGGATTGGGTATCATACAGATGCTGTATCTTCTCTGGAGGCAAGATGGGCGAAAACTGTTACAGTTCTCCCTCGATGCCCTGAAAACAGAGCGAGCCAAAAAGATGTAGATAGTCCTTGATAGTCAATATTAATGGAACAAAATGGCACACTGTTACAATTATCGCAAAGGGGGAAGGTTATTTTATGTGTTCAAAGTGACCCCCATTAGCAGCCAAACAATGTCGATGCCGTTGAACCACTGACCGAACTACGGCTGTCAAGTTTTCCGGTGTGATAGCAGTGCAGGACGCCTCGACGGTTTCTCGTACCTCGTTCTGTAGATAATTTTCCAAGGTCCCCCATAACTGGAAGTCAAGAAGTGTAACTTCTGGACACCGTAGTTGGTACTCAACAGCTCCTCTTCGACCTACCATCGTCCAGGTAGATTTTCATCCAAGTAGGCTCTGAAATCTCTGTGTTAGTGAGGCTGAGCCCCATCTTGTTACCGAGCGAGGTGGCGCAGTGGTTAGACACTGGACTCGCATTCGGGAGGACGACGGTTCAATCCCGCGTCCGGCCATCCTGATTTAGGTTTTCCGTGATTTCCCTAAATCGCTCCAGGCAAATGCCGGGATGGTTCCTTTCAAAGGGCACGGCCGACTTCCTTCCCCTCCTTCCCTAATCCGATGAGACCGATGACCTCGCTGTCTGGTCTCCTTCCCCGAAACAACCAACCAACCAACCCATCTTGTTGCAGGTAAAATCGTTCATTGCTGCGCTGTCATATGCTGGAAAACGTGAACCAAGATCGGTTGAGAAAACAATGGATTACGCTACCGCGCGAAATTGCAACGCTATGTCATTTTCTTCCAAAGATATTAACTATGAAAGAGTGTCTACATTTTTCTCCATCTGGTACCACATATGCTCTATCAGAGGTAGATTTTCAATAATCGTGTGGTATGCAAATAGAGTAGTTATTTCTCAAGATAAAATTAAACCCTATGCTCGGTCGTGAAGGAAGTGTTGGGCCAATACCAGAAAGTCAATAAGTAGTAAAAATGTTCTAGTTACTGACAAGTCAGACACGTGTATAGTATTTAAAACTTTGTGAAAATAGCATGTTAATTAAATAAAAACTTATTTTCTACAGGGAATCATACAACACTCTTAGAAAATGGCTTTGCAAGATCTGAAATACACCTCCGTGATACTGTCAAGAGGGAGACTGAATCAGTTATTAAATCGCTGAAAACTAAGGACTGTCATGGAGTATCTAACACAGTAGTAAAGCACTATGCTATAGATGTTAGCCCAGTAATTCGCCATATTTCTAATTTATCCTTTAGGAATAGTCAGTTTCTTCAAAGATTAAAGTATTCAACAGTGAAACCGTTTTATAAGAAAGGAAGAGATAATGTAGACAATTTTAGGCTTATTTCTATGTTATCGATGTTTGCAAAGTTTCACTTTATTATCATTGTTTGTTAAGAAACAAATTCTGCATACATATTACCCTTAAAATGTCCTTTGTCAAGTGGTACAGTTAACCTTACACATTAAATGGCTAACCATTTCAGATCTATAGCACATTAGTGCACAAAAATTTGAAGCCAAATAAACTGGTCTCAAATGGAGAACCATTAGCGTACCCTGCACAGCTTTTTTTATTTTTGTAAAATTTCTGTTCTTTTATTCTATGTTATGGCATCTTTTAGACCAAATTTTGATGCTGAAGCCATTAATGGGCCATAAAAAATTCAAAATCCACCAGAAACAGATTACTGAGATACCATATTTTATAGTGGCCAAAGCATTTGATTTTCTACTTATAAAATACTTGTATTTGAAAGGGTTCAAGATCACTCACAAATAGCGATTTTGTTGGAATCGCCAGAGTAGTCCACCTCACTACTAGCGTTCTGGAATACCTGGCTGGTCAGGTTCTTCCTCAGGGTCCTCATTGTCACTTACCTGAGATTCTGGTTCTACTTCAGGACACAGGATGTCTTTTGCCTCTCTTTGCAGTTGATCCTGATTTTTTTAAAAAGATAATTTTTTCGTTGTCTTGTCAGCCCTGGTGGAATTACTATATCAGGAAACCCCAACGGGTCCATTTCCTTCGGAAGATACGTGGTGCACGAACTGATTTCCATCACTGCTCATTTTTCAATGTACACTACCTTTGTAGCTAGCGATGAACTCAATGTGGATATATTTAGTTATGTGAGGTACTTTGTTAGCGTTACTATTCTTAGAGACATGTAGACCGAGCGAGGTGGCGCAGTGGTTAGACACTGGACTCGCATTCGGGAGGACGACGGTTCAACCCCGCGTCCGGCCATCCTGATTTAGGTTTTCCGTGATTTCCCTAAATCACTCCAGGTAAATGCCGGGATGGTTCCTCTGAAAGGGCACGGCCGACTTCCTTCCCCATCCTTCCCTAATTCGATGAGACCGATGACCACGCTGTCTGGTCTCCTTCCCCAAACAACCAACCAACCAACCAGAGACATGTAGACAGTCATATGTTTTCACAGCAGCTTCTCCTTTTTCATTTCCAGTGTCAACAGCAGAGTTAAAATGTGTTGTAGCTGTACGTTTTTGTTACTACAGTCACATCAATTCTCAGCTGGCGTTTTAGAGCTGCCAAATGCAAATTGGTAACATTTGTAAACATTTAAAACTCTCATGTAAAACGGAACCACTTATCTTAGTTTGATTTTAATGATGTTATTGACTGCTGTTGGATTCAAGCAACTTTCAAATCGATACGAGCGTATACAAAATGAAGTAAATTACTTCAACATACAAAAAGGAAAAAAAAAAAGAAATAGACATTTTAAACATTATCGAACGATTTTCATTCTACTGAAAATTTACTTCTCCGTCAAAAGGTCCCTTTTCGCTTTCCGTCTCGCACATGCTCATGGCTTGTGGAAAATAAACGGATGCTAAGTCACAGCAAAATTCAGTTTTTACAGTTTCTACCACACAATTCAACTACAACTGACGCTTTGATTACACAGCGTGGGCAAATGATTAGTGCGTCTAAACAATCTTTCTCTTAGTTGTTTAGATACGTAGTAAACTGCCATGGAAAGCCCATATTCAGGATCTTGTTCAAAAAGTGAATGCTGCCACATCTATCGTTAGAACAGTACCTGTAAAAAGTGAAAGTCCAACACGAAAATTAGTCTACTGAGCTTATTTTCATTCTATTATGACATACAACATTATACTCGAGGCTACCTTTTCCCATGCAAGAAGTAAATTTTTATCTCAGAAACGGGCAGTTGAGCAGTATGTGGTTAGTAGTTCGCAGACCTCTCGTTGACCCCTGTTCAGGTGTCTGGAAATTCTGAGATTTACTGTCGAAATTTACTTTCTATAATGTCGTTTGTTCTTAACCATATGGGCTTATTCCCAAGATTTAGCAGTTTTCTCTCACTTAATACTAGGCATCTGCCTAGTGCTGGTGACGTTTGTTGTGAATTGGCAGGAGCCAATTCACGGAGTTTGGAGGAAGCCGAAAGGCACGCGATTAAGCTCACGCAGGCTGGCGTGAGGTCTGGAACAGGTCAGAGAAATAAGACTAGCAAAACAAGAGTAACTGGTAGAATACTTAACTTCAATCCATAATTGGAGTACATCGGTCTGATGGTTCATGCTTCATTAGATACACAGCAAAGGATAAATGGCGCCTTGCTGGGTCGTAGCAAATGACGTAGCTGAAGGCTATGCTAACTATCGTCTCGGCAAATGAGAACGTATTTGTCAGTGTAGCTTCGCTAGCAAAGTCGGCTGTACAATTGGGGCGAGAGCTAGGAAGTCTCACTAGACCTGCCGTGTGGCGGCGCTCGCTCTGCCATCACTGACAGTGGCGACACGCGTGTCCGTCGTATACTAGCGGAACGCGGCCGATTTAAAAGCTACCACCTAACAAGTGTGGTGTCTGGCGGTGACACCACAACGTTGTCCTCACGTTATATCAGCATTCACTAACCATATCTATATCTACATCTACGTGATTACTCTGCTATTCACAATAAAGTGCCTGGCAGAGGGTTCAGCGAACCATCTTCATGCTGTCTCTCTACCGTTCCACTCTCGGACGGCACGCGGGAAAAACGAGCACTTAAATATTTCCGTGCGAGCCCTGATTTCTCTTATTTTATCGTGATGATCATTTCTCCCTGTGTAGGTGGGTGCCAACAGAATGTTTTCGCAATCGCTGGAGAAAACTGGTGATTGAAATTTCATGAGAAGATCCCGTCGCAACGAAAAACGCCTTTGTTTTAATGATTGCCACTCCAATTCACGTATCATGTCCGTGACACTATCTCCCCTATTTCGCGATAATACAGAACGAGCTGCCCTTCTTTGTACTATTTCGATGCCATCCGTCAGTCCTACCTGATGCGGATCCCACACCGCACAGCAGTACTCCAGAATAGGGCGGACAAGCGGAGTGTAAGCAGTCTCTTTGGTAGACCTGTTGCACCTTCTAAGTGTTCTGCCAATGAATCGCAGTCTTTGGTTTGCTCTACCCACGATATTATCTGTGTGATCTTTCCAATTTAGGTTATTTGTAATTGTAATCCCTAAGTATTTAGTTGAATTTACAGCCCTCAGATTTGTGTGACTTACCGCGTAGTCGAAATTTAGCTGATTTCTTTTAGTACTCATGTGAATAACTTCGCACTTTTCTTTATTCAAGGGTAATTGCCACTTTTCGCACCATACAGATACCTTATCTATATCATTTTGCAAGTCGTTTTGATCATCTGATGACTTTACAAGACGGTAAATGACAACAGCATCTGCAAACAATCTAAGAAGGCTACCCAGATTGTCTCCTATCTCGTTAATATAGATCAGGAACAATAGAGCGCCTATAACACGTCCTTGGGGCAACGCCGGATATTACTTCTGTTTTACTCGATGGCTTTCCGTCTATTACTACGAACTGTGACCTTTCTGAAGGATATCACGAATCCAGTCGCACAACTGAGGCGATACTCCGTAGGCACGCATTTGATTAGAAGACGCTTGTGAGGAACGGTGTCGAAAGCCTTCTGGAAATCTAAAAATATGGAATCAATTTGACATCCCCTGTCGATGTTGCTACTCCCTTCTTATACACTGTTAGGCATGATAATACGATCGGTAACATTAATGGTCACTCATGGTCTTCTAAGCATCACTATCACGAATCTAGTCATCTAAATGCTTACTGCTGATACGCTTATGTCGACCATGTATCATTTCTTCTAGGTGTATATCAGACAGCGTAATTCCTCTGCAATACAACAACAACATACTTTTTATAGTAATCTAACAGATACACGCCCTGCAAAAGAGTCACCTGACATACCTGAAAACCCGGCCGCCGTGGCCGAGCGATTCTAGGCGCATCATTCCGGAACCGCGCGACTGCTCCGGTCGCAAGTTCGAATCTTGCCTTGGGCGTGGGTGGTGTGATGTCCTTCGGTTAGTTAGGTTTAAGTAGTTCCAAGTTCTAGGGGACTGATGACCTCGGATGTTAAGTCCCATAGTGCTCAGAGCCATTTGAACCATACTTGAAAAACATTTAGAAGTATCACTATCGAGTTTGCTCCCACCCCGTTTCGTGCGATTTAGAAAAATGAAATGGCTACGAATATGTGCCAGAAAGGTGAAACTCTAAATGCAACGAAGGAATAAGCCGAAAACTAGGAAATGCATTCAACGTAGTTCATTCTGTTAATAGGTTTTACATCTCTGTCTCCTGTGACGAGTAACATTTTAGCGGCGTCGAAGATAGGACGGTCGCGTTATTGCAGCGAGCTACATGCCCTGTATAAAGGAGAACGCCCCGGCGTGACACGGACCTCCGACAGCTGTGGGTGGGATAAATAAACAGCCTGCTGCGCTCGGCGTTTACGGTGGCTACTTTGATGGAAACCTCCTACACGCTTCATACCTCATTTCTGAACACGCTTCATCGTTCGTCTACGTGTATCGTTTAATACCCATGAGCCAGTCTTTAAAGACGACCGTGTGTGTTGTTTACAAATCCTTCATTATTTGGGAGATATATACACGACGGCTGTTCCTTTGTAGGTTGCATTTCAAACAGTTCTTCTCCCATCAGCAATTTACACTCCACAGAAAACTGTTAGTTCTTGCGTCTCGTGTAAACAGCTGGTAAATGAATTTTGCAACGTTTTTATCCCTGAGATACATTCATTGAAGCGAGCGTGAGTTTTCACTGGGTTTCATATTACTGGAGCTACAGGAGTCGCAGAATGGCGTGCACAGGGCCGCTGTAGCAGAAGTCATTACGTATACAATTTTCTCTTCTACTTATTTAAATCGCAGCCTTAAGGGGGAACGACAGGGTGAAGGTCGAAAATATTCCTCAAATTCCGGATTTGTTTACTCGTATAGGAATATAGTACACAAATGGGGTTTGCTGCAGTGAATAAAGCATAAATTGAAGTTTTTATTGGTGTTTTTTTAGGTTTGTTTATAAATAGGTTTGTTTATAAATAAATAAATCTTCTGCTACCAGTCACGATTTTTCTTTATTTTACTATTCGCACGACGCGTTTCGAGAAATAATTCCCATTTTCAAGTGCGTTTTTTTTATGTGTGTGAAGCCATTTCTTTTGATGTTGTCAGTGTGTGTGAGTCTGCTTCATTATGTTGACTTTTACTGTAATACATAAGAAACGCGATTTTTATTTGGGTATCAATTCTTTCTGTGAGGTTAGTGGCTAAAGTTTGAGAAAAATTTGTACTTACAGTTTTCTGATGGTCCATTTGTGTAGAGTCTCACACACACTTAACATCACACACAACTTGTACACTTTACACATCGAAAATATCTTATATAAACAAAACAGTTACAAATATCTTCTTACAGGTAGTTCACAGAGATAACATTATAGGTCTTCCACAGATTATGATATGCTTTTGTACAGAAGTTATTTATCTTAACAATTTGGCTCATGAATTACTTATATTGATTTTACAAATGTGCTTATTTCTATGTTTTACTATTTTTATTTAAGTATGTTATCGAAACATCTGAAGAAATTTACTGATTAGCTTTCAAGTTTTTCATTTAATATTTTATCTTCATATTTTCTGTAATGTGAATATATCTCCAGTTCTTCAAGCAAATCCATTTTATGTCCTTTATTTAGTCGGTGGAGTACTTTGACATTTTGCTCTATTTTTCCAAATTGGTGTCCTGTATTATGTATGTGTGTTGCTATTGCTGATGTAGTGTGTTTGTTGTGTGTGTATGCTCTAATGTGCTCTGTGTACCTGGTGTTGATATTTCGGCCTGTTTGTTCTACGTAGAACTTGGAGCATTCCTGGCATGTTACCTTGTATATTCCAGAGTCTGAATATGGATCATGATTACACTTTATATTATGTATTAGTTTTTGGTGTAGTTTATTGGATGTAGAAAACCCAATTTTTACTCTGTGATTTTTGAAAATATTTGCAATCTTCTGTGATACATTGCCTATGTATGGAATGCTAGATATATATTTGTTTTTCTCTTTTTCTTCTGTGGTGCAGTTTGTACCTGGGTTTCTCTTCACTTTGTCTAAGATTGTGTCAACCATGGAAGCATTGTAACCATTGGCAACTGCAATCTTCTTCACTGTGTTTATTTCTTGTTGCATTTTTTCCTGGTTCAATGGTATTTTTGTTTCCCTATGCAGCATTGACCTGTATGCTGCCTGTTTATGGATATTTGGGTGACATGAGGTTGCAGGGATTGTGGTGTCAGTCATTGTGTTTTTCCTATAAATTTTGAATGTGCAAGTGTTGTTGTGTCTTGTAATATTTAGGTCCAGAAAGCTGATACTTTTATTTTGCTCATGTTCCACTGTAAATTTGATTTTCTCATTTAGATTACTGAAATGATTAAGAATGTCTGTGATGTCTTTGGTATCTCATTTCACTAACAGTAGTGTGTCATCTACATATCTCCTATAAAATTCTATTTTCCTTAGGCAAGGTTCTTGGCTGTCAAATAATTTTTGTTCTAAGTGATTTATGTATATGTCAGCTATGGTACCGGACATACATGATCCCATTGCTAGGCCATCTGGTTGCTTATAAATGTTGTCATTAAAGGTAAAGTAGTTGTAACTTAGGGTTAGCTGAAGGAGTTCCATAAATTCGACAATCTCTGTGTATGAAAGTTTCTTGTGTTGCACAAGGTTCTTTTCTGTTACTGTTAGAGCTTCTTGTATGGGTATGTTTGAATAAAGATTGGTGATGTCAAGTGATATAAACTGTGCATCTTGGGGGAGCTTTCTGGTTCTTAGTTCTTTGGCTAGAATCATGCTGTGTTTTACGGAATATGTTGTTTCATATGTATAATTTTTCACCAGTATGTTATTCTGTTTTTGTGACAGTTTGTATGCTGGGCTGTTTATAGAGTTGACCACGGGACATATCGGGTGTCCATTTTTGTGTATTTTTGGCTGTGCTCTTAGGTGTGGTGCTTTTGGATTCATACATGTAAGGTATTTCTTTTCAGTTTCTGTCAACAGGAAATGTGTGTTCTTTAATTGTTCCTTAATTTTACTTTGGAATTGTTTGGTTGGGTCTTTTTCAATGCACTGAATGTTATTAGCAGCAAAAAATTCATTAGTTTTGTCTATGTATTCTTTTTCTTTCATCACAACTAATGTATTACTTTTGTCTGACTTTACAACTATGGATTGGTTGTTTTTCAGTTTATTATTTATAGATTTTAAAGTTTTTGTACCATTTATTGTATATTTAGATTTAAACTAATCTTTATTCATTTCTTTCTCAAGAAGCTTCCTTACTTTGTGACCTATTGCTGCTTTTGTATTTGAATTTAATTTTGCCGCATCTGCTGCACTTTTAGTTGCAGCTATAACCTGTTTGAGTGTATGGTTGTTGAGGTTAGGTTTTACGTTGTATTTTAGTCCTTTTCGGAGTAGATCGTTTTCTCTTTGGTTGAACTTTGTCAGTGTTGTTCACCACTCTGCTGTAAAATATGTGTTTGCTTTTGTCAGTTATCACAAGGTTGGATCTCTTGTCTTGTTTGGATGTCAAGGTCTGTAGTTTCTTGTTATGTGTGTTGCAAATGGTCAAGTACTCCTTGTCGACTACGTCCCGGATATGCCTGCAAATGCTGTCACAAACTGTGGGTTCCATGTTGTTTGCTGCTTCTGTCTGCATGTTGACTAGCTTACAGATGACACACTACCGTTAGTGAAAGGAGATACCAAAGAAATAACAGACATTCTTAATCATTTCAGTAATCTAAATGAGAAAATCAAATTTACAGTGGAACATGAGCAAAATAAAAGTATCAGCTTTCTGGACCTAAATATTACAAGACACAACAACACTTGCACATTCAAAATTTATAGGAAAAACACAATGACTGACACCACAATCCCTGCAACCTCATGTCACCCAAATATCCATAAACAGGCAGCATACAGGTCAATGCTGCATAGGGAAACAAAAATACCATTGAACCAGGAAAAAATGCAACAAGAAATAAACACAGTGAAGAAGATTGCAGTTGCCAATGGTTACAATGCTTCCATGGTTGACACAATCTTAGACAAAGTGAAGAGAAACCCAGGTACAAACTGCACCACAGAAGAAAAAGAGAAAAACAAATATATATCTAGCATTCCATACATAGGCAATGTATCACAGAAGATTGCAAATATTTTCAAAAATCACAGAGTAAAAATTGGGTTTTCTACATCCAATAAACTACACCAAAAACTAATACATAATATAAAGTGTAATCATGATCCATATTCAGACTCTGGAATATACAAGGTAACATGCCAGGAATGCTCCAAGTTCTACGTAGAACAAACAGGCCGAAATATCAACACCAGGTACACAGAGCACATTAGAGCATACACACACAACAAACACACTACATCAGCAATAGCAACACACATACATAATACAGGACACCCATTTGGAAAAATAGAGCAAAATGTCAAAGTACTCCACCGACTAAATAAAGGACATAAAATGGATTTGCTTGAAGAACTGGAGATATATTCACATTACAGAAAATATGAAGATAAAATATTAAATGGAAAAACTTGAAAGCGAATCAGTGAATTTCTTCAGATGTTTCGATAACATACTTAAATAAAAATAGTAAAACATAGAAATAAGCACAATTGTAAAATCAATATAAGTAATTCATGAGCCAAATTGTTAAGATAAATAACCTCTGTACAAAATCATATCATAATCTGTGGAAGACCTATAATATTATCTCTGTGAACTATCTGTAAGAAGATCTTTGTAACTGTTTCGTTTATATAAAATATTTTCGATGTGCAAAGTGTACAAGTTGTGTGTGATGTTAAGTGTGTGTCAGATTCTACACAAATGGACCATCAGAAAACTGTAAGTACACATTGTTCTCAAACTTTAGCCACTAACCTCACAGAAAGAATTGATACCCAAATAAAAATCGCGTTTCTTATGTATTACAGTAAAAGTCAACATAATGAAGCAGACTCACACCCACTGACAACATCAAAAGAAATGGCTTCACACATAAAAAAACGCACTTGAAAATAGATATTATTTCTCGAATCGCGTCGTGCGAATAGTAAAATAAAGAAAAATCGTGACTGGTAGCAGAAGATTTATTTATTTATAAACAAACCTATTGTATCTACAGTCGCAGGCTTTCAAAATCCAATAGTAATGGATCAAATCAGGTGTTTTTTTATTGAAAAATATTAATATCTTCACTGTGTAATTGGGATTTTACCGAGGCAGCTCTGAAAGGAGGTAGATCGACGGCTGTCGCGGTAACTACGCTTGTAGGTGTGTGAAACATGAAATTAACATATCACCCTAATCCTTACAGATGTAATTTTAGTTCATCGTAGAGATTTGAAAAAAAAAGACGACATTATAGATCTTTGAAAGAAATAGCCATATTTGGACATCTCCTTTTTGGCCGAAAAGAATACTAGATATCAACATAAAAAAATTGCCGAAGGTAAACTGAAGAGCATTCAATTTGCTTCAGGGGAGACCAAAAATCATTAAAATCGGATGAAAATTGTGGCGTGGGCGACGATAACCATGCCGCAAAACATGGTTTTCAGAAAAACGCGTTTAAAGTTTCACAAACCGAGCTAGGTGGCGCAGTGGTTAGCACATTGGACTCGCATTCGGGACGACGACGGTTCAAACCAGCCTCCGGCCATCCTGATTTAGGTTTCCCGTGAGTTCCCTAAATGGCTCCTGGCACGGCTGACTTCCTTCGCTATCCTTCCCTAATCCTATGGGACCAATGACCTCTCTGTTTGGTTCCCTCACCCAAATCAACCAACCATCAACCAACCAAAGTTTGACAGATATTTACCATATAAAAAAAAGGGACAAAGCTAGAAACTTACGGGATGTCATCGATGCCTAGTCGATAATAACTGTCGGCCCGGCTAGTGAATGGCCGCTTCCTTCTACTTTGACCTGACAAGCCCTCATTTTCGTCCTCAAAGCCCTTTTCATCGCAGAGCGTATCGACGCTGGCGTCTCTATCTTCACAGAATAGGCTCATTCCATCGCCGATTTTGATTTGAAGGGCATTTGCCACCTGTATTACTACAGTGTGGCCTCCACTGAATAGACATACGGCCAAGTTTGAAGCAATGTTAACAGTTTCGCTTCTTCTGGATGTTATTGGTTCGGCCGGCTGCGGTGGCCGAGCGGTTCTAGGCGCTTCAGTCCGGAACCGCGTGACTACTACGGTCGCAGGTTCGAATCCTGCCTCGGGCATGGATGTGTGTAATGTCCTTAGGTTAGTTAGGTTTAAGTAGTTCTAGGGGACTGATGACCTTAGAAGTTAAGTCCCATAGTGCTCAGAGCCATTTGAACCATTTGATGATGACCATCTTAGGTCATCAGTCCCCTAGAACTACTTAAACCTAACTAACCTAAGGACATCACACACATCCATGCCCGAGGCAGGATTCGAACCTGCGACCATAGCAGCCGCGTGGTCCCAGACTTTAGCGCCTAGAACTGCTCGGCCACTTGCCAAATGACTAGAGAACTAATGATTCCCCCTAGCACTGAGTGCCCTGTATTACTACGACATCAGAAATTTAAACCTTATATCTGTGAACTGCAGCAGACCCTACACACTGGTGACCATGTGCATCATATACATCTTCGTAGTTTTATTCGAGAAATTAAACAGAGGACGAACTTCTGCGTCACAATTGGAGCCATTAAGTAATTTCTCATATAAGCTGGTGAACTATAACAAATTGATTACGGTGATTTCGGATCAGGAATGAGACGTTACCCAAACAATAACAGACTGGCCTTAGCTTAAACCGTTTTGGACCGAATCTACAAACGATTTGGCGCAGGCGCAGCGCTCGTCCGTCTCTGCACTACAAGATGGCGCTGCCTTAGAGACGGACCAAATTCTGCTTCCGCCGATCCGCGTATTAATATGTAATGCAGCCAATGAGATTGCGGCTGATGTAGAACCTTTTCTCCTCGCGGATCACACTCGTCCAGAGTTATTTTCTGTTAAAGGAATTTCGTGCTAAGAAATGTTTGAGAACTTGCTTTTCCCACAGTTACAAGTTGAATACTATGACTTCGTTTTTCAAGAGGGTGAATCTCCACCACTTTGGGATTGGGGTGTTCGAAGATTCTTGACCAACAAAATTCTCCAACAATGCGTAGCTCATAATGGTCTAAATGATAGGGAACTGTGCGACTGGCTTCCTAAGTCACCCGACCTCCTTGTGTGTATCTTTTTCCAGCCTAACTAAAGACGCTGCTTAAGTGCCTCTTCTTGCGAACACTGTGGCTCAACTACGAAATCGCATCACGAATCTAGGTGGGTCCACAGATTCTCGATTGGCCTGAAGTCCAGGGAAAGAAGGGGGGGGGGGGCAAAGTGGGGAGTTGGTGGCCAGGGCAGTAGGGTAAACTCACCGTGGTGCTCTCCGATCCATACACGTACGCTGCAAGCTGTATGACACGTTGCATTGTCCTGACATGACATATTGTTCAGGAAAAACAAACTGCATGTAGTGGTGGATATGGTCCTCAAGGATAGATGCATACTTGTGTTGATCCATTTTACCCTTCAAAATGACGATATCACCCAGGGAATGTCACCAAAACATTCCCCAGGCCATAACTGTTCTTTCTCTAGTCCAGACCGATCCAACGACTCTTGGAGGATGTTTGCTTTCCGACGTTCCTCGACGTACTCGCCAATGCCTGGAGAATAAAACGCGATTCTTGCGAAAAGGCCACCCGTTGTCACTCGGTGGACGTCCAGTGGCGATATTCTCGTGCAAATTCCAGCCTTCGTCGATGATGAACAGCAATCAGTACCGGTGCTTGAACCAAGCGCCTTCTGCAGCGACGTTCGCGAAAAGGTCATTGAGTACATACTGTTGGTAGCCCCATAGTTCATGGTCAGTTGCTCAACAGTTGCACGTCTATTCGCCCGTACACATCTCCTAAGCCGTAGTTCACTCCTGTCATTCTGTGGCTCACGGTGCACCACAGCAACCTCGGCGCCGGACTTGGATAGCGTTATTTTTCGATACACGGCAAATGTTAAGTTCGTTCCTTTGAAAGGGAACGGCTAATTTCCTTCTCCATCGTTCCCTAACCTGAGCTTGCGCTCCGATGACCTCTTTGTCGACGGGATGTTAAAGACCAATCCCCTCCCTCCTCCTCCTTGCCGTACATGGCATGCGTCAACCACGGCGGCACGCGAGTAGTTTACAAACATAGCCGTTTCGGAAATAGACTACTGGCCATTAAAATTGCTACACCACGAAGATGACGTGCTACAGACGTGAAATTTAACCGACACGAAGAAGATCCTGTGATATGCAAATGATTAGCTTTTCAGAGCATTCACACAAGGTTGGCGCCGGTGGCGACACCTACAACATGCTGACATGAGGAAATTTTCCAACCGATTTCTCATACACAAACAGCAGTTGACCGGCGTTGTCTGGTGAAACGCTGTTGAGATGCCTTGTGTAAGGAGGATTGTAGCCTATCGCGATTGCGGCTTATCGTATCGCGGCATTGCTGCTCGCGTTGGTCGAGATCCAATGACGGTGGGTTCAGGAGGGTAATACGGAACGCCGTGCTGGATCCCAACGGCCTCGTATCACTAGCAGTCAAGATGACAGGTATCTTATCCGCATGGCTGTAACGGATCGTGCAGCCACGTCTCGATTTCTGAGTCAACACATAGGGACGTTTGCAAAACAACAACCATCTGCACGAACAGTTCGACGACGTTTGCAGCAGCATGGCCTATCAGCTCGGAGACCATGGCTGTGTTTACCCTTGACGTTGCATCACAGACAGGAGCGCCTGCGATGGGGTACTCAACGACGCACCTGGGTGCACGAATGGCAAAACGTCATTTTTTTCGGATGAATCCGGGTTCTGTTTACAGCATCATGATGGTCGCATCCATGTTTGGGGACATTGGGGTGAACGCACATTGGGAGCGTGTATTCGTCATCGCCATCCTGGCGTATCGCCCAACGTGATGGTATGGGGTGCCATTGGTTACACGTCTCGGTCACCTCTTGTTCGCATTGACAGCACTTTGAACAGTGGACGTTACATTTCAGATGTGTTACGACCCGTGGCTCTACCTTCATTCGATGCCTGCGAAACACTACATTTCAACAGGATAATGCACGACCGCATGTTGCAGGTCCTGTACGGACCTTTCTGGATACAGAAAATGTTCGTCTTCTGCCCTGGCCAGCACATTCTCCAGATCTCTCATCAGTTGAAAACGTCTGTTCAATGGTGGCCGAGCAACTGGCTCGTCCCAATACGCCAGTCACTACTGTTGATGAACTGTGGTATCGTGTTGAAGCTGCATGGGCAGCTGTACCTGTACACGCCATCCAAGCTCTGACTCAATGCCCAGGCGTATCAAGGCCGTTATTACGGCCTGAGGTGGTTGTTCTGGGTACTGATTTCTCAGGATCTATGCACCCAAATTGCGTGAAAATGTAATCACATGTCAGTTCTAGTACAATATATTTGTCCAATGAATACTCGTTTATCATCTGCATTTCTTCTTGGTGTAGCAATTTTAATGGCCAGCAGTTGTTGTGTACATAGTTCCGCGTAGTCAGCGCATACACAACTTTCCCACTAGAGCGCGTCCCGCTAAGCACAATAGCGCAGGTGCAGCGCTCGTCCGTCTCCACACTACGAGATGGTGCTGCCTTAGAGACGGACCAAATTCTGCTTCCGCCGATCCGTATATTAATATGTAACGCAGCCAATGAGATTGCGGCTAACATAGAACCTTTTCTCCTCGCGGATCACACTCACGCAGTGATACCTGAACGCATGAGGTATTATAACGAGTTTCAGTGAGCGCCTAATAAGATTACTATATTCCTGTACACAGCCATGAAGATAAATGAATAGACACTGTCAAGTATTAGAGATATGTGATAATAAGATTAACGTACCAAGACGAAAGGAACTTCATATTGTCAATTGTAAACAGCATCCAGAATCAAGTTATGTAATGTCTATGCTTTTTATTATTTTAATAAATGTGTGTGAAAATTAATCAAGTTCTGTTTAAAGTTGGTCACCGTCAATCTGCTACTCTAAGCATGCAAGTGGCATTTCTATCGTCTGACCTTCCGGCAGAAGATAAACACGCCATGATAAGACCACGAGACATATTGCTGACACTCGCCCACTTCGTTAGAGCGACAAGTCAAATAATCTGATGGTGTGTGTACCGAAGGTCTTACAGTACGCACACCACAGTAGTGTACTTACATCTTTGGCATTTCTACAATGGCTATACTGTTTTCCATACCGTTGCTGGAACTTCAAGGAGTGTCTTTGCCCTATGACGATGAAGTCCGCAACAAGACGTGTTTTGCCTCTGATGCAAGTGATGAATGTGGTCTTCTGGTTCGGATTGTCTCGTAATTTTTCCAGCACTGTTCTTATGTCTCCGAGATATGCTTTATATACCCTCCACTGCTAGTGTTGCCACCTGCCGTCTGTAAGTGGTTATTGCACGTTGACGTCGAACCCAGGCGGTCGTCACGTTAATGTGACTGGACCGTGTGAAAATATAAACATCTTGCTGCTAACATTTCATTTGCTCAGCTTGTTTATTTATTCACATCTTTATGTCACGTGGCACGATTAGAATCTTCAGGCTCCTCTTGCACCTTACCAGATATCCTCCATGAATCAACATTACAATATGTGTTCTAGAAAAAAACTATAAGGTAATTAAAAATTGAGAAGAAAAACAAAATGTTACTAAATACAATATATTATTTGGCCTTTGCAGGCGACCTCGTAATTATAGATGGAACCTTGGAGGATGCAAGGAAAAACTAGAACCTCTGGAGGATTTTTTCATCACTGGTCATTTAATTTAATTTATATGACATTTGAGAGGTAATATAATGAACAAAAAAACACTTATATTTGCACGAAGTTTCAGTTTATATTTTACGTGTGTGTATGACAAATAGCATTCTTCAAGATGTGATGTCGAGAGCACATCCGACGAGTAATTGCACGTTACTCTTTGTGGTCTGGCACATTGTGACTTACTGTATTACTGACTGTGAATAATATCACTCGCATCATAATTTATCGACGTTTGACTAGAGCTTTCCACGCCTGTTCCTCGTCCTTGAAAATTCAATTACAGGTAGTAAATATTCAAATAACATATGAAATTCACTACAACTTCGTAAAAATGCAAGTGGTTTTTTTCACTGTATTACCTCTCAGGTTTCATATAAATTAAATAATATGACCGGTGATGAAACAAATACGGATTAAAAAAGGAAGTGTAAGCGGGATTCGAACCGTCGCCTCGTCCGCGACCCTGTTACGAAGTACAAACGCTATCCATTTTCTTTCTTTTTTTATTTTGGTCGTTGCATTTGGTCAGGGTGGACGCCACATTGCACATATTCAAGTTCAAGTTCATTCACTAAGTTTTTTTTTTTTTAATTATAGAGGACAGCAAGCCTTCTGACCGAACACGCTGAATTACCGTGTCTGCAAAACCAGTTGATCGCAATGACTTTCTACAGTCGGCACCTTCACACAAATACATCTGCTACATCATAGACGCGTAAAACTTCTCTCGTAATTCCCGGAATAGTACATCTTTCTACTTGCACATATGTTGTTTTACTGGCCTACTAAAGACATACAGAGTCTGAAGTAAATCTGTGATCCCAACATCGTGGCCTCCCCTTGTTAGTGTCCTTTCCTTTACACTAAATAAAATAGTCTAGTCCCCAAATCTGTGTTGTTGCTTACGGATTCCGCCAAGTTCAGTGGTGAAGATGGCTCAACCGTTAAACCAACACTACTGGCCATTAAAATTGCTACACCAAGAAGAAATGCAGATGATAAACGGGTATTCATTGCACAAATATATTATACTAGAACTGACATGTAATTACATTTTCACGCAATTTGGGTGCATAGTTCCTGAGAAACCAGTATCCAGAACAACCACTTCTGGCCGTAATAACGGCCTTGATACGCCTGGGCATTGAGTCAAACAGAGCTTGGATGACGTATACAGGTACAGCTGTCCATGCAGCTTCAACGCGATACCACAGTTCATCAACAGTAGTGACTGGCGTACTGTGACGAGCCAGTTGCTCGGCCACTATTGAACAGACGTTTTCAATTGGTGAGAGATCTAGAGAATGTGCTGGCCAGGGCTGTAGTCGAACATTTTCTGTATCCAGAAAGGCCCGTACAGGACCTGCAACATGCGTTCGTGCATTATCCTGCTGAAATGTAGGGTTTCGCAGGGATCGAATGAAGGGTAGAGCCACGGGTCGTAACACATCTGAAATGTAACGTCCACTGTTCAAAGTGCCGTCAATGCGAACAAGAGGTGACCGAGACGTGTAACCAATGGCACCCCATACCATCACGCCGGGTGATATGCCAGTATGGCGATGACGAATACACGCTTCCAATGTGCGTTCAGCGAGATGTCGCCAAACGCGGATGTGACCGTCATGATGCTGTAAACAGAACCTGGATTCATCCGAAAAAATGACGTTTTGCCATTCGTGCACCCAGGTTCGTCGGGAAGTACACCATCGCAGGCGCTCCTGTCTGTGATACAGCGTCTAGGGTAACCGCAGCCATGGTCCACGAGCTGTGAGTCCATGCTGCTGCAAACGTCATCGAACTGTTCGTGCATATGATAGTTGTCTTCCAAACGTCCCCATCTGTTGACTCAGGGATCGAGACGTGGCTGCACGATCCGTTACAGCCATGCGGATAAGATGCCTGTCATCTCGACTGCTAGTGATACGAGGCCGTTGGGATCCAGCACGGCGTTCCGTATTACCCCCCTGAACCCACCGATTCCATATTCTGCTAACAGTCATTGGATCGCGCCCACGCGAGCAGCAATGCCGCGATACGATAAACCGCAATCTCGATATGCTACAATCCGACCTTTATCAAAGTCGGAAACGTGATGGTACGCATTTCTCCTCCTTACACGAGGCATCACAACAACATTTCACCAGGCAACGCCGGTCAACTGCTGTTTGTGTATGAGAAATTGGTTGGAAACTTTCCTCATGTCAGCACGTTGTAGGTGTCGCCACCGGCGCCAACCTTGTGTGAATGCTCTGAAAAGCTAATCATTTGCATATCACAGCATCTTCTTCCTGTCGGTTAAATTTCGCGTCTGTAGCACGTCATCTTCGTGGTGTAGCAATTTCAATGGCCAGTAGTGTATCTGCGCAGATGTCGGCACTGTTCCACATCTCTGTCAGTACATTCTTGAACGTCACTCTCTTCCCGCACGTCCGCAGCGCAAAAGGTGGTTATTCAGTCTTTTGACAGGTGAGCACATTAACGCGATCGGTACGCGTATTTTGCTCAGCCTCTGTGTTCGTTCGGCGTTTACCAGAAGGCAGCCGCAGTCTGGCAAGGCGCCGTCCCAGTGGCAGACGGGTTGACGGCGGTGTGTGTAATTGCCCTATATGCGATATTTGCGAAGGGCGCCGCGGCGCTGTCGTCGCCCCCACTCCCCTCCCCTGCGGCGCCTGCGCCCGGCCTCCGCCTCTCCACGGCGGGCGCTGGCGGCATCGCTCGTAGTAGCGGCGCGGAGCGTCTGCCGCCTACACCTCCGCCTCCGCCTCCGCGAGCGCCGCGCTGCCGGCGGCCCGTTCGCGGGAAGAGCCTACCTCGCGCCGGGCTGTCTGCCCTCCTCCACACGCCGGTGTCACTCGTTTCACTAACTCCCAAATTCTTCTTCGTTTTCCTCCTTCGCTTTTGGCCCCCATATAGCGTCCGCCGCTTCTTTTGCAGCTAATAAACTCTTACGTGAGGGCCGGGCTCTTTGGCGTCAGTCACTGGGCAACGCCTGAAGAAACATGGACGATGACATATGTGAGTAACTTGGTCAACGTTTACGTCGTAGTGTCAGTAGTTGTAGCCCTCACACTGCGTCAGTAACGAAAGGACTGTATCATCCACTGCAACGCAATGTGGATGATGCAGTCCACTCTTTGTAGCTGTCACACACTCGCATATGCGAGGGAAGTCTGACCTCGGTCGGTGCTTGCTGAATGGTATTGCTCTCCAATAGCTCACTACCGTGCTTACATTGCTACGCCAATTAGTTTTGTGTCTGTACTGCACAAAAAATATCTGCACGCTATTACGAATGGGTGTAATGCAATGTGTTTCATGCTTACGGAGAATACGTGTCCACTGAATCGTGATACTCACCTTTGGGAACACAGTTCAATGACAATGCCCACCGTCACCAACGCTGAACTGAGTTCGAACAACGGTACGATGCTACCAAATGTGCAACGCACAGGTAACGAAAATATACAAAGCGAACTGCCAGTATCGTACATTATGTAACAATGTAGACTGTACAAGCGCTGCTGAAATTGTCGAGTGTTTATAATCTCGACAGATTCATCCGCGAATTGTCTTGCACGCTTACGAATCACGAATTCGTAAACCTGTTGATACTGTAACACTGTCTACTCACAGCTAAAGCTATAAGAAGCAAAACTCTAGATGTAACTGACCGGTACAGTTTGACGTTTGTAGGAGAAGACGTTAGAGCGTTTGTGACTGAGATGTCAAAGGCAAGTACCACAAGCAATTGGAAACCTTTTCCTTGCAAACGCGACTTAATCCGTATTACACCTATCTCAAAAGTTATGGTGATGCAGCGCTGTACGAAGGTTGGTGTAACAAATTAAACTGAATTTGTAACGGGGCACAGGTGACTCATATTTATTCGTATTGAAATGCTCACGAAGCAAATCTGTTCAACCTCTGAAACATTGTTCGTAGACTTCGATATCAATTTGTACGACAGATTATTGTTCTCCTTCATCTCTAATATTTTCTTGGATACACACTGTTACGATAGTCGCGAATATATCCTGGTCTTAACTTAGCCTTCGCCGGCCGCTGTGGACGAGTGGTTCTAGGCGCTTCATTTCGGAACCGCGCTGCCGCTACGGTCGCAGGTTCAAATCCTGCCTCGGGCGTGGATGTGTGTGATGTCCTTAGGTTAGTTAGGTTTAAGTAGTTCTATGTCTAGGGGACTGATGACCTCAGATGTTAAGTCCCTTAGTGCTTAGAGCCATTTGAACCGTTTTGAACTTAGCCTTCAGATCCAGCCAAAACTTCTACAGACGATCGATCAAGACGACGTAGTGATTTAGACGCTGTGCTGGTTTTCACAAGGAGCCGGATTTAGATCACTGTCGAACGATCAGGGTTTAGGCTTACGGTGATTATTTTCTTTCAGACATTTGAAATGAAAGTCTCAGGTGTTCCTTAATCAAGGACCTAGCCAGCATTCATCTTTGTCCTTGTGCAACCGAGCTTCTACTGTGCCTGGAACGATACGAAAAGACATTAAACTCCTACCATACTTTATTCTTCAAATTAGACACGTATTCTCTCGCAGAAGAGCATTCGTGAGCCATGTTCATAATAATGCTAAAGAAAATGCTTGTGACAGATGCACCACAATCACATAAAGAAATAAGAGCAAATCAAAAATTAAGCTGCGACTGTATAGATTGTGTGTTGACGTTTGTTTCCTAGTTCCATCATTTTTTATTTTAGTGATTAGGGGCAGGCCTCAGCTGTGTCTACCACTTCGTTGTTGCTCCATAATAACTATTTTATTTATTTTCGTTCTTCTTCCTTAGAGAGTATTTCTCTCACGGAGATGTTAAATTACGCTAAACAGTTGAAAGTTGCGAAACACACTGTAGGAAGGAACCATTGCGAAACGCTGTGGCAGATGAATCACAAAGCTGTCCCTTGTGGTTTTACGGCGTGTGTCTCGCTCTGGCAAGTCGCCACTCCGTAGCAGAAACAGCCGCCTTACCGCAGCGCCAATTTCTCACTCACTCGTTCGCTCGCGTACCTCACGCCTCAATTTTGGACAGCGAAAACTGTGAATGTGAGTACACGGTCCATGACATGCTAAGGCCGAGTCTCGGCAGCTGCGGTTCTTTTAATATCATATTTATTCATTTATTGTGCGGTTAAACATTTGCGAAAGGATTCAATTCCATCAACGTGTCTGATAAGGGAATAAAGGTCACTGCTGTTGACTGTCAAAGAGAAACAGTAAATAGACAGAAATAATCTAATAGCTCGTCGTCTATTCGTGGAATTTTTATGTGACATACCTGAAATTCCAATGAAAGAAAATTCTGTGTTAGTATAACTAGGAGAGCGAGCTGAAAAGTAATGCCTCCGAATTTTTAATGTGAGAACTATCAAAGTTTTTTAAATAAAACAAACGTTATTATCATTTTACGTATTTATTTTTCATGTCTACATATTTATTCTTAATATAGTCACCCTGGCGATGAACACATTTCTGCCAACGAGGGACCAGTATGTTCATGCAATCACTGTAGAATGTTTGACGTCTTTGACGGAGCCACAACCTCACCGCTGCTTACACCGTTTCATCGCTATCAAAGTGACGTCCTCGAAGGAATTCTTTAAGCTTTGCAAACAAATGAAAATAGGGTAGTGCCATGTCGGGACTGTATGGAGGGCGATCGATTATAGTGAACAAAGACGACGGACATTTGCAGATGTCGCAGCATTCGCGTGTAGTCTGGCATTGTAATGTTGAAGCAGAGGATGCTCCTTGTGTAGACGAACTCATCGAAATCGGAACTCGATTACAGCAAGCTGTTTCTCACGCACCAACGTGTTTACATTTACGCCGTCATGTTACATGCTACAATTCGGAGCCCTCCAGCGGCACAGGGTTTAAATATGTATACATCAATAATAAAGATGTACAATGTTATTAACGTTTGTTTTATTTAAAAATATTTAAGAGTTTTCACATAAATTCGGAGGTACTACTTTTTAGCACGTCCTCGTAATTACGGAAGGAAACATCGTTTAAACCAAATGTATATTAATGACACCTCCTTCTCAAAACTTTTATTTTTCCCAGTCGTATTAAATCATGATCACGATCACAATCACAAATTAGGAATTACTGCCTGTTATGATCAACTATTTTCTTTGTACAAGAGAGCTAAGTTCGGCAAACGATGATCTGCCATTGCTAAAGCGTGCCGGTAAGTCCCCATTTTAGCAGTCAAAGTACAACTCGTCAATTTTACTCTGACTGCAGCTTTTCTTATCAAATTTAATCTCGCACATCCATTAAATATCGAAGGAAATTTCATTTCAGACGAATGAATTCTACTTTTGTCTCTTGTTTTCTCAGTCCAGATTTAGCTGCAACATGATTATTTGGACATGCCCATCATTTTACAAAATTCCGTCTATTTGTTTTTCTACAACATCGTTACAGAGCTTTTCTTTTTCGTCACTCTCTTTGGAAGTTAGAAGTTTCGATAGCGTTACTGTAATGGCAGGTTACGCTAGATTGGAGACACAGGGTGACAATTATTGCACTGTATTTAAATATCTTAAATTAGTTACAAACTACCGCGTGCTCAGACTTTATTCAACATGTAAACGTTACCACAGATATTCGGATTTATGTTATTACATGTTGGATGTGCCTGCCATCATTGGCGATGATGTGGTGCAGACTAATAGCGAAATTGTGCATGACCCGCTGAAGTGTCGGAAGATAGATGCTGTCGATGACCTTCTGAATGTCTGTTTTCAGCTCAGAAGTGGTGAAATCACCTTCCAAAACCGTCACGTACCGTTCTGTACTCACAGTGGCATCAAGTGATATCGCACCGATTATTCCTTAACTGGACATTGCACACAGTCACCCATTGAGAGTGAAGAGATTTCTCGATCGCGAAATGCGGATTCTGAGTCTCCCAAATGGGACAGTTTTGCTTATTGACGAATTCATCCAAATGGAAGTGGGCTTCGTCGCTAAACCAAACCATACATCGCACACTAATTCCCATCACGCCCTGCGGGCAACCGTGCAGTTTGAACGGGCTAGCGCAAACCATTTACAAGTTATGACGATTTTATTACATATAGTTCAATAATTGTCACCCAGCATATGAAATGTATTACTAGTTCCAACATAACACTATCTAAACATATCTTTTATCTTATGACATACACTATCCGTGCAAAAGTATGCACCTCGACACCTGTTAGTGGACAGTAATATCCTGTGTGTCCACCTTTCGTCTTTATGACGACTGGAACTCTGATGGGGACACTTTCAGTGACGTCTGTGAATATATGTGGAAAAATGACAGCCCATTCTTTTCAACAAGAGAAGATAGTGATGTTGGTCGCTCTGGTAAGGAGCGAAGGAGCAACAGAAAACAGACTCTTGGTTGTCAGAAGTAAATGCTTAGTTAGTATTATAAGAAAAACGTAAGTGAATTAGTGGACGCACGTGTTATGAGCTACTGTTGTGGAGATAAGCTTATTGGAGGGCGTCTGTGTAGTGCGCATGCTTGTGTAACTAGTATAATGTGAAACAACTCTGAACCCTACTTAAATACAAAAACACTAATTCCTGAGTGGAAAACGAACTTCTATCTGAGCATTCTGTGAGCGTTGACCTGCAACATGTGCCGGCTGTGTTGCTGCATTTACCATCAGTATGCTGTATTATTACTTACCTAAAAACGCTGCGAAATAACGTAATATTTGATGATACTCCTGGCATTGGGGAATGAACAAGATAATTTTGAAGTGTAGTACAGTTAAACATGGCATACAATTGCAGTATGGCTTGCTGCAGACTGTAGGGTTACATAAGTACGTGGAAGATCAGGAGAAACAGGTATATAGACAACAGATTTACTAATAACGTGCTGTATTTGAAAAACCACTCCTTTTACAGAATAACGAGATGCACACTGGAGCTGGTTAATCAACAGCGAAATTCGAACTAACGAGGGGAACACGGGAAGCACCGTTATCCGATTTCCCAGGAACTTCGCTCTGTGGAAGAGCGGTCAAAATGTGCAGTGGCTTATCTGCAGATATTCCACCGTTTCTGGGAAAACGAGTCAAAATTTTCAACGTAATTTACATGCCTTTTAGCGGTTGACGAGCTTCACCGAAGTGGAGCTACAGTAGTTAGCGTCACTGCTTGCAATTTTTGCGCCCCGTTTTCGAAACCAAATTACTGTTTTAATTTTCTTTTCTTTTTTCTTTTATATACACATATCCGTAAAAGGTTACTAGATGAATGTTTCTTATCATGTTAGAGGAAACACGGGCGTTATATTAATCGTAAAATAATAACTGGGTTTCACAGTTAGTGTCATACATTATTATATAATGTATGTGCGTATGGTATTTTCAGGGGCTTAAGTTCTCATATTCTTGTACTGTAGTTCATTATTATATAAATGTTTATATTTTATTCTTATGTTCGTTCTTCAGGAAGATTTGGAACATTCCCTTGGATGATACACACTGATAGGGGTAGCGCTGTGATTAGCACACTAGACTCGTATTCGAGAGGACGACGGTTCAAACCCGCATCCAGCGAGCCAGATTTAGATTTTCGATGATTTCCCTAAATCGCTTAGAGTAAATGCCGGGATGGTTCCTTCGAAAGGGCACTGCAGCTTTCCTTCTCCGTCCTTCCCTCATACGAGCTTTTGCTGCGTCTCTCATGACCTCGTTTTCGACGGGACGTTAAATACTTATCGCCTCCTTCTCCTTTTCCTTGGGATGATACACATCATAGAAACATTCGAAACATGGAAATTCGCGACACCATGAGCATCAGACGAATGCAGGTTTATCACAGTCACATTATCTCACATGAATTTCACGCTTTGACAATAATTTCGTGGCAAACCACACATAACGCATCTTTTTCCCAAAAATAGACCGTTGCAAATGTTCAAAATGTTCAAATGTATGTGAAATCTTATGGGACTTAACTGCTAAGGTCATCAGTCCCTAAGCTTACACACCACTTAACCTAAATTATCCTAAGGACAAACATACATCCATACCCGAGGGAGGACTCGAACCTCCGCCGGGATCAGAGACGGTTGCAAATGATCGCAAATCAGTAAATGGATTTTCAGTGCGTCGTTTCTAGCTGTGATATTCCTTTGCTTTACTGTGCAGTTTTCGGATGAGATGTTTTATTTGCCAGTAAAAGTATACGTGACAGGTTTGACAAAGCTGCGTACACTTCGGAGGAATTAATTTTAATGAACAGGCTGGTATTTAATCTTCATCCACGAATTTCTAGTCATGTGAAGAAGTATCGCTCTGATAGATAAATGAAAAAATAAATAGAATAAAACAAAATATTTGGGTTGATATTAATAAGCGGCACCAGCCGCTGTGCCACAGCTTTGGCTGGATTCGCAACGCGCTGGCACATAAAGTACCTTGAAAACTTTGACCGTTGTTTTCTCAGAAATGGTCGATTATCTACGGATAACCGGAGACATGTGTTCGCTTATTTTGATCTCTGTTCCACCGAGCGAAGTTTCTGGCAAATTTGGTTATGGCACTTTCAGTTATCTCCTCGTAAATACGAAAGAAATAGATCTCTTTACAGAATATAAAATAATGATGTCAAAGTATCGAACTGCCACGTTTCTGAAAGAGGGAAGTGAGGGTTAGTATCTAGTACGATTATGGATGGCAACAGAGTGCGTGGATTCTCCCGGTCCAGGTGAGCATACGACTCAAACTCGTCCACAAAGAACTAACTTCCATTTTAAATCAGAATTCCGAGTAAAAATAAAATATTTAATGTGCGTAATCGCGACATGGGAAAAGTAAGTTTTTCCTACATGAATGCAGCCGATCATATTTTCAATGCGTTGGTTAAACCAATAGCATGTAGCGGCCTCACTAACATACATACACTGAAGCGCGAACGAAGCTGGTATAGGCATGCTTATTCAAATACACAGACATGTAAACAGGCAGAATACGGCACTGCGGTCGGTAACGCCACCAGCTCGAGCAGCCCCTGCTGACATGCAGGGTCCATAGGTTCATGAGGTTGTTTCCATACCCGTACACGTTTATCCGCAGAATACAATTTGAAACGAGACTCGTCCGACCAGGTAACATATTTCCAGTCATTAACAGTCCAATGTCGGTGTTTTTGACGGGCCCAGGAGAGGCGTAAAGCCTTGTGTTGTGCAATCATCAAGGGCGTACGAGTGGACTTTCGGCTCCGAAAGCCAATATCGATGATGCTTCGTTGAATGGTTCGCACGCTCACACTTGTTGATGGCTCACGCCGGCCGGAGTGGCCGTGCAGTTCTAGGCGCTACAGTCTGGAACTGCAAGACCACTGCGGTCGCAGGTTCGAATCCTGCCTCGGGCGTGGATGTGTGTGATGTCCTTAGGTTAGTTAGGTTTAAGTAGTTCTAAGTTGACTGGTTCGATAGGGTGCCCGCACGTTAGTCTTGTCCTATATCCGTTTTATCAACATATATTGACGAGGATAGTAAAACACGTGGAATAAACAGCATTCCAGCTGCCGTTTTGTAGCATCGGATGCTTTGCGATAGCAGTCAGAGGAGCCCTGGGCAGTACTGTCACTGCTGGAGTACTAGTTATTCGTGGTGTTTTACTATCGATACATATAGATAAAACGAATATCAAACTGGCCTCGGCTGGGAGCGCTATATCGGATGAGTATGTAAAATTCCCCTTTTAAAAATGATTATGTTTGTAACGGGAACCACACCGACGCTTTACGTCGACATACGGTGTCGCATGATAGACGTGATGGGCACTCATTGATTCGGCTGGCTCCTGCTACACAATGCCAAAACGAAACGCTAGAGGAAACGCGTTTGGAACTCTTACGAGAGTCATCCTGTATACATGGTGGTCCATTGATCGTGATCGGGCCAAATATCTCATGAAATAAGCGTCAAACGAGAAAACTACACAGAACGAAACTTGTCTAGCGTGAAGGGGGAAACCAGATGGCGCTATGCTTGGTCCGCTACATGGCGCTGCCATAGGTCAGACGGATAGCAACTGCGTTTTTTAAAAATAGGAACCCCCATTTTTTATTACATGTTCGTGTAGTACGTAAAGAAATAAGAATGTTTTAGTTGGACCACTTTTTTCGCTTTGTGATAGATGGCGCTGTAATAGTCACAAACATATGGCTCACAATTTTAGACGAACAGTTGGAACAGGTAGGTTTTTAAATTAAAATACAGAACGTAGGTACGTTTGAACATTTTATTCCGGTTGTTCCAATGTGATACATGTACCTTTGTGAACTTATCATTTCTGAGAACGCATGGCCGGCCGTGGTGGCCGAGCGGTTCTACGCGCTTCAGTCTGGAACCGCGCGACCGCTGCAGTCGACGGTTCGAATCCTGCCTCTGGCATGGATGTGTGTGATGTCCTTAGGTCAGTTAGGTTTAAGTAGTTCTAGGGGATTGATGACCTCAGAAGTTAAATCCCATAGTGCTCAGAGCCATCTGAATGTAAATACCACATTAATGCAATAAATGCGCAAAATGATGTCCGTCAACCTCAATGCATTTGGCAATACGTGTAACAACATTCCTCTCAACAGCGAGTAGTTCGTCTTCCGTAATATTCGCACATGCATCGACAATGCGCTGTCGCATGTTGTCAAGCGTTGTCGGTGGATCACGATAGCAAATATACTTCAACTTTCCCCACAGAAAGAAATCCTGCGACGTCAGATCCGGTGAACGTGCGGGCCATGGTATGGTGCTTCGACGACCAGTCCACCTGTCATGAAATATGCTATTCAATACCGCTTCAACCGCACGCGAGCTTTGTGCCGGACATAAAAAAAAAAAAAAAAAAGGTTCAAATTGCTCTGAGCACTATGGGACTTAACATCTTAGGTCATCAGTCCCCTAGAACTACTTGAATCTAACTAACCTAAGGACATCACACACATCCATGCCCGAGGCAGGATTCGAACCTGCGACCGTAGCAGTCCCGCGGTTCCGGACTGCAGCGCCTAGAACCGCACGGCCACCGCGGCCGGCCTGTCGGACATCCATCACGTCGGAAGTACGTCGCCATTCTGTCATGCAGTGAAACATCTTGTAGTAACATCGGTAGCCGGCCGCGGTGGTCTAGCGGTTCTGGCGCTGCAGTCCGGAACTGCAGGACTGCTACGGTCGCAGGTTCGAATCCTGCCTCGGGCATGGGTGTGTGTGATGTCCTTAGGTTAGTTAGGTTTAAGTAGTTCTAAGTTCTAGGGGTCTTATGACCTAAGATGTTGAGTCCCATAGTGCTCAGAGCCACCCCCACCACCAACATCGGTAGAACATTACGTAGGAAATCAGCATACATTGTACTATTTAGATCGGCATCGATAAAATGGGGGCCAATTATCCTTCCTCCCATGAAACCGCACCATACATTAACCCGCCAAGGTCGTTGATGTTCCACTTGTGACAGCCATCGTGGATTTTCCGTTGCCAAATAGTGCATATTATGCCGGTTTACGTTACCGCTGTTGATGAATGACGC
Source organism: Schistocerca cancellata (assembly GCF_023864275.1). Classification (NCBI taxonomy): domain Eukaryota; kingdom Metazoa; phylum Arthropoda; class Insecta; order Orthoptera; family Acrididae; genus Schistocerca; species Schistocerca cancellata. The sequence continues at coordinate 129,812,243 of NC_064629.1, forward strand.
TTCGGCGCTCAATAGAACGCGTGCAAAAAATCTGTCATCGTCCCGTAATTTCTCTTGTGCCCGGTGGCAGAACAAAACTCGACGTTCAAAGTCGTCGCCATGCAATTCCTGGTGCATAGAAATATGGTACGGTTGCAATCGATGTTGATGTGGCATTCTCAACACCGACGTTTTTGAGATTCCCTATTCTTGCGCAATTTGTCTGCTACTTATGTGCGGGTTAGCCGCGACAGCAGCTAAAACTTCTACTTGTGCATCATAATTTGTTGCAGGTCGTGGTTGGCGTTTCACATGTGGCTGAACACTTCCTGTCTCCTTAAATAACATAACTATCCGGCGAACGGTCCGGACACTTGGATGATGTCGTCCAGGATACCGAGCAGCTTACATAGCACACGCCCTTGGGCATTTAGAACACAATAGCTATACATCAACACGATATCGACCTTTTCCGCAATTGGTAAACAGTCCATTTTAACACGGGTAATGTATCACGAAGCAAATACCGTCCGCACTGGCGGAATGTTACATCATACCACGTACTTCTACGTTTGTGACTATTACAGCGTCATCTATCACAAAGCGAAAAAAGTGGTCCAACTAAAACATTCGTATTTCTTTACGTACTACACGAACATGTAATAAAAATGGGGGTTCCTATTTAAAAAACGCAGTTGATATCTGTTTGACCTATGGCAGCGCCATCTAGCGGGCCAACCATAGCGCCATCTGGTTTCCCCCTTCAAGCTAGACGAGTTTTGTTCTTTGTAGTTTTTTCGTTTGATTCCTATTTCGTAAGATATTTGGCCTGGTCACTATCAATGGACCACCCTGTATAGTGTACAAATCAGTAACGGCTCATCTAAGACTCACACGTCAGTTCTAGGCTAGGCTCGCAACTGCGAATGAGCGCTTAGCGCAGTGGAAAGACAATGGATTCTTATTCGATAGATTGGGAGTTCAAATCTCGTTTCGGATATCAACATCAATTTTCTGTTTTATTTGCTCAAGATAGGTCGATTTCTTTCCCAATCCATCCCCAATCCGACATTGCGCTCCGCATCAAACAGTCTCGTCGTCGACGGGAGATTAAACTCTAAATCTTCTTTCTTCACTTCAAAACAGCGACCCCCGCTAAACCAGGTGACAACGTTAACCTGAGAACACGTGGAGCGTAAACGTCGTCGGCAGATCGTCGGACTTGGCCGGAGCCTCATAGTAGCTGGTAGTGACACGCGAGCGGAATCCGCAACCGGTCCCGCTCGAGACGCGCCGTCGAGGTGAGCGCCCCTACGCGCCCCCCTCGTGATGGGACATAATGGCGCCCGGCGCAGCTGACGTCCTAATAAAGCGCCCGCACCGGCGGATCGGGTGGGCTGCGACGCGGGGCTCTCAGCCGTGTATTGTGGCCCGCAGACGCTAAACGCTACACGGCCGGTACGTACTGCTTCGCTGTTCGCTAAAGCCGTCGGTAAACGGGAGGATGCAGCTAATGTTGACGTGAACGCAGACGGGAAATCCTACGTCACGAGACACAGCGCCGACGGCACACGGGACGGGACGGTTACCGTAGTTTTGCGTTCTTACAAGGAGACGGCACGACCGTGGGGTCGGAGATTTGTCCGCAATTTTGTGTGGTGAAAGAGGACCCCTAACACCTCAATTGGTTAAAATATTAGGACGCACTACTCGGAAAATTCCGAGAAAAATCGATCCAAAGTTTCTTAGGTGCTTTATGAGTATAAAATATTAGTTCACTGCCGAACCGCCGCCTGGCCTACATGGTTTTGCCGGCACGGTAGCTCGGCGTGTTCGGTCGGAGGGTTAGCAGCCCTCAGTAGTAAAAGAAAAAAAAAAAAAAACTGAGTGAATGGATCAACAATGAACTTCAACGGGTGTCATGGGACGTCCGCTCCGAACAAACGCAACGAACATTGACGAACAAAATGAGATTTAAAAAAAAAGTTAGCGCTCGGAGCCTTACGCCAAAGGTCTCGGGTTCGATTCCTCCTCCGGCGCTTTTTTTTCTATTGCTTGCAAAATTGCAGCGAATTGTTACAGGAGAATCGTGAAATTAATTCCCGGGAAGATTGTTTAAAAATTCATTCTATAATTCACCATCAATTATCGTCACCAATATTCCGAGACATGATTCAATATGCCTGGTTTGTCTCAAAATTGTCAGAAACTCGAAACATTTTCGTAAATGTTAATGGGGCATGTTTTTGTACAGATTTATTGCAAACGCCCTGTGATTGTAAAAATTCCGCTTTTATATGTTGCGCAAGATGTCGCAAAAATTATTGCTTTGTTTGTTTTAACGATAATTACCACTGCGGTTCTTGTTTGTAATTATTATATGTATAAAAACTGTATGTTTTCCAATAGACTTTGTTATTCTGATTAAAAAGGCAATGTTTCTCCTCATATGCTTTACAATGAAAAATGGAAAACCCACCGCTATGAATTGTGTTGTTGGACAAAAAGAAAATAATTTTTATTCAGTCAATTTGTAGGTTTTTGAAACTTTCTGAATAATTGGTAGAATAACCAAAGAAAATGAAACAGAAGGAAAAAAAAGTGCCAGAGGCGGAATCGAACACAAGACCTCTGACGTAAGACTCCAAGCCCTAAACACTTTTTTTTAATCTCATTTTGCTCGCTATTGGTCGTTGCATCTGCTCGGGACGGGACATCCATTTATGTTCGTTGTTGATCGATTGACTCAATTTTTTTATTACAAAGAGCACGTAACACTCTGACCGAACACGCTGAGCTACGGTGCCGGTAGAACACCTAGGCCAGACGGCGGTTCGGCAGTGTACTAACATTATATACTCATAAGGCACCTAAGAAACTTTGGATCTATTTTTCCCGGGATTTTCCGGATAGTGCGTCCTAATGTTTTAACCACGTGAGGTGTTAGGGGCCTCTTTCACCACACAAAATCGCGGACAAATCCCCGACCCCACGGTCGTGCCCTCTCCTTGTTAGTGCTCTACAGTGGTAGTTGTCGGCCTTATTTGTATCCCAAAACGTACAGTTTGTTCACGAAAATGGACACGTGTAGAGTTGCTACGTTAGCCCTATTAAAACGCACATTTCCTTTCTTGACCATTTGCCAATTATATTGTTCTGCCTGTGGTACACATAAATAAAAACTCCAGTATCCGTGAACTTGAAATAAGACAAAAATGAGACATACGTGTCAACTCAGGAAGGGCAGCAGCTTCTAAAAGTTCACTAAATCGATGAAACTCACCCCCTGACAGAGAGCGCACTTATATTTACATAATATCAAATTCTTCACAGAGCGCGGTGGCGCAATGGTTAGCACACTGGACTCACATTCGGAAGGACGACGGTCCAAACCCGCGTCCGTCTCTCTACGTGATTTCTCCTAATCGCTTCAGGCGAAGGCTGGGATGGTCCCTTTGAAAGGGCACGGCCGACATACTTCCCTAATACAATGAGTTCGATGACCTCGCTGTTAGGTACCCTCCCCCAAGTCAACCCACCAATCAAATAATACAGAAATTATTTCTACTGATTTTAGAGGACACTCCGACAACCTTTTTTGAAAACGCGAAGGTAGAGAAAAAAAAGTAGGTACAGTGCGACGTGGACCACCCTCCTCAAAAAACTACGTTATGCCGAAACTCAGCATCTGTCGCCCTTGGATTTTATGTTACAGTCTTGTAAAGGCTTTAAATGCCGAAATGTTATTGGCTTTTAATTATAAAAAATCTTAACAATAACGGCATGTTTTCGTGATTATTCAATGGGTCGTTGCCTTAAAACGGCTTAATCTCATAACATGCTAGTTATAAGTCGAAAATAACTAAGTACGGAAGTTCTTTAACCAACAATATGACGTTTCCCGTCATTTTATTACAACAAATCCTACAAATAACGATTCTTTCTTGAGACATTCAATGTGTTTGTGCTTAGAACCAGCATGTAGTCTTACGGTGCAGCAGAGTGTAACATTTAACAACAAACCCCAGAATATGGGCTTCTACTAAACACGAAAAATACAGTATGGCGTCTTGTCTTTTGCTTGTAACGTCAGGAACGTTCTTGCTTCCTATTGGTTCTACTTTACGTGGCATGTTTCCGAAATATCGCAGAACTTATTTTGTATTTCAAGTGACGAAATGGCTCCTCAGCGAGAAAAAGCAGGAAGTGACGACACAAAACTCGTCCCGTGTGCCGATGGCTTAAGAGAAAATACTCACTCAGCTTCTACCACTGGACGACACTGGAACAAAACTCCAAGGTGATTGAAGCTCGCTGCCCGCTGTGGCCGAGCGGTTCTAGGCGCTTTAGTACGGAACCACGCGGCTGCTACGGTCGCCGGTTCGAATCCTACCTCGGGCATGGATGTGTGTGATGTCCTTAGTTTAGTTAGTTTTAAGTAGTTCTAAGTCTAGGGGACTGAAGACCTCAGATTTTAAGTCCCATAGTGCTTAGAGCCTTTGGATCACTTCTTTTATTGAAGCTCGACAGCACGTTCTTGTACTCTTATTTTGTCACTAGGGCAAGAAGAAAATTTTCCGGCGTGGCACGGAATTGGCGTTAGTGTCAACAAATTTTTGTTTCCATTATGTTGGTACGTGTTGCGTAAGTTGGTACGTTAGCCAAGTTTCAATTTGATCTGCGGAATACACTTGTGTATACGACATTTGGAAATAGTCGTGTTTGTGTGGGTATCGTTCAAATGGATAAACCTGAATATCGCATTTACACAAAGTTCTTAATTTTGTCTGACTTATAACAAAACTGAAATTGATGTCAGTGGAGGATTTTAAAACCGTCGGCGCATAGGAGACGCAGCTAACCGTGACGCGCACACAGACGGGAGGTCCAGCATCACGCCTTAGGCATACGGGACGAGGTAGTTAACGTGATTTTGCACTCTCAGGGCTCTTCAGCGAAGTTTTCAGCTTCATTTGGCTCGCAAACAATATAGTCTTTTCACGAAAATAGACGAGCGTAAAATTCCTACATTAGCTCTATTAAAACGCACATTTCCCTCATTCTCCATACGCTAGTCGTGTTGCCCTGTCCATGGTATACAGAAATAAAAGCTTCAGTATCCGTGAACATGTAACAAGTCAGTGAGGAAATTAGTTCATCAAATAGGACTAACTCACTCCTGACAGAGAACGCACTTACATTTATATAACATTAAGTATTGTAGAAATTACTTGTATTAATTTCGTATCAAAGTCCCCAATCTTTTGGAAAACGTGAAAGCGATGAAAAAAAAAAAATCGGCACTACAGGACTCGAACCCATACCACTCTAATCCGTGTAACATCGTGCCTCTACACTCTACGCTAGGCTGTAGTTTCGGTATAAGAGACTTTGTATTTTATCATAGAGTCTTCTGTAGGCTTTAATCACCGATATGTTATTAATTTACGTTTACTTGCGACAAATCGTAAAAAAATGGTTTAAATGACTCTGAGCACTATGGGACTTAAATTCTGAGGTCATCAGTCCCCTAGAACTGATAACAACTTAAACCTAACTAACCTAAGGACATCACACACATCCATGCCCGAGGCAAGATTCGAACCTGCGACCGTAGCGGTCGCGCGGTTCCAGACTATAGCGCCTAGAACCGCTCGGCCACCCCGGCCGGCAATCGTAAAAAGAACGTAACGTTTTTCATGAATCTTTAATGTGCCGTTGCCTTAAAACGGCTTCCTCTGATAACACGCGAGTCATAACGCGATAATAACTAAATACGTTTCCCGTAGTTTTATTACAACAAATCATACCAATAACGATTCGTTCTCGAAACATTCAATGTGCTTATGCTTAGAAACAGCACATAATGGTGGGGTGTGAGGTATAACATAAAACTCACCGAATATGGGCTACTGAACAAGACAAGTAGAATTTGATGTCTTGCTTTCTGCGTGTCTCAAGCTTTCTGCTTGGGGCACAGCGAGCGTTCTTGCTTCCTATTGGTTCTACTTAACGTAACACATCGCTGAAATATCGCAGAACATTCGTGTTTCACTGACGAAACGGCTCCTCAACGTGAAATAGCAGAAAGTGACGCCACAAAATTCTTAGAGCGTCACATCAGTGCTAGGTAACTCGGCTCGTGTGCTGACGGCTTAGGGATTGGCACCGACCGAGGTGGCGCAGTGCTAAGACACTGGACTCGTGTTCCGGAGGATGGCTTAAGATAAATGCCAGGATTGTTCTTTATAAGATCTTCCCTAATCCGGGCGTGTGGTCCGACTGTACAAATCTCATCGTAGCGTATGAAGCATGGAACACCATAAAGGCATCAGAACCAGGGGTGCGGTACACATTCGATGAAGCATTCTTGTGAGCAAGCATTGTGCAAGATGAATGCCAAATATTTCGAATGTTGACGTAAATCTAATGCGAAAAAGAATTTCACAGCAATTTTTACGTTTTAAGCCGGCCGGTGTGCCTGGAAAAAACAAACAGCATGTAGCGGTGGACGTGGTCCCCAGTATGACGGTATCAGCCAGGGAACGCCACGAAAACATTTCCCATACCATAATGCTCCCTCCGCCGGGCTGGTCCCTTCGGATGAATCCGGATTCTGTTTACAGCATCATGATGGTCGCATCCGTGTTTGGCGACATCGCGGTCAACGCACATTGGAAGCGTGTATTCGTCATCGCCATACTGGCGTATCACCCGGCGTGATGGTATGGGGTGCCATTGGTTACACGTCTCGGTCACCTCTTGTTCGCATTGACGGCACATTGAACAGTGGACGTTACATTTCAGATGTGTTACGACCCGTGGCTCTACCCTTCATTCGATCCCTGCGAAACCCTACATTTCAGCAGGGTAATGCACGACCGCATGTTGCAGGTCCTGTACGGGCCTTTCTGGATACAGAAAATGTTCGACTGCTGCCCTGGACAGCACATTCTCCAGATCTCTCACCAATTGCCCGCATCTCGTGGTCGTGCGGTAGCGTTCTCGGTTTCCACGCCCGGGTTCCCGGGTTCGATTCCCGGCGGGGTCAGGGATTTTCTCTGCCTCGTGATGGCTGGGTGTTGTGTGCTGTCCTTAGGTTAGTTTGGTTTAAGTAGTTCTAAGTTCTAGGGGACTGATAACCATAGATGTTAAGTGCCATAGTGCTCAGAGCCATTTGAATCTCTCACCAATTGAAAATGTCTGGTCAATGGTGGCCGAGAAACTGGCTCGTCACAACACGCCAGTCACTACTCTTGATGAACTGTGGTATCATGTTGAAGCTGCATGGGCAGCTGTACCTGTACACGCCATCCAAGCTCTGTTTGACTCAATGCCGAGGCGCATCAAGGCCGTTATTACGGCCAGACGTGATTGTTCTGGGTACTGATTTCTCAGGATCTATGCACCCAAATTGCTTGAAAATGTAATCACATGTCAGTTCTAGTATAATATACTTCTCCAATGAATACCTGTTTATCATCTGCATTTTTTCTTGGAGTAGCAATTTTAATGGCAAGTAGTGTAGATAAATCGCCACGTTTCCTCAGTGGACTATTCTTCCTCACCCTCCCTACAGCCCGGATCTCGCACCTTCAGATTTCCATCTCCTTAGCCCACTGAAGGATGCACTCTGCGGGAAGCGGTACGTGGATGATGGGAAGGTTATTGATCCATCCAGCAAAAAGACGTTGTCTTCGACGTCGACCTGTAGAATGGTATCATGTAGGCGTAGAGGTTTTCCCAGTTATTTAGCATAAGGCCGTCGCATTGAAGGAAGATTACGTTGAAAAACGGTGATTTGTAGCCAAAAGAGTGGGGAATAATACTGTGTATTGGAATCGTGAATAAAACCAACCTGGTTTCATAAAAAAAGTCTTGCATTACTTACTGAACGCCCTTCGTGTACAAGTGGAGTTGAAAAAATAAGGAGAGAATCATTCTAGGGACGATGTGGGTCGCAAATGGGAAAATCGGATGATAAAAATGACTGACGAAGGGCAGATTCTTATGGCCTGGCGCCTGAGAACGAGTGTTTCGGAAACGTCGAAGCTGGTGTGGTGTTCGCGAGCTACTGTCATGAGAATCTGTGGAAAGTGGTTGAAGGATGGTGAAACCATGAGCAGGTGACAGTATGTCAGACCTTCAGCCTCATCACAGGACGTGGGGGTCGGCGGTTTGTTCCCTCTGTAATACATGATAGGGTATGTAACAGATCTGATAACAGGCACAGTGCTGGTGTAGGCAGAAGTGTTCTGGAGCACATAGTTGAACATGGGGCTACGCTGCAGACGACCCCTAAGTGTTCCCATGCTGATCCAACGACATTGTCAGCTACGACTGCAGTGGCCACGGGATCATCGAGACTGGGGAGTGTATCAATCAAAACGCATCGCCGGTCGGATAAATCACCCCAGACACGCTGTCAAAAATGGTTCAAATGGCTCTAAGCACTATGGGACTTAACATCTGCGGTCATCAGTCCCCTAGAACTTAGAACTACTTAAACCTAACTAACCTAAGGACATCACACACATCCATGCCCGAGGCAGGATTCGAACCTGCGACCGTAGCAGTCGCGCTGTTCCGGACTGAGCGCCTAGAACCGCGAGACCACCGCGGCCGGCGACACGCTGTCATCCACACGAATTCACCCCAGACACGAGTGACTGCTGGAAACATGCACCGCGCCACGGCCGCTGGTCGATGAGAGCAAGTAGTATGATGTAGGAGCATTCATCTGGGCTTCCATCGGACCTGTGGTAATAACTGAAGGCACCATCACAGCTGTGGACTACGTGAACATTATTACAGAGCAACTGCATCCCTTCATGCTTGATGACGTCCTCTGCGGCGCCCGTAAACACGCAGAATCGCTACTGTTACTGTATGATATCAGTACAGTTCATCAAAACTTTCGGTGTCTGTGTGATACAGTGCAGAAAAGCAGATATGGAATTGCGCACTCTTAATTTGTGCTATATCTTTAGTTATTAGTTTTGCCAGTGAAATTTTACGCCGCGCGGGATTAGCCGAGCGGTCTTCGGCGCTGCAGTCATGGACTATGCGGCTGGTCCCGGCAGAGGTTCGAGCCCTCCCTCGGGCGTGGGTGTGTGTTTGTCCTTAGGATAATTTAGGTTACGTAGTGTGTAAGCTTAGGGACTGATGACCTTAGCACTTAAGTTCCGTAAGATTTCACACACATTTGAACATTTTTGAAATTTTACGTATTTTAAGTGAGTGAAGTTAACACTCAGTATTGCAGACTTATTAAGTGTCTGTTACGCAATAAAAGAATGACGAGACTTAAACTGATCATTAGCAAACAAACAAAACTGGCAATAAGTAGTGAATCAATTTTCATATTTTTACGACACTCGGTGATTGAATGGAAAGGAAAGGGACCCTGCTTGGCAATAATGTCTGAGGACAATGAAAAACAGGTGCCCTACACAAGTTTTAACTATTGCAGGTTATTATTGACGAAAATTATTACACTTTGTGAAAGAAATGCCTCTGGGTAATGCCTGTACAGTATTAATTAACAGTCTTTTACGATATTGTAGTTGTGCGAACGACGAAGAACGAACCCGATGACAATGCTGAACTGCCGTTGTTGATGCTGCTGCTAGTTGAGAATCACGAGTCATTTGCAGAGCAACGGATAATTATGACACAGGCAATAGTTTGAATCGCAGCTTCCTCCACCTGTTGACTCCCACCACGCTTTCAATACTCGCGGGTTAACGAACTAGGTGCTCCTACACTGGCGCGATCGTAGCCGCACACCGTGTCTGCGGGAGCGCCCAACAAACACTTCCGCAGTCTTTCATGAGTCAAGCTAGTCTGCTTCCCCTCTGCTCGCAGCGCGACAGACACGGTCCGTACGCAAAGAGAAACAACGGCAAAGCTTCTATCATTTCGTCATTGCTATCGTTACATTAAAATAAAGTTCCCTTGGCTATTACGCAGCAGTTTACAATATTTACATTAGAATTACGATCATTTACATACAGTCAGAAATAAATACACTATTACATCCATTATAGTTTCTGTAATAAAGCTTACACACTCAGAATCAGAATTACAGTGCAAGTTATCAACGGATATTAAACGGCGAAAAATTTTGGATGGTGCAGAAGGTATTTTATCTGCATTTTCGGTGTTACAAGTTCTATAACATCAAGATGCTGTTACTAAAAAGGTGCAAACCATGTGCGCAGTGATTTCGTTTTTAGGTTAGGAACAGTCAGCTCGTGAGTGTTTTCCCCCATCAAACCTATTAGCTAACTGTGAATAAAAGTTGGTTGTGACTCTCAGTACGTGATAAATCCATACGCATGATATCCAAAGAAGATAACTATAAGAAAACTGGTTTTTATGTCGCTATCTATTCTGGTAAATAGATGTCAAAAGTTTTGTAAAAAGATTCAGTGGTAATTACAAGCAATCAAATGATACACTGTCAAAAGCTCATATTATGCTACATCGGAACTAATTTTTGTTGTGTGTCGAATTGTGTTAGAAGAAAACAAGCATCTTCTAATGTGAAACAATCGATGAGTTATGAAGCTTGTTCTTTTTGTACTCAGAGTGCGGTAATGTGTGGAAGTCGGTGTTTCAATGAAACTGTATCACAGAGACCATAAATTAATAGATTTAAGTTTGTTGTTTTCTTCCTGTCATCAGCAACCCTCTTCTTTACCCAACAAAAAAAAAAAAGGGTTCAAATGGCTCTGAGCACTATGGGACTCAACGTCTGAGGTCATCAGCCCCCTAGAACTTAGAACTACTTAAACCTAACTAACCTAAGGACGACACACACATCCATGCCCGAGGCAGGATTCGAACCTGCGACTCGGCCACTTCGGCCGGCTTTACCCCTGCACCTCCTTTCTTGCTATGAAATGTTATTTTCGTGACCCTGTCCCAGACGCAGGCTTAACGAGTCTCTCCTCCGACTCTCTTTATATAACCGGCTTCTGCCGGATGTTTATTAACCTTCGCTATCCCGTGTCCTGCAGTAGTTGGCCTATCGTTTGCCGCGTACTTTTCTTCTGGTTGTAAGCCAATTCTGGAGTAAGTTAAGACTACGACCTTTGTCATTTGATGTGAACCTATCATTCTGTCAACTGTCAAAGTATAGAGACTGCCTCCTCACACAGCGAAAAATATGTCAATATTTCCTGCAGACTTTCCAGATGAATGGTGCGACAAAGATCTGTTGTCCACGTCTCTAGCAAGCGATCGTTTGGGCTGGCTTCCTCAACAACTACATTCGAAAGTTCTAAAAAGTTGCCATTTTACTTTGAGAAATGTTTTTTTTTTTATTTTTTTGAGCTTCCCGTGGGGCTAGAAATTAAAGCAAGTGTAAATGTTAGATAGATACACTACTGGCCATTAAAATTGCTACACCACGAAGAAGACGTACTACAGACGAGAAATTTAACCGACAGGAAGAAGATGCTGTGATATGCAAATGGTTAGCTTTTCAGAGAATTCACACAAGGTTGGTGCCGGTGGCGACACCTACAACGTGCTGACATGAGGAAAGTTTCCAACCGATTTCTCATACACAAACAGCAGTTAACCGGCGTTGCCTGGTGAAACGTTGGTGTGATGACTCGTGTAAGGAGGAGAAATGCGTACCATCACGCTTCCGACTTTGATAAAGGTCGGATTGTAGCATATCGCGATTGCGGTTTATCGTATCGCGGCATTGCTGCTCGCGTTGGTCGAGATCCAATGACTGTTAGCAGAATATGGAATCGGTGGGTTCAGGAGGGTAATACGCAACGCCGTGCTGGATCCCAACGGCCTCGTATCACTAGCAGTCGAGATGACAGACATCTTATCCGCATGGCTGTAACGGGTCATGCAGCCACGTCTCGATCCCTGAGTCAACAGACAACAACCATCTGCACGAACAATTCGACGACGTTTGCAGCAGCAAGGACTATCAGCTCAGAGACCATGGCTGCGGATACCCTTGACGCTGCATCACAGACAGGAACGCCTGCGATGGTGTACTCAACGACGAACCTAGGTGCACGAATGGCAAAACGTCATTTTTTCGGATGAATTCAGGTTCTGTTTAAAGCATCATGATGGTCGTATCCGTGTTTGGCTACATCGCGGTGAACGCACATTGGACGCGTGTATTCGTAGTCGCCATCACCAGGCGTGATGGTATGGGGTGCCATTGGTTACACTTCTCGGTCACCTCTTGTTCGCATTGACGGCTCTTAGAACATTAGACGTTACACTTCACATGTGTTATGACCCGTGTCTGTACCCTTCATTCGATCCCTGCGAAACCCTACGTTTCAGCAGGATAATGCACGACCGCGTGTTGCAGGTGCTGTACGGGCCTTTCTGGATACAGACAATGTTCGACTGCTGCCCTGGACAGCACATTCTCCAGATCTCTCACCAATTGAAAATATCTGGTCAATGGTGGCCGAGCAACTGGCTCGTCACAATACGCCAGTCACTACTCTTGATGAACTGTTGTATCGTGTTGAAACTGCATGGGCAGCTGTACCTGTACACGCCATCCAAGGTCTGTCTGACTCAATGCCCGGGCGTATCAAGGCCGTTATTACGGCCAGAGGTGGTTGTTCTGGGTCCTGATTTCTCAGGATCTATGCACCCAAATTGGTTGAAAATGTAATCACATGTCAGTTCTAGTATAATACACTCCTGGAAATTGAAATAAGAACACCGTGAATTCATTGTCCCAGGAAGGGGAAACTTTATTGACACATTCCTGGGGTGAGATACATCACATGATCACACTGACAGAACCACAGGCACATAGACACAGGCAACAGAGCATGCACAATGTCGGCACTAGTACAGTGTATATCCACCTTTTGCAGCAATGCAGGCTGCTATTCTCCCATGGAGACGATCGTAGAGATGCTGGATGTAGTCCTGTGGAACGGCTTGCCATGCCATTTCCACCTGGCGCCTCAGTTGGACCAGCGTTCGTGCTGGACGTGCAGACCGCGTGAGACGACGCTTCATCCAGTCCCAAACATGCTCAATGGGGGACAGATCCGGAGATCTTGCTGGCCAGGGTAGTTGACTTACACCTTCTAGAGCACGTTGGGTGGCACGGGATACATGCGGACGTGCATTGTCCTGTTGGAACAGCAAGTTCCCTTGCCGCTCTAGGAATGGTAGAACGATGGGTTCGATGACGGTTTGGATGTACCGTGCACCAATCAGTGTCCCCTCGACGATCACCAGTGGTGTACGGCCAGTGTAGGAGATCGCTCCCCACACCATGATGCCGGGTGTTGGTCCTGTGTGCCTCGGTCGTATGCAGTCCTGATTGTGGCGCTCACCTGCACGGCGCCAAACACGCATACGACCATCATTGGCACCAAGGCAGAAGCGACTCTCATCGCTGAAGACGACACGTCTCCAGTCGTCCCTCCATTCATGCCTGTCGCGACACCACCGGAGGCGGGCTGCACGATGTTGGGGCGTGAGCGGAAGACGGCCTAACGGTGTGCGGGACCGTAGCCCAGCTTCATGGAGACGGTTGCGAATGGTCCTCGCCGATACCCCAGGAGCAACAGTGTTCCTAATTCGCTGGGAAGTGGCGGTGCGGTCCCCTACGGCACTGCGTAGGATCCTACGGTCTTGGCGTGCATCCGTGCGTCGCTGCGGTCCGGTCCCAGGTCGACGGGCACGTGCACCTTCCGCCGACCACTGGCGACAACATCGATGTACTGTGGAGACCTCACGCCCCACGTGTTGAGCAATTCGGCGGTACGTCCACCCGGCCTCCCGCATGCCCACTATACGCCCTCGCTCAAAGTCCGTCAACTGCACATACGGTTCACGTCCAGGCTGTCGCGGCATGCTACCAGTGTTAAAGACTGCGATGGAGCTCCGTATGCCACGGCAAACTGGCTGACACTGACGGCGGCTGTGCACAAATGCTGCGCAGCTAGCGCCATTCGACGGCCAATACCGCGGTTCCTGGTGTGTCCGCTGTGCCGTGCGTGTGATCATTGCTTGTACAGCCCTCTCGCAGTGTCCGGAGCAAGTATGGTGGGTGTGACACACCGGTGTCAATGTGTTCTTTTTTCCATTTCCAGGAGTGTATATTTGTCCAATGAATACCCGTTTATCATCTGCATTTCTTCTATGTGTAGCAATTTTAATGGCCAGTAGTGTATTTTACGACTAAGTGCTTAAGAAACACCATATGATGCGAGATCGAATAAAACTGAACTGTCTACTGCCAACTTCGAAAACGATGTTTTTGTCAGAGAAGAACTATGATGGTTGCAGACTTCTATACAACATCGAATACCAGCTTTAGTATGGAACTATTATTTAGGGGTATACGATGTGGTGTGAAACTGGTAACAAGTTGTCCACGATTTATTTCATTGCACTGCATCAATAATTTTCAATATGAAAGTTCTGACTGTAAGATAGTCTCTCAGGTCTCAGTTAAAAATAGTGATAAAGACTTTTGTCAGTGGGGTGTCCCAAAGCTCCTACGAAAAAAAAGAAAAAAAAACATCTTTGTCGAGACATGGCATCACGATTCCTCGCAGTTCCTCAGCTGTGACTTATCGACCATATTGTGAACCACTACCACATTTTTACGTTTTTTGCGATATGCAGTAATTGCTGTTAACATTGAAATAGATTCACCTAAAAACCTCCGCTAATTGTGCAATATTATTATCGTATTCATTAATACGAGCTTCATTAATACTACATATACTCCACTATCGACAAAGCTTTGCATCGCAGGTATGGTCCAGATGAAATGACGCAATAGATCTTTCCCTGGACTTGCATAATTTAAACGAAAATTAGATCCACACTGGCTATTCTTCAGCTGTAATATACAGTACAAATAGTCCAATGACGAAGTAGACCAACAGTGAACATGTAGGTCATACTCTATTCAAACAGGAACGTAATATGCTGCAGTAAAATAAATTACCTGCGTACTTTAGCTACACAAAGCTTTTTCTATCGAAGTCACTAAATAACAAGTGTTACGTGATCCGCTGCCTACGAAAGTTTCAGCATCGGCCAGAAGTCGGCGGAAGGGAGGAATAACGTGCTAAGGTTTCCGTTCACTACACATGAGCCAAAGTTCACTTTTCAGTTTGGTATTTCACTCCATTTTTCCACAGACTGGCGAAGACAAAGTTCTAGAAATAGTGACCGTCTCAATTTCGATATACAGAAAGCAAGAGTTGAACGGCCACGAGAACAGTCTCTCAGAAAACAGCCTGCAATCCACAAAAATTAGATATCCTCGAAATGTTAAAAAATGTTCTCAGGAATGTAATGGTCAAAGAGATTACAGGAACTGCTGTAATTATCCTTTACCCGCACTAGTGTCTCTATGAAAATTTACTGCAGAAGACACACGAAAACCAAGGAAAAGATGTGTACTAGGATAAGCTAATTACCATAGTCCTTAGAAGATGATAAAAATGAATATGATGATGCATTCGCGAATAAAAATATTAACTCAGCGGGCCTATTTTTACTTCTCGACAGCATTAGCAAGTTCCTTTTTAATTTCCTTATTCATTCACAATAACACTCTTCGTGAGTGTACATTACACTGATGTACACAACTTGATTGTGCATCAGACACACCAAAGACACATCGAGTCGTTGAGGTATCCCGCACCGTGGCATTAGCTCCTTTATTCGCGACTTATGATTCGAGCTCATAGTCGCATCACGTAATTTACATGTAACAGTTGGATAAACGAGAGCTTCAAAGCACAAACAGTGTTTGATATGTTTACGACTCATACAATTCTCAGGCACATTACTGATCAGTTAATAAGGAAACAATGGAAAACGTCGCTTACGTAAAAGAAGCTGCCAACTTAATAATTCTGCTTAGGAGAAACTGTCAAACGAACTAGTTTTTCGATATCGCAATCGCTTGTAGTACAAATGCTTTTAGGAAACCCAAGAGATGTATTCAGCCGCGTAATTTGGTATGTGTTCTTACTTCATAAAATCAACGAACAAAATATTAACACCTTCAACCATAGGACACTAAAGGGTGCAAAATGTTACATTGCTACTAAACCATCCTAAAGTTCAGTATCCCGCATTACTCAAAGGAAGTAATAATTTATTGGTTATACATTAGTTAATTATGATTGTTAGATCTACAGTCATATGTTACATATGAAATCAAGTACAAAATTTCGTGTTTTATATCACACTGCGATAGTAAATTTTACGAGGCTGTAATAATACAGGGTCAAAAGAGCATAGTCCTATCGACAAGGGACGTCAAATTGATTCCATGTTTTTAGATTTCCGGGAGGATTTTGACACAGTTGCTCACAAGTGACTCCTAATCAAATTCCCTGCCTGTGGAGTATCGTCTTAATTGTCTGACTAAATTCGCGTTTTCCGGTCAGCAAGACCACAGTTCGTAGTAACTGACGGAAAACCATCCAGTAAAACAGAAGTAATATCTGGTGTTCCCCAAGGAAATGTTATAGACGCCCTGCTGTTTCTGATCTACAGAAACGAATTTGGTGGCAATCTGAGCAGCCCCTTAGATTTTTTGCAGATGATGCTGTCATTTACTGTCTTGTAAAGTCATCAGATAATCAAAACGAACTGCAAAATCATTTAGACAGGGTATTTGTGTGACGGAAAAGTGGCAATCGACTGTAATTAATGGAAACTGTAACGTCATTCACATGAGTACTAATAGGAATGTGCCAAATTTCGGTCACACGACAAATCACACAAATCTAAAGACTGCAGAAGCAACTAAATACTTAGCGATCACAATTACGAATAGGTAGTGTTGTGAAGAAAGCAAACAGAACACTGTGATTTATTAGCAGAACACTTAGAAAACGTAACAGGTCTACTAGAGAGACTGCTTACACTACGCTTGTCCGCCTTTTTATGGAATTTTGCCGTGCGGTGTGGGATCCGTATCAGATAGGATTGACGGAAGACATCGAAAAAGTCAAAAGACGAGCAGCTAGTTTTGTGATATCGCAAAACAGGGGAGAATGTACCACGTATATGATAGACGAATTGTGGTGGCACCATTAAAACAAAGGTGTTTTTCACTGCCAGTAACTTCTCACGGAATTTCAATCATCAATTTTCTCCTTAGAGTGTAGAAATATGTTGTTGGCGGGCACCTACATAGGGAGAAATGATGATCACAATAAAATAAGAGAAATCAGAGCTCGCACGGAAAGATCTAAGAGTTTATTTCATCCGTGTCGCTGTTCGAGAGTAAAACTATAGAGAAGTAGTATGAATGAGGTTCGATAAACCCACTGCCAGGCATTTAATTGTGAATTTCAGAGTAGTCATGTATATGCAGATGCTTACAGTGTCACATAGAGCTGCACATCTCCAGAAAACCATACAATGCAGAAACTGGAGGGCAGCTAACTGGAAGCGCTCATTGTGGTTCGACGAGTCGCAGATTTGTCTCTTTTGAAATGAGGCGATTGTACTGACGACCCTATGAGGCTTTTAACCCGCAGTGTGTGGAGGACGCAGTTCAGGCCGGAGGCGGCTCTGTCATGTTTTGAGGATGTTCTTCTTGCCAGGACTTGCCATGACTTGCCATGCATTCAAGTTCCCGGGTACATAAACCATCGTGTTTATTTCAACATTCTCGGTTGCCTAGCGTTGCTGTTTATCTACATCGTCATGACGATTATGCTTTGCGTACTCCCATCTTCCAAGATGACAACAGCCATGTTCACAGGTGTGCGTGTATTCGTTCCTAATGTAATGAATACTCAGGCACCCTGACACACTTCTACATCTAGATGGCTACTCTGCAATACTCTGCAAATCTCACTTACGTGCCTGGCGGAGGGTTTATGGAAACACCTTCACACTAATTCTCTATTACTCCACTCTCAAACAGCTCACGGAAAAAAGGAACGCCTATATCTTTCTGTTCGATTTCTGATTTCCCTTATTTTATTATTATGATCGTTTCTCCCTTTGTAGCTCGGCATCAATAATATATTCACGCATTCGGAGGAGAAAGATGGTTACTGAAATTTCGTCAGAGGATCCCGCCACAACGAAAAATGGTTTGCACCCCAAATCCTGTATCATATCGGTGACGCTCTCTCTCCTATTTCTTGATAATACAAAACGTGCTGCTCATCCTTGAACTTTCTCGATGTACACCGTTAACCCTATCTTCTAAGTATTCCACACCGCGCAGCACTACTCCAAAAGATAACTCACAAGAGTAGTCTAGGCAGTTTCTTTAACAGATCTGTTACACCTTCAAAGTGTTCTGTCAATGAAGGGAAATCTTTGGTTTGTCTTCCCCACAGCATTTTCCATGTCTTCTTTCCAATTTCAGTTGCTCGTAACTGTAATTCACAGCTATTTACACACATGAAAGAAAGTTTTGCATCACCTTGGTTCCGAGAGTTCCGGAACCTGTACAGAAAATTGGAATAGAGATCAACATAAACATCATTTCCGCCCTTTTTATTGCCCATGGAAACCACACATTCCATTTTGTACCACCATACAACGAGACCTTCAGAGGTGGTGGTCCAGATTGCTGTATACACCAGTACCTCGAATACCCAGTAG
The DNA here is from genome assembly GCF_023864275.1 of Schistocerca cancellata. Classification (NCBI taxonomy): domain Eukaryota; kingdom Metazoa; phylum Arthropoda; class Insecta; order Orthoptera; family Acrididae; genus Schistocerca; species Schistocerca cancellata. The sequence goes on from NC_064629.1 coordinate 129,830,846, forward strand.
CTCGTCCTCTTGCATTGATGCATGCCTGTATTCGTCGTGGAATACTATCCACATGTTCATTAAGGCACTGTTGGTCCAGATTGTCCCATTCTTCAATGGCGATTCAGCGTAGATCCCTCAGAGTGGTTGGTGGGTCACGTCGTCCATAAACAGCACTTTTCAATCGATCCCAGGCATGTTCGATAGGGTTCATGTCTGAGAACATGCTGGCCACTCTAGTCGAGCGATGTCGTTATCGTGAAGGAAGTCATTCACAAGATATGCGCGAAGGGGGCGCGAATTGTCGTCTATGAAGACGAATGCCTCGGCAATATGCTGCCAATATGGTTGCAGTCGGTAGAGGATGGCATTCACGTATCGTACAGCCGTTACGGCGCCTTTCACGACCAACAGCGGCGTCCGTCGGCCCTACATAATGCCTACACAAAACAGCAGGGAACCTCCACCTTGCTGCTCTCACTGGACAGTGTGTCTAAGGCGTTCAGCCTGACCGGCTTGCCTCCAAATATGTCTCCGACGATTGTCTGGTTCAAGGCATATGCGACACTCATCGGTGAAGAGAATGTGATGCCAAGCCTGAGCGTTCCATTCGGCATGTTGTTGGGCCCATCTGTACCGCGCTGCATGGTGTCGTGGTTGCAAAGATGGACCTTGCCATGGACGTTGGGAGTGAATTTGCGCATCATGTAGCCTATTGCGCACAGTTTGAGTCGTAACACGACGTCCTGTGGCTGCACAAAAAGCATTATTCAACATAGTGGCATTTCTGTTAGGGTTCCTCCGAGCCTTAATCCGTTGGTAGCGGTCATCCACTGCAGAGTAGCCCTTGGGCAGCCTGAACGAGGCATGTCATGGACAGTTCCTGTCTCTCTGTACCTCCTTCATGTCTGAACAACATCGCTCTGGTTCACTCCGAGACGCGTGGACACTTCCCTTGTCGAGAGCCCTTCCTGGCACAAAGTAACAATGCGAACGCGATCGAACCACGGTATTGACCGTCTAGGCATGGTTGAACTACAGACAACACTGGCCGTGTACCTCCTTCTTAATGGAATGACTGGAACTGATTGGCTGCCGGAGCCCCTCCGTCTAATAGGTGCTGCTCATGCATGGTTGTCTGCATCTTTGGGCGGGTTTAGCGACATCTCTGAACAGTCAAAGGGACTGTGTCTGTGTTAAAGTATCTACAGTCAAAGTCTATCTTCGGGAGTTCTGGGAACGGGGGTGATACAAAACTTTTTTGATGTATGTAGTTGAATTTACGGTCCTTAGATTTGATTGACTTACAGTCTACTCGAAGTTTAACTGTTTCCTTTTAGTACACATGTGGATTACCCCACACTTATCACTACTTAGAGTGAATTGCCAATTTTCGCACCTTATAGATATCTTATCTAAATCGTTTTGAAATTGGTTCTGAACTTCTGATGACTTTATTAGACGGTTAATTACAGCATCATCTGCAAAAAACCTGAGATGGCTGCTCAGATTGTCTCCTAAACCGTTTATAAAGATAAGGAACAGCAAAGGACCTATAACACTACCTTTGGGGACACCAGAAATCGCTTCTGTTTTACTCAATGAGTTTTCGTCAATTGTTACGAACTATGACCTCTGTGACAGGACTTCGACTCGTTCTTTAAATCACCCAATACTAACCCATACAAAATATCTGGAACTATCTCAACCAGCAAGAGTAGAGTTACGATTAACATCCCCGCAAATTGCTAGCTGCACGTTGTCAAATAATCCATGAGTGGCTTGAACTTGATATGGTATAGCTGAAAAAATTTGTGAACTATCTTCCTGGCCAAATTGAGGCCATTGTCAGAGGTAACATAGGTGTTACTCGGTATTAGCCTCATCTCTCTTGGGGGTGACTAAGTTTTATTCCGGTTTGCCATCACAACGGCGTTTTGCTTTGCTGAATCTTAGTACCGAGACTTAAGTGTAATTTTTTAATTGAGATCACTAGTGAGTGCGTGTGGAATGGCGTATCTGTAATCCTAGAAGCTCACCATTTCACCAGAGAAGGCAAGGCTGGAGTTATGGAAGAAGTCGACGCCTCACCTGCAGACGTCAGAAGCTGAAGAACTACCATCTGGACACAAAGAGAGGTGGGTGGTGTGGAAATCTTTAAACAGACCACGATCAGGAGTTGGACGATCCAGAGACAACCTGAAGAGACGGAGCTTCATAACAGAAGATATGTCCTGTATTGTGGACAAGAACAAACCACAAGCCACATGTTCCAGTGCCTTTTGTTCCCTACATCCTGCACGAAGAATGATATCCTGCAAGCCACTCCAAGCGCCTTGGAGGTTGCAGAGTACTGGGCACATTTAATATAAATACAATTTATATATATATATATATATATATATATATATATATATATATATATATATATATACACTCCTGGAAATTGAAATAAGAACACCGTGAATTCATTGTCCCAGGAAGGGGAAACTTTATTGACACATTCCTGGGGTCAGATACATCACATGATCACACTGACAGAACCACAGGCACATAGACACAGGCAACAGAGCATGCACAATGTCGGCACTAGTACAGTGTATATCCACCTTTCGCAGCAATGCAGGCTGCTATTCTCCCATGGAGACGATCGTAGAGATGCTGGATGTAGTCCTGTGGAACGGCTTGCCATGCCATTTCCACCTGGCGCCTCAGTTGGACCAGCGTTCGTGTTGGACGTGCAGACCGCGTGAGACGACGCTTCATCCAGTCCCAAACATGCTCAATGGGGGACAGATCAAGAGATTTTGCTGGCCAGCGTAGTTGACTTACACCTTCTAGAGCACGTTGGGTGGCACGGGATACATGCGGACGTGCATTGTCCTGTTGGAACAGCAAGTTCCCTTGCCGGTCTCGGAATGGTAGAACGATGGGTTCGATGACGGTTCGGATGTACCGTGCACTATTCAGTGTCCCCTCGACGATCACCAGTGGTGTACAGCCAGTGTAGGAGATCGCTCCCCACACCATGATGCCGGGTGTTGGCCCTGTGTGCCTCGGTCGTATGCAGTCCTGATTGTGGCGCTCACCTGCACGGCGCCAAACACGCATACGACCATCATTGGCACCAAGGCAGAAGCGACTCTCATCGCTGAAGACGACACGTCTCCATTCGTCCCTCCATTCACGCCTGTCGCGACACCACTGGAGGCGGGCTGCACGATGTTGGGGCGTGAGCGGAAGACGGCCTAACGGTGTGCGGGACCGTAGCCCAGCTTCATGGAGACGGTTGCGAATGGTCCTCGCCGATACCCCAGGAGCAACAGTGTCCCTAATTTGCTGGGAAGTGGCGGTGCGGTCCCCTACGGCACTGCGTAGGATCCTACGGTCTTGGCGTGCATCCGTGCGTCGCTGCGGTCCGGTCCCAGGTCGACGGGCACGTGCACCTTCCGCCGACTACTGGCGACAACATCGATGTACTGTGGAGACCTCACGCCCCACGTGTAGAGCAATTCGGCGGTACGTCCACCCGGCCTCCCGCATGCCCACTATACGCCCTCGCTCAAAGTCCGTCAACTGCACATACGGTTCACGTCCACGCTGTCGCGGCATGCTACCAGTGTTAAAGACTGCGATGGAGCTCCGTATGCCACGGCAAACTGGCTGGCACTGACGGCGGCGGTGCACAAATGCTGCGCAGCTAGCGCCATTCGACGGCCAACACCGCGGTTCCTGGTGTGTCCGCTGTGCCGTGCGTGTGATCATTGCTTGTACAGCCCTTTCGCAGTGTCCGGAGCAAGTATGATGGGTCTGACACACCGGTGTCAATGTGTTCTTTTTTCCATTTCCAGGAGTGTATATATATATATATATATATATATATATATATATATATATATATATTTGTTGATGTGTATGGCTACTGTAAATTTGTATGTTTCTGACTCGAGAATAAAAAAATAAAATCCAGAAACTCGCAAAAAGACTGATAACTTAGAACTTTACTCAATCAACTTTTCTCCTGTGTGTGTGTTAGACAATGAGAGCAGGATTATGAGTAACCATCACCAAAAGCCAAAAAGCAGATTGTGGAAAATAGAGTAGGGGGGAAATGGAAAATCTCATTTAGAACGGAATTCATACTTGCCCCACGGTTACACTCGAACCGATATCTCGCTTCTCCGAGGCCGGCTACACGGAGCTTCCACCATTAGATATTGCGGATTTTAATCCATTAAAAAGAAAGTTGAAGAAATATTGAAAACTGCACCAGTTACTTATTTTTTGATGCTTATCAGAATACATTTCGAGAATTTATTCCCATTTTCAAGTGCATTTGTGCAATATGTTTTGTGATGTCTGCATGTGTGTTTTTCTGCCTCTCTTGCGTCTTTTTGAAGTTAGACTTCAATGGACAAAGAGAGGCAGAAAATCACACATGCAAACATCACCAAACATACTTATGTGAACAAATGCACTTGGAAATGAGAATAAATTCTCGAAACACGTTGTGTTAAGCATAAAAAAATAAGTGGTTCAGTTTTCATTATCGCAGCCTTTCATGAAACATGGAATATGATGAACGAAATCAAGGTCACTGTCACGTTAATGATTGTATCGAAAAACCACTACGCGTTCAACGAAGAGGAATTTTAAAATAAAATAAAATTCCCATTACTTTACTAGACCTCGAATAAACTGTCACGCTTTTGAACAGTGAAAATATGATATCTGTATGGTATACAGTCATACAATAAAAGCATTCTTTAATAACACTTCTGAATCTTTATTGATTAAACCATCTCCATGCTATTTATTCGTATGATGAATCGTTCGTTCGACGGAGCTCAAACTCCATACGTACAGCGAATTCTATTGTCTGGCTGATAACGTAAGGCAGGCTATGGTCCTCAGGACTGTGGAGAATAATGGAGCATTTTCTACATTTGAGAGAGAATGCGGGAAATGAGATAAACGACAGTGTTCATACAACAACAAAGACAGTCTTTTTAAAGCTGCAGTTGACTGCTACACCACACAGCGCCACATAGCATGGTTTTGTAGTTTTAGGCTAGTCTTTGTATTTACTCCCTATATACTGTGGCTTCTGTGGTCTTCATCTCTGCACAACTACCACAACCTACATCTGTTTGTACCTGCTTACTGTATTCAGACCTCGGTCTCCCGCTACAATTTTTACCCCCTGCACTTCTCTCTATTACCAAATTCAGATTCCATTATGCCGCTGGATGTGTACTATTAATCGATCCCTTCATTCAGTCGTAAATTGTATATTTAACATTGTTGTCATTTTTTTTATATTTAATAATATTCGGTGAAGACTATTCAAGCGGCTTTATCTGTTTTCTAGTCGTTTATGGGGAACACTACCTGTATCGCACCGTTACATGTGCATCCTCAGGTGAGGCACTGTTAATTAAAATGCAATTTTTTAAAATAGGATATATAAAAAAAGGGAAAAAAATTATAAAGATTCTTATAAATATCTGTCAAATGCACATTAAATTAAAATCTGATTTAAAAAAATCACTCAAACAGGCGAGAAGCTATGACGTCCCGTTCAAAATGGTCCAAATGGCTCTGAGCACTATGGAACATAACATCTGAGGTCATCAGTCCCCTAGAACTTACAACTACGTAAACCTAACTAAGCTAAGGACATCACACACATCCATGCCCGAGGCATAATTCGAACCTGCGACCGTAGCGGTCTCGCAGTTTCAGACTGAAGCGCCTAGAACCGCTCGGTCACACCGGCCGGCGACGTCCCGTAGTTCAGCTGTAGATCGAAAATGTTAATCCATTACAACCTGTTGTCAATGGTAAAATTGGCATTAAGCACCATTAGGTGAACATTAAAATGGATACGCGGGGTGATACGACCTAATATAAAAAATAATTATAGTCATTAAAATTTATGGCTAAGGTTGGTAAAAATGTTCGCAGTATGTAAAGTTTGCGGGTTCTACGAAAGTAAACAATAGCCAACGTCCCAAAAGTACTATTGCATTTAAGGATAACTCACCATTAAACATATGCGAAAACGACAAAACGACGACTGTTTTTTATTCCAATGCTACGCATTGATAACTGCTGGTGTTGTAGTAGAAGCTCATATTGACAAACATTTATCCAGAGTTTGACACCATAAATCATGCGATTCCCTGTAACGGAAAATTATGAAAATATATGAAAATAAAGGAAGCTACGGCAGCGAACCTTTCGTAATGTATCTGGACTATCGTTATGGTAAACCAACGGCAAGTGCCATGAAAGTGAAAGTACCGAGGGCTGTTTTAGCAGAGAAGTCTTCATAAAAACATAAAATAATTAAAAATATTCCTATAATACCTGTTTGCTCCTGCAGACATGGAACCAGTACGGGAAACGTACGCGGTAGAGCTGTTGTAGGTTCCGTGCAGTAGGCTTTGTCTGGAGCACCTAAACCAGATTCGGGCTTGCACTGAAGAACAACGCATACGCAAAATGCAAGACATTACGGCCTTGTATACATGTAATTCGTAACAGATGAAGTATGGGTATCGCATTACAATATGGCGGTAACAAGAATATGTAATCGTTATCATACACTCCATTCTTGATCGTTAATATGTAATCTGCACAAACATGTACTCATTTACCTATTTTGCTATAATGAGCACAGACTGTGACGGCACATTTCAAACCCACCGCCATGTACGAGGTGGAACTAGAAACGGCAGTCTTTGCTTAACGAAGCAAACACACCACTCTGGGAGAACGGAGATCACTGCCGAAGTTATTTAGCGAAAAGGGCTGGTGGCATTTTTAGCGTCCTCTTGGAGCCATTTTTGTCTATTATTGAAGAAGAGGGTCTAAGCTCAAGAGTGGGTGGCAGTAAAAAAGGACAGATTGGTGAATGAAGTCAACACTCCGATACTGGCGGACTTATGTCGCCATATTGGATATTATTCCCTGATAAACACGTATCTCCTCCGAATGCAGAGTATGGCAATTGAATCTCAAGGTAGACAAGTGTGATATGCTGCGAATACATAAAAAGAAAGATCCTTTATCATTTAGCTACAATATAGCAAGTCAGCAACTGGAAGCAGTTAATTCCATAAATTATCTGGGAGTAGGCATTAGGAGTGATTTAAAATGGAATGACCATATAAAATTAATCGTCAGTAAATCAGATGCCAGACTGAGATTCATTGGAAGAATCCTAAGGAAATGCAGTCCGAAAACAAAGGAAGTAGGTTACAGTACACTTGTTCGCCCAGTGCTTGAATACTGCTCACCGGTGTGGGATCCGTTCCAGATAGAGTTGATAGAAGAGATAGAGAAGATCCTACGGAGAGCAGTGCGTTTCGTTACAGGATCATTTAGTAATCGCGAAAGCGTTACGGAGATGATAGATAAACTCCAGTGGAAGACTCTGCAAGAGAGACGCTCAGTAGCTCGGTACGGGCTTTTGCTGAAGTTTCGAGAACATAACTTCACCGAGGAGTCAAGCAGCATATTGCTCCCTCCTACGTATATCTCGTGAAGAGACCATGAGGATAAAATCAGAAAAATAAGAGCCTACAGAGGCATACCGACAATCTTTCTTTCCACGAACAATACGAGACTGGAATAGAAGGGAGAACCGATAGAGGTACTCAAGGTACCCTCCACCACACACCGTCAGGTGGCTTGCGGAGTATGGCTGTAGATGTAGAATAGCAGTACCACCGCAATACACAGCTCGCGATGCACCAATATCTGTGAAACAGGATTTAACATTCTGTGCCTTATCAGATAACAAGCACCGTCAGGCGACCGTCCTATTTCAGGCAATATGATTTTCCATTTTAATCATGATTTTCTTTCGGCTGCATTTCTAATGTGAATTATGGACATGGATCCTCTCCACTACCGGCGAATCGCAGGCTGTTAGTCAGCTATTCCGGAATTGGCAAGAATTGCACCATATATAGAGAAGTTTGCTTGCGATGTCGCTATTGTCTTTATTTGGATCAGCCGCCTCCCATCTGGTAGTTTTCTTAATCGCGTCCTTTGGACAGGGTCGCTTTGCGGACTGTAAGTGTTTCTCGATGAGGTCATTCTCATAAGTGTGTGCCGTCTGTTGTACCGTGTTTGTGATTTTAATGCCAATGAGACAGAGAGAGAAGAGAGAGAGAGAGAGAGCTGAGGAGAAGGGTTCGAACATGGCTGGCCGATGGTCTACTGACCTGTAACAGCAACAACAATCTCCATAGCTTGTAACTGGCAGATCACCATCGGCATTGTCAAAATTCCTCACACTGGAGACGGTTACGATTTAACACAGAACATCAGCGTATAGTCTGGTGAAAGAAATTTTCCATCAGCCCTCCTCTACTCGTCGATCATATTATAATGATTGAAATTTCTTTCACTACTAGGATTTGAACTTGTTCCCTCAAAGCTGAATGCTGCACTACCAAAAGTTGATAGCGTCCTCGTCAGGTAGACAGTAAGTTCTAGATACTACTCTAAAAGGATATCTACGAATTGAGAAAAGAGAGATTGAGTTAAATCCTCCGTGGTTTTGCTGTATGGGCGTTAGGCGGTGGTCTACGGCATGTTTGTAGCGAAATTTTCGTCTTAGAATGCTGCAGACATCGTCAGAGGCTATAAAGACGCGATATAGATACAGTGTTTAAAGAGAGAAGGAATGTGCGTAAATATTTCAGCACAGAAAAGGATCTACGCCCATCGCTTGCCACAGCAGGACTACATAAAATCCCTTGCAGACGTGGTGAAGTGTTAATAGCAATTATTAAAAGATCTTCAAAAAGACAAAAGTAGCTTCTGTCTGGGCAAAATGGAAAAAAGGCAGTAGTTTGTCATGCATGTGGTCGAGGGAACAACCAAACTCATTTATCTGAAACTTCACTTTTCTCGAAGTCCAGTCATTACCATGCTAGATGTACACAGAGACGACAGAAAAACAACTCTTCCGTGGTACAAGTTCCGTAACACATATTACGCATCGATCGGATGACACCATCCAACCATGTCTTCTGGGTGTTTTACTTTTTTGTCAATCAGTGTATAAAGGTTTTGTTTTATGTGTAATGTGAGTACCTATTAAAAACTATGCATTGAATGCGTAGTTCAACATGAAAATTCTGGCATTCCAGCATAAAGAGGTCGCCCAGAAAGTAATGCACCACGTTTTTTTCTTCAACAATTATTATTGAACACAACGAAACGTACACACAAGAAAGGAGAATGTTTCTTCTACAATCACTATTTTTCCACGTGAACAATTGCTGTCCTGATCACTTCTTGTTCTTGTCACAAAGCCATTTCTTCAGTATGCGTCTCACCTCTTCGTCGTCCTCAAAATATCCACCACGAATGGCATCCTTTATGCTCCAAGAAAATGGAAGTTTGAGGGAACTACATCAGTGCTGTAATATTGATGGGGTAATACTGTCCAACCCTATTTCGTGATGTGTTCTGAGATCCTCAATCTTGTGTGGGGCCGAGAGTTATCACGTTGAATGTCACATGGATTATTATGGCGCTGAGATCGCTGGAAGAGCTTCTGGAGTTTGTTTAATGTGTTAACATGTGCTTCAGAACTAATGGTGCTACCTCTTGGCATCACATCAATGAGTATGACACCCTCATAGCCCCAAAATGTAGTGATCATAACCTTACCGGGGGAAGCAGCTGATTTGAATTTTTTCGTCTGTGGAGACTGAGGATGAGGCCATTACATAGATTGTCGTTTTCTTTCGCGGAAAAAATTGTGAACCCACGGTTCATTACCGGTCATAATCCCACACAAGAAGGTTTCCCCCTCAGCTTCAAAATGTTGCAGCAACTGAGAAGAAATGCCTTTACTGAGAGATTTGTGTTCCATCGTAAGACAGCGTGGAACCCATTGTGCACATACTTTTAAGCAATCAGGAGCACGGATGATTGCATCCACACTTTCTTCAACGCCAACTATCGAGTCGCCATGCGTCGGTCCTCGCAAATGAGCACATAGCCAAACTGTATTTTGTCAGGTGTGGCCTCCCTTTACGCTGCAAATCTTACAGCTCCGCCGAACCGCTTTCTCGTAATAGCCTTACCCTGTTTGACCAGCGACTAACCATACTTCTGTCTTCCGCAGATGCTCCCTAAACTGCACACAAACGTTTGTGGATGTTTCCAAAAGTTTCTTCGTCTGCAGTGAGAAATTCAATGACGACACACTGCTTGTAACGTACTTACAGAAGCCATTTTGAAACATTCCTGCAGCTACACTGTCTGTCAGAGGAAACGGAAAATTTGCGCGCGCGGCTCCTGAAACTTCTAATAATGCATATCTAAGGTTTCGCATTCGTATCATTGTTCTTGGCTCAGAAAAAAATGTGGTGCAATACTTTCTGGGTGACCCACGAGATGTTTCGCATTCGTACCATTGTTACTGGTTGAGGAAAAAAAGGTGGATTGTTTTGTGGACGACCCTTGTATTTTGTTTTTGTATGTCTGTCTCTAGTCCAGTGAAACTGTCAGAAAAAAAGCCTGTACCTTGCAAAAGGTGGAGTAGAAGAGTTTATTTTTTTAACTCGTTCATATTGTTGGAAAGGTTAGAAAACTAAGTTTTGCGAAAAAAATTTCTCTTGGGAAAACTTTCTGCAATCAAAAAACTTCGAAAATTTCGGACTTTTTTCAGTTTTTTCAAAATATCTCAGTTTCATTTGCTCCTATCGCTTTGACGTCTATTTTCTTTTTTAAAGAGCAGAAAATTCTCTGCAAATTTGATTTTTACCATTTTTTTCTACTCCCAATATCTAAGGCGCAACAGCGCGTCAAAAAATACCAATTTTTCAAATTTCGAGCAAAGTGGCAAATTACCTAATTTTTGAACACTGTTATTTCAGTTTCTATTTGTGTGGTACAAACATATTACTTATCATGTTATTCATTGCAATTTACCATCTCACTCTGCTGCAGGGCCAGGACAAACAGCATCATATTCAGTAACTACGAGCACATTCACGTCGGATTGCGTGAAGTTTGTGTTACAATATGTAATACGATTGCATGCAGGTGCCGTACATTTTCTACAGTTGATTGACGTTAATGATCAGTTATAAGAAAAAGTATGTAGGAATTGTTCTTTAACGGACAAAAGCGTATTTATTCTTTGGCAGGCGGAAGGCAATTATCTCTAGTGATTGTTCACAGCGCGCTGACAGCTATTAGCACACAACAATAAGGGTCCTACAGTTTGGAGTCGCTTCCATTCAGTACATGTTGTGGTGCTGAAAATGAGTATGTCTGACATGAATTGTGTTTCATTTGCGAAAAAACTGTGGTGAGTGGTGGATGCAGTGTGAAAAAGTAAGGACTGAGCACACTTATCGATTGTAGTGCTAAACGCAGAGAGTCTGCTCACACCCATTTTTTGAAAACGCTCAGTGAAGTGATGGTGCATGAAGCATGCTACAAGAAGTACATTAATGAGAGAATGATAGCAGCTAGCCTTCGACATACTCAGGAACCAACAGGCGTGCTACGTCGGTCGCAGGAAAAAGGTCAGTTCAAGTTCAAAGAGAAATGCTTCTTATGTGCAAAAGGGAATTCTGATGGCTTTTTAACCAAGCAGTTAAGACTGCCATATGCCAAACGAAATTTTGGGGGAGGATACCTTATCCACAAAGTGACTTGGACTCGAAATGTTTGCTTCAAGTCAATAGCCCAAAGTTATGTTTCTTACCTGCAACGTCAATTTGGATCTCAACTTGCTATTGTATTTGATGGGTATCCATGTGAGGGAGACAAATGTAGCACAAAGACTGCTGAGAAGATTCGTAGGTCCAAAAAACATTCTTCCGTTGACGTTGTGGTTGAATCAGAGATGGTGAACCAAGTCCCTCAGGACAAGTTCTTGTACAACGAACGAAACAAGATGCGTTTGATCACACTTCTTAAAAAGGAATTTCTGGAGTGCAGCGTTGAAGTGCACCAGGCACAAGAAGATGCTGACGTTATGATTGTAACATCTGTCATTTCAAGAACCAAAGATTTTGGAAGTGTTGTCATTGTAGAAGAAGATGTTGACCTGCTTGTGCTCAAGACCGGTTTGGGGCAAGGCATTGAAAACTAATTTTTCTTAAAGCCAGGAAGAGGAAATGCAGAAGACAAGTGGTATTCCACTGCATCTTACACGTTTGATAGAGAATATATTCTGTTCACTCACGCCTTTAGCGGATGTGATACAACATCCGCTTTTTTTGGTCAAGGAAAAATTAAGTGCTGCAATATTGTTGCGAAAAATGAACACCTAACCTCAGTGCTTTGCACGTTCAATAAACCACATGCTACCCGTGAAGAAATAATAACAGCAACAGAACAGGTTACTATCGCATTGTATAGTGGAGATGTCACCAGTTCCCACACACTAGTCCATTTGCGGTACCAGCTATTCACACAAGTCTGCCACAAAAAGCAAACTGAATCTTGCACGGTTGCCACCTACACTAGATGCTGCACAACATCATTCGTTGCGGACTTACCAACAAGTCCAAAGTTGGATGGGAAACTGGAAACCTCCTGAGAAATGGGGCTGGAATCACAGTGACCACGGTCCAATACCCGTTATAATGAGCCAAGATCCAGCACCTGAAGCACTTCTTCACATTGTTTCATGCTCATCAAGCTGAACTGTGGCGGAGCGTGCTCCTGCAGAAAAGCGGGTTTGAAATGTTCTTCAATTTGCAATAAATGTATTGGGGTCAACTGTGAAAACGAGCCAAAATTTTTATATGAAGACAGTGAAGATGATGTTATGGAGGATGTTGAGGAAACCGCTGACGAAATCAACGAACTTGCTGAGGCTGACTCGCTGTTTAAAGAAGAGGTCAATCTGGGATCAACTGTAGGTACAGACCCTGAATCCGTAACTCAAGGTATTTCTGGTGACACTGAGGAACCTGGCCCATCAAAACGTTGGAAATGATGCTCATATCTGTCTCAAGTGCACTAATGTGCGATATTACAAGTTCAAATGGCTCTGAGCACTATGGGACTCAACTGCTGAGGTCATTAGTCCCCTAGAACTTAGAACTAGTTAAACCTAACTAACCTAAGGACATCACAAACATCCATGCCCGAGGCAGGATTCGAACCTGCGACCGCAGCGGTCTTGCGGTTCCAGACTGCAGCGCCTTTAACCGCACGGCCACTTCGGCTGGCGATATTACAAGTATTACACACCCAGAACTGTCAACATTTTTTAGTAACTGATGTATTTTTATATTTATAGTTTTACAAATACCAGGGCTGAGGTGGCCAATAGTGAACTTCAGGTAGTGATGTAAGAATCACAATAGTTGGGTGCCCAGCAATCCTCATGTTGCATACAAAGAAATTGTATACTTGAAAGTGAGGTGGTAAATTCCAACATATAACATGATGTATAATGTATTTATACTACACAAACAGAAACTGAAAAAATAGTGTTAAAAAATAAGGTATCTTGCCACTATGCTCAAAATTTGAAAAATTGGTATTTTTTGAGGCGCTGTAGCGCCTTAGATATTAGGAGTAGAAAAAATGGCAATAATCAAATTTGTAGAGAATTTTGTGCTCTTTAAAAAAGAAAATAGACGTTAAAGCGATAGGAGGAAATGAAACTGAGATATTTTGAAAAAACGGAAAAAAGGCCGAAATTTTCCAAGTTTTTTGACTGAAGAAAGTTTTCCCAAGCGAAATTTTGTTGGCAAAACTCGGTTTTCTAATATTTCCAACCATATGAACAAGTTGAAAAAATAAACTCTTCTACCCCACCTTTTGCAAGGTATTTCTGCAATTTGACTGCACTACTCGTGGTGGTACAGGAATTAATATGCTCACTTCTGACAAAAGACGGCTAAGGCAGAAGGTAAGACGGATTCCGATTTGGATAATGCTCTAGTGCACATAATCATTAATGCGGGAGGGATTAAAAGGAGACATTTCTACTAGCATTATCCATTTCATTGCTCATGCTGGGTTTGGTTTATCGTTGATACACAACACGAAGGGACATCGGAATGTAATGACAGAGTCATAATTCAGACATTTTTAAAAACATATGAAATCTTTCTGTCGTCAGGCTGAAATCGAGACGACCACCATCAAAAGTGTAAAAATTAAATACGGTACAACAAAATAATAAATATTACACGGCATCCGCAGAATAAAAAACATTCTGTATCCGAAAGTTACCCTATGGTGTATCCGAATAGGTAACAATACATAAAAAGTTATAGGTATTCGATTTTTCCAGTAACTGTAACAAACATAAAACAGAATAAACAGAATAGTTAAAAAAGTTTGACATCAGGCTGGGCGTACTTGGAAAAAGAGCACGTGAAGTGAATAGGGACTTTCAAAACGCAGCCATCCGTGCTTTCGTCCAGACCAATTGCGAACACGGCGTAAAATCTAAGTAAGTGGCCGCAGCTGGTTTCGAAATGAGCTCGTATCGGTTGTGCGACCTATATTTTAGCTCTGGGCTGCTCTGGGCATAAAATGATCACAAGAACCTTAGTTCCATTTTCTATTCAGCCTTCACCTGTTCCTATGCTGACATGCACGACTCCAGAGCAGTTGACGCCTGATGATACTAAATTTTACTCTCACGCCTACGTGAAACCATCGTTGTATCGGCTTATCGTACATTTCTTTTACCATCTCTTTACTACTCAGTCCTAGTCTGGTTTTTCATTCTGATTTCCATGTTCTGATTAACGTACATGCGATTCGTGTGAGATGATCAATCAGATCGTTTCGTAGCCGAATTTGTGGCACTACGGTGTGGCAAACTTAACGCGTGATGTGTCACTGCCAAGCAACATCGCTCGAGAAAGCTTGGATCATAAATAGAACGAACTGCTACAGTAGAGTACAGAAGGTACAGGGTGTTTCAAAAATGACCGGTATATTTGAAACGGCAATAAAAACTAAACGAGTAGCGATAGAAATACACCGTTTGTTGCAATATACTTGGGACTACAGTACATTTTCAGGCGGACAAACTTTCGAAATTACAGTAGTTACAATTTTCAACAACAGACGGCGCTGCAAGTGATGTGAAAGATATAGAAGACAACGCAGTCTGTGGGTGCGCCATTCTGTACGTCGTCTTTCTGCTGTAAGCGTGTGCTGTTCACAACGTGCAAGTGTGCTGTAGACAACATGGTTTATTCCTTAGAACAGAGGATTTTTCTGGTGTTGGAATTCCACCGCCTAGAACACAGTGTTGTTGCAACAAGACGAAGTTTTCAACGGACGTTTAATGTAACCAAAGGACCGAAAAGCGATACAATAAAGGATCTGTTTGAAAAATTTCAACGGACTGGGAACGTGACGGATGAACGTGCCGGAAAGGTAGGGCGACCGTGTACGGCAACCACAGAGGGCAACGCGCAGCTAGTGCGGCAGGTGATCCGACAGCGGCCTCGGGTTTCCGTTCGCCGTGTTGCAGCTGCGGTCCAAATGACGCCAACGTCCACGTATCGTCTCATGCGCCAGAGTTTACACCTCTATACATACAAAATTCAAACGCGGCAACCCCTCAGCGCCGCTACCATTGCTGCACGAGACACATTCGCTAACGATATAGTGCACAGGATTGATGACGGCGATATGCATGTGGGCAGCATTTGGTTTACTGACGAAGCTTATTTTTACCTGGACGGCTTCGTCAATAAACAGAACTGGCGCATATGGGGAACCGAAAAGCCCCATGTTGCAGTCCCATCGTCCCTGCATCCTCAAAAAGTACTGGTCTGGGCCGCCATTTCTTCCAAAGGAATCATTGGCCCATTTTTCAGATCCGAAACGATTACTGCATCACGCTATCTGGACGTTCTTCGTGAATTTGTGGCGGTACAAACTGCCTTAGACGACACTGCGAACACCTCGTGGTTTATGCAAGATGGTGCCCGGCCACATCGCACGGCCGACGTCTTTAATTTCCTGAATGAATATTTCGATGATCGTGTGATTGCTTTGGGCTATCCGAAACATACAGGAGGCGGCGTGGATTGGCCTCCCTATTCGCCAGACATGAACCCCTGTGACTTCTTTCTGTGGGGACACGTGAAAGACCAGGTGTACCGCCAGAATCCAGAAACAATTGAACAGCTGAAGCAGTACATCTCATCTGCATGTGAAGCCATTCCGCCAGACACGTTGTCAAAGGTTTCGGGTAATTTCATTCAGAGACTACGCCATATTATTGCTACGCATGGTGGATATGTGGAAAATATCGTACTATAGAGTTTCCCAGACCGCAGCGCCATCTGTTGTTGAAAATTGTAACTACTGTAATTTCGAAAGTTTGTCTGCCTGAAAATGTACTGTTGTCCCAAGCATATTGCAAGAAACGGTGTATTTCTATCGCTGCTCGTTTAGTTTTTATTGCCGTTTCAAATATACCGGTCATTTTTGAAACACCCTGTAACTGAAAGAAATACGCAATGAGGAAAAGAGAAATGGCACTTATTTTGGCGAAAATAATTACACTGACGTCACCGCGATTCGTGTTGGTCATCTGCACACTGCAAAACGCGGGACACGGTCCTTGTGTGATCGCAACGACGGCAACATGTTCCCATGGTGACCACAACTTGGTAAGGAATTTTTGTGGAAGGACGCTAACCTCCTCCACCAGCGCCGTTGATGGATGGTCGTTGATGTGTATGGACGTAGTGCGATACGTCTACTCAGCTCATCCCGTACGTGCTCGCCTGAAAAGACGTACATGGGGAAGGAATACAGTGTCACAATAACGTTGATCGGTCAGTTTAGTATGTTCAAAGATTTGGTCAGTACGTCCATGTAGCATTATGCCGCCCTTCACTATAACACCTGCACCACCAAAACGGCAGTTTTCGAAACTGTTCCTGTGTATTACGTGTTCTCAGTTCTCACAATCTGAGGGTACGTCAAACATTCCCTCTCACTTTTTCTTCTCGTGTTACAAAGCGAACGACATATACTCACATAAATACGCAAAGGTGCAATAGTTTTCTATACATTGTTTCATTGACGAATTAGCTTGATGGGCACGAAAGATTGCTACCGAATGAATTCTGTAACTTATTCCATTAGATAAACGTATCTGTCAAGCGTAACATGTGTAATGGCTTCTCAGAACATACCTGACATGTTGTAAGACCTCACGTGTGACAGAAGAACCAGATCGCTAGCTTAATTTGCTTCTGTCTGTAGCTCCGGAGAATGCTAAATTTTGATAAAACTTAAGCACGTCGATAGGCCATTTCAACAAAGTGTTTCAATTGTGATTTTACTGTTTTTTTTGTTCGTTATTGATCCACTCATCTACCTACACATGAGTGCCTTTTTTATTCTATGGATGTGTAAATGTTCTTTGTGCTTTACAGATAGTAAAATACTACGTCTGGAATCTAAACTTGGTGTCCTACTACATCACATATTATGCTTATCCAGTACGGATATTTTAGAACCGTGACTGTATGTTGAAAGTAAATAAGTTATACACAACTGCAATCAGTCACTTTTTTCAATAATAATGCTTTATTACATGAACCGGTTTTCGAACCTTTTCAGGTTCATCTTCTCATGGTTTCGGGAGGATCCGGGAAGTTACATCATTACTGGTAGTAGCATAATGCTGGGTGCTGGTTCTATGGCAGAAAGATGGGTCACACTGTAATGTATCTCCATGACTATAGCTTATCTGTCGATATGGATGTAAATTTAGTTTTTACTTACTGTGGCAGTATAGGCGGCTTTTTTCGTATCTGTCTGCCTCCATTCTGTTGTCCAGAACACTTTCACACGAACTGTATTAGTTTACACTTTGACAGTGCCACTTTACCAGCATCCAGCATGCGCTTTACAACTGTTGCTTGTAACAAAGATCTTGACAGAGAGATATGTCATAAGACTACTTTGTACAGAGATGTAATTTGTTGTTCTTTAAATGTGTTAAAGTCGATATAAGGGGAAGTATTTTAATCAGAATGGCGATAAAATGAGAGCACAATATAAAATAAATAAATAAATTACTACAAGAGCAAATTTCAGGTGATCTTATTTCTACTTGTATATTACAGGCAGTTTTTTTATTTAATATATTGTTTAATAGCAGTTATCATGTTTGGCATTAACATGAATCCCACGGAATCAATAATACAGAGTTATTGTATCTGCAGTGAGGTGCAGCTGTCTGTATGGCTAGTACCTGTATATTTAAATTAATAACAAATCTTCAGATGAACTGTTGGCTTATTACTGTTGTTACGTTAACATGATCTGGGGTATTATCAAGAGCAGATTCTGTTCATTTTAGCTAAAGGTTATCTAAGAGTTATAGTGACTGCAATGGATTAAAGCTGTTTGTATGGCTGTACATTTAACATTTAAAAAATCATGACAAAAATTCTTTAACTGTTGACTTATTTTTATTCTAACATTAGAGTGATCTGGGATATTGGTAAAGGCAGCTTCTGTTTGTTCCAGGTAGAATTAATATGTATAAAGTACTGATTTATGATAGCAATGGAGGGCTTTAACATTTAGAGATATGGTACATGTCTTATTCTGTGGTGGTATATTACATTGACACCGGTGTGGTTAGGATGTAAGGAGAGGTCATTGGGAGGGGGGGAGGTTAGGGAGCCGGTGAGGGTTCGTTGGGTGGTTACTTGTTTGAACTAGTAGATCTTCAAAGTTCTGAAGGAAAAATTTGTTTCTCAGTTCAGTTTGATCATTGAGTAGGTAGTCAGGTGCTGTATTTGTGTAGATAAATATTTCAATTTCTTCAAGAAGGTCAAGTATTGTGCCTTTGTTGGCAAAATGTAGTATTCGGAGGTTCTGTTATATGTTGTTTGCAGAATGATTGTGTTGGGCAAGATGTGAGGCAAAGCTAGACTTGTTCAGGTTGTTAAGACGGAGTGCATCTATGTGTTCTTTAAATCTTGTTGTGAAGCTTCTACCAGTTTGTCCAATGTAGAAGCTTGGACATGAGTTGCAAGTGAGCTTGTACACACCTGACTTTTGATATTCTTGTATAGTGGTTTTGGTGCTGTGTATGATTTTATTTTGTATTTTGTTGTTGGTGAAGAAACTTATTTTTATGTTGTATGTCTTGAAGAGGTTGGAAATTTGGTGAGAAATCTTCCCTAGGAAAGGCAGGCTAACAAATGCGGTTTTCTTGTTTGTGGGTGGTTGTTAAGCAGTTGGTTGATTTAGTTTTGCTGTATGTATTAGTTTATCTATTATTGCAGGGTTGTACCCATTGGTGGAGGCAATTGATTTAATAATTTATGTTTCTTTTTGTCTTTCACTTGTGTCCATTGGGATTTTAAGCATGCGATTAACCATTGTTCTGAAGAATGCTTTTTTATGTTGGTCTGGATAGCAAGAGGATTTGTGTATGGTAACATTGGTGGTTGTTGGCTTTCTGAAAATTTGAAATTTATGCTTCTGATTTTTATTTGAGATTGTTCGATCAAGATAGTTAATGCCTTCTGGTGTTTCATGTTCCACTGTGAATTGGATTTTATTGTGTATTTTATTAAGTTCTTTGGCTAGATTATCTATTTCTTCTGTTGCTCCATTGAACAGAATGAGTGTGTCAACAACATAGCGTTTGTAATAAAGCAGCTTATATTTTAGTTGGGTTTGGGACCTGAAAAAGTTATTTTCAAGGTTATTGATATATATGTCTGCTAGCAAGCCTGCAAGACTACTACCCATTGCCAGTCCATCTTCCTGAATGTAAAACTTGTTGTTGAACAGGAAGTAGTTGTGTGACAATATATATATATAGTGTAATTGGTTAATACAAACCATAAAAAAATGCACGGAAGTATGTTTTTTAACACAAACCTACGTTTTTTTTAAATGGAGCCCCGTTAGTTCTGTTTGCACATCTGAACATATAAACAAATACGTAATTAGTGCCGTTTGTTGCATTGTAAAATGTTAATTACATCCGGATATATTGTAACCTAAAGTTGACGCTTGAGTACCACTCCTCCACTGTTCGATCGTGTGTATCGGAGAGCACCGAATTACGTAGGGATCCAAAGAGAACGGTGATGGACCTTAGGTACAGAAGAGACTGGAACAGCACATTACGTCCACACGCTAACACCTTTTTATTGGTCTTTTTCACTGACGCACATGTACATTACCATGAGGGGTGAGGTAAACGTACGCACGTGGTTTCCGTTTTCAATTACGGGGTGGAATAGAGTGTGTCCCGACATGACAGGCCAATAGATGTTCAATGTGGTGGCCATCATCTGCTGCACACAATTGCAGTCTCTGGCGTAATGAATGTCGTACACGCCGCAGTACATCTGGCGTAATGTCGCCGCAGGCTGCCACAATGCGTTGTTTCATATCCTCTGGGGTTGTAGGCACATCACGGTACACATTCTCCTTTAACGTACCCCACAGAAAGAAGTCCATAGGTGTAAGATCAGGAGAACGGGTTGGCCAATTTATGCGTCCTCCCCGTCCTATGAAACACCCGTCGAACACCATGCCAAGGGTCAGCCTAGTGTTAATTGCGGAAAGTGCAGGTGCACCATCATGCTGATACCACATACGTCGACGCGTTTCCAGTGGGACACACTCTATTCCACTTCGTAATTGAAAACGGAAACCACGTGTGTACGTTTACCTCACCCCTCATGGTAATTTACATGTGCGTCAGTGAAAAAGACCAATAAAAAGGTGTTAGCATGTGGACGTAATGTGCTGTTCCAGTCTCTTCTGTACCTAAGGTCCATCACCGTTCCCTTTAGATCCCTACGTAATTCGGTGCTCTCCTATACACACGATCGAACAGCGGAGGAATGGTACTCAAGCGTCAACTTTAGGTTACAATATCTCCGGATGTAATTAACATTTTACAATGCAACAAACGGCACTGATTACGTATTTGTTTATACGTTCAGATGTGCTAACAAAACTAACGGGGTTCCATTTATATATATATATATATATATATATATATATATATATATATATATATATATATATATGTACTGCCTGTAATATACAAGTAGAAATAAGATATCAGATCACCTGAAATTTGCTCTTGTAGTAATTTATTTATTTATTTATTTTATCTTGTGCTCTCATGTTATCGCCATTCTGATTAAAATACTTGCCCTTATATCGACTTTAACACATGTAAAGAACAACAAATTACATCTCTGTACAAAGTAATCTAATGCCATATCTCTCTGTCAAGATCTTTGTTACAAGCAACTGTTGCAAAGCGCGTGCTGGATGCTAGTAAAGTGGCACTGTCAAAGTGTAAACTAATACAGTTCGTGTGAGAGTGTTCTGGACATCAAAATGGAGGCAGACAGATAGGAAAAGAGCCGCCTATACTGCCGCAGTAAGTAAAAACTAAATTTACATCCATATCGACAGATAAGCTATAGTCATGGCGATACATTAAAGTGTGATCCATCTTTCTCCCATAGAACGAGCACCCAGCATTATGCTACTACCAGTAATGATGTAACTTCCCGGATCCTCCCGAAACCATCTGAAGATGAACCTGAAAAGGTTCTAAAACCGGTTCATGTAATAAAGCATTATTATTGAAAAAAAAGTGACTGATTGCAGTTGTGTATAACTTATTTACATCACGTATTAGTTTTTAATGACAACTGTGTTAGAAAGCGTGATAAAAAAGTTAAGGAACTTCATTAAATCTGATAGTAGAATGGAATCTGATTGCATTTTTGTACAAACAGTGTAATTACATTACCACTTCTCTACAGAGATAATTACTTACCTCCGTTACCCTGTTTCACACATTCCCCGAGTTTAAATTAATTCGAGGCTTTCTTTCTGATTGGTTAGATATTCAAAACGGTAGCGTATTTTAACACCAGCACTACGTGTGTTTTATTGCTTAAGAGTGAGTGACTACTTCCGCAAGAAACAGGACTCGCTTCCCTGCATTCCTACACCGGAGAGTGTTTTGATTGGCCAAGCTGCTGAGGCTGATCTGCCGCCGAGGCAGCGGTGAGCGGTGACTCAGGAAACCGCAGGCGGCCACGGCTGCGCATAATATGCCTTTTTGTTCTGCCGTAGTATTCCATGTCGGAGTCGCGTTTCAGCGGTGCAATGAAGAAACGTATCCCATTTCTCCATCCGCACGACGCGCTCTGATGTACTCCTCTATACTGCGTTATGCAGAAGCAACAGGCGTATTTACCCAACCGAGCGCTGCACGGTTCGTCTTCCGTTTTCTGTACGCGACGAAAAGAGTGAATAAGTGATTTATTTTCTGTGTGTCTGTTGTTCTCTCCCTCCCTCCCTCCCTCCCTCCCTCCGTTACTCCCTCTACTTATCTGTGTGTGTGTGTGTGTACACGCTCGCTCGCGGTAACGCTTGAGAGGCGTCTCAGCTTTTATATTTCTCGAATCTTTCTTTTTCTCCTCTTTTGCTCTTTGCGTGCTCGCTCTCTTACGAGAATAGTTTGATTCAGAGACTATCTCGGAGTTAGTCCTGTGAATCCGTATTATTGGTGATTTTCGTTATACAGGGTGTTCCAAAAAGGTACGGCCAAACTTTCAGGAAACATTCCTCACGCACAAAGAAAGAAAATATGTTATGTGGACATGTGTCCGGAAACGCTTACTTTCCATTTTATTACTTCTCTTCAAATCACATTAATCATGGAATGGAAACACACAGCAACAGAACGTACCAGCGTGACTTCAAACACTTTGTTACAGGAAATGTTCAAAATGTCCTCCGTTAGCGAGGATACATGCATCCACCCTCCGTCGCACGGAATCCCTGATGCGCTGATGCAGCCCTGGAGAATGGCGTATTGTATCACAGCCGTCCACAATACGAGCACGAAGAGTCTCTACATTTGGTACCGGGGTTGCGTAGACAAGAGCTTTCAAATGCCCCCATAAATGAAAGTCAAGAGGGTTGAGGTCAGGTGAGCGTGGAGGCCATGGAATTGGTCGGCCTCTACCAATCCATCGGTCACCGAATCGGTTGTTGAGAAGCGTACGAACACTTCGACTGAAATGTGCAGGAGCTCCATCACGCATGAACCACATGTTGTGTCGTACTTGTAAAGGCACATGTTCTAGCAGCACAGGTAGAGTATCCCGTATGAAATCATGGCGGTGAATCGAGGAAGTACAGTACATACTGACGAAACTAAAATGAGCTCTAACATGGAAATTAAGCGTTTCCGGACCCATGTCCACATAACATCTTTTCTTTATTTGTGTGTGAGGAATGTTTCCTGAAAGTTTGGCCGTACCTTTTTGTAACACCCTGTATACTCATACGGCCATGGACTAAAGCACGGTTCTGTGGCTAACGTTTCACGTATAATGTTGGAGGCATCAGCAGAGGCTATAAATACGCAGTTAGTATTTTCAAACTTCAGAAAACCGAACTGTTTGCATGTAACCGATGAACGCTTTTCTGCACTACCCCAGACGACCACTGTCGGCGAATATTGCGGCTACCTGAAGAGAGATCCCGTTCTTGCAATGTTTTGTAGAGCCAGTGCGGTGTTTCTCTCGGTGTCATGGTTTGGGGATCCATTGGGTATGACCCCCGGTACTGGCCAGTAGTGACTGAGGGGATTCCGACAAAACAACGGTTTCTCACGGACACCCTGCATTCTCATGTACCATTTCTGCGCGATGTTGAGGTACTCCTGTGAGACCAGCTAGTACCTCAACTCTGTGCCAGTACCAGTATTGTTGATATCACAGCCGGCTGGAGTGGCCGAGCGGTTCTAGGCACTACAGTGTGGATCCGGGCGACCGCTACGGTCGCAGGTTCGAATCCTGCCTCGGGCATGGATTTGTGTGATTTCCTTAGGTTAGTTAGGTTTAAGGAGCTCTAAGTTCTAGGGGACTGATGACCTTAGAAGTTAAGTCCCATAGTGCTCAGAGCTTTTTTTTTTTAGTCTCTGAAATATCGTCACGTAGCCTCTCAACACGGGAAGTTTCATTTCGTTTCCTCCTCCCATTCTGGGCTAGTCACTTTTTTTGTTAGTGTATATGATCTCAGGTCACCTCTCTTCGTGTTACTAAAGCAAGATACAAAATTAAGCTGGTACGTCAGTTACACGTGCTTTGTACCGTGCTTGGCTAGGCTGGCTAATCACCAGCAACCGACCATCCTCGATTAGACACTCATTTGTGTTTCAGTTTTGTGGCCAGATTCTCTTCCTGCCGCCACATTCGTAACTTATCGTAAGGGAATAAACTCACGTGCACTATCTGTCTGTGGATTGTTTAAACTGTGTTCCATGACCGTTTTATCGACACTCAAATGATTCTGAGGTGGATATAGCGAACCATCCTGACGTTTGCCTTGACGATACCGAATAACCGCCCCAACACCAGAGGTATAAGACCAAACGTCGCTAATCCGGAAAGCTAATTCGTTTAGAGAGTTTCTCTCTCTCTCTCTCTCTCTCTCTCTCTCTCTCTCTCTTATGCAAATAAATGAAACATTTTCCCTTACGATATCACTATAACCTGTAAACGATTTCTTTCAAATTTCTTAGTTTCTGTACGTTAACCTATGCAGATATTGTAAAACGTAATTCATGCTGTTAATTCGACTGAAATCAAAATAAACTTCTGGCTTTGTAGCTACTGTGTATTAGGTATCGTCTTATTGTTCACAAATTTGTGATTACGTTTTAGAATGTGTAGCATAGCCGAAAGTGTGATAGCTTAAGGCACAGTTTTTAAACATAATCTGTATTCCAGAATCAGATTTTCACTCCGCAGCGGACTGTGCGCTGATATGAAACTTCCTGGCAGACAAAAACTGTGTGCCGGACCGAGACTCGAACTCGGTACCTTTCCCTTACACGGGAAAGTGCTCTACCATCTGAGCTACCCAAGCACGACTCACGCCCCATCCTCACAGCTTCACTTCTGCCAGTATCTCGTCTCCTACCTTCCAAACTTCACAGATCTCCTGCGAACCTTGCAGAACTAGAACTCCTGGAGGAACGGCAAAGGTCCCGAGTTCGAGTCTCGGTGCAGCACACAGTTTTAATCTGACAGGAAGTTTCATAATCTGTATTGTCTTTGTCCACATATGAACTCTTGTGTTGCAAAATTACGCGTTAATGGGCCTCTAATACCTTCCCATTAGTTTCCGGTAATAGTTCCTGGCTATAAATCTCGGAAACTCTTGATAAGTTTCTTCGTGGGTTTCATGATTTATTTAACTGTAGTTACATTCTCTTTACTTGGCCAATGTTGGTACTCAACCCACTGTAATTAGATTCGTCGACTGTCTACGATTTGAGTAGCTCTATCTAGTACCATTGTTTACGTTGTGGCTTAGCATATATTTACACATTAACCACTAGGTATGGCGTTATTTGTCTTAACCATTAGATCGTCACATAAGACTACAGATTCAGTGTCACTTATCGTCATTAAATAAGTGTTATGCACTAATTTTCCGAACGCGAGGACATACTGGTTAAAACGCTGTTCTGGAATCCAAGAAAACAAAGATTAGTTTTTCATATTTCGTTGACGAATAGGTCATTAGAGTGAGAGCGCATGTTTGGAATGAGAAAGGATATTAACCGTTCCCTTTCGAGGAAACAAACCCGGAATTTGCCTGAAGTGATTTAGAGTGATTACGGTTAACCTAAACCTGGTTTTATTACTGCGCCACACCTCTCCGTAGGGACTGAAGAGGAGCAGGCTCTAAACACCAATTTATCCTCAGTCAGGTTTCCCTTAGTTCCCTACATTACTTCAAGTCCAAATTACGATTGTCTCTTCAGAGTGCTCTCGCCTATCTCCACACCCAGCCCTCTCCGTTTAAGCCATCACTTCCTCTGTTGTCACACCGTTGTCGGCGATTCTTTGTCTTGCAAGACACAACCGTGTTTTCTTTTCTAGAGGCGCTCTACTTGACACCGACCTACAAAAATTGCCGTTAGTGGCCTAGAAGCGAAAATAAAAAAAAAAGTTTTAAATGAATTAGAATAAATTCCTAGAATATTAGGAAGCATATCCAGCAACAAGTTCCTTCCAGGTAACTCGATTACCTGCCATGTTTTCACCTTCTTACCTGTTCATATCCATACATTGACGATCCTTTGCAAAAGTTCGATTCCAAGTGTTTCGAGGTCTTCCTCTACATCTGATAAAAATTCTCCCGAGCTTTCAGCCGCGACAGGTGGTTTAAAATCCACGAGCATTTGGCCGAGTACTCCTCTGCCATTGTCAAGTGATGACTGGTTTTTGCTTGCTGCCTTCTGTGACATCACTGTCACTGGTGCCCGCTCCAACACCCGCTTGATCCTTCCGATGGCCGGATCCCAAGCCGTGCTTAGTTGTAGGCCGCTGTCTTTACTGAGAATGTTCTTACAATTTTTTTCTCGGTCGGTTCTTTAATTATGTTATCTCAGAAACTACTAATCCGTGCAATAACTGATGTCTCTTTGAATGCAACAGAATGCCCGTTTTCTACAGCACACTCCGCTACCGTGATTTCTCAGGGTATTGAAGGCGAAAACATCTCTCGTGCTCTACACAGCGCTGTTGAATACTACAGGCAGTCTGTCCGACGTAAAACTCCACACACATCCAAGCAGCATTTTATATACTCCTGGTGTTCTGAGGCAATTTCGTCATTCACAGATTTCTATTTCTGCGCCCATACGCTGATTTCCACAACTAGCTTACTTTGAGATTCTTCTATGCGTAGAACTTACACCACAAGATTCAGGCTTCTTTCAGCAACGATTCTACGCAGGTTGCGTATCACTTCTTCTCAGCACTTCATCAAAAAATGGTTCAAATGACTCTGAGCACTATGGGACTTAACATCTGTGGTCATCAGTCCCCTAGAACTCAGAACTATTTAAACCTAACTAGCCTAAGGACATCACACACATCCATGCCCGAGGCAGGATTCGAACCTGCGACCGTAGCGGTCACGCGGTTCCAGACTGAAGCGCCTAGAACCGCCCGGCCACAACGGACGGCAGCACTTCATCATTTGAAACGTGGTGGCGATAACTGATCTTCATGCGTGCTGATTTTACTGGCATTTTTCAGGTCCCAATTAAGAATGTAGTCTTCAGTAGTGTGATAGAGGAATAGCCGTAGCTTTGTAGGCATATGTAGAGCGTCTACATCGCATTCATTGAAAGACTGTAGAAACTTCCCGAGTTCTGGTTCTGATGTCTGCATCTACGTCCCCTTTGTTACAGATAAGGCGGCCGAGATATGGAAATTGGCCAACATCTTGTGGTGCCTTTTGTTGCACTGTGTTTTGAGGAGATACATTTCCACATTTTATAATAATTGTTTTTGTCTTATCACCATTGATTTGTAGTTCCACAGAACTGGCCAGTCCGTCCCTTCTGGTGGTCATTAGTTGAAAGTTTGTGATATTTCTGTCAGAAGAATGATGTCATCGGCAAAATCAACGTCTATAAATCTAGATTGCTCATTCCATCGTATATATGCTCATGTCGGAGCTGTCTTTAGTTTTTCTCGTTATGAAATCAACAACTAATATGAAAAGAAATGATGACAAAATCCATCTATGTCTGCCGCATGTCTGAATACTGAAGAAAGGGACGTTCCCACCTTCTGTTCTTATACTCAAGTCAGGTCTAGATACAGGTTACTGAAAACATCAATGAGATGGTCAGGAATTCCGTATAGGATTACAATATTCCACAATAATACTCAGTGTGCTCTGTCAAACGCGTTTTTAAATCAAAGAAGGTTTAGGTGTACAAGAAGTTGAATCCTATGCATTTGTTATTGTTTCTCGACATTCTATTAAAATAGCTGTATTGTTCGTCTAGCAGAAATAATAGTACAAAGTAGAGCTATTTGTGAGGATTAGACGCTAATGAGCGATATGGAACTCTCTAAATTAATTCAGTGTGCAGCCCGTTTGGAAGTGCAGATAGCGCCAGTATCATTTTCACATTTTCCTTCCAATTTATTGGATTGGTGGTTAAAATATTTCTAGTATCGCTGGGGGTGGTTACCTCCTTGCTGTGCTTCCTTTGTCCTCCTTTATAAGTATGTGCGGTACATGCAAGCGTTACGACGGTCTCCTTCGGTAAGTCTAAAAAATTTGATATTACATTGCAAAACACTTTAGGTGTCTGCCATGGTTTATTGTTGTAGTGCAGTGTTTATCCAGATTATATTTGCCGTAGTTGTCTGAAATCGCTTGAAGCTAATGTTGGGATGGTTCCTTTGAAAAGGACAGTCCGCAGCTCGTGGTCGTGCGGTAGCGTTCTCGCTTCCCACGCCCGGGTTCCCGGGTTCGATTTCCGGCGGGGTCAGGGATTTTCTCTGCCTCGTGATGACTGGGCGTTTTGTGATGTCCTTAGGTCAGTTAGGTTTAAGTAGTTCTAAGTTCTAGGGGACTGATGACCATAGATGTTAAGTCCCATAGTGCTCAGAGCCATTTTTTTTAAAGAACACGCCCGGATTCCTTACCCAGTAGAGCTTGTGATTTTTCACCAATGACACGACGTTAAATCCCAATCCCCTTTTATTTTGCTTCATCGAAGTGAGGGTAGGAAGCAGCCTAGAAACGTCATACGGGAGTACTAACAGACCGATATGCACGAAATCCTGATTGTGTCATCTCTGAGACCAGCGCTTGGACCGAGTGACATGTTGCTCTGTTTTATGGCTGGAAACAGGTTTATCGTAATGTAGACAGCCTGCAGAAATGTGGTGTCTCGTTAATTCCCCCGGTCAGCAGAAGAGCAGCGAGTCTTCCGCACATCTGGCGACTGGCAGTGGGCCATCTTGCGGCTAACCGCTGCCCGCCGCTTCCTCGGAGCAAGAACCGCCTAGGCGCCTCTGCTACCCAGTACTCCGCAACCTCACTGCCTCCCGTCTCCACCGCTGCACGATTTGCTCAGTTTTCCCCTATAAGTGCAAAGTGGTTATGATTGCCTTCATTTGAATGACTGCAAACCACTTACGCGCCGCAACGAAGAATATGCTCTTTTACACGGCAGTCCCCAGATGACAATGACACACACATTCGAGTTGGAGTAGCTCGAACTCATTGTATTGTAATTATAAAAGTCTATTGGTTGGTTGGTTGGTTGGTTGGTTTGGGGAAGGAGACCAGACAGCGTGGTCATCGGTCTCATCGGATTAGGGAAGGATGGGGAAGGAAGTCGGTCGTGCCCTTTCAGAGGAACCATCTTGGCATTTGCCTGGAGTGATTTAGGGAAATGACGGAAAACCTAAATCAGGATGACCGGACGCGGGATTGAACCGTCGTCCTTCCGAATACGAGTCCAGTGTCTAACCACTGCGCCACCTCGCTCGGTAAAAGTCTATTGATGTTTTGATAATGCACATCATTTGACACACCTACTGTTTCTCCTTACTTCCTTTCTAGAAACGTTTTATACGTCCATATACTTCTGCTACTCCCGCTTTTTGCATCGGTCACCATTGAACGGCGTCAGTTTAAATCAACTTCTTCCAGTCTCTATCCTCAATCAAAACTCGTCTATAGTCTCACTTTCATTCCTCCTCCTCCCACTCCTCCTCGTTCGTGCTACTTGTGTCCTAGACCGACTTCTGACAAGGATGTCTTTCAGAGATTCGATTTCATATATGAAAGTTTCCGTGCTGTAACCTCTACATCTTGTCTTCTTATTTCTTCAAAATTCTTGTCACACTCTCGTAGCTGTTGGACTTTCTCTAAGCGAATTACAGAATTTGGTGTCTTAATTTTAACTCAGCCATTTGACAGATGTGCATAACCCTTCGTTTCTTGGAGATGTCCGAGATTGTTTCTGTTTTGATTTATAGTTCAAATGGTTCAAATTGCTCTGAGCACTATGGGACTTAACATCTGAGGTCATCAGTCCCCTAGACTTACAACTACTTAAAGCTAGCTAACCTAAGGACACCACACACATTCAGGCCCGAGTCAGGATTCGAACCTGCGACCGTAGCAGCAGCGCGGTTCCGGACAGAAGCGCCTAGAACCGCTCGGCCACAACGACCGGCAGGTAATTGAAAACTGATCATTTTTCATCAACTTTCATGGGGTCCGCAAACGCATATTTACCAATAAATCGAGGAAAGATACTTTCTCGACCGTTGCTTAATGTACTCAAAAAATGGCTCTGAGCACTATGGGACTTAACATCTATGGTCATCAGTCCCCTAGAACTTAGAACTACTTAAACCTAACTAACCTACGGACATCACACAACACCCACTCATCACGAGGCAGAGAAAATCCCTGACCCCGCCGGGAATCGAACCCGGGCACCCGGGCGTGGGAAGCGAGTACGCTACCGCACGACCACGAGCTGCGGACCTTAATGTACTTCTATATGGTAAGAGTTGTTCTTCGTAAGCGGCACTGGCGGAGCGATCAAGGCATCTGCCTCGGAAGGAGAGAACGGGTGTTCGATTCCCAGTTGCATTCTGCAGTTTCTTTTCATTTGTATTTTTACTCGCATCGAAACCGCTAGGAATAGTAGAGTTAATAAGGTAAGTAATGCAACCGGAACTAATAAAAAGACAGTCAAATGAATTCCTCAAACGACTTTGATTAGTAAAGGATTAAACATTTCATCCTGGTCGTTTTATAATGACTAATTTAATCACTCTTTTACACGTCTCCAGTTTCCTTCCAACAACTAGGTGGACGGTGCTTGTCATATAAACATTCGAAGTAAATATACTCGCGGCACGAAGAACGCCTAACGAATGCAGTCTCCCGCAACTACCTCGTTCCTTGCGAAGAGTCAGAGGAAAACAAAGTTGGTTTACATTTTAAAATATTTCTATTTCGGGAATTAATTCTGTTGTGTAACACTGTCTGAAAAACCTGCGCTGAAAGTTGATAATGAATTATGCTGCGAATCGGTATCGCACACACGTGGCTGTGCAGTTCCCCATTGGTTGCCATAAGCAGACTCTAATTTTTAAGCCTCGAAATATAGTTTTTAACTCGGCGGTAAAAATAAGCATTACATGAATAACACGCAAGTGTGCTGTTTGGCGGAATTACTTTTACCCTGCAAGTCGCTTGAGCTTCGTCATTTGTAAACATGCTACCATGCATTACCGTGTTAGTTTGGCCACCAATGAGTGTCTGATTACGGTTTGACGTGTTATTGCCGTAGAAAGCTACAGGATAAATTTTTGGTCCTTTGCCTGAGTGGAGCGAATACAAGTCCCCCCTTCCCCTTCAAATTACAGAATGAATTTTTGTCCGCGTTTTCATAGCTAAACAAAGAAAGGGAAATGGACAACTAGGGTATCAAATTGAGCCATGTGAGGTCTAGTTTTGCAAAGAAAGATTTAATTGCTTCAAAGTAATCAGGTAATAAAAAAACTTAATCAATGTGTTGAGAGAAAAATGAAATATTTCACTAATAGTTGCTACTAACTATGTAAAGGATGTGTCAAAGATGTCAAGTCACAGCATAAATTGAAACTTCTCTGTTTTCTCTTTATCTATGTACTCCTGAATAGTAACAGATTATCGATCGATGTTTATAGTATATTTTGTGCTTTTTGAACAAAAATAAATTAATTTTTAGAAACAAACGGTCAAAGGCTTGGTAAAAAAAATAAATTAGAGGAACATTTGACGCACCTTTGATTGCGGCTCGTAATCATATACAGCAAATGAAGGAAGGAAGGAACATTAGGTTTTAACGTCCCGTCGACATCGAGGGGGTTAGAGAAGGAGCGCGAGATCGGGTTGTTTCAAGGATGTGGATGGAAATCGGCCGTGCTCTTTCAGAGGAACCATTCCATCATTTGTCTGGTGTGATTTAAGGAAATAAAAAAAAATCTAAGGCAGGATGGGTGCGGATTTGAGCCATAGTCATGTTGTTGTTGTTGTTGTGGTCTTCAGTCCTGAGACTGGTTTGATGCAGCTCTCCATGCTACTCTATCCTGTGCAAGCTTCTTCATCTCCCAGTATCTACTTAAACCTACATCCTTCTGAATCTGCTTAGTGTATTCATCTCTTGGTCTCCCTCTACGATTTTTACCCTCCACACTGCCCTCCAATGCTAAATTTGTGATCCCTTGATGCCTCAAAACATGTCCTACCAACCGATCCCTTCTTCTAGTCAAGTTGTGCCACAAACTTCTCTTCTCCCCAATCCTATTCAATACCTCCTCATTAGTTACGTGATCTACCCACCTTATCTTCAGCATTCTTCTGTAGCACCACATTTCGAAAGCTTCTATTCTCTTCTTGTCCAAACTAGTTATCGTCCATGTTTCACTTCCATACATGGCTACACTCCATACAAATACTTTCAGAAACAACTTCCTGACACTTAAATCTATACTCGATGTTAACAAATTCCTCTTCTTGAGAAACGCTTTCCTTGCCATTGCCAGTCTACATTTTATATCCTCTCTACTTCGACCATCATCGGTTATTTTACTCCCTAAATAGCAAAACTCCTTTACTACTTTAAGTGTCTCATTTCCTAATCGAATTCCCTCAGCATCACCCGACTTAATTTGACTACATTCCATTATCCTCGTTTTGCTTTTGTTGATGTTCATCTTATATCCTCCCTTCAAGACACTATCCATTCCGTTCAACTGCTCTTCCAAGTCCTTTGCTGTCTCTGACAGAATTACAATGTCATCGGCGAACCTCAAAGTTTTTATTTCTTCTCCATGGATGTTAATACATACTCCAAATTTTTCTTTTGTTTCCTTTACTGCTTGCTCAATATACAGGTTGAATAACATTGGGGAGAGGCTACAACCCTGTCTTACTCCTTTCCCAACCACTGCTTCCCTTTCATGCCCCTCGACTCTTATAACTGCCATCTGGTTTCTGTACAAATTGTAAATAGCCTTTCGCTCCCTGTATTTTACCCCTGCCACCTTCAGAATTTGAAAGAGAGTATTCCAGTTAACATTGTCAAAAGCTTTCTCTAAGTCTACAAATGCTAGAAACGTAGGTTTGCCTTTTCTTAATCTTTCTTCTAAGATAAGTCGTATGGTCAGTATTGCCTCACGTGTTCCAACATTTCTACGGAATCCAAACTGATCTTCCCCGAGGTCGGCTTCTACCAATTTTTCCATTCGTCTGTAAAGAATTCGCGTTAGTATTTTGCAGCTGTGACTTATTAAACTGATAGTTCGGTAATTTTCACATCTGTCAACACCTGCTTTCTTTGGGATTGGAATTATTATATTCTTCTTGAAGTCTGAGGGTATTTCGCCTGTCTCATACATTGTGCTCACCAGATGGTAGAGTTTTGTCATGACTGGCTCTCCCGAGGCCATCAGTAGTTCAAATGGAATGTTGTCTACTCCCGGGGCCTTGTTTCGACTCAGGTCTTTCAGTGCTCTGTCAAACTCTTCACGCAGTATCTTATCTCCCATTTCGTCTTCATCTACATTCTCTTCCATTTCCATAATATTGTCCTCAAGTACATCGCCCTTGTATAAACCCTCTATATACTCCTTCCACCTTTCTGCCTTCCCTTCTTTGCTTAGAACTGGGTTGCCATCTGAGCTCTTGATATTCATACAAGTGGTTCTCTTCTCTCCAAAGGTCTCTTTAATTTTCCTGTAGGCAGTATCTATCTTACCCCTAGTGAGACAAGCCTCTACATCCTTACATTTGTCCTCTAGCCATCCCTGCTTAGCCATTTCGCACTTCCTGTCGATCTCATTTTTGAGACGTTTGTATTCCTTTTTGCCTGCTTCATTTACTGCATTTTTATATTTTCTCCTTTCATCAATTAAATTCAATATTTCTTCTGTTACCCAAGGATTTCTATTAGCCCTCGTCTTTTTACCTACTTGATCCTCTGCTGCCTTCACTACTTCATCCCTCAGAGCTACCCATTCTTCTTCTACTGTATTTCTTTCCCCCATTCCCGTCAATCGTTCCTTTATGCTGTCCCTGAAACTCTCTACAACCTCTGGTTCTTTCAGTTTATCCAGGTCCCATCTCCTTAAATTCCCACCTTTTTGCAGTTTCTTCAGTTTCAAATTGCAGTTCATAACCAATAGATTGTGGTCAGAATCCACATCTGCCCCAGGAAATGTCTTACAATTTAAAACCTGGTTCCTAAATCTCTGTCTTACCATTATATAATCTATCTGATACCTTTTAGTATCTCCAGGATTCTTCCAGGTATACAACCTTCTTTTATGATTCTTGAACCAAGTGTTGGCTATGATTAAGTTATGCTCTGTGCAAAATTCTACAAGGCGGCTTCCTCTTTCATTCCTCCCCCCAATCCATATTCACCTACTATGTTTCCTTCTCTCCCTTTTCCTACTGACGAATTCCAGTCACCCATGACTATTAAATTTTCGTCTCCCTTTACTACCTGAATAATTTCTTTTATCTTGTCATACATTTCATCTATTTCTTCATCATCTGCAGAGGTAGTTGGCATATAAACTTGTACTACTGTAGTAGGCATGGGCTTTGTGTCTATCTTGGCCACTATAATGCGTTCACTATGCTGTTTGTAGTAGCTAACCCGCACTCCTATTTTTTTTATTCATTATTAAACCTACTCCTGCAGTACCCCTATTTGATTTTGTATTTATAACCCTGTAATCACCTGACCAAAAGTCTTGTTCCTCCTGCCACCGAACTTCACTAATTCCCACTATATCTAACTTTAACCTATCCATTTCCCTTAACCTAACCTACCTGCCCGATTAAGGGATCTGACATTCCATGCTCCGATCCGTAGAACGCCAGTTTTCTTTCTCCTGATAACGACGTCCTCCTGAGTAGTCCCCGCCCGGAGATCCGAATGGGGGACTATTTTACCTCCGGAATATTTTACCCAAGAGGACGCCATCATCATTAATCATACAGTAGAGCTGCATGTCCTCGGGAAAAATTACGGCTGTAGTTTCCCCTTGCTTTCAGCCGTTCGCAGTACCAGCACAGCAAGGCCGTTTTGGTTAATGTTACAAGGCCAGATCAGTCAATCATCCAGACTGTTGCCCCTGCAACTACTGAAAAGGCTGCTGCCCCTCTTCAGGAACCACACGTTTGTCTGGCCTCTCAACAGATACCCCTCCGTTGTGGTTGCACCTACGGTACGGCCATCTGTATCGCTGAGGCACGCAAGCCTCCCCACCAACGGCAAGGTCCATGGTTCATGGGGGGCATAGTCATGTGTCGATCGAAAATTTGAAGTTCAGTGTTTAACTTATAATCTTGGAAATTTAAAAAGTACTAGCTAATACACTCCTGGAAATGGAAAAAAGAACACATTGACACCGGTGTGTCAGACCCACCATACTTGCTCCGGACACTGCGAGAGGGCTGTACAAGCAATGATCACACGCACGGCACAGCGGACACACCAGGTACCGCGGTGTTGGCCGTCGAATGGCGCTAGCTGCGCAGCATTTGTGCACCGCCGCCGTCAGTGTCAGCCAGTTTGCCGTGGCATACAGAGCTCCATCGCAGTCTTTAACACTGGTAGCATGCCGCGACAGCGTGGACGTGAACCGTATGTGCAGTTGACGGACTTTGAGCGAGGGCGTATAGTGGGCATGCGGGAGGCCGGGTGGACGTACCGCCGAATTGCTCAACACGTGGGGCGTGAGGTCTCCACAGTACATCGATGTTGTCGCCAGTGGTCGGCGGAAGGTGCACGTGCCCGTCGACCTGGGACCGGACCGCAGCGATGCACGGATTCACGCCAAGACCGTAGGATCCTACGCAGTGCCGTAGGGGACCGCACCGCCACTTCCCAGCAAATTAGGGACACTGTTGCTCCTGGGGTATCGGCGAAGACCATTCGCAACCGTCTCCATGAAGCTGGGCTATGGTCCCGCACACCGTTAGGCCGTCTTCCGCTCACGCCCCAACATCGTGCAGCCCGCCTCCAGTGGTGTCGCGACAGGCGTGAATGGAGGGACGAATGGAGACGTGTCGTCTTCAGCGATGAGAGTCGCTTCTGCCTTGGTGCCAATGATGGTCGTATGCGTGTTTGGCGCCGTGCAGGTGAGCGCCACAATCAGGACTGCATACGACCGAGGCACACAGGGCCAACACCCGGCATCATGGTGTGGGGAGCGATCTCCTACACTGGCCGTACACCACTGGTGATCGTCGAGGGGACACTGAATAGTGCACGGTACATCCAAACCGTCATCGAACCCATCGCTCTACCATTCCTAGACCGGCAAGGGAACTTGCTGTTCCAACAGGACAATGCACGTCCGCATGTATCCCGTGCCACCCAACGTGCTCTAGAAGGTGTAAGTCAACTACCCTGGCCAGCAAGATCTCCGGATCTGTCCCCCATTGAGCATGTTTGGGACTGGATGAAGCGTCGTCTCACGCGGTCTGCACGTCCAGCACGAACGCTGGTCCAACTGAGGCGCCAGGTGGAAATGGCATGGCAAGCCGTTCCACAGGACTACATCCAGCATCTCTGCGATCGTCTCCATGGGAGAATAGCAGCCTGCATTGCTGCGAAAGGTGGATATACACTGTACTAGTGCCGACATTGTGCATGCTCTGTTGCCTGTGTCTATGTGCCTGTGGTTCTGTCAGTGTGATCATGTGATGTATCTGACCCCAGGAATGTGTCAATAAAGTTTCCCCTTCCTGGGACAATGAATTCACGGTGTTCTTATTTCAATTTCCAGGAGTGTATTTGTTTGGTGGAATTTGACTCAGTGGTGTAACACGTGAGCATCTCAACTGCTGTGCACGATTCTAAACATTATGCAAGGGAGCGTCAAATGTTCCTTTAATCTACATTATTTCTTACATTTTAACAAATCATTTCACAAAACGTTTGATCCTTTTTTCAGATTTTTTATCTTTCTCTTGCTTGCACTTTTTAATATTTTTATGACACCTTACACTTTACAGTAATTTTCCATGTATGTCTTATATGTGTTGCCGGCCAGTGTGGCCGAGCGGTTCTAGGCGCTTCAGTCTGGAACCGCGTGACCGCTACGGTCGCAGGTTCGAATCCTGCCTCGGGCATGGATGTGTGTGATGTCCTTAGGTTACTTAGGCTTAAGTAGTTCTAAGTTCTAGGGGACTGATGACCTCAGATGTTAAGTCCCATAGTGCTCAGAGCCATTTGAACCATTTTTCTGTTCTGATTCTCATGGTGACGCATCAGAATCGAAACCGGTTAACTGTAATAGGTCTGTGAAATACGATCAAAGTATTTGTGACTAAACCAGTGTGTGTATATAATGCTGTTATACTCTGCATCATACATAAGGGACATATGAGATAGGTGTAAGAGACTCAAATGGCTCTGAGCACTATGGGACTTAACATCTGTGGTCATCAGTCCCCTAGAACTAAGAACTACTTAAACCTAACTAACCTAAGGACATCACACACTTCCATGCCCGAGGCAGGATTAGAACCTGCGACCGTAGCGGCCACGCGGTTCCAGACTGAAGCGCCTAGAACCGCACGGCCACACCGGCCGGCGTAAGAGACTCAGGGACTCTTGCTTTCCATAACAGAGAAACCAGGTAACGTGCTAGACATTCTGTCACAGATATTTCTAATCATCTTAGCCTGTTTATTCAAAACAGATTAGCAACATCTCTGTGAGTACAGTAAATGTGCATGTGTACAAACACACGCAAACTTTGTTTAGAGTGCGGCTGAAAATAGTGAAACCACGAAATGTTACTTAACACTTGGTTCTCTTCAGATTTTGTAAGCTGTGCTTCAGTGTGTTGTTTATTCCTGGGATTTTATTCCTCTTGTAAGATTTCTTTGCGGGTGAATTCCATAAGCTTGTTGTGAGTACTAAGTTGTATTTCTGACGTTAAGCTGAGAGTAGTATGCACTTACAAGATAATGGTAACACACGTTACAATCGCCCGTGCTCAACAGATAGACTAAGACACAACTTTCAGATAGACCGAGGAAATGTGGCACGCCGCGCGAGGTAGCCGTGCGGTCTAGGGCGTGTTTCAAGGTCCTTGTCACGGCTCCCCCCGTCGAAGGTGTGAGCCCTCCCTCAGGCATGGGTGTGTGTAAGTTAGTTTAAGTTAGATTAAGTAGTGTGTAAGCTTAGGGATCTATGACCTAAGCAGCTTGGTCCCATAAGACCTTACCACAAATTTCCAAAAAATATGGCACTCTGCGCGGCGGAAGATAACCCTTTGCGACTAAGCGGCTGAAGCTACCCCTCGGGGCCCCTCACTCAGCAATGCCATACGTCTCTTTCTGTCTTTCGGTAAATGACCGCTATTTTATTAGATATCAAACAAGTGCAGTTGCTCGACGTAATTTTTTCCCAAAAAGCTCGTGTTAAAGCAGTAGGGTAACTAATGATTACTGCCCTTATAAGTGTGAAAAAGACGCTAGGAAAAACGACATACAACTCAACAATACATTCTTTTTTAAATCATAGATTTTAATTGATCTCTGTTCGATTAGAACTTTCAGGAAACGGGAAACTCAATTCGGTCAGAAATGCTAGAGGATTTGTTTTAGGTAGCGTAACTACATACATTTCCCTTCCTGAAATAACCCAGATAACATGGTTAAACGTGCCCCAAGTTTCAGGAACTTCCTCCATTATAATGTTTAGTCAGATTTCTATAGAAGATAAACACGCTCCTGTAAGTTATGAATTTGCTTCGTTCACTCTAATAGCAGCATCGAATTAATTAACCGCTACAGTTTCAGTGATAATTTTCTATTTTACACTCAGAGGATTTGAAACATGTTTCGCACGTATGTCACTCCAGAATAGTTAAACCATTCCGTGGTAAAACGGAAGCTGTTGCCACTCGTCATACAGTCGAACTATAAAAGAGTATAAATTTTTAAACGTCACCAGTGCCGTTCGCACACTGAAACTCAAGAAGTTATACAGTTTTTTTCCTTCCTGTCTAAGAGCAGTCACAGATTACGTAAGTAAATAACACGTAACTTTAACAGTTTCCTCTCGTCAAAGAATGCATTTGTCTCAAAACTGTACTCATGGCAACAACGCACGCTAACACGTTACATCATACAGACCACTGTGACAGCCGTTATAGGAGAAGAAGAGTGGAATGCATTTTCTGGAAAGCAAGACTGTCGCCAGGCACGCAACATGATACATGAGATATGTGTATTTTTATACTCCTTGTTGTGTGTGCATGCGCGTTGTGTGTGTGTGTGTGTGTGTGTGTGTGTGTGTGTGTGCATGCGTGTATGTGTGACACGTATAGACTGCGTGTTAAAACTACTTTTCTCGTCATAACATAAGCAAAAACTGCAAATAACAGTATTCAGGTAGAACATGAAGCAATTCTGGGGTTCGTAAATGTATCTTCAAATCCTGAGACGAACAATTCAGTGACACAATATCTTCATGAAATCGACTAAACAAACTAAATTTCTCAGAGAGACAAAAGATTTTTTGATAAGAAACGGC
Organism: Schistocerca cancellata; assembly: GCF_023864275.1. Taxonomy (NCBI): domain Eukaryota; kingdom Metazoa; phylum Arthropoda; class Insecta; order Orthoptera; family Acrididae; genus Schistocerca; species Schistocerca cancellata. The sequence goes on from NC_064629.1 coordinate 129,870,297, forward strand.
AAATAAGGTCGGTGAAATTCAAACGCTGGAAAACGCGAGTATACCTGCATGTGGGCAACACGTGGTGGAAAGACTGTCAGTTGACTCATTGTATCAACGAATGCAATGTAATTCACGCAACAAGACAAAGTAAAGATCTAATTTGACTAGTTCACTGGCTATCAGCACTGGAACAATTCATAATTTTCAAATTCTTGCGGCGAGACGACTACATAATTCCACGTGCAGGCAAGACAGGTATCAAATGTAAACTTATTGGCAGACGGAAGTCACTTACAAATTCCTCATACGACAGGTTCTCAACCGTTGTTTGTCACTAGTAGAACCAACTCAAGATGGATTTATGTTAGGTATGGCGAGAAAGGAGTTGAGAAGGGATGAGACAGGGTTGTAGCCTGTCATCGATGTTATTCAATCTGTACATTGAGCAAGCTCTAAGGGAAACCAAAGAAAATTTTGGAGTATGAGTTAAGAGGCCAGGAAGAAGAAACAAAAATTTTGATGTTTTTCGATGACATTTTAGTTCTGTCAGGGACAGCAAAGGACTTCGAAGAGCAGCTGAATTGAATTGACAATATCTTCAAAGGAGGATATAAGTTGTACGCCAACAAAAGCAAAACAAGGATAATGGAATGTAATTGAATTAAATTAGGTGATGCTAATGGAATTAGATGAGAGAACGAGACTCTTAAAGTAGTTCATGAATTTTGCTATTTGGGCAGCAAAATAACTAATGATGGCCGAAGCAGAGAGGATATAAAATGTAAACTGGTAGTGGCAAGAGACGCGTTTCTGAAAAAGAGAAATTCGTTAATATCGAATACAGACTTCAGCGTCAGGAAATCTTTTCTGAAAGTATTTGTATGGAGTGTGGCCGTGTGTGGTAGTGAAAGAGAAGAAGAGAATAGAAGGCTTCGAAATGTGATGCTACAGAAGAATGCTGAAGATTAGATGGATAAATCACATAACTAATGAGAAGCTACTGAACAGAATTGGGGAAAAAAGGAATTTGTGGCACAATCGGAGTAGAAGAAGGGATTCGTTGATAGAACACATTCTGAGAGATCAAGGGATAGCCAGTTTAGTACTGAAAGGAAATGTAATGGGTAAAAATCATAGTGAGGGACCAAAAGATGAATACAGTACGCAGATTCAGAAACATGTCGGTTGCAGTAGTTATTCGGAGATGAAGAGCTTTGCACAGGATAGAGTAGCGTGGAGAGCTACAGCAAATCTGTCTTCGGACAGTAGACCACAACAACAAAAAAAGTGAGAAATCACAAATAAGATGCGCCATTCATCACGCGGTATCATGCAAAGTTCTTTTGCATGTCTGCATATAACGTCTTATACACGTTGCCTTAGACACTATGACAACACAAGTGCTCCAGATACAACGAGAGACTTTCTACTGTAATATGTGGCATGATACTTTTAATCTTTGCCTTTCATAGTGTTATTATTCCTTTGTTACTTTTGCTTTGCTTCGTTTTCCATGTTTATAGTTTACAGCCGAAACCGGTCATTGTATTTCTAGAAATTGTGCTTATTGTTTGGGTAAATAGAAGAAAAAAAGAAGCCAAAGACGTTTTACCTCTTCTATTGGGATTTCTCTTTGCTAATGACATGTTCCCGGAGTCCTACCAACTTACCTAGCGAGCCAAAGGTAAGTCCAGCGTTAGACTATGCGTCGTGCTAGTGCCGTATACGTATATCCGCATCGGAGTTGCACTACGTTGCATATGCGTTGCAGAAATGTGCTAGAAAGGAAACTTTTTGATCTTCCATTATATAAAGCTGCATGACCGAACTGGGATTTGTACTGACAAGGGAACCTCCCCATCGCACCCCCCTCAGATTTAGTTATAAGTTTGCATAGTGGATAGGCCTTGAAAAACTGAACACAGATCAATCGAGAGAACAGGAAGAAGTTGTGTGGAACTATGAAAAAAATGAGCAAAATATACTAGCTGAGTAGTCCATGCGCAAGATAGGCAACGTCAAGGAGAGGGTGAGCTAAGGAGCGCCGTGGTCCCGTGGTTAGCGTGAGCGGCTGCGGAACGAGAGGTTCTTGGTTCAAGTCCTCCCTCGAGTGAAAAGTTTACTTTTTTTATCTTCGCAAAGTTATCATCTGTCCGTTCGTTCATTGACGTCTCTATTCACTGTAATAAGTTTAGTGTCTGTGTTTTGCGACCGCACCGCAAAACCGTGCGATAAGTAGACGAAAGGACGTGCCTCTCCAATGGGAACTGAAAACATTTGATCGCAAGGTCATAGGTCAACCGATTCCTCCACAGGAAAACACGTCTGATATATTCTATACGACACTGGTGACGGCATGTGCGTCACATGACAGAAATATGTTGTTGACCCACCAAACTTGTACACTTGGCGAATGGGTAAAAAGATTCTTCTACCGTGCCCGATTTAGGTTTTCTTCTGGATGTGATAATCACTCCCAAAAAAGTGATGAAAACATAACGGACGGACAGATAAAAATTGTCTGAAAATAAAAAATTAAACTTTTCACTCGAGGTAAGACTTGAACCAGGGACCTCTCGTTCCGCAGCCGCTCACGCTAACCACAGGACCACGGCGCTCCTAGGCTCACACGCTCCATGATGTTGCATATCTTGCGCATGGACTACTCAGTTAGTATATTTTGCTTATATTTTTTAAAAGTTCCACACAACTTCCTCCTGTTTTCTCCATTGATCTGTGTTCCGTTTTTCAAGGCCTATCCACTGTGCCAACTTATAACTAAATCTGAGGGGGGTGCGATGGGGAGGTTCCCTTGTGAGAAGTATGATGCGAGTATAATGTCTTACCGGTGTACCCCATTGCTTGATACACGAATACGAGCCCATTGCTTTAACCACTTCAAAATCTCCTTCGATTCTCGCTATCTAAGGAAAACAACATACACTGAAGCGCCAAAGAATCTGGTATAGGCATGCATATTAAAATACAGAGATATGTAAACAGGCAGAAATACGGCTCTGCGGTCACCAACGCCTATATAGGACAACACGTGTCTGTCGCAGTTATTAGATCAGTTACTGCTGCTAGAACGGCAGATTATCAAGATTTAAGTGAGTTTGAACGTGGTGTTACAGTCGCCGGACGAGCGATGGGACACATTATCTCCGAGGTAGCGATGAAGTGGGGATTTTCCCATGCGACCATTTCACGAGGGTACCGTTAATATCAGGAATCCGGTAAAACATCAGATCTCCGATATCCCTGCTGCCGGAAAAGATCTTGCTAGAATGGGACCAACGACGACTGAAGAGAATCGTTCATTGTGACAGAAGCGCAACCCTTCCGCAAATTGCTGCAGATTTCAATGTTGCGTCATCAGTACGTGTCAGCGTGCGAACCATTCAACGGAACATCTTTGATACGGGCTTTCGGGGTCGAAGGCCCACTCGTTTACCCTTGATAAGTGCACGACACAATGCTTTACGCCTTGCCTGGGTCCGTCACCACCGACATTGGACTGTTGATGACAGGAAACACGTTGCCTGTAATGTGTGGGGCGTGTGCAGTTGTAGTGATATGGGACCCCTGATACGTCTAGATACGACTCACACAGGTGATACTCACGTAATCATTCTGTTTGATCACTTGCATTCTTTCATGTCCATTGTGCATTCCGACGGACTTGGTAGATTCCAGCAGGACAATGCGACACCCCACACGTCCAGAATTGCTACGGAGTGGCTCCAGGAACACTGTTCTGAGTTTAAACACTTCCGCTGGCCACCAAACTCCACATACATGAACGTTATTGAGCATATCTGGGCTGCCTTGTAACGTGCATTTCAGAAGAGTTCTCTACCCCGTCGTACTCTTACGGATTTATGGACAGCCCTGCAGGATTCATGATGTCAGTTCCCTCCAGCACTACTTCAGACATCAGTTGAGTCCATGCCACGTCGTGTTGCGGCATTTCTGCGTATTCGTGGGGGCCCTACACGATATTAGGCAGGTGTACCAGTTTCTTTGGCTCTTCAGTGTATACGTCCATGTAGTAGGTGGCGCCATGGGCATATTAGAACAAAGAATACCGCAAGTTTTACATGAGGAATTAACAATGGAGAAGTTCTGTTGAGAATGTGATGACTAAGACCTAATAAGAAAACAAATTTCTCGGTGGGTTCTGTACGTTTCTGAAAATAAAACAACTGAATTTCTACGCTGGCTTCTTATCGTTGTTGATACGTAGGTTTCCCACTTTAAGCGAGAAAGTAATAGCCGGCCGGAGTGGCCGCGCGGTTAAAGGCGCTACAGTCTGGAACCGCGCGACCGCTACGGTCGCAGGTTCGAATCCTGCCTCGGGCATGGATGTGTGTGATGTCCTTAGGTTAGTGAGGTTTAAGTAGTTCTAAGTTCTAGGGGACTGATGACCACAGCAGTTAAGTCCCATAGTGCTCAGAGCCATTTGAACCATTTTTGAGAAAGTAATAGAAATAAAGATAGTTGATTGTATCTGTTGCCCCTGCAACGGAAAGACGACTTTGATTTCATCACTGAAATGTTAAGGCCCGTGTTGTGTTAACTAGAATTTTTTATTGCTTATCTTGCAAACGGTAAAACAATGATTTATTTACACAGACCCGGAAAGCTAAAACTGTTCCGGAAAATATTTACAATAAGACGCATGTGGAACAGACGCTTGTTAATGAACATCCCAGAAGGAGCTGGAAATTTCCACCTTTGACGTCGCTGTGCGATTTATCTGACTGTAAGACACATATGCCGGCTCTGCCTATCTGGTAGCAGCAAAAGCGTTTCTATTGCTTTCCTGTGGCTCTTCCACTATATGAGGATTACTTGAGTACACCTGTCCCTTCAATCTGGAGAGAGGTCAGGTGATCGATATGGCCAGGAGACTGGTGTGCCTCTGCTGACTGTCCTCTCCCTACCGGACACCCCATGCATTTGTGACAAGGTTATCAAGGCGGTACAGGCTGTTCCTCCGCCTTGCAAAAAATATCCATGCAGTTGTTCATCTTGTGACAGTTGATCTACCTGTAGATTAAAGAGTTTCTCCACATACCGCTTAGTATTAACAGCTTGGTTACGATACGGACACCAGACACTTTGCAGCAAACACCAAACATGACATTACAACAGCTCTTCTGATGAGGATTTTCTAATGCATAGTGGCGCAGGCTGAACCAGGCTACATCTGAAGATACGAAAAACTGAGGATCCAAAATCCTGATTACAATTCGTTCAGAAAGCACCGATAGAACTCGACACGTGGACGTTCGTCTGGGTGCTTTAATTCCTGAACAACAGTAAGGTTGTAAGGATACAGATGGGGAACTTTTTTATAATGATTCGACAAGACCGTATCTTCATTCCCATTTGCACAGATAAACGAAACTGAGATTTATTTGTGCTTTTATCCAGACTTTCCTACGGTACACCAATGTTTTAAGGTGTTCTGAAACGCGCCAGTTCATTGCCGCACTGGTCCATCCCATGTTTCATTGATGACTGAAACAAATTCATGACAATTTGAGTTCTATCGCTGACAATTAACAAAGTATACTGTAAGACAAAAAAAAAAAAAACGGCGCACCACTAAGGAACTATCTGAATGAGATGGAAATCGGTGCGTGTGAAGTACATGTACAGACAAACAAATAATTACAATTTCAGAAAAATTGGGTGATTTATTCAAGAGAAAGAGCTTCACAAATTGAGAAAGTCAATGACTCGTTGGTCCATCTCTGGTTCTTAAGGAAGCTACTATGTGACTTAACACTGATTCACAGTGTTGTTGGATGTTCTCCTGAGAGATATCGTACCAAATTATGTCCAATTGGGGCATTATATCGTCAAGATCTCGATCTGGTTGAAGGGCGCTGCCCGTAATGCTCCAAACGTCCTGAATTGGGGAAAGATCCAGCGACCTTGCTGGCCAAGATATGGTTTGTCAAGCACGAAGACAAGCAGTAGAAACTCTCGCTGTGCGCAGGGCGTGCATTATCTTGCTTAAATGTAAACGCAGGATGGCTCGCCATGAAGGGCAGCAAAATCGGGAGTAGAATATCGTCGACGTACTGCCGTACTGTAAGCGTGCCGCCGCGGATGACAAGAGCGGCCCTGCTATGAAAAGAATGGCATACCAGTAATTGACGGAAAGTCATCGAGTAAAACAGAAGTAATTTCTGGCGTTCTCCAAGGGAGTGTTATAGGCCCTTTGCTGTTCCTTATCCATACAAACAATTCGGGAGACAACCTGAGCAGCCGTCATCGGTTGTTTGCAGATGATGCTGTCGCTTATCGACTAATAAAGTCATCAGAAGATCAAAACAAGGTGCAAAACGATTTAAAAGAAATATCGGAACGGGTCGAAGAGTGGCAGTTGACCTTAAATAGCGAAATGTGTGAGGTCATCCACATGAGTGCTAAAAGGAACTCGTTAAACTTCGGTTACACGATAAATCAGTCTAATCTAAAAGCCTTAAATTCAACTAAATACCTAGGTATTACAATTACGAAGACCTTAAATGGGATGGAACACACAGAAAATGTTGTGGGGAAGGCTAACCAAAGACTGCGTTTTATTGGCAGGACACTTAGAAAATATAACAGGTTTACTAAGGAGACTGGCTACACTATGCTTGTCCGTCCTCTTTTAGAATACTGCTGCGCGGTGTGGGGTCCTTACCAGATAGGACTGGCGGAGTACATCGAAAAAGTTCAAAGAAAGGCAGCACGTTTTGTATTATCGCGAAATATGGGAGAGAGTGTCACAGAAATGATACAGGATTTGGGCTGTAAATCATTAAAGGAAAGGCGTTTTTCGTTGCGACGGAATCTTCTTACGAAACTCCAATCACCAATTTTCTCCTCCGAATGAGCAAATATTTTGTTGACACCGACCTACATAGGGAGGAACGATCGCCACTATAAAATAAGGGAAATCAGAGCTCGTACGGAAAGATATAGGTGTTCATTCTTTCCGCGCGCTATACGAGATTGGAATAATAGAGAATTGTGAAGGTGGTTCGATGAACCCTCTGCCAGGCACTTAAATGTGATTTGCAGAGTATCCATGTAGATGTAGATGTAGATCCCAGTCGGCTGTATGGCATGCGACAGTCAGATTGGTACCCCACTGTTGTCCATTCCGTTTCCAGACAAGCCATCGCTGTTCATCGGGGCTCATTTCGAAGTGGGATTCACAATTCTGCTTCAGTCAATGAGATTCCAAGCCGTGGTGTTTCCGTGTATGAACAAGATTCAGTTCCACGTCAGTCTTATAAATATTTTCCTGGTCAATTTTGCATGCTAACTTTGCATTACGAAAGTGTTGTGTACAAAATGGATGAAAATAGCGTCAGAAAAGTCTGTATTTTAAGAGAAAACATATTATCTTCGATTAGGACAGTGGAAGGACTGGGGTATTTGATGAACGTATTGTTGCAACAAGTATCCCATGAACCAATTTCAGCTCCCTCGTACTTCTACTTATTCCCCTCGCTAAAGCATTTGTGGGTGGGAAACTTTTTGAGTCCATTCGAGAGGTTACGGCAAGTGTAGATTTTGCAGATCTCCCAGATCATCCTTCTGGGAAGGAACTACTCACAGTAAAAACGTTAGAGCAAGTGCGCTGAAGTTGATGGCAAAAGATCTTGAGTTTTGTCGTCCAAAACACAGTCTTTCACTGTCGGATCGAGATCTTTTGACGCTGCTTTTATTACACAGCAGTTAGCTTTCCGACTGAACTAACATGCTTTTTGACGCATTTGGTCGCTGTCTGCAATAGAAAGTCATAATTTTGGAGGTTGAGTAATGAGCATCATTAACGTGTACTTGACTGGTGCTCTCGAGCAGCTTCGTATTACAGCAGTTAGTAGTTCTCCCCACGTAATCCTCCCCATCTCCCTCTCATTTCAAGCGCCCGGTGCCGGCACGGAATTGATTTCGGTGCCTCTTACGGTCCAGCGGCAAGTTGCAATCTGTAGAACACTTCGCTGCTTCGCTCCTACTGGAGAATCGATTAGGTTTATGGGAGACGATATCGTTTAAAACGGTTAGTGCCAGTTAGAACTAGATAGCACTAAATACATTTCCAGGCTACGTGTACCAGATGCTGAGTCTCCAGTCACACCAAATTACGATGCCTTATGCCGTGAGCGTTTACAAACAGGACTAGAGTTTTTATACAAATAAAAGATAGTTCTCGGATAAAAAGCGGCTAAGAAAAGAACAGATGCACTGTTGAACCAATAAATGCAAATCTACGGGTTTAAAGCTATATTTTTGTTCCAGCGTTTAACGGTTTTACTTCTGTTCAGTAGAAGGATACCATTTTCCTCTTAAATGATTTTTATTCCTGATGATCTACAGAGACTATGTGAACGCCCTTTTCCTCTATAAATGTAAACGATACGACAGAAAAGGTGAGCAGAGATCTGCTACTCTTCGCTGATGAGGCTGTAGAATAAGGGACTGTAGGAGGACACAGAGCGACCTGGACGTAATTTCTTCTAACAAGGGAAGCTCCCCATCGCACCCCCCTCAGATTTAGTTATAAGTTGGCACAGTGGATAGGCCTTGCAAAACTGAACACAGATCAATCGAGAAAACAGGAAGAAATTGTGTGGAACTGTGAAAAAAATTAGTAAAATATACAAACTGAGTAGTCCTCGCGCAAGATATGGAACATCAAGGAGTATATGAACTGGGAGCGCCGTGGTTAGCGTGAGTGGTAAGACTTACCTCGACTGAAAATTTTACTTTCTTTATTTTCGCATAGTTATGATATGTCCGTTCGTTCATCGACGTCTCTGTTCACTGTAATAAGTTTAGTGTCTATGTGTTGCGACCGCACCGCAAAACCGTGCGATTTGTAGACGAAAGGACGTGCCTCTCCACTGGGAACCGAAAACATTTGATCGCAAGGTCTTAGGTCAACCGATTCCTCCACAGGAAAACACATCTGATATATTCTATACGACACTGGTGACGGCATGTGCGTCACATGACAGAAATATGTTGTCGACCCACCTAACTTGTACACTTAGCGAATGGGTAAAAAGATTCTTCTACCTTGCCCGATTTAGGTTTTCTTGTGGATGTGATAATCACCACCAAAAAAGTGATGAAAACATAAGAGTTTGTCACATAAACTGCAAAAAATGAATGCAACAGTTTCACAGTCGCACAGTTTTCCCTGTGCTCTGTCAAAACATATGTTTGTTTAGGTGTAGCGTCTCCATACTACGGCGCAGTTACCTCGCATCGAACGGACGGACGGGCAGATAATAATTGTCTGAAAATAAAAAATTAAACTTTTCTCACATGGGAAGACTTGAACCAAGGATCTTTCGTTCCGCAGCTGCTCACGCTAACCATGGGACCACGGCGCTCTTGGGCTTACATTACCCTTGATGTTGCCTATGTTGCTCAATGGACTACTCAGTTTGTATATTTTGCTTATTTTTTTCATAGTTCCACACAACTTCTTTCTGTTTTATCGATTGATCTGCGTTCAGTTTTTCAAGGCCTATCCACTGTGGCAACTTATAACTAAATCTGAGGGGGGTGCGATGGGGAGGTTCCCTTGTAAGTCTATGCGACTGATGACCTCAGATGTTAAGTCCCATAGTGCTCAGAGCCATTTGAACCTTCTGTCTTGTGACTCAGATGTCATATACACATTAAACTCCTTTTCTTCTTCAGTACAACAATACCCTTCAGGAACACCCACAACAGGCTCGAAGTAGTGGCTGCACTCATCTCAGCGCTCCACTATGCCAGTGTCAGCGCGTGTCCGCCCACTTGGATGTCGCGTTATTGGATAACGGATTCTGTTAGGGGATTCGTCAATGTACTGCGTTAATGTTATTTTGTTTACGTAACAGCATCCGCTACGGATCCGCCTGTAGATTACGTGCCATTAACCTCGCCAATCAATGTATTAAAGGGTTCGATAGGTGCCGACCACGACGGGCAGAGAATGATTCATGGCTACCGAATTGGATTTAAGCTCTAATGTGATAATGCTATATTACCTTGCATGGGGCGAAGAACACCTTTGTGGAAGTCTCAATACGTGTTGCATGCCTTCGTGTCGAGGACATTAGTGATGAATGAGGGAAGTCTGCAGCGGTTTTATATTAGTATCAGGAAGCTCCTCAGTTATGGGAGAGTACAAACCTGCAGGAGAAAAAGTAATCGCAAGATTGCGCACAAGCAGAAGTGAAATTAAACCGAAGAAGACTAGTGATGGGACTGTATGACAATCCTTGGACGGATTTGAAAGCAAAATTCTACACTCCTGGAAATTGAAATAAGAACACCGTGAATTCATTGTCCCAGGAAGGGGAAACTTTATTGACACATTCCTGGGGTCAGATACATCACATGATCACACTGACAGAACCACAGGCACATAGACACAGGCAACAGAGCATGCACAATGTCGGCACTAGTACAGTGTATATCCACCTTTCGCAGCAATGCAGGCTGCTATTCTCCCATGGAGACGATCGTAGAGATGCTGGATGTAGTCCTGTGGAACGGCTTGCCATGCCATTTCCACCTGGCGCCTCAGTTGGACCAGCGTTCGTGCTGGACGTGCAGACCGCGTGAGACGACGCTTCATCCAGTCCCAAACATGCTCAATGGGGGACAGATCCGGAGATCTTGCTGGCCAGGGTAGTTGACTTACACCTTCTAGAGCACGTTGGGTGGCACGGGATACATGCGGACGTGCATTGTCCTGTTGTAACAGCTAGTTCCCTTGCCGGTCTAGGAATGGTAGAACGATGGGTTCGATGACGGTTTGGATGTACCGTGCACTATTCAGTGTCCCCTCGACGATCACCAGTGGTGTACGGCCAGTGTAGGAGATCGCTCCCCACACCATGATGCCGGGTGTTGGCCCTGTGTGCCTCGGTCGTAAGCAGTCCTGATTGTGGCGCTCACCTGCACGGCGCCAAACACGCATACGACCATCATTGGCACCAAGGCAGAAGCGACTCTCATCGCTGAAGACGACACGTCTCCATTCGTCCCTCCATTCACGCCTGTCGCGACACCACTGGAGGCGGGCTGCACGATGTTGGGGCGTGAGCGGAAGACGGCCTAACGGTGTGCGGGACCGTAGCCCAGCTTCATGGAGACGGTTGCGAATGGTCCTCGCCGATACCCCAGGAGCAACAGTCTCCCTAACTTGCTGGGAAGTGGCGGTGTGGTCCCCTACGGCACTGCGTAGGATCCTACGGTCTTGGCGTGCATCCGTGCGTTGCTGCGGTCCGGTCCCAGGTCGACGGGCACGTGCACCTTCCGCCGACCACTGGCGACAACATCGATGTACTGTGGAGACCTCACGCCCCACGTGTTGAGCAATTCGGCGGTACGTCCACCCGGCCTCCCGCATGCCCACTATACGCCCTCGCTCAAAGTGCGTCAACTGGGCATACGGTTCACGTCCACGCTGTCGCGGCATGCTACCAGTGTTAAAGACTGCGATGGAGCTCCGTATGCCACGGCAAACTGGCTGACACTGACGGCGGCGGTGCACAAATACTGCGCAGCTAGCGCCATTCGACGGCCAACACCGCGGTTCCTGGTGTGTCCGCTGTGCCGTGCGTGTGATCATTGCTTGTACAGCCCTCTCGCAGTGTCCGGAGCAAGTATGGTGGGTCTGACACACCGGTGTCAATGTGTTCTTTTTTCCATTTCCAGGAGTGTATCTGTAGAGCAATAAAATAATCTAAGAAACTTTTGTTCACATGTGAGCGCAGTCAGGACTTACAAAACAGATAACCAGCCGGTGTGGCCGAACGGTTCTAGGCCCTTCAGTCTGTAACCGCGCGACCGCTACGTTCGCAGGTTCGAATCCTGCCTCGGGCATGAATGTGTGTGCTGTCATTAGGTTAGTTAGGTTTAAGTAGTTATAAGTTGTAGGGCACTGATAACCTCAGATGTTAAGTCCCATAGTGCTCAGAGCCATTTGAACCTTTTTTTATAAAAGAGATAAGTCCATCCTATTTTCAAGAAGATTTACGGAACTGATGTTTAGCATAGCAAACACACAAGACATCGTTGACGTGGCCTTGAAATAAAATTTGGAAACACATTTTATGCTCGGTTATCATTTATATCTATATCTATGTTATTACTCTGAAATTCACAATCAAACGGCGTGGGGAAAAATTGAGCACTTAGACGTTTTTTTGCAACCTCTGATTTCTTTTATTTTATCATGATGATCGTTTCACCCTATGTGGCTGGGCGCCAACAGAATAGTTTCACACGCTGAGGATAAAGTTGGTGATAGAAGTTTCACGAGAAGGTCCTGCCTAGCGAAAAACGCCTTTGTTTAAATAATTGCCACCCTAATTCAAGTATCATATACGTGGCACTCTCTCCCCTGCTTCGAAATAATACAAAACGATCTATCCTTCTTTGAAATTTTTCGATGTCCGTCGGACTCATGTAATGCGGATCTCACACTGCACAGCAATACTCCAGAAGAGGGCGGACAAGCGAGGTGTAAACAGTCTCTTTAGTAGACCTGCTGTATTTTCTAAGTGTTGTGACAATGAATCGCAGTGCTTGTTTTGCTTTCCTCACAACATTATCTATGTAATCGTTCCTGTTTAAGTTATTTTCAATTGTAATTCCTAGGTATTTAGTTGAATTTACAGCCTTTAGATTAGTGTGATTTATCGTGCAACCAAAATTTAGCGCATTTTTTAAAAAGTGAATGACTTTATACTTTTCATTATGTAGAATCAGTTACCAATTTTCGCAACATAGAGATATCTTGTCTAAATTATTTTGTAATCGGTTGACTTTAGAAGACGGTAACTGACAGCATCATCTGCAAACAATCTAAGAGTGCTGCTGAGATGTCGTTTATCTAGTCCAGGGACAGCAGAGGGCCTATAAGACTCCCTTGGGAAATTACTTCTCTTTCACCCTATGACTTCCCGTCAATTACTAAAAACTGTTACCTTCCTGACAGGTGCTTATGAATCCAGTCGTACAACTGAGGCGATACTCCTTAGGCATGCGTTTCACAGGAACGATATTTTCTGAAGCCATGCTGACTACTTGCCGATAAATCATTTTCTTCAAGGTAATTCATAATGTTCGCGCAGAGTACATGTTCCAAAATCCTGCTGCAAATCGACATTAGTGATACGGGTCTGTAATTCAGAGGATTACTCCTGTTTCCTTTCTTGGGTATTGGTGTGGCTTGTGTAACTTTTCAGTCTTTAGGTACGGGTCTTTCTACGAGCAAGCGGTTGTATATGATTGCTACGTATGGAGGTATTGTATCAGCATCCTCTGAAGGGTATCTGACTGGTATATAATTTGGACCGGAGGCCTTGCCTTCGTTAAGTGATTTAAGCTTCTTCATTACATCGGGGATATCTACTTTTAAGTTACTCCAGTTGGCAGACGTTCTCGATTAGATATCTGGAATATTTACTTCGTCTTCTTTGGTGAAGGAGTTTCGGAAAAACATATCCAGTAACTCTGCATTAGTGGAACTGTCATCAAAGATATCATCATTGTTATCGCGTAGTGAGGTATTGATTTCGCCTTGCCGGAGGTGTACTTTACATATGACCAGAATCACTATGGGTTTCCTGCGAGATTTCGAGACAAGGTTTTGTTATGGGAACCACTGAAAGAATCTCACACTGAAGTTTTCGCTGAATTTAGAGCTTCTGTAACACTTCTTTCTTTGAGTCTACCCAAATTTGTTTATATCTGATTAGAAGCGCGACTCAGTCGAGGGATTTCTGTCGTTTAGAACTCAGTATGAAGTTGTTTTTTGGAGACTAGTCATCTAAAGCAAAAATTTGTTTGGGCGTATCTTCTCAGGAAAGTGTGGTAAAATAACTGCTATCAAAAATGTTTGTAAGTTACTTTGTCGATTGTGTCAGTAATTATGCCGGCCGCGGTGGTCTAGCGCTTCTAGGCGCTCAGTCCGGAACCGCGCGACTGCTACGGTCGCAGGTTCGAATCCTGCCTCGGCCATGGGTGTGTGTGATGTCCTTAGGTTAGTTAGGTTTAAGTAGTTCTAAGTTCTAGGGGACTGATGACCGCAGATGTTAAGTCCCATAGTGCTCAGAGCCATTTGAACCAGTATTTCTGTAGGAACGCACGGGGATAATGCTGCCGATTATAGAAAAGTATTTTCTCGTGAGAACTGTTGTAGGGTTCAGAAAGATTTTTATAGTGGATAAGACACTAAATTCATTTGGAGACTTCTGAGAAGGTCTTGCTTCTAAGCACTCAATACAGCTCTCAAAACGATCATGCGAATTAGGCTGGAGCACTGTTAGTTGTCTGGGACAGCTAAATAACCAAGAAAATCTGACCCTCAAGTTCTGTGTAAATTCAACATCCTGATAGAACTTCAACATATCAGTATGTTTCCCGATTGTGAATGCAGTATGTACAGGAGTCGGACTAAACCATGCCTAATACGGTGTAAGAAACATGTCTGCATTCAAAATGGCTTTCAGTCGTTTCGGAAAGGATAAATATATCTCCTGTATGGTTTTCAAGGGAATCTTATACTATTTTTCCAAAAAAAAAATGGCAGCAAGTACAGGAAACGATGATCGAAGTGGATAGTGATGGCGCACACTTCTCTCCAAAGTAGACGATGAAGGCTGAATAGTATAGAGATCTGATGACTGTGGTGTCCAAGGAAGATGAGACAGTTATTCTCGCTCTCACAAAACCAGTTTTGTCTAAAGCGGATTTCTGTCGTCTTGGAACGCAGTATCACCATTGGGGAACAAACATTTTACCATGTGACGGACCTGATCTACCAAAATGGTCACAACATAATCCTTGTCAGTAATATGACCTTGCAGAGAAACCATGGGGCACTTGGAATAACACGATATGACTGCACAAATCATCATCGAAGCGCCACCATATTTCACTCCTGGCACGTATACTCGGCCAGAAGTTGGAAACAGTGTGAAAGAAGACTCATCCAACCAAATGACTTTCTTCCATTTCTCCATAGTCTTGGTTCTGTGGGCTCGACAACAAGGTTTCCTGTTACGGGCATTTGCATCACTGATGAGTGATTTTGCAAGTGCAGCTCTCTCTACATGTCCACGCTTATGGAGCTCCCTTCGTGTTGTTTTGGTGCCGACAGGTTCGTGAGTGTGACATCCATTCCTGCTGTGAGTACCGCAGCTGTCGTTCTCTTACTTTTAATCACAATCCACCTCTATGACCTTCTATTACGATCACTCGACGCACAGTTTCATTCGCTTTGTCTCTTAGTGGATGATGTTTTCCCGCTTTCCTTTACAATTGTAAAAGAACAGTGATGTCCATAGCTACAATTGAGGAAAAAGTGACCTCTATTAGACCTTTAATTAAAGCTGTCAGTGAATCAGAAAGGAGTTCAATATGCAGGAACAAAAATTTTTGTTCACTTGCCCAATAACATAAAATGTCCGACATGTTGCAAAGCAAGTTTTAAACCAGACCTAATGTTTCTCCTTGACAACTCCTTCTATTCCATGGACGAATTTCTTTTTAAAAACTGATAGCTTGAAAAAAAACTTGTCTTTAATACTTGTCTTTTGTGTAGATGCCTGAGTAGGAGTGAAAAATAACATCTTCAATAATGTTAATACTAATAATGTATACATATCCCGTAAACCGACCCGTTGCATATCATTTCGATAAAAGAATCGTTCAAATGATCTATGTTTCATGTAACTAACTAACTAATCTGCATACTGTATAAATCTTCGATATGTTGCCTCTTGAAAGACCAAACACTTGGGTTACCTTGGTTAGGTATGCACCCACCATACGAGTCATTCAATACCTTTTGATATCGTGTCGGACCTCCTTTTGCATGGCTAGTGCAGCATATCGACGTGGTATGGATTCAATAAGTCGTTACAAGCCACCTGCAGAAATATGAAGCCATGCTACCCATACAGCTGTCCATTATTCCGAAAGTGTTGCCGGTGTAAGGTTTTGTGGACGAACTGAGCTCTCGATTGTGTCACGTAAATCTTCGATGGGATTCGTGTCTGGCAACCTTGGTGGCCAAATAATTTTCTCGATTTGTGCAGCGTGTTCCTCAAACCAATTGTGAACAATTGTAGCGCGGTGGCATGGTGCATCGTCATCCATAAAAATTCCATCTTCGTTTGGGAACATGAAGTCCACGAATGGCTGCAAATGGTCTCCAAGTAGTCGGACCTAACCATTTTCAATCACTGATCGGTTCAGTTGGACGAGAGGGCCCAGGTAATTCAACATAAACACTTGGAGTCACCATCAGCTTGTACAGCCCCTTGTTGACAACTTGGGTCCATGGCTTCGTGGGGTCTGCGCAACACTCGAACCCTACCATCAGATCTTACCAACTGAAATCGGGACCCATCTGACCAGACCATGGTCTTCCAGTCGTTTAGGGTCCAGCTGATATGGTCACGAGCCAGGAGAGACGCTGCAGGCGATGTCGTGCTGTTAGCAAAGGCGCTCGCGTCGGTCACCTGCTGTCGTAGCCCATCAACACTATACTCGTATTTCGCTGCGCTGTCCTAACTGATATGTTGGTCGTACGTCCGACGTTGATTTCTGCGGTTATTTCACGTAGTGTTTCTTGTATTTTAGCAGTGACAACTAAATTCAGACGCCACTGCTCTCTGTCGTTAAGTGAAGGCCGTCGACCACTGCGTTTCCAGTGGTGTGAAGTAATGCCTAAAATTTCATATTCTCAGCGCATTCTTGACGCTGTGGATCTCAGAAAATTGAGTTCCCTAACGATTCCGAAATGGAATGTCCCATGCTCTTAGCTCCAACTATAATTCCGCTTTCGAAGTACAAATGACGGCTCTGCCAATGCACTGGCCTTCTATACTTAGTGTATGCGACACTACCGCCATCTGTATATGTGCATATCGCTGTGTCACGACTTTTCTCACCTCAATGCATGTTCAAACATACATTTCTCACGGTGTTTCCATATTTTTGTCCAACCACTGTATCTGCATTCTGTTCTGCCGCATATAATAATGACTGCTAAAGCGGACTCTTCAACACTTGTACGCTGCTTCTGACGGTAGTCGGCCGGTGTGGCCGTGCGGTTCTAGGCGCTTCAGTCTGGAACCGCGTGACCGCTACGGTCGCAGGTTCGAATCCTGCCTCCGGCATGGATATGTGTGATGTCCTTAGGTTAGTTAGGTTTAAGTAGTTCTAAGTTCTAGGGGACTGATGACCATAGATGTTAAGTCCCATAGTGCTCAGAGCCATTTTTCTGACGGTAACTCTCAGATCAGAAAGCTACTCCATAGAATGTAGTCGCTCACCATTTTCCTTCCTTCATACGTAACTGTTGTGTTGATTTGTTTAAAAATTTGTAGTTTCAAGTGAAATTGAGCACGTATATCTGCCTTAGAAACGCGCTTCCCGCACTTTCCAGTGTTCATGTGACACTGATACTACACGAATGAATTTCAATAAGGTATTCCTCCACTAAGTATTTTTTTATAGATATCATAGAAACGATACTTCACTATCTGTGTAGAATGTAAATATTGTGAGAGCATGTTGGCAGCAACAGTAATCACGAATTATACAAATTGCAATCAGTTGTGTTTCAGTTACCTAGTCATACATCCAAACGACATGCAGGCTTACGAAACAAACTGGCAGACATAGGAAAATAATGTAGTTCCTTCTTAACTACATCAGTTCAGGCGAAAGCTGTGATAGTTCCTCAAATAAGCCACCGAGCGAGGTGGTGCAGTGCTTAACACACTGGACTGGGATTTGGGAGGACGACGATTCAAATCTGCGTCCGACTATCCTGATTTACGTGTTCCGCGGTTTCTGTAAATCTCTCCAAGCAGATGTCGAGATGGTTTTTTGTAAAGGCACAACCAATTTCATTTCACATCCTTGTCCCTTACAGGTTTGGAACGAAGGCAGCCTTCCTACTGATCCTAAAGACTAAAACTAAATTTGCACAAAATATGAGTTACAACTGCAGTTTCGAATCCTAGATATACATCCACATACATACTCCGCAAGCCGCCGCGTGGTACTTGTCGGAGGATGTTTTTGTCAAAACTAGTCATTTCCTTTCCTGATCGACATGCAAATAGAGCGAGGGAAAAACGGACTTGGCACGGGCCCTAATTTCTCCTATCTTCGCTTTCCTTACGAGAAATGTACGTTTCCGCCGGTAGAATCGTTCTGCAGCCAGTCCCAGTTCTCTGAATTTTATCAATGGTGTTCGATGAAAGGAACGTCGTCTTCCTTCCAGGGATTCCCATTTGAGTTCACGAAACCATGGTTCACAGGATATCGTGTGGGAAAAGGGCAAGCTGAGTTTCACACGTGCGATTCTTTCTAGTTCCGTGCCGACTTGTGGAAAGAAGATTTCCTGTATAAAGGAAATTTTTTGTATTCGAACCGAGAATATGTTCAAGAATTCTGCAGCAAACCGATGTAACGGGTACTGGTCTGTATTTTTGTGGGTCCGTTCTTTTAACCTTCTTACACACTGGAGCCAACCGAGGTTTTCTCCAGTCGCTTGGGAATTCGCGCTGGGCGAGAGTTTCGCGATGAATGTAAGCCGTAGAGTACTATCTAAAAAACGGCAGAGAGATTACATCCGGAACTGGCGACTTATTTGTTTTCAGTTCTTTCAGTTGCCTCTCGACGCCAGAGGTGCCTATTACTATGTCCTCCATAGGGGAGTCTGTGCTATGGTCGCAAGATGCTATGTTTGTACGATAATCCTATGATCCTCCTGCGTGAATGATTTCTTAAACGCGACAGTTAAAACTTTAGCTTCCCTTTTGCTGTCTTCCACTCCAGATCAGACTGATCAACGAGTGACCGAATATAATTCTTCGACTCGCCTAGAGATTTCAGGTAGGACCAGAATTTTCTCGGATTCTTGGCCAGACCTTTTGCTAAGGTATGAGTGTGGTACTTGTACTCGTATGCTTTGCACATCGATCTTTTTACAGACGAACGAATTTCTCCTAACTTTTGCCTGCCGTTCTTTTTTAAACCTGCAGCATTTTCCGAATTTTGTTACTAAACCATTGTGGATGTTTTACGTCCTTCATCCACTTACACCGCACATACTTCTCCAGAGCGCACATATTTCTCCAGAGGGCGATTTAAATCCGTTTAAACATTGCCCATAATTCCTCTGCGTCCACCATACTTGAACTAAATGTTGTCCATTTTTTACAGGGATTAGAGCAAGCGTTGAATGCGTATTAAACGCTATTTATCGAAGAAATGATGCATTAACGAGCAACTACAGCAATATAAATTTCGCGTGTTTATAGCACATTATTTGTTACCCGTAAAGAGTTTATTTGAAGGAAGGTCATGAAAAGGAATAGGACAAGTATTTCCGTGTTAGTATGTCCCATACCTCCATTTACGTTAGGAAGCTATATAGACTATTAAATTCGTTGAATATTCAATACCGGTTATTAGCAAAAGCAGCAACCATTAATCCAGCATCTCAAAAATGTGTTGATGGTAGAAGGACATCTTCGGCGTTCCATTTGCTGTAGTTCACAGAAAATTAGATGTGTCGGCCCGAACGTTAAGAGTTTAGTCAGTATGTGATAATCGTAGAGTCAGTACGAGAGGTACACTGTGCAGTTATACGACTGAAGTGATTAAGTATGGTGCCAACTGCTCTACAATTAACGTAAAGCTAATTGGAAATTCCTACCGATTAACGATTCCTTCCTAATGTGGCCTTCGACAGCGGCTTCAGTTTCCACTTCGCGTTAAAAAACGTGCACAGCTTTATGTGTGACTACATCGACAGCTAAAAAGAGTGACAAAACTATTACTTCACCGCCCCATTTAACGTGTTATATGACCTGTGCTATGACAAAGACTGTGAGTTGTCTGGTTCCAAGTAGAGTTGAAAAATTAGATATATTTTTTTATATTTCGCACGGTATATTTTATTATGAGAAATGAACTACAAAACAAAAAGATAATGAGAAACAAATATGACATGAAACGCGTAATAGTAGGCTACAAGTTGTAAACCACAAACAGGACCGAGAGTCAAGTACAAGTCCGTTGCTAGCCATAATAAATCACTCATAAACGGTGAAAGCAAATCATTCACACAGCCGATCGGTTCCAAGTAAATGTTAACGCCACGAAGACACAAACGAGGTACGTGGGCTGCTGCGTTGCTTCCACCCAGGTGGCAGATATCCTACAGAGATTCTGTTGAGGGTGCATTTTCAAAATGTCTCCATTTCATTCGGCGTCCCTTCCTTAATCTGACTGGGACCCCAGATAAGTAGTTTAATTTTTTATTTCACACCTACGTAACTTAAGAGAATCTTCACTTATGAATAAGGAAACTTTTTTGCCCCTTCTCCTATGAGTGACCAACGTTTCGTGTGGGGGGACTCTGACGTGTGGACGACTGTTGTTATTAAAAACCAAGCCTATTAAAGTGACTGCCAACACATGATGCCTGCGATGGAGGTACTAAGATAATTTTATGTTGTTTTAAATATTGGATCTCTGTATCCCACACTCCCTTGCACGATCACTGAGCTCCCCCGTAGTACCCTTGAGCCAAACTAACTAGTCGGTTGCGACTCTAGCTGTGCGTCTGCTATCATATTCTCATTGGGTCTAACGTGGTAATGATCTTAACGACTCGAGCTGTACTTGCAACAGATTAGACGAAAATCTTGTACACTGTCTCCTCAAAAAACGCACCATACGTACCGATCCGTCATCTCCCAGTAAATCTAAAATGCACCAAACGATATACTGGACTTCTATTCGGGACGCCTGGGGTGCGAATCCCTCTCCGGCCATCCTCTCATGTTTCTCATGATTCAGGTTACTGCCGGGGTGGCTACTGAGACAATAACAAAGCTGATTTCCGTCCCTATTTTTGTGCTATCCGAAGATGGGTCCTATTTGTAAAGACATCTCCGACGATCAGGCGTTAGACCGTGAACTTCTTTCCCTCTCGTCTCTTCGCCTTAGCTGGAATTTATTTTGAATATTTGTTCCACTTAATGCTGCGTTGTAACGTAACCTATGAAACTAAATCCAGCGGCATACAACTAGTGCTTGTACTCATAAGTCATACAGTTTTTTCCCTACTTATACATGTTATATTCTATTCAGAATTTATTCATAATACACTCCGGAGAATACAGTGGTTTTATCAGGGACTATGTGGCTTACCTACGAAGTGAACTTGTAGGCACTAAAATTTCAACACCAAGAAGTATGAGAAGTAACGAAATTTTACTTACCGTGGGTAGTATAGTAAGAAAAATGTAAGATTACACCAGGTGGTTATAATTAAAATGAAGAAGCTCACGGACGTCCAGTGGGGGTTGTAATTGTCATATGGCAGCGAAACTTGGTAGATATTTTTATGCGTTAACTTGGAATCGATTTATGTTGGAAAAATATTAGTTCCAGTTTCGGCTACCAGGTGTAAATCTGGCGCTTTGAATGTGAGAAAGACGTATAGAAATTTTTTCATATATATTCATATATAGATTAGGAACGGGAAATCGACAGAAGAGGTCAAATAGGCGAGCAAGGCCTAACGAATACTAACTGCCACTCACACAATTTATTTAATACGAGCACCTGAGACATCAACTAGATGCTTTACAGCGCCAGATTTGCACTTGGCGGCTAAACTAGAACTAATTTTTTCCAGCGTAAATCGGCTCTGCATTAACGCATTAGTATGTCTACTAAGTTCCGCTGTCGTACGATAATTACAGTCCACACTGGACATCCATGCGTAGCTGCACTTTAATTATAAACACCCGGAGTTTGTAGATGATTTGGGAGTATACATGAGAGGAATTCAGCACACAGAATGCCCACCTCTGGCAGCAACTGTATCATTGAACCGTCTACGTATCGTTTCGAATTGACACTGTATGACAGTTACAGCTATGTTAACCTGTGTTTAATCTATGCCAGCGCTCATCAGTAGTAGTAGCTGTCGAGTAGTGGCGTGCCAGTATCTCACCAACCCATGACCAGGTGTTCCCATTGGATGAGTGGTCTGGGAAACGAACCAGGTCAACAATCGAGCACCCCTATATATCGAGGTAGATCGGGACGGCAGGCGTAAAATGAGGTACTACCTTGTTGATATGTAAGGTCACGGAAACTCGGAGACAGGGTATCACCATTAGTCGTAACGCATCAGACGTTGTGTACCCAATGGGCGCGTATCATTGCGCCAGATGATGCACCCGTGTGACGATGACGAATGCAGTGTAGCATCGTTAGCTCTCCTTCGAAAAGTCGGGACTTGTATGAAGAGATGCAACCCCTGTGTCAAGTGTTGTTGTTGCACACACCACTTTCGCCGCGCTCCTCTCTGTCGCCGCGTCAAGGGAAACCGCAACAATGGACCCTGTGTTAGTCGGTGGTGCTCAACACTTCACGCAGTTCGTGTAGATATTTCCTTTCTGCATACAAGGCGAATTTCTGACACAAGGTTCTTTACGTGACTGCACGATTCTGCAAAGTAGAGTGAACAAATGTCTGTCCACTCTGGGTCCGCCTCGATAGCCGAGTGGTCAGCGTGACGGATTGCCGACCTATGGGCCCGGGTTCGTTTCCCGGCTGGATCGAGGATTTTCTCCTTTGAGGGACTGGGTGTTGTGTTGTCTTCATCATCATTTCATCCCCATCTGGCGCGCAGGTCGCCCAATGTGGTGTCGAATGTAATAAGACCTGCTCCAAGGCGGCCGGACCTGCCCCGCAAGGGGCCTCCCGGCCAATGACGCTAAACGCTCATTTCCATTCGTCCACTTGGGCACTGGTCTCGCGGAAATCTCGATCTCCCGCATGTCGTTGAGTAATGCCCTTCTGAACCACTCCATTCTATAGTCCCACGGCAATCGTGCCATCTCGATTAACGCGAGCAGCAGTGTCGCGTAACGATAAACAGCAATCTCGATTGGCTACAATCCCGCTGCTGTCGAATTAAGACACATTCTAGTGGACGCTTTTTCTTTTTGCACGAAACGTAACACAATCTTCTCTCCAAAAAACCACATTCAAATGTGATTCCTGAACGAGAAACTCTCTCCGTTTTCTCAGATCCTACCTACTCGGACGAAAAAAAAAATCGCGACACTAACGAGAAGTTCTGCGCCATAAACGAAAGTTGGTAGACGTGTTTCTACATCTGAAAGACGATAGCTTTTCAAATTTCTCGCCAGTCGTATAAGAATGAGGCTTCCAAAATGAAATTTTCACTCCGCAGCGGAGTGTGCGCTGATATGAAACTTCCTGGCAGATTAAAACCGTGTGCGCGACCGAGACTCGAACTCGGGACCTTCGCCTTTCGCGGGCAAGTGCTCTACCATCTGAGCTACCGAAGCACGACTCACGTCCGGTACTCACAGCTTTACTTCTGCCAGTATCCGTCTCCTACCTTCCAAACTTTACAGAAGCTCTCCTGCGAACCTTGCAGAACTAGTACTCCTGAAAGAAAGGATATTGCGGAGACATGGCTTAGCCACAGCCTGCAGAGTGAAAATTTCATTCTGGAAACATCCCCCAGGCTGTGGCTAAGCCATGTCTCCGCAATATCCTTTCTTTCAGGAGTGCTAGTTCTGTAAGGTTCGCAAGAGAGCTTCTGTAAAGTCTGGAAGGTAGGAGACGAGGTACTGGCAGAAGTAAAGCTGTGAGGACGGGGCGTGAGTCGTTCTTGGGTAGCTCAGTCGGTTGCGCACTTGCCCGCGAAAGGCAAAGGTCCGAGTTCTAGTCTCGGTCCGGCACACAGTTTTAATCTGCCAGGAAGTTTCTCATGACATCCATATTTACAAATTTCCTTTTTCTGGCGGACACACGTCCAGAACGTCCGCTCAAAACTCTGGCGTCTCTCTCCCCACATCCACCACTGCTGGCGTCTCACCTCCAACTGCGCAACGCTACGCGCTGTTCCCATCCAACTGCCCAACACTACAATAGCGAATATTCCAACAATGCCACCCAGCCACAGACTGCACACAGCACAGTCAGTGATTTTCATACTTAGGGCTACGTGGCGTTACCAACATGAAAACCTAAACACCCTACTTACACAATGTCATCTACGAACAGCATTAATTCTCCCTGTATTGACTGACTAAGTGCAACAGACATGGAACTCCATCCCACAGACTGACGTCCGACACCTGTAGGCCCCAACGCATGCACATTTGCATGCTTGCATTGAACATTCTGGCGGTTATACCGGTTATTAATATGCCGGTGTTTCACATTTGCAATGGCTTATCTCGCGGTTGCATTACCCTGTGTTCTTGCATTGGTAATCAAATGGTTCAAATGGCTCTGAGCACTATGGGACTCAACATCTTAGGTCATAAGTCCCCTAGAACTTAGAACTACTTAAACCTAACTAACCTAAGGACATCACACACACCCATGCCCGAGGCAGGATTCGAACCTGCGACCGTAGGAGTCCCGCGGTTCCGGACTGCAGCGCCAGAACCGCTAGACCACCGCGGCCGGCCATTGGTAATCACTTTAAGTATTTTACCTAGACAAATGTATTCCCTAATTTTCATTACTTAATTTTTGGTGTTGCGATTTTTTGCTGTCAGTATATAAGGAGCTGTCAAATGAAAAGTGGACACTCGCCACAAAGGGACGATGGAGTCGCTCCATTCAATAGTAATCGTCACACGCACTAAGACTTTTATGTAACGTCCCAGGGGGAGTCGAGGCGATCAGTTCCTATTTCGTAGAATGCGGTCGGCCGTTGACGGATCTACAACTGCACCCAGTCTTTCACTTCCTCGTCTGACCGAAAACAACGTCTATACATGTCTTTCTTCAGGCGCCCAAAGATATAAAAATCACACGGTGAAAGATCCGTGCTGTATCGAGGATTTTGTAGTTTTTCCCAATCAAATCACTGAAACGTAGCCTTATATCTGATTGACAGTGTGGAGGCGGGCATTACCTTGCAATGGGATGATTTATTCCGACAACATCCCTGGGTGTTTTGACTTTATGCTGCGTCGCAGTTTCTGGAAAGTGTCTTTCTTCATAGCGCTGCGCATTGATTGCGGTTCCACGCTCGAGGAAATCGACAAGCAGAGGGTGCCTGCAGTCGAAGAAGAAAGGCATCACCTAACCAGAACTTGGGTGAACAGCTTCGGATTTCTTTGCCGCGCGAGATGTGGGATGTTTCCACTGTTAGCTTTGCTGTTTATCCTCGGCCTGCCGGAATATTGTCGCACGGATTCATCCTGTTGCACATTGCGTATAGGACGAAGGCTACGCTTCAGAGTTGGGAAATACTGCAAAATCCTCCATACAGTCCGGATATTTCAGCGTTTGCTCTTCACGTTTTTGACGACCTGAAGAAAGACATGCGTGGACATCGGCTTCAGTCGGACAAGGAAGTGCTGGAGTGGATGCAGCTGCCGGCCGGAGTGGCCGTGCGGTTACAGGCGCTACAGTCTGGAACTGCGTGACAGCTACGGTCGCAGGTTCGAATCCTGCCTCGGGCATGGATGTGTGTGATGTCCTTAGGTTAGTTAGGTTTAAGTAGTTCTAAGTTCTAGGGGACTGATGACCACAGTAGTTAAGTCCCATAGTGCTCAGAGCCATTTGAACCATTTGGATGCAGCTGTTGATCCGACAGCGGCCGGCGGCGTTCTACGAAACAGGAACTGATCGTGGGATAGATGTCTCAATGCGTGTGGTGATTACTTTTGAGTGGAACCATTCCCTCGTCCCCCGGGTGTTCGGTTTTCATCTGACTGCCCCTCATAATTTTTGAGCTTGTGCTGAAATTTTACTCACTCCCATATCCAATCGTGTTGTTCTCTGCGTGTCATTTGACGTTTTTCGCTTGACGACTTCATGGTGCAGCAGTTTGAATGATCAACAATCTATTAGCGTTCTCTCAACCATCAATGTCACACAATAACCTAGCTTTTGACATTGTTGACTGGAATACTCTCTTTCAAATTCTGAAGGTGGCAGGGGTAAAATACAGGGAGCGAAAGGCTATTTACAATTTGTACAGAATCCAGATGGCAGTTATAAGAGTCGAGTGGCATGAAAGGAAAGCAGTGGTTGGGAAGGGAGTGAGACACGGTTGTAGCCTATCCCAGATGTTATTCAATCTGTATATTGAGCAAGCAGTAAAGGTAACATAAGAAAAATTCGGAGTAGGAATTAAAATCCATGGAGAAGAAATAAAAACTTTGAGGTTCGCCGATGACATTGTAATTCTGTCAGAGACAGCAAAGGACCTGGAAGAGTAGCTGAACGGAATGGACAGTGTCTTGAAAGGAGGATATAAGATGAACATCAACAAAAGCAAAACGAGGATAATAGAATGTAGTCGAATTAAATCGGTTGATGTTGCGGGAATTAGATTAGGAAGTGAGACATTTAAAGTAGTAAATGAGTTTTTCTATTTGGGGAGAAAAATAACTGATGATGGTCGAAGTAGAGAGGACATAAAATGTAGAGTGGCAATGGCAAGGAAAGCGTTTCTGAAGAAGAGAAATTTGTCAACATCAAATATAGATTTAAGTGTCAGGAAGTCGTTTCTGAAAGTATTTGTGTGGAGTGTAGCCATGTATGGAAGTGAAACATGGACGATAAATAGTTTAGACAAGAAGAGAATAGAAGCTTTCGAAAAGTGGTGCTACAGAAGAATGCTGAATATTAGATGGGTAGATCACATAAATAATGTGGCACAACTTGACTAGAAGATGGGATCGGTTGGTAGGGCATATTATGAAGCATCAAGGGATCACCAATTTACCATTGGAGGGCAGCGTGGAGGGTAAAAATCGTAGAGGGAGACCAAGAGATAAATACACTAAACAGATTGAGAAGGATGTAGGTTGCAGCAGGTACTGGGAGATGAAGAAGATTGCACAGGATAGAGTAGCATGGAGAGCTGCATCAAACCAGTCTCTGGACTGAAGACCACAACAACAGCAACACCCTAGTGTAACATTCTTTACTCGTAAGTTCTGTTGCGTTTATTCCTCACTCCACAATACGCGGCGATATCTTCATTACTGTGCTGCAGTCCAACTTTTTTTCTTGTTCTTGTAAGCCGTTCAACTTGCAGAATTTTACGCTCTTTCTAGTCACTAATACATTAAAAAATATAATTGTATTGATCCGAAAATGCGATTTAGTTGCAGTGAAGCCTCATATCGGAGCGCAGAAATTAATTTCAGTTGTCAGTCTGATATAGTGTAGCGGTAACCAGCACGATGTTCTGCAGACCACGTACTAAGCGGTCGAAAACCAGGCGAGAAGAAGAAGAGAGGAGTACTGTTTACGAAAGCAAGAGAGTTCCGCTGACTGAGCTGTGGACGCGGCTCAGCCACGCGTGAAAGAAGCCTGCGATTACCTAGGTGCGGGTGAGCGGGCCGGAAAAAGCTGGAGTTTTCCGCTGGACAGCTGCGCTCTGGGGCCCGTAAGGCGTGTTCCAACTTAGCACTACCTTGCGAGCTGTTCGCGCTCGTTCGAGCGTCCACGTGCACACAACATTCCCGCTAAGCGGCTACCAGCTGCAGCCAGAGCTACACAACGAAATCAAAGTACATTCAAATTACAGTTAAGATTTACGCTCGATCTGTAGCTAATACTGTACAGGCTCATCCTTCGCCTTTATTACGGCCTTCACAGCCACAGTTACACGCGTGTTCAGGCTATGGCAGGGTTTTTGGTGAATGGAAGGTAGCTCATCACAAAGAGCGATCGTAAGAGCATGTTTCGCACAGGCCATGACGATGGCATCACATTATATGGGACGTGTGTCCGTATATTTCACGTTGTAGCCAAAACTATTCGTTGCAGACCAATGGCGTTTATGCATGGGAGTAGCCTTCAGTCGTGCATTGTGCACTATGGTGTTTTGGTAGCGGTGGGTGTTGTGGGAGGCAAAAATTGTAATGCTAATGTAATTAAGACTCGGCGCTGCCAACACAAATTGCGAGGTGTAATCTGTGCCCAGCGCGTCTCAGTATTATTTATAATAATCGCAGGAAAAAATTAACAAAGGAAAAACTGGTCGCGAAAACTGATTCAGTTCCAGTTCAACATTTAAAGGAGGAGTAATTAATATCTGTGTGAAATAATAAATAACGCGAAAATGTATTGGAGCAAAATGCTCAAATGTAAAAGCAACTTTTCGTGACTCTGTATAGTGTCGAAAAGACAAAAGATGGCGCGGAACAACGAAACCGACCAGGAATGAGAAGCACGTCTAGCAGTGTTACTACAAAATTCTCCACGAAGAAGAAATAATCTAAGAGAAGAGGAACGTGAAAATATTAGGGAGACGTATCGGCGAAAAAAGCAATATTGATTTGTCCGAAAAAAAGGTCTTTCACTGAAGTTTTTTTTTCTCCATTATTACATTTACAAAACTACTGACAGAACGCTAAAGCCCCGGTGAGGCAGGTTATCATCAGCCAGTATCCGATAAAAGTGCAGTCCAGTTCAGTTCAGTAATCTAACGAGATCCATTCATAACAATAACTAAAAAGCGTAGGAGACAGCGAGTACTGAAAAGCAGATAAATGTGAGAATATGGAAATAAATGGTAAAGAAGGCAGACAGTTTATTTTTACGCGCTCCGTTAAACCGTCCCAAGTAATCTTAGTGCGCCATCAGAAACTGATAAATTCATAATTCCGCGAACAATTTTCTCCTATTCTTCTTCACGATTCCGCAGTACCATGTCAGAAAACAGTGTAAAACTTTGATGTTGCTTCGGATGAGCACCTCAGCTCGGCAGAATATACGCTCGCCACATACAGAAATATTTCCGGCCATTACATCTGCGAGATCAGTCTATTTGACTATGACAGTACATTGTACGCCCGGATACGCTGTTCACGATCAGACAAGATAGTCACTACCATACGCTATCTTTACCTAATCGGTTCCTAAGTGCGCATGCACCCCGGTACCTCTCATCAGAGATTAAGCAGTTCTCATCTCATCACAATCTAAACACTGGGGCTCTCTTATCTTGCATCATAGATGTATTCATCCATAAAACGAAAACATTCATAAACTCCTTATCTGTCGCTGCGCCGGCCGCTGTGGCGGAGCGGTTCTTGGCGCTTCAGTCCGGAACCGCGCTGCTGCTATGGTCGCAGGTTCGAGTCCTGCCTCGGGCATGGATGTGTGTACTGTCCTTAGGTTAATTAGGCTTAAGTAGTTCTAACTCTAGGGGACTGATGACTTCAGATGTTAAGTCCCATAGTGCTTAGAGCCATTTGAATCAGTCGCTGCATGCTGCTTTTAACATGAAACTGTGGCACTTCCTTTCGTGACCCTCATTACGTTTCCCCAAAAGATTAACGTATATGGCCAACTTCCACTGTGTAGACAGTAAAAGAAATGCTCCCACTCTCTCAAAGTTACGCTTCTTTTTGTCTTCCATTCTTTTCTCTCCTGTCCAGTGCTTCTAATGCTCTTAGTTTGAACCTACCTTCCCTAATTTGTATTTATAGTTTTACTTATCATGAAAGATTGTAAACTGCAAGTTTTTATCTGCGCTATTGTAATTTCGGAATGTTGTATTCTGCATTACTGTAACTTATAACATGCTTATCGTAATATGCCCATTACACAATCCAGTCACATTAATGTGACCACCGCCTGTGTTGGACATCAACGTGGAGCAACAGTGGAGGGCATATGGAGCATGCCGGAGCGACGCAGAAAACAGTGCAATCGTTGACACAATGCAAAAATAGAGCGATTTATCTGACGTCCAAGAGGGTACGAGCATTGGTTTTCGCGCCAAAGACAAAAGCAACTCAGAAGCGGAGACGTTTTTGAACTGTTCGCGTCCTGCCGTGGTGAAAGCAAAGCGTGCGTGGCATAATGGAGCCATCCAAAATCGGCGCCGACGCAGCTTGGTGCACCACGGGCCATAGATAACGGGGGTGAATGACGGCTGCGGAGATCTGTACAAGCGAACAGATGTGCAACTGTTGAGGAACTGTCGGCCCATGTGAACCAAGGGACTACCAAAAGTATCCCTTCACGTTCAGCGAACGTTGCTGCGTATGGGCCTTCGGACCAGGCGCCTGGCTCATGCACCCATGCTGACTGTTGTTGATCGGCGAAGAAGGCTGGAATTTTGCATGACAGTACCGTAACTACAGGGTGGCAACAGGCGACCTTTTCAAATGAATCGTGTTTTATGCTCCATCGGCCAGATGGCTGTTGGATCGTCGGAAGTGTCCAAGCAGGGAAAGGGAGAATTATTTTCTAGGGAATATTTTCGTGGCATTCTCTGGATGATCGCATCATTCTGGAAGGAACAATGGATCAATATAAGAGTGTATCTAGCCTTAAGAACGATGCCCATCTCTACATGCAGATTGTCTTTCTTCGGCGCGATGGCATCTACCAGCAGGACTATGAGACGTGTCGCGCATTTCACAGTGCACGAGCGTGGTTCTAAGAGCACCAGGGTGAGTTTACCGTACTCCTGTGGCCACCATACTCCCAGTATTTAAATCCAGTCTAGAAACTGTGGGCTCATCTCGATCGGGCTGTTTGCGCCATGGATCCTCAGCCGAGAAACCTGGCCCAGCTGGCCATGGCAATGGAGTTGCATGGGTCCACAACCCTGTCGATACCTTTCAGAACCTTCCTCTCTTCCTACATGTCTCGCACTGCATTAGGTGGTTATTCAGGTTTCTGACTGGTGGTCACATTAATGTGTCTGGATAGTATATATGTAATGTAAAATACGTACAATTCCAGGTACATCTGCATCTACATGATTACTCTGCAATTCACATTTAAGTGCTTGGCAGAGGGTTCATCGAACCACACTCGTACTATCTCTATACCATTCCACTCCCGAACAGCGCGCGGGAAAAACGAACACTTAAACCTTTCTGTTCGAGCTCTGATTTCTCTTATTTTATTTTGATGATCATTCCTACCTATGTAGGTTGGGCTCAAAAAAATATTTTCGCATTCGTAAGAGAAAGTTGGTGACTGAAATTTCGTAAATAGATCTCGCCGCGACGAAAAACGTTTTTGCTTTAATGACTTCCATCGCAACTCGCGTATCATATCTGCCACACTCTCTCCCCTATTACGTGATAATACAAAACGAGCTGCCCTTTTTTGCACCCTTTCGATGTCCTCCGTCAATCCCAGCTGGTAAGGATCCCACACCGCGCAGAAATATTCTAACAGAGGACGAACGAGTGTAGTGTAAGCTGTCTCTTTAGTGGACTTGTTGCATCTTCTAAGTGTCCTGCCAATGAAACGCAACCTTTGGCTCGCCTTCCCCACAATATTATCTATGTGGTCTTTCCAACTGAGGTTGTTCGTAATTTTAACACCGAGGTACTTAGTTGAATTGACAGCCTTGAGAATTGTACTATTTATCGAGTAATCGAATTCCAACGGATTTCTTGTCGATCACCACACACTTTTCGTTACTTAGTGTCAACTGCCACCTGCCACACCATACAGCAATCTTTTCTAAATCGCTTTGCAACGGATACTGGTCTTCGGATGACCTTAATAGACGGTAAATTACAGCATCATCTGCGAACAACCTAAGAGAACTGCTCAGATTGGGAAAAGGGTGACCATATGGCCCTTATCTTGCCACATTAAATAAATTAATCATCACTGTACACTAGAGGAATAAGACATAAATCAACAACCAACCATCCTTACTTAGCTTTCTGTACTTTCTCAACATGCGGAAACAGTTATTGTTTGTTACAATCAAAAATGACTTGATGCTTCCTCGGTCTTGTGTGATTGACCTGCTGTTACTTCTTTGACGACTCTGGTATCGACCGGTCTTTTACCGACCTAGCTGGCGCAGTGGTTAAGGTATCTGGCGAGTTCCAGGACGCTTTATTTGAAAAATGTACGGCCAATTTAATTCCCTACCCTTTAGCGTTCCGCTCTCGTGTTCTGTTCCTCATAACATTCAGCCACATTTGCACTTAGAATCATTGCAAATGTTTGGGAGAAACAGGAACAGATCAGTAATGTGACATATTTTGCATATTTTCATTCAATAATATCATGTAGAACAATGCTCTGGGGTACCTCATCTTTACGAAGGAAAGTCTTCATTGCGCAAGAACGTGTCGTAAGAATAATATTTGGCGCTCACCCACGATAATCTTGTAGACATCTGTTTAAGGAGTTGGGCATTCTGACTACTTTTTCAAGTATATTTATTCCTTGATGAAGTTTATTCTAAGTAATCTACTAAAGTTTGAAAGGGACAATGAGGTACATAATTACAGGGCCAGAAGGAAAAAGACATTCATTACTCCACATTAAAGTTGTCTTTAGCACAAAAAGGGGTGCAAAATGCTGCAAAAATTTTTTTTGATCACTTACTCAGTGATATAAAATGTTTGACAGACATCTAAGTAAAATTTGGTAACAAACTCAGAAATTTCTCCTTGAAAACTCCTTCTACTCGTATTCCTTTGAAGAATTTCTATTTCTGTACTGCATAAAAGGTGGTGGGTAGAAATTACTAACTCACATTTGTATATCTTTTTTATTTTTATAAAAGAGAAAAGAAACTTTCGATATGACTAAAATGACTCATTCCACATCATTACGATATATTGTGCCAAATGATCCATGGAACGCATAACTAACTAATTCAGCACTTTTTTATAAAATGCATTACACAAAGTTGTACTAATTCTTATTTATTTGGGTAAGGTATGAGTATCATCCTCTCGCTTTCTGTGCCAACCAAAGAAAGCCATAATAAAAATGCGCGTATATTTAGTTTGGTTAAAGGCTGTGTACAAGTTAATACTTACGAAAAAGATTAATATTACTTACATTTCATAACAATTTCAGGCTTGGGAAACCACATATTACACACAAAGTCCGCAAGTCGACCACACATGGAAATGTATATCACACACGTCTTTAACTTATTTTTGTTGTAATGTTCCTTACTTCTTGTGACCTCGAACCCTCAACTTAAGATACAATAAGTTATTTCTTGCCAGATGTTGTACTTGTAGTTTGACATCGCGATAAATTTGTAAATTATATAGCCTACTTTTGATCAGAAAGATTGTATGACAATTGTAATGTACTAGGTACATGGGATTGTAATTATCAATTTTGGTTCACACAATACCTGTGATTTGAGGTCTTACGTCTTCTACCAGAACTTGATTGTACAATACTTACCTCTGATTGCGTCACGTGCTTAGCGTTGGTTAAGGGCTCTATTCTTAACACAAGGTTTTGGCATTATCATAGTATAACCCTTACTGTGTGACTAAGTGCCAATTCCACTTCTTTATGTTTCTATGAACACACGATTTCTTATCTGTCACCTAGATTATAAAGTTAATGCTACCTTGACACTGAGGTCCTTAGGTTATGCAACTATTTCTTTGTTTATTATCTGTTTTTTTGATCTTGTATTGTCTCAAAGTTTATTCTGAAATCGATTATACAGGGTGGTCCATTGATAGTGACAGGGCCAAATATCTCACAAAATAAGCATCAAACGAAAAAACTAAAAAGAACGAAACTCATCTAGCTTGAAGGGGAAACCAGGTGGCGCTATGGTTGGCCCGCTAGATGACGCTGCCATAGGTCAAACGGATAATGTTACAGCGTGATTACCTGCAAATGCCACATTAATGCAATAAATGCCCAAAGTGATGTCCGTCAGTCTCAATGCATTTGGCAATAGGTGTAACGACATTCCTCTCAACAGCGAGTAGTTCGCCTTCCGTAATGTTCGCACATGCATTGATTATGACAATTATTCATCTGTCATTCTAATTCTAATGGGCTGTACTCTCTTTTCGGTGGTAAATCACTTATTGCCTTTATACACTCCTGGAAATTGAAATAAGAACACCGTGAATTCATTGTCCCAGGAAGGGGAAACTTTATTGACACATTCCTGGGGTCAGATACATCACATGATCACACTGACAGAACCACAGGCACATAGTCACAGGCAACAGAGCATGCACAATGTCGGCACTAGTACAGTGTATATCCACCTTTCGCAGCAATGCAGGCTGCTATTCTCCCATGGAGACGATCGTAGAGATGCTGGATGTAGTCCTGTGGAACGGCTTGCCATGCCATTTCCACCTGGCGCCTCAGTTGGACCAGCGTTCGTGCTGGACGTGCAGACCGCGTGAGACGACGCTTCATCCAGTCCCAAACATGCTCAATGGGGGACAGATCCGGAGATCTTGCTGGCCAGGGTAGTTGACTTACACCTTCTAGAGCACGTTGGGTGGCACGGGATACATGTGGACGTGCATTGTCCTGTTGGAACAGCAAGTTCCCTTGCCGGTCTACGAATGGTAGAACGATGGGTTCGATGACGGTTTGGATGTACCGTGCACTATTCAGTGTCCCCTCGACGATCACCAGTGGTGTACGGCCAGTGTAGGAGATCGCTCCCCACACCATGATGCCGGGTGTTGGCCCTGTGTGCCTCGGTCGTATGCAGTCCTGATTGTGGCGCTCACCTGCACGGCGCCAAACACGCATACGACAATCATTGGCACCACGGCAGAAGCGACTCTCATCGCTGAAGACGACACGTCTCCATTCGTCCCTCCATTCACGCCTGTCGCGACACCACCGGAGGCGGGCTGCACGATGTTGGGGCGTGAGCGGAAGACGGCCTAACGGTGTGCGGGAACGTAGCCCAGCTTCATGGAGACGGTTGCGAATGGTCCTCGCCGATACCCCATGAGCAACAGTGTCCCTAATTTGCTGGGAAGTGGCGGTGCGGTCCCCTGCGGCACTGCGTAGGATCCTACGGTCTTGGCGTGCATCCGTGCGTCGCTGCGGTCCGGTCCCAGGTCGACGGGCACGTGCACCTTCCGCCGACCACTGGCGACAACATCGATGTACTGTGGAGACCTCACGCCCCACGTGTTGAGCAATTCGGCGGTACGTCCACCCGGCCTCCAGCATGCCCACTATACGCCCTCGCTTAAAGTCCGTCAACTGCACATACGGTTCACGTCCACGCTGTCGCGGCATGCTACCAGTGTTAAAGACTGCGATGGAGCTCCTTATGCCACGGCAAACTGGCTGACACTGACGGCGGCGGTGCACAAACGCTGCGCAGCTAGCGCCATTCGACGGCCAACACCGCGGTTCCTGGTGTGTCCGCTGTGCCGTGCGTGTGATCATTGCTTGTACAGCCCTCTCGCAGCGTCACCGGTACGATGTACCCGCCGCCATGCACTGTACAGTAAGTTGCGGAGCACATGTTACACAAAGATGTAAATGTAGATGTATGCAGTCAGCATTTATATTCAAGTGTCTTCCAGTTCAGGTTTTTCAGCGTTTTCTTGACGCTTTTCCATGGTTTAAATAAACGTTTGACCATTTGTGACTGATTAATATTGTGGTCACAGTTTGCACCACTTAGAAATCTGATCAAGATTTACCTGAACATTTGTGCAACTATTTTAAGGTAGCACTTTCTGCAGATAATACCGTTATCTGCAATAAAGTCCGAGGTTGCTATTAATTTCGCTTTCTAGATCATTAATATAACAAATGAACAGCAAGACCCCACAGTTCACTGGGGAACGCCTGAAGCTATTTCTACATTCTTCGATAACTTTCCATGCAAGATAACGTGTGGCGTTCTCCTTACCGAGACATTCTCAGATCAGTCACAGATTTTGTTTGTTACCCTATATATCATCGTAGTTTCGTTAATAAGCGTTGGTGTTGTGCTCAGTGAAATGTTTTTCAGAAGTCAACAAATACCGTAGCCGCTTGTCTGCCTTAATTCGTGGTTTTCAGAATGCCATGCGAGATAACCTCGAGTTTGATTTCACTTGACCGATGTTACCGAAATCCAAATTCGTTGGTATGGAGGAAATCACTGTGTCTGAGACACATCATTATGTTTGAACTCATAACACGTTGTAACATTCTACAGCAGACGCATGTCCTTTATGTTGGACAGTAATTTTTGGATCACTCTCGTTACCCTGCTTATAACCTGGTGTAAGCAGTGTTTTCTTCCAGACGCGAAACCCAATTTTTTGTCCTAATTTGTACGGTATATTATGGTTAAGAGAGGGAGTAGTATACAATCTGGCAAATGTGCCATCGGGTCCTGCGTCTATGTTCAATTTTAACAAGCTCAGTCGTTCCCAAACGACAATGGTACTAATATTAACGTCTCTTATATTTGCAGTGGTGAGAAAATTAAACTGAGGCAGTAATTCTGGAGCCCTGTGAAGAAACATTTGAAAACGTACACTACTGGCCATTAAAATTACTACACCACGAAGATGACGTGCTACAGGCGCGAAATTTAACAGACAGGAAGAAGATGTTGTGATATGCAGATGATTAGCTTTTCAGAGCATTCACACAAGGTTGGCGCCGGTGGCGACACCTACAACGTGCTGACATGAGGGAAGTTTCCAACCGATTTCTCATACACAAACAGCAGTTGACCGGCGTTGCCTGGTGAAACGTTTTGTGATGCCTCGTGTAAGGAGAAGAAATGCGTACCATCACGTTTCCGACTTTGATAAAGGTCGGACTGTAGCCTATCGCGATTGCGTTTTATCGTATCGCGATATTGCTGCTCGCGTTGGTCGAGATCCGATGACTGTTAGCAGAATGTGGAATCGGTGGGTTCAGGAGGGTAATACGGAACGCCGTGCTGGATCCCAACGGCCTCGTATCAAAAAATGTTCAAATGTGTGTGAACTTTTATGGGACTTCACTGCTAAGGTCATCAGTCCCTAAGCTTACACACTACATAACCTAAATTACCCTAAGGACGAACACACACACCCATGCCCGAAGGAGGACTCGAACCTCCGCCGGGACCGGCCGCACAGTCCATGACTGCAGCGCCTAAGACCGCTCGGCTAGGCCTCGTATCACCAGCATTCGAGATGACAGGCATGTTATCCGCATGGTTGTAACGGATTGTGCAGCCACGTCTCGTCGATCCCTGAATCAACAAATGGGGACGTTTGGAAGACAACCACCATCTGCACTAACAGTTCGACGACATTTGAAGCAACATGGACTAACAGCTCGGAGACCATGGCTGCGGTTACCCTTGACGCTGCATCACAGACAGGAGCGGCTGCCATGGTGTACTCAACGACGAACCTGGGTGCACAAATGGCAAAACGTCAATTTTTCGGATGAATCCAGGTTCTGTTTACACCATCATGATGGATTCATTCGATCCCTGCGAAACCCTACATTTCAGCAGGATAATGCACGACCGCATGTTGCAGGTCCTGTACGGGCCTTTCTGGGTACAGAAAATGTTCGAATGCTGCCCTGACCAGCATATTCTCCAGATCTCTCATCAATTGAAAACGTCTGGTCAATGGTGGCCGAGCAACTGGGTAGTCCCAATATGCCAGTCACTACTCTTTATGAATTGTGGTATCGTGTTGAAGCTGCATGGGCAGCTGTACCTGTACACGCCATCCAAGCTCTGTTTGACTCAATGCCCAGGAGTATCAAGGCCGTTATTACGGCCAGAGGTGGTTGTTCTATGTACTCATTTCTCAGGACCTATGCACCCAAATTGCGTGAAAATGTAATCACATGTCAGTTCTAGTATACTACATTTGTCCAATGAATACTCTTTTATGATCTGCGTTTCTTCTCGGTGTAGCAATTTTAATGGCCAGTAGTGTAGTTCAGCTTGTATGCTTTTGCTTTGCTACCATCAATTTCACTTCCTTTATCATTTTTGGAACATACTTCAATAAGACTCTGCTGCAGTGGTCATCGGAGGCTTTATGTAATGCCCTTCTGACAGTCAAATGTGTTTCCTTTAGCATCCCTGTGTCTATAGTATTATGCTTTGCTTTTTATCTGTTGTGCAGTATTCGCTGTTCAAATGGCTCTGAGCACTATGGGACTTAACATCTGTGGTCATCAGTCCCCTAGAACGTAGAACTACTTAAACCTAACTAACCTAAGGACATCACACACACACCCATGCCCGAGGCAGGATTCGAACCTGTGACGGTAGCATCGCGCGGTTCCGGACTGAGCGCCTAGAACCGCTAGACCACCGCGGCCGGCAGTATTCGATGTTTCTTTATAGTTTGTATTCTGTGGATGATTTCTCCTATCAGGAACTGTTCTACATGGTACATATCGTTCCAGTGCTTGATCAACCATTCTTAGCCTGAGCCACAGTTCTTCCACATGCTCCTCCCCAGAGCGTAATAACTCGAGTTCCTTATTGAGGGACAACAGTACTGCCTCTTCGCCTAGTTTACGGATCTTGTGGACCTCACCACTTGTTTTAATCGTTCTTTTCACTTTGATAATCATTGTTGTTACAACTGCCGTATCTTCACACTGACACCAGTTTCAATGTAAACATCCTCAAAGAGGACAGGTTAATTTGTTGCCGCTATACCCATTGCATTTCCGTTATTTGTGGACATCCGAAGTATCTGCTCTGTTTTTCCGAGAACGAGTATAGTATTGTTTCGTAGGGTGGCTTGTCGCAACCACCACTTACAATCGCAATCGACTGTTCGACAGTCGGTCTCCTCCAGTGATGACATTGTGATTAAGGAACATACGTATTAGCGAGCTGAAATTTCGTCCAGAGTCTTTGGTTATATCTATCGGTGACCTAACTGGTCGACAGGAAGAACATACAAGGATTAAGACCACCTTGATACTGAGTCCAGTCCAAACAATCTCGCAAACTGTTTCAATTTCTATCCCGGTGGATCTCAGCAAATACATCACCTTCATTTCCCATTAGGTTGTCCTTTCCATATATAGTTATGTTTACCACAGAAATCTCATTGCTGTCAATTAGGAGTTTTAGCTAGCTTTCTGTAGCCAACATTATGTGACCTGCATTGCTTTTTATCACTGTTTCGATTTTTGGAACTTTGTTGTAGATGCTTTGGCATTTGATTTAATATTTATGTTTATGAGGGGCATTTCCTTGCGTCTCCGACAAATAATTCTATTTACCCTAGAGCTATTATTATCGGAACTGGATGGAGAGTCGCCTACCCTAAAAACAAAATCTTTGTGGGCTCCCGACAAACAGTCAACTGCCTGGGTAGCATCCACTGATGTGTAGTGTAACATTGACCTCCCTCCCCTCCCCACGGTCCCTAAAGTTCTCAACCCTATGGCACTAATATAGGAAGTCGCAGCATATCTTGTACAAAACCTTCGAAGTTTTTGGTTGAAGCCTTCCTCTCGAATCAGAAGCAGGGTCCATTATCAGATCTTTGGACAGCGCTGCAGATAGTGAGCGTTGCTGAAATTCCTTATTCAAGGCTAGTATTCTCAGCCATCTCTGCCAGTCGCTGGAATCATCCAAGCGTGAAATCGGAGCAGAGGCGACAGGCTCCGGTCATTCGATTGTGTGACACAATATGTAGCTGGTTGAACCCATCTTTCTCAGTGGCTGTAGTAGAAGCAGTCCGGTACTTTCGTTTAGTGGTGGTCCCACACAAGGACACACTCGGGTAACGAACTCGTAAACAACGGAAGTTTACAACACACTCACATAATATACGCTGCTGTTGACAGGGATAATTAAGTGGAACCAGAAACGA
The DNA here is from genome assembly GCF_023864275.1 of Schistocerca cancellata. Lineage (NCBI taxonomy): Eukaryota > Metazoa > Arthropoda > Insecta > Orthoptera > Acrididae > Schistocerca > Schistocerca cancellata. The sequence goes on from NC_064629.1 coordinate 129,909,971, forward strand.
CAGTTTTAATGAGCGCAAGCACAATATTACGGCTCAGAAATCATTTTTAACAGCTATGTTTAGGTCGCAAGCGTGAACTTTCAAATATTTCTGTAGAACTAACTGCTCAACAAACGCAAAAATGGGGCTGTGCATCACGAAGCACGTAAATACCTCGACTGCAATTAAGCAGAAATGATTTTCCGAACAATATATCGCTGTTCAAAGTTTGAATAATGTGCATCTGTAGTTCAAAACCGTCAATTTATTACAAAATACATTATGCCCGACAATCGTAAGCGTCCGAAATTCTCAAAAATATATCTCTAGTCATTTATATATACGGTGAAATAGGGGAAAACGATGGTCTGAACTAAGATACTAATGCCAAAATTTGGAAAAAGCAGAAATGTAGTTTACAACTGACTATATAATACGAATCTGTGACGCGTAAATGTTTGAAAATAAGTAATTCCTAAGGACACAGAAACAAGTTCTGGTACAATCATTGGATTCCAATGGGGAAACGATACCAAAATACTCGACCCTAGACTTTCGAAGACAATTTATCTGCACACATGATCATGCTCGCATGCAAAGATAAGACAAGAGTCGGGATGTATGAGTATACAGAAACTGATTTTACTGTTAACTGATTTAACGACATCTTCTACAACAGCGTGTCGAAGATGGACTCTTTAGCATCAGCGAAAATAGTGGGGCACTGGCAAAGCATATCTCCCGCGTGGGACGTCCATCAGTTGTCTCACACTTGAGGCGACTGTCTCGCTGTGTTACACATAAAGATCATAACCGATTTATTGCCTGATTATCCTTTGAAACAAGATCCGTCTCGTAGTCAAGCGGATACTGAATCGTTACTTGTTTTCCTTCCTGGCCTTTAAAAACCTTTGATGGTCTACTGCGTACTAATGGGACTTATATATCATTTATCCACCAAGTGAGAACATTAAAATATCTCTCCATTTCTATAACGTGGAGGGGGATGTGAGGCGGGTGTCTTCGATGATTGTGACTAACGCTGTTGAACTCCTCAGTTGCTTTAAATATTTCCTGTTGTAGGACTTCGCAGAACTCATGGAGGTGTAAACTGATGAATTACATTCATCAGTGGTGGATTGCACACTGAGGTGACAAAAGTCATGGGATAACGATATGCAAATATACAAAGATTCCGACGTGACTATGGCCCCACGAAAGGTAGTTGGAGTTAGACATATGGGACATTCCATTTCGGAATCGTTAGGGAATTCAATATTTCGAGATCCACAGAGCCAATAGTGTGTCGAGAATACCAAATTTCGGGCATTACCTCTCACCATGAGCTCAACCCACAGTCGTCGGTACGTCTGCTTTGTCATTGTTTTTTTTCCATCACGGAGTATCTGGACCCTGTCTAGCGATACTCTACTCATATAAGACAAATAGACGTTGCCCTGAACGAGATATGACGTATTATTACAGGATGTCGTCACTGTAGTCCTGTAAATGATATCTGTCAGCGTATTGACATAGCTCAATCAGAAATAAGGAGAAGAATGGTTATAGAGGTTGGAAAACAAAGCAAGAGACGATCCCAGACAGCCTTCATTTGGATGTACCTCTCAGCTGGTGAGACTGAAATAAAAAAAGAATTGTTTAAAACCAACCAGAAAAACCCGTTATCACTTAATAAACGCCGAGAAGAACTGTGGAGCTCCCGTCTCTAATAGGCCCAACGAACAACCCGAAGGAGGAATTTCCTAGCAGTTTCGAGCTCCCTTACACGACTTGGGAAGTTCAGAATCACCGAAGCACGAGCGTATCCCGGTGTAAAGCCGGCCGGGGTGGCCGAGCGGTTCTAGGCGCTACCGTCTGGAACCGCGTGACCTCTACGGTCGCAGGTTCGAATCCTGCCTCGGGCATGGATGTGTGCGATGTCCTTATGTTAGTTAGGTTTAAGTAGTTCTAAGTTATAGGGGACTGATGACCTCAGACGTCAAGTCCCATAGTGCTGAGAGCCATTTGAACCATTTTATCTCAGTGTAAGCAAATTTTGAAGAAACTGGGTTATGTTAATGCTGATGAAGGCTGTGGATGTGACGAAGTGCAAGATCCACCCCTCTTGCTAATCTGCAGAAAGTGGGATAAACTGTGCTCCTTAGACGACTTTGTTACAGCAAGTAACAAGGCTCTTCTGGCCGCTACTTTCTGGACTAATTGTTTCATTTCAGCATATGAAACATTGGTAGATATTATTTTCGTTAACATATGACATACACCAATCAATGACCATCTACCTAATAGCCAGTATGTCCATCTTTGGCACGGATAACATCGGCAACGCGCCGTGGCATGGAAGCAATGAGGTAGGTTGCTACAGGGAGTTAGCATCACATCTGGACTCACAATTCACAAAATTACCGTAAATTACGGGGAGGTAAGCGATGAGCTCTGACGTCACGTTCTCACATCCCAGATGTGCTCGATCTGGTTCAAATCTAGCGAGCCTGCGGCCAGCACATCGACTGGAACTCACCACTGTGTTCCTCGAACCAGTCAATCACACTCCTGACCTTGTGACATGGCGCATTATCTTGTTGAAAAATGCCACTGCCGTCGGGAAACATGATCGACATGAAAGGATGTACATCGCCTGCGATCAGTGTATGATACGCTTTGGCCATCATCATGCCTTACGCGTGCTCCACGGAACCGACACATGCCCACGAGAATGTACCCCAGAGCATAATGGAGCCGCCGCCAGCTAGTCTCCATCCCGCATTAAAGGTGTCAAGGAGGTGTTCCCCTTCAAAATGACAGATACGTGCCCTCCCATCGGCATGATGAAGAAGTTATCGGGATTCATCAGGCCATGCAAAGCTCTACCACTGCACCAACATCCAGTGCCGATGGTCAAGTGCCCATTTCAGTCGTAGTTGCCGATGTCGTGGTGTTAGCATTGGTACATGCATGGCTTCGGGGGCCCATCTTAAGGAGTGTTCGATGCACTGTGCGTTCAGACACACTTGTACTCTGTCCAGAATTAAAGTCTGATGTTAGTTCCGCCACAGTTCGTCGCCTGCCCTGTTTTACCAGTCTGCCCAGCGTACGACGTCCGATATCTGCAATGAGGGGTGGCCTCCCAATCCCATGACGCCTGGACGTGGTTTCACCTTGATTTCGCCACTTGTTGAACACACTCACCATAACACTCTTCGAACACCGAAAAGTCTGCCCTTGGTCAAACTCAGATAGATCGCGCGCTTTCCCCATTCTACACATGGACAGTATCCTCACTGATTCTATCGTACGTGCGTCATTCCTCGCCAGCTGACGCTTCTGTCAAATGGTTCAAATGGCTCTGAGCACTATGGGACTTAACTTCTGAGGTCATCAGTCCCCTAGAACTTAGAACTACTAAAACCTAACTAACCTAAGGACATCACACACATCCATGCCCGAGGCAGGATTCGAACCTGCGAACGTAGCGGTAGCGCGGTTCCAGACTGAAGCGCCTAGAACCGCTCGGCCATCCCGGCCGGTACGCTTCTATCGCCTGGACGGGCTTATATCGATAGTTGGTTGGTGATCATAGTGTCCTGGCTGATCAGTGTATATTACACTATTATTTAATTTGTTTCTAATGTGCTGACTCGTTTACGCTAAGTTTGTCTTACTAATGTAACTAAAATTTTATTTAATATTTTTATTATTCCTAATGTATGATGTCTTTTACAAGAATAAAGTTTCAACGTAAATTTAACAGTGAGTGAAAGTGGATTTAGCTAACAGAACAAGGTTTTCAAGACGCTCTGATCAGCAAAAGTACGGCAATATTACAACGGGATTCTAGGAGAAGGATCAACCTAGATAGCACTGAAGTACAATGAAGTCACAGCTGGGCTCTGCACAATGTGGACATGGAAAGGAAGTCCTATGCGGCTTCAAAAGGAATAAGAAATATGTACGAATGAGTCGGCTTCGACGAGAGTTGCCAGAAGTTGTAAATGTGAAGATGAGTAGTAAGGTTACTAGGACAGTTCGAGATGTGTGGGTCCATTTTGATGCAAGTACATTTTTCGCTATCCAAAAATAGTTTCTGCGATACTTCTCGTATATTTTGTTGTGTTAGCTTTGGTTTACTAGGAGACTTCGAAAAATTCATCTTCGTACGTAAATCATCCAACTGTACACTGTAGTTACAGAAGTCATGCGATAGCGCTATGCACATACAAAGATGCCGGTAATATCGCCTACACAAGGTATAAAAGGGCACTTCATTGTCCAGAGCTATCGTTTGTGCCCACGTGATTCATGTGAAAATGTTTCCGACGTGATTATGGACGCACGAATGGTAGTTGGGGTTAGACGCATGGGACATTTCATTCGGAAATCGTTAGGGAATTCAGTACTCCGAAATCCACAGTGTTAAGAGTGTGCCAAGAGTACCAAAATTCAAGAATTCACCACGGACAACGCAGCGACCGACGACCTTCACTTAACAACCGAGAGTGGCGTTTGTGTAGAATTGTTAGTGCTAACAGACAAGCAACACTGTCTGATATAACCGCAGAAATAAATGTGGGACGGACGATTAACATATTCGTTGGGATAGTGCGGCTAAATCTGGCGTAAATAGGCTATGGCAGCAGACGACCGTCGCGAGTACCTTTGTTAACAGCACATCACGTGTTGCGCCTTTTCTGGGCTCGTGGCCATATCGGTTGGACCCTAGACAAATTGGAACACCGTAGCCAGTTCAGATGAATCCCGATTTCAGTTGGTAAGAACTGATGATAGGATTTGAATGTGACGCAGACCCCAGGAAGAAATGGACCCAAGTTGTCAACGAGGCACTGTGGAAGTTGGTGGCGGCTCCATAATTGTGTGAGCTGTGTTTACATGGAATGGCCTGGGTGCTTTGGTCCATCTGAACCGATCATTACCTGGAAATGGTTATGTTCGGTTACTTGGAGACCATTTGGAATCATTCATGTACTTCATGTTTCCAAACAACGATGGAATTTTTATGGATGTCAAAGCACCATGTCGCCGAGCCACAATTGTTCGAGATTGGTTTGAAGAACATTCTGGACAATTCGAGCCAATGATTTGGCCACCCAGAGGCCCCTACAATGGACATAACTGAGAGACCAGTTCGTGCACAAAATGCTGCACCGGTAACACTTTGGAATTTATGGACGTCTATGGAGGAAGCATGGCTTATCATTTTTGCAGGGGACTTCCAACGACTTGTTTATCCCACGTCGCATTGCTGCACTACATCGGGCAAAAGGAAGTCTGACACGATGTTAGCAACTATCCCATGACTTTTATCAGCTTAGTATAGATGGTGCAAGTGTCAGTCAGGCGATTAGCTCTGAACGTCGACTTTCAGTTTATGTAAATGTAATTACTGTACACTGCCTCTTTCTGAGAGCTGATGAAATGATTCAATTCAACTGTTAAACGTGTGTGTTTGATAATTAGATTAGCGGAAATGTTCATCTGTTGTAACAGTTACCTCTATAACCAACCCTACATTTCCCAATATGACTCTATGGTGCTTTTATTGAGATTGTCCAGAAAAAGGCTCCAGGGATGGGCTGCTCACTTAACCATTATGCTGAGTGACTATCTGCTCTTTCATCCTGGGTACGAATTAGTTTCATCCTCTGCTATCATTAAACGATTTAGAAAAGATATGTGAATGGTGCGAAAAGTATCAGTTGACCCTAAGTAACGAAAAGTGTGAGGTCATCCACATGAGTGCTAAAAGGAACTCTTTAAACTTCCGTTACACGATAAATCAGTTTAATCTAAAAGCCGTAAATTCAACTAAATACCTAGGTATTACAATTACGAACAACTTAAATTGGAAGAAACACACAGAAAATGTGGGGAAGGCTAACCAAAGACTGCGTTTTATTGGCAGGACACTTAGAAAATGTTACAGACCTACTAAGGAGACTGCCTACCCTACGCTTGTCCGTCCTCTTTTAGAATACTGCAGCGCGGTGTGGGATCCTTACCAGATAGGACTGACGGAGTACATCGAAAAAGTTCAAAGAAAGGCAGTACGTTTTGTATTATCGCGAAATATGGGAGAGAGTGTCACAGAAATGATACAGGATTTGGGCTGGAAATTATTAAAAGAAAGGCGTTTTTCGTTGCGACGGAGTCTTCTCACGAAATTGCAATCACCAACTTTCTCCTCCGAATGCGAAAATATTTTGTTGACACCGACCTACATGGGGAGGAACGTTCACCACGATAAAATAAGGGAAACAGAGCTCGTACGGAAAGATATAGGTGTTCATTCATTCCGCGCGCTATACGAGATTGGAATAATAGAGAATTGTGAAGGTGGTTCGATGAACCCTCTGCCAGGCACTTGAATGTGATTTGCGGAGTATCCATATAGATGTAGATGTAGGTGACAATTTCAGCGGTCATGTTTACGACAGACATATCAATGGAACTCGAGCTAAACAGCTCAGACTGATGCTTGGATGAGTCTTCGACAAGCTAAGAGCTTTCCCATCGTTACTCCAGTGAATTAGGAGCTGTATCTATAACGATATTGACGTCGAAAGAAGCGATAAGCTGAAAGTCTTAGTCCTTCTACCCCTTTGACGCCGCCCATTTCGTGATGCAGTATCAATGTTACTGTGTCTGCGGTTAAATCATTATCGTTAAGCGCCGATAACCATGGTCATGCATAAATTATTCCCCACTGACTCTCAATACTGAACTTTTCCGTGGTTACCCGAAATCGATTACGGTAAATACCGTGAAGATTTCTTTGCACAATGCACTGAAGATTTACTACCCCACCCTTTCCGAAACTGCACTTGCGTTCCACCCTATTGATCTAGTTTTCGATAATACATTAAACCCTAACCTCCTTTACTCCCTTTGTACTGAAAATCTGGTTCATCAGTGTATTTGGTGGACTGCCATTGCCCGTTGAGCCAAATACTATGGGTTCCTTGTTAACGTTTCCTACTGAGAGGCTTCGTCCGCAGTATATTTTTACTATTACAGTATCGTAACATCCCAGCCTCGAAAGTTACAACAGTATGCTATCCTACAATGCTGTTACTATAAAGAACACAGTAGAGAATTATACAACTATGATGCCCCGGAATGGTCAGAAATTGTTCCTTGTCGTGATAAACTGTGTTCAGTCTCCACCTATCTCAAAACTAGAGCAGCTAATAAAAATAACATATCACTATCTAAATGAAAATAAAGGGATAGATGCAATAAAAATTTCAAAATCAAAAACTATATAGTTCATATGGATAAAGACCCGATAATAATGTGAATATTTTGTATGTACAACGGGTTACATTGTACGGATTCGAATGAGAAGTTCGTGGATAGTTAGCCTTGGGAGAACATCAGGTGCCTCTAAACCCCATCCGGCCATTTTGATTTAGGTGTCTATAGTTTCCTTAAATTAATTCAGGAAATACCAGGATGATCCCTCGTTTATTGCCACTGCCAACTTCTTGTCCTATCCTCGTCAAACTGAACCTGTAAGTATGAAAATACCTATATAGACGAATTTATGATTTTTGTTTTTACTCTCTAGTACCATGACGTGTCCCATATCCTTCATATACTTAATGCAAGAAAGAATAAAAATACAGCAACAACAGCTACCACTTTCATACTAAATAAGCGATTGTCTAATCTATGTATTATCTTCATGTTATCTTACTCCATTCGGGTTAGTCTCAAATTGCCTCAGGCCTTACTCAACTGGGTGTTCGGTCTGTAATGGTCTCATTATCGTCTTATCTTCCTTTTCCTTTTTTTCGTATGACTGAGATGATAAAAATCATTCGATTCCTCCTAACATCGTGTCGGAGCTCGTTTTGTCCGGCGTAGTGCAGCAACTAGACGTGATATGTTTTCAAAAAAATGGTTCAAATGGCTCTGAGCACTATGGGACATAACTTCTGAGGTCATCAGTCCCCTAGAACTTAGAACTACTTAAACCTATCTAACCTAAGGACATCACACACATCCATCCCGGAGGCAGGAGTCGAACCTGCGACCGTAGCAGCAGCGCAGTTCCGGACTGAAGCGCCTAGAACCGGTCGGCCAGTCGGCCGGCGTTTAGGGTCCCACCGACGTGGTCTCGAGCCCAGGAGAGGCGCTGCAGGCGATGTCGTTGTGTCAGAAAGGCCACTGGCGTCGGTCGTCTGCTGCCATAGCGCGTTAATGCCACATTTCGCCACACAGTCCTAACAGATTCGTTCGTCGTACGTCCCGTACTGATTTCTGCGCTTATTATGGCAGTGTTGTTTGTCTGTTAACAATGACAACTCGACGCAAACGCCGCTGCTCTCGGTCCTTAAGTCAAGGCCGTCAACCACTGCGTTGTACGGGTTGATAGGTAATGCTTGAAGTTTTGTATTCTCGGCACATTCTTGACACAGTGGATCTCGGTGTACTGGATTCCCTAACGACTTCCGAAATGGAAGCTCTGACTACTATTCCTCGTTCAAAATCTGTTAATTGAGGTAGTGCAGCTATTATCACACTGGAAACATTTTCTCGTGAATCATCTGAGTACACATGACAGCTGCGCCAATGCACTGACCTTTCATATCTTGTGAATTCCGTGCCACCGCCATTTGTAATTGTACAGGGTTATTACAAATGATTGAAGCGATTTCACAGCTCTACAATAACTTTATTATTTGAGATATTTTCACAATGCTTTGCACACACATACAAAAACTCAAAAAGTTTTTTTAGGCATTCACAAATGTGCCCCTTTAGTGATTCGGCAGACATCAAGCCGACAATCAAGTTCCTCCCAGACTCGGCGCAGCATGTCCCCATCAATGAGTTCGAAAGCATCGTTGATGCGAGCTCACAGTTCTGGCACGTTTCTTGGTAGAGGAGGTTTAAACACTGAATCTTTCACATAACCCCAAAGAAAGAAATCGCCTGGGGTTAAGTCGGGAGAGCGTGGAGGCCATGACATGAATTGCTGATCGTGATCTCCACCACGACCGATCCATCGGTTTTCCAATCTCCTGTTTAAGAAATGCCGAACATCATGATGGAAGTGCGGTGAAGCACCATCCTGTTGAAAGATGAAGTCGGCGCTGTCGGTCTCCAGTTGTGGCATGAGCCAATTTATTCGTCGACTTCCGCGGCCTACGCGTGAAACTTGCCCGCACGCGTTCAACCGTTTCTTCGCTCACTGCAGGCCGACCCGTTGATTTCCCCTTACAGAGGCATCCAGAAGCTTTAAACTGTGCATACCATCGCCGAATGGAGTTAGGAGTTGATGGATCTTTATTGAACTTCGTCCTGAAGTGTCGTTGCACTGTTATGACTGACTGATGTGAGTGCATTTCAAGCACGACATACGCTTTCTCGGCTCCTGTCGCCGTTTTGTCTCACTGCGCTCTCGAGCGCTCTGGCGACAGAAACCTGAAGAGCGGCTTCAGCCGAACAAAACTTTATGAGTTTTTCTACATATCTGTAGTGTGTCGTGACCATATGTCAATGAATGGAGCTACAGTGAATTTATGAAATCGCTTCAATCATTTGTAATAACCCTGTACATATCGCTATCTCATGACTTTTGTCACCTCAGACTAGTTCCGTACTACAATGTTATTGTGTCTATATCTAATTTGCAAATTTATCTAGCAAAGAATGTAAGCGGTGCGGTTCAAACTCGTGTACAGACCCTATGACGAATGCTGTTGGCAGGTTCCTGTACAGATACTTTTACATATGGGATTTGTATCGGCACGTTTACATATGGGATTTGTATTGGCACAAGTATGCGCGACACACTCGTATAGAAGCATCTCTGGGAAATGTATCGTGACTTGCACCAGCGCGCCACTTGCAACTCATAAATGTATGACCGTGCATTTACCTCTGGTGATTTGTATCAGAGCGTCCAGTGGTTTTTGGAATTTGCGATGGCTTCCTAAGATTTAACAGTTTTACGTGCTGGTGCTCTTGCCATTTTGGATGAGGAACGGAAAACCCACAAAACGCAACGAATACAACAATGGACTCCACGGAACACTCAAGACCAAATAGGCATTATTAAAAAGAACAAGGCGTCTAGGCGCGAACCATGGTACTGTGTATGCGCAGCTTCTGCGAATTATCGAGTATATTGCGAAAAAGCTATATACACTCACCTAAAAAAGTTTTGCATCACCCCAGTTCTCAGAACTCCTGAAGACAGACGTTGACTGTGGCTATTGTATGAGAGACACAGTCCCTTTGACTGTTCAGAGATGTCACTAAACCCGACCAAAGATGTAAACAACCATGCAACCATGATGAGTAGCGCCTATTTGACGGAAGGGGTCCAACAGCCGATCACTTCCAGTCATTTCACCAGGAAGGAGGTGCACGGCTCGTGTTGTCTGTAGTTCAATCATGCCTAGACAGTCAATACAGCGATTTCATTGCGCCCGCATTGTTACTTTATGCCAGGAAGGGCTCTCAACAAGGGAAGAGTCCAGGCGTCTCGGAGTGACCCAAAGCGGTGTTGTTCGGATATGGAGGAGACACAGAGGGACAGGAACGGTCGATGACATGTTTCGCTCAGGCTGCCCAAGGGTTACTACTGCAGTAGATGACCGCTACCTACGGATTATGGCTCGGAGGAACCCTGACAGCAACACCACCATGTTGAATAATGCTTACGACTCAAACTGTGCGCAGTAGGGTGCATGTTGCGCAACTTCACTCTCGACGTCCATGGCGGGGTCCATCTTTGCAACCACGACACCGTGCAGCGCCCGGTGTTGGCCCCAACAACATGCCGAATGGACTGCTCAGGATTGGCATAACGTTCTCTTCACCGGTGAGTACCGGATGTGCCTTCAACCACACAATCGTCGGAGACGTGTTTGGAGGCAACCCGGTCAGGCTGAACGCCTTAGGCACACTGTCCAGCGAGTGCAGCAAGGTGCAGGTTCCCTGCTGTTTTAGGGTGGCACTATGTGGGGCCCATGTATGCCGCTGGTGGTCATGGAAGGCACCATAACGGCGGTACGATACGTGAATGCCATCCTCCGACCGATAGTGCAACAATATCAGCAGCATATTGGCGAGGCATTCGTCTTCATGAATGACAATTCGCGCCCCCATCGTGCGCATCTGAATGACTTCTTCAGGATAGCGACATCGCTCGACTGGAGTGCCTAGCATGCATGCTCTCCAGACATTAACCCTATCGAACATGCCTGGGATAAATTTAAAAGGGCTGTTTATGGACGACGTGACCCACCAACCACTCTGTGTGATCCACGCAGAATCGCCGTTGAGGAGTGGAACAATCTGGACCAACAATGACTTGATGAACTTGTGGGTAGTATACCACGACGAATACAGGCATGCATCTATGCAAAAGGACGTGATGCTGGGTATTAGAGGTACTGGTGTATGTAGCAATCTGGACGACCACCTCTGAAGGTCTCGCTGTATGGTGGTACAACATGTAATGTGTGGCTTTCATGAGTAATAAAAAGGGCGAAAATGATGTTTATGTTGATCTCTATTCCAGTTTTATGTGCAGATTCCGGACCTCCAGGAACCGAGGTGATCCTAAACTTTTTTTGATGTGTGTACAAAATGTATATGCATCTTTTATACACGGGAAGGTCCGCTTACACGTTGGGTGAACCTTTGCACGAGATGATGTATTGCGACATGTCAAATTGACATGGCGCTCATCCAAGTTCCGATACATGCATCCGAATCTAAACGTACCTAACCACCCACTTGCTGTTTCCGTTTAGCCAGGTGCTTCTGTCGCACCGACATTACGCATTTCTGTTCGCCTGCTTAGCTGCGTGGTAACGTGCTCACTCGCATGCAAGCATGCCCAGGTTCGATTGCTGACCGGGTTGGCGCTTTTCTCCGCTCGGGGACTGGGTGTTTGTGTTGTTCTCATCGTCATTTCATCACTGGCGCGCAAGTCGCCCAATGTGGCGTCGAATGAAATAAGACTTGCACTTGGCAGCCGAACTTCCCCGAATAGGGGCCTCCCACCCAACGATGCCATACTCTCATTTCCTTTTCTACGCATTTCTACAGGATGCGGCAAATAAAAGTAGACCGGACGAGTGGATAGGATTGGACGTGGACGTATGCATGTAACCACACCCCGTGTCTCACAACCACGTGTACGTCCGACACGTGGTCTACACCGGTTCAGAGCGTAGTGCGGGCTGTGCCAGTGTGTGTGGAACAGTGCAAAGAGTACGATGGCACTCACAGTCTAGTAGCGGATGTTCGTTGTGGAAATTTACGTGACAAAAAAGTCGTGAAAACGTTATGGTCAGTAGTTTTCTGAGACGTTTAGTGCTGCCAAAACAAAGAGTGCCATGCAACGCCTAGCACTAAAATGTCGTCAGACAGGATCTGTTTTCAGCAAGTCAAAAATCGTTCCGAAACGTGCCCGGTGCACAAGAAAATGTGGTTATAGCTCACTAGAAAATGCTTCAGAGCCCTACCAACTCAACCCGACACCTGTTGCAAGAGACCGTCGTATCACGTCGATCATGCGTGCTATTACTCCACCGGCCTATAGGACCTATAGTCTGGTCGCGGCCCTAGCTGGCCGTCCAGGTCACCTGATCTGTCAGTGTGTGAGTACTTTCTGTAGGGAGCCATCGAGTCTAAGCTGGGTCGCAACAATCCTCATAGTCTTCAAGAACTGCAGCAGAACATCTCGGAAGAGACTGCAACAATTCCAGCAGTTCAGCTTCGATCCGCCTTCAGCAGCTTGCTGACTAGGGCACTAAAGTGTCAAGAGATGAATGTTATTCACTTTCAACGACTGTTGTAGTCAGGTTATTACTGTATTTCCTTTCCCCTGCTGTGTTTCTTTATACACTGGAACTCTGTTCCCCGGGACACTTTTATTTGATCCGTGTGCCTACAGGCTAAGCGAGAAAGCGCACTCTGAAATCACACACACGATGCTACGATAATTTTTTTTTTTTTTACGCTGAGAACAGGAAAATACAATGTAAATGTACTACTCACAGTTTATAGAGTTTTTTTAAGTTAACTGTCATTGTTGCCACATTCTAAGGACGACTTGTATTCACTACTTATCTTGCCTGATAGATTCAGTTTTGCAATATTTAAGTATAAGTTTCTTTCCTGAGATGCACAGCCCAGAACAAAAGCGCGTCAATCAGTTCCTTTTCTGGAGTTCTCTCGCAACTGCCGCGACGTGGGCGAATGTATGAAGATGGTACCTGTTCTTTCTGACATGTCCGCACGGTGACCATGCAGCTCTCTTACAATGAAATGATAATTAAATCAAGACCCTAAGCTGTCTATAGGCGTTGATATACATCAACGGGGACAGTTGAAAACGTATGCCTCGACCGGGACTCGAACCCGGGATCTCCTGCTTACATGGCAGACGCTCTATCCATCTGAGCCACCGAGGGCACAGAGGATATTACGACTGCAGGGATTTATCCCTTGCACACTCCCCGTGAGACCCACATTCCCAACTTAATGTCCACACACTAAATTCGTAGTGCCCCTGCCCATTACACTCGCGGCGGACAATCTTACCGCGTCCCGTAAGAGTTCGGGCAATGCGTGTGCATCCGCACAGAAGAAGAAGGTCAATGGCCGGTTAGCCTTAACCACATGAAGATGGAATCTGTTCTTTCGGAGAGCACTCGAGAACAGGAATTGATTGTCGCGCTATTGTTGTGAACTGTGCATCTCAGGATGGGTTAATGTAATCTCCACACAAGACAACGAAGCGACTGTTTTGCAGCTCGTGAAATATTATCTTTTAAAATATATTTTCTCTTGCACTGATATTTCACACGAAAGCATGAAGCCCCACGTACTCACGTCTCCCGAAAACCTCCTCGGCGCTGATTATTGTTAACTCCACAATAGGGTACACCTACTGCAAAGTCCATTATTTATCCAGTTAGTTCAAACGGAGGAGATGTGTCCTACATCTCGATATAATATCCTTCAACGTGATAGCGACCACTTGGAAGTGACTTTACTGTTCACGAATCTCAAGCTATTAACACATCCAGTAGCGATCATGCCCAACATTTTTTACTTCTTTAAGTGTAACTTTTACTTGCGAGAGCTGCATTCGCAATTTCAGAGAGAGCATGATGTTACTTTTAGCAGCATACGACGCTATGTCTATAGGCTTACAGGAAGAGATAACTACACCTGTAATTCTCTTATTTTGCAATGTATTGATGTCCTTTGATTTAAGTACTGAATTAAATCGCTATGGTCATGACTCTGAGTAAAGCTCTATATCTAGCCTGTTTGAACGTCTCCATATAGTTCATTACATTTCGTGGCTATCGTCTCCTCATAGACCTGTGAGTGCGAATCGGTGAGGAATTGTCGTCCGTTGTTAGTGGCCCATAATGTTTTTACGAGAGACTGATTCCTACGGTATCGGCTGCTATGCGGTTGCCGCACTTTCAAATACGCGCTCCGCCAGTTACGCTGCCGCGTTTCCTACAGCCGCCATCACATCACGAGGCCGCTGCCACCAACGATGCCAATTAGATGCAAGCATCCCCTCCCTGGACCTCCAGGGACGGGTGCGCTTTAGTTCGAACATCTGTGCACTGAGCCCTTTTTGTGTGTTTGCCAGCTGAAGGACATTTACAGACTGTCATTGTGACCAGTGCTCAACATCGTCTGAAAAGTCATCGTATTGAAGAGTGTCGGATTTATAAATATTTTGTACCTGTATATATTTCTACATTCAAATCTACTGTTAGCGACCGACGCTGCAACTGCAGCAACAAAGTTATATATTATTTTTACTATTTGATATTAGATTTAGAATAAATTAATAACTGAATTTTCTGCTCATGAACGGCATCTGTTCCTGGCATCTGTATCCATTCAAGAATCACATAGCGTACAAAGGAAGAGAGAACAATTTCCACAGCAAGTTTCAATGGCAAAGATGGTTCTCAGATGTCGGTTATACTACTTATTTTGCACACTCGCTCTGTGGCTGTCGTCGTACGCGTCGGATTTACATTTCACTCGGTATACCTGTGGATCCATCGCAACCCCTTCGAGGTAAATCCATTTAGTTTTGAATAAATTGTGAATTTTGCTGTATATCTGTACAGGTCAGAAGAGTTTCTATGTTCATACCTAATGAGCTTCTGTGCCTTACGTGGTACCAGATGAAACATACGTGGGTGAAGTCATCTGCAGTACCTTCGTCACTATAATCGCAGGAGCCCCTCTGTCAGCTTTTTAACAGTCTGTTGTGTTCTATGATGTATCTGCTGTGTACTGGATGATTCAAAGGTAGCTGGACCCACTTTGTGGATGTAATATATGCATCACGATAGGCGTAAACTTTTAAACAAAGTTTTGTCTGAAATTGCTTTGCATCGGAGCTATGCAGTAGGGATCACAAGTTCAGAACAAACAACACAAACTTAATTCTGGTCAGAAAGCAACAGAACGAAGGGACCCGAAATTCAATGCAACTACGTACATTTACCCCAGAACATGTTCAAAATGATGTGCATGTAGACAAAGGCCGTGCCGTGCTCTCGTCTTACCGCTCTCGGAATGTTGAAGCTTCCGTTCATTTCATTTTGCACAGTTGCACAGCCATTTTCATTTCCCTGGTGTAGTTGTGCTACACTCTCAGTTGCAAAACCATATACGAGCTCCTTGTGACGGGCCCAAAGGTAGATGTCCAGAAGGTTAAGACCCAGAGACCTGGAATGCCGAGCAACTGGTCCTGCGCGATCTATCCAGTTATCGGGATAAGCAACATTGAGATACACTACTGTCCATTAGACATGCAACACCAAGAAGAAATGCAGATGATAACCGGGTATTCATTGGACAAATATATTATACTAGTACTGACATGTGATTACATTTTCGTGAAATTTGGGTGCATACAGCCTGAGAAAGCAGTACCCAGAACAACCACCTCTGGCCTTGATACGCCTGGGCATTGAGTGAAACAGAGCACGGATGGCGTGTACAGGTACAGCTGCCCATGCAGCTTCAACACGATACCACAGTTCATCAAGAGTAGTGATTGGCGTATTGTGACGAGCCAGTTGCTTGGCCACCATTGACCAGACTTTTCAATTGGTGAGAGATCTGGAGAATGTGCTGGCCAGAGCAGCAGTCGAACATTTTCTGTATCCACAAAGGCCCGTACAGCATTATCCTGCTGAAATGTAGGGTTTCGCAGGGATCGAATGAAGGGTCGTAACACATCTGAAATGTAACGTCAACTGTTCAAAGTGCAGTCAGTGCGAACAAGAGGTGACCGAGACGTGTAACCAGTGGCATCCCATACTATCACGCCGGGTGATACGCCAGTATCGCGACGACGAATACACGCTTCCAATGTGCGTTCACAGCGATGTCGCCAAACACGGATGGGACCATCATGATGCTGTAAACAGAACCTGGATTCATCCGAAAAAATAACGTTTTGCCATTCGTGCACCCAGGTTCGTCGTCGAGTACACCATCGCAGGCGCTCCTGTCTGTGATGCAGCGTCAAGGATAACCGCAGCCATGGTCTCCCAGCTGATAGTCCATGCAGCTGCAAATGTCGTCGAACTGTTCGTGCAGATGGTTGTTGTCTTGAAAACGTCCCCATCTGTTGACTCAGGGATCGAGACGTGGCTGCACAATCAGTTGCAGCCAAGCGGATAAGATGCCTGTCATCTCGACTGCTAGTCATACGAGGCCGTTGGGATCCAGCACGGCGTTCCGTATTACCCTCCTGAACCCACCGATGCCATATTATGCTAACAGTCATTGGATCTCGACAAACGCGAGCAGCAATGTCGCGATACGATAAACCGCAACCGCGATAGGCTACAATCCGACCTGTATCAAAGTCGGAAACGTGATGGTACGCATTTCTCCTCCTTACACGAGGCATCACAACAACGTTTCACCAGGCAACGCCGGTGAACTGCTGTTTGTGTATGAGAAATCGGTTGGAAACTTTCCTGATGTCAGCACGTTGTAGGCGTCGCCACCGGCGCCAACCTTGTGTGAATGCTCTGAAAAGCTAATCATTTGCATATCACAGCATCGTCTTCCTGCCGGTTAAATTTCGCGTCTGGAGCACGTCATCTTCGTGGTGTAGCAATTTTAATGGCCTGTAGTGTACTTTCTTGCCTTCCGGCTGAAATGTGCAGGGGCGCCATCGTGCTTCGTGTAGCGAGTGGGACATTACGAAGCAGACCACCCAATTAATGTTCCAAAACTGCCGATACACAATAGCAGTCGAGCGCTGTGTAATAACGTGCGGTCCCAGCAGCTGACTGTTCAGTATACCAAGCAAAATGTTCACTGCCAAACGATGTTGATATCCTCGTACGCGCGGTTTCTAATAAGCCCACACGTGCATATTCTGAGCTTTCACGATACCTGCACAGGTAAAGAGGCTCTCATTCGTAAAGAATACCCGGCGACCGAACAGTGGTTCAGCTGCATAGCGCTCGAGTAACTACTGCCAGATATTCTGACGTCTAGGGTAGTTTACAGATGACAGCTCCTGTACCTTCTGCAGGCGAAATGAATGGAATTGCTGTATCCGAAGCAAGCGCCATACATTTATTGAGGAACCCCTACAGTGGCTCTTACATGGCGGTAATTATGGTCGGATCTTCATCTACCATTACCAGGACATCAACACCCTCTCCATCCAGATGAGGCCGGCCTCGCGAATGCCATAATCCGTCGAACGCCTGTGCACAGCAGTGTAAGTCTGGTGGTTTCCTACTCTTCTGTTTGGAAGGAATGCAGGAAGTATGATTGGGTTTAACGTCCCGTCTTCTTGCTGCTCGTGCATTGCCTTTTGATGCGCCGTAAAGGAGATGCATATCAGCATGTTGACCGTTTCAGTAGGCCATCGTAACGAACACAACGACTGGAGTCTTGAACTACCGACAGAATGAATGTACCTACAGTACAGTACAGTACAATACAGTACCCCAGTACTACAACAGCGCCATAGAGTACAACGGACCACACCAAAGTCAAATAACGAACTGATTTCCTGCCAGAATCGACGTAACATTGTGGAGGGGTCTACAAAGCAACACCAGTCGATATGGAGCCAAACATGTCACGCCAAAAACCTGTACTGACACATGATGTAATGCCTACCACAAAGGACATTATGCGTCATAACGTGCAAATAACGCAATTTCAGAAAAAGCTTTATTTAATATTTTACTCTTATTTTGATGCATACACTGAAGCCGAAACATTATGACCACTGCCCACCGCGACGTTGGATACCGCCTGGTCGCATTGCGAACACGTGACGCGGTAACTAAAGTATCTAAGCGTAGCAGATACGAATGGGGAATCACCCTACCGAAGATATGAGCTGCAAATAGGGAGATCCGTTGAAATAAACCTCTTTGACAAAGGGCACATTATTATTACGCAGAGCATGTGAACGAGTATCTCGAAAACGGTGAAGCTGGTCGAATGTTCACGTGCTACTGTCGTGAGCATCTACGGAAAGAGGTAGGGCAGTGAAACTATCACTCGGCGGTAAATGGTTGGACGTCCACGACTCTCACAGAACGTGGTGTTCGGAGGCTTCTCTGCTCTGTAATGTAGGATAGATGGCGACTGGTAGCATCTCTGCCAAAAGGGTACAATGTTGCTGCACGCCCAAGTGTTTCGGAGCACACCCTTCATCGTACATTGTTGAACATGGAGCTGCGCAGCAGACAACACCTACGTGTTCACATGTTGACCCAACGACAACGTCAGTAGCGATTGCAGTGGCCGGAGGACCATTGGGATTCGACCGTCGATCAATGGAAACGTGCCCGCTCTACGGGTGAAACACATTTTTGCTACACTTGATCGACGGTGGCCTCCACAAACGCCGACATAGAGGTGAACGGCGGCTCGAAACGTGCAGCGCGACACGGACGCAGACTGGTGGGAGCAGTATTATGCTATGGGAGACATTCTCCTGCACTTGCATGGGACCTGTGGTAGTAATCGAAGACAAGCTGACAGCTGCAAACTACCTGCATTACTTCATGCTTGACGCCTTCTCCGACGGCGATATCGTCTTTCACCAGTGTAATTCTCCTCGTCTCGGAGCGAAAACCGTGATACAGTGGTCTGGGGAGCTTTACAGTGTACTAACGTTGTTGTCTCGGCGACCAAATTCGCCTTATGTAAATCCTATGGAACCCATATGGGTCGTTATCGGACGCCATCACCGCGTACGCTAATTAGCGGCCCGTTATTTATGAGAATTAGATAATTGATGCGTAGACTTCCAGTGACCGACAAGTCCAAAAACCTATCAATTAATTGTGAGATGCCTGATAGGCAGAATAAATGATGTATTTCGTTCCAAAGACGAACAAACAGTTTAGTAAGCAAGTGGTCATAATGTTTTGGTTCATTAGTGTACATTAAACTCAAGAAATGTGTCAAGTTACTTTTGAATCGCCTTGTATATCACAGATATTTTTGGAAACGGTATTCTGCTACGAAAGTGACAGCGAACCGTATACGCAGAATAGCGTAGGGCAAGGGCATCTGGAACGCCTGCAAACAGTTGGTTTGATGCAGCGCACCTGTTAGCGCACTCGTGCAAATGGGCCAATCAACAACACACGACTTTACACGTGACTGACCAGAACAGTAATTCGATGACACATTCGCTGTTTCCCAGAAAAACACTGGATAACACCGATTTGTGTACAGGCTGCCGGTGGCCTCCTTTCATTCTATCAGATTTAGCTGACTAATCACCATTGTAAAAACGCTGCTTGTAAGCTCTTAGGAGTATTTTCATTCATCTGTTGTATCGAGTATGACGTAAGTTTTCCCGTAGTCTGAGCAGTGTATTCGGAGCTGCACTCGACGCTTTGCGGCAGCGTTTCTGTCGTAGAAATCCAAGGTCGAGGATCGAGTTCAACCTGAAACGAACTGATATGATGAGGTTTAGATATTCCATTACTGCTGGTTAGTATGTGCCCATTCAAAAGTTGAAAAAAAAACTTATTTTTTCTTCAGGGAGAAATTTGTTTCTGGGCCGTAGATGACATTATTTCAGGAAATAACGCTTTCAACAACTACCCTTTGTCCCTTTATTTATGTAGTCACAAGTCGTGATTTCAAGATCCAAGTGCCGTTCTCATGTCCTTGTACTTGCTGAAGCCAGGAACAAGCTGTCTTCGTACTTTCCGGCGCACACATCTCGCAGCCACTACTTCCTCTAGACTCTTCCGTGCATGATGGCTACAACGACATGTATAAATGTTGCTCTTATGTGTATTCGAATCTCTTGAAATCCAGCAATGAACTTCCTTGTTCGTCCGCCGCTCGTGGTCTCGCGGTAGCGTTCTCGCTTCCCGAGCACGGGGTCCCGGGTTCGATTCCCGGCGGGGTCAGGGATTTTCACCTGCCTCGAGATGACTGGGTGTTTGTGTTGTCCTCATCATTTCATCATCATCTAGGAAAGTGGCGAAATTGGACTGAGCAAAAATTGGGAAATTGTACGGGCGCTGATAACCAAGCAGTTGAGCGCCCCACAAAACCAAACATCATCATCAACTTCCTTGTTCCATTTTCCTTTCATTCGCATTCCAGAATTAGGTGTTCCATTTGTTTTCCTGAAATATTTATGGCAAATTTCAGGATGGTTCCTTTAAAAGGATTGCGTATGTCCTTTCCCATCATTTTCCAATCAGAGCTTCTTCTCCGTCTGTAGAAGACTTTCTTTCAATCTTCATTCATGTTCTGGAGTAGTGAGGTTCATATCCTCGTCTGGCCGTGCTGATTTAAGTGTCCCTTGGTTTCTCTAAAGCACTTCAGGTAAATATAGGAATCGTTCTTTGAACAAGCAAGTCTCCTGATTTACCACTTCCTTGCCCACCAGAGACAGTAGACCCTGTCTAATAACGTAGTCGACGATGGAATGTTTAAATCTGACATTAATTCCTTTTGTGTCCTCACCGTCTATGGAACACTAGTCCCGACAAAAATTCCAGACATAAGTAAAGGCTAGATTGACGACAGGTGAAGTATACAGTGACGCAGCTTACCAATACCAATAACTTCGAATCTTTTCTGTGGTGGTAAGTTTCTTATGTAACAGACTTGGAGCGTATCATAATAAATAGGTTTTCCGTAATTTCCGTAAATCACTCCGGCCGAATGCCGGAATGGTTCCTTTGAAAAGGGCATGACCGATTTCCTTCTCCATCGTTACGTAATACGAGCTTGTGCTTGTGCTCTGTTGGCGACGGCACGCTAAAATCTTATATTCTATTCTTCCTTCATAATCAATTTGGAAAAAGATAATTGTAGATGTCTTTCATTGTTAACGGTCTCGAGAAAAGACTTCAGATTGAAACGGAATACTTGTCGGTAATGAAGCGGTAGAGTACTAAAGAAATGTAATGTCTGCATTTTGCACTAGCGTTTCGTTGAAAGCGTTATCGGCGCAGAAACAGGTGTTTGCTGGCCGACATCAGAGAGATATGGGGGGCGCTAAAGTGCGCTTAATCACCGGGGGTGGTGGCGCCCTGCCAGACGCGAAATGGCCTTCGGTAATACGCACTTCATTTCTCGCTTCGTCCATCATCATTCAACTTTATCTCGGTCTCATAAATCACGCCGCACGAAACTGGGGATCATCTCCTCACAGGCAACTCACAAATTTTCTTTCCACCACCTTCTGATCTCTGGCCACCACAGTGTGTTTCTGTATTCCAGTATGTCGACGGGATGTAACGACAAAGACCGGTTTATATAAGAATATTTACAGGTCTCGTGTAACAAACGACTTTATAGATGTTATTCGCGAACAATTGTTTTATGCTAAATCCCTTCATTCCACTTGCATTATGAGGTAGTTGTAACGTCCATGGAAAAATTTGTTTCGTTTAGTTTGGTTTCTACGATGTGATATTAGTTTTGGTATTCAACCCATATGATATTGCAGATAATTTTAAACCAAGGGCAATCACAGCTAAAATACTTATACGTAATTTACGAAACTTTCAAGCAGTAAAATCCATATGTTAAAATGGGTAAAACCGATGAACATACAGCTACAAAAGTGATAAAACTGGCATACGTTGAGGTAAAAACGTAGGCTTGTTATTATTAAGGTTGGTTTATCTAATCTTTGAGTGAATAAGCCGTATGTTTTAACTCGACGTAAGTCAGTTTTATCACTTTAGTAACGATTCCTGCCGTTACAACATACGCCAAAAGGTGGCCACACAAGTTTTAATTTTCACAATTTCTGGGGATGTTACTCGTCAGTCCTATGCTACAATAGCTACATGTAACAGCAATGTAGGTAAATCCACAACACGCCAGTATATGTTCAAAATCAATATTCGAAACTTGACCCTTATAGAGGCTCATAATGCAACTACCTTACGTTTCACAATAAGCAAATTGGCACTTCGGTAAATCAATGTCCAATTGCATATGTTTTTAAGTTAGTTATTCCCCACATAATTTATTCCGACTATGTAATTACTTATTAGCTATCATAATACCATTGGTAATTGTTATACAGAGATGCACCAAAAGATGCAACTAAAATGTTACGAAACCGGTAGTACGAGTCTACAAGGACTTCAATAAATATAGCTACAGTGGATGAACGAGCATTCGTCTAGATCTATGTTCATCAATTTTACCCACTTTAACATCTGCTTGAAAGTTCTCTAAACCATATGATTTTATACGCATAATTCCGTGTGATGAAATCAGAACTAACGTCATATTTTATTAAAAAGTTTTATTGAATTAAAAAACACTGAGAAGGTACATTTAGCTGTTTGTGAACTGGCGGCGAAATTACTGAAGTATTATGAAAGGTATTGCGACCATTTTGTCAGTAGTCCAAAGTTGCTTCTGAAATGTAAATAGAATTTTGTTCAAATGGTTCAAATGGCTCTGAGCACTATGGGACTCAACTGCTGTGGTCATAAGTCCCCTAGAACTTAGAACTACTTAAACCTAACTGACCTAAGGACATCACACACATCCATGCCCGAGGCAGGATTCGAACCTGCGACCGTAGCGGTCGTCCGGTTCCAGACTGTAGCGCCTTTAACCGCTCGGCCACTCCGGCCGGCCAAGTGTGGTGTCTGGCGGTGACACCACAGGATGTGTTGGGGATCGCAGCACGTCTACAAGCGTACATGACCCACCAGTGTGAGCGGACATTATCTTGCTGTAATGTAAGCCCAGGATGACTTGTCATAAAATTCAACAAAATGGGGCGTAGAATTCGTCGATGTACCACTGTGCTGTAAGACTGTCGCGGATGACAACCAAAAGGATCCCGCCATGAAAAGGAGTGGTACTACAGATCATCACTCGTGGCTGTCTGGCCATATGGCCGGCGACAGTCTGTGACTGCAGACAAGTATTTGCTGGTCATCGGGGCTCAGTCCGAAGCGGAAGTCGTCACTGAAGACAATTCTACTGCAGTCAATGAGATTCCAAGCCGAAGACGTGTCTGGCGACGCCCCAGACATAGGTGGGATACCAACCTGATTGTCGCTCACCATACAGCCTGACGGTCAGCAAAATGTTCAAATGTGTGTGAATTCCTGAGGGACCAAACTGCTGAGGTCATCGGTCCCTAGACTTACACACTACTTAAACTAACTCATGCTGAGAACAACAAACACACACCCATGCTCGAGGGAGGACTGGAACCTCCGGCGGGAGGGGCCGCGCGACGATCACGAGTAATGACCAGGGGGGCAATTTGGTTTCGTAGCCAGACCGCTTTGGTTGTCATTCTCGGCAGCTTTACAGCGCAGCGGTACGTCGACGATATTCTACACCACGTTATGTTGCTCTTCATGACAGGCAATCTTGGGCTTACATTTCAGCACGATAATGCCCAGCTGAAAATCGCGAGAGTTTCTACTGCTTGTCTTCGTGCTTACCAAACCCTACCTCGTCCTGCAAAGTCGCCGGATCTATCCGCACCGGAGAAAGTTTGGAGCATTATGGGCAGAGCCCCGGGATTTTGATGATCCAGCGCGCCACTTTGACAGAATTGGGAACGATATCCCGCAGGAGGACATCCAACAATTTTAACAATAAGTGCTAAGGCGAATAACTAACTGCTTGCACAAGGGCCAGAGGTGGATCAACGCATTATTGACTTTCTCAATTTGCGAAGCTGTTTCTGTTGAATAAATCATCCAGTTTTTTTTCGGAAAATTTAGTCAGTTGTTTGTCTGTCTGCCCTTCTATAGCTTGTGTACGCGATACTACCACTAAATCGCTATCTCATGACACTTGTCACCTCAGTGTATCTAGAGATAACACACAAAGCACTGTGACTAATTGTGCTAATGCGACATTGTGGGAACAGTGTCGTGCTGATCAACGTGTCATTGTTAGACGATCAGAGCACCACTTGCAGAAGTATGGAAGGCAACCTTATTACTATCTCCGACTCTCTCTGTCTCGGGGATAAGCCGGCCGCGGTGGTCTAGCGGTTCTGGCGCTGCAGTCCGGAACCGCAGGACTGCTACGGTCGCAGGTTCGAATCCTGCCTCGGGCATGGATGTGTGTGATGTCCTTAGGTTAGTTAGGTTTAAGTAGTTCTAAGTTCTAGGGGACTTATGACCTAAGATGTTGAGTCCCATAGTGCTCAGAGCCATTTTTGTCTCGGGGATAAACAAGACAGGTTTGCCATACGGGCTAAAACCTCAGTTAGCTCTGTCAAGTAATACACGTAGACATTTAATCAAATGACAACAATAAGTAATCATCAATGAAATGCTTTGTGTTTACGCTGATAATTAATTAGCTCATGTCACGAATTTTTTAGCTCGGACGTTGTTAGACAGGTAGGACTACAACACGACAAGTGATGGCAGTTACGGATGTCAGCGAAGAAGTTTGTAAGGAAGATGTGAGAGTGGCGGATATAAATACGGGCTGGGGTCTAGGCGGTGCGACGATGCCAGCGGTTCGCATCTGACAGCAGAGGGAACGGGATGGGGCGGGCAGTCTATTTCAGGCTGCGCCAGTGACAGCCCTCCAGCTGTCTCCTCCCAAAAACTCACGTGCCAACCCCACATGTACCGTTCCTTTCTATTGCCACCTTCTTCTGAGTTAAATGCGATGTACCAACCAGACGGTGGCATAAGCCGATCTTACGTTACATGCATTCTCCCTCCCTTTAACGTAACATGTACGTAAACTGCCTCACCATTTCCAAGGCGCAGTCATTTATTGCGTCGTAAGTTTTGTTAAAATTACTACTGGTATGTGCAAGGAACATACGATGTAAGTAGGCTGTTTAGGGTTTATGTTGGTAACACCATGTAGCGCTTTATATGAAAATCACTGACTGTGCTGTGTGAAGTCTGTGGCTGGTTGGCATTGTTGGAATAGTCGCTATTGTAGTGTTGGGCAGTTGGATGTGAACAGCGCGTAGCGTTGCGCAGTTGGAGGTGAGCCGCCAGCAGTGGTGGATGTGGGGAGAGAGATGGCAGAATTTTGAGAGCAGACGATCTGGACGTGTGTCCATCAGAAAGAGTAAATTTGTAATACTGTATATCATGAACTGATATATATGTGATGACTTTTGAATATTATTAAGGTAAATAAATTGTTTGTTCTCTATCAAAATATTTCATTTGTTAACTATGCCTATCAGTAGTTAGGGCCTTCGGTAGTTAGAAACTTTTATTTAGCTGGCAGTATTGGCACTCGCTGTATTACAGTAGTTCTAGTAACGAAGATTTTTGTGAGGTAAGTGATTCGTGAAAGGTATAGGTTATTGTTAGTCAGGGCCATTCTTTTGTAGGGACTATTGAAAGTCAGATTGCGTTGCGCTAAAAATATTGTGTGTCAGTTTAGTGTTGATCGGAATAAGTAAAGAGAGAAATGTGTGAGTACGTTCAGTTCTGCTCAGCTGTTCGAAAATCAAATAACGTAAGAGGTTTATAAGCACAGTAATTCATTAATTTATCTAAGGGGATGTTTCAATGACGGCAATGGGAAACGTTTGGGCCTAACAGGGACAGACTAGGCCAAAATTCTCTTTTCTCCTTGTTGTCACCTTTGACACCAGTGAACTTTGTTCTACGCTTTCCTGTGAGCATAATACATCTTCGAAAGGCGGTTCAAGAAGGTCTGTAAAATACCTGCCACGGATATCATAATTTGTGCACTGGGTCCAAAACATTTTCTAGGCATCAGTTCATGCAGATGTGGCTGTGGTTAAAAGTCCGAAGGAGCCATATCTGTTCATTGAACAAATTTTTCTTCAGATTCCACCTTTTTACTATTGCAGTAGTATCTTTTTTGGGCAGCTGCATTGTCCTGTTAATATACACCGTGCGATCAAAAGTATCCGGAGCCGGGTTGGTGGGCGTTTATGACGGCTTGTGCTCTGAAAGTGACACCTTGAGTGAGGTGTCTGAATGTCCATGGAGGAATGGTAGCCCGTTATTCTTCAAAAATTAAAACCAGCGAATTAGCGATGTTGGACGCTGGGGTCTGGAGTGCTAACACATCCCAAAGGTGTTCTTCCTGGCTCAGGTCGGGACTCTGGGGAGGCGAGTTTATTGGAGGAATGTTATTGCCCATAAACCATTGCCTCACAGATGCTGTTTTATGACAGGATGTATATTCGTGCTAATAGACAATCGTCGTTTCACAAGTGTCATCTGTATGCGCCGTAACTGTTCGTTGCACATTTTTGACATACTTTTCGCATCTTCGGAAATGCCATTTACGACTGTGTTACGATGATTTGAAAAATGGGTCTCGGCCCGAAACTAATCATCGAGTGAATAAAAAGTAAAATTTGCCAGTTTTGGCTGGTTATTCTGATTCTGGAAAAGTCTTGAACACTTCGTTTAGAGATATTCCTCCAAGGCGATATGTGAAACAATAACGTTGTCACACTATGGTCGTACGTCCACTACTCAACACTGCCTGCTCACAGGAGACTGGTCGAATGCAAATCTGTTGTTTGAACTTGTTAATTCAAGCTACCACCGAAGTTACTGCGCTGAGGTCGCCTAGACGCCAGGAATAAAATCGGTCTCGGAACTTTTGGACGGGCGGTCTACGCAGATTCAGAATCACGAGACTTGCCTCGCTGCGAAGAATGCCACCTGGATGTAAGTCTGACGAGATTGAGTAAACCCAGACTGGTTGAGATATCCTAATTTTCCATGCTGTGTAAAAGCAGAGAACAAAAAGTTCTTTTTTTTTGTATGAAAATCAGAGTGGGTTTAGGCCTCTTAGAGGTTGTCAGGACCAGATGTTTAGCTTACGGCTAATAATGGAGAAGCGTTATGAGTGGAACAGAGAATTGTATCTATGCTTTATAGATCTAGAAAAGGCATATGACCGGGTTCCTAGGAGGAAGTTATTGTCTGTTCTACAAGATTATGGAATAGGAGGCAAACTTTTACAAGCAATTAAAGGTCTTTACATGGATAGTCAAAAAAAAAAAAATGGTTCAAATGGCTCTGAGCACTATTGGACTTAACATCTATGGTCATCAGTCCCCTAGAACTTAGAACTACTTAAACCTAACAAACCTAAGGACAGCACACAACACACAGTCATCATGAGGCAGAGAAAATCCCTGTCCCCGCCGGGAATCGAACCCGGGAACCCGGGCGTGGGAAGCGAGAACGCTACCGCACGACCACGAGCTGCGGACCATGGATAGTCAGGCAGCAGTTAGAGTTGCGGTAAATTGAGTTCATGGTTCAGTGTAGTTTCAGGGGTAAGACAAGGCTGCAACCTGTCTCCACTGTTGTTCATATTATTTATGGATCATATGTTGAAAACAATAGACTGGCTGGGTGAGATTAAGATATGGGAACACAAAATAAGCAGTCTTGCATATGCGGATGACTTAGTTGTGATGGCAGATTCGATTGAAAGTTTGCAAAGTAATATTTCAGAGCTAGATCAGAAATGTAAGGACTATGGTATGAAGATTAGCATCTCCAAAACGAAGGTAATGTCAGTGGGAAAGAAATGTAAACGTATTGAGTGCCAAATAGGAGAAACAAAGTTAGAACAGGTGGACGGTTTCAAGTACTTAGGATGCATATTCTCACAGGATGGCAACATAGTGAAAGAACGGGAAGCGAGGTGTAGCAAAGCTAATGCAGTGAGCGCTCAGCTACGATCTACTCTCTTCTGCAAGAAGGAAGTCAGTACCAAAACTAAGCTATCTGTGCACCGTTCAATCTTTCGACCAACTTTGTTGTATGGGAGCGAAACCTGGGTGGATTCAGGTTACCTTATCAACAAGGTTGAGGTTACGGATATGAAAGTAGCTAGGATGATTGCAGGTACTAGTAGATGGGAACAACGGCAGGAGGGTGTCCACAATGAGGAAATCAAAGAAAAACTGGGAATGAACTCTATAGATGCAGCAGTCAGGGCGAACAGGCTGAGATGGTGGGGTCATGTTACACGCATGGGAGAAGCAGGGTTACCCAAGAGATTCATGGGTTCAGCAGTAGAGGGTAGGAGGAGTCGGGGCAGACCAAGGAGAAAGTACATGGATTCGGTTAAGAATGATTTTGAAGTAATAGGTTTAACATCAGAAGAGTTCGCAATGTTAGCACTGAATAGGGGATCATGGAGGAATTTAATAAGGGGGCTATGCTCCAGACTGAACGCTGAAAGGCATAATCAGTCTTAAATGATGATGATTTTGTATTCAATCATCAACTTTTCAATAACTAAAACCCGCAGTCATAACATACATCACAAGAAGCGGCTGTAATGCCTTAGAAATCTCATTCACTCAACGAACTGGATACGAGAACCTCCCAGTGCGGTTGGTTAATTAATTTCTGGAATGCTAATTATGCTGGGAACCACGCGTCTCTGGTTTCTGTTTATTAATGCAAGAGCAGTTAATTAGCTCTAAACGAGAATTTCAGAAGCATGTGAACTATCAAATACACGATATGGCTTCAGTTCCGGATTTTAGTACTACAGCTCATCACCGCAGATTACAATGCTTTTAGGCAAACTGTGGCTTCTTGAGCTTCTCAAGAGAAATCTTAGACAGTTTTACTGTAAGACCAATGTTCTACGTGTAACGAGTCCCTATTCTTTCAAATATTTTATTGCAATTGTTATTTCGACCATAAAAAAATATTGCGCAACCAACAAACCAACAGAAAAGTTTGCTAATGGATTCGAGATGTGATCAAAAAGTAACTGGTTTTTTTTTTCTTAAAGACTCTTTATTTATTCATCTACATCAACTTTGTCGCCTTCAAAGTAATCCCCCTCAGATATAACACGTAGCAGCGCTTTCTTAATTGTTGGAAGCACTTCTGAAATTCACTTTTCGTCAGCAGCGGAATTGCTGAAGGAGCTGAACACCATAACGAAAAGTGTTTTTATATCATCAGTGGTGGCAAAATGACAACCTTTAATAGTTCTCTTCAGTCACAGGGGGAAATGTCCGGCGAACACGGTGGCTGAGGCAAAATAACGGTTTTGTTTTTTGCCAAAAAGTCAGGAACAAATATTGAGGTGTGAGCTGAAGCATTATTGTGATGCAAGTTCCACGAGTGGCTTTGTCACAATTCTAGTCTGTTTCTTTGGATTGCTTCACGCAAACGGTGCGTAGCTGCCAGGTACTATTCTTTACTGACCATGCGACCGTAAGAGACGAACTCAAAACTATCCCACTGCAATCGAAGAAAACAGCGAGAAGACCCTTTACATGTGATCGAACTTGTCGATTTTTTTTTTCAGGCAGTTTCCATTGGGACAATTGGGCCTTGATTTTGACGTCATACCCGTATACCCATGTTTCGTCACGTGTTATAACATTCTTTAGAAATTCTGAATAGTTGTCGGGTTCATTTAGCAGTCGTCGTCTTTGGTCAAAATTCAAAAAATTCGGAAAAAACTTTGCTGCTGCACGTTTCACACAAAAATTGCTTGGCATGAGGCAAAGGATATGCTGACATTATCAGCGACCTCTCTCATGGTGATTCGACGATTTTCCATAACCATTTTCTTTTCTGCTTCCACATTTCCGTCAGTAATTGATGTGTCAGAGCACCCAGGTCGGTCTTCGTCGTCCTGTCTTCTCGACCCTCTTTGAAACGTTTATACCACTCGTAAACTCTTGTCGTACTCAGATTCGCCAAAAGCCAAAGTCAACATTTCGGATGCGGTAATGCACTTTATTCAGTTTCAAGCAAATTTCATGTAACTTCTTTGATACATCTTTTTCGTAAGTAAAAATTCGCCAAACCTGTCAACCACAAACTACGCTACTGGCCATTAAAATTGCTACACCACGAAGATTGGTTCAAATGGCTCCGAGCACTATGGGACTAAACATCTTAGGTCATAAGTCCGCTAGAACTTAGAACTACTTAAACCTAACTAACCTAAGGACATCACACACACCCATGCCCGAGGCAGGATTCGAACCTGCGACCGTAGCAGCCTCGCGGTTCCGGACTGCAGCGCCAGAACCGCACGGCCACCGCGGCCGGCCTACACCACGAAGATGACGTGCTACAGACGCGAAATTTAACCGACAGGAAGAAGATGCTGTGATATGCAAATGATTAGCTTTTCAGAGCATTCACACAACGTTGGCGCCGGTGGCGACACCTATAACGTACTGACATCAGGAAAGTTTCCAACCGATTTCTCATACACAAACAGCAGTTGACCGGCGTTGCCTGGTGAAACGTTATTGTGATGCCTCGTGTAAGGAGGAGAAATGCGTACCATCACGTTTCCGACTTTGATAAAGGTCGGATTGTAGCCTATCGCGATTGCGGTTTACCGTATCGCGACATTGCTGCTCGCGTTGGTCGAGATCCAATGACTGTTAGCAGAATATGGAATGGGTGGGTTCAGGACGGTAATACGGAACGCCGTGCTGGATCCCAACGACCTCGCATCACTACCAGTCGAGATGACAGGCATCGTATCCGCATGGCAGTAACGGACCGTGCAGCCACGTCTCGATCGCTGAGTCAACAGATGGGGACGTTTGCAAGACAACAACCATCTGCACGAACAGTTTGACGACGTTTGCAGCAGCATGGACTATCAGCTCGGAGACCATGGCTGCGGTTACCCTTGACGCTGCCTCACAGACAGGAGCGCCTGCCATGGTGTACTCAACGACGAACCTGGTTGCACTACTGGCAAAACGTCATCTTTTCGGATGAATCCAGGTTCTGTTTACACCATCATGATGGTCGCATCCGTGTTTGGCGACATCGCGGTGAACTTAAATTGGAAGCGTGTGTTCATCATCGCCATACTGGCGTATCACCTGGTGTGATGGTATGGGGTGCCATTGGTTACACGTCTCGGTCACCCCTTGTTCGCATTGACGGCACTTTGAACAGTGGACGTTACATTTCAGATGTGTTACGACCCGTGGCTCTACCCTTCATTCCATCCCTGCGAAACCCTACATTTCAGCAGGATAATGCACGACCGCATGTTGCAGGTCCTGTATGGGCCTTTCTGGATACAGAAAATGTAGGACTGCTGTCCTGGCCAGCACATTCTCCAGACCTCTCACCAATTGCAAACGTCTGGTCAATGGCGTCCGAGCAACTGTCTCGTCACAATACGCCAGTCACCACTCTTGATGAACTGTGGTATCGTGTTGAAGTTGCATGGAAAGCTGTACCTGTACACACCATCCAAGCTGTGTTTGACTCAATGCCCAGGCGTATCAAGGCCGTTATTATGGCCAGAGGTGGTTGTTCTGGGTACTTATTTCTCAGGATCTATGCACTCAAATTGCGTGAAAATGTAATCACATGTCAGTTCTAGTATAATAAATGGTTCAAATGGCTCTGAGCACGATGGGACTTAACTTCTGAGGTCATCAGTCCCCTAGAACTTAGAA
The DNA here is from genome assembly GCF_023864275.1 of Schistocerca cancellata. Classification (NCBI taxonomy): domain Eukaryota; kingdom Metazoa; phylum Arthropoda; class Insecta; order Orthoptera; family Acrididae; genus Schistocerca; species Schistocerca cancellata. Next base: position 129,941,925 of record NC_064629.1, read on the forward strand.
CTACATAAAACTAACCAACCTAAGGACATCACACACATCCATGCCCATGCCAGACTGTAGCGCCTAGAACCGTTCGGCCACCCCGGCCGGCCTCTAGTCCAATGAATACCCCTTTATCATCTGCATTTTTTGTTGGTGTATTAATTTTAATGGACAGTAGTGTACATACATACATATATATACGTACATCGATTTTTATAAAATGTATGAATTCTTCCACTGCACAGTATATTCACAATAACCAAAATTTTGTTATTTGATATCCCTCCTGATCTTACAATTTTAATGACCAGCAGTGTACGATCGAAAAATTACCATTTCTTTGTCGTCTTGTTTCACAACGCAGGTGTTTTTTTTATTGGAAACGTAGTCCCATTGGGGCGCACAGTTCCGACCTATCAGAAAGATCAATCTATCTGGTGTAATCTAAATGAAGCCGCCTATGTGAGTTAGACGGATACGATTTTCAGAGTCGAGTGTGGGAGCTATTAAATATGACGCAAGTTATGCTACGTTTACTGAATACCTTCAGAACCACTATCTTACTCCAAGGACATAAAATTAGAAGTGGAAATCCATGGAATATCCAAGAAATCAAAACTGGCGATAAACCAGGATGAAGTTTACATACGAGAAATATCTAAATAGAATTATGCGGTCAAACTAACTTCGGAAATGCCCCACTATTTTCCCTTCACCACGTAAATGTGGCAGCACATACAGTTATCTGCGTCTATGAAGTAGATTTGATTTAATGAGATCTTCTTTCCGCCACTATTTAGATGTCCAACTGTTTTGTCCTGCACTTACTGAATATACATTTTAATTGCAGAGATAAAAATCAGCAACCCACTAATAATTGGTTAATGTATGATGAGAAAATGTGTTTCCTCGGAGACGGATTTCCTATGGCTAAACTAACACTATTTAGGCTGACAAAATAATTAACAAAAAAATTACACTAGGAAGCAGCCATCGCATGAAATACTCAGCATATTGCTGCTTTCTTACTGATAATATGGTAGGATATTGCGTGTACGTATCAGCATTGCAATGAGATTCTATTAAGACCATGCTTTTTACAGAAATACGCAAAAACATAGGTCCATATACAGAGGAGCATATACGTTGAGGTATTCATACATACGAAAATAGTAATTGTATGTATTACTAGTAATCAAAAACCAACCTTGAGCGTTATTTATGTCCATTGAGTAAAAAATCTGTCAGCTTCACGAACAAATTTAATTTCAATGGCGTGCAACGTATGTGTCAACTCGTACTACGTTTAGCCGGCCCGAGTTGTCACAACTAATAAACTAAGGCGGTTTGGTACGAGCAGACAATGAATGCAAACTTCAAAAGCTCGTTCTTATCGAGGCGTTCACTGATAGAAGTTGTTATCGTTCTAGTGCATTTCTAGTAGTCTCCTTGAACGTTTTGGGCGATTTTGTTAACCTTCTTTGCCGATAACTTTTTCAAGAGAATTCAGTGACTGGGCGAGGTCACTCAGTGCTTAAGACGCTAGAATGGTATTCGAAAGAAGCAGGGAGCAAATCCCACTTGGCTTTCACCTTTAAATTATCTACGGTTTCTTTGAATCGAAATAGGCAAGTTCTACGATGGCTTTTTTGAAAATAATACAGCCGATTTCCTTTCGTAGCTTTCTCGAAATGGTGCAAATGGCTCTGAGCACTATGCGACTTAACTTCTGAGGTCATCAGTCACCTAGAACTTAGAACTAATTAAACCTAACTAACCTAAGGACATCACACACATCCATGCCCGAGGCAGGATTCGAACCTGCGACCGGAGCGGTCGCTCAGCTCCAGACTGTAGCGCCTAGAACCGCACGGCCACTCAGGCAGCTTTCTTGAATTCGAGCTTGTGCTGCATCTCTAATGACTGCGTTACCAGTGGGACATTAAAACTTTGTCTCTTCCCCTCCTTCTTCCCTCGCGAATTCAGTGCTGCACGTGACAGAACCAATGTCTTATTGGGAAGTTACCACTGTCCATCAACGAGAAAATATATACACGAATCACCTGCAAAATTATTACAAATATTAAGCCCGCGCATTTTTTCAGATACCCTGCGTACAGATTGGTTTGCTGGTCGGTTGGTTGATTGGGGCAGGGTACCAAACAGCGAGGTCATCGTCCCCATCGGATTAAGGAAAGATGGGTAAGGAGGTCGGACGTGCCATTTCGATGCCCCACGTATGGAAATTACGTAAAACCACCTAAGTACACTTCCTACAAAATGGGTGAATCACCCATAAGACACGGTCGTATGTCTATGTAACTTCGTACACGTACACATTATCAGCGGATGTGTAAATAACTAGAATTGCAATTCTGTGTGACAGGTAGAACTAACACCTGAGTGAATTATTGTGTTCGTGTATGGCGTTGTCACCAGGCCCGGTAGGGTACATAAGGGGCCTGAACAGTGTCAGAGCTGTACCATAGTCGTCTGAGACAGCGTTACCATCGTCATCTTATCGTGCAATATTTGTGGGTCAGTCAGATATGACAGTGGTTCAAAGTTGGGCTGCATGGGATCGTAAGGGCAAGCATACACGTCGTCGAGGTTCCGGTCAAGAAGGACTGGCTGCTACAAGGGAAGATCGCTGCACTTGGCATCGAACACATCAGAACCCTTTCACATCTGCGCCTGCTATCCGAACACAAGTAATGGAATCCCTGCAGTATTCTGTGTCACCTCGAAAACTAGCAGCAGCCAGACAGGGGAATTGCCATACCACGCATAGGCTGCTATTAACGCTACAGAACATCCGGCAGCGTTTGGAGTGCTGGTGTGACCGTGAAGGATGGACTTCCGTCAAATGGTGTCGCATTGTGTTCAGCAATGAAACGTCGGCGAGTATGGTGGCCACCTGGGGGTAGGTCGCATCGTTCTAATGTTTTGGAGAGGCACATCGGTGTTACTCCTGACGTTATGGTGTGGGGAGCTGTAGGGTATGACGTCAGGTCACTGCTCATAGTGACTGAGGGAACTCTGGCGTCATATCGGTACGTCACGGACATCCTGCGTCCTCACGTGTTACCTCAAATGTGACAGTATCGTAGTGGCATTTTTCAACAGGGCAGTGCTCGTCCACATATGGCACATGTCTGTGAACTGTCTGCGGGACGTTCAGGTATTCAAATGTTCAGATATGTATGAAATCTTATGGGACTTTACTGCTAAGGTCATCAGTCTCTAAGCTTACACACTACTTAACCTAAATTATCCTAAGGGCAAAGACACACACCCATGTCCGAGGGAGGACTCGAACCTCCGCCGGGACCAGCCGCACAGTCCATGACTGCAGCGCCTAAGACCGCTCGGCTAATCACGCGCGGTGTTGAGGTATTCCTATGGCTGAAACGACCAGCACGGGCGTCAACTCTGTCCCAGTGGGGGTATCGATAATATCACGGACCAATTACAACAGCTGTGGGTCCGCTTGTTCAGGAAAGGATAAAACGGCTGTATAACACCCTCCCCAACCGAATTAGCGCACAAATCAAGGCCAGGGGGCCGAAGGCCTCGGCGCAGTGCTTACACCGGCTCCCGTCAGATCACCGAAGTTAAGCGGTGTTGAGCTTGGCAAGCACTTAGGTGGGTCATTGTCCGGACCTACCGAATCCTGTTGGCAAGCGGGATGTATTCAGCCTTTCTGAGGCCAATTGATGAGCTATTTGGCTGAGAAGTAGGGACACCAGCCACGGAAACTGACAACGCACGTGAGAGCGGTGTGCTGACAATATGCCCCACCGTATCCGCATCCGGTGACGCCTACGGGCTGAGAATGACACGACGGGCCGGTCGGTTCCCTTCGAGCCCTGTTCGAACGGTGTTCGTTTTTCTTTTTATCCTAGCCAGCTGAGGTAAAACGTCACACTGATAAGGTGGCCAGTCCGGAACCGCGGGACTGCTACGGTCGCAGGTTCGAATCCTGCCTCGGGCATGGATGTGTGTGATGTCCCTAGGTTAGTTAGGTTTAAGTAGTTCTAAGTTCTAGGGGACTGATGACCACAGAAGTTGTCCCATAGTGCTCCGAGCCATTTGAACCATTTTTTGATAAGGTGGCTTATAGTGCCAAGATCTTTGGAAATCTGGATCGATAGTGTAATCACTGAAATACATCACATACCCTCTCAACCCACGAAGCTACATTTCGTTTCGTCCTCCCCTTCTAGGTGCTTCACTCAGGCAGTGTAATCTGAAGGTCCGCTTGTCTGAGAATGCACCCTAGCGGGACGGTGAAATATTGTGTAAGACAAAAACGTCAAAAACATTCCAATAAAAAGAAAATTCGTACTCTTGCTCAGAGCTTGTTTATGTGGTAACAATGGCAAATACACTGAAGCGCCAAAGAAACTGATATAGGCAATTCCTGTAGTAGTTGGAGTTACAGCTGCACATTTTTTAGACTGAAGTCAGCTGATAGGTATAACTGCCTAAAGGAAGGTACTTTAACCAAGGAATCACCTTCAGATGGCGTCATGTTTCCAAGTAGAGAAGGAATTAGCATATTTCATCAAACTATAAGAGGTATTAGAGATAAAGTTAGTGAACTGCTTATACAGGGTGTTACAAAAAGGTACGGCCAAACTTTCAGGAAACATTCCTCACACACAAAGAAAGAAAATATGTTATGTGGACGTGTGTCCGGAAACGCTTACTTTCCATGTTAGAGCTCATTTTATTACTTCTCTTCAAATCACATTAATCATGGAATGGAGACACACAGCAACAGAACGTACCAGCGTGACTTCAAACACTTTGTTACAGGAAATGTTCAAAATGTCCTCCGTTAGCGAGGATACATGCATCCACCCTCCGTCGCACGGAATCCCTGATGCGCTGATGCAGCCCTGGAGATTAGCGTATTGTATAACAGTCGTCCACAATACGAGCACGAAGAGTCTCTAAATTTGGCACCGGGGTTGCGTAGACAAGAGCTTTCAAATGCCCCCATAAATGAAAGTCAAGAGGGTTGAGGTCGGAAGAGCGTGGAGGCCATGGTATTGGTCCGCCTCTACCAATGCATCGGTCACCGAATCTGTTGTTGAGAAGCGTATGAACACTTGAACTGAAATGTGCAGGAGCTCCATCGCGCATGAACCACATGTTGTGTCGTACTTGTAAAGGCACATGTTCTAGCAGCACAGGTAGAGTATCCCGTATGAAATCATGATAAAGTGATCCATTGAGCGTAGGTGGACGAAACTAAAATGAGCTCTAACATGGAAATTAAGCGTTTCCGGACACATGTTCACATAACACTTTTCTTTATTTGTGTGTGAGGAATGTTTCATGAAAGTTTGGCCGTACCTTTTTGTAACACCCTGTAGATGTGTACTCTGAAGTTATTGGTACATCGGAGCACCACTTAAATAATTTGACAATTCAGAGGCTTCCTTTACCAGGATATAGATTAGCTGGCTGTTTTTCAAGGAGTTCATTGCGGGGTGGCGGAGTGGCCATGTACGTGGAAAACAATATTCCATTTGAGTCCATAGTCGTATCACGGCACTGCACTGAAAAGATATTTGAATATTTAATGAAATTAAACTTCTAATTTCTGTTGTTTATAGGTTCCCTAACTCTGACTTCAGAACATTTCTGCTCAAGCTAGAAGGGGTTCTCGATTCAGTTTATAGGAAGTTCCAGAAATTAGTTATGTGTGGTGACTTCAGTATTAATTTTGTGCATGATTATGCAAGAAAAATGATGTTGGTAGATCTAAATTCATATGATCTGGTGCAGATTGTGTTTTTTCCAACTAGGGTGCAAGGGAACTGTAGCACAACCAAAGAGCTTCTGTGAAGTTTGGAAGGTAGGAGACGAGGTACTGGCAGAATTGAAGCTGTGAGGACGGGTCGTGAGTTGTGCTTGGGTAGCTCAGATGGTAGAGCACTTTCCCGCGAAAGGCAAAGGACCCGAGTTCGAGTCTCGGTCTGGCACACAGTTTTAATCTGCCAGGAAGTTTCATACCAGCGCTTACTCCGCAGCAGATTGAAAATTTCATTATGATAGTGGATGCTGTTTCCATCCAGGAAATGACATTAACTGCCTTGTGACGTGTATATCAGACACAAAAAATGTCTTCGATCACAGTAGACGTTATCTCTGCTTCGAACTCGAACACGTCAGTTCACACAAGATTTGACGTGTCTCTGTGATATCTTATCGCCATATTAGGGGACATTGTAGATTACCTCACTAAAACAGTTTCATCTATTACTTTATACACTGAAGCGCCAAAGAAACTGGTACACGCATGCGTATTCAAATACAGAGATATGTAAACAGGCAGAATACAGCGCTGCGGTCGGTCACGCCTATACATGACGACAAGTGTCTGGCGCAGTCGTTAGATCGGTTACTGCAGCTACATTGGCAGGTTATCAAGATTTAAGTGAGTATGAACATGGTGTTACAGCCGCCGCACAAGCGATGGGACACAGCATCTTCGAGGTCGCGATGAAGTAGGGACTTCCTCGTACGACCATTTCACGAGTGTACCTTCAATATCAGGAATCCGGTAAAACATCAAATCTCCGACATCGCTACAGCCGGTAAAAGATCCTGAAACAGCGGGACCAACGACTACTGAAGAGAATCGTTCTTCAAATTGCTGCAGATTTCAAAGCTGGGCCATCAACAAGAGTCAGCGTGCGAACCATTCAACGAAACATCGATATGGGCTTTCGGAGCCAAAGGCACACTCGTGCGTCCTTGATGACTGCACGACACAAAGCTTTACGCCGCGCCTGGGCTCGTCAACACCGACATTGTACTGTTGATGACTGGAAACATGCTGCCTAGTCGGACGAGTCTCATTTCAAATTCTAACGAGTGGATTGAAGTGCACGGGTATGGACACAACCTCATGAATTCATGGACCCTACATGTCATCAGGGGACTGTTCAAGCTGGTGGAGGCTCTGTAAGGATGTGGGGCATGTGCAGTTCTAATGATATGAGACCCCTGATACGTCTAGATAGGACTCTGACAGGTGACACGTACGTAAGCGTCCTGTCTGATCACCTGCTTCCATTCATGTCCATTGTCCATTCTTACGGACTTGGGAAATTCCAGGTCATTGCGATACCCCATACGTTCAGAATTGCTACAGAGTGGCTCCAGGAACACTATTCTGAGTTTGAACACTTCCGCTGGCCACCAGGCCCCCAAGTCATGGACATTATTGAGCATATGTGGGATACCTTGCAACGTGTTGCTCAGAAGAGATCTCCACCCCCTTCGTACTCTTACGGATTTATGGACAGCCCTGCATGATTCATGGTGTCCATTCCCTGCAGCACTACTTCAGACATTAGTCGAGTCCATGCCACGTCGTGTTGCGGCACTTCTGCGTGCTCGCGGAGGCTCCATACGATATTAAACACGTGTACCAGTTTCTTTGGCTCTTCAGTGTAGTATGCTATTTTAATTTTGTCGTTCTTCTCTCAGATAACTGGTAAAATTTAGTCCCTCGCTCGCTAGGTATTTTCATTAGTAAAAGTCAATATATTTCAACATTCACGACATTCTCTGTTTCATGGTATTACATTTTAGATCTGGTAAAATAATTACCCAGTTTACTTTTCCGGAATAAACCATGATTAGGAACTATAGATTTTTGCAAGCGTAGAACGATAAATCACTAGCGCAAATTGACGTGTATGTTTTATATGATATTGCAATCCCTAGAATTTTTTAGAACCTTGCTAATTAATTTAATAATATCTGTGGAAATTATGCTCGGTTCGCCGCGTGTCAACACTGTTTTGACTAAATAAATCAGATCTCTCTTTGTGCTGTTCTCGTGTCAGGAACTCTGAAATATCCGTGTTTCATGAAATTCGTCCAGCGTTGGTATCGGTGTACAGTCCAGTTGATGAGGAGACGTTAGATGTTTAGGTTTCTGCTTTTTTGTAGGTAACTGACGAGGTGAGCTGGAAAATGACAATCGAAATGTTCTTGAAGAAAAGTAAAAAGAGAGAAACGTTTTATGTTTTTTCGCTACTGATACTATTCGCAACTTTCAGTGTACTCTAAAGAAAACGCTATATAGACAAACTTCCATTCACTTTTGGCACGGCGATATAACGGAAATAAGTTATGAACGTTGCTTCTAGAGTAACTATGTAATTTTTACGATTACTTAAACCGACTTATACAACATCGCAGAGAGGTAAATTTCAGTTTTATGATTTTCATAAAATTCTTGTATGATGGATACCAAGAAATAGCACAAAGAGTATAATTTTCACCCATCGATGTCTAGATCATTAGATTTGGGCAAGTAAATCACCCATGTCGCTTTTTAACTAATCAAAAAATCATTCGGCAGTCCTAAATCTGTACCACAGTCGTTTCCAATAAGAATCCACCGTGTCAACCACTGCACATCTGTGTGCGATGATTAACGGCCGGCCGATGTGGCCGTGCAGTTTAGACGCTTCAGTCTGGAACCGCGTGACCGCTACGGTCGCAGGTTCGAATCCTGCCTCGGGCATGGATGTGTGTGACGTCCTTAGGTTTAATTAGTTCTAAGTTCTAGGTGACTCATGACCTCAGAAGTTAAGTCGCGTAGTGCTCAGAACTATTTGAACCATTTTTTTTGATGATTAACGGAGACTGTGTTGACGATTTCCTAACAGATAGGACGTGTCATGCCAGCTTTAGTATTTCAGAGTGGCGTTCCTGTCACGGAAAGTGCACGTCGCGACTTCAAACATCGGAAGTAAGGGAGCAGGAAGAGAAGTATTTAACACGACGAGATCATTAGAGATGTAGCACAGCTCGTATTATGGAAGGATGGAGCAGGAAATCGGCCGTGACCTTTCATCTTAGCATTTGTATTAAGCGACTTACGGGAACCACGCAAAACCTGATTCTGAATGATCGGACGCGGATTTGAATCGCTACTTTCCAAAATCAAAGTCCAATGTGTCACTGTGCCAATTTGCTAAGTCTCATAGAATGACCGTGGTTTTTAAATCTGCTGCAACTATGTGTTCGTGTTTGTCCGTACCAAGACAGAAATAATAATGTGAATGTGTATGGATACGTACATAATGAGTGTGTGTGTGTGTGTGTGTGTGTGTGTGTGTGTGTGTGTGTGTCAGTGGGTGGGTGAGAGACAGAGAGATAGAGAAAGAGAGAAAGAAAGAGAGAGAAAGAGAGAGGAGGGGGAGGAAGAGAGAGTAAGACAGACAGAGAGAAATAGAATATTTGGAAATTTGCGCTAAGGTCTTATGGGACCAAACTGCTGAGGTCATAGGTCCCTAAGCTTACACACTATTTAATCTAACTTAAACTAACTTACGCTAAGGACGACACACACACACCCATGCCCGAGGGAGGACTCGAACCTCCGACGGGGGGAGATGCGCGGACCGTGACAAGAGGCCTTAGACCGCACGGCTAGGGAAATAGAGAAAAGAGAGAGAGAGAGAGTGATCGCAAAAAGTAAATAAACGAACGGATGAATGGTTTCATAACTGACAGCAATTTAGAAAAGAAAAAAATAATAGAAAAATAGATGACTAAAGGTGTGCCTCGGAGAAGCGTGATGGGGCCTCATAAGTTGACGGAGTACCATACTTAATGATTTACAAGATGAGTTATTAGTAATCGCTATCCTCTCACAGGTGATGCACTTGCCTACAACGGTTGAGGGTAATGCTTCGATTCTTTCTTATGAAACCGAGGAACTGCATTTTGTATAGGAAAGAGGGTTTTTCTAGACTGCTTGTGTAAAATTAAACATCTACGGAGCAAGTAATTTAGAGATACAGCTTACATTCAAATATCTACTTAAAAAACTTCAAGAAATTTCTTTATATTAGGTAACTGTAAATATTCCGCTGATTTTTATGCACCACTCGAGTAGAAATTGTGAATATAAAACTACACTGATTTCGACACATGCGGAGGCGTACAGTCAGATACTCTTCATATGTACCCACAGTGGCTGTTACTCGAAGAATTATTAATAACAGCTGCAATAGAAGATACCGTTCTCTGTGCGCTTCGACATTGACTTGGAGAACACAGGAGCAGGTTATTGTATGGTGTCTTTAACAAGCTGTAATAGTTTTTAAAAATGTATGTGAATGCACCATCTTTCAATTCTAGTCATTTCACACTGGAATTTAAAGATTTCTCTGTACCAAGCATTTTCAGTACACTATGTTTTCAGTGATTTCCCTATTTTACCTGATAAATAGTTGGCTTTGTCCTTGGACAAAGCCACGGATTCTTCCTTAGACTTTGTCCCCCCTGACCCAGTATTCCATTTGCAATCACTACTTTCTCGACGGAGCCTGCATAATTATTTCTGTAACTCTCATAAAAACACTCGTCGCCATCATGTCATCTATATATATTAACATTTACTGGTACAAATATTTTATTTGTTGCAATTGCCGCAAGAAATCTTCATCTACATTGCCATCAGTGAATTTACTGCCATTACATGACCGTTGTTAGCGTGAAATTATTTGTGTCTGATGGCAGTTGTCTTCAAAGAGAACCTGAACTGTAAATAGTCAAAGACTCCCCTGACACACACTCTCCATTAATTTATAGTTAATATTACCCGTCATATTATGGATGCCGGCCGAAGTGGCCGTGTGGTTAAAGGCGCTGCAGCCTGGAACCGCAAGACCGCTACGGTCGCAGGTTCGAATCCTGCCTCGGGCATGGATGTTTGTGATGTCACTAGGTTAGTTAGGTTTAACTAGTTCTAAGTTCTAGGGGACTAATGACCTCAGCAGTTGAGTCCCATAGTGCTCAGAACCATTTGAACCATATTATGGATGGCGTTCTGATAGAGGGGACAGGTGCATTTTTTCATTAAGAAAGTGAAAACCAAAATACATATCGAATGGAAACGCTGTAATAGTAAGAGTTTCTTTGACAAAAGTGACTTACTGTGTTGAGGACAATTTGAGACTATGCATTTGTAATAATATCTCCATGCTGTTACAGCAGCAGTGATACACTAATTCAAACACTGCATTTTCTTACATGCTTCCTCTTCTGTCGATGCGCTTCTAAATTACTTACAGCTAAGGAATACATTGCTATTAAACTTAGATTTATATTAAATAAAGCGAGGAGAGATTCGTACCTCAAATGCTTATTCATTGTGGTTTTCAGATCAAATCAGTGACTAGTATTGAAGGCTGTGGCAGGCAGTATAGGTAATTTGAGTTGTGGGTCCTTTACAGCAGCGTTTGCGCTGACCCTCCTTAACGCTTCTGTGTGCGCGAAGGGCTCAGACACAGAAGCCATCCCCAGCAGAAGCTTGTTATGCAACGCTCGAGACGGCTGGCAAGCCGTTTTGCGTTGTTAAACCTTAGACGCCGATCCTTTACATAAACAAAGAGCTACAAACTTTTCTTTTCAGATACTTGAAAGAAGTGAAATAAAGCTGCTGCAGCTGGACACTTGTCTACATTCGAAGTAGGTGCATTGCCGGAAGCAAAACACGAATTCACGCGCCAGCGCGATGGCTACACTCCTTGTGCGAAACTGACTCGTCAGTACATTGAGGTCTGCCTCGTGATGACTGGGTGTTGTGTGATGTCTTTAGGTTAGTTAGGTTTAAGTAGTTCTAAGTTCTAGGGGACTGATGACCATAGATGTTAAGTCCCATAGTGCTCAGAGCCAGTACATTGAGGTTATTTCAGTGCTCGGATTTCTAGAGTACGTAACTAGAATACTGTTATTTAATAACAAAGACACTACTGAAAGATATTCGGTACACGATTATTATCCGCAGAACACGATTTCATAGTTGTAACTTCAGTCAAATCTAATGTCCTAGAAGCCTTTTAAGGTGACTCTTACGACCCCAGTAAACTTCGGAAGAATGTAAGATACATGGTATAGGAGCAAGCTAGTAAAATTCTTGAAAGTTCTTGATCATAAATAATAAGACAAGAATGCTGATTCATGAAATATTGACAGACGTTCGTTCGTAAGTTGAAATGTAGGAAAACAAGGAAGAGAGAAAATAACATCCCTAAAAGAAAGAAATTATACTGTCTCATCTTCAGTAATAATGTGTTGTTTCTGTTCGTACTCCAGACACTGACAACGAGTACAGTGAAGAGCCAACAAACTATGACCATTGCCCTCCGCGAGATTGAAGGCCGCCCGTTGGATTGAAACCGTAAGGAAAGTATAAACAGTGTTAAAAAAAGTATCCCATATTTTCAGAGGTGGTAGTGTGGTACAAAACAAGGAAAAATATTTTATAAACTTGGACTCAATACGGTATGTAGAGAAATATGATCATCATTAAGCATGAAGATATTTTTTAAACTGAGAATATGTTAAGTATGACAAACGAAATGGAATTTTTTTCTGTGAGTTCATCGAAGAAATTAAACTAGAAATGATAGTAAACTTGATCACAGTTTCCAATTCCACGAGCAAACCAATGCCACAAGTGCGTAAAAAAATGTGTTGGTGGGGAATGAGATACGAGAAACAAAGAATTACTAGGATAAACAGTGGTGGAGGTAATACGTGTGACCGAACAGATTCTCAAAAGATGGAAACTGCTTGATAATCGCAGCCCAGATATAACTGAAACTATAAAACAATAGGAGCAGTTGCGAATTATTGATCATATTTTCATAACAATAAAGCGTAGTGGGTACGTTTCAAGAAATTAAAAATCTGTTATTGGCGCGTAGCTAAGTTATAAAAGCACGTTAAGTGTCTTATTTAAAGGTTACCGATTTTTTTCTTTTCTTCTTTTTCTTCGTCGAGTACGATTTATCTTCACTAGTTAAGCGTTTCACTCATGGAAACTAAGAAACAAAGCAGAATTTTATGGTCATTTACTGGTTCTTAACTTACAGTCAATTTAAATTGTTGTTCTGAGACCTGGTGTTATAAGTGTAATTTACAGGCGTCTGAACCGACGGCGGAATAATACATGCATAATGAGTAATTTAACAAAAGACTTTAAGAGCAGCGCTGAACGTAGTACCTTCTGGTCTTGAAAGGATAGCACTAGGAATCGCACAATACACTGTGGTGCCTCCGGTTTCGGTGGCCCATAGGGTAAGCCACGAAAAGTCTCATCTCGGGCATGGCTGTTTGTTTTAAAGATAGGTTACTATGCGTGTCCGATATAAATATAGAACGTAAAATATGAAATAAGAAAATTAATTGATAGAAGTTACTCTTTTTGTGGTGAGTGTCATCAAAGTGAAGAATTATGATGTCAAGGGTTTCAGTTGCGAGGATACCACGAGAGAGAAAGAGAGAGAGAGAGAGAGAGAGAGAGAGAGAGAGAGAGTCTGAGCTTAAAATAAGCGAGGACTCGACGTGAATTGTAGGACGGTGGAGAAGATTGCTTCGACACTGATAGGGGTTGTCTTGATGGTAGACGACGTAAATGCTGTTTTAATTTCCGGTCCATAAAGATTCTCCTTGCTCTACAATATTTCTCCTCATTAAGGGAGGATGCTGCGTCTATATTAGGAAGAATTTTGAAACTTCTAACGTTAATGTAGCTGCTCAATTGTGAAAAATGTGTAAACTACCTGACTGTATTTTTGGTAACTATTTTGAAAGCTTGAAACGTCCTGCTGGAACTGGTGAGAAAGTTCAGATTTATCTATTTTTGGTTTCGTATTTCTTTAAATTTTCACATGAGCAGAAGCGGCTTTCGATCGGTAATGTGGGATATGATAGAAGAATCGCTGTCAAGTAGTTTATCTACATCGAAGCAAAGCAGATCAAAGTGCTTCAGTACTTAACAATACTAGCCGTGCTGCTACTAGGTAGCAAGAAGATTGCGAGCGATATTTTAACGTGGTTAGAAACGAGCGTTGAAATGGCCTTGTTTCCGAATCTTGCTGAAAGTCTTATAACTTACTCCGATCTTGGGCTTTGTAGTCGCATATATCACGAGGCCCTATTCTGTGGAATGCAGAAGTTCTCAGAACGGAGCTTTATATTTTCTCTATCGACTGCTGACATGAAAGTGCCGTCGAGCATGCAATAACTTGCTGGATAGTTGCTGTGCCGAGCCAAAGGTTCGAGGTCTCTGCGGCGGACTTCCATTCCGGAAAGTAATGACCACTGGATTCCAGCACCCTATTGTTCAGATTCACGCAGTCCACAGTGGAGCCTCTAGGGATTTCTGCGGCTGCCGGGGCTAATTTACCTAATGTTGCTTCTCTAGTACAGAAATTATTCCTTGATCACTGTAATACACTCCGTCGCTTGGAAGCAGAGACTAAAATTTTGAAGTGCTGAACCAGTTTGCTGAAGTATAAGAATATACAGAGTCGGGGCTCGTAAATCTCGTAATCACTTTGAGATAATACAGACAAAACTGCTAAATCATAAACCAGTACTGTTGAGATTGTTTCCAGCGATCACCGAAATATATGAAAGAAAGAACGAAAGATTATAATTCACAAGTATGTTTTCAAAATGTCTTTTTCATAATCCATGAACGAAAGTGCTTAAGAAGTCGCATAGTTTCGAGTAGGTTTACGACGTTGAATAATTTTTACCATGAGCGGTAGAGTATAGTAGTAACTTGAATGTGTTACAGTGGCTTCGTTCGTTTAGAAAATACACTCCTGGAAATTGAAATAAGAACACCGTGAATTCATTGTCTCAGGAAGGGGAAACTTTATTGACACATTCCTGGGGTCAGATACATCACATGATCACACTGACAGAACCACAGGCACATAGACACAGGCAACAGAGCATGCACAATGTCGGCACTAGTACAGTGTATATCCACCTTTCGCAGCAATGCAGGCTGCTATTCTCCCATGGAGACGATCGTAGAGATGCTGGATGTAGTCCTGTGGAACGGCTTGCCATGCCATTTCCACCTGGCGCCTCAGTTGGACCAGCGTTCGTGCTGGACGTGCAGACCGCGTGAGACGACGCTTCATCCAGTCCCAAACATGCTCAATGGGGGACAGATCCGGAGATCTTGCTGGCCAGGGTAGTTGACTTACACCTTCTAGAGCACGTTGGGTGGCACGGGATACATGCGGACGTGCATTGTCCTGTTGGAACAGCAAGTTCCCTTGCCGGTCTAGGAATGGTACAACGATGGGTTCAATGACGGTTTGGATGTACCGTGCACTATTCAGTGTCCCCTCGACGATCACCAGTGGTGTACGGCCAGTGTAGGAGATCGCTCCCCACACCATGATGCCGGGTGTTGGCCCTGTGTGCCTCGGTCGTCTGCAGTCCTGATTGTGGCGCTCACCTGCACGGCGCCAAACACGCATACGACCATCATTGGCACCAAGGCAGAAGCGACTCTCATCGCTGAAGACGTCACGTCTCCATTCTTCCCTCCATTCACGCCTGTCGCGACACCACTGGAGGCGGGCTGCACGATGTTAGGGCGTGAGCGGAAGACGGCCTAACGGTGTGCGGGACCGTAGCCCAGCTTCATGGAGACGGTTGCGAATGGTCCTCGCCGATACCCCAGGAGCAACAGTGTCCCTAATTTGCTGGGAAGTGGCGGTGCGGTCCCCTACGGCACTGCGTAGGATCCTACGGTCTTGGCGTGCATCCGTGCGTCGCTGCGGTCCGGTCCCAGGTCGACGGGCACGTGCACCTTCCGCCGACCACTGGCGACAACATCGATGTACTGTGGAGACCTCACGCCCCACGTGTTGAGCAATTCGGCGGTACGTCCACCCGGCCTCCCGCATGCCCACTATACGCCCTCGCTCAAAGTCCGTCAACTGCACATACGGTTCACGTCTACGCTGTCGCGGCATGCTACCAGTGTTAAAGACTGCGATGGAGCTCCGTATGCCACGGCAAACTGGCTGACACTGACGGCGGCGGTGCACAAATGCTGCGCAGCTAGCGCCATTCGACGGCCAACACCGCGGTTCCTGGTTTGTCCGCTGTGCCGTGCGTGTGATCATTGCTTGTACAGCCCTCTCGCAGTGTCCGGAGCAAGTATGGTGGGTCTGACACACCGGTGTCAATGTGTTCTTTTTTCCATTTCCAGGAGTGTATAAGTCGTAGTTTGCCTTAGAAATCCCTCTGGGTGGTATCACCGATTTTGTGGAATGTACCGATGGCATTAGACGTAGTCACTACTACTAACACCAATAAAAGAGCGCAGCTGGTGTATGAACAAACTGGAGATTCTCTTTGGGAGACTTTTTAAAAATCCAAATGACTGTTCATTTTTACAAACAAATTTGATTACTAGCTTTATTGCAATAATATGTCTTGTTATTCTTTATTACTAGCTTTATTTCAATAATATCTCTTGTTATTCTTTAGTGTAATAAGGTATTTGCTTTTAGGTGTAAACTGACTAGAAAAAATGATGGAATTTATGTAATGTCAATTTTTCTTAGACATTGAGGAGTATGCAACCCGATTTAGATAAAAAGACAAGGGTTTAATAAATACAACAATAAATAAATAAAACAATGTTCTCAGTCGATACATTCTGACTACCTAACACGAGGAGAGTCGAAACGTACAGTTCTTCGTCACTTTCCAATCAATACACACAGACGCACAAACAAAAGTGCGTCCGCCCGTGCGTGCGTTTGTGTTTGTCTACATCTACGTGATTACTCTGCTATTCACAGTAAAGTGCCTGGCAGAGGTTTCAAAGAACCACCTTCAAGCTGTCCCTCTACCGTTCCACTAACGAAAGGCATGCGGGAAAAACGAGCGCTTAAATTTTTCTGTGCGAGCCCTGATTTCTCTTATTTTATCGTGATGATCATTTCTCCGTATGTAGGTGGGTACCAACATGCGGATCCCACACCGCACAGCAATACTCCAGAACAGGGCGGACAAGCGTTGTGTAAGCAGTCTCTTTAGTAGACCTGTTGCACCTTATAAGTGTTCTGCCAATGAATCGCAGTCCTTGGTTTGCTCTACCCACAATATTATCTATGTGATCGTTCCAATTTAGGTTATTTGTAATTGTAATCCCTAAGTATTTAGCTGAATTTACAGCCTTCAGATTTGTGTGACTTACCGCGTAACCGAAATTTAGCTGATTTCTTTTAGTACTCATGTGAATAACTTCACACTTTTCCTTATTCAGGGTCAATTTCCACTTATCACACCATACAAATACCTTATCTAAATAGTTTTGCAAGTCGTTCTGATCATCTGATGACTTTACAAGACGGTAAATAACACCATCATCTGCAAACAATCTAAGACGGCTACTCAGATTGTCTCCTATGTTGTTAATATACTGTAGATCAGGAACAATAGAGGGCCTATAACACTTCCTTGGGGAACGCCGGATATTGCTTCTGTTTTACTCGAAGGCTTTCCGTCTATTGCTACGAACTTTGACCTTTCTAACAGGAAATCACGACTCCAGTCCCACAACTGAGGCGACACTCCGTAGGCACGCAGTTTGGTTAGAAGACGCTTGTGAGAAACGGTGTCGAAAGCCTTCTGGAAATCTAAAGATATGGAATCAATTTGACATCCCCTGTCGATAACAATTATTACTTCACGAGTACAAGGAGCTAGTTGTGTGCTTGCTTTGAGAGAGGGACAGGGGGAGAGATTATTTTCTAGTTTTCAATACAGACAGTAATACACGAGCAATCTTTCGAAACACCGCCACAAGTATACATTGTTACCCGTGTTAAATAAATCCCTCTGGAAAGGCCAGAAGTGTCTGACATTATAATAAATACAGGGTGTTACAAAAAGGTACGGCCAAACTTTCAGGAAACATTCCTCACACACAAATAAAGAAAAGATGTTATGTGGATGTGTGTCCGGAAACGCTTAATTTCCGTGTTAGAGCTCATTTTAGTTTCGTCAGTATGTACTGTACTTCCTCGATTCACCGCCAGTTGGCCCAATTGAAGGAAGGTAATGTTGACTTCGGTGCTTGTGTTGACATGCGACTCATTGCTCTACAGTACTAGCATCAAGCACATTAGTACGCAGCATCAACAGGTTAGTGTTCATCACGAACGTGGTTTTGCAGTCAGTGCAGTGTTCACAAATGCGGAGTTGGCAGATGCCCATTTGATGTATGGATTAGCACGGGGCAATAGCCGTGGCGCGGTACGTTTGTATCGAGACAGATTTCCAGAACGAAGGTGTCCTGACAGGAAGACGTTCTAAGCAATTGATCGGCGTCTTAGGGAGCACGGAACATTCCAGCCTATGACTCGCGACTGGGGAAGACCTAGAACGACGAGGACACCTGCAATGTACGAGGCAATTCTTCGTGCAGTTGGCGATAACCCTAATGTCAGCGTCAGAGAAGTTGCTGCTGTACAAGGTAACGTTGACCACGTCACTGTATGGAGAGTGCTACGGGAGAATCAGGTGCAGGCACTATCAGCAGCTGATTGGTCTCCCCGTGTACACTTCTGCTAATGGTTCATCCAACAATGTGTCAATCCTCATTTCAGTGCAAATGTTCTCTTTACGGATGAGGCTTCATTCCAACGTGATCAAATTGTAAATTTTCACAATCAACATGTGTGGGCTGACGAGAATCCGTACGCAATTGTGCAATCACGTCATCAACACAGATTTTCTGTGAACGTTTGGGCAGGCATTGTTGGTGATGTCTTGATTGGGCTCCATGTTCTTCCACCTACGCTCAATGGAGCACGTTATCATGATTTCATACGGGATACTCTACCTGTGCTGCTAGAACATGTGCCTTTACAAGTACGACACATGTGGTTCATGCACGATGGAGCTCCTGCACATTTCAGTCGAAGTGTTCGTACGCTTCTCAACAACAGATTCGGTGACCGATTGGATTGGTAGAGGCGGACCAATTCCATGGCCTCTACGCTCTCCTGACCTCAACCCTCTTGACTTTCATTTATGGGGGCATTTGAAAGCTCTTGTCTACGCAACCCCAGTACCAAATGTAGAGACTCTTCGTGCTCGTATTGTGGACGGCTGTGATACAATACGCCATTCTCCAGGGCTGCATCAGCGCATCAGGGATTCCATGCGACGGAGGGTGGATGCAAGTATCCTCGCTAACGGAGGACATTTTGAACATTTCCTTTAACAAAGTGTTTGAAGTCACGCTGGTACGTTCTGTTGCTGTGTGTTTCCATTTCATGATTAATGTGATTTGAAGAGAAGTAATAAAATGAGCTCTAACATGGAAAGTAAGCGTTTCCGGACACATGTCCACATAACATATTTTCTTTCTTTGTGTGTGAGGAATGTTTCCTGAAAGTTTGGCCGTACTTTTTTGTAACACCCTGTATAATTTCTGCGAAAAGATTTCCTCAGTCTATCTGGGGACCATGCGCTGCTTATTATTAACCACCGTTCCGAAGCAGAAGGCAGACACCTGGGAGGCCGTCAGGGATGTTGTGTGCATCCACACTGGGACTCAGGACTTCCATTCAGTTCTGTAATGCTAGAAATGTTTTGATTTAAACAGGTTAACTCGTGTCCACTACTGGTAAAAGCGACCATTGGATTTCCTCTTAAGTACATTTTGAGCTAAAGACTGTTTCTTCTGCTTCTCTGTTACCCATACATATTACATCAATATCAGTGGGTTTCACTTTATTCTTCTTAACAGCATCTTAGCTTGTCCATTTTCTATATTTCTTGCATCATACAATTCGTATTTTTACACAATTTGTCATCTAAAATTTTGTTGTTAGCTTTAGTAGTTTTCATGTAATGCAATCCTACATAATGAATTTGTTTACAATTAACTCTTCTGTTACCAGTCACAATGTTCATTTAGTCAAATTTTACACGACATGTTTCGGGAAATGATTCCCATTTTCAAGTGTGTTTTCTCTTTATACCATGCCATTTTTATGTAATATTGTCGATGCGTGAGGCTATGCTTTGTTTTGATGACTTTACTGCAATTTATAACAACTGCTCAAATTTAGTTAGTTATCGATTTTTTTATATATAGTTTACAGTTTCCTTATGGTCCATTTGTGCAGAGTCTCACACATGTCAAACATCACACACAACTTTCAGTGCACAATATACATGGAGAATAACTTATATAAACAAACAGTTACAAAGATGTTTTTAGATGCACTTGACGGAGATAACGTCACAGGTCTTCCATATCTTTCGTACAGGAGATGTTTATCCTAACAACATGGATTTATAATTTGCTTATATCTGTTTTACAATGGTACTTATTTCAAGATGTTACTATTTTTATTTAGTATATTGTCGAAGAATCTGAAAAAAAGTTCAGTGATTCATTTTCAAGTTTTTCGTTTAATGTTTTACCTTCATATTTTCTGCGATAAGAATATATTTCCAATTCTTCTAAGAAATCCATTTTATGTCCTTTATTTAGTCGGTGGAGTACTTACATATTCTGCTCTACTTTTCCAAACGAGTGTCCTGTATTATGTACGCGTGTAACTATTGCTGCTGTGTATCTCTTGTGTGTGTCGGCTTTAACGTGCTCTTTGTACCTGGTGCTGAAATTTTGGCCGGTTTGTCCCAGGAAGAACATGGAGCATTCCTGGCATGTTTGTGCATTCCAGAGTCTGAGAACGTGTCATGATTGAACTTCAGATTATGTATTAGTTTTTGTTGTAGTTCGATCTAGGAAACCCAACTTTTACTTTGTGCCGCGCGGGATTAGCCGAGCGGTCTCGGGCGCAGCAGTCATGGACTGTGCGGCTCGTCCCGGCGGAGGTTCGAGTCCTCCCTCGGGCATGGGTGTGTGTGTCTGTCCTTAGGATAATTTAGGTTCAATAGTGTGTATGCTTAGGGACTGATGACCTTAGCAGTGAGGTCCCATAAGATTTCACACACATTTGAACATTTTTTTTTTTTTTTTACTTTATGATTTTTGAAAATATTTCCAATCTTCTGTGATATATTGCCAATGCATGGGATGCTACATACACATTTTTAGTTATATTTTTGTGCTGTATTGGACCACAGAAGAGGAAGACAAATACAAATGTATATATAACATTCGATACATTGGCAATATCTCACAGAAGATTGTACCTCTTTCAAAGTACTCTTGCCTGCATGAAATCGCTCTTTAAGCCGCCTGTGTAGTAGTAGTAGTAGTAGTAGTAGTAGCAGCAGCAGCAATTTCATTCACCTGTACTTTTACAAGGATTGAAATGAAATGTTGAAATGTGTGTTAATTCCTAAGAGACCAAACTGCTGAGGTCATCGGTCCGTAGACTTACACGCTATTTAAACTAACTTATGCTTAGAACAACACACACACCCATGCCCGAGGGAGGACTCGAACCACCGGCGGGAGGGGCCGCGCAATCCGCGACATGGTGCCTTAAACCGCGCGGCCACTCCGGGTGGCTTTACAAGGATTATTAGACATTGCGTGGCATTACAATTTAGGAACGACAAAACTAACATACTTCGTACCCTACAGGAATCTAAGTACTTAAAGGTCCAGTTTGACGAGAATGACACAGACTGTCGGGCGAGGCCGTACATTATGAATCATTCCCTCGAGTAATTTAAGGAAACAACGGAAATCCTAAATCAGGATGGCTGCATGAAGGTTGGAGCCACCATCTTCCTGAGTACAAGGCCAGTCTGTTCAAAACAGCGCTTCCTTATTCGGTTTGTCCACAGCGTACAACATTGTTTTGCAAAGAAGTTCTTTTATAATGTAAAGGAGTAGCTCTACGCTGTTCAATCATTTGTCGCTTCCAGTCACTGCACGGAATATACACACATTATTTCATAGTGTAGTCCGCAGCTCGTGGTCTAGTCGCTTCTGCTAGATCGAGGGGTCTTGGGTTTGATTCCTGGCCGGGTCGGAGATTTCATTCGCTCAGGGAATGGGTGTTCGTGTTATCCTAATAATTTCGACTCGTCTTCATCATATACATGCGAAAGTAACCGAAACTGCGTCCGATAGAAAGACTCGCACAAGGCGGGCGAACAACTACGGGTGCGGTCTCCTCGCCAATGACGCCAAATCATCATTTTATTTTATAATGTAATACTATATAAGCTTTCAGCTGACACCAGGACCACAGCTACGATGTTTGCTTTCCATTCTGTGTACCGCAACATCTGCCAACTTGAAATATTGTGTCAGCATCCCTCTATATTCTATGAGTGAGATGTTGAGAACAGAAAGATAAATAATAAAAATATAATTAAATCCGAAATGTGTGGCTAATATTTAAATTGTTCATTTAGACGCATAACAGACCTACAATGAGATTTTATCTGGTATAAAACTGTAGTGTATTCGTCTTACATAAATGTAGAAAGCAATCCTCTTTTTTCGCTTGATGTCTGTCATGATTTCCCACAGGCGAGTAAAGTTCGTTGTTACGCCGACTTATAAATTCACAGTCCTCTCCCTTTGGGCCTAATATTTCGCTCAAGAGTTTTCTTTAATCGAATTCTAACTTCTTATTCAGACCTTTACCGTCCAACAATAGGCATTCAGCTGCGTGTAGCGCCTCTGGTCGCATTACTGCCAGTGTCTGAGCTCGGTTTTGAAAGACACGTATCTTTTACTGTAAACAGTACTAGCCTGCCGTTATGTAACTTTCATTTTTTAATACGAGATCAGAAGACTTCTTTCTCTGCGGTATTCAGTTTTATCCAGTCTCGTAGGTATTCGAACTTTTCTGTCCACCTGATTTTTTCCTGATCTACTTGTACATCTAACTCTCTGGGCGATGGGATGGTGCCAGTGTATTATTAACTGATTTTTTCTCTGTGTCATAAAATGACGATATCGTTTATGAAGCTGACGATTTATCTTTTTTGTTTTTTATATTTTAAGTAGCCCTGAATTATCACAAAGAGATATTCTGCGTTTGCACGCTCCACACGACGACGATTCGTGAGTCCACAGATGAAGCTAAAAATCACGTTGCCCAATAATAGGGTTTGTTCTCGTGTTATTCCGCGTGTCAAAGCCAAGGTACACAGATGAATTTGGCTGGTTCACATGGCTCTGAGCACTATGGGACTTAACATCTGAGGTCATCAGTCCCCCAGAACTTAGAACTACTTAAACCTAACTAACTAAGCTAAGGACGTAACACACATCCATGCCCGAGGCAGGATTCGAACCTGCGACCGTAGTAGTCGCGTGGTTCCGGACTGAAGCGCATAGAACTATGCAACCACCGCGGCCGGCACAGATGAATTTAAAGAATCAAGTAGACATAGTGTTATAAAGTCCAGAAGATAGATTTGCGTGAAATAGTAGCCAGAAGTGTGAAAGTTAAAATCGGAAATCGTTCAGTAAATTTCATTTTGGACATAGTTTTGCACCTTCATTGACGTTTTAGCACTCTTTTCGTTGTATAATACCGATAAAAACGGTATCCCTTGCTTCAAACGAAGATTCTATAACTAAACATAGTTAGGCAAGTTCCGTATCGTTAACTCTGATAAATCTTTAAGACCTAAAAAATCTCTAACGACAATTTTTTTTAAACTGGGGGAAAAGAGAATAACCTCCTGAAATTCTGTGGAAACTCATTTCACTATCATCACTCTGCGGTACTTGTTGTTCTTCATAACTGTGCTGCATTTTTGAGGGTGTAGGATACCTCTTATACGTCGACGTAATCGTGGTATTCATAGGATGCGCTATTACCTCAGGGTATAAAATATTTCATATTATAGCTAGAGTTCTACACTAAGTAACAATATAAAAATAGGTACGACGAACGTTTCAATAAATCATTCGACAACTCAAAGATTGGTTTGAGTGAAAGATTACTCCTTCTACGTATTACTCGGGCGCTTCAGCCAGTTATGAGGGAATAAAAGTTTAATGTTTCAAAGTGCATCCTCACCACTGGAAAACATGCAGTTTTTCACGAAGTCACTCTTACTGGAGAGAGTCATGTTAAGTGTGGAAATCCAAATTCTAATTTTGCTATCTACAGCTTGACTGTTATGTAGAGGGCAAGGAAACCACCTGTTGTGGAAGCTGTAAATAAACAGAAAACTAAGTTGCCTTTTACTACAAAATACAAGCCACAGATTATTCCAGTCCCATCAGATAAACTGGACTGGACTGCTGGAGAGTTGCACAAATAGTCTCTCCCTGCTTCATTTCGACTGAGAACGCAAAAGAACATTAAGCCGTTGAAACCAAGTTCGAATCCTTCTTTAAAATATTTGTACGTCTCACAGTGTAGCTAAAATTTCACTGGACGAAGGCTTAATAACGAAACCTGTTAGCTCATGAAAAGAAAGTTCCAAGCTTCAGAAACCAATTTCACCTATGAATATAGGAATTCTCTGGTGCTACTCACATATATTTAACACTGTTTAAGAAGATAACTTAACTTAAAAGCACGTATGGTGGTGTATAAGCAGTTATTATTTCTACTCGCCACAGAACGAACTGCTGCGCTTAGTATGTGGCAATGTCACAATAGCGTAATAACATTCTGATATCCATTTCACAATAACTACATCTATAGAAGAGATGGACATCGCTTTTGTTGAATACTGATCAAAATCAAAGACGAAACAGAATTTTCCAGTAATATTTCGCCCAATTTGAAAGGAATCAAACCGATTTTTTGCACCAGTTTATTACTGTGAATGACTTGTGGTTCAACTACCTGACGCTAGAAACAAAGCAGCAATCATGAACAGGCAGCGCTGCGCCAAAAGGCGAAGTGATTTCATCTGCTGGAAAGGATATGACCAGTGTGATCACTGACTGATACGAGGGTTGCCCAGAGAGTAGTGTACCGCATTTTTTCTCAGCCTACAACAATGGTACGAGTGCGAAACTTTACGTACTTATTATTTGAAGTCTCTTGAGTGAGCGTGCCAAGTTTCCGTCACTTCAGACAGATAGCGTAGCTGCAGGACATTTTCAGAGTGACGTCTGTCGGTGATGTACGTTATAAACAACGTGATATTGAATTTGTCACCTCAGAGGAATAAACTGTGGGAAATATTCACAAACGCTTGTGCAAAGTCTGTGGAGCATCTGCTGTCGACAGATGTACAACTAGCCGCTGGGCACGGAGGGTGAGGTCATCAGAAGGCGGTTCGGCGGATCTCCAAGATTTGCAGCGGTCGGGGAGAACATCCGCGGATGTCACACATGACACATGTGACCTAGCCCGCTCGGACTTCGACATGTTTGGGCCATTAAAGGATGCCATTCGTGGAAGACTTTTTGAGGACGATGAGAAGGTGATTCACATAGTGAAGCACTGCCTCCGCCACCAGGACAAGGATTGGTACCGATGGGGCATACACGCCCTTCTTTTGCGCTGGAGGACGGCCATAGAACGGGATGGAGATTACATGGAAAAATATGGTGTGTAGACAAACACCATTCTTTCGTGTGTGAAATTCTCATTATGTTTAATAAAGAATTGTTGAAGAAAAAAATGCGGTGCGTTACTTTCTGGGCAATCCTCGTATTTTAAAGGGCGAAATAATAATTGTCGAATACTATACAAGTCTTTTGGACCACCTGGATAAAAAAATACATGATCAAACGTCTGGAATACAGTGTGTTCCGAACGTATTCGTTCAAATTAATACAGGAGTTTTTGATGTTTCAAAACAAATGTATTCAGTTATGGTATACATCGTCCCTGACGGCAATTTCCGATGCGAAGGACCAATTACACAGAAGATACTTTAAAATGCAAATAACATGAGTGACATTCACAGGACTTCTCTAATGCGCTATCATTAGCCTGTATGCACGCACTTCATCGTCAGACCATTGATTGAATCGAAGATTCCTGGCATGTGCGAAGTGGTATCAGCAGCGACGGCAGTTCTAGCGACGAGGTCTTCTTCTGTTTCCACAGCGGTTTCATACACCAGCTGCTTTATATGCTCCCAGATGAAGAAATCCTGACACATGTCAGGTGACCTGGTTGGCTAGGCCACAGGGCCAACTCGACGATACATCAATTTCCGAAGGTGGCTCTCAGTTGATATCTCACAGCGTCGCTGAAATGGGCTGGCGCCCTATCGTGATGGAAGTACGTCCTTTGTCTAGCATTCAGAGGTACATCCTTCAGAAGTTCTGGAAGCACATATTCCACGAAGATGCGGTATCTCCACCCGTTAAGGCGGAATGGAAGAATGTACGGTAAAGTCTACCCATCACCTTTGTTGTCACAAGACAATGATGCTCTCTAATGAATCGATGTGTTTCCAAGGAGCCAACCATCCGCACACAGAACAGTTTTGAATGTCAGTACACATTCCCAGTCAGCGACACCTACACAACAGCTTACGTCTGCACCACTATCAAAACGTTCCCTAGTAACCCACGGAACTTCAGAGACTTCAGAGAAGACTGACTTCAGAGACCATGCGTTCCTTATCGAAATAATTTTTTTTATGGTCTCTACTTCCTTTATTAATTTGAATGAATAGTTTCGGAACACCCTGTTATCATCACAATCATCCCAAGTCGTACTCATTGCTGAGCGTCGTGACCCCATGAACCATGTGTCTCCTTTCTGTATGGCAACCAGCTTCTCTTAGAGCCTGCTGAAGAGGTAGACTAGAGATCTTGATTTGATCAGTCCACATGTTCGCCGCTCTTCCTCTCGGCCTCTCACCCTCGATCCCTCCTTCCATGATTATTTTAGCTAGTTTTTGTGCATTTCTTCTCGCAATATGGTCACAGAAATGGAGAATTTTTTTCTTGGCAAGAGCAGAAAGACGCGCGGAGGTACTGAGTTACTCAATAATGAAACATCTTCTTCCAGTCCAACACCAAAGCTCAAATGCATCGATGCGCTGTTTGTCTCTGGCTTTAAGGGTCCATTTTTCTCGCAACCATAAAAGAAGATGGAAAACACGAATGTTTCCAAAAAAAGGGTCCTTGTGGTGTTCGTTATTGCTCTGTTCTGCCAGATCCTGGAGAGCTTCTTCATAGCTACTCGTCCTAGTTTCGGATTACCCCTAATAAAAGAAACAAAAATAACATGTTTTATCACGAAAATTCGAAAGCTGACAAATATGAAGTGAAACTTCATCGACTTTTATGCGTACTGGCAGATCCGGCAGCCTTTAACCAACACGCTTTTCCACCATGTACTGAAATGTAAGTTGATTTGAATCCAATGCAGAGGTTATGTATGATAACAGTTGGCTGGTATTTTGCAGAATTCCCGAATTCGAATCGAGAAAAGCTGCCAACATGAGTAACGTAGAAGTAAGTATCCTCGGAGTAGTGAAGCAACTTAAATCACTTAATAAAAGCAAGTCTTCTGGTTCAGACTGTATACCAATTAGGTTCCTTTCGGAGTATGCTGATGCATTAGCTCCATACTTAACAATCATATACAACCGTTCGCTCGACGAAAGATCCGTACCCAAAGACTGGAAAGTTGCACAGGTCACACCAATATTCAAGAAAGGTAGTAGGAGTAATCCACAAAATTACAAGCCCATATCGTTAACTTCGATATGCAGCTGGATTTAGAACATATATTGTGTTCGAACGTAATACATTACCTCGAAGAAAACTGTGTATTGACACACAGTCAAAATGGGTTTAGAAAACATCGTTCCTGTGAAACACAACTAGTTCTTTTTCACATGAAGTGCTGAGTGCTATTGACAAGGGATTTCAGATCGATTCCGTATTTCTGGATTTCCGTAAGGCTTTTGACACTGTACCACACAAGCGGCTCGTAATGAAATTACGTGCTTATGGAATATCGTCTCAGTTATGTGACTGGATCTGTGATTTCCTGTCAGAGAGGTCACAGTTCGTTGTAATTGACGGAAAGTCATCGAGTAAAACAGAAGTGATTTCTGGCGTTCCCCAAGGTAGTGTTATAGGCCCTTTTCTGTTCCTTATCTATATAAACGATTTAGGAAACAATTTGAGCAGCCGTCTTCGGTTGTTTGCAGGTAACACTGTCCTTTATCGACTAGTAAAATCATCAGAAGATCAAAACAAACTGCAAAACGATTTAGAAGAAATATCGGAATGGTGCGAAAAGTGGCAGCTGACCTTAAATAACGAAAAGTGTGAGGTCATCCACATGAGTGCTAAAAGGAACTCGTTAAACTTCGGTTACACGATAAATCAGTCTAATCTAAAAGCCGTAAACTCAACTAAATACCTAGGTATTACAATTACGAACAATTTAAATTGGAAGGAACACATAGAAAATGTTGTGGGGAAGGGTAACCAAAGACTGCGTTTTATTGGCAGGACACTTAGAAAATATAACAGACCTACTAAGGAGACTGCCTACACTACGCTTGTCCGTCCTCTTTTAGAATACTGTTGCGCTGTGTGGGATCTTTACCAGATAGGACTGACTGAGTACATCGAAAAAGTTCAATGAAAAGCGACACGTTTTGTATTATCGCGAAATATGGGAGAGAGTGTCACAGAAATGAAACAGGATTTGGGATGGACAGCATTGAAAGAAAGGCGTTTTTCGTTGCGACGGAATCTTTTCACGAAATTCCAATCACCAACTTTCTCCTCCGAATGCGAAAATATTTTGTTGACACCGACCTACATAGGGCGGAACGATCACCACGATAAAATAAGGGAAATCAGAGCTCGTACGGAAAGCTATAGGTGTTAATTCTTCCCGCGCGCTATACGAGATTGGAATAATAAAGAATTGTGAAGGTGGTTCGATGAACCCTCTGCGAGGCACTTAAATGTGATTTGCAGAGTCTCCTTGTAGATGTAGATGTAGATGTAGAATAAAAATTCAGAGGTGAGTCGGTAGAGGATTTGCCCGAAAATAGCAAAGTTTGCGGGTTTGAGTCCCGGTTCGGCATACGGTTTTAATCTGCCAGGGAGCTTCAGATCAGCGCACACTTCGCTGCAGAAAGAAAGTTCGTTCTAGATATAAAGATGATACAGCCACCCCTTGCGGGTGTGGCACGGCGATGTCCTTCGACGCGCAGCTGTTCTCTGCGAGGCAGATGGCAGTGCGGGGAAGCGGCTACCTGACATCTGGCCTGGGCGCATCTGGCCAGATGGCTGGCGATAACGCCGGTCGATGATCACGTTGAGCGCTGCCGCGACGGCGGCCTCGGCTGGGGAATTAGCCGGCGGCGGCCTGATTAAGCCTTGATTAGCGGCGGGCCGAGGGGCGCGTGTCAGCGCCACACACCCACTCCTTAACACGCTGTTGCGCCTCGCCGACAATTCCAGCAGGTATCAGCTGCGCTCCGACGCTGACAGAGAAGCGGCACTGTGAATTAATCAGCTAGCTAATCACTACACGTGCCACTGATAGTCCGCTAGGGGTGGCGGCTATCTTTGAAACAACCGGTTTGCCCTTTCATCCGTTTTTCCACTCCAGTTTAACCTGACTAGTAAAACCGCTCAAAATAACCGGTTTCTGAAATAACCGATTATAAGTTTTTTATTCCTATTATTTCCTGTAATAAACGTAGAAGTCGAACAAAGATAGAAAAAATTCTGACTCCCTTTGTTTCAAGACACTTCGAGTGAAAATATTAAATTAAATAAGCGAATAAAAGAAAATGTCCGTCCAGTGTTCACTTCTTTTCTCGAAAAGTGATGTGTGGTGTGCGTACTGTAAGACCTTCGGTACACACACCGTCAGATTATTTGACTTGTCGCTCTATGCGAGTGTCAGCAATATGTCTCGTGGTCTTATTGTGGCATGTTTATCTTTTGCCGTTAGCTCAGACGATAGAAATGCCACTTGCACGCTTAGAGTAGCAGATTGACGGTGACCAACTTTAAACAGAACTTGATTAATTTTCACACACATTTATTAAAATAATAAAAGCATAGACATTACGTAACTTGATTCTGGATGCTGTTTACAATTGACAATTTGAAGTTCCTTTGGTCTTGGTACGTTAATCTTATTCTCACATATCTCTGATACTTGACAAAAGTGTCTATACATTTATCTTCATGGCTATGTACAGGAATATGGTAATCTTATTAGGCGCAGACTGAAACTTGACTATAGACTGGTACAGACAAATGCAGACTGGTACAGACTGACTAATCGGCGGTGTGTACACTCGTTTAATACCTCGCGCGTTCAGGTATCACTGCGCGAGTGTGATCCGCGAGGAGAAAAGGTTATACGTTAGCAGCGATCTCATTGGCTGCGTTACATATTAATACGCGGATCGGCGGAAGCAGAATTTGGTCCGTCTCTAAGACAGCGCCATCTCGTAGTGCGGAGACGGACGAGCGCTGCGCCTGCGCTGTTGTGCTTAGCGGGGAGCGCTCTATTGGGAAAGTTGTGTACGCGCTGACTACGCGGAACTATGTACACAATATGACGTATGGTTGAATACTACAAAAAGTCACCAGTATTCTCCTACTGACTCTAATTTTTTGGAACTCTTCTCAAAGATCATTTTATAAACGGGGATCATACCGCTATTTGAGCATAATGAACAGTCAGTGCGAAAGGGTGAATCTGAAGTTTAAGAACGCTATTTTTCGTGTTACTTTTTCCGTTTTCAGTGGCTACAAGCAGATAAAGGCACGTTTTGTAGACACGAGCAGCAAATCAGCTACTTTCTATTTTTATTGCAAACTACGAATGAATTGTCAAGTTTTTAATTTATTGCGGTTTCTGTAATTTTCTTACTCTTTTATTAATTCATAGAAACAGCAGACAAATCTTTAATCTTTTAAAGGAAATGTAGCACTGTACTTCATTCCTACGTCACTTCGTAAATATTTCCTGACTAGAGTTGGTGCCGTTCTGATATACAAAGGATGTCCAGCAACGACGGTGAGAAACTACCATTCAGAGCAGAAGCGCAAGACTGCTGCAGCAATTCTTATGCATGTGTTTGTTACTAGTTTCTGTCGGCATTGTTATTAAAACGGCACCGATCGATCTTCTCATTTTCTATAAAAACGCAATATTTCAAAGCAATGCACATTTTATGAATAAAAGTTACTCGTTTTTTAAAAAAAGTTTATTTGAAAACGAAAAAAATTGACACTGCTGCTATGACTAATTGATATTTCGTTTTTTCACACGGTTATTAGTAAAAAATAAAAAAAACACCTGTTATAACAGAGACCAAAGAAATACCGAAAACTAACGGTTATTCAGAACTGAAATACCAGTATCTGTTTTAACTGGTCGGTTTGTTCCATCCCTACAGTCCACTACACGCGTGCAGTGGAATGTTTCGCGGTAAGTCATTAAATATCGGATTCTTACACAAGAAAGCATAACTTTTCATGTATGTTTTGTAACGTTTTGTTTTACAGGACCTAGCTCTTGGCATACAATTCTGTTTTCTAGCGTCACTGTTACTAATATGTTAGTCACTTCCTCTAGTGCGCTATGAAACTATGTATTTAAAGTCACAAAATAACTTCAACAGTGATTCACAATGCATCGAAATGTTACTTTATACAGAGCAAATGAAATGATGATATTAGACATATATGGTGTAGTATCTGATGCATAACAGGTTAAAAATAGAGTTTCTGACTACACAGTGTTGACAGTAATGTATAAAACATTGCCACCTCCAGGAGACACGTCTCTAACGGCCTGTAACACCGCCTCTAGACTTGATAATTGTCTCACCTCGGCAAGTCCACACATTTCTCTTATCAACCTGAAGCCATTCATTGGTGGCTAGATACTGTAGAGATACCCATCTCCGAGGCTGTTGACTGATAAATTTGACTGGGTACACCTTTACGAAGCAGGGAGTATGAAATTATTGCTAAAGTGTACTCACCAATTCCCGTTAGGAATAAATTCAGTACAAGGCTATTCACGGTGAAAGACTGGCGGACTATCCTTTGGAATCCTCGTATTGGTGCAACAGTGTCCAGTGGACGCTACAGTGACGTGTTATTAAGACAGCTGAAGCGTACCTTCTGGTTAAAGCACAGAGAAATCTCTGCCATAAATAGCATTGTATTTGTAAGTAGGCTGTTTAGGTTTTACTTATTGGTAACGCCACGTAGCGCTCTGTATGAAAAATCACTGGCTGTGCTCTGTGCAGTCTGTGGCTAGTTTGCATTGTTATCTGCCACTGTAGTGTTGGGCAGCTGGATCTCAACAGCGCGTAGCGTTCCGCAGTTGGAGGTGAGCCGCCAGCAGTGGTGGATGTGGGGAGTGAGATGGCGGGTTTTGAGAGCGGATGATCTGGACAGAGACAGTAAATTTGTAAGAATGGATGTCATCAACTGATATATATAATATGACTTTTGAACAATATTAAGGTAAATACATTGTTTTTTCTCTATCAAAATCTTTCATTTGCTAACTATGCCTATCAGTAGTTAGGGCCTTCCGTAGTTTGAATCTTTTATTTAGCTGGCAGTAGTGGCGCTCGCTGTATTGCATTAGTTCGAGTAACGAAGATTTTTGGTGAGATAAGTGATTTGTGAAAGGTATAGGTTAATGTTAGTCAGGGCCATTCTTTTGTAGGGATTTTTGAAAGTCAGATTGCGTTGCGCTAAAAATATTGTGTGTCACTTTAGTGAATGTTTGAGCACGTTCAGTTTTGCTCAGCTGTTTGAAAAGCAAATAATGTAAGAGGTTTATCAGCACAGTAATTCAGAATTTTTTCTAAGGGGACGTTACATATTGTATTAAGCCTGGGACCTAGAAACGACGGAGAGGCTTCGTCCCGCCGTAGCCCTCAGTAACCACAACCTCACAAGGCGGAATAAGGTTCCCCTTATTCTACCTTAGTTACACTGTATCGGCGATTGCTGTGCAAACACTGTCTCCACGTACGCGTACACCATAATTACTCTACCACGCAAACATATGGAGCTGCACTCGTTTGGTGTGACACGTTCCCGGGGTTGTCCACTGGAGGCCGAACCGCACAGTAACCCTGGGTTCGGGGTGGGGCGGCGGTGGGGTGAGTGGACTGCTGTACCCTGCTGTGGGGTTGTGAACCACTGAGGGCTAGGGCGGGGACGAAGCCTCTCCGTCGTTTCTAGGTCCCCAGTTCAATACAATACAAGCAGAATACTCAGAAAATATGATATTGACACAGTGTTTTAACCGACAAGAAAAGTGCGCGAAATATGAGCTGTGCGAAGGACATACGCCCACCACGGCAGCATTGTATGTAAGGGATAGTCAAATGAAAACCGAATGCCCACCACAACGGAACCATTCAATGGTTGCATTCAAAAGTAATCATTACAGCCGGCCGGTGTGGCCGTGCGGTTAAAGGCGCTGCAGTCTGGAACCGCGTGACCGCTGCGGTCGCAGGTTCGAATCCTGCCTCGGGCATGGATGTGTGTGATGTCCTTAGCTTAGTTAGGTTTAAGTAGTTCTAAGTTCTAGGGGACTTATGACCACAGATGTTGAGTCCCATAGTGCTCAGAGCCATTTGAACCATTTTTTTAATCATCACACGCACTAAGACATTTACCCCACGGGGACAGCAGCGACCCACTCCTGCTTCGTAGAAAGCGGTCGGCCGCGGACGGATTCACAGCCGCACTCTCTTCCACTTCTCGTTCAACGTCCATGCTGATACCGGTATTACCTCAGCGTATCATAAAACGCCCAAAGAACTAAGTGGAAGGACTGGACCTTAGGGCAGTGGAGCATTCACCTTTTATTGTTCTCAATATTTATTGAAGTCAATCACCAGGAATAAAAGTTATCGTAAACTTCAAGTGAGAGAACATTTGTACACGAAGCCCATCAGTTGGCTTTAAATACCAAAGAAAGTATATTTTCAAATGTGAAAGATAATACCTTTTTATAAAAAACAGAATACACTGAACGCCTAAAGGGCTGCCGCAAGTTCACTTACAGGCACTTTTAAAACCTTGCCCAAATACATTCGTTAAAAAAAAGGGTAACCTTACACATGAATTGTGAATAACTATATTTTGTATTAACAACATAGTGAAGAAATAACATTTATAATTATAAACTCCCAGTGAGAGAACTTTTATACATGAAGCCTATCAGTTGGCTTTAATTACCAATGAATGTATAACAACTTTTCATATGAGAAAGGTAATAGCCTTTTTATAGAAAATAGAAAACACTGCACTCCCAAAGGGCTACCCTAAGGTCACTTACAGACAGTTTTAAAACCTTGCCCAAATATATTCGTTTAAAGAAACAGTAACCTTACATACGGACTCCCAACTAGACAGGCAATAATATACATCAGACAATTCTCGTATAAATAGTTCTCAGCTCACGGCATCGGCCAAGTGCGGACATGAACGTCCTGCGGAGCAGCCAACACGCGACACACCTGGTTGTGCCGCTCGGGCCCGGTTTACTGGTCAGACCAAGGGCGTGAAGTACAGTAGATGTAGATGTGTCCGACTTCACTCCCCGGGTGCCCCCCCCCCCCCCCCACGGTTAAATCAGAGGGCTGTCGTTGGGTGCACCTGGACCTTAACGGTACTTTCAATTCCGTCAGATGCAAGAACGAGCGAGAACCCGAAGGTATAGCCCAGACTCACCACCTAGACACAGATGTAGAACAAATTGTCAACAATTATAGTCCAACAAATCGCGCGTGCTGACGCAACAACACCACGCTACAACCAAATGTCTCAAACAGTGTTATGTTAATAAAACCAAAATCAATCACTTACAACAACTTTAAATAAAAGGCATAGTAGTAGTATCGCAAGAGTTAAAACAAATTGCGACTGCTACATTTAGCTTACAAGTAACAATTAAACAAGACTCCACACGTGATGTCCCGAAAAAAAAACACCAAATGATATTTTATCCTTACGATGGTCGAGCCCTTCGTGGATGCCGACATTGAAACCTCGGCACAAGTGTCTCATGGAGTTAGCGTACTTCGGTACATCATACAGTTCAAGATCCACCATATTATCTGAAACAAACTAAACACTAAGTTTTAAAACATTTGGTCAATAAGCCCCATGGCTTAGATGGTAAGGCAGAATGCCGACGCTGCTAGACACCAAGCAACAACAGTTCGATCGGAATGATGCAAAAAATTGCGTAGCGTCCGATCACAACATGGATTACTAACAGATTTTCATAACTGAGCACTCACTAATAGTTTGTCTCAGGTGAGGTACACTTGCAATACGGAAGGCAGAAAGTTCATGGTCAGTGAGAAACATAAACAGAACGATGTCACCTTATCAGGTCAGCGAAATAATCGTCCGACAGCATCAGAGAAGTATATCGCCAGTACAATCTCCCAATAAAATGCAATCGGTTAACGGCAACCAACTGCTTGGCTGCGCAGACCATCTCAAGACACAGCCGTTACAACTGTCGCCTCTACAGGGCCTTTTCAAAACACCTCTTCACCGACCGGGTTACCTCCCCTCCTCAGGCAATCGCACTGTCTCCTCTCCCCCCCCCCCCTCCAAAACACATCTCGCACTCTCCCGCCGATCTGCTCACCGCGGCGCCACTTCGCGACCGACCCACAAGCGCCGAAAAGTTAACATCTCTGAACGAATATCGATAGCTGCAAAGCCGGCACGGCTTACACGCATGTCTTCCTTCAGGTCGCCAAAGATATAAAAAACACAGGTTGAAACATCCGAGCTGTACGGAGGATGCTGCGGTGTTTCCCAACCCAACCGCTGAAGCGTACCCTTCGTCCGATTGACAGTGTAGAGGCGGGCCATATCGTGCAGCAAGATGATTCTGCCCGACAGCATTTCCACAGCCCGAGGGTAACCGGCAAAGCCAACAGTGCGAACATCCCTCTTCCTACCCCGCCAAAAATATCCAAAGCTGTTCACGCAAGTTTCGGTAAGGTCGTGATGGCTTTCTGACGAGTTCATCGAGCGTGAAACCACAGTCAGTGCGCAGCGCCATGTACACACTTTTCAAGATCTGCGACACGCCATAAAGTAAAAGCGCCCAGGAATGCTGTCGGACGGAATCATCCTGTTGCACGGTAACGTCCAGAAGTGCAATAGTGGGTGTGGTTGTGGATCCGTCAGCGGATGACTGCGGTCTATCATACAGGAATTGATCCTCTCGTCTCCCAGTGCGATAATATCTTAAGGCGTCTGGTGATTACTTTTGAATGGCACCATTCCGTGGTCCCGTTGTTCTGGGTGTTCAGCTTTCATTTGACTGTCCTTGAAGCATTAACGTAGTCCTTAAAGAACTCAAGAGCAACTGCTGTCTGGGCAACACGAATAAATTGGCAATGGTAGATCACGCTCTGAGACCAGGAAACCACCAGTTTCGATTCTCCGATACTATTGTTTATAGAGATCCAGTCATCACTATGCTAGTACGTACAGAATGACCATAGTAACTCGAAAGCACAAAAACATCTTTAACTGAAAAGAAGCAGCATTGAAATTAGACAAATTGTAGCCTAATGCTAAATAAAACAAACAGCGCCAACAGCTCCCCACTACAAGCTCCGTAAAACTCGTCAGTGGTATTCCTCAATCTTAGGCATTCACGTCACGTAGCGTGGAAAAGCATAAACAGCACCCCTCGCTGTGCTTGCTTGAGATTTTAACTGCTTTCCGAGTCGTTACAGTCGCTGATGATTTCCTCATAATTGGAAAATGAAATCTTAGGCAGAGAAATATGCCTTGGACTACGGCGTAATGCCATAAAACGAAAATCACCAAATACGATTAGTGTACGTTTGTTTTGTAGATGATGATGAAAGAGATAGAGACATTGAATCTGGAAGGAAGGAAGATTAGGGTCAATTTTTCCGTCATCCACTATGTCATTTGAGATGGATCACAAGCTCGGAGAGGATCAGAGTGGGGAAAGAAATCAACTATTTCCTTTTAAAAGGAATTATCCAGGCATTAACCTTGAGCGGATTAGGATAATCATGAGAAACCTAAATCCGAACCACTCTCCTCCCGATGGGGACTCGAGTGCCTTACCATTGAGAGACTTCGCTCGGTTTGAAACTGGGGTGGCTGGCCGGAGTAGCCAAGCGGTTCTAGGCGCTTCAGTCTGGTACCGCGCGACCGCTACGGTCGCAGGTTCGAATCCTGCTTCGGGCATGGGTGTGTGTGATGTCCTTAGGTTAGTTAGGTTTAAGTAGTTCTAAGTTCTAGGGGACTGATGACCTCAGATGTTAAGTCCCATAGTGCTCAGAGCCATTCGAACCATTTTTCGAAACTAGGCTGCTGCTGAAAGTCAACGATTAGTCTTCTCTCAAGAGTCCCGCTTTTTGCTTCGTAGAATGGATGGACGTCAACGTATACGGCGAAAGACTCCAGAGAAGAAATACTCTGTACCCCGTTCTGTGCCTTTGTGGCCTGCCGCCTTGGAAATCTTAGTACGGTGTTTCGTGTCAGTCCATGTGATCGGCGCTGTTGAACACTCGGGCTAAGAATCAGCCGCTGCGGATGGTTGTGACCCCCTTCGTGATGACTATGCACTACCTGAAAAAAAGTGAAGCACTCAGGGAAGGAGGAAATGGAATGACTTCCCTCGGGTTCAGAGGGTAAGTGCTGTTACTTCGGTCGTTACAAAATCGAGTCAAATTTACAAAGAACTTGGCAGTATGGGCCCACTTACCACTATGACGTTGCACCCCCTGTGGTCTGAGTGCACGCACTGATTCAGTTGGGGAGAGGGTCATATAACCATTGTATCCTGTCCTGAGGCTAGCTAGCCCACTGTTGTAACTGATCCTCGGTGTTCCAGATGATGGCAGTGGGATGAAGTTGCTGTCCAAGTTGGTCCCATACATATGCGAACGCGAACAGATCTGGGGATTTTGTTGGCCACGGGAGTACCTCAATATCACGCTGAAGTTCATAGTCACGTGCCATGAGTGGACGGTCATTCAAAAAAATGGTTCAAATGGCTCTGAGCACTATGCGACTTAACGTCTGAGGTCATCAGTCGCCTAGAACTTAGAACTAATTAAACCTAACCTAAGAACATCACACACATCCACGCCCGAGGCAGGATTCGAACCTGCGACCGTAGCGGTCGCTCGGCTCCAGACTGTAGCGCCTAGAACCGCATGGCCACTCCGGCCGGCCGGACAATCATTGGCCTGTTCAGAAATGGCAGCACGAAACTCTCGCGTGATAGGTAACAGATCGCGACGCAGTATATCTGTTGTACCGTTAGAACTCCTACCAACCGTGACCTGAAGTCACACCCGATGGCTCCACAAACCATGGCTCCTGGGGAAACACCGCATTGTCTCTCTAAAGCATTGGAAGGGCGGGATCTCTTACAAGGTCGCCGCCGTAATCGCCAACGTCAGTCATCTACGGTAGTGCAGTTCCGTGATTCCTCGCTGAACACAGTGCGACGATATTCACTGGCAGTCCTTGCTTCTCGGTCGTGGCACCACTCCAAACGCAGCCGTATGTGATGATGTTAATGCCAGCCTACGTGTGGGAGAGTAATTCCTCTAGATCAGATGCTGTTAGTCTCCGACCAATGATGGGGGATAACATACAATGTTGCAGGAAGTCCATTATTTATTCTTGGAAAGCTGGCGTAAATGTGAAGGTGTTAAAATGTGCTGGCTGCACAATACGGCGTTCCTCTATTGCGATGGTCAGATGTGGCGGCCCGGATCCTTGACGAAGAGTATCTCTGCACTCACGTTCCCATACCAGTCCAACACCGGGCCATGTGACATCTGAATGTCCCACACGTCTAGATGTTGCATGATTCGAGCAGCTGGCCAGATGGGACCCGCAATGAGTCCCTTTCCAACTCTGTCAGGTGCTAATAACGCCGTTTCACACGAGTACGCAGCAGCACCGCGTCCCAGGTGACACTCAATATCTGACGCTATCCACACCCTTTCTATATCATACGAGGTCTGGTAACAAAACTTAATATACACAACACTCTTGCACTCTAGTGGCCGCTCACTTGTCACGGAGAACTGGATCTCTAAACCACCGATGGTGTGTTCGTGTAAGACGTTACACGGCTATCCGACCACGTCTTCTGGGCATTTCACTTTTCTTGTCAAGCAGCACATCTTCTAGAGAAGAATGGGATCATACAGTAAGATAACGTGTCCTATTACACGGCTACATATGTTTACAAATACCTTCGAGATTGCAAAATGGTTCAAATGGCTCTGAGCACTATGCGACTTAACTTCTGAGGTCATCAGTCGCCTAGAACTTAGAACTAATTAAACCTAACTAACCTAAGGACATCACACACATCCATGCTCGAGGCAGGATTCGAACCTGCGACCGTATCGGCAGCTCGGCTCCAGACTGTAGCGCCTAGAACCGCACGGCCACTCCGGCCGGCGGCGAGATTACAACCAACAAGGCAAAACATTTCTGAATCACCTAAAGTCCACCTAGAGACCATTAACCAGACAGACATCTCTGAAAGAACCTCGATCGTAGTGTTTGCTGTGTGAAATGTGTGAGAGAGAGGCGGAAGCTGGATTTGAATAGCATTAACGTTTGGAGGGATAGATGAACTAGGGTCCTGAGGCCTCCATTAATAGAGGAGACCAGAAATTAGTTTCCATATGTTCTGGCGCTTATTAAGTACCATATTTAGTTCGGCACGCGCACACTACGTCAGCTATAGGTTCCCTTTTTTTATCGCAGAGGGACAGACAAAACACTGTGGATGACGAGTATGAAAAGACAGCGAAAGTTTCGAATGTGAGTTAAAAGCTGTTTGGATTCGATTTTACAGGAGCCTTGATAAATAGGGAATAAATCTTTATGATTCACCAGTATCACAGTACAAGGAAGTAAATTTTATAACAGTTTAAAGAAAAATCTGCATTGCTAACAACTGATTGCAAAAAATTGCGTGTTCCATTTTTAAGATGTTTGTTACCAAATGTTTTATAACCTCTGGTGTGATTTGCAAAGACAAAGATAAATCCACTACGACTGATACTGCGTAGCTTTACTTGATCTGTTTTCGATCAGTCATTCGTTGCGACGGGCACCAGAAGCACGAGCAGTAACTCATTTGGCGTTGCTGTTGTCAGACAGCCACACTAATGCAATTTCAGTAGAACTGGAACGCTATTCGAATGCGTTGCCTGTCTATTTCACTCAGTTCTCTGTTTCTGTTTGCTCTGTGCACATCGATCCATCACTATGGAAGGTCTGTCTGTTACATGTAATTATGCACGTGCGGTCTCATAGACATGCAGCCACGAAATGTAATTTGCAGATATGATCAATCAGTGTAGTTGGAGCACTGCAGGATGGCGCATCGCATATTACATTTCAGGAGAGTAGAGAGTCGCTGGTATCCCATCAGCGTACGCACGCAGACGTTTCGAGAAACCCCTAATTGAGTTAACTCTCTGAACCTATTGTCTGTTCCAGTCCATCACTAATCGTGTAGTTGCTACAGTTACGAGTGTATTTAACTGTCTTAGCAAAGGGATAAGTAAACTACAAGATGTATGCGCAACCTTACCAGGCAACTACGAAGGGAATAAAAGGTACAGATTTCGGTCCCATTCTTCACATTTGCACAGTGCATACCACTGTATTGGAGAAATGACACGTCATTCAACAAAGACGGGTCCGGCATTGATCATATTTTTCCATTATTTGTCAGCATTGTCGACGTTCACTGCACATATAAACCTGA
The DNA here is from genome assembly GCF_023864275.1 of Schistocerca cancellata. NCBI lineage: Eukaryota > Metazoa > Arthropoda > Insecta > Orthoptera > Acrididae > Schistocerca > Schistocerca cancellata. Next base: position 129,982,469 of record NC_064629.1, read on the forward strand.
AAGTGCAATGCATATGTCTGGAACCGCAAGACCGCTACGGTCGCAGGTTCGAATCCTGCCTCGGGCATAGATGTTTGTGATGTTCTTAGGTTAGTTAGGTTTAACTAGTTCTAAGTTCTAGGGGACTAATGACCTCAACAGTGGAGTCCCATAGTGCTCAGAGCCATTTGAACCTTTTTTTTTTTTTTTTTTTTTTGCAATGCATATGTCGAGTCAATCTGTGTTAAAATGTTCTATTTGGTAACAGTTCCAAATTTTAGTTTTTACTCAACTAAAATTAATATTTCAAATATAAAGAGTTTCTGCAAACATTCTACATCTACATCTACATCCATACTCCGCAAACCACCTGACGGTGTGTGCCGGAGGGTACCTTGAGTACCTCTATCGGTTCTCCCTTCTATTCCAGTCTCGTATTGTTCGTGGAAAGAAGGATTGTCGGTATGCCTCTGTGTGGGCTCTAATCTCTCTGATTTTATCCTCATGGTCTCTTCGCGAGATATACGTAGGAGGGAGCAATATACTGCTTGACTCTTCGGTGAAGGTATGTTCTCGAAACTTTAACAAAGGCCCGTACCGATTTGCTGAGCGTCTCTCCTGCAGAGTCTTCCACTGGAGTTTATCTATCATCTCCGTAACGCTTTCGCGATTACTAAATGATCCTGTAACGAGGCGCGCTGCTCTCCGTTGGATCTTCTCTATCTCTTCTATCGACCCTATCTGGTACGGATCCCACGCTGCTGAGCAGTATTCAAGCAGTGGGCGAACAAGCGTACTGTAACCTACTTCCTTTGTTTTCGGATTGCATTTCCTTAGGATTCTTCCAATGAATCGCAGTCTGGCATCTGCTTTACCGACGATCAACTTTATATGATCATTCCATTTTAAATCACTCCTAATGCGTACTCCCAGATAATTTATGGAATTAACTGCTTCCAGTTGCTGACCTGCTATTTTGTAGCTAAATGATAAGGGATCTATCTTTGTATGTATTCGCAGCACTTTACACTTGTCTACATTGAGATTGAATTGCCATTCCCTGCACCATGCGTCAATTCGCTGCAGATCCTCCTGCGTTTCAGAACAATTTTCCATTGTTACAACCTCTCAATACACCACAGCATCATCTGCAAAAAGCCTCAGTGAACTTCCGATGTCATCCACAAGGTCATTTATGTATATTGTGAATAGCAACGGTCCTACGACACTCCCCTGCGGCACACCTGAAATCACTCTTACTTTCTACATCTACATCTACATCCATACTCCGCAAGCCACCTGACGGTGTGTGGCGGAGGGTACCTTCAGTACCTCTATCGGTTCTCCCTTCTATTCCAGTCTCGTATTGTTCGTGGAAAGAAGGATTGTCGGTATGCCTCCGTGTGGGCTCTAATCTCTCTCATTTTATCCTCATGGTCTCTTCGCGAGATATACGTAGGAGGGAGCAATATACTGCTTGACTCTTCGGTGAAGGTATGTTCTCGAAACTTTGACAAAAGCCCGTACCGAGCTACTGAGCGTCTCTCCTGCAGAGTCTTCCACTGGAGTTTATCTATCATCTCCGTAACGCTTTCGCGATTACTAAATGATCCTGTAACGAAGCGCGCTGCTCTCCGTTGGATCTTCTCTATGTCTTGTATCAACCCTATCTGGTACGGATCCCACACTGCTGAGCAGTATTCAAGCAGTGGGCGAACAAGCGTACTGTAACCTACTTCCTTTGTTTTCGGATTGCATTTCCTTAGGATTCTTCCAATGAATCTCAGTCTGGCATCTGCTTTACCGACAATCAACATTATATGATCATTCCATTTTAAATCACTCCTAATGCGTACTCCCAGATAATTTATGGTATTAACTGCTTCCAGTTGCTGACCTGCTATTTTGTAGCTAAACGATAAAGGATCTATCTTTCTGTGTATCCGCAGCACATTACACTTGTCTACATTGAGATTCAGTTGCCATTCCCTGCACCATGCGTCAATTCGCTGCAGATCCTCCTGCATTTCAGTACAATTTTCCATTGTTACAACCTCTCGATACACCACAGCATCATCTGCAAAAAGCCTCAGTGAACTTCCGATGTCATCCACCAGGTCATTTATGTATATTGTGAACAGCAACGGTCCTATGACACTCCCCTGCGGCACACCTGAAATTACTCTTACTTCGGAAGACTTCTCTCCATTGAGAATAACATGCTGCGTCCTGTTATCTAGGAACTCCTCAATCCAATCACACAATTGGTCTGATAGTCCATATGCTCTTACTTTGTTCAATAAACGACTGTGGGGAACTGTATCGAACGCCTTGCGGAAGTCAAGAAACACGGCATCTACCTGTGAACCCGTGTCTACGGCTCTCTGAGTCTCGTGGACGAATAGCGCGAGCTGGGTTTCACATGACCGTCTTTTTCGAAACCCATGCTGATTCCTACAGAGTAGATTTCTAGTCTCCAGAAAACTCATTATACTCGAACACAATACGTGTTCCAAAATTCTACAACTGATCGACGTTAGAGATATAGGTCTATAGTTCTGCACATCTGTTCGACGTCCCTTCTTGAAAACGGGGATGATCTGTGCCCTTTTCCAATCCTTTGGAACGCTACGCTCTTCTAGAGACCTACGGTACACCGCTGCAAGAAGGGGGGCAAGTTCCTTCGCGTACTCTGTGTAAAATTGAACTGGTATCCCATCAGGTCCAGAGGCCTTTCCTCTTTTGAGCGATTTTAATTGTTTCTCTATCCCTCTGTCGTCTATTTCGATATCTACCATTTTGTCATCTGTGCGACAATCTAGAGAAGGAACTACAGTGCAATCTTCCTCTGTGAAACAACTTTGGAAAAAGACATTTAGTATCTCGGCCTTTAGTCTGTCATCCTCTGTTTCAGTATCATTTTGGTCACAGAGTGTCTGGACATTTTGTTTTGATCCACCTACCGCTTTGACATAAGACCAAAATTTCTTAGGATTTTCTGCCAAGTCAGTACATAGAACTTTACTTTCGAATTCATTGAACGCCTCTCGCATAGCTCTCTTCACACTACATTTCGCTTCGCGTAATTTTTGTTTGTCTGCAAGGCTTTGGCTATGTTTATGTTTGCTGTGAAGTTCCCTTTGCTTCCGCAGCAGTTTTCTAACTCGGTTGTTGAACCACGGTGGCTCTTTTCCATCTCATACGATCTTGCTTGGCACATACTCATCTAACGCATATTGTACGATGGTTTTGAACTTTGTCCACTGATCCTCAACACTATCAGTACTTGAGACAAAACTTTTGTGTTGAGCCAACAGGTACTCTGAAATCTGCTTGTTGTCACTTTTTCTAAACAGAAAAATCTTCCTACCCTTTTTAATATTCCTATTTACGGCTGAAATCATCGATGCCGTAACCGCTTTATGATCACTGATTCCCTGTTCTGCGTTAACTTTTTCAAATAGTTCGGGTCTGTTTGTCACCAGAAGGTCTAATATGTTATCGCCACGAGTCGGTTCTCTGTTTAACTGCTCAAGGTAGTTTTCAGATAAAGCACTTAAAAAAATTTCACTGGATTCTTTGTCCCTGCCACCCGTTATGAACGTCTGAGTCTCCCAGTCTATATCCGGCAAATTAAAATCTCCACCCAGAACTATAACATGGTGGGGAAATCTACTCGAAATATTTTCCAAATTATCCTTCAGGTGCTCAGCCACAACAGCTGCTGAGCCAGGGGGCCTATAGAGACATCCAATTACCATGTCTGAGCCTGCTTTAACCGCGACCTTCACCCAAATCATTTCACATTTCGGATCTCCGTCAATTTCCTTCGATACTATTGCACTTCTTACCGCTATAAACACGCCTCCCCCTTCACTGTTCAGCCTGTCTCTGCGGTATACATTCCAATCTGAGTTTAGGATTTCGTTACTGTTTACGTCTGGTTTCAGCCAACTTTCTGTCCCTAGTACTATATGGGCGTTGTGATCGTTTATTAATGAGAGCAGTTCTGGGACCTTTCTATAGACGCTCCTGCAGTTTACTATTAGCACATTAATATTGTTATTCCCTGTTGCATTTTGCCTACTCCTATCTTGCCGCGTCTCAGGAGGCGTCTTGTCGGGCCTAGGGAGGGGATTCTCTAACCTAAAAAACCCCCATGTGCACTCCACACGTACTCCGCTACCCTTGTAGCCGCTTCCGGCGTGTAGTGCACGCCTGACCTATTCAGGGGGACCCTACATTTCTCCACCCGATAGCGGAGGTCGAGAAATTTGCACCCCAGATCTCCGCAGAATCGTCTGAGCCTCTGGTTTAAGCCTTCCACTCGGCTCCAAACCAGAGGACCGCGATCGGTTCTGGGAACGATACTACAAATAGTTAGCTCTGATTCCACCCCGCGAGCGAGGCTTTCCGCCTTCACCAATTCCGCCAACCGCCTGTACGAACTGAGGATGACCTCTGAACCCAGACGGCAGGAGTCATTGGTGCCGACATGAGCAACAATTTGCAGTCGGGTGCACCCAGTGCTCTCTATCGCCGCCGGTAGGGCCTCCTCCACATCTCGGATGAGACCCCCCGGCAAGCAGACAGAGTGAACACTGGCCTTCTTCCCCGACCTTCTCGCTATTTCCCTAAGGGGCTCCATCACCCGCCACCACTTTGGAAGACTTCTCTCCATTGAGAATGACATGCTGCGTTCTGTTATCTAGGAACTCTTGAATCCAATTACACAATTGGTCTGATAGTCCATATGCCCTTATTTTGTTCATTAAACGACTGTAGGGAACTGTATCGAACGCCTTGCGGAAGTCAAGAAACACGGCATCTACCTGTGAACCCGTGTCTATGGCCCTCTGAGTCTCGTGGACGAATAGCGCGAGCTGGGTTTAGCACGACCGTCTTTTTCGAAACCCATGCTGATTCCTACAGAGTAGATTTCTAGTCTCCAGAAAAGTCACTATACTGTTTAGATTCATTGAAGTACGCTTGATGGAAAAAAACGCAACACCAAGAGAGAAGTGTGTGACGTAACTGAGAGATGGCAGACGTGTTTCTGCATCTGAAACAGGATGTCTATTAATATTTCACTGGTGAGGATACAAATGAGGTTTGCTTTAAATACACGCTGTAATGGTCGTGAACGTCAGTTACCTTTGAGATTGGACTTGCTGAGGCGACAAAGACACCATTATCAACATCTCACTGAGGTTCGACGAGGTCGTATAAAAGAGCTACGAGAAGCTGGAGATTCCTTCTGCGATCTCGGAGAAAATATTGGCAGAAATGTAAGCTCTGTACATGATTGTGGGCAGTGGTGGTCATGAAAATGTACGGTCACAAGAAGACCGGTTTTCTGACGGCCACGTGGCACTGCCGAGGAGGGGGACCGTCGAGTTTCGACATATGGTTCTGGTGCATCCCACTGCATCTGCAGCAGCAATGTGAGCAGCAGTTGGCACCACAGTGACACAACGAATTGTCACAAATCGGTTACTTTAAGACAGATCCGAGCCAGATGCCCTGTAGCGTCCATTTCACCGACCCCAAACCACCGCCAATTACGACTTCGGTGGTGTCAAGCGAGAGCTCACTGGAGGGCAGGGTGGAGGTATGTTATGTGCCTCGGTGCCAGCGACGTCCGTGTGTTGGATAGAAGGAGCCCATCTACATCTACATCTACATGGATACTCTGCAAATCACATTTAAGTGCCCGGCAGAGGGTTTGTAAGTAGGCTGTTCATGTTTTCTTATTGGCAACGTTACGTAGCGCTCTGTATGAAAATCACTGGCTGTGCTGTGTGCAGTCTGTGGCTAGTTTTCATTGTTGTCTGCCATTGTAGTGTTGGGCAGCGGCAGCTGGATGTGAACAGCGCGTAGCGTTGCGCAGTTGGAGGTGAGCCGCCACCAGTGGTGGATGTGAGGAGAGAGATGGCGGAGTTTTGAAATTACATATATTATGACTTGTGATGATATTAAGGTAAATACATTGTTTGTTCTCTATTAAAATATTTCATTTGCTAACTATCCCTATCAGTAGTTAGTGCCTTCCGTAGTTTGAATCTTTTAATTAGCTGGCAGTAGTGACGCTCGCTGTATTGCAGTAGTTCGAGTAAGGAAGATTTTTGGTGAGGTAAGTGATTTGTGAAACGTATAGGTTAATGTTAGTCAGGGCCATTCTTTTGTAGGGATTTTTGAAAGTCAGATTGCGTTGCGCTAAAAATATTGTGTCAGTTTAAGCACAGTCTCGTATACAATTCTTCTAAGGGGACGTTACAGGTTCATCGAACCACCTACACAATTCTCTATTATCCCACTCTCGTATAGCGAGCGGAAAGAATTAACACCTATATCTTTCCGTACGAGCTCTGATTTGCCTTATTTTATTATGATGATCGTTCTGCCCTACGTAGGTCAGTGTCAACAAAATATTTTCCCATTCGGAGGAGAAAGTTGGTGACTGGTGATTGGAATTTCGTGAGAAGATTCCGTCGCAGCGAAAAACGCCTTTCTTTTAATGATGTCCATCTCAAATCCTATATCATTTCTGTGACACTCTCTCCCAAATCGTTTATATAGATAAGGAACAGCGAAGGGCCTATAACACTACCTTGGGGAACGCCAGAAATCACTTCTGTTTTACTCAATGACTTTCCGTCAATTACAACGAACTGTGACCTCTCTGACAGGAAATCACAGATCGAGTCGCATAACTGAGACGATATTCCATAAGCACGCAATTTCACTACGAGCCGCTTGTGTGGTACAGTGTCAGATCCTTCCGGAAATTCAGAAATTCGCAATCGATCCGAAATCCCTTGTCAATAGCACCCAGCACTTCATGTGAATAAAGAGCTAGTTGTGTTTCACAGGAACGATGTTTCCTAAACCCTCGTTGACTGTGTGTCAAAAAAATGGCTCTGAGCACTATGGGACTTAACTTCTGAGGTTATCAATTCCCTAGAACATAGAAATACTTAAACCTAACTAACCTAAGGACATCACACACACTCATGCCCGAGGCAAGATTCGAACCTGCGACCGTAGCGGTCGCGCGGTTCCATTCTGTAGCGCCTTGAACCGCTCGGCCACCCCGGGCGGCGACTGTGTGTCAATAGACCGTTTTCTTCGAGGTAATTCATTACGATCGAACACAATATATGTTCTAAAATCCTGCTGCATATCGAAGTTAAAGATATGGGCCTGTAATTTAGTGGATTACTCTTACTACCTTTCTTGAATATTGGTCTGACCTGTGCAACTTTCCAGTCTTTGGGTACGGATCTTTCGTCGAGCGAACGGTTGTATATGAGTGTTAAGCATGGAGCTAATGCATCAGCATACTCCGAAAGGAACCTAATTGGTATACAGTCTGGACCAGAAGACTTGCTTTTATTAAGTGATTTAAGTTGCTTCACTACTCCGAGGATATTTACTTCTACGTTACTCAGGTTGGCAGCTGTTCTCGATTCGAATTCTGGAATGTTTACTTCGTCTTCTTTTGTGAAGGCATTTCGGAAGGCTGTGTTTAGTAACTCTGCTTTGGCAGCACTGTCTTTGATAGTATCTCCATTGCTATCGCGCAGAGACGGCATTGATTGTTTCTTGCCGCTAACATACTTCACATACGACCAGAATCGCTTTGGATTTTCTGCCAGGTTTCGAGAGAAAGTTTCGTTGTGGAAACTGATATAGGGATCTCGCATTGAAGGCCGGGCTAAATTTCGAGCTTCTGTAAAAGATCGCCAATCTTGGGGATTTTGCGTCTGTTTAAATTTGGCATGTTTGTTTCGTTGTTTCTGCAACAGTGTTCTAACCCGTTTTGTGCACCAAGGAGGATCAGCTCCGTCGTTTCTTAATTTATTTGGTATAAATCTCTCAACTGCTGCCGATACTATTTCTTTTAATTTAAGCCACATCTGTTCTACACTTATGTTATTAATTTGGAATGAGTGGAGATTGTCTCTCAGGAAGGCGTCAAGTGAATTTTTATCTGCTTCTTTGAATAGGTATATTTTTCGCTTATTTTTCGAGGCTTTTGGGATTACAATATTCAGTCTTGCTACGACAGCCCTGTGTTCACTAATCCCTAATCCCCACTTGAGTGCCTGCAGCCAACTTGTCTGCGTGCTAGACACACTGGTGTTACGGTCTAGAGCGCGCTTTCGTGTCACAGCAAGAGCATTCTCATCGTTATTCCACGCACTCTGACTGCAGATTTGTACGTAAATCTGGTGATTCGACATGTTGTGTTGGCATTAATGAACAGTATTCCTGGGAGTGTGTTCCAACAAGATAACGCTCTCTCACATACCGATGATCTAACCCAACATGTTCCACAGAGTATCGACATGTTGCCGTGGCCTCCTCGATCACCAGATATGTCGCCCATCGAGCACGTATGGGACATTGTCGGATGACAACTCCAGCATCATTCGCAAACAGCATTAACCGTCCCTGTACTGACCGACCAAGTGCAACAGGCATGGGACTCCTTCCCACAAACTGACACCCGGCACCTGTAAAACACAATGCATGCAAGTTTGCTTGCTAGCATTCAACATTCTGGAGGTTACATCGGTTATTAATGCACCAGCGGTTCACATTTCCAATGGCTTATCTCTCGCTTACATTAACCTGTGATCTTGCAACGTTAATCTCTTAAATATGTTACCTAGACAAATGTATTCTCGAAATTTCATTACTTTACATTAATTATTTTTTGGTGTTTCGCTTTTTTCCGTCAGTGTATATTTATTACTGTGAAGCTAAAATGCGGTACTCAGCTAACTTTACAGAAATCTGACACTTAGATCAAGCCGGCCGGAGTGGCCGAGCGTTTCTAGGCGCTACAGTCTGGAACCGCAGGACCGATACGGTCGCAGGTTCGAATCCTGCCTCGGGCATGGATTTATGTGATATCCTTAGGTTAGTTAGGTTTAACTAGTTCTAAGTTCTAGGGGAATGATGACCACAGCGGTTAAATCCCATAGTGCTCAGAGCCATTTGAACCATTTTTGAACTTAGATCAACTCATAATTTATTAAATAGAGGGTGACAATTATTGAACTATACGAAAATAAACGTAAATTAGTTACAAACTACGGAGTACAAAAACTTTATTCAACATGTCACTATAGATATTCGGATTTAGATTACGACACGTTCGATATGCCTGCTACCATTGGCGATGATGTGTCGTAGACGAATAGTGAAATTCTGCATGACCCGCTGAAATGAAATGTCGGAATATCGATGCTGTCGATGACCTCCTGAATGGCTGCTTTCAGCTCAGCAATGGTTTTGCTGTACACCTTGTCTTTGGTTCAAATGGCTCTGAGCACTATGGGACTTAACTTCTGAGGTCATAAGTCCCCTAAGAGCAACACACACACCCATGCCCGAGGGAGGACTCGAACCTCCGGCGGGATCGGCCGTGCAATCCTTGACATGGCGCCTCAAACCGCACTGCTGGTCCTCGCGGCCACTTTCAACATTTAATGTGAAAATTTGTAAGTAAAAATGAATATTCAGTAAATTAATAACTGTTATTTCACTGAGTTTCATTTCGGTATATTCACTGCGGCATACGGCACGCGCGGCTAACAATCATACGACACTGAGGAGAGACTTTTTGAACACCCTGTACTGATTCCCAGCATGCCCCGCGACCAACCGCGCAATTTGAACATCCTAACGCAAACCTTTCAGAAGTTATGACGATTTTATTTCATATAGTTCGTTAACTGTCACCCTGTATGTACTGTATGTACAAGAAGAACTGTTTTTTTTTCTCCTCGGTTGTCATAGTTTGTTAACTTATTATTATAAATTCGGTAACAGCCCTTCAGAAAGTAAGTTACGCATGTCGTCCCACGGTAGGACCATTGCGCAACAATAGCGGCGCATCGCCAGAAGAGAGTACATGGCCTGGGTTTCCTGCAGACACGGTACCGCGCATCGCAGTGTGGGAGTAAAGTGGCGCAACAACTGGAAACGTACTCCAAAGTTTAAGTACGTGGGACAGAACGATTCTGGTGGGAAAACGTCTAAACTGCACACAGATTCTACGTGAAATTCTAGCGTTACTTGGATCAAATGAAATGTCGCCAGCCTTATGAAATGGTACGAACAATTTGACCAATCCCGCACAAACGTGGGTGTTGCCAATCGAGAAAGATGGCCGTCAACATGATCACAGACGACTATGTCCAGGCAATCTTTTCAGTAATCTGAAAGAACATCAGGGGAAAGATACGTTTTTTCCGACAATGAGGACGTTCACTCAGCCGTTCTCGAAGGGTCCGTGGCCAAGAAGCGTATTTCTGCCGTCGAGGAGTTGATACAACTTTCCGACCGTTGTTTAAAGGAACTGGAAGAGTATGTTGTAAAACAGTGTCATACATCGGTGGCACTTTGACGTGTAGCGCGGCATTCAATAACACTTGCGTAGCCTGCCATTGTAGTATGCAACTTCCTTCCCTCGTAATAGAGAGTGCACCTTCCACAACACCTTAGGCACTTATCTTTAGTATGCTGCAAGCAAGCAACATATAAGGTGTTTCAAAGATTCGTCCAATTTCACAAGACTTTATCTTTTAAATGGATAAAGGTAGACTCTCGTCTGATGTTTGGCCTGTGTTTGATAGAGGGCACATAATTGCTTGGTTTTGTAGGTGGATGAATTTTTGGCACGACCACCACATCAAATCCCAATATGTACAAGTAAATCCATGATACGTGATCTGGCCGGCGGTTTGTTCACTGAAATCATTTAAGATATCTTTCAGACTAATGGTCATTAACGTAGTGCGTTATCGGTTTATGAGAGCCATCGTCGTGTCACCTACTAGGCGAGCAAGGCAGTTTACACTCAAACATTATTTCGCCCGTTGAATGGAAACGCACAATAGGCCCCTTTTCACCACAGAGACATCATCATACTGCACGGCGCATTGGCAACAATTGGTGTCCAGGTCATCATAGGAGCTGCCAAACGTACAGACTCCACCAACTGTAGATTCAGACGAAATTGTATCTTTAGACATCTTAAGTCCAATGACTGTGTCAACATTCTGTCATTCCCGCAATGAGATGGTAATAAAATACTTCTACAATCATATCAAATCAGCACCGAATGTCTCTCCACCGATGCCATGGAAAAGCGTCAGGTTCGTTACTCACAAAATATGAATGCTTTTGGCGCAGAGTCTCTTGTCTGCAGACGCGGACGAATCTCTCTTAGATCAATATTCATAGCCATTATGCAGTTGTTTCTAGGCGTTGTTCTGTCCGTGGCGGAATGTGGTGCCTTGAAGGAGAGACTCTCTTTCACTTTGTTGACACTGTAGCCCAAGGAATAAAACAGTTTTCAAAAGAAAACATCCCATGAGTTTTGACTCAACTGCCACCCCGGTTAAGAACCCGATTATCCCGCAGTAAGACTACAGTCAGTTCAGGAGACGTTTCACAGCACCCGCTAGAGTTGAACTGGAAGAATTGATAACGCTCTTGCTATTTATATACCTCTCACGCGATGGTTGCTCTTCCTGACTATTTATGTACTGCTCTCCTGCGGGTTTCGAAACTCCAATTCATTTTAGAAGCGATACGCAAGAACAGACACATGAGGCAGGAATTGTATGTGATTATGAGCGATACAAACTTGAATCTAACGCCTAGAAAAGTGATTTGTTATTATTGTTCTGTAATATGACAATAAAAACAACTATGGACAAACCGGGATTGGATAGTAGTGGCGTGAAAATGTATTCATAGGCGAAAAATTGTAAACTTTTGCAGTGAAATTTTTTTCTCAAGGATTTACACGAAGCCTAGTTATCAGCAAGTGATTCGGGTAGGAGGAGCAGCAGAGCTTGTCGGGACAGTGTCGAGGGAAACAGAGATAGAGCAATTGTTTAGTTAGACAATGACCTGCTGTTGACATTCGAAGGAACCATTCCGACATTCGCTTGAAATAACTTGGGAAAAATCTAAATCAGGAAGGTGTGACGCGGATTTCATCCCTGCTCCTCTTCATTATGAGTCCAGAGCCTTAAACACTCTGCCAGATCAATGGTTTAAATGATTAATGACTTGTTCGGAAAGGAAAATATCTCTAGCTTGAAATTATGAAGTTGTCCCTTTTCACTTGTGGAACGCTACATCTGTTACGTCTCTAAAGACTACACCAGAGTCAACCTGTTGCCTACTACGAGCTGAAAGTCTGGAGTGCACAAGTTGATATCTGAAAAACGAGAGGACGACGACATATAAACTTTTAACGGTTTTCTAGAAGTCTCCAACTTCTTAAGTTCATTCATGGGTTGTTGAGGTTTATCCGCGCTATACGCGGAGTGACGGTGTTTCAGAATGTTACTTTAGCATGTGTCCATCTTTTTATATCCCAGTGTCTGGAAAATGTCTATAGGACTGCTGAAAATAATTTCTGTGACACGAAATCTTCTTGTCTGACTCGTTTCACTAGTTCTGAATTTTCCACATTCTAAATAGGTGTAACGGTAGTTATGGTGTTGATGGGTTTCAGTATAGTAACATAGGTTGAATCAGGTCTTGTCTCTCAGAGACTGTTAATGTAGATTATGTCGAAAATGAATCGGGAGCTGTCTCACAATATGCGACAGAACTTCAAGCAGTAAGTTACACATTGTTATGGCAGGCCAAGTAACTTCTATTAAATGCTTTGCAGCCTTCGTTAAACTGTTTGCAACATTTCGCTACAGCTGGACGCGACGTTGCATGTCGTCCATATACCGCCAAAATTCCACATTCAGTCTACGTGCGGTTCAGACGCCCACCGGAATTGTGCTGTCCCACGTACGTCAGCTTTGGAGTACGTTTCCATTTGCCGGGCCATTTCACTACCACCCTGTCATCCACATCGAAGCAGACCTGTGCCTACCAAACATGGAACATGTACGCTCTTCTGACAACACATCGCTCATAGTGCTTAATTGTCTTAACGTAGGACGACATGCGAAACTTACCTGCTACAATACATTAAATGTATTCGCAATTGCGAATAAGGACAACCATCACATATAGAATGGAATGACGACAGTGAAAATTTGTGCCGAACCGGAAATCTAACCCAGATTTCCCGCTTATCGCGTGTGGTCGCCTTACCACTTGGCAATCCGTTCACGACTCACCGCCAGAGTCAAACTTCCATATGTCGTTAACCATGTGTCTACAACATGTGCTCGTACATTCGTTATGTATATTCCCGTACAAGACAGACGTTTCACTTGAAAGTCGCATGCTCGGTTTGGCAGATAAGTAAGATATTGCAGTGCCTATGTTGTTTCGAGTTACGATGCAATGTACAGCCGTGAACAAAACGCGCGAGACCCCTCGCCTTTTCGTTATGCTGATCCGCACAGCATCTGCTACACAGCATAACAGGCAAGGCGACGAATTGCTACCAACATACTAAGCACAGGCGTGGAATCGAAAGACCATCCGAAGTTTGTCAGACAGTTTTCAATCATGTGTAAGAGTATATTAATGCTGATTAGTGTGTTAAACACAACACGTAAATATAAGATATAAATGAAATAAGAAACGCTAATTAGTATGAACTGTACTAGTAAAAATGAATTTCAGCTAATCGAGATAAAATAACTCTTTTAGTAAGACTAAGTACCCCAGATCGTCACGAATATTATGCCCATTCTGCCACGAAACGGTCTGTGTTAACGTTCAGACTAGTCATACACGATTACCGTTGCTGACCTACCATGAAAGTGTGCAAATTTAGCAATGTGTCAAGATTCATAACGGAATTCAGTTAAAAATCATTCATTGCCACACTTAAATCAACTCAGTGATTGACAGAAGCGGAAAAAGAAGGCAGTGACAAGTATGAAATTCTACAAGAGTTTCATATTGACATCCACAGGGAGCCGGCACAGAATAAAGGTAGCAATAAAACGTATTGGGGGCGAGAGAACTCCTTAAAATTGTTTTACTGATTGTCTGTCTGCCTCCAATGACATTAGAATCGAAAACAAACTATACCTCCCTTGCAGTAGCGAACTCCTTTCACTACGCTAGCAGACAACCCAGGCAAACAGCCCTCTATTATTACCCCAGACGTGAATAATCCGGCAATTTCGCAATGACAGTGGCAAAATGATCTGCAGTTTCTGTTGCATAGAGCTTTCTGGACTCAGAAACATGAATTGCGTACCTTTATGTCACCGCTTATGTGACAATCATTCGGCATGTTTATCGAAATAACAAAATACTGTTATTAGCGAGTAAATTTAGTAGGATAAGTCTGCACCATTCCAGGAAATGAACTGTGACATAGCTGCCAATCTTATTCTAAAATGTTTCAAATTCTCCATTACACTTGCCACAACCAGAAAACGTTCATTAGCCGAAGTGTTTCTTAAGCTACCTAGCACTTCTAAAACGCGGTGGCATCAATACTGCGATCTGAATGACCACGTGTATAGGCAAATGGAATTTATTTGCACTCATGTAAACGTGATTTGGATCGAAAGCGTAGCTACGATTAATATGCTGATGTATCGACTGCAATTAGAACATTTCGAATAAAGAGTAGGGGAAATTACTTATGTGGCCCTCATCTTCAGTAACGGTCGTAGCTATTTTCGTTGTTAGAATTTCGTCACCTAAATCGGTAAAAATGGAACCCTACTAGTCTCTTTCTTGACTGTCTATGTGTCTACCCAAATCTTAAAACCCGTTTACCTCGAGTATGGGTAGACATAATAAGCGAAAATTCTCGCGCCCCCAATAAGTTTTATTGCTAACTTCATTCTGTGCCAGCACCCTGTGAATGTCAATATGCAACTCCTGTAGAATTTCATACTTGTTACTGCCTACTTTTTCCGCTTCTGTCAGTCATTGAGTTGACATAAGTGTGGCACTGAATGACTTTCAACTGAATTTCGTTATGAATCTTCAACCATTGCTAAATTTGCACACTTTCGTAGTAGGTCAGCAACGGAAATCCAGTATGACTGGTCTGAACGTTGACACAGACCGTTGCGCATAATATTCGTAGCGAGCGATCTGGGGTACTTTCTCTTACTAAGAGAGTTTTGTTATCTCGATAAGCGCCGGCCGGGGTGACCGAGCGATTCTAGGCGCTACAGTCTGGAACCGCGCGACCGCTACGGTCGCAGGTTCGAATCCTGCCTCGGGCATGAATGTGTGTGATGTCCTTAGGTTAGTTAGGTTTAAGTAGTTCTAAGTTCTGGGGGACTGATGACCTCAGAAGTTAAGTCCCATAGTGCTCGAGCCATTTGAACCAAGCCATCTCGATAAGCTGAAATTCATTTATAGTAGTACAGTTCATTCTAATTACTGTTTCTTATTTCATTTATATCTTATATTTACGTGTTGTGTTTAACACACTAATCAGCATTAACATACTCTTACACATGATTGCAAACAGTCTGACAAAGTTCGGAAGGTTTTTCAATTTCACGCCTGTGCATAGTATGTTGGTAGAACTTCGTCGCCTTGCCTGTTATGCTGTGTAGCAGACTTTACAGCTGTGGGGATCTGAATACCGAAAAGGCGAGGAGTCTCGCTCGTTTTGTCCACGACTGTGCCTTTGGACATGCGTGACCGTCGTATTACTTTTTGAAGTCCACACATATAACTCTCGCGTAAACTGGTAAATTATATTCATTGTTCCGTACTGTGATTTTATTATTCCAAATTTTAGTAGGCATTCTCCAAATGATTTTTCAGATCCCTTTTTTACTACTCCAGCAGCATTAATTGCTTCTGCCCAAAAACCTTTACTTCTTAACGTCTTTGCTTTCTCCATACTTCGAACAGTTTTATACAGCCCGCCTAGTATCACTTCTGGTATGTCGTTGTTTCCATTATAAACCATTTATGTTTCTACTTATCCTCTTCAATAAAACAAACATTTAAAAAACTTCGGTCGCTTGTATAATGTTTTCGCTGTTGGCAGTCTCTGCGCCATCTGCCTCTTTAACTAATGAAATTCATCTACCTATTGTTTTCTCCTTCGTATTCTCGTTTTTCTATAGTTTGGGTTGCCAAATTTTCACTGTACTTCCTTCCATATTCTCCAAAGTATGCTCGAATAATTCTGATGACTCGCACAGTCCATCATGTTCCTATTATGTTTTTATTTCTGTTTAACAGTTGCCGTGTTCAGCTGGAGATTTTCTTTTCTTGTGGTTTACTCGTATCTCATCTAGGAGTCCACAATGACTGCCCCCGTACCTAGACGGATAAAAGAAGACCAGTACTCACCAGGAGGTGCAGCTCAGAGTTCCTTATCCTCGTGTGACTGACTTCCCGCAACTATTGAATTCGAAGAAAAGAATGGACGATTAGGGTTTAACGTCCCGTAGACATCAAGGTCATTACAGACTCTATTTCATTCGAAAGTCAGAGGCCGTTCATTTCAAAAATATAGATACACAGGATATTAAAAGCCACGATTCGAAGCTCATTCATATAGGACACCTAATGTTGCCTAAGTTGGGATACGCCTTGTAAATGGGTATGAAGAAATAAATCTTTTTTTTTTCTCTTCTTCCCCAATGATTCCAATCACCCATGGGGCGGATCAGCAGTAGAGTGGGTGGGTGCTCTTTCCTGAAGCCAAATTGCACCTCCACGAACAGAGCTGGCCGCTGTGGCCGAGCGGTTCTAGGCGCTTCAGTCCGGAACCGCGCTGCTGCTGCGGTCGCAGGTTCGAATCCTGCCTCGGGCATGGATGTGTGTGAGGTCCTTAGGTTAGTTACGTTTAAGGAGTTCTAAGTCGAGAGGACTGATGACCTCAGATGTTAAGCCCCATAGTGCTTAGAGCCATTTGAACCATTCTGAATCCACGAACAGACCGTTTGGCTTTGCATTGCTACAGCTGGCGCTACAGATACAGGTATTCGCATACTATTGACAGTTTGGAAATACTGATAGGCTTATCTATTCTTTTAGAATCAGGATTGTGGCCAAAATAAGGAATGCCAATGATCCAAGCATTTTCCATGTTGTTGGGGACTCCTCCATTCAATGAATGATGATGAACGCCGCATCATGGGTCACGGAGTCTGGAGACATCTGATAGATAAGTAGGTTCATCAGCTGGTCAGGACTACAACTTTCTGCGAGATGACGTCTTTCCATCTCAGCTGTAGTGACTGAGAGAGTGGTATATCACTCCATGGGCTATCCTTCCAAAAACACTGGAAGGCGGTTGACTCCGTACATGCATTGGGATGTGGACATGTTTTCCAATCTGAAATCGCGTTATTTGTTCGTTGGGCCTTGGCTGTTTTCCAGGCCGAGTTGTCGTCAAGCCGCAGTGATTAGGCTTCATCATCCTATTCTTGAATTCATTGCTTCTCCACTGCAACGTTCATTTCCCAACTCAGTCTATTCATCTAGCATTTGGTAACTTGATTTCTTTTTGTTTCCTGCCATCGAAGACATTACTGTTGTATTCCGACATGAGAACTAGAATGTATTACAACAGTTGTCGAGAATTGTCTGATGGGGCGTGACAGCTTCAGTAGCTTTGAGAACACTGTACATGATCTGCAGTGCTGCTGCGGCACCCTTTACATCACGTAGCAGCCGGTGGTGTCCTAGAGGTCGTTAGGTGAACACAAAGGTAATGCGGCCTATATACCTATTAACGGTGACGGTAGTACATTTAAGTCAAGGAGATGCGCCAGGTCTTTCGGTGGTACCCAGTTGTCGACTGTCGTTGTGCCGTTCCTTGCAGACTTGTCAGAGGACTAGCACCCGCAATTTGCAGCTCGCATGCTGATGTCTGGCTCCACGTGTGTTTCATACACCAAGCAGTTATATATGATTTTATCCCGAAGGCGCTGGCGAAACTCGACTGTCGGCGAACAGATGATATAGGCATTCCACAAGCAAATCGATGCCCCATGCGGGACTTGGCCTGTAGTGCTGTAGACCTGGAAGGCGGCGATAATTTCAGTAGCGCCATGCTGCCGAACGCTCTGTATTACCTATACAAATTGCCTGAGCAGTGTATTTTGCCGAAAAGACAACACCATGTTGGCCTGGGCAGTCTTAGTTGGATGGAGACAGGCGCCGCTGCTGGGCTACGGATTCTACTACAGCCTGTACAGGATTCGCAACGGGAAGACGACGGTGCAAATGCCAGTACGACCGTTCATATTTAGGTTTTCCGTGATTTCCGTAAAGCGGTACAAAACCAGGACGGTTCCTTTGAAACGGACGCGCCCGAATTACTTCCCCATTCTTTCCTAACCCAAACTTGGGCTCCATCTCAAATGACGGTGATCTCGAAGGGACATTAAGTCTAACCGTACTTTCTCTTTACTTATGATGTAGCTGCTGAAGTTCTTCTTCCACAAATGGCTTCTGAGCTTTGTTTTGTTTCCTCGCCTGGACATTGTACGAGTTGTCGTATGGCACGTTGGACGTCAGGTGGCAAGCTGGAGTACGCCAACGTCTACAGGCACAAGAATGGATCGAGGGTTCGGTTCTGCCGGCAGCGGTGGCCGAGCGAATCTAGGCGCTTCAGTCCGGAACCGCGAAACTGCTACGGTCGCAGATTCGAATACTGCCTCGGGCATGGATGTGTGTGATGTCCTTAGGTTAGTTAAGTTTAAGTGGTTCGAAGTTCTAGGGGACTGATGACCTCAGATGTTAAATCCCATAGTTCTCAGAGCCATTTGAACCATTTTTGGTTCGGTTCTGGGTGGGGGTAACAATTTCTTAATGCCTCTGTCCCTCCCCATCCCTCTCACCCCGCGAAACATAACATGTCGTCACCCCGTCTCCTGTTGACATGCCATAGATTTGTACGATTTTTAAATAATAATATCAAAATGTATAAAAATGTTTTTATACAATAGTAATTTGTTCACTTCAGAGACAGTACACTGCTTTAGCGTAACATCCAAGAAAATGCAATTCAGAAAAAAACGTAGCCTCTGAAAATTACACGTCCAAAAATTTGACAAGTATCTGTGTCACGCATTTAATTTTAAAACCATAACAACTACTATTTCTCACGAATTTGGTAACGTCCTACTTTACACAATATAAAATAAAGTGCGCTCTCACAGTTACCAGCATTCAAAAAATGGTTCAAATGGCTCTGAGCACTATGGGACTTAACATCTGAGGTCGTCAGTCCCCTAGAACTTAGAACTACTTAAACCTAACTAACTTTGAGGACATCACACACATCCATGCCCGAGGCAGGATTCGAACCTGCTACCGTAGCAGTCGCGCGGTTCCTGACTGAAGCGCCTAGAACCGCTCGGCCACCGCGGCCGGCTACCAGCATTCCACCAACCACTGCGGCTGTGAATACGTGTCTGTAAGCTGTAAATTTACTCGTGTGTAAGTGAGAGGAATGTTGATTCTTTCACTTGTTTCCGCCTACTTTTGGGAAGTCAGGTACTTTTCGTATTTCACTTTTAATTTTGCCTTGCTCAATTGTATGTGAAATTGCAGCCGGTTGGGGTGGCCGAGGGGTTCTAGGCACTACAGTCTGGAACCGCGCGACTGCTACGGTCGCAGGTTCGAATCCAGCCTCGGGCATGGATGTGTGTGATGTCCTTAGGTTAGTTAGATTTAAGTGGTTCGAAGTTCTAGGGGACTGATGACCTTAGATGTTAAGTCCCATAGTGCTCAGAGCCATTTGAACCCATTTGAAATTCCAGTTCTAACTGTAGACTCATTTTAGAGACTTAGTTTGCATACTACTTTATTCGCTAAAAGTTAACTGTGGTATCTGGAAATTGATATGTAATATGCGTTAAAAAAGTAACGGGGATTTTGTACTTTCGGGTGTTGTATTTGTCCTATCCGCGCGAATTTTTTCGGTGTTCTGTTGATAAACATGTATGAGTAGTATCTGTACAATGTTAGCCACATTGGATATTTAGTCTGTTGTCAGCTCAGAAAAATGTATCAGTAGAGCTCCACCTCCTACGAGAGTGGTTATTAGCAGCAGTAGGAGCAGCTTATCTGTGTTCACAGTTTGTATACATCGCTAAGCTTAGTCGTATCCTAACTTACTTCTGAGCAGAATGGATAGTACTTGATTATTTAGCTGTTTCAGTAGTGTTAACAGTATTTGTTTGTCGTGTAAGAGTTAGCGTTCTTTTTTATTTTTTTAACCGTTTGTGTTGAATGATTCTGATTTTTATTGCAGTAAACAGTTTAGTTTGGTGTTATTCTAACTTACTTCTGAGTATAAGTGGGCAGTAGCTGACTATTTAGCTGTTTCTAGTAGTGCTCTTCATTTTTGGTGTAAGAGTTAGAATATTATCCGATCTGAAAGGCAAAGGTCCCTAGTTCGAGTCTCGGTCCGGCACACAGTTCTAATCTGCCAGGAAGTTTCATATCGGCGCACACTCCTCTGCAGACTGAAAATCTCATTCTGTTATTCGATAGTTTGTGTTGAGTGAGTCTACTCTGTAGTGTGTGCTTTTTTTGTATTTTTTGATATCGTATTCAGTTATCCTATACAGTAAGATATGGGTAGGGTTTGTGTTCGTTGTGAGCGGGCTGAAGAAGAACTGGCTGCTGCCTGTAAACAGCTGGAAGCTGCATTGGCCATGGTCGACAGGCTTCTGGCTACTGCTCAAATCTGCGATGACATCGATGCGCCAGTGCCGAGACCTGCAATGCCTGTGGTGCCTTTGTAACCCCCCTGGTGAACTGGTTGTCGCTGCGTCTTCAGATGGACAACGTCTGACCAGTTCATCTTCACTCGATAGTGAATGGCGCACAGCGATTGGATTGCGCGTCACTGGGCAGAAGGCAAAAAAGGAAACAGGCCGCGTGGCTGGTTCCTTGTGCCTTAACAACAGGTACATTGTGCTACCCAGTGTTGGGACAACAGGGGATGCCTCTCCTGTTGGGCCAGTGGCTGATTTTCCTGCCCAGTCCCGACAAGTGCAGACGGTGGGTATGCTAGTAATTTGGAGCTCCGACGTTAGGTGGGTAATGGAGCCCGTCGGGGAAATAGGGGGCAGGACGGGAAAGGATGCCATTGTGCACTCAGTAAGTTCGGCGGCATAGAGAGGGGATCTCGTCTGAGACGTGGCCATGCCAGCGGCTGTCGAGGACACGGGGACCATCTGGCTAAAAATATTCGCACATGGGAGCATGAATGACGCTTGCCACTTGGGTTCTGAGGCCATCCTCAGTTCCTTTCGGCGGCTGGCTGATTTGGTGAAGACAACTAGCATCACGCGCAGGCTAAGCTGACTGTGGCATCGTACCCAGGGTCGATCGCTGTCCTCTGGTTTGGAGCAGAGTGCGAGGTCTAAATCAGAGGTTCAGACGCTTCTGCGACGGTATCGGATGCGAATTTCTCATACTCCGCTATCGGGTGAAAAATTGTAGTGCTGCCCTTAATTGGTCAGGCGTTCACTACATGCAGAACGTGACAACTAGGATAGCGGAGTACGTATGGCGTGCACATGGGTTCTTATAGGTTAGAGAAACTCCCCTCCCCTTGGAATCAGAGACGAATTGCCTGCAAGCACCGAAGCTGCATCAGCTGCAGTATCCTCAGAGAATGCGCGTTCTCGATCAGATATAGAAAAGATTAATATGATATTAGTAAACTGCAGGAGCATCCAAGGAAAGGGCTCAGAATTAGTGTCGCTTACTGAAGGTTATAATGCACAAATAAAGTTAGGAATAGAAAGCTGATTGAAATTGGAAAAGGACAGTAACGAAATCATAAGCTCAAATTGGAATATTTATTGCAAGGATAAGCTAGTCTCCAATGGCGGCGGTGTATTTATTGTAGTAAAGAATTCGACAATATCCAGCAAGGTTATCATGAATTCCGAATGTGAATTAATCTGAATAAATCTGGTAATCATCAAATGTGAGCCAAAAATGGTAATCGGATGCTTTTATAGACCCCCTGGATTAGGCTGGATTAGGAGCGGTAGTGGTAGAGCACTTCAGAGACAAATTGCAGAATATTGTTAATAATTTACCCGATTAGGTCGGTGTAATAGATGACTTCAACATGCCAGGCATAGATTGGGAGAGTCACGCTATCAAAACTGATGCCAGAGACAAGGATACGTGTGACATTATTCTGAATGTCTAGTCCGAAAATTACTTCGAGCAGATAATCAGAGTACAATCTCTAGAAGGAAATGTCCTAGACATCCTGGTTACAAACAGACCTGAAATTAATAAATCAGTTGACGTAGAGCAAGGTACCTGTGATCGTAAGGCTGCGTTGGCAACTATGACTACGGATATCAGAAGGAATTTTAAGAAAGGTAGGACAATATTTTTCCTTACAAAGAGTGACAGGATACAATCGTCAGAGTGTCTGAGTACTCAACAACAAATATTCAGTGATGAGGAAGGAGATGGGGAGCCAGGTGGAAAAAATTCAAAAGCATCTTTCAATATGCCTTAGACAAGTATGTTCCGAGTAAGGACTTAAGGCAGGGCTTAACAACTGGCCGGTTTTGAGCGCGAGTACTCGCGTCTGCTCAGGCACGTGCTCGCGAGCAGGTGCAAGGTCGCGGAGTAGGTAGGGAGGGGAGGGAGGGGAAATGCGCGCGCACGTTTGAATAGGGCCACAGCGTGCCTATTGAATTCGCGCCGACTGTGTAACGTTTAAAGTACTACGATCAGCTCTAACAGTCACTTCGCTGGTTAAGAATCATGTCAGGTCGCCGTTGTGTTACCCCAACCATGCTTTCGCAGTTCAACCCCCATTGGGAGGAATTGTATCGGTGTTGCAAAATGTTTAGTATGTCACAAAACGCTGAATTCTTTTAGGAAATTTAATTTGCAGCGACATTATATGTCGTACCACGCGGAAGACTACGGAAGTGGAAAATGTGATGGACCAGATAGTGCACAGGAAGTTATTAAACTTTAAAGGAAGCTATCCGAAGAAGATCTGGACGACGAAGAAAAATCAAATGAGGCAGCTCTCAGAGTGAGTTACAAAATTGCTTTGCTTTGCTTTTAGCAAAAGCCCTGTGCTCCTTCACTGATGGCGATTTAATAAAAGAATGTTTGGTAGTTGCAACGGAACATTTGTGTCCATCTCAAGTTGAACAGTTTCGGATTGTGCCATTATCTAACACGATCATTATGCGTCGCATACAGGACATGGCAGACGACCTCCAGAGCTAGCTTGCAAATAACTGTAACGATTTTATAGCGTATTATCTAGCTCTGGACGAAAGTGTTGATATCACTGGAACAGCGCAGCTTGCCATATTTATTAGAGGTGTTAGTAGAGATCTTCAGGTGAGGGAGGAGCTCCTCGATGTAGTAGCCATGAAGAACACTACAACCGGAGATGATATTTTGCGTAGTGTTGAAGAAAGTGTTGAAAATATAGGATTGTCGTGGAATTCTTTAGTTTCAGTGTCTACAGACGGTGCACCAGCGATTACAGGGAAAAAATCAGGTTTCGTTGCGCTGTTGAAGGAGAAAATGCAAAAACTGACCGTGCTGAATGAAATAAGGGGCGTTCACTGTGTGATCCACCAGGAAAACTTTTGTGCAAAAAGTATCACTCTAAAAAATGTGATGAGTGTTGTTGTTCGTACAACTAATTATATAAGGAAGCATGGGCTACAACACAGATAATTTAAAAGCTTTCTTGAGGTTGTAGAAAGCCAGTATGGTAGCCTGCCTTATTACAGCGAGGTCCGCTGGCTTAGTCGTGGCGAATTATTAAATCGATTTTTTGCCTATTAGATGAGATAAATACGTTCATGGAAATAAATAACATGTGTGTTCCTGAATGGAAAGAGCCTTCATGGAACTGTGATTTCGCGTTGTTAGCAGATTTAACTAGCCATCTGTATGCTTTGAACTTTTCACTACAAGGTAAAGATCTGCTAATTACTCATTTCATAGATCGAATACGAGCTTTTAAAATGAAATTGACACTTTGGGTGAGTCAGCTGGAAACAGGAAATCTAGCTCATTTTCCTAAATTATCATCCATGCAAGACGTTCACAAAGACTGTGAACGCTATTCACATAGTTTAGTTGTCCTTAAGGAAGAATCTGATCAACGCTTTCAAGATCTGACAGCACTAGACAGTGATTTTTATCTGTTCTCCTCTCCATATTCAGCGAATATTGAAGAGATTCGTCCTGAGCTGCAACTAGAAATTATTGACCTGCAGTTTGACAGAGAATACAGAGACAAATTTCAGAACAAGAAAAACATTTTGGAATTCTACAGACACTTCCTTCACGATAGATTTCCTCGTTTGCACAAACTGGCGGCTACAATAATATCAATGTTCGGTTCCACGTATGTTTGTGAACAACTGTTCTCTGCAATGAAATGTAACAAGACGTGCCTGAGAAACGCATTGTCTGATCGAAATTTAAACTGCACGGTGCGCCTACAATGCACAAGAACAATTACTCCGAACAGAGTCGCAATTGCAAAGGGCAAAAAGTACAAGATACCGAGAATCCCACACTTCAGTGACACCTTTTATTGTGTAGCAGTTCACAAATTAATACGAATGTAGAGGCATACAGTAAGCTAATAAAATTATGTGGCACGTGTACATTCTCATTTATTTGTTTCATTTGTCGCAGTAATAATTCGTGAGTGATATCCCTGCAGGTGGCCGCGGGTTTACATTGCCTGGCGACAGCTGTTGTGTGCCTCACGCGACTCTCCCCACTCTCCGCTCTGGTCCGGTAGTGGGGGTAGCGTGCTCGCGCTGCTCCGTGCTCGCGCCTTGCTGCTCACAGCTTGCTCCGCGAGCATTATGTTGTGAAGCCCTGACTTACGGGATAGGAAAGATCTACGGTGGTTTAATATCTGTGTTAGAAAACTTCATTTCAGATTCAAGAGAAGGCTAAACATAGCTGACAAACGAAATCTGAAGGAAAGATGACATCGCCGTCTGGGAAGACATCAAGCGTGATGGGATACAGTTGGTCCGCAGCGTCTTCGATCCCATGGAAGTGCAGGAGAATGTCTCCCACTGCATAATACCGCTCCTAACAGGCTAAGTCCGTGGAGCGCTGCACGTTAAGAGCGGTCGTTCACCTCGATGCCGGCGTTTGTGGAGATGACCAGGGACCTAATGTAGGAAAAATGGGTCACCCGAAGTACCGAAATGTTTCCATTGATCGGCGCCCGAATACTGATGGTCCCGTGCCCACTGCCGTCGTTAATTATATGACCTAGTAGATAGTGTCGGAAGTTCCATGCGGCTTTTCGCGGATGATGCTGTAGTAGACAGAGAAGTTGCAGCATTATAAAATTGTAGCGAAATGCAGGAAGATCTGCAGCGGATAGGCACTTGGTGGAGGGAGTGGCAACTGACCCTTAACATAGACAAATGTAACGTATTGCGAATACATAGAAAGAAGGCTCCGTTTTTGTATGAATATATGATAGCGGAACAAACACTGGTAGCAGTTACTTCTGTAAAATATCTGGGAGTATGCGTGCGGAACGATTTGAAGTGGAATGATCATATAAAATTAATTGTTGGTAAGGCGGGTACCAGGTTGAGATTCATTGGGAGAGTCCTTAGAAAATGTAGTCCATCAACAAAGGAGGTGGCTTACAAAACACTCGTTCGACCTATACTTGAGTATTGCTCATCAGTGTGGGATCCGTACCTGGTCGGGTTGACGGAGGAGATAGAGAAGATCTAAAGAAGAGCGGCGCGTTTCGTCACAGGGTTATTTGGTAAGCGGGATAGCGTTACGGAGATGTTTAGCAAGCTCAAGTGGCAGACTCTGCAAGAGAGGCGCTCTGCATCGCGGTGTAGCTTGCTGTCCAGGTTTCGAGAGGGTGCGTTTCTGGATGAGGTATCGAATATATTGCTTCCTCCTACTTATACCTCCCGAGGAGATCACGAATGTAGAATTAGAGAGATTCGAGCGCGCACGGAGGCTTTCCGGCAATCGTTCTTCCCGCGAACCATACGCTACTGGAACCGGAAAGTGAGGTAATGACAGTGGCACGTAAAGTTCCCTCCGCCACACACCGTTGGGTGGCTTGCGGAGTATAAATGTAGATGCAGATGTAGATGTAGATGTAATTGTAATTGACGATGCCATTAGGTCAACATGTGAGCACATGGAGGTGATATGTTGCGGAACTCCGTTTTCAACAATGTACAATGAACTGTGTGCTCCGAAAAACTTGTGCGTGCCCCAGCATTGTGCTCTTTCGTCACGGATGCCACAGATCACCATCTATCCTACTTTACAGAGCAGATAAGCCTCCTAACACCACGTTCTGTGAAGAATCATGGACGTCCAACCATTTAGCGCCTAGTGGTAGTTTCACTCTCCTTCTACCTCTTTCCGTAGATGTTCACGACAGTAGCACGTGAACATTCGACCAGCTTCGCTGTTTTCGAGATAAACGTTCACAGGCTCTGCGTAGTAACAATTTGCCCTTTTTTCGACTTAATAAGATCTCGTTCTGCAGGTACACTCGAAGTACCGGGTGATCAAAAAGTCAGTATAAATTTGAAAACTTAACAAACCACGGAATAATGTAGATAGAGATTCAAAAATTAGCACACATGGTTGGAATGACATGGTGTTTTATTAGAACAAAAAAAAGTTCACAAAATGTCCGACAGATGGCGCTGGACAGCAAAACGTCAGTGACTGCACATGACAATCGTGTATAAAAGGAGCTGTAATGAGAGAGAGAATCTGATGCGCCAGCAGTCGCAGCATGTTGAAGTTATCCGAAAAGGCGCTTTTACTGAAGCTGTATTATCAGAATGGGGAATGTGCTAGTTCAGCGTTACGATCCTATCGCCATAGGAAGGCTGGCTGGTTCAAATGGCTCT
The DNA here is from genome assembly GCF_023864275.1 of Schistocerca cancellata. NCBI lineage: Eukaryota > Metazoa > Arthropoda > Insecta > Orthoptera > Acrididae > Schistocerca > Schistocerca cancellata. Next base: position 130,009,303 of record NC_064629.1, read on the forward strand.
GAGCACTATGGGACAACATTTATGGTCATCAGTCCCCTAGAACTTAGAACTACTTAAACCTAACTTAACCTAAGGACATCTCACACAGCCATGCCCGAGGCAGGATTCGAACCTGCGACGTAGCAATCGCGCGGCTCCGGACTGAGCGCCTAGAACCGCTAGAACAACGCGGCCGGCCCATAGGAAGGGGATTCGAACGGGTAAAGCTCCGTTGACAAATGCAGCTGTGGCGAGAATGATTTCGAAGTTCGAAGCCACGGGTTGTTTAGACGATAGACCCCGTAGTAACTGACCGGGCACAAGGCGTAATGCTGCTGAGACAGTTCACGAAGAAATGGAGGCTGTAGCGGGTTCGTCTATGCACGGGGAAGTCACCGCTCGTGTAGTCGCACGTCGCACCGGTATTCCATACACTACAGTTTGGTTGGCACTTAGGCGTACCCTCCGATGCTATCCGTACAAAATCCATCGGTATCATGAACTGTTACCTGTCGATTTAGTGAAGCGGAGGGCATTTGCGGTGTGGGCGTTTCAAAAGATGGAAAGATGGCGGAAGATGACGATTGGTTGAGTAACGTGTTGTGGACTGACGAAGCTCATTTCACGCTCCGAGGGTCTGTCAACGCCCACAGCTGCAGAATTTGGGCTACCGAAAATCCTATAACTGTCATGGAAACTCCACTGCACGAGGAGAAAGTCACGGTATGGGTTGGGTTTACCACATCTACCGTTATCGGGCATTTTTTCTTCGAGGAAATGCGTGATTCTGGTTTTATAACTGCTACCGTGACGGGTGAGAGGTACGCCGATATGTTACTGAATCACATCATCCCCAGCCTGGCTGATAAACACCTGCTGGAACGTACGATGGTTATGCAGGATCGCGCTCCACCCCATATTGCTAGATGCGTGAAAGATCTCATGCGCGCGTCGTTTAGTGATGATGTGCTCAGCCGCCACTTTCGTCATGCTTGGCCTCCCAGGTCCCCAGACCTCAGTCCGTGCGATTATTGGCTTTGGCGTTACCTGAAGTCGCAAGTGTATCGTGATCGACCGACATCTCTAGGGATGCTGAAAGACAACAGCCGACACCAATTCCTCTCCATAACTCTGGATATGCTTTACAGTGCTGTTCACAATATTATTCCTCGACTACAGCTATTGTTGAGGCATGATGGTGGACATATTGAGCATTTCCTGTAAAGAACATCATCTTTGCTTTGTCTTACTTTGTTATGCTAATTATTGCTATTCTGATCAGATGAAGCGCCATCTGTCGGACATTTTTTTGAACTTTTGTATTTTTTTGGTTCTAATTAAACCCATGTCATTCCGAGCATGTGTGTCAATTTGTACCTCTCTATCTACATTATTCCGCTAGTTATTCAGTTTTCAAATTTATACTGACTTTTTGGTCACCCGGTATTACGCTCTGGACTTGACTCCGATATTACCTGATTTCCGATTCGTCATTGACAACATTGTCGCAGATGGGATAGTGTCAAAACTGTAACGAAATGTGGGAAGCGGTAGATAGGTGGATTTTTTGGTAATATCTTATCGTCCATCACAACATACGCAATGACATTATTGTAACCAGTACAAGTAATGTGTGTTTTTGCTACTAAATGATGCTTTTCTTGTTAAAAAGATTCCATGGGAAAACATATCAACTCAGAGATGTGTAATAAAAATAGTATTGGAACGTGTACTTATTCATGCAGTTTCTCCTGGCTGTTACTGATCTTTGCTAGGTGACAAACACTTGTGACTCACCGGCTTCGTCTAATACTGGCAGCATATGTGTTGTTATGCTTCTCTTTCTTTGAACGCTCGCATCTTAAGAGACAGCGCGAGTTATCAGATGAAGGGGTTCGCACGAGTTGCCAACCGTCGCTGCTAAAGACACCCACAGGTCAGCGAATCCACCCATCTCTCAGTTTGCATAGGACGTTCCCCGAGGGTACTTGAAACCAGTGAGATGGCTCTTCCCCGAGACCGGAGGATGCATGTACGGAGGTGTGTCGGGCGGTCGCGGCCCGGGTCAATTCTTCTCAAGGCTGGCGAGGGGCGGTGGGTGCCGGAGAGTCGTCGGTGGCAGCGGGCGGCGGAAGTGGAGGCGGCGCCGGAGGCGGACGTGTGTGAAGATGGTGGAGACGGCGGCGGACGTCGGTGTAGGCGGTGGGGGAGGCTACGGACGTCCGTGTCGTAGGTGGGGGTGGAGGCGGCGGTTGCGGCGGTAATGCCGGCGGAGGTGGTGGCCCGGGAGCGACGGGGCGCCTGCGGCCTCTCCCGTAGTCCGCTGCTGCGGCGGCACCGAAAGAGACGCTCATCATCTCGTCATACATTTGGTTGTATACTATTACGAGGTATAGGCTTCCCGTTTTTCCTGCAGTCATTGTGCATAGCACCGTTTCAGTCTGAATCACAATGGTGGTAGGTTAATTGTTCATTAGAGAATATATGTACTAAATGACAGACTGTCCTCGATCTCTAAGGTCAAATTTTTATCGTATACCGGGACTGGTATTACATCCTCTATGATTCGTTGACTTCGTATGTAGGGAGAGTTTATTTTTGCTGCGCCGTGGCCATTGTTCAGTCTCATTTGTCTCCAGCAAGGACGTTCACACTTCGGATTATTTCCGCATACACATCTATATCAATATAGAGACCCCGAAAGCCACCGTACGATGCGTGGCGGAGGGTACCCTGTACTACTACTAGCCATTTCCTTTCCTGCTCAACTCGCAAACAGAGCGAGGGAAAAGCAGCTGTGGCTCCGTATGAGCCCTAATTTCTCGTATCGTATTTTCGTGGTCCTTACGCGTAATGTATGTTGGTGGCAGTGGAATCGTTCGGCAGTCAGCTTCAAATTCCAATTCTCTAAATTTTCTCAATAGCGTTTCTCGAAAACAACGTCAACTTCCCTAGAGATATTCACATTTGAGTTCCTAAATCGCCTCGGTAGCTCTTACGTGTTGTTCGAACCTAGCCGACCGGTGTGGACGAGCGGTTCTAGGCTTTACAGTCTGGAACCGCGCGACGACTACGGTCGCAGGTTCGAATCCTGCCTCGGGCATGGATGTGTGTGATGTCCTTAGGTTAGTTAGGTTTAAGTAGTTCTAAGTTCTAGGGGACTGATGACCTCAGATGTTAAGTCCCATAGTGCTCAGAGCCATTTGAACCGGTTTTTTTGTTCGAACCTACCTGTAACATATGTAACAACCCGCCTATGAGTTGCTTCGGTATCTTCCTTCAATCCAACGTGTTACGGATTCCAAACACTTATGATTTTCTACTTCCTGAAACGTCCCTGTCTCAAACGGCGGAACTCGGGTGCAAACATTGATTGTTGTGGTCTTTGCCGGTGGGAATAGTTCTCCTGATACAACCTTGCCTCCCGCCGCCCGTCGCCATTTGCGTTTCCGCAAGTACACACCATATCGGCAAGTTCTCGATTCGAATACGGAACCATTGTGTACAACGCTGTATCATATCCACTACAAGGTGAGTCAGCAAGAGAAATGAATTAGACACAACATTACCATTTACTACGGCAGGAGAGTGCGCTAGGTGATGAGGTATGAGGAACAGTACCACCCTCTAGGAGGAAACCATGCACACTGTAACTGTGACTGCATGGTATACCGCGTATTACGAGGTGCGACAATAAAGTAATGAGACTGGTGTGAAAAAAATGTTGCTTACCGGTTTCGTCAAGTTTAGTGTTGTCTCCTTCAAAGTAGTTCCCTTCTGATTGCACACACTTTTTCCAGCGCTTCTGCCATTGGTGGTAACATTTCTGGAACTCATCTTATGTAATATCCTCCTAGACTCTCGTTACAGCTTTTTGGACATCTTGTGTTGTTTGAAAATGGTGTCCCTTGACGGCCGTTTTGACTCTTGGAAATAGAAAAAAGTCGCACGGAGCGATATCTGGTGAATAAGGTGGCTGTGGTAGTCCTGAAATTTGTTTTGAGGTTAAAAATTGCGGTACTGACAGAACAGTTTGGGACGGCGCGTTATCGTGATGCAGAATCCAATTATCAGCAATGTTGGCACGGACACGAAGAACTCTTTTACGAAGTCTTTCTAAAATTTCTTTGTAGTAATATTGGTTAACTGTTTGTCCAGGAGGCACCCACTCTTTATGCACAATTCCCTTGGAATCGAAGCAGCACACAAGCATGCATTTCACTATTGACTTCAACATTCGTTCTGCCTTCACTAAACATTTTATGCCAACGAAAAACTTGAGCTCCTGACATAACCTCCTCTGCAAAAGCCTTCTGAAGCTTACCGTAAATTGTCGTCGCATTTTCACGCAATTTAACGCAAAAAGAAGTGGCATACCGTTGCGTAGTATTATGTGGTTCCATTTCCGTGACGAGAGACACAAACACGTAACATATTACAGCACAACTCACGACTGTGCAGTTGCATCGATGGACTAGAAGCAGCTTATAGACCAAGGTCAAAGATACTGTGCCTACACAAGCCTGCAGGGTTGCCACGTCTTGCAAAGAAAATCACTCTCATTACTTTATTGTCGCACCTTGTAGACCGCAGTCTCTGGAACAAAGTATGATGGAGGAAATGGTCACTAGCATGGAAACCATGAATTTCCGGACATAAGTTCATTAGATCTTTTTTGTTCCATATCCTTTTAACGATCAGTCCCCAGAGCTTGCACACGGTGGAAAAAAAATCACCCTGTATTTGGCGTATACAGGATGTCCCTCCTAAGGGTCATCTGGCGCATTTTCTCTTTTGTTTCGGCAAATATTTGTAATTTCTTTTTTGCGTTAAGTACCTGGCGTCAACACAGACAAATACTGCTCATCATGTCTTTCACGCGACGCCCATTGTCGACAGAAAGCATCGGTTTGTTTCCCATTACAAACAAAATGACTTTTAAAACGGAATTTTGCTTGCCTATTCGACAGAGCGGTCCGAGGTTAGTCTAGTGCAATATTTGTTTTATCCACATGTATTAACAGGGTCAGAAACACTCATAATAAGCAGTACTCCAGCAGTGACAGCACTGCATTGTCCCGCACTGAATGTAGCCGCCAAGCATGCAGCGCTACTGGGTCTCTGCCGGATTGTAATTTATTCTTCGTGTTTCACTTTCCCTGATAACAGATATCGATAAAACGAATATCTGAATAGACTAATCTGAGAACGCTCTATCGAATTTATTTATTTAATCGTATGGCTAGGGCCCCTCGTCTGGCAGACCGTACGCCGGGTGGCGGTCTTTCAATTTGACGCCACTTTGGCGACCTGCAGGCGATGAGGATGATAGGATGATGATGAGGACAGCACAACACCCTGTCCCTGGACGGAGAAAATTCCCCGACCCAGCCGGCAATCGAACCCGTGCCCAGACGATTGACAATCCGTCACGCTGACAATTCAGCTACCGGGGATGGACACTGTATCGAATGAACACGTAAAATTCCGATTTAAAAAAATAATTTTTTTTTGTAATGGAAAACACACCGAAGCTTTCTGTTGGCACTGGGTGTCACATGGAAGACGTGAAGAATAGCAATTGTATGGACTCCAGCCACACAATGCGTAAACGAAATGACAAGTACCTGTCGAAACGCCAGAGAAAACTTGCCTGACGTCTCTTTGGAGAGACTCCAAGAAGTACGTAGTTGACGATAACCTCACTAAATGCCGGATAGTACAAGAGGTACGAATTTTATAAACTGGTACAAACTGGAGACAGTACAATATAGGCAGTTCATAACTACACAATCGTAGATATCAGTTGATCGCTCCCTTCCATGCTCTTTCACAGGAACAGTCTAGATACACTATGTGATCAAAAGTATCCGAACACCTGGCTGAAAATAACTTACAAGTTCGTGGTTGCCTCCATCAGTAATGCTGCAATTCAATATGGTGTTGGCCCACCTTTAGCCTTCATGACAGTTTCCACTCTAGCAGGCATTCGTTCAGTCAGGTGCTGGAAGGTTTCTTGGGGAAGGCAACCCATTCAACACGGAGTGCTGCATTGAGGAGAGGTCTCGATGTCGGTCGGTGAGGCCTGGCACGAAGTCAGCGTTCCAAAACATTCCAAAGATGTTCCATAGGATTCAGGTCAGGACTATGGGCAAGTCAGTCCATTACAGGGATGTTATTGTCGTGTAACCACTAAGCCACATGCCATGCATTATGAACAGGAGCTCGATCGTGTTGAAAGATGCAATCGCCATCCCCGAATTGCTCTTCAACAGTGGGAAACAAGAAGCTGCTTAAAACATCAATGTAGGCCTGTGCTGTGATGGTGCCACGCAAAACAACAAATGTTGCAAGCGCCCCCCCCCCCCCCCCCCTCCATGAAAAACACGACCAGACCATAACACCACCGCCTCCGAATTTTACTGTTGGCACTACACACGTTGGCATATAACGTTCACCGGGCATTCGCCATACCCACACCCTGCCATCGTATCGCCACATTGTGTATCGTGATCAGTCACTCCACACAACGTTCTTCCATGTTCAGTCGTCCAATGTTTCCAATGTTTACGCTCCTTACACCAAGCGAGGTGTCGTTTGGCAATTACCTGCGTGATGTGTGGCTTATGAGCAGCCCTCGACCATGAAATCTAAGTTTTCTCATCTCCTACCTAACTGTCATAGTACTTGCAGTGGATCCTGATGCAGTTTGGAATTCCTGTTTGATGGTCTGGATAGATGTCTGCCTATTACACGTTACGACCCTCTTCAACTGTCGACGGTCTGAGTCAGTCAACAGACGAGGTCGGCCTGTACGCTTTTGGGCTTTACGTGTCCCTTCACATCGGAAACAGTGGACCTAGGGATGTTTAGGAGTGTGGAAATCTCGCGTACAGACGTATGACACAAGTGACACCCAATTACCTGACCTCGTCCGAAGTCTGTGAGTTCTGCGGAGCGCCCCATTCTGCTCTCTCACGATGTCTAATGAGTACTTATATGGAGAACCTGACAGTAGATCGCAGCACATTGCACCTAACATGAAAAACCCATGGTTTTGGAGGTGTCCGGAAACTTTTGATCACATAGTGTATGTTCCTCATATGTACCTCTTTCCCCACCTGTTATTGTCAAATTTGTCTACAGCGAAACAAACAGCGTACTACCTGACACATCTCTCTATTATTGCCTCTCATTCAATATAAAGGAAGTGCCGCCGAGTTAATTTACCTTAGATATGTTTTCACTGTTTGAAGAAATTGGTGATCTGTTCCCGCCTAGGTGATTAGTCTTTACGGGCTCACAAAGTAACTGGCATTTTGTCGTAGCCCTATTGATCGCCTAGAAAAAGACTAATGTTTCTTTTTTCTTTAAAAAAAAAAGCAAAACCATCCCTTTTTCACTTGCCGTCTGTTGTTCTCGTCTTCAGTCCGTACACTGGTTTGATGCCGCTCTCCATGTTTGTGTATCCTGTGCAAGTCTCTCTCTGAATAACCACGGCGACCTACATCCATTTGAACCTGCTTCATGTATTCAGGTCTAGGTCTCCATTTACAATTTTAGCCCCACCTCCCACTCTTCCACCCACCATGACAAAACTGACAAATCCTTGACGCTGCGGGATGTGTCCTAGCATCTGGTCCCATCTTCTAGTCAGGTTGTGCCATAAATTTCTTTTCTCCCCAACAGGATTCATTACCTCCTCATTTGTTATTCTATCTGCCCGTCAAATATTCAGTATTTCCCTATTCCCCTATGGTACCACATTTCAAAAGCTTCTCTTCCTTTCTTGTCTAAATTGGTTATCGGCAACGTTTCATTTCCATACAAAGCTACATTCCAGAAAACAATCCGTAAAAATGACTTCCTAACACACTAATTTGCATTAAATCTTCAGAAATTCCTCTTTTTCAGAAATACTTTTGTTACTATTGCCATTCTGCAGTTTATACCCCCGCTACTTCGGCCATCATCAGTTATTTTACCGCTCAAACAACAAAACTCGTTTTCTACTTTTAATTTCTCATTTAGTAATATTATTCCTCCAGTAACGTCTGACTTAACTCAATCACATTTCGTACTCTTTTTCGCTTTTGTTTATGTTCATCTTATAAATATCTTTGCACGACATTGTCCACTTCGTTCAACTGTTCTTTCAGTTCCTTTGCTGTCTTTCACAGAATTAGAGTGTCACTGGCAAACGCTGAAGTTTTTAATTCTTCTCCGCGAACTTTAATTCTCTTGTTAAATTTCTGCTTGGTTTCCTTCACAGTTTGCTCAGCGTGCAGGCTGAATAACACCGGGGAAAGGCTACAACACTGTCTCGCTCCCTTCTTAACTATGGCTTCCCTAGCATACCTTTCGACTTTTTTAACTGCAGACTGATTTCTGTACAAAACTTTTTCAATTTATTTTTTATTACTATTTTCCTGCAGCATAGCAATTTACTAAGAGATAAATTCATTGGTATGACTGTTTAACAGGTATGACAAGAAACCACGGAGTAAAAATTGGGATGTTTCTGTATTCTTGTGACAGATTGAATGACGCGCCGCCCACATGTGTACGCAACCCAGGTAGGCAAGAGGAAGGAAGAGTGGTGATCAATGTCGAGTCGGCGGGGTTTGTAGAGACAGTACAAGATTGATTTGGGGAAGGATACAGAAGAAAGAGAACTGTCTTGGAATTCGTATTAAGCTATTTAGGGAAAGCAAGATAAAACCTAAATTTGGGGGCCTGACGGGGATTTGAACCTCCTCTCGAACACCAGTCGTGTCTGAACTGTAAAATAATTCCCTGAGACGAAAGACACTTAGTCAGCTGTATGTTTCCCTTCGGAGGATTTCATGAAATGCAGTCCATCCACTGTATGTTGACATTAGCTTTATCCTGGAAATTTAGTAATAGATCTGTTACATTAATTACTTTTGAATGCATTACGGGAACAGCAGTGATCAATGTCTTATTAATAATTACTATTAAAAACAGTCTTGATCACGATTTATGTAACAAGGTGACCGGTTTCGACCACTACTGTGGTCATCTTCAGACCATTGAGTAGGAACCTCTTTCTGTTGGAGAATCACTTCTCCAACGGAAAGAGGTTCCTTCTCAATGGTCTGAAGATGACCACAGTAGTGGTCGAAACCGGTCACCTTGTTAAATAAATCGTGATCAAGACTGTTTTAATAGTAATTGTTACATTAATTGTTGATCAACCGTTCGAAAAGTGCTGTAGTGCGGTTGCAGGCTGTCGTGAATGCAGAGGGTCGTTACTTTGAACAACGTTTGTGACCTGTAACGTAAACGTGGTGCGCAATTAACATATGTTATCTTGTCTTACGAAACTTAAAATGTGTTTCTTTGAGTGGTTTATTCATTATTTCTCTTCCCGCAAGTCCTTATACTTTTTTCCGCAACGTTTCGTTGTCGTACGTTCACTAGTTTCTCATGGGGACCCTCTCAAGCACGGGAAGTTTAATTATAACCGTCCTTTACATACGAATGAAAATAAGAAGTCTGTAGTGCTTTTTTTAAAACAACCTTTATAAACTATCTTTAATACAAGATCAGTAATTATATTTGCAATGAAAAGTGGATGTTTGTGTGCAGTATGCATAATATTAGGAAATAATTATACGAGCATTTTTCATAAACGTGACAATTAGATATAAGTGAATTAGCATATATTCACGAATTTTGTATTTAAATGACGTAGGTATTCGAATTGCAGCGAAAAAGAAGCAAAAAAATAATAACCGAAACGAGACAATCGCTGAGTACACAGTCACAGATGGTGCAGTATGGCACAGAGAAGACGCCTACAGACTTCTACATCTACATCCATACTCCGCAAGCCACCTGACGGGGTGTGGCGGAGAGACCATTGGACTGCCGTGGAGGACCATTGGAGGTATGGAAGCAGCAGAGTGGCAAATTCAAGTGACCCGATGGCTTAAAGCTAATCGCTCTATTATTTATCGGATGAGGCGACGGTTTCTAGAGACCGAAACTGTATCCCGGAGACCAGGACAGGACCTACCGCGTATGACGTCAGAAGGAGTGGACCGTTATTTGGCTGTAAGGGCACGACGGTACCGCCTTAGTACTGCACTGCAACTGGCATCTGACCTCGCAGCATCCCCTGGACGTAATGTGTCGAGGCAAATGGCGTACAGAAGGCTTCAGCAGAGTGGCCTTTATTGTTGGAGACCTGCTGTCTGTTTACCTCTGGCGCGTCTCCACAGAAGGGAACGTCTAGAGTGGACCCGTCAACATGCCACCTGGACGGTCGAACTGTGGGCCAATGTTTTTTTCACAGATGCGCAGCGATTTGGTTTGGAGAGTGATTTTCGACGAATTCGCATCTAGAGGGTAAGAGGAACACGATTTCGGGTGCCAAACATTGTGGAACGAGACTGATATCAAGGAGGATCCCTAATGGTGTGAGCAGGGTCTATGTTGACTACTCGAACACCTCTTCATGAAATTGTACAGGTGAATCAGCACGATTTATCTGCTGTCAGGTACCGTGAGGAGATCTTGGGATCTCATGCGCGGTTGTTGCGAGGTGCTGCGGACACAGGCTTCGTACTGATGTACGATAATGCTCGACCTCATAGAGCACGGGTAGTTTTTTGGAATCGGAAGATACCGCACTCATGGGATGGCTTTCTCGCTGTTCCGACTTGAATCCCATAGAGCATGTCTGTGATGCACTAGGGAGACGGGTTGCATCGCGTCAGCATCCACCAACCACTCTCCAAGGATTGTGAGCAGCTCTGTAGGAAGAATGGGCATCATGCGCAATATTTCCCGTCGTTATCTTTTTTTTTTCCTTTATTGAGTTTCGATTCCCCCTAAAGGAGGCGGGCTGGCAGCAGCTTAGTACGCCGCTCTTCAGCCTACAGAATTTGTTTTAAAAAGATGAAGATAATAAAAAAATAACAACAGTTGGCGATAAAATCGGCGACTTAAAGGTAAAACGGCAGAAAATTCTGGAGCTTAAAACATAAAACACAGGGTGGATGATGCTAATAAAATATACAGGAAGCAGAAAAATAATAGACAGACAATTAAAAAACACGGCGACAGTCTGGGTTCTGTTCGCAAGAGATATAAAAAGCACACCCAGCGACAGCATGATTTCTGTTCGCAACACTGTGGAAAGACGCACAACACTGAACACTCACTTAAACACTGCACTAAAAAATTGGCACAAATATGACATACAACACCCGAGAGCATGTGGAAGGAAACTGGTCAGATGGCGGGAAGAAGGGGGGGAGGAAGGAGAGGAAAAGTGAAGGGGGAGGGGGGAAAGGAGCCAATGGAAGATGAGGATACATAAGAGGGGGGGTGCTGAGCAGACGCGCCAGGGAGTGGGGAAGGCAGAGGAGGGAAGTACAAAAGAACTCGGGGGGGGGGGGGGGAAGAAAGGAGATAGGGAGAGGGTAGGTGGGGAGAAAACACAGGATGGAAGGGGGGGAGGAAGAGGGAGCCCAGGGAAAGGACAGAGGAAAGGAGGGGGGTGAGGATAAGAGTTGATAGGAAGGATAAATGGAGGGAAAGAGGGCATCATCTGGGAGGGGGAGTTGATGGAAGCCACCTTGGGAAAGGAGATGTAGGGTGTAGAGATGGAGGGTAGGGGGGACACAACGGTGAAGACGTGGCAGGGGGCGGGGATGGGAGAGGAGAGGAGCAACCAGGGGGTGAGGGGGTTCAAGACGGCGGGAGGTGTAGAGGATGCGGATATGTTCGAGGAATAGGAGCAGATGGGGGAAAGGAATGAGGTCATAGAGGATCCGCGTGGGGGACGGGAGGCGTATACGGAAGGCGAGGCGGAGTGCATGACGCTCAAGGATCTGGAGGGACTTATAGAATTTGGGGGGGGGGGGGGGGCAGATATCCAGGCAGGACTGGCATAACAGACAGTCGTTATCAGGCCTGTACTGGTGCCAGAGGTGGTCACACTCCATACTGAGCACAGTAACCAGTTGTCAGAATTAGTTTGGTTTAGTAATGTCATGTTCCGTAGATCATTTTCACGTTTATTTTATCGATATGATGTGGAACAAGTCAGATTACAAGATATATTGATCGTGACCGGGCCAAATATCTCACGAAATAAGCGTCAAAGGAAAAAACTACAAAGAACGAAATTTGTCTAGCGTGAAGGTGGAAACCAGATGGCGCTATGGTTGGCCCGCTAGATGGCGCTGCCATAGGTCAAACGGATATCAGCTGCGTTTGTTTAAATAGAAACCCCCATTTTTATTACATATTCGTGTAGCACGTAAAGAAATATGAATGTTTTAGTTGGACCACTTTTTTCGCTGTAATAGTATCAAACATATGGCTCACAATTTTAGACGAACAGTTGGTAACATGTAGGTTTTTTAAATTAAAATACAGAACGTAGCTACGTTTGAACATTTTATTTCGGTTGTTCCAGTGTGATACATGTACCTTTTTGAACTTATAACTTCTGAAAACGCATGCTGTTACAGCGTGATTACCTGTAACTACCACATTAATACAATAAATACTCAAAATGATGTCCGTCAACCTCAATGCATTTGGCAATACGTGTAACGACATTCCTCTCAACAGCGAGTAGTTCGCCTTCCGTAATGTTCGCACATGCATTGACAATGCGAAAGCGCATATTGTCAGGCGTTGTCGGTGGATCACGATAGCAAATATCCTTCAACGTTCCCCACGGAAAGAAATCCGGGGACGTCAGATCCGGTGAACGTGCGGGCCATGGTATGGTGCTTCGACGACCAATCCACCTGTCATGAAATATGCTATTCAATACCGCTTCAAGCAAACGCGAGATATGTGCCGGACATCGATCATGCTGGAAGTTCAAAAATGATTCAGATGGCTCTGAGCACTATGGGACTTAATTTCTAAGGTCATCAGTCCCCTAGAACTTAGAACTACTTAAACCTAACTAACCTAAGGACATCACACACATCCATGCCCGAGGTAGGATTCGAACCTGCGGTGCGCCCAAAAACACTAATAATAATAATAATAATAATAATAATAATAATAATCGAACCTGCGACCGTAGCGGTCGCGCGGTTCAGACTGTAGCGCCTAGAACCGCTCGGCCACACCGCCCAGCATGCTGGAAGTACATCGCCATTCTATCATGCAGTGAAACATCTTGTAGTAACATCGGTAGAACATTACGTAGGAAATCAGCATACATTGCAACATTTAGATTGCCATCGATAAAATGGGGGCCAATTATCCTTCCTCCCATAATGCCGCACCATACATTAACCCACCAAGGTCGCTGATGTTCCACTTTTCGCAGCCATTTTGGATTTTCCGTTGGCCAGTAGTGCATATTACGCCGATTTACGTTAACGCTGTTTGTGAATGACGCTTTGTCGCTAAACAGAACTCGTGTAAAAAATCTGTCATCGTCCGGTAATTTCTCTTGTGCCCAGTGGCAGAACTGTACACGACATTCAAAGTCGTCGCCATGCAATTCCTGGTGCATAGAAATATGGTACGGGTGCAATCGATATTGATGTAGCATTCTCAACACCGATGTTTTTGAGATTCCCGATTCTGGCGCAGTTTTCCTATTATTATTATTATTGATATGTGCGATAGTTGTTCATGAATAAGAGAAACGTGTTTTATATAAGCTCGACGAAGTACTGAAGCGATGTTTCACTTTTTTTAGGACTTGTAGAAGGAAGTGAGTACATAATATTTTGAATAGGAAACCATGTTTGGAAACGTACCGCTTCCATTCTACGATCGTTTCAATTCAGAATTTTAACTCATCCAAATCTGCTTGAGGGATTGAATTAGCCGTGACACAGTACAAGCATTAGGTAACAATTCGAAACGAAGCATAAGGAAACATCCATTTATCATTTAAGCACTTTTGTTTGTATTAACACTTAAACGTTACGTGTTTACGTTATTCCAAAACAAAAAAGAACCCAGCATACTGTACGTACTGAATGCAATGTTAAAGTGTTAACACAAACAAACGTGCTTATGTGATAAATTGATCTTTCGTCATGTTTTCTTTCGAGTTGTTATCTAAACAACTGTTCTACGTCACGTCTAATTCAATTCCTCACGCAGAATGGTTGAATTAAACATCTGAATTGAAACCGTCGTAGAACGGAAACGCTATGTTTCCGGAAATGGGTTCCTCTTAAAAATATTAAGTACTCATACCCCTCTACAAGTCCTAGAAGTTTGTAACGGGAGTTTCCGAACACAACAATTTTCGAATAAAACCTGAATTAAACATTTACAGTTTTTAATTTTTCTATACGTGCTGTTTATTTTTGTGTAACAGACGGGAGAATAGCTAGGCAGAATTATTCCGTAGGTTGCGCCTCCATTTATATTCCCTCGTTCAGTTTCTAGGCGCTTCACCACTTCCGGTTTCCAGGGGAATCTGGTAAGACACTGATAGCAGACAGGCAAAGGGATCGAAATGAAATAACGCCCGATAGGTATGCAACACACCTAATGTATATTTAACGTGGTTATGATTCTGACCGAGGTTACAAGGAAAACTGCCGTACTCTACAATTGGCTATGACAGTCTACGGTAGGTTTACTACTGTGATGTTCACTATCTATAACTTCTGACATCGTTCATTTGGTTGTGTGGTGGCGTTAGTGTTTACAGTGTGTTATCTTTATGCATAGGCTCTACTTGCCGACGCTTTAAATTTTCTTGCACAGCGCTAATTCGTTGCATTTGTGTTTTGAAAATGAAGGGATGTGCACCTGTTGAAATATCGGCTGCTGCCGAAGACGTCACGCGGCTGCATTCCCGTAAGTTATTTTAATTGTACAGTTAACCTATTATAAAAGATAACTGATATTTCCGAAAAGGCATCGCTTGTTGCATTGGGAAGGAATGGAGCTATCGGTAGTTGGCTGTACTAACTCGTTCGCCGCACAAATGAAAGTCCGTACAGAGGCAGGCGAAATCACTGGAGAAGTTCGCTGGATGTTGCTCGCTGCTTTCCCCGGAGTGATTACGGAGAACAGAGAAAACGTTTTATCTGCCCGTTCGTCCCCGAAACTGAATACGAGTCCGCGACTTTACCCGTGTGCCAAATGCAGTGGCACTCTCTTCACAGAACTCGTCACTTGACAAAAATAAGTTGTTTACCGGCCATCCACCATTGAGCTCTCCCATCAACTTGACAAAAAGAACAGATGTGCGACATTTCAGTGAAAATAACGATCTCACGTCAGAGAGCTTACGCATCTCGTACCCCAGACACTAACAAAGTTTAGCGATTGTGAAGATACTTCGTTTCGTTATGACTCATGAACGATCCTTATTACAGGATTTACTACAGTCAATCGCAAGTACATTTATGGTATTACAGACCTCACAACGTTTAAAAAAACCTTTACAATCACACGAACCGGCCGCTGTGGCCGAGCGGTTCTAGGCGTTTCAATCCGGAACCACGCTGCTGCTAGGGTTGCAGGTTCGAATCCTGCCTCAGGCATGGATGTGTGTTATGTCTTTACGTTAGTTAGGTTTAAGTAGTTCTAAGTTCTAGGGGACTGATGACCTCAGATGTTAAGTCCCATAGTGCTTAGAGTCATTTGAACCAATCACACGAACGTGAACAAAACAACAATGAGTCAGTCTTTTGACGTTCGCGTGGAGCTTGGAGAATGGATTAACATATTACCAATAAGTAATGCAATTATGCGTGTAGTAGCTTAGTATTATTATTTTTTAATGTGAACATCTATATCTAAATATGAACCTAAATGTTTTTAAATGGATAATATTAAAATAAAATTGTTGTTGTTGTTGTGGTATTCAGTCCTGAGACTGGTTTGATGCAGCTCTCCATGCTACTCTAACCTGTGCAAGCTTCTTCATCTCCCAGTACGTACTGCAACCTACATCCTTCTGAATCTGTTTAGTGTATTCATCTCTTGGTCTCTCTCTACGAGTTTTACCCTCCACGCTGCCCTCCAGTTCTAAATTGGCGATCCCTTGATGCCTTAGAATATGCCCTACCAACCGATCCCTTCTTGTAATCAAGTTGTGCCACAAATTTATCTTCTCTCCAATTCTATTCAGTACCTCCTCATTAGTTATGTGATCTACCCATCTAATCTTCAGAATTTTTTTGTAGCACCACATTTCTAAAGCTTCTATTCTCTTCTTGTCTAAACTATTTATCATCCACATTTCACTTCCATACACGGCTACACTCCATACAAATACTTTCAGAAACGACTTCGTGACACTTATATCTATACTCGATGTTAACAAATTTCTCTTCTTCAGAAACGCTTTCCTTGTCATTGCCAGTCTACATTTTATATCCTCTCTACTTCGACCATCATCAGTTATTTTGCTCCCCAAATAGCAAAACTCATTTACTACTTTAAGCGTCTTATTTCCTAATCTAATTGCCGCAGCATCACCCGATTTAATTCGACTTCATTCCATTATTCTCGTTTTGTTTTTGTTGATGTTCATCTTATTTCCTACTTCCAAGACACTGTCCATCCCGTTCAACTGCTATTCCAAGTCCATTGCTGTCTCCGACAGAATTACAATGTTATCGGCGAACCTCAAAGTTTTTATTTCTTCTCCATGGATTTTAATACCTACCCCGAATTTTTCTTTTGTTTCCTTTACTGCTTGCTCAATATACAGATTGAATAACATCGGGGATAGGCTACAGCCCTGTCTTACTCCCTTCCCAACCACTGCTTCCCTTTCATGCCACTCGACTCTTATAACTGCCATCTGGTTTCTGTACAAATTGTAAATAGCCTTTCGCTCCCTGTATTTTACCCCTGCCACCTTCAGAATTTGAAACAGAGTATTCCAGTCAACATTGTCAAAAGCTTTCTCTAAGTCTACAAATGCTAGAAACGTAGGTTTGCCCTTCCTTAATCTAGCTTCTAAGATGAGTCGTAGGGTCAGTATTGCCTCACGTGTTCCAACATTTCTACGGAATCCAAACTGATCTTCCCCGAGGTCCGCTTCTACTAGTTTTTGCATTCTTCTGTAAAGAATTCGCGTTAGTTTTTTGCAGCTGTGACTTATTAAACTGATAGTTCGGTAATTTTCACATCTGATAACACCTGCTTTCTTTGGGATTGGAATTATTATATTCTTCTTGAAGGGAATTTCGCCTGTTTCATACATCTTGCTCACCAGATGGTAGAGTTTTGTCAGGACTGGCTCTCCCAAGGTCGTCAGTAGGTCCAATGGAATGTTGTCTACTCCGGGGGCCTTGTTTCGACTCAGGTCCTTCAGTGCTCCGTCAAACTCTTCACGCAGTGTCGTATCTCCCATTTCATCTTCATCTACATCCTCTTCTATTTCCATAATATTGTCCTCAAGTATATCGCCCTTGTATAGACCCTCTATATACTCCTTCCACCTTTCTGCTTTCCCTTCTTTGCTTAGAATTGGGTTTCCATCTGAGCTCTTGATATTCATACAAGTGGTTCTCTTATCTCCATAGGTCTCTTTAATTTTCCTGTAGGCAGTATCTATCTTACCCGTAGTGAGATAAGCCTCTACATTCTTACATTTGTCCTCTAGTCATCCCTGCTTAGCCATTTTGCACTTCCTGTCGATCTCATTTTTGAGACGTTTGTATTCCTTTTTGCCTGCCTCATGTACTGCATTTTTATATTTTCTCCTTTCATCAATTAAATTCAGTATATCTTCTGTTACCTAAGGATTTCATCTTATAACCTACTTTCAAGACACGGTCCATTCCGTTCAGCTGCTCTTCCAGATCATTTTATTTATCAGGAGTGATAGATAAAATAAATTAGGGATCAATTAATTGAATTCTGAGGCAAATTCATCCTTATTTTCAATTTATCGTCAGCGGAGTCAGTTTACATACAATAACGTAAAAGATCACAACACTAAGAAGGAGTTTGTGACATAAACGAAAGTTGGTAGGGGTATTTCTACATCTGAAAGAGGATGTCTGTTCAGCTTTCGCACCAGTCGAATAAGAGTGGCGCTAGTAGCGCCACTAATAGAATTCAAACCACCATTTCTTTAAATACACACTATAACTGTTATGAGCCTTAGTTACCTTTTGAGATTCGACGTGGTCAGTTGATGTTAGTCAAGAACGCCTTTAAGGCGACTCAGACGCCATTATCAACACCTCGCTGAGTTTCAAAGAGGTCGTGTAATAGGGCTGCGTGAGGCTGGATGTTCCTTCTGCGATAATGCAGAAAGACTTGGCAGGAATGTAGCCACTGTAGATGACTGCTGGCAGCGATGGTCTCGAGAACGTGCTGTCGCAGGAGTACCGGACTCCGGACAGCCACATGGCGCTACCGGGAGGGAAGACCATCTGTTCGGCAGTGGCTCTGGTGTACTGTACTGCATTTGCAGCAGCAGTCTGATCGGCAGTTGGCACCACACTGACACAACAAGCTGTTACAAATCGATTACCTCAAGGACGGCTCGGAGCCTGACGCCCTGTAGCGTACTTTCCACTGAACTCAAACCACTGCCATCTGCGACTTCAGTTCTGTCAAGCGAGAGCTCATTGGAGGGCAGGGGGAGATGTGCTGTGTTCTCTGATGATAGGTGGCTCTGCGTTGGTGTCAGTGATTGGCGTGTGTCGACTAGGAGGAGGCCGGTTTAGGGCCTGCTACCAACCTGTCTCCATGCTAGACTTCTGGACCTATACCTGGAGTTACGAGGTGCATTCAAGTTCTAAGGCCTCCGATTTTTTTTCTCCGGACTGGATAGAGAGAGAAACATGCGCATTGTTTTAAAATGAGGCCGCGTTCATTGTCAATACGTCCCAGAGATGGCAGCACCGTACACCAGATGGAATTTTACCGCCAGCGGCGAGAATGAGAACTGTTTTAAATACTTAAAATGGCGACGTTTTCCTTACTTGAACAGCGTGCAATCATTCGTTTTCTGAATTTGCGTGGTTTGAAACCAATTGAAATTCATCGACAGTTGAAGGAGACATGTGGTGATGGAGTTATGGATGTGTCGAAAGTGCGTTCGTGGGTGCGACAGTTTAATGAAGGCAGTACATCGTGTGACAACAAACCGAAACAACCTCGGGCTCGCACAAGCCGGTCTGACGACATGATCGAGAAAGTGGAGAGAATTGTTGTGGGGAATCGCCGAATGACTGTTGAACAGATCGCCTCCAGAGTTGGCATTTCTGTGGGTTCTGTGCACACAATCCTGCATGACGACGTGAAAATGCGAAAAGTGTCATCCAGGTGGGTGCCACGAATGCTGATGGACGACCACACGGCTGCCCGTGTGGCATGTTGCCAAGCAATGTTGGCCGGCCGGTGTGGCCGTGCGGTTCTAAGCGCGTCAGTTTGGAACCGCGTGACCGCTACGGTCGCAGGTTCGAATCCTGCCTCGGGCATGGATGTGTGTGATGTCCTTAGGTTAGTTAGGTTTAAGTAGTTCTAAGTTCTAGGGGACTGATGACCTCAGTAGTTAAGTCCCATAGTGCTCAGAGCCATTTGAACCATTTGAACCAAGCAATGTTGACACGCAACGACAGCATGAATGGGACTTTCTTTTCGTCGGTTGTGACAATGGATGAGACGTGGATGCCATTTTTCAATCCAGAAACAAAGCGCCAGTTAGCTCAATGGAAGCACACAGATTCACCGCCACCGAAAAAATTTCGGGTGACCGCCAGTGCTGAAAAAATGATGGTGTCCATGTTCTGGGACAGCGAGGGCGTAATCCTTACCCATTGCGTTCCAAACGGCACTACGGTAACAGGTGCATCCTACGAAAATGTTTTGAAGAACAAATTCCTTCCTGCACTGCAACAAAAACGTCCGGGAAGGGCTGCGCATGTGCTGTTTCACCAAGACAACGCATCCGCACATCGAGCTAACGTTACGCAACAGTTTCTTCGTGATAACTTTGAAGTGATTCCTCATGCTCCCTACTCACCTGACCTGGCTCCTAGTGACTTTTGGCTTTTTCCAACAATGAAAGACACTCCGTGGCCGCACATTCACCAGCTGTGCTGCTATTGCCTCAGCGATTTTCCAGTGGTCAAAACAGACTCCTAAAGAAGCCTTCGCCGCTGCCATCGAATCATGGCGTCAGCGTTGTGAAAAATGTGTACGTCTGCAGGGTGATTACGTCGAGAAGTAACGCCAGTTTCATCGATTTCGGGTGAGCAGTTAATTAGAAAAAAATCGGAGGCCTTAGAACTTGAATGCACCTCGTATAGTCTGGGTTGCGATTTCGTACGACAGCAGGAGTGCTGTCGTGGTTATCCCCTGCACTCTGACTGCAGATTTGTACGTCAATCTGGCAATACGACCAATTTTGCTGCGGATCATGATCAGCATTCCAGGTGATATTTCCCTACAGGATAACGCGCTCCCACATACTCTACAGAGTCTCGACATGTTGCTCTGGCCTGCCCGATCACCAGATCTGTCTCCAGTCGAGCACATGTGGGACTTCATCGGACGACAGTTCTACCGTCATCCACAAATAGCATTAACCGTTCCTCTATTGACCGATCAAGTGCAACAGGCATGGAACTCCACCTACAAACTGACATCTGACAACTGCACAACACAATGGATGCACGTTTGCATGGTTGAATTCAACATTCTGCCGCGCGGGTTAGCCGCGCGATCTGGGGGCGTCTTGTCACGATCCGTGCGGCTCCCCCGTCGGAGGTTCGAGTCCTCCCTCGAGCATGTTGTCCATAGCGTATGTTGGTTTTAGTCAGTTTAAGTAGTGTGTAGGCTTAGGGACCGATGACCTCAGCAGTTTGGTCCCATAATACCTTACCACAAATTTCCACAACATTATAACGGTTTCACCAGTTATTAATGTACCAGCATTTCACATATGCAGTGGTTTCTCTCGCACTTACATCAACCTGTGATCTTGCAATGCTATTCACTTACATAATTTAGACAAATGAAGGGCTTGGAGCTAGACAGTGCTATGCCACACTTTTGTCTTTCTAAGAAAAATAGATTTTAAACTTCCAAAAAATTCTATAAATCAGATTTTCGTTTTTTCCTTCAAGTATCTTTACTTATGTTGGTTTATGTTCGTTATAATATGTTCAAGGTCAAATGGCTGTAAGCACTATGGGACTTAACATCTGAGGTCGTCAGTGCCCTATAACTTAGAACTACTTAAACCTAACTAAACTAAGGTCATCACACACATCCATGCCCGAGGCAGGATTCGAACCTGCGACCGTATCATCAGCGCGGTTCCGGACTGAAGCACCTAGAACCGCTCGGCTACAGAGGCCGGATAGTTGTTATATGTTTTCCCTTTGTGTAATGGTATGTATGTCTTAAAAACCTTATATAAGTTGCAGTTAAATGTAGGCATGAACGAATAATGGTGGCTTAGGACTTCCATGCCGCAGAACTTGGCACAATATGTCAGTAAGGAATTATATTTATTAATTATTATCTGTTGTTGTTGTTGTTGTTGTGGTCTTCAGTCCTGAGACTGGTTTGATG
Source organism: Schistocerca cancellata (assembly GCF_023864275.1). Lineage (NCBI taxonomy): Eukaryota > Metazoa > Arthropoda > Insecta > Orthoptera > Acrididae > Schistocerca > Schistocerca cancellata. Next base: position 130,030,810 of record NC_064629.1, read on the forward strand.
CAGCTCTCCATGCTACTCTATCCTGTGCAAGCTTCTTCATCTCCCAGTATCTACTGCAACCTACATCCTTCTGAATCTGCTTAGTGTATTCATCTCTTGGTCTCCCTCTACGATTTTTACCCTCCACACTGCCCTCCAATGCTAAATTTGTGATCCCTTGATGCCTCAAAACATGTCCTACCAACCGAGCCCTTCTTCTAGTCAAGTTGTGCCACAAACTTCTCTTCTCCCCAATCCTATTCAATACCTCCTCATTAGTTACGTGATCTACCCACCTTATCTTCAGCATTCTTCTGTAGCACCACATTTCGAAAGCTTCTATTCTCTTCTTGTCCAAACTAGTTATCGTCCATGTTTCACTTCCATACATGGCTACACTCCATACAAATACTTTCAGAAACGACTTCCTGACACTTAAATCTATACTCGATGTCAACAAATTCCTCTTCTTGAGAAACGCTTTCCTTGCCATTGCCAGTCTACATTTTATATCCTCTCTACTTCGACCATCATCGGTTATTTTACTCCCTAAATAGCAAAACTCCTTTACTACTTTAAGTGTCTCATTTCCTAATCTAATTCCCTCAGCATCACCCGACTTAATTTGACTACATTCCATTATCCTCGTTTTGCTTTTGTTGATGTTCATCTTATATCCTCCTTTCAAGACACTGTCCATTCCGTTCAACTGCTCTTCCAAGTCCTTTGCTGTCTCTGACAGAATTACAATGTCATCGGCGAACCTCAAAGTTTTTACTTCTTCTCCATGAATTTTAATACCTACTCCGAATTTTTCTTTTGTTTCCTTTACTGCTTGCTCAATATACAGATTGAATAACATCGGGGAGAGGCTACAACCCTGTCTTACTCCTTTCCCAACCACTGCTTCCCTTTCATGCCCCTCGACTCTTATAACTGCCATCTGGTTTCTGTACAAACTGTAAATAGCCTTTCGCTCCCTGTATTTTACCCCTGCCACCTTCAGAATTTGAAAGAGAGTATTCCAGTTAACATTGTCAAAAGCTTTCTCTAAGTCTACAAATGCTAGAAACGTAGGTTTGCCTTTTCTTAATCTTTCTTCCAAGATAAGTCGTAAGGTCAGTATTGCCTCACGTGTTCCAACATTTCTACGGAATCCAAACTGATCTTCCCCGAGGTCGGCTTCTACCAGTTTTTCCATTTGTCTGTAAAGAATTCGCGTTAGTATTTTTTAGCTGTGACTTATTAAACTGATAGTTCGGTAATTTTCACATCTGTCAACACCTGCTTTCTTTGGGATTGGAATTATTACATTCTTCTTGAAGTCTGAGGGTATTTCGCCTGTTTCATACATCTTGCTCACCAGATGGTAGAGTTTTGTCAGGACTGGCTCTCCCAAGGCAGTCAGTAGTTCTACTGGAATGTTGTCTACTCCGGGGGCCTTGTTTCGACTCAGGTCTTTCAGTGCTCTGTCAAACTCTTCACGCAGTATCGTATCTCCCATTTCGTCTTCATCTACATCCTCTGCCATTTCCATAATATTGTCCTCAAGTACATCGCCCTTGTATAAACCCTCTATATACTCCTTCCACCTTTCTGCCTTCCCTTCTTTGCTTAGAACTGGGTTGCCATCTGAGCTCTTGATATTCATACAAGTGGTTCTCTTCTCTCCAAAGGTCTCTTTAATTTTCCTGTAGGCAGTATCTATCTTACCCCTAGTGAGACAAGCCTCTACATCCTTACATTTGTCCTCTAGCCATCCCTGCTTAGCCATTTTGCACTTCCTGTCGATATCATTTTTGAGACGTCTGTATTCCTTTTTGCCTGCTTCATTTACTGCATTTTTGTATTTTCTCCTTTCATCAATTAAATTCAATATTTCTTCTGTTACCCAAGGATTTCTATTAGCCCTCGTCTTTTTACCTACTTGATCCTCTGCTGCCTTCACTACTTCATCCCTCAGAGCTACCCATTCTTCTTCTACTGTATATCTTTCCCCCATTCCTGTCAATTGTTCCCTTATGCTCTCCCTGAAACTCTCTACAACCTCTGGTTCTTTCAGTTTATCCAGGTCCCATCTCCATAAATTCCCACCTTTTTGCAGTTTCTTCAGTTTCAATCTGCAGTTCATAACCAATAGATTGTGGTCAGAATCCACATCTGCCCCAGGAAATGTCTTACAATTTAAAACCTGGTTCCTAAATCTCTGTCTTACCATTATATAATCTATCTGATACCTACTAGTATCTCCAGGATTCTTCCACGTATACAACCTTCTTTTATGATTCTTGAACCAAGTGTTGGCTATGATTAAGTTATGCTCTGTGCAAAATTCTACAAGGCGGCTTCCTCTTTCATTCCTTCCCCCCAATCCCTATTCACCTACTATGTTTCCTTCTCTCCCTTTTCCTACTGACGAATTCCAGTCACCCATGACTATTAAATTTTCGTCTCCTTTCACTACCTGAATAATTTCTTTTATCTCGTCATACATTTCATCTATTTCTTCATCATCTGCAGAGGTAGTTGGCATATAAACTTGTACTACTGTAGTAGGCATGGGCTTTGTGTCTATCTTGGCCACAATAATGCGTTCACTATGCTGTTTGTAGTAGCTAACCCGCACTCCTATTTTTTTATTCATTATTAAACCTACTCCTGCATTACCCCTATTTGATTTTGTATTTATAACCCTGTAATCACCTGACCAAAAGTCTTGTTCCTCCTGCCACCGAACTTCACTAATTCCCACTATATCTAACTTTAACCTATCCATTTCCCTTTTTAAATTTTCTAACCTACCTGCCCGATTAAGGGATCTGACATTCCACGCTCCGATCCGTAGAACGCCAGTTTTCTTTCTCCTGATAACGACGTCCTCCTGAGTAGTCCCCGCCCGGAGATCCGAATGGGGGACTATTTTACCTCCGGAATATTTTACCCAAGAGGACGCCATCATCATTTAATCATACAGTAGAGCTGCATGTCCTCGGGAAAAATTACGGCTGTAGTTTCCCCTTGCTTTCAGCCGTTCGCAGTACCAGCACAGCAAGGCCGTTTTGGTTAATGTTACAAGGCCAGATCAGTCAATCATCCAGACTGTTGCCCCTGCAACTACTGAAAAGGCTGCTGCCCCTCTTCAGGAACCACATGTTTGTCTGGCCTCTCAACAGATACCCCTCCGTTGTGGTTGCACCTACGGTACGGCCATCTGTATCGCTGAGGCACGCAAGCCTCCCCACCAGCGGCAAGGTCCATGGTTCATGGGGGGGAATTATTATCTATTACATACTAAGTAATTGGCAATATATAATAAAAGCGTGGGGGAATTATTATCTATTACATACTAAGTAATTGGCAATATATAATAAAAGCGTGTTTTAATGTGGTATATGAGACAAATGTCGCGCAAATGAAAATATACTTTCTCAAAGATACGCGCAAATTGTTCAGTCTACATTAAGAGGACAGTCATAATCATCACTACCTTCTACGCCTCCCATCTCTTTGCACTTAATACTATTATAAACTGGATGGTGCACTGGTGGGATGAACTGGAGTAGATCCTGCAAATCCATGAACTTCTTTGAGTCAACTGGAATTGGTTCCCTGTACTTCTCAATGAGCTGGCCGACCTCGCTTCATAATTGTGACTGGAGGTGCTTCACCATGCACAGAAAATTTCACATTGTGGTGCCAAAGCCATGAAACCAAGACTCTGGACCAATGGAAGGCAGTCATTTGTTCGAAGGAGACTTTTTTCACACAGATTCGAATTTCTGGTTGAATTTATGTCCAAAGAGTGAAACGTGATGGGGGTTCGATAACGGTTTGGGCAGCCATATCGTGGTATTCCGTGGGCGCATGGTTACTCTGGAAAGTCACATTACTGCCAAGGATTATGTTACCATTTTGGCTGACCAGGTCCATCTCACGGTACAATGTCTGTTTCCCTAGGCGATGTTGTGTCACAAGAAGGCAGGGTCCCTGTTAAGAGATCGCATCGTCCAGGACTGATTTTGTGACCTCGAGGGTAGATTGTAGCATCCTCCTGGCCACCACACCAGATCTTAGAATTATTGAACCTTTGTGGTCTGCTTTGGAGAGAAGGGTGCGTGGTCGTTATGCATCTCCATCATCGTTACCTACACTTGCCACAATTTTTGAGGAAGTGTTGTATAAAATTCCCGTGAACACATACAGGACCTGTCTCTATCCATTGCGAGACAACTGGAAGCTACACTACTGGCTATTAAAATTGCTACACCACGAAGATGACGTGCTGCAGACGCGAAATTTAACCGACAGGAAGAAGATGCTGTGATATGCAAATGATTAGCTTTTCAGAGCATTCACACAAGGATGGCGCCGGTGGTGACACCTACAACGTGCTGACATGAGGAAAGTTTTCAACCGATTTCTCATACACAAACGGCAGTTGACCGCTGTTGCCTGGTGAAACGTTGTTGTGACGCCTCGTGAAAGAAGGAGAAATGCGTACCATCACGTTTCCGACTTTGATAAGGGTCGGATTGTAGCCTATCACGATTGCGGGTTATCGTATCGCGACATTGCTGCTCGCGTTGGTCGAGATCCAATGACTGTTAGCAGAATATGGAATCGGTGTGTTCAGGAGGGTAATACGGAATGCCGTGCTGGATCCCAACGGCCTCGTATCACTAGCAGTCGAGATGACACGCATCTTATCCGCATGGCTGTGATGGATCGTGCAGCCACGTCTCGATCCCTGAGTCAACCGATGGGGACATTTGCAAGACAACAACTATTTGCACGAACAGTTCGACGACGTTTGCAACACGGAGACCATGGCTGCGGTTACCGTTGACGCTGCATCACAGACAGGAGCGCCTGCGATGGTGTACTCAACGACGAACCTGGGTGCACGAATGGCAAAACGTCACTTTTTCGGATGAATCCAGCTTCTGTTTACAGCATCATGATGGTCGCATCCGTGTATGGCGACATCGCGGTGGACACCCATTGGAAGCGTGTATTCGTCATCGCCATCCTGGCGTATCACCCGGCGTGGTGGTATGGGGTGCCATTGGTTACACGTCTCGGTCACCTCTTGTTCGCATTGACGGCACTTTGAACAGTGGACGTTACATTTCAGATGTGTTACGACTCGTGGCTCTACCCTTCATTCGATCCCTGCGAAACCCTACATTTCAGCAGGATAATGCACGACCGCATGTTGCAGGTCCTGTACGGGCCTTTCTGGATACAGAAAATATTCGACTGCTGTCCTGGACAGCACATTCTCCAAATCTCCCACCAATTGTAAACGTCTGGTCAATGGTGGCCGAGCAACTGGCTCGTCACAATACGCCAGTCACTACTCTTGATGAACTGTGGTATCGTGTTAAAGCTGCATGGGGATCTGTACCTGTACACACCATCCAAACTCTGTTTGACTCAATGCCCAGGCGTATCAAGGCCGTTATTGCGGCCAGAGGTGGTTGTTCTGGGTACTGATTTCTCAGGATCTATGCACCCAAATTGCGCGAAAATGTAATCAAATGTTAGTTTTTGTATAATATATTTGTCCAATGAATACTCGTTTATCATCTGCATTTGTTCTTGGTGTAGCAATTTTAATGGCCAGGAGTGTATTGAGAATACCAACAGGTTTGCTACACCGTAACGGGAAAGTTAGTATGCTACGTTTATGGTGTTCCCATATTTTAGTCCAACCCCTGTATGTCATATGTAGCTGAAGCCACTATTGGGTGGTTATATCAGTAACGCTACCAAATTGTGGGGATTTTGTCGCTACCTTTCACACTAGGTATCCTACACGATTAAGATCGGGTGATTTAGCGGCCAATCGAGGTGCGATAGATCACCCCATTCACCAATTGATTTTCTTCCAGCTGCATTGTTGAAGTTTTATGGCTTGGACACCATGTTTTCATGTTAGGGGCATTTGCAGTTCTGATGTGTTGTTTTGGAATGCAGTTCGCCATTCAATTACCTCCTTATGGAGCTCCAATACTGTTGTTTTGGTGCTGGTATGGTTCGCAAGTTCGACATTTAATTCTGCAGTGACTTTTGCAAATGTCGTCCTCTTATTTTTCGTCACAATACTCTTCAATGGCGGTCCTCTACGATCGCTCAACACACGACTTTGTCGTTGTTGTGACTAATCGGATGATGTTTTCCGCTGTCTCTGTATTCGGTATAAATCTTCGATACGGTGCCCCTTGAAACATCGAACACGTCGGCTACCTTAGTTACGGAAGCAGCCACCATACGACCACTAACAATTTGCCCACGGTCGAATTCGCCGTTTGCAAACACGGAACACTATTCAGACCGCGACTGACATTTGCCACGTATTGAGGACTTGGAACAGGTGCCGATCGAGGTCAAATACAAAATTGCAACCAGTGCACCCGGCAGGCTTGGCTAGAAACTGCCTATATGTTCGAGCAGGCAATTCACGTGGTCTTTCCCTAGTTTTGTTCATCCTCTGTATGTAACTATCCACATTTTACGACGGATGTTTGCACTTTTCTTTTCATTTTCAGCAAGGAAATCGCTGTGACCACTTCAAAGTTTGTGCAGTTTATGTGTGTAGCGGCCAGTACACAGTTTTGAAATAGAATTCTTCGATACAGTGCCTCTTGAAACATGAGACATCTCGACAACCTCAGTTAGTGTATTGAGAATGTCTATATGTTGGGTCCGAGAGGGCCACAGTTAAACGGGAGGTGTCCCAGAGATCAGTGCTGGGTCTACTCCTGTTCCATAATTATATAAATGATATGACTTGTAGTCTTAACAGGTGATTCTAAAATATTTCTGTTTGCTTGGTAGTAAAGGATGTTTTGTGTAACTCTGCCACCGCTTTAAATACTGCAGTTCAAGACATAAGTTCATGGCTTGTAGAAAATAAATTAACACCAAATCATAGTAAGATTCAGTTCTTACAGTTTTTAACAGACAATTCAATGAAATCTGACGTTCTAATTACACAAAATGAACATATGATTAGTGATACTGCAAAGTTCAAATTTCTAGGTGTTCAGAAAGATAGTAAACTATCGTGGAAACCCCATGTTCAGGATCTTCTTCAAAGACATAATGCTGCATTTTTTTCTATTAAAACTGTATCGGAAGTAAGTGATACTTCAACAATAAAAGTAGTCTACTTTGCTTATTTTTATTCGCTTATTACGTATGGTATATTTTGAGGTAGCTCTTCCTATTCTCAAAGGGTATTTCTGGCTCATAGAAGGGCTGTAAGTGGTGTAAGTTCGGGAACCTCTTGTCGTCCCTGTTCGTTAGTCTGGGTATTCTGACATTGGCCTCTCAATATGCATTGGGGCCCAAAATTAAAGCAACAAACCGAAAATTTGCAAGTTTGTGTTTATTTTGCTACAAAACATTATAATCAGGTGACAATAAATCAGAAACTATAGAGAGAACACAGAACGTAAACAAGTGTAAGATTCATAACGTTAGACAAAAATGCTCTTCGTTTTTTCCAACTTAACGGATTTACACACACATTTCGATAACTGGTTAATGCACTCATTATGGCGTGTCATCAATTCTGGAAGCAATACGGGTCTGACAAACGATGAGGCTTGCTGTAAATGATGCCATCAATTTCATGTTGAGGCAATAACGCCCATTCTTCCTGCAGCGCTGCTCGCAAGCCTTGGAGAGTGGTTGGTGGATGCCGACGTGATGCAACCCGTGTCCCTAGTGCATCCCAGTCGGGGCTCCACGGGATTCAAATTGTGACAGCGAGCAGGCCATGCCATGCGTGCAGTATCTTCCGTTTGCAAGAAAACATCAACCACCTGTGCTGTATGAGGTCGAGCATTATCGTCCAGCAATACGGGCTCTGGGCCCACAGCACCAAGCAAACACCTCACATGAGGTCCCAAGATCTCGTCACGATACCTTACAGCAGTTAAACTTTGTCGATTTAACTATACAATTTCATGAAGAAGTGTACGAGTGGTCAACATAATCCCTGCCCACACCGTTAGGGATCATCCTCGATATCAGTCTTTTTCCACAATGGCTGGGTCCCGAAATCGTGTTCCACTTACCCCCTAGATGCGAATTCGTCGAGAATCACTCTCCATACCAAATCGGGGCTCATCTGTTCGACCGTCCAGGTGGCATGGTGACAGGTCCACTCTAGACGTTCCCTTCTATGAAGACACGCTAGAGGTAAACAGTAGGTCTCCAACAATAAAGGCCACTCTGCTGAAGCCTTCTGTAAGCAGTTTGCCTCGATACAATACGTCCAGTGGATGCTGCGAGGTCATATGCTAGTTGTCGTGCAGTACTACGATGGTACCGTTGTGGACTTACAGCCAAATAACGGTTCTCTCCTTCTGATGTTACACATGATCGGCCCCGCCCTAGACTTCGGGATACAGTTTCTGAAGTGTCGGCAGAATTGTCAACACTGTTTTTAGAGGAGGCCGAAATGCACGCTATAAGCTCACGCAGGCTGGCGTGAGGTCTGAAACAGGATACGTAATGAATGCTATAAAGAAAAGTACGTAGCTTCTGGAATACTTAACTTTAATCCACATTTGTAGAACATTGCTCTTGATGATACAGAAGTATTATAGCAATTGAATACGGCGCCTTGCAAATGTAGCTGAAGGCTATGCTAAGTATCGTCTCGGCAAATGAGAGCGTAATTGTCAGTGAACCATGGCTAGCAACGTCGGCTGTACAACTGGGGCGAGTGCTAGTACGTGTCTCTAGACCTGCCGTGTGGTGGCGCTCCGTCTGCAATTACTGACAGTGGCGACACGCGGGTCCGTCGTATACTAGCGGACCGCGGCCGATTTAAAGCTACCACCTAGCAAGTGTGGTGTCTGGCGGTGACACCACAGTTTCGATCTCTATAAACTGTCGCCACATCCGAAAAATACCAGTACGACTCACATTAAGCCATCGGGCCACACCAATGCTGCTTCCATTCTTTCCATGGCCCTCCACCGCAGATTGTCGCGCGGAATTAGCCGAGCGGTCTAGGGCACTGCAGTCATGGACTGTGCGGCTGGTCCCGCCGGAGGTTCGAGTCGTCCCTTGGGCATGGTTGTGTGTGTTTGTCCTTAGGGTAATTTAGGTTAAGTAGTGTGTAAGCTTAGGGACTGATGGTGTTAGCAGTCCCATAAGATTTCACACATATTTGAACATTTTTTTTCCACCGCAGAGAGCCTGGTAGGTGTCTTGTTTGTGCCATACAGAACCGTCTGTGGCTGTGTACAAAGCGATTGTGGATGTGGGACTACCCGGCAAACAGTATCCCATTTCAAATGTGCCCTGACGTCATCGTTGCCGTGGTTATCCGTTGACCAGAATGCCATCTTCCGTGCAGGAATCGATCGTACGGACATCTGTTGACAGTTTGTATGATTATGTCGTGAATTAGACACATGAGCGGGTAATAGTGGTTTGTTGTTTTAATTTTGGACACCAGTGTATCTATTCCTTAATGTCCTTCCTTGTTCACAATACCAGCTTATTCCGAGGGATTAGCAGCTTTCACTAAGTTAATACTAGGCAGAAATCCAATCTGCATTTGGATCGTACCTTCTCCACTCTTGTGCAGAAAGACGTGCAGTATTGCGCTGCATCCATTTTCAGTAAACTACAACAAGAATTCAAAAGTTTTAGCAGTAATCCACGCGCTTTCAAATGTAAACTGAACAGTTTCCTCGTGGTTCACTTCTTTTCTGTCGAGGATTCTCTTGACAAAAAGCTAATTCCTATGGTACATTGTTGACTGCGTATATGTAAACTTATAGCTTGTCGTCTTTTTAGGATTTATAAACATTTTAATTTGTATTTACTGCTTTTCTATTGTAATTTTATGCACTGACACGTTCCATGACCACAGAGATTTCCTCCTCAATTTGGTCCTACGTAACTAAACGTGTAAAATAAAAAATAAAACAAAAGTAAGGCAGAACGGCCCAGCGATCTTTCTACTCTGACCCAGAATATGTACTGGTGTACAGTGAATATCCTTGCACTACGCAAACGCAAGCTACTTTACGAAATGCCCTCGTGCATATTGTGAGAGTCGGGTGTATAGCGAGATGAGCGCCGTGGGCGTGCTCGCCAGCTGCGGGGTGGGTGTCTGGGCTGGCAGTAGGAATAACCCGATGCCGGAAGTGGAGGGGCGCCCTGCCTGATGAGTCAAGATCAAGGACGCTGTGACTCACCGCGCCCCACAGATGCTCCACTCGCAGCATCTATCGAACAGAAGATCGCCAGTATACGCCGTTACGTTTAGAAAGCTTTCAGGTCATCAGAAAGCACGATATACGTATCGAAGGTTAACTGCTTTTTCATTAGATTATCTATTTATGTGATCAAAGAAAATGATGCTCTTTTATTTGCAGGATCCATAGCTTCATTATCGATCACAACTTAGCATACACGAGAGCGTTGATGAATTGCACCTTCGCTGTCACTTCTGTAATTGTGGATCTCTGGACAACATTTACTTTGATTTTAATGTGTGTTCGTGTGTCCTCGCTTACATACCCATCATTCTGTTAACATGGATCCTACTTCTTTTCCCTGCCCATGGTCATTAGTTGACAAGCTTCAATTTGCTATCATCAAGTACCCTTAACTTTTCTTATTTTCTGTTTAAAGCAGTTACTCTCTCTTTCCGAATGTTCATTCCGTTGTACAGGATCCGCTGTTTTTATTATTTGGCAAATTTGTTTATTATTTTTAACTTTATGGCCGAACGCCAGTCATCAGTTATTCTAAGGAAAGGTAGATGTGAGCGCCATCCGTCTATGAATCGTGGAAACTTTATCCCGAACGTTTTTGTACTTTAAATGTCTGTGTATCGTATTTTCTGGAGCGAATATTGGACAAATGCTGCTTTGTCGAAATAAGCGTCGAAAACGGCCTAAAAATAACCTGTGGGACCAGTCAATCTATCTGACCAACACTCCTTAACAGCGGCGAGGAATCGATACGGGTCTGAAACACTTCCTTATCTCACAAGCTAGCTGTTAAACGGAGGACGTTGATGAAAAACACACACTATTTCAAAAATGTACCAAATCCACAGTTTCGGAGATATGGCAATGAAATTTTGTACCACGCTTTACACGAAAGTAACAAATTTACATATAAAATCCTTTGATTATATATATTCAACTTTTTTAATGAAATTTGAAGTTTCATTTTCAAAATATTATGTATGTTCCTTTTTCTCTGGAAGTATTCGAGAGATTTCTACAAAAATATCTCTCTTTCATCTCTTTATATGTTGTAAACTTCCCTCATGAGGTTTTTGGAATAGGTCAAATAGGAGAATTTTCATAAATTTTTATTTGTAATTCCACAAGTACAATTTTAAATTCATGCAAAATTCCGAGCACTTTGCCCCATATCTCAGCTTGCAATCAGAATTTCAAAATTTGCTCTTCAGGCAACGTTTATTAGGTTTACAGAAATACGTGTACAAAATTTCATAATTCTAGCATTCATAGAATCTGAGGAAAAGGTACATACACTTTAAAAAAAAAAAACTTTTCAGGAACCGCAATCTAAAGTTCAACCTAACTTTTTTCCTTATGTCATTTCTTCAGAAGGTACCACATTTTTACTCCGGGTCGACTTTTCCTTCAAAGTTTCTCTTCTGGTTTCTTGTTGTCTGTCTTTTTTCATTTACCAGGTCTTCAACTGACTTTTCAGCTTCAGAGACGCGCTGTAAATCTATTTTTCTCAGGATGTCTTGAGTAAAATTTCCTCTCTTGAAGCCCATTCTTTTTAATACCTTCATCTTCCCGACGTTCCCAACATTAAATACAATAACTGCATCATAAGTTGCAATTCTGACTACTGTAGTAGATGCAAATGTGTTTTTAGGGCATCATTTCCATATGAGTTTATAAGATACGGAACAGAGTCAAAGATGATATATAAAACCAAAGAGTATGTATCGCGGCCTTCTAGATGTATCCCGCACCTGTTTGGTTGAAAGTAATACACAGAATCGTTGTTCACTGAGCTGCCGTGGGCGTGGCAGGGAGGCCACGTCACACTTTTAATTAATTTTCAGGCACTTTGGATGCGATTTCAACATTGGAACTTTGGGAACTTATTGTCCATGAGTTGTACCAACAAATAAAAAATAAATCGAAAATTTAAATTTTTGGTCAATTTCATCAACGTCCCCCCTTAAGGAACTTTCTATTCCGCGCGTTGTCATCTGTCACACAGATGACTTGTAGATCTTCTGTTTTGAAACGTTTTGGTTTGCCTTTGTGCTCGCAGACTTTCGTTGAGGTCTTATTCGCCCACTCTGGAATGTTTCTGATCACACAGATTATTTGTTAGTAATACCTTCTTTATTTTCATCATCAACAGGAATTAACGCGGCCGGCGAACATACTGCGCCGAGATCTATAGCAGCGTAGGTAGCCTTTCCCTGGGTCTGTCAAAGAGTGTAAATTATAACACCGAGTAGTTATAATTAAAGTGAAGATACTCACGGAGGTCCACTGTGGGCTGTAATTATTGTATGACAGCGAAACTTGGTAGATACACTAATGTGATAATGTGGAACCGATTTTCGCTGGAAAAAAATAGTTCCAATTGTGCCAAAATGTGCAAATCTAGCACTGTACAGCATCTTGTCGACTTCTCCGGTGCTTATATTGAAAAACTTGTGTAAGTAGCGGTTAATAATAAAGTCACCATTATGCCTTTCTCACTTGTTTGATCTTTTCTGCTCACATCCTGTTGCTAATCCATTATATATGGAAACATTTCTATAATGTGTTTCTTGCTTCCACAGCGCCAGGTGGCGCAAATTGGAACTACTTTTTTCTAGAATGAGATTTTCACTCTGCAGCGGAGTGTGCGCTGATAGGAAACTTCCTGGCAGATTAAAACTGTGTGCCGGACCGAGACTCGAACGCGTGACCTTTGCCATTCGCGGGCAAGTGCTCTACCAACTGAGCTAACCAAGCACGACTGACGGCCCGTCCCTTTTTTCTAGCGTAAATCGGTTCTGCATTAACGTGTTAGAATTATCTACCAACTTCCGTTGCCGTACGATAATCACAGTCTACACTGGAACTCTTTGAGTAGCTGCACATTAATTGAAACCACCAGTTCCTAGCGCCATGTGGGTGGAATGGGGGGCTCAAACGAGGCGCCTTGGCGACTCTAGCATCGACGAGCATTAGAATGTTGCGGGACAGAGGGTACGGAGTTTGTGTGCCTAACTGGCACTGTTATTAATTACAATTCCTTTGTAGAAAGAGACGAGCGGGTAGACGTCTATATTGTCCCGTGAGAGGAGTCGACTGAATGCAACAGTGGGATTTTATCTTTTCACATGCTATTGTGTTTAATGTTGCACTTGTTGTTTGTGTTACACCTCGAACCTGGGTAGCATCTCAATTCAGTAAGTTTTATTCATTATGTTTTATCATTTAGTTTTTGTCTTAAACCCGAAATTAAATGAATAATTGTGCACTTTGCAAAGGAAACCGATCACGGCCGACTATACCCGATTTTTTAGTAATGCAACTGTGCAGGAAATGGTAATCTGTCGGCATCCAAAGTACACTCCTGGAAATGGAAAAAAGAACACATTGACACCGGTGTGTCAGACCCACCATACTTGCTCCGGACACTGCGAGAGGGCTGTACAAGCAATGATCACACGCACGGCACAGCGGACACACCAGGAACCGCGGTGTTGGCCGTCGAATGGCGCTAGCTGCGCAGCATTTGTGCACCGCCGCCGTCAGTGTCAGCCAGTTTGCCGTGGCATACGGAGCTCCATCGCAGTCTTTAACACTGGTAGCATGCCGCGACAGCGTGGACGTGAACCGTATGTGCAGTTGATGGACTTTGAGCGAGGGCGTATAGTGGGCATGCGGGAGGCCGGGTGGACGTACCGCCGAATTGCTCAACACGTGGGGCGTGAGGTCTCCACAGTACATCGCTGTTGTCGTCAGTGGTCGACGGAAGGTGCACGTGCCCGTCGACCTGGGACCGGACCGCAGCGACGCACGGATGCACGCCAAGACCGTAGAATCCTACGCAGTGCCGTAGGGGACCGCACCGCCACTTCCCAGCAAATTAGGGACACTGTTGCTCCTGGGGTATCGGCGAGGACCATTCGCAACCGTCTCCATGAAGCTGGGCTACGGTCACGCACACCGTTAGGCCGTCTTGAGCGCCACAATCAGGACTGCATACGACCGAGGCACACAGGGCCAACACCCGGCATCATGGTGTGGGGAGCGATCTCCTACACTGGCCGTACACCACTGGTGATCGTCGAGGGGACACTGAATAGTGCACGGTACATCCAAACCGTCATCGAACCCATCGTTCTACCATTCCTAGACCGGCAAGGGAACTTGCTGTTCCAACAGGACAATGCACGTCCGCATGTATCCCGTGCCACCCAACGTGCTCTAGAAGGTGTAAGTCAACTACCCCGGCCAGCAAGATCTCCGGATCTGTCCCCCATTGAGCATGTTTGGGACTGGATGAAGCGTCGTCTCACGCGGTCTGCACGTCCAGCACGAACGCTGGTCCAACTGAGGCGCCAGGTGGAAATGGCATGGCAAGCCGTTCCACAGGACTACATCCAGCATCTCTACGATCGTCTCCATGGGAGAATAGCAGCGTGCATTGCTGCGAAAGGTGGATATACACTGTACTAGTGCCGACATTGTGCATGCTCTGTTGCCTGTGTCTATGTGCCTGTGGTTCTGTCAGTGTGATCATGTGATGTATCTGACCCCAGGAATGTGTCAATAAAGTTTCCCCTTCCTGGGACAATGAATTCACGGTGTTCTTATTTCAATTTCCAGGAGTGTATGTGATCAAATAATGGCTTACAACAAGTATCGTCATGGCATGCCAGGATGGCTTTAGTTGTGGAACTCGTAATTGACACATTCTCATTTTCTTACGTCTACTTCACTACTCTGCAGTCCGCCCCCGGTAGCTGGGTTGTCAGCGCGACAGAACGTCAATCCTAAAGGCCCGGGTTCGATTCCCGGCTGGGTCGGAGATATTCCCCGCTCAGAGACTGGGTATCATGTTGTCCTAATGATCATTTCATTCCCATCGACGCGCAAGTAGCCGAAGTGGCGTGAAATCTAAAGACTTGGACCCGGCGAACGGTCTGCCCGATGAGAGGCCCTAGTCACACGACATTTACATTTCGCTACTCTGCAATTCATATCCACGTGCTCGGCAGAGCGTTCACAGAGCCACTTTCAGACTATTTCGCGACCGTTTCATTCTGGAATATTTCGAGAGAAAAATGAACACTCAACTCTTTCAGTGTGAGGTCAGAGTTCACTCATATTACTACGGTGGTCATTTCTCTCTGTATTGGTGGGGGCCGACAAAATACTGTCTCATTCGGAGAAGAAAGTTGGTGATTGAAAAGTTGCGGAAAGATTTCGCCTCAACGAAAAACGCCGTTGTTTTAACGATTGCCACCCCAGATCGCGTACCATATCCGTGACAGTGTCTCCCCTATTTCGCAAATAAAACAAAACGAGCTCCTTCTTTGAAAATTTTCGATGTCCTCCGTCAGTCCTATTTGGTGAGGATCATACACTGCACACAGAGGACGGACAAGCATTGTGTAGGCAATTTCTTTAGTAGATATGTTGCATCTTCTAAGAGTTCTGCCAATAAAACCCAGTTTTTGGTTCGCACTCTCCCGAAATTTTCTATGTGATTGTTCCAATTTAAATTGTTCGTAACTGTAATGCCGAAGTATTTAGTTGAATCTACAACCTCTCAATTTGTATTGTTTATCGTTTAACCGAAATTTAAGTGCGGAGGACCTCACATTTTTCGCTGTCCACGGTCAACTGCCACTTTTTGCAACACACGGATACCTTGTCTAAATAATTTTTTAATTCGTACTGATCGTCTGATGACTTAACTACACTGTAAAGGACAGTATCATCTGCAAACAATCTTACAGACTTGCATACATTGACTCCCAAGTTATTTATATAGATTAGAAACAGTAGAGGTACTATAACTCTTCCTTGGGGAACACCGGAGATCACTTCCGTCTAACACGATGACTTTCGGTCAGTGAGTAAGAACTGTGTGTTTTCTTATAGGAAATCACGAATCTTGTCGCACAACTGAGATGATGTTCCGTAGGTACGCACTTTGGTTTGAAGTCGCTTGTGATGAACGGTGTCAAAAGCCTTATGGAAACCTAGAAATATGGAATCAACTTGAGTTCTCCTGCCGACATAAACCATTACTCTGTGTGAATAAAGGGACAGCTGCGCTTCACAAGAACGATATTTTCTGTATCAGTGCTGACTATTTTTCAATAGATCATGTTTCTCGAAGTATTTTATAATGTTCGAATACAATGCATGTTTCAAAATCCTAGTGCAAATTTATGTCAGCGATATGTGTCTATAATTCAGCGGATTACTTCTGTTTCCTTTCTGTGAGGGTGCTGTCATCGGTAACATTACCGCTGCTATCGCGCACAGCATGTGAAAAACTCATCGATGCGCTATCTTCTACGGGACAAATTCAAGAGAGAGGAGTCTTGGCGTTATTTAGTGATCCTTGTGTGAAGGAGGTCTCTCGGCGCTGGTCGTACGCAGTACGCTTTGATGTGATGGCAGAGATAAGCACGTCTTTACAGAGTAAGCCAGCTGCTACTCATGTGTGCCTTAAGGAACTCAAATGGTTCAAATGGCTCTCAGCACTATGGAACTTTACATCTGAGGTCATCATCCCCTAGAACTTAGAACTACTTAAACCTAACTAACGTAAGAACATCACACACATCCATGCCCGAGGCCGGATTCGAACCCGCGACCGTAACGGTCGCGCGGTTCCGGACTGAAGCGCCTAGAGCTGCTTGGCCACCGCGGCCGGCCTTAAGAAAGTCAAATCTTTATTTCCTTTTATGGTATCTGTTATCCGTCCCGTCGTGTAACGAACTTCATCATTTATCTTGAGTTTCCACACCACCTTTCATTTTACTCATCTTAAGATCATTCTTCCAGCCGTTTATTAAACCGTCATCAAGACGATCGGTACAAACATTTGATGTTCACGAGGGGATATTCTACTCGACTATTTGATAAGAGAGCAGCCTCTCCACCACTGATAAGATGTAGCTCTCCTCAACCCATAGATTGGTTTGAAACCCGCAGTGTACTCCTATTGGAAGGTGGCCTTCCACCGACCTTTGAAATTAATGACACAGAGTGCCTACAGCTTAGGGTGGACTCCGAACTACAGCGCAACTTGGCATTTTACACATTAGCAAATCATTACCGTAGGTGAATAGTGCAATAAGTAACTAATGATTTAGGGTTGAAAAATGTTCAAATGTGTGTGCATTCCTAAGGGGCCAAACTGCTGAAGTCATCAGTCCACAGACTTACACACTACTTAAACTTAATTGCACTAACCTATGCCCGAGGGAGGACTCGAACCTCCGGCGGGAGGGGCCGCAGGATTAGTGACATGGCGCCTCTTACCGCGCGGCCACTCCGCGCGGCGATTTAGGGTTGAGCCACTGAGTCATATGTCGTAGGAATTGTAAGCTGACACCAATTCAGCAATCGAACTGTACTTGTTAACCATACATTAGTTACAATTAACAAAAAAATTTATATTTAGATTTCTCTTTTATCAAAATTGCGCCATATAATGCCTCATATCGACTGCATCGCGGCAGTGGTGTTTCCGTAGTGCAGATTATTACCTTAGCAAATTATGAAGTTACGGTCCTCCTAGCGCAGGTGATATAATGCCCAAGCTATAGCCAGTAAACATCAAATCTGATTCAATGTGACCAGCCCTGGATACGACTCAGAAGCTTGCCTAGTTTTGACTCTCGCCTTCATCAGTTATTTTCAGTCAATATAACTAATACCTTCGCCCTGCAGCAAACAGGTTCTTGCTGAAGTATGATGAATGCACATTCTTCCGTGCAATCGTGAGTGATTTGTTGCTGCTTTCTGGCTGCAGTTCCATGACAGTGCACTATCGACGTATGGTTGCTATTGTCAT
Organism: Schistocerca cancellata; assembly: GCF_023864275.1. Taxonomy (NCBI): domain Eukaryota; kingdom Metazoa; phylum Arthropoda; class Insecta; order Orthoptera; family Acrididae; genus Schistocerca; species Schistocerca cancellata. The sequence continues at coordinate 130,048,873 of NC_064629.1, forward strand.
TTGGAAAAGTTTTCTCAACCGAGCCTCCCCATTCTACCTCGATTCGATCTAGTTATAAACTTATTATGCACGGAGTTCCGTTTGATGGAAAACACTATAACAGATGACGGAATAGGAAAAACATATCAGTTTTAGATGTGGTAAGACTGAGTGGAAAATTATACGCAAAAATGAGAAAATTTCGAATTTGCCTTTAGTTTGCTGACGAAGATAAAAAAAATTACGAACAGACAGGTTTTTATATTGATTTTATTTGCACGAACAACTTGTATGAATAGTATAAACTTGCATAATACATTAATTAAGCTGGAAACAGAAGACTAATTGCCTCATTAACATCATCAGGTTCGAAAAGGATTACATTCAAACCCGATTGCTGACTACAGTCGACGGATAAAGTATGTTGTAATGGTGTATATTGTTCAGCCTGCGGCCAGTTGCTACATGGCAACTCCACGACACCATGCTTCAACCTATTATGTAGTAAAACAGTTTTTTGTTTCTCCTGAAAAATTTACTTTCTTGAAAGTGACCTCTTTCGCAGGTCACCGATTCAATTAACATGAGCTGCTGCTCGCAGCCCTACGTGAAAATTTGGACTTAATCTTTTCAGATTTTAAAACCGTTATTTAAATGCAATATTTTGCTGTGCCCTATAATATTTGCATAAAATAGTTTCTTTGGCAGACGGTTGTTGTGGATACTGAATATTCCTTGGGGTATGCACGTTTAATGTGACTGTTGGATACTATTTAGAACAATTTACGAAGTTGAACAAAAGTTTAATATAAAAAAAATTAATTTACGAAAAATGGCTCAAATGGCTCTAAGCACTGTGGGGCTTAACATCTGAGTCATCAGTCAACTAGACTTAGAACTACTTAAACCTAATTAACCTAAGGACATCACACACATCCATTCCTGAGGCAGGATTCGAACCTGCGACCACAGCAGCAGCGCGGTCCCAGACTGAAGCGCCTAGAACCGCACGGTCACAGCGGCCGGCTTAACTTACGCTCCATGGCGCCATCGTCCTATAGAAAACCAGCCATCACCCTCCGTCCAAGGCATTGTCGGACGGTACTATTAGAGGAACAAACCGCTGTTCCAGGTGTTAACGTCAGATTTTAAAACTAGAGCCGTTGTTTCTCAAGAGACTAAGTGGAACTCGTTACAGTTCGCTCAACAACGAAACGGTCTGGGAATGAAGCAATGAAGCTTCTCTCGACAATATCTCAATCACAGGACGGATATTCGTCACATAAGGCAATCACACTATGAGTTAGACTGCCAGTTGTTCTTGACGAATAAAATAGAGGTTACTGTCGAAAGCTCGAAACTTTATTCTAATATGAGAAAAGGCCTAGGATGTATTGTACAACGAAAAATTCCCGTCACGCCATTCCATCACATCTGGATTCCACCTGTCTATCTTGTTGGGAGTTTGGAGGACAACGTTTCAAATCTCGTTCCAGCAACCGTGATATAGGTTTTCGCTGATTTCCCCAAATGTAAGTTAAATGTTGGGATGGTTCCTTTAAAAGGCTGCAGGCGATTTCCTTCCCTGTCCTTCCTTAATCCGAACTTGTGCTCCCTCTCTAATGACATTGTTCTCGACGAGACGTTCAGCACTAATTTTCCTTCCTTCTTCCTATTACGGTTATTGAATATGTTAATTTACAACTTTCAACAAGTGCAAGACTCCCATTGCATTCTTAAACTCTATAACAGGAATACAATTAATAATTTACATTTTTAATTGCAATAGAAACCATTTACAATTAAGAAAAAACAAAGAAATTATACTTATTGTGTGTGTGTGTGTGTGTGTGTGTGTGTGTGTGTGTGTGTGCGTGTGTGTGTGCGCGCGCTTTATGTGGCATTGTGTTCGTGGTACAACTACCTTTCGAAACTTTCAGTCTTTTACGAGTCATAGTATAAGTTAACGAAGATGGTAGAAAGGGATTGTAAACCATGCCCTAGGCATTTGCAGCAATAACAATGAGTCACAGATCAGAGCATGCCGTAGAAATTGTCTTTTATTTTGCGCGCTACCTACTGGAATATTCTGCGGGAAAGAGAAGAATTATACTGGCATACTGAGAAACCCTAGAGGCGTTTCCAGTGAATATTCTGTTGGGTCTTGCCCACTCGTCTCGTATAGGGTACGTAAGGCATGCTGTGTTCTCGGAATGCTATACAATATTTCAAGCAAATGAAATTAGTAGTTTTATTTCTGTAAAGCAGATTGACAGTAGCTATCTTCGGATTTTGAACAAGTGTCGCAAGCTATTGGCGACAGGCAATACAAATCAAAATCCTGTGATATACGCAATTGTTCCTGCAAGTTGACACACGTTACTGCTAACTGTTCACTTAGCACTCTCTGCTAGGCCGTGCTGATATTGTGCACTAATGTTCGCCGAGGCTAACAGGAGCGGCGCCTATATTCACTTCTTGCAGAGTTCGCTCCTGTCGTCGCGCGGTCCTTGCCAGCGGGCTAGTGGCTGACGTCGCCTCACCGCCTTCTCTGCTCTTGCGTTCTTCCTCTTCGTTCCGGCGCTTGTGGTTACGCCAGAACATTTTCAAAGCGTAAATAGCGATGTTGCAGTTGCCAGAGAACATTTTAAGAACAGTTCTCCAGAGCTTTTTTGTATTATATTTAATTGAGACTGTTTCTGAACTGCTAACGAACCACAATAGTCAACATAAAAGAAAAAGTTTTCTTCACTTTCGATGTTACAGCCGAAATGAAGAATTTTGCATCTGGGAAAAGAGTGACTTTCCAGGCGCATCTAATTTTAGTTTGTTTATTTGTCATCTGAATAGAGTATCACAAAGATAGTAGATAGCTGTAGACTTCCATTACGCTATAGCTGAGATGTGCATGCAATTATAGAACTGAATTTACGTTTTATGATCTACTGTTAATGTTGCTCTCGAGACAGGGAGTTTTTCTTTCTGACGCGCTTTCCTTACCCTGATGGATCTTGTGCTAGACTGTTGATAACAGACATCAGACTCTCACTGAACCCCACAGGTTTCCACTTGCTGGCCGTCGCTTTCGATTCAAGCCTTCAGTGTGAAGTGATCAGCTTGTAGAGCGCAGGAGGAGACATCAGTTTCTGCTGCCTGCCAGCGAGTAGGTAAACACCCAGTTGTCTTTTTCCTCTGGCGGTAGGTGGACTGTGGGTAAAGAGGAGGACAAAATGTCTCAGACACAATTTGGAGTAAGGGTTAAAGGAAAGTAGATGCAGGAGGAATCAGTAGAGGAGAGCAGTCTTACGGTTAAAAAATTAAATAATAATAGGGTTTAATGGATCAGTCGAAAATAAGATAATTAGATACCCTTCATCCTTCATAATCTGTACTTACGCTTGTTGTCTCCTTTTCATAAGAACCATATTGACAATTGGCTTAAGTGATTTAGGAAAATAGCAGTAGACATAAGTCTTAGTCACCATGTTCCTGAATGTGCATCCACTGTCTTAAATTGCCCCACCTCACTTGGTGAGTTGATATGGTGTTACATTAAGAAGGATAAAGCTGACTTCAGGACAGAAGTAATGTAATTTTTATATATATAATGTATATTTGTATGTATGTGCATCTGGCACCTCTTCATAAAGCATTCGATAGATTTCAACCAAATCTGGCACACATACTGCTTGCTATATTAGAATTAGCACAGGGGTGGTTAGAACCACCAATTTCACATAGGATCGGAGGTATGGGCAAAAGAATGTTTTCACTTGCTGACATGCAGGCTACCATACAAGGCAGATAAGTTGTGTGGGTAGTATCAACATGTATTGCAGGGATTAGACGTGTAGAAGAATATGACTCACCATAGAGGGAAGAGGAGACAGAGAGTGAGACAAGGGGAGGATGAGGTGGATAGAGAAGGGGAGGAGGAGGGGATGGACAAAGAGAGGTGGGAGGATGAGAGGTACAGAGAGAGGGCGAGGAGGAAGAATGTTTAGAGGGGTAGAGGGCAGGTCAAAAAGAAGGAGTGAGAAGATGGAGATGAACAGAAAGAGGGGAGGAGAATATGTACAGAGGGAAGAGGAATTAAGATACAGATAGAGAGAGGGAGTTCAGGAGATAGACAAAGACATGGGGAAGAGGATGTGAAGACACAGAGAGAGTGGTGTGGACGACATGTCCAGATAGAGGTGGGAGGATGCAGTAGAGGAAGAGAGCTAGAGAGAGGGAGAGATGAGCTCAGAGAAGGAGGAGGAGGAAGAGGAGACGTCTGCAATAAATGTGTCAAACTCGCATGTGGGCAAAGCTGCAAGGAAAAGGACGTATATGTTTATGTATGTTTCACATTTCTTCCTACACCTCTAAATCAATTTCAGCCAAATTTGGTAAGCATACCACACACTGGAAAGAAGGAAGGGGTAGATGGACAAAGAGAGGGGGAGGAGTAGATGAACAGGAACATGGAGGAGTAGGACGAGGAGAGGGACAGAGATAAAGGGAAAAGGATATGGACAGAGAGAAAGGGTGGAGGGGATGACCAGAGAGAGGGAGGAAGAGGGGTTAGTCAGAGAGAGGGAGAGGAGGAGATAAAGATGAAGAAAGGAGTTGGCCTGAAGGACTGGGGAGGAAGAGATTGTACTGACAAAGTGTGGAGGAGGAGATGTTCAGAGAGAGGGAGAAGAGAGAAGAGGGAAGAGGAACTGGTCGGAGAAAGGAGTATATGGTCAGAGATAGAGGGGGAGGGTCAGAGAGAGGGGAGGAGGAGATGAGCGCAATATGTGTGTCAAACGTGTAGGAGGCAGAAACCGTGGAAAGAAAGCTAGATATGGTATAAATGTAGGAGAGGTTGTAAAATTAGATAAACATTGATGGAGATTGATTAGACAGTTGAAATATTTTTACTTATTATGGGTGATAAAGTGATTAAAGAATCTTTTTATGAAGTGGTATATCTGATTTTACTTCTGTTTAATGTCGCTTTCTTTCTTGTATGTCTGCACAAATACCACAGAAAAGGATAATTAGTCATTAGATGCAAACCCTGTGGTCAGGCGACTACTGACGTCGTTGATTCTTCGGGAGCTCGCCGTATCGGTTGATGGTCGTTTTTTGTTTGTTTTTTTTTTTTGGGGGGGGGGGGGGCAGATAGATTACTGAGCACAATGGAGGGTTTGAAGCAATGGACGTAAACCTCCAAAGTTAATTTACAAGGAAAGAGTTACGGGAACGTCGCAGCTTCTTCGACGTTACCGATCACATTGTTAGGGCCGCAGGAAACTCATGCCCAAGCATGGAACAATAAGTTAAGAAGAGTCTTGCAAACACAGAGCAAACCTAGACCGTAGACTGATGATTTTGTTTGAAATATCCAGCACGTGGAACTTAACTTCAAGCTGTAGATTCGATTATTTCAGGGACTTTCTGGTCGGCTCATTCCAATTACTGTACAACTTGTTGTTGAAAAAGGTTTAGTATTGTACTTAGAAATAATTTCTCTGATGGCGAGTAGTAACATAGCCTGTTAACTGAAAAGCACATACTTTTTTTGGCGACGTCGTGGCATAGTTTTCCTCTGTGGATCGTTTTGAAAGGAATAGTGCAAATGTTGGCTGAGCTGGCATACTATATTATGACAAAAGTACAGAAGACAAGAGCACTATGGAAATAAAAATGTTAGAACTTAACATCACGTCGACGAAAAGGTCATTAGCATAAGTTCGAACTGGCAAATGGTGCGGTAGGGAATTGCAACGAGCACTATCGAAGCGAAACCGTCGAAGATGTTCATTAGGTTCAGGAAACAGATGAAAATCGCGTGGGACGAAGTCGGGACTGTATGGAGGATACTCGATGACAGTGAACGCAAGGCGTCGGATTGTTACAGATATCGCAGCGTTCGAGTGTGGTCTGACACCTGTTACTGTTCTTCAGAGTAGTCACCAGCGTTGTGTAGGACCCGCTGCCAGCGATGTGGAAGACGTAGTGTATCGTTAGCAGAGCCTGTTCTGTTGATGGTGCGAATGGAGCGGTCTACTGCCTGTCGAATCTCTGGAACAGTTCTGAAGCGAATGCCACGAAGTGGTTCCTTTATCTTCGGAATCAAATTAAAGTCACAAGGACTTAAGTCCGGGGAGTATGGTGGGTGGTACAATACTTCCCAGTTCCATCGACCGAACAGAGCAGCCACAGCTTGCGCTGTATGCGCCCTCGCATTGTCGTGCAAAATGATGGATGGGTTGCAGAGGAAGTGTCGCCGCTTCTTTCGCAAAGCTGGTCGCAGGCGATGCTCCAAAAATGAAGAGTAATACTGCTCATTGACGGTCTGGCGTGGAGGAACGTAATGCGTTAGGATAACACCATTACAGTCGTACACGAGAATCACCATAGCTTTCACCATACTGGGGCTCTGGCGCACTTTCGACTTTCGCGGCGACCCATAATGACGCCATTCGTTGGATTGGCGTTTCAGTTTTGGTTCGAACGATGTGGCCCATGTCGCATCCAGTGTTACGATACGGTGTAAGACAGCCTCTCCTTCGCGCTCATAGCGCTCCAAGTGCGTCTGAGCAACGTCGTAACGCATCCATTTCTGCATTTCCGTCAATTAATGCGGAACCCATCGTGATACAATTTTCCGCATGCCCAGGCGTTCCTTCAGGATGCGAAGCACAGTCGTATGCGCTAATCCGGGTTCGTGGGCGAGCTCACGAAACGTATGGCGTCGACCACTGTCCACTAACACGGCAACAGCATACACTTCTTCAGAGACGCTAGGAAGAACTGCCCGATACATGTCTGCCACAATTTGCCGATCTTCGTTGAAGGCTTTTACCCAACGTGCCACTGTTCTGTACGGCAATGCCGATTCCCCGCACGCCTCCTGAAGACCTTGATGACACTGTCGTCCTGTACGACCTCTGGCACATCCAATCTTGATACAGCTCAGTTGTTCCTGTTTCGAAAAAATATTGACACCGTGATGTTAGACCGCTCGCTCACAAGTGACTGTTTTTCCATCGATTGTGCGCACGCTGGCGGCGTGAGACGGGCGAGTCCATTTGCTCGGAGGTAAGGTAGGTATGTCAACAACGTGTGCTATCAACGACAATAGTAGATTCCCTTGTATAGTGTCTCCACAGCAGTTTTGCCACTATTTAAGTTCCAACCTACGTAGAACTGAAGAATAAAGAAGTAGCATGTCAATAACTTTTGTTTCATTTAAAAAGCTTTAAAAGTTTTGACATAAAAAAATTCGGAAGCATTACTTTTCAGCACGCCCTCGTACATTTGACGCAAATAACATACAAACTTTCCAGCACAAATCCTATTATCAGATTACGTTCTGTCATTGATTTACGCTTCTAATATAAGCACAGCGGATAACAAAAGTTGTCTTCCCCTTCTGTCCTTACATCACACCGTGTAAAACTAGCTCTGGCTTCAGTTCAGGAAGGGGTCAACAGCTTCCTTCAGGTATGCCACATCTATCTGAGGCCGTGCTTTGATGACTAGATCCCATGGTGCTATCAAATTGCGGGGATGTTGTTGCTAAGTTTCTCACGATGTTTTCATGGGGTTACGATCGGGTGCTTTAGTGGGACATTTGAATCACAATAGGCTGCCTGAAGGTTCCTCAAACCAGGAACGCATGCAAGCAGATTAGTGAACACGGCCGTTGTCATCTTGCGAGACGGTAGTGTCCAAGACATACTCATCATGCAGATGAACAAGACAGAGCCATTCTTGGTCAGAGAGAATGTTGAAATAAACATCCTAGTTCACATTCGCTGTAACTTGAAAGAGTGGATCCAAGTCAGTACACGGAAGTCATACCAAAAACGTCACAGAACCAGCTCAAGCCTTAACTTCATCCTCCTCATTACGCCTTCTGTGCACTCGACGCGTCGTATTACTTGAAAGACGTAAAGATGACGACCCATCTGATCACACTATTCACCTTCAGCATCCTGCTGTCCAGTTGCTGTATTGTTTGGGTCGTCGAAGACATGCAGCCGGCCGGTGTGGCCGTGCGGTTCTAGGCGCTTCAGTTTGGAACCGCGTGACCGCTACGGTCGCAGGTTCGAATCCTGCCTCGGACATGGATGTGTATGATGTCCTTAGGTTAGTTAGGTTTAAGTAGTTCTAAGTTCTAGGGGACTGATGACCTCAGATGTTAAGTCCCATAGTGCTCAGAGCCATTTTTTTGAAGACATGCAGCTTCACGTGCCTCAGTGAACAGTGGCCTTCTCTGATGTTTCCGAGTCCATTGCGTGCAGTCCCCATCACAAATTTCGCTCCTAAACTGGTTGATGTGGAGCTAAATTCACTTACAGCGACAACTCTTGTCGGATTTGAAACCGACTGTCATTGACAAGGCGGACGACGATCTCCGCTCAGTGTCTATTAGGTACTACGAGAACTGTTTTTGCGCTGTGTTACATAGCTGCCAGTGCTACACCGTTTCTTGGAGACCCGTTGGACAATCCACGCTGGTACGCCAACATATCGGGAAACTTCATCCACGATATGGCTGTGGACACTTTCAAATAAGATACCTGGTTTCTGCCGTGGTATCATGTCTAGTGTTGCGTTATACCAAAACTGTTATTCGGTGATTTTGGTACAGTACATAAATGACGTACTAAATGGCAGGATTACGGGTAGTATTGGTAATACTGGTAAGATAAGAAATGTAAATTAATGTGCGAGAGAGAAACCGGGAGCCGACGGCTTCTCTTTGCCTTTTGTTTGTCTGTGTCTTTGTTTTGCACATAATTAGGACCGCACATAATTCGTTGTTCGTCCATGGTGTATTTTATACCCTCACAAGACATAAATTGCATTTTATAAATAACAAAAATTAGTTGGTTGCATAACTTCGGCGATTTTGTATGATCAAAGTAATTAATTTTCATGAAATTACAGTTTACAGGTACAAACATAAAAAAATCTATATAATTTTTGTTGTTGTTATGTATTCAGTAGGACGTCCTTCATCAAAAGCAACAGTTTCCTGGTGTTATTGATAAGTACGAAAGTTCTTTATGAATAATAAAAAGGTGTTTTATATAAGCTCCACAAAGTACTGAAGCGATGTTTGCTATTTTTTTGTTTTGCTTTTTTTTTTAACTTTACCTTCTTTCAGGAAATTGCTTTACTTGAGGTATATGATAGATCTGCTTTGTTTTTTTCTTTATTTTTACTACACAGTCCCCCAGATTCACATCACAAGTCAACAATTTTCGAATAAAATTTTAATTAAACTTTGACATTCTCCGTTTTTCTGTAAATGCTGTTTATTTTTAAGCAACAGACAGGATGATAAGTAGGAAGGAGAGAAATATTCCGCATGTTACACGGCCCTCTATATATATCCACTCAGTTTCTAGATGTTTCAACACTTCCTGTTTCTTGGGGAATCTAGTAAGACACTAATACTGTGCGGCTGGTCCCGGCAGAGGTTCGAGTCCTCCCTCGGGCATGTGTGTGTGTGTTTGTCCTTAGGATAACTTAGGTTAAGTAGTGTGTAGGCTTAGGGACTGATGACCTTAGCAGTTAAGTCCCATAAGACTAGAAAGAAAAAAAAAAGTCACTGATAGCATATGTAAAGAAAGGGATCGAAATGAGGTAACGCCCAATAGATATGCAACACACCTATCGCACAGGTAACGCAGTTACGATCTTAATTGACCAAGGCTACTAGGAAAACTACCGTAGTCTACACTTACTTTAGACCGAGCGAGGTGGCGCAGTGGTTAGCACACTGGACTCGCATTCGGGAGGACGACGGTTCCATCCCGTCTCCAGCCATCCTGATTTAGGTTTTCCGTGATTTCCCTAAATCGTTTCAGGCAAATGCCGGGATGGTTCCTTTGAAAGGGCACGGCCGATTTCCTTCCCAATCCTTCCCTAACCCGAGCTTGCGCTCTATCTCTAATGACCTCGTTGTCGACGGGACGTTAAACACTAGCCACCACCAGCAGCTACACTTACTTACGACAGTCTGCGGTAGCCTACAGTAGTTCTACAATTCTACCCACGTCTCACGTCGAGCCATTTCATTGCACCGATTCCGTACAAGCGACTGGCCTAAACAGACCACTTCAATCCCACGACCTGCAGCAGCGGTGCAAGTTCATGTGACCACGTAGTCCCAGTTCTATTCGATCCACAGGGCTCCAAAGTGACCAGTGTCCACGTATAGGTCCGAGGTGTTCCAGTCGGCTTTCAGGTTGCTGATGATCGGATTCTTACAGTAACGGTGTTACAGATCATTACGTACATCGTTTTACAGCATATTGTTTAATTCTAAAAGCAGACGATTGTAATGAGATGGTTTCCAGTAACGCATTCAGTTATGCGACAACTTGCACAGTGGATAAAACTGTTGCGCGCTTAGTTGTGTAAAGTTAGAACGTTTAGCGGTGGTGAACTGCGAAGAGGTTGCGCTCGTGGCGGATTTGAGCGCTGGCAGTGGTGGGCGTCGGTCGGCCTGCCTCCACTCCATCACCTGGAGCTGGAACTGACGCCTTAGGCCGCCTGGCGCTGACTGCCGCCGTGCCGTATAAACCGAGCGCTTGTTCGCGGAAACTTCGCGAGCGCTCGCCGCTGCATTCCCGGAGTCGATAAAAGTTGGTTCTAACTACTCACACTTGTCCACACCTACGTGGCGAGGAGAAGTGGAACCGAGATTAAGCAGAGGAGTACAGGGGGCAAGGTGGGCCCAGCCGAGTGGCGCTGCACTGGCCGACGGTGGATCGCTTCATCTTTGATCTGTCTTCCGTTCCTGTTAGCATTAAATGTCCCCACACAGTGCAAAGAGGAAATTCCGCATCCTGACAGCGAAAGAGGGTTTTTTGTACAAAAAAATGAACTTATTTGCCGATCGCCTATACCAAAGAACGTTTCCAATGTTTTCTCCAATGATTAATTTCGAGAATCTGCGCAAAATACTCACCTACGGCTGACATTACGTATTAACGACACTCAAATCAGTTTCCATTAATTGATAATTTACACTGATGAGACAAAACATTACGACCACCTGCGTAGCCTGTTTGTCCGACCTTGGGACGAAATACATCACCGATTCTATGAGGGATCCGACGGTTTGTGGTAGGTTTGTGGAGGTATGTGGCATTAGATGTCTACTCACAGGTCATGTGATTCGCGTAAATAACGGGCCGGTAATTTGCCTGCGCGGTTATGGCGCCCCCAGATGTTTTCCATAGCATTTAGATCAAGTGAATTTGGTCGCCGAGACATCAATGTGAGTCATTTATAATGCTCCCCAAACCATTGTAGCATGGTCCTGCCTCCGAAACACGGTCAGTTATACTGCTGAAAGATGACATTGTCGTCGGGGAAGGGATGCACGTGGTTCGCAGCTGCCAGCCCGTCTTCGCTTACTACTACAGGTCCCACGCCAGCGTAGGAGAATTTTTCCCATAGCATAATACTGCTACCATCAGCCAGTATTTGTGGCGCACGCTGAACGTTTCGAGCCGCCGCTCACCTCGGTGACGGCGCGTTTGAAGGCGACCCTCGATCTAATGTAGCAGAATGTGATTCACTCGAAGAGCCGACACGTTTCCATTGATAGATGGTCGAATCCCGATTGTCCCTTGCCCACTGCAATCGTAAATGATGACGTCGTTGTGTCAACATGTGAACACATATATGTGCTCTGCTGCGCATCTCCATGTTCAAACATGAAGGATGAACAGTGTGCTCCGAAACAGTTGCACGTGTGCCAGCATCGTGCTCTTTCGTCAGAGATACCACAGATTACCATCTATCCTACTTTACAGAGCAGACATGACTCGGAAACCCTCGACATGTGAATAGTCGTAGACGTCCAAGCATTTAGCGCCTAGTGGTAGTTTCACTGTCCTCCTACCTCTTTCCGTAAGTGCTGACGACAGCAGCACGTGTACATTCGAGTAGCTTCGGCGTTTCCGAGATCCTCGTTCACAGGCTCTGTGTTATACACTACTGGCTATTAAAATTGCTACACCTCGAAGATGACGTGCTACAGTCGCGAAATTTAACCGACAGGTAGAAGATGCTGTGACATGCAAATGATTAGCTTTTCAGAGCATTCACACAAGGATGGCGCCGGTGGCGACACCTACTACATGCTGACATGGGGAAAGTTTCCAACCAATTCCTCATACACAAACAGCAGTTGGCCGGCGTTGCCTGGTGAAACGTTGTTGTGATGCCTCGTGTAAGGAGGAGAATGCTTACCATCACGTTTCCTACTTCGATAAAGGTCGGATTGCAGCCTATCGCGATTGCAGTTTATCGTATCGCGACATTGCTGCTCGAGTTGATCGAGATCCAATGACTGTTAGCAAAATATGGAATCGGTGAGTTCAGGAGGGTAATACGGAACTCCGTGCTGGATCCCAACGGCCTCGTATCACTAGCAGTCGAGATGACAGGCATCTTATCCGCATGGCTGTAACGGATCCTGCAGCCACGTCTCGATCCCTGAGTCAACAGATGGCGACGTTTGCAAGACGACAACCATCTGCACGAACAGTTCGACGACGTTTGCAGCAGCACGGACTATAAACTTGGAGACCATGGCTGCGGTTACCCTTGACGCTGCATCACAGACAGGAGCACCAGCGATGGTGTACTCAACGACGAATCTGGGTACACGAATGGCAAAACGTCATTTTTTCGGATGAATGCAGGTTCTGTTTACATCATCATGATGGTCGCATCCGTGTTTGGCGACATCGCGGTGAACGCACATTGGAAGCGTGTATTCGTCATCACTGTACTGGCGTGTCACTAGGCGTGATGGTATGGGGTGCCATTGGTTACACGTCTCGGTCACCTCTTGTTCGTATTGACGGCACTTTGAACAGTGGACGCTACATTTCAGATGTGTTACGACCCGTGTCTCTACCCTTCATTCGATCCCTGCGAAACCCTACATTTCAGCAGGATAATGCACGACCGCATGTTGCAGGTCCTGTACGGGTCTTCCTGGATACAGAAAATCTTGGACTGCTGCCCTGGACAGCACATTCTCCAAATCTCCCACGAATTGTAAACGTCTGGTCAATGGTGGTCGAGCAACTGGCTCGTCACAATACGCCAGTCACTACTCTTGATGAACTGTGGTATCGTGTTGAAGCTGCATGGGCAGGTGTACCTGTACACGCCATCCAAGCTCTGTTTGACTCAATGCCCAGGTGTATCAAGGCCGTTATAACGGCCAGAGGTGGTTGTTCTGGGTACTGATTTCTCAGGATCTATGCACCCAAACTGCGTGAAAATGTAATCACATGTCAGTTCTAATATAATAGATTCGTCCAATGAATACCCGTTTATCATCTGCATTTCTTCTTGGTGTAGCAATTTTAATGGTTAGTTGTGTAATAATCTACCCTCTGTGAAAGTTGCTTATCGCAATGGATTTCCACATATGCAGCCTGTATCTTCGCTAGGGTGATCCCCCGTCCGTGTCTGCTCCCCTTACATAATTTTGTTACAGCGTCACGTGTCCGCAAGACCACCAGGTGGCATCCAACGTCGCGGTGGGCAGTGGTCATAATGTTTTGGCTCATCTGTGTATCGTTTGCCATAATATTTGTCAAAAATACTCGAGTCGTATTCACGAGTTATTGTTTGAAGTTTTGTAAAACTAGGGGAATCTCTTGTTTTCTGAAAATGCATTGGACTTGATCCTTCTGGCAGATGAAATTGATAGAGGCTTTTTTGTCGCTGAAACATCGCCATACTCCAGCTGCTTTAATTGGTGTTTTGTTTTTTGTGAGAATATTAAGGTGAACGTCTCATCCTCCGCAACCAGTCGGTGCCCACGATGCGTTGGACGCTTTTCTAAAACAGTCTAAACATTCGTTTTCACGTTACCTTAGGCTAAAATTCAAGTAATGCGACACACATCTTTCACAGGCCTATCTCCTAATTAATTCTTGACTTTAAATGTGTGATACCCTTTATTCTGCTATGTCCGTGGTATCAGCTTTCTTCCGCACATTTCATCACCAATCGTTCAGTACGATATCTTTCGTTGTCTTCAGATGTATTTGCACTTTTAGGACGCCCTCATAGGGATCTTCTAAGAAAGAAATATCGACACGTTTGTATCAGCCACTTCCTAAAATATTAAGATGACGGAGACGACTCTAGATAAAGCTTCCCTAACTTTGGTTGAAATCCGTCTGACGGTAAATCGTGCATATGAATAATTGACTACTGCGTGTCATTCCAGTTTCATGATTCGAACGATAACCAGAGAAAACTTATATTTCAAGAAGCCATGTAAATGAAACTATTCTACAGCCGGCCAGAGTGGCCGAGCGGTTAAAGGCGCTACAGTCTGGAACCGCACGACCGCTACGGTCGCAGGTTCGAATCCTGCCTCGGGCATGGATGTGTGTGATGTCCTTAGGTTAGTTAGGTTTAAGTAGTTCTCAGTTCTAGGGGACTTATGACCACAGCAGTTGAGTCCCATAGTGCTCAGAGCCATTTGAACCATTTTTTGAAACTATTCTACAATTAAGTTGTCACTGACTTAAATAAGTGGACAATACGTACCAACAAAAGAAAACCATATTTTTTCTGTAAGCATATTTTCAGAGTGTGTGTCCCTGGCTATTCTTCTGAAACTGCTAACGAGGAAACAATTCGTAATCAGTCAGCAGTCTTTAGTAATTATTAATTAATACACATATCGGAGGTCTTGTTCCAACAGTGCATGTCAAATAAGGTTCTTAGCTCAAAAGATATTATCTCACGAAGTCATCGATATCGAAATTTCTAAAACTGATTGAAATTTATCGTGGTGAGTAGAACACCTGATGGCGTATGAAAACAACTCACTGATTATAAATAATGTTGGATACCTACGGAGTTATTTGGGTGTGCGTTTACTAGTTTCCTAGAGAGCACAGTCAGTATTTCATTTGTATTTAAAATTTAAAAACCGCACCAAAGTTATGATATGTATGTTACGACAGCTTTTGTGCTTTTTCTGGCTTGGAGATATTAACACAAAGTTACTCACCTGAAAGCTACTTTTATATAGTATTTCACAAAACAGCATTTCAACGTTGTTGCCCTGCTTAACTTATTTTACAAATGAACTGTTCATAAAACGTTTTGCATTACCTGCTAGTTTTCGAGCGTGTGTTCGCTTATATTCAAGGCGAACATGAAGTTAAAGAATAAGCCTTACGAAACGATATCTTACATGTGAAACAGAAACAAAATACAGACCAAAATAAAAGCAGTCTCTTTGTGGCGTTTGTCACATCTCCGCCTACATTTCATTGCATTTTATTGTTTCGTTTTAACATACGGTGTACGAAGATTCACGTCGCTGCAAGACAGTGAGAAAAGTACGTATACGTCACGCCACGTGACAGATAGTCTCAGAGCATGAGAATGCTGGGGAACCTATATACAGACAGCAGGGATTGACACGCGAGACTTGGCGACAAGAAGCAGCCGGCCGGAGTGGCCGAAAGGTTCTAGACGCTTCAGTCTCGAACCGCGCGACAGCTACGGTCGCAGGTTCGAATCCTGCCGTGGGCATGGATGTGTGTGATGTCCTTAGGTTAGTTAGGTTTAAGTAGTTCTAAGTTCTAGGGGACTGATGACCTCGGATGTTAAGTTCCATAGTGCTCCGAGCCATTTGACCCGTTTGACAAGGAGCATAACTTTCGTTATTTATATTTACTGTTTGAATATTAATATACATTTCCAGTCCTGTTATTGACGTTACTTGCACTGATACCTTGCTAACAATAATTTCGATAAAAAATGGTTCAAATGGCTCTGAGCGCTATGGGACTTAACTTCTGAGGTCATCAGTCCCCTAGCACTTAGAACTACTTAAACCTAACTAACCTAAGGACATCACACACATCCATGCCCGAGGCAGGACTCGAACCTGCGACCGTAGCGGTCTCGCAATTCCAGACTGTAGCGCCTAGAACCGCTCGGCCACCCCGGCCGGCCAATAATTTCGATAACTTTCAGTCTACACGTAGGAACTAAATACAAATTTCAGTTAATGTGGTAGTCACTGGTGAACAATACAGACAAATCACAGGTGCACCCTGAGCGGGCGGGCATCGAACTGTTAACTTGGAGTCTTTGATCGGTTTCAGAAAAAGCAAATGTGAATCCGTGTGTGAAATGTGACTGAATAATTTATTAAAATTGCTTCGGATGACGTACTCGTGTGATTTTGTGTTAATTTTGTGTGAATTCTGAAACCGTGTGGATCTTTGTAACTTTTGCGGTGATCTAGAAATAACTGGTATTGGGAATCTTCGCTGTAACAATGATAACAGACTGGGTCCCCGAAACATTTTCTTGGATTCATGATTCTATCAATACGCAAGAAATCAATTGGCATCCTAATAATCTGTAATTTGATGTTAATAGCACTAAATTCTTTCCCGTTTACCACTTGGTTCTGCACTGTTTACTGCATGCACGTTGAAGGCTGCGGCCAGCGGAGAACAAAGTAATAGGGACCACGGCTACGAGACGTCATTACAACACGAAAGGCAATCAAATTCGCACCAGCGGTGCTAGGAAGAGTGGGAGAGGACATTATTTACGGAAATCCACTCTGTTCGTTTATCCTGGCACATCTTTTTGGTGGTAAGTTCTACATTCAGGAACCTATCATCTAGTATTCGAGAGTTCGGTTAATTGTAATAGCATACACCAACCCTCATTTAAACATTACATGTTCCCAAGGACACATCTGCGGAATCAAAATCTGCTGCTGGGTATCATTCAGTGGCGTGTTGCTCCACGTCGTGGAATGCTTGGATCCTCATTCCTGTGCTGTCCGCAAGGAGGTCTCCAACCTGGATAGCAGCCCTCCTGTGACCATCCAGTGTGTGAGGAGGGTTCCTGCGATGTCACACTGTACGTTTCAACTGGTCCAAAGCATGGTCATTCGATTTCTTGTCATCAGATTCTGTAGACCATTCCATTCGGTTGATTGCTGCTCTCTGTAAGCATTGGTCCGTGAGGTCGGGCGCGGTGCCCCGGTTCATTATCGTCTTGAAAGACGGGCTCATCGCTGAAATGTTAACAGAAGGGCTGGACAATAGTTTGGAGGACCCGGTCACGATACTGCACAGCCCTCATATCCTCCCGGAAACTGATAAGGGGCTTCAGACATCCGTACACGATACTAGGCCAAATCATTACTGCCCATCTAGCGGCTCAACTTTTTGGGCTCTTTGTCTGGAAAGTGCATTGCCACTTGACCTATTCCGTGCTCATCTACGTCTATTATCAAACGTCAGACAAATTCTGTACCATTCAGCGAAGTGTTCGTTGTCTCATCTTCTACACACATCGCTGTGCTGAGGCGTTTGTACTGCTGTTTTTATTAGATGCCTAGAGGCCAGCTTGATCGCGTGGAGACGCCTAGACCAACACAACCCTCCAAGTCTCCCCCATAAAAGTAGCGCGCAAGACTGTTGCATTCTCCTCTATATACCTACGACCCGTAAATTGTACGTAGCGATCATCAGCTAGTATTGTTGGCCATGGGTGACCACTACGAAGCAGATCTTTAACATTGTATGGTTCATGAAAGCGGTTGAATGTTTGAACGATGTTATATACGCCAGTTCGGTGGACAACGTCCCGCGCTCACAGTCCTTCTTGCCATAAAAGTGACACCGAGCGAGGTGGCGCAGTGGTTAGCACACTGGACTCGCATTCGGGAGGACGACGGTTCAATCCCGCGTCCGGCCATCCTGATTTATGTTTTCCGTGATTTCCCTAAATCGCTTCAGGTAAATGCCGGGATGGTACCTTTGAAAGAGCACGGCCGACTGCCTTTCCTATCCTTCCCTAAACCACTAAGGTCGATGACCTCGCTGTTTGTTCTCTTCCCCAAACAACCCATCCCCCATAAAGTGACAGTACATTCACAGTCTAAGCTCGAAAAGACCCTTTCAGACACGCTGAGACACTGAACAGTGTACACAACCTGCGTTGTCCCATTCACAGTTGGAGAAACAGCACGCTCAACTGAAGTATTCTCATAATGCTGTTTTACTTATACCTCCACTACACAGCAGGACGTACGTAGCCATTTTCTCGGGACAAAACAGTATTGTGAAATAGGTTTCCGATTTTAAATTTAAAACTGTGCAAGTCATAAGGTTGGTCCGAAACTTCTTTCGAACTTTTTATACATGTTCAGAGTTTGAAAGCGATTTTTGTAAATTCATGTGGTTTCTAAATTTTAATTCTTATGCTTTCAATCCATTTTTGTTCTTTTTTTATATTGATAGGTGCTTCTGCATATACAAGACGAGAATATGTAATTAAGATGAGATGAATCAAATACATATGAGGTAGCTTTAGGGAAGAGACATATATTGTTAATGTTCCTTATGGTTTTTGTCTGCCTATTGTCGATCGTCTCATTAAAAATGAAACTTAGACGTAGATTTTTGTTTCTGCTCACTTCTGAGTGCCTGTATAGATTCTAGTAGTATGCGTATAATGGCATAGTTTGTAAACGGTAGGTGGCAATAAAGCTTAAGTAACGAGTTAGTAAGGAAATTACACAACGTAGATGGAAATGAAAAATATGTATGCGACGCAAGTTCTGAAAAGTGTACTACTTTGATACCCACTAAGCGTTCTTGTAATAACGGAGATAAATTTCTAAGCGTTTTTAGAATTTTCGACATCGTTGCTTTCCTGAGAACAATGCGGCTTAGTGTGATTTGGCAGCCAGTGCAGGAGCAGAGCTTTCGAAATTCGGCGTTCTGAATCTGTATTATAGTTTATTCCCTAGTCACTAAGAATGTGTTTAGAATGAAAACAAAATATCATAAATCTGAAGGCCATAACTATAGCTTAGTTGCTCAGTGAATAAGCACAACACCCCAAATCCCAAGGTCCTAGAATCTTTGCTGTTACTTTTTTTTCTTCGACCTCTGTCACAGATCTCTTCCAGTAATCAAGCCAAGTTGTACTGTGCTTCGTGGTCTTCGTTAAACTTTAGATCCTCCTATTTAAGTTTCTTCAGATGATGAAGAAAATCAAGTTCATACCATTTGCTATAGGACCACTCCTAGTAAAGCACTGCAGTGTTCAAACCAAATTATCGGTTGAGGGGAGGTTTTCCCCTTGTGATGATTTGTGTATGAGTTGAAAAAACGAGTAATAAGAACGTCTCGCAAAGATGGTGTAGAGCGACGTCTCTCGATCATAACAATTTCTAATTCCCTCATCCTAGACGGTGACTCCACATGACCATCGGATCATGCAAGCCGCCAGTGAATGCAATTTTTGGTCGCATGTCTTCGTTTCCAGTCCACAACTCACTGTCATAGAACATTTCTGGACTAATTATTATTTTTTAAACTTTGATTTTGGTTCGGTTTTTGTGTAACATCAGGCTCCAATGTAACGTGCACCATTTCTTTCCAAGGTGTTAATGTCTGCGCCTGTAGTTCCGTCACTTGATATTACTGATCCTAGGTACTTGACTCCGCCAATCCTTAGTAATTTGGTACCGTCGAGTTGGGCCTTGTCATCGGGCAGAGGTGTCGAACTTTGCACAACATGAATTCTGGTTTTACACTCCTGGAAATTGAAATAAGTACACCGTAAATTCATTGTCCCAGGAAGGGGAAACTTAATTGACACATTCCTGGGGTCAGATACATCACATGATCACACTGAAAGAACCACAGGCACATAGACACAGGCAACAGAGCATGCACAATGTCGGCACTAGTACAGTGTATATCCACCTTTCGCAGCAATGCAGGCTGCTATTCTCCCATGGAGACGATCGTAGAGATGCTGAATGTAGTCCTGTGGAACGGCTTGCCATACCATTTCCACCTGGCGCCTCAGTTGGACCAGCGTTCGTGCTGGACGTGCAGACCGCGTGAGACGACGTTTCATCCAGTCCCAAACATGCTCAATGGGGGACAGATCCGGAGATCTTGCTGGCCAGGGTAGTTGACTTACACCTTCTAGAGCACGTTGGGTGGCACGGGATACATGCGGACGTGCATTGTCCTGTTGGAACAGCAAGTTCCCTTGCCGGTCTAGGAATGGTAGAACGATGGGTTCGATGACGGTTTGGATGTACCGTGCACTATTCAGCGTCCCCTCGACGATCACCGGTGGTGTACGACCAGTGTAGGAGATCGCTCCCCACACCATGATGCCGGGTGTTGGCCCTGTGTGCCTCGGTCGTATGCAGTCCTGATTGTGGCGCTCACCTGCACGGCGCCAAACACGCATACGACCATCATTGGCACCAAGGCAGAAGCGACTCTCATCGCTGAAGACGACACGTCTCCATTCGTCCCTCCATTCACGCCTGTCGCGACACCACTGGAGGCGGGCTGCACGATGTTGGGGCGTGAGCGGAAGACGGCCTAACGGTGTGCGGGACCGTAGCCCAGCTTCATGGAGACGGTTGCGAATGGTCCTCGCCGATACCCCAGGAGCAACAGTGTCCCTAATTTGCTGGGAAGTGGCGGTGCGGTCCCCTACGGCACTGCGTAGGATCCTACGGTCTTGGCGTGCATCCGTGCGTCGCTGCGGTCCGGTCCCAGGTCGACGGACACGTGCACCTTCCGCCGACCACTGGCGACAACATCGATGTACTGTGGAGACCTCACGCCCCACGTGTTGAGCAATTCGGCGGTACGTCCACCCGGCCTCCCGCATGCCCACTATACGCCCTCGCTCAAAGTCCGTCAACTGCACATACGGTTCACGTCCACGCTGTCGCGGCATGCTACCAGTGTTAAAGACTGCGATGGAGCTCCGTATGCCACGGCAAACTGGCTGACACTGACGGCGGCGGTGCACAAATGCTGCGCAGCTAGCGCCATTCGACGGCCAACACCGCGGTTCCTGGTGTGTCCGCTGTGCCGGGCGTGTGATCATTGCTTGTACAGCCCTCTCGCAGTGTCCGGAGCAAGTATGGTGGGTCTGACACACCGGTGTCAATGTGTTCTTTTTTCCATTTCCAGGAGTGTAGTTTCACTCATGTGCATACCAGCACTCACTTATGCCTCTCTCCGGTGCTCTAAGATGCCTTGGATTTCTTGTTTATCTTTTAATAACAACACTAGGGCATAAGCACCTATAGTCTAAATAGCACTGCGCGAGGTTTCATACCAGTTCTCGAAAAGAAGTCGTCCCAATTAGTAGAGAGGCGCTAGAGAAGGGTAAGTGGCCATTTATACCATACAGGCCTCAACGATTCTATAAAATTTACCTCTGGCGATTGTAGAGTCTAGGTAATACGTCGTCTTTTATCCTCATGATCATCAAATTCATCTTGGAGAGGTCCATTCGTTTCATTAAGAGATTATAATGGAAAATTCAATCATCTGTTGGGTACTGTTCCTGTTTCCCCAAACGAATGCGGTTACTTAAAATTGCTTCATACATCTCATTAATCACCTCTTCACTGAAATCCATAATGTGACTACTAAATGACTGCTACACTCCTACCATGATTAACAGTAAAAAATGGTTCAAATGGCTCTGAGCATTACTTAAACCTAACTAACCTAAGGACATCACACACATCCATGCCCGAGGCAGAATTCGAACCTGTGACCGTAGCGGTCTCACGGTTCCAAACTGAAGCGCCTAGAACCGCTCGGCCACACCGGCCGGCCGGCCGCGGTGGTCTAGCGGTTCTGGCGCTGCAGTCCGGAACCGCGGGACTTCTACGGTCGCCGGTTCGAATCCTGCCTCGGGCATGGGTGTGTGTGATGTCCTTAGGTTAGTTAGGTTTAAGTAGTTCTAAGTTCTAGGGGACTTATGACCTAAGATGTTGAGTCCCATAGTGCTCAGAGCCATTTGAACCACACCGGCCGGCAACAGTAAAAAGAACAGTAATGATAGTATATCTCCCCAATGATCTCCGTTCTAAAACGCTTCGTGTGTCAGCAAATAGTACAAAAGTAAACTCGTCAGACTCTGTATAATGTTTCCTGTAGCTAGTATTGCACATTTTATATAAATTTCGCCACTGAACCCTCTGCAGTAAATTCACCTGGTTCGTACGGAATTTGGCAATAGCAGCTCTACCACCAACAACTTTGTGCAGTTCGACGTTTTGTTTTCACAGATAGGCGCACATTTACTTTCGTTGCAAGGTAACGACACACTTTAATATCCTCCTAACTTTAATAAAATGTTTCCCTTTTCCTTCCATTGTTGTGGTTCGTGCATGTGATGTATGAACTCTCTCTCTCTCTCTGTTGCTATAACATCAGATACAATAGCTGTAGACACCGTGATTAGGTTTGGGCCTTTTTTTACGAATGCATTAATGACAGATTGCCATCGCTGCAAGTCTATCAGATCGAGATGTACGCAGCATTACGACACCACAACTGTACTGAAGGACTGAAACATTTCTAGAAAAGTCTTAACAATAGATGGAGATAAAACTTAACAAAGGCTAGCCGCTTCTAAGAGACTTACAACCTCTTAATTGCGAAACCTCTTTCCGTGATATCGACGGCATCTTCTTCGACCTCACCCGGCGCTTCGCACGCCGCTCACAGCTACGCGGGGGATGGGACATTTATATCTGCCACCACCCTGCTGCCGGAAGAACTCTCTCTTCCATCGTTTGCTGCCTCCGACGAGTGGCGCCGAGCCTACATGTCGCCAAAGGACGCTGCAATAACGTGACGGCTCTGCTCGTAACTCTGATTGGTCTTTTTAAGCAGATGCACTCAGAGCTTCGCTCCAGACTCAGTGAATCTACAGACATATCAAGCTTAGCATGGAAGACTCCAATGAGGAAAATACATCGCCGTAGAACGACGCTACTAAGCATTACCATTATTCACAGAATATCTGAGTGTATCAGCATCCAAGACTGGTTAATTCTATTCAGAATATTACTCTCATTTGTATATAACTCAACACCACAGAAGGATCCGCAGCACTTCAAAGTGATATTTATCCAATTTATTAACTGTACGTATTGTACATAAACTTATTACTGTGTTACGTTTTGGTAGATGTCTGATTGTCTTTATTGGTTAGTTCAGCTAATGACACATCAATGTCACCTCTAATTTTAAGAGTTAAGCAACTTTAGTCGTTAGTAAAGGAAGTGGGGCCCTCAGTTAATAGAACATTTTTTTTTATTTCATTCTAAAACTCTATCGGTTTCAAACGATCTTAAATGACTGTAGCATCTCATTTCCGATACCTTCCTCATGCAATTATAAGCCGGCCGAGCGGTTCTAGGCGCTTCAGTCCGGAACCGCGCGACTGCTACGGTCGCAGGTTCGAATCCTGCCTCGGGCATGGATGTGTGTGATGTCCTTAGGTTAGTTAGGTTTAATTAGTTCTAAGTTCTAGAGGACTGATGACCTCAGATGTTAAGTCCCATAGTGCTCAGAGCCATTTGAACCATTTTTTGCAATTATAAATTATGCACAAATAACCTTTTATTGTTTAGAACAGGACATGGGCACAGTTTTGGAGCATTACTTACACTCAACACATTGTTATAGCATGTAATGAGTTCCTATAACAAGATTTGCTGTATCCGATTACAAGATTTGCTGTCTTATGTGTGGAAGAGGTCACATAGTATAAATTGCATAAGTGGTGATACTAAGAAGTGATACAAAAATGGAACCTTCAGATAAAATGTGTTGTAAGGAAGGCGATCGGAAGGCTTAGATTTGTTGGAATGCTTTTTCGAGAGTGCAGTAGCACTATAAATCAAGGTCGAATATCTTAGGAGAGAGAATGCCTGTTACACTAGCCAACGAGGATGGGCAGAATCCCCGCGAAAGCTACTTCCTGTTTTAAAGGACAACACGAACATCGAGGGTTGGCCTTGATTCGCTAAAGTTGGCCCAGGGGAGATGATTTAAGAGATCGCAAGAAACAAAAAATGAACCTGCACGCAATATTATTGATAGTGAAGAGGATGTAGATTCAAATGTTTCAAATGGCTCTGAGCACTATGGGACTTAACTTCTGAGGTCATCAGTCCCCTAGAACTTAGAACTACTTAAACCTAACTAACCTAAGGACATCACTCACATCCATGCCCGAGGCAGGATTCGAACCTGGGACCGTAGCGGTCGCGCGGTTCCAGACTGTAACGCCTAGAACCGCTCGGCAGGAAGTAGACGATGGGGAATGTGACACCACGACAAGAATTTGACAGAGCACTGAATGACCCATGCCGGAACAAGACCCATTGAGTAGAGAACATCCCCGCAGAACTGCTGATATCCTTAAGAGAGCAACCGATGACTAAATTATTCCACGTTTTGTGCAAGATACATGCGACAGGGAAAATAACCTCACACTCCATAAACAATGTAACAATTCTAGTTCGAAAGGAAGCATGTGCCGACTGGTGTGGACAATCAGTTTACAAGGTTATGGTTGCAAAATACTGACAGGAATTATTTATAGAATAAAGGGAAAATTGATAGAAGCAGACCCCAGAGAAGATCAGTTTGCGTTCCGGAAAAATGCTGCAACACCCTAGGCAGTACTGACCCTACGACTTAGCTTAGAAGACAGGTTAAGGAAAGGCGAACATAGGCCTACGTTTATAGCATATGTTTATTTGCTGAAAGGTTTTGAAAATGTTGACAGGACTATACCCTTCAAATTTCTCGGGCGTAAAACACAGCGAACGAAAGGTTATTTTGTTAAATCCAGCCTAATCGTCAGATATGGGGTGTCTAGGAAACCTGCTTTCTCGGATCGCTAGACAACATTCAAACACATCGTATTAATAAGTTTTATTACAAAATGAAAAAATACTTAACTTTGTGTCGCAAGCAAAGGGCGACAGACAAAATAAGAAATCTCTTGAGTATAACAGTTCCCAAGCCCGTGTTACATAGACAGTACAAGCAAGTTACAATGAAATGAATACCCTTAGATGCATACAGGCGTTGATATAAGTCAACGGGGACAGTTGAAAACGTGTGCTCCGGCCGGGACTCGAACCTGGGATCTCCTGCTTAGTGGGTCACTAAGTGTGTCAGTAGTACAACGCTGTCGAAAATTCTAAAAGCGCTTAGAAATTTATCTCCGTTATTACAACAACGCTTAGTGGGTATCAAAGTACTACACTTTTCAGAACTTCCGTCGCAGACATATTTTTCATTTCCATCTACGTTGTGTAATGGTTCAAATGGCTCTGAGCACTATAGTACTTAACATCTGAGGTCATCAGTTTCCTAGAACTTAGAACTACTTAAACCTAACTAACCTAGGGATATCACACACATCCATGCCCGAGGCAGGATTCGAACCTGCGACCGTAGCGGTCGCGCGGTTCCAGACTGAAGCGCCTAGAACCGCTCGGCCACACCGGCCGGCTCCTGCTTTCGTGGCAGACGCTCTATCCATTTGAGCCACCGAGGACACAGAGGATAGTGCGACTGCAGGGACTTATCTCTGGAACGCCTCCCGTGAGACCCACATTCGCAATTTATTGTCCCGCACTATATTCATAGTGCCCCTGCCCATTATACTCATTACTCGCGGCTTTACTGCCGATTCCCGTAAGAGTTCGGGCACTGTTTGTGCATCCGCACAGAAAAAGATGGTGAATGGCCGGTGAGCCTTAACAATATGTAAGTACAAGCAAGTGTTTAGAGTTGACGCTTCTATCCATGTTGCTGGTATTGCGAGTTGCTGCAGAACTGGGCCGCGACCAGTCGGGCACGGCGCTTATGTCGCACAGGGGCCGCTGATGTCGCGTTGTCGTCCTGGAGAGGGGTCGGTGTGATTGGCTGACGTCTTCTCACAGCCAACTCCTCTCTGTCGTTCCTGACTGGCGTGCCGGCGCTTGACTTTACGCCGTAACACATTTAGAGCTTGTACAGAAACCACATGGCAGTTATTAGAGTCAAAAGGCATGAAAGGGAGGTAGTGTTGAGAAAGGAGGGAGACACCGTTGTAGCCTATCCTCAGTGTTATTCAGTCTGTACATGGAGCAAGCTGTGAAGGAATGCGAGGAAAAATTTGGGCAGGGAATTGAAATTCAGGACATTGGAATCTTGTCAGAGACAGTAAACGTCTTACAAATGGATAATGTCTTGAAAGGAGGACATAAGATGAACATTAACACAAGCAAAACTATGGTAATGGAATGTGGTCGAATTAAATCAGGTGACGTTTAGGGAATTAGATTAGGAAATGAGAAATTGAAAGCAGTAGATGAGTTTTGCAAATTTGGGCAGTAAAAAATCTTATGTCGGCCGAAGTACAGAGGATATGAAATTTAGAATCGAAGTAGTAATAAAAGCGTTTCTAAAGAAGAGAAATGTTTTAACATCTAATATAAAGTTAAGTGTCAGGAAGTCTTTTCTGAAGACATTGGTCTGGAGTGTAGCCTTGTACGGAAGTGAAACGCGCGCGATACGCAATTCAGACAAGAACAGAACAGAAGCTTTTGAAATGTGGTGTTACACAAGAGTGCTGAAGATTGGATTGTTAGATCACGTGACAAATGAGGAGGTACTGAAGAGAATTGGGGAGAAAAGAAATTTGTGGCATAACTTGATTAAAAGAAGGGATTGGTCGATAGGATACGTTTTGAGACATCAAGGAAAAGTATATATATATATATATATATATATATATATATATATATATATATATATCTGTGTGTGTGTGTGTGTGTGTGTGTGTATTTGGATGGGGGGGGGAGGTGTCTGGAGATAAAAATAGATTTGCAGAGGGAGATCAAGAGATGACTATAATAAGCAGGTTCAAATGGATGTGGGCTGCAGTGGTTATTCGGAGATGAAGATGTCTGCACATGACAGAGTAGCGTTGAGAGCTTCATGAAACCAGTCTTCGAACTTTAGGCCACGTCAACAACGATAATAACAACAAAAAACGCCGCGCGGGGAAGCCGCGCGGTCTCGGACGCCTTGCCACGGTTCGCGCCACTCCCCTCGTCGGAGGTTCGAGTCCTCCCTCCGGCATAGATGTGTGTGTTGTCCTTAGCGTAAGTACGTTTGAGTTGGATTAAGTACTGTGCAAGCCTACAGACCGATGATCTTAGCAGTTTGGTGCCATAGAAACTTACCACAAATTTCACCTTCTTTATTTCGTTAACCATGTGCTTATTTAATTTGGCCACAAATTTCCAAACAACAAGAAACATGGTGTTGACTGATGGCTTTTGAACAGCACTATCGAAAGTCAGTATCCTATTTTTTATGAACTCAGTGTAGTTTAAAAAATGAATGGGAATGCTGATTCAAGTGATTAGAAGACTGATTTAAGTAAAAAATAATTTGAAAAATGATACGTATAGTGGTGGTGTGCAATAAGAAATTAGAGTAATTACCTACAGATGTATAATTATTCTAGGTTTTGGATACCTAATGGTGATCAACATTAGTTTTGGCCGATTCATCGTAATGGTATGCCAATAAATCACATTCTAAGTGCTCCAGCAAAAAACAAATGTTACCACGTAAAATTTGGTGAAATACTTCTCCTACTTGGTGTATAACACTGTTTTTATTCGTTGAAAAGTACGTGCGTGACAGACGAAAAATATTGTTCAACATTTGTCTATAAAAAGTAATGCAGTTCGCGTATTGCAAAATGTTTCATTAATCAACACGTAAGCGCGAGTTATTTTATTTATTTAGAAGTATAGTTTTAGCAGTAGTATGGACAATAAAAGCATTTTGTGAGTTCTGAAACGACAGGTGGAAGGATATTTAACGGCAGTGGTCTTGTAGACCATTGGCAGTTCGTTGTATCAGGTAGTCGAGACATGACCTATGCACATGTGCGACACATCAGTCGCTACTAAAGGTGTTCGTCAGGTCTAGTAACTTGTAGAAAATACTACATACATTCGCACACTAAGAAAAGGTTTTCACAGTTGGCTTGGTAGACCTAAGCTCTGAACTGCAACTTAGAGTGCAAAACGGAGTAAATCCTTGAATGATGTCTGTCACTGCACTTACAGCAAGATTGAAATAAGCGTCTTTTATTTACAGAACAGTACCCACACGGCGTTAAGGACGTTTTTATTTTGCCGAGCGTATCCTACATACAATTTAGTCAGTTATCAGGAAGCTGATGGAAGAACAATGGGGCAATGCGAATGATAGGTAGCCATTCTCTAGACACTAGCGTAGCCAAAGAACTTCGAAATTGATCACTCGCCCTATTAACATTTAACATCCAACTCTAAACTTGTATAGAGAGGGATACGGTAACATCTCCGCCATGCACCATACGCTGGCTTACGGGGTACATATGAAAATGGAGATCTTCTCCAAAAAGTCAGGGACGTTACACGCCGTACCGACTTCAGAAGTCAGTCAGTGCCTTTCCTCTTACAAAGTTCCTTCAGTTAAACATTCCGTCTACTCTTCATTAATAACCACTGTAACTATCATTATAACAGTCTCCCCTATCGTGATTCGTTGTGTTTCACTTGATACTAACAAGGCTTCAAAAATACGAAATGTGTTAATGTTATGGTTATTCTGCAGGTTTGCTACTACTTCTGACGTCATTATTATCCGACTTCATTCTCCACATGTTGTATTTTTGTTTCGGGAAGTCAAGAAACGTGAGTCCCAAAACGTAATTTTACAGGCGAGAACTGTTTGCGACATCTAAACTGAACTAAAATTGTTACCGAGATCACTGATGATGCTTTTAAATAAAAGGGAATGCGTTTGGTCTAAATAAAACTTTAAACATTTTGAAAAGATGGTGTGGCCCCCATATTACTTATTATTCGTGCTGTTAATTGTACCTAGTTCCGTAAGTCTTTGTTTAATCTATGCAGCATAAGTTTAGAAAGAAACTGGCAAACTTGAGAACCGTGTAGTTCTTTATCAGACATGTAACTGAGTGTCTGAAGGCTTTAATCATCTTCAGTTAAATAAAAGATAATATACTTAAAGATAAGCCAGAGAACAACTCCTCGAAGTATGTGTTCGTGACAATTTTCCCAGCCCTTTTACATTGCATTTCTAAATTGTATATATTATTCCCACACACAAATAAGATATTTCTCACATTCTGCGATGCGACGTGGGTCTACCTATAGCTGTCGTTTTCTTAACTTACGTTGCTACATTTTCTCCCTTTCGCTCTTAAGCCAGTCAAGCTTGTGAAAATGGATACTTCAGAGAAGACAGGAGAGAGATTTCTTAGAAACTGTAATTTTGAACAACATAGGAAACATTACCTCGCACAAGACGCATGTGTTTTCTATTCAGCCGAAAGAAAAGGCAATTGAAAGCGACGTAGACGTCGCGGGCGGTGCGAGTTTTTATGTTGGCAGGGCGGGGCGGCGAGATTGTCAGCTTCCCGCTGCCCGTAACCGGAAATGACAGCCACCAGCCACCCCATTTCCGATCTATCTGCGCTGCTGGGTAATGCGGTTCCTCAGCGCTCCGCTACAGCTGCTACTGATGTGCCTCACAACGGTTACAAACCACACATACTAACATATTTACGAACTGTATCCTTACTGACGTTCGTTGCCCTTTTGCTAATTGTTCTGTGTAATAAATGGAATGTAGAACGAGAACATTTCTACTTCCTCGTATAAACTATCCAAAACTGATGCAGAAAAGGAATTAGTGGTAGAACATAAATATTTATTTCACTGAATCCACAGGTATAACACAGAGACAGTGAAATATAAATAAAATTCCGTCGATAGTCTATACCGTTTTTTATTTTTATTAGCGATACGCACTTTCGAATAAAAACTGCATCGGCAAATTATCTAAGATCCACTTGAGGCTTTTTGTCATGACGTGATGATGCAGACCCACTTGCATATTGGCCACGACACTGGTAGTCCATGCCGAAATTTATAGCGAAACGCGAAAACATTGAAAATGCTTCAAGAAGTTTCGCCATCTAGCACCAATGAAATAGGTTCTCACAACATGCAGGTGTGCGTGTTTTACGGGAGCATGATGAAAAGCCTCTAGTGAATCTTGGTTATCCTGACGATGGAGCTTTCGCTCTAAAGCACGTATCGGAAATAAAAATTTGAAATAAAAACGAAACACAGACAGACGACGGACTGATCTTCATAAAATGTTTAAATTAGTAATCTGTCTTTATTGACATCAATCACTTATACTGTAAATAACAAATTAAGCTCGTATTAACGGTTCACAAACCTCAACGGATGTGTTACTATGGCACGTAAGTCCGCCTGCTTAGCTGAGTAGCCGGTAGAGTTAATTGATTAACGACGAACTTAAACGGGTGTCTCGCCACGTCCGCCCCGACCAAATGCAACGAACGAAAACGAACAAAATGAGATTAAAAAAAATGGTAACGTGCTTGCTTTCCATGCAGCGGGCCCGGGTTCGAATCCCGGCCGGATTGGAGATTTTCTGCGCTCTTGGGCTGGACGTTGTGTTGTTCTCATCATCATTTCATCCTCATCACCGGCGCGCAAGTCGCCCAATGTGGCGTCGACTGAAATAAGACTTACAGTAGGCGGCCGAACTTCCCCGGATGGGGCCTCCCGGCTAACAATGCCACACGCTCAGTGGCACATAAAATTTTTCTGCCCTCTCTCAGATCCCTTTATGTCTGTTGTACAATAACACAGGGCCCTTTCAACCAGTCCTTCAATCTCTGATGGGTTTCAAGAAAGGGAAAACATTTACCACTGACACATCTACGACAAACATGAATTACTCGTCAAGACAACGCCAGCAATATCGATACAAGAAGTAAACTTAAGCAGTTTATAAACATGTGTCTATCAGGCATTCCTCTTTCAAGAACTCGTACCATCTGTAACATTCATTTCCGAGAGCGGGAATGCAATGATAATTTCGGCTTCCAACTGATACTTGACCTTTTGGTTGCCAACATATATGCCCATAACATTTGCCCCTGAAAAGGTGACACCATCAATGACTTTGAACCGTTGATTTAAACACATTTCGTTATAATACCCCACCGCTATACCTTGTCCTCCTTACCACCCCTACCTTCCTTCCTCCCACTCCTATGCTATGCCTCACCTTTCCTAAGCTACACATTCTTTTGGGAAATAGATCCATCTGAGTGGCTCTAATCCAACAAATATTTTGTTCCTTATGCAAGTCCACACAGGCATGATACGTGCAGATAATGAGAGAAAACATTGAGAAATGTAGCCTAATATATTATGAAATATTACGCCGCGCGGGATTAGCCGAGCGGTCTCAGGCGCACCATGAAGATATTATCCAAATGTGATGGATATCGCTAGATGTGATGTACATCCACAGACAAACAATTCGTTATAATTTCACAAAAATTGGATGGTTTATTCAAAATAAATGCGTGAATTGTGAATTGGGAAAATTGATACTGGAAAACATTACCCTGGAAAATGATTACTCTGGAAAATGATAACACTGGAAAATGATTACACTGGAAAATTGTTAGACTGAAAATGGTTACACTGCTAGATGTTTATACTGGAAAACTGTAAATTGTTACAATTTTCTGTAACATCGTTCAGTTTTTTACAATTTTGTTGCAGCATGTGAGTATGACTTGTGAGAATTAGTTGTAACTAGTCAGAAATAGTGAGAACTTTACGGACCTTCCTGAGTGATGTAAGGGAGGCCGTCCTAAGATACATACATTTACTCATTTGGGGGGAGGGGGGGGTAATGGTGATCACCTTGTAAATGGACCATTATTGCCCCACACTGTAAAATGGCCATCATTGCCCCACAATAGTATCAACCATGCATGTGGTGTAGTGACAGTCATACTCTCAGCTACTGGTGTTACAGCACAATTTTAAGATCCAGTGTCTGAAACCCACTGTCAGTTTGTAGCACATACATCGTCCAGTTGCAACACGTAAACTGTCTGCCTCTGGTTTTCGAATACCTTTTCTAGTTTTGTATCTCTATTTGTTTTTGTCAACTGTCACTGCCTTGGTTTCTCAGCATGTAGTTTCCAATGTGCGATAGTGTAAGTTAGCGTTATCAGCAGATGATGTCAGATGTTTTGGTTCAAATGGCTCTGAGCACTATGCGACTCAACTTCAGAGGTCATCAGTCGCCGAGAACTTAGAACTAATTAAACCTAACTAACCTAAGGACATCACACACATCCATGCCCGAGGCAGGATTCGAACCTGCGACCGTAGCGGTCACGCGGTTCCAGACTGAAGCGCCTTTAACCGCACGGCCACACCGGCCGGCTGATGTTTTGGTACCCTGACGTAGAGGCGCTATAGTTTATGGGTGACTCTGAAAGTGGGTAGCTGAAAGAAGACCAACTCTCGTTTCTTACCTGTACGAATGTGTGTGGTTCAGCATTATCAGCAGAAGATGACAAATGTGTTATACTGCAGGATAAAGTTAACAATTGAAATGTTATGTAGTCTCCACTCTGTGACAGCAGGAAACAACGGATGTTTTGTATTGTAAGACATGACTTCTGATCATATTGCTATGACAGATGCGTTCCAAGCACGGAAAGATGTGCGGATGAATGTTGAACAAGATTAAACTTCTTTTTGCGAGCAAAAGATGTTATCAGTGCCAATATCATTAGAATAACATTGTTCAGTTTGGTAATTCTTGGCAACAAGAGCAATTTAAGCTGTGAGTTAGATCAGCAACTGTGCCCATGTCCGTTTTGCAATGTTATAGAGCCAATTTTTGTGTGTTTCGATGAATTTAATGCATGGTCCTTAGATCGAATTATGCACATCAACTAACCTTTAATTTATTTCAAGAGTGACATTAAGCGAGCTACATTTATTTTGATGAGTAACACGTACAATGTAGATTTGCAAGTATTTAATTTGAGCATCCATTGTGCCTGCAAAGTGTGGTATGGATGTCCAATTTTGGTTGCTATACGCAAGGCATACAAATTTTTAAAAAGTACTAAAGATCAATTTACCTATGATAGTATGCTAAATGTATTTTGTGCTCAGTCTTACATTTTCTGAGAGAAAATTTTTATTTGGTACAAAGTTCGAATTTCCATTCTCAGTCAGAAGCCTGTAATCATACTTGCGTATTGTATCACGATAAGCAACGCGCGCGTGCGTGTGTGTGTGTGTGTGTGTGTGTGTGTGTGTGTGTGTGTGTGTGTGTGTGTGTGTGTTTGAACTCAAAATCTTTTCTTATGTTGATAAACAATTTGATTTCGATACAAAGATTGTATTTTCGAGATATCGACCTTGCATTTCTGTCTGTCCTGCCAATTCTATTGTCCATGTTGCATCTCTGTCTTGTTTCACCGGTGTCTTTGGCTATGTAGTGTTGTATGTAAGCATTTTGTATTATGAAGTTCTCCTTGTGTATTATGAAGATAGGCGGTTTAAGTGATACAACATTATGAACATCTTGTCAAAACATCTTCTTCCCATCTTATAATGGAACATGAACAGTTTGCCTGGGGCTATGTCATGAATTTCTGCATGTCATATTTTGGAGCACAACAATCAAATTTTTGGCATTATTTAGTAGTTTATTATTGATAGAACTGTTTTCGAGAGACTTGGTATCATAATTCTCATCGGTGAATGTTGCTGTCTTCCTCAAAAACTCTTTGTACGTAACCTCAAACAGACCTAAATCATTTGCAAAGGAAAGCAATAATTTCCAGTTAATATCACTGACTACATTTTTCTCGTGTAGAATATGATGCTTTATCTTCATCCCCTTTATTTGATGCTTGGTAGGATGATGCATTGCTGAAAAACTTGCAAAAACGACAGATGATCTCAGTTCATTCTATGAACTACCAATAACAGAGCCTCAGATCGAATTACAAACACCCATCATGTATTTTGGATGTAGAGATACAAATGACATGAACGTTTTGAGGGTGACGTATTTTGCAGACATTATTATATTTCGCTTATTTCAGGAAGGGGACAACTCACGTTTGATAAATTATTTAGGAGGAAGAGAAAACATTCCAAAATATTGTTTTACAGTTTAATGGCGAATTTACTGCTGCTGTGTAAAACAGTTCATTTGCAGAAATGTGGAATGATGATGATGATGTTTGGTTTGTGGGGCGCTCAACAGCGCGGTTATCAGCGTCCGTACAATTTCCCAACCTTTGCTCAGTCCAATTTCGCCACTTTCCTGGATGATGATGAAATGATGAGGACAACACAAACACCCAGTCATCTCGAGGAAAGAAATGTGGAAGGTTAATATTATCTGTAGCTTAAATGGAATTATACCCTCTAGCAATAAATGAGGAAGCAAACATATTTTGAGGCGCCTATTTAAATTACATGAAAAGTATGAACCTAAATTTAATGAAGGAAAGTATTTTGAGTGCAGTAAATGTAATGTAATGATTACTGTACATAATCATAATATGACGCACACTTAAAACATAACCAAACAACTTACTGTTTGCCAGTGCTTTAGAACTGAAACTGGTGAATATGTTGAATACTTTCTTTATAACTCTAAGTGTTTGCAGAACTGTGCTAAGTACGTGCAAAGATGAATACAAAACATGTTGCAAGTGATCACTTACCACATTTACACAAAAATGAATGCAAAATATGTTACAAAAATAACTGGTTCTAGTCACTTTTCAGTTACCTTCATTCATTTCTGTTACAGGCTACATCTTAAACTTATTACAAAGACTTGATGCTGTCAATATGTAATATACTTCAATAATTTCTCAATATCATCTTCCTTCTTGTTTGTAGGAACTTTCCTATCATGTGCTTCTGTTTGAGGGACCCTATGTTCTTGTTGGGAAAATACGTCGCACCTTTCACAAATGTAAAAGTATGGACTTAGCAACTACTTGCCTTTTTTTTTTACTGTACTCATGGTACAAAAGCTAATGGGGAGTAAATGATGCTCTCGTTAAGATGACGACATTTTTGTGGTTCAAAATGGTTCAAATGGCTCTGAGCACTATGGGACTTAACATCTATGGTCATCAGTCCCCTAGAACTTAGAACTACTTAAACCTAACTAACCTAAGGACAGCACACAACACCCAGCCATCACGAGGCAGAGAAAATCCCTGACCCCGCCGGGAATCGAACCCGGGAACCCGGGCGTGGGAAGCGAGAACGCTACCGCACGACCACGAGATGCGGGCGACATCTTTGTGCAAAAGGACCCATCGTGTTATAAAATTTCTCTATTTCTCTTGTTTTTTTCCTGCATAAACTGCAAAGCATCCAAGACAACAAGATTCAGTGGTAGGCGCCATATACTGATCTTGAACAAGACTCGATCATACATTCGTAAATTCCTTTTCATAGCACCTAAGTTGTAGTCAGATGGTAGATAGGAGTGCCCTCCCAATGTAGAAATAGTGGTAGATTTTGTCTAATCTGCCAATGTCTGTTAGTAACAACAAAATTATTATAACTGTATGATTGCAGTGTTGGCCACCGCACAATTTGCTGAAAAATGAAGTTCCATGGTAAGAAGCACACTTCATTAGGACTTTCTTACCTTGGCGCTCATAAAAACATAAAAACATACCTTGATCTGTTCTCATGTTGTGTATCTGAAAAACCCATAGCACACTAAAAAGTAATCAAACTTACCTTTCTTTCGTCTTCTTGTTTTTTTAATCATTATTCGAAACTTCAATCTCTGAACTGCTCATCCTAACACTGTAAGTGAAGTAGTTAATCAAAGTTTTCAAGAAACATCAGCAATTGGTTCAGCATGATTTCAGGCATGACACAATTTTCTTTCTAAAACGTGACGATTCCTGGAGTTGTCCCATAGTAGAAATAACTGCAGACTTAAACCCACCCTCTATAAGCAGCAAGCCAATGACGACCTCCCATTTTAATTCCAATCTATGGATCAATACCTCAAGAAAGAGAAACCGACGAAATCAGCATTTTCGGTTTTCGAGGAATTATCCCCTTATAGTAACAATCTATTCAATTTATATATGGTCCTCCACCAAGCGTAGGCTTAAAAATTACCTGATTAGGGTGTTATTTATTAGCTGCATGTGTTTATTAACTATTTAGACGTGGAAATAACTTTGGAGCACGCATTTTGAAAGTCCACAGTCATGTCCATAGGCACCCGTTTTGATATATATACTTAATTTGATGGTCCATTGTGTCTTACACCAAGTGTGATACTGAGATCAAAGTTTGAACGTTCACAAATGCAGCTTAATCAGCTAAGTTCATGAAGAGAGAGAGAGAGAGAGAGAGAGAGAGAGAGAGTGTGTGTGTGTGTGTGTGTGTGTTTTGCTTATGTATTTTATATGTGGAAGTACTACGACTTAGATCCTGTAAGTAATTTTTTTGATCAATACTTTTGAACATTGCACGAAAAATGTAGATCATGCTGATAATTTTGAGAATGGCCTAGATCACTGCCCTAGGGCTACATCGTAAGTGGCTGTTTCAAAGCCCGTAAAATATTGTGACGATATGTGTAGAAATAAAATTGCGACACATAGTATTTTTGTATTTCTGACGTATGTTAGCAGACATTTTAGATGTGGAAATAACGTTCCGACACTTGACATGCATCATGTGTTTGAGGGATCAGTGTAGATGTGGAAATATTTAATTTCGGGGTCCGTTGTACCACACACCAAGTGTGGGTCAAAGATCAAACGATGCAGTTGATTTATGAAGTTATTCAGAACACTAGTTGAAGTAAAGTTCATTCCCGCAGCAATGAATTTGTAATTCGTTAATTATACTGCATGAGTGAACACCGACCTTTAACTATTTGTGGCGAGAACGTTTTATCCTCATTCTCATATTCTATAGTGAATGCTACGTGGTGTCTAACACATTACTGTCAGATGTCAAAGCAGTACGTGATCAGGTCACTTCTGTTGATTAGCTTGCAGATCGCGTTTTTCTTATGATGTATATATACTATGCCCATTTGAACTTCCATAACAGACAGAGTATTTGTCGGCTTAACGGTAGTCTGATTGTCTTGTTCCAGAAAGGTGTTGTAGCTTAGAAGAGGGGACTATGGCACAGGAATGGCAGAGGGGTAGGGAGGTGTCGGGGAGGGGGGGGAGGAGGAGGGGGTAGGTGTAGGGAAGGACATGATTATGCATTGTGCTGAGTGTCAAGCTCCCGCGGCCCGGGTTCCCGGGTTCGATTCCCGGCCGGGTCAGGGATTTTCTCTGCCTCGTGATGACTGGGTGTTGTTTGATGTCCTTAGGTTAGTTAGGTTTAAGTAGTTCTAAGTCCTAGGGGACTGATGACCATAGATGTTAAGTCCCATAGTGCTCAGAGCCATTTGAACCATTTTTTTTAGTGTCATGCTGGCAGTTCAAAGTCACTGAAGGTGTCACACATTCAAGGTCAGAGGCCAAATGTCATTACCCTTGCCATTGCATGTAGGCAACCTCAACGTAAAAGAAAATGTTTCAAATGGCTCTGAGCAGTATGGAACTTAACATGTGACGTCATCAGTCCCCTAGAACTTAGAACTACATAAACTTAGCTAACCTAAGGACATCACACACCGCTCGGCCACAACGGCCGGCAACCTGAAGGTCAACGGCCAATTAGAAGGCAGATAGCTTATTCTATTCTTACATCTGCTCAACTCAAAATACACAGTCTGGGAACCTCTGCCGCCTATGCAACTGTGATTTGGAATACACGGCACAGTGTACTCAAAATTAGCGTGTGATAGTAAAAACTGTATTGAACGAGGAAATGCAAGGGGCATTTAATAAATAACGCAAGACTTTTTTTTTCTCGGCCAATCTCGGTTGAAAAAATGTGGAATTTGTTGTGGGATTTCGTGGAGTATTCTCCCTTGAGCCGTTATAGATAAAGTTCCAGTAGGTTCCGGACCTGTTATTCGTAGCCATCAAAAATTGCGTCTGTAACGGGCGTGCGTTCCAAACAGAGAGCTTTCATTGAGTTTCTTTTGGCGAAAAACTACAGCATCGCAGATATTCATAGGCGCATGCACACTGTCTGCGGAGATCTGGCTGTGAGTAGTTGGGCGTGGCATCTGTCATCATCGCACAAGGTCGCGCAAAGTTGTCCAATCTCCGGCGGTCCTCACACAGCTATGACTCCTGGAATGTTGGAACGTGTGGACACTCTCATTCTGAATAATCGGCAGATCACAATCAAACACCTCGCTGCTCAACTGGACGTCTGGTAGTGCTGACAGTTGGGGTACTCAAAGCTATGTACCCGCTGGATACCTCGTCGCCTAATAGAAGACCATAAAGGACAACGAAGGACCATCTTTGCGGAATTTATTGCGCGTACGGAGGCTGACCGTGACGATTTTTTGTCGAACATACTCACAGACCATGGTAAATGTGTTCATCATTTAGAACCGGAAACAAAACGGCAATCCACGGAATGGTGCCACACCACCTCTCCTCCGAAGAAAAAGTTCAAAGCCGCACTCTTAGCTGATAAATTCATAGTGACGGTCTTTTGGGACTCTGAAGGCGTTATTCTGTTTGATGTCCTCCCTCGTGGTGTAACGATCAATTCGGAAGTGTATTCTGCTGCCCTCTGGAAATTGGAGAACGACTTCAGCAAGTCCGTCACTACAAAAATGTAAACAAACTTCTCCTTCTCCATGACAGTGCAAGACTTCACACAAAACTGCGCACGCGAGAAGAGCTCACAAAACTTCTTTGGACTGTTCTTCCCCATCCGCCCTACAGGCTTCCGACTTCCATCTGTTTGGCCCAATGACAGATGCACTCCGTGGGAAGTAGTGCGTGAATGATGGGGAAGTTATTGATGCAGCAAGATGTCGAAATGTAGTGCGGTACCATGCAGGCATACAGGTCCTCCTAGTAAGCAATGAACGGAGATTATGTTTCAAAATAGGGTTTTGTAGATAAAAGAGTGGAGAATAATATTGTGTATTGGAATCTTGAATAAAACCAAACAGCTTTCAGGAAAGAAATGTGTTGCATTACTTACTGAACGTTCGTCGTATTTTAAAGTCTCTCTTTCCACAGTAGATTCGAGTTTAGCGTAACTCGAAGTGTCATACTTCCTTCTTTTCTCACAAGAAAACACTACAGTTAAGATTAGCGCATATCCTTTTATTGTAAGGACTTTCGGATGCAAACCCGCAATTTAATGAACACCAAATACGCACTTCAGGCATCTGTTCTCTGATATTTCTAAAGATATTTCCAATCATATTGCGGTTTGGTTTCATTGTAGACAAGACTGTAATTATGTCTAGAGTAAACTTTTATTCTGACAATAGATAGAAATACTTCTAATCAATCTCCTGCAATACTCACTTATAGTACGTGACGGCTAAACGAGATGAATAGTTGATGTTTTGATCAGCGACCCAGTACGGCCTATCTTGACAGCCCGTTAAATTTGTACAGCCAGCGCGGCGTGATCAGCAGCCGCACTAAGTCGCTGCTGTAGTTCCGGACATTCTTCGTGTTTTGCTGTAACCGTCAGTAAATATTCTTAAGCTGAATATTGCACCACACTATTCTGAGGTTTCTCTGTCGATTTGGCACATACTCGTAATATTACGTTTAGAATAACATCTTATGAAAATAAAAATGCTACTTCCTTCTTCATACGAAACGTCGTACTAAAAAATCATAAACTGTTCTTTTCTGAGCCGACTCCACCTACAGGTCTCAAAAACAAGTTTAAGAATACATTCGGAAGCACCTAAGCCATAGCACCTGCCTTCTATTAGGAGGCACACACAGATACCCAGTATAACCCACTTACGTGCAGCCAGAGAATCTTGAAGAGGCCGTTATCCAGCAGTGTATGTCAAATGACTGATGACGGTAATTGCTCATTAGCTGCAGACTGGTCATTATACCCCCATTAAAACTCGCTCTCTCGCTGCTATTGGATCGTTGACCCCAACGATGCACATACTCTGCACTGTTGGGTCAATGGCACGCCATCTCTTTGCAACTTTCATCACATGTTGCTACGGTATTCCAACTACCCTAAAGATTTGAACTCATTGTAGCCTTTTTTTAGGGTGTTGCAGTTTTCACAAACGTTAGTTTAATTCCTTAGTAATAGATCAGTGACAGATAGTAATACTACAAGTTTGCCCTCAGTTCCCTCAACATATGAAAATGTCCGGTTGAAGGCTCTCATGATCTTCAGCGTTGATCTATCAAACAGCTGCTCTGTAGACTGTATCCATTCATCTGAAATTCTAAGCGATGCATTCCGTTTTGTTGTCTAGTTTGTCTCGTTACTGGTAGCATAATTATCACTCTGGCACACTGAAGGAAACTACAATATGGTTGCAGTGGTGGTCTCGATGGTTTAACTCAGTTGTAGTTGATGCAATGTGAAATAATTACAGTAAAGGACACAGCGACCCTATGTATAAAACTTTTGGAGTATAATACCGTCTCTGACAGCATTTGTTTCTGTTGTTTACGATCGGTTTCAATCTACATGATCATCATCAGATATATCAGTCATTCTAAACTAGTTAATTGAACACGAAAAAACTTGTGGTCAAGATAGGAAGCGGCAAAATATATACCAACAAAATAATACTGTGACAAAGAAACACAGTTGACTCCTAGTAGCTGACGGTGGCCGAACACAGTGCATGTTTAACGTAGTTGCATTAAGTTTTTTTTACATCATTTGACGTTGAGTCTGTGAACTACAAGTTCATTATTTGTTGATCTATTTAAAATGATTCACTCCAGAAGCTTATTAAGGTGACTAGGAGAGCGTATAAGAAGAAGGATGTTTAATCGTTTGTACTTTATCCTTGTTAAAAAGTGTGATCGTATGTGTAATTTTCCAAATTTTTCGACTATTCTGAGGCCTACACTTACACTGATAAAATGAGAAAACCGAATTTCAGTTTCATGGCGTAGAGGCTTGATATACACCACTGGCCGTTAAAATTGCTACACCAAGAAGAAATGCAGATGATAAACGGGTATTCATTGGACAAATATGTTATACTAGAACTGACATGTGATTACATTTTCACGCAATTTGGGTGCATAGATCTTGAGAAATCAGTGCCCAGAACATCAACCTCTAGCCGTAATAATGGCCTTGATACACCTGCGCATTGAGTCAAACAGAGCTTGGATGGCGTGTACAGGTACAGCTGCCTATGCAGCCTCAACACGATACCACAGTTCATCAAGAGTAGTGACTGGCGTATTGTGACGAGCCAGTTGCTTGGCCACCATTGACCAGACGTTTTCAGTTGGTGAGAGGTCTGGAGAATGTGCTGGTCAGGGCAGCAGTCGAACATTTTCTGTATCCAGAAAGGCCCGTACAGGACTTGCAACATGAGCTCGTGCATTATCCTGCTGAAATGTAGTGTTTCGCAGGGATCGAATGAAGGGTAGAGCCACGGGTCGTAACACATCTAAAATGTAACGTGCACTGTACAAAGTGCCGTCAGTGCGAACAAGAAGTGACCGAGACGTGTAACCAGTGGTACCCCATACCATCACTCCGGGTGATACGACAGTATCGCGATGCCGAATACACGCTTCCAATGTGCGTTATTCGCGATGTCGCCAAACACGGATGCGACCATCATGATGCTGTAAACAGAAGCTGGATTCATCCGAAAAAAATGACGTTTTGCCATTCGTGTACCCAGGTTCGTCGATGAGTACACTTTCGCAAGCGCTCCTGTCTGTGATGCAGCGTCAAGGGTAACCACAACCATGATCTCCGAGCTGATAGTCTTTGCTGCTGCAAACGTCGTCTAACTGTTGGTGCAGATAGTTGTTGTCTTGCAAACGTCCCCATCTGTTGACTCAGGGATCGAGACGTGGCTGCACGAACCGCTACAGCCATGCGGACAAGATGCCTGTCATCTCTACTGCTAGTGATACGAGGCCGTTGGGATCCAGCACGGAGTTCCGTATTACCCTCCTGAACCCACCGATTCCATATTCTGCTAATAGTCATTGGATCTCGACCAACGCGAGTAGCAATGTCGCGATACCATAAACTGCAATCGCGATAGGCTACAATCCGACCTTTATCAAAAGTCGGAAACGTGATGGTACGCATTTCTCCTCCTTACACGAGGCATCACAACAACGTTTCACCAGGCAACTCCGGTCAACTGCTGTTTGTGTATGAGAAATCGGTTGGAAACATTCTTCGTGTCAGCACCGGCGCCAACCTTGTGTGAATGCTCTGAAAAGCTAATCATTCGTATATCAAAGCATCTTCTTCCTGTCGGTTAAATTTCGAGTCTGTAGCACGTTATCTTCGTGGTGTAGCAATTTTAATGGGCAGTAGTGTATTTGACGCATTACGTTACCCTGACCAGCTATCTCTCTGTTCTTCATTTGCTACACGGCTTCTAACAGCTGTGATGTGGTCACCGGAGGACTCATTTCCTCGCGCTTCATACTTCTAGATGCTTCTTAGTTTTGCCTTTCGGCGACAGCTGGTGAGTTATCGGAGTTGCCTGTTGATAATCATTTTGTTATTAATTTATTATTGCGTTTATTTCAAAATCTC
This sequence comes from Schistocerca cancellata, assembly GCF_023864275.1. Lineage (NCBI taxonomy): Eukaryota > Metazoa > Arthropoda > Insecta > Orthoptera > Acrididae > Schistocerca > Schistocerca cancellata. Next base: position 130,091,378 of record NC_064629.1, read on the forward strand.
TACCCACTAGTGCTATATTATTTTGAGATATAAGTAGATAATATAGACGGGCGCCCTTCTTTCCTTTTTTTGTATTTACTATTTAGCTGGATCTTGGTTAAATAATTTAATATGTTAGTTAAGATACTCTTCGTGCTAGCTGTCTATCTCACTGTTTTGCACACAATGCATTTTTCTTGGGCTCAGAGAGGTGGCCCAGTGGTTTTTAGATGCAGATGTCATAGGAGCGTGTTTCAAATTCCGGTTCCATCATTCATATTAAATTTTCCTCAGCTACGTTATGGTGAACTCGACGATGAATCTTTCCACAGTGCTACGAGCGATTTGTGTCCCCACTCTTGTCCTCAAGGAACTTACACTGACTGACAATGAAAATGAAACATCGAAGAGCGGAGGTGGAACGGAATGAAACTTCACGCGTTGAGAAGGTATGTGAAGTTATTTCAACGATTAAAAAATCGAGTAAAACTTACAAAGAACTTGACAGTAGTAGCCCACTTATCAAAATGACGAAGTACCCACTCTGGCCTGGATGCGTGCACTGACTCGATTGGGAAGGGTGCCATGTACCCGTTGCGTCCTCTCCTGAAACCAGCTGGCCAGCAGTTGTTGTAACCAGTGTTTGACATACTGGATACTGACACTGGGACAGAGTTCCTGCCCGAGCTGATCGGACACATTTTCTGTCGGTGACAGACGCGGAGATGTTGCTTGCGATGAGAGTACCTCAACATCACGGAGACAGTTCACAGAGACACGTGCCACGTGTAAAGTGGTATCAGGATAGTGGCGCATGTGAGGTAACACATGAAGAAAGCTGATGTCCGCACGAACCATTGTACTCTCAGAGTTCCCTCAGTCACTATCAGCCGTGACCTGGAGTTACAATCGATACGGCAGTGCGTCTCCAGAATGGGACCTCTCCCCAGATTGCCCACGTACTCTCCTACGATTGTCATTCTCGGCACCGCAGAGCCGCGATTCGTCCTTGAACAAAATGCGACGCCAGTCATCAGCAGTCCGTAATTGCCAGTCACGGCGCCTGTCCAAACGCTACCGTTTGTATTTTGATGTTAACGCCAGCGTAGCAGTGGGCGGTAATTTTCTAGTCCGGCTTCTGCTAGTCTCCGACGAATGGTGCGGGATACCACAAATTGCCGGCCGCTGTGACCGAGCGATTCTAGGCGCTTCAGTCTGGAACCGCGCGACCGCTACGATCGCACGTTCCAATCCTGCCTCGGGCATGGTTGTGTGTGATGCCCTTAGGTTAGTTAGGTTAAAGTAGTTCTAAGTTCTAGGGGACTGATGACCACAGCAGTTAAGTCCCATAGTGCTCAGAGACATTTGAACCATTTTAATACCACAGATTGTTTCAGAGAGTCCATTACGTGTTCTCGGATGGCAGTCGAAGATGTGAAAGGATTGCTCCACAACACGGCGATTCTCCATAGTGGTGGTGAGACGTGATCGACCGGAACCTTGACGACGATGTCCTCCCTCACGGTCCCACGCAGTTCAATATGGGCGACTGTCACTTTCGCTCGTGTCACACAAATCTGAATATTGAGCGATTCGGCCAGCTGGCCAGATAAGCACCCACAGTAAGACGCCTTTCAAACTCTTGACCCAGCGAAGGGACGCAATGGTTAGCGCACTGGACTCGCATTGTGGAGGAGGACGGTTGAAACCCGCGTCCGGCCATCCAGATTTAGATTTTCGGTGATTTCCCTAAATTGATTCAGGCAAATGCCGGGATGATTCCTTCGAAAGGGCAAGGCCGACTTCCTTCCCCACCCGATGGGACTGATGATCTTGTTGTTTGGTCCGCTCCCCCAAAGCAACTGACCAAACTCTTGTTAGGTGCTGGTAAAGCTGTTGCACACGTGTACGTGCCATCTGCGAGTCGTTCACAGACATCACTCAACGTCTGAAGCTATTCAAGCTCCTTGCATGCCCAACCAAGACTGATAATAACACTAAAGAGAACAATACCGTGATGGCCGTTCTACCCGTCACAGAAATTGCAATTCTAGTCATTAAAATTCCAACAGATGGTGTGTATGTATACGAAGTTACAGTTACATGCGACCATATCTTCTGCTTGCTTCACTTTATCTGTTAGGCAGTGTACACGCTGAAATGTGTTTGCTCCACGGTGCTCTCAAAGGTGTCTGTTCATTTGTTGTCCCGCTTGTAAATCGTGCACAAGGCTTTGGGTTTCCCACTAACTATTTACTTAGCGTCGCTGTAAATGAAACTGTTTGAACATCAGTAATTAATATTTAGGGTCTAAGGCGCGCCGCGCGGTCTAAGGCGCCAGTCACGGTCCGCGCGGCTGCCCCCATCGGAGCTTCGAGTCCTCCCTCGGACATGGGTGTGTGTGTGTTGTCCTTAGCGTAAGTTAGTTTAAATTCGATTAAGTGGTGTGTAAACTTAGGGACTGATGACCTCAGCAGTTTGGTCCCATAAGGCCTTACCACAAATTTCCAAATTTTATTTGAAGTTTTCACCACGTTCAACGATCTCAGTAAGTGTTGATCAGTGCCCTACGGTGGCTCCTATGTGCAAAGAGAAAAGTTGGCGTCCAGCCGTTTGTTTGACACGAAGTTCAAGATCCCTTGGACGAGAATGGACAAGGAAATCGGTCACGCTTTTGTTGAAGTACACGTCTTGGTATTCTCATCCAGCGATTTAGTGGAAATCACAGTAAACTGAAGCTAGGATTATGACATGGGAATTCGAACCCGGCTTCATGCACGTACTTTTTATGTGTCTGCAACATTTCGCTTCGTACTGTAATTGTAGTCTTCCCGTTGCAGGCGATCGTTTCATGCTAAACGCTCATTTTAGACGGTTTACCTTTCTCTCTCAGAGAAACTTTATTGTATCGCACAACTGGACAAGGTGAATACTTCTTCATTTAGTAAAAATTCTTCATTTAGTAAAACAATGTTCCGTTGTGCGTGCATATCCCTGCAAGTTATCGAGCATGGTGGCGCAATGGCCTCAAACTAAGGAGAACAAGCTATTTAAATTCCCGTCCGGCGATGCAGACTGAAGTGTTCCGTCATTTCTCTAAATAGCTTATGACTGATTTCATGAGCCGCTCGCAGTAGCCGAGCGGTTCTAGGCGCTTCAGTCCGGAACCGCGTGACTGCTTCGGTCGCAGGTTCGAATCCTGCCTCAGGCATGGATATGTGTGGTGTCCTTAGGTTAGTTAGGTTTAAGTAGTTCTAAGTTCTAGGGGGTAGATGACCTCAGATGTCAAGTCCCATAGTGCTCAGAGCCATATTTGAACTGATTTCAAAGAACACGGCCAATTTCCATCCTTATCTTTCGCCAATCCATCCAAGCGCTCTGTCTATAATGACAGCGCGACCACGAGCTGCGGACGACTGTTGACCAATGCCCCGTAGTGGCTTCTACATGCAAAGAGAAACGTTCTAATTTAGTGTTCCGCCATTTGTTAGACACGAGGTTCAAACTCCCTCGAACGAGGATGCACAAGGAAAACGGTCCTGCTTTTGTTGAAGGACACGCCTCAGTATGGTCATCCAGTAATGTAGTGGAAAGCACCTCTATGTTGGTGTTACGTCAAGTTAGGAGTAAAGAGAAAAACAGACCCGAACAATAACTTTTATTGTTAGGTGTTTGAGCGTGTCTGTTGTAGTAAAAATTAAGCGACACATTTTCCTGAATATCGCTTAAAATGAGCTGAAGGCTTTACAGACGAACCGGCAGTGCGCGGGATAAAGGGAGCAGCTTCCGTACGCACCCTACCCCACGCAGATTAGCGCCGACTGCACGAGGCGGCACCAATGCCGTAACACCGACATCTAGCAGTATTAGATGGAACCCCTCGCACGCCACTTTAGTGTGCGTTGCGGCTAGAACTCCCCCGCCCAGGGCGGTTTTTTACGGCCTTCGCTTTACGACTAGACCATCTGCCGACCCGAGTTCTTCGTATCCGTATTTGCTTGTGTGCACCGCTATAACCAAGTTTGGGGTACCTGCAACGGAACCGTGAGCTATCGACGTCTGCGGCAGGCGAAGCGCGCAGAAGGGCGTGCCTGTGCAGAACATGTTAACAAGTTCCGTGCCTGTCCCTCGTAAGCTGCGCCACAACCATGTTTTTCGCTGCGCTGGACAGCCGTGTGGCATCTTTGCGACAACCCGTGGGCCTCTCAGACAATCCTGCCTCTTCGATCCATCTGTTCAGTCAGTATCTAGAGAAGGAAGTTTGCTTATAACTCTGTCGAGCTACTGTATCTTCTGTATACCTACATAAAGAAGAGTGTGCGTTTGTTTGTCTGTAATTCATATAAACCTACAGTTTTATTCTGATCTTGATGAAATTTTGCACACTTTACCCTCAAAAAAAGAGGAAGATCACTGTGTAAATACGATTTCGTAATCTGACTTGAAACATGCATGTATGTAATATACAGAGAAACAAGGAAACTGGTACACCTCCCGAATATCTTGTAGGGCCCCCACGAGTACGCGGAAGTGCCGCAATCGACGTGACATGGACTCGACTAATGTCTGAAGTAGTGCTGGAGGGAACTGATACCATGAATCCTACAGGGCTATCCATAAATCCGTAAGAGTACGAGGGGGTGAAGATCTCTTCTGAACAGCATGTTGTAAGGCATCCCAGATATAGTCAATAATGTTCATGTCTGGAGAGTTTGGTGGCCAGCGGAAGCGTTTAAACTCAGAAGAGTGTTCCTGGAGCCACTTTGTAGCCATTCTGGGCGCGTGGAGTGTCGCATTGTCCTGTTGGAATTTCCCAAGCCCGTAGGAATGCATAATGGACATGAATGGATGCAGGTAACCAGACAGGATGCTGTCAGAGTCGTATCTAGATGAATCAGGTCTTATCACTCCAACTGTATACGCCCCGCACCATTACAGAGCTTCCACCAGCCGAACAGGCCCCTGCTGACATGCAGGGTCGCCGGATTCATGAGGCTGTCTCCATACCCGTACAAGCGCATCCGATTAATATAATTTGCAACGAGACTCGTCCGACCAGGCAACATGTTTCCAGTCGTCAACAGTCCAATGTCAGTGTTGACGGGCCCAGGCGAGGCGTAAAGTTCTGTGTCGTGCAGTTATAAAGGGTTCACGAGTGGGCCTTCGGCTCCTATAGCCCGTATCGATGATGTTTCGTGGAATGGTTCGCACACTGACACTTGTTGATGGCCCAGCATTGAAATTTGCAGCAATTTGAGGAAGGGTCGCACTTCTGTCACGTTGAACGATTATCTTCAGTCGTCGTTGGTCACGTTCTTGCAGGATCTCTTTCCAGCCGCAGCGATGGCTAAGATTTGATGTTTTACCGATTTCCTAACATTCACGGTACATTCGTGTAATGGTCGTACGAGAAAATCCCCACTTCACCGCTACCCCGGAGACACTGTATCCCATCGCTCGTGCGCCGACTGTAACTCCATGTTCAAACTCACCTACATCTTGGTAACCTGCCAATGTAGCAGCAGTAACCAGTCTAACAACTACGCCAGACACTTTTCGCCTTATGTAGGTGTTGCCGACTGCAGCGCCGTATTCTACCTGTTTACTTATATCTGTATTTGAATACGCATGCCGATACCAGTTTCTTTTGGTCTTCATTGTATATAAAGGGGAATGGTTGTTACTAAAAGTCTTTAAAACTTCTTGGCCAATTTTCTTCCATTTGTGCACGATACTCTAATGAACATTTAGGTGGACAGAACGTTGTTACCAAACACCTCGAAAAGTAATTGACCGATTTACTTCAGATTTATACATTCAGATGAAACAATGAAGAAAGTTAATGAGAAATTAAAGTCCTACCAAAAGAAATATATCGTGGTAAACTGACAGTAATTCCTATCGGGAGAATAATTTACAGCGTCAATACCCGTCTTGGAGATAGTACCATCAGACATTACTAGATCGTGGGATGAGCGAAAGCTGGAGAGTTTGGCAGACACATGATTGTAAACTCTTATTTACCGATTAGTTTCGGCTGTTACATATATAACGGAACAAGGCTGGCCGTGAAGAACCTATTGGCGAAGGTAACGAAGGCCACGGTCATCACGAGATTAGCCTCCGGTGGAGATGTATTGACTCCTCGCACTCCGTTGACACCTACTCACTTAAGTATGTCGATTTATGGCGATCGAACGGAAATTCCAGAATCACAAAATACACTACTGGCCATTAAAATTTCTACACGAAGAAGATGACGTGCTACAGACGCGAAATTTAACCGACAGGGAGAAGATACTGTGATATGCAAATGTTTAGTTTTTCAGAGCATTCACACAAGGATGGCTCCGGTGGCGACACCTACAACGTGCTGACATCAGGAAAGTTTCCAACCGATTTCTCATACACAAAGCCGGCCGTAGTGGCCGTGTGGTTCTAGGCGCTACAGTCTGGAACCGAGACACCGCTACGGTCGCAGGTTCGAATCCTGCCTCGGGCATGGATGTGTGTGATTTCCTTAGGTTAGTTAGGTTTAATTAGTTCTAAGTTATAGGCGACTGATGACCTCAGAAGTTAAGTCGCATAGTGCTCAGAGCCATTTCTCATACACAAACAGCAGCTGACCGGCGTTGCTTGGTGAAACGTTGTTGTGATGCCTCATGTAAGGAGGAGAAATGCGTACCATCACGTTTCCGACTTTGATAAAGGTCGAATTCTAGCCTATCGCGATTGCGGTTTATCGTATCGCGACATTGCTGCTCGCGTTGGTCGAGATCCAATGACTGTTAGCAGAATATGGAATCAGTGGGTTCAGGAGGGTAATATGGAACGCCGTGCTGGATCCCAAAGGCCTAGTATCACTAACAGTCGAGATGACAGGCATCTTATCCGCATGGCTGTAGCGGTTCGTGCAGACACGTCTCGATCCCTGAGTCAACAGATGGGGACGTTTGCAAGACAACAACCATCTCGACGACGTTTGCAGCAGCATGGACTATCAGCTCGGAGACCATGGCTGCGGTTACCCATGACACTGCATAACAGACAGGAGCACCTGCGATGGTGTACTCAACGACGAACCTGGGTGCACGAATGGCAAAACGTCATTTTTTTTATGACTCCAGGTTCTGTTTACAGCATCACGATGGTCGCATCCGTGTTTGGCGACATCGCGGTGAACGCACTTTGGAAGCGTGTATTCGTCATCGCCATACTGGCGTATCACCCGGCGTGATGGTATGGGGTGCCACTGGTTACACGTCTCGGTCACCTCTTGTTCGCATTGAAGGCACTTTGAACAGTGGACGTTACATTTCAGATGTGTTACGACCCGTGGCTCTACCCTTCATTCGATCCCTGCTAAACCCTACGTTTCAACAGGATAATGCACGACCGCATGTTGCAGGTCCTGTACGGGCCTTTCTGGATACAGAAAATGTTCGACTGCTGCCCTGGCTAGCACATTCTCTAGAACTCTCACCAATTGAAAACGTCTGGTCAATGGTGGCCGAGCAACTGGCTCGTCACAATACGCCAGTCACTACTCTTGATGTACTGTGGTATCGTGTTGAAGCTGCATGGGCAGCTGTACCCGTACACGCCCTCCCAGCTCTGTTTGACTCAATGCCCAGGCGTATCAAGGCCGTTATTACGACCAGAGGTGGATGTTCTGGGTACTGATTTATCAGGATCTATGCACCCAAATTGCAGTTCTAGTATAATATATTTGTCCAATGAATACCCGTTTATCATCTGCATTTCTTCTTGGTGTAGCAATTTTAATGGCCAGTAGTGTATTATCGTACCTGACACGGTTTAGGAAACTACTGGCATCGAAAACAGCCTTCAGTCATCTCGGAGTGGATAAACAGCGGTTCTATACGTCTTTCAAGAGATTCTTATTGCATTCTTCCCGCAAAATAGTGGCTAGTTGAGGTGACGTTGATGAAGATGGATAGCGATCGCGCACCCTTCTCTTCAAAGTAGACCATAAAGGCTCAATAATATTGAGATCCGTTGACTGTGCTGGTCATGAGAGCTGCGATAATTGAGCCTCGTGCTCTCAAAACCAGTCCTCGTCGATGTGAGTGTGTGGGATAGGGGCCCTGCCGTCTCGGAACACAGAATTACCATTGGGAAACACATTGTACCAAGAGATGGTCGTGATCAGTGAAAATGGCCAGCAGCATCTCGGCCTTGCAGAGAAACGTGGGGCTCGTGGAATACAACAATATGGCTGCCCAAATCGTCACCGAACAGCCACCATGTACCGCTCTTGGGACATGAACTCGGCCAGAAGTTGGAAACAGTGAGTAACAACGTCCGACTAAATTATTTTCTTCCAATGCTCCACAGTCTAGGTTTTACGGATTTGGTACACTGTTTCCCTGTTACGGGCATTTGTATCAATGATGAGATGTTTTGGAATTGCATCTCGGCCATAAATTCGCTTCTTATGGAAGCCCCTTGGAGTTGTTTTAGTGCTGACTGTTGTGTTGGCAGAAGAGCCAACACCGTGTTACTAGTGGATGCCGAAATGCACGCGTTTTAGCTCACGCAGGCTGGCGTGAGGAGCGAAGCACTATACTGAAGTGAGGTCTGGAACATGACAAGGAATTAGAATTCAGAAAGCGGACGTAATTACTTTGATACTTACCTTTAATCCATTAATGATGAACGTCGCTCTTGACGGTACATGATTCAAAAATGGCTCTGAGCACTATGGGACTCAACATCTTAGGTCATGAGTCCCCTAGAACTTAGAACTACTTAAACCTAACTAACCTAAGGACATCACACACACCCATGCCCGAGGCAGGATTCGAACCTGCGACCGTAGCAGTCCCGCGGTTCCGGACTGCAGCGCCAGAACCGCTAGACCACCGCGACCGGCTACAAGATTCACAATATTATCTGTTCAGAATACATTCTTGAAGAATATGGCGCCTTGCTAGGTCGTAGCAAATGACGTAGGTGAAGGCTATGCTAAACTGTCGTCTCTGCAAATGAGAGCGTATGTAGACAGTGAACCAACGCTAGCGAAGTCGGCTGTACAACTGGGGCGAGTGCTAGGGAGTTTCTCTAGGCTAGACCTGCCGTGTGGCGGCGCTCGGTCTGCAATCACTGATAGTGGCGACACGCGGATCAAACGTATACTAACGGACCGCGGCCGATTTAAAGGCTACCACCTAGCAAGTGTGGTGTCTGGCGGTGACACCACACTGACAGTGTTCGCTAGTGCGACATTCAGTTCTGCACTGACTTTTTCAGCTGTCGTTCTCTTATTTTTCGTCACAGTCCTCTTTGATAACTGCCTGTCACGCTCACTCAACACACATTTTCGTCCGCATTGTGACTTAGCGGATTACGTCTTTCCGCTTTCCCTCGTGTGCGGTATAAATCTTTGACGCACTGCCACTTTAAACACCAAACACTTCGGCTACCTTGGATACGGAAGCACCAACAATTTGTCCGCGTTCGAATTCACTTAGCTCCGACATAATGCACTCACGACTGCACAGAACACTTCTGACCACAACTGACGCTTGCACGGTATTTAGGACATTGCACAGGCGCCGTTCGTTATCAAATGCAACAGCACAACCTGCAGGCGTGGCTAGCATCTGCATTTATGCTGAAGTACTCATTTATCGCGGTGTTTCCATACTTTCGTCCAACCCCAATATGTATAGACCTATCAGATTATCGCCATACGTTAATTGGAAATCGGTGCTGATGGTAAAGTATTTGCATCAGACCACACATGTTGGTTATGAAAACTGACAATACAATCTCGCATGAAATCAGCCTCGTTTGTTAATAGTATCTTTGCTGTGAAAAGTGGATCTTCACCACATCTTTGTAACAGTCATTGGCAGAACTGCATTCTGGGTGGCGGATCTTGTGGCCGTAGGGATTGGGCATGCTATTCATTATATTGTTGTAGCAACTATTCGTGCACGATCGCTCAGACTAGAGGATGACTAATCCCGATATATGTAGAAGTTCTACATACAGTAGTTAATGTGTCGACAGAAGAGTCGACACAGTGTTATTTTGTGGGGGCCGATATGCACGCTATAAGCTCACCCAGAATATCGTGAAGTCTGAAACAGGACGCTCAATGAATGCTAATAAGAAAAGAACGTAATGTCTGTTTACTTAACTTTAATCCATCCTTTTGGTATACATCGTTCTTGTTGAGACATGCTTTAGACGATAATTATCAATTGCTATGTAAGGCTAATGGCGCCTTGCTAGGTCGTAGTCATGGACTTAGCTGAAGGCTATTCTAACGGTCTCTCGGCAAATGAGAGAAAGGCTTCGTCAGTGTAGTCGCTAGCAAAGTCGTCGTACAACTGGGGCGAGTGCTAGTCCGTCTTTCTAGACCTGCCATGTGGTGGCGCTAGGTCTGCAAGTACTGACAGTGGCGACACGCGGGTCCGACATGTACTAATGGACCGCGGTCGATTTAAGCTACCACCTAGCAAGTGTGGTGTCTGACGGTGGCACCACAGTAGTTCCACGATCTTCCTCCACTTGTTGCAATACCTGCCCCTCCACAACAGGAGTAAGAATGGTGGGAGGTCTGTTGGAGCTGCAGAGACAGTCTCTTCTAGTCGCTGGGGAAGACTTCTGAAAAAGTATGGAAGAAGTACCTTGCGTTCTGGACATCTTTCAATATGCAGGACGGGGACTCGACGGTTGCTTCCATTTGCCAGACCATAACAGACGATCATGTCTGCCACTTCCCTTGTGAAATAATAGGCTTCCATTATATTGATAAGTGTAAAGATGAAACTACGGTGTAAAAGCATTTCACAGACTTACTAAAACACAAGCTGGTTCCATTAGAAGTAATGTACAAGCTGCTCTTGTCTGAACTGAATCCATAAAAAATAACAGAAGAACATGCCCTCATTTGATTACTGCATTCTATAGGTCATTCGTAATGGCTTAGAGCTTGCTATAGAAGATAGGTGTTTCACAGTAGCGAGGAAGAAGACCTGCTCATAGCTCTTAAGGTATGCGTTTTAGAGCCCATGTTCACTGGATATTTTTGTCTTGTTTTGGTGCATACTACCTCCTCTCAAAATACGGAATACTTTTTAACAACCTGTATAACTCCAAAAAAATTTACTAAAATGACGGATAAACATACAATTTATTTGGGAAAACACACTTTTCGGCACTCTTTTCAATAATTACCTTTTTCCATGAATGTTTCCTGTCATTCGCCCACTGTCTTGGGTAACTGATAATGATTTTGTGCATAACACAAACGTAAACAACAAAGACTCTACAGTCATCAAAGAAATGAACTGCTAATACTGAATATACAAAATAATACATTTACAATCATAGAACGCTAAAATAAATAAATAAAAGGTAAATCGATTTAGAGTGTGATATAACTGTACAAAACTGTATTTGGCAATCGCTCATGTTTGTCGGTATCGAGATGTGGAGAACTACTAAAGTCTGTTTCTACATTTAGTAGCCGTCGGCGCAGCTCAGTATGCCATGTGTTCATGCAAAAATGAGAGCACTTTCGATATGCGATATGCTGTTAATGTGAGGTACCGAGGGAGGTAACGCGCTGCATTCGAGCAGACTGTTGTTCAAATACCCATCTGCCCTTTACGAACCCCCCCCCCCCTTCTCCCAAACGCACACCCGCAATTCTCGAGCAACTCAACTACTACTTTGACTGCACGGACTTCTACGTCTACAGGATGTTACTTCATCCTTCCCTGATGTACTTTAAACCGAGTGTTTCTAATCGCCTTAGAATGATGCTTTTCAGCTGCAGTTTACTGTCCTTTAATACGGCATTACACTAATGTTTCTCATTTGCTTAGTAATTCCAATCATTCTCTTGTTCGCCGGTCGGGGTGACCGAGCGGTTCTAGGCGCTACAGTCTGGAACCGCGCGACCGCTTCCTGCCTCGGGCATGGATGTGTGAGATGTCCTTAGGTTAGTTAGGTTTAAGTTGTTGTAAGTTCTAGGGAACTGATGATTCTAGAAGTTAAGTCCCATAGTGCTCAGAGCCATTTGAACCATTCTCTTGTTCCATTGTGCTTGATTGAGCATAGTTGTTGCAGAAAAGGTATACATATTGTATATTGCAGAAACAGTCCCGAATGGTACCCACTTCTACAGCGGATGTCACTAACGTACGAAAGTGATAAAGCAGTAGTGACTGCCTTGGAAGAAGCCACTTCGAACCCTAATGATGCAAGAAATTTGCGCCGAAAATGTGTTTTGATCACCAGACTTCGCCATAGATTCCAGAGTCAAATATAAAACCGCTCAGTAACGCTTCACGAATTTAGGAGTATGGGACACTGCTTATGGTGATCCGCCCGTTGCGCAGGAATGCTAAGCTGGGCGGGTGGCACCGTGCTGTCGAGGCCCAGGCTTCGTGACAGCATTGCGTTTCATTCTCTCCCAGATTTTCATCCATAACAGTACGAAAGTCATTCACACTACAGACGCACACTTGGGTTTGATAACAGGGCGCAGGAAGGCAATGCTAAACTACGCTCACTAGAACCTAGCACAGGACGGCTGTGCGGGAATCTTCCAAATAGCCGCGCGGTCTATGGGCGCCTTGTCACGGTCCGGGCGGCTCCCTCCCGTCGGAGGTTCGAGTCCTCCCTCGGGCATGAGTGTGTGTGTTGTCCTTGGCGTAAGTTAGATTAAGTAGTGCGTAAGCTTAGGGACTGATGACCTCAACAGTGGCCGCGGTGGTCTAGTGGTTCTAGGCGCGCAGTCCGGAACCGCGGGACTGCTACGGTCGCAGGTTCGAATCCTGCCTCGGGCATGGATGTGTGTGATGTCCTTAGGTTAGTTAGGTTTAATTAGTTCTAAGTTCTAGGCGACTGATGACCTCAGAAGTTAAGTCGCATAGCGCTCAGAGCCATTTGAACCATTTTGAACCTCAACAGTTTGGTCCCATAAGACCTTACCACAAATTTAAATTTCTTGCATATATGAAACTGGCTTGCAGTTTGTTCTCGACTCATTGAATCTATGGACACTGATATTTGTAATTTACTTTTCGGAACCATCTAAGCAAAACACTCATAAAAGGGAATATTTTCGCGTGGTTATCCATTAACTTCGATTTTCAATGCTCATCTGTAAATTTATGTGTATTTTATATTAATACTCGCATAATGTGTTCTTGTACAGGGTGACAATTATTGAACCATACTGAACAGCCAAAGACACTGGTACACCTGCCTAATATCGTGTAGAACCCCCGCGAGCACGCAGAAGTACAGCATGGATTCGACTACTGTCTGAAGTGGTGCTGGAGGGAATTGACACCATGAATCCTGCAGGGCTGTCCACAAATCCGCAAGAGTACCAAGGGGTGGAGATCTCTTCTGAACAGCACTTTGTAAGGCATCCCAGCTATTCCCAAGAATGTTAATGTCTGGGGAGTTTGTTCGCCAACTGATGTGTTTAAACTCAGAAGAGTGTTCCTGGAGACACTCTGTAGCAATTCTGGACGTGTGGAGTGTCGCACTGTCTTGCTGGAATTCCCCTCGTCCGTCGGAGTGCATAATGCAGGTGATCAGACAGGATGCTTACGTACGTGTCACCTGCCAGAATCGTATCTAGACGTATCATGGATCTCATATCACTCCAACTGCCCACGCCCCACACCATTACAGAGCCTCCACCCGCTTGAACAGTCCTCTGCTAACATGCAGGGTCCATGGATTCATGACGGTGTCTACATATCCGTACACGTCCATCCGCTGGATATAATTTGAAACGAGACTCGTACGACCAGGCAACATGTTTCCAGTCATCAACACTCCAATGTGTAGGCGAGGCTGAATGCTTTGTGTCTCGCAGTCATCAAGGTTACAGGAGTGGGCATTCGGCTCCGAAAGCCCACATCGATTATGTTTTACTGAATGGTTCGCACGTTGACACTTGTTGATGGCCCAGCATTGAAATCTGCAGCAATTTGCGGAAGGATTGGATTGGATTGTTTTGGGGAAGGAGACCAGACAGCGAGGTCAGCGGTCTCATCGGATTAGGGAAGGACGGGGAAGGAAGTCGGCCGTGCCCTTTCAAAGGAACCATCCCGGCATTTGCCTGAAGTGATTTAGGGAAATCACGGAAAACCTAAATCAGGATGGCCGGAAGCGGGATTGAACCGTCGTCCTCCCGAATGCGAGTCCAGTGTGCTAGCCACTGCGCCACCTCGCTCGGTTTTGCGGAAGGGTCGCACTTTTGTCACGTTGAACGATTCTCTTCATTCGACTCTGGTCCCGTTCTTGCAGAATCTTTTCCGGCCGCAGCGATGTCGGAGATCTGATGTTTCACCGGATTCCTGACATTCACGATACACTCGTGAAACGGTCGTTCGGGAAAATCCCTACTTCATCGTTACATTGAAGATGGTGTGTCCCATCGCCCGTACGCTGACTATAACACCACGTTCAAACGCACTTAAATCTTCATAACCTGCCATTGTAGCAGCAGTAACCGATCTAAAAATTGCGCCAGACACTTCTTGTCTTAGATAGGCGTTATATGTGAAAATGGTATCTGTTCTTTCATACATGTCCTAAAGAACAGATACCATCTTCATATATATAGTTAAGGCTCACCGCCCATTTGACCATATTCTGTGCGGATGCACAAACAGTGCCCGAACTCTTACGGGAATCGGCAGTAAAGTCGCGAGTAATGAGTGTAATGGGCAGGGGCACTTTGAATAGTGCGGGACAATAAGTTGAGAATATAGGTCTTACAGGAGGCGGGCCAGAAATAAGTCCCTGCAGTCGCACTATCCTCTGTGTCCTCGGTGGCCCAGCTGGACAGAGCGTCTGCCATGTAAGCAGGAGATCCCGGGTTCGAGTCCCGGTCTGGGCACACATTTTCAACTGTCCGCGTTGACTTATAGCAACGCCTGTATACAGCTAAGGGTATTCATTCCATTGTATTGATTTAACTGTCATTTCATTATATACGCGTTGCCGACCGCAGCGCCATATTCTGCCTGTTTAGGCTACATATCTCTCAATTTGAATACGCAGGCCTGTACCAGTTTCTTTGGCGCTTCAGTGTATGTGAAAGAAACGTAAATTAGTTACAAACTATGGAGTGCACACATTTTATTCAACATGTAAACGTCACTACAGATATTCAGATTTAGGTTACGACGTGTTCGATATGCGTACCATCATTGGCGGTGGTGTGGCGCAGACGAATATCGAAATTCTGCATGACGCGCTGAAGTTTCGGAACATCGACGATCCTCCAGAATGGCTGTTTTCCACTCAGAAATGGTTTTGGGGTTATTGTTGTACACCTTGTCCTTAATATAGTGCTACGAAAGGAGTCGCATGTGTTCAGATCCGGAGAATATGGCGACCAATCGAGGCCCATGCCAGTGGTCTCTGGATATTCCAGAGGCAGGATGCGGTCCGCAAGGTGCTCCTCCAGGACATCAAACACTCTCCTCCTTCGATGTGATCGAGCTGGATCTTGCATGAACCATATCTTGTCGAAATGAGGGCCACTTTGGATAATGGAGATGAAACCATCTTACAAGACCTTCACGTTCCGTTCGGTAGTCACCGTGCCATCAAGGAATATCGCACAGAGTATTCCGTGGCTGGACATTGTACACCATACAGTTACCCTCTGAGGGTGACGAGACTTCTTGATCGAGAAACGTGGATTCTCAGTCCCACAAATGCGCCAGTTTTGCTTATTGACGAACAAAGCCAAATGAATATGGGCTTCATCGCTAAACCGCGTGCGCGTGTGCATACTAGCTCCCATCATGCCCCGCCGCCAACCGTGCAGTATGAACGTCCTAACGCAAACCGGTCAGAAGTTATGATTTTATTTCATATAGTTCAGTCATTGTCACCCTGTATAAATGTTCTGTGTGTTTGGTTAAGTCTCGTAGTAGCACGTAAATGATATTTATGGGCACATGTGAAAGTAAATAGCCAGTTTACAAAATTCATGCGCCTCCTGCAGATCCAAAATGGCAGACGTCCTGAATCATTGCAAAATGTTACATGGTACGTTGTACACCGCTACACACATGTTAAGAGTTAATGCAAGGCAATAACAAGGCGTATAAAAACTGTAGCATGCTGAGAGAAAGCAGCGCATGGTTCAAATTGTTCAAATGGCTCTGAGCACTATGGGACTTAACTGCTGTGGTCATCAATCCCCTAGAACTTAGAACTACTTAAACCTAACTAACGTAAGGACATCACACACATCCATGCCCGAGGCAGGATTCGAACCTGCGACCGTAGCGGTCGCGCGGTTCCAGACTGAAGCGCCTAGAACCGCTCGGCCACTCCGACCGGCCAAAGTGGCGTATATCTTAATTATCAAATAGTGGCAGAAACTAACAAATTGTATTTAATTAACTGTAGTTTACAGACCTCACGGAAATCACCCTTCCCACAGTGGAGAAAGTTAAGCTATTCCATTCCTTCGTTGCGTAATATGACGTCCTGACACTAGAGTTATAACAGTAATTAGGCAGGTGCATTTTAGAAATCCGGGATAGCAGTCTAATTTGTGTGCATTTAGTTGCCATTACGCATTTTAGCAGTGTCGACTAAGGTAGCTAACTTAATTACAGTGAATTCATCGAACGTATTTAAAATAGTGAAAGATGACATAAGATATCCTGTGTGAAATGACTGAACTCATTAACTTCCTGATTCTAAGAAATGTAATTCAGAAGCTCGGTGCAGTTATCACTTGGAGTGTATGGACATTTTCCTGGGACGTAAGAGAATGTACGTAATAGGAATTGTAAGACTTCTCTTGCCAGCTCAGTCTCACTGTTTAGAATAACATTTCCTTATTATTGCCGATTACATTAGGAACGAGACACAGATTTTGAAATATGTAGGATTTATTCAGATGGTATACCATAACACAATCTGAAAAGTCACACATTTCTTCACGAACACTACCCACTGAAACGGCCGGAGTGGCCGAGCGGTTCTAGGCGCTTCAGTCTGGAACCGCGCGACCGCTACGGTCGCAGGTTCGAATCCTGCCTCAGGCATGGATTTTTGTGATGCCTTTAGGTTTCTTAGGTTTAAGTAGTTCTAAGTTCTAGGGGACTGATGACCTCAGAAGTTAAGTCCCATAGTGCTCAGAGCCATTTGAACCATTTAAACTTTAATTATGTTTTCAAATTTTTCTTAGACTTCATTTACTCATTGCTCTATGAGCTGACTGAATAATACGGATGATAGGCTGCTGTCCTGCCTCAATCCCTTCTCCACTACTACTTCCCCTCCCTGTACTTCGACTGTTAAAACTGTAGTCTGAGTTGTGTAAAAATTGTTCGAGTACATATCTTCTCGCCACCCTATATTTCATCCTTGCTAATTTCCGAATTTTAAAGCGTGTATGACTCTAAACATTGGCAAAAGAGTTTTCTAAATGTACAGATGACATAAATGTGGATTTTTCTTTCTTCATCCGATCTTCAAAGATCACTGGTTCGGTATTTCGTCTCGAGTTTCTACTTTTCTCCTGAACCGTAACTGATCTCACCCGAGATCGTCTTCTACCACTCGTTCCATTCTTCTGGTGATTTTTCGCGTTACTATTCTGCAGTCATGATTTACTAAGCTGATGGTTCTGTAATTTTCACTACTGTCAGCGCCTACCTTCTTTTTATTTGGAATTATTGCACTCTTCTTGACGTCTTGAGGGCATTTCGCCTGTTTCATAAGCCACCAGATCGAACATATATGTCGCGGAATGTTCTCTCAGTGAAATCAATAATTTTGAGAGAATCTTTAGGAGTAATCTGCCAAATCCTTCACGCAGTATCTTATCTCCCATCTCACCTTCGTCTAATTGCTCATCTCTATCCATATTTACGTCTACATACACATTCTTCAAACTACCGTACGGTACATGACGGAAGGTACCTTGCACGACTACTGACCATTTCCTTTCTGTTCCACTCACGAATAGAGCGAGGGAAAAGCTACTGTATATATGCCTCAGTATGAGCTTTAATTTCTCTTACCTTACCTTCGTGGTCCTTACGCGAAATGTACGTTAGCGGTAGCAGACTAGTTCTTCAGTCATCTTCTACTGGTGGTTCCCTAAACATTCTCAATAGTGTTCTACGAAAAGAACGCCGTCTTCCCTCCAGGGATTGCCATTTGAGTTCCCGAGGCATCCCGGTAACAACAGCGTGTTCATCGTACCTACCGGTAAATCTAGCAGCCTGCCTCTAAATTGCTTCGATGTCTTCCTTTAATCTGACCTGGTGGGAATCCCAAACATTCAAGCCGTACTGAGGAATGGGTAGCCCTAGTGTTCTATACTCTGGCTCCTTATACTCTAGATGATCTCCAATTTCCTAAAATTCTCCCAATAAATCGAAGTCGACCATTTGCCTTCCTTACGTGCAAATTCAGTTTCACATCGCTTTACAACGTTACGCCCAGGTATTTAATTAGCGTGAGAGTGCCAACCACCACACTACTAATGCTGTATTCGAACATTACTGCATTGTCTTCCCTACTCTTCTGCATTAACTTACATTTTTCTATATGCAGAACAAACTGCTATTCATCACACGAACTAGACGTTTTTTCGTTCTATTGACTAGCAGAAGTTGCTGACCCAAATTACTCCAGCATGCTGAAAGTTTGAAGAAATTTGTGTAAGTTCGCCTTGTATCCTCCTACAATCACTCAACAACGACACCTTCCTATACCCCACTACGGTTTTAATACATAATATATTCTTCATGTCCATTTCATTTAGATTCTGTGTATTTCTTTCATTTTTTAGCCTTCCCTTGCTTGCTTAGTACTGAAAGGAAGGAAGATAGGGTTTTATATCCCGTCTGTTTCGAAGTCATTTGCGGACGGAGCACAAGTTCGGATTGAGACAAGGATGGGGAAGGTAATCGGCCGTGCACTTCCAAAGCAACCGTCCCTACATTTGCTTGGAGCGATTTGGGGAAATCACGGAAAACGTAAATCTGGATGGCCGGACGCGGATTTCAACCGTCGTCCTCTCGAATGCGAGTCCAGTGAGCTTACCACTGCACCACCTCGCTCGGTGCTGAGTACTGGCGTGCCATCTGAGCTCGTCATAGATTCATAGAACTGCTTCTCTTTTCTCCAAAGGTTTCTTTACTTTTCCTATTGGCAACACCTACTTTTCCCATAGCCATGCAAGTTTCTACAGATTTACATTTGTCGTCTATCCCCTTACGCTTTGCTATCAATCTCATTTTTTGGATCTCTATATTACCTTTTAACTGGATCATTTGTTGCACCTTTCAAAAACATATAATCGATCATTTCAAAAGTTCACCACCTCATTTTAGTCACCCTAGTTCAACTCTGTTTAACGCCCATTTTGTTAGTCTGCTCCTTCACAGCCGGCAGCTGTGCCCGAGCGGTTCTAGGTGCTTCAGTCCGGAACCGCGCTGCTGCTACGGTCGCATGTTCGAATCCTGCCTCGGGCATGGATGTGTGTGATGTCCTTAGGTTAGTTAGGTTTAAGCAGTTCTAAGTTCTAGGGGACTGATGACCTCCGATGTTAAGTCCCATAGTGCTTAGAGCCATTCGAATTTTGTTCCTTCACAGACATTGGCTTGTAAGTCGTTGTGTTGCATGCGTTCTAATTTTTAAACGGTGGGCCTTTCAGTAAATTTCCACGCTTCTCCTCACATTCCTCAATTATTACGCAAGCTTAGCCCGTTTTGTTGATAATGCAATTATCTCGCGAGTCCGGCAGACAACGATGACGTTTAGAGATGGAACACAGACTCCGACTGAGGATGGTTACGGAAGCAAATTGGCCGTGTCCTTACTACGACAGTATTTGCTAAAAGCGATGTGGAGAAACCACAAAATACCTAAATCTCGAAGGCTGGGCAAAGATTTGAAATGCCGCCCTAGCGAATGTGACTCCTGTGTCTTTCCACTTTATCTTCTCGCGCAGTACTCATAGTGTTGTGTACATAGTTCCGCGTAGTCAGCGCGTACACAACTTTCCCAATAGAGCGCGCCCCGCTAAGCACAACAGCGCAGGCGCAGCGCTCGTCCGTCTCCGCACTACGAGATGGCGCTGTCTTAGAGACGGACCAAATTCTGCTTCCACCGATTCGAGTATTAATATGTAACGCAGCCAATGAGATTGCTGCTAACGTAGAACCTTTTCTCCTCGCGGATCACACTCGCGCAGTAATACATGAACGCGCGAGTCATTATAACGACTGTACAGACCTCCGATTAGTAAATCTGCATCAGTCTGCATTAGTCTGTACCAGTCTATAGTCAAGTTTCAGTCTGCGCCTAATAAGATTATCATATTCCTGTACATAGCCATGAAGAGAAATGTATAGACACTTTGTCAAGTATCAGAGATATGTGAGAATAAGATTAACGTACCAAGACAAAAGGAACTTCATATTGTCAATTGTAAATAGCATCCAGAATCAAGTTGCATAATATCTATGATTTTTATTATTTTAATAAATGCGTGTGAAAATTAATCGTCCGCAGCTCGTGGTCGTGCGGTAGCGTTCTCGCTTCCCACGCCCGGGTTCCCGGGTTCGATTCCCGGCGGGGTCAGGGATTTTCTCTGCCTCGTGATGACTGGGTGTTGTGTGCTGTCCTTAGGTTAGTTAGGTTTAAGTAGTTCTCAGTTCTAGGGGACTGATGACCATAGATGTTAAGTCGCATAGTGCTCAGAGCCATTTGAACCATTTTTTTGAAAATTAATCAAGTTCTGTTTAAAGTTGGTCACCGTCAATCTGCTACTCTAAGCGTGCAAGTGGCATTTCTATCGTCTGACCTAACGGCAGAAGATAAACACGGCTCGATAAGACCGCGAAACGTATTGCAGACACTCGTCTACTTAGTTAGAGCGACAAGTCAAATAATCTGATGGTGTGTGTACCGAAGGTTTTACAGTACGCACACCACACATAGCTACCATGCAAAGGGCTGTGAAGGAGCTTCACGAGTCGTTCCTCGTCCACCAAAATGGTTCAAATGGCTCTGAGCACTATGGGACTTAACTTCTGAGGTCATCAGTCCCCTAGAACTTAGAAATACTTAAACCTAACTAACCTAAGGACATCACACACTTCTATGCCCGAAGCAGGATTCGAACCTGCGACCGTAGCGACAGCTCGGCCACAGTGGTCGACTTCTCGTCGACCAACAAACAATAAATGTTGCATGAGAGGTCACTATACCACATCGATACCGAAGGGTTCCGTGTGACAAAGCAACGAAGCTGAATCGAATGGTCGTCTCCGTTATTACTGCCTGTCGTACCGTGGAATTAAGGTTCTTATGCGAGATAATGCTACTACAGTGATGCGTGTGAGGAAGACGTCACTGCAGATAACTGCGCGAGTTTTAAATCCGGCAGCGGAGCACGAAATGAGACGTCAGCGTGAAGTAATGGACGGCTCATCTGCGTGCCAGTGACGGAGAGCACAGCTCCATCTGGGCTGGAGCGCCGCTGCCTCCCAGCGTGCATTATCCGCTGATACGGCGTACCGTGCTATACTGCGGCCACTCAGCGTGCTTTCTGGGCAGCGGCGCTTCATCCAGTCGAGTTGTAGCAGCAATTTATTTCTGTCCCATTCGATTAAGTACCTCTTCGTTACTTTTGCGATCTGTCCCTCCAGTGGTTCGGTAGTTTTGGTACAGTAAATAAATGATGTTGTAAATAGTAGGATTTCCGGCAGTATTGGTAGCATTGGTTGGGACAGAAACATAAAACAATGTGTGAGGGTGGAACTAGCAGCCGACGACTTCATAGTTTTTTGTTTGTTTGTTTACTTGGTTTGCACATAATTAGAAAATTTGGAAATTCGTGGTAAGGTCATATGGGACCAAAGTGCTGAGGTCATCGATCCCTAGGCTTACACACTACTTAATATAACTTAAATTAACTTACGCTAAGGACAACACACACACCCAAGCCCGAGGGAGAACTCGAACCGTGGCAAGGCGCCTGAGACCGTTCTGCTACCCCGCGCGGCACACATAATTAGAACCACACATCGTTCAGCGTTAGTCCATTTGTATTTTATGTCCTTGCAAAATATAAATTGCGTTCTACACGTAAAAAAATTAGCTTCTCGCGTAACTTCTGCTCTTTAATGTAAACGAAGCAGTTATTTATGATGTAAGTATAGTTTACACCCACAAACACAAAAAATCTGTATAATTATTGCTGTTATTTTGTGTTCAACAGAACTTTCTGCATTATGATCAAACGCAAGGTTTTCCAGTTATAACTGATAAGTGCGAAAATTGTTTACAAATACCAAAACATGTTTTTTATAAACTCGACAAAGCACTGAAGCGATGTTTGATATGTTAATGTTTGGCATTTTTTTAAATTTTACTTTTCTTTTGGAAAATTGCGTTTTCTGGATCTGTACGATGACTCTGTATTTTTTTTTTGTTTTTTGTTTTTACTACACCTTCTCTCTATCCCACGTATTATTTTCGTATAAAGCCTGAATTAAACAATGTCAGTTTCAGTTTTTCTATGAATACTGTTTACTCTCTAACAACATACAGGAGGATAACTGTGTAAAACAAAAATGTTCAGTAGGTTACACAGCCCTTTATATATGTACTCTAAGTTTCTAACGGTTCACCGCTTCCGGTTTCTAAGGTAATCTAGTCACATATTGATTGTATATACAAACAAAACGATCAAAATGAGGTAACGCCGGATATGTGCGCAATACAGCTAACGTACAGGCAACGCTGTTACGATCTTAACTGAGCAAAACCCTTAGGAAAACTACAGTAGTTCTACAATTCTATTTTCTCTCATCCTCAGCGTTCTTCTGTAGCACCACATTTAAAAAGGCTTCTATTCCCTTCTTGTGTGTACGAACTCTCACAACTCTTCCTTTTATTGTACCTTGGTACACATTTTAGATTTTATTTTCTAGCCAGCCGGGTAATAGAAGTTTAATCATTTTTAAATTATGGTGTTCATTTTTATGTGCTGCAGACTTTTTCTGAAACTACAAAAATTACTATGGAAAATTAAGATTTGTTCCAATTGTGAAAACATATTCCTAGGTCATGTAACTAGGAAAAAATATTCGATTGAAATTTAGAATCGTTGCAGTCAGGAAAATCGTGTCAGTACTGCATTTAATAGACTATCTGACTCGACTACACACAAGTGAAGTCAAATTAAGCAGAAGTATGATCAAAAACCAGTTTCAAGTCAAATATGTTTTGAAATAGCTTACACAAATTTCCATTTCCGAGACAGATAAAACTATTGAGACATTAAAGAAATTGAAACCATTTGCAAGTATATTCCATGGAAAATGACCTTCTGTTTCACGGCACAAGATGGTGCACAACCAAGTATGGCGTAACTGTCCACATGTTATATAAGTAGTTCTAAAAGTATATTGTGTTATGCTTTGCACGCTGTGTGGTGCTTTAGTGGATACAGGAGCGAGGAACAAGTGCCGTTCATGAGCAGAGAATTCAGGTATTAATTTATTCTACATCTAATATCAACTAGTAAGAATAATACTTTACTTTGTCGATGAAGTTGCAGCGTCAATCGCTAACAGTAGATCTGAATGTAGAAATACATACAGATAAAAAAATATTTATAAATCTGTCGCTCTTCAATACCATCCCTATCCAGATGTCTAGCCCTGGCCACCTTGAAAGTCTGTAAATGTTATTTGACTGGCAAACACACAAAATGGGCTCAGTGCATGAATGTTAGAACGTAAAGTACACCGGCCGCTGGAGCTCCGGAGAGTGGAGGCTTGCATCTCATTTACAGCGGCGTAATACACTCCTGGAAATGGAAAAAAGAACACATTGACACCGGTGTGTCAGACCCACCATACTTGCTCCGGACACTGCGAGACGGCTGTACAAGCAATGATCACACGCACGGCACAGCGGACACACCAGGAACCGCGGTGTTGGCCGTCGAATGGCGCTAGCTGCGCAGCATTTGTGCACCGCCGCCGTCAGTGTCAGCCAGTTTGCCGTGGCATACGGAGCTCCATCGCAGTCTTTAACACTGGTAGCATGCCGCGACAGCGTGGACGTGAACCGTATGTGCAGTTGACGGACTTTGAGCGAGGGCGTATAGTGGGCATGCGGGAGGCCGGGTGGACGTACCGCCGAATTGCTCAACACGTGGGGCGTGAGGTCTCCACAGTACATCGATGTTGTCGCCAGTGGTCGGCGGAAGGTGCACGTGCCCGTCGACCTGGGACCGGACCGCAGCGACGCACGGATGCACGCCAAGACCGTAGGATCCTACGCAGTGCCGTAGGGGACCGCACCGCCACTTCCCAGCAAATTAGGGACACTGTTGCTCCTGGGGTATCGGCGAGGACCATTCGCAACCGTCTCCATGAAGCTGGGCTACGGTCCCGCACACCGTTAGGCCGTCTTCCGCTCACGCCCCAACATCGTGCAGCCCGCCTCCAGTGGTGTCGCGACAGGCGTGAATGGAGGGACGAATGGAGACGTGTCGTCTTCAGCGATGAGAGTCGCTTCTGCCTTGGTGCCAATGATGGTCGTATGCGTGTTTGGCGCCGTGCAGGTGAGCGCCACAATCAGGACTGCATACGACCGAGGCACACAGGGCCAACACCCGGCATCATGGTGTGGGGAGCGATCTCCTACACTGGCCGTACACCACTGGTGATCGTCGAGGGGACACTGAATAGTGCACGGTACATCCAAACCGTCATCGAACTCATCGTTCTACCATTCCTAGACCGGCAAGGGAACTTGCTGTTCCAACAGGACAATGCACGTCCGCTTGTATCCCGTGCCACCCAACGTGCTCTAGAAGGTGTAAGTCAACTACCCTGGCCAGCAAGATCTCCGGATCTGTCCCCCATTGAGCATGTTTGGGACTGGATGAAGCGTCGTCTCACGCGGTCTGCACGTCCAGCACGAACGCTGGTCCAACTGAGGCGCCAGGTGGAAATGGCATGGCGAGCCGTTCCACAGGACTACATCCAGCATCTCTACGATCGTCTCCATGGGAGAATAGCAGCCTGCATTGCTGCTAAAGGTGGATATACACTGTACTAGTGCCGACATTGTGCATGCTGTGTTGCCTGTGTCTATGTGCCTGTGGTTCTGTCAGTGTGATCATGTGATGTATCTGACCCCAGGAATGTGTCAATAAAGTTTCCCCTTCCTGGGACAATGAATTCACGGTGTTCTTATTTCAATTTCCAGGAGTGTAGTTCGTGGCAGCGCTCTCGTGCCTCGATGGAGGCTGTAGGAAGCACGGCGACGTAACTGGCGGTGCGCTATTCGAAAGTGCGGCCACCCGTACAGCAAATACCCCACCAGTATCACATATTCCACGGCAAATGACCTCCTTCTGTTTCAAGGTGTATGATGGTGCACGGCCGACGAAGTTCAGCCGAAATGTCCACATGTTATGTAAATAGTTCTAAAAAGATACAGCATTTAACTCATCATAAAATTCTGTAACTGAAGAATTAGCACTATATTCCAAATAGCTTTATTATATTATGCACACTTAAAAGAGGAGGACGCGAAATATTTACAAATGCTGCGCAAAACACAACCCCACATCTGACAACAACGAAAGCTAAAGAAAATGGCGAAAACTAATTATGGCTGTCTCTGATCCGCATTCCTTCGTGCGATTTTAAAATCAGTCATTAGACTGAAGTAGCGACCAGAAAACATCGTGTGTTCATAGTTAGATTATCCTCTAGGTGTAACACTCTCCTCCGCGCGGGATTAACCGAGCGGTCTCGGCGCTGCAGTCATGGACTGTGCGGCTGATCCCACGGAGGTTCGAGTCCTCCCTCGGGCATGGGTGTGTGTGTGTGTGTGTGTGTGTGTGTGTGTGTGTGTGTGTTTGTCCTTAGGATAATTTAGGTTAAGTAGTGTTAAGTAGTGTATGGACTGATGACCTTAGCAGTTAAGTCCCATAAGATTTCACACACATTTCTTTTGTAACACTCTCCCCTACAGTTTATCGCCCATCTGATACACCCATACGAGGAATAGTTATAAATTTTTAATAATCACTTCGAAAAAACAATGCCACCTTTTAAAATTTTTGTAGTCTTCGGGTTCATGTGTGCATTTCTGGTACACATTGAAATGAGCGCTCCACTGCATCGCAGAGCACCAGCAGAAGAGCCAAAACAATACGGCACAGCCCATTCATCTACATCTACATTTATACTCCGCAAGCCACATAACGGTGCGTGGCGGAGGGCACCTTACGTGCCACTGTCATAACCTCCCTTTCCTGTTCCACTCGCGTATGGTTCGCGGGAAGAACGATTGCCAGAAAGCCTCCGTGCGCACTCGAATCTCTCTAATTTTACATTCGTGTTCTCCTCGGGAGGTATAAGTAGGGGGAAGCAATATATTCGATACCTCATCCAGAAGCGCACCCTCTAGAAACCTGGACAGCAAGCTACACCGTGATGCAGAGCGCCTCTCTTGAAGAGTCTGCCACCTGAGTTTGCTAAACATCTCCGTAACGCTATCACGCTTACCAAATAACCCCGTGACGAAACGCGCCGCTCTTCTTTGGATCCTCTCTATCTCCTCTGTCACCCCGACCTGGTACGGATCCCACACTGATGAGCAATACTCAAGTACAGGCCGAACAAGCGTTTTGTAAGCCACCTCCTTTGTTGATGGACTACATTTTCTAAGTACTCTCCCAATGAGTCTCAACCTGGCACCCGCCTTAGCAACAACTAATTTTATATGATCATTCCACTTCAAATCGTTCCGCACGCATACTCCTAGATATTTTACAGAAGTAATTGCTACCAGTGTTTGCTCTGCTATCATATAATCATACAATAAAGGATCCCTCTTTCTATGTATTCCCAATACCTTACATTTGCCTATGTTAAGGGTCAGTTGCCACTCCCTGCACCAAGTGCCTATCCGCTGCAGATCTTCCTGCATTTCGCTGCAATTTTCTAATGTTGCAACTTCTCTCTATACTACAGCATCATCCGCGAAAAGCCTCATGGAACTTCCGACACTATCTACTAGGCCATTTATATATATTGTGAAAATCAATGGTCCCATAACACTCCCCTGTGGTACGCCAGAGGTTACTTTAACGTCTGTAGACGTCTCTCCATTGAGAACAACATGCTGTGTTCTATTTGCTAAAAACTCTTCAATCCAGCCACACAGCTGGTCTGATATTCCGTAGGCTCTTACTTTGTTTATCAGGCGACAGTGCGGAACTGTATCGAACGCCTTCATCAAGCATAGATGGGCTGCAACGTTTTGTTTTGGCCCTCTACTGACGGGGATATCGAAGTGTACTAAAACTGCATACACGTACATGAAAAAAAACTAAATTTAATTACATAACTTCGTTTTTTCTAGGTGGTAATTAAAACTTTAAGAATAACCCTTGTATTCGGCTACACTCCAGACGAATGCAATCATAAAAGTGTGTTCCTCAAACTTAAAATTATATCCGTTGTTGACTTATTTCTCTGCGGAAGAAAGGCTTTTCTTGCAACTGTTAATCTATATTTAACATTATCTTTATATTTGTAGTAGTGAGTAATTTTGCTGCCCACATAGTTAAACTCATCTAGGAGTCTCACCGTCCTATTTTCTAATCTAAATCTTTCTACATCACATGATTTAATTGAAATATAGTCCCTGACACTTACTTCAATTTGATTCGTGTTCATCTTTTTCAAGACTGTCCACCTCTCTTCCAATGTGCACGTGCGTTGTTTTGGGAAGAGCTTAGAATTAGATCCATCTCGATGACGCCGATTTCTTGTTTAATTATGAAACATTCGGGAAGCGGACAAAAATATGGAAACAGCACAAACACATCACCGTGCCTAGTAGGGTGCAGGTACGTCGTTGGATTCTAAACAATTTCCAGTCTTCTCTTGATGGATAAATACGGCCCTGTATCGTTTTCAAGGTACTCTTATGCCATTCTTCCTGCGAAATAATTTTGCTTTCGTGTAACGACGATGGAAGTCGATAACGATCACAAACCCTTCTCTCCAAAGTAAACCACGAGTGCTCACTAGTATCTGGTGACTATGGTGGCCTGGTCAGCTATCGTCTTCTTATTTTTCGTCACAATCCCCTTCAATGACCCAATCCCCTCCAACATCCACTTTCGTTTGTCTTGTGACTTAGCGGGTGATGTTTCTCCGCTTTGTGTGTATGCTGTATAAATCTTCGATATGGTGACTTTTGAAACACCAAACTCTTCAGCTATATTGGATAGGAAGTATCCATCATACGAGCACCAACAATTCCCTCAGTTCGAATTTTTTTGTCCAACCTCTGTATATCGTGATCGCGTATGTTTGCTTTTCTGGAGACGGAACAACACCTGTATAGAAATCAACCCGGTTTTTCTCAAGCACCATTAGTCTGAAATCGAGCTAGCTCTGTTCGTTCGTGAGATCTAGGAGGCAACAAACAGCAGATCTCAGGCTAACACGGTCTTTCGTGACTTCCAGAAATCCTTCGATACAGTTGTATACCTTCGCCTAGGAAACAGAGTATGTACGTGTGAAATAACCGGCCACATATATGGCTGGACCGAGGGCGTCCGAGCAAACACAGTTCATCGAGTCATTCTTAACTGTCAGTCATCGTCAGCAGCAGAGGTGGTGTCTGATGACACTCAAGGCAGCGTAATAAGACTGCTGCTGCTCAAGACGTGTGTAAGTGTTTATGTCTGAAACGCTGTGAGGCTGTTCACAGTTAACAGAAAGGTGACATAATTAGAGATAGTTAGGAAATGCGGTGGCTCTTGCAGATGATCAGCATCTGATGCAAAGTTTGGTAGCGTGTTTCAGCATAAATAATTGGAACGTGCTTCGCCTAATTTGTTGAAAAGATTCTGTATTTTTCGACTGTGCGATCGGAAACCAGTCTATGGAACCAGTGAAAACATCCAAGTAACTAGGAAATAAAGACAAGGGGAAATGAATTAGGCGTCCTTCCTCTTCCGTAACATCAAATTTATTTTAGTTATTCTGTCTTAAATGAACTGCGCAGAAAATCATTCACCAGAAGCGACTTACATTTTAGCAACACCAGATGATATTAACAGCTTGCTGGCGCGGGTTAGCCGTGCGTTCAACGGCGTCATATCGCGAACTACGCGTCTGATTGCGCCGTCAGTTCAAATGCTTCCCTGAGCTTGGATGTGTGTTAGGTTAGGTAGGTTTAAGTAGTTATAGGTCTAGGGGACTGATGACCTAAGCAGTTTGGTCGCATAGTTCTTAGAGCCATTTTTTGACTTTCGCGTAAATTATCTTTACATAAACGGCCGTATCTTTAGATTGCGTTGACATATAAGCTCACTTTCGTACACCACCATGGGACCGTATACCACAGGAAGTGCGATACATTTCCGCTTATTGTGTCTACCGGTACTCGAGGTAAACGGGTTTCTAAGGGTTGGGTAGACAGATAGACGGTCAAGAAAGTGAGACGAGTAGAGTTCCATTTTTACCGATTTAGGTGACGAAATCCTAACAACGAAAATAGCTATGACAGTTACTGAAGCTTAGGGCCGCATAAACAATTCCCCCTACTCTTTATTCGAAATGTTCTAGTTGCAGTCGATACATTAGCATATTACTCGTAGCTACGCTTTCGATTCAAATCACGTTTACAGGAATGCAAATAAAATCCATTTGCCTATACCCACGTGGTAATTCAGATGCCAGTATTAATGCCACCGCGTTTTAGAAGTGCGAGCATTCCCATTGCTAGCTAGCTTAAGAAACACTTCGGCTAATGAACGTTTTCTGGCTGTGGTGAATCTAATGGAGAATTCGGAACATTTTAGAATACTTTTGGCAGCTATGTAGCCGTTTATTTTCCGGGGTGGTACAGAATTATCCTGCTAAATTTACTCGCTGATAACAATATTTTGTTATTTCGATAAACATCCCGAATGATTGTCACATTAGCGGTGACATAAAGGTAGAAAATTCGCGTTTTTGAGCCCGGAAAGCTCTGTGTAACAGAAACTGCAGATAATTTTGCCATTTTCATTTCGAAATTGTCGGTTTATTCATGTCTGGGGTTACAACAGAGGGCTGTTTGCCTAAGTTGTCTGCTAGCGTAGTGAAAGGTGTTTGCTACTGCAAGGGAGGTCAGGTTTGTTTTCGGTCCTAATCTCGATGGAGGCAGATAGACTATCAGTAAAGCAATTTTAAGAAATTCTCGCGCCCCCAATACGTTTTATTGCTACCTTTATTCTCTACCGGCGCCCTGTGGCTGTAAATATGAAAACCTTGTAGAATTTCATACTTGTTACTGCCTATTTTTTCCGCTTCTGTCAATAACTGAATTGACTTACGTGTGTCACTGAATGATTTTTAACTGAATTTCGTTATGAATCTTCACGC
This sequence comes from Schistocerca cancellata, assembly GCF_023864275.1. Taxonomy (NCBI): domain Eukaryota; kingdom Metazoa; phylum Arthropoda; class Insecta; order Orthoptera; family Acrididae; genus Schistocerca; species Schistocerca cancellata. The sequence goes on from NC_064629.1 coordinate 130,121,833, forward strand.
ATTGCTAAATTTGCTTATTTTCACGGTAGATCACCAACGGTAATCCAGCATGATTGGTCTGAACATTGACACAAACCGTTTCGCGGCCGAATGCGCGTAATATTTTGCTAATTCGTAACGATCTGGGGTACTTTGTCTTACTAAAACAGTTATGTTATCTCGATTAGCTGAAATTCATTCTTATTAGTACAGTTCATACTAATGAGCGTTTATTCTTTCATTTATATCTTATATTTACGTGTTGTGGTTCAAATGGCTCTGCCGGCCGCGGTGGCCGTGCGGTTCTGGCGCTGCAGTCCGGAACCGCGAGGCTGCTACGGTCGCAGGTTCGAATCCTGCCTCGGGCATGGGTGTGTGTGCTGTCCTTAGGTTAGTTAGGTTTAAGTAGTTCTAAGTTCTAGGGGACCTATGACCTAAGATGTTCAGTCCCATAGTGCTCAGAGCCATTTGAACCATCAAATGGCTCTGAGCACTATACGACTTAACTTCTGAGGTCATCAGTCGCCTAGAACTTAGAACTAATTAAACCTAACTAACCTAAGGACATCTCACACATCCATGCCCGAGGCAGGATTCGAACCTGCGACCGTAGCGGTCGCTCGGTTCCAGACTGTAGCGCCTTTAACCGATTGGCCACCACGGCCGGCATTGAAAACAGTCTGACAAAGTTCGGATATATATACTAAGATGGTATCTGTTCTTTCGGACATGTCCGAAAGAACAAATACCATCTCAGTATGTATATATAAGGCTCACCGGCCACTTCACCATCTTCTTCTTCCGTACGAATGCACAAACAGTGCCCGAACTCTTACGAAAATCGGCAACGCGCCGCGAGTAATGAGTATAATGGGCAGGGACGCTACGAATGTAGTGCGGGACAATACGTTGAGAAAGTGGGTTTCGCGGGAGGCGTGCCAGAGATAAATCCCTGCAGTCGCGCTATCCTCTGTGTCCTCGGTGACTCAGATGGATAGAGCGTCTGCCATGTAAGCAGGAGATCCCGGGTTCGAGTCCCGGTCGGGGCACACATTTTCAAATGTCCCCGTTGACGTACGTCAACGCCTGTAAGCAGCTAAGGGTGTTCATTTCATTGTAAAGTTCGGATAGTTTTTCTATTTCACGCCTGTGCTTAGTATGTTGGTAGCAATTGGTCGCCTTGCCTGTTATGCTGTGTAGCAGACTTTAAAGCCGTGCGGATCAGCATAACGAAAAGGCGAGGGGTCTCGCTCGTTTTGTCCACGACTGTACCTGTACAGACAAACAAATGGTTACATTTTTAGACAAATTGGCTGATATACTCAAAGAGAACGAGCTTCACAAACTGGGCAAGTCAATAACGATTTGGTCCACCTCTTGCCCCTATGCAAGCAATTATTCTGCTTGGCATTCACTGATAGAGTCGTTGGATATCCTCCTGAGAATTGCGAAATTCTGTCCAGTCGGTGCGTTAGATCGACAAAATCCCGAGCTGGTTGCAGGGCCCTGGCCTTAGTGCTCCAAACTTTCTCAATTGCGGAAAGATATGGCGACCTTGCTGGCCAGAGTCGGGTTTGGCATTAAGAAGACAAGCAGTTGAAACACAAACCTAGGGTTTTCATCAGTCTCTTATCACTATTTTCACTCCTGGCACTGTTTTTTTTTTATGTAAAAAATGCCGAGTTGCGCTGTGGTTCGGAGTCCGCACTAAACAGTATGTCCCCCTATAAATGGCTGAGGAAGTCACGTCAGAGGTCGGAGGCACGCCCTTCTGTAGTGGCATGTATATTAATGCAAGAACTTCATGTTATAAGTCGTTAACGTGTGGCAAAACTAACAAAGCTCCTATGACACTGTCCTAATGCATACCCGACGGTACTAGTTTTGTAGATGACTGCCCATCCAGAACGACGCGCTGCTTTCCACTAGTTAATACACTACTGGCCATTAAAATTCCTGCACCAAGAAGAAATGCAGATGATAAATGGGTATTAATGGGACAAATATATTATACTAGAACTGACATGTGATTACATTTTCACGCAATTTGGGTGCATAGATCCTGAGAAATCACTATCCAGAACAACCACCTCTGGCCGTAATAACGGCCTTGATACGCCTGGGCATTGAGTCAAACAGAGCTTGGATGGCGTGTACAGGTACAGCTGCCCATGCAGCTTCAACACAATACCACAGTTCATCAAGAGTAGTGACTGGTGTATTGTGACGAGCAAGTTGCTCGGCCACCATTGACCAGACGTTTTCAGTTGGTGAGAGATCTGGAGAATGTGCTGGCCCGTACAGGACCTGCAACATGCGGTACTACATTATCCTACTGAAATATAGAGTTTCGCAGGGATCGAATGAAGGGTAGAGCCACGGGTCGTAACACATCTGAAATGAGACGTCCACTGCTCAGAGTGCCGTCAATGCGAACAAGAGGTGACCGAGACGTGTAACCAATGGCACCGCATACCATCACGCAGGTGATACGCCAGTATGGCGATGACGAATACACGCTTCCAATGGGTGTCCACCGCGATGTCGCCAAACACGGATGCGACCATCATGATGCTGTAAACAGAAGCTGGATTTATCCGAAAAAGTGACGTTTTGCCATTCGTGCACCCAGGTTCGTCGTTGAGTACACCATCGCAGGCGCTCCTGTCTGTGATGCAGCGTCAAGGGTAACCGCAGCCATGGTCTCCGAGCTGATAGACCGTGCTGCTACAAACGTCGTCGAACTGTTCGTGCAGATGGTTGTTGTCTTGCAAACGTCCCCATCTGTTGACTCAGGGATCGAGACGTGGTTGCAGGATCCGTTACAGCCATGCGGATAAGATGCCTGTCATCTCGACAGCTAGTGATACGAGGCCGTTGGGATCCAGCACGGCGTACCGTATTACCCCTCCTGAACCCACCGATTCCATACTCTGCTAACAGTCATTGGATCTCGGCCAACGCGAGCAGTAATGTCGCGATACGATAAACCGCAATCATGATACGCTACAATCCGACCTTTATCAAAGTTGGAAACGTGGTGGTACGCATCTCTCCTCCTTACATGAGGCATCACAAAAGCGTTTCACCAAGTAACGCCAGTCAACTGCTGTTTGTGTATAAGAAATCGGTTGGAAACTTTCCGGTGCCAACCTTGTGTGAATGCTCTGAAAAGCTAATCATTTGCATGTCACAGCATCTTCTTCCTGTCGGTTAAATTTCGCGTCTGTAGCACGTCATCTTCGTGGTGTAGCAATTTTAATGGCCAGTAGTGTGTATTCACAGTTCAGTCGTAAACTTCATTAGATTCGCCTTACGAATTAGTGGGGCAAATCCAAAGTTTTTCAGAAGTCAAGGAACGTGTATGCACCTTGTTACCTTGACCCATGGCACTTTGACATCGTGTGTAAAAATAGCGATTAAGGTTTCTGGAATACTTGCTAGTTTAGTTGGAGAATGTCATTTTGTTCCAAGTGGGTGTTTACAATAGAATACAAATAATGATGAGTCTCCAGCTACAAATAGAGGCGAGTGATACAGGATAGTAGTTGTGTTTGTTACCTCTGCTGCCTGTTTTGTGGTTGGCTGTGATCTCTGCTTTTTTCACTCGTTGGAAGCAGTTCCCTGCTGAAGATATCTGTGGTAAATTAAGTCAATAACAAAGTTAATTTACTTGTGAAGTCTATACAGAACGTGACTGAGGCTCTGTTAGGAGTTTTTTTACCTGATTTTTAATATTGATGGTCCAGATTACTATGTTAGTCTCTTTTTTGCAACGATATAGTGGTTGAATGGTGAAAAACTCCATTATTTGCCTGTTTGAAGGAGGATTTGAAGACATAATTAAAAATTGCGGCTTTCATTCATGTAATATCTATTTCGTCCCTTCCTTCGTCAATAAAGTTATAGACACTCTATTTTTGTGCTACTTAAGTATTTATGTATGACTAAAATTTCTTGGATGTTTCGGAGAAAAACTGCGAAAGTTTTGTTGCGGCCTTTGTTGAAGGTTTCACGTTCTTGCTCTTCTGCTAATCAGGGGCCGTTACATCACTTTCTGCGTATCTGTGGATTTATGCTTCGTCGTGTGGCTTCTGTGCAATAGCCACTGTTTCTTAAGAAGCTTTATGATTTTAGCTATATATCAATAAGAGTTTCTAGCAGCTTCAATGGTTCCACCAAGAAAGTCAGCAGTGTTATCCTGTACTTGCTGGATGCAGCATAAGGCCAGGAGAACGGCGAGACAGAGTGGCGCTCTAAACTTCACTGCAGGTGTTGACCAATTCCCCTCAACGAAGCCATGGTCGACTTCTTGTACAACAAAACTTGTGTTTCGTCTTTAAAGATGTCAACTGGGCGTTAAAGTTCATTTTGTCTTATTCTTAATCTTCTTTCTTATTGTTTTGGATGGAATGGACGTGGATTATAACACAAAATGACGAATGAAAAGTAAAATCTGTGCAGAGGTATAATACCTCAAAGCAAAAAACTCTACAACAGTCCTTGTTTGAAAGCAGGCCGTATGCTGCGTCGAGGTCGCCTTGGGAAAAACGTAAACGAAACAGAATTTTTCCAGAATGCAACGACGTTTGCGTTGTCGGAAATAAAAAGATTGTGCTTTTCTACTGGGTTTACAACTTTGCTTCCTCCGTTTTTTCTCGAAGTTCGGGGCTTTATTGTGAAAAACTTACAAAAAACGTATGATTCATAGTATTGCCCATCGCTGGCCACTACATTCTCCCATCTTTCGGATAGCATACGAATGCCGTGGCGGAAGAACTGGGCGTCTTTTGTGGGGATCCATGAATCGATTTAATTTTGCACTTGTTCATATGATCGGAAGTGGTGGTCAGCCAGACTGTATGCCACTGATCGGGAAACGTGGTAGTCAAAGAGAACAACGTATTGAGAATACGGCGGGAGGGATAGGACTTCTTATTTCAACGTTTCGATGTATATTTTGACGGGTTTTGCGACATGGGATCGAGCACTGACCTGCTGCAGGATTAACTTTACGAGCCTATCCCTGTATTGCGGCCGTTTGTGTTTCAGTACTGGGCTCGAACGTATCAATTGCTTTTGATAATGATGTCCTGTGACTGTCTTCGTCTTTTTCAGCAGCTTCGAAACGTTCTGTCTTCCACCGCCATGCCGGTCTTCAACATCAAAATCGCCGTTCTTAAGGCGTTGAAAACACTCTCTGCACGTTCTTCCACTAATAGTTCCCTCACCATTAGTCTTACCCAGCATTTTAAGAGCCACAGCCTCAGATTTCTTCATGTTAAAGCAGAAAATTCAAACTTCCCGCAAATGGCGAGAAATGGGTACGTAAGTTGACGTACTTAATCGAGAATAACGTTATGCTGCAATCACAAATCGACTAATGCTGGTGATACTGCGGTGTGCAGGAAGGTGTCCAAGATAAGTAACTGTAGGAAGATACAAGACAACTTACACAAAATTTCGAGGTGATGTGATGAATGGCAGCTAGCTCTAAATGTAGGAAAACGTAAGTTAACGCAGATGAGTACGAAAAACAAACCTGTAGTGTTTGAATACAGCGTTATTAGTGTGCTGCTTGACACAGTCAGGTCGATTAAATATCTAGGCGTAACGTTGCAAACCGATATGAAATGGAACGAGCATTTAAAGACTGTAGTGGGGAAAACGAATGTCGACTTCGGTTTATTGGAAGGATTTGAAGAATATATGTTTCATATGTAAAGGAGACCGCATATAGGGCACTATTGCGAACCATTCTTGAGTTCCACTAGAATGCTTTTGTACCGCATCAGGTCGGGTTGAAGGGAGACATCGAAATAATTCAGAGGAAGGATGCTAGACTTGTTACTGTTACGATCGAACAACATGCAAGTATACGGAGGTGTTTCGGGAACTCAAATGGGAATGCCGAGAGGGAAGGCGACGTTCTTTTCGAGAAACGCTATTCAGAGAATTTAGAGAACCGGCATTTGGGCTGAATGCAGAACGATTCTACTGCAACCAGCGTAGAATTCGCGTAAGGACCACGAAGATAAGATGAGAGAAATTAGGTCTCTTAAGAAGGTATGCAGTCATTCGTTTTTTCCTCGCTCTATCTGCAAGTGTAACAGCGGAGTTATTGAACGCAGTTTTCCGAAATTCCTTCACCGGGGAAGATGAATGGAATATTCCAGAATTTGAAACACGAACAGCTGCTAGCATGAGTTTCTTAGAAGTAGATACGGGCAAGTCTTCAGGTCCAGATTGTATACCGATTAGGTTCCTTTCAGATTACGCTGATACAATAGCTCCCTACTTAGCACTCATATACAACCGCTCGCTCACCGATAGATCTGTACCTACAGATTGGAAAATTGCGCAGGTCGCACCAGTGTTTAACAAGCGTAGTAGGAGTAATCCATCTAACTACAGACCTATATCATTGACGTCGGTTTTCAGTAGGGTTTTGGAGCATATACTGTATTCAAACATTGTGAATCACCTCGAAGGGAACGATCTATTGATACGTAATCAGCATGGTTTCAGAAAACATCGTTCTTGTGCAACGCAGCTAGCTCTTTATTCGCACGAAGTAATGGCCGCTATCGACAGGGGATCTCAAGTTGATTCCGTATTTCTAGATTTCCGGAAAGCTTTTGACACCGTTCCTCACAAGCGACTTCTAATCACGCTGCAGGCCTATGGGGTATCGTCTCAGTTGTGCGACTGGATTCGTGATTTCCTGTCTGGAAGGTCGCAGTTCGTAGTAACAGACGGCAAATCATCGAGTAAAACTGAACTAATATCAGGTGTTCCCCAGGGAAGCGTCCTGGGACCTCTGCTGTTCCTGATCTATATAAATGACCTGGGTGACAATCTGAGCAGTTCTCTTAGGTTGTTCGCAGATGATGCTGTAATTTACCGTCTAGTAAGGTCATCCGAAGACTAGTATCAGTTGCAAAGCGATTTAGAAAAGATTGTTGTATGGTGTGGCAGGTGGCAGTTGACGCTAAATAACGAAAAGTGTGAGGTGATCCACATGAGTTCCAAAAGAAATCCGTTGGAATTCGATTACTCGATAAATAGTACAATTCTCAAGGCTGTCAATTCAACTATGTACCTGGGTGTTAAAATCACGAACAATTTCAGATGGAAAGACCACATACACTCCTGGAAATTGAAATAAGAACACCGTGAATTCATTGTCCCAGGAAGGGGAAACTTTATTGACACATTCCTGGGGTCAGATACATCACATGATCACACTGACAGAACCACAGGCACATAGACACAGGCAACACAGCATGCACAATGTCGGCACTAGTACAGTGTATATCCACCTTTCGCAGCAATGCAGGCTGCTATTCTCCCATGGAGACGATCGTAGAGATGCTGGATGTAGTCCTGTGGAACGGCTTGCCATGCCATTTCCACCTGGCGCCTCAGTTGGACCAGCGTTCGTGCTGGACGTGCAGACCGCGTGAGACGACGCTTCATCCAGTCCATAACATGCTCAATGGGGGACAGATCCGGAGATCTTGCTGGCCAGGGTAGTTGACTTACACCTTCTAGAGCACGTTGTGTGGCACGGGATACATGCGGACGTGCATTGTCCTGTTGGAACAGCAAGTTCCCTTGCCGGTCTAGGAATGGTAGACCGATGGTTTCGATGACGGTTTGGATGTACCGTGCACTATTCAGTGTCCCCTCGACGATCACCAGTGGTGTACGGCCAGTGTAGGAGATCGCTCCCCACACCATGATGCCGGGTGTTGGCCCTGTGTGCCTCGGTCGTATGCAGTCCTGATTGTGGCGCTCACCTGCACGGCGCCAAACACGCATACGACCATCATTGGCACCAAGGCAGAAGCGACTCTCATCGCTGAAGACGACACGTCTCCATTCGTCCCTCCATTCACGCCTGTCGCGACACCACTGGAGGCGGGCTGCACGATGTTGGGGCGTGAGCGGAAGACGGCCTAACGGTGTGCGGGACCGTAGCCCAGCTTCATGGAGACGGTTGCGAATGGTCCTCGCCGATACCCCAGGAGCAACAGTGTCCCTAATTTGCTGGGAAGTGGCGGTGCGGTCCCCTACGGCACTGCGTAGGATCCTACGGTCTTGGCGTGCATCCGTGCGTCGCTGCGGTCCGGTCCCAGGTCGATGGGCACGTGCACCTTCCGCCGACCACTGGCGACAACATCGATGTACTGTGGAGACCTCACGCCCCACGTGTTGAGCAATTCGGCGGTACGTCCACCCGGCCTCCCGCATGCCCACTATACGCCCTCGCTCAAAGTCCGTCAACTGCACATACGGTTCACGTCCACGCTGTCGCGGCATGCTACCAGTGATAAAGACTGCGATGGAGCTCCGTATTGCCACGGCAAACTGGCTGACACTGACGGCGGCGGTGCACAAATGCTGCGCAGCTAGCGCCATTCGACGGCCAACACCGCGGTTCCTGGTGTGTCCGCTGTGCCGTGCGTGTGATCATTGCTTTTACAGCCCTCTCGCAGTGTCCGGAGCAAGTATGGTGGGTTTGACACACCGGTGTCAATGTGTTCTTTTTTCCATTTCCAGGAGTGTAGATAATATTGTGGGGAAGGCGAGCCAAAGTTTGCGTTTCATTGGCAGGACACTTAGAAGATGCAAGTCCACTAAAGAGACAGCTTACACTACACTCGTTCGTCCTCTGTTAGAATATTGCTGCGTGGTGTGGGACCCTTACCAGGTGGGATTGACGGAGGGCATCTAAAGGGTGCAAAAAAGGGCAGCTCGTTTTGTATTATCACGTAGTAGGGGAGAGAGTGTGGTAGATATGATACGCGAATTAGGGTGGAAGTCATTGCAGCAAAGACGTTTTTCGTCGTGGCGAGATCTATTTACGAAATTTCAGTCACCAACTTTCTCTTCCGAATGCGAAAATATTTTGTTGAGCCAAACCTACATAGGTAGGAATGATCATCAAAATAAAATAAGGGAAATCAGAGCTCGAACAGAAAGGTTTAGGTGTTTTTCCCGCGCGCTGTTCGGGAGTGGAATAGTAGAGGGATAGTATGATTGTGGTTCGACGAACCCTCTGCCAAGCACTTAAATGTGAATTGCAGAGTAGTCATGTAGATGTACATGAAAGGAAATGACTAGCAGTGGTACAGGGTAACCTCTGCCATACATCGTGTGTGTATGTAGAAGTAGATGTAGATGTGGTTGAACGCCCCTTCGACGACGAGTTCATTACAGAGGGAACACTACATCCGATCGGGGTATGATGAGAAGGAAATCGACTGTTTTTTTTTTTTTTCAAGGGAACCATGTCGGCATTTGCATTAAGCAGTTTAAGGCAACCATGGAAAAGCCAAATACAAACTGGACGAGGATTTAAGCCGCTGCCTTCCCGAATGCGAGGGCAGTATCTTAGCCACCGCGCCAGCTCCCTCGCAGCCTCTGTAGGAAGGCACCGCAACACTAGGCTGTTGCCAGTAAACAGCTCCATTTATAATTACTGACACAGCAGCGGAAGGCAGCAGTTAATCGTATAAACAAGCTGGCAAACAAAGGCACAGGCGCGCCATATTTACGGACGTTTGTTACGGTTTCTGTCCATGGCAGCTGACACTGAAGTTTCCGCGTGCGTCAGCATTAGCGGTTCAAAAACATTACTACCGCATTACTGAATTCTTCTATAGTCATTAGGAGACAAATAAATTATGATAGACTCGCGTCTTTCATGATATTTAATTCGTATTTTTATTAGGCAGAACGTAACAAAAACTAAATATTCGAAATCATATTGATTCGAATACGGAAATAAAAATTAGTTCCTTGAAATACCTGGTGGTTAAAACTTAAGTACAGTTACTCCCGGAGGTCCAGTGTGGGTTGTAATTATCGTGTGCCGCCGAAACTTGGTAGACATTCTAATGCATTAATGCGGAACTGATTTGCGCTGGAAAGTATGTAGTTTCAAAAAAATGGCTCTGAGCACTATGGGACTTAACATCTATGGTCATCAGTCCCCTCGAACTTAGAACTACTTAAACCTAACTAACCTAACGACAGCACACAACACCCAGCCATCACGAGGCGGAGAAAATCCCTGACCCCGCCGGGAATCGAACCCGGGAACCCGGGCGTGGGAAGCGAGAACGCTACCGCACGACCACGAGATGCGGGCTAAGTAGTTTCAATTTTGGCCACCAAGTTCAGATCCGGCGCTCATACTGAACAAATTGTGAAAGGGGCGTTTAATCATAAAATCAACATTATGCCTTTCTTAAGTGTTTGACCTTTCTGCCCACGTCCCTTTCCTAACCCATTACATGTGGAAATATTTCTATAGGTCTTTCTTGCATTCACAGTGCTAGATTTGCATCCAGTGGCCAAAATTGGAACTAATTATTTTCCAGCGTCAATCGGTTCCGCATTGACGCATTAACACATCTACCAAGTTTCGTTGCTATACGGTAATTACATCCCGTACTGGACCTCTGTGAGCAACAAACGTGTCTCACATTTGGAGAGATGTGTTCGTCGCCAGGGTGACTTACAATGAGAAATAAATGTGCAGACATGAAGAAAACAGATGGAGAATGTTAATAAAGTATGTTTTACTTAAAAAGCCTTAAGAGTTTTCACATAAAAATTCAGAAGCCTTACTTTGAGCAGGCCTGCGTATAAAAGGTATTCCTAGCACCATCTTTTAATGAAGAGGTGTAAACGTAGTTCAAATGTAAAAGAGGTTAATTTGACTATGACTGGAACTACGGACACGGGCCTATGCGAAAGAGCCTAGAATTTAACTACGATAGATATACCAATAGTAAACCTCATCACAACGTTCTTAAAGAGAGTAATGTATGGTCAGTTTTATTTTATTATACAACTGTGACGGCTTGAGAACCCTGACATTGTATAGAAATACAGCAACGGAAACACAAGCGCCAGTCTGAGTTTCAGGGAAAAACTGATTTATTTGTCCATATGAAATTTCAGGACTAAGCTCATCTTAAGCTGGGTGCATACATTCCTTGCCCAACTCATCAAAATAGTCGATTTTTTTCTCGTGTGGAATAGTGATCTTTCTTTAAACTGATAAAGGCTGTTTTTTTGTGCTGCACGTTGATAGCGAGGCAGGTTCAGTGAAGATAAACTATTTGTCCAATGAAAAACATGTAAGCTCGCAAGAAATTTGTGCATCTGACTTGTTTGCCTTGATTCGCTCGAGTACGGCCATATCGCACAATAGTCGACTTTTTTCCCTTTCTTTCTTTCTTTTTTTTAACGCCTTATATCTATATGAAACTGGTCATCCGGAGAAATTGTGACGGGTGGCAGTGATTTTCTTCTTCCTATGGTTTTCGTCAATTCCTGGTGTTGACGATATTTGTCCCAAGGTGCTCAACGGCATAGTTATCAGACCTTCCTGTCATTTTCTCAGTCACTTTTTTTGGTCGCCCGTTTGTCTCTTCGTCGTGAACATTCTCACGTTCTGAAGTGTGTATTTTTAGCCTAGAGCGAGCCATCGACTTACGAGGGCAAAGTAAACATTTCAAAGCTAGACTGTGGAAGACTGTATTCCTTAGGTAAGAAAGTGTTTACTTCTCGACATAGCAACGTTTTAGTTCAAGGTATTTTTTCCAACGTTTGTCCAGTAAGGAGCTTGCATTCTGAACTGCAGCTCTGGAAAGTCTACAAAACATCCGTCTACAACTGTCACAATCTCTTCAATGTACGCAAAACACCTTTCTAATAAATCAATATGCTGTATTAATTGAGAGAAGTTACAGGATGTAAAATCTGACAGATCTGATAGGTGCTGCAACAATACCTACATAAAATCGCACAGCTTTGTCACTGAGAAAGCTCATTTCTGGGGAGATGCAAATATCTTGAGGAAATATACCTTTGTTTTTTTTACAGTGCCAACTTCTTCTCGTCAAATTTTTTCATTCACCTTTTCCAATTAGTTTTTCACCATTTGCTAAATCATCAATAAAAGTATTTCATTTTGTATCTGATATTCCGAGAACTGTTTGCACCTAAAGAGTCGCAGCTTTTAACAACAGTCCATCATGGAAACATATACTGACCATATCTCTCCCGAAAGATTAAATTTACTTTGCCTGTTTCGGTGCATTTGCTCCGCCAAGGGAAACGTATCAAAAATCAAATGGCTCTAAGCACTATGGGACTTAACATCTGAGGTCATCAGTCCCTTGGACTTAGAACTACGTAAACCTAGCTAACCTAAGGGCATCACACACATACATGCCCGAGGCAGGATTCGAACCTGCGACCGTAGCAGCCACGTGGCTCCGGACTGAAGCGGCCACCGCGGCCGGCGAAACGTACCAAATCACTGCTATAAAAAGTCGTTATTGACATGATCAAGTAGAGAAATGTTATCCAACTAAGCCTAACCATTCCCATGGTACGGAGGTGTCTTTGATTGACTACTGTTATTGTGCCTCACTCAATATTTCGTGCCTAACAACCGTATTCTTTCTTTTGGTGTTTACACTTGTTGTCCACTGTGTATTGCACAGCACTTCAATATGCTCCTCCCCCTCTTCACCCTCTCTCTCTCTCTCTCTCTCTCTCTCTCTCTCTCTCTTTCTTTCTTTCTCTCTCTCTCTCTCCGTTAATCTTCCTATGCACTGAAGATGGAAATACTTTCATAGTCAGAATTTCTCTCCACATTTAGAGTTGTCGTGGGGCCTCTTAATCACTTGACGATGGAAAATTTGTTGCAGGTAAAGGATGAAAGGATGATGATAGTAAGAATTCGTAAGGAACTCATAAAGTAGTCGACTGTTCAGACCTAGATCCGAAATGCACTATTCAGCTTTCTAAAGTGTGCAACGCTCCAACATTCCCGGCAACAGGTTTTTCATATAACTGAGCGTAGACCTGCTGCTTTTCCCCATACGCTGGGAAACGCAATAAATATTTATGTTGCCGGTGCAGAGTCGTGGGGCATGGAGTTCTCGGAATGCAGAGCGACGCAGAAATGTTCGCCGTCCCAGCTCGCTGCGCGGAAATTCAGAGGGGCCTAACCATCAAACTGTCACGTGCAGACACCGACGAAATATCACGTTAAACGAAACACTTCACTTTCGGGCTGACAGGAGTAAAAGAGCGTCGAATAAAATGAACACGCTTATCTGACTTCAGCTTAAGGTTTAGTTTTGTCACTAGGGCATTTTGGAATCAATGCGTTTAGAACTACACTAAAATTCGGGGATTAGAAAATATTATCATGTATTCAATATGCATGTAATATTTGTTGTTCGTTATATATGTTCAATTTATTTTTCAATTTTTTACTTTACGAAAATTGTGTGTAAAGGGGTTCCCTCTAGTATGGAATACCACTCCATAGTTGCGGTAGTAAGCTGATGGTGTTACCACATTGAAACCCAGAAACCTGCCTCTTCTTCTGCAGGGGTTGTCTCCCTCGGCCGAAAAGTTTCGTTTTAAAGTGCCTGAAAGCCTCCTGTCTCCCTCTTTCAAAGTGGGTGCGTTGCCCAGGGAGCTACGGCGTTAACTTGGAAGTGGGGTTTGCTGGCGGAGTTGCTAAGCAGTCTCTTGTCAGCATGTACTGGCAAAGGCATGCAAACACAAATCCGTGGAGTACGCAGGATGTTCGAAAAGGGCAATAGAAGGGAATGTGGGTCTACACAGTAAAAGGAGAGGGGGAGATTAGTGTTTAACTTCCCGTCGATAACGAGGTCATTAGAGACGGAGCACAACCTCAGATTAGGGAAGGACGGCGAAGAAAATTGGCCGTGCCCTTTGAAAGGGAGCATCTCGGCATTTACCTAAGCGATTTAAGGAAATTAAGGAAAACCTAAATCTGGATGGCCAGACGAGGGTTTGTACCAACGTCCTCCCGAATAAGAGTCCAGTTTGCTAACCACTGCGTCACCGCTCTCGGTAATCTAGCCTGTTGAAAGCTACGTACAAGTTCTACTCAAAAATTTCGAATTGCAGAGTGACAGTTCTAGCTGAGGTAACAATTCGAAAATGGTTATATAAAATGACGTTCGTGTAGCTACATTATTTTTACAGTAAGACAACTAATAGAAAGAACTTAAATATTTTGAGAATGGCTGCACTCCAGCAACGGCTAGAGATCAGTAAATGAATCCAAAGCAGTCAACCAGTTGCAACAAAAGGTGGTTTTATTCAGCCTTTAACCATTGTTTCGACGGATGTAAAGCCGTCTTCAAGAAATACATGTAACCTGAAGACAACGTAACAACAGTAACTTCAAACCCGGAAACGTACATGTCAAAATCGTGCGGCATACCGAGACTAGATCCCCACAAAGGGGTGACAATATCACATATATCACAAAACATAACCAAGAGAATAAAAACTAGTACTTGCTAAAATTTCGCACTGGAAAAACACCAAATAATGAAACAATCAGAAATCTGTCCAGTGAAAATATGGTGTTAGCACACTTTATGCCCTCTGTTTCATTTCCGGAGGTGTGCAGCTCATAACGTCACCTGACAGTTTGATTGAATTTATTGCTGGATTTACACTTTCTTACTTGACAAGCTTTGACCATAGGGGTCAGCATATTTAATAAAGTATACAATGATTTGCGCTAACAGCATATTTTCATTTGACAAATGTCCGATCGCTTCATTACTTAGTGTTTTTACAATGTGGAATTCTAGGAAGTACCACATTTTATTCTTCTGGTTATGTTTTATGATATATGTGATATTACCAACCCTTTGTGGGGAAGCAGTTTCTGTCTGACGCACAATTTTGACAACCCATTTTCGGGTATGTAGTTATTGCTATTACATTGTCTTCAGATTATATGTATTTCTGAAGAAGACAGGTTTACAGCAACTGGTTGGCTGCTTTGGATTGATTTACAGAAAAAACTTTGATAATTTAATCTTGGAAGCCACTGTGCTTTTTCGGAATTTGAAAAAGGTTTCGGTCGAGCTGGGCGAAATAAACTATGGACAGATATCAGTGTCAACCGCCTCCCACCACACTTAATAAGAGCAATCAACAGCTTATATTTTGAAACAAAAATAGTAATAAATACAGAAGAAGTAAAGATAAGTGTGGCAAAATCAATTAAGAAGTAAGACATGAGTATTACCTTTCACCTAATCTTCTTCATATTTGTACTGACAATATCCTTAAAATTGGAAAACCATCAATTACATTATACTCGTATAAACACATCAATTTAAGTGAATAACTGTTTTCAGATGATAAATTAATAATACAAAATAGTTAACGTAACCTTCAGTTACCAGGGCATCCGATATATAAAATATGTACCGAATACGATATTAAAATTTCATTACATAAAATAAATTTCACGATGGTCATCAACTTATGTATAAAACAAAAATAATTACCATCATTAATATTGCAGGATCACTAGAAAATGGCATAATAGCCTACACCTGACTCGTCGTATATAAATAATGAGTTTACAAAGTCGTTACGCAGCTGACACTTGAAAAAAAAAAATAATGTATTACAAATAGGATTTCGTTATTTTCTGGTACGTACACTGATCAGCCAGAACATTATGCCCACCTACCTAATAGCCGGTATGTCCACATCTGGCACGGATAACAGCGGCGACGTGTCGTGGCTGGATGTCATGAGGCCTAGGTAGGTTGCTGGAGGCTGCTGGCATCACATCTGCGCACACAAGTTACCTAGTTCCTGTAAATTACGGGGACGGGGCGCTGAACTCCGACACTATATTCAGTAACATCCCAGATGTTTTCGATCGGGTTCAGATCTAGCCAGTTCGGGTGGGGGGGGGGGGGGCAAGGGCGGGGGGAGCACATCCATTGGAACTCTCCATTGTGTTCCTCGAACCACTCCGTAACAATCCTGGCCTTGTGACATGGCGCATTATCTTGCTGAAAAACGCTACTGCCTTCGGGAAACAAGATCGCCATGACGGGTTGCACATGGTCTGCAACCAGTGTACGATGCTCCTTGGCCGTCATGGTACCTTGTACGAGCTCCGCTATACCCGTGGATGCCGGCGGGAATGCTCCCCAGAGCATAATGGAGGCGCCACCAGCTTGTCTCCGTCTCGCATTACAAGAGTCAAGGAGCTGCTCTCCTGGAAGACGACGGATTTGGGCCCTCCCATGGGCATGATAAAGAAAGTTTCGGGATTCGTCAAATCATGCAACGCTCTGCCACTTCGTCAATGTACAGTTCCGATGGTCACGCACCCATTTCAATCGTAATTGGCGATGTCGTGACGTTAGCATTGGCACATGCATTGGTCATCGGCTGCAGAGGCTCATCGTTAGAAGTGTTCGGCGCACTGGGTGTTCAGATACACTTCTACTCTACCCAGCATTGTAGTCTGATGTCGTGGCTTCCTTAAATCGCTCCAGGCAAATTACTGGATGATTCCTTGAAACAAATCGAGCTTGTGCCGCATCTCTAATGACCTCGATGTTGACAGAACGATAAACTCAATCTTCCTTCCTTTTAAAAGTCTGCTGTTAGTTCCGCCACAGTTCACCGCCTGCCCTGTTTTGCCAGTCTGCCCAGCCTACGACGTCCGACATCTGTAATGACGCGTGTCACCTCCTCGAAAACCAAAGTCATGTACTTTCCGAAATGATCGTGCCGAGGCTCGGGGCTATCACAGTCCGCCCTTCATCAAGCTCAGATAGATCGCGCGCCTTCCCCATTCTACAAACTAATAGCACCCTTACTGACACTGCATGCACCGTGCGTGTGTCTGACTGACAAAAATGGTTCAAATGGCTCTAAGCACTATGGGACTTAACATCTGAGGTCATCAGCCCCTAGAACTTAAAACTACTTAAACCTAACTAACCTAAGGACATCACACACATCCATGCCAGAGGCAGGATTCGAACCTGCGATCGTAGCAGCAGCGCGGTTCCGGGTAGAAGCGCCTAGAACCGATCGGCCAAAGAGGCCGGCCAAACGCGTTTTTACAATCAGATCTAAATGAGTGCCAGTCTGAACTCATTAATCACTGTAACGATCGCGAATTCTTATTATAACCCTTGGAGAACCGTAACATACACGGACAGTGCACTGTATCTGTGTCTTCAGTTCAGGTCGTCGTACTATACAGAATAAAACTTTAGGTTATATTCTTAAGTACAATGTAGCACTCGCGATCTACAGGTGTTCGCAAACTGGATGGCAGTGACACTCTGGGCTAGGATATCCTAACACTTTCCAGCCTAACCGCGCAGGACGCATTTCGTGATTGTTCGGATAAGTCTACCAACATTCGTAAAATTAAACTAATTATTTTGTTAACCTTTAACATCTGTTTTTAATAACTCAAATTGTAGTTATGTAGACACCAGTGGGCTTCCAAACTTGATACGGTATTCCCTGCTATCTGTCGTCGCTCTAGAACGGCTCACTTCTCCACATTTCCAGTCGACATGGCATGACCATCTGTCATTTCTGAAATGGGTAATCTATTTTTCCTACCAGCTAGCATAGCTACAGCAGCATACGCAGTTCGATATAATAAATAATTCCCAATGTAGCATGAAGGGTACAGCACATAGCGCAGAACATGCTTTAAGAGGAACACTGAGGGGACAAAAGCAATGGGACAGTGATATGTACGTATCCAGACAGCGTTAGTATCAAAAATGGTTCAAATGGCTCTAAGCACTATGGGACTTAACATCTGAGGCCATCAGTCCCCTACTTAAACCTAACTAACCTAAGAACATCACTCACATCGATGCCCTAGACAGGATTTCAACCTGCGACCGTAGCAGCAGCGCGGTCCGGGACTGAAGCGCCAAAACAGCTCGGCCACAGCGGCCGGTTAGCATTAATATCGCGTAAACAAAGTATAAATGGGTAATTCATTGGCAGAGCTGTCGTTTGTATTCAGGCGATTGATTTGAAAATGTTTCCGACGTGATTATGGCCGCACAACGGGAATTAACAGACTATGAACGCGAAATTGTAGTCGAAGCTAGGCACATGGAACATTCCATTTCTAAAATGGTTAGAGAATTCAATATTCCGAGATCCACAGTGTCAAGAATGCGTCGAGAATACCAAATACCAGTGTTCTATTTGTGCTTTTACCAGTGGGGGGGGGGGGGGGGGATGTCTTAGGGGGTTAGTATAATTATATATGTTACTAGCTTGGACCGTGGCTTTACCCATGGTTAAACAGTTATTTATAAATAGATGTTAATGCCGAAACACTATTCACGCGTAAGCACTATCAGAAAAGCCATCCCTTGTTATATCTTTAAAAGTACATTATAGGTAAAGCTTATTTACAAAATCATCTACATACGGATATACGAGGGGAATTCAAAAAGTAAAGGCACATTTGTAAAAAGCTGTACTTATTCTGATGACAGAAAACTGAAACATGCGTTATTTTTCTACATAACCTCCCTGGACTTCAATGCAGTTTTTCCGACGTTTTACGAGTTTTTTTACTTCATCAGAAAATACGTTTATCGGTTGCATCTGTAACCAATTTTGCACCGCAGCAATGACGTCTTCATCACTTTGGAACCTTCTTCCCTGTAGTGCTTCCGTTAAGGGTCCAAACATGTGAAAATCGCTTGGAGCCAGGTCTGGACTGTATGGTGGGTGTTCCAGCACCTCGAATCTCAACTCCTTTATTGCGTCGGCTGTCGGTTTGGCAGAATGTGGGCGAGCGTTATCTTGCTACAGAATGACACCTCTTCGCAGTTTTCCACGACGTTTGGATCTGATTGCAGGTTTTAGTTTCGTACGCAACAAATCACATCCACCATACAATACAGACCTGACTCTAAAGCCTCGTTTACGCTGGGGCGACGTCTTGCAACATTGTGGCATGCTACGGAAATGTGGCGTGCGTCGTCTTGTCGTTTAGTTCTAAATGTTTTGAAATGCTTACCTACTACATAACACTTTTTCAGAATTAATAAGCATACATATTAATAGTAAGACTGTATTAAAACTTTCAGTGTTCGGCTCCACAAATTTAAATTATATGTGAAGTTTTACTCCAGTGCGTGGGAAATAAACATCCCAGGTTGGGATGCATAAACTAAAACCAGAGGGGGGGGGGGATGGTCTGATGCAGAGGGGGGGAAATCCCCTCCATCCCCCCCTGCAAATCGCACATTGCCAAATACCAGGAATTACCTCTAACCACGGACAACACAGTGACCGAATGCCTCAACTTAACGACCGAGAGCAGCGGCGTTTGCATAGAGTTGTCAGTCTAACAGACAAGCAACACTGCGTGAAATAACCACAGAAATCAATGTGCGACGTACGACGAACATTCCGTTAGGACAGTGAGGCGAAATTTGGCGTTAATGGGCTATGGCAACAAACAACCAACGCGATTGCCTATGCTAACAGCACGACGTCGCCTGCAGCACCTCTCCTGGGTTCGTGACCATATAGATTGGAACCTAGACGACTGGAAAACAGTCGCATGGTCAGATGAGTCCCGATTTCAGCTGCCAAGAGCTGAAGGTAGGGTTCGAGTGTGACACAGACGCCACGAAGCCATGTACCAAAGTTGTAAACAAGGCACTGTGCAAGCTGGTGGCTGCTCCATAATGGTGTGCCTGAGTTTACAAGTAATGGTTGTATTCGGCTACTTGGAAACCATTTGGAGCCATTCGTGGACTTCGTGTCACCGGGCCACGGCTGTTCACGAGTGGTTTGAAGAACATTCTGGACACTTCGAGGGAATGATTTGGCCACCCAGATCGCTAGACATTGAGAGGCACCCACATGCCTTGCTCATACTGTGGCATCAAGCAGTCAGGCCTGCAAGATGAGTGGTCTGCCAAGCGAGTGGATTCATTTTTTATTTATCAAGTAACATGAACTCTAGTACTCACAATTAAGTTAAACGTTATTCTCCTACTTGGATATTACGCAACGGAAACGCACATCTGACTATTAGTAATTTACACAACACTGACTGTTCAGTACGCACTGGCAAAACCACATTTTCTTTCTTATTTAACGGCTTTTATCAACACGTGGCCATCGCACTGAATATGAATGGCGCACACATTATAAATTCTGGATATCATGACAACATACAATTCGAAGGAAAAGGCCACCAATCTTTTTCTTTTCACTATCTTATTTATTCCGATAAATTCTATAACCTAAACACACAAATTCCATAACCTACAACAATAACACATGAGAAATTCCGCCCAGTGGGCATGGCTTTACATTGGTGATTCTCTATCTTATCGTCTCGTAATTATTTAATGCTACAGTGCACTTTCTGGGTAGGATGGTGGATCTTTTTCTATACCTCACACTTCGACTCTCACAGCCATCATCACGAAACTTTCCTCCAGACCGAGAGGTACAAAACGAACATGCATAACCCACTACCTCTGAAACTACCTTGCTACTCTCCCATGCAAACCACACATACTTAAATTACATGACATACACCACACTGCAACATGGAATACGACATAAGGAATAGTCACAACATTACAATCACATCACTTTCAGCTTTCCCACTTCAATTAGTATTCATCCCAGTTCCACACGACAGTGCCCCACTTCGTTACTTTTCTTTCCTACTACGAACTCTGGACGATATATGCACGTCTTCCTGTGCAATGCAAGCCAAGTGGCGTTGCTGGATAGACGGCTGACGCACCTTGCTTCTCTCTCAGAGTATTATAGTTTGAATCAAGCGTCACACGGAAACATAACACGCAAAGTAATATTAAGAACATATTCATCACACACCCGAGTCCTCAACTGATACCATGGACGAGTACTTCACTTTATCCTTTGTCTCATACACAGATTGAGACTAACACAGTACTCACCACGTGGAAGTACTCGTCTCTAATTTCAAGTCCTGCACACGCCATTTCTTAAATATTTCCAACTTATAGTACACACGCTAGTAATTCAGCTTAACTTAAGCACTCGGAAGTATTTCAACTTATTGCTACACGTGGTTTCATTGTGACCGTTGGTCACTTCCAAAGATTACTACGATCCCATTAATATTACCTGCCTGACATTTAATTCTCCCCACAAAAGTTCCTGAACTAGAGAAATTATTATACTAAACTACTCTTAAGCATTTCACACGCATACCATGTCTCCACTCTTTTGTCCTTACGGAGCACGCCTAAGACAGGTCTAACCAACACTATATCCAGCGGCAGAGTGCTGAAACATGGCCGTTCTTCAGGTCATCTCGCACCTCCGTCGAGGTGGGGGAAGACCATGCTACCCATTGGTCAGCCACATTTCAGGCGCTCAAAGCTCCGGTAAATTTCATCTCTTTGGTTCCACCAAAGGTGGCCAAAGGATCGTCTCAAAGATGATCATATATTCACATTCACTATCTGCGGTTAGCAGACGACCATACATTCATTCATTTCACAGATCTCACCAAACTGAATATAGGGATTTATTTTGTGGGAGTGCACATGTGATCAGTTAAATAAATAAATTGTTATTCTTTCCCACACTGGTATCCGGCTTCGCTGTATTAATTGAAATTGAGTTATTATTAGAAACAATATGTTGTACTGACAAGAATAACGAAGAATGTTGTAGCTATTTTCAAAGTCGGGCGGTACTGTACCGTTTCAACATGAATCCAATAGAAAATTTATGGGACATAATCGAGAGGTCATTTCGCACGCAAAATGCCGCACCGGCAACAATTTCGCAATTATGGACGGGTACAGCAGCAGCATGTCTCAATATTTCTGCAGGGGACTTCGAATGACTTGTTGAGTTCATGCCACGTCGAGATGCTGCACTAAGCTGGGTAAAAGGAGGTCCGACACGATATTAAAAGGTATCCCGTGACTTTTGTAACCTCTGTGTATGTTAATATGACAATCGTAAATGCAGTTATGAGGTGTCTGTCATAATTCGGACACTTCCTACTTGAATATTTTAACCGAAGTAACACGATCACGTATCAGTAGCACGGGAAAATAATATCCCACACATGGTGGCCTCACCTACTGCTCTCAAAACTGCTACCCTAACTAAAATCCTGGTCGGATAATTTACCCACAGGCACGAAAACTGGATGTCATACGCTGCACGTAAATTTCCCATGCGCCTGAATTTAAAGTACAAGTACGAGTCGAAATGGTTTCTAGAAACGAGTGGAAACTATCCTAGGTGTGGAGTGAGATGATTTAGGGACGTAATGGGTGAGGAGGTCGTGAATCATGGCGAGCGCTCAGCGGCAGCATGGTGGACCATTAATGGTTTACGGCCTGCTTCCAGATGCACATAACGGCTTCTCCGCCCACCTGCCGATCAGGTGCAGCGACAGAATTGCCTGCTGCTTGCTTTCTGTCTTCTCACGAGGATCTGCAGTTGTTCATCAGCAGCTCTCCAGTCCTTATACGTACTCGGGAGTCATACAGAACAATAAAACTTTGATATTAAGGATTGAAATTCCTCGAATTCAAGACCAGAAAGATTTTTTTTATTTTTATTACTAGTTTCAGCCTCACAGGAGCCAGTTTCAGATCTAAGATATAAAATTGTACATAAGCAACAATAACGTACGACAACTTACAGGAATCAGCATTACAAATCCAAAATATAAAACTGCTCATAAAATTATAGCAAAGTTCAAAAGTATATAAGAAAAAGTAATTACAGTATACATGCCATAAAAAAATCTTGATTAGTGCAGTTGCCATAGCGGTGCAACACATGGTTAAAATTTTTTTTTTTAAACGGACAACGTCCATGCAGAACATATAGGTACAATAACTTCACATCGCTCGTAACCATTCAAGTAGAATGAAGGTCATAAAAATTAATTGTTGGTAAGGTGGGTACCAGGTTGAGATTCATTGGGAGAGTCCTTAGAAAATGTAGTCCATCAACAACGGAGGCGTCTTACAAAACACTAGTTCGACCTATACTTGAGTATTGCTCATCAGTGTGGGATCCGTACCAGGTCGGGTTGACAGAGGAGACAGAGAAGATCCAAAGAAGAGCGGCACGTTTCGTCACAGGGTTATTTGGTAACCGTGATAGCGTTACGGAGATGTTTAGCAAACTCAAGTGGCAGACTCTGCAAGAGAGGCGCTCTGCACCGCGGTGTAGCTTGCTGTCCAGGTTTCGAGAGGGTGCGTTTCTGGATGAGGTATCGAATATATTGCTTCCCCCAACTTATACCTCCCGAGGAGATCACGAATGTAAAATTAGAGAGATTCGAGCGCGCACGGAGGCTTTCCGGCAGTCGTTCTTCCCGCGAACCATACGCGACTGGAACAGGAAAGGGAGCTAATGACAGTGGCACGTAAAGAGCCCTCCGCCACACACCGTTGGGTGGCTTGCGGAGTATAAATGTAGATGTAGATGTAGAAAAATATACATTAATATGTCCGCAGCTCGTGGTCTCGCGGTAGCGTTCTCGCTTCTCGAACAGGGGATCCCGGGTTCGATTCCCGGTGGGGTCAGGGATTTTCACGTGCCTCGAGATGATTGAGTGATTTTGTGTCTCATCATCATCATACATTAATATAAGGAAGAGAGACGAAAAACTACAGAATATTTACAGAAGTAAAAAATATCCGCTAAACTGACTATATAGAGTGCTTCATAATTAATATTACACATTATAGAGGTTCTAGAGGGGACTTTGTAGATCAAGTTTTACATAGGAAGCCATGTCTGTTAACGTCATCAAACGACGCTATACAGCGTCAAAGTTATAGGCGCCGGCGCCTGTAAATGTATGTGTATACAGGGTGATTCAGTGATGATCTTACAGACTTTCGAGAATGATGAACAAGGAAAAATGTATCATTTTTGGGTGTGGTGTTCCTGTACCGCAATCGAAAGAGTCGAAAGTTATAAGCGACAACCGTTCTGACATGTACCGGTACTGTTGTTGCTAAGATGGTAGGATAGAAAACTTTCAGAGCTCGTAGTATGGACCGAAACAATGAAAGATGTCCAGTAAACATGGGCTCTAAAATGAATACCTTATGACCTATGAGCACTTGTTCAATAGTGGATACGTGGTTTACACTAGCGAAGTCGAATAAGTGCCCATAACTCCGCAGGTATACATTTTAGAGCCAATGTATGATGGATATTTTTTCTTGCTTTGGTCCATACTATCACCTCTGACAGCTGCGTACCGTAAGTTCTTCGCAGAAACGGTACCGGTATATGCATTCTACTGTCAGAGATATGACAATGATTTTCGCTTGTAACTTTCGACTCGTTCATTTTAGAATGAGGAATCCTTACCTTAAACTGATACATTTATCCTCCTCCATCATCCATGAAAGTTTGTAACATCATCACGGAATCACCCGGTATACACACACATTTACAGGCGCCGGCGCCTACAACTTTCACGCTCTGTACCGTCGTTGGATGACATGGGTGCCTATTCAAAATGGTATGGACTCACTTCTCTCTACAGGAGCTAGAAGTTTGTAATCGGAATTCCCGAGCACCCTGTAAGTTCTGTAACTGTTTCAAGTGTACTAGATAACATTATCTGACTTTCGTGAAATACACTCCTGGAAATTGAAATAAGAACACCGTGAATTCATTGTCCCAGGAAGAGGAAACTTTATTGACACATTCCTGGGGTCAGATACAGCACATGATCACACTGACAGAACCACAGGCACATAGACACAGACAACACAGCATGCACAATGTCGGCACTAGTACAGTGTATATCCACCTTTCGCAGCAATGCAGGCTGCTATTCTCCCATGGAGACGATCGTAGAGATGCTGGATGTAGTCCTGTGGAACGGCTTGCCATGCCATTTCCACCTGGCGCCTCTGTTGGACCAGCGTTCGTGCTGGACGTGCAGACCGCGTGAGACGACGCTTCATCCAGTCCCAAACATGCTCAATGGGGGACAGATCCGGAGATCTTGCTGGCCAGGGTAGTTGACTTACACCTTCTAGAGCACGTTGGGTGGCACGGGATATATGCGGACGTGCATTGTCCTGTTGGAACAGCAAGTTCCCTTGCCGGTCTAGGAATGGTAGAACGATGGGTTCGATGACGGTTTGGATGTACCGTGCACTATTCAGTGTCCCCTCGACGATCACCAGTGGTGTACGGCCAGTGTAGGAGATCGCTCCCCACACCATGATGCCGGGTGTTGGCCCTGTGTGCCTCGGTCGTATGCAGTCCTGATTGTGGCGCTCACCTGCACGGCGCCAAACACGCATACGACCATCATTGGCACCAAGGCAGAAGCGACTCTCATCGCTGAAGACGACACGTCTCCATTCGTCCCTCCATTCACGCCTGTCGCGACACCACTGGAGGCAGGCTGCACGATGTTGGGGCGTGAGCGGAAGACGGCCTAACGGTGTGCGGGACCGTAGCCCAGCTTCATGGAGACGGTTGCGAATGGTCCTCGCCGATACCCCAGGAGCAACAGTGTCCCTAATTTGCTGGGAAGTGGCGGTGCGGTCCCCTACGGCACTGCGTAGGATCCTACGGTCTTGGCGTGCATCCGTGCGTCGCTGCGGTCCGGTCCCAGGTCGACGGGCACGTGCACCTTCCGCCGACCACTGGCGACAACATCGATGTACTGTGGAGACCTCACGCCCCACGTGTTGAGCAATTCGGCGGTACGTCCACCCGGCCTCCCGCATGCCCACTATACGCCCTCGCTCAAAGTCCGTCAACTGCACGTACGGTTCACGTCCACGCTGTCGCGGCATGCTACCAGTGTTAAAGACTGCGATGGAGCTCCGTATGCCACGGCAAACTGGCTGACACTGACGGCGGCGGTGCACAAATGCTGCGCAGCTAGCGCCATTCGACGGCCAACACCGCGGTTCCTGGTGTGTCCGCTGTGCCGTGCGTGTGATCATTGCTTGTACAGCCCTCTCGCAGTGTCCGGAGCAAGTATGGTGGGTCTGACACACCGGTGTCAATGTGTTCTTTTTTCCATTTCCAGGAGTTCATATATCCTGATTTGTTCACCTTAAACCACATATAAAATTATATTTGCTTTGTCAGTAGCAGTTGAGGAATGTTAAATAAGAGTGTACGAGCATCATGCATGTTCGGAATGACCTACTATAAATTTTTTGCTACGCGGAACAGAAAAAAATATTGCATGTAAAAACACGGAATGTGAGGATAACTACGTAATCTTTACTGTATATTGGAAAGCATCTTGGTTTGTTAATTTGTGTGACAAGGTTAGCCTACATGTGAGACTCGAAGCAGGGCACTTTAGCAATTTTATGGTGAGCTCTGTTTGCTATTAACTAACACATATCAAAAAATGTTTTGCATCAACGCGGTTCCCAGAACTCCTGAAGCTATCTTGATTGTGGATATTGTATCACAGACACAGTCCCTTTGACTGTTCAGAGATGTCACTAAATCCGCCAAAAGATGTAAACAACCATGCGTCAGCAGCGCCTATTAGACGGAGGGTGTCCTGCAGCCGATCAGTTCCAGTCATTCCACCAGGAAAAAGGTGTACGGCTCATGTTGTCTGTAGTTCAACCATGCCTAGATGCTCAATACCGCGGCTCGATCGCGTCCGCATTCTTACTTTGTGCCAGGCAGGGCTCTGAACAAGGTTCAGATGGCTCTAAGCACTATGGGACAGTTCATCAGTCCCATAGACTTAGAACTACTTAAACCTAACTAACCTAAGGGCATCATACACATCCATGCCCGAGGCAGTATTCGAACGTGCGACCGTAGCAGTCGCGCGCTTCCGGACTGAAGCGCCTAGAAACACTCGACCATAGCGGCTGGTCTCTCAACAAGGGAAGTGCCCAGGTGTCTCGGAGTGAACCAAAGCGATGTTGTTAGGACATGGATGAAGTACAGAGAGACAGGAACTGTCAATGACATGCCTCGCTCAGGCCGCCCAAGGGCTACTAGTGCAGTGGATGACCGCTACCTACGGATTATGGCTTGGAGGAACCCTGACAGCAACGCCACCATGTTGAACAGTGGTTTTAATGCAGCCACAGGACGTCGTGTTACGACTCAAACTGTGGCAATAGGCAGCATGATGCGCAACTTCACTCTCGACGTCCATGGCGAGGTCCATCTTTGCAACCACGACACCACGCAGCGCAGTACACATGGGCCCGAATGGACCACTCAGGACTGGCATCACGTTCCCTGCACTGATGAGTGTTGCATAGGCCTTCAACCAGACAATCGTCGGAGACGTGTTTGGAGGCAACCCGGTCAGGCTGAACGCCTTAGACACACTGTCAATAGAGCGCAGCAAGGCGGAGGTTGCCTGCTGTTTTGGTGTGTCACTATGTGGGGCCAACGTACGCCGCTGGTGGCCATGGAAGGCGCCGTAACGGCATTACGACACGCGAATGCCATCCTCCTACCGATAGTGCAACCATATCGGTAGGATATTGGCCAGGCATTTGTCTTCATGGACGACAATTCGCGCCCCTAACGTGCACATCTTGTCCGCCGCTCGTGGTCTCGCGGTAGCGTTCTCGCTTCCCGAGCACGGGGTCCCGGGTTCGATTCCCGGCGGGGTCAGGGATTTTCACCTGCCTCGAGATGACTGGGTGTTTGTGTTGTCCTCATCATTTCATCATCATCCAGGAAAGTGGCGAAATTGGACTGAGCAAAGGTTGGGAAATTGTACGGGCGCTGATAACCACGCAGTTGAGCGCCCCACAAACCAAACATCATCATCATCATCACGTGCACATCTTGTGAATGACTTCCTTCAGGCTAACGAGATCGCTCGACTAGAGTGGCCAGCATGTTCTGCAGACATGATCCCTATCGAACATGCCTGGGATTGACTGGAAAAGGCTGTGGCCCACCAACCACTCTGAGGGATCTACGCCGTATCACCGTTGAGGAGTGGGACAATCTGGACCAACAGTGCCTTGATGAACTTGTGGATAGTATGGCACGACGAATACAGGCATGCATCAATGCAAGACGACGTGCTACTGGATATTGGAGGTACTGCTATGTGCAGTAATCTGGACCACCAACTCTGAGGGTCCCGCTATATGGTGGTAAAACATGCATTGTGTGCAGAATGAGATTTTCACTCTGCAGCGGAGTGTGCGCTGATATGAAACTTTCCGGCAGATTAAAACTGTGTGCCGGACCGAGGCTCGAACTCGGGACCTTTGCCTTTCCCGGGCAAGTGTTCTCCCAACTGAGCTACCCAAGCACGACTCACGCCCCGTCCTCACTGCTTTACTTCTGTCAGTACCTCGTCTCCTACCTTCCAAACTTTACAGAAGCTCTCCTGCGAACCTTTCTTTCAGGAGTGCTAGTTCTGCAAGGTTCTGTAAAGTTTGGAAGGTAGGAGACGAGGTACTGGCAGAAGTAAAGCTGTGAGGACGGGGCGTGAGTCGTGCTTGGGTAGCTCAGTTGATAGAACTATTGCCCACGAAAGGCAAAGGTCCCGAGTTCGAGTCTCGGTCAGGCACACAGTTTTAATCTGCCAGGAAGTTTCATGCATTGTGTGGTTTTCATGAGCAAAAAAAGGGCGGAAATGATTTTTATGTTGATCTCTATTCCAGTTTTCTGTACAGGTTCCGGAAATCTCGGAGCCGAGGTGATGCAAAACATTTTTTGATGTGTGTATAGCACACTGAAATATTATTCCACTCAGGGATACTATTTCTTTTCTGGATTTTCCAGTATGAGCGAGGTACTGCACTTTCAGCACGGAAGCTTTTACTATCATGGTCTTTTCAGCTCGAATGAAAAGTACTTTAGTGACTAAATAGAAGTTTCCCCGACGCTGTCAAATTAAAAAAGCCCAGAGGATACATACATGCGGCTTGGAGCACAG
The DNA here is from genome assembly GCF_023864275.1 of Schistocerca cancellata. Taxonomy (NCBI): domain Eukaryota; kingdom Metazoa; phylum Arthropoda; class Insecta; order Orthoptera; family Acrididae; genus Schistocerca; species Schistocerca cancellata. The sequence goes on from NC_064629.1 coordinate 130,150,637, forward strand.
TATGAGCAAAGTATTCCACTGTCAGCCCGGAAGCTTTTAGTATTACGGTCTTTTCAGCTTGAATGAAAAGTACTTTAGTGACTAGATACAAGTTTCCCCGACGCTGTTACGTTAACAAAGCCGAGAGGATACACACATATGGCTAGGAAAAGTATGTGAGCCTGCCTTTGTGTTTTAGAAGCCCAACGTGGAACGAAAGGCCTAGAGAACATAGCGGTGTTGACAGACGGTACGCTATTGTATTGTTTCCCTTCCCCCTGTGACCAAAACCATTTCCCGACGAGCGCTAGAATCGAAATAGCTGCCTCTATTTCTACTGAAGGGAACTAAATGTTCGTCGTTGTCATCGGTGTGTTATAGCAAGGGACAGTGGTCGACATGAAAATGCTTTCGTAGCCTCGCTACTGTGAGGTAAGAATTTAGAATATAAAAATAATATACTTTCTAAAATATCCTGAAATGAATTGTATTGTTACAGTAGAATTCACTGAAGCTCACAAGGAAAACGACAGTTCCAGTTATCTGACATCATTTCCCGCCAACACCTATTTCTTATATACGAGTTTTAAACCACCACTCTGTTCATTTCTCTTCACGTATATGCTCGACTGAAACTTCTTTCAAATATCTTCGGAGATTGCGTAACATAGTGACGTTAGGCGGAATGCAATATGTCCCGCCAACAAGAGCTCTCGAGCCCGACCGTAATATCCGAAGTTACCTCAGAAACGACAGATGTTCGATAACTTACTTCTTTGCTATTTTGTGTAGCTGCAGAGTAGCGTCTGCAAGTGACACTGGCGTTATTTCTTTGGAAGAACGTCGCATTCCCTAGCGACGGCAGGGTATGATTCATAATGCAAAACGAGTGGAAGACTTAACACACAAGTAACGACGAATGTCAATTAAAGAAGCTGACAGCAAATCATTGCCCTCGTCTAATATTTAAATAATCATTGCATACTTTTTGACCTGTGTCTGTTGGAAACAATATAAAATTGATATGTCCGTCATAGTGTAATCAAGAAGGCCGCCCAAACTTCCAAACGTTTTTGATATTTCAACCGTCGTATGAATGAGAAATGAATAAAATCACTTTCATTAAATAAAGTCTGTAGAGTTTTATTTTGAAAGTCTGCGATTGCGTAAACAGGGACTTTATCAAATGTTAGCCCGCTGATAGTACAATTTTTATTTATTTAAATTGATCTCGTGCGTGATTAATGCGTTTGGGGCGTTAACTGTCGAGTGCTTTCTTAAATAAAATGTGGTCTCTAAAAGCTCTAAAATTGTTCTTATAAACTTAGTTTGATTAAACAGCATAAAAATTCATTTTTACTCCGTTTCTTGTCGTGCATACCCTGAGAAATGTTTAAGTAATTCTGTTTAAGGAATTCTGAATTTTACACTGTTCAGAAATGCGCGCGTGCTGTGTATCACTTGTCCGTGTCGTAAAGGATCTTCGGATGATTATGATGTGTATCCCACGTACAAGGATAACAGATACGTGAAAATAATGGAACATCTCCTTAGCGAAATAGATTATGTACAGGACAGTAGATGAAGAAACTAAAACACAAGCAGCGCAAGATCATATCATACATTCAAAGTATTGATTTAGCGAGAGGTACAAATAGGCCACAACAGTGACATTTCGACGTGTCCTTAATAGAATTAAATGAAGAAGACCACGGAATGATAGAAGCATGTACTTCACCACTGAAGGATGAGTAATGCCTTATGGAGCTTCCCACAATCGCTCACTCCAAAGCGCCATTAAATGAACTGAACTTTAATATTCAATAATGACAATAAACACACCCCTAAACTCGAAGAGTCTGTTAAGCTACAGTGTAAAAAGAAATAAATACTCTCAGTATAATCTCGCTCCGCGAAGTTATTATCCGAATGGGACAGAAATCAGTAGATGTGATTTACATGTGCATATAAACAAATGATTATAGTTTCAGAAAAATTGAATGATTTATTGAAGAGAAAGAGCTTCACCAATTCAGCAAGTCAATAACGCGTTGACGCGATTCTTGCTCTTATGCAAGCAATTACTCGGCTTGGAATTGATTGATAGAGTTGTTGTTATTGGATGTCCTTCTGAAGGACATCGTGCCAAATTCTGTCCAATTGGCTTGTTAGAATGTAAATATCCCGGGCTGGTTGGAGAACTTTGCCCATAAAGCTCCAAACGTAAACAGTTGTGGAGAGATCCGGCGCCCTTGGTGACCAAGGTAGCGATTTGCAAACACGAAGATACGCAGCAGAAACTTTCGCCGTGTGCGGGCGGCCATTATCTTACTGAAATGTAAGCCCTGGATGGCTTGTCATGAAATGAAATGGCACCTCACAGGACTAAGTGAAATACCCAAGGTGACTCAGTGAAATCCCATAGTGACTCTTTCCAACTGCTCATAGAAATCCCCGTTCCACACAAAGAAGTGCATGGTAAGACATGCATGAAACGGTCTGGTGACGTCCTGTTACAAAATAGAACAGATACATTCCAGAACGTCATTCAGTGGGTCTTCGGTAAACAAAGAAATAATATCAAAGCTGATCAGGGTATCATTTGGTCCAAGTGTTAGTTTCTTCAGCTTCTCAATGAAACGTCCCGAGCCCTTTATGTAAGTGTTGCATATTCACCTATAAAGCTGCACAGTCCTCCACTGTCTTTCCAGGTGTTACCGTGACTATTGAGTTGTACAGGCATAATATTATTCACGCTTATATCTGTCCTTCTTGTGTTCTAGTTGATGATATTATTCCCGGAGACGAAAGATTTCGCTACATAGGATTCGCCATGTTGACAAATATCTTCCGCAGCAGACAGACCGCTAGGTGGAGCGGGCTACTCGATCTCTGGACGTGAATTACACAGAGCTCGTTTGTAGTGCTCTCGGGACTCGTAACACTGCTCTCAGTCTTCCACTCCACACCCCTGGTTCGACGAGGGCAGCTTTCGAAAAGGAACAGCTTTCACTATCTATGTGGTGTATAGACCAAAATACTTGCCGCAATACACATCGCTGTATGTGCATAATAAGCCCACTCTGTATTGGTTGTGCTATAATAAAGTGACACGTTCATATGGTCTATTTCGAAGATAATACAGGGTGTTTCAGAAGTGATCGTCAATATTCAGGGATGTGACAGAAATGATCATTCGAAACAAAATAGTCAAGTAAACATGGTCTCTAAAATTCATATCTTAAGAGCTGAGCAATTCTTGATTATTGATACTGTGAAACAAATCTCTTCTACTCCAAGCTTTTTTGCGTCCCATATGTTGGGAAGTAGTATGGAGCAAAACAAGAAAAAAATGCCCAGTAAGCATGTGCTTTGAAATGCATACGTAAAAAGATATGAACACTTGTTCATTAGAAGACCTGTGTTCCTAAGTAGTGAAGATGAACAGGTGTTCACAGCTCTTAAGGTGTGCATTTTAGAGCACGTGTTTACTGTAAATTTTTTTCTCGTTTTGGTCCATACTATAACTTTCCAAAATGTGGAAACCAAAGAGCTATCAATACAAAAGATTGGTGTCGCAGTATCGAAGATCAAGAATTTCTCATAGCACTTAAGGTATGCGTTTTAGAGTCTTGTATACTTGACATTTTCGATTAGAATTATCATTCCTGTCATATACCCGTATATTGACCATCACTTCTGAAACACCCTGTACACGGGCTACATTAATTTTTTTCTCTGAAACTATGATTTGAGATTTCGTTTGAGTAAAGCAGTGAGTTCAGGACGGCTACGTTTCATTACATTTGCCAAATAATGTTGTTGGCTTGCATTACTTTTTTACATTTTTCCTGATTTCTGGAAATCAACATAGTATGTTACTTATACTACGTGCGTTCATGAAGTGGGGTACTGGTTGCGTTCGGTAACAGCTCTTGTTTCTGGTTTGTCTCGCATCGCTGTCATGGCTCACCAAAGTTTACATGTCACTCGATTGAAAACACGCTACGTGGTAAATCAGGTTATCTCCGACTGATAACAGGCCTGATTAATACAGCTTTCACGTTAAACCCCGCGAAACTCAGTTTTGGGGGCTTCAGATGTAAAAGCGAAACAGGGTTTTCTCTCTCGCCGCCCTGCAAGCGATGCAATTAAACGGCTCGAATTTATTGCCCACACTTAAAAACCCAGCGAGAATCGGAATTGTTCGATAGCAAAATTATGGGTTTTGCTTAATAAGTGTGTTTTGTATTCAGCAAACTTTTTTTCCTGTCTTCATCCATTCACAGAATTTCTTAACCGTAGCATGCAGCGCTGCTGTTTAGTGCCTTCCTAGCATTACGTCCCAATAATTACAATTTCAATACTTTTTCTCACGAAACACACTGGTATAGTTCAAGCCTGGGAGAAATGTAAAAAATTACTGTGCAAACTAATTTTATTCAGTGACTTCACGTGGATGAAAGTTTTCTGTTGCGCAGTAACACATTCGAAGCCTCCAGAATGTTCCATAATGATTGCATTAGAACTTACATTACCCTATCTCAGACTGTATGGACATGATTTCGTTTTCCGTTGATGAACTGTCTTGGGGAATGAATCTTGTCAACTCTTGCACTACTTTTTCCTATTTCTCTACGCTGCTTCAGACGGAATCTGGTAGAATTTACAGTTTTAGGAACTAAGAACATAAAATCTGTTTCCCCTATTCTATGTTTAGTAGACTAGAACGAAATTTCTTTATGACTGCTTTTACAGACTGACGTGTTTATCAATAGCTGTTGATTGACCACTGTGTCTGTGACGTGTATCTTTAATGAGAGGATTTACACCACGCCGTCTGTATTCAGACTTTGAAATAACATTTTGAAAATATTGTTTTTGTTACGTATGTGAAGCTGGGCCGCGTTTTGTAAATGTTGACCGTGTGCTTCACATAAAACATAGAATCGTGTGTTTCCAACCAGTTTTGCAGTGAATTTAACAGCAGCACTCACATGGTGCGCATGGCAAAACTTCATACTATGTAACACAAATCCACAACGAATTTGTCGCACAGAAATGGACACTACTGCAGAAAACCAATAATGACTACAAAACGACGCGCCAGCAGGAAAGCATGAAAATCTGTACGAGCCATCTGAAGATAGATTTATAATAAATCCGAAACTGGCAATGGTACGTTTTAAACATACTTATGACTGGTTGCTCTGTTGAATTACGAACATTATGAATAGACATGTTTGTTTGATTAACATGCAGTCTCTCTTCTTCTCTCTCTCTCTCTCTCTCTCTCTCTCTCTCTCTCTCTCTCTCTCGGTTCCTGTCATACATACTAATCTTACTTTCCTGCGAAAAACTGCATAATTATATATATATATATAAAGTTCTGTGTAAATATAGTATGTGTCATACAGAGCGAATTGCCGAAGCCTCACACCCCGTTTTATTTCGTGGATAGTTCAAGATGCCTATAAACGGTAATAGATAGAATGGCGCGTAATTTATTTCGTGGATAATACTCTTCAATTCTTGTACAAACAGAGATACCAAAGCAAGAATAGTTTTGTTAATGGAGTGATATCCTTCTTTAATGGCATTCTAAAGTCCTGTCTTTCCCCGGTCTATGAACAACCCGAGGACGAGTATTTAACCATCCACTACACCGAAAGGATAGTTCGTCCCCACCTGTACAGCGTATCAGTGCATGTCACATACATTAGTCTCATTCCAGTTGGTGTAGACGAGGCCCTTCGTAGTACATGATGTTCAATTCACATTATGACACCTCGGACGATATCAGGAAGAAACTTCGAGGTAACTGCTTTACCAAGGCTTATGTATCTTTGCTTCCTTTTCGACGAATTTGAAGAGGTGAGCCCTGATGGTTCTGAAATTTGGAGAATTCCACGAAACGCTTATAAAATTTGTGTTACGAGTGCACTTTATTGTATGATAAATAATTTGGAATAGCAGTACCGATTTTTGTTTCACTTAGTTCCACGCGCTGGTTGCCCAACGATTTTGGAGCAGATTTTCAGCGGTAAACGAAAATGAATTGACACTGTATTTCGTAACATTCTAGCTGTAAAATCACAGGTGACGTCTCACTTGCCATGGAGGACGTTATTGTGTATTCTCAGTTCATGCCATGTGTTCAGAAGCAATTATTTCATAGGCCACGGTCGTACCAAGACCATACAGTATTTTGATGTTGGTCGCAATAGAATCTGAACATCTATAGCACTGCATATGAACTTGACCATATGTAGAAATACTTGCTACAGTATAGTACAGAAGGTAACTATAAGAAATACGCAATTAGACGAACAGAAATGACTTTTTTTTCAAAGACAATAACTACACTGAAGTCACTGCGATTTATTTACAAAAGGTGTGACGTGGTTCTTAGCAGGGTATGTGATCACCACGGTCGTGCAACGTGCTCTCACTGTGGTCACGGGATTGGTAAGGAGTTACTGTTATTCCTACACCAGCGTGAATGATGGTCGTCGGTTGATCTGGACGTGTGTAATATGTCTCCTCAAAGTATACCATCACATCCACTACGTACCATCTTAAGACGAGAGGTGGGAACACGTTATGTACCCATGAACATAGAGCAACGTGATCGTTCTGGTGGTCCACATCTTGTGGTGTGGGAAGGCATAAAGTTGCACGGACGTACGGACATCAAAATCTTTGAACTCGGTGTACTCATCGGTCAGCGTTATTGCGACACTGTACTCCTTCTCCATAGCGTCTTCTCAGTGGTTTATTCTGCCCTGACTTCACATTTACGGATGACAATGCGCGACCAGATCGAACAACACAAGTGCAGCAGCTCTTTGAACGAGAGGATGTCCGGCGAAGGGACTGTACTGCACGTTCCTCCGACTTACATTATCTCGAGCAAGTGTGGGATGCGTTGGGGAGGCGTATTGCAGAACGTCCACGTACACCAACGATGATACAGTAGTTGTTAACCGCTCTGCTGGAGGAATGGAAGGCCCCATCACAAGGACTTCTTACCAACCTACTCCTTACCAAACTACGGCAGAGTTGCAGAGCATGCACCACCGCCCTTGGTGCTCACACACCCTATTAAGAACCACGTCCCAACTTTTGTAATGTTCAGAGGATCGCCATACATACATTGCGGTGACTTCAGTATAATTATTGTCTTTGAATAAAAGCGTCATTTCTGTTCGTCTCATTTCGTACTTCTTTCTGTTAGCTTCTGTACTACACCATCTACGTATGGTGCTAGTTTCATCGAGCTATGTTACTTGGCATTGACAAGTCATGCCAAAGTTTTACACACCAGCATACTTAGCTTTGCAGCACACAATACCCACTTTATAAACATTACCTTGTAACGAGACATCCTCCTCAAGTATTACTTTTCCTCGACAGTAGTTGTCGATACCAGTATTATTTTTCGAATTTTGGACAGGTCAGTATTATCTGAGTCGCTTTTCTGAAAAGTTTCGTATAATTTTATACACAGTATGTTATATTTCAAGCTAAAATTTATGAAAAGGAATTACTTTATAAAATATTTTAGTTTCGGTGTTATAATCGGAAAGTACTAGTTCTGAATGTAGAGTTAAAATTATTTTTTAAAAACATTTGAAATTACTAATTATTTGCGCACTTAAAACTTCTATTATTAATTACGCAATCCTGTACTTCTTACTATGTTTACTTCTGAGTTCATGTACGAAATAATAATCGAAATTAATAATGTAACGAAAACTAGTAGGAATACTTTTGTTAAGAAAAATTGTAAACCCTTTGGAATACTGCTATTTCCACAGAGTGTGAGAGTCATAAGTTTGCATCTGATGTGATCGGACGTATTTTTGTGCGAACAACGTAATTTCGGATTTGTTATTGTGAAAAATCGAAATACTGTTTGATACACAAGAAAGTGACCAAGTCAGTGGAAAACATATTTACGTACAAAATTCTTCAACCACTATCTTCAAATTTATTTAGTTCGTATCAACTGAGTGGACCTGATGTTAGATTTTCAGTTTCAAGAATCAGACCCCTAGACAAGAAGAAGTGGAGTCAACTCAACAAGCTAAGTAAACTTGAAAGTTTACTGTAATCTTCGCTCTTCTCAAATTTTCATATAGCACTTTGCTATTTATTACTTAGACTGGGCATTGTTTAATGTGGACAATAAAAATGGTTCAAATGGCTCTGAGCACTATGGGACTTAACATCTGTGGTCATCAGTCCCCTAGAACTTAGAACTACTTAAACCTAACTAACTTAAGGACATCACACACATCCATGCCCGAGGCAGGATTCGAACCTGCGACCGTAGCAGTCACGCGGTTGCGGACTGAGCGCCGAGAACCGCTAGACCACCGCGGCCGGCTATGTGGACAATAGATGGCAGTAAGAAGGAAAGGGAGATTACAACCTTCAATAATGTACAGTTCATCCAAAATTCCATTGCATATTGCACATACTAATTTCTTACGAAAGATATTTACAGATTATACAGTTTTGCCGCAGTCAACATGTTGGGAGGGAAGAATATGTCGTTAGCAAGCTTTAATACCTAAGAACAGAAATAGCGCTTTGCGAATTTTCTCTTACTTAGACATAAACCGAACGGTGAAAGTGTTCATTGCTTCTCCATTACCTGTACTGAATTTATATTGAGGTTTTTGGGGTCTAATAAAAGCGATACTGACGACGCTAAGTTAAATTTATTGTTCCAGCTATCGATTCAACATAATAACACATGCGTCACATATCTAAACCTTACTGTAGATATACTGAAATCACAATTAGCGGAAAGTAGGAAGCAGTACTTCAGGTAGACCTCAAAAAATTATTTTTGTCGCTTCCTTACACATTAATGAAATAAGTAAGTCAAATAAAAGGGTGCTGGGAAGACGAAACAAACAATAAAGTCTGCAAAAACGAAAATGTATCAGCACCAATGGTAAATAGCGAAAAATAAATGTTTTACTTTGAGAGCGTACTTGAAAACAAATCGTTGTTCTCACACACACTTACGCAGGCAATAATAACAGCTCTGCATTCTAGCTTGATTTCCATTCCAACACGTCGAGAGCTGCATCAGGGAGCATGGCTGCATGCTGACCTGATTTCTGTTGCTGCTCAAATGTATCAGACACTTCATCATCTCTTTCAGGGTGTTTTTGTGATGAGGCAGAAATACGAGTGTAAAAAACTCTCATATAATCACAGACATAATGAGTAACGTAAAATGACAATAATAATAAACACTGAGAGAGAGGTGTGGGTTAGTTTTTACATTCAGATGTGCGATGTGCGAGTTAGTGTTTGCCATCTGGAAGTGGTATATCTCTCATGATAATTCATGATGGTGGTCAACCTTTCTGTATGGCGTAGATGTCACAATGGTGAGCCTACTTGATGAACAACGAGGATGAGTGGTGGGGCGTTAGGTGACTGCAGCACAACAATAATTGAAACAAATTTTTTGGACTATGCCCTTATCCCATCATTAGCCATCTTGGATCGCCGTCTTCGATTATGATGTCATCGAAGACATCCCAGATCGCTATTTTGGATTGTGACATCATATGTCTGTTCTGTTGGATTGCTGCCTTGGATTTAAACTTAGCAAAAGTGACATCCTGCCATTCTGGAAAAATGTGATGGAACTAAGAGGTCTTTGGTAACAGTACTGAACGGGTGTGAAAGCTATGACGCTGCACCTGTTAACAGCCCCAGATCAGCATGATTGGCTTTTGGGTAACATAGAAATTGAACCATGCTTTAATGTTGGGTATGCTCTGAAGGTCTCACAAAACCCTGCAGCTTGCAGGTATTAAATGAATTTTACGGGTAGATAGGTGTGTATCAGGTAATTTGTTACAATTTCACTATAACAGTGAACAATTTGGTAGAATTTCATAACAACATGAGGCAATTTGTTAAAATTCTTGATATAACATGGGGCAACATGTTACAATTTTGTTGTTACATGAGACGATTTGTTACAATATCACTGTAACAAGGTGAAATTTGTAACAATTTCACTGTAATGAGGAGCACTTCGTTACAATTTTGCCGTAACATGAAGCAATTTGTTACTGTTTCACTGTAACATGGAACATTGTGTTACAATTTTTGGTTTAACATGTGCGTTTTATTACAATTTCACTGTAACAGATGGATATATGGGGTGAAGTGTTATATAGTCTCAATTGATCAATGCACAAATTTTTCAGTTTCCTATCATTCATCACTTTGTATAAAATATTCAGAGTCCAAACTTCGTCTGAGGTATTTCAAGGTAGCTTTCATAAAATCAGAATCTCCATGATCTTGAGTAACACTACATTCAACGACTGACAGAAAAGCTTCCGAATTAAACTATTGTATTCTATTGTATGTTAACCGGGGACCTAGAAACGACGGAGAGGCTCCGACCCCGCCCCAGCCGCAGTGGCCCACAACCCTACTACGACTACCGCAGTCCACTTCACCCCTCCGCCGCCCCACCCGAATCACTCTTTCAGGGTTATTGTGCGGTTCGGCCCCGGTGGAGCTCCCCCCCACACCCCCCCCCCTGCCTTCCACCCCAGGGAAAGTCTCACAACAGATGAGTGTAACCCCTATGTTTGCGTGGTAGAGTAATGGTGGTGTACGCGTACGTGGACAACTTGTTTGCGTAGTAATCGCCGACATAGTGTAGCTGAGGCGGAATAAGAAGAACCAGTCCTCATTCGCCGAGGCACCTGGAAAACCGCCTAAAAACCATCCACAGACTGGCCGGCTTACCGGACATCGACACAACTCTGCCAGGCGGATTCGTGCCGGGGACCAGGCGCTCCTTCCCAATCCAGAAAGCCGTGCGTTAGACCGCACGGTTAACCGGGAGTGCCAAATTTGACTATAGTTGAATATATTTAAATGTCTCACAACCTAGCAGACTTGCAGAAGCTCCCAAGGTCTACATACAAGGCTTTTTCATGCCGCAACTCCTGATACCCACAATCTTCACCGGCAAAAGACCTCCTGCACAAGTGCTCTGATAATTGTCTGTGGCAAGGCTCAGCGGGGGTTATAGTGGTCTCAGGAGCATCCACACTGATGCCTTAGCCATCGCATTCATATTGAAACGTTTCTGTATCATGAAAAGTGGCTGTTTGTTTTGAATTTTTGCCGTTATGAGCATTTTTTGTTGCGTGAGCATATGAGTGATATGTTACTTTTGGCTACCAGTATTTCGTAAGTGAGGAGCCCTGATGGTGGATGTGGTGAACACAGGATGTTTTTCTTTGAGAGGCTCCCTCGTGTAATGAAGGACAGAGCACGGTTTTTGAGATGCTACCATTGAGAGTTTGTGTATTTGGAAAAGAGCTAATGTGAACAGAGTTCTTATTTGCAGCAAGCACTGACTGTGAGTTATTTTAGCGCAAAGATTGCGGTTTTTTTTTTCAACAAAATCTTCATTTGGTATCCAAGGAAAACTATGGCTTATGTGTTCAGAGTTTAATAACTACCCTTCACCTTCCAATTTCATTTAAAAGTGTTTTATAACAAAAACTAAGCATAACTTTCATATAACTTAAACACAGTTAATCTGAATCAGTTTTCATGGTTTGTTACAATGCTAAAGAGAGATCATAGACTCATGTTTATACGATGCCCTTATGTGTCATTAAAAATATCTTGATATAATTTCAAGTTCAAGCAACCTTTTCATTCATTTGCCAACATTTCGCTAAATTTCGCATTACATTTTAAAAGTAAATCTTCCCACAACTGTGCTGTCACGCCTTGCACTACTGCATGAAAAGCTAGCTGAATTTTTTGATAACAAAGTAATGCCTTCTGCAAAATAGCTTAAAGTAATGAATAATGCTGTTAGCAGCACTGTGATTTCTTTCAGGAACACACAGTTTGGTATTTTACATTATGTTGTAACGCAGAACAGAGGAGAGCTGATATGTCTGTTGTGCACATAAGAATCACTCGTAGGGCCAAAACGAATTTTGTGAGGTGGGGTTAGGATACTGTATTCATTTGAAAACGTTCCACATCATTCAAGAGTGACATTTTTCTAAAGGGACACAGATTCATTTCGCGACAGTTAGCCAGTGTGTTACAATAGTTTCAGGAGGAAGTCATTCTGTGTATTACTGATAGCCTTTCATTGTATTCAATTTCATTTACAGATTGTGAGATTCAGTTTAGAGTAATTGCTACTACATGCATCAACTGTAATTACACTGTTACGCCGCGCGGGATTAGCCGAGCGGTCAAAGGCGCTGCAGTCATGGACTGTACGGCTGGTCCCGGCGGAGATTCGAGTCCTCCCTCGGGCATGGGCGTGTGTGTTTGTCCTTGGGATAATTTAGGTTAAGTAGTGTGTAAGCTTAGGGACTGATGACCTTAGCAGTTAAGTCCCATAAGATTTCACACACGTTTGAACGTTTTACACTGTTACGTTCATATTCAAAAGTAGTGTAGCAAATGCTATTCCAGGTCAGAATATATGGGCGACAAAATAATCCGAAATTAAAAGTCACATAGTTTCCAAATAAACGCAGATAACGTTCAGTCTGATATGAACACATGAGGGACGTTATAGGATGTTAGCTCTGCACCCACAATCCACACGAATTGTATGTAAATATACAGTGCCAGATTTCTCCGGAAGAATCGTCTTTACCACTTCTCTGCTAACATGTCTGTTCTGCCGAAAATCCTAAGTCGTCATGTGGCGTACTGTGTAAGTCACAACAGCAAACTCTCGCTGTCTAGGCCATCCACCATCTTGGTTAGCAAAAGACTTCTTACACAAGTTTCTTGTTTAAGCAAACACACTTGCATTCACGAGAAATGAATTAGGAATCATGTGGTAACTTGCGATGTCTACTTCCAACAATTAACTCATTGCACTTCTACTACCATTCCGAATGGGTGTATGGTGCGGCCAGTCGTCTTCTATCGCAAACCTGTGACATTTATGACTATTCATCTAGTATGTAACAGGGCAGGACTTCCACCAATGAAAGGGGCTACTCTGTTATGTGTAGAACTATTTGCGACATTTATTGGTAAGAGGCTTCCATGCTACTTCTGCTAAGCTACAAATTGTGGTATTATAAATGTGACTACATGGGCCGAGATTGCTTTAGAATGGATCCAAACCACTAGACAAACGATTCAAACGTAAAATTCCATGATTTCGACATAAATTTGAAAAATCAAGTTGAATTCGTTATTGACATTGGAGTCTGTTTAACAGGGAAGCGAAATAGTAATCTGAGGTACATCATTTCTGCGTAGCATCTTACCGACTGATTTCGATGCAGAATTCGATTATTTCAATGCAAAAAATTGACTGGTTTGCTGGCTTTTCACACAAAAATCACCAATTTTTGTGTGAAATTCTCTGATTTCATCGAAAATTCAACGATTTCGACGCGAAATTCGCGTGTTTCGACATACGATTGTCTGAATTGCTATGTGTTCGCGGTATACTGTGTATTTACATTTCCTGTTCTATCGTTTTGGATAGATGTCTTTCATACCTTCATCCTGAAACTTTCTGCCTCGTTTTTGTTGTGCTAGCGATGCATTTTCCGAACACTGTGTTATCCTTGAAAGCGACAGTGTAGCCTTAGGTGTCTCAGTGTCACTTCCTGTTTATAAGGAGGAGGATTGGAGTTTAGCTTATCATCTACAATGAAATCATAAGAGATAAAACGATAGCTAGCTCCAACTGATGAGGGCACAAATCTGTGATGGCCTTGCTGAAGGAGCCACATCGACATAGTAGTCAAATTGGTCTCATCTGAACATGTCTGGGACGGTGTTAGAGGAATTCGACTTCCAGCATTCATCGGAGTAACACAGAAATCTTATGGAAACGTCTGTTCTCGTTAAATACACATCTTCCTAGTTGTACACTTCTAGAAGGTTTGTTTTAAGTGCTTACGAAGTAAGCATCACAAATATCGAACAAAATGAGAGATGAAACTTCCTGGCAAATTAAAACTATGTGCCGGATCGAGACTCGAAATAGGGGCCTTTGCCTTTCGCGGGCAAGTGCTCTACCATCTGAGCTACCCAAGCACGACTCACGACTCGTCCTCACAACTTTAATTTCGCGTGCTTGGGTAGCTCAGATGGTAGAGCACTTGCCCGCGAAAGGCAAAGGTCCCGAGTTCGAGTCTCGGTCCGGCACACAGTTTTAATCTTCCAGGAAGTTTCATATGAGCGTACACTCCGCTGCAGAGTGAAAATTTCATTCTGGAAAAATAAGAGATGCTCTGCTAGGATCATAATAGGTAAACATAATACGGATGAATGGGCAACGGTATGGGGTTGGTTTGCCGAGAAATTCATTAATTGAGATAGAACATTCATTAATTTCAGCGCAAAACTGACCGATTTTCAGGCAAATCCAATGATCTGCTGTATGTGTGATCTATATTGTGTGTCCCCCACATAGTCAGCAAATAGAACCACCAAGCCATGCTAATCGCTTACGAGCATGGAAACCTCTTAAAAATGAGTATGCCGGCCGCGGTGGTCTAGCGGTTCTCGCGCTGCAGTCCGGAACCGCGGGACTGCTACGGTCGCAGGTTCGAATCCTGCCTCGGGCATGGGTGTGTGTGATGTCCTTAGGTTAGTTAGGTTTAAGTAGTTCTAAGTTCTAGGGGACTTATGACCTAAGATGTTGAGTCCCATAGTGCTCAGAGCCATTTGAGCCAAATGAGTATGATTAGAGTCGTGTCACTACGTGATACGCCGCTGCTATCCCTACACTCTTAGCCAGCAGAGCACACAGCTAGTCAAGAGGATAGCCTCCAACGATCAGCTGGATAGTGAGATCATGTAACCGTATTGTGTTTATGAAGGGTGGCGCTCTCTCGTGTACCATAGATAGCAGAACCGATAGTGCCTTTTTGTGTGCCTCTGGATCACTGCCTTTAACATCTTGATGCTCCTGCGATTGCCAACTGTTTTTTCCTTGTTGAAATGCTGTAAACAACTATGTTAGAGGCAGCTACTATCGTGAAACGTAGTTCTTTTTTCATCACATATACAGGGTTATTACAAATGATTGAAGCGATTTCACAGCTCTACAATAACTTTATTATTTGAGATATTTTCACAATGCTTTGCACACACATACAAAAACTCAAAAAGCTTTTTTAGGCATTCACAAATGTTCGATATGTGCCCCTTTAGTGATTCGGCAGACATCAAGCCGATAATCAAGTTCCTCTCACACTCGGCGCAGCATGTCCCCATCAATGAGTTCGAAAGCATTGTTGATGCGAGCTCGCAGTTCTGGCACGTTTCTTGGTAGAGGAGGTTTAAACACTGAATCTTTCACATCACTATGCGTGAAACTTGCCCACACGCGTTCAACCGTTTCTTCGCTCACTGCAGGCCGACCCGTTGATTTCCCCTTACAGAGGCATCCAGAAGCTTTAAACTGCGCATACCATCGCCGAATGGAGTTAGCAGTTGGTGGATCTTTGTTGAACTTCGTCCTGAAGTGTCGTTGCACTGTTATGACTGACTGATGTTAGTGCATTTCAAGCACGACATACGCTTTCTCGGCTCCTGTCGCCATTTTGTCTCATTGCGCTCTCGAGCGCTCTGGCGGCAGAAACCTGAAGTGCGGCTTCAGTCGAACAAAACTTTATGAGTTTTTCTACGTATCTGTAGTGTGTCGTGACCATATGTCAATGAATGGAGCTACAGTGAATTTATGAAATCGCTTCAATCATTTGTAATAGCCCTGTATTTGCAATGTTTTTGAGGCCTACAATTCGACTTGCCGCTTCGAATAAGCGTCTTTCTCAAATATGCTTGAGTTATGGTGTGTGCATATAAGATCGACGAGCTTATGGGAGAACTGTCCCCGGACTCGCA
Source organism: Schistocerca cancellata (assembly GCF_023864275.1). Classification (NCBI taxonomy): domain Eukaryota; kingdom Metazoa; phylum Arthropoda; class Insecta; order Orthoptera; family Acrididae; genus Schistocerca; species Schistocerca cancellata. The sequence continues at coordinate 130,166,537 of NC_064629.1, forward strand.
CACGCTACGTGGACTTTCGCGCGCCGGAGATCGCCGCCATCAGTGTCTTGTGTGTGCCGTCGTGTTTCGTTTCAGTGTTTCCCGTCACGCTCCGTTGTTCACCAGTGCCATCGTCTTCTTCAGTGTCTGTGCGTCGTCTCAACAGTTTGCAGTGTGGTTTATCGTCAAGTGTGAACGGCTCCGTGTTTGTCTCTCTGTGTCTCCTATTTTTTCGCCCACCATTTTGTGACTTTTCTGTTTTTCTCCTGTTTTTTGTGCTTCTGTCTCATTTGGCTGAAGAGCAGCGTAGTGTGCTGCTGCCAGCCTGCTTATTGTATAGGCATTAAAATGACAATAAAGTAAAAAAAAAAAAAAATGGGAGAACTGTCCTCTGTTATGCCAGCGTTGCCTGGATCTCTGCCCGCACCCGCTTTTACAAGGCCCTCCAAATCCTTGAACGCCATGCGCTCCGCCTTGCTTTCCATATCCGCCTTCCTTCCCCCACACGGCTCCTGTATGAACTGATCCCCTTCCCCCACCTCCTCCTGTTCCTCCAACATCTCCGCATCCTTTACATTGTCCGCAGGCTTGATCCCCACCCACTCTCTGGTTTGCTCCTTCCTCTCCACCCCCCGCCTGTTGCCGCGCCTCTATCGCTGTATCCCTCCCTCTCTCCACCTCCACACCCTCCATCTCCTTCATCAGGGCAATTTCCAACGCCTCCCCCTCCCGGATGACGAACTTCGCCGTGACATCTACCCTTCCTTCCAACTATAACCTGGCCTTGTTCCCCCCCCCCCTCCCCAGGGCTCCCTTTTTTCCTCTTTCCTCCTTCTCCCAAAGCGGATTTTCCTCCTTCCCCCCCCCTTCCCTGAGACCCTACACCCCATACTTGCCTCTTTCCTTCCCACATCCCTCCCTACCTGGCCCTCTTCAGCGCGCCCCCGCTCATATCCCCCATCTCTTCCCCTCCCTCCCTTCTTCCAGTCTCCCTCATCTCCTTGCGCCTGGCAGATCCTCTGTTTTGATCATCGTCAGTGTGTCGCATCAGTGTTGTGTTTAGTGCTGTTTCTCCTGTGCGTCAAGAGGTGTGAATTTAATTATGTACTGCCTTGAGGTTCGCCGTCAGTGTTTGTTATGTGCTACGCCATCTGTCGATACCTTTTATGCTCCAGTCATACTGTGCCTTGTGTTCTTTTAATTGTCGCAGTGTGTGGCTTTTTGTGTGTGCTACTTTTAAACAGTTTTAACAGTTTTTTATCTCCATTTTACGATCACCCCGTTTTTTGTCTATTGCCTTCCATGATGTTCCCCCTTTTTTTATATCTATGTTCACCATATTCTCTCCTTTGTTATTTTTAAACGTCTTCTATTGCTTGTTCTATCTCTTTCAGCTGAAGAGCAGCGCATATGCTGCTGCCAGCCTGCCCTGATGGGGAATTGAAATACAATAAAGAAAAAAAAATGGGAGAACTGTGGCTTCACTGTGATCAATGCATAATACCATCTGTTTTAAAAAATGCCATCAGTCACACACAATTTTTTTGTGGTGAATTTTATAAATATAGAACCTAAATCCTTTTTTTGGCCTCTGAGCCACTGTACAAGTCTTACCCCAAGGGGACGAATATCGTTCTCTGATTTTTTAATTTCCCTCTTCCTGTCTTTTACAATAAGGGTTACCGTGTAAATGTGCTTCTTGCGGTTTCAAATTTGCCGGCCATTTTAATTTAGGCCATATGAGCTGTGACTGCAGTGCCATCAGAAACACATTAGTGGTGGATATCAGAGCTACTGTACTGCACTTCGCATTATGCATCTGAATCAGCACTAGGCACGCAGTGTACCTGTGCACAGAGCTGTCTGTAGCCAGCAGCTGGGGCTCATTGCTCGTGGCTGTGACCCTCCGGCGGTGGTACAGCACCCACTGCTCGACATATCTCTCTGGCCCCTACCACTATGGAACCTCTCCAGAAGGTGGGAAAAAATGAAATGGTCACGTGGCATTGTTGACTGGGTGGCGGAAGTTCGGCCACCGGGCTGCAAGCTTTATTTCAGGTGACGCCACATTACGCGACTTGTGTGTCAGTGATGATGATAAGGACAGCACATCACCCAGTCCACGAGCAGAAAAAGGGTCTCCAACCCGGCCGGGAATCAAACCCGGGCCCGTTACATGATAGGCAAACATGTTACCACTCATCTAAGCAGGCAAACAGCAAATATGAGCACTCGACAGTCACATGTTTGTTTAAATAAAGACATAAACATTTCTGTCCTAGACGGACTACACAGCACATAGTTTTAAACTTAGCGTAAGTCAGCTACTGGGTTTCAAACTGAAGGTAGTCGGAATGGGGAAATTTTGCTAAACTGTAATGTCAGAGAGGTGGGGAATATTTTTTAAACTTTGGCGTGACAGGGCTATTGTACAGGTGGGCTGAAACTTAGGGCAAGTGGACTCTGAACTACATCATCACTGGAGTGGGGAAAACCAATTATTTTTTTTTAAATTTCCCGCCAGTTTACACTTAGGATAAGGTTCTAAACTTAGAACATATGAATTCTGACAACTATGCAGGCTGTCCTCACATCCCTGGTCCACCATATTGGTTTAAGTTTACCAGGAAACCATGTAGACATTTCTGATATCTCCAGGATGCCATCCTGGATCACTATGTTGGATTTTTTATAAATTTTACACCAACTGTACAATTTCCCAGCTAGTATTTTTGAATTTCCCACCATTTTAAACTTAGGACAAGTTTCCTACTTGCAAAGTGATGTCAGAAGGGTGTGGTAAATGCCTGTAGCAATACTGGGCTATTTGAATTTACCATCAATACCTGAATTTCCCAACATTTTACACATTCTTTATACATTTATACAGCTGCCCTGTGACATCAGCAGAGTGGGGAGAGAAATCTGGCAATGTCGAATGAAGCCACAGTGGGAGGGGGAGTGGGAGAGGGATATCTGGCAATAACGCAGGCTACCATCAAAACCCCCACAGCCCCTCTACTGAGTGGGTGGCTCTGAAAGGTGGCTTATTTAGACCACTGTTTCTGTGTCTCACTGTATATCATACATAAACACACATGATTCGTATGTGTTAATTGCTTTATTTTATTTCATTTTCCTGAGGTTAGTTTATTGTTCATAGTTTTAAGAATCTATGAAATGTGGCGACAGACCGAACGTTTCTTTTATTTATATATTTTTATTTTATTTTATTTTTGATAAAGCACAAAAGTATTTCTTTAATTGAAGTAGTCTGAACTTGATAGAAAATACCCTATATACAAAAATATGGCTTCTTGTATTCAGTTATAAGTCGCTTTTGTAACATATCCTCAAGAAGTTTTTGGAACTGGTTATAATTTAATATGTATTTCTGTTGCAGGTAAGTACGCCACGTGCAGCCGACTGTCCTCGATTTCAAGGGCGGTAAGAAACAATTTACTAACACATTTTTGTCATCTGACCTTTTCGTCATGAAAGTCAGTATATGGATCTCAACGCCTCGGTAGTTGACAACTGATGCTCAGGTACCTAACCTTTACATGATATGCTTTTAATACAAATTGGGCATCTGAGGATTTTTCACATTCGGCAAATACATGTATTATTTTCACAATGAGAGAAGAAAATATCGTCATAATCTTCAAGGATTATGAACCTGTAGTCTTTACACAATTATTAATTTTTCACATTATTTTTGTCTTAAGTATGCTTGTCTGGTGTATGTAGGTCTACAATAAATAACAAAATTCAAACTTTATTGTGAGCAAGACAAAGTGAAATTAATTAACAAAAAAGAAATAGGTTAAAAGTTTTTAAAGAACTGACTTATTGTCAAATGGGCGATTGCGACGATATACAGTGTGGTCCATTGATCGAGACCGGGCCAAATATCTCAAGAAATAAGCGTCAAACGAAAAAACTACAAAGAACGAAACTTGTCTAGCTTGAAGGGGGCAACCAGATGGCGCTACAGTTGGCCCGCTAGATGGCGCTGCCATAGGTCAAACGGATATCAGCAGCGTTTTTTTAAATAGGAACCCCCATTTTTTATTACATATTCGTGTAGTACATAAAGAAATATGGATGTTTTAGTTGGACCACTTTTTTAGCTTTGTGATAGATGGCGCTGTAATAGTCACAAACATATGGCTCACAATTTTAGACGAACATTTGGTAACAAGTAGGCTTTTTAAATCAAAATACACACTGTATATGCTTATGTAATAATTTATTAAGTCAAGATCGCATTACAAGTATAGTTTCACATTACGGGTTCCGACAATTTATTGCCGTCTTCAGATGTGATTAATCCATTAACAGCTTCATCATTACAGATAACATTCAAGATATGCCCTCTGAACGTCAAGAAGAGCTAAAAAATATGTCAGTGAACTATACATCATGTCGTCACATACGTTGTCCAGACACATTAATTTTACGAGCTGTGAAAACCCATTAATAACGACTTTTAGCAATGGGTACCGCTGCGAGACATACAGGAAGAGAGTCAACGAAGTTCTGGAAGGTACCGACAGGGATGTGGAGCCATGCTGACGTCAGTGCCAGGGACAGCTGCGCTATGTTTCTCGGTCGAGGATCCATGGCAGGAACAGCCAGATCGAGGTGGCCCCCCCACGTTCCCGACTGAGTATAAATCCAGGGAGTCTGATGGCCAGGGGAGTACAGTAAACTCATTCTGTTGCTCTACGGGACACCCATGTACACTGCGAGCTGTATGACATGTTGCATTGTCCTGCTGGTAGATACCATTTGTAGCGAGAGAAAATATACTGCATGTAGGGATGGACGTGGCCCCTGAGGACAGGTGCATACTTGTGTTGATCCACTGTGCCTTTCAGAATGATGATATCACCCAGGGAATTACACGAAAACGTTCCCCAGAGTACATTGTTCCCACCTCTCGCCTGGACCATTTGCTTTCAGACGTTTCACGCCGTACATGCCAACGGTCGTCTGTTCGATGGAACATAAAATGTGATTCATCTGAAAATGCTACTCAGTGGATGTCCAGTTATGGCACAGGGTGCAAATTCCACCCTTCGTCGCCAATGAACAGCAGTCAACATGGGTGCGCGAAACAGGAGTCTGCTGCGGAACCCCATACGCTGCAACGTTTGTTGAACGGTTGTTGTGGAGACATTGTTGGTAGCCCCTTAGTTCATATGAGCAGTCAGTTTCTCCAAATAATTCGGTTTTCGGCGTCACATATACCGCTCTGTTTTCGCATTACGAGAACGACTGCACTGGTTTCCGCGTCCCTCCACGCACTTTATATACTCTTTACCGCTAATGCTATAACCTGACGTCTGTGAGTGGTTAATGCACGCTGACGTCCAACATAGGTGGTGGTCACATTAATGTGACTGGACCATGTAGTAAAGAAGAATTATATAAATGTATTGCCCTGTGCTATTTGCCGGCCAGTGTGGCCGAGCGGTTCTAGGCGCTTCAGTCTGGAACCGCGCGACCGCTACGGTCGCAGGTTCGAGTCCTGCCTCGAGCATGGATTTGTGTGATGTCCTTAGGTTAGTTAGGTTTAAGTAGTCCTAGGTTCTAGGGGACTGATGACCTCAGAGTCCCATAGTGCTCAGAGCCATTTTTAGCCTGTGCTATTTATAAATATCCTACAGAAGAGAGGGGTACAGGAGCTGGGGGGAAGGGAAAAACTGTGGCCATAAGCGAAGTGGAAAGGATAATAATGCAGTCTATAACCACTTACGTTTCCTGAATGCAGTTTTTAAAGATAATACCTTATAAGCTCAAGGTACGGTAAAAATAATGTAATAAACACATCAAAAAACGGTTTGCATCACCCCGGTTCCCAGACTTCCTGAAGATAGACGTTGACTGTGGATATCGTGTCACAGACGCAGTCCCTTTGACTGTTCAGAGATGTCACCAAACCCACACACACATGTAAGCAACAATGCATGAGCAGCGTCTATTTGACGGAGGGGTCCGACAGCCGATCAGTTTTAGTCATCCCACCAGGAAGGAGATACACGGCTCGTGTTGTCTGTAGTTCAACCATGCCTAGACGGTCAATACCGCGGTTTGAACGCGTCTGCATTGTTACTTTGTACCAGGAAGGGCTCTCGGCAAGGGAAGTGTCCAGGCGTCTCGAGGTGAACCAAGGCGATGTTGTTCGGACATGGAGGAGATACAGAGAAACAGGAACTGTCATCAATGACATGCCTCGCTCAGGCCGTCCAAGGGCTACTTCTGCAGTGGATGACCGCTACCTACGGATTATGGTTAGGAGGAACCCTGACAGCAACGCCACTATGTTGAATCGTCTTACAACTCAAACTGTGCGCAATATGCTGCATGATGCGCAACTTCACTCCCGACGTCCATGGCGACGCCCATCTTTGCAACCACGACACCATGCAGTGCAGTACACTTGGGTCCAACAACATGCCGAATGGACCACTCAGGATTGCCATCACGTTCTCTTCACCGATAAGTGTCACATTTGCTTTCAACCAGAAAATCTTCGGAGACGTGTTTGGAAGCAACCCTGTCAGGCTGGACGCCTTACATACACTGTCCAGCGAGTGCAGCAAGGTGGAGGTTCTCTGCTGTATTGGGGTGGCATTATGTGGGGCCGACGTACGCCGCTGGTGGTCATGGAAGGCGCCGTAACGTCTGTACGATACTTGAATGCCATCCTCCGACCGATAGTGCAACCATATCGACAGCATATTGCCGAGGCATTCGTCTTCATGGACGACAGTTTGCGCCCCCATTACGCACATCTTGTGAATGACTTCCTTCAGGATAACATCGCCGGCCGCGGTGGTCTAGCGGTCCAGCCGCTCAGTCCGGAACCGCGCCACTGCTATGGTCGTAGGTTCGAATCCTGCCTCTCCTTAGGTTAGTTAGGTTTAAGTAGTTCTAAGTTCTAGGGGACTGATGACCACAGAAGTTAAGTCCCATAGTGCTCAGAGCCATTTGATAACGACATCAAAAATGGTTCAAATGGCTCTGAGCACTATGGGACTTAACATCTGAGGTCATCAGTCCCCTAGAACTTACAGCTACTTAAACCTAACTAACCTAAGGACATCACATACATCCATGCCCAAGGCAGGATTCCGAACCTGTAACCGTAGCGGTCGTGCGGTTCCAGACTGATGCGCCTAGAGCCGCTCTGCCACAGCGACCGACGATAACGACATCGCTCGACTAGGGTGGCCAGCATGTTCTCCAGACATGATCCGTATCGAACATGCCACGGGTAGATTGAAAAGGGCTATTGATGTACGACGTGACCCACCAATCACTCTGAGGGATCTACGCTGAATCGACGTTGAGAAGTGGGACAATATGGAGCAACAGTGCCTTGATGAACTTGTGGATAGTATGCCACGAGGAATACAGGCATGTATCAATGCAAGAGGACTTGCTACTCGGTATTAGAGGTACCGGTGTGTACAGCAGTCTGGACGACCACTTCTGAAGGTCTCGCTGTATGGTGGTAAAAGCATGCAATGTATGGTTTACATGAGGAATTAAAAGGGCGGAAGTTTATTTTGATCTCTGTTCCATCTTTCTGTACAGCGTCCGGTACTCTCGGAACCGAGGTGATGCTAAACGTTTTCTGATGCGTGTATATAAGATTTTAAAAAAATTAAACACAATTTTTGAAAAAAGTTATACAAAAAATATTCATACAGCAGTGGCTGTTACGTCTGTGAAGAAATGGGAGCAACCAACTGTTGTTAAATCTATCAAAATAAAGTTACAATAAAATGGATTAGACCTGACAATAGGGTAATAATGTCCTCTACTGGGCGGTGTGACAGTACTTGCTGTGGCATCGTCGCTATGTTTTCTTTCATAGCAGACAATAGGCGACCATGCCGAACCTGACGCATGCTGCCGTTTGAATTTTTATGTGTCATGATGAAGGTGTTAATGGCTTAATCTCATCTGAAGATGGCAATACATTTCTGAAATCGGTTACGTGAAATTGTAGTTGTAAGGTGATCTTAACGTAATAAACTATTACATAGATGACAGGCTTAGTTGTAAGGCGATCTTAATGCAAGAAACTGTTACATAGATGACACACTAACGAAAGCTCTATCTCGGGCAGATCTGGCCAATACGCTAGTTATTATTTCATGCTGTAACTTCACTTTCCCGCTTCTAATAATCGTGGCCAACTGTCTGGAGACGGGAACGACTATCCTCGAAAAGAAGGTCTCATGGAAAGCTGTACATTACACTCCCAGGTGATATGTCTTGCACCTTTTGAGGTGAAATGAGTACAGAGCTCAGTTAAACAATGCAGAACAGTTTTATTAATAAATGCACCAACCAAAAGCAGCTACTATTTGAAGAAAAGTTAGTCATTACAATAGTTGTGAAAGTTCAGGATTAACACTGAATTTAGGCAGTTCCGAACTTAGCGTGATGGACATAATGATGAAACAGTCACAGTTTATATTCACTCGGAAATACAACAAAATAACGGAGAGAAGGTCGACGGCCGATATCTAGTCTCAGGTCGTCTCTGATGCAAAGGTCAAGTCCTAGTAATGGTGAAGGCAGACACTGGCGGTTCCGTCGGTCAGCAGAGGCTGGTGTGGGATGCTGTCATAAATATCAAATTTTCTGGATGAGAGTGTCTGGTTGAGGGCCTGTAAGTGCAGTCGGTGCATGGCTCAGATCCTGACTGGTTTGGAGCGGCACTGCGTCACCCTATTACGCAGGCTGCATAGAGGTACCTGAGGAAGTATTTGCGATGATGTGGCCCTCGAAAACAAACTGGCCCTTGGGGCCAGGTACATCTAGCAGCAGTCACGCTGCCACCTTATAGCCTAGTTACCGACGTGAGCATGGTTGGAGTTCTGTCATGTGCTGATGCAGCCCCTACCATGTTAGGCCGCTTGCATACCACAGGTGTGAGAGGAGTTGCAGGACTACCAGCCGAGCGACCCGTACCTCATAGCCTTCCGCAACCCTACCCTCGTGAAAGATGAGAGAACGGTGCCCATCTCTATGGAATCATGCATCTGCCCTCGGGACTGGTGACCCAGTAGACCGTGGGCATCATCCATTGGGATGGGAGCTGGTATCAGAGATAGGCTGACGTCCCTGAAAGCTGGGAGCCACAATCCTGGTGAGGCAGTTGTTGGTTGGCATTATCCCTGGCACCGTGAGGGAGGAATCCCGAGTCTGGAAAGGAAGCGTTGATGGCTGCTAGGGTATACCACATTGATCTGGTTGGAGTGCGTGGATCTGGCATGGAGTGTCGCTTCTCCCATAGCCAGACCCAAGGAAAGTTGATCACAGCTGGCGTCAAGTGTTGACAGTGCCAAGGAGTGGAGGTATCTGAGATGTCCAGCGGCTGTGTGCCTAGAGTGAGATCCTGATCCCATTGAAAAGTTGGCTTAGGCGGACCTGGAGGGCTGGAAGACTGGCAGCAACTGAGGAGCGAGCCATCTGGAGTGAGCCAGTAAGGGGACAGAAATATGCATATGGGACGCATATGGCTGAAAGTGGTGCGAAACCACTCTGAAAAGAACATGGACAAATTGTACCTATAAGGTAGATGTGAAGGTAGGAACGCTTGGGAAGGAAAATTGCAGAGTCCAGACGACAGAAATGAGTGTGGGATCACGTGATAATTTAACCTGTAAGGTCTGGAGCGCATAAATGAATGTGATAGCACGGGAAATGGAAAATGATTGTACTGGAAGCGTAAAGGTGGATGCAGTAGCACGCGGGATGTAATATGTCCATGCCTGGAAGGCAGAACAGTGCGCTGGGAGGCCACAGTTGGATGTGGCAGCGCTTGAAATTGAAGAGTATTGTGCCCAGAGGGTATAGCTGGTTGTGGGTAACCCATGGAAGGGAGAATCTTTCTACACTGTGGGCCTAGTTGGCTGTGGTAGCAATGGCAAAATAGGAAAACGAGTACAGTGATTCTGTCTGGATAGGAAAGTAAAAAGAAAGTGTACTGAAGTTAGACACAGAAGTCTGGATCAGATGTGTTGGGCTTGATGAGACATGGGATGGGCCAGGCAGGAGGACATCAGTGAAATGACGGGGGTGTGCTGGTGAGAGATTTCGGAAGGGTTATGCATGAGGGTAGATGTGGATGAATATTCATGTGCTGTAAAAAGAGAGAAGTGCTACAGTTTTGCTGTCTGGCAGCGGTTGATCCAGGAGGAGCGTTGGGAATGGTGCCGGAGTCGTCCGCAGTTTTGATGATGCTGGTCAAAGGTTCTGTGTCGTGTGAGAAGCAGAAAGTTGTGCCGGATGTGTTGAGAGGTGGGTGACGCTTATAACCGTCTGGGGTGGTGGCAGGGTACTTCCGGTGTCGTGGAGACACAGGCCAGCTGTTTCATACGACATCTCGGCATCTGCTTTAAGTTGGAGAGAAAAGATGGGACTGGAGATGTTTGTTCCATGTTGAGGACAAATAACTGGAAACTAGACATGTTAATGCATAAAGTCACTATCAATTCCTTCACGGCAAAGGTGTCTCACACTCTGACACTGTCTACCTAGGCAAAGAATATGCTGAAAGTTTAAGGTCAGAGGAAATTATCCCATTGTCACTTGCTATGTTGCTATGGGACAAATCTTGGCACTGTAGCCAATGAAGGTGCAGGAAACAAAAAATCCTGATATGGGATGGAAACAGAGAGGTGGGCGGGAGGAGGCACATGGGCCACAAAATTCCTCATCGCCAACTGATAAGTCACAATGAAGGTACAGCCTAGGAAAATAATATAGAACAGTTTTATTAATAAATAGATCAATCAAAAGCTCCTCCTCAGAGACAATATTTACAGTACTTGTGAAAGTTTGTGATTAGTACTGAATTTACACAAGTATGAACTTAGGCTAAAGACCTTAATCATGAAACAGTCAAAGATAATATTCATTCAGAAATAGAACAAAATAACGTAGTGAAGTTTGATGGCCGATACCAAGTTTCTTCTCGTCTCCAATGCAGAGGCCAAGTTCTCACGATAGTGAAGGCAGACACTGGCACTTCCCTTGATTGTCGGTCGCTGGTGCAACACGGTGTCATACGTAGCGAGTGATCCAAATGACACTCTGAATGATGAACTGCAGGTGAAGTGGCGCCCTGCCCAGAGTTCAGTAGAAGACTGACTTGGAGAGGCGTTGCGCCGCCCTAAATGCCCATGCCGTGTAGAGATACTGGAGGAACTATTTGCGATCATGTCGTCCACGGAAGCAAACATAGCCGCGTGGCTAGCGACCCCTAGCGGTACATGCTAGCCTAGTCAGCATGCCTGGTTGAAGTTCTGGCGTTGCTGATGTAGCCCCTTCCCGAATAGGCCACTCGCATACCACAGATGTGAAGAGGGTTGCAGTTGTTCAAGGTGAGCGGCGCAAACACCACACCAGGCAATTGATAATTAGTTGAAGATGCATGTATTTTTCCACATTGGCCCCTTTCCCAACAGTGAAGTTTGCCGACCTATTGTTTTAGTGAAAGATTTCATGCCTCAAATTGATTCTTGAGGGACCACAAAATACCCACTATTGTCTGTCGTACCAAACCGCACCACTGGGCTAGGTAAGTTTTCCAATCACATAGTCTTTATACGTGATGATAGGTTTAAGTTAGAGGATCCTATATCACGTAAGTGCTTTTATTATATCAATAATTCGTACTTTCAGTTTTTTCGTTGCCAAAGCACCTATGCCAGCAGATTATGTCCTGAAAAAGGACAATTTTCCGCCTTGACATTCCGCCAACTTCTCATGTATTGTTCAAGTCATTCTGTACAGAATAAATGGACAACACTTGCCAATTAGTATAATACTAGAATGAGGTTTTCACTCTTCAGTGGAGTGTGCGCTCATATGAAACTTCCTGGCAGATTAGAACTGTGTGCCGGACCGAGACTCGAACTCGGGACCTTTGTCTTTCGCGGGCAAGTGCTCTACCAACTGAGCTACCCAAGCACGACTCACGCCCCGTCCTCACAGCTTTACTTCTGCCAGTACCCCAGGCTGTGGCTAAGTTATGTCTCCGCAATATCCTTTCTTTCAGGAGTGCTAGTTCTGCAAGGTTCGCAGGAGAGCTTCTGTAAAGTTTGGAAGGTAGGAGACGAGGTACTGGCAGAACTAAAGCTGTCAGGACGGGGCGTGAGTCGTGCTTGGGTAGCTCAGTTGGTAGAGCACTTGCCCGCGAAAGGCAAAGGTCCCGAGTTCGAGTCTCGGTCCGGCACACAGTTTTAGTATAATACTCTTTGGAAGGCATTTAATAGGAATAATCCCTTCCACATGCCAGAAACAATAGTTGTAAACGTCCAGTCGATAACATTATTTTAAAACTGGTCGAACTTTGCTGTAAAACTAGTTTTCACGTGTTATTTGTGATAATATTCATCGATTGTGACAGCTAATTTGCAGAAACGTCACATTCCTTGTGAAGTTTTTCTTACTCTACCATCTGCTATGCCTATTCCGACAGTTATTTAGCGCCTCTTTAATCGCATGAAATCCAATACTACATTATAAACGTTCTCCACATTTTCATCTGTGGTTTTAGTTTCAGGACGGTCTTCACGTGGATCATTTTGAAAAGAATCACACACGTCTATTTCTGCTGCCCTTTACTTAACTATTAATAATAAAGGCGTAAATTCCTTATAGACTATCATAACTTTGGATGAATTTATGTTGATTATAAACCGTCGTAAACAAACAATTATTTGATAGGCAGAACTGCGCATTATCCATAAAAAGAAACAGTCGACAAGGCTAATTTTATAAATTCCTAAAAGCAAAACTACTTAGCAGATTAATCTAATATTTAACATTAAAAAAATACAATTTCCTAAGTATAAATGCCCTCTCTATGCCAGACTGAGGAATTTTTCGCTTGTTCTCGTATTGTACTACTATACACTCTGGATGACTTTTGTCACCTTAGTGTATTGTTGTTTAGTGTATTGTTGTTGTGTGCAACAACAACAACAATACACTAAGGTGACAAAAGTCATAAGATACCTCCTAACATCGTGTCAGACATCATTTGGCCCTGTTTCGTGCACAACTCGACGTGACATGGACTCAGAAAGAAGCTGGAAGTCCCCTATGGAAGTATTGAGTCATACTGACTCTGTAACCGTCCATAACTGCGAAAGTGTTGTCAGTGCAGGATGTTGTGCACGACTGACCACCCACCTATGTCCCATAAATGTTCTATGGGATTCACGCCGGAACATCTGGGTTGCCAAATCATTCGCTCGAATTCTCCAGAATGATCTGCTATGGCACATTGTCAGCCAAAAAATTCCATCGTTGTTTGGGAACATGTAGTCCATTAATGGCTGGAAATGGTCTCCAAGAAGCCGAACATAACCATTTCCAGTCACTGATCGGTTCAGTTGGACTAGAGTACCAAGACCATTCCATGTAAATAAAGCCCAAACCATTATGGAACAACCAGCAGCTTGCACAGTGCCTTAGTGATAACTTGAGTCCATGGCTTCATGAATTTTCCCTACCATCAGCTCTTACCAGTTGAAATCTGACCAGGCTACGGTTTTCCAGTGGCCTAGGATCCAACCGACATGGTCATGAGCTCAGGAAAGGCGCATTGTAGTATCTTTTGAGTTACTTGTTATGTCGACGTGTGTCCTCTGTCCAAAATCATTCTCCGCACGAAACCAATATTCGTCTGAGAACACACTACCCTGGCTAACTGTCAGGTCTCATAAGTAAAATTTTGAATTGCCGCTTCTCTCTGTCTCTCCGACTGGTGGTACTTAGTTGGAGAAACAGTGACTTCTGAACACTGCCCCACAGATTGCACTTGTCGTGCAGTGGTACAGGGGAACAGTATGTGTCTGAAGCACTAGAAAAAATTGAAACTTTCTACGGAGAAAGATAACGTGTTCGTTTTCGTCACTTGTCCTATGTGTCGATCATACTCCAGGGCCACAATTTGCTACGTAAATTCACAGCCGTAAATGTAGGGACATACGAGGCAATAGTGATCCTATGACTTATTTGAGAAGAAAGGTTGAAGAAATGCAGACGTATGTTTATACAATTTGCAAATTTAGCGAATGATTTTGAAAGTGGTAACTGGAATTCAACCGTTTGAATTCTGGAAGTAGTAGGGTTTATAAAGGAATTGAAAGGCTAATTATAACTTGTACAGAAACCAGACTGCAATTGTAAGAGTCGAAGATATGGAAGCAGTAGTTCAGAAGTGGTCGAGACACAGGTGTAGCCTATCCGCAATTCTATTAAAACTGAGCAAAGTGGGATGGAAACCAAGATTCAGGGAGAGGAAATAAAAACTTTCATGTTCGCCGTCGACCCTATGATTCCGTCAGCGACGACAAGAGGCTTGGGAGAACAGCTGAAGGGAATGGATAATGTGTTGAAAAGATGAAAATCAAAAAGTTAAACAAGAGTAATGCCATTTGGTATAACTGAATCAGACCATGCTAAGGAAATTAGATTACAAGACGAGACACTAAATATCGTATACGAGTTTTGCTATTTGGGAGGAAATTGAGCTGATGACGGCCGAAGTGAGTGAGATATAAAATGCATACTGGTGATAGAAAGAAAAGTATTTCTGAACGAGAGACATTTGTTAACATGCCTTTTCAGAAGGTATTCGTCTGGAGTGTAGCCTTGTATGGAAGTGAAATGTAGACGACAAACAATTCAGACAAGCTTTTGGAAGGTGGTTCTACAGGAGAATAGAGAAGATTAGATGGTTAGAGGGGATGACTAATGGGAAGGTAATGAATGAAATTATGAAGGAAAGAAATTTATTGCACAACTTAACAGACGGGATCAGTTGGCAGGACACAACCTGAGGCGTAAAAAAATCGTCAATGTGGTAATGGTGGGCAACGTGGGCAGACATAAAAATTGTAGAGGGAGACCAAAGCTTGACTATATGGATGTAAATTGCAGAAATTATGCAAAGACTAAGAAACTTGTACAGGATAGACTAGCATGGACTGAGGTCCACAAGAACTACTGGAAAAAAACAAAACAGTTGAGGGTAGTAGTTCTGACTGCATGTTGCGTGCGTCTGCAGTACCGTACTTGATTTGCAGAGAATCGCGATGCCAAAGCAAACACATTCGAAGGACGTTACACGTGGCCAGACCATTGGTTGACCTCTAACATTTCTACGTCTGTACGACAAAGGACCTGGAGTTGAATATTGGTCGTAGCGTCAATACACTAGAGGAGATGAGGGGAGAGTACATTCGACGCCATTACGCCCAAACCCAAGTACGTGCTACAATCCTTAGGGATGATGGTTATCTTGCTTTTAGTGGCCGAGAGCGTTCAAGTAGTACAGCATCTGACCCGGCTAGCATAGTGTACTGTCGGTGGCAAGTGTTTTCTCTGTACGCTCGGCGACCCACCAGATTCATTCCAGAAAAGCAGCGTCTCGCCTTAGGAAGAGTGAGATAGTGTTCTGTTCATTGGCGAGTCAGGATCTGGCCTAGTGAATGATTTCCCCATCTGTTTAATACGACACAATAGAGATCATATTCTACGAAAGGACCAATATGGCATCGCCAGTGTCGCCGTCTGGGGTGATATCATGTCGGGATCAGAGTAGTCATTGCATGTATTTTCAGGCGTAGTTTGACAGCTACAGTTTGCAGGAGTGATGTCCTCCAACAGTTGTAATTGGCTGTTAGTGTTGCATACGTGTTTGGGTTCCATCTGATGAATCATGCCCCACCACTGAAGCCAGGACTCTGGGACGAGATGCTGCAACATGAGGGCATCTCGTATTTAGAGTTGACAGTCCATCAACTGAAGATTCATAGTGCACACCCGCACCGTAAGACGTTCTCTGATTCCAGACCTCTGCTTTACGATGTAGCAGTGCAACCCTGAGGCCACAGACGTTGTCGCTGACAGGTAGATATAACACTAAAATGTTTGTTGACGCCTTTCGCAGAGAAAAATTTCGAGAGAAACTAATCAAGTTATTACCCACACTTAAAAAATAAGTCATAGAACGAACTCAGTCGACAGCGCTTTGAAATTTTACATAGGATACCAAAAGATAAAACCATGAACATTTTCGAAGAACTATAAATTTATGCACACACAAACAGATATCCAAACGACATCGTAAACGAATAGATGGGGCTCAAACATAAAAATTATTTGGAATACTTTATGACATAACGGAAAAAAAGGGAACGAGTACAACACGATACACAAAAAACCACAGACAACATTAAGATCTCACATCTACATAATGGACAATATCTCTGGAAAAAATATCTTTAACTACATAAGATATTATTTACTATTAGCCGAGCGGTCTAAGGCGCTGCAGTCGTGGACTATGCGGCTGGTCCCGGTGGAGGTTCGTGTCCTCCCTCGGGCATGGGTGTGTGTGTGTGTTTGTCCTTAGGATGGCTTAGGTTAAGTAGTGTGTAAGCTTAGGGTCTGATGACCTTAGCAGTTAAGTCCCATAAGATTTCACACAAATTTGAACATTTTTTTATTATTTACTGTAAACTTAAAGCATCATTGGAACGATCTGTCATTTTACAACTATCAAAAATTAACACGAAATTTCTATAGAAATGTAGGTACTTGACCTATGTTGACAACATAGTACTAAAAGAACTTAAGTTCAAAGATGATTTATGGATGTCGCTCCACTTGGACGTAAGTATAATACACAGTAAAATCTCAGAATACTATTACAGCGATATTGAAACTATCTACAATTTTATAACTGCCAAAACATAACACGACATTTCACTATTATTCTTCTATAGAAAGTAAATACGTGACCTCTGTTAGCAACATGGTACATAAAAGACGTTAAATTTCAAGATGATTCATGGACGTCACTCCATCTATATGTAAGTATAAAATAAAATAAAATCTCGTATTAGTATTACATAGACGATGAATAAAGCGATGTACAATGATCAGCCAGAACATTATGACTGCGAACCTGCTATTGACATAAACCATTCCAGGCGATAGCAACGTCATCTGGCGAGGGAAGACTGCTCATCAGACACACGCACGGTGCATGTAAGGACCGTGCTGTCCGTGTGTACAATGGGGAAGGCACGCTATCTATCTGAGTGCGACCGAGGGCAGACTGTGATGGCCCGGAGGCTCGTCGCGAAAGACCTTGTCGGTTATTGGAGAAGTACTGTGGTGAGTGTCTTCAACATATGGCGAAACCGAGGTTAAATCACGTCGAGAGGTCGTGACGTTGGGCGACCATCCCTCGTGACAGATGTCGGACGTCGTAGGCTGGGAAGACCCGTAAAACTGGACAGGCAACGAACTGCGGCGGAACTAACATCAGATGTTAATGCTGAGTAGAGTAAAAGTGTGTCTGAACACACAATGCACCGAACACACTTAACGATGTGCCTCCGCACCCGATGACTCATGCATGTGCCATTGTTATCACCACAACATCGGTAACTACGACTGAAATGGACACCTGATCTTCGGCACTGGTCGTTGGCGCAGTGGCAGAGCGCTCCGTGGTCTGATGAAACCAGATACCTTCTTCGTCATACCGATGGGAGTGCGTGAATCCGTCCGTCGTCTTCCAAGGGAATGGCTCATTGACACCTGTACTGCGAGACGAAGAGAAGCTGGCGACGGCTCCACTAGGTTCTGGAATGGCTCATTGACACCTGTACTGCGAGACGAAAAGAAGCTGGCGACGGCTCCACTAGGTTCTGGGGAACATTCACGTGGGCATCCATGGGTCCAGTGGTGCTCGTGCAAGGCGCCATGACGGTCAAGGAGTACCGTACACTGGTTGCAGATCACGTACACCCCTTCGTGACGATCGTGTGTCCCGACAGGACTGGCATTTTTCAAAAAAGTAATGCGCCATGTCACAAGCCAGGAGTGTGATGGAGTGGTGCAAGAAACACAGTGGCGAACTCCAATCGATGTGCTGGCCTCCCCAGCTGGCCAGATATGAACCCGTTCGAATACATCTGGAATGTGATTGGACGTGGCGTCAGAGCTCATCCCCCCCTCCCCGTAATTTACGGGAATTAGGTGACAACTACGTGCAGATGTAGTGGCAACTGCCTCCAGTGACCTACCGGGGCCTCACTGCTTCCAAGCCACGACACGTCGCCGCTGTTATCCGTGCCGAAGGTGGACATACTGGCTATTAGGTAGGTGGTCATAATGTTCTGGCTGATCAGTGTATAAATTTAATGCCAGCTGGAACACTTGATAACGGCACATTTGCGGAAAGAAGCATGTCGTGAAATTACGTAATCAACGTAGCCGTTGGGGGCGGCCAAAACGGCGCGGACGGCAGTCGGAACATTCGCGACTGGAGGGGTCCATTGAAGCCGAATCTGGCGGGCGCGGACCACAGACGGAACACTCGACTCAGCGCGGGTCGAAGACGGAATGCCCAGCTCCTTCCAGGTATAAATACTGGACTCGATCGACCCAAGGACCAGTCTTAGCTAGCACCTGAAGAAGACAGCAAGGCACGCTGTTGAAATATCGTGCGAGAACGACGCGAATATCCGGCTGGATTACCGAGTATTCAAGATGTCAAGAAATAAGCAATTTGCAGCTAATTTTGTCGAAAGTACAAAGAAAAGTGTAGCTCTCACATGTAGTAATAGTTCTGTCTTGTCCGGATCAAACCAGCATAGAGACTGCTCGGGACGCTCTTCAGTAACGTGTTACACAGAGTATGCCACCGATTTGTATGCCTGTCCGGCCATTCGTGCCATTGTTGCTTCAAATTGCATCGACGTCAGTACCAAGGGGACCGGCTGTGGGTCCTTGGCCACGGCTCAGGTGGATAACTGTCTAAAAAGAACGTGGCCTGTACCTAGCACTCTCACTCGTGTTCACAACTGCCACTGCTGTCGTCGACCCCCTGGGCACAAATTGAGGCGCTGAGATCAAAAAGGGGATATGTTACTCAATTGATGTTCTGATATATATTGAAAAAACTGTATAATTCTGAATAGCGTTATTTCTAAACCTTACAGTTAGTCCCACAGACTCGTGAGGAAGAATGCAATTATATACCAACAATTGGTTGGTATAGGATGAAGGCAACTATTAGAAAATGGTAATAGAAAACGACTGACATATCCCTTTTGATTTAAACAACAATCATTGTACTGAAATATTGATTTAAGCCGCACAGTCTCTCCACTCGGCGTTTTGATATGCCAAGGAGTTCAATAATTAAGCTTTCTTGCATACCATAGTTCCTTGAAGCCAACTTTAACCTGCAGATACAAGTGAATTAGTATCATAAAACAAAAATCTACATAATCGTAATGCTGTAACCCTATTAAATACATGTCTTAACTATTTGCCTTAAATATTTTACAAAACGTGGATCAAAGATGTACATAATTCGGGAACAAAACGGTTAATAAAATAATATTACGGTTGTCATGCTAGTTACTTTATAATAATAATTTGCTGTCCTTCCACGATTGGTAATGGAATTTGGGTGTGGTCTCCTTGCTTTTGGAAAGAAGGGAAGAATGTGAGCACTCAAGAACGCATCCTGCCCATCCTTGCTGGGCGTATTGTTGAATTCTGTCAATAATAGTTCCTTCTCAGCAAATGAGAACTTCTCAAAATATTTACGCCGGCATCTGTAAACAGATATTAGCGTGTTATTAACCTATATACTCGGCGAATAACGTATTTTTACCGATTTCCTGTATTACAACTAAAACATAAATTTAAACTTTGCGTCCATGAAAGGAATTTATATTCACATTTCAGTACAATGTTTCTACACAACTTCCCTCTGCTACAGAATATTACATTATGTACAGAGAATTCAAATAGTGAACATTATATGACTGTTTACCTGCAATCTGCACCTGTTTCCCTCCTCGGAACAATGTTCCTTTCCAGTTGGCATGCTCTAAATCCTTGAACTTCTTTTGTTTAATCACATTCCTATTCCTTCTAAATTCATGTAAATCGTCTTCGGACTCGTCTGACTGTTCCGTCACCGAAGCCATTTGGAAATCTCACAGCTGATTACTGCAAACCGCTACAGTGCTGCCCTCATGCCTCACGTTCTTTCACGCAATATTGGGACTTGTCTCTGTGACAAGTCCTCTTTCTGCACGAAACGTAATTTCAGCACTGATTTTGGCAGGGAAAAATCACTGAACAAGTCCCATTTCAGAACCAACAGATGCGGAATCGTGTGAAAATACCAACTACAGTAATAACTCATATACCCCAAAAATGATGACAAGTCTCGTTTCTGACCTCAACGCCTCAGTTATTACGACGACTCACGGTATTTCCACGTACGGACCCGATTCGGACTGCTGTAGGGACCCACGCTACAGCACAGGAAGTGCAGTTGGTGCTGCGCCACCTTCTCAATGCTGCAGTGCAGCTATCTCGTTCCTGTTTTTCTTCACAACGTATTTGTACTTAAAATGTATTAATATTCGGCATCTGACGCAATAATGAAACCTCTAATAATCTCCGTGTGTCAAAGTCTGCAAACTGTTGGCCGCAACTTTCGTCTTGTGAGTTAGTTTTCAGAGGTCAAATAAGGCAGAAGAGATAGATAACATTCCATCAGAATTTCTAAAATCATTGGGGGAAGTGGCAACAAAACGACTATTCACGTTGGTGTGTAGAATATATGAGTCTGGCGATATACCATCTGACTTTCGGAAAAGCATCATCCACACAATTCCGAAGACGGCAAGAGCTGACAAGTGCGAGAATTATCGCACAATCAGCTTAACAGCTCATGCATCGAAGCTGCTTACAAGAATAATATACAGAAGAATGGAAAAGAAAAGTGAGAATGCGCTAGGTGACGATCAGGCAATTCTGACGTTACGGCTAATAATGGAAGCAAGGCTAAAGAAAAATCAAGACACTTTCATAGGATTTGTTGACCTTGAAAAAGCGTTCGACAATATAAAATGGTGCAAGCTGTTCGAGATTCTGAAAAAAGTAGGGGTAAGCTATAGGGAGAGACGGGTCATATACAATATGTACAACAACCAAGAGGGAATAATAAGAGTGGACGATCAAGAACGAAGTGCTCGTATTAAGAAGGGTGTAAGACGAGGGTGTAGCCTTTCGCCCCTACTCTTCAATCTGTACATCGAGGAAGCAATGATGGAAATAAAAGAAAGGTTCAGGAGTGGAATTAAAATACAAGGTGAAAGGATATCAATGATACGATTCGCTGATGACATTGCTATCCTGAGTGAAAGTGAAGAAGAATTAAATGATATGCTGAACGGAATGAACAGTCTAATGAGTACACAGTATAGTTTGAGAGTAAATCGGAGAAAGACGAAGGTAATGAGAAGTAGTAGAAATAAGAACAGCGAGAAACTTAACATCAGAATTGATGGTCACGAAGTCAATGAAGTTAAGTAATTATGCTACCTAGGCAGTAAAAAAACCAATGACGGACGGAGCAAGGAGGACATCAAAAGCAGACTCGCTATGGAAAAAAAGGCATTTCTGGCAAAGAGAAGTCTACTAATATCAAATACCGGCCTTAATTTGAAGAAGAAATTTCTGAGGATGTACGTCTGGAGTACAGCATTGTATGGTAGTGAAACATGGACTGTGGGAAAACCGGAACAGAAGAGAATCGAAGCATTTGAGATGTGGTGCTATAGACGATTGTTGAAAATTAGGTGGACTGACAAGGCAAGGAATGAGGAGGTTCTACGCAGAATCGGAGAACACTGATAAGGAGAAGGGACAGGATGATAGGATATGTGCTAAGACATGAGGGAATGACTTCCATGGTACTATAGGGAGCTGCAGAGGGCAAAAACTGTAGAGGAAGACAGAGATTGGAATACGTCAAGCAAATAATTGAGGGCGTAGGTTGCAAGTGCTACTCTGAGATGAAGAGGTTAGCACAGGAAAGGAATTCGTGGCGGGCCGCATCAAACCAGTCAGTAGACGGATGATAAAAAAAAAAAAAAAAAAAAAAAAAATTTGCGTGTCTGGTAGCTTCATTCAAAAAAAAACACAGCCACAGATTTGGAGATCTTATTCATTAGTAATGGTACATAAATTTACATATCTGTGGAGATGGTTGCATGACATTGTTTCTGCATCTAACGGTAAAAGCGTAGATTTCCATGAAGTCAGAGAAGACCGCGTACGGCCTTTGAGTTATAAAACTCCGCTGGGAGCTTACCTTTCCCTCGATTAGCACTCATTCATATCGGAACGGAGTGTTAATGAATTTATTTCACGAATCGCCGCTGTGTTTGTCATCACACGGAATAATTTCTTGAGTCGAGCTTAAGCTCCAGGCAGACTTTTGTGTGGTAACGTGCGCTCGTCTTGCGGTGCCTAGGCTAGCTGCAGGTCCACACTCAGGCTTAACTTAAACAAGCCGGCCGTTCTCGCCGTCGAGCAGCCTCTACGTTCTCATTCCAAATAGCCGCCCAGTAGGCCCTGACCAGTGTATACCGCAGTCACTCCGTACGCTGCAAATGAAAACAAACTCGGCAGCGAGCAAAACAAGCTATTACCTGTCACCATCTTGTCTGCGATACCGCGTCTATCCAGAGAAACAACAGCCACAGCAGGCGCATTTGCCTGCACTTACTATAGCACGAAATTTATTGCAGTATACAGTGCAACAGCGCGGTTAATTTCGCTCGTCGTACAGAAAACAGTTCCACTCACCTTGTGGTGGATTTCTTCTTCTGGAGTTCTGTCCACACGTCTTTCCTGTCAGAAAAATGCGTAATGTTCGTCGCCTAGAAAAAGTTGTAGCGGGAACTAGCCGGAATATACATCTCTACGAATTGCATCAAAATGCTTTTCCGAATCAGGTTAGCTGAGTGATTAATTGAAAGGCAGTTTGCAAATGAATATTTCAAAATATTGTGACTTGTTTGATACAAAACAGTGCCAAGTCCGTGCTAATCTTAAGTTATAGTTTCGTCATTCACACGCAATCACACTCACTCGTAATAGCTAGCCTGTTACCAAACCCGTTACCAAAGGATTAACAAACGGACTGTCTGTGACAGAATGCTCACCCAGTATTACACAAACTGATCACGACGAATGTTCAGTTTGCGGTATCGTCTTGTATAACACGTCGCGCGCATTGCAGTTATTCAGGGTCACAGTTTACATATTAAAATCGGAATTTCACGTGTTCGTCTTTTTCACACTTTCGCTTCCACTTTGCAGCACTTCACGGTCAAGCTTTAACCATTATTCCGCAGAATTTCCACATCTGTTCAGAGCTCCTTATGTCCACTTCCGAACATGCTCACGACTCAGATCCGAACTGAAGTTTGGATTTCACAAAGCAATGCTTTAGCCCAGAAAATAAACGCGAACGTACTGTCTGTGGTGTCACCGCCAGACACCACACTTGCTAGGTGGTAGCTTTTAAATCGGCCGCGGTCCGTTAGTATACGTCGGACCCACTTGTCGTCACTATCAGTGATTGCAGACCGAGCGCCGCTACACGGCAGGTCTAGTCTAGAGAGACTTCCTAGCACTCGCCCCAGTTGTACAACCGACTTTGCTAGCGATGGTTCACTGACAAAATATGCTCTCATTTGCCGAGACGATAGTTAGCATAGCCTTCAGCTACGTCATTTGCTACGACCTAGCAAGGCGCCATGTTCAGTTACTATTGATATTGGAAATAATGTACAGTCAAGAGCGACGTTCACCATTAATGGATTAAAGATAAGTATTCCACCAGCTACGTCCGTTTTTCTGAATTCTAATTTCCTTGTCCTGTTCCAGACCTCACGCCAGCCTGCGTGAGCTAAAACGCGTGCCTTTCGGCTTCCTGTAATAATCACGGCGTTGTCTCTCCTGCCAACCCACAACACTGTCCTGTGATTGGCTGTTACTCATCATAGCCAATCCGGTATTAGTATTAAACAGCCGGCCGTAATGGCCGTGCGGTTCTGGGCGCTACAGTCTGGAGCCGAGCGACCGCTACGGTCGCAGGTTCGAATCCTGCCTCGGGCATGGATGTGTGTGATGTCCTTAGGTTAGTTAGGTTTAATTAGTTCTAAGTTCTAGGCGACTAATGACCTCAGAAGTTGAGTCGCATAGTGCTCAGAGCCATTTTAGTATTAAACCTCACAATCCCACGTCTTTTACTTTTGACCAATCACAGCTTAATAACTTTTATGAACAGTTATCATAAGAACAAATTTATAAAATCCGCAAATATCAAAACAACTCTCTCTTTAAGTAACAAAATTATCGCAAAATGTATCCTGTTTTCTCACTCGCATAAATTGGTTAGTTGCACATTACAGTTTCCTCTGAGTATGACTCACTCTCTTAGTACACAGTTGTCCGCCCCCGGTAGCTGAGTGGTCAATGTGACAGAATGTCAGTCCTGAGGGCCCGGGTTCGATTCCCGTCTGGGTCGGAGATTTTCTCAACTTAGAGACTGGGTGTTGTGTTGTCCTAATCGTCATCATTTCATCCCCATCGACGCGCAGGTCGCCGAAGTGACGTCAACTCGAAAGCCCTGCACCAGGCGAACGGTCTACCCGGCGGGAGGCCCTAGCCACACGACATTTCATTTCATTTCAGTACACAGTTCCCACGCTAACGTGTATTCAGTTAATAGATATAACAATATTCGTTTATTTAATACTTGCTTTTCACATTATCATTCACACTAATAAACAAATAGAATTTACAGTAATGAGTGGAAGTCGTAATCGTCACAATATGTCAGTTTTGTTTCCAAATTACGACAGTTGGAACTTTAATAGTGCCAACTATTTATTTACAGCTCGTAAAAAATAGATACGTGCTTCAAAGTTTTACTGACCTTCAAAGTAGTCAACAGCATTGTGTATAAGCCGTTGGAAGCGATGTGGAAGTCTTAGCAGTGCCAGTTGTGTCGATAGTTCGAGCGGCGCGGACTATTGCTCGACGAATTTATAGCAGTTCTGAAGCGAATACCGTGAAGTGTTTACTTCAGTTTAGAAATCGGGTTGAACTCACGGGGGGTTAAGTCAGGGGAGTGCAGTTGGTGGTATAGCACTTAGCAACCCAATCAGTCAAACAAATCAGTAACAGCTTGCACTGTACGTGCTTGAGCATTGTCCTGCAGAAAGTGTCATCACTTCTGTCTCTAAGCTGGTCGTAGGTTGTGTTCTAAAAATGAACTGCAGTCTGCGTCGTGGTTCTATGTCTACAGCATTTTTAAACTGGAACATTAGTTACGGACACCTTGTGTATAAGGGGCGTCAACAGCGTCAGATGTTGAATGATCATTACGAAAGACACAGAGATTACGCGTATTCGTGTGGGACAGCTTTATCAGCAGCTTAACGAGTTTGAAAGAGACCTCACTGTGGCTCCCCATTTGGCCATTTGGTGGAGTAGTGCACGATGGAGATTTGTGGGCCTTTCGGTTGTGGCAGTAGCTCGATATTAGACTGCATGGGAACTTTAGCACTGCCGTCAAGGTTCCGGTCGACCACCCCAAGGGAGAATAGCCGCACTGCGCAAGAAGCATATCGTACCCCCTTCACATATACGACTGCCACCAGAGTACAAGTAATGGACTCCCTGCAACATTCTGTGTTACCCCACACACACTGGTCGGAGACCAGCATCCGGCCGGCCGCGGTGGCCGAGCGGTTCTAGGCACTTCAGTCCGGAACCGCGTGACTGCTACGGTCGGAGGTTCGAATCCTGCCTCGGGCATGGATGTGTGTGATGTCCTTAGGTTAGTTAGGTTTAAGTAGTTCTAAATTCTAGGGGACTGATGACCTCAGATGTTGGGTCCCATAGTGCTCAGAGCCATTTGAACCGATTTTGAACCAGCATCGGCTAGTCTAGGGAACTGCCTTAGCATGTGAGGGTTGCCGATAATTCCAAAATAGAAGCGGCTACGTTTGGAGTGGTACCGTGACAAGAATACTTGAGCTGCTCATGAATGGCGTCGCAATCTGTTGAAAGATGACTCGTGGCTCTGCGCTACACGGAATGAGTATTGTAGGCGAATGTGGCGGTGGCCTTAGAGAGGCCCTATTGGCTCTGAGCACTATAGGACTTAACATCTATGATCATCAGTCCCCTAGAACTTAGAACTACTTAAACCTAACTAACCTAAGGACATCACACAACACCCAGTCATCACGAGGCAGAGAAAATCCCTGACCCCGCCGGGAATCGAACCCGGGAACCCGGGCCTGGGAAGCGAGAACGCTACCGCACGACCACGAGCTGCGGACAGAGGCCCTATTCTTCCAGTATTTTGGAGAAGCACAGCGGTGTTACTCCTGGCCTAGCGGTCTGGGGAGCCATCGGGTATGACTTCAAGTTACGACTTGAGATGATTGAGGCAACTCTGACGCCACAACAGTTCGTCAGTGTCATCCTGCGTCCTGAAATGTTTCCCCTAAATCGACCACATTGTAATACCATTTTTCAATAGGACAATGCTCGTCCATACATGACAAGTATCTCCATGATAGATCTGCGTGATTCTGAGACGTTCCCGTGGACAGCAATATCCCCAGATAGAACTCCTCTGAGATCACTATGGACGTTACCTCCGTCCCACTGCAAGTTTACAGTATATGAAGGACCATTTGCAACACTTGCGAGCCAGCTTGCCTCAGGAGAGGAAACGACGGTTTTATAACACGCTTTCCGACCGCATGAGTGCATGCATCCAGGTCAGAGGGGTAACAACCTCATACTGGTAGGTGGACTCATACTGCCAAGTTCTTTGTAAATTTGATTCAATTTTTTAATCACTTAAATAGCATCACAAACATTCCCAAGCTGTAAGGTTCAATTTTCTCTCCGCCTACCTTTGTCGCTGTTTCATTATTTTTGCTGGGCGGTGTATTGTTTACATATATCGATTTCCAAATGTCTCAGCCGACATGAGAATAAAGTGGTACGGAAACTAAATATCACGAAAATGGTAACTAATTGTAGAAAATGACAAGTTACGTTTATCACAGGACACCTGCCCACGTGGATAAGCTTGCGACCTGACCAGCAGTAGACGACAGTCCTCGTACGTGAGGTCCCATTCACAGGCAGATGATACCTGCTGCCAGTAACAAATGTCGCATGGTTACTAAGGCTACCGATGGAAATGACAACCATACGAAGTTTTGTTAGTCAACACAGAAACAGAAGCAGCTTACAATAAGAAAAAAATAACAGAAAGACTGGCTTTCCCGAACGTAGGTATATAAAGCCTGCACTCGCTTTATTTAGACGCTCGTATAGTCGTAGTCTGCCAACACACAACATTAGCGATACAGGAAATACTTACAGTTGTGATTGTACACTTCGATTTTATACCGTGTATATTCTACATTCTTTCTTCCTTTCTTTGTCTGAGCCTCGTCCCGCGGTTATGCAGGGTCGGCCATGGTTAATCGGATGTGGCATGTTAAGTTTAAGGGGTGGCCGGATGCCCTTCCTGCCGCCACCCCGTATCCCCCGGGAAGGAATTGGTGGACCCCAGCTGTCTGTGTCTCATGTAAGCCATGGAATAGTGCGAATGTGTTGCAAATGTCTGTGAGTCGTGTAACTGAGGTGGAACGTGGGGACCAGCCCGGTATTGACCTAGGGGGATGTGGAAAACCGCCTACAAACGACATCCAGGCTGGCCGACACACCGGTCCTACGTCGTTAATCCGCCGGGCGGATTCGATCCGGGGCCGGCCCGCCTACCCGAGTCCAGGAAGCAGCGCGTTACTGCTCTCGGCTACCCTGGCGGGTTACCGTGTATATTCTACATCTACGTCTAAATCTACATCGACACTCCGCAATCCACTGTATGGCGCGTGGCGGAGAGTACACCGTATAACTACTAGTCATTTTCTTTCCTGTTCCACTCGCAGTGAGAACAAGGAAAAGATGACTGTCTCTATCCCTCCGTATGAGCCCTGATTTCTCGCATTCTATCTTCATGATCCTTACGCGCAATGTATATTGGAGGCAACACAATCGTTATGCAGTCAGCTTCAAACGCCGGTTTTCTAAGTTTTCTCAATAGTGAACCTCGAAAAATATGTCGCCTTTCCGCCATGGATTCCCATTTGAGTTCCCGAAGAATCTCCGAAACACTTGCGTGTTGCTAGAACCTACCAGTAACAAATTTAGCAGCCCGCCTCTGTATTGCGTCGGTGTTTTGCTTTAGTCCGACATGGGTTCAAAAGGCTCTGAGCACTATGGGACTCAACTGCTGTGGTCATCAGTCCCCTAGAACTTAGAACTACTTAAACCTAACTAACCTAAGGACATCACACACATCCATGCCCGAGGCATGATTCGAACCTGCGACCGTAGCGGTCACGCGGCTCCAGACTGTAGCGCCTAGAACCGCACGGCCACACTGGCCGTCTAGTCCGACATGGTACGGATACCAAACACTAGAGCAGTACTCAAGACTAGCGTCCTATGTGAGGTCTTCTTTAGAGATGAACTACACTCTTCTAGAATTCTCCCAATAAATCGATGTCGACCATTCGTTTTTCCTACCATAATCCTCACACGCCCGTTCATTTCATACCGCTTTGCAACGTTACGCCCAGATACTGAAATGCGTGATTTTGTCAAGCGGGACACTACTAATGCTGTATCCGAACATTACGCGTTTGTTTTTCCTACTCATCCGCATTAACTTACATTTTTCTACATTTAGAGCTACCTGTCACTCATCACACTAACTAGAAATATTGTCTAAGTCATCTTGTATCCTCCTACAATCGCTCAACTTCGACACCTTACCGTACACCACAGAATTGTCAGAAAACAACCGCAGATTGCTGCCCACCCTGTCCGCTAGATCAGATGCTGTGATATGCAGATGATTAGCTTTTCAGAGCATTCACACAAGGTTGGCGCCGTTGGCGACACCTACAACGTGCTCACATGAGGAAAGTTTCCAACCGATTTCTCATACACAAACAGCACTTGACCGGCGTTGCCTGGTGAAACGTTGTTGTGATGCTTCGTATAAGGAGGACAAATGCGTACCATCACGTTTCCGACTTTGATAAAGGTCGGATTGTAACCTATCGAGATTGCGGTTTATCGTATCGCGACATTGGTGCTCGCGTTGGTCGAGATCCAATGACTGTTAGCAGAATATGGAATCGGTGGGTTCGGGAGGATAATACGGAACGCCGTACTGGATCCCAACGGCCTCGTATCACTAGCAGATGATGATGACAGGCATCTTATCTGCATGGATGTAACGGATCGTGCAGCAACGTCTCGATCCCTGACTCAACAGATGGGGACGTTTGCAAGACAACAACCAGCTGCACGAACAGTTCGACGACGTCTGCAGCACCATGGACTATCAGCTCGGAGACCATGGCTGTGGTTACACTTGACGCTGCATCACAGACAGGAGCGCCAGCGATGGTGTACTAAACGACGAACCTGGGTGCACGAATGGCAAAACGTCATTTTTTCGGATGAATCCAGGTTATGTTTACAGCATCATGATGGTCACATCCATGTTTGGCGACATCGCGGTGAACACACATTGGAAGCGTGTATTCGTCATCGCCATACTGGCGTATCACTCGGCGTGATGGTATGGGGTGCCATTGGTTACACGTCTCGGTCACCTCTTGTTCGCATTGACGGCACTCTGAGCAGTGGACGTCTCATTTCAGATGTGTTACGACACGTGGCTCTACCCTTCATTCGATCCCTGCGAAACTCTACATTTCAGTAGGATAATGCACGACCGCATGTTGCAGTTCCTGTAATGGCCTTTCTGGAAACGGTAAATGTTCGACTGCTGCCCTGGCCAGCACATTCTCCAGACCTCTCACCAACTGAAAACATATGGTCAATGGTGGCCGAGCAACTGGCTCGTCACAATACGCCTGTCACTACTCTTGATGAACTGTGGTATCGTGTTGAAGCTGCATGGGCAGTTGTACCTGTACACGCCATCCAAGCTCTGTTTGACTCAATACCGAGGCGTATCAAGGCCGTTATTACGGCCAGAGGTGGTTGTTCTGGGTACAGATTTCTCAGGATCTATGCAGCCAAACTGCGTGAAAATGTAATCACATGTCAGTTCTAGTATAATATACTCCTGGAAATTGAAATAAGAACACCGTGAATTCATTGTCCCAGGAAGGGGAAACTTTATTGACACATTCCTGGGGTCAGATACATCACATGATCACACTGACAGAACCACAGGCACATAGACACAGGCAACAGAGCATGCACAATGTCGGCACTAGTACAGTGTATATCCACCTTTCGCAGCAATGCAGGCTGCTATTCTCCCATGGAGACGATCGTAGAGATGCTGGATGTAGTCCTGTGGAACGGCTTGCCATGCCATTTCCACCTGGCGCCTCAGTTGGACCAGCGTTCGTGCTGGACGTGCAGACCGCGTGAGACGACGCTTCATCCAGTCCCAAACATGCTCAATGGGGGACAGATCCGGAGATCTTGCTGGCCAGGGTAGTTGACTTACACCTTCTAGAGCACGTTGGGTGGCACGGGATACATGCGGACGTGCATTGTCCTGTTGGAACAGCAGGTTCCCTCGCCGGTCTAGGAATGGTAGAACGATGGGTTCGATGACGGTTTGGATGTATCGTGCACTATTCAGTGTCCCCTCGACGATCACCAGTGGTGTACGGCCAATGTAGGAGATCGCTCCCCACACCATGATGCCGGGTGTTGGCCCTGTGTGCCTCGGTCGTATGCAGTCCTGATTGTGGCACTCACCTGCACGGCGCCAAACACGCATACGACCATCATTGGCACCAAGGCAGAAGCGACTCTCATCGCTGAAGACGACACGTCTCCATTCGTCCCTCCATTCACGCCTGTCGCGACACCACTGGAGGCGGGCTGCACGATGTTGGGGCGTGAGCGGAAGACGGCCTAACGGTGTGCGGGACCGTAGCCCAGCTTCATGGAGACGGTTGCGAATGATCCTCGCCGATACCCCAGGAGCAACAGTGTCCCTAATTTGCTGGGAAGTGGCGGTGCGGTCCCCTACGGCACTGCGTAGGATCCTACGGTCTTGGCGTGCATCCGTGCGTCGCTGCGGTCCGGTCCCAGGTCGATGGGCACGTGCACCTTCCGCCGACCACTGGCGACAACATCGATGTACTGTGTAGACCTCACGCCCCACGTGTTGAGCAATTCGGCGGTACGTCCACCCGGCCTCCCGCATGCCCACTATACGCCCTCGCTCAAAGTCCGTCAACTGCACATACGGTTCACGTCCACGCTGTCGCGGCATGCTACCAGTGTTAAAGACTGCGATGGAGCTCCGTATGCCACGGCAAACTGGCTGACACTGACGGCGGCGGTGCACAAATGCTGCGCAGCTAGCGCCATTCGACGGCCAACACCGCGGTTCCTGGTGTGTCCGCTGTGCCGTGCGTGTGATCATTGCTTGTACAGCCCTCTCGCAGTGTCCGGAGCAAGTATGGTGGGTCTGACACACCGGTGTCAATGTGTTCTTTTTTCCATTTCCAGGAGTGTATATTTGTCCAATTAATACCCGTTTTCTTCTTGGTGTAGCAATTTTAATGGCCAGTAGTGTAATGCAAGGTAGCCCACATCTCTTGCAACTGGCCCTTAATACCCAGATATTGGCACTGGGACGGACTTAACCTCAGAGCTACCCCCACTCATGTTCTATTGGCGACTGATCTGGGTCTCTAGATGGGCACGGCATTACCTCACCAACACGCAGACTTTCCACGGAGATACATGGTACGAATGGTCGAGCACTGTAGTGTTGAAAAACGGCACCACGACACAGTGGCTTGGGAGCCAAGACAAGAGGACGCAGGATGTCAGGCGTCCCTCAACCACTACCGTCTGTGCCCTAAAGACATATGCGATCGGTCCCCACACCGTCACTCTAGTAGTAACACCATTGTGGCTCTCCAAAACGCTGCATGTATGGGACCTCTCCCAAATTCGCCGCCATGCTTACCGATGATCATTCGTAGTAGCGCAGAACTGCGGTTCATCTCTGAGGGCAATTCGACCTTTTGTCAGAAGACCACGTTTTCCGGTCACGTCACCACTCCAGACGCAGCCGTTTCTTTTGTAGCGTTAATAGCAGCCTATGGTTGGGAGCTGGTCTCTAACCAATCTTGCGTAATGACACAGGGAGTCCATTACTTGAAGTCTGATGGCAGATGCATGTGAAAGGGTTACGATGTGATTGGTGCACAATACAGCGGTCCATCCTTGTGTTGGTCATACTTGTTCGACCAAAACATTGACTACGAGTATGCTTGGAATCGCGTTCCCACGCAGACCAACAGCGGACCACTGCTACATCCAAATGCCCCGCTAATGCGAATACTGCACGATTCAATAACCACTCAGCTGTAGACACACAATGAGTGCCCTTTCAGACTCCTTTAGGCGCCGATAGCGCAGTCTCAAACGAGTAGGCGTCATTTATCTGTCTTCCATCACTCAACATGTGACGCTGTTTGCGCCCCTTATATACACCACCAGGGCTGGTAACAGCACTGACCACGAGCAGCACTAAAGAATTATGGTGGCTGTTCTCTCTGTCACAGAGAGTTGCACCTTTTGTCATTTACATTGTCGCAAACGACGTGCATGTGTACGAAGTTACATCGATATCCGATCATGTCTTCTAGGTGTTTCACTTTTTGATCAGGCAGTATATTTTTTTATTGTTATTATTATTACTATTAAAATCCTAGACGTTTGTCAACCGTTAAAAGTGGCGGTGAGAACAAATTCTATTTAGTGGTGGGGGGAAGAGGGAGGTCAGGAGCAGACAGCGGACGGCTCTGCACAAGAGAACCCAGGCGTTTGTATTTCACTGCAGCTATCTTACCGACATTTTGATTTTCCTTATAGACAGTATATATTTTTCTTATCTGGCAGATTTCAGGACCTCCCTTCAAACTTTAAATTCTGCCATTTCCCTGTGACGATTCCGAAACCGGCGTGGCATAACAAAACAACATCTTTCTGCATATACACTCCTGGAAATTGAAATAAGAACACCGTGAATTCATTGTCCCAGGAAGGGGAAACTTTATTGACACATTCCTGGGGTCAGATACATCACATGATCACACTGACAGAACCACAGGCACATAGACACAGGCAACAGAGCATGCACAATGTCGGCACTAGTACAGTGTATATCCACCTTTCGCAGCAATGCAGGCTGCTATTCTCCCATGGAGACGATCGTAGAGATGCTGGATGTAGTCCTGTGGAACGGCTTGCCATGCCATTTCCACCTGGTGCCTCAGTTCGACAAGCGTTCGTGCTGGACGTGCAGACCGCGTGAGACGACGCTTCATCCAGTCCCAAACATGCTCAATGGGAGACAGATCCGGAGATCTTGCTGGCCAGGGTAGTTGACTTACACCTTCTAGAGCACGTTGGGTGGCACGGGATACATGCGGACGTGCATTGTCCTGTTGGAACAGCAAGTTCCCTTGCCGGTCTAGGAATGGTAGAACGATGGGTTCGATGACGGTTTGGATGTACCGTGCACTATTCAGTGTCCCCTCGACGATCACCAGTGGTGTACGGCCAGTGTAGGAGATCGCTCCCCACACCATGATGCCGGGTGTTGGCCCTGTGTGCCTCGGTCGTATGCAGTCCTGATTGTGGCACTCACCTGCACGGCGCCAAACACGCATACGACCATCATTGGCACCAAGGCAGAAGCGACTCTCATCGCTGAAGACGACACGTCTCCATTCGTCCCTCCATTCACGCCTGTCGCGACACCACTGGAGGCGTGCTGCACGATGTTGGGGCGTGAGCGGAAGACGGCCTAACGGTGTGCGGGACCGTAGCCCAGCTTCATGGAGACGGTTGCGAATGGTCCTCGCCAATACCCCAGGAGCAACAGTGTCCCTAATTTGCTGGCAAGTGGCGGTGCGGTCCCCTACGGCACTGCGTAGGATCCTACGGTCTTGGCGTGCATCCGTGCGTCGCTGCGGTCCGGTCCCAGGTCGATGGGCACGTGCACCTTCCGCCGACCACTGGCGACAACATCGATGTACTGTGGAGACCTCACGCCCCACGTGTTGAGCAATTCGGCGGTACGTCCACCCGGCCTCCCGCATGCCCACTATACGCCCTCGCTCAAAGTCCGTCAACTGCACATACGGTTCACGTCCACGCTGTCGCGGCATGCTACCAGTGTTAAAGACTGCGATGGAGCTTCGTATGCCACGGCAAACTGGCTGACACTGACGGCGGCGGTGCACAAATGCTGCGCAGCTAGCGCCATTCGACGGCCAACACCGCGGTTCCTGGTGTGTCCGCTGTGCCGTGCGTGTGATCATTGCTTGTACAGCCCTCTCGCAGTGTCCGGAGCAAGTATGGTGGGTCTGACACACCGGTGTCAATGTGTTCTTTTTTCCATTTCCAGGAGTGTATTTCTACATCGAATCTCATACCAAATTAACTCGATTTTAGCTGGATTTTGCAGCACTCAATTAAGGTTGCCGTTGGATTTATCTTATTATTTTCGTAAAATGAAGTCTTCTCTGTGTACTGGAAATTAACGAGAAATACGTCAGAGCATACTTACAGAAATGTCACTGCACTATAGCGTTAATAAAATACTAGCAATATATTACGTGTTGGCCCTAATACAATAACTGCAGCCCGAAAAGTGAAGGTGCATCAAAGTGGAAGTCACTGAAAACAGCATATTACACTAAAGACCCAAAGAAACTGGTACACCTGCCTAATATCGTATAGGGCCCCGCGAGCACGCAGAAGTGCCCCAACATGATGTGGCATGAAGTCGACTAATGTCTGAAGTAGTGCTGGAGGGAACTGACACCATGAATCCTGCAGGGCTGTACATAAATCCGTAAGAGTACGAGGGGGTCGAGATCTCTTCTGAACAGCACGTTGCAAGGCATCCCAGATATGCTCAATAATGTTCATGTATGGGGAGTTTGGTAGCCAGCAGAAGTGGTTAAACTCAGAAGAGTGTTGCATTGTTCTGCTGGAATTGCCTAACTCCGTCGGAATGCGCAATGGACATTAACGAATGCAGGTGATCAGACCAGGATGCTTTCGTACGTGTCACCTGTCAGAGTCGTATCAAAAGGTATCAGGGGTCCCATATCACTCCAAATACATACGCCCTACACCATTACAGAGCACCACCAGCTTGAACAGTCCCCTGCTGACATGCATGGTCCATGGATATATGAGGTTGTCTCCATACCCTTGCACGTCCATCCACTCGATACAATTTGAAACAAGACTCGTCCGACCAGGCAACATGTTTCCAGTCATCAACAGTCAATTTCGCTGTTAACGGGCCGAGGCGAGGCGAAAAGCTTTGTGTCATGCAGTCATCAAGGGTACACGAGTAGACCTTCGGCTCCGAAAGCCCACGTCGATGACGCTTCGTTGAATGGTTTGCACGCTGACACACGTTGATGGCCCAGCACTGAAAAGTGCAGCAATTTGCGGAAGGGTTGCACTTGTGTCACGTTGAACGATTCTCATCAGTCGTCGCTTATCCCGTGCTTGCAGGCCGGCCGGTGTGGCCGTGCGGTTCTAGGCGCTTCAGTTTGGAACCGCGTGACCGCTACGGTCGCAGCTTCGAATCCTGCCGCGGGCATGGATGTGTGTGATGTCCTTAGGTTAGTTAGGTTTAAGTAGTTCTAAGTTCTAGGGGGACTGATGACCTCAGATGTTAAGTCGCATACTGCTCAGAGCCATTTGAACCATTTTGAACCCGTTCTTGCAGATCTTTTTCTGGCCACAGCGATGTCGGAGATTTGATGTTTTACCGGATTCTTGATATTCACGGTACACTCCTGAAACGATCGTACTGGGAAGTCCCCTCTTCATGGCCACCTCGGAGATGTTGTGTCCCATCCCTCCTGCGCCGACTATAAAACCACGTTCAAACTCACTTAAATCTTGATAACCTGCCATTATAGCTGCAGTATCCGATCTAACAATTGCACCAGACATATCTTATCTTATACAGGCGTTGCCGACCGCAGCGCCGTATTCTGCCTGTTTACATATATCTGTATTTTAATACGCATGCCTATACCAGTTTCTTTGGCGCTTCAGTGTATTATTTGATGTCATGACGTTATGAAAAATTTATTATATATTCAGTTTTCTGAATTAGTTACTCAACTTATGGCGAGGAAACCTGTCACGCATTTCTTCCTTTTTTGCTTGTGTGCAACAGCTATAACAGTGCTTGGGTAGTAAAAGACCATTTCATCCCTTTGCGACAAAGAATATTCACACAAAAAGGGTTGTGTTCTCAGCTGCTAGCACTTCAGGTATCGGGGAACGCCTCCCTCATACTACATCAGCAAATGCTTTTCTGTGTATGCTCTAAATCCGCTTTGCAAGGAGCCGACGGTAAGCTGGCAGTGTGAAAAGCACGCTAAGGGCTATACA
This sequence comes from Schistocerca cancellata, assembly GCF_023864275.1. Lineage (NCBI taxonomy): Eukaryota > Metazoa > Arthropoda > Insecta > Orthoptera > Acrididae > Schistocerca > Schistocerca cancellata. The sequence goes on from NC_064629.1 coordinate 130,203,017, forward strand.
CGCTGTTCCGCTTACATCCCGCAAGGAGATCGAAGGGCGCCTCCGTCGCATATAAAGACCGTCCCTAGCGTCAAACGTGTTTGAAATATTTATTTCTGTTCCCTTTAACTCGTTCCGCACTATTTACTGTTCCGCTGCTGGTAACAGTTACAAGAACCTGACTGCTATTTACTCACCTCGTTCTTTCTCGGTAAAAAATTACTCGCGTAGATATTGACTGCTTCTATCTTTGGAATACATCGAATAATTCGAATATCCTGCTGTAATTACAATAGTCCGTTGTTGTTATAGCGTAGATAACAGCGTAAATAGAGACATATGCCCAGAAACGCACAGTTTACTTCTTGCAGATGTAACAAAATCTACTCCCCCGTATATTTTAATCTGTTTGCTGCCTTTGCAAATAACCTACCACCCAGTGGCTAAGATAGGACGTGTTTTTACAGTATCAAATTTTGCATATACAAAATAACAAATTCTTACTGTTCTAACACAGTTTTAACAACGTTGCGGCTTTATATACTTTTAAACTTAAAACTAATTGGAGAGCACAAATGCTTAAAATTATCCATTTATGTATTACGAAGGTAGGAGACAAGGACGACAGGGCCGAGTTAAAATTCATAGAATGCCCCAACGATGTTGACCAGGACGGAGAACCTAGACAGACATTTCGCCTCTCGCCCCTGGGCAGCCATTGCCCGATCTATTACTAGCCATCCGCGGGCGAAGACCTCAGTAACGCCTTGAACCTCTTGCTTTCAAATGGCATGATCCTACACCAACGTCAGGTATCTTTTATGTTTACTAGCGTTAGATAATGTGCGCTTACGTGTGAATGTCTTTCTATTATTATTTACTCTGAAGAGCTAAAGAAACTGGTACACCTGCCGAATATCGTGTAAGACCACACAACACGACGTGGCATGGACTCGACTAACGTCTGAAGTAGTGCTGGAGGGAATTGACACCATGAATCCTGCAGCGCTGTACATAAATCCGTAAGAGTACGAGAGGGTGGAGATCTCTTCTGAACAGCACGTTGCAAGGCATCCCAGATACACTGAATAATGTTCATGTCTGGGGAGTTTGGTGGCCAGCGGAAGCGTTTAAACTCAGAAGAGTGTTTCCGGAACCATTCTGTAGCAATTCTGGATGTGTGGGGTGTCGCAATGTCCTGCTGGAAGTGCCCAAGTCCGTCGGAATGCACAATGGACATGAATGGATGCAGGTGATCAGACAGGATGCTTACGTGCGTGTCACCTGTCAGAGTTGTATCTAGACGTATCAGGGGCCCTATATCACTCCAACTACACACGCCCCACACCATTACAGAGCCTCCACCAGCTTGAACAGTCCCCTGCTGACATGTAGGGTCCATGGATTCATGAGGTTGTCTCCATACCCGTATACGTTCATCCGCTCGATACAATTTGAAACGAGACTCGTCCGAACAGGACACATGTTTCCAGTCATCAACAGTCGAATGTCGGTGTTGACGGGGCCAGGCGAGGCGTAAACCTTTGTGTCGTGCGGTCATCAACGGTACACGAGTGGGCCTTCCGCTCCGAAAGCCCACATCGATGATGTTTCATTGAATGATTCGCACAGTGACACTTTTTGATGGCCCACCTGAACTATTGTCTTCAGTCATCGTTGGTCCCGTTCTTGCTGGATGTTTTTCCGGCCGCAGCGGTGTCAAACATTTGGTGTTTTATCATTTGGTGTTTTATCAGATTCCTGATATTCACGGTACGTCGGAGATGCTGTGCCCCATCGCTCATTCGCCGACTTTAACACCACATATATAACACACAGACACACAGACACACACACACACACACACACACACACACACACACACACACACACACCTTTTCACTTGTAAAACGTGAAATATTTTTAAAATTTGGGAATTAATACAGTACTTTGTTACTTAAACTAATGCCTTTTGGATGAAAATGTATGATTCCCCTGAAATTTTACAGAAGAGACAGGTCATGCAGAAATAAAAACAAGTGGTTTTTCAGTCAGTACAAAAATTGTCTTGCAGTACCATGGAGTGCCTCTCTAGGAAGATTTCAGGCTTTATTGCTAAATAACGCTACACAAGTAAAGAAAATCTTTATAAGCACATTATTGTATCCACAAAATTCACTAATATCGAAAACCGTTGTTCATTTATAGCAATGATCAGACGTAAAATGCAGCAAACTTCATTGGTCTACACAACCAATATGTGCCCACTCCTTACATTAACAGCATTGTACCCATTCTTCTTCAATAGATTAACTCCATTTCACACGTATCTTGCTCTCGTCCGTTATTAGAGTGCCCCACCAAATTCCCGCTTCTTTTGACGCATCGTATTGATTGCGTCACTATTTGGCCTATTTAATTGTTTGCTTCTGTTAAATGCAAAAAATGGCTCAAATGGCTCTGAGTACTATGGGACTTAACATCTGAAGTCATCAGTCCCCTAGAACTTAGCCGGCCGCGGTGGTCTTGCGGTTCTAGGCGCTGCAGTCCGGAACCGCGGGACTGCTACGGTCGCAGGTTCGAATCCTCCCTCGGGCATGGATGTGTGTGATGTCCTTAGGTTAGTTAGGTTTAAGTAGTTCTAAGTTCTAGGGGACTGATGACCTAAGATGTTAAGTCCCATAGTGCTCAGAGCCATTTTGAACCCCTAGAACTTAGAACTAATTAAACCTAACTAACCTAAGGACATCACACACATCCATGCCCGAGGCAGGATTCGAACCTGCGACCGTAGCGGTCGCGCAGTTCCAGACTGAAGTGCCTAGAACAGCTCGGCCACACCGGCCGGCTGTTAAATACATCTAACTTTTCTCTCTTGAGTGCTTGAATTGACTTCAAGTCTCTTTCTGGCTTCCTTTTTCTGCTCTTTGTCTTTTATTCGATCACCTAAAGTGCTCCCCGGGACATGAAAAGACTCAGCTGCCTGCCATGCTGTCATTTTCTCCGATATTACTTCGCTTATTGCCAGTCTCGTATTCTCTTCGCTCAATTTTTTTTTTTCATTTTCATTCGCAGCCACTTCACTGTGAAATGTGAAGAGAAAGAGTTATTATTATTTTTCTCCTAACGTTCTGAATGGTCGGTACAGGAAGGCAACTGGCCGACGGTACTGTACGAGGATCACGCAGTAAAAACGATACGGACTGCGTATTGTTTAATACAAGAGGTTTTGAAAGTCTTACGGCTATAGTATCCTTAAACAAAACAATTAAACTAAATGTAAAAGTAAACTTAATTACTCACCTCATAAATGTGCATCTCAGTCTTGGAAGTAACTTCCTGCGCAACGCTGGACAAAATACCCAACGTATCACGAGTGGGACCATGTCGTCTTTCAGCTCACCCATTGTATGTGCTACCATCTAGTGCTAAAAACGAGAACTAGCGATGGCCAGTACTGTGGGACTCTCCCCTATGTTACTCGAATGATTATAAAAATTAATCATAACGGATGTATTCCTACCAATGATTAAATATTAAGTAACACTAAGTTTTTCAAAGTATTACACTGAAATATTTAATGTCAACATAGGCTGAAAATGAGCTTTTGCTTTGATAAATACTGGATTGACGTGGCGACTCTAAACAGTAGAACTGAAATCTTGAATACAGGAGAGCTACTAGTCACGTGACAAGCAGGTTATCCTCCAGGGTGGGACGCATAAAGAATGAGTCTCCGAGGCCGATGCACGTGGACATACGTGTGGAGGGCACGTAAAAGTACTACAGAAACTGAAAAATCTCTCCGTTTCTAACATTATTCCAGCTTTCGCTGTACACACATCAAAAAAAGTTTTGCATCACCCCGGTTCCCAGAACTCCTGAAGATATACGGTCACTGTGGATATTGAATCACAAACACAGTCCCTTTGACTGTTCAGAGATGTCACTAAACCCGCCCAAAGATGTAAAAACCATGCATGAGCAGCGCTTATTAGACGGAGGGGGTACGACCGCCGATCAGTTCCAGACATTCCAAGAGGATGGAGGTACACGGCTCGTGTTGTCTGTAGTTGAACCATGCCTACACAGTCAATAACGCGGTTCGATCGCGTCCACATTCTTACTTTCTGCCAGGAAGGGCTCTCGACAAGGGAAGTGTCCAGGTGTCTCGAAGTGAACCAAAGCGATGTCGTGCGGACACTGAGGAGATACAAAGAGACAGGAAATGTCGATGACATGTCTCACTCATGTCGCCCAACGGCAACTACTGTAATATATGACCGCTACCAACGGAATTATGGCTCGGAGGAAACATGACAGCAACGCCACCATGTTGAGTAATGCTTTTCGTGCAGCCACAGGACGTCGTGTTACGACTCAAACTGTGCGCAATAAGCAGCATGATGCGCAACTTCACTACCGACTTCCATGGCGAGGTCCATCTTTGCAGCCACGACATCATGCAGCGCGGTGTAGATGGGCCCATGTCGCTCAGGATTGGTATCACGTTCTCTTCACCGATGGGTATCGCATATGCCTTCAACCAGACAATTGTCGGAGACGCGTTTGGAGGCAACCTAGTCAGGCTGAACGCCTTAGACACACTGTCCAGCGAGTGCAGCAAGGTGGAGGTTCCCTGCCGTTTTGGAATGGCATTATGTGGGGCCGACGTACGCCGCTGGTGATCATGGAAGGCGCAGCAACGGCTGTACGATACGTGAATGCCATCCTCCGACCGATGGTGCAACCATATCGGCAGCATATTGGCGAGGCATTCGTCTTCTTGGACGACAATTCGCGCCTTCATCGTGCACATCTTCTGAACGTCTTCCTTCAGGATAGCGACATAGCTCGACTAAAGTGACCCAACACGTTTTCCAGACATGAGCCCTATCGAACATGCCTGGGATATATTGAAAAGGGCTGTTTACGGACGACGTGACCCACCAACCACTCTGAGGGATATAAGCCGAATCGCCGTTGAGAAGTGGGACAATCTGGACCAACAGTGCCTTGATGAACTTGTGGGTACTATGTCACGACGAAAACAAGCATGTATTAATGCAAGATGACGTGCTACTGGGTATTAGAGGTAACAGTGCGTACAGCAATCTATACCACAGCCTCTGAAGGTCTCGCTGTACGGTGGTACAACATGCAATGTGTGCTTTTCATGAGCAATGAAAAGGGCAGAAATGATGTTTATGTTTATCTCTTTTCCAATTTTCTGTACCGAGGTGACACAAAACGTTTTTTGATGTGTGTACAAACATGACAGTTGATGGCTTATGCTGACAATAATTTTATGTTTTCTTTTGTCGTATGCCGTTCCTAGCGCCACATCGTTATTTACCCTACGATGGAAGCCAGACTTTTCACCAGACAGATGTGAGAAATCGCCGAAACACGACACTCTATGTAGCCAGCGTCCTAGAGTCACGGTCTTGCCGATTCGATTCGTGACTAACTAGGTTTCGTGATCAAATCCGTAGTGAATGTCACACATTCATTAGCCGCGTACTGGCATGGAGGGGGTTGGATAAATATGAATGTACCACAACATAACACATTACTATGCCTAATACTGTGAAGGAAAACTCTTGACATTCGATGCATCACTCATACAGTTCCTGTATGGGTTTCAAGGGACTCTCACGCCATTCTTCCTGCAAAATAGTGGCCACTTCAAATAACCGCAAAGACTATATAACACTGAGATCTGGTGACTGTGGTGAACATCCTCGTGCTCATAAAACCAGTCCTGAACGACGCGAACTGTAGGAACAGGAGCTCTGTCGTCTTGAAATGGGGCATGGTCCTGATCAGCCAAAATGGTCACATAATCCTTGGCAGCAATGCCACCTTGCAGAGTAACCACGGTATGATGGTCCCCTGGAAATCGCAAAACATGGTGTTTGATCACCATGGACGGCAATGCAATTTCTGCAATGTTCTCCCATGTTGGTCACAAAGCTGGTAAGGAGTTCTTGCGTTGGAGCGTTGTTCAATCCCTCCACCTGCGCGTTTGACAAACGCTGTATGGTCGCTGGTGCATATAAACGTGCCTCAGTACGTCTCCTCAAGGCATCCCACACTTTCTCAGTGGGATTTATGGGGGGGGGGGGGGCAGGCCACTCCATTCGCCGAATATCCTCTCGTTCCAAGAGCTCCTCCACCTGCAAAGCTCGATACAGTCGCGCATTGCCAGATTGAAAAATGAAGTCAGGGACGAATGCACCCCTAAAAAGACGCACATGGCGAAGGAGAATAGTGTCCCAACAATGCTAACCGGTGAGCGTACTCTCCGTCCGAAGAGTCCTTGGAAGGCCCAACGGCACTGACCCACACTCGATACCGGATGCTGATATTTAGGGGCATGTGGTCAGCACACCGCTCGCCCAGCCGCATGTCAGTTTACGAGACCGGAGCCGCTACTTCTCAGTCAAGTAGCTCCTCCGTTTGCCTCACAAGGGCTGAGTGCATCCCGCTTGCCAACAGCGCTCGGCAGACCGGATGGTCACCCATCCAGGTGCTAGCCCATCCCGACAGCGCTTAACTTCGTTGATCTGACGGGAACCGGTGTTATCACTGCTGTAAGACCGTTGTCGGTGAGTGTACCGTGTTCAAAAACTTGGAGGTCATTACGTCCATGCAGCATCATGCTCCCCACACCTGGACCACCAAAACCATCATGTTGGACAATGCTGGGCGTATACTCATATAGCGAGAGGTGGGAACACGTAATGCACCCACAAATAGTGTCATATATGATCGTTTTGATGGTCCAGGTTAACCTCTAAATCTTTGAACACTCTACACTTATAGGTCAGTGTTATTGTGACACTGTGCTTATCCACTACGTGCATCTTTCTAGGTGTGTATTCGCCCGTAACTTCATGTTTATGCGTGACTGCACCGAACACCGTAGGTGGAGCAGCTCTCGCAACGAGAGGATTCCGCTGCGGTCGCAGGTTCGAATCCTGTCTCGGCCATGGATGTGTGTGATGTCCTTAGTTTAGTTAGGTTTAAGTAGTTCTAAGTTCTGGGGGACTGATGACCTCAGATTTTAAGTCCCATAGTGCTCAGAGCCATTTGAACCAGGCACATGAGGGGAGAGGTTTGTTAGTTATCGGGAGCTCCATTTGGGCGAGAGAATTCGGCGAGTGGACTGGCCTTCCATCTCCCCAGACGAGCACGTACGGCATACGTTGGGGGATCTTCTGCAGCACATTAACATGGACCAACGTCCACCCACTATTTGTCAACCGCCCTGGAAGAAGAATGGAAAGCTTTACCACAAGGACTCCATACCAACCAATGTGGCTAACATGGGAGCACGTTCCACAGGATGCAATGTCATCCATGGTGACCACCCACACTAATAAGATTGATGTATCGCCTTTTGTAAAGGCTTTGTCCAGTGAACCATCAGTAATCTGAATAAAGGTATCATTTCTGTTATTCTCATTGCGCATATCGCTTAGTTACCTTCTTTAGTACTCTTTAGCTGTTCTTTCTATGTAGGGCCAAAGTTTAATCGGGCTGTGTTGCTTGGCAATGTGAAAGTTACTTTACCCCTCAAGTTTTGCTCACCAGTGTGTTTACTATAGAATTTAAGATAGTACATGGTGCTCAGTTACAAGCATCATTACCAACAGTGCATTGCTTCAATCGACTTATGAGCATAAGACCAGTCTTAACGTAGAGCGGAGGGTGAGACAGTGGACAGGCATGCTGGAGGAGCAGCGCGTCCAGTCATCCAGATTGAAGTTCTTCCGCGTCTTCCAGAACGACTTCAGGCTATCGTCGTCAGGATTCTCGCTTCAAGAAAGCTTCGATTAGTTTCTCGTCCTAACCTCTTCCTATGCAGAATGTTTTGTGCTCCTCCGCCGCTGATTTCAACAACGGTTCAACTTTAATCTCTTATTCACCAAGTTTACGCTTAGTACGATAGTAATTTGAGCGCAAACGATATTTTAAAATAGTGTGGTCCTTGCTCCACCCCTTAATATTCATGCAGTTTCTCTGTTAGAAACTAGCCGCAAACTGTAAATCGCTAAAGGGTTCGCAATGACATTGCCTATGGATGAAGTAATGGTTCTCGTAAGAGTGTTGAGGTCACAAACTCTCGCTAGATCGACATGGGCGCGCAGTCACGTGACGACAGACCCAACTCGCCAACACGCCGACCGTCCACTGCACTCAGTCGTACTGAAAACAAGTACTCTATTGTATTGGCCCCTTTCCTAGCTTGCGTTTATTGTGAATCTCTCACCCAGCACAAAGTCCCAAGTGATTGGAAAAAAGAGCGGATGACTCCAGTATATAAGAAGACTAAAAGAACGGACCCGAAAAATTACAGACCAATATCTCTAATTTCTGTCTGCTGCAGAATCCTTGAACATATTCTCAGTTCTAATATAATAAACTCTCTTGAGACTGAGAAGCTTATGTCCACGAATCAGCATGGTTTTGGAGAGCATCGCTAGTGCGAAACTGAGATTGCCCTCTTCTCACACGACATACTGAGAACTACGGATGAACTGCAACAGGCAGACTCCATATTTTCAGATATCCGGAAAGCATTTTACATTGTGCCCCATTGCAGGCCGTTAACGAAAGTACGAGCATGTGGAATAGGTTGACAGATGTATGACTGCCTCGAAGACTTCTTAAATAATAGAAAGCAGTATGTTGTCCTCGACGGCGAGTGTTCATCAGAGAGAAGGCTTTCGTCAGGAGTGCCCCAGAGAAGTGTGACAGCTGTTGTTCCCTATATACATCAATGGTTTGGCGGACAGGGTGGGCAGAAATCTACGGTTATTTGTTGATGGTACCATGTGTACGGTAAGGTGTTGAAATTGGGTGACTGTGGGAAAATACAAGACGACTTAGACAAAATTTCTAGTTGGTGTAATGAATGGCAGCTAACCTTAAATGCGGAAAAATGAAAGTTAATGCGGATGAGTGGTAAGATCAAACCCGTAATGTTCTGATACAGTATTACTAGTGTTCTGCTTGACAAAGTCAAGTCGTTTATATATCTGGGCTTAACAGTGCAAGCGATATGAGGTGGAACGATCACGTGATAACTGTGGTAGGGAAGGCGAATGGTCGACTTCGGTTTATTGGGAGAATTATAGGAAACGGTGGTTCACGTGTAAATGGTTCAAATGGCTCTGAGCACTATGGGACTTTACATCTATGGTCATCAGTTCCCTAGAACTTAGAACTACTTAAACCTAACTAACCTAAGGACATCACACAACACCCGGTTCAAAAGAGACCGCATATATAGGACTCCGGTGCGACCTATTCTTGACTACTGCTCCAGTATTTCCTATCCGTACCAGGTCGGATTAGAGGAAGACATCGAAGCAACTCAGAGACGGAGTGCTAGATTTGTTACCGGTAGGTTCGAGTAGCACGTAAGTGTTACGGAGATGCTTGGAGAACTCAAATGCGAATCCCTGGAGGGAAGGCGACGTTGTTTTCGAGAAACGCTATTGAGGAAATTTAGGGAATCAGCATCTGATGCTGATTGCCGAAGGATTCTCCTGCCGCCAACATACGTTTCGAATAAGGACCACGAAGATAAGATACGAGAAATTAGGGCTCATACGGAGGCATATAGATAGTCGTTTTTCCCTCGCTCTACTTGCAAGCCGGCCGCTGTGGCCGAGCGGTTCTAGGCGCTTCAGTCCGGAACCGCGCTGCTGCTACGGTTGCAGGTTCAAATCCTGCCTCGGGCATGGATTTATGTGATGTCCTTAGGTTAGTTAGATGTAAGTACTTCTAAGTCTAGGGGACTGATGACCTCAGATGTTAAGTCCCATAGTGCTTAGAGCCATTTGAACCATTTTTTATATTTGCGAGTGGAACAGGAAAGGAAATGACAAACAGTGGTACAGAGTAACCTCCGCCAGGCACCGTACGGTAGCTTGCGGAGTACCTATGCAGATGCAGATGTAGAAATGAAGCCCAAAAAAGAAAAGCAAAGAGGTGTAGTGCGTTTGCTTACAGCGGAAGGGGTGAGGGGAACGGAAATTCATCAAAGAATGTCATAAGTGTATGAAGAACACTGCGTGTCTGTTGCAAGGGTCAGCGTGCGGCATAAGCGATTCGAAGGAGGATGGATGTCATTGGCGGATGACGCACGCCATACCGCATTACCAACACCTTCACTCTCGAACACCGGCGAATTACGGTGGCAGCCACTGTCCAAGAGGTCTGATTGAGCGTCGGATTGCAGCGGACATCCAGTGCTCTCCGTACAGTTGAGCTATTCTTCGAGGAATTTACATTCACCACACTCCTCCTGCTGTAAGGAAATGCAGTATACCCCTTTGCTAGTCTTATGAAGCCTCAGTTTCTCTGTTGTCAGCACTACGGAGTGCAGTGGGTGGTATACACGTGCACGCGCCGCGTGGGTGTGCGCTTATGTCTCTCTAGCGGAAAGTTTGGCCCTTAGCGCCCTTGTAGGGACCACGACTTCTTCAGTAGGCAATGGCATTACTATCTCTTCAGCGGTTTTCATTTTACAGCTTCCGGCTCGTTACCTATTGAATGCGCCTTATACGTATTTACGAGCTGCAGCGTGTTTTGCGCCGCCTGATACCCATGTGCACACCAAACTGCTCTGTTGTGAAGAATGCCGCTGTTGTAGGCGTAGTCCGAGTGTTAACTTGCTTCGTACATCAGCTGGAACAGGGAAGGACCTGGTTCAAAGTTCACTGTCTAAAGCTTCAAGACACTCGTATAAGCTGACTTCATTTTGTGAGAGTACGTTCTCACTTGAACACATGCAAAAATTGTAGTGTTTGAAATACGCTTGTAGCCCAAACCAACCACGAAAGCACTTCAGTTTGCGTCCATGTGTAACGTTGACTTTGCTTTGAATGTTATGATAGCTCAGGAAATTTGAATATATTTCTTGTCATCATATAGCGTGGATACAATTCGCAAAACTTTATTTTGGTATTTATTTATTAAAATACTTATCCGACACTCACTCAATGAGTACTCACTTTAGGTAGTCTCACTCGGTACGAGAGGTTTGCAAACAATTTACATTATTATTTGGGGCAATTACACTAATTTTAAATAAGTTGGAGTTATTACATTGACGCGCTCTAGAAATTATCGGACAGTTTCCATCCGCTACGTTAATCTGCAGTTGGTCTCCCAGGATTACGATACATGCGACAATCTCTTACGCACACTTAAAATTGTTGTTGTCTCGAATGAAAGGCTGTCGGCTGTAAATAATGATTTCCTTGGCTCTCGCCACTTAGTTACATAATTTCTTCCCGGAATTAAATTTGTCGTGCTAACACTATATAAAGGGTGATTTTTTCCACCGTGTACAAACTCTAGGGATTGATCGATGAGAAGATACGGAACAAAAACTGTCTAATGAACTTATGTCCGGAATTGCATGGTTCCCACGCTAGAAACCATTTATTCAATCATACTTGGTTACAGAGACTGCGGTTTAATACGTGCTGTACTATGCAGCCACAGTTACAGTATGCATGGTTTCCTTCTAGAGCGTGGTACTGTTCCTCATACGTCGTGCCTTAGCACCCTCTATTATCGCAGTAATTGACTCACCTTGTAGCGGATGTGATACGGCGTTGTACACAATGGTTCCGTATTCGAATCCAGAGCTTGCGGACATGGTGTTTGCTCACGGAAAGGCAAATGGCAAAGAACAGCGGACAGCAACGCTGTATCAAGAGACCTCTCCCCGCCGCTGACAACCACAGCATACAAAATTTGCAAAAGTATTTCGCCGTTTGGCTGAGACAGGATCACTTCAAGAAGCAGGAAATCATGAAGGTACTCGAAATCTTCGGACACCAGACTTGGAGGAAAACGTGATTAACACCGTGGAAGATACGATACTGCGTGAAGAGTTTGACAGAGCACTGAAAGACCTGAGTCGAAACAAGGCCCCGGGAGTAGACAACATTCCATTGGAACTACTGACGGCCTTGGGAGAGCCAGTCCTGACAAAACTCTACCATCTGGTGAGCAAGATGTATGAAACAGGCGAAGTACCCTCAGACTTCAAGAAAAATATAATAATTCCAATCCCAAAGAAAGCAGGTGTTGACAGATGTGAAAATTACCGAACAATCAGTTTAATAAGTCACAGCTGCAAAATACTAACACGAATTCTTTACAGACGAATGGAAAAACTAGTAGAAGCCGACCTCGGGGAAGATCAGTTTGGATTCCGTAGAAATACTGGAACACGTGAGGCAATACTGACCTTACGACTTATCTTAGATGAAAGACTAAGGAAAGGCAAACCTACGTTTCTAGCATTTGTAGACGTAGGGAAAGCTTTTGACAATGTTGATTGGAATACTCTCTTTCAAATTCTGAAGGTGGCAGGTGTAAAGTACAGGGAGCGAAAGGCTATTTACAATTTGTACAAAAAGCAGGTGGCAGTTATAAGAGTCGAGGGGCATGAAAGGGAAGCAGCGGTTGGGAAGGGAGTACGACAGGGTTGTAGCCTCTCCCCGATGTTATTCAATCTGTATATTGAGCAAGCAGTAAAGGAAACAAAAGAAAAATTCGGAGTAGGTATTAAAATCCATGGAGAAGAAATAAAAACTTTGAGGTTCGCCGATGACATTGTAATTCTGTCAGAGACAGCAAAGGACTTGGAAGAGCAGTTGAATGGAATGGACAGTGTCTTGAAAGGAGGATATAAGATGAACATCAACAAAAGCAAAACGAGGATAATGGAATGTAGTCGTATTAAGTCAGGTGATGCTGAGGGAATTAGATTAGGAAATGAGACACTTAAAGTAGTGAATGAGTTTTGCTATTTGGGGAGCAAAATAACTGATGATGGTCGAAGTAGAGAGGATATAAAATGTAGACTGGCAATGGAAAGGAAAGCGTTTCTGAAGAAGAGAAATTTGTTAACATCGAGTATAGATTTAAGTGTCAGGAAGTCATTTCTGAAAGCATTTGTATGGAGTGTAGCCATGTATGGAAGTGAAACATGGACGATAAATAGCCTGGACAAGAAGAGAATAGAAGGTTTCGAAATGTGGTGCTACAGAAGAATGCTGAAGATTAGATGGGTAGATCACATAACTAATGAGGAAGTATTGAATAGGATTGGGGAGAAGAGAAGTTTGTGGCACAACTTTACCAGAAGAAGGGATCGGTTGGTAGGACATGTTCTGAGGCTTCGAGGGATCACCAATTTAGTATTGGAGGGCAGCGTGGAAGGTAAAAATCGTAGAGGGAGACCAAGAGATGAATACACTAAGCAGATTCAGAAGGATGTAGGTTGCAGTAGGTACTGGGATATGAAGAAGCTTGTACAGGATAGAGTAGCATGGAGAGCTGCATCAAACCAGTCTCAGGACTGAAGACAACCGTGGAAGGCAACCGCCGTGTCAGTACCAGGCAGTTTACCAGCCAGTGCAGGGTAATTGTTACTACCCTTGTCATTTATAGCGTGTGCAGGGCTTATTAGCGACAGAGTTTCACATCGGGAGCAATTTTGTCACTGGTTTCTTCACCAGGCAACCATGATTCCGGGACAGATGTGGCCACCTTTACGCGGAGTGGTATCTTCAACTTTCATAACAGTCGTCTCTGGGACAGTATGCAGTGCCCCCGCGGTATGGTGACAGCGAGTCATCAGTATCGGAGTGTGTGGACCGGGATAATTGCCGACCGTATTTTGGGACCAGTCTTCCTTCCACATCGCCTCACAGGCCGGAACTATCGGCGTTTCTTGCGGGTGATTTTGCTTTCCCTGCTGGAAGAAGTGCCAATGATGATTCGAAGGGTTATGCGGCTGCTACATGATGGTGCTCCAGTCGACTTCGCCATTAGTGTCCAGCCGGCCGCTGTGACCGAGTGGTTCTAGGCGCTTCACTCCGGAACTGCGTGGCTGTTACGGTTGCAGGTTCGAATCCTGCCTCGGGCATGAATGTATGTGATGTCTTCAGGTTAGTTAGGTTAAAATAGTTCTAAGTCTAGGGGACTGATGATGTTGAGTCCCATAGTGCTTAGAGCCATTTGAAGAATTAACTTCCTGAGGCATCTCAGTCATGTCTTATCTGGTCGATGGATCGGAAGAGGGGGTCCAGTTGCATGTCCTGCTCGTTTACCGGATCTCAACCCATGCGATTTCTCGATATGCTGCCTTCGATACTGCTCGGATGCAGCCTGACCGATATGAACGTGTGAGACAGAACAAGCTACGGCGCGTACACGCATGCGTTGGAACACATGGAAACAATTTTCAGCGCATACTGTAACTGTGGCTGCGTGATACGGCGCGTATCAGACTGCAGTCTCTGTAATAATGTATGACTGAATAAATGGTCTCGAGCAAGGAAACCATGCATTTCCGGACATAAGTTCATCAGACCGTTTTTGTTCCGTATCCTCTCATCGATCAATCTCTGGAGTTTGTACGCGGTGGAAAAAATCACCCTGTATTTCTTTATTCAAAAGAAAGAGAAGTAAGAAAGGATAGCTCACTCTTTACACCTTAGTAAGTCGGTTTACCGCTGAAAGGTTTATAACTTTGTAACGTTCCTTAGGCGAGGAGGAACTTAACATCGGTATCCCAGCTTAGCAGGAAATAGAACTGAAATATGAATTGGCATTGCCTTGTTGATTCAGATGTTACCTGGGGAAACTTCACCAAGCCTAACTAACAAAAAAATGGTTCAAATAGCTCTGAGCACTATGGGACTTAACAGCTATGGTCACCAGTCCCCTAGAACTTAAAACTACTTAAACCTAACTAACCTAAGGACATCACACAACACCCAGTCATCAACCCCTAACTAACAGATATGGGTAATACTTGTAGAATTCGGCTACACAGAATGCAAAATTAATTTTAATATATTTTAATATTATAGTCACAGTCACAGTTGTTATTACGTTTGTTTCTGAGCCATGCCTTCTGGCTCTGGAAATTCATCATTGGACTCTCAGCACATAAGTTCGGGAGAACTAAAACATAACTAAGCAAGCTATCAAAGTACATTACTTCACAAATATTCACTCATGTTAGGAAAAACCAGAACACCTTGAATGACTAGAGATAGGACGTTCATATTCACAGGACATGTACACCATGTCGGCCCGCGTCTTCCAGGTCAGCATCGATATCGCGGCGCAACATCACTTACCGGTAAAAGGCGCCTGTGGCTCTAATTGTCGCTATAAACTGAAGGTAATGCACCAGTGTGACTTGGGTAGACGTGCAGGATGCCTCGCACACGTATGCGTGAAATGTACCGTCAAATCACTGAGTCTGAAAGAGGGCGCAATACTGACATGAGAGAATCTGATGCATCCATCCGGGAAATTACTGCTCGTGTGTGACGAAGTGTTTGCGCAGTGCAACGGATGTGAGTAGAATGGTCCGCGGAAGTCCCTGGAACACGACGAGATGCATCAGGTCACACCACCCAGTTCACCATGCGAGAAGATCGACACCTCAGCCGAATGGCAGTGCAAGACATATCCGCGTCCTCCTCGACTCTAACGCAACAGTGAAACATTGCTACACATCGTACACTATCAGGGGTGGCAGGCCGTCGCCGTTTATTACGGCATGGGTTATGTGCGCGTCGTCCACTTCTGCGCCTACTTTGACGAATGTGCAGAAACTTGCTAGACGACAATGGTGGCCGGAACGTCGTCGCTGGGGACAGAAATGTCATCAGATAGTGTTTTCACGAATCCTGGTACTGTTTGTTTGAAAATGATGGCCGCATTTTAGTACGCCGCAGACAGACATCACAATGAATGCATTCGCACAAGACAGCGCAATCTCAACATGGGATGCTGTTGGGTACAAGCAGAATCACAGCTGTCCGCAGCTCGTGGTCGTGCGGTAGCGTTATCGCTTCCCGCGCCCGGGTTCCCGGGTTCGATTCCCGGCGGGGTCAGGGATTTTCTCTGCCTCGTGATGACTGGGTGTTGTGTGCTGTCCTTAGGTTAGCTAGGTTTAAGTAGTTCTAAGTTCTAGGGGACTGATGAGCATAGATGTTAAGTCCCATCGTGCTCAGAGCCATTTGAACCATTTTTTTTAATCACAGCTGGTGCGTGTCCAGGGCACTGTAACCAGCGTGACCTACGTGAATGACATCCTGAGACCCGTAGCCATACCCTTTCTGCGCAACACCCCAGACTCCATTTTTCAGCAAGACAATGCGCGACCACGGGTTGCTGCACGAACACTTGCCTTCTTTGTGTCGCAGGATGTCAGCCTTCTGCCATGGCCCACCAGATCACCAGACTTGTCGCCAATTGAAAATATGTGGCATATGGTGAAACGACGGGTGCAGCGCTGTGACCCAATGCCAACCACCGCTTGAGAACTTTGGAAACAGGTAATGCAGCATGGATATACCACAAGACGCCATTCGCGCCCTATACGCGTCGATGGCATCACGGATGGAATAAGTTACCAGGGCCCATGGCGAACCCTATGCCTACTAGGCAATAGGACTGAACCGATGTGACTGAAATGCTAATCATTTCGTTAGAAAATACTAAGGTATATATCCTTTGAATATATCGTTCTATCTCCAGTCGTTCAACATGTTTGGCGCAGACAGTGTTACGTATAACAGTATGTTCAACTAATTCACTTATTAATTCTTTAAATGAAATGTAATGTCTGTTACATAAAATATCTATAAACAGCGTTGCTTCTGTGAGAGCAGACAGTTGTGTATTATTGCGTCACTCTGTTGTTATTTGAATGTCGGAAATGGGACGCTGTAAGAGAAGTTTATTCATGGTAAACAGTGAAGAAGGCTTTTCAGAAATACAGGAGATACTGATACTTAACGAGGAGTGAGATATCTCAGATAAAACAGTAAAATCCTGAAAACGGAACTGTCATTACAAAATCTGTGTACGTTTTAATGAACCGATATTGCGGATTCTTGACGGATTTTCATTAACGAAAAATATCTTTCGTTATCTTTGGTTGCCAT
Source organism: Schistocerca cancellata (assembly GCF_023864275.1). Classification (NCBI taxonomy): domain Eukaryota; kingdom Metazoa; phylum Arthropoda; class Insecta; order Orthoptera; family Acrididae; genus Schistocerca; species Schistocerca cancellata. The sequence continues at coordinate 130,220,005 of NC_064629.1, forward strand.
TGTCAAGATTATTCGTCAAAGTTGTATGGTATCTTTAAAAATGTTATGCATCTACATCTACATACGCCTCAAGGCACAGTACAGTGCATGGCGGAGGGTACCTTGTACCACTAATGTTCTATTCTGAAATAGAGAGAGGGAAAAACTACTATCTATATGCTTCCGTGTGAGCCGTAATTTGTTGTCTTCACGCTCCTTACGCAAAATGTGCATTGATGGCAGTAGAATCGTTGTGCAGTCCCCCATATATGCCGGTTCTCTAAAGATTCTCAATATTACTTTGCGAAAAGAACGTTGTCTTTACTCCAGTGATTCCCAATTTTCACTGTGCATTTCCGTAATATTCGCGTGTTGATCCAACGTAATGATAACATATCTAGTAGCACTTCGCTGAATTTCTTCTATATCTTCCTTTAACCCTACCTAGGGCTTTCCAAACACCCGAGCAACACTCAAGAACAGATCGCATGAGTGTTCTGTACGCGTTCCCCTTTATAGATGAATTACGCTACCCTAGAATTCTCCCATTAAACCGAAGTTGACCATTCGCTTTATGTACTATCGACGTTATGTGCTCGTTCCATCTTATATCGCTTTACAGCTTCACACTCAGTTATTGAATTGAAATGACTCTGTCATTCTGCACACCACTCATACTACATTCATTATTTTTCCTATTCATCTGCATTAACTTGCACTTTTCTAAATTCAGATTAAGCTTCCGTTCATCACACCAAATTAAAGTTCTAAGTCATGCTGTATCCTCCCACAGTCACTCGACTGCGGCACTTTCCCTTACTCGACAGCGTGCTCAGCAAACAGTCGCAGATTGCTGCTCACCCTGTCTGTATCTGTCATGACCTTCTACATCTACATCTACATCTATACTCCGCAAGCCACCCAACGGTGTGTGGCGGAGGGCACTTTACGTGCCACTGTCATTACCTCCCTTTCCTGTTCCAGTCGCGTATGGTTCGCGGGAAAAACTACTGTCTGAAAGCCTCCGTGCGCGCTCTAATCTCTCTAATTTTACATTCGTGATCTCCTCGGGAGGTATAAGTAAGGGGGAAGCAATATATTCGATACCTCATCCAGAAACGCACCGTCTCGAAACCTGGCGAGCAAGCTACACCGCGATGCAGAGCGCCTCTCTTGCAGAGTCTGCCACTTAAGTTTGTTAAACTTCTCCGTAACGCTATCACGGTTACCAAATAACCCTGTGACGAAACGCGCCGCTCTTCTTTGGATCTTCTCTATCTCCTCCGTCAACCCGATCTGGTACGGATCCCACACTGCTGAGCATTACTCAAGTATAGGTCGAACGAGTGTTTGTAAGCCACCTCCTTTGTTGATGGACTATATTTTCTAAGGACTCTCCCAATGAATCTCAACCTGGTACCCGCCTCACCAACAATTAATTTTATATGATTATTCCACTTCAAATCGTTCCGCACGCATACTCCCAGATATTTTACAGAAGTAACTGCTAAGAGTGTTTGTTCCGCTATCATATAATCATACAATAAAGGATCCTTCTTTCTATGTATTTGCAATACATTACATTTGTCTATGTTAAGGGTCAGTTGCCACTCCCTGCACCAAGTGCCTATCCGCTGCAGATCTTCCTGCATTTCTCTACAATTTTCTAATGCTGCAACTTCTCTCTATATTACAGCATCATCCGCGAAAAGCCGCATGGAACTTCCGACACTATCTACTAGGTCATTTATATACACTCCTGGAAATGGAAAAAAGAACACATTGACACCGGTGTGTCAGACCCACCATACTTGCTCCGGACACTGCGAGAGGGCTGTACAAGCAATGATCACACGCACGGCACAGCGGACACACCAGGAACCGCGGTGTTGGCCGTCGAATGGCGCTAGCTGCGCAGCATTTGTGCACCGCCGCCGTCAGTGTCAGCCAGTTTGCCGTGGCATACGGAGCTCCATCGCAGTCTTTAACACTGGTAGCATGCCGCGACAGCGTGGACGTGAACCGTATGTGCAGTTGACGGACTTTGAGCGAGGGCGTATAGTGGGCATGCGGGAGGCCGGGTGGACGTACCGCCGAATTGCTCAACACGTGGGGCGGGAGGTCTCCACAGTACATCGATGTTGTCGCCAGTGGTCGGCGGAAGGTGCACATGCCCGTCGACCTGGGACCGGACCGCAGCGACGCACGGATGCACGCCAAGACCGTAGGATCCTACGCAGTGCCGTAGGGGACCGCACCGCCACTTCCCAGCAAATTAGGGACACTGTTGCTCCTGGGGTATCGGCGAGGACCATTCGCAACCGTCTCCATGAAGCTGGGCTACGGTCCCGCACACCGTTAGGCCGTCTTCCGCTCACGCCCCAACATCGTGCAGCCCGCCTCCAGTGGTGTCGCGACAGGCTTGAATGGAGGGACGAATGGAGACGTGTCGTCTTCAGCGATGAGAGTCGCTTCTGCCTTGGTGCCAGTGATGGTCGTATGCGTGTTTGGCGCCGTGCAGGTGAGCGCCACAATCAGGACTGCATACGACCGAGGCACACAGGGCCAACACCCGGCATCATGGTGTGGGGAGCGATCTCCTACACTGGCCGTACACCACTGGTGATCGTCGAGGGGACACTGAATAGTGCACAGTACATCCAAACCGTCATCGAACCCATCGTTCTACCATTCCTAGACCAGTAAGGGAACTTGCTGTTCCAACAGGACAATGCACGTCCGCATGTATCCCGTGCCACCCAACGTGCTCTAGAAGGTGTAAGTCAACTACCCTGGCCAGCAAGATCTCCGGATCTGTCCCCCATTGAGCATGTTTGGGACTGGATGAAGCGTCATCTCACACGGTCTGCACGTCCAGCACGAACGCTGGTCCAACTGAGGCGCCAGGTGGAAATGGCATGGCAAGCCGTTCCACAGGACTACATCCAGCATCTCTACGATCGTCTCCATGGGAGAATAGCAGCCTGCATTGCTGCGAAAGGTGGATATACACTGTACTAGTGCCGACATTGTGCATGCTCTGTTGCCTGTGTCTATGTGCCTGTGGTTCTGTCAGTGTGATCATGTGATGTATCTGACCCCAGGAATGTGTCAATAAAGTTTCCCCTTCCTGGGACAATGAATTCACGGTGTTCTTATTTCAATTTCCAGGAGTGTATATTGTGAAAAGCAATGGTCCCATAACACTCCTCTGTGGCACGCCAGAGGTTACTTTAACGTCTGTAGACGTCTCTCCATTGATAACATCATGCTGTGTTCTGTTTGCTAAAAACTCTTCAATCCAGCCACACAGCTGGTCTGATATTCCGTAGGCTCTTACTTTGTTTATCAGGCGACAGTGCGGAACTGTATCGAACGCCTTCCGGAAGTCAAGATTATGTATATACAGAACATGAGCGATCCTATCACACTTCTATCAAGTTCTGCTAACGATATACTTGCCTCTGACGAACGCTCATCGTCCAGGGCGACGTACTGGCTTCTATTACTTGAAACGACTTCGAGCCACTCATATCTGAAAAATGGACATTTGTTAACAGTCTGCAGTGGACCATCGTGTTAAACGCTTCCCGGAGATCTTGGAATGTTGAATCTGCCAGTTTCCCTTCATCCATGGTTCAGGATATCGTATGATAAAAAGGCAAGCAAAGCTTTACACGAGCGATGCTTTCTAAATCCGTGCTGATTTGTGGGCGGAACCTTTTGTCTCAAGGAAATTATTATATTCGAACTTCTAATGTGCTCAAGAAATCTACAGCAAGGATATTGGACTGTAATTTATATTCAGGAGTACGATCATCCTGCGTGAATGATTTTTTAAACGTGAAATTAAGATCTTCAGCTTTTCTTTTTCTGTCTGCTACTGCCATACCAGATTGGTCGACGAGCGACTGAATAAAAGCCTTCGATCTGCTTTGTGAGTTTGCGTAGGACCAGAGTTTTCTCGGGTTCTCGGCAACGTCTTTGGCTATATATAAATTGTATGGTTCGCGCGTCGGTCTTTTTATAGTTGCACGAACTTCTCCTAACTTTTGGCTGTCCATTTCCGCGTTCTTCTTTGAATCGAGCGTGCAACAAATTGTTTCCCGGGTGTTTTCCGAATTTTGTTACTAAACCACAGTGAGTTTTTTCCATCCTTAATCTACTTACTCAGCACACAGTTCTCCAGAGTGTGACTTACAATATAGTTCAAGCTTCGCCAATAATTCATCTACGTCCATTATATTGTAACTAAATGACGTCAGTTCATTGTCTAATTTGGTTGAGCGTTTTAAGTTCCCTACAACTAAGAACAGAACCAGCCAGGCACATTTAGGGATTGAAATTGGGCTCAAAATATTTTTGTTTCCTGCAAAATAATTATTTTTGTCATATTCTTTTTGCTCACGTCGGAAGAAGTGCGGTACTACGGTCGTTAGCAGGAAATTTGTTTTAGCGTTTATTTGTTACCAGAGTATTTCTAATTTCACCTCAGCTGTATTACTTTAACGTCAGGTGAGCGTCGAAATTAAAGAACGAAGTTTATTAACTTTTGAATAAGTTTCGTCTTAATTTGATTTTTCCGCACTAAAGTGTTCCTAGAGGTTTCGGAAAGCTGAGTCGTCTGTCAGCTCGTGTATGAGATCTGTTTCTTTGCTACATTTTGTTTCTCTTTTGGGGAATTATAAGGCTTCATCGATCAAAGCTGCGTGAATCTTCCAGCTGCGTGTATCTACCGTATGTGATTACATAATTAATAGTGTAAACAACAATATTGAGCAAGAACTATGTAACCCCCAATTAGTTTCTATCTCTTTTCTTTAATATAAATCTTAATGTTCTTAATTAGATTTCGACTACTTCTTAGATGAAAGTGAAATTTTTCATCGAGGAATAAGGAAAACGTGTTAGATGCGGAGTTTGAACGATCCGAGCAGCGATTTGGATTAGAGTCGATTGTGGTGAGCGTCTCCAAACACTCGACTGTACATTTAACCACCACACACCATGGCTTGCAGCGTTCTTGTCAATATTTGTCTGTCAGCTTCCCAAATTTCGGGTGACATTTACTTTTGTTAATACTGTTTGACGACCATGAACTCTAAATTACATGGTCGCGTCATGGAATAATTTGTCCTGCATCGAATGGACACGTTTCATCAGTAAATTAATGCTGAGCTATTTAATTCCACCATTAAATCGACACATGTAGTCCAATATAGCTCATCTACTTAGGTGTGTCTGTTTTAATTTCTAATTTGTTTCTGTTAAAGTTCGAATCCTGCCTCGGGCATGGATGTGTGTGATGTCCTTAGGTTAGTTAGGTTTAAGTAGTTCTAAGTTCTAGGGGACTGATGACCACAGCTGTTAAGTCCCATAGTGCTCAGAGCCATTTGAACCATTTTTTGTTAAAGTTCCAACTCGTAACATTACTATAGGTAATCTGCGTACGTATATTTCTAGAGAGTTTCAGCAATACCAGAAAAACGCATTGTATCATTTCATTATTTTTAAAAAGAAATACGGGAAGGAAGGAAAGTTAGGTTTTATCGTCTCCTCGATATTTACGTTATTGAAGATGAAATACAAGCCAGGACTGGATAACCTTGGAGAAGAGTATCAGGATCAGGTCGTTGGTTTTGCCTTCCGTTTAAACAGTCACAGTAGGTATTTATAAAACGGTGAGAAAAACCACCATCATCACATGCTCGAAGAGTAACATATGGTGCTCCCTCACGAGCACCCTGTGTACATCTGTTTAAGGAGTTTGGCATTCTGACTTCCGCTTTACAGTATATTCATTCCCTCATGAAGTTTGTTGTAAATAATACACCGCAGTTCAAAAGGAATAATGTTGTACATAATTACAGGAGGATAAATGACATTCATTGCTCCACATTAAGACTGTTTTTCTCACAAGAAGGGGTGTATATTGCTGTAACAAAAAATATTGATCACTTAACCTGTGGATATGAAAAAAAGTTTCTGCTTTACAACTCCTTCTACTCCTTAGAAGAATTACTATTATGTGTAAAAAGTGGTCTGCAGCAATTATTAACTCACATGTGTATGTTTAAAAAACCTTATAAATGTTTAGCACGTAGCCATACTTCTAAATTAATTTGTGATGTGAATGTAAATTTACTCTTTCCACATAATTACGATTTATCGTGCAAAATGATCCATGGAAGATGAAACTAAGTAACAATAGCAAAAATTGTTAATGAATGAAGTTTTGTTTGCACATTATTCATACTCTAAATGACATATGATTATAATAAAAACGCTCACATTTGTGGACACGTTGTCCTGGGTAAGAAATTTCGTGCCTAGTATAGCTCCTCTAGCTAGAACGCAGTCTTGCACACAGCGATAAAGACGATCGCAGAGATTTACAGGTATTTATGTTTAACACAGGCTGCATCTCAGAGTGTTCGTTGAAACAAAAAGAAAAATAATAAGCAGTTACTGGCAGACTACATAATTTTAACGACCACACCGAATTGCAGGCAATGATTCATAGACAGATTATACTTTTGATTGAACAGTATAGCTCTGACAAAGACAACGAAGCCGAGAACTGTCATTATCAGTTATTTCCTAAGAGTCACGCTCCAGAACTAGATGCCAAAATTGTCAGTCGACAGTGGAGAAAGACTCTGAAGCGCATAATGATCAGCGAGTGTTAGATTTTAGTATTTTGGTGCGAACTGTTTATTTGCTTATACATTGAAAAACCAAAGAAACTGGAACACCTGCCTAATATCATGAAGGGCCCCAACGAGTATGCAGAAGTGCCGCAACACGGCGTGGCATGGACTCGACTAATGTCTGGAGTAGTGCTGGAGGGAACTGACACCATGACTCCTGCAGGGTTGTCGATAAATCCGTAAGAGTACGAGGGGGTGGAGATCTCTTCTGAACAGCACATTGCAAGATATCCCAGATATGCTCAATAATGTTCATGTTTGAGGAGTTTGTTGGCCAGCGGAAGCGTTTAAACTCGGAAGAGTATTCCTGGAGCCATTCTGTGGCAGTTCTGGACGTGTGGGGTGCCGCATTGTCCTGCTGCAGTTGCCCAAGTCCGTCGGAATGCACAATGGACATGAATGGATACAGGTGATCAGACAGGATGCTTACGTACGTGTCACCTGAAACAGTCGTATGTAGATGTAACGTGGGTCGCACATCGCTACAACTGCACACGCCCCACACCATTGTAGAGCCTCAGTCAGCTTGGAAAGTCCCCTGCTGTAATGTAGGGTCCATGGATTCATGAGGTTGTCTCCATACCTGTACACGTCCATCCACTCGATATAATTTGAAACGAAACTCGTCCGACCAGGCGACATGTTTCTAGTCACCAACAGTCCAGTTGCTGTTGACGGATCTAGGCGAGGAGTAAAGCTTTGTGTCGTGCAGTCACCAACTGTACACGAGTGGGCCTTCTGCTCCGAAATCCCATATCACTGATGTTTCGTTGAAAGGTTCGCACGATAACACTTCTTGATGGCCCAGCATTGAAATCTGCAGCAGTCTGCGGAATGGTTGAACTGCTGTCATGTTGAACGATTGAATGATTCTCTTCACTCATCATTGATCCCGTTCTTGCAGGATCTTTTTTCCGGTCGCAGCGATCGGACATTTGGTGTCTTACCAGATTCGTGATATTCACAGCACATTCTCGAAATGGTCGTACGGGAAAATCCCCACTTAATCGCTAACTTGGATATGTTGTGTCCATCGCTCGTGCGCCGACCGTAAGACCACGTTCAAACTCACTTGAATCTTGATAACCTGCCATTTTAGCGGAAGTAACCGATCTAACAACTGCGCCAGACACTTATTGTCTTATAAAGGCGTTGTCGACCGCAGGCGTTGCCGTATTCTGCTTGTTTACATATCTCTGTATTTAAATACGCTTGCCTATGCCAGTTTCTTTCGTGCTTCAGTGTACGTGACAAAGGTGTCAGGTGTCATCGTTACGTCGACCTTTTGTACAGTGGGTCATGGTATACGCTTATTAACTCACACAAGACCAGGCGCCGTCTCATCATATCTCACACACGCTCAAGAGTCAAGGCGAGCGTCTGCCGATCGTGGAGGCCGGAACAATGAATGAAAGTATATGAGAGGAGACAGATACTATGCTATTGTTAGTTTCACAGGACCTAAATCTGATGGACCTCTAGGATGCGCAAAAATCAAAACTTAACTTTTCATTAGAAGATTAATTGAAAAGCTTTCAACAAAGAAATGAACGTATAAATACAAAACTACTGATATACGTCTTATGAAGTGGCAGTCGCACATCTACAAGATAAAAAGTTTTTCAAACTAAAAAGAGCTTATACAATACAAATCGTATCACTGCCCTGAAGCTCTGCCGAAGTCAGGCATAACACAGCATTCATTTTGTGAAGTATAGTTAATAACAGGTACATTATTTGGTCCTGTGGAAGTATTCATTAGTGGAGTTGAAACTGGCCACACATAAACGCCTTCAGTACTTCTCAATTTGTAATTAACTTTTTATCGCTACTGGCAAACTGTTGAATACATGTGTTGCGGAATAATGGTGGAATTCCTGGATTTGACGGGTCAGTATTATCGAACCTGATCGTTATTAAAGTAAAATCATATTGCACTCCATGTTGTCATGTTTTCCTTTTACAAACAGAATATAAGTAGTTATGAAAAAGCAACGTATTCAGTTTGGATTTAAAACTTGCTTTGTAGCGTATAACATGTTTAATGCTGTCTGAAAAAGATCAAAGGTTTTCGGTGGCGTTTTGAGCACCACTAACAGCCTTAGTAGTGATTAATGTAGTTATTTCTCCTTCTAAATTGCTAACCTCTTGTGTTGCGCCCTATGTTTGATGTTACAGATCTAATGATAGGGTTGCCGGCCAGGGTGGCCGTGCGGTTCTAGGCGCTTCAGCCTGGAACCGCGAGACCGCTACGGTCGCAGGTTCGATCCTGCCTCGGGCATGGATGTGTGTGATGTCCTTAGGTTAGTTAGGTTTAAGTAGTTCTAAGTTCTAGGGGACTAATGACCACAGCAGTTAAGTCCCATAGTGCTCAGAGCCATTTCAACCATTTTTGTTTTACCATTTAGTATGATTATTTTGAGTAAACACCTTATATTATTCTCATTAATCGCTTTTGTGCAATCAGTACTTTTTCTAAGTGTTCGTTTATCCCGTAAGATATTAATGAAAGCAAAATAAACTAAGACGTCGATTTGTTTCTGCATGAAACTAGCGATTATGCCAAGAGCCGTAGTTTCTAAGTGAATTTTTCAAGGAACTCAATAATGTGTTTCTTACAGTTCATCTTTTCATAAATAACTACACCCCAAAATTTGGAACGTTCTCTTATATTCTCTGTTCGTATTCATACGCTAACTCAGTTGGTGATGCTCGGTCTTGCCGGCCGCGGTGGTCTAGCGGTTCTGGCGCTGCAGTCCGGAACCGCGGGACTGCTACGGTTGCAGGTTCGAATCCTGCCTCGGGCATGGGTGTGTGTGATGTCCTTAGGTTAGTTAGGTTTAAGTAGTTCCAAGTTCTAGGCGACTGATGACCTCAGATGTTGAGTCCCATAGTGCTCAGAGCCATTTGAACCATTTTTTTTTGCTCGGTCTATAGGTTGTAATGCAAACATTGTGTTACTGCGTAATGTGTTTAGAGGCGTTCATGTTCCAGTATATTAATATACTAAGAAAAACCTCTGTAATTAGACAAATCTTTCTATTTGCGTCAGTGACGTATATTTAAATTATGGTGACAGCGTTTGAGGCATACAAATGTTTTGCGGAACCACACCAGTGTTCCATCTCATTTGGTAGTCGTCATTCGCGTGAATAACAAAGGATGAAGCGACAATGCAGAGTCTTCGATCAGAAAACAGTAAAACACTATTATCTGAAATAATTAAATCTCAAGAAACTTTTGGAGTTGTAAGTAATGTAACGTCAAAAGTATAGGAATGCCTTCAGGGCTGGTGCCTAATACCGTAGCCTAAGGAAGTACACCAGTAGCTCACAACTGTTCTAAACGGGAGAATCAAGAAGACCATATTAGTTATATTCACGGCCTCCTTCTGTTTGCGATCTGTCTGATACTATTTCTGTCTTTCCAGTGGACGTTGTGTTGTTCCGTTTGTGAGAGACACATTCATCGGGTAAGCATGCACGATACCTAGAAAAACGTTATCGCATATGCTGCAGCAGCGTAACGAAATTCACAGATACCATATTTTCCATTAATGATTAGTTACACAGCAAGGCGTTTTGTTAAACAATTTTATTTTTCTTAAATTTTTCTCAAATTTATGTCTCCTAAATGCCTAAGGATACTTTTTTCATAAAGAGGTTTCTTACAGTGTAGCAGGATGACTTTTCATTCTGTGATAACCATAGGAAATACAAAAATTATTCTTACTCCTTCACTATTTCCTGATGTGTTAATTAATTATTAATGGTGACTTTCTGTTAAAAAGAAGCGCAGAACATACGGTGGACAGGACTAGACCTGAACTGGATCCGTGTAAAAGATAAACGTCCAAGCTTCTAGAGCAGTTACTCCAACCTTTCTGAGATCATTACCGCCAACCCACCATCATCAGCATTTGCGCCTAACTAAGCTTTAGAAGGAAAAAGAATTTTCTTTGGACACTTTTAACTTTAAAACGATGAAAGATAAATGATATTTAGATTTCTTAATCCAGAACTAATGAGACAATGAGACACTTTCTACTGCTTATTTCTTAGAAACTTTTTTTTATAGAATGGTGAAACAGTTCTCAGTGCATCACAAGTGCTACATACAATCAGTTCTCAGAAAAGAATGATAACTATCCTCACCGAAGGCAGACACTTGTTCGGAATCATCTTCCTCTGCTCTATTTCACTCCTTACAGAAACTTTATTCGTCCATACCTACTATCCCATTTAAAATAAACCAGATATAAATGTGTGCACTACAGTTTCCGTTTGTAAATTACTTGACTACTGGACTCCTTACCTCTGAATTGGCATAAACTGGCTGCTAATGCGACCACTGATCACTACCTCTAATAACAATAGTAACAATAATGATAATAATAAAAATAATACAGTGTATCCCCTACAGCAATATACTCGTAGGAACTATCACATATTTGCCGTTGTGTAATGGTGACAACCATTTAGTTTAACTGTTACGGAGTGAATAACGAAGCAATTTCTAGTCTTAGAGGGAAGTCCCTACAACTCAGAGAAGGCATATTCGTGAGATATTTAGGGGTATGTGACACATATGCATCAATTTTACTGTTATAGGTGCATGGTACAAAGTATTAGGTGTGTCTGTTGTGGATGAACATTGTGAAGAATATGTGTTCATATATTCGTTTCACAATGTGTTTTCGCCACCTCATTGTGCCACACGTCAACTCTAGTATTTGAAAAAAATTTAATTATTGACAACTAATGCAATCAGTATCACAGTCACGTGAAGTAATAATAACAGTAATGACCTTTCAGAAGCAATTTAGTGTCTTGACCGAAACATAATCGAACACCTTTGTTTTTACCCCTCAGAAAACTTCGTCTTGCTCCCTAGGGTTGAGCACACATAGGTTGGGAACGATTGTTGTGGAACAACAGCCTATGTGATGTTCTTATCAAATTTTCACACTCTCTTCGCTAGAAGCCGAATTTGTTCTACATTTACCTTTTAGACGCACAAATGGCCAAATATAAAAACATATAGAACGGAGTCCTCAGGTTTACGAATGCTGCTTTCAAGTTTATACCAAAACATATTTTTGGTACACATCTTTTAGTGTTCCTCAAAATATTCGCCTTTTAAATATACACTCTTTTGCATGCAGGGAAGAGAGAGCAGTCGTTGAACGATAAATCAGGCAAATACTTGTAAAGAAACATTAATTCGGTGTCTGCCTCCGTCAAACAATCGATTGTTCGGCGTCGCAGTTGGGATTCTCGCTATGAAAAATGATGCCACTCTTTCGGTTGCTTTTCCTGGTTCCATCGATGACTTTTGGCGACCGAGTTGCTGTATACTATTGACCATTAACTGTTCTTCGATGCTCTAAAGCAGTGGTTGTCATGCTTCACGAGCGAACCTCTTTTCTTGGAGCCGGCCGGTGTGGCCGAGCGGTTCTAGGCGCTTCAGTCTGGAACCGCACGACCGCTACCGTCGCAGGTTCGAATTCTGCCTCGGGCATGGATGTGTGTGATATCCTTAGGTTAGTTAGGTTTAAGTAGTTCTAAGTTCTAGTGGACTGATGACCTCAGATGTTAAGTCCCATAGTGCTCAGAGCCATTTGAACCATTTAGTTTTAACATAACTAATGTCTTACAACTATACAAGTAGGAAACGTTAGCACTAAGATCTTGGACTATTTACTTCAGATTTTTACACGATACTCTAAAAAACATTCGGATGGACATAGACTACATGTTTTTATTAAACAATGTACAATCTTTTTGTTAAGACTAACTGCGGGAAAGAAAATGCTGCACTGTGCTGTACCAGTGGGCGTTTTTGTTTTATTTCTCGCAGTCAGTTTTAACCGGGAACCTGTATATTATGAATGTCGAGTTGGCATATGAATAAAATAATACTACGCAATCTGAATCGTCTGAAACTTTGTAATATTACTTTTTCCTAGATTAAAACTAGGCGAAATAATGTCACTGAAGCTTCTATGCTCATAGATCCAGCATCCTGAGTGGTCTGTCTCTCATACCCCGTATACCACTGATCCCAACCGATTTATCCATTCGGTTAAATTCTTGGAGAATTTAAAACGAGAGTTTAGTGCCTAATCCTCCGGTGGAAGAGGAGAAAATTGGTAAGCAATCCACAAATTAAGTGCAATGAACGGCGTTTCTTGGACAGTTAACTGTGCCACTGCAGTGACATATTACGGCGAGGAGGACTCATGTGTCCGACGAGGGTGTATGGACTCCCCTGCTATTGTATAACGACAGAATTCTTTAGGCCTTGCGATGGCGCTGTCTGCTGTGTTGTGATGTCGTCAGGATTTGTCTTTTGTCCCAATATCACACGGAAGTCAGTGACCACCTCACTATCCTGTCGAATCCACGCTCTTGATCGTCAGAACCAATTTTTGATTCGCTGTAGGAGTATGATGACTTCTAATCAAGCTGCGGGCCTATGGGGTATCGTCTCAGTTGTGCGACTGGATTCGTGATTTCCTGTCAGGAAGGTCGCAGTTCGTAGCAATAGACGGCAAATCATCGAGTAAAACTGAAGTGATATCAGGTGTTTCCCAGGGAAGCGTCCTGGGACCTCTGCTGTTCCTGATCTATATAACTGACCTGGGTGACAATCTGAGCAGTTCTCTTAGGTTGTTCGCAGATGATACTGGAATTTACCGTCTATTAAGGTCATCCGAAGACCAGTATCAGTTGCAAAGCGATTTAGAAAATATTGCTGTATGGTGTGGCAGGTGGCAGTTGACGCTAAATAACGAAAAGTGTGAGGTGATCCACATGAGTTCCAAAAGAAATCCGTTGGAATTCGATTACTCGATAAATAGTACAATTCTCAAGGCTGTCAATTCTACTAAGTACCTGGGTGTTAAAATTACGAACAACTTCAGATGGAAAGACCATATAGATAATATTGTGGGGAAGGCGAGCCAAAGGTTGCGTTTCATTGGCAGGACACTTAGAAGATGCAACAAGTCCACTAAAGAGACGGCTTACACTACACTCGTTCGTCCTCTGTTAGAATATTGCTGTGCGGTGTGGGATCCTTACCAGGTGGGATTGACGGAGGACATCGAAAGGGTGCAAAAAAGGGCAGCTCGTTTTGTGTTATCACGTAGTAGGGTAGAGAGTGTGGCAGATATGATACGCGAATTGGGATGGAAGTCATTACACCGAAGACGTTTTTCGTCGCGGCGAGATCTATTTACGAAATTTCAGTCACCAACTTTCTCTTCTGAATGCGAAAATATTTTGTTGAGCCCAACCTACATAGGTAGGAATGATCATCAAAATAAAATAAGAGAAATCAGAGCTCGAACAGAAAGGTTTAGGTGTTCGTTTTTCCCGCGTGCTGTTCGGGAGTGAAATGGTAGAGAGATAGTATGATTGTGGTTCGGCGAACCCTCTGCCAAGCACTTAAATGTGAATTGCAGAGTAGTCATGTAGATGTAGATGTAGATGATTTGCCAACTGCATGGGACAATCTCATAAACTTCGCTGGTCGTACAGAAAATGTATCTATGTAACATTTGATGTGATGCACATAATTCAGGCAGGTGTTCGTGATCACAAGTTTGTTTCCGTAGCCGAGTGGTCAGTGTCTAGATGGCTGGCATTCACCTTACCCGGGCTCGATTCCCGGTATTGCCAGGGCTTTTTCGTTGCTGAGAGGACAGGAACGGGTTGCTGTCTGTCTAGTGCTGCCCATTGGAGATCGTCTTGAGCGAATAGTAGTGGTTTCAGGTCTCCTAACCCGACAATGGCCAGGAGAACGGTGTGCAGACCACACGCCCTTCGATACTGCATCTACGAGTAAGTGACGTCACTAGCGATGGGTGACACAGCGGTGGTCAGAACGGAGGAGTTTTTCATGATCACAAAGAAATTAACAGTAATGGTTGATGGTATAAGGGTCGATGTGCTGCGCATTATTCCGGCAGGCAATTAGGCTTCACACTGCAAGCGGCTTTTATATGAACATTTTCTACATTTAAAAATATCTTCTAGGTCTTATAGTTTTTCCTTCTGCTTCCCGAGCACGCAGCCTTTATGTGAAAATTATTCCGCAGCAATGTGCAGCGCAACGGACAGAATATAAATAACAGAGTGTGGTGCACGGCTTCGAGTGTGTTCCATACAGCCCTGACATAGACGCGCGGAATGTGATGGGAAGCGTTGGTGACGATCCTCGCGGGCTTCAAAGCGGCGCCCGCGACATGCCCTTCCTTTGACATGAAAATTGGTCTGCGCTACGTGTTTACACCGGCTTCGTGCGCTCAACCCGACTTGTTGCCGAGCACACCCGTACACCTAAAAGGTACGCAGTCATTCCGTCACTAATACTTCGTCATTTGTTTTATGATCTGCGGCTTTCTCCATGAAACGGAAACCAGCAACATTGCTAGCAGACAAAATTTCGAAAGACATAATTACAGGTAGACCCTAAAACCATTTTCTTTCCCCTAGCTTATCACCTCGTACGACCTTTAGACATTTTTTGCTTGCGCTTCTTGTGGAAAGGGAAAGAATTGTAACATCACATATGTCTTCTCGTATATCCTGAACCAAGATTCAAGAAATATGATTGCAAATGTAGACACCCACATCAGACGTCCAGAGTATGGATGTGCCACGTAATTGCCGGAATGTAATTTTAGACGGATTTTCTCGTCTTTATCCGCCAATTTTTGCGTAAGCGTACAGAGACGGAACTCAAATAATTCGTAATATCATCACTGCACTAATCTCCTTTCGAGCCTGCCAATTACAGAACTGAGCGTACAGAGTATCAATATTATTCGGAAAGGCGAAAAAAGCTAACTGAAAATATTTATCCTCAAAAAATTATCTCGTTTTGCAAACATGAAAGCGCAGTGCTAACGAAGTAGAAACGTTCAGTCCATCAATTAAAGGAAGCTTACACTGGAATTTATTTATACGAGGTGTACCAGAATTGATAGCGAAAACTGACACGGGTGAAAACTCACGAGATTTGTGTGGATCCTGTACTCTACGTGAGTCGTCTTATGGAGTAATTATCCATGGGTTAATTGTTAAAAATAAAGTGCTGAGTCATAAGGTTCCACCACAATGAATGAATTTTCGTTGTCGATAAACTTTCAAAAATAAAGAACGTTGTGATGGCACGGTAGTACAGTTTGTTTATTTGAGTTAAACACATAGTACACGACTACTTTTAAAATGTGTAACAGTATAACTAATCCACGGATGGAGTTGATTCTCGACGTGCGTTTCTGACTATATCAACCAACAAAACAAAAATTATTCCTAATCAGAATTGTAAACAGCTCTTAACACAAAATACCTTCGGGAACATTGTTACTCTTTATCATCTGTCATTCGGTATTTTAAGATGTTGCGTTTTTATTTGGTTCATTCAAAAAACATTTCAAATGGTTCTGAGCACTATGGGACTTAACTGTTGTGGTCATCAGTCCCCTAAAACTTAGAACTACTTAAACCTAACTAACCTAAGGACATCACACACATCCATGCCCGAGGCAGGATTCGAACCTGCGACCGTAGCGCTCGCGCGGTTCCAGACTGTGGTCCATTCACAAGTTCGCTACTTTTTTTATAAGTTTATTGAGATAACAGTTAAATATAAGGGAACATTTAATCGTCACATGTATTTTACTGCATTATAAACAATCATAATATACCAGGGTAGTTTGCGCCTGTAGGAAACTGTTGCTTTTGAATTAAAGAAATTTGCTATGCAGGATTCAAGATTATTTTCGTAATAAATGGAAATAAATTGGAAATTTGTGGTAAGAGTCTATGGGACCAAACAACTCAACGGTCCCTAGGCTTGCACATGAATTAAACTAAGTTAAACTAACTTACGCTGAGGACAACACACACACACCCATGCCCGAGGGAGGACTCGAACCTCCGATGTGGGCGGCCGCGCGAACTGCGACAAGGCGGCTTAGACCACGCGGCTATCCCTCCTACTTGGGATATCCTTGAAATTTATGCTATAGAGAATGTTAAATGTGAAAATCTAAGGGAGTAATTTGTTGGAGTAATAAGTGAGCTCCAGGACAGCCCCTTTTCTCAGGTCAGCAGGGTTTGGATGTGCGATGTCGTGCTATAGCAGGTCTTGTGATAGTCTCCTTGGTCACTTTTGTATGAACGCGATCACATGGTGTCTCAGTTGACGGCAATAAATACTACCAGTGGTCGTTACACTCCAACGAGGCAATAATAGCATCCCTAACTCTTCTTCACGAGATGCACTGAATTTTTTTCTTTTTCTTTCTTTTTTTGTGTGTGGATGCATAATGGCATTTTTAAGAGGAAATACTGTTCCGTTAATACTCAGATTTTCCTTTCTTTTTCCTTGAAATTTATGCTATAGAGAATGTTAAATGTGAAAATCTAAGGGAGTAATTTGTTGGAGTAATAAGTGAGCTTCAGGACAGCCCCTTTTCTCAGGTCAGCAGGGTTTGGATGTGCGATGTCGTGCTATAGCAGGTCTTGTGATAGTCTCCTTGGCCACTTTTGTATGAACGCGATCACATGGTGTCTCAGTTGACGGCAATAAATACTACCAGTGGTCGTTACACTCCAACGAGGCAATAATAGCATCCCTAACTCTTCTTCACGAGATGCACTGAATTTTTTCTTTTTCTTTCTTTTTTTGTGTGTGGATGCATAATGGCATTTTTAAGAGGAAATACTGTTCTGTTAATACTCAGATTTTCCTTTCTTTTTCCTTGAAATTTATGCTATAGAGAATGTTAAATGTGAAAATCTAAGGGAGTAATTTGTTGGAGTAATAAGTGAGCTCCAGGACAGCCCCTTTTCTCAGGTCAGCAGGGTTTGGATGTGCGATGTCGTGCTATAGCAGGTCTTGTGATAGTCTCCTTGGTCACTTTTGTATGAACGTGATCACATGGTGTCTCAGTTGACGGCAATAAATACTACCAGTGGTCGTTACACTCCAACGAGGCAATAATAGCATCCCTATCTCTTCTTCACGAGATGCACTGAATTTTTTTCTTTTTCTTTCTTTTTTTGTGTGTGGATGCATAATGGCATTTTTAAAGGGAATTCTGTTCCGTTAATACTCAGATTTTCCTTTCTTTTTCCTTGAAATTTATGCTATAGAGAATGTTAAATGTGAAAATCTAAGGGAGTAATTTGTTGGAGTAATAAGTGAGCTCCAGGACAGCCCCTTTTCTCAGGTCAGCAGGGTTTGGATGTGCGATGTCGTGCTATAGCAGGTCTTGTGATAGTCTCCTTGGTCACTTTTGTATGAACGCGATCACATGGTGTCTCAGTTGACGGCAATAAATACTACCAGTGGTCGTTACACTCCAACGAGGCAATAATAGCATCCCTAACTCTTCTTCACGAGATGCACTGAATTTTTTTCTTTTTCTTTCTTTTTTTGTGTGTGGATGCATAATGGCATTTTTAAAGGGAATTCTGTTCCGTTAATACTCAGATTTTCCTTTCTTTTTCCTTGAAATTTATGCTATAGAGAATGTTAAATGTGAAAATCTAAGGGAGTAATTTGTTGGAGTAATAAGTGAGCTCCAGGACAGCCCCTTTTCTCAGGTCAGCAGGGTTTGGATGTGCGATGTCGTGCTATAGCAGGTCTTGTGATAGTCTCCTTGGTCACTTTTGTATGAACGTGATCACGTGGTGTCTCAGTTGACGGCAATAAATACTACCAGTGGTCGTTACACTCCAACGAGGCAATAATAGCATCCCTAACTCTTCTTCACGAGATGCACTGAATTTTTTTCTTTTTCTTTCTTTTTTTGTGTGTGGATGCATAATGGCATTTTTAAAGGGAATTCTGTTCCGTTAATACTCAGATTTTCCTTTCTTTTTCCTTGAAATTTATGCTATAGAGAATGTTAAATGTGAAAATCTAAGGGAGTAATTTGTTGGAGTAATAAGTGAGCTCCAGGACAGCCCCTTTTCTCAGGTCAGCAGGGTTTGGATGTGCGATGTCGTGCTATAGCAGGTCTTGTGATAGTCTCCTTGGTCACTTTTGTATGAACGCGATCACATGGTGTCTCAGTTGACGGCAATAAATACTACCAGTGGTCGTTACACTCCAACGAGGCAATAATAGCATCCCTAACTCTTCTTCACGAGATGCACTGAATTTTTTTCTTTTTCTTTCTTTTTTTGTGTGTGGATGCATAATGGCATTTTTAAAGGGAATTCTGTTCCGTTAATACTCAGATTTTCCTTTCTTTTTCCTTGAAATTTATGCTATAGAGAATGTTAAATGTGAAAATCTAAGGGAGTAATTTGTTGGAGTAATAAGTGAGCTCCAGGACAGCCCCTTTTCTCAGGTCAGCAGGGTTTGGATGTGCGATGTCGTGCTATAGCAGGTCTTGTGATAGTCTCCTTGGTCACATTTGTATGAACGCGATCACATGGTGTCTCAGTTGACGGCAATAAATACTACCAGTGGTCGTTACACTCCAACGAGGCAATAATAGCATCCCTAACTCTTCTTCACGAGATGCACTGAATTTTTTTCTTTTTCTTTCTTTTTTTGTGTGTGGATGCATAATGGCATTTTTAAGAGGAAATACTGTTCTGTTAATACTCAGATTTTCCTTTCTTTTGGTACAGCTACCATGATGGAGACATATTTCAGATGGTTCAAATGGCTCTGAGCACTATGGGACTCAACTGCTGTAGTCATAAGTCCCCTAGAACTTAGAACTACTTAAACCTAACTAACCTAAGGACAGCACACATCACCCAGCCATCACGAGGCAGAGAAAATCCCTGACCCCGCCGGGAATCGAACCCGGGAACCCGGGCGTGGGAAGCGAGAACGCGACCGCACGACCACGAGATGCGGGCGGAGATATATTTCGTCATCAACTATTTGGATAGTATTAGACCATATTGTTTAAAGCCAACGTTTGACAAATAATCAAAGACGCACATGAGGCCACCCTCTTATGACATAAACCATGCGTTGCTCACACACCCGACTGTTTTAACCTTAGACAAGAATGCAGATCCCGCACGATGATTTGAACGTACAGTCTGTCACATGTGCCAAATCTCATACGCTCTGACGTGGATAAGAATGGAATAAAGATATTAAATTGTATTCATCATTTTGTTTCTCAAAATGGAGATATACTTACATCGAAACAGGTCTTTTTACAGTGAGAAAACCATTTCCTGTTCGTTCTTCCTACGATGGAATTCTCTCCAGGCGAGCCACAAATTGTTGGAGATGTACAATTTAAATTAAAGCCACAAGAAATAGTTGCTCAGTGTTTGTCCCTCATAAGTTACTTAATCTATGTCATCGATCAGTCGTCCCCAAGGTAGTTACAGGCGATGAAAAGCTGTTCGTTTGTGCCACATTAGAATTAAAGCCGTGGATGACCCTAAAAAAAACGCAAGAATCGATGCAAACCTTGAAACTCCTTATCAGATAAGAATTGTGTACTGTACCAGACTCGAACTTCGCACTCTGCGGGCAAGTTCTCTGCTGGATGAGCTATTCAATGACGACTTACGAACCGCCCTTGCAACTCAACTTCCCCAGTACATCCATTCCAAATTCCATAGATGTTCTCCTGTATACCTTGCACGATAATCACTACTGGGAGAAAGATTGAAATTTAATCCCGGAAATAATCCCCAACGTTGCTGCTAAATCATTTCTGCACAATGTCCTTTCCTCCGCAGACATTATGAGAACTCCGGTGATAAGAAACTGTGCGTAGGCAACTCTTCTACCCATAAAGTAATGATGGAAGGTGGTTCCACTGCCAGGAGTGAAATCTACATAGGTAGAGGCGAGTGCTACAACACTAGCGTGTGTTAGTGACCTCTGTACCAATGCGGATTATTTACAACTTTAAAATAATCTTTTCATTAATTGTTGCGATGTATCACAGAATAGGAAATTACTCCGGGTACAATACATCGCCACCTATTACTGGCCTTACAACTTTCAGTCTAGCAAACTTGTCCGAAAAGTGTGCTACAAATATTAGCTTGTCTGACCTCAGTTATTTTTAGTAGACTGTAAGTGATTCTCTATTCTTGTATCATTTTCCAAATATTGGAAATTTGTGGTAAGATCTTTTGGGACCAAACTGCTAAGGTCGTCGGTCCCTAAGCTTACACGCTGTTTACTGTAACTTTAACTTACGCTAAGGACAACAAGCACACCCACGCCTGAGGGAGGACTCGAACCTCCGACGGAGGGAGCCGCGCGGACCGTGACAAGGCACCCAAGACCGCGCAGCTATCATTTTCGAGCATAATGTCTTAGCTATATGTTTTGTATAACTTTAGGCGTACGAATTAACACAAGAATATTTCATTACGTCGTGTTAATACACCAAAACTAGTAAATGCGTTAACCAGTTTGCGGTTTCTGGTATTGTATTACTTAAAAACGGATATTCCATCAAACACTATAATATAATATGAAAAGTACTAGGTGAGATAAATACAACAATGGTAAAGTTTCAAGTTGCAACAAATAATATTGCAATGCCGTCTGCAGAATGACAGAAAGCGTACGTAAAATATGAAAATACCTTGCTCGTAGCGACACGTGCATGCACAATAATGAAGAACAATTCCTACACATAAACACGGATGTATTAAACGCACGAACAATCGTTTCACTGGGACTGTCAGCGCTCGCTATTGGCGTGGCCATTTATGAAAGTGTTTTCGTAAATTGTGTAAGCAGATATCACGTATGATGGCACATCCCATGAAATTTGACAGATGTCACTAATACCGCACGTTACTGAATTATACATCAGAATTCGGATCTGTATCCACGCGCCCACCACAGTACATCGGTATGTTGTCACAGCCACCGTGTTTGCCATTCATTCAGAGCTACCGGTAAATTTCATCATTTATTGACATCGACTCAGGTATTTCGGTATTGTCGTGTGGTTAGTTTGATTTTATCGTGACTGTCAATGCGAATGTCATTCTATGCGTGAAAGAACAGTTTAATTTAGATTACAAGTCAGATGCGCAGGCTAAGTAACAGTCGGCAAGACTTACCTCGGCCTCATACTCTCTCGTCACACTACCAGAACAGCACTTAGATATACAAACCATTTTTCAGATCACCGTTCTGTATTAAACGAAATAAACTGATTAAAATTGTGTTTAAATTTTACAATGAAGCTGACTGTGAGTAGCAATAGATAAAAGCAATAAATTATAAAATTATTTTAATTTCCCTCATCCAAAACACACTTTTTTCACCCACAAAACCCATACAGTATTTTCGATGGCACGGTTTACAACTTTTTTTTAATAAAAACTTATTTATTAGCTAATAAACTCACAGTATAATCGAAGATGATGACTTACTTTAATTGCACGTAGTAAAAATAATCAGATCTCACTACTCAGGCCGCGCGGGTTTAGCCGAGCGGTCTCAGGCGCTGCAGTCATGGACTGTGCGGCTGGTCCCGGCGGAGGTTCGAGTCCTCCCTCGGGCATGGGTGTGTGTGTTTGTCCTTAGGATAAGTTAGGTTAAGTAGTGTGTAAGCTGAGGGACTGATGACCTTAGCAGTTAAGTCCCATAAGATTTCACACACATTTGAACATTTCTTTCACTACTGAATAGGTCTAAGCAATACATGTGTAATACCATACCGTATACCATAGGAAGATATTTCACAATATTAACAAATAAGTCGTATGGTATATGCCTTGCACAGTTAGTACATATCCTGCGAATGCAGCTGTGAGAACTGACGATTACAGCTACGTTCATAAGAAACTAGTAATCGCATACGATTGTACCGCCATTATGTTGAACAATAAACAAGTCTTTTACTGTGGTAACGATTATCTTCATATAAATATACACTTTTTCGTGAATTATTTTTAGTTTCTTATGTTACGCAGTAGAGGCACAGTGATTTATGTGAAGCAAAAGTTTGTGGAATTTGCAAGATACACGCTGTGTGATAGAACACAGTTAATTGCATCAGTATGTAATGTAAGATGTATTTAACAATTACTCCAAGTGGTTCCCTTGTGTTGTTTTAAACAGGAATTAATTTTGAACATATGTTATCTAAACGTCCCACTCGGCCTTCTGTTTCTTAACATTCTACTGCTTCTCTGCCTCCTCCTCTCCCATTTCTTGGTGTAGTTAGGTACTTCGCTCTCCGGATCATTCGAGTTCGTCACTTGTTTCGGTCACCACAAGATGAGGTACTGAACTCGCAGCCTGTAATGTAGTAAATTATAGGCTTGGCATATTGGTCGTTGTTCGTTTGTTTGTAATTAAAAACTGCCTGTTGAGTACTGCAGTGTAAACGTACGTAACTTTGACGCTTTTTGCATTTCACTTAAGGATTACATTCACCCTCGAGATTATTACACGACTTTGTTTTCATGAAACATTAGTGAATCATTTTAAACATCTCTAGTATCGATATTTGTGTGAAATGAAGTGGTAATGCTAATTTTCTGTTCAAGTGTTCTTATGACTTTTTTGTTCCTAGTCAGTGAGAGGATAGGTTGGGAATCACATTGAAACTGAACTTAAGCGGAAATGCTAGATAAGCCAGTTTTAAGATCGATTCTTAAACTCTATTCATACCGAACAAAAAATGAAAATGGTTTCGGGACACACGATAAAAAATAAGTTCATTTTACGTTAAAGTCAGCACGACCGCTAATTTACATCTCTAGCTAATGTTTCGTCACACTTAATATCGTGCTACTTCGTCTTCCGAAGTAAGAGTGATTCCAGGTGTGCCGCAGGGGAGTGTCGTAGGACCGTTGCTATTCACAATATACATAAATGAACTTGTGGATAACATCGGAAGTTCACTGAGGCTTTTTGCGGATGATGCTGTAGTATATCGAGAGGTTGTAACAATGGAAAATTGTACTGAAATGCAGGAGGATCTGCAACGAATTGTCGCATGGTGCAAGGAATGGCAATTGTATCTCAATGTAGACAAGTATAATGTGCTGCGAATACATAGAAAGAAAGATCCTTATTATTTAGCTACAATATAGCAGGTCATCAACTGGAAGCAGTTAATTCCATAAATTATCTGGGAGTAGGCATTAGGAGTGATTTAAAATGGAATGATCATATAAAGTTGATCTTCGGTAAAGCAAATGCCAGACTCAGATTCATTGGAAGAATTCTAAGGAAATGCAATTCGAAAACAAAGGAAGTATGTTACAGTATACTTGTTCGCCCACTGCTTGAATACTGCTCACCAGTGTGGTATCCGTACCAGATAGGGTTGATAGAAGAGATAGAAAGATCCAACGTAGAGCAGCGCGCCTCGTTACAGGATCATTTAGTAATCGCGAAAGCGTTACGGTGATTATTGATAAACTCCAGTGGAAGACTCTGCAGGAGACGCTCAGTAGCTCGGTACGGGCTTTTGTCGAAGTTTCGAGTATATACCTTCACCGAGGAGTCAAGCAGTATATTGCTCCCTCGTACTTATATCTCGTGAAGAGACCATGAGGATAAAATCAGAGAGATTAGAGCCCACACAGAGGCATACTGACAGTCTTTCTTTCCACGATGAATACGAGACTGGAATAGAAGGGAGAGCCGATAGAGGTACTCAAAGTACCCTCCGCCACACACCGCCAGGTGGCTTGCGGAGTATGGATGTAGATGTAAATGTATATATCCGAATGTCTACTGGAGACGATCTCAAATAACAGGCGAAAATTGGCAGTATGGAAGACTGTAGCGCGAAAACGACAGTTCAGTTTATTTTAAACGATAATCAGTTACTGATTACTCCAAATTTACTAACAGTGCGTAACCGAAGAGTGGATAATAGTTTCTCGTTGTCAGAAATAAGTGTGGAAGTTATGTTCGTTTGGCTTTCCTGTCGCGGTGAAGTTAATGAAAAGAACACAGTGAAGAAAATGCCTAGCGTGCTGTTTGCGGTGTGCTAGTTACGACGAGAGCATTCCGTGTAGCTGTGAGCAATTATCGGGTTCCAGCAATAGTGCAGTGGGCGTGCAGCTTGGCGGAGGATTGACAAGTTACTTTCACGGGGACACGGCGGGCCGCGCGGTGGTCGATACGTTCATTGAGGCCGTACCGGAGTACTGGCGGCGGTCCAGCTGCGGGGCACACCGCCACTTCGATCACTTCAGCCCGCCCTGCCGCACCACGCCGATCGATGGACACACTCCTCTTACCTTTTTGCTGGCAGCATAATGCTCATTTTTTTAAGTCGCCGGGCTCACAGCCGCTGGGTTTATCTTGCACAGACAGGAATTTCCATATCGAAAGTAAATCGTAGGAAAAAAAGTTTTCCATACTCAGTTCCGTGTTCTCCGAACTTGGCAGAGCGGTACCGATGAGAAACCAATAAATGGAGTGTCGGACCGCAACCGTGCTTAAACTGAAACCACAGCCTCAGTTTACAACGCGTTCTGACTCTTATTTCCATATACACTAACGGACAAAAATCGCAACATCAAAAAATATGGAGTAATGAAATTTCGGAAATAAATAAAGGAATACAAACGTCTCAAAAATGAGTTCGACAGGAAGTGAAAAATGGCTAAACACGGATGGCTAGAGGACAAATGTAAGGATGTAGAGACTTATCTCACTAGGGGTAAGAGAGATACTGCCTACAGGAAAATTAAAGAGACCTTTGGAGAAAAGAGAACCACTTGTATGAATATCGAGAGCTCAGATGGAAACCCAGTTCTAAGCAAAGAAGGGAAAGCAGAAAGGTGGAAGGAGTATATAGAGGGTCTATACAAGGGCGATGTACTTGAGGACAATATTATGGAAATGGAAGAGGATGTAGATGAAGATGAAATGGGAGATACGATACTGCGTGAAGACTTTGACAGAGCACTGAAAGACCTGAGTCGAAACAAGGCTCCGGGAGTAGACAACATTCCATTAGATCTACTGACGGCCTTGGGAGAGCCAATCATGACAAAACTCTACCATCTGGAGAGCAAGATGTATGAGACAGGCGAAATACCCTCAGACTTCAAGAATATTGTAATAATTCCAATCCCAAAGAAATCAGGTGTTGACAGATGTGAAAATTACCGAACTATCAGTTTAATAAGTCACAGCTGAAAATACTAACGCGAATTCTTTACAGACGAATGGAAAAACTGGTAGAAGTCCACCTCGGGGAAGATCAGTTTGATTTCCGTAAAAATGTTGGCAGACGTGAGGCAATACTGACCTTGCGCCTTATCTTAGAAGAAAGATTAAGGAAAGGCAAACCTACGTTTCTAGCATTTGTAGACTTAGAGAAAGCTTTTGACAATGTTGACTGGAATACTCTCTTTCAAATTCTAAAGGTGGCAGGGGTAAAATACAAGGAGCGAAAGGATATTTACAATTTGTACAGAAACCAGGTAGCAGTTATAATAGTCGAGGGGCATGAAAGGAAAGCAGTGGTTGGGAAGAGAGTGAGACAAGGTTGTAGCCTCTCCCCGATGTTATTCAATCTGTATATTGAGCAAGCAGTAAAGGAAACAAAAGAAAAATTCGGAGTAGGTATTAAAATCCAATAAAAACTTTGAGGTTCGCCGATGACATTGTAATTCTGTCAGAGACAGCAAAGGACTTGGAAGAGCAGTTGAACGGAATGGACAGTGTCTTGAAAGGAGGATATAAGATGAACATCAACAAAAGCAAAACGAGGATAATGGAATGTGGTCGTATTAAGTCGGGTGATGCTGCGGGAATTAGATTAGGAAATGAGACGCTTAAACTAGTAAATGAGTTTTGCTATTTGGGGAGCAAAATAACTGATGATGCTCGAAGTAGGGAGGATATAAAATGTAGATTGGCAATGGCAAGGAAAGCGTTGCCGAAGAAGAGAAATTTGTTAACATCCAGTATAGATTTAAGTGTCAGGAAGTCGTTTCTGAAAGTATTTGTATGGAGTGTAGCCACGTATGGAAGTGAAACATGGACGATAAATAGTTTGGACAAGAAGAGAATAGAAGCTTTCGAAATGTGATGCTAGAAAAGGATACTGAAGATTAGATGGGTAGGTCACATAACTAATGAGGAGGTATTGAATAGGATTGGGGAGAAGAGGAGTTTGTGGCACAAGTTGACTAGAAGAAGGGATCGGTTGGTAGGACATGTTCTGAGGTATCAAAGGATGACAAATTTAGCATTGGAGGGCAGCGTTGAGGTTAAAAATCGTATAGGGAGACCAAGAGATGAATACATTAAGCAGATTCAGAAGGATGTAGGTTGCAGTAAGTACTGGGAGATGAATAAGCTTGCACAGGATGGAGTAGCATGGAGAGCTGCATCAAACCAGTCTCAGGACTGAAGACCACAACAACAACAACAATATATTTAAGTGATTAACATTGCAAGATCACGATATAAGCTCGAGATAAGCCGTAACGAATGTGACAAGCAGGTACACCAGAATGTTGAATGCAAATGTGCGTGCATTGTGTTGTACAGGTGCCGGATGTCGGATTATGGGTTGGAGTTGCGTGCCTGTAGCATTTGGTCGGACAATACAGTGGCGGTTAATGGCGTTTCTGAATGACCCTGGAGTTGTCGTCCGATGGTGTCCCATATGTGCTCGGTTGGAGACAGATCTGCTGATCGAGCAGGCCAGGACAACATGTCGTACTCTGTACATGTATGGCTACAACAGCGGTATGTGGGCGACTGTTATCTTGTTGGAAAACACCCCCTGAAATGCCGTTCATGAATTGCAGCACAACAGATCGAATCACCAGACTGACGTACAAATTTGCAGTCAGTGTGCGCGGTATAACCACAAGAGTGTTGCTGCTGCCATACGAAATCGCACCCCAGACCATAACCCCAGGTGAAGGTCCAGTGTATCTAGCACGCAGACAAGCTGGATAGAGGTCCTCAACTGGCCTTAACCAATACACGGCCATCACTGGCACCGAGGCAGAACCAGCTTTCATCAGAAAATGCAACAGACCTTCACCTCCTATGAGGTCTCGCTTGACACCACTGAAGTAGCAAGTGGAGGTGGGTTGGGATCAGTGGAATGCACGCTACAGGGCGTCTGGCTCGGAGCTGACCTTCAAGCAACCGATTTGTAACAGTTCGTCGTGTCACTGTGGTGCCAAAAGCTGCTCAAAGACATACGCCGAACAAAGGTCTTCCCTCTCGGTACTGCCACGTGGCCGTCCGGAGCCTGTCTTCTTGCGACTGTACATCTTCGTGGCCACCGCCGCCAGCAATCATGTACGGTGGCAATATTCCTGTCAAGCGTTTCTGCAGTTTCTCATAGCCCTATTACACGACCTCTTTCAAACACAGTGAAGTGTTGATAACGGCGTCTTTGTCGCCTTAAAGGCATTCTTCACTGAGATCAAGTCACCACGTCCAGTCTCAAAGTTATTTAATACTCACACCCGTTACAGCGTGTAACTAAGCAAACCTGACTTGCAACCTCATAATGGCGCTACTACCCCCACTCTTATGCGACTGCCACGAAATTTTAATAAACATCATCTTTCAGATGTAGAAACACACCTACCAACATTCTTTTACGTCATGCAGCTCTTCCTTGAAGTTGCAATATTTTTGCCGTCTGTGTATCACTGCTGCCGTCTGTGACGTATAATTTTATATATATAAATTTTCGGTGCCTACAGTGTCACGTCTTCCAGTGTCACACAAATTTTTATTTTTAAGGGGGATCACTTAAGACTATTTCCACGGGTTCGCCCCTCAGCTTTCTCCCTCATATCACAAAATTGTAGTCTGATGTAGTACAAACGGAAAAAATAAATTCCTTTTAAAGCACAGTTTCGTATACAATTTATATTCAAAACCTTACACATGTGTCACAGGACAAAACCTACATCGAGAATACTTTACACAAGTTTAAGGGAAGAAATGCTTCCAATAATTATTACAGTATTTAAAGAACATCAAAATATGAACAGGCTGAAATGAACAAACAGTACATGAGACTATGTTAATCAATTCAACTGTAAAAAGCTAAGGAGCATATTATTAGCAAAATGAGAAATATGCAAAAGTGAAATGCCAAAATGAGCACTTCTCAATTGGGAGTAAATCAAAACAATCAGAATGGCTGAAAGAGAGCACAATAACATGAGCCATAAACGAATGAGAGCTAAGCAACTAAGCAAAGAAGAGAATAGGCAAAAATGAGATGCCAACAAAATGAGAGCTGGCCGAACTCCGTCGGCACTTATATACGGTTTCGCTCGTGGCGGCGTCTAGCGGCCCATACGCATGTTGTGCGATTGCTGTTGCAGGTCGACCCTTAATCTATGATGTTACACGTCTGTGTATCACTGCACTGAGAAAGACGTCGGTTTCTGTTGCCTAAACATCGTGTAGAAGAATGGAGTCGTCTTCTCTGTAAACCGGCATTATACCCGTTTATTAGGTAATAAACCACCAGAATAAATACACTCCTGGAAATGGAAAAAAGAACACATTGACACCGGTGTGTCAGACCCACCATACTTGCTCCGGACACTGCGAGAGGGCTGTACAAGCAATGATCGCACGCACGGCACAGCGGACACACCAAGAACCGCGGTGTTGGCCGTCGAATGGCGCTAGCTGCGCAGCATTTGTGCACCGCCGCCGTCAGTGTCAGCCAGTTTGCCGTGGCATACGGAGCTCCATCGCAGTCTTTAACACTGGTAGCATGCCGCGACAGCGTGGACGTGAACCGTATGTGCAGTTGACGGACTTTGAGCGAGGGCGTATAGTGGGCATGCGGGAGGCCGGGTGGACGTACCGCCGAATTGCTCAACACGTGGGGCGTGAGGTCTCCACAGTACATCGATGTTGTCGCCAGTGGTCGGCGGAAGGTGCACGTGCCTGTCGACCTGGGACCGGACCGCAGCGACGCACGGATGCACGCCAAGACCGTAGGATCCTACGCAGTGCCGTAGGGGACCGCACCGCCACTTCCCAGCAAATTAGGGACACTGTTGCTCCTGGGGTATCGGCGAGGACCATTCGCAACCGTCTCCATGAAGCTGGGCTACGGTCCCGCACACCGTTAGGCCGTCTTCCGCTCACGCCCCAACATCGTGCAGCCCGCCTCCAGTGGTGTCGCGACAGGCGTGAATGGAGGGACGAATGGAGACGTGTCGTCTTCAGCGATGAGAGTCGCTTCTGCCTTGGTGCCAATGATGCTCGTATGCGTGTTTGGCGCCGTGCAGGTGAGCGCCACAATCAGGACTGCATACGACCGAGGCACACAGGGCCAACACCCGGCATCACGGTGTGGGGAGAGATCTCCTACACTGGCCGTACACCACTGGTGATCGTCGAGGGGACACTGAATAGTGCACGGTACATCCAAACCGTCATCGAACTCATCGTTCTACCATTCCTAGACCGGCAAGGGAACTTGCTGTTCCAACAGGACAATGCACGTCCGCATGTATCCTGTGCCACCCAACGTGCTCTAGAAGGTGTAAGTCAACTACCCTGGCCAGCAAGATCTCCGGATCTGTCCCCCATTGAGCATGTTTGGGACTGGATGAAGCGTCGTCTCACGCGGTCTGCACGTCCAGCACGAACGCTGGTCCAACTGAGGCGGCAGGTGGAAATGGCATGGCAAGCCGTTCCACAGGACTACATCCAGCATCTCTACGATCGTCTCCATGGGAGAATAGCAGCCTGCATTTCTGCGCAAGGTGGATATACACTGTACTAGTGCCGACATTGTGCATGCTCTGTTGCCTGTGTCTATGTGCCTGTGGTTCTGTCAGTGTGATCATGTGATGTATCTGACCCCAGGAATGTGTCAATAAAGTTTCCCCTTCCTGGGACAATGAATTCACGGTGTTCTTATTTCAATTTCCAGGAGTGTGTTATTGACACACTTAAAAAACTCACTGATTGCTATGGAGCGCATGTGTAGAACTGGTGCCAGACATTCGTGTCACCGCCAACGCTGGCCTAAGTCGTGCCAGTGAAGTAAACAGGGTGTCTCCAGAGACATGGTTAGTATTCAGGGATATGTCATGAATGGTCATTCGAAGCAAAAACCCTAGTAAACACGGACTCCAAAATGCATACCTGAAGAGCAATGAGCACGTTTTCATTTGTGATGCTGTGAAACAAATCTCTCCTACTGCTATCTCCTTGCTTTCTCTATTTTTGGAGTAGATGTTATGGACCATACCAGGCAAAAATTGCTTAGTGAACAAGGGCTCTAAAATGCGTATCGAAAGACCTGTGAGCACTTGTTCAGTAGAAGAGATGTGTTTCACAGTAGCGAAGTTGAACAAGTGTTCGTAACTGCTGAACTTTTTTTCTTGCTTTCGTCCATAGTGCCACCTCTAAAAACATGGAAAGTATAGAGCCTGCAATAGACGTGATTTGTTTCACAGTATCAAAGATGAAGAAGTGCTCATACCTCTTAAGGTATGCATTTTAGAGCTCATGTTCACCAGAGGTTTTTGCTTCGAATGATCGTCAGTAGAGGGTCACTGCCGGTTCGGGGACAAAAGCTCCCGACATCAGCATCAGCGTTCCTGGAATTCTGACATCATAACATCCAGCCATATGTATCAAGACCGTGACATCATCATTCCCAGAATTGTGACATCAT
The DNA here is from genome assembly GCF_023864275.1 of Schistocerca cancellata. Taxonomy (NCBI): domain Eukaryota; kingdom Metazoa; phylum Arthropoda; class Insecta; order Orthoptera; family Acrididae; genus Schistocerca; species Schistocerca cancellata. The sequence goes on from NC_064629.1 coordinate 130,251,343, forward strand.
CACATCTGGCCGCGTAAACCAAAGCCGAGACGTGATCGTATCATGTCCTATAGCCTTGTAAAAAGAGATCTAAGGATGAATGAAGCTACTACTACTACTAATACTACATTGCCCTATGAAGGCCACCTCAGAATATGCATACTGATATAGACAGGCTTCATGAACTCCCCTGAGTCCTTAGGCATCTCCACAGTGACTAATCCTTCACTGAAAATAGTGGCCCACTTGATGTGTAGCCTACCTACGTAATCTCTTGCTCCTCAACGCCCATCCCAACGGTAAACTAAATTAATTTCGTTATGGTTACTAACAACCTCCATGGTCACAAACTATTTTATATTCTGGGCGTCCGCAGCTGCTTAAAACTAAGATGTTAGAAAGAATGCTGCTAACAGCTGGTAAAATTATTGTTTATTGAAACACAATCGGGTTCACAGCCGCATCATAAGATGCACCCCACAAGGTAGAAACCAAAATGCAGTGTCACCACATTTTGTGAACATTAAAATTAATAAAGGAAGGTCTAAAATATATTCACAACGTTAAAAGGTCATAGACATACATATCGCTCCTAGCCAAAATTAATTATTCAGTGAATATTGTCAAGACCAGGATTCTAACCTGTATTACACACCTTATAGGAGTGGTCAGCAAGCACCTTAACTGCTTCTGCTATTCAAGCATACCCTCTGTCTACTCCAAATCTTCACATTATGCACACTACCCCGGCCGAACTGGCCGTGAGGTTCTAGGCGCTGCAGTCTGGAACCGCGAGACCGCTACGGTCGCAGGTTCGAATCCTACCTCGGGCATGGCTGTGTGTGATGTCCTTAGGTTAGTTAGGTTTAAGTAGTTCTAAGTTCTAGGGGACTAATGACCTCAGAAGTTGAGTCCCATAGTGCTCAGAGCCATTTGAACCATTTTGCACACTACACAGTAGGTCCTTTGTCCATTATTCCTCTTCTCTCGCAGCCCTACTATGTTTCCACAAGAAGTCGGGCATTATCGTGCATCTATGCTGAACGATCTATATGCTATCAGGTGCATATATTATAAAGATGTGGTTTCTATTCTTTTGAACATTCATGTCCGAAAAAACACACACCATAACTATATAATTCTCCATGGTTTTGCCAAAGACTGGCTTACTCATTAATTTATAAAAAATCTTTTTCAAAATCATAGGTTGCGAGAGCCCTCTGTTTAGTGGTAACGTAAGTGTACTCCTTCAACCAGTACGCTGCCTGACTGAGATGTCACAGGTGATTCTAAATAAGCTGCATCCCCAACCTGACACACTGTTGGAAGTTTCTATAATTTAGAATGTATCTCTTCTTATTCCGCAGTATTGTCATCAGCTTTGGGACAGAATTATTTCATAGGACTACGTGCTCTGGACACAGCGGCACATAACTGTGCACATGATGCAAATTGGCGGGATATTCCAGGTCTGTCTCCAGAACATATCCTGCTTCGGCAATTGTAGCCACACAATCGATCTTTTTTTTTTTCAATTTGATGATTTTCTCTTTGGAGAGCTATTAGAAACATCCAGACGACAGACTATGTTGTATGACATACCCATAGAGATTGTTTACATCTAAGTAAAGGATGTAACTCAAATCGTCAGATGGGTCTGTAGTCCTCCACACTCATTCCTGTGTTATTCGCCTTGGTGTACCTGTAGATACACTGGCAAAGTCCTGTGAATTCTGCATTAAAAAAAAGCAATACATCAACATCGGTCAACAGTTCGATGTTGGCACGTGTCTTTTTTAAGACTGTGCCCCTAGAAGGCCCTGTTGTTGTGTAATAGAAGGCGGTATACAGAGTGTATGTGCCCAGGCATATACTCTGGAATTCCTCAAAAATGACTACGAGCAAGCACACATTTGTCTTCAAGTACAAGTTAGCATATCCCTCTAAATTAGTGGTGTTGAATTGCTAAACATTCACCGCATCCCTATACTCCACATCCAGTATGGCAATGCCTGTGAGTTTTCTGGTGAGGAGGTTTATATTGGGCAATGCTGTTTAGTGGAGTCTCTCCATTGAATTCAGAAGTAAGACTCCTTTCTTCATGACAAGCTGAAACTTGGCATCATTGGTATATGTGGCTCTGGTGGTATGCATATCCTCCTCATGTCTTGTCTCCGCAAGTTCCTGATAAGGTGCATACATGAATCACAATGAGTCCAGGGTGCAGAGTGATATTCCTGACATGGTTCATTTGGAAAATGAAATGCGTTTTTCTGCATTGACACTATCCTTGTCTTTTTCCAATCCGAAATAGTCCAACTAATCTACAAGAAAGTGAGCATCATACCTGCTCAAATTGTGGAAGAAGATGGGTATGTGTCATGACAGTTTGTACTTGAAGTTGCACGCATTGTGAGCTGCACCACAGAACGTCCTCATTAGATGACAGTGGTCTCTAATGTGGAAATTCCAATCTTCTATCCAGTGGAAACCAGCTAATACAACGCTCAACTGCCTACTTGTGTAAGGCATCATCGCCAGCGAGTTTGTGACTGGATAGTTGTCGCAATAAACGACATCAACACACTGATCAAGTGCTCACAGAATTATCCCTGGTGTATGTTTCCAGTTTGTTGCGGTTAGTGTAATATGAGCATCCTTTTATGAAAGTGATGTGAGTGCCATTGTGATCAACTTCAAAAAAATGGTTCAAATGGCACTGGGACTTAACATCTGAGGTCATCAGTCCCCTAGAACTTAGAACTATATAAACCTAACTAACCTAAGGACATCACAAACATCCATGCCCGAGGCAGGATTCGAACCTGCGACCGTATCAGTCGCGCGGTTCCGGACTACAGAGCCTAGAACCGCATGGCCACCGCGGCCGGCATCAACTTCACAATGCACCGCAAGAACTAGTAAGCACTCAAAGTCAGCATATACAACAAAGGGACAGGAATCCTGGTTGTAGGTGCTCTTAAAGTTGAAGAGTTTTCTATCCTCAGATGGCATCACCACACATACCAGTTCGTGGGTCAAGCAATGAATGAGGTGTCTTTCTAAATACTCCCACTTAGTAAAGAAATTGAGGCATCTGCAGTAAAAATTCCACTTACGCTCATTTTTACTCAGTTGGGAGGAAAGTAGGTGGAATACTTTTTGATGCAGATGTAGTGAGAATAGCAGTAAATCTATGTGTTTCGGATGCTAACTGTCTACTTTGGAAAAGTAGAGGGGTCCAACTACTTTATGCTTCACATCCCCTGGCTTGTTTTTCTTCTCATCTATATCCAGACCTTAAACATGGACCAAATAATTAGGGTTCTGCCATGCGTATTTTGTCAGGAGAATGAGATGCGTTCAAAGTTGCAACGCTTGCAGAGGTTGGCTGTTTTGTTTGTATCCGTATGATATGCTTGATCTGAATAATTTCTGTAATAAGCCAGAAGCGACCATACGAAGCAATATTTATCCCATTTCTCAGTATTAGGGACATTAATGCATTCTTTTTAGCAGCAATATTTTATTGAAGAGGGATGAAACTGGATCCGCCATTAACTGGATCAAAAACATGTGAGCACATATATATGTAGCAGCATTACTGGCTTCTTTTGTGGAGGAGGGGGGTGCATCAGCTCGCAGTACCGAAGTGCTTTGGACCTGATGGCGAGATACCACAGGGCATTGATGATATCAACGAGCTCTCTTTCCAACACTGTCAGACAATCCCAAAGGAGAGTAGTCAGATCTTGATACCTAATTTTAGTGTTATCAGTGCAGGATAGCAAGATGCTATCACTGCAAGCGCCAGCAACCACAGAGTAGTCTAATGTAGCTGTATGATTCACTTGGTGTTCATTAACAAGATGGACTGTGGGGCTGTTACTGCTAGGCAAGGGACGATAGCCAGATGGGCCCAGACAAGGTGATGACAACGTAGACGTCGATGGCTGCGTCAGTGGTGGGTCCAGCAATAGTGTTCATGTTGGCCACAACAGTCCAATCCGCAGAAGTCGAGGTGCAGCAAGCCCACCTCCACTCACTTCTCGCGAAGGCGGCGTTCCAGATCGTCATGTAATTCTGAAACATGTACATCAAAACAGTCTATAAGTATTATGTGAAATTATACATGCACGTAAGTATACATAGACAAATACTTACGAAAAAAATACCTCCATCTCATCCATCCGTAGGACAAATTTATTTGCGTAGCAACAACTTTACAATATCCCTCCTGATTATTGTGCACATTTTCAGATTGTTTTTGCTGCTATTACCTGTGGTATACCTCCATATCCTGGTCCAGTTGTAGATCTGCTAGCACTATAGTAATAAAGAAAACCTAAGTATAACATTATACACATACAATGCTGCTACTACTACTACTACTAATAATAATAATAATAATAATAATAACAGCAATTGTACGAACGGTCCTCTCAGGTAATTCGTTACTATTTTTGTAGCTATCGCTTCTTATGTGGTAAGGAAGAAAGTACGAGTACATTACATTTTGACTCAGTTGATTATGAATGGGGGTGTGGCATGCAGGTGAATTAGGTGTCGCTAGGGGCAGTAGTGGTCCAGAGGAAGGACGCACGTTATGTAACGACTTCTGGCTTCAATGTCGACAGTAAGCTTTCTTTTCTGTGAAGCAGTTGTAGATAGCATTCGTGACGTATTGGGAACTGCCTCATACTTCTGTAAAAAAAAGCTTGTCAGAAATAAACAGTGCCATTGTCTCATTCACTCATTAGTTCTTTGATTAGTAAAAGTCCTACAGAAACCAAATATAATTTGTCTTTCGTCATTTTAGAAACCAAAGTGTTCAAATAAAATTCGTCTTCATTCTAAAGTTTTGTTGTGTACTAATGTTGATAGTGAGGGAGGGGCGGGGGTGGGTGTACTAGCTAATATCTGATTGCACTTACGGGTAATGATCTCAGAAAGGCCTGGAAAAACTACTCTAATAGCCGCACACATTGTTTCTCGATTTGGTGACACTACCTACAGAGGTCTAGTAATGCCTACAGGTAGATTTTTTCTATAGGTAAGCTGTAGAGCGTCGCATTTTAGAAAGGTAAATTAGTTCTGTTCAGTGAAAATACAAATACAAGAAGAGATTTCATTTTGCATACCAAATTTACAAAATGCTTTGCATATTAAGATGGATAGTGAAACTACATTAAAATCATTTGAATTTTACTTTCGCCTCTTAACTGAAGCGTTCAGGGCTTCAGAACATTAGTGAAAGACCACCGTTATCGCCATTACCTGTCCGTATTATATACGTGAATCTAGTCGTTTCTAGCGACCGTTAGGATTCATCTCAGTATTTAATTAAGGACTTTGGTTAAAAGAAAATGTGAAGTGTGTACATTAGGTGAGTGGAAATGTTGAATGGACTTCCATTTGAAATGTTGTGTATATCTTTAGACAATAATCATACTGTTGTTCAGTTTCAAAAAAAAACAATATTTAATGGACATAGCAAAGAGACAAGGTACACAATTTCATTACCTTCGAATCTTTGTCTGTCGTTTTAGATGAGATGTGCACGAGTTGATTTTGTGTGAGTTACACGATATCTTTTTCCTTTTAGTCCTACTTGTCAAAAAAAAAATCAGAAACTCATAGTATGTTGTTTTCCGTCTCTTTAAAAAGCTTTCCATTCGTTCGTTCTCATTCCTTTCGCAGTTGAGTCACTGAGTATGGTAACGAAATTATCAATCAAACGCGGAACTCTTTTCGCGAATGAAACAGGAAATTTCGACCATGAACTCTACAAATTGAGATATCCCGTAAATATCAAGGTCTCTCTATCCGAAGGGCTGCTAAAGCAGTCGGACTCGATTTTGCCGCGAAACTCTGCATATCTCAGTGTTACGAACTTCACCCGATAAGCATGGAAAGCGCGAAAAGAATGTGCTGCAGAAAGCAAAAGGAAGGATGCGTCGAAGAAGCACTTTTTCTCCCATCCCCTTCGCGACGTTATATCTGAATGTTTCGTGGCTCTTTTTCAAGTGGTGTAAATGCAGAACACCACAAAAAATATTTGTCGCCTGTCGCTATATTAACCCGTGTTAGTGAGTGATTTGAAGCACATAATCGATTTGATAATCTAACTATTACAAATCAGTCAGTTTCTCAGCTCGTATGTGACTGACAAACCAACACTGAAAGCACATCGCGATGCACTTCGCCCTACACACTACGCATACACATACATTTTATAGTTAACAGATCACTGTAAAATGCGTAGCCGAAGACAGTTTTTCAGCGCCATTTGCGTACTAACGGGTGTCTGAATTCTACTCACGGATGATGTATGGGGAGAACAAAGCTTCGTACGCCCCCAAAATTGTCGAAATTAGTTTACGTGTAGCGATAACAACTAGTAGAGTGTTACATACACCTCTGATGAATATTTTTAGATTGCGCCCCAAAAAATCTAATGCCTTTACCACGCGAAAACATAATCTCGAGTGATTTTAAACTTGGTGATTTACGTTCCAGACTCATCAGATCTGTGAATCATTGCCCATTTTCAAGCATCATAAGCGAAGACCTTACAAGCTTCTCACATCGATATCATCACCGGAAATTTCACTGCACTCAGCACGGTTGGGCAAATTTTGATAAATGAAAGCGTGCATACAGCTACACGACTGTCACGTAGGATTTCTACTGTGTGGGGTACTAACATAAGGCTTACACGTTACCAGTATTTTCATGCACAAAGTCTAAAGTCAGAGAAACTCATTACATATGCAACTGTGTGATCTTCGATTGCTGGTGCCCTATTTTGATGCGGTCCCTCCAACATTCAAAATGGTTCAAATGGATCTGAACACTATGGGACTTAACATATGAGGTCATCAGTCCCCTAGAACTTAGAACTACTTAAACCTAACTAACCTAAGGATATCACACACATCCATGCCCGAGGTAGGGTTCGAACCTGCGACAGTAGCGGTCGCGCGGATCCAGACTGAAGCGCCTTGAACCGCTCGGCCACACCGGCCGGCTCCTCCAACATTATTCAGGTCAATGTGCACTGCGGAACGCGGACGTCGGCTTGGGCAAGACATCTGTCGCGAATGTTAAGGCAATTATATTGTTAACTGCTGGAAATGAAAAACAAAGCGTGTGAAATGCATGATAGCCGTCGGAAAGGTATTTCTGAAGCTTTGTCACTCAGTGTGTCACTGTTGACCCTGTCGACTGACAACCTAATTTGAAATATGGATTGAAACTAAGAACTCTTGAATAAATGGAAGTGTCGAGTTCAATGTGACGCCGTGTAACGAGTTCTACAGATGAATGTATTATGTTCTATGTGTGATGAATTTTGAAAGTTTCAGTCAATATGTGAGCAATGCTTTTTTTTTAAAAAAAATCTACTTTCACAGAACGCATATGCTGCAACAGTTTTTGGGCCAAATCCAACCTGTCGTTATACAATCTGTATATCCAGATATGTCTAACTTGCCACCCTTTAAAATGTGTGAAATCTTGTCGAAAATGTAAGAAATTGGGATAACTGTATTTGTCATAGTAGAGGGCGACAAGGAGTATATTACTACATTTTTTGTGCACAATGTTATTGCTTTATACAGTCATTTTGCGAATTAACAAAAATCTGAGCCAGCACTCAAGTTAACAGGTCTGTGGTCGCCTAGCTTACCTACTGCAGATCATTGTGGTTGTCGACCTGACCTGCCTCGCCATTTTTCGTTCGTGCAGTAATAAAGGGTAGGCATGTATGGAAAGGAAGGATCAAGAATTGTGACTATGATAAGTGTGATCGTTACTTACACTGTGATTACGCGCCGGCTCTATGTCTCTAAACATGTGCATGCATGCGCGCGCGCGCCTCTATGTGTGTGTGTGTGTGTGTGTGTGTGTGTGTGTGTGTGTGTGTGCGTGCGTGCGCCAGACACTTGTTGTGTTATATAGGCGCAGCCGGCCGCGGTGGTCGTGCGGTTCTAGGCGCTTCAGTCCGGAGCCGCGGGACTGCTACGGTCGCAGGTTCGAATCCTGCCTCGGGCATTGATATGTGTGATGTCCTTAGTTTAGTTAGGTTTAAGTAGTTCTAAGTTCTAGGGGACTGATGATCTAAGATGTTAAGTCCCATAGTGCTCAGAGCCATTTGAACCATTTTGTTATATAGGCGTTGCCAACCGCAGCGCCGCCTTCTGCTTGTTTACATATCTTGTATTTGAATCATGCCTTTAACAGTTTCTTTGGCTATGTATATATGAACACTTATAACTCGTTACGAATACAAAACTCATTCAAACCTATTGGGTTATATGCTGTAGCGGAGATACGCTGAATTGTAGCCAAATGGCGTTAGTAAAATACAAAATTTACCGGAAGATTTCCTGAGCCAGAGCGTTACTTATGCCTGGCTAGAGCATTAGCTGTACGTTGGTGAAGCGCCACTCAATGACGACTACCATGTTATACACGTTTTTAATATTATGGAGGTAAAATTTTATATTTTACTGACGCCATTCGCTTATCTTTCAACGCATATCCACTACAGCATGTCACCCACTAAGTTGGAAAAACTTTTGTATTCGTGACGAGTTATGAGTGTTCCTTAATATATATAGTCTAACATGTATTCGTCACCATTTTCCTCCTGAAGAAGACGTTTTAATAAACGTTGAAATGATGGCAAGGGGCTTAAATAAACTTTCCATTTGGCAACTAGTTGTCTGTTTATTATTTCTTCACGAAGAACTTATCATTCTGTATCGTGGTAATGTGGTGTGAGAAGTTAATGCTGCAAATGAAGTACCATCTCTCACCACGTGCGGATAATGCCGGTAAAGGAATCACAGCCAGCGTTGATACTCGTGTTCAGAACACCAAAACTGATATCCACCGCTCAAGTGAACGGACGTGGCGCGTCCTCTGACACGTATCCAGATGCCAGTATGGTCGTGTGCTCATTTATTGTAAATAATAGAGTGCGTTTTGAAAATGGTGATCCTGTCCAGCAGACTGACAGAACTTTCGCCATCATAGGGAACGTACTCTTCAGTGTGTCGCATAAATAGTTTGAAATGGCAAAAAAAGTAAACGCCTAGTGTCTGACAATAATATTTTCTTTACTTTTTTGATGCTATGATTTTCGTGTGCAAACTTCCTTTTCTCCGACGTCTTTTCGCTGATAGTCTTACGCCGCTTTGGTCGAAACATGAACGCATCAACACAGGCGATGTTTCCCTCTGTGAGCGGTCGAAACATGAACCCAACAACACGGGCAATGAGTTCCTCTGTGCTGGGTTGAGCATCTTAGGCATCGAACAAAGAACTATTGACATCGGAGCACTTTCTTAGAAGTATTAATCTATATGGTGTTCATTTAAGTGAAGACATTGGAATATCTCGAAAACTATTCATCGGATCAAAAAAAGTTATAATTCTAATTTGTTTATCAGGGAGAGGGCCATCGAATTATATCACACTCGACCACCCCACCCCACCCCACACCGCCCCGTGCGTGGGTGGCGAGGGAAACTTAGAAATCTTCGTTGGGAACCCCGGTTTTTTTTATTGCAGATTATGATTCTATGGCAAAATCAACATATGTTTTGTCTGAAACATTTTCTTCGCTTCACCACTGATGGCGCTGTAATCGGAGGAATAGAAATGGGCAGACAGTCATAATTTACGACACACTATTTAATGGCCCTTTAATTTCCAATGGCACGTAGGACCCCACTGCCATGCTGCGAGTGTAGGACAGATCAGTATGTCGTTACTTCTAATTGCAAATCCCATTCACAAGTTTGTGTTCCTTCGACATATCGAACAGGGGACTACCCGACACGTCACTGTAGCCGTATATCCAGACGAACGCTAGTCTACTTTCCTAATTAAAGTAAGTGTTCAAAAGTAGTACCGTCAACTTCAAAACACTCGGTGATCCGCTTTACAAATGGCCGTATCAGGACAGAAGCATATCTGCGGGAATGTCAGCACAGATGTTTCTGATGCGGCCGACCATGTCTTCATGGCCTGCTTGTACAACTTATCTTTTAAATGCCCCCATAGAAAGAAATCGAGTGACGTCAAATCTGGAGACGTAGCGAGCCAATTAATGGAGCGACCTCTGCCGATCCATCGACCACTGTAAACACGGTCTAATACCTCCCGTGCTTCAACTGCGTAATGGGCTGGAAACCGTGACGATGAAACTGGATACGTTTACAAACGTCCAGGAACATCCTGCGGTGGTTCGTGTTCCAAAAAAGTTCGATATTTGCATCCACTCAACTTACTGTCGATAAAATACGTACCAGTGAGTTTGTTCCGCATGATGTCGCACCATTCGTTAAACGACCAAAGACGTTGATGGTCAACTTGCAAGCAGTGATGATTGTCTACACTCCAGTAATGCATGTTATGCTGGTTAACGATATCATGATTTGTGAATGTCGACTCATCGGAAAATAGTACCTCAGCAACGAACGTGGGGGTCGCTTGCATTTGTCAAGGTGCACATTCACAGAACACTGCCCCACTATGGGAATCAGCACCATGAAATTCTTGATGGAGTAGCACGTAGTATGGATGACACTTATGACGATGCAGTATTGTGACAGCACTGCATACGTACATACCGCAATCGCACTGTAATCAGCGGGCCCTTATCCGTGGTTTGTGGTGGACTGCTATTTGAACTATGCCACTAGCTTCTCCTGCAACACATTCGCTTTTGCCGGTCTGCACGTTGTCATCAGACATAAAGTTGTAAAAGAACGAACGAGAGCGAGCTTTCTCTGAAACACGCTCGCCATACAAGGCAACAGCAGCCACAAAGTTTTCCCTACACTCTCCGTAAATCAGGATCATTTCAGTTGTTTCTTCTGTGTTTACAACGTTCATCGTCCACTTGCTCGTCTGTTGTCCAAATGATAGGTGTGCAGGCAATAAACCCTGTGCAAGTATTGTAATGTTTGGAGCCGCTAGATCGTCTGCACGATACGTGAGCTCCGGTCGCAGTGTATTGCCTGCTATAATACGTCGTAGTTAGCTACAGGGCCAGGGAGGCGCGTCGAGTAGTCCCCCTGTTCGATATGACGCAGGAATACAACGCTGCGAATGGGGTTTCCAATTACAAGTTTTGAAATACTAGCCTGTCCTAGCCTCGCAGTATGGCAATGGTGACCCTCGTGCCATTCGATATTCAAGGGCCACTGAGTAGTTGCCCCTGCCACCCACGCATATGGTGGGGTAAAGTGTGTTATCGTTGGATATTCCCCTACAAGACAAATAAATTGGAATTATAACATTTTTTGAACTGATGTGTATTTTTCCAGATGTGTACAATTAAAATGAACATCCCGTATAAGTGGATGGAAGGAGGCGTGTAGCTTCTGTAAGCGAGATCTTGTCATGAAAGTACTCACTTCATTTGTGTATTACTGGGTAGGAGATGCGACACTTTGAACGGTGTGGTGTGCGTACTGTAAGACCTTCGGTACACACACCATCAGATTATTTGACTCGTCGCTCTAATGAAGTAGGCGAGTGTCAGCAGTATGTCTCGTGGTCTTATCGTGGTGTGTTTATCTTCTGCCGTTAGGTCAGACGATAGAAATGCCACTTGCATGCTTAGAGTAGCAGATTGACGGTGACCAACTTTAAACAGAACTTGATTAATTTTCACACACATTTATTAAAATAATAAAAGCATAGACCTTACGTAACTTGATTCCCGATGCTGTTTACAATTGACAATTTGAAGTTCCTTTGGTCTTGGTAGGTTAATCTTATTCTCACATATCTCTGATACTTGACAAAAGTATCTGTACATTTATCTTCATGGCTATGTACAGGAATATGGTAATTTTATTAGGCGCAGACTGAAACTTGACTATAGACTAGTACAGACAAATGCAGACTGGTACAGACTGGTGCAGACTGACTAATTGGCAGTAAGTACACTCGTTTAATACCTCGCGCGTTCAGGTATCACTGCGCGAGTGTGATCTGCGAGGAGAAAAGGTTCTACGTTAGCAGCAATCTCATTGGCTGCGTTACACATTAATACGCGGATCGGCGGAAGCAGAATTTGGTCCGTCTCTAAGGCAGCGTCATCTCGTAGTGCGGAGATGGACGAGCGCTGCGCCTGCGCTGTTGTGTTGTGCTCAGCGGGGCGCGCTCTCGTGGGAAAGTTGTGTACGCACTGACTACGCGGAACTATGTACACAACAAACGGCATCTTCATTAGTCTTTTCCTCGCATCTAGGAACCTTCCTGTTCTACGTGTATTCTTTCACGAATCGATATTAGTTCAGCTGAAGGCCATGTTCTGAATTAGTTATATTGGTCCGTTTTCTGTTCCGCCCACAAAGCTTCGTTACGATTGCTTTTCACGTCGGAGAAAATATTTTCTTAGCCAGCGAGAGGCCCCAGCCACGGCCCATGAGAGTTCTGTTTGTGTGCTTGCCCATGGAAAAATACAACAGAAGATTTCTGTCAACTTTACTATTACGCCGCTGCCAGAAAGTGTGTCAAAGTTTATCGTTTCCAGGCACCAGTTTCACCAATATTATATTGCAAACAGTTATTCGCCAGATTTGGAAAAGTGCCACGTTCGTCCTACCCTTATCTACATTGGTGCTCCGACATAAACGCTAGTAAAATATTCTTAGTCGCTGTTGTACCGTACGCTAGGAAAAGTGCGAACGTCCTATGGCAACTCGAATGACTTTATAATACACTCAGAGAACTCTCAGCTTGAACTCGTGGATAATCTGGAAGAGCTTTAACCTTTAACTCAATCCACTTTGCTGGAAGCTTTGCAGCTCACTGATGCGAAGTTGTAAGAGCAATCTATGCCATTTGATGCTTACCTGCATCTAGGTTTTATTTGATAATTAATACTCTGAGCGTCCTAATGGTGTAATGAATCTTTTTATGGAAGAGTTTGCTCATATTCTTCTGCCTGCTGGGTTTGAAGCCACCCGGACAGGGTGGAAGCCGCCGTCACGGATACACATATTGCGGACGCCATAGAAGTCATCACGAAGTTTTCTCGAATCGTAGGCAGATGCAACAGAGGCAGTTTTGTTTTATCAAACCCAATCAGGTTAACTCCTCTCCCCTCTCGTGTCCCCCGCCACTCCTTCGTCTACTGCTAAAGCAGTCCATTTTCAGTTAAAGAAATGCTTGAAGTAAGTCCTGGCAGTCAAGTAGTGGGTAGAAGAAAAGGAAGAGAAGAACTGGAGAAAAGCGCGGACAAGTCCTCATCTGCCGAGTAAGTACTACCAATACGTAAATCGCAGACACGTTAACAGGAAGTAGTAGTAGTAGTAGTAGGAGTAGTAGAATAAGAAAAGGGAGTTCACGACTAATGCATTACACTTCACGGACAAAATGGTTCAAGTGGTTCTGACCACTATGGGACTTTACATGTGAGGTCTTCAGTCCCCTAGAACTTAGAACTACTTAAACCTAACTAACCTAAGGACATCACACACATCCATGCCCGAGGCATGATTCGAAGCTGCGACCGTAGCAGCAGCGCAGTTCCGGACTGAAGCGCCTAGAACCGCTCGGGCACAATGGCCGGCCACTTCACGGACAAGCAGCAGTTAAATAGTACCGTGATGAGTCTACGTCCATCTAATCTTTCAAGAGATATCCCTAAATAAACGTAGAATGAGACAAAAAACCCAAGGAGAATATACATCAGATGGTTCTTGATCAACATCGTAGTGTCACGGGTGGAAGTGTTGGGAGGAAAGAAAATTGGCGACTGCCATCCCTGAACGTATCTGGTGAGCACAAACGTCAGTTTCATACGATATAAAGGACAAAAACTGTACTGTTTCTGGTTGAGTTGCACAGGTAGCCCTCGAAAACAAAATTGTATACAGATAGTTTTTCGAATAGAACTATCAATGAATTAGCTCTTTGTATTATCTTCCATTGCAGTGTAGCTAGATCCGTTGTTAATCCAGCCAATATGACATATGAAAATTTGATTCTTAGCTGGACAAATGAGCTTTGTGCCGTATTTACGAAAATAAAATGCCAAATTAGAAGTCTGAAATTTCTGAAGGTGCATCAGCTACATAAAAAGGAATGCGTCCTATGATGTTCCAAACGATTTTCAGGACCGTCTGACCTGCAAGTGAGACCCCGTCCATTGCCTCGGACGTACGAAACTTGTTAGCTTTGCAACGTGGGAGGCGTATGTACACATTGTTCTGTTCCATAAAAAAAGGTTCAAATGTGTGTGAATTCCTAAGGGACCAAACTGCTGAGGTCGTCCCACTACTTACAATACTTACACTAACTTAAACTAGCTTATGCTAAGAACAACACACACACCCATGTCCGAGGGAGGACTCGAAACTCCGCCGGGAGCGGCCGCGCAATCCGTGATATGACGCCTCAAACAGCGCGCGGCCGTTCCATATTGTGGTGCATTATTAAGGCTGTAAGAAACATATAATTATGAATTAATTGCATAAAATGAATTTGAGTGATAGTAGTTTGTGCAAGTCTGGCTGACCGGAACCTCACTGAAGACGACGGCAGGAAGGGGACCTGCCACCGTAAGATGAAAGTCATCTGGGACGTAATACGAACTCCATCCTGTTCCGTGAAGTAAAACTTGCTCCCCATCTATTAATATAAAGCAGGTTGTATTTATCTCGTCAATGACGCTCTTCGTCATTTATGTAGAAGATTTAGTTAACAGATACGCTAACGAGTAACTGAAATACACTCCTGGAAATGGAAAAAAGAACACATTGACACCGGTGTGTCAGACCCACCATACTTGCTCCGGACACTGCGAGAGGGCTGTACAAGCAATGATCACACGCACGGCACAGCGGACACACCAGGAACCGCGGTGTTGGCCGTCGAATGGCGCTAGCTGCGCAGCATTTGTGCACCGCCGCCGTCAGTGTCAGCCAGTTTGCCGTGGCATACGGAGCTCCATCGCAGTCTTTAACACTGGTAGCATGCCGCGACAGCGTGGACGTGAACCGTATGTGCAGTTGACGGACTTTGAGCGAGGGCGTATAGTGGGCATGCGGGAGGCCGGGTGGACGTACCGCCGAATTGCTCAACACGTGGGGCGTGAGGTCTCCACAGTACATCGATGTTGTCGCCAGTGGTCGGCGGAAGGTGCACGTGCCCGTCGACCTGGGACCGGACCGCAGCGACGCACGGATGCACGCCAAGACCGTAGGATCCTACGCAGTGCCGTAGGGGACCGCACCGCCACTTCCCAGCAAATTAGGGACACTGTTGCTCCTGGGGTATCGGCGAGGACCATTCGCAACCGTCTCCATGAAGCTGGGCTACGGTCCCGCACACCGTTAGGCCGTCTTCCGCTCACGCCCCAACATCGTGCAGCCCGCCTCCAGTGGTGTCGCGACAGGCGTGAATGGAGGGACGAATGGAGACGTGTCGTCTTCAGCGATGAGAGTCGCTTCTGCCTTGGTGCCAATGATGGTCGTATGCGTGTTTGGCGCCGTGCAGGTGAGCGCCACAATCAGGACTGCATACGTCCGAGGCACACAGGGCCAACACCCGGCATCATGGTGTGGGGAGCGATCTCCTACACTGGCCGTACACCACTGGTGATCGTCGAGGGGACACTGAATAGTGCACGGTACATCCAAACCGTCATCGAACCCATCGTTCTACCATTCCTAGACCGGCAAGGGAACTTGCTGTTCCAACAGGACAATGCACGTCCGCATGTATCCCGTGCCACCCAACGTACTCTAGAAGGTGTAAGTCAACTACCCTGGCCAGCAAGATCTCCGGATCTGTCCCCCATTGAGCATGTTTGGGACTGGATGAAGCGTCGTCTCACGCGGTCTGCACGTCCAGCACGAACGCTGGTCCAACTGAGGCGCCAGGTGGAAATGGCATGGCAAGCCGTTCCACAGGACTACATCCAGCATCTCTACGATCGTCTCCATGGGAGAATAGCAGCCTGCATTGCTGCGAAAGGTGGATATACAGTGTACTAGTGCCGACATTGTGCATGCTCTGTTGCCTGTGTCTATGTGCCTGTGGTTCTGTCAGTGTGATCATGTGATGTATATGACCCCAGGAATGTGTCAATAAAGTTTCCCCTTCCTGGGACAATGTTCTTATTTCAATTTCCAGGAGTGTAGGTATCTACCCAGAAGCATGTAACGCCATAGTCAACGTGTTAACCGAGGCGACGCGTCGTGACAGGGATCCTCTGTTAAATAAAAAGCAGTGACGAGTTACAATGATCCATGTTGCTTCAGCTACACTCACCGCTCCCGGAGTTCGGCAGAAGATAGGTCCAAGGTAAGGACATTTCCCTTCAATAGAACTGCAGCCATGTGATCTGGGAGAACCATACAAGCACCCTCATGTCTGTAAGGTGCTCCTCAAACCATTCTGCAACGAGCTAGTTGCAGGGACCGTCCTCGGGGATCGCGTAATTTAAGGGAAAGTAGACGAGTCTTCATCTACATCTACATCCATACTCCGCAAGCCACCTGACGGTGTGTGGCGCAGGGTACCCTGAGTACCTCTATCGGTTTTCCCTTCTCTTTCAGTCTCGTAGTGTTCGTGGAAAGAAGGATTGTCGGTATGCCTCTGTGTGGGCTCTAATCTCTCTGATTTTATCCTCATGGTCTGTTCGCGAGGTATACGTAGGAGGGAGCAATATGCTGCTTGACTCCTCGATGAAGGTATGTTCTCGAAAATTCAACAAAAGCCCGTACCGAGCTACTGAGCGTCTCTCCTGCGGAGTCTTCTGTGGTGTCACCGCCAGACACCACACTTGCTAGGTGGTAGCCTTTAAATCGGCCGCGGTCCGTTAGTATATGTCGGACCCGCGTGTCGCCAGTATCAGTGATTGCAGACCGAGCGCCGCCACACGGCGGGTCTAGTCTAGTGAGACTCCCTAGCACTCGCCCCAGTTGTACAGCTGACTTTGCTAGCGATGGTTCACTGTCTACATACGCTCTCATTTGTAGAGACGACAGTTTAGCATAGCCTTCAGCTACGTCATTTGCTACGACCTAGCAAGGTGCCATATTCAGTTACTATAAGTAATATCTTCAAGAATGTATTCTGAACAGATAATATTGTGACTCATGTACTGTCATGAGCGACGTTCATCATTAATGGATTAAAGTTAAGAATCAAACTAATTATGTCCGCTTTCTGAATTCTCATTCCTTGTCATGTTCCAGACCTCCCGTCAGTATAGTTCTTCCCTCCTCGCGTGCATTTCGGCCTCCACTCGTAACACAGTGCTGGCTCTTCTGCTAACACAAAATCTTCCACTGGAGTTTATCAATCATCACCGTAACGCTTTCGCGATTACTAAATGATCCTGTAACGAAGTGCGCTGCTCTCCGTTGGATCTTCTCTATCTCTTCTATCAACCCTATCTGGTACGGATCCCACACTGGTGAGCAGTATTCAAGCAGTGGGCGAACAAGTGTACTGTAACCTACTTCCTTTGTTTTCGGATTGCATTGCCTTAGGAATTGAATCTCAGTCTGGCATCTGCTTTACCGACGATCAACTTTATATGATTATTCCATTTTAAATCACTCCTAATGCCTACTCCCAGATAATTTATGGAATTAACTGCTTCCAGTTGTTGACCTGCTATATTGTAGCTAAATGATATGGGATCTTTCTTTCTATGTATTAGCAGCACATTACACTTGTCTACATTGAGATTCAATTGTCATTCCCTGCACCATGCGTCAATTCGCTGCAGATCCTCCTGCATTTCAGTACAATTTTCCATTGTTACAACCTCTCGATATACTACTGCATCATCCGCAAAAAGCCTCAGTGAACTTCCGATGTTATCCACAAGGTCATTTATATACGTATATTGTGAATAGCAACGGTCCTACAACACTCCCCTGCGGCACACCTGAAATCACTCTTACTTCGGAAGACTTCTCCCCATTGAGAATGACATGCTGCGCTCTGTTATCTAGGAACTCTTCAATGCAATCACACAATTGGTCTGATAGTCCATATGCACTTACTTTGTTCATTAAACGACTGTGTGGAACTATATCAAACGCCTTGCGGAATTCAAGAAACACGGCATCTACCTGGGAACCCGTGTTTATGGCCCTCTGAGTCTCGTGGACGAATAGTGCGAGATGGGTTTCACACGATCGTCTTTTTCGAAACCCATGCTGATTCCTACAGGGTAGATTTCTAGTCTCCAGAAAAGTCATTACACTCGAACATAATACGTGTTCCAAAATTCTACAACTGATCGACGTTAGAGATATAGGTCTATAGTTCTGCACATCTGTTCGATGTCCCTTCTTGAAAACGGGAATGATCTGTGCCCTTTTCCAATCCTTTGGAACGCTACGCTCTTCTAGAGACCTACGGTACACCACTGGAAGAAGGGGGGCAAGTTCCTTCGCGTACTCTGTGTAAAATCGAACTGGTATACCATCAGGTCCAGCGGCCTTTCCACTTTTGAGCGATTTTCATTGTTTCTCTATATCTCTGTCGTTTTTTTTTCGTCACAGCGTAGCAAATCACTTGCCAAGTCAACATTACGTTTCAACAATTTTTGTATTTTGACTCAACGCCGTCCTGTAGACATACTTAAACGTCCCTTTTGTCCGTCCTCGGAGCGATCGTGGCGTCGCGCAGAGTGCAGTCGCGGTCGCGGCCGGAATCCACGAATACAGTTATGATTAGAGACCGTGGCTGTCATGAGATACAGATTGTTGATAGCGTGCAACAGCAACTAGCTACAAATTGGTTTTAGGTTACTTTATTCGAAAAGTACCGTTACCGATTTCGAATTGGTACAATTCAGCGTCAGAGCATAAATATTCCTGATATTAAAATTTGTAATAGTAAACATAAACACCACTTTAGTATCTATAGAAAACCTATCACCGCAGATGTCAGCATTGGCAACTCATCATGTCATACTAGTCATGCTACACCGTAAGCGAAAAGTTCCTACAAGTCACAGAGATTTAAAAAAATATTCTTATTTAAAAATAACAATATTAAAATCAGCCTCTCTACTAAATTACAGTAAAAAGTAATGCATGACGTAAATCCTTCCAATGTCCCTACTGTAAATAAGGTATATACAACATCAGATGTGAGTCATGCTCAAAATTCTAAATTGGTCAGATAGGTAGGAGTTATGAGATGAGATACAGAGTACACGTTCATGCTTTACGACTTGGCAATTTAAAGAAATATAAATTTGTGGCCCCCTTTGCTGCACAAAATCATTCAGTGAGAAAGACTGAGAAGAACATGAAAATATTACACTTAGTAGAAAAAGGGTCACTATGAGTCTTTTAGAAGAAATAGAAATGCAGACACAAAAAATTGCTCCCCTGTCTATATCCTCAATGCGCAGATTGGTTTGACTGACACAAATACTTCCAGAAAGTATTTTCCATAATTCAGTATAACTAAAGCTTCTCCACCTATCTATGGAAAATGTATCAAATCTTATAATATTGTATTTTTCTGCCACAATCAAAAATTTTCATGGCACTAAATGTTTACAAATTTCAATGTAGTGTCGTCAGCGCTGTTCAGATAGCAATGAGGTTTTCACAAACCTTCTTATCCACGTTTATTTCCCTACCAACTTGTAAAATAAGTATTTAATGCTGTAGTTCACCAAATACCATTTATTTCTCTGTATTTCCCACACTACATTTAACGTAAAATAAGTTTTCAATTTAATATAACAGTAATATACGCTTCCTTTCTCGAAAGGGTAAATGTTGTAATGTATCATTGTATTGCAGTATCTTTGACACGCATATATTTTGTAATCACTCTGTATTTTTACTTTTTCATATGTTGTAACTGAGTCAAAGCACGTGGTGCGGATTGGTAATTTATTTTGTGACCCAATGAAAGTCCTTAGTATTGAAATCCCACGATTGTGTAATTACGAACAGTGGTGTGAATTTGTTTCGTTGGAGAGAAACTGTGAAAACAAATGCTACGGCGGACATTTCACTTAAGTTTCATTCCAACGCAACACTGTAGTGTAATCATTGCTGTAGACCATCAGCTTACTCGGAAAACTTTGTATCAATTCTGTTCACTGCCAATAAAACGCAGTCTTTGGTTAACCTTCCCCACAACATTTTCTGTGCGTTCTTTACACTTTAAATTGTTCTTAACTGTAATTCCCAGGAATTTAGTTGAATTTACGGCCTTTAGATTTGACTGATTCATCATGTAACCAAAGTTTAACGGATTCCTTTTAGCACTCATGTTGAAGAATTCACACTTTTCGTTATTTAGGGTCAATTGCCAATTTTCGCATCGTACAGATATCTTTTCTAAATCGTTTTGCAATTTGTTCTGATCTTCTGATGACTTTACTAGTCGGTGAACAACAGCGTTATCTGCAAACAACGTAAGAGTGCTGCTCAGATTGCCTCCCAAATTATTTATATAGATAAGGAACAGCAAAGGGCCTATAACACTACCTCGGGGAACGCCAGAAGTCACTTCTGTTTTACTCTACGACTTCCCGTCAATTACTACAAACTGTGACCTCTCTAACAGGAAATCACAAATCCAGCCACATAACTGAGACGATATTCCATAAGCACGCAGTTTCACTACAAGCCGCTTCTGTGCCACAGTGTCAAAAGCCTTCCGGAAATCCAGAAATACGGACCCGATTTGAAGTCCCTTATCAATAGCACTCAGCACTTCATGCGAATAAAGAGCTAGATTTGTTTCACAAGAACTTTGTTTTCTAAACCCATGTTGACTATGTGTCAATAGACCGTTTTCTTCAAGGTAATTCATGATGTTCGAACACAATATATGTTTCAACATCCTGCTGCACATCGACGTTAACGACATGGGCTTATAATTAAGTGGATTACTCCTACTACCTTCCTTGAATACTGGTGAAACCTGTGGAACTTTCCAGTCTATGGGTACGGATCTTTCGTCGAGCAGGAAAAGTCGTACATGATTGTTAAGTATGGAACTAATGCATCAGCATACTCTGAAAGGAACCTAATTGGTATACAGTCTGGACCTGAAGACTTGCTTTTATTAAGTGATTTAAGTTGCTTCACTGCTCCGAGGATATTTACTTCTGCGTTACTCATGTTGGCAGCTGTTCTTGTTTCGAATTCTAGAATACCTACTTCGTCTTCTTTTGTGAAGGCGTTTCGGAAGGCTGTGTTCAGTTACTCTGCTTTGCCAGCACTGTCTTCCATAGTATTTCCATTTGTATCGGGCAGAGAAGGCATTAATTGTTTCTTGCCGCTAACATACTTCATATATGACCAGGATCTCTTTGGATTTTCTGCCAGGTTTCGAGACGAAGTTTCGTTGTGGAAACTGTTATAAGCATCTCGCATTGAAACCCGCGCTAAATTTCGAGCGTCTGTAAAAGATCCCCAATCTTTGATATTTTGCAACTGTTTAAATTTGGCATGTTTGTGTCGTTGTTTCTGCAACAGTGTTCTTACCCGTTTTGTGTACCAAGGAGTATCAGCTCCGTCGTTTGATAATTTGTTTGGTATAAATCTCTCGATTGCTGCCGATACTATTTCTTTGAATTCAAGTCATATCTGGTTTACACTTATATTATTAATTTGGAATGAGTGGAGATTGTCTCTCAGGAAGGTGTCAAGTGAATTTTTGTAAGGTTTTTCGAACAGGTATATTTTTCGTTTATCTTCGGAGTATTTGGGGTTACAAGATTCAGTCACGCTACGTCAACCCTGTGTTCACTAATCCCTGTTTCGGTTTTCATGCTCGTTATTAACTCAGGATTATTTGTTGCTAAGAGGTCAAGTGTGTTTTCACAACCGCTTACTATTCGCGTGGGCTCATGAACTTAGCGCTCGAAATAATTTTAAGAGAATGTGTTTAGCACTATTGCGGATGCTGTTTTATGCGTACCTCCAGAATTAAACATGTATTTTCGCCAACATGTCTAGGGTAAATTAAAGTCATCACCAACTATAATGGTATGAGTCGGTTACGTGTTTGAAATGAAACTCAAGTTTCCTTTGAACCATTCAGCAACTGTATCATCTGAAATGGTAGGTCGGTAAAATGATCCAATTATTATTTTATTCCGGTTGCCAACAATGGCCCCTCCCCATACTAACTCATAGGAAGTATCTACTTCAATTTCGAAACAAGATAAGCTACTTCTAACAGCAACAAATTAAATAAAAATTTAGTTTCTACAAAGAATGATATAACTCTGAAATACTCCTCTGTGATACAGCCAGGGGGGGGGGGGCACTAAGGACTCTCATGGATATGATGGACTGCCTAGCAGAATATTAAAGTACTGTGCTGCACATGTTACCCATGTACTTATTCATATTTGTAATTTTTCCTTTAGGAATGGTCAGTTTCCTGAACGATTAAAGTACCCAGTAGTAAAGCCGCTTTATAAAAAGAGAGAAATGTATAATGTAGACAATTTTAGACCTATTTCAGTCCCATCAGTGTTTCGTAACGTTATTGAAAAGGCTGTGTATGTAAGGTTAATTGATCATTTTATATCACATAATTTGCTATCAAGTGTACAGTTCGATTTTAGAAGTCGTTTAACAACTGAAAGTGCTAATTCTCTTTTCTCTGGGAGGTACTGGAGGGTTAAACAAAAGGTTTCGAACGCTAGGCATGTATTTTTTTTTATTTAACTATGGCGTTTGATCCTGTGGGCTGAGGATGACACGGCGGCCGGTCGGTACCGCTGGGCCTTCCAAGGCCTGTTCGTACAGACTTTTTAAGGCGTTTGATTGTGCTGATCACAATATATTTCCCAGAAATAGGAGCATTACAGAATACGAAGAGTAACTCACAATTGTTTCACCTCTTACTTTAACAACAGACAGCAAAAGGTCATTCATTACTCACAGTGTTGAGAATGGCCGTGATGTGGGGTCTGAGTGGGGTTCGGTCAAATGGGGGTTGCCGCAAGGATCAGTGTTGGGGCCACTCCTGTTCCTTATTTGTATATTAATAATATGCCCTCTAGTATTATGGGTAAGTGTTAAATATTTCTGTTTGCTTGGTAGAAAAGGATATTGTGTGCAACATTGGCTCGGTTTCAGATATGCAGTTCATGACATAATTTCATGGCTTGTAGAAAATAAACTAACGCTAAATCACAGTAAGACTCGGATTTTACAGTTTCTAACACACACTTCAAGAAAACCCAACGCTTTAATTTCACACAATGGGCATATGATTAGTGAAACTGAACAGTTCAAGTTTCTAGTGTTCAGATAGATAGTAAACTGTCATGGAAAATCCACGTTCAGGATCTTGTTCAAAGATTTAATGCTGCCATTTTTACTATTCGAACGGTATCTGAAGTATGTGATTGTTCGAGACGAAAATTAGTCTACTTTGCTTATTTTCATTCGCTTATGTCGAATGTGTCGAATGATATTATATTTTGGGGTAACTCTTCCCATCCTGAAAGGATATTTTTGGCTCAGAAACGATTAGTTCGGGCAATAAGTGGTGTAAATTCGCGAACCTCTTGTCGAACCCTCTTCACTAGTCTGGGTATTTTGACACTGGCCTCTCATATATATATATATATATATATATATATATATATATATATATATATATATATTTTCTTTACTGTCGTTTCTTGTCAACAATATCGTCCGCATCTCGTGGTCGTGCGGTAGCGTTCTCGCTTTCCATGCCCGGGTTCCCGGGTTCGATTCCCGGCGGGGTCAGGGATTTTCTCTGCCTCGTGATGACTGGGTGTTGTGTGCTATTCTTAGATTAGTTAGGTTTAAGTAGTTCTAAGTTCTAGGGGACTGATGACCATAGATGTTAAGTCCCATAGGGCTCAGAGCCATTTTTTGTTAACAATATCAGCTTATTCGCAAGAATAAGCAGCTTTCATTCAGTTAATACTCGGCATAAATCCAACCTGCATTTGGATCGCACTTCCTTAACTCTTGTGGGGAAAGGTGTGCAGTATACTACTGCATCGATTTTCAATAAGCTACCACAAGAATTCCAAAATCTTAGCAGTGATCCACGTGCTTTCATGTCAAAACTGAAGATTTCGTCGTGCGTCACTCCTTCTATTCTGAGGAGGAGTTCCTTGAAAAATTAAGCTGTTTCTTATGTTATATTGTTGATTGCGTGTACTTAAACTTATGGCTTGACTTTCTTGGATTCATAAACATTTTATTTTTATCTGTTATTACTTGTATGATGTAATTTCATGTACTGACATGTTCCATAACCTTGGATATTTGCTCCTCAATTTGGTCCTACGGAACTTGACTTGTAAATAAATAAATAACGCCTGCACGCCGTGATGCAAGCCGTCTTCTTGCTGAGCATGTCCGAACTCACGAAACTGCAACACTCTGAACAGAATCCCTAGCCCGAGCAAGGAAACGCACTTATGTTTCTTACGTCTTCCCGTATTTACAAAGCAACTGGTTTGCTTCCGAAGGATTACTTACTGCCGGCTTCCGAAATGTTGATCACTTTAAAACACAACCTCCGACCCGTAGGGTCTACAACTTGCATCTTACTTTCACGAGAATTATCGGCAGACTACCGATTTCCCGAATTCCAAAAGCGGTCCGCAAGATTATGTTAAATCCAGGCCTTGTTGCTAGTGAACTTGAGGAACCCGCCACAATCATTCCAGTAGGCCACTTGTGCTCCCGCTGACACCACTTCTGCTTCCTGCCAACAAGTTTCAAAATTTCTTTCCAAGAGATGCTAAAAACACTTGCCATGACACGCCCTTAAACCAGTTAAATAGGCTCCGACCACAAGCTGTTTAGCAGGGTTATGGAAAGATGGGCCCATCATTTACAGGCTGGACAAAAAAACTCAATCTCTTAGGTACCGGAAACGACAAATCAAGTCTTGCGTTTCTGACATCGAATAAGATGTGCACGGAAGCGCGACCAGGAGATGATACAATGCAGCTTGCGAAAAAAAAAAGAAAAAGAATAAAACTGTTTTATACCAGTACTTCTACACTGTGAACTGTAGCACAGCTTTTTTTCTACTATTAAGTGGTGAATCTAAGCATCACGACTAGCTGTGTTTTCTGGTGTACTTTAACGAAATATAATAGGGTGCACTCATTTACGCAAAAAAATCTACATTACTAAGCGAGTATCCCAAAACTCTGAAACAGGAACCAAAATCCAGTTGCAGGCTGCCCATCTTACGACTTCCAGGGGTAAAAAAATTGATTTTCAATATTTCGCGTAGTTGCTGACCGAATTTAAAAAATTTATAATTCTGTCATAATCTACTCATTAAGAAAGTTTCAACACAATAAGACAAGTATTACATTTAGAAACTGTGTTTATCTTGAGACCTTGTAACTGATGGCATATAAATGTAATTGTTCAATAATTATTTGGGGATGAGAGCACTTACTGACTTCTAAAAACTTTACACATATCTTTATACGTTTTCCAAACTTTTCTTGCTGACACTCTCCACAAAATGAGGAAAGGAAAAAAGTTTATCGCTTACTACATTTTCGCGCTTTTCATGCAGTAAATTTAAAACGTTAGACAAGATATTTTATTTTAATACTTATTTACTACTTACTATATTAGCAACACACTTCGCAGGCAGTAACTACACATAGCACTGAGTGTACCTGCAACTTAATATCATTGTGCGGCACATTGTTCAGGAGATATAACATCATAAACATTTAGAGGCGTGAAAAACTAGCTTTTGCTCAAAATGGAGCGCAGAGCTGCCCACACTTCAGTCATCCAGCGTTTGATTATGAGAGAACTTTAAGTATAATTTCAAACCTTTCCTAAGCTTTCTCTCGCTTACATACTGAAAATAAAATATTTAACACATTAACCATTTGTAAAGTACTCAGACTATTAAAGCTGTTTTATATGTGGGAATTCGATTCTTTAAAGAATCGAGAGTTTACTGGTTCTTTACTATTCACGCGAAGCTACATGTAGTGAATCGAGTCA
Source organism: Schistocerca cancellata (assembly GCF_023864275.1). Lineage (NCBI taxonomy): Eukaryota > Metazoa > Arthropoda > Insecta > Orthoptera > Acrididae > Schistocerca > Schistocerca cancellata. Next base: position 130,277,346 of record NC_064629.1, read on the forward strand.
CTTCCACTATAAATCCACAAACCAAACTTGTAACCGAATATCTCGCACTAGCCACGAGTAATTTTTGTATGCAGTTCTTCAAAACTGTTCCAGAGACCACCATACGCACTGCACATACGAGTCAAACATGCAAAACATCAAAGGTATGGAGAAAGTTTGCGGTGTATACAGGTGGGCTAAAAAGTTTTCGCTCCCATTCTCATAAAAGTGCGCTGAATTCCGGCTGCCTTTTGTTCCTTTCTATACGGCCGTAACTGTTCACGTAACAAGCCATTACTTGAACCACACCGCGCTTGCATCACGCCGGCGAATAGCACAGCGGAAATACCGGACTGCCTTCGCTGCGCTACCCGAACCGGCCGGCACAGAGCCTCTCCCATTTCTAACACACCTCACGGAAATGATATATCCTTTCCCTTTCTTACGTTCCTTCCCGACATAAAGCCACTGTCGGTTCGTTCCACAAAAAAATGTCTAAACGTAGCACTACGAGTCCCATTTTCTAGATTATCTCGACACTGAATACAGCCTAAACTGTTATAAAAGCGGAACTATACCGCTCTGCTAGACTGTTATTTCAGATGCTTTAAAAATATTTATTTATTTGCTGGAAATTTAAAACTCTTGAGAAATACATGTCATATTGTGCAGCAACATCCAAACCTTTTCGCAAAAATCGTACATCTGAGATCGATATTAATTTACGGGTAATTCTGCATTAGGAACATCAGTGCCGCCATTTACCATATATTCCGTTAATTAAGAACAGACAAAGACTCCAGGTACTTCTGTTTGGCATACATATCCTTAGGCGAAATCATTGCCATTATGACCAACTGTATGTTAATACTCGTACTCATTCTGCGATATTTAACAATTCCAGCACAAAAATACCATTTTATATGCAAAAGAACAAAAGTTTATTGATATTTTTAATTTCCGTTACCAATTTTGCTTAATTTTTAGCTAAACTCTGCTTATCTTGTAGATAAGAACAAAATTACTCGTGTTGTTTAAATTGAAATCTGTAACAGTCATTCGTACCTACAAGATAACCAGGATTGGAAAGATTAATTCTTTCGACCGTGCTGTTTATGTAGCTCCCTGTCAGTTTAAAAAATCACCGCATCGTATGTCACTCAATGTATGAGAAACCACATCTACTCAGTGGGATCTCCTCGCAAAAGACGATTCTTGGCCTTGGTATAGTTCGACAACACGCGAGACTTCCATAAAACTGGAGACGTGAACCCATTTTAGAAATAGTAGTATGACTGCGTAGGATTCCGCAGCCAGCGTCAATTGACAGACATGTTTTCTGAGTATCGCACCACGTCACAACGTAAAAAAACTATACTGGAGTATAATTTTAAACCCAGAAAACTTTATGTCAAAGTTTAGTTGGTTAGCCGTACTCTGTTACTTCATAATACATGCACATAATGGTCGTGCAAATGGTTCAAATGGCTCTGAGCACTGTTGGACTTAACATCTGTGGTCATCAGTCCCCTAGAACTTAGAACTACTTAAACCTAACTAACCTAAGGACATCACACACGTCCATGACCGAGGCAGGATTCGAACCTGCGACCGTAGCGGTCACGCGGTTCCAGACTGAAGCGCGTAGAACCGCACAGCCACACCGGCCGGGATAATGGTCGTCTAGCCATGATATGGCAAACCGCTACCTCCTCTAAACGTGAAATAACAACCTGTCAAAATATCAATTATAAACGCCCATTTAACTACGTACTCCTCAAGCATTACATGGCAATAGGTATAGCGAAAGACGACTGCTGTTACTAAAGAGAGGAAAATAAAGAATACTATAGTTTTCATACAGAAAATACACTGAAGAGCGAAAGAGCCTAGTAGACCTGCCTAATACTGTGTAGGAACCACCGCGAGCACGCAGAAATGCCACAACACGCGGTAGCATGAACTCGACTGATGTCTGAAGTAATGCTGGAGGGAAATGACACCATGAATCCTGCAGGCCTGCCCATAAATCCGTAAGAGTACGAGGCGGTGGAGACCTCTTCTGAACAGAACGTTGCAAGGCATCATAGATATGCTCAATAATTTTCATGTCTGGGGAGTTTGGGGGCCAGCGGAAGTGTTAAACTCAAAAGAGTGTTCCTGGAGTCACTCTGTAGCAATTCTTGACGTGTGGGGTGTCGCATTGTCCTTATGGAGTTGCCCAAGTCCGTCGGAATGCACAATGGACATGAGTGGATGCAGGTGATCAAACAAGATGCTTGCGTACATGTCACCTGTCAGAGCCTTATCTAGACGTATCAGGGATCCCATATCACTCCAACTTCACACACCCCACACCATTACAGAGCCTCCACCAGATTGAACAGTCCCCTCCATGGATTCATGAGGTTTTCTCCATACCCGTACACGTCCATACGCTCGATACAATTTGAAACGAGACTCGTCCGACCGGGAAACATGTTTCCAGTCGACAACAGTCCAATGTTGGTGTTGACGGGTCCAGGTGAGGCGTAAAGCTTTGTCTCGTGGAGTCATCAAGGGTGTACGAGTGGGACTTCGGCTCCGAAAGCCCATATCGATGATGTATCGTTGAATGGTTCGCACGCTGACACTTGTTGATGGCCGAGCATTGAAATCTACAGCAATTTGGGGAAGGGTTGCACTTCTGTCACGTTCAACGATTCTCTTCAGTCGTCGTTGGTCCCGTTCTTGCATGATATATTTCCGGCCGCAGCGATGTAATGGGAGCAAACGAATTGATTCAACTTCAGTGGAGATAGTGGCCACAGCAATGCAGGAGGAGAAGAGTGGTGGTGTGCATACGTGTAGTGCACGGAGAATTGCCAGAGCATTGGACAGACCCATGAGCACGGTGCATAAAATCCTTCGAAACATCCTTCTTTGCTATCCGTTCAAAATTACCCATGTACACGAGTTGCTTCCTGTTGACCTGCCAGCAAGAGAGACCTTTGCTTTAGAATTTCTTGCTCTCATGGAAGTGGACAATGATTGACCGTGGAAGATTTTGTGGACAGACGAAGCCCACTTCCGTGTAACAGGATATGTCAATACACAGATTTGTCGAATATGGGTAACGGAAAATCCACACGTAAATCAACCAGTACCACTTCATCCTGAAAAGGTCACTGCGTGGTGCGGGTTTACGGCATCATTTATCATAGGGCCATAGTTTTCTAAGAGACAGGTGCTTCTGGTCCTGTTACCTGTACTTTCGATGGTAAGCGCTATGAGTGTCTTTTGCGCAACCACGTCATTCCAGCTCTCCAACAGCGTGGATGTGTGGGTGGGATCATTTTTATGCAAGATGGCGCAAAGCCGCACATTGCGAATCCAGGTTAGCAGCTGCTCAAGCGCCATTTCGGAAATGCTAGAATTGTCAGCCTCCATTTCCCTACAGCCTTGTCGCCCCGATCAAATGGTTCAAATGGCTCAGAGCACTACGGGACTTAACATCTGAGGTCATCAGTCCCCTAGAACTTAGAACTACTTAAACCTAACTAACCTAAGGACAGCACACACATCCATGCCCGAGGCAGGATTCGAACCTGCGACCGTAGCGGTCGCGCGATTCCAGATTGTAGCGCCTAGAACCGCTCGGCCGCCACGATCACCGGATATTAATCCGTGTGACTTCTTACTGTGGCGCTCTCTGAAAGATGTTGTGTTCAGTGTTCCTATTGCAAACTTAGCTGCATTGAAGGCACGCATTGCGCAACACATTCTGAACGTGAGCCTGGAAACACTTCGATCAGTTGTGCAACATGCTGTTTCTCGATTTCAACTTGTTGCAGAAAACGGTGGACAGCTAATTGAACATGTTTTAGGCCAGTCACAAGGAAATTAATAATCTGATTTGATTATGATAGATGCTTTTTATGCAGTTTTTGCCCTCAGAACAATTAAAAACCGATGCGATTGATGCTTTTTATTCGGATTTTGGCCTCAGGAAAGTTAAAAACCGATTTTTCCCATCCGATGTGATATGACCTTACCGTCCGATGTGATATGACCTTACCGTGGTGGAAGGACTTGCGTAACTAACAATATTTCACCTGTACACTCATGCACACTGAGTATTACAGTTTTTTTAACGTCAAACGTACCACCTTAGGCATTGATATATGATTCATTTGTCATCTACTAAATTATGATGCTTACAGCGCCATCTATTGCTACAATTTGTAACTATTTATTTTTCTTGTACCATACGTTTTCCCCATTCTCCGATAATACTGCGTTGCAATTTGACGTCATTCTGACCAGTGGTGTTATTTCTACAGCGGTTTGAATGTTTAACTTTAATTATAATCACCCTGTACATTTCGTCGTGCAAAGCGCAGTGTGAACATAATATTCTGCATCTGGTGGCTCAAATATGCTGTTGTGCCACTAGCTCCTCCACAGGGATATGTCCGTCGCAGCAGGCATTTTCTACCAGCACTGAGAACTCTTTAGTTGCAATGTACAAACAAAATTATCTGGGGATTTGTCTGTGAAGTCATCCCGCACGAACCAGATCTTCTGGTTTTGTGCCATCAAATGTTTACCTTTCCGACTCCTTATCGAACAATTAGCAACAATGTGCATTTTTAACTTCTCGCGGCGTAATGAATAATTCATTAATTTTCGGGCATGCAGCCGCGCAAATAAAATTTCCTCCTCTGATATTTCGGCCGCGTATCGTCCGGCCATCCTCAGAGTGAATCACAAGACTAACGACAAGATGCAAAGCGCGGCCTTATATGCTCCACCGCGGCGGTACTGCGCATGCGGGTCACAGATGCTGGTCGGCGGCAGAGACATACGCTTACACATGCGCCGCCTGTGGCGAAGGCGTACAGACATTCGATTCGCTTATCGATGTATGATCGGCGGCGGTGACACGATGACGACTTCTCTGCAGTTTAATTACTCCAAGAGCCGGACTCCATGCTTTGTCCATCTCTATTTATTAAATTGTTAGCTAATCTAATTTCTATAGCTTCCTTGAAGACAGATTCCCAAAAAGAAGAGGTGGATGTTAAAATCTTCACATCACTGTAATTCATGGAATGACCTGTATCAATACAATGTTCGGCCACAGCTGACTTGTCTGGCTGTAATAAGCGTGTGTATCTTCGATGCTCCACACACCTCTCATGAACGGTGCGTGTTGTTTGACCTACGTACGGCTTCTCACAATTTCATGAAGGAATCTGATACACACCCGGTTTACGAAGCTGTAAATCGACCTTCACAGAGCCGAGTAACGCTGCAATCTTCGTGGGGGGCCGGAAGATCACCTTAACACAGTGTTTCTCAAGAATACGGCCTATCCTCGAGGAAAGAGCACCCACATAGGGCAAAAACGCACTACATCTGAATGAATTACTATCTTTTTCCCCATCACCCAACCTCCTGTTTAGGTTTTCCATCGAATGCTCTACGAATTTGTTGCGGAGAAAATCCATTCGATTTAAAAATGTTCTTGAGGTATGTGAGCTCTTCTTGCAAATTGCCTTTATCGGATATACAGTGCGACCGATGCGCTAAGGTCTTAAGGACACCTATGGTCTGTGAAGGGTGATGGCAGCTACTGGCATGAAGATACAGATTTTTTTGCGTTGGTTTCCGATCTACGGCATGTCCTAATGTGCCATCACATTTACGGCGAACGACAACATCCAAAAAGGGGAGGCAGCCGTCTTTTTCTATTTCCATAGTAAATTTAATGCTATCATGGATGCAATTCAAATGCTCAAGAAATCGATATAATTCATCCATTCCATGGGGCCATACCACGAATCCTGTCTTCAAGGAAGCTATAGAAATTACATTAGCTAGTTATTTAATAAATAGAGATAATGGTTTTAATTTGGACAAAGCATGGAATTCGGCTCTTGGAGTAATTAAACTGCGAAGAAGTCTTCATCGTGTCACCGCCGCCGATCATACATCGATAAGCGAATCGAATGTCTGTACGCCTTCGCCACAGGCGGCGCATGTATAAGCGTATGTCTCTGCCGCCGACCACTAGCACTAGAGGTGTGGAAATGATATATCCTATAGTCATACGGAAGATCGAGCTATTACTCTATTACTCTATTAGTAACGAAAGTAGGAAACTGAAACTATTCTAGAAAATTTCTGTTTTTGTGTTTTACCTGTTGTAATGGTCGCCTGGTCGTAGATATTGCTAATTGCTATAATCGCACTATTTCACTCCCATTTACGGAGCTTGTTAGCACTTGATGTTAGGTTGGCGCCATTACAATGCATTGTAGTAATCACTGCTGCTTGCTGGATCGCTGCTGTGTCTCGATGTTGATGCTGGCTCTAAATCTGGTTGTCTAGGGTTAAAAACATGAGGTCCCGTGTTTTGTTTTATGTGCTTTTGATGATAAAGGATGAACGAAACCAACAAATATGTAAACTTCAAATATTTATTTCTCTGGTGGCCATCTTAATTCCACTGTCCACCAAAGACTATGACACAACACAACTTCCTTTACATGTTCTTTGCATTGTTTATCCACCTCAAACAATAACACACTAACACACTAACACACTGTACCAAAATGACATTCCGACTGCTTCTCGACCCTTCTTGCTGCTCGTATTTATAACATTGTCAAAGAACTACAAAAAAGAGATATAGTTTACAAGTCACATGTACATCTGTTATCATAATTTGTGCAGAAAAGTTATTAATTTGCATCGAGTGACATAATTTAACATGTTATTGAAATGACAGACAGATTTGTTGACTTGACAGAATAATTCTTTGTTACAAAAAGTCCGTTTTCTGGAAGTTTGTCAATTGACTTCTCTAATTTGCATAAATAAGTAATTAACATGAATTATTAAGAAATACATTGGTTTTCGTCTAAAACAGGATTGATTTCGTGAATACTAAGTGAAACCTCTCCTAGTGAACAAATAGGTTTCACTGGGTGATTTTTATTTAAGGAGATCCAAAATACCTAAGTTGTACACTATTTTTCGTACTTCATATTAATTATTTAAGATGAACTCAGTGTTTTTACATGAAGACATTTGCTGTATCAGTGATCAAGTGATATTAACTTTTGTGTTGGTTAGTTATTCAGTATAATTTAATGGGTTGACTGTTTATGGAGACATGTTACGCAATCATTGTTAACATACACAATAACTTTTCTATAATCATAAATACTCGTTAAACTGGTTGAATTTGGAGGGTATCGCATACTTCGGTACAGTAAAGCCTTTAATATGTTCCGTTACACTGTTCATTTAAAATGGATCAGTCTCTGTACGTAAAATGTTTAAAAATAGTAACCGAGGTTTGGTTTCTCTCCCCATCCTGGAAGAGATACGCAACAGACATGCCCTTAAACCATGTGTGTGTGTTGGCGTGTGGGAACTGACAGTCCGCTGGATAGAGAAGCATCCGAGGTTCAACAACCGCTGGTAGGGCGTCAAGCTAACAAGCAAGAATGCGTGTCACCAACTGCCGTACTTCATGGTACGTTGCACACGACAACCGGTGTTTGTCGATGTTCAGACGAATACAGCTCGGGCGCAAAGGGGAATCGATTAGTACAACGTCAAGGAGACGGAACTTCGTCGCAAATTTGCGAATGACAACACGATACCTCAATTCCCTGACTACGGTAGGAGTAATGGGCATGTGGATCGATCGCCACACTGTTTGCCATCGAACTTCTGAGTGCTTGGCTTCTGTGATACTGCAGGGAACGTGTCGCAGTTGCATTTGGGAAAAATCGTTCGTCCTTGATGGTCGTGTGGTCGGAAGTATGGCATCTACAGATCTGTATTCTGCGGCCAAGTCGGAGATAAGGGACACAGTGGGTTCAACATGTGCGGTCATCACAGGTGATAAAGCAGAGGCTAGCGTTAGAATTTCGAGGAGACTGTGCATGAGTAACGTGTGGCTTCCAGTCCATCGTTTCATCATTGTGGTCATGTGTAAGGCCATTGCCCTCGCACGCACGTTGACAGGGACCAGTCCAGCTTCACTTGGAAGCCGAGTGAGGGAGTCGTAGTGGACCTTGAATGTGGACCCTGTGGAAATAAAAAATCCAAATACCGCTTGTAATTGGTGCCTCAGCACCATCGGCATAGGCGGGAACCAATTTTGAATGTTCATGAGTTCCACACGTTGGAGGATGTCCATGCTGCGAAGTAGGTGCTGGTGGATGTTAGTGCGGACTGACTGTACAAATCTGCGGCAATTCGCTGTCATCGTACGATGCATGTTGTTCGTGAAGGTGATGGCCAAGTATCGAAGTTTTTTGGCCTGAGATAGGGGCAGTTCCTCGTCCTGCTGAATTCCACGTCCGATGTTCATGACTAACGAATTAGCAACGTTCATAAAACAGCCAGGAACACTCCCGTGCTGCATGATCCACTCCAGCTCGAAGCGAATCTCGGCACCCCATCGCACAAGTAGAAGGTCGTCGGCGTATGTTCGACAGCGAAAGGTATGAGCATGTAGCGTTAGACCTGAATGGTGGCTAGTAGACTACGTGTGAGCGGTTCCAAGGCAACTGCGTATAAATTCGTGGAGAGGGGGCATCCTTGCCGTACGGAACAGTGGATGGACACCGTTCCTGCCACTCTACCGCTGAGCTCCACTTGTGAGACCGCACCAGTTAATAGTCTTCGTAGAACGTCGGTGAAAGACAACAGGAAACCCTGACGGGCTGCTACTGACAGGAGAAATTAGTGTTGGACTCTGTCAAAGGCACTGTCGAAGCCGATGGAGACGGTCGCAGCACGAAGGCAACAAGACGCTGGTAGCGCTATCAAGTCTCGGCATTCGCCGGTGGAGATTAGTAGATTGATTTAGTCCACTTGTGGTGTCTCCTATGGGGAAACGATCATGAGTAGTATGGTCCATGTATGCATTGCCAAAAGTCTAGCATAGAGCGTAAAGTCCGCGTTCCGCATGATGAGCGGACGGTAAGCACCAATCGGTGAACGTCGGGAGGGCTTGTGCATCGGTATCAGTTGGCATGTGACGAAGTCAGGCGGTATACTGAAGTCGGCAGTCATCAATTCTCAGTACATATCCACCCACAACGACATTATCAAGTCGCGAAATGTTCTGTAAAATTCATTTGGCAGACCGTCTGGTCCAGGCGACGTGTCCACTTCTCCTTTGTCGAGTGCCACATCGACATCGTCTGGGGTCATTTCCTCCACCAGTGACGTTGCCGCCGTATCGTCTAGAGTACACGTCACATGTCGTAACATGTCTTCAGTCGCTCCTTCGCCTATATTCCTTCCATCGTAAAAGTGGCTGTAAGGCGTCGACGATGGCCTCTTGGATGGTAACCTTTGGCCGTCCTGCGTGTTTAGGGTCGTAATGAGCTACCGACGGCGGCGACGGAGTTAGGCCACTGTGTGGTACATGGAAAGTGGTTCCTCACGCACGAGGTCACGTCACCACGAACTCACAATCACACTCTGCAGCTTGCGGTGTGTCAACGACAATTACTTCGCGTTTATTCTATGCCGTTTCTGTTGCTTATCCAGAGACGGGGTTTGATGTGGAGTTCACATAGCATGATGTAATAATAGACCATAATGTGATGGTGCCACTTGGCTGCTTCTTTCCCATACTAGACCAGCAAGCGCTGGATCGTCCTTTTACGGCTATCCACGATGACATTGTGGAAGAGTACCTGGAGAAACAGCGTTGACGAGTTACCCTCACTGTGACTGTGCGCTGAAGGCAGTTCTCGTCTTGTAGATGAGAAGTGTTCATCTTGCGCGGTCCACGGCCACCCCAGACCGTGTGGTGCAGGGAAAGCGCCGTGCAGATCAGTGCCCTGTAGGCCCGGCTGGAGTTCGGAGGAGACATATATCCGGTCGAGTTGGCTGGCTGATGGCTGGTGAGAAATGTGTGACAGGGCAGTCACCATACACATTTCCCACGTGTCAGTCAGACGTAGGTCGCGCACCACCGAACAAAGTTTTTGACACGTGGTGTAGTGTGGCAACTCTCCTCTGGAGTGCGGCATACAGTTGAAGTCACTCCCAAAGACACAGTGGTCGTACCTCTCGAGGAAAAGTGTGGGGATATATCTTCAGAGTAAATTTGGATTACTCGAAGAGCCAGGTTGTCCTGACAGGGTGTATAACGAGTCGCGTTCCCAAAGTTGTGAGAACCATTTCCCTAACGGAGGCGAGTGGAGTCACATCGGATATAGGAAGGCCATCCGAAACACAGCTGACTGGATCACGTATCTAGTTTCACCTCCTGCAACAAAGCAATGTTGACATCTGACGTCTGGAGCATCTCACGTAGTAGTTAGATCTGTGTGCCAGTTATGTTGGTATGAATCTTCGAAACCCGATATGTTTGTCGGGGGGCCAAGGGGCGGGGTGGGGGAGGGGGATCGGTCGGGGGGAGGGGCCAACCATATCACTGAACAAGTATGGAACCCGTTATATCACATCACCTCTCTGTTCATCTGTGATATGGCCTGGCGTGGTGCCTATGTAGGGGGCTGGCGCTGTCTGCAACATGCCTATGATCTGGTCGTGTGTCGTCACCATCGTCACTCCACGCTGTGGTTGCAGGTACTTGCTCGTCTTCCATGTGTTCAAAATTTTAAAAATCAATAAAAACAGTCTCGATCGCGTGTTCAGCTTTTCTATTTGTTGGCAACCGGTTTCGGCTCTTTTCTCGGACCATCTTCAGGCTTACACCGCCATTATGGCTGCTGATGGCGGCTCCGTCTGCACGTGGCTCCGTCTGCCGCCACCAGCAGCCATAATGGCGGGGTAAGCCTGAAGATGGTCCGAGAAAAGAGCCGAAACCGGTTGTCAACAAATAGAAAAGCTGAACATGCGATCGAGACTGTTTTCATTGATTTTTAAAATTATATACCGATTGATTTGTTCCAGTGGCGAATCCTTTTTAAAATTTTAAATTCCATGTATTCCTCCGGACATAGCAGAGACACATAGGTTGCCAGCAAGGAGATGCGTGTTTCATCCTGAATAACAAAGGTCATACAGTTTGCTGGAGCGATGGGTTGAGACATCCCCGTCGGCTGTGCCAGCCCGTCGTTTTCTACTGACTATGAATCTCCTTGTTCAAACACCGTCCTGCGTCTCCACTTGCCGTGCCTCTGGGAACGCTGTTTCTGAATGTGAATTTCTGTGTCGGACGACGGCAAGGAGCTGTGTTGTTCCGGCACGAAGGCCTCGGTCGGCGCGATGGGTGACTCGATTTCTGTCTTGAGCGCTGATTGGCCGCAGCATCGTTTGTGGAGTAGGATCGGCCTCCAGTCGGGTCAATGGATCGTCCAGGCGATGTCCCTGGGGGAAGTGCGGTAGGCCGGATGACGGAAGCGGGCGGCGCTGTGAGGCGGCGGGATATACACTACTGGCCATAAAAAATGGCTGCACCAAGAAGAAATGCAGATGATAAACGGGTACTAATTGGACAAATATATTACACTAGAACTGACATGTGATTACATTTTCACGCAATTTAGGTGCATAGATCCTGAGAAATCAGTACCCAGAACAACCACTTCTGGCCGTAATAACGGCCTTGATACGCCTGGGCATTGAGTCAAACAGAGCTTGGATGGCGTGTACAGGTACAGCTGCCCATGCAGCTTCAACACGATATCACAGTTCATCAAGAGTAGTGACAGGCGTATTGTGACGAGCCAGTTGCCTGGCCACCATTGACTAGACGTTTCCAGTTGGTGAGAGATCTGGAGAATGTGCTGGCCAGGGCAGCAGTCGAACATTTTCTGTATCCAGAAAGGCCCATACAGGACCTGCAACATGCGGTCGTGCATTATCCTGCTGAAATGTAGGGTTTCGCAGGGATCGAATAAAGGGTAGAACCATGGGCCGGAACACATCTGAAATGTAACGTTCACTGTTCAAAGTACCGTCAATGCGAACAAGAGGTGACCGAGACGTGTAACCAATGGCACCCCATACCATCACGCCGGGTGATACGCCAGTATGGCGATGACGAATACACGCTTCCAATGTGCGTTCACGACGATGTCGCCAAACACTGATGCGACCATGATGATGCTGTAAACAGAACCTGGATTCATCCGAAAAAATGACGTTTTGCCATTCGTGCACCCAGGTTCGTCGTTGAGTACACCATCGCAGGCGCTCCTGTAAGTGATGCAGGCGTCAAGGGTAACCGCAGCCACGGTACCGAGCTGATAGTCCATGCTGCTACAAACGTCGTCGAACTGTTCGTGCAGATGGTTGTTGTCTTGCAAACGTCCACATCTGTTGACTCAGGGATCGAGATGTGGCTGCACGATCCGTTACAGCCATGCGGATAAGATGCATGTCATCTCGACTGCTAGTGATACGAGGCCGTTGGGATCCAGCACGGCATTCCGTATTACCCTCCTGAACCCACCGATTCCATATTCTGCTAACAGTCATTGGAACTAGATGAACGCGAGCAGCAATGTCGCGATACGATAAACCGCAATCGCGATAGGCTACAATCCGACCTTTATCAAAGTCGGAAACGTGATGGCACGCATTTCTCCTCCTTACACGAGACATCACAACGCTTCACCAGGCAACGCCGGTCAACTGCTGTTTGTGTACGAGAAATCGGTTGGAAACTTTCCTCATGTCAGCACGTTGTAGGTGTCGCCACCGGCGCCAACCTTGTGTGAATGCTCTGAAAAGCTAATCATTTGCCTATCACAGCATCTTCTTCCTGTCGGTTAAATTTCGCGTCTGTAGCTCGTTATGTTCGTGGTGTAGCAATTTTAATGGCCAGTAGTGTACAAGTGCCGCCGCATACGTTAGCAGCATTACGGTTAGTGTCGACTGAATCGTCGAGTTTGAGGCTGGGCGTTGAGTAATTCTGCGTTGCATGCAGATGTCCATCTTTGCCGCACCCGGAAAATGTCCTGGATTTGCCGTAGTACATAACAATGGTGCGGCATCAGCCAATCTGAAGATATGGTGGCACGTGGCAGCATAGGTCGATCCGGACCTGCCGGACTCCTTCGAGGACAGGGTAAGTCTTGAATTGTATCCATTTATCTGAAAAGAGGTTGTGTACTGTGCCATATGGATGGGGCACAGGCCGGCTGGTGTGGCCGTGCGGTTCTAGGCGCTACAGTCTGGAACCGCGCGACCGCTACGGTCGCAGGTTCGAATCCTGCCTCGGGCATGGATGTGTGTGATGTCCTTAGGTTAGTTAGGTTTAAGTAGTTCTAAGTTCTAGGGGACTGATGACCACAGATGTTAAGTCCCATTGTGCTCAGAGCCATTTGATGGGGCACAACAACAACTACCTCGGCCGTTAATTCAGAAGGTAATTCCAATACACAGGTGGCTCTCATGCCTAATCCGGCGTGGTCCACGCTGACTTTACGCACGTTGCCATCAGCGTGACAAAATAGGAAGCCGCGACTCGTTTCCTTGATGCGAAATCTGCACTGCAGCTTCGTTAACTACCTTGACATTGGCCGTGCCACTCACGATCGACAGATGGATGCCTATAATGTCGGTTACAGAGATCTTTGCGTTTTCGCATAGAAATCATTCTAACTCGAGTGCCTTGGGAACGGGAAGACGCTGCAGAACCTAAACTTGTGGGTTGATTTGCGGTACTGGTTCATCGTGTTATCGTGTAGGCTAAGGCTGTGCGCAAGTGGCGGCCGATAGAAGGTAAACACAGGTGAGCACTCTCTCAGTGCGCGGAACACAAACGGCGTGAACCCACCGCTGCACTGACAAAGGCCGACTGGTTACTAGACTACCATCAGATGCAGTGTTGAAACAACTTCAGCGGAAGCCAACACACCCTCCAGAAATTTCCTCATCCTGCAGCGTTGCCAGATCGTGCAGATGGCCGAACTTAGAACTCTGAGGAGCCGCCGATCTTGTTGGCGCCTTACGTGAACTATTTGGAGTTACTGTCGGCGTCCAGGTTTTATGCCTAAGGCAGTACGCTGAGTAAGATTACAGTTGCGTGACGTAACAACTAGTAGACATCTTTGTATACTTAGGAAGCAAGGCTGTGTGTTGTTAGACTACCCATGACCAGTGACACCGCAAATCTCGTCGGATAGCCTTATTGGATAGACTCATACTACATACTGCACCTCACAGTGGAAGCTTCTACGCTGCATTCCCGCACCCAGTGTGGGATTGGCACTGTTACTGACGGCACTGAATAAAAAGTCATAATATGTATAATACTTTTTTGACCGTTTTTCTTTCCAGCAGTGAATAAGGTTCATGTGCACTCTTCTGAAATTCTTTCCATGCACTGGCTCAATAACGGAAGGAAACTCTCTTCACCAAAGGAAGTGAAGATATGTTTAGTACGTTGCACAACCGCATGGTTTGATGAGCTGCGTACATGTCGCAGTACAACAGAAACTCCGAATGTCACAGGCCTATAGTAAGTGTCCCGTTTCTCAAACGTGATGTCTATGAATATTTTCGAATGAACGAGTTTTGGGTAAATCACATAGCTTGATATCTGTAAATCTTGAGGACTGGTAGTCAACTTCATAATTCCAAATGAAGAGAGGGTCAAAATCTGTATAACTAAAGAGAATTCAAAAAATTGAGAATTGTTTCCTCTGGAAAAGTTGAGCCATTTTGGTGATATCAACAAAACAAATTCCCTAGCACTGATGGTATGAACACCACTTAAAGAAGAAACATGGTTTTAGGATGGTGAATGCACCAAGACTTCCTTCTTAATGTTGATGTAAGGAAAATACTTTATACTTTTTCTGTTTGAAATAAACTTATTGTTTCGATTTTAACAGTAAGAAGTTATTATTTTTATACTGTATTTTTTATATTGTAAATGAAGAAAGTATTTGTTTGTTTTGGACCCATTACACACCCCACATCTCCTCTTAGTAGATATTTATTCTGTATAGTTGTAAGAATATCACTAGACTTAACTCTCCTTGATTCTTTTTGCATGCAGATGCACCACAGATTTTTTCCAAGAGTTTCCTGCAACAAATGGTGAAATGGCAGTTCCACTTCGAAACGCACCCGGTTGCCGCCAACTACACAGATACTTTGGAGTTCCCAAAGTACACGAAAAAATGGGTCAAATATACCGAGAAAAGACGAATAGCACTTTGGACATTAGTTATTGTAAAACGAAAACATGCAAATGTTTTCTTCTGTAATAATGTCTAAGCATGAACTTTAAGACAATAATTACTCTTAATTTCAAATAGCAAAAAATTAATTTAAAGTAGGAAGTTCAGGGAGAAGTTTTCTTCTTTATTTTAAACATACACTCCTGGAAATGGAAAAAAGAACACATTGACACCGGTGTGTCAGACCCACCATACTTGCTCCGGACACTGCGAGAGGGCTGTACAAGCAATGATCACACGCACGGCACAGCGGACACACCAGGAACCGCGGTGTTGGCCGTCGAATGGCGCTAGCTGCGCAGCATTTGTGCACCGCCGCCGTCAGTGTCAGCCAGTTTGCCGTGGCATACGGACCTCCATCGCAGTCTTTAACACTGGTAGCATGCCGCGACAGCGTGGACGTGAACCGTATGTGCAGTTGACGGACTTTGAGCGAGGGCGTATAGTGGGCATGCGGGAGGCCGGGTGGACGTACCGCCGAATTGCTCAACACGTGGGGCGTGAGGTCACCACAGTACATCGATGTTGTCGTCAGTGGTCGGCGGAAGGTGCAAGTGCCCGTCGACCTGGGACCGGACCGCAGCGACGCACGGATGCACGCCAAGACCGTAGGATCCTACGCAGTGCCGTAGGGGACCGGACCGCCACTTCCCAGCAAATTAGGGACACTGTTGCTCCTGGGGTATCGGCGAGGACCATTCGCAACCGTCTCCATGAAGCTGGGCTACGGTCCCGCACACCGTTAGGCCGTCTTCCGCTCACTCCCCAACATCGTGCAGCCCGCCTCCAGTGGTGTCGCGACAGGCGTGAATGGAGGGACGAATGGAGACGTGTCGTTTTCAGCGATGAGAGTCGCTTCTGCCTTGGTGCCAATGATGGTCGTATGCGTGTTTGGCGCCGTGCAGGTGAGCGCCACAATCAGGACTGCATACGACCGAGGCACACAGGGCCAACACCCGGCATCATGATGTGGGGAGCGATCTCCTACACTGGCCGTACACCACTGGTGATCGTCGAGGGGACACTGAATAGTGCACGGTACATCCAAACCGTCATCGAACCCATCGTTCTACCATTCCTAGACCGGCAAGGGAACTTGCTGTTCCAACAGGACAATGCACGTCCCGTGCCACCCAACGTGCTCTAGAAGGTGTAAGTCAACTACCCTGGCCAGCAAGATCTCCGGATCTGTCCCCCATTGAGCATGTTTGGGACTGGATGAAGCGTCGTCTCACGCGGTCTGCACGTCCAGCACGAACGCTGGTCCAACTGAGGCGCCAGGTGGAAATGGCATGGCAGGCCGTTCCACAGGACTACATCCAGCATCTCTACGATCGTCTCCATGGGAGAATAGCAGCCTGCATTGCTGCGAAAGGTGGATATACACTGTACTAGTGCCGACATTGTGCATGCTCTGTTGCCTGTGTCTATGTGCCTGTGGTTCTGTCAGTGTGATCATGTGATGTATCTGACCCCAGGAATGTGTCAATAAAGTTTCCCCTTCCTGTGACAATGAATTCACGGTGTTCTTATTTCAATTTCCAGGAGTGTATTTGTTTATTTTTAAACACTTACATTACACTACATACGCACTGTGTCTGCCGTAAGAGTAGTTCTGCCCGTCACCTCAACAAGTACAACTACTAAATTACTTTACGAAGGAAAACCAGTTCGATAGATCCATGTAACCAAGCTAGTAATAGTTTTTGACATATCCTTGTTCGAATGTTTGAAGTTGTTGTTTTTTCCTTCAGTCACCAGCAAATTCTATGGTACGTGAGACACACCAACAGTTCGTCCACAAGACAAATGGAGAATGCAAGGTTTTCGAGAAAAAGATCTGGATCGTGATAGCTCAGCTGACGAGAACGCGTGACATGGTCACATCAAGGTTGCTTCTGCACGTACTGCCGTCGTACGTACAACGAAGAATGAAAGAACGACGGCGAACGAAACAACAAGCAGAAATTCGAAGGACGCGAGTTTCTCACCCAGGAACGTGGACGCCCGTAGATTGTAGACGTGCTAATGTAAGGAAACCAGATTACAGATTAACATCGAGTAGACACGAGGTCATTGATTCTATTTCGGCGTGGACACACACTAACTCATAGTAAAGGCATATCGACGCCCAAATTAGATCTTGAAACAGAGAACTCTGCTTAATGGGACTTCTCGACACCACGGCCGACAGGAGTTGCCGCGCGGTTCTAGGCGCTTCAGTCTGGAACCGCGCGACCGCTACGGTCGCTGGTTCGAATCCTGCCTCGGGCATGGATGTGTGTGATGTCCTTAGGTTAGTTAGGTTTAAGTAGTTCTAAGTCTAGGGGACTGATGACCACAGATGTTAAGTCCCATAGTGCTCAGAGCCATTTGAACCAATTCGACACCACGCAGACAGCCCCACTGGTGATTCAGTAACCTCGACAATCCCAACAAAAAAAAGCGTGAAACTCTTACACATTGTTTGCATCTTGTCACGTCCGTACACGTAATAACGTGTATCCACGTCTCGTCTAAATTAACAATTTGGCGCTGGAATAACGATGTTTGACTTTT
The DNA here is from genome assembly GCF_023864275.1 of Schistocerca cancellata. Lineage (NCBI taxonomy): Eukaryota > Metazoa > Arthropoda > Insecta > Orthoptera > Acrididae > Schistocerca > Schistocerca cancellata. Next base: position 130,295,069 of record NC_064629.1, read on the forward strand.
TTAAAGATATTTAGTTTGCTATCCACAAAAACCGAGTTTTGTTGTTCAAGGACGAACACTCGTTTTCTCTGTTATCCTTTAAAGCCGAATACAGCATATAGAATAATTTTTCTGACTGTTTCTGCTAATCTTGACGTCTAGTGAAGTACAACAAGAAGAGCTGTAAAATTTTCGTAGGGTTAATATTTTCTTAATATTCTTTACCTTATTGTCAGTGGAACACTGCTTCTTCTACTCCACTTTTTTTTCCGGCGTAAAAGTCAAGCGCCAGATGACGTCAGCCATTAGTACGCTGACCGACCCCTCTATAGGACGACACCGAGACAGCTGCGGCCTCTAGGCAAAGAGAACATAGGCGCCGCGCCACCTGGCTGCGGCCCAGTTGAAGACTAGCCGTTCTCCGAGCTCTAGAACGGCGATTTAGGAATTGTATTGTTTCAGTTGTGTTACGAGTTGTTTGCATTCCTTCCCCTATGAGCAGTAAATAAGTCAACTGAAAAACTGAGGAGTAAATAAGTCAACAAAAAGTTTTAGTTAGCTCTCTATTTTTCATATTCCAATATTACGAAATAGTTCCATCCGTTATTTCCAGAACACAACATAGCGTAGAGCTGCCCTTATCGCTAGACACTTCACTTGGCTGGACTTGCCGATGGGGTGGCGGAACCAAATAAACGAGTAGCCTGCTGATGTGCAATGTAACGTGGACCAGCGTGATACGATATCACTTACACGTCACTCAGAGGAACCAACAGATACATGTTGTATTGTATCGGTTTGAAGCTGAGTAGGGTAATTATTGCATTACAGCTTGCGAACTATAAAAACGTTGATCCAGAGTAAAGGCGCTAAAATCTATCAAAAACAAATGAGTATCGCCTGATTTTTCTTATATGTACTAATATGTCACGAAATGACAAGTCGGTTTTTCAAAGTGGTCCCATATTTTTAAATGCAAATTTACGGATGAGAATAAAAATTTCTCCAAATTTATGTACTTCCTTAGAATATGTAAAACTGAAACTCATGTTTAATTGTTTACATTTTTTTAAGAATTTAAATACTTTTATACACTGAGGTAACAAAAATCATGGGATGGGGATATGCACATATACAAATGGCGGTTGTATTGCGTACATACGGTATAAAAAGGCTGTGCATTGGTGGAGCAGCCATTTATTCTCAAGTGATTCATGTGAAAATGTTTTCGACGTGATTATGGCCACAAGATGGGAAGCAACAGACTTTGAAAGCGGAATGTTAGTTGAAGCCAGACGCATGGGACATTCTGTTTTGTAAATCGTTAGGGAATTCAATACTGCAAGATCCACAGTGTCAAGAGTATGTCGAGAGTACAAAATTTCAGGCATTAGCTCTGACCACGAACAAAGCAGTGGCGGACGGCCTTCACTTAACGACCAAGAGCAGCGGCGTTTGCGTAGATTCGTCAGTGCTAACCGGCAAACAGTACAGCGTAAAATAACCGCAGAAACCAATGTGGGATGTACGATGAAAATATCCACTAGGACATTGCGGTGAAATTTGGCTTTAATGGGCTATGGCAGCAGACGACCGAGGCAAGGGCCTTTGCCAAAAAAACAGCATGACATCGCCTGCAGCGCCTCTCCTGGGATCGTGGCCGTAACGGTTCAACCCTAGGCGACCGGAAAGCTGTGGCCTGGTTAGATAAGTCGCAGTTTGTGTTGGTAAGAGCTGATGGTAGGGCTCTAGTGTGGCGCAGACCCCACTAAGCCGTGCACCCAAATTGCCAACAAGGCACTGAGCAGGCTGGTGGTAGTTCCATAATGGTGTGGGCTTTGTTTATAAGGAATTGAGTGGGTCGTCTGGTGTAAATGAGCCGATAGTAGACTGAAAATGGTTATGTTCGGCTACTTGGAGACGACTTGCAGCCATTCGTAGACTTCATGTTCCCAAACAACGATGGAATTTTTGTGGATGACAATGCGCCATGTCACCGCGCCACTGTTGTTCGCGATTGGTCTGACGAACGTTCTGGACAGTTGAATGAATGATTTGGCCACCCATCAAACATTTATGGTACGCAATCTAAATGTCAATTCGTGCACAAAACCGTGCACCTGCAACTATTTCCCAATTATGGGCGGTTATAGAGGCAGCAAGGCTCAGTAAATCTGCAAGGGACTTCCAACGACTTCTTAAGTACACACTACTTCGAATTTCCGCACACTAGGCGCTCAGTCTGGAGCCGCGCGACTGCTACGGTCGCAGGTTCGAATCCTGCCTCGGGCATGGATGTGTGTGATGTCCTTAGGTTAGTTAGGTTTAAGTAGTTCTAAATTCTAGGGGACTGATGACCATAGATGTTAAGTCCCATAGTGCTCAGAGCCATTTTGAATTTCCGCACTACGCTGGACAAAAGGAGGTCCGACACCTTATTAGAAGGTATCAAAAAATGGTTCAAATGGCTCTGAGCACTATGGGACTTAACAGCTGTGGTCATCAGCCCCCTAGAACTTAGAACTACTTAAACCTAACTAACCTAAGGACATCACACACCTCCATGCCCGAGGCAGGATTCGAACCTGCGACCGTAGCAGTCGCGCGGTTCCGGACTGCGCGCCTAGAACCGCGAGACCACCGCGGCCGGCTATTAGAAGGTATCACATGACTCTTGTTACCTGCCGGCCGGGATGGCCGAGCGGCTCTAGGTGCTACAGTCTGGAACCGCGCGACCGCTACGGTCGCAGGTTCGAATCCTGCCTCGGGCATGGATGTGTGTGACGTCCTTAGGTTAGTTAGGTTTGAGTAGTTCTAAGTTCTAGGGGACTGATGACCTCAGAAGTTAAGTCCCATAGTGCTCAGAGCCATTTGAACCATTTTTTTTTTATCTCAGTGTTCACCTGTCTTCAACATGATAAACACTGTAACATACATTGATGTCTCCCTAATAAACTTTGAGATAAGCCCTGTACATCTTTGGAGATCCCCTTTGAATTTCACACAATCATTTCGCCATGTCGGTTTCAGGGAATTTAAATTTTATGTGAATTAAGAGCCAGATAAGCGCAAATTGCTGCAAGGGAGCGCTGCGGTCGTAGAACACACCGTCGCGTACGTACCGTGCCATTACTACTCTACCACAGCAACAACAACGCGTCACTGCGTCGGACGATGAAGTGTGAAGAGCGCTTTGCATCGTGGTAGGAATATTAGACTGTGGGGAACTCAATCCTGAGAGCTGTGGTTTTTTGTAAAGGCTGCCACGGAAACTGTGAATTGCGTCAAAATTATTGCTTGCCTCTTTTGTCTGATGTCAAGCCCCACAGTAAACAGCCATGTGAAGCCCTATCTGTGGATCTTATGATCATATTAACGATGGAGAAACTTTCTCGGCCTTGCACAGAAGTGGTACAAGGAAATATTGTTTCTGTTACGAAAATTCGTGGCAGGACCGAGACTCTAACCCGGAACATTGTGTTACGACGTCACTGCTCTTACTGATTGATTAGCCAAGCACAGTTCACGGCGTCTTCTCACAGCTTCACTTGTCGGTACCTCTCTCTTTCCTAAGTTTCACGGAAGCTCTGCTATACGTCTTCAGTGAGTTGCATTCTTGCAAGAGAGCATGTCGGGGGAAAATGGCTTTCTTTCCTGTTATATGTTTGCATACTCACGGAAGGGCCAAAGAAAAAGGCACACTTGCCTAATATTGTGTAGTGCCCCCGCGATTATGCAGAAGTGCCGCAACACGACGTGGCATAGACTTGATTAATCTCTAAAGTAGTGCTGGAGAAAACTGACACTACGAATCCTGCAAGGCTGTCCATAAATTCGTAAGAGTACGAGAGGGTGGAGATCTCACTTGAATAGCACGTTGCAAGGCATCCCAGATATGCTCAATAATGTTCATGCCTGGGGAGTTTGGTGGTCAGCGGAAGTGTTTAAACTTAGAAGAGTGTTCCTGGGGCTACTCTGTAGCAATTCTTGACGTGTGGGGTGCCGCATTGCCCTGCTGGAAATGCCCAAGTCCGTCGGAATGCACAATGAACATGAATGAATGCAGGTGATCAGACAGCATGCTTACGTACGTGTCACCTATCAGAGTCGTATCCAGACGTAACAGGGGTCCCATATCACTCCAACTTCACACGCTCCACACCATCACAGAGCCTCCACCACCTTGAACAGTTCCCTGCTGCCATGCAGGGTCCATGGATTCATGAGGTTGTCTCCAGACCCGTACCCGGCCATCCGCTCGATACAATATGAAACGAGACTCGTCCGACCAGACAACATGTTTCTAGTCATCAACAATCCAATGTCGGTGTTGATGGGCCCAGGCGAGACGTAAAGCTTTGTGTTGTGCAGTCATCAAGGGCAGACGAGTGGGCCTTCCGCTCCGAAAGCACATATCGATGATGTTTCATTGAATGGTTCGCTCGCTGACATTTGTCAATGGCTTTGCATTGAAATCTGCGGCAATTTTCAGAAGGGTTGCACTTTTGTCACGTTGAACAATTCTCTTCAAACGTCGTTGGTGCCGTTCTTGCAGGATCTTTCTTCCGGCCGCAGAGATGTCGGAGATTTTAATGATATCAATGGAACCATATCAGAACCCTGTGGAACCCGTCACAATACAGTATCCCAGTCATATTCAGATCTGTTCTTTGTTTTGACAGTGAAGCACAGGTTTCTGTTTCTTATTTTCTAGAAATGAAATGAACCATTGTTCAACTTTTCCTTTAATTTCGTAATGTTCTAACTTATACAAAAATATAGCATACAAAAGTAAGCCATGGCCCACGTAGTTAAATGCTTTTGTTAAATCAGAGAAGATACCTCAGCTTATCATTTAGTCTGGCAAGTGCCTCACACAGAAATAAATAAACTGTTGATACTCCATTCCTGGAACCCAACTATCTGTGGAACAACAAATTCTGTGTCTTGATAGGTGTTACCGTTCTCTTATACATTTCCTTCCCACAAAACCTTTAGAAAGAGTGGTAGAAGATGTTGGCTTTTAATTTTCATCGGATCGTGAGTAGTAGAGTATGGTGTGAGCTTCTTAGTAAGAGGTTTCATTGTGTCTGGGCAGAGTTGCTAGATTTGTGGTAGGAACAGAGTGATGGAGGAACAGCATGGTAGAATGCGTGCTCTTCAGGCAAAGTTAGAAGAAGTGAGAAAGGAACTGGGCAGAGCGGCTGGAGAAGTGGATGGCCATTGTCAAAATTGATATTTTGAAGAGAACGCACTTCGATAGTCTCAATATGAACGTTGACAACAGATTTATTCAGCTGTCAGAGTACAATGTGGAGGAGTCTCGAGTAGTCATAGAAGCAGGAAGGAAACAGCAGACGTCGTGACGTTAAGGACTATACATTAACCCACAGTGAAGTGCATTTGTTTAGTGACAAACAACTGACACTGCACCTGGTGGGACTCGTGAACTTTACGAACCTCACTTGTCGCCTATCTTTCGTGAAGCTCTCTGTGTACAGTACTCGAGGGTAGTAGCAGCGATAGTATTTATTTAGCGTATGGCAAGTACAAATCACGTATGAAAAATCTAAAAGTACATAACACACAAAACAGTTACAATATCACAAACAAACATCTAGGTTAGAAATATAATCGATTGCACTGTTAGTCGCATCCATGAAGTCCCTTGTTGGCCCAGGGTAGGCCCTCAGAGGGCATTCTACCACGATATGGTGAATTGTCTGCCTGTCGGCGCCGCGCTCGCACTGTGGTGATGGCACTATGCTCCATTTGTACAAGGAGTCCGCACAGCGGCCGTGGCTCGTCCTGATCCTGTTAAAGGTAGACCAGATTTTGCGGGGCAAGTCAAAGCCCCGAGGTCTGTTAGATGTTCCCAATAAAGTGTTAACCTGAGGCGGTGTCTTTTCCTCCCATTCTTCTCTCCAGCGGTCCTCAAGAATAAAAGCGTTCTTTACCAGATCTTTGGCACTTGCGAGAGGGGGGTGTCTGGATTTCAATCTATTTTGCTCAATTCCATTACTCAGGGTGTGGATAGGAAGATCTGGGCTATTTTGGATTTTTCGACACTCCCTGACAAGTGCGTGTTCTCTGCGCAAATGTGGCGGCGGGATATGGCTCAATACAGGCAGCCATTGGACAGGAGTTGACCTGATCGTTCCAGAGATCATCCTCATCGTTTGGTTCAAGACTGCATCTACCTTCTTGATGTGAGCACTATTTAACCATATTGGGGAACAGTACTCTGCTGCAGAATAGACAAGTCCTTGCGCAGAGCTACGCAGAACGGAGGCAGTGGACCCCCAACTAGTGCCACAAAGCTTTTGGACAATGTTGTTTCTAGTTCTGACTTTTTCAGCAGTGTTTACAAGGTGTTGTTTATAGCTCAATGTTCTATCGAGTGTCACGCCCAGATACTTTGGTGTTCTATTATATGGAAGAATGCCGCCATCAAAGCGGATCTTGAGCTCTTTGTTTGCTAATTTGTTATTCAGGTGGAAACAAGTGGCCTCTGTTTTGGATGGGCTGGGTTGGAGCCTCCAGTCACGGAAGTATTTTCCTAGAGTGGTCAAATCGCTGGATAGTGTGATCTCAGTTTCCTCCATCACTCGATGTTGTGTGGCCAAGGCCCAGTCGTCCGCATATCCGAACATTTTGGATCTCGTCCTAGGCAGATCGGCTATATACATGCTGAAAAGCAGTGGAGCCAGTACTGAACCTTGGGGCAGGCCATTATTAAGTTTCATGAATTTACTTCTGTTGTTACCGATGACAACCTGGAATGGTCTATTGCAGAGCATTTCGTTGATAAGGTTAGCCGTTTTTAGGCATGGCACGATGCGGAGGAGCTTATAAATCAGGCCCTGTCTCCAGACAGTGTCGAACGCCGCCGTCAGGTCAGCAAATACCACTGATGTTTTTTGCTGTCTTTGGAAGCCCGCCTCGATGTAGGTTGTTAGAGCGAGGACCTGATCCGTGCAGCGTCTTTTCGGCCGGAAGCCCGCCTGTTCTACCGGTACAGCCTCCAGGATGACTTCGCTCATTCTGTTGTACATAAGTCTCTCCAGTAATTTATAGATCATGCTGAGTAAGGCGATTGGGCGGTAGCTCTGAGGTTGGTCACTCGGTTTGCCCGGTTTTAATATGGCAATAATTTTAGCCTTTTTGAGAGTGTGCGGAATTTTTCCAGTTTGCAACACGTTAGAGAAGAATCGCGCAAGCCATAATCTTGCAAATTTACCACAGTGGAGCAGAAATTCTGGGTGAATCCCATCAAACCCTGGGGCCTTTCCTGGTTTTATATCGTTCAGGGCCATATTTAACTCTTCGACTGAAAAGGGTTGGGAATAAGATGTATTGTTCTCTGCTGTCGATTTTAGCTCTTTAAGCTCCTTTTTAATTTTTATAGTATGGGCTCGTTCCTTTGGGGCCCTGGACGTCTTGCTGATGTGAACCGCAACTGTATTTGGGGACATAGCACTGGTCATTCGCAGATTTTTACCTCCACCTCCAAGTCTCCGAAGCAAAGACCACGCCCTTCTGCTTGATCTTGTAAAATCCATTTGTTCCACGGTCTCCATCCACTTAGCACGCCTGGCCGCGTCTAGGCTATGTAATAGATCGTCTGCAATTTCTTTATCCCCATTGTCCAGAAACTGTCTATAAAGCCGTTCACTTTCCTCGCTCCATCCTGGCACATATTCTTTTCTGAATCCTCTGGGCATACTAACTTTAGCTGAGCTGATGACGGCTCCAACAAATCTTTCGTAGTTCTTATACGTTGGGGGTATCCATCCAAGGCATTTATCAAGTTTCTCCGAGAAAGCAGCCCAATCTGCCCTCCCAAAGTTCCATCTAGGACGAGGATAAGAGGATATCAGGGGAATAGTAAGACCTATTTCTAAGAGCACTGGGCGATGCTGAGAGTGGGGGAAATCCTCAAGTACCCTGCGAGAGACCGGCAGGGGTTTGTTGTTCTTGTCAGTTGTAACAAAACTGAGGTCAGGGCAGGTCTCAGTTAGCCAAGCGGCTGATTTAAATGTACCTCGGTCTTTGGCGTCAAAGATTAGTTGAGTATTATGATCTTCTGTCCATTTCACCAGGTCTTCGCCGTTTTGGTCAGATATTCGATATTTCCACAGTTCATGGTGGCTATTAAAGTCACCCACGTATATTGCTGGGTGAGGCAGGGTTTGAAGGGCTTGTGGGGGCCACGATTGCCCTGGAGGCTTGTATATATTATTTATTGTGACTTCACCCACTTTTATAATGACTTCGTGAATCTCGTTTGTGGTAGATGTTGATACGAAAGCCACTTCTTCGATATTTCTCCTGACGTATGTTGCCGTGCCATAATGTCTGTGGTGTGTGGCGCCTATTAGGTCATAGCCAGATATTATGCCCCTTGATCTTAGCTGCTCGTCATCTTCAGTATGGGTCTCCTGAATTGCGACTACGTCAATGTCGTTCTTTGTTAAAACTTTATGCGAGTACATGCATTTGGCTCTACTTATGCCTTCAATATTCAGGTGGCAGACTCGAATCAGCGATCCGAGTTCTCTAGTCAAAGGGTTCGTTTTGCTAGAATTCATCGTGATTTGCCGTGACCAGGAGATCAACTAAGGATTATCTGGTCGCTTGTACTTTGCTAGTTCATTTAGCGTTACCCAGGGTGCACGTGTAGTATTCTACTACGGACGCGAACTAGCTTTACACCCCAGCGATAGTAGATCGCTGTCACGATGAGTTTGCAGTTCCTTTCATTCCAGTACGATTCGTAGCCCTTTGCCGCTGTTGGTTGTACCTTCCGGATGTCGAGTCCTTGTTTATGAATTACAGACACAATCTGTGAAAAAAAGGACGACGAACGATTAATCTGGTCAAATTTACGTTTGCGCTACATTTAATTAGCCAGCAGTCCTCCATCACAGTTAATCCAGTTAAAAAGGCATCGACGCCATTTGAGCAGGCTGGTTATGTCAACTACCCGTCTTGCCTCCTGTCTCAGCAGTTACTGCATTCCTACATGTCTGCTACGTACAAAAGAGTCAAGCGGATTGCAGTGTCTCTCATTTCGTGCAGAACTGATGTAGTAACAACACAAAAACCAACTTTCGCACAAACTTTTTAAAATTTTTTCAGGTGTATTTGTGTAGTTATTACCCTCAAGTAATGCTGATCAATGTACAATATGTTAAGAACTGTATATTTGAGCGCCATAATACACTGAGGTGACATAAGTCGTAACATAACTGCTAATATCGTGTCGGACCTCCATTTGTCCGGCGTAGTGCAGCTGCTCGACGTGGCATGAACTCAATAAGTCGTTGGAAGTCCCCTGCAGAAATACTGAGCCATATTGCCTTTACAGCCAGCCATAATTGCGAAAGTGTTGCCGATGCAGAGGGCCATAGACACGGGTTCACAGGTAGATGCCGTGTTTCTTGACTTCCGCAAGGCGTTACATACAGTTCCTCACAGTCGTTTAATGAACAAAGTAAGAGCATAGGGACTATCAGACCAATTGTGTGATTGGATTGAGGAGTTCCTAGATAACAGGACGCAGCATCTTATTCTCAATGGAGAGAAGTCTTCCGAAGTAAGAGTGATCTCAGGTGTGCCGCAGGGGAGTGTCATAGGACCGTTGCTATTCACAATATACATAAATGACCTTGTGGATGACATCGGAAGTTCACTGAGGCTTTTTGCAGATTATGCTGTGGTGTATCGAGAGGTTGTAACAATGGAAAATTGTACTGAAATGCAGGAGGATCTGCAGCGAATTGACGCATGGTGCATGGAATGGCAACTGAATCTCAGTGTAGACAAGTGTAATGTGCTGCGAATACACAGAAAGATGGATCCTTTATCATTTAGCTACAAAATAGCAGGTCAGCAACTGGAAGCAGTTAATTCCATAAATTATCTGGGAGTAGGCATTAGGAGTGATTTAAAATGGAATGATCATATAATGTTAATCGTCGGTAATGCAGATGCCAGTCTGAGATTCATTGGAAGAATCCTAAGGAAATGCAATCCGAAAACAAAGGAAGTAGGTTACAGTACGCTTGTTCGCCCACTGCTTGAATACTGCTCAGCAGTGTGGGATCCGTGCCAGATAGGGTTGGTACAAGACATAGAGAAGATGCAACGGAGAGGAGCGCGCTTCGTTACAGGATCATTTGGTAATCGCGAAAGCGTTACGGAGATGATAGATAAACTCCAGTGGAAGACTCTGAAGGAGAGACGCTCAGTAGCTCGGTACGGGCTTTTGTCAAAGTTTCGAGAACATACCTTCACCGAAGAGTCAAGCAGTATATTGCTCCCTCCTACGTATATCTCGCGAAGAGACCATGAGGATAAAATCAGAGAGATTAGAGCCCACACAGAGGCATACCGACAATCCTTCTTTCCACGAACAATACGAGACTGGAATAGAAGGGAGAACCGATAGAGGTACTGAAGGTACCCTCCGCCACACACCGTCAGTTGGCTTGCGGAGTATGGATGTAGATGTAGTAGACGCAGTTGCAAGATTTTGTGCACGAACTGACCTCTTGATTATGTCCCATAAATGTCCGATGGGATTCGTGTCGGGCGATCTGGGTGACCAAATCATTCGCTCGGGCTGTCCAGAATGTTCGTCAAACCAGTCGCGAGCAGTTGTCGCCTGGTGACATGGCGCATTGTCATCCATAAAAATTCCAACGTTGTCTGGGATCATGTAGTCTATGAATGGCTGCAAGTGGTCTCCAGGTAGCCCGACATAATCACTTCTAGTCAGTGATCGGTTCAGTTGGAGCAGGGGACCTAGTCCATTCCATGTACACGGCCCAAACTATTATGGAGCCACCACAAGCTTGCACAGTGCCCAGTTGACAACCTGGGTGCATGCCATAGTGGGGTTTGCGTCACACTTTAACTCTACCATCAGCTCTTACCAACTAAATCGGGATGCATATGACCAGACGATAGTTTTCCAGTCGTCTAGGGTCCATCCGATATGGTCACGAGCCCAGGAGAGGCGCTGCACGCGATGTCGTGCTGTTAGGAAAGGCGTTCGCCTCAGTCGTCTGCTCCGTAGGCCATTACCGCCAAATTCCGCCGCACTGTCCTAACGGACATGTTCGTCGTATGTCCCACACGGATTTCTGCCATTATTTCACGCACTGTTGCTTATTGTTAGCATTGACAACTTACGCAAATGCAGCTCCTCTCTTGCTGGCCTTGAGTCTTATTATGACAGAGACATTATTGCATTTCGTACGTTTGCAATTGGTGTGGTTGCAGACAGGAATTATGGGACCTGTGTTGTTACTACAGACAAGCCATTTTCATTGTATACGAGGAACAGGAGGAGGATTAATGCCAACGAGAGAGTCAATATTTGGTGGAAAGTTGATGGTGTATTGACAAAATATATTGATGTACAAGGTGATGTTACTGTATACTATCATGCCTAATAAATTATCCATCCTTATCTATCCCGTGAGATTTTTTTTAATAAAGACACTAAACATATATACTGAAGGATGCGGGAGTTACGACTCCCGGGGAGGTGGGTGGGTTTTCTATTATGGCTGTGTGCGCCGCCATCTTGGCGGGTGACCTTGAACGGGACTTAGCCGCTGCACGAGGCGTTGCGCAGGATCGCGCTAGAGTTTTAACTTAGCGCGATCCGCTGGAAAAAGGCACTTCCGGTGACGCCATTGCGCTACTGAGCGGGCTTACTTCCTGCCACGCCCAAGGCCGTCTGTCACTGCGTTGTCTGAGATCTGGTATTCTCGGGGCACTCTAGACACTGGGGATTTTGGGATACTGAATTCCCTAACGATTTTCAAACTGGAATGTCCCATGTGTCTAGCTCTAACCACTATTCTACGTTCGTAGTCCGTTAATTCCCGTTGTGCGGCCATAACCAAGTTGGGCACCTTTTCGCACGAATCACTTGAGTACCAATGACAGCTCCCCCAATGTACTGCCCTTTTACTCCTCGTGTACACGATACCACCGCCATTTGTATAGGTGCATGACATGTGTCAACTCAATGCATGGTATCAACTGTATCAATATCACATTATTGCTTCTTATGCCCCGGAAGGTCGCAATGCAAGAGCCTTCCATAATGGGTGTGTGCACCCAAGCGCGCTCTCACGACATCTCAACATCTGCTTAAATTCGTGCGCCCATGCATCCCTGTAGTCGTACTTTCGCTCAGTGACACTCCCAAAATAAAATTAATGGATGGAAGATAGTGGTCGAGGAAGGACTTTACCTTACTGAATTACGACTTCGTTAATGCAGCTCACAATCTTGGATAACAGTACACTTGAGGATTAGTCACATATTGAGGAAATGAGAGTGGCGGGCAACTGCATTGCCGTCCCAACAAGATATTCGTTTAATGAGTTAGCCGGTGGTGTCCTCATCCGACCTGTCAGGTCGTGTTGTATGTGTTCTAGATCGTGTGTGTGAATTTATTCAGCATTTGTGAAAAGCAGTGTTACGGCGAACCTCAATGGGAGCACACAACCTAATCAACTACAAAACTGACGAGGGAGCGAGATGAAAATTTCTTCTAACAGAAGGATTTGAACAGAGTACATCCGCCGGCCGTGGTGGCCCTGCGTTTCTAGGCGCTTCAGTCCGGAACCGCGTGACTGCTACGGTCGCAGGTTCGAATGCTGCCTCGGGCGTGGATGTGTGTGATGTGCTTAGGTTAGTTAGGTTTAAGTAGTTCTAAGTCTAGGGGACTGATGACCTCAGATGGCCGCGCGGGATTAGCCGAGCGGTCTCAGGCGCTGCAGTCACGGACTGTGCTCAGATGTTAAGTCCCCTAGTGCTCAGAGCCAGCCAGAGTACATCCAAGTCGAGTGCCATTGCACCCTTGTAGTGTTAGTGACGTCGGCTACGGAGATCATCCGTTCTGGAACGTAGTGACTATTTCAGGCAACTTGTTTCTCTTGTAACCTCATGTAAGTAAGAGACTATTTTCATAACAGAGATATTTACTGTATTACACAAACGTGCGGCATACACAAAACCAGCTGGTGCGGTGATTTGAGAATTGAATCAAACCTGGAGTTGGGCTTCGTGATCTTTCAGTTCAGAATTTCCCATCGACGTCACAAGTAACTAAACGCAATCCTGGAGTCTGAAATGGTGACGCAGGAGTTCGGACGCTGACTGAAGGATAGAAACCAGGGTTCAGCTGAAATGATTTTTTAAAATCTAAATCAGGATGGTAGGACTGAGATGTGAATTACACTGTTCGCCGATACCAGTCCTTCATTATAGAGCAAATTCCATGGCATCATGATGTAAGCGGCGTAACTATTCGGTGTGTGTCTGTTTCGCTCATCACGCCAGGCAAATCATACGTGGTCCAGTGCACAGAGCTGAACGTTTCAATAGCATTGGCGTAATGAGCCTTCAAACGTTGCCCTGCACACCACGTCTGTGAAGTATCGACACAGACGCAGGGGCAAAAGTACTGTTCTCTGTTACATCTATCACGGAAATGGACCGATTTCGGCTAAGTGTGCGATCAGCCGTCCCTCGCGCTACCGCGCCAAAGTTCGACCGAAATGCAATTGGGGGTGCGATGGGTGTACAACTGGAATGCTGGAAAGGAAGGGGAAGGGGTGGAGAAGGGGGGCGGGGGGGGGGGAGAAGAGAGATAATTACTGTAATCGATAGCGCGCGGCCTCCACTCGGGCTACCGGTGTGTGTGTGTGTGTGTGTGTGTGTGTGTGTGCGCGCGTATCGTCATTCCTCGTGGTCAAGTAGAAACCGTGTCCTGAAATAATGATTCGTAACAGTTTATGAATGACAGAATGGCAATTTGAAGAAAGGACGGTTTCTTTTGAGATACTTTGCTGTTTGTCTGGTTATCAACGGAAAGTTAAACTCTAAACCTGACTCACATTTGGGTGACTATATAATAGGTGTTTTATACTGAAGTTATCGTCTTGTGAGCCGCATTATATTCCTAAATCATAATTGTAAAATTTTTCTTTTAAACTGACCTGTACAAGAAGGATTGAACCACATCAATGCCGGGCAGAGTGGCCGAGCGGTTCTAGGCGCTGAAGTCTGGAACCGCGCGACCGCTACGGTCGCAGGTTCGAATCCTGCCTCAGGCATGGATGTGTGTGATGTCCTTAGGTTAGTTAGGTTTAAGTTGTTCTAAGTTCTAGGGAAATGATGACCTCAGAAGTTAAGTCCCATAGTGCTCAGAGCCATTTGAACCATTTTGAACCACCTCAATAGTAGGAAATATGGCTAGACTTCCGAAGCCAGTAACTCCTTTGTTACCGCTAAATGAAGGAGAGGAACCTTGTTTGGGTAACAGGTCATAGCATTGGTACAAGTCCATTCGGCAGTTGCAGATCTGATATATGGCCAGAGATCAGATCGAGACTGACAAACGGATTTCCCCATTTCGAACTGTTAGAACCATATACAAAAGACTAAAATACCAGTATGTGACCTTTATACCACTCATCACCGACATTTATCTCTAAAGCTTTGCATCCGTATACATTCGATGCTCTAAGGTTAAAGAATATAATGCTACAGAAGCACGCTGCACTGAGGTAATAATACTGGTTAATAGACTAGCAGATTTCCAAGGGCCGTAAATGAGGTATTATTTGACTAAAAGATAAATATTTACTCGAAACAATATGTACGAAGTACTTACAGATTCATATTTCCCCCCAAACAATTATGCTACGTAGTCTTACGTTCTTCCCCTACACGTGATCGAAGAGCAAACGTGGAATTTCAATTAAGTAATTAAAACAAAGTGCAATGGAATAGTATACACCCTGAATAACAGCAATATGTGCACGTTCTACAACATTTTTAGTGTATCCGCAGTGTAGTAATCTAAGTTCGAAAAGCCAAAATGGCCACATTAGCTGTATCTTGGTGGCACTCTCTGTATCTTGGTGACATTATCTGTATCTTGGTCACGTTAACTGCGTCTTGTTACCGAGCTGTGGGTTTGTTTATTGGGCTTCTGCAGTGCGGTCACACCGAAATCGTGCAGCACGTTCACACGTCACCCTTGTCAAGTATGCATGCGGCTCCATACCACTGTGTTTTAATCACTTCATTTAAACTACGCATTTGTGAGTGACGAATGACGGAAGAATGTACAACAACGCAGTAACTTTTAGTGTGGCCAATATGACTCTGTAAACACTGCATGTGATAACGTATAGGCGTTGGAAACACCACGAGAAATGCACACTTGGAGATAAATGCAGATGCAAGCCAAATCTGAAGATTGCACTGCTGTGTTTGGCCATGAACGGTACATTTTCTATGTGGTGAATACGTTGCAAGTGTCATTCGTACTCAGCTGTGTTCTATGTACCTGTGTGTCCATTATGTCGAAGCTAAGTGAAGTAGAAGTGGGAAGATTGTTGGTGTTCGTTTAGTGGCTGCCTCCATTACCAAGAGAGCCCAAGTGTTTGATGTTTCAAGAGCACCATATCGAAGATTTATACTGCATACAGTGTAAGCGGAAAATCTTTGAAACGTCCCCTTAGAAAAAATTATGCATCACTGCGCTGGTAAACCTCTTATGTTATTTGATTTACAAACAGCTGAGCAAAACTCAACGTACTCAGACAGTTTTCTCTTTACTTATTCTGACCACCACTAAACTAACACAATATTTTAGCGCAACGCAGTCTGACTTTCAAAAATCTTTGCAAAAGAATGGCCCTGACTAACAATAACCTATACCTTTCATGAATCACTTACCTCACAAAAATCTTCGTCACTCAAACTACTGCAATACAGCGTGCGCCAATACTGCCAGCTGAATAAAAGATTCTAACTACTGAAGGCACTAACTACTGATAGGCATAGTTAGCAAATGAAAGATTTTGATAGAGAACAAACAATGTATTTACCTTAACAGTGTTCAAAAGTCATAATATATATATCAGTTCATGACATCCAGTCTTACAAATTTACTATCTCTGATGGACACACGTCCAGATCATCCGCTCTCAAAACTCTGCCATCTCACTCCCCACATCCACCACTGCTGGCGGCTCACCTCCAACTGCGCAACGCTACGCGCTGTTAACAGCCAACTGACCAACACTACAATAGCAAATTCCAACAATGCAAACCAGCCACAGACCGCACAAAGCACAGTCAGTGATTTTCATACAGAGCGCTACGTGACGTTACCAACATAAAAACCTAAACAGCCTACTTACAACCTTATTGTTTCATCTACATCTACATCTATACTCCGCGAGTCACCTTACGGTGTGTGGCGGAGGGTACTTATTGTACCACTATCTGATCCCCCCTTCCCTGTTCCATTCACGAATTGTGCGTGGGAAGAACGACTGCTTGTAAGTCTCCGTATTTGCTCTAATTTCTCGGATCTTTTCGTTGTGATCATTACGCGAGATATATGTGGGCGGTAGTAATATGTTGCCCATCTCTTCCCGGAATGTGCTCTCTCGTAATTTCGATAATAAACCTCTCCGTATTGCGTAACGCCTTTCTTGAAGTGTCCGCCACTGGAGCTTGTTCAGCATCTCCGTAACGCTCTCGCGCTGACTAAATGTCCCCATGACGAATCGCGCTGCTTTTCGCTGGACCATGTCTATCTCTTCTATCAATCCAACCTGGTAAGGGTCCCACACTGATGAGCAATACTCAAGAATCGGACGAACAAGCGTTTTGTAAGCTACTTCTTTCGTCGATGAGTCACATTTTCTTAGAATTCTTCCTATGAATCTCAGCCTGGCGCCTGCTTTTCCCACTATTTGTTTTATGTGATCATTCCACTTCAGATCGCTCCGGATAGTAACTCCTAAGTATTTTACGGTCGTTACCGCTTCCAATGATGTACCACGGGTTGTGCTTCTCTGGTATTCAGATATGTTAACCTTTGTAACGTCGCTTGTACACAGAGGCAGAGTTTCGCAGATAAATGATCCTTATTGCTATTAGACACACATCTGTGTTTTGAAATCACTTTTCTTCTGTTTTATGCATTAGAGCTGGTATAGTTCCCTTGCGAGCGTGAATACTGTTGCGTCTGACTCCATTGTCCAGAAGCTTCACACTGAAATGGACACGTCGCTGGAGTGCTGAGCGTGAAATGTAGGGTTTCCGAAGGAGTTCTGCGTGAAGCTTTCCTATTCGCTGCTGTGATCATTAAAATCTGGCAGCCTTCACTGCTTTGCTGCACAGACCAGCACATGAAGAGAATCGTCCAAGGAGCAACTGGTACAAAAGGACAGTTTTAGAGAACGACCTCCCACCACTCCTATAGGAAACTCCAAATGCCGTGTCTGACGAGAAGAGATATTCATCAAGCCTTCTTCGATCAAGGGCGCCCCACTTGACTCAGATGTCACTCACCGAACGTATCTGGGATATCGTTGGCTGTAAACTTGTCCTTCTCGGTCCTTCAGAGAGCTCTGCAGATGCTTAGCGGACTCGCGCACAACACACGAGGAGGGTGATTTTCCAGGAACGTATCCGAGGTACAATGTTCAGGGACGCTGAATTCTCAAAATCGGAATTTACTTATTGAAAATACGGTGACTTAATGACAATTTCTGCCTCTTTTGCTGCCCATCGGTCGGCCTTATAAATGCACAGCTAATCTCATGCATTTTACGTCGTGGAAAGGCTTTTTTAATATGCAGGAACAGAAATAATCATCGGAATTGTGTGGGGGGCTCATTTTTTGAAAGCACTTGTGGTTTATATTTAATTTTTATTTTTTTATATTTTTTCAAATTTTTTCAAATATCTGTTCTTCCGTTTACTATACTTTGACAGTATGATAACTTTCCGTTGTAAGTAGGCTGTTTAGGTTTTTATGTTGGTAACGTCACGTAGCGCTCTGTATGAAAATCACTGGCTGTGCTGTGTGCAGTCTGTGGCTGGTTTGCATTGTTGGAATATTCGCTATTGTAGTGTTGAGCTGCTGGATGTGAACATCGCGTAGCACTGCGCAGTTGGAGGTGAGCAGCCAGCAGTGGTGGATGTGGGGAGTGAGATGGCGGAGTTTAGAGAGCGGATGATCTGGACGTGTGTCCATCAGAGAGAGTAAATTTGTAAGACTGGATGTCATGGACTTTTGAACACTATTAAGGTAAATAAATTGTTTGTTCTCTATCAAAATCTTTCATTTTCTAACTATGCCTATTAGTAGTTAGTGCCTTCAGTAGTTAGAATCTTTTATTAACTGGCAGTATTGGCGCTCGCTTTATTGCAGTAGTTGGAGTAATGAAGATTTTTGTGAGGTAAGTGATTCATGAAAGGTATAGGTTATTGTCAGTCAGGGCCATTCATTTGTAGGGATTTTTGAAAGTCAGATTACGTTGCGCTAAAAATATTGTGTGTCAGTTTAGTGTTGATCAGAATAAGTAAAAAGAGAAATGTCTGAGTACGGTCAGTTCTGTGCAGCTGTTTGAAAATCAAATAACGTAAGAGGTTTATCAGCACAGTAATTCATTAATTTTTCTAAGAGGACGTTTCACCGTGAAAACCTCAACGATTTCATACTAGTGTTTTATATATAAAATAATGTACAGCCAGTGTAAGTCTGGAAAGACCTTCGATACACTAATATTCCCGGGACTAGAATTGTTGTTGTTGTGGTCTTCAGTCCTGAGACTGGTTTGATGCAGCTCTCCATGCTACTCTATCCTGTGCAAGCTTCTTCATCTCCCAGTACCTACTGCAACCTACATCCTTTTGAATCTGCTTAGTGTATTCATCTCTTGGTCTCCCCCTACGATTTTTACCCTCCACGCTGCCCTCCAATACTAAATTAATGAAATTAAATTTTGTTTTGAGTAGTGTTGGACGAATACCTTGTGCAAAAATATTGTGCCTTATAACAACGTGCAGAACTCCAAGCGCGCAGATTAGCAATCACGCAGGCCGTAACGCGCAGATTTTGGTATAAACTGACTTTGCTTTAAATAAAGGAGCGGCGGTTGGAGTGGCGTGTGCGGCGCTGGTGAAAGCCGGCTGCAGGCGTACGAGTATATTGCTTGCCAGGTTCCCAGCTGCAGGCACGCTCACCAGTAATCCCCGCTGCTAGCCTTCATCTCTGGCATTGCCTGAAACGCGTGTGTCGAATACAATAGATTCACTCGCTACGTCAAGCTGGCTACGGACAGAAGGGGATGATTGCAGTTGTGGAAATGAATTTCCACAGAAACGATTTGCTGACATCCGTGATGCTAGGTACTGCACTGCATTGTGAAATAACTGCTGTACATGTGCCTGTTCGCTAGTGGCACAGTAATCCTTAAGCTACACGTGCTGGAGTCAGCGCTCCCTATGCACTGTTCTTAGCACTCATTACAAATGTACAGGGTGATATTAATTGAACTGTATGAAAAAACCGTAAGTTAGTTACAAACTACGGCGTGCACACGCTTTATTCAACATATAAACGTCACTATAGATAATCAGACTCAGGTTATGACATGTCCGATATGCCTGCCATCATTGTCGATGATGTGACGCAGACGAATAGCGAAATTCTGCATGATCCGCTGAAGTGTAGGAACATCGATGCTGTCGATGACCTCCTGAGTGGCTGTTTTCAGTTCGACAATGGTTTTGGCGTTATTGTTATACATCTTGTCTTTAATACAGCATCACAAAGAGGAGTCGCATGAATATGGTGGCCAATCGAGGCGCATGTGAGTGGCCTCTGGATACCCCAGAGCCAGAATGCGGTCCCCAAAGCGCTCCTTCAGGACATCAAACACTCTCCTGCTTCGATGGGGTCGAGTCTCGACTTGCGTGAACCACATCTTGTGGAAATCAGGGATACTTTGGATAATAGGGATGAAATCATCTTACAAAACCTTCACGGACCGTTCGGTAGTCACTGTACCATCATGGAATATTGCACCGATTATTCCGTGAGTGGACATTTCACACCTCACAGTCACCTGTTGAGGGTGAAGAGAATTTTCAATCGCGAAATGCGGATTCTCAGTGCCCCAAGTGCGCCAATTTTGCTTATAGACAAACCCATCCAAATGAAAGTGGGCTTCGTCGCTAAGCCAAACCATACGCATGCGCATACTAATTACCATCACACCCCGCGGCCAACCGTGTAGTTTGAACTTCCTAACGCAAACCGGTCAGAAGTTATGACGATTTTATTTCATACAGTTCAATAACTGTCACCCTGTATATTCACGTAGAAACCGTTTCCAGTATGAGCTGATGTTCAGTCTTTTGGATCATGGGACTTGCTGTTAAAGAGTTTTTGATCTTGATTAACGACAGCCTTGATCGGTTTTTTATTTGAAATCTTATTCTTTCTTACGCGACGAACGTTACTTCATTTTCACAAGTGTTTTTACGATATTCTGAAACTCACTTGCCACCAACTCCGGTACATTTGGCTTTGCGATACGAGGTTTCGACTTTTGGGCAATTGTTCTTCGTATAATGTTGTTTAACCAAAACACCGTATTTACGTATGTTTTCATGAATTTATGCTTTGCTTGCGGCAGACCTGCACTATTTGGTTTCCATGCTGACGTTTTTCGTATCTTAGACCACTTCTACAATCTTTTACTTATCATGTTTGTTGTATATCACAGTATATTTTTCAAGTGGATCATGTTTGATTTTGTCCTTTTCAAAATTTACAATTGTTGGAGTCTATGTTGTTTTATACTGTCATAGTTTTGAAGTACGCAAAAAAATTCAACAAAAAGATTGTATACAAAAGTACCCTCAAGACTCTGAATGTACTTTATGTTAATTTTGCAGCGATATTCACTGTACTACTTTACGAGAATCCGTTGATATTCATTTTTGTCTCTCTTCTTTTAATATTCCACATTTTTAAGTACTGCTTCAAGTGTACTTTCATTCAATATTTAAAATTATTTCATTTTTTTTACAGGAAATATCAGCGTTGTGTAGGAAAATACCTCTCTCTATGCAATATAATTTATTGTCACTGATACCGATGCACAGATACTGTAGTTCGTATGAACACGATGAAGACTTCATCGTAAGTAAAGCATTACACAATGCCAGATTAAATGTTACATATCGGACATATATTTATGTCCGATAGAGTGAGAGGTCGGCAACAGTAAACAGAGGAATGGTATTGCGATCGCAGGCTGTCGCGGTGGCCGGCTCAGCGTCTATGGCTACTACGTCTAAGAATCTCTCGCCGGCATGTTGCAGTTATTTACGTTCTGTATTCTTTATATTGTTTCTACTTTACTATCACCTGTTTATACTGTCTTGCGTCAAAATAAACGCAATCTTGCAAAATTTACGTTTCTTGCTTTAATTTTGGACACCAGTGTACATCACAAAAGTCGATTAAACTTGTATATGAAAAGTAATTAATCATTTGTGTTTCCCACATAATACTTTTAACGGTAGCTTCTTTGTGCCGTAGTTATCAGTTAAGCAAGTTTAGAATTTTACTGCATGAATATATAGTGCGTTCTCTCGTCGCCACGTCCGCAGCCCAGTTCCACATTGCCATCTACCATTCACTACGGTAATGCAGCCCGCTTCTTTCAGAGTGGGAACATGCCGCATCTTTAAACTACCAAGCTACAGTTACGATCTTATTGACACAATGAGTTACTGAGCTGGTGATACCAGAAGTATGAAAAATTACAGCAAGAATCTTTCACAATGCCTTCATTACAGAGTATTGTAACCGTGGTTCATACAATGCACGCCTTTAAATTGCAATATATTAATGTTCGATGAAATAAACGTTAGGTTAGTTTGAGAAGTGCTACGTAATTCCAACGATGAGCCGAAACATTGTGGCCACCTGTTTAAAAGCGTGTTGTTCCACCTTTCAAACACAGTACAACAGAAATTCTGCTCAGCACGGACTCTATGAGTCCTTGACAGAATTCCAAAAGTATGTGGCACCAGATGTCTTCGCACAGGTCAAGCAATTCCCGCAAATTACGGGATGGTTGTTAACGAGCACGCAGCTGACGCTCGATGGGTACAGATTAAGCACATTTGCTGGCCAAGACATCAATCTGAGTTCACTATAATGCCCTTCACTGTAGCACTGTAGCACCATTTTGGCCTTGTAACACAGACAGTTATCGTGCTGGAAAATGTCATCGCCTTAGGGGGAGACTTCAAGTATGAAGCGATGCAGGTCGTCCAGAATAATGTTCACGTAGTTCACTGCTGCCGTGATGCCTTCTATTACCTCCACAGATTCCATGGCAGCCCAACTCAATGTATCCCATAGCATAATTCTGCCCTCACTGGCGTGCATCTGTCGCGCGGTGCATATTTCGTGTAACGCTTCGCCTGGATGACGGCTTGTAAGGAACCAACCATCGACTGGTGTAGCGAGTAATGGGATTCGCTCGACAAGCGCCACGTTTCTATTGGTCCACGGTGAAATCTCAGTGATGCTGTGCCCACTGGTATCATAACTGACTATTTCGTTGGGTCAACACAAGTAGGGGTTTAAACGGTGTGCCCCGAAACGCGTGTGTCTGCACGAGCATTGTACTCTGCCGTCAGAGCTGCCACATATTGCTTCCTATCCTGGATTACACAGTGCAAGATTCTACGATCTCTACGTTTTGTGATGAGAAGTGGTCGTCCAATACCATTCGACCTACTCGTTACTTCACCATCCTTCAACCACTCCTCATAGGTGCTCATGACAGTAGTAAGCCCAAGGGCCACCAGTTTAGCCGTTTCAGAGGCTCTCGTTTCTAGCCGCAGAGCCACAACAATGTGCCCTTTGTCAGAACAGCTTATGTCAGTGGATTTGCACATTTGCGGCCCGTATCTTCGTTATAACGACTGCCCTTACGTCTCTCTTTTGCTTACATTCTTTCCTTGCCCTCAACATCACCAGGGCAGTGGCCGTGCGGTTCTGGCGCTGCAGTCCGGAACCGCGGGACTGCTACGGTCGCAGGTTCCAATCCTGCCTCGGGCATGGGCGTGTGTGATGTCCTTAGGTTAGTTAGGTTTAATTAGTTCTAAGTTCTAGGGGACTTATGACCTGAGATGTTGAGTCCCATAGTGCTCAGAGCCAACATCACCAGGAGGCATTCAACCTTCCGGTGGACAGTGGTCATAATATTTTGGCTCATCAGTGTAGACATGCAATCGGTCACCGTAGTCTCACAGCGTTGGTTGGGGTAACGCGATCTACATTCTGTATGTAACGGAATATTACAAAGCTGTTTTCTCGTTAATAAATCGCTTTTGAATGCTGTTTCTTTGTGAGAAGATCGTGTTAGGCCTCGGACAAGAAAAGGAACGTCTACCAACGCCTGCTGGGAAACTGACAGCGGCAGGATCCTGCCCTATAGAGAAAGTAGTTTTTTCGTTCTGCTATACTGCTACTCCCGGTGGTTGGAATCCCACGACTGTAGTGCGAATGTCGAATCGAAGCGTTTAGCATGGCTATACTCAACGCCATGCAAGATGTCAATGGTCCTGGTAACTAGGATCCGATGGGACAGTCATATGTATTATTCGCACGAACGTGTGGGATTGTGTAGCCACGTTACGTAACTTGAGTCTGGAAAGGAGCTTTTTTGCTGTGTGGGAGAAGTATCCACACGAACTGTCACCACGTCTACCATTGTTGCAGCTTCCCTTGTCGCTACAGCGGCGGGGCGCGCCAATAGTTTTGGACCCAACGACAACATTAAACACAGGAGTGCTAAGGCGTCCTTTCGGACAAGTCAAAGCTCTGTGTACAGCATCATGTACGTATCCGTGTGTGGAGAAGAATGGACGTTGCCAGACTGCACTCGTATACCTCATACGGAACCAGTATCTGGAGTGATAGTGTGGGGTAGCATTGGGTATACAACACGATCACCTGTGGTTCACATAACCGGTAATTTAGACACCAGCCGTTAGATTCGTGATGTGCTAAGGCCGGTGGTTGTGCTCTGTCTTCGAGATCTCCGTGATGTTTCGTTTCAACAAGATAACGTATGACTGCATGTTGCCCATGCTGTCACGGTTTACCTTAATGCACAGAGTGTTCGTCTTTTTGCCTTGGTCAGCACAATCTCCATATCACTCACCCACTGAAAACAACCTGATCACTGGTCGCCGAGGCACGCTGTTTCTCTCCAGCCACTACCATTAATGATTCTGGCATAGAGCTGAACCAGCATGGAGTGACGTACCAGTGTCTCCCATCCAAGCTCGAGCCGACCTATTGCCCTGAACGGCTCCAGTCATTGGTCCTGCCAGAAGCGGCGGCTCTGTGTACTAAATTGTCAACCCTGTATACCTTAAATTATCTACAAATTTGATGACGAATTATCTAAAATTTCGTTATTTGCTACCATTTCTGGGTATGCAGTTTCAATGGTCAGTGCGTACTTATCGAATACACACTGAGGTGACAAAAGCCATGGGCTACCTCCTAATATCGTGTCTGATTTCATTTAGCCCAGCGTACTGCAGCAACTCGAAGTGACATGGACTCAGGAGTCGTTGGAAGTCCCCTGCAGAAATACTGAGCCGCGTTGCCTCAATAGCCGTCCACAATTGCGAATGTGTTGCCGATGCAGGATTTTGTGCACGAGCTGACCTGTCGATGATGTTCCGTAAATGTTCTATGAGATTCACGTCGGGCGATCTGGGCGGCCAAATCATTCGAACTGTCCAGAATGTTTTTCAAACCAGTCGCGAACAATTGTGCGCCAGTGACATGACGGATTGTCGTCCGCAAAAGTTCCGTGTTGTTTGGGTACATGAAGTCTATGAATGTCTGCAAATAGTCTCCAAGTAGCCGAACATAACCATTTCCATTCAATGACCGATTCAGTTCGACCAAAAGACCCAATCCATTCCATGTAAACGCAGTTGACACCATTTTTAAGCTTGCATCGTATCTCGTTGATGACTTGTGTCCATGGCTTCGTGGCGTCTGCGCCACACTCGAACCCTACCGTCAGCCCTTGTAAGTAGGCTGTTTAGGTTTTATTATTGGTAACGCCACGTAGCCCGCTGTAAGAAAATTACTGGCTGTGCTGTGTGCAGCCTGTGGCTAGTTTGCATTGTTGTCTGCCATTGTAGTGTTGGGCAGCGGCAGCTGGATATGAACAGCGCGTAGCGTTGCGCAATTGGAGGTGAGCCGCCAGCAGTGGTGGATGTGGGAAATGAGATGGCGGATTTTTGAGTACAGAATGGATGTCATGAACTGCTATATGTATTATGACTATTAAGGTAAATACATTGTTTGTTCTCTATTAAAATCTTTCATTTGCTAACTATGCCTATCAGTAGTTAGTGCCTTCTGTAGTTTGAATCTTTTATTTAGCTGGCAGTAGTGGCGCTCGCTGTATTGCAGTAGTTCGAGTAACGGAGATTTTTGGTGAGGTAAGTGATTTGTGAAAGGTATAGATTAATGTTAGTCAGGGCCATTCTTTTGTAGGGATTTTTGAAAGTCAGATTGCGTTGCGCTAAAAATATTGTGTGTCAGATTAAGCACAGTCATGTACAATTGATCTAAGGGGACGTCCCACCCTTACCAACACAAATCGAGACTCATCCGACCAGGCCACGGTTTTCCAGTCGTCTAGGGTCCAACTAGTATGGTCTCGAACCCAAGAGAGCTGATGCAGGCGATGTCGTGCTGTCAGCAAAGGCACTCGCGTCGGTCGTCTACTGCCATAGCCCATTAACGCCAAATTTCGCTGCTCTTTCCTAGATGATACGTTCGTCGTACGTCCCATATTGATTTCTGCGGTTATTTCACGCATTGTTGCTTATCTGTTATCACTGACAACTCTACGGAAACGCCGCTGTTCTCGGTCGTTACGTTACGGCCGTCGGCCACTGCAGTGAGAGGTAATGCCTGAAACTTGGTATTCTCGGCACACTTTTGACACTACATCTACATCTATATCTACATCTACATTTATACTCCGCAAGCCACCCAACGGTGTGTGGCGGAGGGCACTTTACGTGCCACTGTCATTGCGTCCCTTTTCTGTTCCAGTCGCGTATGGTTCGCGGGAAGAACGACTGACGGAAAGCCTCCGTGCGCGCTCGAATCTCTCTAATTTTACATTCGTGATCTCCTCGGGAGGTATAAGTAGGGGGAAGCAATATATTCGATACCTCATCCAGAAACGCACCCTCTCCAAACCTGGCGAGCAAGGTACACCGCGATGCAGAGCGCCTCTCTTGCAGAGTCTGCCACTTGAGTTTGTTAAACATCTCCGTAACGCTATCACGCTTACCAAATAACCCTGTGACGAAACGCGCCGCTCTTCTTTGGATCTTCTCTATCTCCTCCGTCAACCCGATCTGGTACCGATCCCACACTGATGAGCAATACTCAAGTATAGGTCGAACGAGTGTTTTGTAAGCCACCTCCTTTGTTGAAAGACTACATTTTCTAAGGACTCTACCAATGAATCTCAACCTGGTACCCGCCTTACCAACAATTAATTGAATATGATCATTCCACTACAAATCGTTCCGCACGCATACTCCCAGATATTTTACAGAAGTAACTGCTAAGAGTGTTTGTTCCGCTATCATATAATCATACAATAAAGGATCCTTCTTTCTATGTATTTGCAATACATTACATTTGTCTATGTTAAGGGTCAGTTGCCACTCCCTGCACCAAGTGCCTATCCGCTGCAGATTTTCCTGCATTTCTCTACAATTTTCTAATGCTGCAACTTCTCCGTATACTACAGCATCATCCGCGAAAAGCCGCATGGAACTTCCGACACTGTGTGTCTCGGAACGTTGAATTCCCTAACGATTTTCGAAATGGAATGTTCCATGCCTCTAGCTCCAAGTACTATCCCGCGTTCAAAGTCTGTTAATTCCCGTCGTGCGGCCATAATCACTTCGGAAACTATTCAAATTAGTCACCTGAGTATAGATGACAGCTCTACCAATGCACTGCCATTTTATGCCTTGTGTACGCTATACCACCGCAATCTTTATATGTGCATATCGCTATCCCATGACTTCCGTCGCGTCAGTGTATGAAGCTTGAGACGTTTCAGCGTGTACAGAGAATGACCTTCGGAGAAGTGCAGAACTGTATACTGATGTGTATGTAAACTGCAGTGAAAGGGAACTCGGTTCCATTGCTTAGCCTACTCCCCTATAAAAATACCATAAAACCTACACCCTCATTTGATAGTACACTGCGGTGAGATGTGTAACTTAATCTGTAACAATGCCACACCATTCCCTGATCAACAGAAGACAATAGCGTGCCAAGCAACATTTATTACATACAAGAAATTACACAAAACGTAAGTCCACAAGGTATCCAGTTCGTCGTAGCACAAGCAAACAGTTTCAGATGCTGACCATTCAAATACGGGCTGTAGCTAGTCTGTCAACAGCGTACGCAGTATACATGCAGTAAGCAATTCAGCCGTGAAGCTTAAACAACAATCAGTTCCGAAGCGTTCTGCGGATGACATAGGAAGCACGGAACTGCAAACAGTGGCGTAGGAAGAAGCGAATGGTGGTACTGAGACACACAAGCTAGTCGATCTCTCTGTGCGCGCATGTAACTGAACAAGCCTGACCACATGTGAAAATTGTTCGCGCGAAGCGTTCTCTCTGCCTGGCAAATAAAAACTATACTCGCTCACATATCCGTAGCATCATCGCTGGACACCGACCGGTTACAGGTCTGTTTCTTCACGGAAGCCGAGCGATGTAACACAGTACCTAGGGCACTAGACTGGTAGGGGCCGCCGGACCGTATACAATTAAGTTTTATGTGGCTTCCCAGACTCACTTTTGGTGAAACAAAGATGTTTCGTTGAACAAGGCCATGGCAGATACCTTGTGCCATCCCTGTCTACTTGAACTACCTCACCATCCTTACTGACGTCCACGACGTAAGCTCTAACCTTATTTGTTGGATGGTTTCCGGTAAGAGATTTTTTTATCACTGCAGTCAGCTTCAGTATGATATTATGGATTTCTTTTTCTTTAGTATAAGTATTACCCCACACTTATTCACATTCAAGCAGAGTTTTCATTCATTACACCAAGTGTAAATACTTTACAAGGAGCACCGCATTTTCCTGTGGACAGCAGCTTACCTTTCTACAATTCGATATCACAGCCGACATTCGTGTTAAGTCGTTAGCTTCTATTGGTAAAGGAGTGGTCTTCTTACAACAACAGGGGGGAAAACCTTTGTAATTCAAAACAGATTCCAGTGGTCTCGGATTGGTTAAATACAGGTCCTGTATCGTTTTAGAGGGAATTTTATACCTTTCCTGCCGGCCAGGGTAGCCAAGCGGTTAAAGGCGCTACAGTCTGGAACCGCGCGGCCGCTACGGTCGCAGGTTCGAATCCTGCCTCGGGCATGGATGTGTGTGATGTCCTTAGGTTAGTTAGGTTTAAGTAGTTCAAAGTTCTAGGGGACTGATGACCTTAGAAGTTAAGTCCTATAGTGCTCAGAGCCATTTCTTTTATACCTTTCCTTCTACAAAATAGTGGAATGTTCAGGCATGATGATGGAGGTGTATAGCAATCACGCTACCTTCTTTTCAAAGCAGACCACAAAGACTCAATAATATTGAGATCTGGTGATTGTGGCGGCTAGGAGAGAAGCGTCATTTCATCGTTGTGCTGAAAAAAAAAAAAGAAAAAAACGCCGGGTAGACCGTTCGCCGGGGCAAGTATTTCGCTTTGACGCCAGTTCGGCGACTAGTGCATTGATGGGGATGAACTGATGATGATTAGGGCAACACAACATCCAGTCTCTGAGCTAAGTAAATGTCCGACCCTGCCGGGAATCTAACCCAGGCCCTTAGAATTTCCATTTTGTCGCGCTGACCACTTTTTTTTTCATTTTGTCCATTCATGATCGTTGTGTTCCGTCGTTGCGGACGTCGCAAGACATCGTGTTCAAGTTCGTTGGTTGATCCTTCCACTCAGTTTTTTATTACAGAGGCCAACCGGCTCTCTGGCCGAACACGCTGAGCTACCGTGCCGGCACCATCCACAGACTGGCCGGCACACCGGACTCCGACACTATTCCGCCGGGCGGATTCGTGCCGGGGACTGGCACGCCTTCCCGCCCGGAAAGCAGTGCGTTTGACTGCACGGCTAACCGGGTGGTCTTTTCATTTTGTTCGCTTTTGTTCGTTGTATCTGCTCGGGGCGGACGTAGTAAGACTTCCGAAGAAGTTCGTTGATGATCGATTAACTCAGTTTTTTTTATTACAGAGGGTACGTAACCCTCTGACCGAACACGCTAAGCTACCGTGCCGGCTACCACTCAGCTACCGGGGCGGACAACGGTCAAATAATCATCACCGGTAAAGCGATCTTGCAGAATACCTATAGCGCCCATCGAATACCACGGTATGGCAGCCCAAACCGTCACCGAGTCCCCACCATGAATCACCCTTGGGAGGTAAACTCAGCCATAAGTCAGAATTAGTGTCAAAGAAGACTCATCCAACCAAATGACTTTCCCAAATGTCTTTCCGCCAGTGCTGCATAGTCCGTGTTTTATGGCTTCAGCACCACGTTTTCCTGTTACGGTCATTTGCATCACTGATGAGTGATTTTGGAATTCCACCTCGCCCTGCAAATCCCAGCTCATGGAGTTTCCTTCGTGTTGTTTCGGTGCTGACAGGGTTCGAAAGTGCGACATTCAGTTCTGCGATGATTTCTGTAGCTGTCTTCCTCTTATCTTTCGTCAAAATTCTCTTCAATGACCGCCAGTCACGATCACTCAACACACACACTTTTTCCCGCTTTTCCCCTATGCGGTATAAATCTTCGATACGGTGTCTCTTGGAACACCAAACACTTCGGCCAGTTTGGTTGGACAAGTACCACGTTCGAACTCACTTAGCTCCGACATAATGCACTCACAACTACACAGAACACTGTTCTGACATTTGCAACGTACTGACAAGGGAACCTCCCCATCGCACCCCCCTCAGATTTATTTATAAGTTGGCACAGTGGATAGGCCTTGAAAAACTGAACACAGATCAATCGAGAAAACAGGAAGAAGTTGTGTGGAACTGTGAAAAAAATAAGCAAAATATAGAAACTGAGTAGTCCATGCGCAAGATAGGCAACATCAAGGACAGTGTAAGTTCAGGAGCACCGTGGTCCCGTGGTTAGCGTGAGCAACTGCGCATTGGTTCAAGTCTTCCCTCGACTGAAAAGTTTACTTTCTTTATTTTCACAAAGTTATGATCTGTCCGTTCGTTCATTGACGTCTATGTTCACTGTAATAAGTTTAGTGTCTGTGTTTTGCGACCGCACCGCAAAATAGTGCGATTAGTAGACGAAATGACGTACCTCTCCAATGAAGTCGCGAGCTGTATTTGCTGGACTCACATTGCCTACGGAATACATCTCACGTATTTAATGCACTCTCGTCCAAAGTAGCGAACAGTCAACTGCCAGCCAGGGAGCCTCGTTAGCAGGAATACTCTCTCTTCCGTGCGCTGTAGTCGACTGACGTCGTGTGTTTCGATGTTTGTTTAGGTGTAGCGTCCCCATACTACGGCGCAGTTATCTCGCATCGGACAGACGAACGGACAGATAATAATTGTCTGAAAAGAAAAAATTAAACTTTTCACTCGGAGGGAAGACTTGAACCAAGGACCTCTCGCTCCGTAGCTGCTCACGCTAACCACAGGACCAAGGCGCTCCTGAGCTCACAACTTTGTTGTTGTTGCCTATGTTGCACATGGACTACTCAGTTTGTATATTTTGCTTATTTTTTTCATAGTTCCACACAAGTTCTTCCTGTTTTCTCGATTGATCTGTGTTCAGTTTTTCAAGGCCTATCCACTGTGCCAACTTATAACTAAATCTGAGGGGGGTGCGATGGGGTGGTTCCCTTGTGAGAACAGTGGTGCCGGCTCGGGTGGCCGTGCGGTTCTAGGCGCTACAGTCTGGAACCGAGTGACTGCTACGGTCGCAAGTTCGAATCCTGCCTCGGGCATGGATGTGTGTGATGTCCTTAGGTTAGTTAGGTTTAAGTAGTTCTACGTTCTAGGCGCCTGATGACCTCAGAAGTTAAGTCGCATAGTGCTCAGAGCCATTTGAACCATTCTGAAGAACAGTGGTCAAATACGACATCGCAAACTGCATGCTTGGCTAGCATTTGAATTTATGTTCAAACATGCATTTCTCATGGTGTGTTCATACTTTTTGTCTAACCTCACTAGTTGGGGCGCACGAGATGAAAGGTTACTTTGTGCTTATTACTTGCCGTGCAATAATGCATACTGGTTTTATCAGCCAAAAAAGTGTTTTAACCAATGACGTAGTACTTTTTAAGCAGGCAGAGGTACGGCAGACAGATGAAATATCACGGCCGCCTCTCACCTCTAGTCTCTTTCAATTTCTCCGCAAAATCAGAGGCAGAGCTGAATTAATAACCTCGGGATTACACGAAATGGACTGGTATGTTTGCTAGATTAGTGAACCGATTACAGCAAATACTTGGGTAATTGAGTCTCGCTTTGCGCAGAATATTTGCAGCGTGCGCAGGATTGTTGCGCTGGCTGTCGCCGCACGCGGCGCTCTCCGGAATTCGCAGCAAACCGCCGGCGCGCCGCCTCCCGATCGTCGGCTGTCGCCCGTGGCGCCCAACATTCCTCGCCACATTCACCGCTCTCCCCTCGTCGCGTCACGTCTTGCTCTTCTACACAAATGTAGCGTCAAAAGTAAGCTAATGAAAACCTGTTAACTTTTCCTAGTGAAAGCAAGCAGATGACGACGTATCCCCATTTGTCCGATGACGTTTCTTTAACCCTTATTTACTGTAACTGTAAAACACTTAACACACTGTCATAAGCCTATATTGTTGTTTATTTAATTACGGTGTACGTTTCGGGCTTTCATCCCATTTTCAAGTGACTGAGTTTATGTCATTAATATACATATATTGCACGGCATCGAGCTCAAAATTGCTCATAAATTAAGAAAAATATTGGCTCCCCACGAAATGCCTGATCTAAAATCATCATCATAAAAAGATCACTAAATAATAAACGGAACACGTCATATTTAGTAAAAAAAAGGTTTAACTGGTATATAAAAGATCTTTAAATAGTGTCTTTAAATAATAGTGCGAGCATATCATATTTAGTAAAAACAGGTTTACTTGGTATACGAAAGATCTTTAAATAATAAGATGTTTAAATAATAGTGGGAGCACATCATATTTAGTAAAAACAAGTTTACTTGGTATATAAAAGATCTTTTATATACCAAGTAAACCTATTTTTACTAAATATGACGTAACGGATGTACGATAGTGAATACCGTCCGCCGACCTATAGTGCAATCATATCGGCTGCATATTGGCGAGTCATTCGTCTTCATGGACGACAATTCGTGCCGGCACAGTAACTCAGCGTGTTCGGGCAGAGGGTTAGCTGCCCTCTGAAATAAAAAAACTCAGTTAATGGATCAACGACGAACTGAAACGGGTGTCTTGCGACGTCCGCCCCGAGCAGATACAACGAACAAAAACGAACAAAATGAGATGAAAAATAAAAAAAAAAATTCCTCGCTACATTCACCGCTGTCACCTTGTCGCGTCACGTCTTTCTCGTCTACACAAATTTAGCGTCAAAAATAAACTAATGAAAACCTGTTAACTTTTCCTAGTGAAAGAAAGCTGATGACGACATATTCCCATTTGTCCGATGACGTTTCTTTTACCCTTATTCAGTGTAACTGTAAAACGCTTAAAAACGGCACACTGTCATTTGACTGTATTGTTGTTTATTTAATTACGACGTAGGTTTCGGGCTTTTATGCCATTTTCATGTGATTGAGTTTATGTCATTAATATACATACATTGCAGGGCATCAAGCTCAAAATTGCTCATAAATTAAGAAAAATATTGGCTCCCCACGAAATGCCTGATCTAAAATCATCATCATAAAAAGATCACTAAATAATAAACGGAACACGTCATATTTAGTAAAAAAAAGGTTTAACTGGTATATAAAAGATCTTTAAATAGTATCTTTAAATAATAGTGCGAGCACATCATATTTAGTAAAAACAGGTTTACTTGGTATACGAAAGATCTTTAGATAATAAGATGTTTAAATAATAGTGGGAGCACATCATATTTAGTAAAAGCAAGTTTACTTGGTATATAAACGATCTTTTATATACCATGTTGTGTACATAGTTCCGCGTAGTCAGCGCGAACACAACTTTTCCACTAGAGTGCGCCCCGCTAAGCACAACAGCGCAGGTGCAGCGCTCGTCCGTCTCCACACTACGAGATGGCGCTGCCTTCGAGACGGACCAAATTCTGCTTCCGCCGATCCGCGTATTAATATGTCACGCAGCCAATGAGATTGCTGCTAACGTAGAACCTTTTCTCCTCGCGGATCGCACTCGTGCAGTGATACATGAATGCGCGAGGTATTATAACGAGTGTACAGACCGCCAATTAGTCAGTCTGCATTTGTCTGCACCAGTCTGTACCAGTCTGCATTAGTCTGTACCAGTTTATTGTCAAGTTTCAGTCTGCGCCTGATAATATTACCATATTCCTGTACATAGCCATGAAGATAAATGTATAGACACTTTTGTCAAGTATCAGAGATATATGTGAGAATAAGAGTAACGTACCAATACCAAAGGAACTTCAGATTGTCAATTGTAAATAGCATCCAGAACCAAGTTAAGTAATTTTTATGCTTGTTATTATTTTAATAAATGT
Organism: Schistocerca cancellata; assembly: GCF_023864275.1. Lineage (NCBI taxonomy): Eukaryota > Metazoa > Arthropoda > Insecta > Orthoptera > Acrididae > Schistocerca > Schistocerca cancellata. Next base: position 130,328,800 of record NC_064629.1, read on the forward strand.
GTGTGAAAATTAATCAAGTTCTGTTTAAAGTTGGTCACCGTCAATCTGCTATTCTAAGCATGCAAGTGGCCTTTCTATCGTCTGACCTAACAGCAGAAGATAAACACGCCACGATAAGACCACAAGACATATTGCTGACACTCGCCTACTTCGTTAGAGCGACAAGTCAAATAATCTGATGGTGTGTGTACCGAAGGTCTTACAGTACGCACACCACATACCAAGATCTTAAAGATCTTTTATATACCAAATAAACCTGTTTTTACTAAATATGACGTCGTAACGGATGTACGATACCTGAATGCCATCTTCCAACCGATAGTGCAATCATATCGGCAGCATATTGGCGAGGCATTCGTCTTCGTATAGGACAATTCGCGCCCCCATCGTGCACATCTTGTGAATGACTTCCTTCAGGATAACGACATCGCTCGACTAGAGTGGCCAGCATGTTCTGCAGACATGAACCCTATCGAACATGCCTGGAACAGATTGAGAAGGGGGTTTTATGCACGACGTGACCCACCAACCACTCTGAGGGATCTACGCCGAATCTCCGTTGAGGAGTAGGACAACCGTGACCAAGAGTGCCTTGATGAACTTGTGGATAGTATGTCACGACGAGTACAGGCATGCATCAGTGCAAGAGGACGTGCTACTGGGTATTAGAGATACCGATGTGTTTAGAAATCTGGACTGCCATCTCTGAAGGTCTCGCTGTATGGTCGTGCAACATGAAGTTTCATGAGCAATAAAAAGGGCGGAAATGATGTTTATGTTGACCTCTATTACAATTTTCTGTACAAGTTCCGGAACTCTTGGAACCGAGGTGATGTAAAACTTTTTTTGATGTGTGTATATGATTGAGATATTTCCTTTAGCTCTTTTCATTGATGATGTTCGTATACACAAATATGTTATCGTTTTCGTAAGACGTCCATATGGCTCTCCAATTAATAATGCCATACATTGACCCACGTGCACATAGAAGATCAACTTTACTAATCAATTTTAGAAGTAGATAATACAAGAAGATACTAGCATCAGTTACGCTGACGTCAACAGAGAAGAAGAGTTCCTGTGAAACTTATGAGTCACTTGATTGTATAATTGGCTTTCACAGTCGATGCTCTAAGTATATGACCTAAAGGTTGCCATTCGTGCAATGCAAACGCGTTTGCTGGCTTTATTGTGCAACACGTAATAAACTGTAAAGATTTGAACTAGTGTGATGGTGAAATTTCAAAGTCTCCATTATTGTATGCACGTGCCTTGGAGTTTCACTGCAACACGAACTTAAACATAGTTCGTTGGAACACGTAACTCTTAACACATGTAAATATTTAAATAAAAATCAGAGGAGTGAAAAACAAGCTCATAAGAAACCCAAATTATACGAATACTGGATGTATACACTCCTGGAAATGGAAAAAAGAACACATTGACACCGGTGTGTCAGACCCACCATACTTGCTCCGGACACTACGAGAGGGCTGTACAAGCAATGATCACACGCACGGCACAGCGGACACACCAGGAACCGCGGTTTTGGCCGTCGAATGGCGCTAGCTGCGCAGCATTTGTGCACCGCCGCCGTCAGTGTCAGCCAGTTTGCCGTGGCATACGGAGCTCCATCGCAGTCTTTAACACCGGTAGCATGCCGCGACAGCGTGGACGTGAACCATATGTGCAGTTGACGGACTTTGAGCGAGGGCGTATAGTGGGCATGCGGAAGGCCGGGTGGACGTACCGCCGAATTGCTCAACACGTGGGGCGTGAGGTCTCCACAGTACATCGATGTTGTCGCCAGTGGTCGGCGGAAGGTGCACGTGCCCGTCGACCTGGGACCGGACCGCAGCGACGCACGGATGCACGCCAAGACCGTAGGATCCTACGCAGTGCCGTAGGGGACCGCACCGCCACTTCCCAGCAAATTAGGGACACTGTTGCTCCTGGGGTATCGGCGAGGACCATTCGCAACCGTCTCCATGAAGCTGGGCTACGGTCCCGCACACCGTTAGGCCGTCTTCCGCTCACGCCCCAACATCGTGCAGCCCGCCTCCAGTGGTGTCGCGACAGGCGTGAATGGAGGGACGAATGGAGACGTGTCGTCTTCAGCGATGAGAGTCGCTTCTGCCTTGGTGCCAATGATGGTCGTATGCGTGTTTGGCGCCGTGCAGGTGAGCGCCACAATCAGGACTGCATACGACCGAGGCACACAGGGCCAACACCCGGCATCATGGTGTGGGGAGCGATCTCCTACACTGGCCGTACACCACTGGTGATCGTCGAGGGGACACTGAATAGTGCACGGTACATCCAAACCGTCATCGAACCCATCGTTCTACCATTCCTAGACCGGCAAGGGAACTTGCTGTTCCAACAGGACAATGCACGTCCGCATGTATCCCGTGCCACCCAACGTGCTCTAGAAGGTGTAAGTCAACTACCCTGGCCAGCAAGATCTCCGGATCTGTCCCCCATTGAGCATGTTTGGGACTGGATGAAGCGTCGTCTCACGCGGTCTGCACGTCCAGCACGAACGCTGGTCCAACTGAGGCGCCAGGTGGAAATGGCATGGCAAGCCGTTCCACAAGACTACATCCAGCATCTCTACGATCGTCTCCATGGGAGAATAGCAGCCTGCATTGCTGCGAAAGGTGGATATACACTGTACTAGTGCCGACATTGTGCATGCTCTGTTGCCTGTGTCTATGTGCCTGTGGTTCTGTCAGTGTGATCATGTGATGTATCTGACCCCAGGAATGTGTCAATAAAGTTTCCCCTTCCTGGGACAATGAATTCACGGTGTTCTTATTTCAATTTCCAGGAGTGTATTTTTCTGAAAAATAATACAAAACCTCATATTTCACATAAAATTGCGGAGTGCCTTTCAATGGATCACGTGACTTGACATGACCATAAATTTACAAAAGACAAGGAAAATCAACCTATGTACAGATTAATGCTCATAATACATGGTGTGATCAAAACGTTTCCGTTTGAGGGCGTTCCTGTAGCGTATATGGAACGTAGCGCGACTCCGATGTATAAGCACCGACATGTAGGCAAGGGATTAGTGTGGCGTTTTTGTCTTTCCGACGTGCGTGAGGTAAACGCGGAAAAGGCAACGATGGCGAAGTTATTACTGAATGCGTCCAGATAGGACCAACGTGCTGTTGTTCTTTTCTTGGCTGCCTGGTACACATCCATCGGAGAATGAAGAGTGTGTATGGGGCAGCATGTCATACTGATTCTGGACTGTACAGCTTTTGAATGGAAACTTTTTGATCGCCCCTTATATTATGTAACGAGTGGAAAATCGGTGGGATAAGCAACTTGCAACCCTGGATGACTGAACAGAAATTGGACATTGATTCCCACATGTTGTAACAAAACCGTGAATTCGAATAAAGAACGAATTTGCCCGCACAGAATGCAACAGGAAACTATCTCGCACAGATAAATCTGATGGGGCGCCCAGTACAATTACGCGAATGCAGCGCAAGCGAGTAATTATGTCACCACAATCCAGAAAAGTGTCGCTTCAAGTGCCCAATTTTTTATCGCAGGACAAAGCTTTACACTAAACCGAGCAGCACAACTTAATGGCACCAAGCGGAAGGACAGAATGTCTTCACGGAAGCAAAGGGAAGAGCAGACTGTGTTGCTTTGGCCACTGCCCATGCGGCCCTCGCTAATCGATTCTACCCGCCAACCAATTCTATGGCCGACTCACCTCAGAGTCTAGGTGATTTGCCTAAAACATGGCTTACAGTTCCCAACCAAAGATAAACTACTATATCAGACGGATAAATGGCCGTAAGTTCTTTGGGACAGACAACTACTTATCGGTGTGCACATGAATAATAATAGAAAGTTATTTGCACCAGACGACTTTGGAAGATCCTTATCCGTAAACATCAACTAACTCTCCGGGTTACCTACCACTAGGTCACCCCTTCGCGTTTGCACGCTCTACAGTGTCGCTGTGACAGGTACAGAAACTGGACTCTTAACTAACATACTGAATTCTGTCAGGCTTACTGCTAGGAGTTCCGTTTGGTGTCCTTCAGCGTATTAACTCACATTAGGTACTGGAGCCTCAGTAATTGCGACACTCTACACTGTATAATACCGTTGAATGACGTTTACGGGCACGTTTTCCTATCCATAATTCGGTTCCTTCGGACATCTTCTATTGTCTTCGAAATTTGTCAGTACCGTTTGGTTACATCCTGTGTGGTTCCGAAATCGATAACGTAGTGGACTGTAAGCATCAGAAATAAAGGAAGCTGAGGGGAATATTCCAAGCACATATTATTAAAAGATACTGCACAACGCCCAAAAGGTCCGTCTTGAAACGTATATCACACAAAAATTTTCCGAAGTGACTGTATGTTTTTTACGAGTTTTCCTCTTCATTTCCAACAGTTTAAAAGTGATCGGTTGTATCTATACTTCTCTATGTATTCCACATGAAAGAATACGCAAAGCTTCACCACACGTGCAGTCATTGATAGAGAGCACAACATAGTATTCGACAGTGGGTGATTAAAATAAATAGCTGACGCCATAGACATGTCAGAAGAACAGGAAGAACTAGTAACAAAAAATATTGAGAAAGGTGGGTGTCCACTTTTGTTCAACGATAGTAAATTTACAATACACAGACAATTATAATTTATAAAGTTAGTACGTAGAGCTTAGCAGAATAGCACACTGCATATGTGGGACGAAGGTGCATAACATTTAAAGGCACTATATTCATGGCAAGTATGCTGAAAATATCCGAGATTCTCGCTTTAAAATGCACCTACGTCTCCATAAGGAGTCGTGACTACTAAATTCAAATTTAAGTGACTAGCTGCGGAAGCTTTATTTTTTTTAATACAATAACATACTCTCACGAACTCTGTCCCCATAGGTACTGTTACGTCTAAATAATTTGCTATCTTTTCAAGTTACAAAGTTAAATTTGTCAAACGTAGATATAAAAATGCGTCCGGAGACGCACAAGAAACTGACCGTAGGATTTTTAGCTTTTATTGAAGGCACTTCGCTGCACCTTGCCTCGTCTAAAACTTGCATGCTTTGTTAATGATAGGACAAATATTATTTCTGTTGGGTATAATGTGGATCGCTTGTAAATTTTAAGGGTCGTAAATAGTAATAATAATAATAATAATAATAATGGCAATAATAATAATAATTTTCATTAAAAGAAACTACTTGGTAACTACTAAATTATGAAAGGCCTGCCGATTTCATAATAAAAACTTTACCTGGTACGACTCATATACTAATTAATATTGAAGTATTATTACACACTACCCACCACTGGGTCAAATGGAGAAATAATGAACCATGGAAACCGATGAATGCAGATTCAAGGGATTCACACGTGATATATCTTTCACCATGGCAGGGTGGCTGTTATACACAGTGGGGCGACTTAGTTTCAAATGACGCAAGTACAGTTTGCGGATAGTCAATGAAGAATTAGTGAAGTACCCTCCATTTTCCGTAATTATAGCAGCTCCACACAAACCTGATACTGGGACTTAATTCCGTACACTATTCAGCTTATACTTCAAAAACGGTGAATAATTCGTATATACATTTCGGCCATTGATTGCTATTTATACAGATACCGGTTATTAGGCTTCTAAAACCATCACACACTCTCCAAATGAGACTTTACCAATTCTTATTCATGACTGAATTTTTTTTTAAATAAGGACAATTAGGGTTTCACATCGCATCGGTAACGAGGCCATTAAAACGGAGCAAGAGGTCGGACTGGGGAAGGAAGCAATCCTGACTGTATACCCAAAAATAGATGCAACTTTCACCTGCTAGCTGTAAGTGGCAGCGGCCCGAGAGCAATGGCTTGCGCCCCTGTGTCCGTCTCTCTGGCGGTGGCTCACGTCCGGAGCTGGCAGCGTCGGAGCGTGCGTGCGCTGGCACCCTGGTAGGCGAGAGTTCGTTGCGCTGATGCGTCTTGGTTCATGATAGTTTGAAAGCGTTTTTTACGTGTACTGAGTGTTTGTGTACTGCATTATTTTCGGCTGTTTAAGCGCTGTGAACGTTTTTGCAGAGCCTTTTACATGCATTATTTTGACAATTTACGACTTGTTTGCGTGTCTGTACACCAGTGTACTGAATTATTTCGGTAATTTACGAGTTGTTTGCGTGTCTGTACACGTACTGCTTTATTTCGACGATTTAAGAGTAGTTTGCAGGACTGTAGACTGTGTATTGTAACCCCAAGCACGTCAGGGTGAGTGTTTTGTATCATTTTAATAAATGAACTACGTGAAATCCGTCCCTAAATAAATTGTTGTAAAAGAAATAAAGTACAATCTTTCCTTTCTCCAGCAGCCCAGCATAGGCTGAGTCCTTTTGCCGCTATTTTTCCCACAGACCGCTATCTTGGATTACGTCACGGAACGGATGACAGAGCCCTCTGGGTGGCGGTACTGTGTACTAGGTCACTTGGACTCCAGACATCATGGTTGACACACTGGATGGAGCTATTGCCTCAAATTGTATAAATACAAACTGCATGCAAAATAAAGACTTATGTCCATCCTATCCAGCAGCCAAGCACAGGCTGAGTCCTTTTCCCACCAATTCCATGGAGGAGGTGGCGGTCAGATGAATTAGGTTACTGGAGGTAGCACAAGTGACCTATTTTCCCGCCATTTTCTCAGGTTAGTGGAGGAAGCCCAATTGGCCTTTTTTCTGACAATATTTGAACTTACTGCCATTTTCTGGGGGAAGGGAGGATGAGAGGAGGTATTGAGCTATCTTCCCACCAAAATTTTAACTTTCCACCATGACATCATTGTGACATTGCCACATCTGTCGCCGCCATCTTGAATAAATCTGGCAACAATGCAGAGTGGTTTGACGCTCTCTTTGTCCTACAACTAGCGTCGACCACAGAGTCATTACAGACAAAGCACAATCTGTCATTACAGCAGGAAATCGACAGTGTCTTTCAAAAAAAAAAAAAAAGAAAGAAAAAAAGCTCGAGGTGTGGGCAGTGATTTAAAAGTCCGTCTTCCCAACTGTGAGTGCATTAACTTGTCACTGCACTATCTCGATAGCTTCAAAATTCTACGATGACGCGGTATTCCAGTTTATACGTTTCAAGAAAACACGTATAACACAAGTACCTTAAAAACCCTACCTACAAAACTACTCTGCAGATGAAGATCACAACTAACCAAATGCGCAAATCAGACGAAAATACCAAAAATTAAATGTCTTTGATATCCACGCCAGCTCTGTTCTAGGACGAGAAATTTCCACTTTTACCTCGCAACATGGTCTACACAGAAAGGAGACATAAGTGAATCCCTATCCATTGTACGTACGGATATGAACTGAGTCGCTTAAAATTTGCACGACTTGAATGGCAGTTGCAAAATTAAAATTCCGCTGGATTCTCTTCTTCTTTGCTACTTAAGTTACGCTTCTTCAAACGGGCAAATGTTTGCGTAGGCGATTCGGGCAATAAATGTTGAGAATAATTTACTTGCATGAACTCTGAAACAAGTTAAGTCTGTGGTAGCAGCTCGTCTGAGATTTCCGTAGCGCCAATGAAATACATGAATAGGAACAGCCTCTTCAGCGACTCGATCGCGAATCCACCTCTGGAGCCACGTAAGCACATATGTGTTACCTGAAACCCCTAGAACTGATGGGAACCAAGCAGCAAATCAGTGTGGTGTGTCACAGCCTAGAATTGTCCGAGAGCGTTTGGGAAAACATGACTGGCAGAAGTACAGCTGTGAGTACCGGCCGTGAGTCGTGCTTCGGTAGCTCAGTTGGTAGAGCACTTGCCCGCGAAAGGCAAAGGTCCCGAGTTCGAGTCTCGGTCGGGCACACAGTTTTAATCTGCCAGGAAGTTTCATATCAGCGCACACTCCGCTGAAGAGTGAAAAATCTCATTATGACCAGTATAGTTTTGTGTTCTTATTTCTGGTTACGGGAACCATTATCTCCAACGTAGCAGCCTGCTTACCAAGCGAATTATGGGGCTACCTCAAGTTTAACAAGTCCGCAGCTCGTGGTCTAGTGGCTAGCGTTGCTGCCTCTCGAACACGCGGTCCTGGGTTCGATTCCCGGCCGGGTTGGTGATTTTCTCTACCCGGGAGTGGGTGCCGTGCTGTCCTCATCATTTCATCATCATCATATGTGACACTGGCTAGACTGGACTGTGTAAACAAACTAGTCTGTGTAAACACTGGGACATTGTACGGGCGCTGATAACCGCGCAATTGAGCGCCCAAAAAACCAAACATTATCATCAAGTTTAACATTGAATTAAAATCGTTGCGCTATTCAAGAACAATGTAAAATATTAAAAACAACGTTGGGCTCGAAGAGAGCTGACTGCGAACATTTGAATGGTGATATTAAATCAGAGTAACATTTATTATTACTGTGTTGATGTTTGCTGGACCCACTCCGCTTCTCCCCATCCCTAAAATCCCCACTCCACTATTCATCAGCATAAATCATAACTACCAGTAATCTATCAGGTACCGAGCGAGGTGGCGCAGTGGTTAGCACACTGGACTCGCATTCGGGAGGACGACGGTTCAATCCCGTCTCCAGCCATCCTGATTTAGGTTTTCCGTGATTTCCCTAAATCGTTTCAGGCAAATGCCGGGATGGTTCCTTTGAAAGGGCACGGCCGATTTCCTTCCCCATCCTTCCCTAACCCGAGCTTGTGCTCCGTCTCTAATGACCTCGTTGTCGACGGGACGTTAAACAACACTAACCTAACCTAACCTATCAGGTAAACTTGCGGAAAGATCAAGTGCAGCACAGTGAAATCGTGAATGAAGGTAACTTCGCTGTTTTTGGTGCAGAATGGCACACAGAACAGCAAATGGACACGTTGATCGTAGAGAAATGATTTATCCGTTACACACTGATGGAAAAACAATCGCAGCACCAACAAGGAGTTATGCGATATGAACGATAGTTGGTAGGCGTGTGTCTACACCTGAAAGATGATATCGATTCAAATTTCGAGCCAGTCGCATAAGCGTGGCGCTAATAGCCCCACTATGAGGATGCAAATCAGGTTTGTTTTAAATATACGCTGTAACGGTCGTGAGCGTTTGTCACCTTTGAGACTGGACGTGGTGGAATTGATGTTAATCAAGAATGCCTCTAAGGCGGCAGAGACGCCACGGTTAATACTCCAATGAGTTTTGAACGACGGCTTGTAATAGGGCTAAGAGAAGTTGGATATTCCTTCTGCGATACTGTAGCAAGATTTGGCAGGAATGTAGCCATCGTACATGACTGCTGGCAAGTGGTGATCACGAGAATGTACGGTCGCAAGAAGACTGGGCTCCGGCTGGTCACGCAGCACTGCCGAGAGATGAGACCATCATGTGTGGCGTATGGCTCTGGCGCATCGTAGTGCATCTGCAGCAGCAATTTGAGCACCACTTGGCGCCACAGTGACTCAACGAACTCTTAAAAATCATCACTTCAAGGACAGCTCTGAGCCAGGCGACCTGTTCCACTGACCACAAACCGCTGCCTTTCGGGACTTCAGTAGTGTCAAGCGATATGTCGTTGGAGTGCAGGGTGGGGTCTGTTGTGTCTTCTGACGAAAGCTCATTCTGCTTCGGTGCCAGTGATGACTGTGTGCTGGTTAGGAGGGGGCCAGCTGAGAGCCACCAATCAACCCGTCAACACGCTAGGCTCACTGGACCTATTCCTGAAGTTATGGTCTGGAGTGCGATTTCGTACGACAGCAGGAGCACTCTCGTGGTTTCACACTCACTCTGCAAATTTGTACATCAGTCTCGTGATTCGACCTGCAGAGCTGCCATTCGTGAACAGCAGTCCATGGGGTGTTTTCCAACAGGATAACGCTCGTAACCCAACATGCTCTACAGGTCGTCCACATGTTTCCTTGGCCTGCTCGATCGCCTGATCTGACTCCAATCGCGCACATATGATTCGTCATCAGACAATGCCAGTGTCACTCACAACCGCCGGCAGCGGTGGCTGAGCGGTTCTACGCGCTTCAGTCCGGAACCACGCGACTGCTACGGTCGCAGGTTCGAACCCTGCCTCGGGTATGGATGTGTGTGCTGTCCTTAGGTTAGTTAGGTTTAAGTAGTTCTAAGTTCTAGAGGACTGATGACCTCAGATGTTAAGTCCCATAGTGCTCAGAGCCATTTGAACCGTCACCCACAAACAGCATTAACTGTCCCCGTATTGACCGACCAATTGCAACAGGCACAGAACTCCATTCCACAAACTGACATCCGGCAGCTGTACAACACAACGCATGCACGTTTCCATGCTTGCATTCAACATTCTGCCGGTTACATCCGTTATTAATGTATCAGCATTTCAAAAATGGTTCAAATGGCTCTGAGCACTATGGGACTTAACTTCTGAGGTCATCAGTCCCCTAGAACTTAGAACTACTTAAACCTAACTAACCTAAGGACATTACACACATCCATGCCCGAGGCAGGATTCGAACCTGCGACCGTAGCGGTCGCGCGGTTCCAGACTCTAGCGCCTACAACCGCTCGGCCACTCTGGCCGGCACAACATTTCTTATTTACAATGAATTGTCTCAAGCTTTCATTAACCTATGATCTTTCAAAGTTAATCAGTTAAATATGTTACCTAGACAAACGTATTCCCGAAATTTCATTGCTCTACGTTAATTATTTTTTGGTGTTGCGAATTTTTTTCCGTCAGTATATTTTACGTACAACTACTGTAATGTAAATACCGAATTTCTAAAAGAGCTGGTAACAAACACGACATAAACTAGAGAGTTTACAACAAAAGAATTCGGAAAGGAAACAATTACGTTCAGCGGGCCGGTGTGGCCGAGCGGTTCTAGGCGCTACAGTCTGGAACCGCGCGACCGCTACGTCGCAGGTTCGAATCCTGCCTCGGGCATGGATGTGTGTGATGTCCTTAGGTTAGTTAGGTTCAAGTAGTTCTAAGTTCGAGGGGACTGATGCCCTCAGAAGTTAAGTCCCATAGTGCTCAGAGCCATTTGAAACATTTGAACCAATTACGTTCCAGAGGAGAGCTTGTTCTGTAGCTTATCGCGCAGTATGCTAGCTTGCGAAACAGAGAAGTGAATGAGCCCGGGACCGAATCAACCCATAAGAAAAACAAAACAAACAAAAAATCCCACGGGTCGGATTCAGTGTTGTTTACTTGGAGGCCGGTTCCCATGTCCCTTTTGGAAAATTCCGAGCTGGTTTCCCATCTCCATCTCACAAAACATGATTCAGAAAAGAGTTAAAACGAGGTAAGGTGAAGAATAAGTTCACACAGTTCACAGACAGTAATATCCTCCTTCCTCCTTCAGATTAACTGACAACTGTGTGATCAGAAAGGGCAATGAATCAAAAAGTTAAAATGAAAAAACTGCCAAGCTGAAGTAGTGAACCCCACCGCGGGCAGTATGAAACTCGAGCCCGGTGCCTACAGAGTAACGGTAGGAAGAAGAACACTGATAACACATGTAGAGTTAGACGAAACATACTTGGTAACGAAGCAAAATAAAATTCAGTAGCAAAAACCGACTGGTAGTTATTTTTAAGCACAAGATGGAGAACCGTTCTTGGTAAGCCTACGTACTCCACACTTATCGTCTTATGGCCCTGAAGTTCTTTCAGTTTTCCATCCTCTTATTGGCATTGTAAAAGCTGCGAAAAACCGTCCCGCGCGAATTCCATGTTCCTTTATCAAGAAGAACTTTCCTCTACCTTCTGCAAACATTTTTGCATTTGAGGGAGCTACTCTTCTCTAACGAAGTTAATGAAAAGACGTCGAGTAGGCCGCTAGGTAGCCCACTTATCATTTCTTGCTATTCGAGATGTCAGCTGAAAAGCCGCTTCCGGCTGTGCAAACGGACGGAGAAGGTAAAAGGAAGGAGCAGGTGCTTTATCTCGAACGAGCGACGCAAACATCTAGCCGTCTCTCAGAATGATACTTGCAGATAATTTAAGCCGTAGCTGACGCTTCCCAACTGCACTGGGAAAACAGCGACGTCCTTCTTGGGAGGTTTTGTGCAGCGACCCGCAGGGAAACAGCAAAAGCGTTTTTGCCATGTTCCTGTCTAATTTCAGCGGTGCTGCCCAGACGTTACGCCTTCTGATTAGTACTTCTAAAGTAAATGTGTCCCGTAAATTCGCGACTTTTTCGCAAGGGGGGACGTTACCCAACCGCGCACTTCACTGCTATATTTATTACTGCTTCCATAATGGATGACACGCGCGTTTAACGTCGGCAATTGTTATAGGGGGCTTCTCAGAGCGCTGTCAGAGTAGGAAAGTGCAACAGAAAGTAAAACCAGTTCTAGTGACACCTAATTTTGTCCATATATACAGGATGTTACAAAAAGGTACGGCCAAACTTTCAGGGAACATTCCTCACACACAAAGAAAGAAAATATGTTATGTGGACATGTGTCCGGAAACGCTTACTTTCCATGTTAGAGCTCATTTTATTACTTCTCTTCAAATCACATTAATCATAGAATGGAAACACACAGCAACAGAACGTACCAGCGTGACGTCAAACACTTTGTTACAGGAAATGTTCAAAATGCCCTCCGTTAACGAGGATACATGCACCCACTCTCCGTCGCATGGAATCCCTGATGCGCTGATGCAGCCCTGGAGAATGGCGTATTGTATCACAGCCGTACACAATACGAGCACGAAGGGTCTCTACATTTGGTACCGGGGTTGCGTAGACAAGCCGGCCGCGGTGGTCTAGTGGTTCTAGGCGCGCAGTCCGGAACCGCGGGGCTGCTACGGTCGCAGGTTCGAATCCTGCCTCGGGCATGGATGCGTGTGATGTCCTTAGGTTAGTTAGGTTTAAGTAGTTCTAAGTTCTAGGGGACTGATGACCACAGCAGTTAAGTCCCATAGTGCTCAGAGCCATTTGAACCAAGCCATTTGCGTAGACAAGAGCTGTCAAATGCCCCCATAAATGAAAGTCAAGAGGGTTGAGGCCAGGAGAGCGTGGAGGCCATGGAATTGGTCCGCCTCTACCAATCCATCGGCCACCGAATCTGTTGTTGAGAAGCGTACGAACACTTCGACTGAAATGTGCAGGAGCTCCATCGTGCATGAACCACATGTTGTGTCGTACTTGTAAAGGCACATGTTGTAGCAGCACAGGTAGAGTATCCCGTATGAAATCATGGCGGTGAATCGAGGAAGTACAGTACATACTGACGAAACTAAAACGAGCTCTAACATGGAAATTAAGCGTTTCTGGACACATGTCCACATGACATATTTTCTTTATTTGTGTGTGAGGAATGTTTCCTGAAAGTTTGGCCGTACCTTTTTGTAACACCCTGTAGATACGTGGTCAGCTGTAACGGTGGGAAAAATCAGTAAGTAGCGTTTTTGTAACATGTCCGCTCATTTTCTTTTACTGTCACCAAGAGGCAATCCGATTTCGTGAGAGCTGACTATAATGGCAGTACTGGTCACCAGTTTCTGCACTTCATCTTAGCATAATTGATCGTAGATAGATTGTTGGGTTAACGTCCAAAGATAAGAACAGTTAGTATACTGTACTAAATTTTGACTATGAACATCTACATATATTTTCACTGTTGAAAATTAAAGAATCATCACAGTCGTGCTGATATAAAGTTTGGAATTGTTTTACAAACAACAAAAATTGTGTCACTTATTCAAGAGAGGCCGGCCGGTGTGGCCGAGCGGATCTAGGCGCTTCAGCCTGGAACCGTGCGATCGCTACGGTTGCAGGTTCGAACCCTGCATAGGGCATGGATGTGTGTGATGTCCTTAGTTTAGTTAGGTTTAAGTAGTTCTAAATTCTAGGGGACTGATGACCTCAGATGGCCGCGCGGGATTAGACGAGCGGTCTAGGGCGCTGCAGTTGGACTTTGCGGCTGGTCCCGGCGGAGGTTCGAGTCCTCCCTCGGGCATGGGTGTGTGTGTTTGTCCTTAGGATTATTTAGGTTAAGTAGTGTGTAAGCTTAGGGACTGATGACCTTAGTAGTTAAGTCCCATAAGATTTCACACACATTTTTTGACCTCAGATGTTAAGTCCCATAGTGCTCAGAGCCATTATTCAAGAGAGAAAACACGACACTCGGCGGCCTACGTAAAAAGATTTCAGTATGAAATCCATCCCATAGCTGAGATCATCATCACATGCTGATGTAGTGATGCTACACCCGGAAGAGGGACTGTTTGAACCTGGTGGGATAAGAAATTCTCGTCCGTCAGTTTTTGACCAATAAGGAGACGAGGAATGCTGCAACACTAATGATCCGTCGTCGATGGGCCATTAAAATCTAATCTTCCTTACTGTCACATTTCTCATTAGTGTCAAATGTTCTTACAGTGTCTTATCTCTGTTCGTCTGTGCATTAACTATGTCCCTCAGACCACTCGCGAAGATATAAAGATGCGTAGGGCCACCCATCACTATGCATTCCACACCACTTGATTGGTTTTTCCAAAATTTCCCTGCGACTACCACTTTCTCGAATGAAAATAACTTTGCAAAGTGAAGTGGGATTCGTGAATAAAACGCACATTTTCTCCAATCGTTCGTGGTCAAATCTCGGCAGTCACACGCAACGCTGGACGTCTGGCACACAGACCATCTGCTCTGTGGATGCAATACACAGTTAGTTGGGAAACTGAGAGCTCCAAAACAGCAGTAAGCTCTGTGCAAAACTGTTTCGCACACACGTTGCATCTTGTCTTGCTAAGGTTACTGCTAGACAAATATCACATAAAAAAGATTTGAGTGTAACGTCCCGTCATTACAGACAGAGCACGAACTCGGATTGCCGACCGTGGTGGCCAAGCGGTTCTAGGCACTTCGGTCCGGAACCGCACGACTGCTACGGTCGCAGGTTCAAATCCTGCCTCGGGCATGGATGTGTGTGATGTCCTTAAGTTATTTCGGTTTAAATGGTTCTAAGTTCTAGGGGACTGATGACCTCAGATGTTAAGTCCCATAGTGCTCAGAGCCATTTTGAACTCGGATTTTGCAAGTATGGGGAAGAAAATTGGCCCTGTACTTCCAAATGAATCATACCGCCATTCCCTTTAATTGATTTGTTACGGAAAACGTAAATCTGAATGACTAGAAGGACAATAATTGGTACAAATAAACTGATCAGCCAGAACATTATGACCACCGACCTAGTATCGATATAAACCCGTTCAGACGATAGCTGCGTCACCTGGCGAGGAATGAATGGTAGTCAGACACAAATACGGTGCATATAGTATCAGCGAGCGCACCGTCCGTGTGTAGAATGGGGAAGGCGAGCGATCTACCTGAATATGACCGAGGGCAGATTGTGATGGCCCGTAGGCTCGGCACAAGCATTTCGGAACCTGCACGACTTGTTGGGTGTTTGAAGGATGCTGTCTTGAATGTCTTCAACACGTGGTGAAGCCAAGGTAAAACCAAGTCCAGACGTCGTGGGGTTGGGCGGCTACCCCTCATTACAGATATCGGACGTCATAGGCTGGGCAGACTAATAAAACAGGACGGAGGGCGAACTGTGGCGAAACTAACATAAGGCTTTAATTCTGGACAGAATAAAAGTGTGTCTGAACTCAAGGTGCACCGAACGCACCTAACGATGGGCCTCCGCAGCCGACGACCCGTGAATGTGCCAATGAACACATCGGCAACCACAGCTCAAATGGGCACATGACCATAGGTACCGGACGTTGGTGCAGTGGCAGAGCATTGCATGGCCTGATGAACCCCAATACCTTCTTCACCATGCCGATGGGAGGGCGCGAATCCGTCGTCTTCCAGGAGAACAGCTCATTGATACCTGCACTTCGAGACGGAGAAAAGCTGGCGGCGGCTCCATTATGCTCTGGGGAGCATTCACGTAGGCATCCCTGGGTCCAGTAGAGCTCGTGCAAGGCATCATGACGGCCAAGGACTGTCATAAACTAGTTGCAGACCACATACACCCATTCATGAAGACCACGTTTCCCGATGGCAGTGGCATTTTTCAACAAGGCCAGGAGTGAGATGGAGTGATTTCAGGAGCACAGTGGAAGTTCTAATTGAGGCGCTGGCCTCCCCAGCTGGCCAGATCTGAACAGATCCAAACCCGATCGAACACATCTGGGACGTGATTGAACGTGGCGTCAGAGCTCATCGCCTCCTTCCCTTGAAATGTACGGAAATTAGGTGACTTGTGTGTGCGGATGTGGTGCCAACTCCCTCCGGCGATCTACCAAGGCCACGTCGTGTTGCCGCATCACCGCTGTTATCCGTACCAAAGGTGGACCTACCGGCTGTTAGTAAGTGGTCATAATGCTCTGGCTGATCACTGTATACAGTTTATGTTTACGAATAGGCAGTAAATATCATTTATAAAAATTCACAACAGCGCCTTTGATTTGCTTGAGTAATTCAATTTCATTGAAAATTCTGAATATTTAATTAATTCAATCCACATGCCTCTTCAGCCAGTGTATGTTGTGTTCTCATTTTCCACATTTGGATCGTTCACTACTAGAACTGGATTTTGATGTTAGGCAACTCATTGTAGGTCGTGTTTGTAGTCACAAACGAGGATTTATGAAAAAGATTGATTACTATTGAGCTAGTCATAGTTTCTCTCAGAGCATCATTTGATTTTCTTGAAAATGATGACGACTTCTCTTTTATCATAATGAGTATTTTCGGAAATACTGAACATATGTCTTGAGTATTCTGAATGATGCAGTGATGTAATCTGTACAATTCTGATTCTCCAGTTCTGGATCATATTCCAGGAGCATAAGAGCAATGTTAGTTAGGAAACAAATCTTTCATCATACGAGATGAGCGAGTGCTATTTTCGTTCTTATCTCTGATT
Organism: Schistocerca cancellata; assembly: GCF_023864275.1. NCBI lineage: Eukaryota > Metazoa > Arthropoda > Insecta > Orthoptera > Acrididae > Schistocerca > Schistocerca cancellata. The sequence goes on from NC_064629.1 coordinate 130,345,718, forward strand.
TCTTAATATAACTGATCGTTGAGTTTGGCCATAACGATGACACCGTCACAATGAGAACAACAATGTCAGGTGTGCACCACGTTATATTTATTATTAGTGAACCACCTTACCACGGAAAAACTGTAGGACAATGTAATGGGTCTTGGAATATATTAGGTCTACAACTATGCTTCCGCCGTTTTGCAATTGACGGCAGTAGCGGCAAGTGGGACCCAGGTGGTTGGTCATAGGTGTAATACAATACGCTTAGGCAGCTGTAAACGTAATGCCACAAAAAATTAGTCGATTTGCGATTACATCATAAGGTTATTCTCGATACTTAACTTACGTATCCAGTTCTCGTTATTTGCGGGAAGCTTTAATTTTCTGCTCTAACGTGAAGAAATCTGCGGCTGTGGCTCTTGAAATGCTGTGTAAGACCCATGGTGAGGGAACTATTAGTGGAAGAACGTGCAGAGAATATTTTCAAAGCCTTAAGAACGGTGATTTTGATGTCGAACACCGGCATGGCAATGGAAGACAGAACGTTTTCGTAGCTACTGAAACAGACGAAGACAGTCCCAGGACATCATTATCGAAAGCAATTGATGCATTCGAGCCCAGCACTGAAACACAAACGGCCACAATACAGCGACAGTCACATAAATATAATTTTGCAGCAGGTCAGTGCTCGACCCCATGTCGCAAAACCTTCAAAATATATAGGGAAACGTTGAAATGAGAAGCCCTGTCCCTACCGCCGTATTATCCATACGTTGCTCTGACTACCACCTTTTTCGATCAGTGGCATACAGTCTGGCTGACCAGCACTTCCGATCATATGAACAAGTGCAAAATTGAATCGCTTCATGGATTCCCACAAAAGACGCCCAGTTCTTCCGCCACGGAATTCGTATGCTATCCGAAAGATGGGAGAATGTAGTGGCCAGCGATGGGCAATACTACGAATCATAGTTTTTTTTGTAAGTTTTTCACAATAAAGCCCCGAACTTCGAGAAAAAACGGTGAAAGCAAAGTTGTAGACCTAGTAAGTCACGACTAAGATGAACATATATTTATTTGCTCTAATGACTCACAAAGAACACAACAAAAATTAACAGATGATGACATTCTCTAAGACTCAAATCAAATTACAAAATGACGCCAACACTGTGGGGAGGTACCAAAGGATGTGGACGACTGAACGCAGAAAGCACAGCAAGACCTGCTCATCTGGGTATCTCGCGAAATCAAAGTGAATGATATAACAAATGCCGCAAACTACAGCCAAATTAAGCAACGTAAGTTGCATGGCAAAGTGAGCAAGTAACGAGATGCTCAGAATATGGACTGTAACACTTACATTTCCTCAAAATCAGAAAAGCGTACACCCATCAGCACCAAACAGCAGCCAGGAGACGAGTGACCCTCAGGGCGATCGAATGATCACGAAACATAGATCTCCTTCTAAAGCTCTTTGCATTAAAAAAATACCTGTTGCCAATATGAGAGTTTCGAATATTTCTTATTTCAGGAAAAGAAGAAGGAGATGCAGAAGCTTCCTACTCTTGGCGTAGAAAACGCACTTAAACGAAATAAGAGGTTGGTACTGGGGTGGAGGATTATGCCGTCGATTGGACGGCTTCTTCGAGCGAAGCACGGTGGTGGGGTGACTCAATTAGATGGTGTACACCAAGTTTTGGAGCGAAAACAACGAATCTTCCCACACAAGGCTAGGAAGGGCACCGGCTTTACTGATAAAGGTACGAAGCAGGTCGCAGCCTTACTGCCCTACTCCCAGGACACTTCCTAATGACCACCTCCTGCCGCCAAAGAGGATACACAGACCACACCTGTCCAACACCTTCCCAGTGTAAAAACGCAAAACTTTCCTCCTAGCACATGTGCCCAGTATACTCTAAATAAAATTAACCACGAAATGATAGCAAAAAGGAATCAGTATCACATACTAACATGTGACAATAATGTCACAGAATTTTATAATGTGGTATTTTTTTAAACATCAAAATTACTTCTCCTAGCATACAAAATGTAATGACTTTATTCTACCATGAAATTAAAAAATCAGAAATTGATAAAATTAATGTTTCTTTATTATTACGTAATCTAATTTTGCTACTAATAGTTATTATATACATTTAAAGTAAATCTAGTTATAAAAATATTATTTCTTCATCATCAGTTTTTTGATATTAATGTTACGTTATAAAAAGCAGATATGCCGACATTTGCAGCTACTTCTATAAAAATGATTATTTTTATTGAACACTCTGATGTAAATAAACAAAAAGAGTGGGTATCCATAGGATCTTTTACACAACATAAGATTGACATTTAAATTAAATCAACATGTAAATTCATTGTTTCTACGTCTTCATCCAGTAATAATAAGTAACACACACATGTAAGTACTTTGATAAAAGTTGCATAACATATTCAGGAATGCTGTCCATTTTGCCTCGTGTTGACACGTCGTGTAGCGCACGAAATGAACACGTTACTAGTATAGTACTCATCTGGAACGTGTACTCTCCTATCCAGCAGCACTTAATACAGAAATTGATATTCCTTTCATCCATTGTTACTTTTGCCGTCTTCTAGCAGTCCCTTCACTATTAGACGCCATTCTGAACTTTCATAAAATACTTTTAGGGGCTTGTTACTGAACACCAGGTATATTTATGTTGTAACCATTATTGCATCACTTAGATGACATTTAGAGTTTCGGATAGCTGTACGCCGTTCTCCAGGCCCAGAACACGAGTGCAATGTCTTCCCACCGCGCAAACTCACTTGGTCAACGTTTCCTGTCAATCTAAACGAACTGCAGGCTTCGCGAATCGCTAGGATTCATTAAACGCCACTCACACTACAGGCTGTGTCTGGCCTGTTTCAGGGCTCCTGAATGAACGAGCAGTAGGGTTTAACGTTCCGTCGAAGACGCTATCATTACAGATGCAGCAAAGGGTTCGGTCGGAAAAAGGGTAACGACCGTTTCCTTTTCAAAGAAGCGGCACTCACTTAAAAAGTTGTAGAGAAACTACAGTAAATCTAAATCTCTGTGGCTGGATGGGAATTTGAACCTCGTGAATGCAATTCCGGTATCTTAACCCCTTCGCCAACTCGCTCGGTAAGGTGTTCGAGTCTTTTGCCCTGCGAAACAATGTCCGTATAGCGTCTTCGTGGAAGAACAGTGTAAGCCTCACCTACATTGGGACGTTGTGGATCGAATTCACTATTTTTCATTACCTCTGAATCACGAAACAACGACTACTCATTTCCTATATACGATCACCATTCTACATCTACATGACTACTCTGTAAGTCAGACGTAAGTGCCTGGCACAGGGTTCACCGAACCACCTTCACATTAATGCTCTATTATTCCACTCTCGAACAGTGCACGGAAAAAAACGAACACCTATATCTTTCCTCGCGAGCACTGATTTTCCTTATTTTATTATGATGTTCGATTCTCCCTATGTAGGCCGGCGTCAAAAATATATTTTCGTATTCGGAGGAGAAAGTTGGTGATCGGAATTTCGTGAGAGGTTCCCGCCGCCACGTAAAACACCTTTGTTCTAATGATTTCCCCTCCAAATCCTATATCATATCTGTGACACTCTCTTCCCATTGCCCTTTTTTGAACTTTCTGGATGTACTCCGGTAATCCTATACGGTAAGAATTCCACACCGCGCAGCACTGCTCTAACAGAGGACGGAGAAGCGTAGTGTTGGCAGTCTCTTTAGTAGAACTGTTGCATCTTGTAAGTGTTCTGCCAATAAAATGCAGTCTTTGGTTCGCCTTTCCCACAACAGTTTCTATGTGTTTTTTCCTATTTAAGTTGTTTTCAACTATAATTCCTAGGTATTTAGTTGAATTTACAGCCTTTAGATTTGATTGATGTATCGTGTAATTGAAGTTTAACGGATTCCTATTAGCACTTATATGGATGATATCACAGTTTTCTTTATTTATGGTCAACTGCCAACTTGCGCACCATACAAATACCTTGTATGAATCGTTTTGCAATTGTGTTTGATCTTCTGATGACTTTACTAGGCGATAAACGACAGCTCCCTCTGCAAAAGACCAAAGACGGCTGCTCAGATTGTCTCCTAAATTGTTTACAAAGATAAAGAACAGCAGAGGGTCTATAACGCTACCTCAGGGAACGCCGGAAATCATTCTGTTTTGCTCCATGACTTTTCATAAATTACTGCGAACCATGATCTCTCTGACAGGAAAGCACGAATCCAGTCGCATAACTGAGACGATATTCCACAAGCACTGAATATTATTTAAAGTCGCTTGTGAGGTACGGTGTCAAAAGCCTTTTCGAAATCTAGAAAGACGGAATAAATTTTAAATCCCTTGTCGAGAGCACTCAGCACTTCCTGTGAGTAAAGAGGTACTTGTGCTTCACAAGCACGATGTTTTCTAAATCCGTGTTGACTATGTGTCAGTAGATCGTTCTCTTCGAGGTAACGTTCAAACACAATAAACAGGGTGACAATTATTGAAGTGTATGAAAAAAACGTAAATTAGTTACAAACTACGGCGTGCACACCGTTTATTCAACATGTAAACGTCACTACAGATATCTGAATTTAGGTTATGACATGTTCGATATGCCTGCCGTCATTGTCGATGATGTGGCGCAGACGAATAAGGAAATTATGCGTGACCCTCTGAACTGTCGGAATATCGATGCTATCGATGACCTCCTCAGTGGCTCTTTCTCGCTCAGCATTGGTTCTGTGGTTATTGTTTACACCTTGTCTTTAATACAGCTCCACAAAAGGAGTCGCGTGTGTTCAGATCCGGAGAAAATTGCACCCAATCGAGGACGGTACCAGTGGCCTCTAGGTACCCCAGAGCCAGAATGCGGTCCCCAAAGTGCTGCTCAAGGACATAAAACACTCTCCTGCTTCGATAGGGTCGAGCTTCGTCTTGCATGAACCACATCTTGTCGAAATCAGGGATACTTGGGAAAATCAGGATGAAACCTTCTTCCAAACCCTTCACTGACGGTTCGGTAGTCACCGTGCCATCAAGGAATGTTGTTGTTGTCGTGGTCTTCAGTCCTGAGACTGGTTTGATGCAGCTCTCCATGCTAGTCTATCCTGTGCAAGCTTCTTCATCTCCCAGTACCTACTGCAACCTACATCCTTCTGAATCTGCTTAGTGTATTCATCTCTTGGTCTCCCTCTACGATTTTTACCCTCCACGCTGCCCTCTAATACTAAATTGGTGATCCCTTGATGCCTCAGAACATGTCCTACCAACCGATCCCTTCTTCTAGTCAAGTTGTGCCACAAACTTCTCCTCAATCCTATTCAATACCTCCTCATTAGTTATGTGATCTATCCATCTAATCTTCAGCTTTCTCCTGTGGCACCACATTTCGAAAGCTTCTATTCTCTTCTTGTCCAAACTATTTATCGTCCATGTGTCACTTCCATACATGGCTACACTCCATACAAATACTTTCAGAAATGACTTCCTGACAGTTAAATCTATACTCGATGTTAATAAATTTCTCTTCTTCAGAAACGCTTTTCTTGCCATTGCCAGTCTACATTTTGTATCCTCTGTACTTAGACCATCATCAGCTATTTTGCTCCCCAAATAGCAAAACTCATTTACTACTTTAAGTGTCTCATTTCCTAATCTAATTCCCTCAGCATCACCCGACTTAATTCGACTTAACCTGATCAAGGAATATCAACCCGATTACACTACACAGTCACCCGGTAAGGATGAAGAGACTTCTCGGTCCCGAAATGTGGGTTCTCAGTCTCCTAAATGCGCCAATTTTGCTTTATTGACTAACCCATCCAAATGAAAGTGGGCTTCGTCGCCAAACCAAACCGTACTAATTCACATTATGCCCCGAGGCCAACAGCGCAGTTAAAACGTCCTAAGGGAAACCGTTCAGAAGTTATGAAGATTTTATTTCATATAGTACAGTAATTGCCACCCTGTATTTTTATAGCGGTTGTTCACTTTCTTTCCGCTTTAGCCTTCTACCGATCACGCTCAGCTTTTGTCGTCAAGGTGTACAGAAAATGACACTGAATCAAACCAAAGGCTCTTAGTCTCAGAAATCTACACACACACACACACACACACACACACACACACACACGCGCGCGCGCGCGCGCGCGCGCGCGCTAGTCATCATTAAACGGGCCATAGCAGTTAGTGTTGAGCGCTGCACGATGAATTTCTTGGAAGTCCAATGAGGGGAGAAGCCCGAGAACCGGTGTTGTGAGTCGTGTAGTGCAATGCGGCCTTAGGAGGAGCCATAAAGCAGTGCAGCGGGGCGCACGCGACCGGCCTCTCGCAGGCGAGTCACGCAGCTGCCGGCCACGGCTTCGATCCGCTGGCACATCACTGCCCACGCCTTGGTTCACCGACAATCGGCGGTGGCATCACCCCAGTGTGTACTTGTGGCCGCTGCTCATCCGCATCTGTTTTCCTAGAATTAAGGCCTCCCTGTTCCTACATCCACATACACAGAGAGAATGACCTAACATTTGTACCGCAATTTCTGAAATGGAATGTACTATTAATGTGCCGTTGTCACCAAAATGAAGTGTAGCCAAATGCCCACATTTCCAGCCGGCACACAGGTGTTATTGATAACTAGAACGTGTACTTCTTTTAAAAAGTAATATCTTTTGTAAATGTAACGTTGCCCATTGACCCTAATATAATGAAACTGGAGTAAATTAGAACGCTAAGGTTTTTTTAGTAAAGTAGCCCACGAGCAGTCGCAGTTTGAAACCTGTAAATGCCCGCTGTTGACTGCACTAACATGGAGAAAAAGTAAATAAACAAACACTCTGGGTTCTGAAGAAGAAAGAGAATTGGTATTCAAGGACGGTGTTCAAAATGTCGACCACCAGCTTCAGTACAAGCTTCTAGTCTGCCACATATAATGACTGTAATACACATTCCAGCATTTCATCACGAAGTTCTGCAGAGGCAGCAGTAATCGTCGTTTCATTCCATCTGATGTAATCTGTATGTACTTGTAAGCGGCGTCTTTTAGCATTCCCCGTTGAGAAGAGTCCAAGGGAGTCACCTATTGTGAACGGGCCGAGCTCTTCGTGCAATGCAACGATTTGGGAACAATCCCGGAAAAAGCACCGTTGACGTTCTAGTTCATTCTAGTTCTAGTTTGTTAATAATGTTGGCACTGTTCCAATTAATAAATCTGACTCACTGAATCAAGTATCCATTCTAGTGATTATCGAAATCAGCGTATGGGCTACACTTGTGGGACCTTGGTTACACTTCAATTCTGCAAAAGGACTAGGTGATACATCCAGTATGCTTTACAAGCCTCCCTACAGTGCATTTTCTACTTCGTGACAGTTTTAGCGAATATCAGTCCTGCTTCACTCGCATATTGACCTAGAGAAAAGTGATTGTCTGCATGCGTCGCTATGGGCTCTAATCTTGCTTAGCTTCGTTTTCCGATCGCCACTCGAAATGCACGATGGAGACAGCAGAAATGTCACACAGTCTGCTTTCTCCCGATACCGATTCCATAAATTTAACCAGCAGACAAGTTTGTTTGAATTTATGCAAAAACAAACAATCAAAACACACACACACGCAGAAAGACACACACGCTTACACATACGCGCGCACGCGTGCGCGCCCACACACACACACACACACACACACACACACACACACACACACACACACAGGGAGAGAGAGAGAGAGAGAGAGAAGGGGGGGGGGGCGGAGGAAGGGAAAAGAGAAGAGAAATTAAAAGTCCTTTGCTTTTCAGCATTTGTTTCTGTAGGTTAACAACACTTACGTAAACAAATAAGAAAAAAAACACCACCTGAATAAACACCTGTTACAGAAATCACTCACAATCTTCGTAAGAAACAATGTGCAGTTACTGTCAGATCAGCAATGGTGTTCCACAGCAATTAGCTTACAAAGTATGAAAACTACAAAACAAAAAGGAAGCGGCTTGAAAATATGTCGATATTATTATTATTATTATTATTATTATTATTATTGTTATTAAGTGAAAACGTGGATTTCGGCAAGAAACACGAATAAATGTAAGTAGTAATTTCTTTTTGTAAAAATCGTGACGCGAACTGTTTTGTAATACAGAAACGTCACGTATAAAACAAATCTGTGTTACTTCAGATTAAATCCACTGAAGGTGCCTCAATGTAAAAGGCGAACTACGTCTCGAACAAATAAATACAGAGAGAAGCGAGAAAAAAGTGTTTGAATTGATAAAACGAACATCAGACAACAGAGTCTGCCAAGAGCAACGCTGCCAGTTTAAGTTCCCTTAACACCTCCGTTACACATTCGTATTGGCTATGCTGACCTGTTAGAATGAAAGAAGGAAGATAAGTATTTCATGTCCCATCGACCTCGAGGTTATCAGAGACGGACACTAGCTCACATTAGGAAGGGATGGGGAAGGAAATCAGTCGTGGTCTTTCGAGGGAATCATCCCACATTCGCCTTAAGCGATTTGAGAAAATCACGAAAACCAATACTGCATTACTGGACGTCTGGCCGTGGACTTGAACCTCCGCCCCTCGAATGTCAGTCCAGAGTCTGATTGGTGTGCCATCCCGTTCTGTCTCCGCCTATTTGGATCGTAACAGCCCGTGTCTGATTTCTGTTACAACGCGTAGAGAACGGTGTTGTACCTGGTGGGAGGGGAGGGGGGAGTCTAACTAGGAACTCAGGATGTTTCTTGGTCGGCGTTTCATTCTAGTGACCGATTTTAGAATCAGTTGTAGCCATGGCACTAGAGACCGCTGTAAGTAGTTTCCAGCATTTTCTACAGTTTTCGTTGTTGTGAGAAATGAGGGTCAATCTTGTGCAGCGTTTGTAAATATTACAAGTTCTTCATATTTAAGTGTTGAGCAACATATTAAAGCTATTTGAAGAACATTGTTAATTCTTCAGCTACATAGGTTTTAATGTCTTAACGATGTTCTCTGTTTTGAAAATATAGATTTGTGTTGGTGTGGTGTGCGTACAGTAAGACCTTCAGTACACACACCATCAGATTATTTGACTTGTCGCTCTAACGAAGTAGGCGAGTGTCAGCAATATGTCTCGTGGTCTTATCGTGGCGTGTTTATCTTCTGCCGTTAGGTCAGACGATAGAAATGCTACTTGCACGCTTAGGGTAGCAGATTGACGGTGACCAACTTTAAACAGAACTCGATTAATTTTCACACACATTTACTAAAATAATAACAAGCATAAAAATTACTTAACTTGGTTCTGGATGCTATTTATAATTGACAATCTGAAGTTCCTTTGGTACTGGTACGTTAATCTTATTCTCACGTATCTCTGATACTTGACAAAGTGTCTATACATTTATCTTCATGGCTATTTACAGGAATATGGTAATCTTATTAGGCGCAGACTGAAACTTGACTATAGACTGGTACAGACAAATGCAGACTGGTACAGACTGACTAATCGGCGGTGTGTACACTCGTTTAATACCTCGCGCGTTCAGGTATCACTGCGCGAGTGTGATCCGCGAGGAGAAAAGGTTATACGTTAGCAGCGATCTCATTGGCTGCGTTACATATTAATACGCGGATCGGCGGAAGCAGAATTTGGTCCGTCTCTAAGACAGCGCCACCTCGTAGTGCGGAGACGGACGAGCGCTGCGCCTGTGCTGTTGTGCTTAGTGGGGCGCGCTCTAGTGGGAAAGTTGTGTACGCGCTGACTACGCGGAACTATGTACACAACAGCTGGTTACCAATAGCTTCTATTTTAAAACGTTTTTAGCTTTTGGCTCGTTTTTGATAATACCGGCTGGTAAGTGCATCTACTCACAGAGGTCCAGTGTGGGCTGTAATTATCGTATGACAACCAGATGTGGTAGATATTCTAATGCGTTAATGCAGAACCGATTTACTCTGGAAAAATAGCTACAATTTTGGCCACCAGGTATAAATCTGGCGCTGTGAATGCAAGAAAGATGTCTAGAAATGTTACTGTATGTAATGTTTTGGAAACGAGTCGTGAGCAGAAAGGTCAAACAAACGAGAAGAGCATAATGTTGACTTTATTATTAATCGCCAATGACACAATTTGTTCAGTATGACCACCAGAGACGTCGACGAGATGCTGCATCCGTGAAACAAAGCGATCGACAGTTGCACGCAGCAGTTCCGATGGAATCTGAGCTACGTGTCCTTGTATACTGACCTCCAGATCAGTTAGAGACCGAACATCTCCCTAGTAAACGGTTTCTTTTATATATCCTCAGAGCCAAAAATCACATGGATTCAGATCAGGTGATCTTGCAGGCCACGTATTTGGAAAACCTCTGGAGTTAACACGTTCACAGAGGGTTGCATTAAGCAGATCTCTTCCAGAGCAGGAATAACTTGTACAAGGAGATCTCGATAACGTGCTGACGTCACCGTACATCTGACAAGCCCTCTGCGTGTATTCTCTTCGAAGAAGAACCGAACGAGAATAAAGTGCTTGTTAATTCACATCAAAATGGTTCAAGTGGCTCTAAGCACTATGGGACTTAACATCTGAGGTCATCAGTCCCCTAGACTTAGAACTACTTAAACCTACCTAACCTAAGGACATCACACACATCCATGCCCGAGGCACGATTCTAACCTGCGACCGTAGCAGCAGCGCGGTCCCGGACTGAAGCGCCTAGAACCGCTCGGCCACAGCGGCCGGCTAGTGCGAGTTCAACGGCTCTTCGTGCAAAACGCGTGGTTTAACAGTACCCCAAATTCGGTAGTTCTGTGTATTTACTGCACCCTGTGGTGTAAAGTGTGCCTCTTCGCTACAAAGAATATTGCCCCACCACATGTCATCAACGTCGATCAGAGTCAGAAACCGAAGAGCAAATTCAGAACGCTGCTGAGGATCATGAGGTTTCCTTTGCTGCACAGTCTGGATCTTGTATGGGTACAAGTGTAAAATAGACCCCAAACTATCCCTACAGTTGATCTTTGGATGGACAGTTCTCGTGACACTGCACGAGCTCTAGCCCTACCTGGGGCACGTGCTGCATGGTCAGTTACAGCAACAGCAACATCGTCTGTAACTTCCAAGAGGATAGGAGGCTTTTCTCTTCCAGATATCACACCAAGCTCACCAGGGTTTTCGAATTTCATTATCAGCTTCCTTAAACCATTTAATGACCGTTCATTCGGCGATAATGTCTCAGTGCATCACTGTAATTGCTGTCGTTGACATCAAACAGTTTCACTAGGAGCACATGGGTTTCCTTCTCGATAGCGACACTGTTCACTCGCGTTATGGTTTGTCAAATGACAGCGTGGATGTCATACCGTCATACAAACAGTGAACAGCGCCAGATTTGCACCTGGTGGCCAAACTTGAAAATGATATTTTTTTCTGGCGTAAATCTGTTCCAAGTGAACGCATTCAATTATCAACTAAGTTTCGCTTCCGGACAATAATTACAGTCCACACAGGAACTCCCTGAGTAGCTGCACTTTAATTATAACCACACAATACTCCTCAGTTTGATTTCGTTTACGGACCAGTGGCCTGTAGTAGTGTAATAATATAAAACATCGACTAATAAATATGGTACTGACAAAATTCTCTCGATTGCGAGACTTCTAATTTAGAACTGAATATTTATTGCCTAGGTACGTACATTAGCAAGCTGTGCATTCGAAAATTCTTCACATTTAAAAAAAAATATTTATCTGGAGTAACTTTTGTAAGTTAAGAAAAAGACTGCAGCACACGTAAGTGAATGCTATCATTTCAAAGTGGAGTGATAAATATGTCTAACTTCTATTACAAGTCTGGCTAGAGGCAAATGTCTGAAAAGTGTTCCAAGGTACAACACTCTCCACTATTTGATAAGGACTCCAAGCATGGGGGAAAATCCTCCCATAAGCATTCTGCAACGATTTTATTTACAGATGCACACCACTTTACAAGTACTCCACTGAATCTACGAGTCTTCCATTTCCCATTTGTTTGTCTTACTAATGAGTTCGATGTGGTAGTGCTAGAAATTTCCACTGCCCTTTCACTCTGACACTCTTTGTCTCTTTCTCTTTGTTTTGGGAATTTCTCGCTTTTATCTACAGGGTCGGACATGGAAAAACTAGAAACACAACACACTACCATGCCTAATACGGTGTAAGAAAACCTTTGGAATTCGAATCAGCTTCCAGTCGCCTCTGAAGCGATATGTACAGGTCCTGCATTGTTTTCAAGGGAACATTATACTGTAAGATAGCAAGAACTATGCCCCTTACATGAAGTCATTAAACTCACGTTGAGCGAACAGTAAGGCTGAACAAAAATGACTGACTAGGCACAATGCATCTTGTAGAGGGTTAGTATGGATGTGTTGGAATAATTAATGTCGGGTGATGGTTTTAAAGTAATTCACACCACATGAAAACTTTGTGGAAACACGTCGATGTACTGGAGGCTAGTTTACCCCAGGGAAGTATTCGAGTTGACCACGGCTCGCGGCTGGGGAGCGGCGAAGGGAAGCGACAATAGGCAGTTTAGGGTGGCTCAAACTCTTGAGAAAGCGGTAAAGGGGGATGACCTCCAGCTGCCTTAAGATGAGTGACAGTGAGGGGGGGGGTTGGTTGACCCCATGCTGGTGTACTGGGAAGCAGACGGAGAACTTGTTGATAAATGTCCATCATCCCGATTTCAGTGAAACATGCGAGAAAGCCGCGCAAAGCTACGTTGGAGCAGTCAACCGAAGTCAAAATATGCGTGTTCGTGACTATAGCAACTTCACGCTGAATTCATGGTCCGCAGAGTCTGAAGTAAATCAGGTGAAGAACGACAGAATGAAATACGCCGGCCTCCGATGGGAACGTAGGACCAAGGAATTTGAAGTACTCTCCTGGGAGTCAGAATTGCGGAAAACTTGGTGTTTGTGCACACGCTAACCTTGATGGGTGGCCTGGGAGGAGCTAAATACCAGAAGTTGAGAGGAAGCGAAATTTTGTGGGAATTTGTCCACTTCCCAGAGCAGGAATTGGTCGGCGCTGGGAAGCGACGCATACTTAACACGACTTGCGCTGCAATTGGCGTAAGTGATTTTGCTGGAGGGGGAAACCGAGGCGAAGAGCGGACTGTGAGGAGTCTCCTTAGGGGTCTTCCATTCCGAGCTTCCCTAGAGTGCGGACGTGGAGTTCTTTACTCAGCTTGCCTGAGAAAGAGTGAGCATCTCTGCAGTTTAGGACTTAGCAAATGGAACGATTGAGCTTGGAGATAGGAAGTTTTGGTTCAGCTATGTACTGAGCAAGATAGCTAGGAGTGAATAGACGAGTGCAGCCTTGCAGCACCACGAGGTCGGCCGACGTCCGCACGACGACGCCACTCCGCCATGCTGTATTCGGTGATATTGCGCCCGCTCCGGCCACTGATTAATTTGTTGGATCACGTCGGCAAGGTTTCCTCGATGGTTTCATGGGCCCTGTATTGTAGAATTCTTCTCGCACTTCGCATTAGGCCTGAGTCAGTCGATAAGAATTACTTTTGATTTATCGCGCTTTACTCCACGCAAACGCAATTTATTACCACTGCCTGTTAGGAGAGTCATGTAATGTGATGATTGAAGGTCGTGAGTTGAAATAAATCCGTGCTAATCGACTACATCTGTTTTCAGTCAAGTAGTTGAAATCACAAGTCACTTTCTTAATTAATACATTTGCATCTGGTGTTCGATAGTTGAATATAACATCAATGTTCACCCCTTTTTAACTAAAAGGGATCAATTCTGAACCAATTAATGTCAACACAGCCACCGCAGTTCAATCAGGAGTCACAAGGCCTTATTACTTTCTTTGCGTTATCCGACATTGCGGCAGTTTTGCACTCTCTGTTGATCTGTTAGTCAATTACCTGGGGTGAACGCACACCAAAATCAGATAAGTGACGGGTGGGGTGTTACAATACCATTCTTCCTGCAAAACCGTAGCAAGTTCTCTCCAAAGTAGACCACAAAGACTCAATAATATTGAGACCTGGTGACTGTAGAGGCTAGAGGAGATGAGACAATTCATCCTCGCATTCACAAAATCAGTCCTGGATGATGCAAGCTTGGAACACAGCACCATTTGGTAACAAACATTGTACTATGGGATTGGCCTGATCAGCCACGATGATAGCATAGTCATCGGAAGTAACACGACCGTGCAAAGGAACTATGAAGCCCACGGTATAAAACGATATGGTTACCCAAATCATCATCGAACTTTCGCCATGCTTCAAACTTGAGACGTAGACTCAGCCAGAAATTGGAAACAGTTTGCAACAGGAGTTATCCCAACAAATAACTTGCTTCCATCGCTCCATAGTCCACATTTTATACCTTCAGCACCAAGTTTTCCTTTTATGGGAATTGGCACCACTGATAGGTGGTTTTGGAATTCCAGCTCACCGAGCTGTTCCCTAATCATGGAGCGCTTCGTGTTGATTTGGTGCTGATAGGGTTTGCGTGTTTGATATTCAGTTCTGCAGTACCTTTTGCAGCCGTTGCCGTCTTATTTTGCGTCTCAGTTCTATTTGGTGACCGTCATGGTCACTTCACACACACTTCGATCCGCGTTGTGACTTAACGACTGTGGTTTTTCACCTTTTCCTGTATATAGTATAAATACGTTGCCTTTTGAAACATCAAACATTTCGGCTACCTTGTTTATGGAGGCACCCACCACCAGACGCCTCCTGAGACGCGGCAAGGTAGGAGTAGGCAAAATGCAACAGGGAATAACAATATTAATGTGCTAATAGTAAACTGCAGGAGCGTCTATAGAAAGGTCCCAGAACTGCTCTCATTAATAAATGGTCACAACGCCCATATAGTACTAGGGACAGAAAGTTGGCTGAAACCAGACGTAAACAGTAATGAAATCCTAAACTCAGATTGGAATGTATACCGCAGAGACAGGCTGAACAGTGAAGGGGGAGGCGTGTTTATAGCGATAAGAAGTGCAATAGTATCGAAGGAAATTGACGCAGATCCGAAATGTGAAATGATTTGGGTGAAGGTCACGGTTAAAGCAGGCTCAGACATGGTAATTGGATGTCTCTATAGGCCCCCTGGCTCAGCAGCTGTTGTGGCTGAGCACCTGAAGGATAATTTGGAAAATATTTCGAGTAGATTTCCCCACCATGTTATAGTTCTGGGTGGAGATTTTAATTTGCCGGATATAGACTGGGAGACTCAAACGTTCATAACGGGTGGCAGGGACAAAGAATCCAGTGAAATTTTTTTAAGTGCTTTATCTGAAAACTACCTTGAGCAGTTAAACAGAGAACCGACTCATGGCGATAACATATTAGACCTTATGGTGACAAACAGACCCGAACTATTTGAAAAAGTTAACGCAGAACAGGGAATCAGCGATCATAAAGCGGCTACGGCATCGATGATTTCAGCCGTAAATAGAAATATTAAAAAGGGTAGGAAGATTTTTCTGTTTAGAAAAAGTGACAAAAAGCAGATTTCAGTGTACCTGTTGCCTCAACACAAAAGTTTTGTCTCAACTACAGATAGTGTTGAGGATCAGTGGACAAAGTTCAAAACTGTCGTACATTATGCGTTAGATGAGTATGTGCCAAGCAAGATCGTAAGAGATGGAAAAGAGCCATCGTGGTACAACAACCGAGTTAGAAAACTGCTGCGGAAGCAAAGGGAACTTCACAGCAAACATAAACATAGCCAAAGCCTTGCAGACAAACAAAAATTACGCGAAGCGAAATGTAGTGTGGAGGGCTATGCGAGAGGCGTTCAATGAATTCGAAAGTAAAGTTCTATGTACTGACTTGGCAGAAAATCCTAAGAAATTTTGGTCTTATGTCAAAGCGGTAGGTGGATCAAAACAAAATGTCCGGACACTCTGTGACCAAAATGGTACTGAAACAGAGGATGACAGACTAAAGGCCGAAATACTAAATGTCTTTTTCCAAAGTTGTTTCACAGAGGAAGATTGCACTGTAGTTCCTTCTCTAGATTGTCGCACAGATGACAAAATGGTAGATATCGAAATAGACGACAGAGGGATAGAGAAACAATTAAAATCGCTCAAAAGAGGAAAGGCCTCTGGACCTGATGGGATACCAGTTCAATTTTACACAGAGTACGCGAAGGAACTTGCCCCCCTTCTTACAGCGGTGTACCGTAGGTCTCTAGAAGAGCGTAGCGTTTCAAAGGATTGGAAAAGACCACAGGTCAGCCCCGTTTGCAAGAAGGGACGTCGAACAGATGTGCAGGACTATAGACCTATATCTCTAACGTCGATCAGTTGTAGAATTTTGGAACACGTATTATGTTCGAGTATAATGACTTTTCTGGAGACTAGAAATCTACTCTGTAGGAATCAGCATGGGTTTCGAAAAAGACGGTCATGTGAAACCCAGCTCGCGCTATTCGTCCACGAGACTCAGAGGGCCATAGACACGGGTTCCCAGGTAGATGCCGTGTTTCTTGACTTCCGGAAGGCGTTCGATACAGTTCCCCACAGTCGTTTAATGAACAAAGTAAGAGCATACGGACTATCAGACCAATTGTGTGATTGGATTGAGGAGTTCCTAGATAACAGGACGCAGCATGTTATTCTCAGTGGAGAGAAGTCTTCCGAAGTAAGAGTGATTTCAGGTGTGCCGCAGGGGAGTGTCATAGGACCGTTGCTATTCACAATATACATAAATGACCTGGTGGATGACATCGGAAGTTCACTGAGGCTTTTTGCAGATGATGCTGTGGTGTATCGAGAGGTTGTAACAATGGAAAATTGTACTGAAATGCAGGAGGATCTGCAGCGAATTGACGCATGGTGCAGGGAATGGCAATTGAATCTCAATGTAGACAAGTGTAATGTGCTGCGAATACACAGAAAGATAGATCCTTTATCATTTAGCTACAAAATAGCAGGTCAGCAACTGGAAGCAGTTAATACCATAAATTATCTGGGAGTACGCATTAGGAGTAATTTAAAATGGAATGATCATATAAAGTCCCCCTCCATGAACCATGGACCTTGCCGTTGGTGGGGAGGCTTGCGTGCCTCAGCGATACAGATAGCTGTACCGTAGGTACAACCACAACGGTGGGGTATCTGTTGAGAGGCCAGACAAACGTGTGGTTCCTGAAGAGGGGCAGCAGCCTTTTCAGTAGTTGCAAGGGCAACAGTCTGGATGATTGACTGATCTGGCCTTGTAACAATAACCAAAACGGCCTTGCTGTGCTGGTACTGAGAACGGCTGAAAGCAAGGGGAAACTACGGCCGTAATTTTTCCCGAGGACATGCAGCTTTTCTGTATGATTAAATGATGATGGCGTCCTCTTGGGTAAAATATTCCGGAGGTAAAATAGTCCCCCATTCGGATCTCCGGGCGGGGACTACTCAAGAGGATGTCACTATCAGGAGAAAGAAAACTGGCGTTCTACGGATCGGAGCGTGGAATGTCAGATCCCTTAATCGGGCAGGTAGGTTAGAAAATTTGAAAAGGGAAATGGATAGGTTAAAGTTAGATATAGTGGGAATTAGTGAAGTTCGGTGGCAGGAGGAACAAGACTTCTGGTCAGGTGACTACAGGGTTATAAACACAAAGTCAAATAAGGGTAATGCGGGAGTAAGTTTAATAATGAATAGGAAAATAGGAACGCGGGTAAGCTACTATAAACAGCATAGTGAACGCATTATTGTGGCCAAGATAGATACGAAGCCCACACCTACTACAGTAATACAAGTTTATATGCCAACTAGCTCTGCAGATGACGAAGAAATTGAAGAAATGTATGATGAAATAAAAGAAATTATTCAGATAGTGAAGGGAGACGAAAATTTGATAGTCATGGGTGACTGGAATTCGAGTGTAGGAAAAGGGAGAGAAGGAAACGTAGTAGGTGAATATGGATTGGGACTAAGAAATGAAAGAGGAAGCCGCCTGGTAGAATTTTGCACAGAGCACAACTTAATCATAGCTAACACTTGGTTTAAGAATCATGATAGAAGGTTGTATACATGGAAGAACCCTGGAGATACTAAAAGGTATCAGATAGATTATATATTGGTAAGACAGAGACTTAGGAACCAGGTTTTAAATTGTAAGACATTTCCAGGGGCAGATGTGGACTCTGACCACAATCTATTGGTTATGACCTGTAGATTAAAACTGAAGAAACTGCAAAAAGGTGGGAATTTAAGAAGATGGGACCTGGATAAACTGAAAGAACCAGAGGTTGTACAGAGTTTCAGGGAGAGCATAAGGGAACAATTGACAGGAATGGGGGAAAGAAATACAGTAGAAGAAGAGTGGGTAGCTTTGAGGGATGAAGTAGTGAAGGCAGCAGAGGATCAAGTAGGTAAAAAGACGAGGGCTAGTAGAAATCCTTTGGTAACAGAAGAAATATTGAATTTAATTGATGATAGGAGAAAATATAAAAATGCAGTAAATGAAGCAGGCAAAAAGGAATACAAACGTCTCAAAAATGAGATCGACAGGAAGTGCAAAATGGCTAAGCAGGAATGGATAGAGGACAAATGTAAGGATGTAGAGGCTTATCTCACTAGGGGTAAGATAGATACTGCCTACAGGAAAATTAAAGAGACCTTTGGAGATAAGAGAACCACTTGTATGAACATCAAGAGCTCAGATGGAAACCCAGTTCTAAGCAAAGAAGGGAAAGCAGAAAGGTGGAAGGAGTACATAGAGGGTCTATACAAGGGCGATGTTCTTGAGGACGATATTATGGAAATGGAAGAGGATGTAGATGAAGATGAAATGGGAGATACGATACTGCGTGAAGAGTTTGACAGAGCACTGAAAGACCTGAGTCGAAACAAGGCCCCCGGAGTAGACAACATTCCATTGGAACTACTGACGGCCTTGGGAGAGCCAGTCCTGACAAAACTCTACCATCTGGTGAGCAAGATGTATGAAACAGGCGAAATACCCTCAGACTTCAAGAAGAATATAATAATTCCAATCCCAAAGAAAGCAGGTGTTGACAGATGTGAGAATTACCGAACAATCAGCTTAATAAGCCACAGCTGCAAAATACTAACACGAATTCTTTACAGACGAATGGAAAAACTAGTAGAAGCCGACCTCGGGGAAGATCAGTTTGGATTCCGTAGAAATACTGGAACACGTGAGGCAATACTGACCTTACGACTTATCTTAGAAGAAAGATTAAGGAAAGGCAAACCTACGTTTCTAGCATTTGTAGACTTAGAGAAAGCTTTTGACAATGTTGACTGGAATACTCTCTTTCAAATTCTAAAGGTGGCAGGGGTAAAATACAGGGAGCGAAAGGCTATTTACAATTTGTACAGAAAGCAGATGGCAGTTATAAGAGTCGAGGGGCATGAAAGAGAAGCAGTGGTTGGGAAGGGAGTAAGACAGGGTTGTAGCCTCTCCCCGATGTTATTCAATCTGTACATTGAGCAAGCAGTAAAGGAAACAAAAGAAAAATTCGGAGTAGGTATTAAAATCCATTGAGAAGAAATAAAAACTTTGAGGTTCGCCGATGACATTGTAATTCTGTCAGAGACAGCAAAGGACTTGGAAGAGCAGTTGAACGGAATGGATGGTGTCTTGAAGGGAGGATATAAGATGAACATCAACAGAAGCAAAACGAGGATAATGGAATGTAGTCGAATTAAGTCGGGTGATGTTGAGGGTATTAGATTAGGAAATGAGACACTTAAAGTAGTAAAGGAGTTTTGCTATTTGGGGAGCAAAATAACTGATGATGGTCGAAGTAGAGAGGATATAAAATGTAGACTGGCAATGGCAAGGAAAGCGTTTCTGAAGAAGAGAAATTTGTTAACATCGAGTATAGATTTAAGTGTCAGGAAGTCATTTCTGAAAGTATTTGTATGGAGTGTAGCCATGTATGGAAGTGAAACATGGACAATAAATAGTTTGGACAAGAAGAGAATAGAAGCTTTCGAAATGTGGTGCTACAGAAGAATGCTGAAGATTAGATGGGTAGATCGCATAACTAATGAGGAGGTACTGAATAGGATTGGGGAGAAGAGGAGTTTGTGGCACAACTTGACCAGAAGAAGGGATCGTTTGGTAGGACATGTTCTGAGGCATCAAGGGATCACCAATTTAGTATTGGAGGGCAGCGTGGAGGGTAAAAATCGTAGGGGGAGACCAAGAGATGAATACACTAAGCAGATTCAGAAGGATGTAGGTTGCAGTAGGTACTGGGAGATGAAGAAGCTTGCACAGGATAGAGTAGCATGGAGAGCTGCATCAAACCAGTCTCAGGACTGAAGACCACAACAACAACAACAACATATAAAGTTGGTCGTTGGTAAAGCAGATGCCAGACTGAGATTCATTGGAAGAATCCTAAGGAAATGCAATCCGAAAACAAAGGAAGTAGGTTACAGTACGCTTGTTCGCCCACTGCTTGAATACTGCTCAGCAGTGTGGGATCCGTACCAGATAGGGTTGATACAAGACATAGAGAAGATCCAACGGAGAGCAGCGCGCTTCGTTACAGGATCATTTAGTAATCGCGAAAGCGTTACGGAGATGGTACATAAACTCCAGTGGAAGACTCTGCAGGAGAGACGCTCAGTAGCTCGGTACGGGCATTTGTCAAAGTTCCGAGAACATACCTTCACCGAAGAGTCAAGCAGTATATTGCTCCCTCCTACGTATATCTCGCGAAGAGACCATGAGGATAAAATCAGAGAGATTAGAGCCCACACAGAAGCATACCGACAATCCTTCTTTCCACGAACAATACGAGACTGGAATAGAAGGGAGAACCGATAGAGGTACTGAAGGTACCCTCCACCACACACCGTCAGGTGGCTTGCGGAGTATGGATGTAGATGTAGATGTAGAGCAAAAACATCTGTCCATGTTCGAATTCACTTAACTGCGACATAATGCATTCGAAATTAGGCAGAACACTGTTCTGACCCCGACTGGTACTTGCAACGTATTGAGGACATTGCAGAGGTGGCGTTCGTGGCCAAATACAACAGCACAACCTGTACGGTTGGCTAACATTTGCATTTATGTTCAAGCATCTGTTTGTCGCGGTGTCCAGACCCTGTACGTTTAAACGGATCTTACATTCCTTCCACCAAGCGGAAATTCTGTTCAAGTCGTTCGACATTTTTACTTTAGCGTCTAGCGATGAAACCCTCCCGTAGCCAGTAGTAACGTCTACAAAGAATCCGATAGTGCCGCTGAGCTTCTCTCATAATTTTTTATGAGTGTTAAGAACATTAATTTTTAGTTCCTTCGCCGTATAGTACTGGGTGGTATTAGTCAGTCATTTTAATCAAATATATGAGAACATATTTCGTATGATCATACATTGGTTGTGACTTAACAATGTCGGACGATCTTCGGAAATCTGGGAAATCGGAATCTACGTGTTCCCTTGAATGAACTATTTCGAAGATAGTGTGTTCGAAAAAAATGGCCTGTATTTCACGCGAGTGATTTTTCCTGCACCTGAAGTCAGGGTCACTGCACTCTGCCTGCTGCAGTATTTCAGTGAAACAAGGAAGAAACTATGGTCACTATTTAATGTCTTGTCGGTAGTGACGTCATTACAGAATGTCGAAAGTGGAAGAAGGAATTAACTGCATTCTTTTCGTAGGAATAAACCACCCTATTTATCTCAAGTGAATTACAAGAAACATAAAAAGCTTAGATACAGATTGTAGGATGAAAATTTGATCCCTTCCAATCTCAAAACCGAAGTCTTGTGTGCGTTAACCATTCCACTTTTCTTGATGCAATAATTTACCAACAGCCGTATGATTTGTAGAAGTTTATTTTATTTTATGAACTTCTTTGTGCTACCAGTTTCGGCATTACACTGATGCCATCTTGAGGCCCCACTCGTCATAGTCGTAAAATCGCTATATACTGAAGGAGCCACATAACTGGATCTGTGTCGCCTGGCCACCAAGAGCTATTGCATAACGATTTGATTCACGGATCCAGTTATATGGCTCCTTCCGTGTATTGCGATTTTACGACTGTGATGAGTGGGGCCTGAAGATGGCATCAGTGTAATGCCGAAACTGGTAGCACATAGAAGTTCATAAAATAAAATAAATATCTACAAATCATACAGCTGTTGGTAAATTATTGCATCAAGAAGTTCATGCCTGCCGTCGTCCCACGATCCATAATGGATCAACGAAGATTCCACTTTTCATTGTTTCGTCCATTTCATCCTTACAAGTATCTAATACTGGACATTTACTACGGAAGGTGTTCCAGACCTACCGTAACAGACCTAGTCCCTGGGTGCACCCGAGCTATTTCCGGACTAAAGCGCTTTAGACAAACTGTCTACTGCAGATTAATTGATAAAAGCCACTTTGATTAGTATCTTCAGATAACTGAAAGGAACAAAATGGTCTTCGTACCTCCATCTAAGTAACTTCACAAAACCATACCGTTAAATACTGCTCTCAAAATAGAAACTCTTTTTTGGAAAAGTTTTTTAGTTTGTTACAACGACCTCTCTACGGACGTCCTGTTGAAAATAATTGTACTTTTTCACATTTGAACATGAAAAAATTGCATATTTTTATATTAGAGAAAATTCACAATTTTTATGTAGACAGAACTTTGTTATTTGTACTCATCTGGGACCGCCGCATCGTACGTGTGATGTAAGGACATTATGTATTATGCTACGAGACCAAGACGCTGCTGTGTTCATTTATACTTTTTATTACAATGGGCCTGTTTCGGCGTGATTTCCATCGTCAGGTTATCTGTGTAAATCTATAGTTAGGAACAACATCTCAGATTTTGAAGCAGATAATTTAACGTATTATAGAATGATGCTTTGCTATGTACATCAGGTGGACTTGATGTCCATATGGTATCACTGTCTTTGTTGCTTTGTTACTGTCACTGCTGTATGAGGTTGCTTCTTTAATGTTAGTGGAGCTATAATAGGCGTTAAACTGTAGCTGGAGCAATTATTTCTGAAGTTTCCCAGTTATGAAAATTTTATTTCATAATAATGTTACTTGACAGCTGTACAGACAGTTGAGTCAGCTGGGTTTTATGGTTACAGGCCTTTTGTGTCTATGGTGTTCCGTAGGTCATATCTTTGTTCTTACCAGCTGTATTAGTGATATATTTTTCGTGTTTATGAGGTTCTACGTTCATATGTAATTTAATCTTATTTTTTTTAACTGGTTATACTAGATAACGTTGTAGTGCGTGAGGTTTATGACAGTTTCTCGACGTTGTTTTACTCTCAAACGTATGCTTTCCACTAGTTGTTTTTACTTCCATGGCAACATGATCTCTGATACGTTTCTGGATTTTGTTTCTCCACTCGTCTGGTGTTTTGGAGGAAAATTTCAATGAAGTTATCAACACAATGTTTATGCTCCAAATCGATATGTTCATTTAGAATTCTTCGAGGGTAATTTTGTATTTGTGAATATATAGTGGTCCTTTTTGTGCAAAGTGCAAAATCTCGACACCCTGTTCCGTACCGACCGCTATGTGTCATTCTGTCTTTAAGTGTCGGATTAAAGTGAATTCCGCATCATTTTCCTTTGGTGGTCTGGCAATCATAAAATAACATTACTCTTGGTCTAATGATATGGAGGGGAGAACCCAACTTAACACATTTTGATTACATTCTCTGTGGACATTTAAAATTGTGTCAACTGTGCTTTACAACAAGAAATACTGAGTTCAGGAGTTATGCAAGTTGATGCCAGATGCAGAGACACTAAGGGGCTGTAAATGTATATGAAGACACGCACTTAGAACGAACATACAGCCGGCCGCGGTGGTCTCGCGGTTCTAGGCGCGCAGTCCGGAACCGCGCGACTGCTACGGTCGCAGGTTCGAATCCTGCCTCGGGCATGGATGTGTGTGACGTCCTTAGGTTAGTTAGGTTTAAGTAGTTCTAAGTTCTAGGGGACTGATGACCACAGCTGTTGAGTCCCATAGTGCTCAGAGCCATTTGAACCATTTTGAACGAACATACACTTAAACAAACTTTTTGTACACACACACACACACACACACATATATATATATATATATATATATATATATATATATATATATATATATATAGTACTTCTTCCCAGACAATAAGTATATGTACCAAATTTGGTTGAAATCAATTCAATGTTTTAGGAGGAGATGTGGAACATGCACACGCACGCGCACACACACACACACACACACACACACACACACACACATCATATATATATATATATATATATATATATATATATATATATATATATATATGATGTGTGTGTGTGTGTGTGTGTGTGTGTGTGTGTGTGTGCATGAGCATGTTCCACATCTCCTCTTAAACCACTGAATTGATTTTACCAAATTGGGTACATATACCTATTGTCTGGGAAGAAGTACTACAGGGGTAAGAACCACCTACCTCTTATAGGTGTGGGTGTTAGGTTTGGTAACCACTGAAGTCTAGATTGCCCTCCGTGTCAGGTGAGTTGCGCAGGTAGTACTGGAATGCATTCCAGGTGCTGTACGAGTGGATGGACATGGTTGAACACAGAGAGGGGGAGAATGAGATGGGTAGTGAGAGGGGAAAGATGAGATGGATAGACAATGGTAGGAGGAGGGCTCAGACAGTAAGATAGGAAGATGGAGGACATGAACAAATAGAGGTGGAAGTGTGCAATGGACAGAAAGAGAGGAGGTGGAGGTGCTACATAGTTTGAGAGTAAAGAGGAGGAGATGGATGGAGAAAGGATGTAGAAGAAAGTGGACAGAGAGAAGAGGAGGAGGAGATGGACAGAGGGACGGGGGAGGAGGAGATCGGAGTAATGTAAGTGTCATATGCCTAGGCATGCAGTGCTATGGGTCAATGACTGGTACCTTATAAAACATATGAACTATTGTTAGCATGACAAAAAAAAATTTTTATTCAACGTCCTACATGGTAGAATGCGTTTTTATCGATAACATGTTAAAAAGATATTTTTAATAGTGTAAAATACTTTTTCTCTTCAGTTTTCCACCGAACTTCATGTGATCAATGACGGCCTGCTGCTGTTCCTCTTGTAACAACGACGACGCTGTACTATTGTACATATAAGTAATTTTTTCCATCTGATTTTTCGATAAACTTATGTAATTGATGTTCTGATTTCAATTTTTTTGTTTCACGCCATTGTGTTAAGAAAACTGTAAATAAGTTTCAATGTGAATATTAATGTTGACATCAAATGTCAAGTAATATTGTAATACAATTGAAATGAAACAAATGTTGAGACTGTTGTAACATGTTTAAAATTGTAACTGTGCGTCTGGTCCATATATAGGCAATGTGTTAGGATATGCAGAATGCAAAACCTCGGGTGAATACCCTGTCTGTATGGGAGCGATAAAAGGTGGATGGCAGGCAAGCGCGAGAAATTGCGCACGAGCACTGCACGGCACAACGGGCTCAGTAGTAGTAGTTGGAATTTGGCACTGGTTTGAGCAACACCTTCTGGAGCGAGGAGGCTCTCCTGGAAGACATAGCTTCACTGAGCCTCGGGTATGCTGTTCCAACGCCCACACAGCATGACAAAATTCCATAGGCACTAAATGGAAAATTATTGCGACGCTAAGAAGAATTAAAGTGCCGATACATCAAGAGCCATAGCTGTGGTTGTATGTGTGCTTTGTGCCTCTCCATCTCGCCGCCCGCCAACCGCCGCATCGATACTGGCAGGTTGAAACTTATAGCACTGTATTCGTGTGGATCAGAGAGTGAACTGTGTTTGTTTGGTGCAATAATAACCTAGATTTTACCAGAACTTTTCCATCATTTAATTATCCTCACAACTAACCTAGACAGGGTCTTTTCCAAACGTTGTGTAATCCGAGTGTCCCGAAATGAAAACTGAAAATTGTGTTAATAATAATTATTTGCAGAACTAGCTATCTTAGAATGGTGTTTAAAGAAATGTTTTGTTAATGAACTCGTAAATGAATAGCGAAGGTCTAACTAAGTCGAAAGATAACTTTAGTATTTATATAGTAATGAAGTTTATTATTTCGAGACAGATTTAAAGGCATTTAAATGAGCAGTAAGTAAGATGAAAAGAGTAGTAACTTATATACTGGAAATCTTGAATGAATAATAAATTCGGTAATCAATTTTTTGAATACAGTGATCATAACAGTTTCAGGATCCCCCCTCCCCCTCATTCATTTGAATTCTAAAGTGTTCTAAATTGGTTTGACCAGCAAAAGTTAAAGTCAATATAAAAGTCAAAATTTATCGATGTTTTATCTTTATCAAAATTGACATTTAGTGTACGGCACGAAAGTGCAATTTCTAGGGTAACCTATGCCCGATTTTAATCAGATTAATAGACAGTATAAAGTTTTGTAGTATACATTATAGTGTATTGTTACGTATTCATCCATATCAGTACAGAACGTGAAACTATTAGTTCAATAGATTTTCTGGTTCTAAAATTCTACTATATTATGCAGTATTACAACTTGTTGTTTTGCATGAATATATACCAACTTGTACAGGGAAGAAACTCAGTTAATGCCTAATTAGGCTGGCGACTGTATTATTATCAAATTGGTAGCATCTTCTGGGTTGCTTTTGATCCATCCTGACGTGTAACTGTATTTCGAACTTACTTGACGGATCATTGTTATTACAGAGTGGATGTAAGTCTGATTTGCCACCATTCAGGTACACGCGGTCGATAACTATACGAAAATCCTTTCTCATAAGGTGAATCCCGCTCACAGACCATAGCACAGGCTTTAACGAGTGCTGTGTCGGAGGTTACACTCTGACATCACTGTCTTAGGATGGGAGTTTGGTTGTTGGGTCGGAAATATCGCACCATCGATCCGTTGACGGAAGCCGTCTCATTTTTTAACAGTCGTCTGTTATCATGAGACTTCTGCAGAGCCAACTAGTTCCTACAGGCAACCAATAGTTTTTCCTTTCTTTTTAAATTTAGGCATGATGTCAAAAATTATCATGCTAAGTCTGTTATAGGTGGAGGTATATATAAAACTTTATCTACTTTTTCTTATTATGCATATTGTTTTTTCTGTGTTTCTGTATAAATCTTCATTATCTTCTTTTTTGTAGGCTCCTAATTTTCCTGAGTACTTCTTTTCCATTTTTCCTGGTTCTTCTTGTCCATCTTTTCTGTTCAGCGTAACGCATTATAATGTACATTGCACCTCTGCTTTAATTACTGTTACGTAATGTTTGAGCTTGGCCTTAAACATATATGTGTTTTATTGTAAATTTTTTGTTTGGGTTTCTACAGGAATTCAATTTTTCTTAACCGCTGCGAGCTAGCTGTGTTAAACCAATCCATGTAATCGTCCTCTTGTTTCCACACAATGCAAAAACTCTTTCAGATATTTAGCTAGCACCTCGCAGTTGGCCATTTCGTTAGTAACAAATTCTATGTAGAGTCTCTGAAGGGAAGGTACACTGATTTGAAACTTCTCACCTCTTTTCCGAAGGTGTTGTTCGAGATTAATTGCCGCTTTAGATTTCGATTATTCGAATGTTGCTACTGCTCCGTCAGAAATGTAGAGCATTGAAAAGAGTTCTGACTGACGTATGCCAGAGGCAGAGGGCGCGACTGTTGGATATTGACAGCCGCAAGGTGCGTTGACAGTTAACCGAGCTGACGCTGCCGCTGGCGCGTGTGACACGTCAGGACTGACATTTCCGCCATGACCCGCCATGTCGCTATTTCGACGTATTCCGTGGAGCATCTCCCACGAAATCCTGCCTGGCACGCCACTTTGAGTGGTAGATCCGCTGGCTGCCGCTTCTGCAGAAGGTGAATACGAAGCGTTGCGAGTATATTGTTTATTAAAAATAAACTCCATACGAGTTGGTACGATGTTCGACTCGTGCTGAATATTGTAATCTTACCTTCCCACAAATCACCATTAAAGTTCTCATTATTCGCACAAATTTTGAAAACTTCGAGGGGAGTAACTTTAGAAAAGAAGAACTTTTTACTTATCTTGATTACGTCGATGTTGTTGTCGATGGCTCAAAGTCTTGTCTACGAGTACATTCTTGCAGCTGAAAATTTCGATTTCTTAGGTTCTTGATGATTAAATAACTATGAAGATTTGTCTGTATTATTCATGAATTTTATTGTTTGTCACATCTTTCAACATCACGCCGTTTTTACATTTTCCACATTCAGAAAAATCGATAATTACATTTTTGGTAACAAACTTAGACAACGTCTACTTGCATCAGAGGCATGCAAACCACTGCTTGCATTCCGCAGCACTCACATTATTCCAAACAGTTTACAAAGCAAAAGAGTTTACAAACTTTCTTTACCATAGAAGAATCTTCGCTAAAATACATGATTATTTTGTAAATCAATCTAGAAGTAAATTTAATAATTAGCGTTAGATTCTGCAATTAATAATATGAATTTTAGATATGCCAGAAATTTCGTATTTTCAGTTATTTTTAAAAGTAATTTTAGCTGTTATTACATATCGAGTGTAACTCGTTAATTTAGTTTTTATACATTTTGGCTTGAAATATAATACATCGTATACAAAATCATATGAATTCTTATAGTGAAACAGCAGAGATAATTTTAACCTATGCAAGAAACAATAGTATACATGGTATCGGTTATCTCTCTCTCTCTCTCTCTCTCTCTCTCTCTCTCTCTCTCTCTCTCTCTCTCATCGTATACAAAATCATATTAATTCTTATAGTGAAGCAGCTGAGATAATTTTAACCTATCAAGAATCGATAGTATACATGGTATCGGTTATATATCTCTCTCTCTCTCTCTCTCTCTCTATATATATATATATATATATATATATATATATATATATATATATATATGAAGGTAATGTTGGACGAGGGTGACTCGTTATAATATGAACGTGACTGTTAAATTGTTTCGGCGAAATAGTATTCTGAAGTGAAGCAATGCTTTCACAGGGTCACGGAATCGGAGGAGCTGTTACACATACTTCAGTTTAATACACGATCTTGCAGCAACACAAGGATACGTGTTTAATGGCTGAACCATTTTGTAAATGAAAAAAAAAAATCCACTTACTGAAAATGTTGTGCTCTAAGATGTCCAGCAGTCTATGAAAAGTGTAATTGTTGAACAAAAAACAGAGTGCAAATGTCACGCTGTTACGGTAAAAGAAAGGTAAAAGAACTTACTACTTCTGCCTTTCTCTGAAAGAAAATGAGAGTGGCTTAAGAACACAGTGACATTCACCACATGGGGGGTGACATTTTAACTGCCCTCCGTAGAAACGTAATTACTTCTCACTGCATCTGTCTACGAAAACGTAGGGCTCTTGTGTACGAACAGAACGGCTAGGAAAATTCTAGAGCAATTCGTCACCAATAGCTTCTAGTGTATCTTATAGCTCACGACGCCCATACAACGGCCCATTAAGACACAACTGCGGATAGTTGTCTGCGGCGCTAGTCCTTTGACATGTGGGTTGTTTGCAGGATCTAAATCTGCGCCAGAGAATTTACAACCCTAAACTACAAATGAACGTTATTGCTACTTTTGAAATATCTCGTTTTTACTATGTGTGAGACCAAGCAAATGGTGCCTCTGTATTCGTTAGAGAACGATCGGCAACCACTGGAGACAAAGAGGCTGCTGTAACAGGAACTCGCTGATAAACTGGGCAACAGGGTTTGAGCAGGTTGCGGCCGGTTAATGCAGCAGCTTTATAACAGGGTGACTATGCAGCATCAATACAGTCTTCATTGATGCTGGATTACCCCTCTTCCCTACCCTATGACATCATCGGTGGGACGCTTTTGGCCACGGTCAGCTGTCTTCAGTCTGCTGCCTCGGAGTGTAACGGTAGCGGAGAATCTGGCACGTGACATGGTCGGTTGCTCGCACGGGTTCTGTCGCTGAGGCAACTTGCGGTCTACCCGACATGACAGAGTCGCCCTAACACCAGGGTGGGTGGCGGGTGGTAACGCGTTCGCGTCTTTCGAGGCGGAGAATGAATGTGGACACTGGTCGTCTGGCCTGATACACTCACCGTGTTAAGTGGGAAGGTGGTCGCTCCTTCAGCAGCGTCTACCAGGCACATGCCGGCCGGGGTGGCCGAGCGGTTCTAGGCGCTACAGTCTGGAACCGCGCGACCGCTATGGTCGCAGGTTCGAATCCTGCCTCGGGCATGGATGTGTGTGATGTCCTCAGGTTAGTTATGGTTAAGTAGTTCTAAGTTCTAGGGGACTAATAACCTCAGAAGTTAAGTTCAAATGGCTCTGAGCACTATGGTACTTAACATCTGTGGTCACAAGTCCCCTAGAACGTAGAACTACTTAAACCTAACTAACCTAAGGACATCACACACATCCATGCCCGAGGCAGGATTCGAACCTGCGACCGTAGCATTCGCGCGGTTCCGGACTCAGCGCCTAGAGAAGTTAAGTCCCATAGTGCTCAGAGCCATTTGAACCATTTGAACCAGGCACATGAGGGGAGAGGTTTGTTAGTTATCGGGAGCTCCAATGTTAGTCGGGTTATGAAGCTCCTTGGGAAAATAGCACCCAGGACTGGAATGAAGGCCAGTGTGGTCTCGGTATGTCTACCAGGGAGAGTCATCCGAGATGCTGAAGAGGCCCTGCCTGCGGCTGTGGTACAGTCGTCTGCAAGTTGAACCTCACCTCGGCACCAACACCTGTCACCTTGGTTCTGAGACGGTCCTTAATTCATAATGGCGGCTGGTGGAATGACCTGACACGCAGAGTGCAAGCAAGGCTCACAATTTGCAGCAGTCTTCCCAGAACTGATCAGGATCCTTTCGTGTGGAGCCGAGTGGAGGGTCTCATCCAGAGGCTTCGTCGATTCTGTGGCGGTCATGGTTGCGTATTTCTGTGCCTGCGTCATTGGGTGGAGAGTTATAGGACTCCCCTTACCAGGTCAAGTGTGTACTATACAAAGGAAGTAGCTATTCGGGTACCTGAATACTTGTGGAGTGGACATGTTTCTTTTCCTTTTTACGCTAGATGGTAGTTTCAGATCTTCTAATGAACGCTTGCCAGCCAATACACAGAGAACGAAATCAGACGGTGCACAAAGTAAAGACGCTTCGACTGTAAAAATTTTAACAGTATGTCATCGAAGTATTCAAAACAAGTTTCATGAATTTATTCCCTTCCGGGAAGTTGTCTCGCTAAAATTATTCTCCGAATCGAGAGTTGGATGAAACCCGAAGTAGAAAGCTCTGCAGTATTTAGCGAAACGTGGAACGTGTATCGAAAAAACAGATTATACGCTACAGGCACGAAAGATTTCATTGCAGCAGACAACAATACCGTATTTATCGAGGTCGAAACTGAATGTGATTGTGAAGTCATCTGGACGCGTGTACCAAGTATAGGTGAACTGAAGTTAATTATCGGAAGTTTTTACCAGCCACCTAACTCCGCTGTGACTGATTAGAATCATTTAAAGAAAGCCTACGCTCAATAGCGCGGAAATGTCCAGATTGTGCAGTATTAGTTGTAGGCGACTTTAACCTACCGTGTACAAAGTGGGACGTCTATGGATTCATTGCAAGTGGTGCGAACAGGCCGTCTTGTAAAGTACTTTCGAACAAGTTTTCCGAAAATTGTATTGAACAGCTAGTTTGACACGCACTGAAAATGTTTTAGTCTTTGTAGTTACAAACAAGCCTGAGTTTGCCGGCCATTGTGGCCGAGCGGTTCTAGGCGCTTCAGCCGCGAACCGCGCTGCTGCTACGGTCGCAGGTTCGAATCCTGCCTCGGGCATGGATGTGTGTGATCTCCTTAGGTTAGTTAGGTTTCAGTAGTTCTAAGTCTAGGGGACTGATGACCTCAGATGTTAAGTCCCACAGTTCTCAGAGCCATTTGAACCATTTACAAACAAGCCTGAGTTTATCGGCAGTGTCAGCATACAACTACCAGCGTTATACCTCAGCAAAAGATGTTGTCGAGAACCCGAGAAAATTCTAATCCTACATAAAATCGCTAAGCAGGTCGAAGACTTCTATCCAGTCACTCGTTGACGAATCCGGAGTGGCAATAGAAGACAGAAATAGGAAAGCTGTAGTTTTAAATTTCGCATTTAAGAAATCATTTACTCAGGAGAATCGTACAAAAATGCCGTCGTTGGAAGGTTGTACAGGTCCCGTATGAAGGACATAGTAATAGGCACCCCCGGCGTAGAGAAGCAACTAAGTCGCCAGGTCCGGATGGAACCCCAATTCAGATTCACAGAGAGCACTCTACGACATTGGTCCCTTATTTAGTTTGCATTTATTGAGAATCTCTCGCCCATCGCAAAGTCACAAGCGACTGGGAAAAAAGCGCAAGTGACTTCTGTATGTAAGAGGGGTAAAGAAACGGACTCGCAATATTACTAATATCAGTCTGCTGCAGAATTCTTGAACATATTCTCAGTTCATATACACTCCTGGAAATTGAAATAAGAACACCGTGAATTCATTGTCCCAGGAAAGGGAAACTTTATTGACACATTCCTGGGGTCAGATACATCACATGATCACACTGACAGAACCACAGGCACATAGACACAGGCAACAGAGCATGCACAATGTCGGCACTAGTACAGTGTATATCCACCTTTCGCAGCAATGCAGGCTGCTATTCTCCCATGGAGACGATCGTAGAGATGCTGGATGTAGTCCTGTGGAACGGCTTGCCATGCCATTTCCACCTGGCGCCTCAGTTGGACCAGCGTTCGTCCTGGACGTGCCGACCGCGTGAGACGACGCTTCATCCAGTCCCAAACATGCTCAATGGGGGACAGATCCGGAGATCTTGCTGGCCAGGGTAGTTGACTTACACCTTCTAGAGCACGTTGGGTGGCACGGGATACATGCGGACGTGCATTGTCCTGTTGGAACAGCAAGTTCCCTTGCCGGTCTAGGAATGGTAGAACGATGGGTTCGATGACGGTTTGTATGTACCGTGCACTATTCAGTGTCCCCTCGACGATCACCAGTGGTGTACGGACAGTGTAGGAGATCGCTCCCCACACCATGATGCCGGGTGGTGGCCCTGTGTGCCTCGGTCGTATGCAGTCCTGATTGTGGCGCTCACCTGCACGGCGCCAAACACGCATACGACCATCATTGGCACCAAGGCAGAAGCGACTCTCATCGCTGAAGACGACACGTCTCCATTCGTCCCTCCATTCACGCCTGTCGCGACACCACTGGAGGCGATCTGCACGATGTTGGGGCGTGAGCGGAAGACGGCCTAACGGTGTGCGGGACCGTAGCCCAGCTTCATGGAGACGGTTGCGAATGGTCCTCGCCGATACCCCAGGAGCAACAGTGTCCCTAATTTGCTGGGAAGTGGCGGTGCGGTCCCCTACGGCACTGCGTAGGATCCTACGGTCTTGGCGTGCATCCGTGCGTCGCTGCGGTCCGGTCCCAGGTCGACGGCCACGTGCACCTTCCGCCGACCACTGGCGACAACATCGATGTACTGTGGAGACCTCACGCCCCACGTGTTGAGCAATTCGGCGGTACGTCCACCCGGCCTCCCGCATGCCCACTATACGCCCTCGCTCAAAGTCCGTTAACTGCACATACGGTTCACGTCCACGCTGCCGCGGCATGCTACCAGTGTTAAAGACTGCGATGGAGCTCCGTATGCCACGGCAAACTGGCTGACACTGACGGCGGCGGTGCACAAATGCTGCGCAGCTAGCGCCATTCGACGGCCAACACCGCGGTTCCTGGTGTGTCCGTTGTGCCGTGCATGTGATCATTGCTTGTACAGCCCTCTCGCAGTGTCCGGAGCAAGTATAGTGGGTCTGACACACCGGTGTCAATGTGTTCTTTTTTCCATTTCCAGGAGTGTATATATTCCTTATTCCTAATTTCCGGAATACGTTTGACATGGTGCCCGACTGCAGACTGTTAACAAAGATACGAGCACAGGATTAGATTCCCAGGTATGTGAGTGGCTCAAGACTTATTATGTAACAGAACCCATTAAGTTGTCCGAGTGTGTTCATCACAGATAAGGGTATCGTCAGGAATGCCCTAGGAAAGTTTGGTGGGACCGTTTGTACTCTCTATATACGTAAATGATGTGACGGACAGAATGGGCAGCAATCTGCAGCTGTTTGCTGATGACACTGAGGTGTAAGGGAAGGTGTCATCTTTGAGTGACGGTAGGAGGACATATGATGACTTATTTATAATTTCTAGTCGGTGTGATGAATGGCAGCTTGCTCTGAACGTAGAAAAATGTAAGTTAATACAAATGAGTAGAGAAAACAATCCTGCAGTGTTCAAATACGGCATTAGTAGTGAGCTGCTTGACATTATCACGGCAATTAAATATCTCAGAGTAAAGCTGCAAAGTGATATGAAATGGAACGAGTATGTCAGTGCGGTAGTGAGGAAGTGTATGGTCGGCTTCTGTTTCCTGGGAGAACTTTAGGAAAATGTGGTTCATCTGTGCAGGAGACTGCGTATACCTGTAGAACCCTAGTGCGATCCATTCCTGAGCGCTACTCGAATGTTTGGGATCCCCAGGAGGTTGGGGGAAAGGAAGATGTCGAAACAATTCAGAAGCGTACTGCAAGATTCGTTACCGATGGGTTCTATCATCACGTGATAGTTTACAGAGATATTTCATGAACTCAGATGGGAAGACAACGTTGTTTTCGTGGAACACTAGTGATAAAATTTAGAGAACCAGCGTTTGAAGCTAACAGCAGAACAATTCTATTGTCGCCACCAAACATTTCGCGTAAGGACTTTGAAGGTAAGGGAAATTAGGGCTTGTGCAGAGGATTTGCGACTGGAACAGGGAAAAAATTTCTAGTAGTTGCCAAAGGTACCTACCGCCATGCATCATATGGTGGCTTTCTAAGTACGTATATACATGTAGCGGTAGATCAGTCATGCGTTTCCCCTCCTCCCACCTAACTGACGTCATACACAAATTGCTCTATGTATAAAATGGCGGTAATTAAAAAAATGACGGGACATTCGATGTAGCCCAATTGTGCTACAGGGTTTTCCCCACTCCTATGACATTACAAGTCACTTGCATTAAGAGTCCAATTGTTCTAAGTATAAAATGGCGAGAAATTCGAAAATTTCAAGATGTCTTACTGGTGGGAAATTTAAAAAAAAATCAGAATTTTGGTGCACTCTGGATAATTGAGAATCTGTAGCCTGTGGTATTCCGGGTACTACGAGGGTGAGTCAAATGAAAACCTTAAATTTGTAATAATAAATCGAAATTTCGCGCCGTTATCCTGTAAGTTGGTAAGTGTGCTACAAACAGCGTGCAGAATGGCCTGTAGGTGGCAGCATAGTGCAGATGCACACATATCGTCGCAGTATCAGTATAAAGATGGCCGCCCCACTTGTGACTTGCACCAGGGAGGAAGAGCGTTCTGTTATTCGCTTTTTGCCTAGTGAAGGTGTGAAACCTATTAAAATTCATCGACGAATGAAGGTTCAGAGCGGTGATGCATGTTTGACACAGCAGCAAGTCTACGAATGGAGTAGGAAGTTCCAAATGGTGTGACTTCAGTGGAAGATGCTCCTCGTCCAGGTCATGCACAATGAGTTGTGACTCCACAGAACATTGCAGCAGTTGAAGCCATAGTGAAGGAAAACCGCCGAGTGACACTGAATGACACTGCAGCATGTTTACAGATTAGTCTTGGGTCAGCACACCACATCGTGCGTGATGCGCTCCAGTTTCACAAAGTGTCTGCAAGATGGGTGCCACGGCAGCTGACGCCTGAAATGAGAGAAAGATGTGTTGATGCTTGTGAAGAACTTCTTTGGCGCTTTGAACGAGAAGGTGATGGCTTCCTTGCAAGAACCGTTACTGGGAACGAAACCTGTGTTCACTTCCACCAACCGGAAATGAAGAGAGCGAGCAAGGAACGG
Organism: Schistocerca cancellata; assembly: GCF_023864275.1. Classification (NCBI taxonomy): domain Eukaryota; kingdom Metazoa; phylum Arthropoda; class Insecta; order Orthoptera; family Acrididae; genus Schistocerca; species Schistocerca cancellata. The sequence continues at coordinate 130,381,701 of NC_064629.1, forward strand.
CGCTATTCCTCATCACCAAAACCAAAGAAGTTTCGAACAGAACCATCAGCAGTGAAGGTTATGCTGACTCTCTTTTGGGACAAAAAGGCGTCATTTTGGAGAATTGCATGCCTAGAGGGACCACTGTCACCAGTGCATCAAGCACAGATCTCCTAAAACATCATCTGCGGCCTGCAATCAAATCAAAGCGACTTGGACTGCTGTCAGCAGGTGTCCTTTTGCAACATGACAATTCAAGGTCCCCCAATTGCAACAATCACAGACCTGCATTTTGAGTGTCTTCCTCATCCACCATGCTCACCAGACGTTGCCCCAAGTGATTTCCATATGTTTGGACCACTCAAAGACGCAATGGGAGGAAAGAAGTTCCGTTCTGATGAAGAGGTACGCCACGCGGTGCATGACTGGTTGCGCAGACCACCAAAAGAATTTTTTTCTAAAGGAATTTATGTACTTCGTAAGCGCTGGACGACTTGCATTGAGCGTGGGGAGGATTATGTTCAAAAGCGATACAGCTTTGTACTAATTCTGCACAATAAATAATATTTAAAAAAATATTTAAGGTTTTCATTTGACTCACCCTCGTATTACTGACTCTCTGTCACGGAACCAGGGTTCGATTCCCGGCCGTGTCGGGAGTTCTCTCTGCTCGGTACTGAGAGTGAGTGTTTTCCTCATTACTATTTCATCATCACTGACGCACAAGTCTTCAAAGTGGCGTCACGTAAAAAGACTTTCACCAGGTGGCCTACCTCCCCATAAAGAGACTCCCAGCTAAAAATACTATACACAGATCTCTTTTTTGCGTGGTTGTCAGATTTCTTGTATTCTGAATTCAGAATCTAAGATGGCGATCCAAGATTGCCACTAGGATTTTCCTGATCCTGTGAAGTCAGAACGGAAGGCGCCACCACTGGGGATACTAGTACAGCCTACATAATTGTCAGATTGCAAGTGCTATAAGTTTATAATTATGTACTGAATATAAAATTGCGGCAAGTTAAAAAAAGTCGCTTGCCTACGTTTAAAACTCATACAACTTGTACATTTAAATAATTTCCCACAGTAACCCCAAGTTTAAAACTGTGTACTGTTTCAACATTTACATTAGGATAGGATTGGGATGTTTAATTATTTAAACAAATGCAGGGATAACCTCTTGTGTGGTTATGAGTCTTGAGAGGGCTTCCGCATCTGACCGCGCCCTTCTGCCTATGTCGCCCCGGGGCGCGCCAGCAGCCGGAGGACTTGGACTCCGGCCAAGCAGGTGGGGCGCCCTCGTCACGCGACTAAGTTGCACAGCAACCCATGGGCGCAACATCGTCGTACGCCGCTAGATGGTGCTGTACAGGAGAGTTATGGAGGAGGACGTGGGTATTTCCTCATACGAGCGTTAGCCAGGGAACGCGGTGCATGGAAAGGGTATACGAACGGTGAGCTTGCAGACGTGCAATTAATGTTTGGAATAGCTGAGTGCAATGTACGAACCAATGCATGTGTTTATCGAGAACGTTTCCCAGACAGACATCAACCGCACCAAAGTTTGTTTCCACTCTGCATCGAAATTTGTGCGAGTTCAGGTCATTAAGCAGAGGCAGGGCTAGAGAGGGAAGGCAACGATCGGCGCATTCTATCGTTAGGGAAGAAAGTGTGTTGGATCCGTGGAGAGCAGTTCGAGCATCAGCATATGTGCCAATTCCTCGGACTTTAGAATGTCTCGTACCAGTGACCAGCATGTTTTGAGTCGTTATACGTCTTTCATCTCCAAAGTGTGCAGTTACTTCACCCCGATGACCATCTTGCATGTGTGCGTTTCACACAGTGGTTTCGGTTATAAAGTGGTGAGATGTGCATCTCCCAGTTTATGTGTTGTTCACTGATGCCACATTCACCAGGGATGGAGTATTCAACCAACACAATGAGCATCTGTGGGCACCAGAAAACCCCCACGCGCAGTAGCATCGCTGTACAGTCAAGGTACGGGCGGCTTTGGTCGGTGACCGCTTAGTCGGACCATATCTTTTACCATTCCACTAGATCGCCCCGAACTGTCAAACCTTCCTGAAACAGGTTCTTCCCAGCATTCTTGAAAATGTTCAAGCAAATGTGAGGCGCAGGTTGTGGTTCCAACATGGTGGGGCACCTGCTCATTTACGAGGTGCATTCAAGTTCTAAGGCCTCAGATTTTTTTTCTAATTAACTACTCACCCGAAATCGATGAAACTGGCGTTACTTCTCGACGTAATCGCCCTGCAGACGTACACATTTTTCACAACGCTGACGCCATGATTCCATGGCAGCGGCGAAGGCTTCTTTAGGAGTCTGTTTTGACCACCGGAAAATCGCTGAGGCAACAGCAGCACGGCTGGTGAATGTGCGGCCACGGAGAGTGTCTTTCATTGTTGGAAAAAGCCAAAAGTCACTAGGAGTCAGGTCATGTGAGTAGGGAGCATGAGGAATCACTTCAAAGTTGTTATCACGAAGAAACTGTTGCGTAACGTTAGCTCGATGTGCAGGTGCGTTGTCTTGGTGAAACAGCACACGCCCAGCCCTTCCCAGACGTTTTTGTTGCAGTGCAGGAAGGAATTTGTTCTTCAGAACATTTTCATAGGATGCACCTGTTACCGTAGTGCCCTTTGGAACGCAATGGGTAAGGATTACGCCCTCGCTGTCCCAGAACATGGACACCATCATATTTTCAGCACTGGCGGTTACCCGAAATTTTTTTCGGTGGCGGTGAACCTGTGTGCTTCCATTGAGCTGACTGGCGCTTTGTTTCTGGATTGAAAAATGGCATCCACGTCTCATCCATTGTCACAACCGACGAAAAGGAAGTCCCATTCATGCTGTCGTTGCGCGTCAACATTGCTCGGCAACATGCCACACGGGCAGCCATGTGGTCGTCCGTCAGCATTCGTGGCACCCACCTGGATGACACTTTTCGCATTTTCAGGTCGTCATGCAGGATTGTGTGCACAGAACTCACAGAAATGCCAACTCTGGAGGCGATCTGTTCAACAGTCATTCGGCGATCCCCCAAAACAATTCTCTCCACTTTCTCGATCGTGTCGTCAGACCGGCTTGTGCGAGCCCGAGGTTGTTTCGGTTTGTTGTCACACGATGTTCTGCCTTCATTAAACTGTCGCACCCACGAACGCACTTTCGACACATCCATAACTCCATCACCACATGTCTCCTTCAACTGTCGATGAATTTCAATTGGTCTCACACCACGCAAATTCAGAAAACGAATGATTGCACGCTGTTCAAGTAAGGAAAACTTCGGCATTTTAAGTATTTAAAACAGTTCTCATTCTCGCCGCTGGCGGTAAAATTCCATCTGATGTACGGTGCTGCCATCTCTGGGACGTATTGACAATGAACGCGGCCTCATTTTAAAACAATGCGCATGTTTCTATCTCTTTCCAGTCCGGAGAAAAAAAATCGGAGGCCTTAGAACTTGAATGCACCTCGTAGAACTGTCTGTTCGGAGGCATTGCAACACGTCATTCCCGCATCGATTGACTGGGTATGGTAGACGGGTTCCTTGGCCCCTATGCTGACTGGATTTATCGAGCCTTGATTTCTTTCTGTCGGGGGCCATGAAATATCTCGTGTATCATGATAATGTGAAGTCTGAAATGGATCCCGTCGCAAGAACAGCTGCTACCATCAAAGACGCTTGCTGCGTGTTCGAGAGTTTCTGGCAGTCAATGCTCCATCAGCGTCAGGCATGCGTGGCATCTGATGGTGCAAACTTCGAGTATCTGTTGTATCATCAGGGCTGTATTCATGTCGTACATCGTGTGCACTCATCACTCTCTTGTTTCTTTTTTGATATTCGACCTTTCCTACCACTTACCCCTGACGTTTGCAGCCACGGGTTACCATGCAATTTTACGATGTGCTCCATCTTCCCTAGAAGTTTGTCGCAGCATTTCTCGAACACCTGATATAGTATAACAATCTGTTATTGTAAACAGTTATTTCACAGGGTTGATATAGGAAGGAAAACGAGTGACTATTGGACTATTGTTAAAAAGTTAGGTTTATTTCTGCTACTTTTTTTCAGAACAGATTTCATATTTGACAGTAGACACAATTTCGAATATGGCTAACAGTAAGTTCTTTTTCTTTTTTTCCCACAAAATGGAACAGTTCTTACACTTTACATTTCAGATTCCGAAATATACGTCCCACAAGTTGCAGCATTTCATAGAGTTCCGATAACGGTACATTTTGTACAGAAAACAAAGTATAGAACAGATTACAATATTTACAAAACCAGTTTAACAGTGTACAGAAATTATAGACGTGTAAAATACGTCTCACAGATTGGAACAGTTTAATATGATTTTTCATAGCAGAAGCTCTTAAATGTTTTCAGCAGGTAAGAACATTTTTTACAGCTTGTAATATGCATTAGCCACGGTTAACAATATGAAAGAATTGACACTGACGCAGTTACATGTTTTCAACTATTTTTACATCTTGAAATAGCCGTTGCACAATTTTTTACAGTTGACCTTGTAAACACGACGTGTGATATTTAAAGTTCAGCTGCGAGATATAACATAACTAAAAATGAATATGATCCTGATTTTAATGGCCAGCAGGAGTGAAAATTAATCTAGTATGGAAACAATATATGCAATATAGAATCTAATGCACGTACACAGATTATGCTAAACAAAATGGCTCTGAGCACTGTGGGACTTAACTTCTGAGGTTATCAGTCCCCTAGAACTTAGAACTACTTAAACCTAACTAACATAAGGACATTACACACATCCATGCCCGAGGCAGGATTCGAACCTGCGACCGTAGCGGTCGCGCGGTTCCAGACTGAAGCGCCTAGAACCGCTCGGTCACTTAGGCCGGCATGCTAAACACACTCACAGCATACGCAGTATACACTCACACGCACGCACACACACACATACACACACACACACACACACACACACACACACACACGTGTATGTGTCGGTGTGTTTGCGTGAGTGTGTGGGGGAGGGGGGGCGTGCTGTGTGTGTGTGTGTGTGTGTGTGTGTGTGTGTAAATAAATTAGTCCTATTATTCCACATACGTACAGACATATTTTCATTATGTATTAAACTCATACATCCACTATCACTCAAGTGACTGTTATAATTACGGTAGTATTCCAGTCTTGTCTCCACAAATGACCTGCTTATCATTATGGCATAACCGGCTCATTTCAGCTGTAATAGAGATGTTCCACATGGTTTTGTAATTGAGAAACTACTTACCACACCATATGCGAATAGGAGGAGGTGAAACACTGTCGCCGGACTCTGTGGCCGAGCGGTTCTAGGCGCTTCAGTACGAAACCGCGCTGCTGCTACGGTCGCAGGTTCGAATCCTGCCTCGGGCATGGGTGTGTGTGATGCCCTTAGGATAGTTAGGTTTAAGTAGTCTAGGGGACTGATGACCTCAGATGTTAAGTCCCATAGTGCTTAGATCCATTTGAACGATTTGAAACACTGTCAACAGCACCATCAGGATATTCAAGTAAATGTTAAGTATGAGAGACATTAAGGCCATACGCCACACACCGTTAGCCGCTCTAATGGTGGGGCATGTCTCTCTACTGTATATGTACATTTTCGAGTGAGGATCTAGAATCTCCACAATATGCGGCCCATTTGCCACACCTTTCAGCAGCATGATATCTTACTGTTGGATGGCTTGATGCCATAAGAATTATTGCCTGAATACGATGACGAACGCATCAGGGTGGCACTTTAATAATTCGTATAGATCACAACCATTCACTGTAAAGACTAAGCTGTCTCTGTTCATGTAAAATAACTTTGAGTCCGCAAAATGATAATGAAACTGCCACATGTGGAATTCATAGAAGTCTAATACACACATACCTACATAAATAGGTTTTTTGAACTCTACCGAAACTTTTGCCATCTACAGAGCCACGAATTCTTTCCTTAAAGTTTGTAACAAGCTTTCACAGAATCAGATGTTACAGAAGCCCTCTTATCAGAATTTATATCAGTGTATTCATTAAACCTGGGGTGTTACCTGGAGGAAATAGTACATGTTACTCTGTCCAGCTGTAACCCCAATTCAAGACACTGCTGGAAGTTTCGATAATGTATAATCTACCACGCTTTTCCCTGCAGAATCGTCAGCAGATTCAGGTCGAATCTGTGTTGCAGAACTCTGTGCTCTGGACATAGTGGCAAATTGCTGTCTGCGTCATGCAAACTATCAAGATGCGTTAAGTCTAACTCCAAAACATTTCCTGTCTCAGAATGCGCCGCCAAAGATCAGAAAGTACCAAATCCGACAATTTCTTCACTAGACTAGACTAAACTAGACCAAAACCACTGTCGCACGGCATGCCTTTATAAAATCTTTTCATCAAAGTACATGCTGTAACTTGGATCATCAGATGTTTTATTGAACTTTCGGACCTTTTGTGAGTTATGCGTCTTTGTGAGCCTATGGACACTGGCAAAGTCACCTGTGAACCCCACAGTCAGAAAACAGCAGCATGTCAACATCGGTTAAGTGTTTGATGTTGGCTCATTTGAGTTTGAGCATTGTGTCCCACCGAGCGAGGTGGCGCAGTGGTTAGACACTGGACTCGTATTCGGGAGGACGACGGTTCAATCCCGCGTCCGGCCATCCTGATTTAGGTTTTCCGTGATTTCCCTAAATCGCACCAGGCAAATGCCGGAATGGTTCCTTTCAAAGGGCACGGCCGACTTCCTTCCCTATCCTTCCCTAATCCGATGAGACCGATGATCTCGCTGTCTGGTCTCCTTCCCCAGAACAACCACCAACCACCACCATTGTGTCCCATGAAAGCCTTGGTGCAGTGGAGTAGGATGCAGGATCCAGCGAGTAAGTTTGCATGCATCTACTCCAAAATCGTTCGAAAATGTCTGTAAGTAATGATACGCCTATGTCCATTAAATATTTGTATACTCCCCTAAGTTAGGGATGTTAAACTTCTGCCAAACAGTCACTGTGTGCCCATACTCTGCATCTGTTATAACACTGCCTTTAAGTTGGCTGGACAATGCTATTATATCAGGCAGTGTGGCTTCGTTGAGTTTCTCCATCAAATCGAGATATTCGAATGGGAATACGCTTTTCTTCGTTATGAGCTGATACTTAGCACATCAGGACGTACAGCTCAAATCAGATGCATATCTTCGTGATGCATTGCTAAGCAAGTCCAGGAAGCGCAACTTAATATCCTTGTGGATTCTCTTTGAAAAGGAAATATACTTTTCTGTGCAGTCAGGTAAGACACAAAACTGATCTTTACACAGAACGAAGTCAGCGAAGACCTCAACAAAAATATAAGCAACATATCTTCTTAAACTACGCATGAAATAGGTATGTACCATAGTAGTTTGTAATTCAGACTGCATGAATTGTATACAGAATCATGGAATTTGCTGGTTAGATGGCCGTGTTTCAGCTTTATTACTTAATGGTTGCCCAAAAATGTAGCAACCAGTTCGCTTGTACTACACTGTTGATCTTCCTGCATGTTTTGGGTATAGGTACGTATATGCCATAAATTCATCAGTTTCCCTTACAAAGCCTTCAAGCTGAGAGAGCAACCATCTTGTAGGATCTTCCCAAATTTACAAACCAAAATAATTACTACTCAAGTCACGTCCACACACAACCTGAACACTGCCACAAATAGAACTTGCCACTCTGTGAGAACAGTATGTGAGGCAGTAGGGTCTGCCGGCCCTTGTGGCCGAGCGGTTCTAGGCGCTTCAGTCCGGAACCGCGCGACTGCTACGGTCGCAGGTTCGAATCCTGCCTCGGTCATGGATGTGTGTAGTGTCATTAGGTTAGTTAGGTTTAAGTAGTTCTAAGTCTATGGGACTGATGACCTCAGCTGTTAAGTCCCATAGTGTTCAGAGCCATTTGAACAGTAGGGTCTCCCTCACACTGCACAACAGCAATGAGAAGACTTTCTAAGTCAGCACACACAGGAACGAGTAAAAGATCCTTGTGCAAGAAATTCTGAAACTTTAAGAAGTTACTCCCTTAGGCATCTCTGCATGTACAGTGCCCTGTGTCTATCATGCGCTCTGCTTACTCGTAATAAACGAGTTCAGGCACCTAGTACAAAAATGCTGTTTGTGCCTATGTTCACTCACTTGGAGGGAGGGGGGAAATATGCTGGGACATGTATTTAAACCAGCAGTTGTGTTCTTCTCACCCTGAGAGGCTAACAATAAATTTGCTTGTGTCACACACAAAGCAGTGCAACCAGAGAAGTAAATGGAGCTAATAAGTTTATGTTTCTCATTATTCCATATCTCATCATCATGCTTATCTGGCTTGCATTCACCCATACCATATATGTGAAGAGATATATGGGGATTCTGGCTTCAAATTTAACAACGTCCTGGAGTCTCACGGGGCATTCAGTAAAATCGTGTTTATAACAACCAAAAGTATCATCAATTTGGTATTTGGTGATACAGTCACTATTTTGTTTAATTTTTCTCCTACAAGCAAAAAATGAGCACACAAAGCAATATTTGTCATTATTTTGGACATTAGTAACGCCGTTTCTATGAATTATATCCATTGGAAGATGGAAGTAAGTGGATCCCCCCCATCCCACGTGCTGGACCAAACACATACAAATGAATGTCCAAATACAGAATTGAACTAAGAGTTTTCCCATAACCTCTTTCTTGGAATGCATGGAATCGGCCCTGTATTGGGTTCAGGTTAAATCTCTGAAACCATTTTCCAACTCTGGTGCCCCATAATATCACACCATTATCACATCACTTATGTATGATGGCATTTTAGAAACACCACCAGGTTTTTGGCAGAAAAGGAAACACAGTATGGCGTAGCACTAGATTTAATGTCGAGACACCACAGATCGTTTATGATCTTGGAAATTCTCTTTCCAAAATGGGTAGGCATGCATTTACAAAGAGAATGAGGTCATGATACTTGCCCATATTACTGATGCAGGTAAATGATACCCTGTCTGCAGCTGTACCTCAAAGCACTGAGCACGGAAAAGCTGTGCGACATACCTGATCCACATCCTCACTGTCAGATCGAACAGGGAGGCTGCTGTTGGCTGACAGATGGTCGTCACTATTACTAAAACCCCATCAGGATAACGAATGTCCAGGTATCAGAGACAGTGCCACTCGCGATGGTCAGAGTATGGGAAATAGTGATACAGACGTCGACAGTACAAGTGGCGACACTGGTGCTCGTGAGGGTCTGGTCGTTGTCTCTGGCAAAGCCGGTGGAGCTGGCACTGCCACTAGTGAAGGTTTGTGCACGGTTTGTGTCGCAGCTGCTGGCGTGGGTGGAGGTGGCGTCAGTGGAGCTGACACTGGTCATGAAAGCCCAGGTATGGATGCAGGTAACGCTGTTGTTTGGGATGGCTCTTCAAATTTGAGCAGCATTTCTGAAACTGTACTACAGTCTATAACTATCTTACGAAAGTTCATAGACACATGTAGAGAGGGAAAGAAAGAGAGTTAGAGAGAGGCATAGAGAGAGAGAGACAGTTACTTGCGCAAAAAATCAGCCTTGGCTGAATCACTCAAGGATGCACAGCCCAAATTGAGCCTCTCCTCAAACATACACATACACTTGTCGGCATAATCAGTTCGCAGGTCATCATGTAACACAGAGTCCTATGATGGTCTCAGCTAGCTCATCCAAACATAGAAGCCCATATCATACAGCCTAGCCTGTGTTTGTCTCACTAGAAAAAAAACACTTGTTAAGTACAGAAACACACTCAAAAGTCCGCCACTCGTGGTCGTGCGGTAGCGTTCTCGCTTCCCGCGCCCGGGTTCCCGGGTTCGATTCCCCGTGGGGTCAGGGATTTTCTCTGCCTCGTGATGGCTGGGTGTTGTGTGATGTCCTTAGGTTAGTTAGGTTTAAGTAATTCTAAGTTCTAGGGGACTGATGACCATAGATGTTAAGTCCCATAGTGCTCAGAGCCGTTTCAACCATTTGAACCACACTCAAAAGCAACAGCACTCAACAAGTATATATGCGCACAAATATAGAGAAAGATATATTACTTACCACCATCACCATCAAGGTCCTGCGATGGCATGGTCAACATGTCCGCCCCGATAGCTGAGTGGTCAGCGTGACGGATTGCCGTCCTATGGGCCCGTGTTAGATTCCCGGCTGAGTCGGGAATTTTCTCCGCTCAGGAACTGTTGTGTTGTCTTCATCATCATTTCGTCCCCATCCGGCGCACAGGTCGCCCAATGTGGCGTCGAATATAATAAGACGTGCACCAAGGCGACCGGATCTGCCCCGTAAGGGGCCTCCTGGCCAATGACGCCAGACGCTCATTTCCATTTTCATGGTCAACATTTGCATGTATTTGTTCACATTGAGCCACCAGCCCTGTCGCGTAGTTGCTGCAGTGAATTGAGTATATCGGAAATCATCATCCAACATTCCTATGAAAATGAAAATGTCAGTCAATAAGTGTACATGTGCACGTGCGAGCGCACACACACACACACACACACACACACACACACACACACACATATATATATATATATATATATATATATATATATATATATATATATATATATATATATATATATATATATACTCCTGGAAATTGAAATAAGAACACCGTGAATTCATTGTCCCAGGAAGGGGAAACTTTATTGACACATTCCTGGGGTCAGATACATCACATGATCACACTGACAGAACCACAGGCACATAGACACAGGCAACAGAGCATGCACAATGTCGGCACTAGTACAGTGTATATCCACCTTTCGCAGCAATGCAGGCTGCTATTCTCCCATGGAGACGATCGTAGAGATGCTGGATGTAGTCCTGTGGAACGGCTTGCCATGCCATTTCCACCTGGCGCCTCAGTTGGACCAGCGTTCGTGCTGGACGTGCAGACCGCGTGAGACGACGCTTCATCCAGTCCCAAACATGCTCAATGGGGGACAGATCCGGAGATCTTGCTGGCCAGGGTAGTTGACTTACACCTTCTAGAGCACGTTGGGTGGCACGGGATACATGCGGACGTGCATTGTCCTGTTGGAACAGCAAGTTCCCTTGCCGGTCTAGGAATGGTAGAACGATGGGTTCGATGACGGTTTGGATGCACTGTGCACTATTCAGTGTCCCCTCGACGATCACCAGTGGTGTACGGCCAGTGTAGGAGATCGCTCCCCACACCATGATGCCGGGTGTTGGCCCTGTGTGCCTCGGTCGTATGCAGTCCTGATTGTGGCGCTCACCTGCACGGCGCCAAACACGCATACGGCCATCATTGGCACCAAGGCAGAGGCGACTCTCATCGCTGAAGACGACACGTCTCCATTCGTCCCTCCATTCACGCCTGTCGCGACACCACTGGAGGCGGGCTGCACGATGTTGGGGCGTGAGCGGAAGACGGCCTAACGGTGTGCGGGACCGTAGCCCAGCTTCATGGAGACGGTTGCGAATGGTCCTCGCCGATACCCCAGGAGCAACAGTGTCCCTAATTTGCTGGGAAGTGGCGGTGCGGTCCCCTACGGCACTGCGTAGGATCCTACGGTCTTGGCGTGCATCCGTGCGTCGCTGCGGTCCGGTCCCAGGTCGACGGGCACGTGCACCTTCCGCCGACCACTGGCGACAATATCGATGTACTGTGGAGACCTCACGCCCCACGTGTTGAGCAATTCGGCGGTACGTCCACCCGGCCTCCCGCATGCCCACTATACGCCCTCGCTCAAAGTCCGTCAACTGCACATACGGTTCACGTCCACGCTGTCGCGGCATGCTACCAGTGTTAAAGACTGCGATGGAGCTCCGTATGCCACGGCAAACTGGCTGACACTGACGGCGGCGGTGCACAAATGCTGCGCAGCTAGCGCCATTCGACGGCCAACACCGCGGTTCCTGGTGTGTCCGCTGTGCCGTGCATGTGATCATTGCTTGTACAGCCCTCTCGCAGTGTCCGGAGCAAGTATGGTGGGTCTGACACACCGGTGTCAATGTGTTCTTTTTTCCATTTCCAGGAGTGTACATGCACGTGCAGGAAATAACTAGTACTTACATGGAACATTATCGTCTCAAATACGTTCCATCAATAATACAAGTGGTCTTTCTCAGACAGGAGCGATGTGCACTCTATCCTCCTCACTCTTGAGACATGAGTGTTTCCTGGCACTGTTAGCAGTTTTGTTTCAACGTTTCGTAATGATAATGATGCTGACGATGCTGCAAGCAGACTGGAGGAAAATGGGCGGTGCTGGTGCACCTTACATCGTCATGGCCTGGGAGAGTGGCGGAACGGATAAGATTCAGCCAGTAACAATGCATCTTGTACAAGGAGCGAACATGTGCGCTTGTGGCTCCTGGAGTAAGCGGTAGGGAAATGTTATGACCACACAGGGCACATGCGTGAAATAATAATAAGACAACAAAGGGTGTTTTGAAATAAAAATCTAACGTACACACAAACTAATTATTCTTCTTTTTCTTGATCCTAAAGAGACAGACTGGCAGACGTCAATGTGATTCCAGATTTCTAGCGGCAAAGTTTTGTCTTGATGCATTTCACATCTATGTAAGGTTTTTCTCGAAGCAACTATTTTGGACAACGTTGCGAAACCTTAGGTGTCAATTATAATGTTCGCAGTTTGAGGTGCCATGATTTAGGTGTGATACTGCCCGTATTAATTTATACAAGTATCTACACAATTCCATTAAGGGGGAGTAGTTAACAATGCCATTATGGAGTATTAATGCGAATACTGTGGTGTTTCTCTGGAAGTTCTCACAGGCTTCAAATTCAGCGTGAATACCACTTTATCTAGACTTCACACTCTCATTCTGTTCTGGGAAATCTATAACAATTAAGGGAGCTAACATCATAAATTCTTTAGGGTTGAGCAGACTACCTACATTCTCTTCACCCTCGTAATTTTTTGGAAAATATTGCATACATATCGAACAATAGGCTGTAGACATAATGGTTCATTATTGTTATAAATTCTCATGTGGGCAGAAGTCATTACTGCAAATTTTTGTGTTTGTTAGACTACGATAATCGAGTTTACTTGAATCGCGTTTCAGGTCCACTTCCCCATCAGTTTAAAAAGGAACTATGATACCTCGATTTGTTACTCACAAAAATGGTATTTTAATAGCTCGTGACTGTCAGGATGTGCTTGGAAGTAGAGGAGCCCACATCTCGTGGTCGTGCGGTAGCGTTCTCGCTTCCCACGCCGAGGTTCCCGGGTTCGATTCCCGGCGGGGTCAGGGATTTTCTCTGCCTCGTGATGGCTGGGTGTTGTGTGCTGTCCTTAGGTTAGTTAGGTTTAAGTAGTTCTAAGTTCTAGGGGACTGATGACCATAGATGTTAAGTCCCATAGTGCTCAGAGCCATTTGAACCATTTGAAGTAGAGGATATTCAAACAATACCCATAATTTGAAATTAAAAGCAATTGAGTGCCAGCACCAAATATTTGTAAAAACTTTAAGAGTTCCTTGTTGGTTACAGAGATGTGAGGCATTTTCTAAATTACTTTGTCAAGCACAATCTTGTTCTCTTCAGGACTAACGCCTTCACGGATATATGCATTGCCATTTTAAAACAAGTTCCTGCTTTATGTTAGTGAAGGTATTTTTCATGACCTCAAAGTATCCCATCAGGATCTTGAGAGGTATGCACGCAATAAATTGTTTGTCTCCGTCTGTTGTCAGTTTCTCCATAAACCATTTTGCATTTCCTGAACTGTTTATGTCTGATTTTGATGTGGAAATCTACATTTTTAATGTTACACCCCGTATAAGTGTGTTCTCTGTTAGGGCTGATTTTGTTCCATTTAGAGAACTTTTATAAGCTGATGACCTTGCTGTTCCGGACAAGTATCTTTTTGTGATATTACATGTTCACAGATATTGAAGTTCTTATTTATGTATACCTTAGGGTCCGCTCCCGGTAGCTGAGTGGAGCCGGCACGGTAGCTCAGCGTGTTCGGTCAGAGAGCTGATTGGCCTCTGTAATAAAAAACTGAGTGGAAGGAGCAACAAACGAACTTGACAGGATGTCACGTGACATCCGCAACGACCAAACATAACGATCCAAAAAAAAAAAGTGGTCAGCGCGACAGAATGTCAATCCTAAGGGCCCGGGTTCGATTCCCGGCAGGGTCGGAGATCCTCTTTGCTCAGGGACTGGGCCCTGTGTTGTCCTAATCATCATCATTTCATCCCCATCGACGCGCAAGTCGCCGAAGTGGCGAAAAATCGAAAGACTTGCACCAGGCGAACAGTCTGTCCAACCAAGACGACTAGCGTATGGACAAGGGAGGAAATGTGCCTTTTAATAGAGCTAGCGTAGGGATTTTACGCACGAACGAACTGTATTTTTTGGAAATTGGTGGTAAATTCCTATGGGACCAAACTGTTGAGGTCATCGGTCCCTAGGCTTACACACTACATAATCTAACTTAAACCAGCTTACTCTAAGGACAACACACACACCCATGCCCGAGGGAGGACCCGAAACTCCGAAGGGGGGAGCCGCGCGAACCGTGGCCAGGCGACTTGGACAAAGCGGGTGTCCCGCGCAGCTCAAACTGTATCGTTTGCGGTTCGGATAAAGACGACAATTCCGCTGGAGATCGCTGGGAGTGAAAAATCACGTTAACCAACTCGTCCCGTGTGCCGACTGTTCTGTGTCTCGTGACGCCGGACATAATGTCTGCGTTCACGTCAACGTACCCGTTTCATCCCGTGTGCCGACGGCTTTAGCATGCCGTATTGCGACAACTGGCCGCTGTCGAGGTTCTCCGTGCAGCATCGCTGATTGTGGTCACCAGTAATGGAAAACGGAGAGGACGGTTACGTGATGATTCGAGAGTCCGTAGTTTTAAGCAGAGGGTGGGCTCGAGCAGAGATCACGTAAGGTGGCTGGTGTTTCGGCGTGCCGCTTAATTTAGTCGGCGGCGACTTCCGCGAAGTGTGCGCTAAGTGAGAAGGCAACCGGTTCGCTGTTGACTGAGCGTGCCGCGAGTGGTATGGTGGGGAGCAGCCCGGCGCGGCCAGGTCGGCGCTCCGCGGGGCAGTCACTGGCTGTGCGCGCCGGCCTTCGTGTCTGCGGAACGTGTGCCGACCGTAAGGACGCTTGCCATTTCTTCTCGCTCGTGCCACTTGTTTCCCGTGTGTTCGCCCCGCCCACGATTCTTCACGAGCGCGCTGTGCGGCAGCCTAGAGTAAACGACGCCAGCGGGATGAAGGTTACGCTGCAGTGCTTCTGCCGTTTCCAGTATATTGCTTCTATCGATAGACGCTGTGAGCGAGTGTGTGCACCTGCCAAATCTTGGCCTACAGTTTTGTTTTGCTGGGATTTCCGGAGAGCTGGTTCAGCAAGCATAATATACCACGAGAATCCTTTCAAAGTAGACGATAAACGGGGAAACATTTTCCTGTTTAATTCTTCATCGCAGGTTTATTGTTTTTTTTTCTTTTATCTCCATACATGGTGGTGGTCGTGTGCGTTTAAACTAGTCCCCAGGCCTGTAAGATCCGAGACACTGCATATCTTTCTTTTTGCACGCATTTGGAACAAAAAGACCGTTTTTAAAAAATCTTTAACACTGCACGTCTTAGGACTTGCACTGGAGTACGTAGCAGATCTGCAGTAAATGGCCTCTCGGTACGAGCCGCCTTGAGCAGGAAACAATGTTTTGGGTCTAGGCAGCTTTTCAGAGCTGTTTGCATCATCAGCAGTTGATTTCGTTTTATTTATTTATCGTCTCGGGTTTGGCATAACAGACTTTTCGCATGCATTACATTTACTACGATTAATTAAAATTGTGGACACAACGTTTGGAAACTGAAGCATTTATTTTCATTTCGGCATTTAGTGTTGGAAACAGTGTATAGCTATGCGATTTCGGACTGACAGCCGGCCTTTGTGACCGAGCGGCTCTAGGCGCTTCAGTCCGGAATCTCGTGGCTGCTACGGTTGCAGTTTCGAATCCTGCATCGGGCATGCATGTGTGGGATGTCCTTAGGTTCGTTAGGTTTAAGTAGTTCTAAGTCTAGAGGACTGATGACTTAAGATGTTAGTCCCATAGTGCTTAGAGCCATTTGAACCGTCAGACTGACAAGTTCTGAATAATAAAACGAAACAGCGCACTACGCCACTTCTCGGTCTGATTTAATCGCATCGTAAATTTCTCAGTGAAAACATTGTCACACGCGTACGATTCCGTCCCTTTGCTTCAGCTGCTCTATAGCATTTCGTAAGATACAGCTGGATGCTTGTTTTTGCCACCGGGCTCTGTGGGCACGATGCGGACTCAACGCGATGGCCGTTTGCCATTTTCAGGCTCCAGTTCTGCAACAGTTCTTCGGCAGCGTGGCTGCAGATCGTGCAATAGACGCTGCGCCCGCAGCCAGTGTTGCCAACACCAGGGATACAGTTATCAACGACTGGGCGTGGGAGCCGGCAGAGCTATGCTCCGTTCTGTTTGGCAGCCAACTGGCTTGTTTTTGTGTCGGTACTGCGCGATTCTCCAGTCACCTCGTTAATGCATTCAGGTTCTCTATCTGAAGGTTTTTTAACGTCTGAAACGTTCGTGAAACCGTAGCTGTGCACGAACGATCGATGTGTACTCGAAAACTCCTCATACATTTTATTAAAAGTAAACTGGACTGTCGGTTTATGCGGTTACTTTCCGTTTCTCGCGTTTTAACCCTACCTTTTTCCAGTTCTGCTTGTCGCTAAGTCTCCCCATTTCTGTTCTTCCCATTAGTTTACGGTCTTGCCCATTGTCACCTTTTGCATTCTGTATATATTTTCGACCTGCTATGTACTTAGACTCTCTGAGGACTCTCACAGAGGTTACGGGAAAATAATCATTTATATGAACACATTCTTGCATCAGCGCTATAGTACGTAAAGTAGGCAACAGATGCTACCTTCTGCATTCTGTCTAACTTTAATATTCGATAATATCGCGTAGAGAGTCCTGCCCTTAAAACATGCACGTTCTCAGAAGTGTTGTGTTAAATGTGATTAGTGAGGAAGAACAATGATATTACATTACCAGTCTGAACAGTCAGCTGTATTGAAACTGGTTCGTCCCTTCTTACAAGCACACCGTTCGTTGAAAATTGTGAATATACAGAAGGCATTGCTGTCCTCCGTTTCAGTTTCTTCACAACAAAGGATTCTAGTGGTACGTACGCTCACTTCATCTGCAACAAATGTTTGTCTTTCCCGTAAGCCCTACAGGTACAGCCACTCAAAGTGCCAACAACTTCATTTACAGTCATATTTTTGAGGCTACCCCAAAATGGCTCTGAGCACTATGGGACTGAACATCTGAGGTCATCAGTCCCCTAGAACTTAGAACTACTTAAACCTAACTAACCTAAGGATATCACACACATCCATGCCCGAGGCAGGATTCGAACCTGCGACCGTAGCAGTCGCGCGGTTCCAGACTGTAGCGCCTAGAACCGCTCTGCCACTCCGGCCGGCCGAGGCTTCCCCCATAACTCTCACGAGTTAAAAGATGGATTATGATATTCGTATTGACCTATACAAATTGCAGTAAATAATTCTGTGGTGTTCTATAGTGTCTGTGGAACTCGATTGTACATAAATAATATAGGTAATGAAGGGGCGTGCTTGATTGAAAAAGTAGTTACAGCACGTTAGCCTTTTATCTTAGATAACTTACTGAAGGTAAGATCTTAATGTCAATTAGCACATGTTCCTGCTCACACCATATTACTTGTCTGATATAACATTACCATTACCGAAGGACAGCAGAAATACTTCATCTACATCTACATGGATAATCTGCAAATCACATTTAAGTGCCTGGCAGAGGGTTCATCGAACCACCTTCACAATTCTCTATTATTCCAATCTCGTATAGCGCGCGGACAGAATCAACACCTATATCTTTCCGTACGAGCTCTGATTTCCCTTATTTTATCGTGGTGATCGTTCCGCCCTATGTAGGTCTGTGTCAACAAAATATTTTCGCATTCGGAGGAGAAGATTGGTGATTGGAATTTCGTGAGGAGACTCCTTCGCAAAGAAAAACGCCTTTCTTTTAATGATTTCCAGTCCACATCCTGTATCATTTCTGTGCCACTCTCTCCCATATTTCGCGATAATACAAAACGTGTCGCCTTTCTTTGAACTTTTTCGATGTACTCAGTCAGTCCTATCTGGTAAAGATCCCACACAGCGCAACAGTATTTTAAAAGAGGACGGACAATCGTAGTGTAGGCAGTCTCCTTAGTAGGTCTGTTATATTTTCTAAGTGTCCTGCCAATAAAACACAGTCTTTGGTTACCCTTCCCTACAACATTTTCTGTGTGTTCCTTCCAATTTAAATTGTTCGTAATTGTAATACTTAGATATTTAGTTGAATTTATGGCTTTTAGATTAGACTGATTTATCGTGTAACCGAAGTTTAACGAGTTCCTTTTAGCACTGATGTGGATTACCTCACACTTTTCGTTATTTAAGGTCAACTGCCACTTTTCGTACCATTTAGATATTGTTTCTAAAGAGTTTTGCGGGTTTGTTTCGATCTACTGATGGCTTTATTAGTCGACAAACGACAGCGTCATCTGCAGACAACCGAAGACGACTGCACAGATTGTCTCCCAAATCGGTTATATAGATAAGGAACAGCAAAGGGCCTGTAACACTACCTTGTACGCCTTTGTGAGATGCTATTCCACAGCGTGCTTTTAAGCCTCAAGAACAAACTTATTACTTTCATTTACATTACTTATTGAGTCCTGTATGTCGTCGTAAATTCCGTAGTAAACCATATCTTCAAATCAGCTGTATGAGGTGATTCTGTGAGCGAACAGGTAGAATTCGCACTAATTCGTCTCAGGTGGCAACATCAGTGTCCTGAGCATTTTCTGCGTCTCTCCTTAAAAGTCTCTCTTGAATGAAGACCTTTTCCATTAAAGCATCACGACGCAGATATTTGTCTTTAATATTTTTTAAATGTGCAGACATATTAGCCCATTTTTCTATAGTTACTTCATACTTGCAGCACTGTCAGTCCCTCCGTGGTTTTAACGAAAGATTATTCTTTGCTGACAACCTTTGTTCGTCTTCCAAAGTAGTTTCACTGGGTTTAGGCGCAAAAGTAGGGTGGTATGTGCTTCAGCAGCTCAGGGGAAATTTTTATTTCCCGAGCAAAGACACCAAACACATTAATGGGAGGAACAGGCAGCTTTAGATGGTAAAATTGACGAGCTGAAGGTTGGGCTCAGTGGGTGGATGTAGGAGCAAAAAGTGGGCATCAGACTAGTAAAGGGCTACGATCGATCTGCCTTCAGTCCTAGGTTCTTTTATCTGTCACTTACCACTTTTTACCCCTGACATTTCCTTGCTAGTGTGAAAAATACCAAGCTGCAGCCTACATCTGAGACCACGTTAAGCTATAGGTGTCCATATAACTAGTTGTCAATCGACAGTCTGCTAAAGTACTTCTCGCAGAGGAACAGAGCATTCGTTGCTCGTTTACATGTATAATAATTTGTATTCATAATAAAATCAAAGTATTACAGAAGAATCCATGTGCGATCATCTACAGTCCGCCTTTTTATTTTCAAAGCGTAACACTTTCAACTACAGTTTCTTCTCTTCACCTGGCTCCACAAGAACTTTTTTTTTTATATATAACCATCCCCCGCATTCCAATCAATCAGCCCTCTCGTCTCTTAAGTTTCTTACCCATCGAGCTTTCTCTTTCTATCGCTACCGTTGGTTCCCTTAGGGTCACCGTGTCTCCACCTCATTCAGAACCACATTCGCAGACAATAGTCCTGCGTCATCAATACCAACTACTGAACAGCCACCATGAAAAATTCATGGTTTGTAGATTTGTGTTCATTTCAACTGTACATGTTAATCAAAACATACAGCCTTCATTCCATATTTTCTTACCTGATACCCTTGCAATGGAGGGATTACTTTCCGGTTGCAACATACGCAGAAATGCTTTCTCCCACTCTTAGAGATACTGGCTGGTTGCCTGATCATTTCACATCGGCTTTATGGTTTACCTTACGTTGAATACTTTTAATTATTTTAAAAATTAGATTTTTCGTTTATCATACGCCGAATTCAGTACACAGGGTTTCTGATATTTTATTCACAGCATTAGCTTACTTCCTTTTCGATTCTGCCAATTGCATTTTAATTGAAATATCACCGTAACTTTTTTTTTGTAATTCGTCAACGCGGATGAGAAAGCCGGTTTCTTTTTCAGTTGTTTCGGGACACGAACTAGCAGCATATTTCACGTCACTCTTGGAGTGAAATGTTGGATTATTTACTTAGCCGTCGGAACAGTTAGCTAAGAGCAGTGGGCCGAGACACATCACTGCTTTCCTGATACACGAATCGGTCAGGAGAAGAAGTTGTTATTCGTACTAAACAGACGAGTCGCAGCTTGTCAAACACTGCGTTCCAACTTCCTGATGAGGTGCACCTCGGTTTTATTAATTCTGTCTTTTGAGTCGCAGTAAAGCTGCGATTTTTTGTCGCTGATAACCTCCACAAAGGGTATTAGTATCTTGTAGTGTATGCAGTGCTCATTTGAGTACAATTATTTCATTGGACTTAAACAAGTTGTGTCCTATATTGTTGCCTAATGGTCTCCAAACATTATATTTTAACATTGTAACTGCTTTCACAACGAAGCTATCACTCTTTACCAGAAATGAATCTTCTCTACGCATGCAAACACTGTAATGGACAGGCACCCGAACGCAAATATCTATCCTTGAGGCGAAAGGCCTAACATCTTTTCATTCTAGCTCACAACACGTGCCGAGTGAAAGTTAACTTTATGTTTTTGTTGTACTCTTTCGCCGTCAACAGGCTCTTCTGCATTCCTTCTGACACTAACAAAGTTTTGAAAATCAGGAGGAAGATACTGGGAAATGAAAGCGTAGTGTCTGTCACTGAGAAGAACTCTAATACCTAGGATGTTAAAAAACTGAACGCAAACAATTGATCAGCATTAGTCTCTGACTGGCACAGAGTTTTAATGTGCTGACAGGTCACGTTGCAAGAATAGTAACTATGCTGCATCAACAAAATGTGTATTTATTAATTCTGCCACCATTCAATATTGATTATATTGTAAGACATCAACTCTGCTAACAGTGCATTTGGCCGCTATAATTATCTGCACCTGTTGCGCCAGCCGAGAGACAGATTACTCTCCATGAACTCAGATACAGAAATGAATCTGCCGCTCTTGGATTGAACGATATGAATAGAGCGGCCCTCTTGGTTGAGTCTCAGGCGTCGGTTCTTACAAAAATAATTAGGTGTGGGTTCATGAAACTACTGAATTAAAAATGTTGGCCTAATTTGACCTCAATTTTTTATGATTGGTCCTTGGAAGCACACATATAAACAAGTAAGCAATAATTACACCTACACGTGATTAACAAAATACAAAGTGAAAGAAACAGCCAATTACGAAAATTTGAAACAAATTGAAGATAGACTGGTTTGACAAAGCGCCCCCCCCCCCTCCGCAGGAACAAGTTAAATGGGATTGACCGTCATCTCATTAGGTCATCCTCGAAAAAGCCGATCAGTGAAAGAGTGCACAGTTGTTGGACCGTTCATGCCAGAGTCCCGCATACAGCTGGGAATACTGCCAAGCGCCACTTATCGGCCGCTGTGTGATGGGATGCCCCTCAGAAATGCAAGTCTGCCTTCTGGCACGTGTCCAAAGTCAGTGTGTCCTCTTCCAAATCCCGACACAGAACATCCGCTTCTTCATGTCTCCAAAACCTGACTGACTGCTTCTGCATCTCTATGCGGAATGTCCGAAAAATTTCCTCTCTACCGCACGCAGAGGATATTTCAGCAATTGGAAGGCTCCGCTAAACCCTAGCCAACCATACTCTTTTTGAAAACAGTGGTCTAACACTCCACCTAACAAATGTTTTATAAGTTATCCAATGAGCTGCCTTCCCGCGTGCACAATTCTGAGAAAACTGAGCTCCAAACTCCCAGCTCTCTCGGCTGTTCTCTAGAGGCCGCTCTGGAGTCTGGTCGCCAGTGGTCCCTCGCACCCGTCGTCCCATGGCACACCCTAAACTCCATCACATTCGTACGACACAAAAAATACTGGACATGCAGTTAACTACAGAGATAGAGAGAAATTAAGAAGTGGTGGCAGCTCAATATAAGCAGTCACTGATATCACCCATATTATCAGCATCAGATATTCATCGATCCCGGGAAACACGACACGAATTACAATACATTGAACCAATGCCAAATGATACATGAGACTTGTTAGTCAACCACTGGACTGACCCATTTGAATATGAAGTTCTAACAACATCTTATGTGACCTTTCGAGTGGATTCTATTCGTAATAAGGCGTGTCATTTATAGGAACAATATGTTCTCTTAAACTGAAGCTTAATCTGCAAAAGGGTGCTACACGACAATTCATTTTTTGGGACAGGATGTGGGAAGACTTTAGCCATAATAAACTGTAATGACAGTGTTATATACGACCCTTGCATTGAACAAGCTGTAGTTAAAGTGTAAAATAAAGTTTATGTATGTTACGCGTTAACGATGAGTGGCATTCGCTTGAGACATTTCGTATTTCATGTTATTACCAGAATCTCCTAATGATTCCATAACAGACTGTTGAATAATTGATTGATTAATTAATTTTATTTACTTGCTCAGCATTTACAAAGGCAGTCATCACATTATGTATTAAGTAAGATATTCTGATAGCTCTACACTGCGTTACAATGTACTTTACTATACAGTGTTAAAAATATTCTTGAGCCACTCTATGGCTGAGTCAGAGAGTCTTAATTATTAAATAAAGAAAGGCGTAATTAATAAATAACTATTTAGAAATTTTCATCTCAAGGGGTTGAGTGCAAGCATTTCCTCATACGCAAGTGTAGACTGCAAACAGATACAAACATTATGTCGATGAAACATGCATTCTCAAAATATGCTTTCCTGAAAGTACATTTAGGTTGGTAATTAAAACCGCAACAGAAAGAAATAAATGAAATTTGACAGACAATCGATGCGGCAAAAGTCATTTTGCGGAAATCTGTTGCTCTGATTAAATTGTAACAAAGGCTTCGCCCTAAATCGTTTAGCCGTTCATTAAGCTATATTTTCAGTCACCCACAATGAAAGCGAATGAGTAAGATTTTTAAGATACGTTTTTCTTCAAAAATATAGTGTGCTGATATAATTAAATGATGTTTGTGCGATTCATCTTCATGGATGGAACCTTAGGGACGTTCCGCTGTGGTTAATTGATATACTGTTAATGGATAATCCATTCAGCTGTTTTATTCATATTACTTAATTAAAATGATCGAATTGCAAATTACAAAAAATGGTTCAAATGGCTCTGAGCACTATGGGACTTAACTTCTGAGGTCATCAGTCCCCTAGAACTTAGAACTATTTAAACCTAACTAACGTAAGGACATCACAAACATCCATGCCCGAGGCAGGATTCGAACCTGCGACCGTAGCGGTCGCGCGGTTCCAGACTGTTACGCCTAGAACCGCTCGGCCACCCGGGCGGCTGTAAATTACACAATTTCATCTTTAGACACTCTTGTGCCAATCAAATTCGACGGAGACGCTGAAGTACATAAAGTAATCCGAAACGTAGCTACATCAAAAACCAATGGTACTACCCAATACGAAGGTCAAAAGTACAGTAACCGAAGTTTCATGCCCGCCCAACGAGATGGTTCAAATGGCTCTGAGCACTATGGGACTTAACGTCGATGGTCATCAGTCCCCTAGAACTTAGAACTACTTAAACCTAACTAACCTAAGGACAGCACACAACACCCAGCCATCACGAGGCAGAGAAAATCCCTGACCCCGCCGGGAATCTAACCCGGGAACCCGGGCGTGGGAAGCGAGAACGCTACCGCACGACCACGAGCTGCGGGCGCGCCCAACGAGAACTATGTCTCTTATAACTGGGTAGGACTACTGATCCTTAATTTGGTTACGTTTCGGATCACTTTGTACTTTAATGTGTAGGCTTAGTTACACTGCCACAAGTACGTCGGAAGACAAACTGCATAATTTTGAAAACCATCTTTTGAATTAAATACCATAAGTGAAACATCTGAATGAATGAATTGTCCAACAAAGGTATATTAAAGTGAAAGGTTGTACTTTTTTTTTCTTTTTTTGCTTCACGCTCATATAGTACCATCATGCCAAACGAAACAGTCTGCAGTTGTCATGAGAGACGCATTCTGCGACATCAGATTTGAGTTCCACGTTCAGACATTCTAATTCAGTCCCCCCCCCCCCCCCCCTTAAATCACTGAAGACGGTAGACGAAATGATCTCTCGAATATGGTGACGGCTAATTGTCGCTAGACCATCAACTTTTTTTTCATGCAGAAGATTGATTCGTATTATGCTACACATTATTGTTTTGCAACTAGGGTTTTCTTCCTAACATGTACGCTGCTTCCGGGTAGTACGTTGGACAAGGAATAGTTAGCTTTCTGTTTTTCGATAGTGGGCACGCATCTCCGTGTTGGGACAGGTGCTGAGCCGATTCTGCATACAGATAGCAGCATTATTCACAGTGAGTAGTCCAGAACAAAGGTGGGAACCTGGAGACATCCTGTGACTGTGGAGCGGAGAAACCAGCACCCAGAAGTCAGGCAGCACCAGCTCTGCCGTGACCTCTTCCCTGCCGGCTCTGTTCCCCATGTTTGGTACGACCGCCCATTGTCAGCTGCATGAGTACGTCTAGAACACATCTGTTGTCGATTGCAACAATTAACACCCCTCAGATAATCGTGTCACTCATGCACAATCATTATTAGCAAACCTGAAAGACTTCATTTCAGATGCTCATACTGAAAGGTTTTTAAATCAGTTCCAGTCACACATTTCTTTATCAGTGAAAACTTACGATATACTTAATGTTGTTCGGCAACAGAGCGTCCCAAGTACCGGCTTCGAACGTACTGCGAAAGAAACAACAAATACATCGTTTCAGACTAATGTGAAACCACTCTCCCGCTCAGACGAGCAAAAATGCCACAAATGAGTCCGAGAGTTAGCACATGTCGGTAAAAAAAAGGAAGAAACAGTCGGGGTGGGTTACAGTCGTTTATAAGCAATAAAGTTGTTGGATCGACCATGAGCTTATCAGTTCCTACTTCATACTTAAGAATCAGCTGATACATCTCAGTAAACGTGATTAGCAACAAGCATACAACACTTGGCGAGAGTTAATTCTACTTCATATTTAGAATCTGGAATATTTAGAGGCCGGCCGCGGTGGTCTCGCGGTTCTAGGCGCGCAGTCCGGAACCGCTCGACTGCTACGGTCGCAGGTTCGAATCCTGCCTCGGGCATGGATGTGTGTGATGTCCTTAGGTTAGTTAGGTTTAAGTAGTTCTAAGTTCTAGGGGACTGATGACCACAGCTGTTAAGTCCCATAGTGCTCAGAGCCATTTTTGAATATTTAGATGGCCGCGCGGAGTGGCCGCGCGGTTTGAGGCGCTATAACACGAACTGCGCGGCCCCTCCCGCCGGAGGTTCGAGTCCTCCCTCGGGCATGGGTGTGTGTGTTGTTCTCAGCCTAAGTTAGTTTAAGTAGTGTGTAAATCTAGGGACCGATGACCTAAGCAGTTTTGTCCCTCAGGAATTCACACACATTTGAACATATTTAGATTAAGACTAATAAGGAAACAGTACCAACATCCCCTCATCCATTTTATTCATATTGACAGGGTGTGTAGGCACTACTCGGACTTAAACATATATGAACAAGAAGGCGCAACTGTCAACCGTTTCCTTGGAAAGTCGAGTTTGAAAATTATAGGCATGCTTATGCCGTAAGCTTTCTAGGGCCACTGTTGTTCACGGAATTCGCAACCGAGCGAGCAAGCGCTTAGTTTCATATGTGCCAGGTCTGTGGATCGAATCTCGCTGCCGGTAGTTTATTGTTTCATTCCCACGTAGTTCTAACAACAGATCTATCATGACCGTGAAAAGTATCAATATCTAATCATTCATTTACTATTTTCCTAATCTTTAACATGAAAAAAAGGAGGAATTTTTTTTTCCTCTAGGAGATTCGAAAGGAAAAAGGATACACGAAAACTTTCAGTCAAATCAGTGTAATTATTTTACTTGTGTTATTGTATCTACATTTGTGAAAAGTATAATGTGTAACTTACGCAGCACTGCACGAATCAGGATGATACTGATCAAAGAAATATGGAAAACAATAATTATCGCAACGTACAGCAGGGGTAAGGAACGCCGAACTTTTGCATGTCCACGGTTTCTTTTCTGTAACAAAAGTCGCTTTTGCAGAGGTGCAATACAGGCCAAGCGACCATTTCAGTCTGAGGAGGAGTTTGCTAGTTTCGTCTGTATGTAAGTGGAGTACCAGCTAGAACTGAATGGAAACTAGGTTTCGCTTAGGTCCTCCAGCAGCGACGGAAATACTAATTAAAGGAACTGTTTGATTTAAAAAAGAATGAGCCACGGCATCATAGGAAGCAGATGTTTTTTCTTTAGTGAGTGTTTTCATTTCGGATCCTGCGCTGAATGTGCAGAATCTACACCCTAATTAGACTGCTCCTGTTCTAACGCATAACATTTTTGTTTTCGTAAATCGAATCAAACATTAATTGGAGGTCAGCGCGGTCATTTTCAAAGACTCTATTTGGAATTTGTGGTTTACTTTCTTTCTAAACATGTACAAGCGCACTTACATGCCATCAAACACACGTTTGATCAAAGATTTTACAGTCTGTCTGGAAATTAAAAAGGAAGAAAGGAAAATAAGTAGGCTAAGGTTTACGTCTCGTTTACATCGACGTATTGAAGTTTGAATAGAAGCTAATATTGTAGAAGAAAGCGCCTTATTTTACGGACCATCCAATAGTCGGTTTGTTTGATTGAGATAAACGTAAATCAGGATGTCTGGGCAGGAATTTAACCCCCCCTCTCCCCCTACACCAGAGCACCAGTCTAAAACAACATATTCTTTTTTCACTTAGACGGATATCTCTCGAACAAATTGTGCATTAAAAAAAATGATTACCATTTACTGTTTTCTTTCCTTATTAAAATTCAGTAAGGAACTAAACTTACAAAAACAGAATTTTATATATTAGTCGTTTAATTGAGGGCCGACAGGCTGTATGTGGAGTCAGTCGGGCGACTTGAAGGAAGTAATACAAGGAAATGGTTCTTTTGTAATTATTTGTGCACTGAACTCTTTTCATACCAGGCACACGTGTTACGTCTGGAAGAATATACTGCTGCTAGAGAACTAATGAAAAATTGCTTTATTGAGTTATCAAACTGAGCGAGACCCATTTAACTTCGCGATTGCTTTTGTGGGCAGAGAACACCTCAGTGAAGGAGTTAATTTCCTGGGGAGGGCGTTAAGTTTGAGAAATAAAAATTAAACAAAGGAAAAATTTAATTTCTTTCGTTTCAGCATTCAAAGTAAAATGGTTGCAATAGACGGAACTGCTTCCAAAATAAGATGGAGATGTTTTTAAAACGGAGCTAAAATGAAGAAGTGCTGGATTGTAGTAGCAGGGTTTAATATTTGGTTATTTTCTCATTTAGGATATCGTGAACTTGCTAAATCACACGATGAAAACTTGTTATTGACTCTAACAGTTAGGCCGAGACTGATTTCTTGCCTCATCTGTCGAAACTGAGCTAATATCCCTGCTCTGATAACATAGCCATCACCGGAACATCAGAACATCCTAATATGAAAACTTTAATACCCCAGTTTCCACAAAAAAAGAAAAAAACTGTGGCTTACGTGATACTCCTTTAGCGAATGCACACCACTGTACTGACTCATTTAAAAAGCCTAAGAAACATATTTCTTGGTCTCATATGCATTTTCTCATACACACTCTCTCTCTCTCTCTCTCTCTCTCTCTCACACACACACACACACACACACACACACACACACACACACACACACACACACACACACACAGAGAGAGAGAGAGAGAGAGAGACAGCGTTCAGTTGCCAACGCTACCCTTCACTTTAAGATCGATAATTTGTACATTTAATTTGTTTGTTTAGTGATTACAGAGGAGCATTTGTCCAATTTTTCTTGTAGAGAGCACTATAAAAACAATTGCGGATATACTTATCGCTTGTGCGACAACACTACCGATACATGGCACCAACAAGCAGCTCATCTGTCTCCCTCCACTGCGTGCATATAGCGAACACTTAAATATTTCGTTTATTCAATTTTTTTCTCGATAAGCTTGATTGAAAGAAACGAGCTATGACTGCTGGAACTGAAAATGTTTTAGTAGGTAATTATCAGAGTGAGTAAACCAGAATAATGTAATTTTTATTTCGTCTACAGTAAGGTGGGACATTAGAGGCCCGAGAAGTTCTAATCATCGTAACAGATAAAGTAAACTGTTCAGATGGAAATGGAAGGCTTTGATGAAATTCTACCGTTTATAACTGCCTACAACCGGCCATTTTGTGACGCACACTTACTTACTTACTTACTTACTTACTTACTTACTTACTTTCTTTCTTTCTTTCCCTATTGCCCCACAAGGAACTATACAATTTGTTTCCAGCAACTCAATCAACTCTGCCAGGTAAAGTAATTACCAAAAAATTAAATTGATTTTTTTTTCTTCAGTAAACTCTACCCTCCCTTGACACATCTCCAAATGAGACTGCACTCAATTTGGTCAGCCACACACCATATCTTGAGATTATATTTCATTGCTTTCATGAAACTTATTTTTTAATAACATAACACTTTCTCCTACAGAAACAATTCTGGAGGGATTATATACTACTCTGGAATGATAATTTACATTTAAAATAAAAGAAGCTTACTTTGCTTTAGCTTCTACACACTGGTCGCTCTAATGCATAAAAAAATGCAAAAAGTTACGAGAATATACGTAGCTTCAAGTCAGATTATTCTAACAGCCCGGATGAAGCATCGTATTCTACCATCTCTTATTTAACATGACATTCATTTTTGTGCGTTTCAAAGAACCTTGCTCATTAGGAGCATTGTTTGCCTCAGTTGTAAGACAGTCATTGTTGGATGTAGGAAAATAAGAAATTACGTCTTCAATTTTTCCACGTGTCTCCTTAAAATTTTATCAACATATCTATCGCTTTTATTGTTATTCTTAATTATAACACTGCCACCTTAATCGGTATAGAAAGTGAGAGT
Source organism: Schistocerca cancellata (assembly GCF_023864275.1). NCBI lineage: Eukaryota > Metazoa > Arthropoda > Insecta > Orthoptera > Acrididae > Schistocerca > Schistocerca cancellata. The sequence continues at coordinate 130,411,034 of NC_064629.1, forward strand.
CCAGTTCTGTTTCGGATGCAGAACCTCAAGATAGGTCCAAATAGGTGCTACATTGATTCTTCCTGACCTTAAAGATTCCTGCTCGTATTCATGAGTCTAGAACTCAATCACGTGGTTAATGTCCTTAAAATTTGTTCATTTGAAATGGTTATAAATTAAAAATGGTTCAAATGGCTCTGAGCACTATGGGACTTAACTTCTGAGGTTATCAGCCCCCTAGAACTTAAAACTACTTAAACCTAACTAACCTAAGGACATCCCACACATCCATGCCCGAGGCAGGATTCGAACCTGCAGGTTCCAGACTATAGCCCGGCCGGCTTATAAATTAAAAAATCACACAAAACCAGACTAATAAATAACTAACTACACACATCAAAAAAGGTTATGCATCACCTCGGTTCCAAGAGTTCAGAAACCTGTACAGAAAATTGGAATAGGGATCAACATAAACATCATTTCCGCCCTTTTTATTGCTCATCAAAACCACACATTTCATGTTGTTCCACCGTACAGTGAGACCTTCAGGGGTCGTGGTCCAGATTGCTGTGCACACCGGTACCTCTGATACTCAGTAGCACGTCCTCTTGTGTTGATGCATGCCTGTATTCGTCGTGGCACACTATCCACAAGTTCATCAAGGCACTGTTGGCCAGATTGTCCCACTCCTCAACGGCGATTCGGCATAGATCACTCAGAGTGGTTGGCGGGTCACGTTGTCCATAAACAGCCCTTTCCAGTCTATCCCAGGCAGGTGAGATAGGGTTCACGTCTGGAGAACATGCTGGCCACTCTAGTCGAGCGATGTCGTTATCCTGAAGGAAATCATTCACAAGATGGGCATGTCGTCCATGAGGACGAATGCCTCACCAATATGCTGCCGATATGGCTGCACTATCGGTCAGAGGATGGCATTCACGTATCGTACAGCCGTTACGGCGCCTTCCATGACCACCAGCGGCGTACGTCGGCCCCACATGGTGGCACCCCAAAACAGCAGGGAACCTCTTCCTTGCTGCACTCGCTGGACACTGTGTCTGAGGCGTTCAGCTTGACGGGGTTACCTCCAAACACGTCTCCAACGATTGTCTGTTTGAAGGCATATGCGACACTCATCGGTGAAGAGAAGGTGATGTCATTCCTGGCGGTCCATTCGGCATGTTGTTGGGCCCATCTATATCTCGCATGCATGGTGTCGTGGTTGCAAAAATGGGTCTCGCCATGGACGTCGGCAGTGAAGTTGCGCGTCATGCAGCCTATTGCGCAAAAATTGAGTCGTAACACATCCTGTGGCTGCACGAAAAGCATTATTCAATATATTCAACATGGTGGCGTTACTGTCATGGTTCCTCCGAGCCATAATATGTAGGTAGCGGTCATCCACTACAGTAGTAGCCCTTGAGCGGCCTGAGCGAGGCATGTCATCGACAGTTCCTGTCTCTCTGTATCTCCTCCATGTCCGAGCAACGCCGCTTTGGTTCACTCCGAGATGCCTGGACACTTCCCTTGTTGAGAGCCCTTCCCCGCGCAAATAACAATGCGGACGCGGTCGAACAGCGGTATCGACCGTCTAGGCATGGTTGAACTACAGGCAACATGAGCCGTGTACCTCTTTCTTGGTGGAATGACTGGAAGTGATCGGCTGTCGGACCCCCTCCGTGTAATAGGCGCTGCTCATGCATGTTTGTGTTTACATGTTTGGTCGGGTTCAGTAACATCTCTGAAAGGGACTTTGTCTGTAGTAGAATATCTACAGTCAACGTCTGTCTTCAAAAGTTCTGGGAACAAGGGGTGATGAAAAACTTTTTTGATGTGTGTATATGTAATGAAGACAACTACGTAACAAAAATGCCTGCGCACAAAACAGGCATTCTTGGTCTCCTGGGACGAACGAGTTTCAGTAAAATTGCCGACATTACACGAGGGGCGTTCAGTATGTAATAAAACACATTTTCTCTCGCCAAGTTTCGTTTGAAAATTATTGGAATTCGTTGTGGGACATGGTGGAATATTTCCGCTTTAGCCCCTGTAGTTTCATGAAGCTCCAATAGGTGGCGGCGCTATACGTAACCACGTAGCCTTCTAAATGGAGTCTGTAACGGAGATGCGTTCCAGGCAGAAGGCTGTCATTGAGTTTCTTCTGGCTGAAAACCAGAGCATCTGTGATATTCATAGGTGGTTGAGAATGTCTACGGAGACCTGACAGTGAACAGGAGCACGGTGAGTAGTTGCGCGAGACGTCTGTCATCATCGCAGTAAGGTCCAATCTCCCACATGCCGGCTCGTCGCACACAGCTGTGATTGCTGCAGTGTGATCGACGGATCACTCCCAAACACCTCCATGACAACGCAACGCCTCACCTAAGTCTGCGCACCAGAGTGGAGCTCACAAAACTTAGTTGGACTTCTCTTCTTTACCCTCCTTACAGCTCTGGATCTCGCAGCTTGCGACTTCCATCTGTTTGGCCCAATGAAGGATGCACTCCGTGGGAAGCAGTAGGTGGATGATGGGAGGGTTATCGATGCGGCAAGACGTTGTCTCTGACGTCGACCAGTAGAGTGGTACCATACGGGCATACAGCCCTTCTGAGTAAGACGACGTACGGTCTTCACTTTGAAACGAGATTATGTTGAAGAATAGTGTTTTGTAGCGCGTGGAATGAAAAATAATATGGTGTATTGGAATCCTGATTAAAACCAACCTGCCTTCAGGAAAAAATGAGTTGGATTACTTTATGCCCTCGCATAAATTCAGAGAGCTGTATAGCTCCAGTAATACCAGCTTTCATGAACTGTGATTGCAAAATAAACGTCAAAACACACTGCCACTCTTCACTAATGATCCAAAACGTAATGACGAACTGCTTAATAGCGTCTTGGTTCATCTTTGGGCGCAAAACAGCAGTGATTCTGCGTGGCTTCGACAGGTTCTTCGGCCCCAGACGTGTACATGTAGCTGGCGCAGGTCTCGTAAATTACGTAATTACGTAAATTATCGGGTTCAGAACGAGCGAGTTTTGTGGCCAAGACATCGACGTAAATCAGTACCATGTTCCTCAAACCACTGCAGCACGATTTTGGCCTTGTGACAAGGACTGTTATCTCGCTGAAAGGTGCCACAGCTGTCGGGAAAGACATCAGCCATCTCGACGATTCCCTAACTGACTACATCGTTCAGTCAACACAGTGACACGAAGGGGTAGTCTGCTTCGGACTTTCGCCACGTTCAGTCACGTGCGCTGAACGGTTCGCTCCGAAACACTGGTGCCTTTACCTGTACTCTACTCTGCCGTCACGTCTGTCACAGATCACCGCATATCCTGCTTCTCAGAACAGACACCTTTGTCATTTGCATTTTCTTTCACCGCCCTTAAAATACTTTCCATAGATGCTCACAACAGCACGAGAACAGCCCACCAGCTTCGCCATTTCTGTGATGCACGTTCCCGGGCTCCGGGCCATGTCAAAGTCGCTTATCAGTACAACGGAAAACCAGGTAAAGCTGCAAATTTAACTCTCTTTATTCACTCGATGACTAGTTTCAGGCCGAGGCCCACTTTCAAATCATCTCACAGCGCTGTAACTGTTGGCTTGCACATTTTTGACATGGTTTTTACATTTTCAGACGTACCAATTTGGCTACATGTTACGATGATTTGAAAATTTGTTCCCGGCGCGAAACGAGTGAATAAAAAAGTGATACGTGTAAGATAGGCAGGATTTTCTTTGTACTGATTAACAGAAGTTGCTGAACTACAATTATTCCAGCATGCTGGAATTTCGCGAAAGTGTCTTACGTCAATGGATTTCCCGATTTGCGCCCTGTATCGTCGCTACAATGACACACCGTACATTTCCACTCCTTTTACATGCTTTCCTCGCCTCATGCCTGCAACGCCAGCACGGGGCTTTTAGTCTCTGCGTAGACCGGGATCGTAATGTTTCGGTTTATCAGTGTACGTCGTCAGAGGGCGTAAACTGCTTTGACCAATTCGGCCATAAGACGATGTTCAATGTATCTGTCCAGTGATATTTAACTGTCACTCTCATCGTGTGATATAAACCATAAATCTACCATTAGACAGTTAGTAAATGAAATGATATCGAAGCCGTTTTATAATGCTGGAAAGAAATTTAATCCTCGTTAGATACAGGAGGGTTAATTGGAAAGATTCGGTGTGTCAGGTCCTCTCCTCTGAGTTACTACGTTGCAAACAATATTTGCTACCTTGGGTCGTCCGTTGTCGTACAGTCGTTTTGTCGAGATGTCATTTAGTTTTCTAGATATAAATCAAGGATAATTTAATTTCTGTAACTAACGTTAAAACACTCTTATTAATGCAGTTTACACCATGCGTAGACTGTCTGTTGAACTTCAGGTGTTTATAACAAGTCTTCATTATTGTAAGGTTAGGAAAGGAGGAACTGTGAAACGTTTTTGAAAGAACAGTTTCACTCCATCTTAAATCCCTAGCAGTTTATTGCCAGAACAAATGAAATGAAAGAGAGACAGAGAGATAGATAGCCCTTTCATTTGCTATTGGAAAACCGCTATTGCCATTTTCGTTTACTAAATGGACAGATTAGGCGAAGAGATTTGTAATAGTGGCTTCCCTTCTGCAGCGTTCAAAACAAAGCCCTTTCGATTAATGGTAAGAATAATACCTAAATGTGTGGACATCTGAACAAAAGCATATATGCAGATTTGAATCAAAACACTGAATAGATATCTGAGAAACTTCATCACGTAAGTAGCTGGATCATGAAATTGAAACTGCGAAACGGCAGCTACATGTCTGTGAAATACACAATGCAGCTCAATTACGAGAGCGCAACAAGTATCCCGTGTGTAACAAGATGCCGGCAGTTACAGGTCCAAGCATCCAGCACGCCCTAGCGCAGAAGTGAGGCAGCTGTTCCCGAATTGAAGCCGCCATTTGCAGGTACGAATACGGGTACTGGCCTAATAATCTGAAGGATATGAGAGTCAACGAAGTGAAACTGAAGAACAAAGTAAAAGAATATTTACTTCACAATTCGTACTAACTAATGAAGTCTGTCTTAAATCAATGCAGTTACCTAGTTTTCTGTATAAGGTCTACATCAACAAACGGGAAGTTGTAGATATCTGTTAAAGAATGAAGGGCTCGTTTCTTACAAGTAGGAGCTAAAATGGGGCGAGTCATTGACTCAAGATAGTTCCAAGAAAATTATGAAGTAGTAGATAGATAATTTATCGTTCACTAAGTTTTTCACTTTTTGGTTCTCGTTTAATATTCCGTGGCGCGTGTTCTGCTTTTGTCTTATTCGATTACTTTCCCGTCTTTAATTTTTTATCGAATGGCGCGATTTATCTACCTTCATTTCCACAATTTTCTCGTGTTTTCCCTTCAACTACCTCGTATTTCAGTAATTGTCATGTCCAATCGAACAGCTACTTCATTTTCACACTTGATTATAACAGGAATACAGACTCCTAAGAACGTTGTTTGCATTTTTTAAATCGTTGTGTATGCAACTTTTTATCGGATACTTCACATCATTTATTAAGTAAAAACATACCGTTTCCCTGCCAATGCCGGCTTCAATATGGGAACGGTACACTAGAGCTAGTGTGTGATCTAGTTATTTTTGGTAAGTCTGTGTAGGTCACGAATTTGGGCGAAATTTCGAACAGAGATCAATCATTGAGGAAAAAAGCATTTTTTTTCTGTAACGTAAGTGGAGCGAAATTTGACATAGCGGCATTGTACCCGATGAATGAGAATACACATTTATGCCGGGCCGGCCGAAGTGGCCGTGCGGTTAAAGGCGCTGCAGTCTGGAACCGCAAGACCGCTACGGTCGCAGGTTCGAATCCTGCCTATGGCATGGATGTTTGTGATTTCCTTAGGTTAGTTAGGTTTAACTAGTTCTAAGTTCTAGGGGACTAATGACCTCAGCAGTTGAGTCCCATAGTGCTCAGAGTCACCACACATTTATGCCACCCTAAGCGAGGCAAGAGTTACGACCCGTCTACAAGAAGTGCAGACTCTAAATCCCCTTCCAACCACGCCTTTGCCTCCATCACATCACCCGAGTGACCGTTTAACAAGGATAATGTGACTACATGCTCTTGCATTATCTGACTGAATAATGTTTAAGTTAAATTGACGCTCATTTCGGTAGAATCTTAATGTCAAATTCGCCTATGAAAGTTTGAGTGTATTTACGTATGAATATATTTACAAAAGAATAAACTAATTCTTTACGTTTGTTACTAGCGCAAAATACGCCTGTGAAATCAAAATTAAATGCCGTACGGCGACTTTGGCTGGGGAGACGTAAACATGGTCAAGGCGGCTCGCCGAGTTGCTGGTGACAGAAGTGAAACCTTGCCGGTCACCGTGTACGCGACGCCAGGTATCTAAGACGCAGTTCATTTACCAGCTGATTCACTTCAGCACGTTTGGTGAACTGCGGCATTTGCTCGGCGATGAGACGCAGTTGAAGTCGTCTCCGAGGACGATGTGGACTAGGTGGTTCCCAAATAATGGCTCTACCTCTTACATATTAAACTGGGCCCTTTGTCTTCGTTTATCAGTACCAGAGGGAGAATATAAGTTGATGATCCTACGGCCAGAAAAAGAGATGGCGACGCCTATAGCTGACGGGAGCTAGATCACGTTGTAAAAGTTGTAAATTTGTGGTAAGATCTTATGGGATCAAACTGCTAGGATCACCAGTCCCTAAGCTTACACACTACTTAATCTAGCTTACGCTATGGACAACACACATACACCCATGCCCGAGGGAGGACTCGAAACTCCGACGGGTGGAGCTGCGCGGACCGTAACAAGACGCCCAAGGCCACCCGGCTACCCCGCACGTCATCGCGTTGGCCACCTCGATGCCTTCCACCAGAGGGATGGCTGCCTCGCAGCCGTTATCCATGCATGCCGTATGGTAGACATCGTGCCCGTAAATAGGCGAGAGCAGGTCAAGGCGAGAGCTACCTGCAGGAGGGCCACATCGAGGTCCGCCGCCCCCAGGATGTCACGGAACATCTGGAGTTTCACCCGTGTACCGATGATGTCGAGATTAATAGTGCCTATGCGATAAGCTTGCCTCTGAATGGTGATAGCAGAAGCGCTCGTGAGGATAGGGAAACCGTAGTGGTGCGGTACGGTTCAGTCGTTAGCAGGCCCCCCCTCCCCCCCCCCCCTATACACACACACACACACACACACACACACACACACACACACACACACACACACACCCTCAAGCCCTTGTTACTAGCACAAAATACGCCTGTGAAATCAAAATTAAATGCCCTACGGCAACTTTGGCTGGGGAGACGTAGACATGGTCAAGGCGGCTCGCCGAGTGGCTGGTGACATAAGTGAAAACTTGCCGGTCACTGTGCACGGGACGCCGTCCCATCGTGCGGGCCTTCATCGACATCATCGGAGCACGTCATCGTGGTGAATTGGTTGTCGTCTCTGTCTGTAGCTGCCAGTCTTTCATCCGCCGTAGAGTCATGGGTCGGCTCCGGCTGCTGTCCAAAATCCATAGGCATTTCACTGTGCGTCTGCGTCACCGTTGCCGTCTCCACCAGGGGGTGGATTGGAGGTTCCGCATCTGTTTCGTCGTGTAGGTAAACATTGCTGTCGTATGGGTCATCTTCTTCGTGAGATAGCGTCCATCAGAAATCCAACCGAAAGCCAGCTCTAGCTTCTTTCTCCGCTTACACACATGGGTGTCGGTGTCCAAAGACGCCTGAGGGCCTTGACTGTCGGGGACAGAAGCTTCGGTTGGCACAACCGTGGTTGAGACTTCCATCACTTTTGTCACCACATCGTCTCGCTATGAAGGCGTTGCTGGAGGGGGCTCAGTTGACGTCTTCATTCCTCCCGTGTCATGCTGTCGCTGCTCTCGGTAAAGACGACACCGCGGCCGATGGTTGGAGATCGACTTGTAGAGCCTGGACTACTTCAATAAGAGCGCCGTTAGTATAGTCATCGCCTGTTCCCCCACTGGCGGTAACTGGGTAGTTCGACGTGGAGACAACTGGAATGTTAGCACACTGGACTCGCATTCGGGAGGGCGACGGTTCAATCTCGCCTCCGGCCATCCTGAATTTGGTTTTCCGTGATTTCCCTAAATCGCTTCAGGCAAATGCCGGGATGGTTCCTTTGAAAGGGCACGGCCGATTTCCCCCTCACCCGAGCTTGCGCTCCGTCTCTAATGACCTCGTTGTCGACGGGACGTTAAACTCTAATCTCCTCCCTCCTACAACTGGAATGCACATGATCTTCTTCTCCACATCCCGAGCAGGTTGCCGGTTGGCCGACATAGATAATGGCACGTCAGTCGCCGATGTACACATAGGACGGGACATGTTTTGAAAGTTCAGTGCGGGTTTGTCACACCCTGTTAGAGCGGGGTGCGTGCTGAAGTACGCCCATTTTTCTATCATTTGGCTGATCACTGTTCCATAGGCGCTCAGTGCAGTAACGGCCATCTCGGCGGGAACCTCAAACGGTAATCCGAAGAGTCCTCTGTCCGATCCGGCTGGAGTGGCCGAGCGGTTCTAGGCGCTACAGTCTAGAACCGCGAGACCGCTACGGTCGCAGGTTCGAATCTTGCCTCGGGCGTGGATGTGTGTGATGTTCTTAGGTTTAAGTAGTTCTAAGTTCTAGGGGACTGATTACCTCAGAAGTTGAGTCCCATAGTGCTCAAGATTGAAAGATGAATGCTGACAAGATCATTATAATCAATCTGGACTTCGTCTCGTAGGAACTGTTCTATTTCAAATGTCTTCGGTGTTGCATACTAGATCGAGGAACTGAACTTCGGTGTCACTTTGCCGTATGAATAGCTTATTCTTCTTCTACGTAAGTTTAGTGCACAAAGACGGTTGAGGTACACAACAATATTGCGCGCGCGGTACCGCGGCAGAGACGTAAACAAGACGTCACAGCCGTTTCTCTGTCGAAGGCAGTCGGCGACCTCGGCTACGGAGGCGAGTAACATACTTCTTGCCGGCCGAAGTGGCCGAGCGGTTCTAGGCGCTACAGTCTGGAACCACGCGACCGCTACGGTCGCAGGTTCGAATACTGCCTCGGGCATGGATGTGTGTGATGTCCTTAGGTTAGTTAGGTTTAAGTAGTTCTAAGTTCTGGGGGCTGATGACCTCAGAAGTTAAGTCCCATAGTGCTCAGAGCCATTTTTTAACATACTTCTTGAAAGAATTAAGCTTTAGACAAGATATCGTAGCTGTTAAAAATTAGCTTTCAGTTCACTCTATGCATTTCAGATGCAGATTACCGTGTTCTGTATTCATTTCAAGATCCGAGGGAAAAATTTAAAATTTGGTGGAGTAACCCAGAAGGAGACGAAATAACCGTATCTTGTGACCACCAACATCCAATTGTCGCTTCGCTTTTGCAGGATGTAGTCGCCCTAAGCCTCATTAAAATTTGTGAATGGACGTACTGTCGTTTCTCTGGCAGTAGAAAAGTCTGAGAATAGTTTTACTATTCACTGTGCACCTGCATCACGCCTACATTTTACACTGAGGAGCATTCCAGTCATATCCTTTGTTTGCAGCGCGTCGTCCTCTAAGCTCTATGGGGGCGACCAGATAAGCTGGTAAAGACATATCACACCTATTCGTGAGAAACGGGGCTCAAATCCTCATCGGGACATTCCGATTTAGCATTTCTGCGGTTTTTATAAATAATTTCAGGTGAATACTAGGATGTTTCCTGCTCTGTTTAAACAGGATCTTCTGTCGCGTGTCAAAAGCTCTCGATTTCAACATGACATTAAACCATGCACTTACTCTATAGTGACGAACATCATCGTCAATAGAATGGAAACAATCACCTCTGGTACTAACAGAATGCTTCTGACTCTTGAAGGAAAGTCCGCAGCTCGTGGTCGTGCGGTAGCGTTCTCGCTTTCCACGCCCGGGTTCCCGGGTTCGATTCCCGGCGGGGTCAGGGATTTTCTCTGCCTCGTGATGACTGGGTGTTGTGTGATGTCCTTAGGTTAGTTAGGTTTAAGTAGTTCTAAGTTCTAGGGGACTGATGACCATAGCTGTTAAGCTGCTCAGAGCCATTTGAACCATTTGTTGGGTGTGTGATGACGGCCAAGGACATATTCTGCATCGTTCTTCTATCAGAATGCTATCCGAAGCTGAGAGTTCCGTTTTCCCGCCATTTCCGTCAGGCTGTGAGCCGGAGCTAACGATCATTTCTAACTTTTAAAGACTGCCATGACATTTTTCGAGTAATTCCTGTTGTTAAAAACAAAGTTTACTCTATTTAAAGTATACATCGAGAAATGCAATGGATTTTGGTACATGAAGCTGTGGTTCCAAGTTGGTCTCACTAGTTGCTCGCTATGCCACTGACTGCCCCAAATCATCCTAACGAAAGACTGCGCCACCTTGACACGAACTGAAACGTGCTGTCAATGAAAGCAGTGAAATTGATGGCATAATTCATCATCAATATGTCATTTGCACTGACAGGTTTGATTGATATTTCTAGGTGGCGAAAGGGCTTTTTTCCCTCTTTGTGTTGCAATACTAGTTGGCCGCATTCATACGTGATTGCTCACCTGAGCATATAAGAAAATATCTTAAGAGATTCTCAAACTCTTTTGAGAAACTTGTAGAAAAGTTGACAATGCCTAGTTTAATATTTTCGCTACTTCATAGTTCAATAAAATAGGCCTTGAGCTTATAAATTGTCAGTAATTAGTAAAGTAATTCTATTTGGTAGTCATATCTCTGTAGCTGAAAAAAGAATATTAGCTACTACGCCTCACAATCAATTTTGGAGACGGGCTGATACATTGTATTCTGAGGTAAAGTCTAGTGCAGTCTCGTTGTACGTTCCTTGCGTCTTTCAAATGCACATCTATAGTATACACAAAATATGTGTATGGCCCAGCATTGAGAAGTACATACATCTGTAACGTCTAATTAGGTGACTAAATTGAGGACATCCTAGCAAAAACAACTCATCATGTCGTTTTCAATGGAGACAAATCGCCACGACTAATATAGCGTCAGCTACCCGAGTGGATTGTATTTGTGAAGTGCTGCATGACCGTTCTTGTTAACAATACATACCGAGTGGCCAAGGAGGAGTGGTTAGTATTCAGGGATATGATAGGAACGATCATTTGAGGCAAAAAAGTCTGGTAAATATGAGCTCTAAAAAGCATATCGTAAGAGCTATGAGCACTTTCTCATGTTCGTTACTGTGAAACACATCTCTTCTACTCAGAAAGTGCTTACAGATCTTAACATATGCAATTTAGACCCCATGTTTATTAGACGTTTTTTCTTGGAATGATCGTTCCTGTCGTATTCCTGAGTATTGACCATTCGTCCCGGGACAACCTTTTACATTGGGTGCTCATAATTACCTCCATGATTTCAGAAGACGACTGCTCGAAAACCACAGCACATGCAGAAAAATGACACAAATCAGTGGATAGAGTACATCTAAAAGTTTCGAATAGTAATACCCGACGTTGTGTAATTGCACTAGCTGGCTAGGCGTATCAGAACATGCAGAAAAACCGACCGATCCGTATCGTCACATCGAATTAGATTGCGCCTCCAGACAGGCAACTCAGTGGACAGATTTCCTAAGCCGGCTGTCACGCCTGCCCAAGCATTTGGAGTCAGCGAATTCAATGAACTGGACGCACATAATTACGTTGGCTGCGTCAGAAGTGGTGCTCGTATCAAGCGCCTGTAATGTGAATTAAAAATTCCGTGAGATACTCTTTCCCTTGATGTGTATTTTTTCTGGTAAGTCTTGTAGTTTTCGCGCAGACGTCATCTGAAACCCGGGAGGTACTTACGAATAAACGTGGCAGACGTGTCTGAAGCTATCTGGGCTTGATAACAGGTGGCACAGTTGTGTAGAGAAAAGTTGTCACTTTAAAATATTGTTAAGTAGTGCAGAAAGTCTAGGATATATTCAGATGCAAAAACTGGCAGCTGATCAACAAATATAATAAACTGAAGAGCCAAAGAAACTGGTACACCTTCCTAATATCATGTACGACGTACCACGATATGGCATTCACTCAACTAATGTCTGAAGTAGTGCTGGAGGGAATTGACACCATGAATCCTGTAGGCCTGTCCATAAATCCGTAAGAGTACGAGAGGATGGAGATCTCTTCTGAAAAGCACGTTGCAAGGCATCCCAGACACGTTGAATAATGTTCATGTCTGGGGAGTTCCGTGGTTAGCGGAAGTGTTTAAACTCAGAAGAGTGTTCCTGGAGCCGCTCTGTAGCAATTTTGGACGTGTGGGGTGTCGCATTGTCCTGCTCGAACTCCCCAAGTCTGTCGGAATGCACTGTGGACAAGAATGGATGCAGGTGATCAGACAGGATGCTTACGTGCGTATCACCCGTCAGAGTCGTATCTAGACGTATCAGGGGTCCCATATCACTCTAACTGCACACGCTCCACACCATTACAGAGCTTCTCTCAGTTTGAACAGTCACCTGCTGATGTGCAGGGTCCATGGATTCATGTGGTTGTCTCCATACCCGTACACGCCCATCCGCTCCATACAATTTGAAACGAGACTCGTCCGACCAGGCAAATTGTTTCCAGTCATCAACACTCCAATGTTGTTGTCGACGGGCCCAGGCGAGGCTTAAAGCTTTGTGGCGTGCAGTCATCGAGGGTACACGAGTGGGCCTTGGGCTCAGAAAGCCCATATCGATGATGTTTCGTTGAATGGTTCATATACTGACACTTGTTGATGGCCCAGCATTGACATATGCAACAATTTGTGGAAGCTTTGAACGATTCTCTTCAGGCATCGTTGGTCCTGTTCTTGCAGGATCTTTTTCCGGCCGCAGCGATGTCGGAGATTTGATTTTTTACCGAATCCCTGATATTCACGGTACACTTGAGAAATGGTCGTATGGGAAAATCGCCGCTTCATCGCTACCTCGGAGATGCTGTGTCCCATCGCTCGTGCGCCGACTGTAACACAAGTCCAAACTCACTTAAATCTTGATAACCTGCCATTGTAGCGGCAGTAACCGATCTATCAACTGCGCCAGATACTTGTCTTAAAGGGCTTATAGTCTGCCCCTGGTACCTGAGTGGTCACAGCGACGGAATGTCATACCTAATGGACCCGGTTCGATTCCCAGCTGGGTCGGTGATTTTCTCCGCTCAGGGACTGGGTGTTGTGTTGTACTTATCATTATTTCATCCCCATCGACACGCAAGTCGCCGACGTGGCGTCAACTCGAAGAGACTTGCTCCGGGCGAACGGTATACCCGACGGGAGGCGCTAGCCACACGGCATTTCCATTTCCATAGGGCCTATAGGCCTTGCCAACGGCAACGTCGTATTCTGCCTGTTTACACATACCTGTATTTGAATACTCATTCCTATTCCAGTTTCTTTGGAGCTTCAGCATATGTTCAAATATTGGGGGCTGTATTTCATGTAGATAACAGACTAAAAGAAAACAGCAAATAAAAAATTGTATATAATGCTTGGAAATAGAAGAAAAGTCACTTAAACGACAGCCGACCAGCCAGCTGAATCATTCACGTCCGTGATTTAAGACGGAACGATCATACGTATATGGACGTGGGAAGACAGATACCAGACTGAATATTACCAACGGAAGTTAATTTTCCCACCAGTAACGCCGCATAAAAAAGCGTCGTTTATCCAAGTCTTGAATAGTTTTCGTCGATCTGGGAAGCAGATTAGATTAAACATAGAGCTTGTTCACTCAGCGTGAGAGCGTCACAAAAAGGCTGAACAAACTCCAGTATGACGTTTGAAGAATGGTGTCGTGCATTGTGAGGGGCAATATACTTCGTTATGAGAGCATGTGTTGCAATGTGAGTCAAGGAACATATGCACCTTCAGTGAGAACGAGGGTACCATTAGAGAAATGTAACTGAAAGATACATACAATATTTCCCTCATTGTACCATCCGCGAGTGGAATAGGAAGGAAGGGGGGAAAGGGAGAATGATTTTGGTACACAATAAAACCTCTGCATCACACGGAACAATGTTTTGCTCAGTACATAGGCCGTATACTGTGTATACTGTTTGCATAATTCATGTATAGGCTTATGTTTAGTTTTATTAGTTATTGCGGCCCATGTTTTTTCAACATCAGAAGAAAGCCATCCTGCTATAAGCTGATAGGCAAGAAAGTTTCGGAGCGATAACCGTAGTCGTCAGTAGTCAGAGATTGTACTTACCTCGAGATCAGTTGACTTTTTAATATCCCACACGACATAACTTTCCCTTCTGTGTATAACATGTTTCTGGTATTCTGCTCAAGCTGACCAGTCAGCAGTCGAGCTATCTGCAACTGTTTCCATGAAGCGACTAGATTACGGCCTGTGCGTCGTGTACAGCTCAGTTTTTGCAGCGGTTGCAAAAATGCAAGAAGCATCTCTTCGAATGCACTTTACTGATAACGTTTTTACTTTTCGAGCAGCGGCACCGTATTCTGGTCCCGTTTGAGATAGCGATTTCCGGGGATGACGCAGCATCAGGAAAGTGGCGTCACACTTGGTATGCGCTGAGACTGCTCGCAGAGTGCTGTAACTACCTCGTAAATGGAAGCTAATGCCGCACACTAGCCACGGAAGCAAACCACTTGCGAATTTCTGTCAGGTATTAAACTGTAATGTCAACAGATCACTGTTGTTCACACTTCTATAGCCAAATGTCTCTCCTTGCAAGGAGAGGTCACGGCGCTGGATCACGGATTTACTTCAAACATTATACACCTTTAGTAGGCCATTAAAACAACATGATGTGCAAGTTTTAAGGTGCACTAAGAGAAGTTTTACGCGCCTGTTATGTAACTAACGTATCTGTCCAAACCCACTGGCTGTGGCTGGCTCTGAGCACTATGGGACTTAACATCTATGGTCATCAGTCCCCTAGAACTTAGAACTACTTAAACCTAACTAACGTAAGGACAGCACACAACACCCAGCCATCACGAGGCAGAGAAAATCCCTGACCCCGCCGGGAATCGAACCCGGGAACCCGGGCGTGGGAAGCAAGAACGCTACCGCACGACCACGAGATGCGGGTCCCACTGGCTGTAAAAAGTCATTGTGGTCATGTGTTTAACGCTCGAGCTAAGTCGTGGACGAGACGACGACGATTCAAATCCTTACGAACAACTAATTTTCAGTCTATATTTTTTTAATCATTGGTCATATTATTTAATTTATATAACATCTCAGAGGTAATGAAAAAAAAAGTGTGAATTTTCGTGAAGTTGCAATGGATTTCATATGTTATTTGACTATTTAATATTTTAAATAAATTTTTCAAGGACGAGCCTAAGTCAAACCTCGACAAATATTGATGAAAATGACGTTATTCAGTAATATAGTAAGTCACAATGTTTCAGACCACAAGAGTAATGTACAATTACTTGTCGGATGTGCTCTCGGAGCCGGCCGCTGTGACCGAGCTGTTCTAGGCGCTTCAATATGGAACCGCGCGACCGCTACGGTCGCAGGTTCGAATCCTGCCTCGGGCATGGATGTGTATGATGTCATTAGGTTGGTTAGGTTTAAGTAGTTCTGTTCAAGGGGACTGATGACCTCACATAGTGCTCAGAGTCATTTGAACCATTTGTGCTCTCGGAATCACACGTTGCAGCACGGTATTTGTCATATAGACACGGAAAACATAAATTGAAACGGCATCTAGTCCATCGAATGAATGCAGTTTTTCCGAATGTACCGAGAATAATCAGAGTTTATGAGGGAAAACACGCCTCGTTGACATTTCGAAAAATTTCTCTTTCTTCCGATAGTATAGATTAAAAATTAAGTTTGAGCAGGAGCCGAACCGTCGACTCATACACGCTCGTTTTACGACCCTCGGACGCTAACCAATTTTTCTTTCATTTTCTTCGTTATTCTCCGTTGTATTTGGTAGTAGTAGTCGTCACATGACATCGGTTGAAGTTCGTTGCTGATCCTTTCACACAGTTTTTTTATTAGAAAGACCAACCAGCTGTCTGACCGAACACGATGAGCCACCGTCCCGCCTACCACTTGACTACCATCAACTCTAATCCCAGACATCTACTAAGAGATACATAACTCACATAATAGACGCGTAAAACTTCTCTTGCAATTTCCTCGGAATTACCAGAGTAGTGCACCTTACTATTTTCACATTATGTTGTTTTAATGGCGTTCTGGATGTGTGCAAAGTTTGAAGTAAATCTGTCATCCCAACGTCGTGGCCTCCCCTTGTTATTCGTACCTGTACATTTCTAATTTCCGAAGAAACTTTGTCTGTGGCGGGGGGTACTTCAAGGTAGCCTCTGTATGAGGTTTATTTTTTCTTGTACAGCAGACGCCGTCATTCCACCAGTTGTGTGTGGGAGAAGGTAATACACATTTATGAAAAAAATTTGCATCAGCTCCGTTCCCAGAGTTCCGGAACCTGTACAGAAAATTGGAAGAGAGATCAATATAAACATCATTTCCACCCTTTTTATTGCTCATGAAAACCACACATTGCATGTTGTACCACCATACAGCGAGACCCTCAGAGGTGGTGGTCCAGACCGCTGTACACACCTGTACCTCTAATACCCAGTAGCACGTTCTCTTGCATTGATGCATGCATCTGTATTTGACGAGGCATACTATCCACAAGTTCATGAAGGCCCTGTTGGTCCAGATTGTCCCACTCCTCAACGGCAATTCGGCGTAGATCCCTCAGAGTGGTTGGTGGGTCACGTCATCCGTAAACAGCCCTTTTCAATCTATCCCAGGCATGTTCGATAGCGTTCATGTCTGGAGAACATGCTGGCCACTCCAGTCTAGCGAAGTCGTTAACCTGAAGGAAGTCGTTCACAAGATGTGCACGATCGTGGCGCGAATTGTCGTCCATGAAGACGAATGCCTCGCCAATATGCTGCAGATATGGTTGCACTATCGGTTGGAGAATGTCATTCTCGTATCGTACAGCCGTTACGCCGCTTTCCATGACAACCAGCGGAGTACGTCGGCCCCACATAATGCCACCCCAAAACAGCAGGGAACCTCCACCTAGCTGCACTCGCTGGGCAGTGTGTCTAAGGCGTTCAGCCTGACCGGGTTGCCTCCAAACACGTGTCCGACGATTGTCTGGTTGAAGGCATATGTGACACTCATCGGTGAAGGGAACGTGATTCCAATCCTGAGCAGTCCATTCGGCATGTGGTTGAGCCCATCTGTTTCGCGCTGCACGGCGTCGTGTTTGCAAAGGTGGACCTTGCCTTGGACGTCGGAGTGAAGTTGCGCATCATGCAGCCTATAGCGCAAAGTTTGAGTCGTAACACGACGTTCTGTGGCTGTACGAAAAGCATTACTCAACACTATGCCGTTGTTGTGAGGGTTCCTCCGAGCCATAATCCGTAGGTAGCGGTCATCCATTGCAGTAGTAGCCGTTGGGCGACCTGAGAGAGATACGTCATCGGCATTTTCTGTCTGTCTCCTCCATGTCCGCACAACATCGCTTTGGTTCACTCCGAGACGCCTGGACTCTTCCTTGTTGAGAGCCCTTTCTGGCACAAAGTAACAATGCGGATGCGATCGAACCGCAGTATTGCCCATCTAGTTGTGGTTGAACTACAGACAACACGAGCCGTGTACCTCCTTCCTGGTGGAATGACTGGAACTGATCGGACCCTCTCCGTGTAATAGGCGCTGCTCATGCCTGGTTTTAACATCTTTGGGCGGGTTTAGTGAATGGTTCAAATGGCTCTGAGCACTATCGGACTTAACATCTATGGTCATCAGTCCCCTAGAACTTAGAACTACTTAAACCTAACTAACCTAAGGACATCACACAACACCCAGCCATCACGAGGCAGAGAAAATCCCTGACCCCGCCGGGAATCGAACCCGGGAACCCGGGCGTGGGAAGCGAGAACGCTACCGCACGACCACGAGATGCGGGCAGGGCGGGTTTAGTGACATCTCTGAACAGTCACTCTTCGTGGAACGTAGATTCTCGTAACTTCTCCGTTATCGCACTGCCCCTACTGTAGCTTTTGTCGCTGTAGTTTCATGAGCATCTCTGTGACGCTTTCACGCTTACGAAACGAAGCCGTGACGAAATGAGCTCTTTTCTGCTGGTTTCTTTATCTACTGTATTAATCCTACCTCTTTCGATCCCAGAATCAATACTCAACCATGACTGAAATCCAAAGAATTTTTCCTTGCAGGTTCAACGGGTACTCCCTGATACTTTACAGGTCTTACTATTTCCAGTGAATTATTGAAAATAATGCAAACGACCAATAATTGCTCCTTGGCCAGATGATGTACAGTACTCCACAATTATTTATCCTGGGGTTCAGTTGCCGGCCGTTGTAACCGAGCTGTTCCAGGCGCTTCAGTCTAAAACTGCGCGGCCTCTACGTCGCAGGTTCGAATCCTACCGCGGGCATGGATGTGTGTGATGTCCTTAGGTTAGTTAGATTTAAGTAGTTCTAAGTCTAGGGGACTGATGACCTCAGATGTTAAGTCCCATATTGCTCAGTGCCTTTTGAACCATTTTTTAGGATATTTATGTAGTGAACTCAGATGTATAATGGCCTTTGTAAGTGTAAGTTTCGCTACTGAAATTTAAAAAATAGTTCTAAATAATGCACAATTTATTGAAGACATATAGTCGTTAGGTTGTCAGTGAGATTACTGGCATAGTTAACGATCTTATCTCAAGGTCACTGATGAGGACTTCCGGTTTTAGGTTGCACACTTCGGTGACTTACATTCAAGATCAATACTACTGAAAGACTTGGCAGGAATGTAGCCAGTGTACATTATTACTGGCAGCAGTGGTCGCGAGAATGTACGGTCGCAAGAAGACCGGGCTGTCGGCACTACCGAGAGGGATGCCCATTGTGTTCAACGTATGTGTCTGCCGCATTGTACTCCATGTGTAGCAGCAATTTGATCAGCAGTTGGTATCAAAGTGAGACAGCGATCTGGTACAAATCTGTTACCTCAAGGACAGCACCGAGCCAGACGCCCTTTAATGTGTATTCCACTAACCACAAACCACTGCCAATTGCGACCTCTGAGGTGTCACGCGAGAGCTTGGAGATCTGTTGTGTTTTCTGATGAAAGATGGTTGCGTCTCGGTGCCAGTAATGGCCGTGCATGGGTTAGGAGGCGGCCGGAGGATGGTCTACCAGCGACCTGTCTGCGTGCTAGGCACACTGGAGTTACACCTAGAGCTATGGGCTGGGTGTGATTTCATACGACAGCGGGAGCACTCTAGTGGTTATCCCACGCATCCTGACTGCAGATTTGTACGTCAGTTTGGTGATTCGACCGGTTGAGCTGTCATTCATGAACAGTATTCCAGGGAATGTTCACCAACAGGATAACGCTCTCCCATATATCGCTATTGTAACCCAACATGCTCTACAGAGGGTCGACATGTTTCGTCGCACGGTTCCGGACTGCAGCGCCCAGAACCGTTCGGCCACAACGGCCGGCTAAATATCCTGGATCTGCTCTCATCTACAGGGGCACTCTTTGTGGTACTGTATTCGCCAGACACTTTATGATTAAGAGAGCATGTGCTGGAGTGAAAATGCAGCTTTGTTAGTTCACTGATAGCTCGTTTCCGCTCCTAAATGCCCGGCAGCTTACAGCTCTTGTTATCGAATTCGAGTATTCTGAAGATGAGATAGAACTTGACTTTTATGAATAGCCTTGTTGTCCGAGTTGCGGCACTCCGCAGTCAACCCACTGGCCTCGCCGCATCCTGGTGGGCTGTTAGCAGCCAACAGCACCCACACTAAGCGAGGAAGCGAGGAAGGAGAACACCGCTGTCCCGAAGTCCGTCCTGCGTGGTTTACGAATTACGGAAGCTGATGTCCGGTTGGCTTGAAATCAGAGCCGGGCATCTCCTTTCGGAATAGAGTCCAACGTCTTACCATTTTTCATGCTGTCGCCTGCTTGTAATTTTTACCGTACCACCAAAACGCCGTTGGGGTTCTCCAGTCAGACAAAACAGCAAAGTTTTCAGCAAAAATAGAACGTTTGATTACCTGTTATTTGGAAATTAGACTTTCTTCGCGTTTCGTTCGTTCATTCGGGGGAAAGAACCAAACAGCGAGGTCATTGGTCCCATCGGATTAGGAAAGGATGGGGAAGGAAGTCGGCCGTGCCCTTTCAGAGGAACCACCCCGGCATTTGCCTGAAGCGATTTAGGGAAATCACGGAAAACCTAAATCAGGATGACCGGACGCGGGTTTGAACCGTCGTCGTCCCGAATGCGAGTCCAGTGTCTAACCAGTGTGCCACCTGGCTCGGTCCTCGTTTTTCTAACGATACCGTACTAAAATACACCTTGCTTCATTTGAATTCATAGTGATCACTAAAAATGCAATTTACAGCATTTCATTAAACACAAATGCCACACAACAGTAACCTTGTTAACCATGTTATTTCACTGAGCTGAAGTTACTTTGCTTCAGCGGATTATAAGCTACGATGAACACACGCGACAAGGTAAAGCTGTATGCAGATTGGTCATTCACTGGTGCTGCGAAATTATAGGATAAGTTCTATTGTTAATAGCAACACGTACATTACTCCATTCTGCTTTATTTTTATGACACTTGGTGATCGTGTCTCTGGATTATAGCTTTTAGCGTAATACAGAACGCGCATAAAAAGAATGAAAGCGAACTACAAAACTGAATTAAAAATATATAGTACGAACCGTCTATAGTACAGTAACACTTGGATTCCGTGCCGGTCCCTGAACACTCGACAAGGAGAAGGAGGAAGATTTTTTTCTGTCTGACACCGATATGGCGTTGAACTGAATAACATTTTAGTCCTATTGCGTTGGTACATGTCGTGAAATACGGTAATTGTGTCGACTTCATCTAGGGAACGGTTTTGTTCAAATAGTCATCGTGTAGCGTTTCGTTCGAACTGATGAACTGAAATACAGTGTAGTAAAAAATTTCTTGTTTATCGCCAACGGAAATTTATCATAAGTCCACACAGTATGTAAGGGACGTGTTTCCTGTTATTGAATGGTTAAGAAATAGACGGCTGACTTCAGACGTGGGCGTGCTTTGCTTTAGACGCTTCACGTCATGGACGTCCCAAAAGTGCAACATATACGCTTGCAGGATCGTGTCCTGACGCGGTCGCACAGTGTATATTATAATCTCAAATAATCTCTCCTTTCTTCTGTTGAAGCTGCTTCTCAAATCTTCTTTCTGCTTTTAACATACATGGCATTAAATAGACCACACGAAAGGAATTTAAAACTTGCCGCTTATTAAGCAGGTCTCTTAAAAAGTTAGTGTATCTCTCTTTGCGTCTGCTCAGTTCAACATCCATCAAGAGAAAACAAATTGCCTCAATGGTTTATTTCTTTTGAGGCAAATGTAAAGCAGACCTAATAATAATGTCGTGTGACGAGGGCCTCCCTTCGGGTAGATCGCTCGTCTGGTGCAAGTCTTTCGATTTGACGCCACTTCGGTGACTTGCGCGTCGATGAGGATGAAATGATGATGATTAGGACAATACAACACCCAGTCCCTGAGCGGAGAAAATTTCCGACCCAGGGAATCGAACCCGGGCCCTTAGGATTGACAGTCTGTCGCGCTGACCACTCAGCTACCGGGGGCGGACTAGCAGACATAAAATTACCCAAGCGACCTTCTAACCGATAGCAAAGCATAAATGAATGAGCAAATACAGAATAAAACGCTTCGCTAAGTCATGAGACTTAATGGACTGTGTAATATCCAGTTAAGGGAGCTGTAATACATTACAAACAAGCGATTGCATTGAGGAAATGGACAATATGGTATGGCGTGGCATGGTAATAGACAATCGGCGATTAAAGTTTTGTGTAATAGCTGACTCTACAGAAGCATCGCAAGATAGAGAACGATACATTTTACGTGAATAATTAATTGTGAGAAAGCTTTGCGTAAAGTTGTTACATCAGTAATAAAGTCGTAATAAATTCGCTGAGTGCGACTATCTTTGTGTCAGATGTATTACGTACGGATGCTCTAACTGTCGGTGACATGTGAAAATTTGTGCCGGACCGGGATTCGAACACAGGCTCGTCGTTATCCCGATGAATTGTGATTCATTCTTATTAATATACCTACAGAGTATACTTTGCAGCGTTTTTAGTTAGTTTATTGAACACAACACATAACCATAAGACAGTAATTAATCATTAACAATATAATCTCCCATATTATCGAAAACATCTGACAATGCTCAGATAGTTTCTCGATTTATCTCATCTGGAAGCGTATTAGATTTCTTGACTGTTCACTAAGAAGCGTAAAAGATAAACATAGGAGTGTGCCAAATTAGAAGAATGAGTGGTGAAGGTTGCCTTGCTAACCAAGCTCCTGCTTAGCTCCTTTCGTGAAATCAGCTGAGTGCGTTATCAACACTTGATGTAGTCTTCTTGGTCGTGTTTTGGTATATTGTCAGTAGTTGAAAATAACATGTCAATTGCGATGAACGTACCTCTGGAAGCAATTCCTAGTAAACAACACCTACTTTCCGCCATGAGATGCATAACATCAATGTTGTGGACTCACAAAGTCCTCTCATAGACTGTGTTTTGCTAGACCTAAACGAGTAATTTCTTTCAGCTGCAAAATGTCCAGAAAACCTACAAGTTTTTTGCTATATTATTATAAATACTTTGTGTTCACCATCAGCTGTGCGGACAATATCCAACGATAGCTAAATTCATCGTACTCTTCATGACAGATTTCTTTATCGACAGAAGTTACTGCCGCTTTTATTCTGTTTTTGATCTCATTTAGTTCCAGGAGCTAAATGGGAAGACTAAACACAATCTTCCACATATCCTCGTAAGAGAAAGTCATGGGTTGATCTCTGAAGTTCTTGGAGCCCAATGATGGACTCGTGCGCCGCATCCTGCCTTGAGGCAGTGTGTCATTGAGAAATTGTAGTACATTGTTGTACCAATGTGATGGAACTCCATTCTGCTTGAATATGAAATCTTTAGAGTCCTTCCGAAGTTGTGGAAAAAGACACATCTGCAACATTTCAAATTGGTTAATTCTAGCCATTGTGTTGCCTCGAAAAACGATGGGCCATACACCTTCTCATACGAAATGTCACAAAACACGTTCACTTTAGTCGAATCTCTTTCGTGTTCACTAATTTTGAGGTTTCTGGAGTCCGCATATGTTCACGTTATGCCGCCTAACTTTACCTCTAACATGAAACAATGTTTCTTCATCACTGAAAATTAGCATGGTAAATCTGTGTCGCCTTCCAAGTCCTATAAGAGAACATTACTAACGTCAAAACGTTTACTTTCATCTCCAGAAGACAAGCTTGTACCAAGTGTAGTCGGTATGGATTGTGCGCCTGTCCATTGTGAACTACAAAGTAGTCATCTAGATGCAGACCAAATGTCACCTGAACGCTCGCCAGACAGTGGCGTGTGGGGACTTCAAGTAGTCTGCTTGCGCGGCCAGTGGGCTTTCGTGCGCTCCGCTGAAAAGCTTGCGGAGTGCTGTCTATTCTTCCATCAGAAGTACGATGTCGTCCTGGACTATTAACTTGACACAGATGTCTTGTCTCTTCAAACTGGCGATGCCTACGACGAATGGTTGCTCATTACGTGGAACAATTCCAACCAGCCGACGAAAATCACAGTGCACCTCAAACACTAACTCTCACCTGTTGAACTGCAGTCTGCAAAAATGTGTCGAGCGACGCCATTGTGCTTCAGACTGGGGCTGTGTGGACTGCCATCTACCGGTATTTGTCTAAAAGTCTACGCCACGCACTTCCTGTCAACTCATAGGAAAAACTGTTACATCGTAGCGTACAACGCTTTATAATTGAGGTATTATACTAACATAGCTGTCCTCCCCCGGTAGCTGAGTGGTCTGCGCGACGGAATGTCATACCTAATGGCACGGGTTCCATTCCCGGCTGGGTCGGAGATTTTCTCCGCTCAAGGATTGGGTGTTGTGTTGTCCTTATCATCATCATTTCAACCCCATCGACACGCAAGTCGCCGAAGTGGCGTCAACTCGAAAGACTTGCACCAGGCGAAGGGTCTACCCGACGGGAGGCCCTAGTCACACGGCATTTACATTTTATTTATAACATAGCTAAACATAGGAAAAAAATCAGGGTTCTGTGAATATTCAGTTTCTCTGGTCTTTAACGGGAGTCCGTCAATGATTAAAACCAGGTTCTTCTTTTTTTTAGGCCCCCTACAACATTCCGATTTCTTGACGTACTTTAGGAATTCTTTTGCGATTATGCCGTTAACGTAACAGAACGAGAAATAGACCGTCACCACCTTGAAAATTTTCATCAGATATTTTAAAATTTGTCCATTCTAAAGTAATTTAAATAAGATATATTAAAAATGATATATACTTATTGGATATCAATTTCATCGTAAGATTTATTTTAACCATTATGAAGTGCTTGATATGAATGCGCGTGTATTGATGGAGTGAATACTATGTCATTAGTGCTTATTCACCTTTTGAATTCGTATTTAGAATTCATGTGTATTCTATCGTTATGTTTTACGTAAATCCATAGATTTTGAATTAATTTGAGGTCAGGACTTTGTAGAGACTTTAAAATCACTCTGTTGCAGCTCTGCAGTAACAGAGAAAACATGCTTTGTGGTTTTGAGCAGTTATCCCAATCATCATCATCATCATCATCATCATCATCATCATTTAAGACTGATTATGCCTTTCAGCGTTCAGTCTGGAGCATAGCCCCCTTATAAAATTCCTCCATGATCCCCTATTCAGTGCTAACATTGGTGCCTCTTCTGATGTTAAACCTATTACTTCAAAATCATTCTTAACCGAATCCAGGTACCTTCTCCTTGGTCTGCCCCGACTCCTCTTACCCTCTACTGCTGAACCCATGAGTCTCCTGGGTAACCCTGCTTCTCCCATGCGTGTAACATGACCCCACCATCTAAGCCTGTTCGCCGTGACTGCTACATCTATAGAGTTCATTCCCAGTTTTTCTTTGATTTCCTCATTGTGGACACCCTCCTACCGTTGTTCCCATCTACTAGTACCTGCAATCATCCTAGCTGCTTTCATATCCGTAACCTCAACCTTGTTGATAAGGTAACCTGAATCCATCCAGCTTTCGCTCCCATACAACAAAGTTGGTCGAAAGATTGAACGGTGCACAGATAACTTAGTCTTGGTACTGACTTCCTTCTTGCAGAAGAGAGTAGATCGTAACTGAGCGCTCACTGCATTAGCTTTGCTACACCTCGCTTCCAGTTCTTTCACTATGTTGCCATCCTGTGAGAATATGCATCCTAAGTACTTGAAACCGTCCACCTGTTCTAACTTTGTTCCTCCTATTTGGCACTCAGTCCGTTTATATTCCTTTCCTACTGACATTACTTTCGTTTTGGAGATGCTAATCTTCATACCATAGTCCTTACATTTCTGATCTAGCTCTGAAATATTACTTTGCTAACTTTCAATCGAATCTGCCATCACAACTAAGTCATCCGCATATGCAAGACTGCTTATTTTGTGTTCACATATCTTAATCTCAACCAGCCAGTCTATTGTTTTCAACATATGATCCATAAATAATATGAACAAGTAAGTGGTCCCGACAGTCGGGATACCAGTTACTTTGGAATAAGGCTGGGCATCTCGGACATATTCTGAGTCGTGGTCACCTTTGTGCTCATACGGCAAAGACTACCAAATCCACCGGTTAGTCCCTCAACCGTTAGGGGTAAAACTCAAGGGGACTCGGGGCAAGTATGGCTAGCAACCTGCTTCCCTGGTTCTTTAAATATGATGCTGGCAACAATCAGAGTTATCCCAATAGGTAGTATTAATGTGCCAATGCGAGGAAGTGTCTCTTACCTAGCGTCTTTCCCGAAAGTGTCTACGACGACACACTGACTGAGACCATCACCTCGCCACCGACCTGTATGACACGGGGCTTGGTTTACCTGCCGTCCAGCTTTTACTTTGGTTATAGCCACACATTCAACTTAACGTGGGAACTAACCTTCGTCCGCAAAACTCCCGACGGTGTTTATGGCGTACTTTAGTCTCTTTTTATAGGTCTCACATGTCAACGATGATTTGTCACTATATACATCTTTCATAATTATTCAGCGGGCAGTTTTAAAACAGGCGTGCAAGAAGTCCAGTGTCTGTATACGTGCATCGAGTTTTAGGTTTTTTTCGTATCGCCTTGACAGTTATTCGGTCTGAACCTACTATTTCTCCTTCAGCCTCTTACTAGCGTGTGCACCTAATCCGTCTTCTTACTTGAACTGATGTACGTCACCTACTGTGCGCCTTGCACATTACACCATGGGCTGATATGCCTCTCAGTACTCCCATCTGTATGGAGAAACACAATTATTTCTAATTCAGAAATAGAGTTCTTTATTTTCTACCTCACGCTGTGCGCTTTCCATACCAGTGCACTTCAGATGGGGAGCTCTGACCACTGTATCTGCGTGAGACAGCAGCTCGATTTAAATTAATATTGCCAGGTATTAAAGAGGCGCACTCCTCTGGTGACTCATATCAAACACTTTAATTTCATTCATAAATTTGCGTCCCACGGTATGTGGATACCTATTGTTATCTATCTATCTATCTATCTATCTACTCGTTCGGGATCTACAAATCCAATCATCACATTAAATGCATATTTCAAAGTATTAACTATATTTTTGTAGCATGCATTGAATTACACTATGCTTTACGAATGTCATAATGCTGTTTAGCCACTCTATGTCTGAGTGACAGTGTCTGTGTGTGTCCTTCATTTCACCCTCATAGCCATGCACTTCACACACAGGTAAATGGCTCACTGACTGGATTTCACCGCACTCAGCTTCACGACTGTCTGATAGGCCCCATTTGTTCATCAGTTGCTTACATCTACCAACACTCGTTTCGACACTATTCAAAGTTGTCCAGTTTCACCGGAAGATCGAATCCTTCGATCTTCTTCTTGGGGTTAATGGATACCTGTAATGGTCCATAAACAACTCAAAATATCTAAACGATGTTTTCGGCAAATGATAGGACGCACAAAGGAATACACGTAAAGTTTGCTCCAAGGCTAATTCTTATATCTGCTCTAAGTACTTTTTGTGATGGTATTTTGGAACTCTTGGAAACAAAATTATAGTGATAGCATGTTTTTAAAATTTCATTGTAAATTTTTCACGAAACGAGACGGGGAATGTGCAAAATATGGGAGTGAAGCACGTCAACTCAGATCAGGTTGTACCCCATTCCCCGCTGTTTATGCGGCAAATGAGGTGAAACTGTCTTGCCTGAAGTCATGATCTCCGTATACAGCACATTCTCAGCAATTTTTTGCACTAGTTTCGCTGCAGTCTATGACAAGAGTCATACAACTTCATTCCTTTACGTCCCTTCGAGTGCCTCCAACAATTATACAATACTACTGAAAAGCACATGATATTTTTCGCATCTTCGTAGATAAAAAGTTACATACTCCAACTTAAAATATTTCCAGAATCGTTTAAAATATAGTAACTACATTTTCTCCCAACCGAACTCTAAGTGTGTCCTTACTGAACGGTAGATAGTTTCTTGCCATGGCATCATTAACTGCGGATGTATCGGTATCACCTTAAGTTTATCAAACTGATCTGTAAAAATTTCTGCTGCTGGTATCGCCGATCTGGAACAGACGAGTAAAACGGCTTCTCACGCTCCAGAATCCGTTAGGTATTCCAAGAGAAATTATAATGTTTGGAACAAAAGAGTTCTCTGCTTGGGGCATCAAACTGACAGCTGTCTTCAGCGGAATTTCGGGACAACATAGGGTATGTCTGCGCTCGTTTGCAGGCTCGCTCCAGCGTGAGGCAGCTAAGTGTGACTAAATACAGATCTGAAACAGTGGGCAAGCAGGAGCTGCTGTTTTGTTTCTACCATGTCAGCTCCTTGGTATCACTTTAAAATAAAAATGTCGTCTAAGGCTGAAACTGTTCCGTAGCGAAGTAGGAATGAATTTTAATGTTTGATATACTCTGAGGTGACGTAAGTCATGGGATACCTCCTAACACTGCGTCGGACGTCCTTTTGCTCGGCGTAATGCATGATCCATCGATTATGTCCCATAAATGTTAGATGGGGTTCGTCTCGGGCGATCTGGTTGACCAAATCATTCAGTCCAATTCCCCAGAACGTTCTTCAAACCAATCGCGGATAATACTGATCTGGTGACATCGTTGTTTGGGAACATGAGGTCCATGAATGCAGATGGTCTCTATGTAGCCGAACATAAACGTTTCCAGTCAATGATCTGTTTAGTTGGACCAGAGGACCCAGTCCATTCCATGTGCTCGGCGTAATGCATGGTCTGTCGATTATGTCCCATATATGTCAGATGGGATTCATCTCGGGTGATCTGGCTGGCCAAATCATTCACTCCAAATCTCCAGCCCACACCATTATAGAGTCACCACCAGCTTGGACAGTGCCTTGTTGACAACTTAGGTCCGTGGCTTCGTGTGGTCTGCGCCAAACTCGACCCTTACCATCAGCTCTTACCCATTGAAAACGGGATTCATCTGACCAGGCCACGGTTTTTTCGTCGACTGGGGTCCAACGGATGTGTCCACGAGTTCAGGAGAGGGGCTGCAGGCAACGTAGTGCTGTTGGCAAAGGCTCACACATCGTTCTTCTGCTGCAATAGCCCATTAACAAGAAATTTCGCCGCACTCTCCTAACGGATACATTGCTACTTGTCTGTTAGCACTACAACTCTACGCAAACGCCGTTGCTCCGGGTCGTTAAGTGATGGTTGTCCGTGGTGAGAGATAATGCCTAAAATTTCGCATTCTCGGCACATTCATGACACCATAGATCTCTGAATATTGAATTCCCTAACGATTTCTGAAATGCAATATCCCATGCATCTAGCTCCTACTATCATTCCGCATTCAAAATCTGTTAATTCCTGGTGTGCGGCCGTAATCACGTTGGACACCTTTTCACGCGAATCACCTGGGTACAAATCACAGCTCCGCCAATGCACTGCCCTTTTATACCTATGGTACGCGTTACTCCCGCCACCTGTATATGCGCATATCGCTATCTCGTGTTTTTTGTAACCTCAGTGTAATTCTGTAATCATATTACATTATTCCAGAATGATATTTTCACTCTGCAGCGGAGTGTGCGCTGATATGAAACTTCCTGGCAGATTAAAACTGTGTGCCCGAACGAGACTCGAACTCGGCACCTTTGCCTTTCGCGGCAGAAGTACAGCTGTGAGGACGGGGCGTGAGTCGTGCTTCGGTAGCTCAGCTGGTAGAGAACTTGCCCGCGAAAGGCAAAGGTCCCGAGTTCGAGTCTCGGTCGGGCACACAGTTTTAATCTGCCAGGAAGTTTCATATTACATTATTGTTCCCAAAGTGTGTGATCAGAACCGTCTTCAGAAAATGACAGGTGGATGACTATTAGCAGGAATTAGTGAAGGTCCCAACCAGTAGGATTAAGCCTCAAATGTGTTTTGGCGAAACAAACGATGTATACTTACTGCTGTCTCTCGTCATCATTCTGTCACTATGACATGCCAGCGCCAATAAAATTCGCATAAAATTCAATCTGCTGAACCAGACGTGTCCGCCTCGCGATGTCTACGGAGTACGCGGAAATCCCGTGTCGCGTAAACCGTGTTTACGCGCGATCTGCGAGCGTAGGCTGCCGCACGGCCGCCTCCGGCGTGAGTGCCCCCCACCCCTTTTCCTCCCCCCTCCCACCTTCCGTAATCCAACAGAAGGCGTTCGACAGCAGCGACGTTTTTGCAGTGTGTGAGCCGCGGTGGTGTCCGCAGGCGGCAATTACATAAGCAGCAGCAGCAGCAGCAGCGGCGACACGAGATAACAGCGCGGCGCGCCTCCTCCCAGCGAAGATGGCGGCGGGTCCCGCATCGCCGACGCGCCGGCAGCTGCAGCAGGCCATGCAGCTCGTCGCAGACAACTGGCAGAGTAAGTCCACGCCCACTTCTCTCCTCCACAGGCGCCCTGCGGCAAGTTGCTGCCGTCACATGAACGCGTGTTACGACACTAAAACTCGTCGCATTATTCCGTACGACCCAAACTCGTAACATATGTGCTTAAAGAACAGTAACTAGCACTAATGATGAAGAGCCGGCCGAGATGGCCGAGCGGTTCTAGGCGCTCAAGTCTGGAACCGCCCGACCGCTACGTTCGCTGGTTCGAATCCTGCCTCGGGCATGGATATGTGCGATGTCCCTAGTTTAGTTAGGTTTAAGTAGTTCTAAGTTCTAGGGAACTGATGACCTCAGATGTTAAGTTTCATAGTGCTCAGAGCCATTTCAAACCATTTGATTTGAACGATGAAGATCGCAGAGGGCAGGAGAACGTACACGCCAAGCGACCTTCTTTGCATGAACAAAAGAAAGGGTGGGTTCAAAGTACCGATGCCAGCCTTGACCAGTGCATTGTGACCTCACACGCGCATAGACAGACAAAACAGAGCACTGAGAATATTTTGCTTTTATATTAGTTTTTGTGCTCGCGGATGTGTAGTGTAGCGCAAGGTCTAAGTATGATTTGAAGGTGCCGGTCTGACTGTGTGTCGAAGCAGCCCATGAATGTGAATACGAATTCCTAGACCAGGTGACAGAATACATGAAATTTTTTCGCAATTGCGAATATGGCCAGCCATCAGCTGTACGATGGAACGACGACAATGAGAATTTGCGCCGCACAGGGACTCTAATCCAGATTTCCCGCTCACAGTATAGATAGCGCTCGCCTTACCACTAAGCTGTCCAATCACGACTAGACACATGACCCAATCTTCCAATATGTTGTCAACCATTTATATACAACCTGTACTGGTACATCCATTATGAATATTCCCGTACAGGCGAGACGCTTTACTTGAAAATTACTTGTCCGATGTCGGCTGATAAAAACGATATTGCAGTGCCTCTGTTATTTCAAATTACGATGCAATCTTCCTTTGGACATACGTCCTCGCAATTGCGATTAGCCGCGTGGGGTAGCCGTGCGGTTTGCGCGGCTCCCCCCGTTGGAGGTTCGAATCTTCCCTCGGGCATGGGTGCGTGTATTGTCCTTAGCGTAAGTTAGTTTAAGTTAGATTTAGTAGTGCGTAAGCCTAAGGACCGATGACCTCAGCAGTTTGGTCCCATAGTCCTTGCTGGCCGTTGTGGCCGAGCGGTTCTAGGCGCTTCAGTCCGGAACCGCTCTGCTGCTACGGTCGCAGGTTCGAACCCTTCCTCGGGCATGGATGTGTGTGATGTCCTTAGGTTGGTTACGTTTAAGTAGTTCTAAGTCCAGGGGACTGGTGACCTCAGATGTTAAGTCCCGTAGTGCTTAGAGCCATTTGAACCCATAGTCCTTACCACAAATTTCTAATTGCGATTACATTTCATGTATTTCATAATGGCTGCAGTCGTCGCAGTTCGTTGGACATGCATGCATGTTCAGAGGAATATTGCATCGCAATTCGGAATAACACAGGCACTGCAGTATCGTATGGTGACAGACTGGGCTGTAGGGTAGCCGCAGATGGAGGTTAGGTTGAAAGGTGGCAGTTCGGTCGTTAGTGGGCGAGCCGACGAATGTGGTGTCATGACAATAAGCATTATCCTTGTATGCCGGGTATTTAAGCATACTGGATTTCAGTAAGCGGTGGCTGTCCATTTTGATAATCGTATTCATCAAACCGACGCTGGTATCAAAAGGTTCAGTATTTGCGGAAAAGGTATTGTTACGCCAAGCTCAGTCACTGAAGACCTGACCAACAAAGTGGAAAAGTGAAATAAAGTGGAAAAATTGTCTCAATATAGCCCGCAGCTCGTGGTCGTGCGGTAGCGTTCTCGCTTCGCACGCCCGTGTTCCCGGGTTCGATTCCCGGCGGGGTCAGGGATTTTCTCTGCCTCGTGATGACTGGGTGTTGTGTTGTGTCCTTAGGTTAGTTAGGTTTAAGTAGTTCTAAGTTCTAGGGGACTGATGACCATAGATGTTAAGTCCCATAGTGCTCAGAGCCATTTGAACCATTTTTGACAGTACGTCAACAGCCTACTTACAGCAGATGAGTTTTCTTCCTCTGCACGCAATATTCGTCTAACAGCAACCTGTTCCACTATTGAGATGGTTTTGTTGCGGTGCAATGCTGTTATACAGTTCATACATATTTTGACAGCCTCAGCCATTCCCCTCCCCCACGAACCGTGCTCTTTGCCGCGTTGGAGTGGCTTTTTTGTGTTATGTTAACCGGAAACCTAGAAACGACGGAGAGGCTCCGTCCCCGCCGCAGCCGCAGTGGTCCACAACCCTACGACGACTACCGCAATCCACTTCACCCCGCCGCCGCCCCACACCGAACCCAGAGTTATTGTGCGGTTCGGCCCCAGATGGACCCCCCAGGGAACGTCTCACACCAGACGAGTGTAACACCTATGTTTGCGTGGTAGAGTAATGGTCGTGTACGCGTACGTGGAGAACGTGTTTGCGCAGCAGTCGCCGGCATAGTGTAGCTGAGGCGGAATAAGGGGAACCAGCCCCCATTCGCCGAGGAAGATGGAAAACCGTCTAAATACCATCCACAGACTGGCCGGCTCACCGGACCTCGACACACATCTGCCGGGCGGATTCGTGCCGGGGACCAGGCGCTCCTTCCTGGGGTGGCTTACATGAATGAACGATAGTAGTACGGATAGCCGTACTGTAGGTACGAGTACAACCACATCGGAAGGTATCTATGGAGAGGCGGGGCTAAAATATTGTTCCTCAAGAGGGGCAGCAGGTTTTCCAGTAGTGACAGCGATACCGGTCTGTATTACTGAATTATCTGGCCTAGCAACAACAAACAAAATAGCCTTGCTATGTTGGTACTGCGAAAACATGATAGCGGCCGGCCGGTGTGGCCGAGCGGTTCTATGCGCTTCAGTCTGGAGCCGCGCGACTGCTACGGTCGCAGGTTCGAATCCTGCCTCGGCATGGATGTGTGTGATGTCCTTAGGTTAGTTAGGTTTAAGTAATTGTAAGTTCTAGGGGACTGATGACCTCAGATGTTAAGTCCCATAGTGCTCAGAGCCAAAATATGATAGCAAGAGGAAAAGTCCAGTTTTCGAAGGACATGCAGCTCTGCTACATAGTTTAATGATGAAATCGTCCTGAGGAAAATATTTCTGAGTACTAGTTGTCCCCCATTGGGACGTCCGGGCGGGGACAACTCGAGAGGTCGATGTTATTAGTGGATTCCTTAGAGAGGTGAAACAGTGAAGGCAACAGAGGATGAAAAAGGCGAAAAATCGAGGCCTTGTAGAAATCATTGGGTGATGCAAGACATACTGAATGTATTTGAAGAAAGAATGAAAGATAAAAATGCAATAAACGAAGCAGACGAAAGGGAACACACACGTCTAAAAATGATTGACATAGAGCGAAATGACAAAGCAGGAATGGCTATAAGAAAAACTCAGAGCTGCAGAAACAAGCGCAACTATTAGAAAGATAACTAATATCTTGAGCAAAAGTAAGAAACCGTGGGAGAAGAGAGAAGCATCTGTATTATTATAAAGGGCAGGAATGTCAAGCGAGTGCTTGACAAAGAAGGGAAGGCTGAAATATCGAAGCAATATTTAGAAGAGCTACAAAAGTGAAATGAATGTCACAACACCTGAAATGGACATCATTTTCCCAAAATTATAGAGAACCCTTAGAAGAACACAAACTGCCAAAACCACTCCATCTGATATGCAAGTTATAAGACGGGCGTAATACACTCAGACCTCAAGTAGAATATAATAATCAAGACACAGCAGAAATAATGACACTAGCTGCCGGTGGGCATTGATTTAAATCAATGGGAAAAGTTGAAAATTTGAGCTAGACCGGGACTGGAATCCAGGTCTTCTGCTTACTAGGCTGATGCGCTGACCATTGCGCCATCTGGAAACAGGGTGGTCGCACCTGCACAGCCTACCCTAACATGTCTCCCGTCAGACCAAAATTCTCAACTTATCCACACACCACCGATGTAGTGCCCCTTGCCCACTGACATCATTACTCGCGGCATTTGGCTGATTCGGGTAAGAGTTCGAGCGTGGTGTGCATACGCACTGGAGAGATCACTGCCCGCCCTCGCCTTTTTTATACACACATCAAAAAAAGTTTTGCATCACCCCGGTTCCCAGAACTCCTGAAGACAGACGTTGAGTGTGGGTATTGTATCACAGACACAGTCCTTTTGACTGTTCAGATATGTCACTAAACCCGCCCAATGATGGAAGCAACCATGCATGAGCAGCGCCTATTAGACGGAGGGTGTCCGACAACCGATCAGTTCCAGTCATTCCACCAGGGAGGAGGTACCTGGCTCGTGTTGTCTGTAGTTCAACCGTGCCTAGACGGTCAGTACCGCTGTTCGATAGCGTCCGCATTGTTACTTTGTGCCAGGAAAGGCTCTCAACAAGGGAAGGGTTCAGGCGTCTTGGAGTGAAACAAAGTGATTTGTTCTGGCGTGGAGGAGATACTGAGAGACAGGAACTGTCGATGACATGTGTTGTTCAGGCCCAAGGGCTCCTACTGCAGTCGATGACCGCTGCCTATGGATTATGGCTCGAAGGAAACATGAAAACAACACCACCATGTTGAATAATGCTTTTCGTGCAGCCACAGGATGTCGTGTAACGACTCAAACTGTGTGCAATAGGCTGCAACTTCACTTCCGACGTCCATGGCGAGGTCCATCTTTGCAACCACGACACCATGCAGCGTGGTGCAGATGGGCCCAACAACATGCCGAATGGACCACTCAGGATTGGCATCACGTTCTCTTCATCAATGAGTGTCGCATATGCCTTCAACCAGACAGTGGTCGGGGATGTGTTTGGAGGCAACCCGGTCAGGCTGAACGCCTTAGACACAGTGTCCAGCGAGTGCAGCAAGGTGGAGATTCCCTGCTATTTTGGGGTAGCAATATGTGGAACCGACTTACGCTGCTGGTGGTCATGGAAGGCGCCGTAACGGCTGTACGTTACGTGGATGGCGTCCTCCGACCGATAGTGCAACCAAATCAGCAGCATATTGGCGAGGCATTCCTCTTCATGGACGACAATTCGCGTCCCCGTCGTGCACTTCTTGTGAATGACTTCCTTCAGGATAACGACATCGCTCGACTAGAGTGGCTAGCATGTTCTCAAGACATGAACCCTATCGGACATGCCTGGGATAGAGTGAAAAGGGATGTTTATGGACGTCGTGACCCACCAACCACTCTGAGGGATCTACGCCGAATCGCCGTTGAGGAGTGGGACAATCTGGATCAACAGTGCCTTGATGAACTTGTGGATAGTATGCCACGACGAAAACAGGCATGCATCAATGCAAGAGGACGCGCTACTGGGTATTAGAGGTATCAGTGTGTAAAGCAACCACCTCTGAAGGTTTCGCTGTATGGTGGTACAACATGCAATGTGTGGTTTTGATGAGCAATAAAAAGGGTGGAAATGATGTTTATGTTTATCTCTATTCCAATTTTCTCTACATGTTCCGGAACTCTCGGAACCGAGGTGATGCTAAACTTTTTTTGATATGTGTAGATTTCGTGTCTGTTCGTTGGGACGTCTCCGAAAGAACAAAAGAACAGTCACCACATACACAATGTAATAATTCCAGTTTCAAAGAAGGTTGCTGCTAACAGGTATGATTTGTGCCGAATCATTAGTTTAATAAATCTTATTTCTAAAATTCCAACTCGAACTGTTTACAGACGGATGAAAAGACAAGTAAAAGTCGACCTGGAGAAGGATCAGTTTGGGTTCTGGAAAAATGTAGCAATATTGACACTATGACTTACGTTAGAAGAAAGGTCGAAGAAAGGGTATAGCATTTGTAAATTTAGAGAATAATTTTGATGGTGTTGACGGGAATACACAATTCAGAATTCTGAAGGTAGCGAATATAAAATACGGAGAGTGAAAGTGTGTCTACAACAGGTACAGTAACCACTAGACATGAATGGGAGTTGATAGTTGAGATCGGAGTGAGAGAGGGTTGTAATTTATCCTTGTTGTTTTTTAGTATGTACACTGAGCAAGCTGTGAAGGAAACCGAGGAGAACTTTGGAATGGAAATGAATTTATTTTATTTATTTATGTATCCAGACAAGATGAGGGAGATGAAATAAAAAATGAGGTTTGTCCGTGGCATTGTAATTCTATCAGAGACGGCAAAGGTGTTGGAAGAGCATTGTACGGAATGGATAGTATACTGAAATGAGGTTGTAAGATGAACATTAACGAAAGCAATTTGACCATAATGATAGGTAGTTCAACTAACTCAGGCGATGCTGGGAGAATCAGATTAAGAAGTGACACTAGAAGTGGAAGATAAAATTTGCTGTTTGTCTAGCAAACAAAGTGACGATGGTTCGAGTATAGAGTACATTAATTGCATTCTAACAATAACAAGAGAAGTATTTCTGAAATAGATAAATTGGTTAACAAGGAGTATAAATTTAAATATTAGCACGTTTTTCTGGAGGTACTTACCTAAAGCATAGACTTGTACAGAAGTAAAACGTGGACGATAAATAGTACAGACAAGAAGAGGATAAAAGTTTGTTAAAGGATGCTTTTTATACATCATGATCTGCATGTGAAATATTTATTAGCCAAATTGGTATTCAGGTATATAACCCGTCCTCAGTGGCATCTGTTACGTAGGAACAAACAACTGTACGTACATCAGTTTGTACAATATGACAACCGTATACATACCAGCAGAACGAAATTTTTCTTAAATTATGTATCTCACAGTATAAAGATTTTCGTGTATGTTACCGCTGCCAAATCTTAGGCAGCAGTGACAATTCTTGATCACGTCTGACGTAACTGTCATATCGTGTAATCGTGGAACTGACTGGTCAGAGAGTATATTATCTCCCTTATGTTATTTCTGAGATCGTATTTATATACATCTGTAGCGTGCACTCATATATGTAAGACACCATCTTTGGATAATTGGTATACGAGTGTAAAATATACAAAAGGCAGAAAACTGGAAAATAGTCCAACGTATCATGAAAA
The DNA here is from genome assembly GCF_023864275.1 of Schistocerca cancellata. Taxonomy (NCBI): domain Eukaryota; kingdom Metazoa; phylum Arthropoda; class Insecta; order Orthoptera; family Acrididae; genus Schistocerca; species Schistocerca cancellata. The sequence continues at coordinate 130,448,236 of NC_064629.1, forward strand.
ATTCGACAATTTCCAATGCAGGATATGGAGAGACTCCAAAAGAACACATTTCAAATTTCGTGTATACAACTTATTCCGTAAGTCTGTCTGTTCATTTAGTATGTTGTCCGGAAACCTCAAAACAAGATTTAGAGAACATGTTAATACGAATAAACTTGTTAGTGTTAGTGAAGCCAGATCCTCAGCATTCAGTGCTCGTTTGCTAGAATACAAGCATTCTGTTAATGACATTAATAAAAACATCGCCAATCTTCATAAGGCAGAAAAATGCAGGTTATTAAATAATCAATAAGAAATTAAAATATACAGCCATAATATATTAATGGACAGACTTACGGAATGAAATGTATATACAAAATTTCAACTGCTTTTTAACGAATAAGTTCGGTTTGGAGTCTCACAATATCCCATATAAAAATTATCCAATTTGACATATGTTGCATTATTTAGCAATTTTGTACCTTATATACTACCCTCGTATACCACTTGTCCAAATGTGGTACTTTATTAACAACTTGGCTTTTTAGGTTTTCCGTGTTCTCGCCAAATGGCTTCAGACAAAGGCCGCCCTATTTCCTTTGAAAAGGACACGGCCCATTTCCTTCCACAGCCTTTCGTAATACGAGGCTCTGCTCCGTCTCTGATGTCCTCTGTGTCGACTGGATGTTTTTTCGTTTTGAAGGCGTCAAATTTTCCATGCTGTGGTACGCTTTAATAGGCAAACGCTAGTATTGTAAGTATGGCTGCTGTACTTCACAGTTTAAATTAAAACTATCATTGGACACTAACTTCATTTCAAATAATAATACACGCGCTGTTCCTGGGCGTGAAGACTTACCTTTTCACGCTGATATGGACATTTGTTCTCAGTGTGATAGGTTCTCTGACAACGACCTGAGGCTTTAATTACGTATCTGTATTTTTATCTAATAGTTAAATGAACATACTACAAAATAATTGTTTTGTGAGTCGAGTCAGCACTACAGAAACTTACTTTTCGCTGAACATTCAGGGGCTTTCCGATGTCTGTCATGACAGCAGGTTATTAAAAAATCTCATTGTTACTGGAATTTGCTCTTGCGTAGAACAGGCCCATCATCATCAAATTTTGTAAGGGAACTGTCTGATACTACAGCAGTTAGTCCAAGGCAGAGAGTAACAGCGAATCAGTTAGTCGCGTGTGGACTGCAGCTGCGTCCTTGAACCATCAGTGTCTAACTCATCTTGCATCCTGACAAAACACTACGTCTCGACACTGGCCATGCGAAAGATCTTTAACGTGTGTTCTGGGAAAAATTTTTAGCTGTGATACACAGGCAACAACAACGTTATTTGTTTTTAGTATTTTTACTTTTGGTTTGACCGTATTAACGATTATAATAATAATAATAGTGATAATAATACTTTACGTATATTGGTCTGCCGCCCGTTAGTCTTTCGTATAAACGTTTTATAAATCGTCCTTTCTTATCTCCAAAATTTCATTTTCTTCATTTCTCTGCGTTTTCTTACCAATTATTCGAGCACAGCTGTGTTTCTCAATCATGAAAGAGTTTCCAACGTTTTCTTTTCAGTTCACTTTACTGTTTTCCAAAATTAGTCATTATCCTATCTTATTAAGCCATTAGCTCTCTGTGTACAGATGCGTAACTAAATAGTAGAAAAGTACCCCACGAAGATATTTCATTTTCTGCTCGTTGTGCTGTTTATTGAAGTTTATTCCTGATTTATGTTCCGTTTATTGTAATACGACACTTCTCATTCCAAGATTTTAATTTCGTTCGCTTACAGTAATACATGATATTAAATTTTTGGTCTTACATACTTTCCCTCCAGCCGGCCGCTGTGGTCGAGCGGTTCTAGGCGCTTCAGTCTGGAACGGCGCGACCGCTACGGTCGCAGGTTCGAATCCTGCCTCGGGCATGGATGTGTGTGATGTCCTTAGGTTAGTTAGGTTTAAGTAGTTCTAAGTTCTAGGGGACTCAGGACCTAAGATGTTAAGTCCCATAGTGCTCAGAGCCATTTGAACCATTTGAACTTTCCCTCTTAGTTGTTACGTGTACGACATTCCACAATCAGTCGTTCGTACAATGTACATTATCTCCTTGGCAGTAGACTGTTTCACGTGTAAACACAAAATTAGTCTTAAAGCAGAGATATTACGGTTACACAATTCACCATTTTTTTAATGATATTAATTGAGATTTGAAAAGTACGAGCAAAATATTCCTAGAAACATTGGGTCTTGCACCACACACTATTCATTTAGTCATCATTCCCAAATGAAGAATACGAGATATTGTGAAGGAAGTGGCATCTCAGAAGCTGGTACGTGCTTGTTGTAAAAACAACTTTTGAACCATCAGTTTCTGTAACTCTAGATAGTTCTTTTGTCATACACACACACACACACACACACACACACACACACACACACGCACGCACGCACGCGCGCGGGTCCTACCGTACTCTGGTCCAAAAAGTTTCCTTTGCACAAAATTCACCGTAGACACGTTGCTTAAATCTGTGAGTTTTTGTTTCTTCAGGCCATCAATTAAAATTGAGACTTCTAGCAACCAGATACGTCGTACGTTGCTGGCGTAGCACATTTCGCGTGGCAGCCATGGTTACATTCTACCTATAATTTATAAGAAGTGAGCAGAACTGCGTTTCGAACATTCTTTGTAATGTCAGGATATTAAACAGGACTGATACTAAACTTCCTGGCAGATTCAAACTGTGTGCCGGACCGAGACTCGAACTCTGGACCTTTGCCTTTCGCGGGCAAGTGCTCTACCAACTGAGCTATCCAAGCACGACTCACGCCCCGTCCTCACAGCTTTACTTCTGCCAGTACCTCGTCTCCTACTTTCCAAACTTTACAGAAGCTCTCCTGCGAACCTTGCAGAACTAGCACTCATGAAAGAAAGGATATTGCGGAGACATGGCTTAGCCATGGGGGATGTTTCCAGCGCAAACTGCGCTGCAGAGTGAAAATCTCATTCTGGAAACATCCCCCAGGCTGTGGCTAAGCCATGTCTCCGCAATATCCTTTCTTTCAGGAGTGCTAGTTCTGCAAGGTTCGCAGGAGAGCTTCTGTAAAGTTTGGAAAGAAGGAGACGAGGTATTGGCAGAAGTAAATATGTGAGGACGGGGCGTGGGTCGTGCTTGGGTAGCTCAGTTGGTAGAGCACTTGCCCGCGAAAGGCACAGGTCCCGAGTTCGAGTCGCGGTCCAGAACACAGTTTTAATCTGCCAAGAAGTTTCATATCAGCGCACACTCCGCTGCAGAGTGAAATTCTTATGCAGGACTGATACTTCTTCACGAATGAGTGAAAGAGTGTGCGTAATGCGGATTTAAGGTATCAATGATAGTGTGCGTGTCATGTACACTAGTTTGTGACGTTTCATGTCTCACAAACATTCCACATAAATACGCGCAACCATCAACAACATACATGTAACAAACAGAAGACTCATTTCTGGATATTGTTGGACAGTAAACGCCCTTCCCCAGTGTTGTGTGTTGGAGTTGACGGAAGACGTCAGAAGACAATACGGTGTTGCCGTAAAGAGTAGTCTCTATTTCTGAATTACCGGAAGAGTGAACCTAGATGCGTATATTCGTCAGTAACACAGACGTTTTGCATAGCAAAGCACGGTACAGGAAACATTTGATTTGAGCTTCTGCAAGAAAATAGTTAACCATAGCACGGCATTTATTTTTATTTAAACGAACAAAAACATATCTTCTGAAGAAAATACATGCGTCGAGGTTACAAATGCTTAGCAGAAAGAAAATCCTGTGAATAGTCCTGATGGCAGCTATCCTCAAAAAATCTCTTAGCCAGTCAGCGCAACAAGCTCTTCCTTATGTGCCACGTGAGGTTACGTTACAACTTCAGATTATAATCAGTTAAGACTCTTATCTGTCCGTGTGATAATCGCAACACTGATAGCTCTGCTCGTTGCCTCCTTCTGTGGGAGAGCAGTCTCGTCGTAACGCTAGCGAACACAAGATTCAGGACCATTTCGTTCAACTTTTCGTGCATCCGAGAGAGAGAGAGAAGTGAGGAGCGAGGGGGGTGGGATGGAGAGAGAAGGATTGATGAAATTATCTGCATGCACAACACTTTATAATAGAGCCGCTATATCTTCTTGAGAAGAAGAAGAAGAATTGAGATGGATATCGGTAGATGTGATGCAGATGTACAGATAAACAAATTATTGTAATTATTGTACGATTTCCTCAAGAGAAAGAGCGTCACAAACTGAGCAACCCAGTAAAGCGTTGGTCAACCTGGCCCTCATACAAGCAGTTATTCAGCTTGGCATTGATTGAGACAGTTGTTGGATACCTTCCCAAGGTATGTCATGCCAAATTCTGTCCAATTGGCACGTTAGATCGTGAAAAACAGAGCTAGTTGTAGGGACCTACCCATAATGCTCCAAATGTTCTCAATTGGGGAGAGATTCAGTGACCTTTCTGGGCAAGATAGAGTTTGGTAAACACGAAGACAAACAGTAGAAACTCTCGCCGTGTGCCAGACGGCATTTTTTTGCTGAAATGTAAGCCTATGGAGTTTTGCCGTGAAGGGGGTGTAGAAAATCGTCGACAAACCGCTGTGCTGTCACGGTGCCGCGGAAGACAATCAAAGCGGTGCTGCCATTAAATAAAATGGCATCACAGACAATTACTCTTGAACCCGCCAGGTTAGCCGAAAGTGCTAATGCGGTGCTTCCTGGACTCGGGTAGGCGCGCCGGCCCCAGTTGGAATCCGCCTGGCGGCTTAACGACGGAGGCTGGTGTGCTGGCCAGCCTGGATGTGGTTTTTAGGCGGTTTTCCACATCCCACTAGGTGAATACCGGGCTGGTCCCCAAGTTCCGCCTCAGTTATACAGCTCGCAGACATCTGAACACATTTACACCATCCATGGATTACACTAGACATGGGCAGTTGGGATACACTAATTCCGTCCCAGTGGGTATGGAGTGGCGGCAGGAAGAGCATCCGGCCAACCCTTTAATTAACCTTGCCAATTCCAATTAACCATGCCGACCCTGCGACATTGCTGGAAAATGGCACAAGCAAAAGAAAGACAGACAATTACTCTTGGTTGTCGGGTCAAATGGCAGACGACGGTCACGATAGTGTCCAGACACGTCTTCGATGGTCTTTCATAGCTCAGTTCGAAGCAGGAATCATCACTGATGATAATTCTACTGCAGTACACGAGATTCCAAACCGAAAACGTTTCAGGAGGCGCCCCGGAGAGTGGTGGAATACCAATTTGACTGTCGCCCGCCATACAGCCAGACAACGAGGAATGATCTACATCTACATCTACATCTACATACAGTATATACTCCGCAAGCCACCCAACGGTGTGTGTCATAGGGCACTTTACGTGCCACTGTCATTATCTCCCTTTTCTGTTCCAGTCGCGTATGGTTCGCGGGAAGAACGACTGTCTGAAAGCCTCCGTGCGCGCTCGAATCTCTCTAATTTTACATTCGTGATCTCCTCGGGAGGTATCAGTAGGAGGAAGCAGTATATTCGATACCTCATCCAGATGGTCCATGATGATCGGGGGTGCCATTTATTTTCATAGCATGACCACCTTTGGTTGTCATCTGCGGCATCCTTACAGCACAGCGGTACGTGGACGATTTTCTATGTGCCGTTTTGTTGTCCTTCACAGCTAGCCTCCGTGGGCTTACATTTCACCGTGCTAATGTCCTCTGGCACACATAGAGAGTTTATACTGCTTGTCTTCTTCGTTTCCAAACCCTACCTTGGCCAGAAAGGTAGTCCGGATCTCTCCCCAATTGAAATAGTTTGGAGCAGTATAAGCAGAGCCCACCAGCTATCTATGGTTTTGACGATTTAAAGCGCCAATTGGACAGAATTTAGCATGGTATTCCTCAGAATAACATCTAACAACTGTACCAATCAATACCAAGCTGAAATATTACTTGCATAATGGCCAGAGGTGGACCAACACGTTATTGGCTTGTTCAATTTGTGAAGTTTTCTCTGCAATAAATCATTAAATTTTTCTGACATTTTAATCACATGTTTGCACGCACGCACACACACACACACACACACACACACACACACACACACACACACACACACATATATATATATATATATATATATATATATATATATATATATATCCACTCATTTTCCTCCCTCTTGGATAATGCTTGCGTGGTGTGTCTTTGTTTTTACCTTACAGTGTATTAGGGCCAATCAAAAAGTTTCCATTCGAAAGCCGTACAACTCAGAATAGGTATGCCAATCAGCCAAAATCACCGTGAGCATTGAGGCAATCATCCCACCAATGCACCAGTTTGAAGACACCTGTTTAGTAAAACGCCATTTCCCGCTGCGTGGAGAAGTCTGTAACTGCCTGCTGCACTTCCTCGTCCTACGGGTATCGTTGACCCATCAATATCTTCTTTAAGGGACCATGGGCGGAGATCACGTCTATAGGGTCTATAGGGCGGTTGCTCGAGTCTCTCTCACTGGAGTTGGCGTAACTTCTGCGTTACATCTGCGATATGGGGACTTACGTTACCATAAAGCTGCAGCACCCTTTGTCACACTTTTCCTAGGCGTTTCGCCTTAATTGTAGAAGGTAATTCCTCCAGCTTTGCGCACTGCCGTTCGCCAGTGATGAAGACAACACTATCCTTGAAATCAATAAGCAATGGGCCCAGGTAACCAAATAATAGCGTGACCACCACAAGTGTCTTGTGTCGAATCGTAATCGGCACATAACTGGGCGCACCATACTACAGTGGTGGTTTTCAACATTCATTCTGCCCCATAGATAGTATTCATTATCCAATGAATGTTTACCAGCGTTTGTTCTTGGACAACCAAGAAAAGGATAACAGCACAGTGGTCCAGTTTCGACTTATTTGGTAATAACGTCGCCATAGTCCACGTTCCCGCATTTACTGCACGCACTTTACTAATTATGTATGCAAACCAAGACACTGTAATAGAGAATTTCGAAAGAAAACTTTTTTCTGCATTTTGTAGGCACATGCGAGATGAGTTGGGTTCCAGTCCGCATCCAACCATCCTGATACCCCTATTTAGCTTTCCCTTGATTTCTATAAATCGCTTAAGGCGAATGCTAGGGTGATTCCTTTGGAAAGTACATGGCTAATTTCCATCTACAGCTTTTAACTTTGATCTTGTGCTCCTTCTCTAATGAACTTAGTAGTGGAGCAACAGGGGTGCGGCGCACTCAGCAAGGTTGCCAAATTTATTCAAGATGCTGGATCCAAGATGACGGCGATAGATGTAGCAACATCGCAATGACGTCATGGCGGAAAGTTCAAATTTTGACAGGAAAAAGGTTTTTCCACAAAAATACCGTGACACTGAACATAGATGGTGATCACCAAAGTGTATATTAACAGACTGAAAGTGCAGTTACACGTCACTGACGATGTAAGCTCATAATAAAAGCGATTATAAAGTGATTCAGCTAAGAAACGCAGTATGTAGCCAGTATTTACAGCTCCATCATGCTGCCGCTAGATATTCCTCCAGTATTTGTAATGCATTCTGTCTCAATGCCATGTAAGAGGTTCCGTGATATATGCACTGGGTTATAGGCGACGGTTGATTGAGAAGGATCAACAACAGTAGATGGTGCACTGATTGAGGTCATAAGAAATGTGCAGAGGCTTTTCAGACCTCTAGTGTTACTCTCCAGTAGAAATGCTGTCTGCTATTTGGAATCAAGTCTTTCGATTCAACCACATACCTGCTTTGGATCCTATGGAGAACTCCTTTAATGATTACAGCCACTAGTGAATCTTATTCGTGGCACTCTTTTATGTCAAAACGAGTCACCTTTTTCGAACCTGTCTTCTACAGTAAATTTCTGACATGACTTAAGAGGCAGCCCCTATGCCCCTTGCACCTACTGCCATTCCTGCAGCTTTTCCCATGTGATTGTTGCAATTTAAAACGGAGTTGAGCATAAGTCAAAGAGAACTATATCTACCAACTTCTGAAACTTGTGTAGAAACAGAGTGACCTGAGTTAGTGCAACAGGACCATGTTTTGACCATTTGGTGGAAATGGTAACATGTTGTCATTGCTTCGCCAACAGTGTACGATGTGTAAGGTCAGTACCAAAAGACGCCTGCTCCTGCAACACAAGGTAGTGTAACAGGCAGTACAGGAATTGGGAGGAGGACGAGGATGTTGCTACTGCATTGTGGTGCATCTCCAAACTACATACAGATACTGCAGTCCGAAGCATATCTTCATCCCTCAGGGCCCATTCACATCTATCACCCCAACATGCTACCATTATTATTCTGTACCATCCAACAGAGCAAAATTACGAAATACAAAATCTCCACTAACATCCTCCCATGTATTGAAAACAGATACCGTCTGCCTGCTGGCATTGAGTACATGTGGCGATCCTATTAAATATACATGTATTGATCCATTGCACAGACCTGTGTGAAGTTTCATTGCCTGTATTGTAGGTGTACCAACCACATGTTACATAAAAAAATGGCTCTAAGCACTATGTGACTTAACATCGGAGGTCATCAATCACCTAGAACTTAGAACTACTTAAACCTAACTAACCTAATGACATCACACACATCCATACCCGAGGCAGGATTCGAACCTGCGACCATAGCAGCAGCGTGGTTCCTAGTGAAGCACCTAGAACCACTCGGCCACAGTGGACGGCACACGTTACATCCAAAGATGTGTTTTATGTTCAAAGTTGGGTCCACCAGCGGGAGGACTGGGTCCTGGGAGCCATCTGCGACACATGTACATACAGAGACATATAGGAAACAGAGCAAACACACTGCAAATGTAGAACATGTAGGTGGAGGCGACTGGATGCATTCGAGTACAGTGCTATACTATACCACCCAATAACAAAAATAGTGCATTCCCGCTAGATATTGGCAGCTGTACTACATTTACAATTAATTTTCGAACACAGAACAACAAGTGATGTCATGATCACATGGGCAGAAGTGATATAAAATCGACAGAATTACGAAAAATGACGGAAAATATGTGTAAATTGACGGAAAATGCACCGAAATGCAGGGAAATTGAGGAAGTACTTGGGTGTCTTCTGGTTGGCACAGAACAATTCTTGTACATGGGAAGAAGTATGCGACAGCAAGAGGAATCCGAGAAAACAATTACATCGAAGTGCCAGGAACCAGGGAAACAATCACTTTTTTCTCCGTCAATGCAGTATTCTACTGTGTATCTATTGAAATCACTGTGATACATGCGAGTTGACTACTGCATTTGACGCTTTCCAAGAAAATAGAGAACCATCTGTCTCTAAACTTACATGCATCTGCGTTAAAGAGTGACAAAGAGTGGATGGAATGATCGGTTGAGATGGAGCTGTAACAAGGCACGATTTAATGACAGACTGATGATGCATGCTAGAGAGCGAGATGTTGCTGCAGGTCATTTGACCATTTTTTTTTTCATTTTTCTATCACGATGCATCACTCATGTGACATAGCCTGCGTTTGACTTGTGTATAACCACATGTTCTGTCCATGACTTAGAGCACTCTCTACTTGCGATCTTTAACAGCAGACCTCTCAGTAATAAGAGGACTTCCATCTCATGTGTGATGAAACGTGCCCATCCTGTTTCTACACATTCCTCTACATGTGCGACGATTTATGTGATGTACTCCACTCCCCTGTCGCATCTTGGGTATAAAATCGAGACTTCAGTTTCATAACTAAGGTGATTCCAAGTTAGCGGTAGGTGTTTATGAAGCACTGCAATCCTCTTGACAAATGTCCTGTTTACAGAGTTAGTGGCGGCATGACGTGTAATTTCACATGTCAAACGCCGCTGCTACGGGTTTATCTGTTTCCTAGAAAGAGAGATTCTCCGTTACTGACGATCATTTTACAAAGGACTGATGCTAGCATAGTATAATTTCTGAACCATGATTGAATGTGAACAATGGGCGCTATACATCTTTGGAAAGCTACATTGTGCATGTATCACACAGAATCGATATTTTAAGGAAGTAATTTTTTCAGTTTACAGTTTGTTGTCATAATTTATCGTAGAGAAACCTGCAAAAAGGATGTATGTCATGCGCTGGAAATAAGTTTCCGACATTGAAATATTAGCAGCGTTATATTCCATACGACTAATAGGTCATAAACTGAAGCGATCAAACATTATAGCCTGACTTAAGTGCAGAACTGTGTAGCCTTAAGTGTGCATGTGTTTATACTCTCTTATCAATACCTTTCCAGTACTGATCCCAGACACTAGAACAGTACTTAAGAATTCATAGCGTAGTTGATTGATCTAAAAGTGCTTCGAATTCAATCCATCTGGAGTTCCATCATGCATAAAAACCACCCATTTCTTGATCTTCTTAAGCGTCCACTATTAAATCACAACACCTTCAGATATACTAGTATACACTGATAAGGGGTACATCTGTAGAAATCTTGTGCATGTGGATGGGTGCAGAACACCAATTACAGACTCGGCAAGCTCCATCCATTCATGATACGTGGAATGTAGTGGTCTACTGCTGGTCAGCTGCAGATTAAATCGGTAAAGGTGCTGCAGGGCAGGTTGGCCAAAGACAGTGCGAGGGGGTCTTTCAGTCTCTAACTTTATCCTAAGAATACGAGAATGCCCTGTGACTCCCATCCACATAAAGAAAGATCATAAATTACGCTCTATGCTTGAGGTACTAGAAATAAGTAGATTTCTCTCTGGTATACTTTGATGATGTATATATTCAAGAATTAACAATGAATGGACATACTGCACAGTCATCTATCTACATTCGCAACGGTACTCGCATAATAGAGGATGGGATCGTTCAGCAATAATACTGAAACTGGGATGCATGCTGTCGCATCATTCGTCAGTGTTGAAATTACTGGAAAATTGCTAAAATTGTTCGCACTATCAACTGTGATGCTTATTATTACAGTGCATCGACGGTGCCTTTTTCCATCCCATCTGTCCACTGGTAAGCTGTTGGTTACCACATAATGATTGACTAATATCAATTGTTTGAGATGGAGGAAGAATTTTGGGGGACGGGATGGCTATCACCGAAATAGTGATCGTGTACATCACTGCAATATGAGCAATCAATCGAAACAGAATACAGTGTCATCAGCTATCCTGTCACTATGGCAGGTGAGTTTAAATGTAGTGGTCCTCAATCACCTTCGGAGAGCAGTTTGGAAACGGTCCACAATGTCGCAAAACTCCTCCCGTTTTCTTATGTTGTAACTGTCTTTAATTTAAAATCAACCAGTGTGTGTGTGTGTGTGTGTGTGTGTGTGTGTGTGTGTGTGTGTGTGTGTGTGTGTGTGTGTTAGCGGCAGTACCAACAATATGATTTACACCATGCGACATCCATTTTTCTGTGAGAGGCAATGAATTATAACGTGTTAGTGTCAGTTTAGAACCTCACACAGACCTGAAAGTCGTGGCAGAAAAACCAAAATGTATGGCAGTGTACAAAACGTCTTACAGCAAAAAAAAAAAAAAAAAAAAAAAAAAATGCTTCAAACAATGACACATTGTCACAGGAAGCGTCTCTTGCAACTTCCAGTGTAGTCTGTGGGATACGGTCATCCTCCTACAGTACAGGCGATGAAACTTTACACTGATCTGTGCAGTGGGTCAATAACTGTATATTTAATAGGATCGTCACATAAGCTCGATGCCGTCACACAGACGGTATTTGTTTTAGACATATGGGAAGAGAGACTTGCGGTAAAAATCTTATCGAGTTCTCTATCGGATGAAGCGAGCGAAGCTTTTATAGTTCGTAATTTCTCTCTGTTGAATGGTACAGACTAACGATGATAGCATGTTGGGGTGATGTCACTGTAAATCTGTATCACTATCACCCACTCAAACAATTGTCGTTGAAGTGAACGTCCAAATGTCACTAAAGCTAAACCCCTTATCCAAATCTCCATGAGGGGAAACCCAAGGTCTTACCCCTTCACTTCAACATGTTACTGCTGGTACGAGTCAAGTTTTCAACTTGGTCAGACGTCGCTCTTCAGATTCGTCTTGAGTGCTGTAAATAGTAAAAAGAAGAGGCCGGGATAATGACGAGGTAGTAATGAAGTGGTCTTTAGGCTGAGAAAGTAGCATCTGCATTCCTTAAAATACTTAGAGCTTTTTAAATAAAACAAATTTTACCATCATCCTACATAGTTACTCTTCCTGCCTACGTATATATTTCTCAGCATAGTCACACTGGCGATGAACACAGGTCTCCCAACGAGAGACCAGTTTGTTGATACCGTCACCGCAGAATCTTTGACTTCGTTGACAGAGCCACATCACCACCTCTGCTTCTACTGCTTCATCATTATCACAGTGAAGTCATCGAAGATGTTCTTTAAGTTTTGGAAACAGATGAAAATCGGATGGTACCAAGTCGGGATTGTGTGGGGAATGATCGATAACAGTGAACCCAAGTCATGCGATTCTTACAGGTGACATAGCGACCGTGTACGATCTGGCATTCTCATGCTGAAGGAGAGAGTGCTCATTGTATGGACGAACTTCTCGCATTCGAAACTCAATTACAGCATGCTGTTTCTCACGCGCCGACGTAGTTACGTTACACGCCGCCATGTTACACGCGGCCATTCTGAGCCCTCTAGTGATAGAAGGCTGCAAGTATGTAGACACGAAGAATAAAGATATAGAATGTTAATAACATTTGTTTTATTTAAAAAAGTTGTAATAGTTTTCTCATAAAAATTTCGAAGACATTGCTTTTATGCACGCCCTCATATAGTAATGTCAAATTTACTACATCACCAAATTACAGCCGGCCGCGGTGGTCTCGCGGTTAAGGCGCTCAGTCCGGAACCGCGCGACTGCTACGGTCGCAGGTTCGAATCCTGCCTCGGGCATGGATGTGTGTGATGTCCTTAGGTTAGTTAGGTTTAAGTAGTTCTAAGTTCTAGGGGACTGATGACCGCAGAAGTTAAGTCCCATAGTGCTCAGAGCCATTTGAACCATTTGAACCAAATTACAACCAACCAATCTTTTGGACAGTTTAATATTCGAATCCTTCTGCTGTCTTTTTAATAGTGTCTTCACTATGTCAATGTTCATTTCGAAGGCAATATCAACAGGTCGGAAATATGTACCAGGGAATTAGTAACAGCCACATATTGCTCACACAGCTGTTAAGTAACGTATGGGAATTACTTGGTTATTGTGCCTTATACAACAGAAAACAGCAAAATTCATCGACATGCGTTTCTGGCATGCTGACATTGCACTGAAGGATCTGTAATGGTCAATGTTTGGGTCAGGAGGTCAGTGAGCGTCAAGGTTAGACTGGTGAAGAGGTGACGTTATAAGTGTCGGAGGCCGAGTTCCGAGGGCTGGTGAGTGTTCTAGTTTCACGCCTGAAGGTGTCAATGAAATATTGATATCTGTAACAACATTATATTAACGCGACTGCTGTAATGAATATCGTCTTCACACAGCGAGGCGAATCGCTGACATGCCTCTGTGAATACGACGGCCTCAGCGCTCTCGAAGGTAGACGCACGCTTTGACCTGCAACCGTAACACCTTGTGGATGACGGTTGTCATGAAGGCGGAAGCTCAGGGCTCCCTCGGCACGTGCAGCGTACGACCATGAAGGAAGGGGAGGTGGCATTCAGGTGCCCACCCAGCAAGCGGGAGGTGACAGCTTGCAGTCAGTCGGTTGGCCCTTCACCTAAGGAAAGCTGAGCAGGTCCGTATTTTCTATCAGTCACGGCTGTGACCCGTCGGTAGCGGGAGGGGGCAGCGGTGAAGTCCAACCACAGCCAACAGGCTGCAGTCTCTTTGTAGAAATCTTCAAACAGGCAACAAGCAGCACATCACGGTTCATCAGCAGTGTTAACCTGTAGTTAGCGAGACGGTCATTCCGTCAGGATCAGTGATGCAGATGGAATGACCAAACAGTGAGGAAGAGATGCCTGAAACAGGGAGGGGGATTTAAGGCCAGAGACGATGTCACTGTAGCAAATTAGGCAATCGTTTACCCTCGTTTAACCAGATGTGTCAGCGGACCTGTCCGCACTGTGGTGTCTCAATTGCAGGAGGTTTTCCCTGTCTCTGCATTTCTCAACAATATTAGAACGCCTTGCAGTGGCGGAGCTCGGATGATACATGTTATTACTCCGTACTGTAGAGTTTGAAGAACGACGTTCTGGGTGCTGTCATATTGCACCATTTGCGCTCCTTGCTATGGCTCCGCTCGCTGTGTGGCAATCAGTTAAAGCGTTGTCCTGTTTTTGCAATATTGGCCCTCTTCGCGCGCTGTATATTATGATGGTGACTCACGGTCTCAGTCGGACTTGTTCTTTTACCTTCGGTGTCGAGCGAGAGCTTCGAAAACAGGGTTGCTGTACAACATTTCTTACGTAACAAGTGAAGTCCTGATGAAAAAGCTCAGACTAGGAAATGGAAACTCACTGTACGCAATATTAGTTACGACTTCGAAAGAGCACACTGGTTTTTTAGGAGCGCTGTAGATGGTGTGGAACTGGTATCAGGAGGTCATGTGACGCTCCACAACTGACCAAGTAATCTCAATGAATTGGGGTGTATGTACCAATAGGTTATATGTAATCACGACAGTACGATGGGTCGTCGTGGAGAAGTGACAGAAAAGTATAAAGGAGCAATCGCGTTTGGACGTGCTCATTACCACACCACAAATGATAATGCGCGATTTGTTTGCATACCGAAGCAGATTGTCGGACGTGTCTACAAGGAATGGTGCACAACTTGCAGCCATCTAACACGATGTAACAAAAGCAGTCGTAGGAAAACCGTAAGTAACAGGGTACTAAGACGACTGTCACGCTTTATCGGTGCCACTCAGTTTCAGACCAAACATAAATGCTGCTGTCAATGAATTCAGGTCCATCTCAACAAGTTTCACGGCGAACATTGCGGAAAGAACTGGAGGCAATAGACATTTGGAATCGAATAACTCACGAAATGACATTTCTCACAGCGTGACAGAAAGGTGCACGTCTTCAGTGGGCCAAAAACAGAAACTAGACAATATCTGTTTGGAGGCGAGTAATGTAGCCCGACGAGGTGCGATGTTGCCTCATTTTCAAATGATATGAAGCGTTGAGTGCACTGACGCTGCAGTGAGCCGAAGATTTTAGTTCAGGCCGAAGGTTATTCTGTGATGTTTTTCGTACTGTTACTTGGACCCCATATTTCCCAATGCCGTGATGTTTATTTCATCGTTATAGGTGGCCCTTTCTTCTTCCAAGGCGACAGCAGTCTTAAAGAACACTTCTGCATTCTATGGACCTCCGATGACCTCAGCAGTTTGGTCCCTTAGGAATTCACACACACACACACACACACACACACACACACACACACACACACACACACACACATTCTATGGACCCTTGTTGATCTGCTAAATCAACAGGTCTTAATCCCATAGCAAAGTCTGTAAATGGAGTATCTGAAGAAACGTGTAGAATCTCTTCCTTGTCGAACTGAGACCGTTTTCGAGATATTAGCATGATGTCTCGTGGTAGTAATTAATTTGTTTTCTTATGTGGTTTCATTGGCAAAGTAAAAACTCTATGCTACATGTTCGTCAATACTCCGCAAACAAATCAAATGGCTCTAAGCACTATGGGCTTATTATCTGAGGTCATCAGTCCCCTACACTTAGAACTACTTCAACCTAACTAACCTAAGGACACCACACTCATCCATGCCCGAGGTAGGATTCGAACCTGCCACCGTAGCAGCAGCCCGGTTCCAGACTGAAGCGCCTAGAACCGCTCTGCCACAGCGGATTGATCTCCCCCCTTTCCTGTTCCATTCGATAATGGCGCGTGGGAAGAAGAATTATCGGTAAGCCTCTGTATTAGCTCTAATACTGCGAACTTTTTTCATCGTGGTCGTTTCGTGACATGTTTGTGGGAGGAAGTATAGTCTGCCCGAATCTTCCCGGAATGTACTCCCTCGGAATTTCAATGGTAGAACCCTCCGAGAGGCACAACGCCTCTGTTGCAGCGTTTGCCACTGGAGTTTTTGAGCATCTGTGCAGCGTTCTCGAGCCGACTAAGCGATCCTGTGACGTAATGAGACGTTCTTCGTTGCAATCTTCTCTGTCTCTTCTAAGACCTGGTAAGGGTCTCGAATCGGTGAAGAGTACTCAAGAATCGGTCGAACAAGCGCATTGTAAGCAAGTTGTTTCATGGATGAGTTAAATTTTCTTTAGCTTCTTCTTATGAATCTGTCTGACGTCTGTTTTTCCCACTATTTTTATGTGGTAATTCCACTTCAGGTCTCTCTGGAAAATTACTCCTAGATATATTACACTAGATACTGTTTCCAGCGATTTATCAATAGTCAAACAGTAGTGGCTTTCTTTTCCTCTGTAGGCGCAATATGTTACGCTTGTTTACGTTCAGTGTTACCTGCCAGAGACGGCCACCATCCATCAGTCTTTTGTAGGTCATTTTCCTCTAACCTAAGCAAAAAAAAAAAGAGAAGAAAACCCTAGTCTCCGCTTCCTGCGTGTAGTGTACGCCTGATATACTAAGGGGCTATCTTACAATTCTCCAGCTGATAGCGTAGGTCGAGAAATTCACGTCCGATGCCGTCGCAAAAATCGTCTGAGCCTCTTGCACTCTGCTCCAAACCAGAGCACCACAATCGACATTGGGTACGAGTGAGCAGACGGATTGTATTATTAATATGTCCATTCATTGCACTTAATCCGTCTTACGGGCAATGTTATCCATATGGCTGCCACAAAACCATTTCGCCGGCCGGAGTGACCGAGCGGTTCTAGGCGCTACAGTCTGGAACCGCGCGACCGCTACGGTCGCAGGTTCGAATCCTGCCTTGGGCATGGATGTGTGTGATGTCCTTAGGTTAGTTAGGTTGAAGTAGTTCTAAGTGTAGGGGACTGATGACCTCAGAAGTTAAGTCCAATAGTGCTCAGAGCCATTTGAACCAAAACCATTTCCTTGCACGAAACCTTGAAATTAATTTTTTATAGACCCGATAAGATACCATGCGGTGAAACTAGCGTGCATTGTGTCCCTGAGATATGTGAACTGTGCTACGTAACATAGTGATGCGTCTGTTGGAAACACCAGCTGGAGTTCCCTTCCCATTGCGTCCAAAAATGTTTTTTAAATAATTGGCTTTCAGGATGTGCCCATACAGCCATCTGGTCAATGGAAGATACAACAGTACGTTTCAACAATCCGAGGCATTCATTATGGCCACGCTGTGCGCTGGTACGAAGTTAAATAGGCTTAGACTTGTCATGTGACGCCATGCAAGTGATTCTCATGAGAATTACGGTACGAAGATAAGGGCAACACGACACCCAGTCCCCCAACGGACAAAATCTCCGACATCCAAGAATGTTGGATGGGCACAAGTAGGTGTGGAATACTTGCGGGCCATCATAGCATGGAACCGTCTGATGTACAGTCATCTGTGTTTTAAGCTCGGGCGCTAGAACTGCGAAGTATGGGTTGCTGTTGCAGCGTTATGAAGGGAAGAGCGCATGTTTTACAATTTCCTGAATTTGCAACTGCATGTTCGATACATGAGAACTAGACGAGGTCATAAAACTCGAAGAGTGACGCGCCACACCTTTGTATCACACGTGCTAACGGTGTAATGCCCCAGAATGCGGTCCCAGGAGTCTAACATCTCGAATTTAGAGACCGTCGGAGTGAAGGCAAAGGGATTGTTCGCTGATGAACATTCTGTAGGCGTTCACAGAAACCGTTAACAAAACCTGGTAGTATTGCGATATTACATGAGAGTACGAGCAACGGATACATCGGAGAAAGATCCCGTTGTGAGACAGCAGGTTTACCAGGTGGATCTATTGAAGATAATTGATTGGCGACTCCATGTTGTCTTGTGCACTACGACCAGATAACAGGTATACTTGAAAAAAGAGACAGCATTGGTCGTATATTTTTTACTATCGCAAAATCGATTTTCTGTCACTGAGTGACCATCTTCAGTGCTGTATTGTATAACTTAAATTAGGATGCACTGTTGTCACTAAGCTTACGGCAATCACATAGACTGACTTTTCTGTCACTGAGTGACCATCTTCAGTGCTATATTGTATAACTTAAATTAGGGTGCACTGTTGTCACTAAGCTTACGGCAATCACATAGACTGACTTTTCTGTCACTGAGTGACCATCTTCAGTGCTATATTGTATAACTTAAATTAGGATGCACTGTTGTCACTAAGCTTACGGCAATCACATAGACTGACTTTTCTGTCACTGAGTGACCATCTTCAGTGCTATATTGTATAACTTAAATTAGGGTGCACTGTTGTCACTAAGCTTACGGCAATCACATAGACTGACTTTTCTGTCACTGAGTGACCATCTTCAGTGCTATATTGTATAACTTAAATTAGGGTGCACTGTTGTCACTAAGCTTACGACAATCACATAGACAGTCTATGTGATTGCCGTAAGCTTAGTGACAACAGTGCACCCTAATTTAAGTTATACAATATAGCACTGAAGATGGTCACTCAGTGACAGAAAATCGATTTTGCGATACTAAAAAATATACGACCAATGCTGTCTCTTTTTTCATGTATTGAAGATAAGCTTCTCAGTTCTGCCACTGCTTCATGTACAAGTCGCAGAATACTTAACTTCCGTTAACTTTATGCCGTGATTTCTTGCTTACCAACAAAGGATTCCCTCGGCCATAATGTGTGTGTTCCTGTAAGCTGGACAGCGAGAGAACGTAACCAGCATGTCTTTGAAGGACAGTGAAACGATGCTGTCACTCAGTAGCATCCTCTACAGTCTTATTTCTGCAAGCGTTCGTAACATTTTCTGTTGTTGCCACCGATGCCGTACAGTGCTGTTGAATCAAAGCTAAAGACGAGCCTACCTCTCAAATACATCTAAAATGGTTCGTAAACGCAGTTTCCTGTGCACTACGTACTTCAGTAACTACAGCATCGGGAGCAAAGTTATGACTGACACGTAGTTTTTTCTGGTCGTTTACATTATTCATTCTGAAGTTACACTTGCAACCATGGTGGTAACTTACGCAAGCAATTATTACTAAATGTGTGTCTCAAAACGACTTACAGCAATTTCCACTGTTCCTATTCTTATTCTTTCTTAGGCTTCAGAATGTAGATTGCAGCGAAAATAAAAACAGGGTACCTAACACAGATGCAATTCCATTGTGGTGCGGAAGGAAATCTCATTTACCAAATGGTTCAAATGGCTCTGAGCACTATGGGACTTAACATTGGAGGTCATCAGTCCCCTAGAACTTAGAACTACTTAAACCTAACTAACCTAAGGACATCACACACATCCATTAGAGAGATAAGAGCTGGATCGTGGTAACTAGCCGATGACTCTTTCACTACCAATGCATCGATTAACAAACATAAGATGTAAGATACTGAACTGCAGATTTAGTTAACGATGCAGTGCTCCTCCTTCCTGCTCATCTATGTAGAATGAAATTCCGTTGACAAAAATGTCTTCATTTTGTTCTGGTTTTTAGGGCACGTGTTAGTTTTTGAAATGTTCGTAACGTCTATTAGATTCTCCTCTGAATCACACGAGTAATTCAAGTATTACCCCTCTACCCACACCAGTTTGTACATTACATTTTATGCGTATTCCTAGTCATTGTTTCTGTAAAAGTAATGCCGCCTGAAATAGGAGTTACTTCGACAGTTTTGGGCTAGAATCTGAGACGATGTGAATTTCTCAAAATTGACAGTCGTTTCATGATGGGTACTCAGCTGACGAGGTGAATACTCTTGCCGGACGTTTTCTCTTCGACGGAGATTGCCGTGCGACCTTGAGCTCGCTAGCGCACGTGAACGTGGTAATTGGACGAATTTCCACATGTGCTCTGATAACATTCTGGTTACATTTGTGTCTTACAAACGTTCTCAGATAAGGAAGTAGCCAAGAAAGGCGCATCGGACGCTGAACTGAACTCTCATTCGAGAGGAGCAGGTTTCGAGTCCTCTTCTTCTCATCCAAATTCATGTTTCCACGGTTACGCCAAATCACTGAAGACGCACGCTCCAGATTGTCCCTCTGGAGACGACACGTTCGCTTTCCTTCACCATCCTGTCCAATCCGAACGACTGCTCCATTTCTAATGACATAGTCATGCAATACTACACGCTAATCCTCCTTTTTCTAGTGGCTAAGTGCTGCACACTATGAAAAACAGGGAAATGCTATGGCAGTTACCATAGTGTGTGGTCACCCTGCGCTGTCACATCACTGTTGTGGGTGCTGTGTAACGTATACGTGAAGGCGTGAGTAACTGGAAAGGGAGAAACTACTATCTACTCACAGCAGTTGCATAGAAGGTATGTAATTGATTCGAGCACTTTAGTTTGAGCAATTAACTTACGGCTTGCCGATTCCCACAACTGTGATTCTCGCACGTAGCTGATCTCATTGCACAATGATGTGGTTTTGTTTCTAGATAGAAGACTAGCCTTCAGGAGACATGGAACTATACATTGGTTGGTTGGTTGATTGATTTGGGGAAGGGGACCAGACAGCGAGGTCACCGATCCCATCGGATTAGGGAAGGATGGAGAAGGAAGTCGGCCGTGCTGTGTCAAAGTACTTTCACGGCATTTGCCTGATGTAAGGCGCTGCAGTCATGGACTGTGCGGCTGGTCCCGGCGGAGGTTTGAATCCTCCCTCGGGCATGGGTGTGTGTGTTTGTCCTTAGGATAATTTAGGTTAAGTAGAGTGTAAGCTTAGGGACTGATGACCTTAGCAGTTAAGTCCCATAAGATTTCACACACATTTGAACATTTTTGCATTTGCCTGAAGCGATTAAAGAAAATCACGGAAAACACAAATCAGGATGGCCGGACGCGGTATACATCTGTGAGTGTGATGATGCTCCCAGGAAATTTTGAAGATAAGGGCATACATAGCAGACTTGTAAAACAGACATCATCGTCATGCTTTACTTTTAGTTTCGGGTTGTGAAATTTTTTTTTGCAGAGTTTTTTCCGGCTTTACAACTAGTGACGTGGAAAAAGAGCATCAGTTCAAAATTACTGAGGATTAATGAAAACACTCAGTTTTAAAATACTGGAATTCACAGGAGTTTACTTGTCACTGTTCAGTGCTAGCTTTAGGAGAACAGTTCTGATTCCCAATAGCGGTGCACCGGCTACGGCTACGTGGAGGACAGCAATACAAGGGCTTTCCATCCCTCCCGTATCTCTCTCTCTCTCTCTCTCTCTCTCTCTCTCTCTCTCTCTCTGTCTCTCTCACGCGCACACACACACACACACACACACACACACACACACCCGTGCGCGCCCCGGAACGAAGATAGCGAGATGGAGGCATGCTTGAGAAGCCTCGTTGAAAAGCAGCCCGGCTCTTCTGCGAGAAGTGTATTGTGTGCAATTCCTAATGCGACAATATTGTACTAGGGCATTCCGTCCTATTCGTATTTCCTCTGGCATACGTTAGTCGTTCTTTTTCCCACAGTGGATGTGAACGTCTCTCTTTAACGGTCATCCCCAGGGATGCTGCCGTAAACAGCGCTTCTCCACCTTCAGTGAAGAGACATAGTTGCAGCTATTCCGACCCTGTAACAAACATTCGTTTATGCATCTCGCGATGCCTTTCAGCGAGTCTAGATTAGTGCAGCTCCTTCTATTCAGAATGTCACGGATGCCTATTTATTTATTCGAATCAAGAGTCACAAAAGTAATTCAGTCCAGAGTTGCGTCAACATTTTGTATTACTGTTATTCATATTATTATTACTGCTACCTACATTTTATCATACTTGACAGCAGAAAACAGTGGAACAAACTTACTGGAGATCGTAGAAGAATGCTCCCAATTTAGTCACAGTTTTAAAGTAATATCTTGGTGGTGGTCGTTGTTAATCTCATTTCTTTATGCATAAATGTCAGCGTTTCGCTGGCAGTCCAGAGTGGGAAATCGTGCTGCTCTGCCTCATAGCCCTGAGGCATTTACAGGTAGTATAGTAATTAATTCAATATACTTCACTTGAAATTGAGAGCACTTCTGTTGCTGCTAAATAGGTCGCTTGAAATAAATAGGTCACTTACTGTTTCATTAATGTATACTGACGTCTTTCAAGCGTAGTCCATCTTCGGAAAATGAAAGAAGTATTTTCCCTCATATACAGTATGGCTTTACATGTGTGCTCCCTCACCATCAGTATTCAGCTGAGCATGTGACACCATACTTTGTATCAACGAAAATTTACTTTGACATTCTGAAAATGGACTGCGTTCGAAGGGCGTCAGTACAAATTTTTGGAGCAATAAGAATCCAATTTATTTCAAATTACCTATTTAGCAGTGACAAAAATGCTCTCAATTTTACATCATGGTCGCAGACCCCCTGCGCGATTTAACCTTGCTTGAAGTTCTCTTCTCTTCTTTACCCTCTGTTACATCTTCATCTTTATTCGGCGAGACACCTGTTTCACTTTAGAAATGTGCAGAGGAGGAACAACTGTCGATAAGCTTCCGTATGAGCGATAATTACCCGTGTTTTCTCGTCTTGGCCGCCTCCGTAGCTGAATGGTTAGCTTCGTGTAAAGTACTAATGATGGTATGTCAACTACAATTCCCAAATTGTTGCCCTCAAATATTGCACAGTGGGTTTGTGAAATAACACTTCCCACGAAAAAGATGTAGCAGGAATAACACACTATGGATTTCAGTAAATGACGTGAGCGCTCACTAGTCCGCCCCAGGTAGCTGAGTGGTCAGCGCGACAGAATGTCAATCCTAAGGGCCCGGATTCGATTCCCGGCTGGGTCGGAGGTTTTCTCCGTTCAGGGACTGGGTGTTGTGTTGTCCTAATCACCACAATTTCATCCCCATCGATGCACAGCAAGTCGCCGAAGTGGCGTCAAATCGAAAGACTTGCACCCGGCGAACGGTCTACCCGACGGGAGGCCCTAGTCACACGACATTTACATTTAGCGCTCACTTTTCCTAGCATAACTGGAGGCTACTCTCTTACCTCTCGTCGTGGCTGTTGTCGCAATTGGTTTCTTCTCCGCTGTCCGCAGGCTCCGATGTGGATGCAGTAAACAGTGCATAACGAAGTGGCAAATGAGAGAGAATTCAGTGTTATTAAAACTGAAATAACGGAGTATTGGAATGCCACTGGATTTTATTTCGATTTATAGAAGCTAAAAAATCGAGGAAAAGATTCTGAGAGTCAGTCTATCATTAATCGTGGCAAAGTTTCCGGATGATGATCATTTCTAGAGCACCGCAAAAGACAGTAAAATTCCCCACGCGATCTTAGAATTCACACGAGATTAACACAAGCTGGCACAAGAACATCATTCGAGGCAATTTTTTATCAGACTATTCCGTCTTTACACGAGATCAGGTTTTATAGACAGATTCATCTGTTACCTCCTCGGAAACCGATCGTAGACTGTTCACGAGCTATCTTAGTAGTTTTGCGCCTGCCTTCTTAGGACACACTTGTGATTGGTCCACCCTTTCCATCAATAAGCACTGACAGTAACTAAATTTGTAATTATAATTTCCTGATGAACTGAGTGACACTGAAATTATTATTAACAACTTCTCAGTACATGCAACGTCATCAGCATGGTTCGAACGGTATATTAAAATTTAAACACAAAATATAAATATCAAAATCTTAGCTTCTTTGCACCCAGCGTGATAGGTGTATCCCCACTGCTTCTCTCTGTTCCAGTACTGTTAGGGCTCTACCTCACCCGGACGTTCTCACACTGTGTGACAATCTAGCGCGTCGTTCGATGAGTGTCTTTGTGATCCTGTCTACTTACTAGCCCCTAGTAACAAAATCTTTTTATGCAGTGCATTAAAATATAGCAACACAAAATGTAATAAACGTGGGTCAGGATGTGGCATAAACACAACTATCCAGCCTACTCTGCGGAAGGACCCGAGTTCGATTCCTGGTACCTCCTCAGATTTTTTTGAGGCACGGAGATCTGGAACGGGGTCCACAGCCTCGTGAGGCCAAATACGAGCTGCTTGAGTAAAGAATCAGTGGCATCATCAGGATTCATCTACTGGCAACAACGGCTGCAGGGATTGGAGTCGCGCTGGTCACATGCCCGCGATCATATATCGCTCCTCGTATTGTCTTGTAAGCAGCAGTCGGGACAGGCCTAAGGCCTAATCCCTGAGTGGTGTTACGTTTATTGTCTCGGTCGATTCGGGGAGCGTATGTTGAAGGAAGTGATATTTCCCGACACTTTCTGAAATGTTCTCTCTGGTTTTGAACAGTAAATCTCTCCTCTTTCGGTGCGACGTTTGCCACTGGAGTTTATTGAGCATCTCTGCAAAGCTCGCACGCTCACTGGACAAACCCGTGACGAAACACGCATCTATTCGTTGTGGGGTCTATCACTTCTCTTAATCTAAAGTGATAATGGTCTCAGACTAACGAGTAACACTATGGAAACAATCGAACGAGTCTTTTGTAAGCAGTTTCTTCCAATGATGAATTTAATTTCCTTAAAATTCTTTCAATGAATTCCCGCTTGACATTTGCTTTTCGTACAAGTATTTTTACGTGGCCATTCCACTCTAGATCGCCTCAGACGGCTACTTGTAGGTATCTTTCGGTTCTTACTCTTTCCAGTAACTTATTTCAAATCATGTAGTAAAATAGTAATGATCACTTATTTATGCACGATGTGTTACATATATTTACGTTCAGAATTATTTGAAAGTCCCTGCATCAACCTTCGATCCCCTGCAGGTTTGGGTTATTTCATCTAAGAATACGTACGTAAATTTAGGACAATTCTTAAGTGAGAATAAAGTAGCACCAGCCCTTCAGTATGTCACATATTTCGCAGACGTAAAAAAAAGCTCGCTTTTAACACTAATCAGTTCCAAGTCATTTTCCCATTTACTCTCGAATCCTTAATTACAACGTTCGATCTTTACATTCATATCTGCATAGTGTGATACATAAATGTAATACCGTACTTAATAAAATTCCCACCATAGAAGCGCACAAAATAGAATGCAATGGGGAGAAAGAACTTTTTCCCCCACACAAAATAAATGGAAGAGCGGAAGTTATGAAAATAACAGTGCGTAATATTTACGTGTATCAGAATCTATCATGAATATTTTAACAGCAACTAACCGCCGAACTCAATTCTATCTATCTATCGCTTGCGCCTTTGTCCCACATTTTGCGCGGGATTGGCGTAGTTAAATCGGATTTGGCATGTTAATATGAAGGGGTGGTCGGATGCCCTTCCTGCCGCCAACCCGTACCCCCCCCCCCCCCCTCCGCCCCCAGGACGGAATCAGAGTACCCCATCTGTCTGCGTCTAGTGTAAATCATGGAAAAGTGCGGATGTACTTCAAATGTCTATGGGCCGTGTAACTGAGGCAGGACGTGGGGACCAGCCCGGTATTCACCTAGATGGATGTGGAAAACAGCCTAAAAACCACAGCCAGGCTGGCCGGCACACCGGCCCTCGTCGTTAATCCGGCGGGCGGATTCGATCCGGGGCCGGCGCGCGTACCCGAGTCCAGGAAGCAGCGCATTAGCGCTCTCGGCTAAGCTGGCGGATCCCACCGCCGAACTCAATTATTTGTACAAAAAACAATGCAAAAATTGTTCTGAACACTATAAAATGGGCAATTAAGACTCAAGTTAAGTTTTGACTTTCCTCTGTTCATCAGCAAAGATGCTAATTATAAAGCTGACAAAGAATTCGGAATAAAGGCATTTTTGCTGATTCAAGGCATGCTGCTTCGAAATGGTAGGTTCGCAACTGTATAATATTGAGCAAAATTTCAGAAATTTTTATTTCGTTCGTCTCTGTTACATGAATATACAATATGCAGTTTATTGCTGCGTGGTTACCGGTTTGAGCTGATTCACCTATTTTCAAACCACACACCTTATTGTTGACCGTAACTAGTCACACAACATGGTGCCAAAATGCACTTGATAGTGTCGTTCAGATGAAACAGTTGTAGACACATAGGCTGTCATATTAGTGAGAGTATTTGTTGCTCTCAGTTTGACTTTCTTGTATGAAGCAGTTCGTGCCGTTCGGCACCACGTTGTGTAACTAGTTGCGGTTAATAACAAGGTATGTGCTTTGAAAATGGGCGAGTCAGACCGAAACCGCAGCAAAAAAATGTAAATGAGATGGACAAAATAAAAATTTATCAAATTTTCCTAAAAGGAACTTTCTTCGGTGTTCGTTTGTAATAACTGCATCCACATGTATTAACAGTATGTCCAAGAGACGCTTGTGAAGTGTGGATGCAGGTGTAGAAGGACATGCATACACACCCGTTAACCAAAATGTTATGACCACCGACCACAGCCAGACTGAATGCATCTTTGTGGCGCAGTGGGCACGTAACGATGTAAGCTAACTATGTAAGCCAAACACAAGCGAACGGGTAATCATTCTAGCGACCGTAAGGACTGCAAAGGAGGCAAATTCAATGACATAACCGAGACAAAAGAGATTGTTATCGCTCGGCGCATGGGAACGAGCAGAGCTGGCCGGCTGTTCGCATGCTAATGTCCTGAGCATCTGCAGAAAGTGATTATAGGATGGTGAATCCACGAGTAGGTGACACTGGTTTGGACTCCCACGCCTCATCACAAAACGTGGAGGTCGGAGGTGAGGATGAGAAAATTCATATATATATATATATATACTTACCTATCGCGAATGGACCCAGAAGGATCACGCAAAGCTTTCTGACGTCGTTTCTTCCATACTTCTTTCATTCGTTCTCCATGTTTTCTTTTTCTTTCTTCTGTCCATTTTGTTCCTGGTCTCTTTAGTGCTTCCATCTCCGACAATACAATCCACTTTTCCGCCTTATTTCTAAAAGTTTTTCTATCTTTGACATCTTTAAGTTCAATATTTGCTTTTTGTAAATCTAATTTTACTTGGCTAATCCATGGTGTTGTTGATTTGACTTTTTCTATGTAAGTGAGAATTCTGTTGGTGAGTCGTGTGGGGGGAAGTCTAGTGACATGTCCATAAAATTTTAATCTTCGCCTTCTTATGTCTGCTG
This sequence comes from Schistocerca cancellata, assembly GCF_023864275.1. Taxonomy (NCBI): domain Eukaryota; kingdom Metazoa; phylum Arthropoda; class Insecta; order Orthoptera; family Acrididae; genus Schistocerca; species Schistocerca cancellata. The sequence goes on from NC_064629.1 coordinate 130,475,447, forward strand.
CCAGGTTTGATATAGTTTCTGTGGTTCTTCTTGATTGTATCCGGTATCCTTCTTCTGTTAATTTTGGACCTAAAATCTTTCTCATAATTTTGCGTTCTTCTTTTAGTATTTTTTCTAAGTCACATTTTGTGTGGAGTGTGAGCGTTTCACTAGCATATAGTGCTGCTGGCTTAATTACTGCGCAGTAGTGTCTGATTTTTGTGTTCGAGGAGATGCATTTTTTATTGTATATTCCATGTGTCATACCATATGCTCTCTTCATTTTCTGTTGTCTGATCTTCTGTGCAACTTTCTCTCCTCTGGTTGGCTCCAAAATTTCACCTAGGTATTTAAAATGTTTTACTCTATTTATTTTTCCATATTTTGTGTTCAAACTGTGTATATGGAATTTCGTACAGAAAAATTCTGTCTTTTGAAACGAAATTTGTAAACCTACTTTATCCGCGCATTCCTTAAGGATCTCTATTTGTTTGGTGGCGATTTCTTCATCATCTGCAAGTATGGCCAAGTCGTCCGCGAATGCTAAACAAGATACCTCCACGTTGTCTTTGGTTCTACCAAGATGGATTGGTTTCCAGTAGGATTGATTTTTTAATTCTTTTTCCCATTCCTTAATGACTTTATCCAGGACTATATTAAACAGAAGTGGAGATAGCCCGTCACCTTGACGTACTCCAGTTTTTATGAGAAAAGGTTCAGAGATTTCTCCCCTGAATTTAACTTTAGATACAGTGTCTGTCAGTGATTCTTTGATAAGCCTTAGTGTTTTGGAGTCAAGTCCAAGTTCCTCTAAAATGTTAAACAAAGATTGCCGGTCAATTGAGTCATAGGCTTTCTTAAAATCTACAAATGTACAAATTATGGGGGCATTTCTAATTGCTTTGTGTTTTAATATTGTCTTTAAATTAAATATTTGTTCTATGCATGAGCGACCGGGGCGGAAGCCTGCTTGATAATCACCAATTTGGCGTTCCAGCTGCTCTTGTGTTCTTTTCAGCAGGCATGTTGAGAGAATTTTGTAGGTGACTTGTAAAAGTGAGATTCCCCTGTAGTTATTGACATTTGTTCTGTCTCCTTTTTTATGTAACGGGTGAATAAGGGCACATTTCCAATCCTCTGGTAATTTTTCTGTTTCCCATATTTTTGTTATTATTTTTGTGAGCTCTTGCAACGTCTTTGGTCCTAGGTTTTTTAATAGCTCTGCAACAATGCCATCTTCGCCAGATGTTCTATTATTTTTTAAGTTTTTAATGTGACATTTGATTTCTTCCTGTGTTGGTGGTAATGAATCCGGTTGAGCGTTGGCACTGATTTCTTTGGGAAACCTTAAACTAGGTTCTGGGCAATTTAGTAGGTTAGAAAAATATTGAGCCAATACTTGACAGTTTTCCTGGTTTGTTAGGGCTAATTTACCATCTGGTTTTCTGAAACATAAATTTTGAGGGATATATCCTCGTATTTTATCTGCGAAAGTTCTGTAGAAGTCTCTTGTATTATAGTTTTGGAAATTTTCTTCTATGGCATCCAGTTGTGCCTTTGTGTACTTCCTTTTTGCTTGCCTAATAGATTTTGAAACCTGTTTTCTAACCTCGTTAAATAAATGTAGACTTTCTTGTGATTTTTTACTGTTATATTCTTGAAATGCCTTTTTTCTCCTTTCCAATGCATTTTCACAGTGTGAATCCCACCATGGGTGTTTGAATATCTTTTTCAAGGGAATAGTTTCCTTAGCTATTCGCGTGATTTTAGAATGAAATTCTTCCCATGTGTTTGCCTTTTCCTTCTCCCATTCTTCTTTTACTTTAGGCCGGCCGCGGTGGTCTAGCGGTTCTGGCGCTGCAGTCCGGAACCGCGGGACTGCTGCGGTCGCAGGTTCGAATCCTGCCTCGGGCATGGCTGTGTGTGATGTCCTTAGGTTAGTTAGGTTTAAGTAGTTCTAAGTTCTAGGGGACTTATGACCTAAGATGTTGAGTCCCATAGTGCTCAGAGCCATTTGAACCATTTTTTTTTTTTACTTTAGATTCTTTAATCTTCTTGGTGTCATATTTCTGTATTTCTGTTTTCTTCTGATGACTTCTTCGTGCTGTAAACTTGATTTTAATTCTAGTTAGGTAATGGTCTGAATCAATGTTTGCTCCTCTGCGTACTTGGACGTCGTAAATTTCTTTTTGTACTGGGTATGAAATCGCCACATGATCTATTTGAAACTCGCCAATTTGTTGTATAGGAGATCTCCATGTCTTTTGTTTTCTTGGACATTTTCTTAGAGATGTTGACATTATCTTCAGGTTATTCTGCTTACATAGTTCGACGAGCCTTGTACCATTTTTATTGGTAAATTTATGTGCAGGATATTTGCCTACGGTTTTTTGGTGGATTTTCTCTCTACCAATTTGGGCATTAAAATCGCCGAGTAGAACTTTTGTATCATCTTTTGGAATCTTGGCCATTATATTCTCCAAATTTTCCCAGAACTTTTCTGTGTCTATGGGGTTTTTCTTGTTGTCTCCGTTTGTGGGAGCATGAACATTAACCATTGTGTATGTTTTGTTGGCACATTGTAAGCGCATTGTCATTATCCTATTATTTACGGGAGTAACTTCCTTGATGGAGCTGACCACGCTCTTGTGTATGATAAACGCCATCCCGAGATGGGGGGCTCCTCTTCCGATTCGTTTATCCGTCTTCCTCTTAAAGATGCGATAGTTGCCATAATCTGATGTTTCTTCATCTGTAAAACGTGTCTCCTGTAAAGCTAGTATTACTATCTTTTGCTTTTCAAGTTCTGTTGTAAGGTTTAGAAGTTTTCCTGGTTGGATTACTGTATTTATGTTAAAGGTTCCAATGTATGTAGGTGTTTTAAGTGGAAGTTTGCCAGAGAGCTCCGACTTTCTCTGATGTAATCGTGTAAGTCCAGGTTCCCCAGAATCCGAATTTCTGGTTGCCATCTGTTGATGGGTGGATTGGTTACCACCTGGGGTAATGTTGTTATTACTTGCACGAGTCATACTTGCTTGTAATCAAGTTGGTCCAGTGTTTCCACTGGGTGTTTAGAACCAGGGATTGTTAGTTCCTGGCGCATTATGACCAGCCGCACATTGTGTGAACAGACGCTGACCAGGATGCCGATGGTTCCCACTTCAGACGCGTCCTGGATTTGGGTGTTGACAGTGCTTATTGTAATGGCGGCACTTACTCGCCATGACACAGCAACGTCTTCGGGTTCTGTGGTTTTGAATGAGTGTGACCCTTGCCAAAAGTCACCCTCCCACACCCTCGTGATGCTGCCGCCTCGGTCCGGGACTGCTTATTTGTGTTTCCCCTTATTCGCAGCTGTCCACCATATCCGATGGATCGTTCGCTATCCGCCACCTGCGACCCGCCCTGTACCTGAGGCTCGGCCATATATATATATATATATATATATATATATATATATATATATATATATATATATGGTGAGTCACCTAATGTTACCGCTGGATATATTTCGTAAACCACATCAAATACTGACGAACCGATTCCACAGACCGAACGTGAGGAGAGGGGCTACTGTAATTGTTTAATACAAACCATACAAAAATGCACGGAAGTATGTTTATTAACACAAACCTACGTTTTTTAAAATGGAACCACGTTAGTTTTGTTAGCACATCTGAACATATAAACAAATACGTAATCAGTGCCGTTTGTTGCATTGTAAAATGTTAATTACATCCGGAGATATTGTAACCTAAAGTTGACGCTTGAAACCTCCGACGTTCAGTTGCGTGTTGTATCAAACACGGGCCACGGTCGGCGAGCAGCATCTGCAGGGACATGTTTACGATGACGACCGTGTTTACGAGTGTGGCTGTAGTGCACTGTTGTGGTTTGGTCTAGCTGTCGCAGTGTCCGCATGTAGCGCTTGCTGCTATTGTTATTCTGCATTCGTCTCCGCACGCAGACCAACTGTAGTACACCGTGTTACCAAACGTCTGTGATAGTGTAGTGTTGTAGGAACTGTGACCATGGTGTATTCGAATTCTGAAAAGGCGGAGATGATACACATCTATGGCGAGTGTCGACGAAATGCAGCTGAAGCCTGCAGGGTGTATGCAGAACGGTACCCGGACAGAGAGCATCCAACGTGCCACACATTGCAGAACATCTACCGCCAACTGTATGCAACAGGTATGGTCGTAGCACGCAAACGGGTCCGTAACAGGCCCGTCACAGGAGAAGCGGGTGCAGTTGATGTGTTAGCTGCTGTTGCCATGAACCCACACATGAGTACACGGGACATTGCGAGAGCCGGTGGACTGAGTCAAAGTAGTGTCATGCGCATACTGCATCGTCACCGCTTTCACCCGTTTCATGTGTCGCTACATCAGCAATTACGTGGTGATGACTTTAATCATCGAGTTCAATTCTGTAAATGGGCATTAACAGAGAATACGTTGCAGTTCTACCTGTTTACCGATGATGCGGGTTTCACAAACCACGGGGCAGTGAATCTACGGAACATGCATTACTGGTCCGTGGACAATCCTCGCTGGCTCAGACAGGTAGAGCGACAGCGACCGTGGACTGTAAATGTATGGTACGGAATCATTGGCGACCACCTCATTGGCCCTCACTTCATTGCAGGGGCCCAAACAGCTGCAACATACATCGCGTTTCTACAGAATGATCTGCCAACGTTGCTCGAAAATGTCCCACTGGGAACGCGTCGACGTATGTGGTATTAGCATGATGGTGCACCTGCACATTCCGCAATTAACACTAGGCTGACCCTTGACAGGATGTTCGACGGGCTTTTCATAGGACGTGGAGGAGGCATAAATTGGCCGGCCCGTTCTCCTGATCTTACACCTCTAGACTTCTTCCTGTGGGGTACGTTAAAGGAGAATGTGTACCGTGATGTGCCTACAACCCCAGAGGATATGAAACAACGTATTGTGGCAGCCTGCGGCGACATTACACCAGATGTACTGCGGCGTGTACGACATTCATTACGCCAGAGATTGCAATTGTGTGCAGCAAATGATGGCCACCACATTGAACATCTATTGGCCTGACATGTCGGGCCACACTCTATTCCACTGCGTAATTGAAAACGGAAACCACGTGTGTACGTGTACCTCACCCTTCATGGTAATGTACATGTGCGTCAGTGAAAAAGACCAATAAAAAAGTGTTATCATGTGGACTAATGTGCTGTTCCAGTCTCTTCTGTACCTAAGGTCCATCACCGTTCCCTTTGGATCCCTAAGTAATTCGGTGCTTTCCGATACACACGATCGAACAGCGGAGGAGTGGTATTCAAGCGTCAACTTTAGGTTACAATATCTCCGGATGTAATTAACATTTTACAATGCAACAAACGGCACTGATTACGTATTTGTTTATATGTTCAGATGTGCTAACAAAACTAACGTGGTTCCATTTAAAAAATCGTAGGTTTGTGTTAAAAAACATACTTCCGTGCATTTTTTAATGGTTTGTATTAACCAATTACACTAGCCCCTCTCCTCACGTTCGGTCTGTGGAATCGATTCGTCAGTATTTGATGTGGTTTACGAAATATATCCAGCGGTAATGTTAGGTGACTCACCCTATATATATACTGTATCGATAACTATGAAAGATATCGATTTTATTGAGACACAAATTGCGCTATTTCGGTATATCGGTTCATATTTTCAATATTTACAGGAATTTTAAAAAAAACTGATCAAAGTCACAGAAAGGATTAACAAACTTTGAAATTTGGCAAATACTTTATTATATCCAACATTAATCAATAAAAGGCACGCAGTCTACTATAAAATCACTTATTTACAAAAAACTAATTAATGAAATCAATAATCATCACCAATAGACACTAACAGTACTCTGTGTTTAATATGTTTTCCTGTAAGACTGCTTCTGTTATCTACCACAACCGAGTTTACTAAGGAAGCTATTCTTTTGGAAGAAACAGAACAGGCTTGGTATATTAAGTATTTTTGAAGTTTCTGACAACGGGTGTGAAATGACGACAAAACATTTCAGACAACGGAGTCCATTTTCCATTAAATACCATTGCAGTAATGTATGTGATTTTTGTGCCAAGTGTACGTTACTTTTACAGTGAGTCTATCTTTTGTTTATCCACGCAATCAGGGGGTAAGAGAAGCGCACATTCTGCCTGATAGTTGGGAGTTGGGAGTAATAATTTCCATCATTATCAAACAGTGCTGCCACCAAATGTGTGCATTTTGCACATTGTACCTATCATTTACAATAGTAGAAATGACATACATAAGTAACAAGTTTTCGTGAATACGTGGTATAGATGCATTCGTATTCAAATCTGGTGCTCATTTGTACTATGAATATGAAATAAAATAAAGCCCTCTGTAAGACATTTAATGTCAGATTGCAAAACTGGTAGTAGTTGGAACGGGCAATAGATCTGCTGATGAGAACTATAGTGCCTATGAAACAAGACAGACGATAAAAATATCACGTCCTATATTGTATCTAATACCGATTAATCGACATATCGATAATTTAAATAACGTCGGTATATGTCGATAGTACTTCGAAGAAACATGGATATTTTGACATATCGATATCTTTTGCCCATCCCTAGTCGGAGGTTTCCCAGCTTTATAAATTAGGATTGTGGTGTCACCGCCAGACACCACACTTGCTAGGTGGTAGCCTTTAAATCGGCCGCGGTCCGCTAGTATGCGTCGGACCCGCGTGCCGCCACTGTCAGTGATTGCAGACCGAGCGCCGCCACACGGCAGGTCTAGAGAGACGTCCTAGCACTCGCCCCAGTTGTACGGACGACTTTGCTAGCGAAGCTACACTGACAAATACGCTCTCATTTGCCGAGACGATAGTTAGCATAGCCTTCAGCTACGTCATTTGCTACGACCTAGCAAGGCGCCATTACCAGTTTATATTGAGATTATAAATCATGTATCAACAAGAGCGATGTTCTCCAATTATGGATTAAAGTTAAGTATTACATCAACTACGTACTTTATTTGCTACTATACATTCCCTTAACTGTTCCAGACCTCACGCCAGTCTGCGTGAGCTTTAACGCGTGCATTTCGGCCTCCTCTAGCAACACGGTGTTGGCTCTTCTGCCAACACAATAAGGATAAGAGGCAAACTGCGTCTGATTGAACCACAGAGTACAGAGCTGGTGCAGGGAGAAATGATACGCAGCATACCGTTCTGCACTCCATGCTGAACACGTGACGTCGCAGTAGACGACCTCTGTCTTCCCATGTTGACACAACGATTTCAGTTACGATTGCAGTGGGCACGACATCATCGAAATTGAACCGTGGATCCGGAGATATTTGTCTCCTGGTTAGGAGAACCACGTTCCATGTTACCCCTGGATGGTCGTGCCTGGATACGCTGTAACCCAGCCGAACGGGTGCTTCGAACATACACGGTAGCAATGAAGCAGTCGGTGGAGTAGTTTCCTACTGTGAAGGACATTCATCTGGGCTTCCATGGGAACTGTAGAATTAACTGAAGCGCCAGGACAGCTGTTAACTACGTGACCATTATTACGGACCACCTGCACTGCCACTCGCTTGATGTGTCGCCCAGAGATGGTTGCATGTTCCAGCAGCATAACTGTCGGTATCGCAAGACTAGAATCTACAGCTACATCTACATGGTTACTCTGCAATCCACACTTAATTGCCTGGCAGAGGGTTCATCGAACCATTTTCGTACTACTTCTCTACCATTCCACTCTCGAATGACGCGTGGGAAAAGGGAAGACGTAAATCTTTCCGTTAGAGCTCTGATATCTCTTATTTTATTATGATGGTCATTTCTCCCTACGTATTGGGTGTCAACAAAATATTTACGCATTCGGAAGAGAAAGTTGGTGATTGAAATTTCGTAAATAGATCTCGCCGCAAAAAAAACCGCCTTTGCTTCAGTGACTGCCACCCAAATTCGCGTATCATGTCCGTGACACTCTCAACCCTATTGCGTGATAACACGAAACGAGCTGCCCTTCTTTGCACTTTTTCGATGTCCTCCGTCAATCCTACCTGGTAAGGATGCCATACTGCGCAGCAGTATTCCAGCAGAGGACGGACAAGTGTAATGTAGGCTGTCTCTCTAGCGGGTTTGTCGCATCTTCTAAGTGTTCTGCAAAAAAAGCGCAATCTTTGTTTCGCCTTCCACACAATATTATCTATGTGGTCTTTCCAATTTAAGTTGCTCGTAATTGTAATTCCCAGGTATTTAGTCGAATTGACAGCCCTTATATTTGTGCGATTTATCGTATACCCAAAATTTATCAGATTTCTTTTAGTACCCATGTGGATGACCACGAACTTTTCTTTGTTTAGTGCTAATTGCCACTTTTCGCAGCATACAAAAATTCTCTCTAGATCATCTTGTTATTGGAATTGATCGTCTGACGATTTTACTAGACCGTAAATTACAGCGTCATATGCAAACAATCTGAGGGGGCTGCCCAGATTATCACCTAGATCATTTATACAAATCAGGAACAGCTGAAGGCCTATGACACTACCTCGCGGAATGCCAGATATCACTTCTGTCCTACTCGATGATTTACCGTCTATCACTACGTACTGTGACCTCTCTGAGAGGAAATCACGAATCCAGTCACACAACGGAGACGATACTCCATATGCACGCAATTTGATTAATAGTCGCTTGTGAGGGACGGTATCAAAAGCCTTCTGGAAATCTAGGAATATGGACTCGATCTGAGATCCCTTGTCGACAGCACTCATTAATTCATGGGAATAAATTTGCACAAGAACGATATTTTCTGAATCCGTGTTGGTTATGTATCAATAAGTCGTTTTCTTCAAGTTGATTCATAATGGTCGAGTACAGTATGTGCTCCAAAATCCTACTGCAAATTGAGGTCAGTGATACGGGTCTGTAATTGAATGGGTTACTCCTGTTTCCTTTCTTGAATATTGGTGTGACCTGTGCTACTTTCCAGTCTTCAGGAACAGACCTTTCGTCAAGTGAGCGGTTGTATTCAATTGATAATAAAGGCGCTATTGTGTCCGCAAACTCTGAGAGGAATCTGATTGGTATCCATCTGGACCGGAAGACTTGCCTTTGTTAAGTGATTTGAATTGTTTCGCAACACCTAAGATATCTACTTTTACGTCACTCATGCTAACAGCTATTCTGGTTTCGAATTCTGGAATATTTACTTCCTCTTCTTTCGTGAAGGAATTACGGAAAACTGTATTTAGTAACTTTAGTGGCACCATCATCGGTAACATTTCCATCGCTATCGCGCAGTGACGGTATTGACTGTTTTTTGCCACTGGTGTACTTTACATACGACCAGAACCTCTTTGGGTTTTCTACCATATTTTGAGACAATATATCATCGTGGAAACTATTAAAAGCATCTCGCATTGACGTCCGTACTAAATTTCGAGCTTCCGTGGAACTTAGCACCTGTTGGGGATTTTGCGTTCTTCTGATTTTGGCATGCTTTTTTCGTTGCTTCTGCAACAGTGTTCTAACGTTTTTTGTGTACCATGGTGGATGAGTCTCGTCTCTTATTAACTTATGCGGTATGAATCTATCTATTGCTGTCGATACTGTATCTTTGAATTTGAGCCATATCTGGTCTATACTTATATAATTAGCTTGGAAGGAATGGAGACTCTCTCTTAGGAAGGCATCAAGCGAAATTTTATCTGCTGTTTTAAATAGATATATTTTGCCTTTATTTTTAGTGGTTTTGGTTGATATGGTTTTGAGCCTCGCTACAATGACCTTGTGTTCACTACTCCCTGTATCCGTCATGACGCTCTCTATTAGGTCAGGATTATTTGTGGCTTGTGGCTAAGAGGCCAAGCGTGTTTTCGCAACCATATACAATTCGTGTGGGCTCATGAATTAATTGTTCAAAGTCATTCACAGAGAAAGCATTTAGTACAATTTCGGAACATGTTTCCTGTCTACCACCGGCTTTGAACATGTATTTTCGTCAACAATTCGATAGTAGATTGAAGTCTCCACCAATTATAACTGTATGAGTGGGGTACTTATTTGTAATGAGATTCAAGGTTTTTTTAAAGCGTTCAGCTATTATATCATCTGAGTCGGGAGGTCGGTAGAAGGAGCCAATTATTATTTTTGTACGGCTGTTGAGTATAGCCTCTACCCGTAGTAATTCTCAAGAACTATTTCAACTTCACTACAAGATAAACTACTACCAACAGACACAAACACACCACCACCTACATTATTTAATCTATCCTTTCTGAACACGGTTTGCGCCTCCGTAAAAATTTCGGCAGAATTTATCTCCGGCTTTAGCCAGTTTTCTGTTATTATAACGATTTCAGCTTCATTGTGGTGTGTTGGCAGAAGAGCCAACACCGTATAGCTAGAGGAGGCCGAAATGCACACGTTGAGCTCACGCAGGCTGGCGTGAGGTCTGGAACAGTTAAAGGAGTTGAGTCTAATAAATAAAGTACGAAGCTCTTGGAATACTTAACTTTAATCCATAATTGTAGAACATCGCTCTTGATGATACATAATTTGAATCTCAATATAAACTGGTAATGGCGCCTTGCTAGGTCGTAGCAAATGACGTAGCTGAAGGCTATGCTAACTATCGTCTCGGCAAATGAGAGCGTATTTGTCAGTGTAGCATCGCTAGCAAAGTCGGCTGTACAACTGGGCGAGTGCTAGGATCTGTCTCTAGACCTGCCGTGTGACGGCGCTCGGTCTGCAATCACTGACAGTGGCGACACGCGGGTCCGTCGTATACTAGCGGACCGCGGCCGATTTAAAAGCTACCACCTAGCAAGTGTGGTGTCTGGCGGTGACACCACACATTGCTTTCGATCAGCACTTGAAGCTCTGGTATTTTTCCAACACAGCTACTACAATTTACAACTACAATACCGACTGTTGCTTAGTCGATTCTCGTCGTTTCTTTGCCCTGTACCCTTTGAGACTGGAACCCTTTTTGATCCTTCCCGAGACTGTCTAACCTAAAAAAAACGCCCAGTCCACGCCACACAGCCCCTTCCACCCGTGTAGCCGCCTCCTGTGTGTAGTGGACACCTGACCTATTTAGCGGAACCCGAAACCCCACCACGCTATGGCGCAAGTCGAGGAATCTGCAGCCTACACGGTCGCAGAACAGTCTAAGTCTCTGATTCAGACCCTCCACTCGGCTCTGTACGAAAGGTCCGCAATCGGTCCTGTCGACGTTGCTGCAGATGGTGGGCTCTGCCACCTCGCTAGCAAGACTGGCAGCCTTCACCAACTCAGATAGCCGCCGGAAACCAGAGAAAATCTCCTCCGATCCATAGCGACACACATGATTAGTGCTGACATTAGCCACCACCTGCAGTTGGCTGCACCCTGTACCCTTCATGGCATCCGGAAGGACCCTTTCCACATCTTGGATGACTCCCACCGGTATGCACACGGAGTGCACATTGGCTTTCTTCCCGTCCTTAGCTGCCATATCCCTAAGGGGCTCCATCACCCGCCTAACGTTGTAGCTCCCAATGACAAGTAATCCCACCCTCTGCGGTTGTCCGGACCCCTCAGGAAGACCGGCCACTGCCGCAACAGGCGAGGCCGCCCTTGCTGGCTCAGAAGTACTTTCAGCAGTGGGCAGCACCTCAAACCTGTTACGGAGGCGTAAGGGTACAGCCTTGCGGCCGCACTACAGGAGGTTCAGGGCGCGACAATGAACTCAAGTTGATACCGGATCCACCAGATTAGTCTTACGTGGAACTGACAGTACACATTTCAGATGTTACTTGGCGCCAACTACACGTCCACAATGCACCGGTCCGCAATTTACGGGAATTCTATGACCTGTGTGTAGATGTCTAATGCCACATACTTCTGAAAACCTACCAAGGACTTGTCTCTTACACCAAACTACACAGAAAATGTTCCTGAAAAACTTCTGAAATTTTGTCGATGTATAAATGGCCAAAGAGAGAATTATGAAGGAGGTTCTTGTCAGTGGTCGTATGGTGATTCCTGCATGCACCTGGGAACCGATAGCCTAGAAAGTGTCGTAGAAACATACTAATAATTTAAAAAATTTTTGGAGCGATAGCGGTCACATGTTTTTTGAAATGTTTTGTCTAAAATAAGGTATATGATAGATTACAGAAACATTTTACGTGCCTTTTGAATGATACTCGAAATCATTTGTAGCAAATGAGTCACTGATTGAGAATTTAAAGGTCAGTGTTTTAACTTAGAATTTTAAATAGTAATGGATGATATTGGTCTCGTGGCTAATGTAGACCGTGCCGTCAGTTGATATGTGATCTTGAAATGTGCATTATTTAGAGCATCAATGAAAGCCGCGTCAGATATATCCCTGATGTATTTTATTTCTTACTTCAGTCAAATCAATTCGTTTCTTCAGTTCTTCTTATTTTCAAGCTAGGTTCAGTTTTTTAACGTTTATCCTACCATGCTTCTTTTTATGCGCAGAATAGCTGAGCCTCCTGGAGATGAAGTTGTTCACACTTCATCTACATAGCTAGCAGCAGCTGTTCGTGAAATATTTCAATTTTCCCTCAGATCACTCACTTTTTCTTAATTACATTTATTACTTTCAAGCAATTAAATATTATTTTAAAAAACTATATCTCACGCTGCTCAGTTTGATGCCCCATTTGTCCGTTTCGCACTCTTCATTTGGTTACGATAATTTGGAAAAAAATCCGTTGTGTAATTTCTAAGCAGTGTTGTTCTGCTCTCTGCTCAAACATTTGACCAAACGCATTATTTGCGGCGGAAGATATACACATACAAAAAACAACAATTTCTAGAAAGCAATACATATCGTCCTTCTGCTTTATCCTTTTATCTTTGTTTCTTTGCCGCAGCGAAATAACGTAAAAAAAAGGTTGTCCTCAGTGTAACATACTTCTGCATTGTTGTACCGACTTTCATAAAAAATTCTTGCTACTGTTTCTATTTATTTTATTATTTATGTACACTGTAGGCTTTTTCTTCGTCCATATATTGTAAAACCTAAATAATTTTATTTTCTGGTGTTCTTTCTGTTTCTTGGGTGTACAGGTACGAGAAATATAAGTTCTCATGTAACCTCCAAGATATGTAACAGTAAAAAGCTAGGAATAAAGTGGGAATACGGAGAAAAAACACACAACCCTGTGCTTTGCTAGAAACTAGGGCAGGGCCAACAGCTAAACTTGCAATGCTAGGAGAGAACGCCCCCATCCTGTCAACGTCAAAAGTTTCTTCCAGATCATCTGTGATACTGACGCTCCGTGCCGCTCCATCTCGTCGACGATTGGGGTAACTGCCATAATTTAAAATAAATTCGGGACTGCTTTGTCGTGGCGTGGGGTGACGTGACGTAGCGTGGCGTTACGTAAGAATCGGCCTTTGCTCTGAAAATGGCATTCTCAAAAAACACTTTACTTCTCGGGATATACAGTTGGCGTAATAATCATATGGGTAAAATTTGACATGTTCGAGCTTATACAGAGGGTTAGCGACAATCTCCCTTCTCACGTGCCGTTCACTGATGTTTTTTGAAAGTGGTAGGGACGAGGGTGGGGAACTACTTCAGTACACCGTAGTTTATGGAGGATAGATGGAGATGTACACCCACATTGTACAATACGACTGTGAAACCCGGGATATGCAGGCAGCCCCAACGGAGACTCAGAACTATTCTGTCAATCAGTATCAATAGTGCCCAGTTGTATTAATCCATGTATACCGTGGAAATATTGGGAATGGGATCCGAGGCAGTATAAAGCTGGAGATCTGTAATTGCACACTAAAAGCTGTCCATAAATTACAGTATTGAAAAATTTCGATGAGAGTAAAAGAAAAACTGATATCTCCGGCTCTGGCAAAGCCAGATTTAGTTTCTGGAACCTAGCGTCCTCTCCTGCGAAGGTCACGCGAGCATATAAATTGCTGTGATTCTTGGTGTGCACAGCACGTCCACTCGAAATTTAACATAATTTTGTCTTTTTGAAAAATTGCAGAAACTAATTCTTGGCACTTAAGCAGCAGTCGGAATGTGTGCCGTCTAGAATATCGCAGCAGCGTACAAGACAAACAGGACGACGGTAACAATGGTCCGTGTCGCGGCTCAGGTTTTGCCGGGCCAGGTGATTAGAAAGCGGCGGAGGTTTTTCTAGCGAGTGACGGAGTTCCCTTTGTGCCGCAGTAACGGTGAGCCTTTCTCTTGTCATAAAATCCTCTGCCTGACTGCGAGCGGTTCTTGTCGGGGCTGAGGGGATCTTCCTCAGCTTGCCTTTACTGCTTTCCTATCGTCCTGCCTATCGTACTTCTACAGCGTGTGTCACAGCAGAATTACTTTAACGTTCTAAGCGAGTAGCGCATCAATTCACTACATCATATGGAGAATATCCGCATGTCACACAACAGCGTTACCGTAAGAACGAAAGGACTTGAAGCTGGATTCTCGCCACTGTCAGGGACTTAAAATCTTCTTGTTCAACAATAGATGCCTTAGAAGGCAAGTTCGCTGACCTCGCGACTATAGTTACGAAAACTCTTGAGCTGAATAAACAAGGAAGTAGCTGGTACCCAGTGCCTGCTCGCTGTCTCCCAAATCCGTAAAATAAGACTTTGAAAGATGTAATGTCTAATGTTATAAAGTCATACACACACTATATTTTCCAAACATGAGAAATTTAAATAAAAAACGCTTAAATCTTGAACTGTCGAATACCGTATACACTTCTCATTCTGCGTCGTGGTAAGGAGGTTTGAGAAGTTAGTGCTATATACAGACTTGCATCTCACACAACACGAACATAATGGCGAGAAAGAATACGACTGGATTAGATTCAAGTATTATCATGAAAGTTCAGCAACTCACTGCAACGTTGAAATATTTAGCTATGGTACTAAGAAACCGTATGAAATGGAAAGAACTCGTGGAATTAGTAGTTGGGAATGCGAAAGGAAGACTTAGTTTTGTTGCAAGAATTCTGGACAAGTGCGGCGCATTTGTAAAGGAAACTCATACACAATATTACTACATCCAGTTCTAGACTACGACCACAACTACCACTACAGTGGAGGATCGCTATGGATTCTGGTCATAATCGCTGGCGTCAGCATCATCATTCTTAGTTAGAGCCTGAAAGTTAATAGTAATTGAGCAGTGGTGTGTCAGACATTTTACTGAAGTTAAGGCCGCAAACAAAAACTTATTATGCTTAGGAAGAAAGCTTTTGGCAGCGTGAGACAGCTGACTGCAATGTTCTTCTTCTTGAATCTCTTTGATTGCCAAGGAGTACACTGATATCTCATTTCTCGATTACAGGCACATCGTTAAGCTATATACAAGCCGCGAGCAGAATCCTGTACGACGTGCTCTTTGATTGGCAAGGATTCTACACTACAGATAATAGATTTGCTACAAAGGAACTTGAATTTCGGATTTTGGATGTCGTTCGAAGTAGCGTGATTGCTTCTGGTGATTTCATTCTGCAGCTGTGAAAGCCGTACTATGAATCGGATGAAAGTTTTGCAAAAGGTTTAATAGAGAATTACATCAGCACAGTATGGAGTCAGCTGGCGTGTCATTGGAGACAGTGCTGAATGGTATATGGTCGGTTACTTCAGCCGACTCATGTATTCTCGTGAAGGGCTTGGAGAAAGTGAAGTAGATTAAAGACATGTCACCAGAATGTGATGTCTGTAATATTGAGGCGAGGGATGCCCCTTACTCCCTGTCCTCTGACTAAAAATGTGTATTGACAAATATGAAGCACTGACTGCTCAGTTAAATGTTAAATTGTTGGAACAGTGATGGTGTGACAGTCGCACGTGTGATTTTTCGTATTATGAAATACAACAGTGAGAGAAATATAATAGTTTCTCTACGTTAAAATACACGAGTAAGGTCAAATCTATTGTCGAACAACGAAATGCAATATTTGAGTGAAAATTACATCTACAATGTATATCACAACTTCCATGCACACCACCACCACCACGAAGTAATGATAAGCGATCTTTCACAAATGTGGTAATTGCACTGTGTGTGTGTGTGTGTGTGTGTGTGAGAGAGAGAGAGAGAGAGAGAGAGAGAGAGAGAGAGAGAGAGAGAGAGAGAGAGAGAGAGAGGGGGGGGGGGGACGGAGGGAGTGGGAGGGGGGTTGTGTGAGTGAGTTTCACAATCCTCAAGGCTCGTATATTGTGTTCTTTCGAACATGTCCAAACGAACAGACAACACATGTAAACGGGTTACCACAGACAGCACTCCGTTTCATTATACAACATACGCAAATTTCTATGGTTGAGGTCTTTCTTTTTGGAAAAGACAATAATCAGTAAAAATATATTTGCAGAGGCCAGTACCGATTTACAGTAATCTGAAGATAATCATTAAAAATGTACTTTGATTTCTTGAGTCCATAATTCCTTGTATGCCAGATATGTCGCTCACATCCGGTACTTACGACCACCACTACATAGGCTTATCTCATAACCCCCATAACTCTCAGAAATTGCAACATATGATCATGAGCATGTACCATGTACAAAGCACTTTCAAAATACAACTGGGGGAAGTAGTTGAGCGGATGAGGCATTGCTCGCCCATCCCATTTTATGTTCCCTGTATTTATCCTAAACCACTTCAAGTGAATGCAAGGATGTTTCCCTTCAAAAGACAATACCACTTTCCCACCCCATCCTTGTCCTATCCATCTGACTAGAATGTCTTTGTGACGGAACATCATGGTCCTAGTCCCCTGTTCCTTTTAATAATGCGCGCCAGGTGTATGAGTAGGAGGAACAAACATGAAATCAGTTTTTAGAGTTCTTCGTTAGATACGTAGTCTCGATCAGCCCCCCCCCCCCCCCCACTCCCCCCTCATTGAGTGTTCAGCTCGAACAAGGCAGAATACGCATGGAAATGGCAGTGTGTTCACGTGACGTGCTACTGGTAGTATTGGTTTACAAATTGTTGTGTTCTTGATAGTTCGACAGTAGTACATCGTATGAATATGCGGCCACTTTCTACGGGTGGCATCTTGTTCGAGCTAGACATACGATAATGGATTATAAAGCCTAAACTAAGGAGAGGTCTACAGAAATACAGGTTAGTGGAAAAATTCCGCCTTGATTTGATAAATTCATGGCTCTGGTGATCACTATGAAAATGATGTTCCATGAACCCGTATATTTCCCTGCCAACCTCCATTGTCCTCCCCTCGGACGCCAATTTAAAATAGTCTTTAGATTAGAAACTGCAGGAAATGCTGTCTACCATAAATACCAATACGCGATGTAACTGGTTGGTGAGAAAAACATTCTGGAAGTTGACTAACTTCCCTCGATTATATTCAAACCCTAGAACAGGACTACAAGGTGTAACAACGCTGACCTCACTCTAGATCACTACGAAATTGTCTGGATGTGCACCTTCAACTATCTTTGAGAGCCCTCTTCAGTTACAGCTGCACCAGCTCTGTCCATCTGGACATGTTTCCGAATGAACACATTATAAAGTCACATATCGAAATTTGCAAAATTAAGAGTTCACATATAGACGTTGTGGTACAAATACTTCTTGACTCTCATACCCTGGAAGACCAGAAGATATCATGAAAAAAGCATTTGATGGTTGCAGTGCATGGTGCTCAACAAACGCTCGATATCCTCACTCTACGACGCAAACAGCGGCAACAACATACTATTCTCACTTTAATGGATTAGGAGCTATTATACAGTGTGTTACTAAATTCCCTTTACAAATGTTGATGACAGGTTCCTTACTCCAAAACAAGGAAAAAAGTCTAGTAAGCTTGGGATCTAAAATGTATAGCTTAAGAGCTATGAGCACATATTTATCTTCGATACTGTGAAACACATCTCTTCTACCGTGAGATCTTTGCTTTCCATACTTTGGAAGGAAGTGGTAGACACCCGAACGAGAAAAAAGATCCAGTAAACAAGGGCTCTAAAATGCATATCTTAAGAGCTATGACCACATATTCAGCAGTTTAAAGTTCACGTTTATTAGGTAAGGAACCTGTCTTCAGAGTCTGTAAAGGTAGTTAAGTTACACCCTGTATACACATCCACGTTGTCGAAACATCAGTAACCAGGCTGCTTCGTGCTGTGGCGTATGCTTAGTAGCTGTCACTGCGTGTAGACTCGCATTATGACTCGGCCTTATTGTAGCAAACAGTCGCGCTGAAATTCGCCCGCTTCCGTTGATCGTATGCAGGACACGCTCTCCCGTTCATCACGCCCATAAACATTTGCAGTGTCGCACGTACAGGCCCTGTGCGTGCCGCGCCAATCCAACACCTCGTCTCGCAGTCCTGGTTCTAGCTAGTCTGTCACACGGCGAACAGTTTAGCCATTGCAGTATTGAAACTTTATGGCCCTCAGCAAGTGTAGGTTCTCGTACCGTGTCGCTACGGTTTCATCCGTACGTCCTGATGATGGCAACTAGAAAACATTGATTGGATGTCAATTTATAGACCGCTGTTGCTTTCTGGATGACTGCTCGCTGTAAGAAGCATTCTCACTGTGTGCACTAAGTAAACAATGAGAGGAAACTGTGAAACGTCCCCTTTGAAAAATTATACTAGACTGTGCTTAAATTGACACACAATATTTTTAGCGCAACGCAATCTGACTTTCAAAAATCCCTACAAAAGAATGGCCCTGACTAACATTAACCTATACGTTTCACAAATCACTTACCTCACAAAAATCTTGGTTACTCGAACTACTGCAATGCAGCGAGCGCCACTACTGCCAGCTAAATAAAAGATTCAAACTACGGAAGGCACTAACTACTGATAGGCATAGTTAGCAAATGAAAGATTTTGATAGAGAACAAACAATGTATTTACCTCAATAGTGTTGAAAGGTAATAATGTATATAGCAGTTCATGACATCCAGTCTTAGAAATTTCAAAACTCCGCCATTTCTCTCCCCACATCCACCACTGCTGGCTGCTCACCTCACGTCGCCATTTTAAGTATTTAAAACAGTTCTCATTCTCGCCGCTGGCGGTAAAATTCCATCTGCCGTACGGTGCTGCCATCTCTGGGACGTATTGACAATGAACGCGGCCTCATTTTAAAACAATGCGCGTGTTTCTATCTCTTTCCAGTCCGGAGAAAAAAAATCGGAGGCCTTAGAACTTGAATGCACCTCGTAGAATGATGAAGCATCGACCACGATGAAGGGCCGTTAGGTGCCCTGTGTGCTGACGTGACAGCATTAGCGAATTACACAGTTGTTGGCTTCAAAAATGGTTCAAATGGCTCTGAGCACTATGGGACTCAACTTCTGAGGTCATTAGTCCCCTATAACTTAGAACTAGTTAAACCTAACTAACCTAAGGACATCACAAACATCCATGCCCGAGGCAGGATTCGAACCTGCGACCGTAGCGGTCTTGCGGTTCCAGACTGCAGCGCCTTTAACCGCACGGCCACTTCGGCCGGCTTGTTGGCTTCGATTTTGCACATCTACACGGCAGCAATGAGGAGGGCGGCGGACGCAGCACACAGGAGTGGACGCGTCTAGCTCGGCACTCTCTCGACGCATTCGGTAAGGTCACGGCAGCCACAGCAGCGCTGTGCAGGGTAGCTGACACAGCCGGCACCAGGCACTGCTTATGCGACGATGACGCCCAACAGCTCGAAGACGCTTTTTACTATGACACACTTGTGGGTATCTGAGTTAGTGCCCCAGTAAAATTCCACCAACTCTGTGATGGATGGAGATGGTGGTACGAAGTTACATCGTGCCCTCTCCGTCACGGAAAGATGGTGGACGCCAGCGTCAACTCAGGGATGCAAATCCGGGGCCAGCAGCAGGTAACGCGCCTCCCCAGTACAGCAACATTGTAATCGTGTGTCAAGTAACCCCAGTGAGCCAGTGGTAGAAGGCTCCAAGTCTTCACATTAACAGAAGAGAGGCTGGCAGCTCACAGTGCAGCAGACCAGACTGGCAGCAGTCTCGAAGATAGTCATCTGGCGAATGGTACTCACAAGGGAACCTCCCCATCGCACCCCCCTCAGATTTAGTTATAATTTGGCACAGTGGATAGGCCTTGAAAAACTGAACACAGATCAATCGAGAAAACAGGAAGAAGTTGTGTGGAACTATGAAAAAAATAAGCAAAATATACAAACTGAGTAGTCCATGTGCAACATAGGCAACATCAAGGAGAGTGCAAGCGTTAGAGCGCCGTGGTCCCGTGGTTACCGTGAGCAGCTGCGGAATGAGGGGTCCTTGGTTCAAATCTTCCCGCGAGCGAAAAATTTATTGTCTTTATTTTCGCAAAGTTATGATCTGTCCGTTCTTCATTGACGTCTCTGTTCACTGTAATAAGTGTAGTGTCTGTGTTTCGCAACCGCACTGCAAAACCGTGCGATTAGTAGACGAAATGACGTGCCTCTCCAATGGGAACCGAAAACATTTGGTCGCATGGTCGTAGGTCAACCGATTCGTCCACAGGAAAACACGTCTGATATATTCTATACGACACTGGCGACGGCATATGCGTCACATGACAGGAATATGTTATCGACCCACCTATCTTGTACACTTGCCGAATGGGTAAAAAGATTCTTCTACCTTTCCCGATTTAGGTTTTCTTGTGGATGTGATAATCACTCCCAAAAAAGTGATGAAAACATGAGTTTGTCACATAAACTGCAACAAATGAATGCAATAGTTTCACAGTCGCACAGTTTTACCTGTGCTCTGTCAAAACATATGTTTTTAACGTTTTCAAATTTTTCCGTGTGTAGACCGTCAAATCCTGCATATGTCCAAGCAAATCTGAACATGTCCTGGAATTTTGGAGAGCGAAGTTGATTATTTGAGCCTGATTTTTGATAATTATCTGAAAATAAAAAAATAAACTTTTCGCTTATAGGAAGGCTTGAACCAAGGACCTCTCATTCCGCAGCTGCTCACGCTAACCACGGGAACACAGCACTGCTGTGCTCAAGTAGTCCTTGATGTTGCCTATCTACCACATGGACTACTCAGTTTGTATATTTTGCTTTTTTTTTTCATAGTTCCACACAACTTCTTCCTGTTTTCTCGATTGATCTGTGTTCGGTTTTTCAAGGCCTATGCACTGTGCCAACTTATAACTAAATCTGAGGGGGGTGCGATGGGGAGGTTCCCTTGTCAGCACATCACAAGTCCTGCCTTGAAGCTCGCTCACTGCACTGGTAAATAGAAGGGCTTGTGTACCTGAATATTTAAAGCTGTCTGTCAGAGGCAGTGATGACACACCTCTGTGAGGATGACAGAATGTGGCCTGGTTTTATGGGTTTGTTAGCAGTCTTCACTGCACCTCAGAGCCTCAGGTTTTGCATTCAGTTCCGCAGTTTGGTGCTTTCTGCAATTTCAGTGGGCTGAAAAGCGTTCTAGTGTCAGATTTGCACGTTGTTACAGCACCTAGCAGTGCTGTCAGAACGACATCACATTCCATTCAAGTGAGGTCATACTAATGAACTGACAATTTGGTCATCTCGCTGGAAAATTTGTGACAATGGCCTTCTGTGGGTGTCACAATATTGCATTATCGGCTCTCCTGCCTGTTTATCACTCCAGTTGCAACACTGTACAAGAGCGCGTTTTGGCTTGGCTCGGCGCTGTCTGGAGAAAACTAGAAAAAATTTTATATTAATCCTGTATCTCTTTCCGTGGCACAAAAGTGTTGAAACCCATGTAAAGATGTTCATTGTTTTTGGTAACAGCAGTCAAACAATAATTGTTGCTGATATTCCGTACCTCAGATTGCCAGCTCTAAGGTGATACTGATGTCATTCTCTGTTTACTCTACACCAATTTCATTTAGGTTGCAAAAAAGACACAATTTGCAATAAAATCTGAATGTGGATAAAGAAGAGAATCCGATTAAAGAAAGCTAAGTGGTGATGTTTAAAAATACACTGAAGAGCCAAAGAAACGGGTACACCGGTCGAATATCGTGTAGGGCCCCCGCGAGCACGCAGAAGCGGCGCAACACGATGTGGCATGGACTCGACTGATGTCTGAAGTAGTGCTGAAGGGAACTGACACCATAAATTCTGCAGGGCTCTCCATAAATACGTAAGAGTACGAAGGGGTGGAGATCTCTTCTGAACAGCACGTTGCAAGACATCCCAGATACGCTCGATAATGTTCATGTCTGGGGAGTGCGGTGGCCAGCGGAAGTGTTTAAACTCAGAGCCACTCTGTACCATTTCGGAACGTGTGGGGTGTCGCACTGTTATGCTGGAATTGCTCAAGGCTGTCGGAATGCACAATGGACATGAATTGATGCATGTGATCAGAAACGATGCTTACGTACTTGTCACCGGTCAGAGACGTATCTAGACGTACCAGGGGTCCAATTACACTCCAACTGCACACGCCCCACACCATTACAGGGCCTCCACCAGCTTGAACAGTCCCCTGATGACATACAGGGTCCATGGATTCATGAGGTTGTCTCCATACCCTTACACGTCCATCCGCTCGATACAGTTTGAAACGAGACTCGTCTGACCAGGCAACATGTTTCCAGTCATCAACAATCCAATGTTGGTGTCGACGGGCCGAGGCGACGCGTAAAGGTTTGCGTCGTGCAATTGTCAAGGGTACACGAGTGGGCCTTCGGCTCCGAAAGCCCACATCGACGACGTTTCGTTGAATGGTTCACATGCTGACACTGTTGATGGCCCAGCATTGAAATATGAAGTAATGTGCGGAAGAGTTGCTCTTCTGTCACGCTGAACGATTCTCTTCAGTCGTCGTTGATCTCGTTCTTGCAATATCTTTTTCCGGCAGCAGCAATGTCGGAGATTTGATGTTTACCGGATTCCTGATATTCGCGGTACACTCGTCAAATGGACGTACGGGAAAATACCCACTTTATCGCTACTCAAAAGATGCTGTGCCCCATCGCTCGTGCCGGCCAGAGTGGCCGAGCGGTTCTAGGCGCTCCAGTATGGAACCGCGCCACCGCTACGGTCGCAGGTTCGAATCCTGCCTCGGGCGTGGATGTGTGTGATGTCCTTAGGTTCGTAAGGTTTAAGTAGTTCTAAGTTCTAGGGGACCGATGACCTCAGAAGTTAAGTCTCTCAGTGGTCAAAGACATTTTAACCATTTTTGAACCATCGCTCGTCCGCCGACTATAACACCACGTTCAAACTCACTTACGTCTTGATAATCTTCCATAGTAGCAACAGTAACTGATCTAATAACTGCGCCAGACACTTGTCTTATATAGTCGTTGACGACCACAGCGCCGTATTCTGCCTCTTTACATATCTCTGTATTTGAATATGCATGCTATACCAGTTTCTTTGGCACTTCAGTGAAATACAGAGCGGTATGCCCGCATTAGTAGAATACCCAGTAGCGGGCGCTGTCTGATAATACAAATTTAAATTCAGTGCTAATGAGGTGTTTTGTAATGACTCTTGGAAATGCTACTGACCTCAGTAACAAATGTTTTCGGATTTTATTATGTGTATCGTAGTTATAAAATGCTCTACATTGTAACAGATTGCCATTAATCTTTTAAGTATCATGTGTAAATCTATATTCAAGTGAAATTGCCACATGTAACAATGTCTCTCCTGACTCATCTGTATGAATATTTACCACCCCATAACTCACGGTACACTTAGAAATACTTAATAAATTGAGTAAATCTATTCATTATTGTTCCCAAAGGGTACAAAAAGTGTTCAAATATGTGTGAATTCCTAAGGGACCAAAGTGCTTAGGTGATGAGTCCCTAGACTTACACACTACTTAAACTAACTTATGCTACAGGGTGTTTCAAAAATGACCGGTATATTTGAAACGGCAATAAAAACTAAACGAGCAGCGATAGAAATACACAGTTTGTTGCAATATGCTTGGGACAACAGTACATTTTCAGGCAGACAAACTTTCGAAATTACAGTAGTTACAATTGTCAACAACAGATGGCGCTGCGGTCTGGGAAACTCTATAGTACGATATTTTCCACATATCCACCATGCGTAGCAATAATATGGCGTAGTCTCTGAATGAAATTACCCGAAACCTTTGACAACGTGTCTGGCGGAATGGCTTCACATGCAGATAAGATGTACTGCTTCAGCTGTTTAATTGTTTCTGGATTCTGGCGGTACACCTGGTCTTTCAAGTGTCCCCACAGAAAGAAGTCACAGGGGTTCATGTCTGCCGAATAGGGAGGCCAATCCACGCCGCCTCCTGTATGTTTCGGATAGCCCAAAGCAATCACACGATCATCGAAATATTCATTCAGGAAATTAAAGACGTCGGCCGTGCGATGTGGCCGGGCACCATCTTGCATAAACCACGAGGTGTTCGCAGTGTCATCTAAGGCAGTTTGTACCGCCACAAATTCACGAAGAATGTCCAGATAGCGTGATGCAGTAATCGTTTCGGATCTGAAAAATGGGCCAATGATTCCTTTGGAAGAAATGGCGGCCCAGACCAGTACTTTTTGAGGATGTAGGGACGATGGGACTGCAAGAAGGGGCTTTTCGGTTCCCCATATGCGCCAGTTCTGTTTATTGACGAAGCCGTCCAGGTAAAAATAAGCTTCGTCAGTAAACCAAATGCTGCCCACATGCGTATCGCCGTCATCAATCCTGTGCACTATATCGTTAGCGAATGTCGCTCGTGCAGCAATGGTAGCGGCGCTGAGGGGTTGCCGCGTTTGAATTTTGTATGGATAGAGGTGTAAACTCTGGCGCATGAGACGATACGTGGACGTTGGCGTCATTTGGACCGCAGCTGCAACACGGCGAACGGAAACCCGAGGCCGCTGTCGGATCACCTGCTGCACTAGCTGCGCGTTGCCCTCTGTGGTTGCCGTACGCGGTCGCCCTACCTTTCCAGCACGTTCATCCGTCACGTTCCCAGTCCGTTGAAATTTTTCAAACAGATCCTTTATTGTATCGCTTTTCGGTCCTTTGGTTACATTAAACCTCCGTTGAAAACTTCGTCTTGTTGCAAAAACACTGTGTTCTAGGCGGTGGAATTCCAACACCAGAAAAATCCTCTGTTCTAAGGAATAAACCATGTTGTCTACAGTACACTTGCACGTTGTGAACAGCACACGCTTACAGCAGAAGGACGACGTACAGAATGGCGCACCCACAGACTGCGTTGTCTTCTATATCTTTCACATCACTTGCAGCGCCATCTGTTGTTGAAAATTGTAACTACTGTAATTTCGAAAGTTTGTCCTCCTGAAAATGTACTGTTGTCCCAAGCATATTGCAACAAACGGTGTATTTCTATCGCTGCTCGTTTAGTTTTTATTGCCGTTTCAAATATACCGGTCATTTTTGAAACACCCTGTAAGAACAACACACACAAACACACACACACACACACACACACACACACACACACACACACACACACACACGTGCGAGGGAGGACTCGAACGTCCGGCGGGAGGGGCCACACAATCCGTGACATGGAGCCTCAAACCACGCGGCCACTCGGCGTGGCTGCGACTCACTACAAAGGTAGACTGCTAATCACTGATGCTCGTAAGTATTGCTGTGATTTATTACGAGATGGTCGCGAACAAATGTGGCCCGGCGACATGTTGCATTTTCATTAATAAAAATTCCATCGTTGTTTGAGAACGTGAAGTCCATGAATGGCTGCAAAGGGTCTCCAAGTAGTCGAGCGTAACCATTTACAGCCAATTATCGGTTCAGTTGGACAAGAGAAATAAGTCCATTCCATATAAACACAGCCCACACAATTACTGAGCCACCACCAGCTTGCACAGTGTTTTTTTGACAACTTGGGTCCATGGTTTCGTGGGCTTTGCGCAACAGTCGAGCCCTGCCATCAGATCTTACCAACGGAAATCGGGACTTATCTGACCACGCCATCGTTTTCCGGTAGTCTGAGTCCCAACCTTTATGGTCATGAATCCTGAAAAGGCACTCCAGGCGATGTGGTGCTGTAAGAAAAGATACTCACGTCGGTCGTCTGCTGCCATAGCCCACTAACGTCGTATTTCGCCACGCTGTCCTCACCGATACGTTAGTCGTAGTCCCGTATTGATTTCTGCAGTTATTTCAAGCAATGATGCGTGTCTGTTAGCACCGACAACTCTACGCAAATGCCCCTGCTCTCTGTGATCAAGTGAAGGCCATCGGCCACTGCGTTGTCCGTGTGAGAGAAAATACTTGAAATGTGTTATTCTTGGCGCACTCTTTACACTGTGAATTTCGTAATATCGAATTCCGTAACTATTTCCAAAATGTAATGCCCCATGCACCTAGCTCCAACTACCATTCCGCGATGAAAGCCTGTTAATTCCATTCGTCTGGCCATAATCACGCCGGAAACCGTTTCACATGACTCCATGAATCACATGAGTACAAATGATAGTTCCGCCAATGCACTGCCCTTTTATACGTTGTGTACACGACACCAAGAAGAGGAGGAAGAGGATGAGAAGGAGATTAATTATTAACGTCCCGTCGACAGCAAGGTCATTAGAGACGGAGCCGAAGCGCGGATTATGAGAGGATTGGGAAGGAAATCGGCCGTTCACTTTGAAAGGAACCATCCCAGCATTTGCCTTAAGCAATTTAGGGAAATCACGGAAAACCTTAATCAGGATTGCCCGAAGCGGGTTTGAACCATCGTCGTCGTGAATGCGAGTGCAGTGTGCTTAACCATTGCGATGATACTAGCCCCATCGGTATATGTACATATCGCTATCCCACGACTTTAGTCGCTTCACTGTATTTTGGGCAACTGTAGGCACTCACTAATAATACTCTTATCCCATAGAAGGGCTGTCGTGCGTATACAGTGTGTTACAAAAGGTACGGCCAAACTTTCAGGAACCATTCCTCACACACAAAGAAAGGAAATATGTTATATGGACATGTGTCCGGAAACGCTTATTTTCCATGCTAGAGCTCATTTTATTACTTCTCTTCAAATCAAATTAACCATGGAATGGAAACACACAACAGAACGTACCAGCGTGACTTCAAACACTTTGTTACAGGAAATGTTCAAAATGTCCTCCGTTAGCGAGGATACATGCATCCACCCTCCGTCGCATGGAATCCCTGATGCGCTGATGCAGCCCTGGACAATGGCGTATTGTATCACAGCCGTCCACAATACGAGCACGAAGAGTCTCTACATTTGGTACCGGGGTTGCGTAGACAAGAGCTGTCAAATGCCCCCATAAATGAAAGTCAAGAGGGTTGAGGTCAGGAGAGCGTGGAGGCCATGGAACTGTCCGCCTCTACCAATCCATCGGTCACCGAATCTGTTGTTGAGAAGCATACGAACACTTCGACTGAAATGTGCAGGAGCTCCATCATGCATGAACCACATGTGGTGTCGTACCTGTAAAGGCATATGTTCTAGCAGCACAGGTAGAGTATCCCGTATGAAATCATGATAACGTGCTCCATTGAGCGTAGGTGGAAGAACATGGGGCCCAATCAAGACATCACCAACAATGCCCGCCCAAACGTTCACAGAAAATCTGTGTTGATGACGTGATTGCACAATTGCGTGCGGATTCTCGTCAGCCCACACATGTTGATTGTGAAAATTTACAATTTGATCACGTTGGAATGAAGCCTCATCCGTAAAGAGAAAATTTGCACTGAAATGAGGATTGACACATTGTTGGATGAACCATTCGCAGAAGTGTACCCGTGGAGGCCAATCAGCTGCTGATAGTGCCTGCACACGCTGTACATGGTACGAAAACAACTGGTTCTCCCGTAGCACTCTCCATACAGTGACGTGGTCAGCGTTACCTTGTACAGCAGCAACTTCTTTGACGCTGACATTAGGGTTATCGTCAACTGCACGAAGAATTGCCTCGTCCATTGCAGGTGTCCTCGTCGTTCTAGGTCTTCCCCAGTCGCGAGTCATAGGCTGGAATGTTCCTAAGACGTCGATCAATTGCTTCGAACGTCTTCCTGTCCGGACACCTTCGTTCTGGAAATCTGTCTCGATACAAACGTACCGCGCCACGGCTATTGCCCCGTGCTAATCCATACATAAAATGGGCATCTGCCAACTCCGCATTTGTAAACATTGCACTGACTGCAAAACCACGTTCGTGATGAACACTAACCTGTTGATGCTACGTACTGATGTGCTTGATGCCAGTACTGTACAGCAATGAGTCGCATGTCAACACAAGCACCGAAGTAAACATTACCTTCCTTCAATTGGGCCAACTGGCGGTGAATCGAGGAAACTAAAATGAGCTCTAACATGGAAATTAAGCGTTTTCGGACACATGTCCACATAACATCTTTTCTTTATTTGTGTATGAGGAATGTTTCCTGAAAGTTTGGCCGTACCTTTTTGTAACACCCTGTATGTCTTTATTCAGATATCTCAGAACTCTGTCATCCGTGCATGTATCTGTTACAGGATTTGTTCACAATATCGTCTCATTTAGAAGCAACTGCAACATTCACTCAATAAATACTATATGTACAAATTATAAGCATTTGGATGACACTTCCTTAAGCATTTTAGAGAAATGAACCTCCAGTGTGATGGAAGAGAAACGAGTCAGCTACTTATTGTTTTACTTTTTTTTATGAAGTCTAATATTTGTAATTCTGTGGAAGTCGCAATGAGAAATATCCTTTATTTGCGGTGACTAGTTTGGGACACAACGCCCAGTATCAAACCATCGCCATTTCAGTTATTACAGAATTTTTTTAAAATGAACAATTTCATATACAGAGGACTTACTTTTCGCCTTTATAAACGAACAAATGCATATCTTCATCGAAAGTATTGAAACATAATACATTAACACAATTGGCAGTCAAGAGTAATATGTAAAAAAATCATCTACAACTGATTCTTGTCACACAGCGTAGGACAACTAATAAATGAAGTTGCAGCAACTTAAAAGGTAAATATGCCAGAGTACGCTAGAAGTAGCATGAGAGCGTGTGAATGCTCTGTGTCACGATCTGCCAACTAGCTGTCAAATGTTGGTTTAGTTCTTAAAACCTACCGCTAATTACAGCCTACTAATAAAACATAAAATGCTATTCACACAGTGTCATAAAAACAGTTGTTGTTGTGGTCTTCAGTCCTGAGACTGGTTTGATGCAGCTCTCCATGCTACTCTATCCTGTGCAAGCTTCTTCATCTCCCAGTACCTACTGCAACCTACATCCTTCTGAATCTGCTTAGTGTATTCATCTCTTGGTCTCCCCCTACGATTTTTACCCTCCACGCTGCCCTCCAATACTAAATTGGTGATCCCTTGATGCCTCAGAACATGTCCTACCAACCGATCCCTTCTTCTGGTCAAGTTGTGCCACAAACTTCTCTTCTCGCCAATCCTATTCAGTACTTCCTCATTAGTTATGTGATCTACCCATCTAATCTTCAGCATTCTTTTGTAGCACCACATTTCGAAAGCTTCTATTCTCTTCTTGTCCAAACTATTTATCGTCCATGTTTCACTTCCATACATGGCTACACTCCATACAAATACTTTCAGAAATGACTTCCTGACACTTAAATCTATACTCGATGTTACCAGATTTCTCTTCTTCAGAAACGCTTTCCTTGCCATAGCCAGTCTACATTTTATATGCTCTCTACTTCGACCATCATCAGTTATTTTGCTCCCCAAATAGCAAAACTCCTTTACTACTTTAAATGTCTCATTTCCTAATCTAATTCCCTCAACATCACCAGACTTAATTCGACTACATTCCATTATCCTCGTTTTGCTTTTGTTGATGTTCATCTTATATCCTCCCTTCAAGACACCATCCATTCCGTTCAACTGCTCTTCCAAGTCCTTTGCTGTCTCTGACAGAATTACAATGTCATCGGCGAACCTCAACGTTTTTATTTCTTCTCCATGGATTTTAATACCTACTCCGAATTTTTCTTTTGTTTCCCTTACTGCTTGCTCAATATACAGATTGAATAACATCGGGGAGAGGCTACAACCCTGTCTTACTCCCTTCCCAACCACTGCTTCCCTTTCATGCCCCTCGACTCTTATAACAGCCATCTGGTTTCTGTACAAATTGTAAATAGCCTTTCGCTCCCTGTATTTTACCCCTGCCACCTTTAGAATTTGAAAGAGAGTATTCCAGTCAACATTGTCAAAAGCTTTCTCTAAGTCTACAAATGCTAGAAACGTAGGTTTGCCTTTCCTTAATCTTTCTTCTAAGATAAGTCGTAAGGTCAGTATTGCCTCACGTGTTCCAGTATTTCTACGGAATCCAAACTGATCTTCCCCGAGGTCGGCTTCTACTAGTTTTTCCATTCGTCTGTAAAGAATTCGTGTTAGTATTTTGCAGCTGTGGCTTATTAAACGGATTGTTCGGTAATTTTCACATATGTCAACACCTGCTTTCTTTGGGATTGGAATTATTATATTCTTCTTGACGTCTGAGGGTATTTCGCCTGTTTCATACATCGTGCTCACCAGATGGTAGAGTTTTGTCATGACTGGCTCTCCCGAGGCCATCAGTAGTTCCAATGGAATGTTGTCTACTCCCGGGGCCTTGTTTCGACTCAGGTCTTTCAGTGCTCTGTCAAACTCTTCACGCAGTATCTTATCTCCCATTTCGTCTTCATCCACATCCTCTTCCATTTCCATAATACTGTCCTCAAGTGCATCGCCCTTGTATAGACCCTCTATATACTCCTTCCACCTTTCTGCTTTCCCTTCTTTGCTTAGAACTGGGTTTCCATCTGAGTTCTTGATGTTCATGCAAGTGGTTCTCTTATCTCCAAAGGTCTCTTTAATTTTCCTGTAGGCAGTATCTATCTTACCCCTAGTGAGATAAGTCTCTACATCCTTACATTTGTCCTCTAGCCATCCCTGCTTAGCCATTTTGCACTTCCTGTCGATCTCATTTTTGAGACGTTTGTATTCCTTTTTGCCTGCTTCATTTACTGCATTTTTATATTTTCTCCTTTCATCAATTAAATTCAATATTTCTTCTGTTACCCTAGGATTTCTACTAGCCCTCGTCTTTTTGCCTACTTGATCCTCTGCTGCCTTCACTACTTCATCCCTCGAAGCTACCCATTCTTCTTCTACTGTATTTCTTTCCCCCATTCCTGTCAATTGTTCCCTTATGCTCTCCCTGAAACTCTGTACAACCTCTGGTTCTTTCAGTTTATCCAGGTCCCATCTCCTTAAATTCCCACCTTTTTGCAGTTTCTTCAGTTTTAATCTACAGGTCATAATCAATAGATTGTGGTCAGAGTCCACATCTGCCCCTGGAAATGTCTTACAATTCAAAACCTGGTTCCTAAATCTCTGTCTTACCATCATATAATCTATCTGATACCTTTTAGTATCTCCAGGGCTCTTCCATGTATACAACCTTCTATCATGATTCTAAAACCAAGTGTTAGCTATGATTAAGTTGTGCTCTGTGCAAAATTATATACCAGGCGGCTTCCTCTTTCATTCCTTAGCCCCAATCCATATTCACCTACTACGTTTCCTTCTCTCCCTTTTCCTACACTCGAATTCCAGTCACCCATGACTATTAAATTTTCGTCTCCCTTCACTATCTGAATAATTTCTTTTATTTCGTCATACATTCCTTCAATTTCTTCGTCATCTGCAGAGCTAGTTGGCATATAAACTTGTACTACCCTAGTAGGTGTGGGCTTCGTATCTATCTTGCCCACAATAATGCGTTCACTATGCTGTTTGTAGTAGCCTACCCGCATTCCTATTTTCCTATTCATTATTAAACCTACTCCTGCATTACCCCTATTTGACTTCGTGTTTATAACCCTGTAGTCACCTGACCAGAAGTCTTGTTCCTCCTGCCACCGAACTTCAATAATTCCCACTATATCTAACTCTAACCTATCCATTTCCCTTTTTAAATTTTCTAACCTACCTGCCCGATTAAGGGATCTGACATTCCACGCTCCGATCCATAGAACGCCAGTTTTCTTTCTCCTGATAACGACATCCTCTTGAGTAGTCCCCGCTTGGAGATCCGAATGGGGGACTATTTTACCTCCGGAATATTTTACCCAAGAGGACGCCATCATCATTTAATCATACAGTAAAGCTGCATGCCCTCGGGAAAAATTACGGCCGTAGTTTCCCCTTGCTTTCAGCCGTTCGCAGTACCAGCACAGCAAGGCCGTTTTGGTTATTGTTACAAGGCCAGATCAGTCAATCATCCAGACTGTTGCCCTTGCAACTACTGAAAAGGCTGCTGCCCCTCTTCAGGAACCACACGTTTGTCTGGCCTCTCAACAGATACCCCTCCGTTGTGGTTGTACCTACGGTACGGCTATCTGTATTGCTGAGGCACGCAAGCCTCCCCACCAACGGCAAGGTCCATGGTTCATGGGGGCCAGATTAAATATACTGCGCCGTACTACGGCACAACTGTAATTACATATCAGAATGCCTAAAAACCTTCTGCATAAGCATTATGTGGTAAAACAAAAAATGTATTTAGATTATCGTGAGAAATGGTAAATGACTGTGGAACGCCACATTACGGCGTAACCCGCAGTCCCAAAAAGAAATCCATTTTTCTGGCCTTGCCGCAGTGGTAACACCGGTTCTCGTCAGATCACCGAAGTTAAGCGCTGTCGGGCTGGGCTATCACTTGGATGGGTGACCATCCGGCCTGCCAGGCGCTGTTGGCAAGCGGGATGCACTCGGCCCTTCTGAGACAAAGTGAGGAGCCACTTGATTGAGAAGTAGCAGCTCCGGTCTCGTAAACTGACATACGGCCGGGAGAGCGGTGAGCTGACCAGAGGCCCTTCCATATCGGCATCCAGTGACGTCTGCGGGCTGACGATGACACGGCGGCCGGTCGGTACCGTTGGGCCTTCGTGGTCTGTTCGGATGGAGTTTAGTTTTAGGTTAAAATCCCTGGTTGTCATTTGTAGTTGACTATTAAAGACGAAGGATTAGTGGCATGAGACATGTCATCAACTCTAGGTTTCAATTTTCTGTATGCAAAATCTTACATTAATGAGGGAGTATTCCCTATAGCCATTCGATTTTATTTATATACATCCCTAAATGGCCACATAATCCGAATGTAAGACAGGAATAGAATTGAAAAACAGCCTCCAACCGCTGTTACACAGCCGTAGTACAAAAATGATATATAGTAACATGCATTGTCTCCTGTCGTTTTCGACGTAACCGTAGCCTGTCATCTACCTGTATCAACGTCTACGAGAATTAATCAAACTATGCTTCCAGCATCAGCTGCATTGTTTCTGCATGCATGCTAATCCGTTAGTTGCAACTATGAACAAAATCAGAGGTGTGGAGCGGTATACCACAGAAAAGAGTTGGTTCTATGAGTAGGTAGTACAGCTGGTCATTGGTTGTTGTTGTGAACAACAATCGAAGTGGCCGCCTATGCTGTTTCACCATCTGCGTTAGCTGATGGCAGCCTCTTGGATCAACATAACGCTGCCTATGACGACTGACCCTAGGGGCGACAGTTTCTCCCGGGCTGAGATATTCACTGCTCACCCCTTACACTGTGATACGTGGGAAGCCCAGAGCCTGCACAACCTCGAAGTTGGCGTGTCAGATGTGTCGTGCAACCACCGTCTGGCAACGCTAAAATGCACTGATATCGTTCGCTTTTATCACCCTGCACTCAACTGTGACACCCAAGAGCAGTGTGGCCGAGGGTGGGGAGTGGTGGAGGGGTGGAGGGGTGGAGGGGTGGAGGGGTGGAGGGGTGGAGGGGTGGAGGGCGGAGGGGTGGAGGGGTGGAGGGGTGGTGGGAGGGAGGGAGGGAGGGAGGGAGGGAGAGAAGGCGGAGATGTCACAGGGCACTCTGCGCAGGGTAGAGTTATTTTCGGAAGAGATATTTAACATAGTTAATATCAGTAGCTGTATAGGGTTACCGGGAAACGACATTTCAGTTCGTAAGTGCCGCACTACACCATCCGCCGTGGCAATTGACTGGCGACTGCGCTTCAAATAAGAATTTGATAGAGCAGTAATAGTATCTTTTTCAGTCAATTTCGTCCTTCCTCTGCTGCGTATGGGGAACTCCGTCCAGTAGCACACTTTATACCTTAACATGTTTTATCTGCTGAAATAATAAAGAAATATGATGAGATTTATTCGCAAATTGCGAATACGGTACTACAACTACTATACCATTTACTATAAACAGATTAAAATTTGTGCAGGACTGTGACTCGAACCCGTATTCCCTGCTTGTCGCGAGCGATCGCCTTAACAACTTTGGCTATCCAAGCACGCTTCAAGGACCAACTCAAATATCCGAATGACTTACTTACTTTTTCAGTCAGGTTACCTTGGCTTTGGCATGATATATATTAGTGCACTATCTGTGTTTGTATTTATGTATTTCATGTCGAAACCAAGGCAACCTGATAAAAAAAAAGTCCCTTCCTGTGCTGCGTCCGCAGCTCGTGGTCGTGCGGTAGCGTTCTCGCTTCCCGCGCCCGGGTTCCCGGGTTCGATTCCTGGCGGGGTCAGGGATTTTCTCTGCCTCGTGATGACTGGGTGTTGTGTGCTGTCCTTAAGTTAGTTAGGTTTAAGTAGTTCTAAGTTCTAGGGGACTGATGACCATAGCTGTTAAGTCTCATAGTGCTCAGAGCCATTTCAACCATTTGAACCTTTGCTGCAATCACAAAACTGAGCGAGCGCTGTGGCAAGGAGATTCTGAGACATACGGAGATTTCGGTCGATCCTGGAATCGTGCTCGGATAGCCGAAGTCGTTAGGGCGACCGCTCGCGACAAGCAGGAAATCCGGGTTGGAGTCCCGGTCTGGTATGTTTCCAGGAAACTGTATGCCTGTTATGGTACAATATCAACAGTTTGCGAATATGTTTCAAGATTTAATATGGCTATCGATTCTCAGCAGTGTGTCTTCTCTCGGATATGCATGTGTGTCTGAAGGGACATTGCATCAAAAATACAGACACTACACTAATATAATAAATAAATAGCGATTATCGTTCAAAATGTTGCCACAGAGTGAGGTGGAGCAATGATTTAGGCACATGACCCATAGGTACAAGGAGCTCTGTTCAGATAACTACCCCGCCAGTCTGAGACATTCTTGGTATCAGTAACATCACTTCAGGCTGACACTGGAGTAACTCCTCCAACAAGGGCACTGCCGAATTCCAGCCTCAAACTCTTACAACTAAACTAGTACCCAGTTTTTCCCACTGCGGTTATTTTTAGAGCTGTGACGGATTTACTTTCGTAAAATATGAAAATGTGCGACTGCTAATAAAGCAGCTGCAGTACTGCACATAAATTTACAAGAAACCAACCTACACTGAATCCCCATAAGTTACTTAAACACACGCGCACACACACACACACACACACACACACACACACACACACACACACACACACTGTCTGTATACAGGTCCGTGGCACACACCAGCATAACACTACTGGTAAAACAGAAGGCAGGCATACATGGAATTAACATTATAAAACAAGGGTAACAGACAACGAGTACTCAACAAAAAAAATTTTCAGGTTGTCTAATGGTGTACAATTCGATATTTGTAACAAAAATATTACTCGACAGACAACAAATACAAACTATATCTACATTAGCATTTCATACCTACGTCAAGTGTCGCAAAAAACTGCCAAGTTATTTAAGAATACAGAACATAGTGGTGTATACTAATTATAATTCATCAGTCGCCCTGCCTTCTGCATAGAAAAAACACTGTAAGTAGTTTCCTTATCCATAGCTCACTGACGTTTTTAGGCTCAATCACTATGAAGAATTCACAGTGCCTTGACATATACCAGAAGAGAAAAATACTAAGCAACATCCAAGACAGCCTTGTTACAGGGTGACAATGGTTGAACTATATGAAAAATAAACGTAAATTAGGTATAAACTATAGCGTGCACACACTATATTCAACATGTAAACGTCACAACAGACGTTCGGATTTAGGTTATGACATGTTCGATATGCCTGCCATCATTGGCGATGATGTGGCGCCGACGAATAGCGAAATTCTGCATGACCAGCTTAAGTGCCCGAACATCGATGGTGTCGATGACCTCCTGAATGGCTGTTTTCCGGTCAGACATGGTTCTGGGGTTGTTACTGCACACCTTGCCTTTATCATAGCCCCACAAAAACGAGTCGCCCCGCGTCCGGCCATCCTGATTTAGGTTTTCCGCGATTTCCCTAAATCGCTCCAGGCAAATGCTGGGATGGTTCCTTTGAAAGGGCACGGCCGACTTCCTTCCCCATCCTTCGCTAATCCGATGAGACCGATGACCTCGCTGTTTGGTCTCTTCCCCCAAACAACCCAAAACGAGTCGCATCTGTTCAGATCCGGAGAATATGGCGGCCAATCGAGTCCCATGCCAGTGCCCTCGGGTTACCCCAGAGACAGAATGAGGGCCCCAGAGTGCTCCTTCAGGACATCAGATAATCTCCTGATTCCATGGGGTCGAGCTCCGTCTTGCATGAACCACATCTTGTCGATATTGGGGTCACTTCGGATAATGGGTATGAAATCATCTTCCAAAACCTTCACGTACCGTTCCGTAGTTACCATACCATCAAGGAATATCGCACCGATTATTCTATGATTGGACATGGCACACTACCCAGTCACCCGTTGAAGATGAAGAGACTACTCGGTCGCGAATGCGGATTCTCAGTCTCACAAATGCACCAATTTTGCTTATTTACGAACCCATCCATATGAAAGTGGGCTTTATCGCTAAACCAAACCATAATGCGCATACTAATCCCGCTCATGCTCCGCGGCTAACCGTGCAGTTTCAACATCCTAACGCAAACTGTTCAGAAGTTATTACGATTTCAGTTCATATAGTTCAATAATTGTCATCCTGTATATGTCACACACAAGCTAAAAGGAAGTAATTATATGCGTTATAACAATCTGTGATACTTTTGCACAAAGAAAGATTTTCCGGAGATATTATAAATGCGACAAACTTAATTCAGCTGCCACAGATTCTTTAGTAATTTGTAACGTATTATTTTTCAAAAAGGACAAAAATTCAACAATTTTAACGGCATACAGTATACAAATCACCTCTAAAATATGCAGGAAACTATCTTCTTAGCTGTTATGTTAACTGTAGTCACATCTTAGCATAGAAAAATGCAATATCTTTGCATATAGCTGCTTTTGACATGTTCGCGTATTTGTAACGTAGAAAGGTATTCACAATTCTACTACGTCGAAAAAAAAAGTTTAGTGTGCAAAATATGTGTGTAACAACGTAAACCATCCGTACTTCAGATCTTATAACTGATAAAAGCAGTTCCAAGTAATTTTTGTACAAATATTTAGTTTAGTCACAATTGTTTCATCATCAGACTTCCTGCAGCAGGACCAGTGGACACTTCAAGTACAAGTTAGCCAATGACCAGTTTCCTAGCCGGTCGCTGTGGCCAAACGGTTCTCGGCGCTTCAGTCTGGAACCGCGCGACCGCTACGGTCGCAGGTTCGAACCCTCCTCGGGCATGGATGTGTGTGATGTTCTTAGGTTTCTAAGTCTCGGGGACTGATGACCGCAGATGTTAAGTCCCATAGTGTTCAGAGCCATTTGAACCATTTTGAACCAGTTTCGTTCTTTAAAAACATTTCTTCATTCTTGTCACTCTGTTAGGGTGTAGTATTTGAAAATGCGTTGTTTTTGTTACAGGTAAGTAGCTTCGCTTCTCCAGCAGCCAGATTGCAGCCTTTCTGTCAAACGTCGCACACGTAAGTTACCACGGTAAGACAGTGCAGTCACTTTTGGCTAAACGTCTGTAGGATGTTCATTTTAACTGAAGACGCTGAATTATCTCGAAAACTACACATCGGATTAAAAAAGTTGTAATTCCAAATTTTCTTCGTCTCGGGCGGGGACATCGAATGATACCACACTCGACCCCTCCACCCCACCCCGTGCATGGGTGGTGGGGGATTTTGAAATCTTCAATGGGAACCTCCATTTTTATTGCAAAATCTAGATATGTTTTGTATGAAGTATTTTCTTCGTTTCACCACAGACGGCGCTGTAATCGGAGTAATAGAAATAGGTGAAACATCGTAATTTACGAGACGCTTCTCACTGGCCCTTGAATATCCCATGGTACATGGGACCCCAACTCAATGCTTCGAGGGTGGGACAGACCAGTATTCCATAACTTCTAATAGGAAACCCCATTCGCACCGTTGTATCCTCCGACTTATTGAACAGGGGACTACTCAACACGCCACTGTGGCCGTGGCTCGAGGCGAAAGTTACTTTACTTTTCCAATTAGAGTAAGTGTTCAAACGTAGTAAACATAACTTCAATACACTTAATGATCCGCTTTTAAAAAGGTGGCACACAGGAAAGAAGCATATATGCCGAAATGTCAGCACAGGCGTTTCTTATGTAGTCTACCATGTTTTCGAGACGTGTTGGCACTTGCTGGAACACTTTACCTTTTAAATATCCCCACAGAAAGGAGTCCGGCGAAAACACGGTCTAATACCTCTCGTGCTTCAATTGCGTAATGCGCCGGGCAACCGTCATGCCGAAGCCACATATGTTGTCGAACGTCCAGGGCAACAGCCTGCAGTGGTACCGGTAGTTCCTGTTCCAAAAACGTTCGATATTTGCGACCATTCAGCGTGCCGTCAATAAAATACGGACCAATGAGTTTTTCGCGCATTATGCCACATCATACGTTAACCGATCGACGACATCGAAGGTCAGCTTGCCGTGACCACTGAGGATTGTCTACACTCTAGTTACGCATATTATGGCGGTTAAAGCTACCATGGTTTGTGAATGTAGACTCATCGGAAAATAGTACCTCGGCAAAGAACGTGGGGGTCGTTTGCATTCACAAAACACTACCCGTTTATAGAAATCGGCGCCATGAAGTTCTTTATGCAGTGACACCTGGTAGGAATGCATGACGATGCGTGTTGTGACTGTACTACCTAGGGACATACCGGAATCGCGGTGTAATTGCCGGGGGCTTATCCGTGGGTTGTGATGCGCTACCACTAGTGCAGCTATTTCATTAACTTCTGTAACACATTTGCTTCCTTTCGTTTTGCCGGTCTGCACGCTTCCATCAGACACAAAGACGCCCAGAGCGTTGTAAAATAACGAACGAGAGCGAGCATTCTTCGGAAAACGCTCGGCATACAAGGCAACAGCAGCCTCATCATTTCTTCTACATTCTTCATAAATCAAGATCACTGCAGTTTTTTCTTCTGTGGTTACAAAATTCATCGTCCACTTACACGTCTGTCCTCCAAATGGCAGGTAGGTATGCAAGCAACAAATACTTCGCAAGAATTGTAATGTTTAGAGCCGCTATCTGTTCTACATCTGCATGACACGTGAGCTCCGATCGCACTATACTGCCTGTTATAATACATCGTAATTCACTGCATGGCCACAGTGACGAGGAGTACAACGCTGAAAATGGGGTTTCCAATTAGAAATGATGATACACTGGCGTTTCCTAACCTCTTGGCATGGAGGTGGGGTCCCACGTGCCACTGGATATTAAAAGGGTCATTAAATAGCATGTTGTAAATTACGACTGTGTACCCATTTCTATTCCTCCGATTACAGAGCCGTTTGTGGCGAAACCAAGAAAATGCTTCAGACAAAACGTATGCAGATTTTGCCGTAGAATCGTAATATGCAATAAAAAACGGAGGTTTCCGTTGAATATTTCGAAGTTGCCACCAGCCAGCCATGCATGTGTTGGATTGGGGGGAGGGGGGATAGTGAATGTCCCCCTACGAGATAAACAAGTTGGAATTATAACTTTTTTTTATTCACTGTATAATTTTTTAGATATTTCAATGTCTTCAGTTAAAATGAACACGCTGTATCTATATAAAATGTGTTACCCGCATAGGTGATTTTAAAAATGCATCGCTGAGAAGACTGAAAGACATCCCACCAAAGATGGAGCTCCAGACCTTTTTTGGACGGGATAAAACATTGGTATAAGTGAGTGTGATGTAATAGGAACTGTTTTCAAGGGAGTAACATTGATGTACAAGAATAAATAAAATTATTTCCAAAAAACAAATTCCCGTTATCTTTTACCACACTTCGTATGAGGAAGCCCACAGTCACTATTTTTAAATGCGTCCACATGCAGAATGCTGATGTTAAGCACTTCCCACTGTTACATGCATCATCTTTAGCGTTCTGTTGATGTAAGTTGGAATGGGACTGATGGACTTCGCAGTGTTTTAGCACTGTCTTATATGGGCGATCAGCCAGTGGGTGGTCGCCAATGTTTTAGTGGCGTGGGACTTACAACTGCAAGATTACCGAGGCAGTGAGTTTCAGTGTTCTTGGTACATCTTCGTGCAATGTTTTATAGCGGTTCTAGGCGCTTCAGTCCGGAACCACGCGGCTGCTACGGTCGCAGATTCGAATCCTGCCTCGGACATGGATGTGTGTGATGTCCTTAGGTTAGTTAGGTTTAAGTAGTTCTAAGTCTAGGGGACTGATGACCTCAGATGTTAAGTCCCATAGTGCCTACAGCCACTTGAACCATTTTTGAACTACATGAAGTAACCGCTTCTAAAAGTAGGAGAGGCCCCTGCTGGTATGTGAGCAGGCTGGAATCTTTCCCAAGAATCTGTAGGTTAGCTTCTTTTCTTTGTTTTCTGTCCATAGGACAATTAAATTTTTGTTATCCTGTTTGGCCCTTACAGGCTATAAACTCAACATTTGCACACTTCATTATTTTCCCAAAAGTTACTACTCAATGTGAGCTCCAGTATTTCCTAGACACTGTCTTAAACGAACAGGTACGTTTTATGAGACTTCGGTCAAGAATTCTGTAGAAACAGTGGTGAGGTCTGGGCTTTTCACTGGCCATTGTGTGGGATCTCGGCTACCTAGCCAGCGTCCTGTGAAGAGTTCATGAAGCCGTTGTCCTACAAAAAACGCGTAATGTGGGGGAGCTCCATCTTGCACAAACAGTAGTTCATGTGACACGTCCCATTCAGAAATTGCAGACCATACAAAATTTTCTAACATTTCCTGGTATCTTTCAGCATGCATAGTGTCCATCAACAGATAAATTCCAATAGTCCGGGAAGAAGTTAATGCACACCACACTGTTTCTTTCGGCTTGCCATGCAGTTTTTCAACGGTCTCTTTGGGATCACCTTCGCCCCAGTAATGGCTATTACGATGATTAACGAGCCCCCGTCACATGAAACACAACTTCATCACGCCACAGATCTTTTATAAACAGGTGTGAATGATCTTCATGCCATGCGAGCATCATTTCATAGAATTCATCAATCATCTGGATACTTTAGGACGTAATGAAGCTTCCGCGGACTGTAATGAAACTCTTTGTGGAGAACTGCACGAACAGCATACCGTGTAATGGCACTCTTACAGCCTGTCCTGTTGATTTTGAACGGCTTCTCTCGAACATCTCCCTCATTGTGACCACCTCTTCCTCTGATGCCGAAGTCGAGGTCCCCCTGGTTCCTTCATGTCCACCACACTTTCGGTAGTGATCAT
The DNA here is from genome assembly GCF_023864275.1 of Schistocerca cancellata. Classification (NCBI taxonomy): domain Eukaryota; kingdom Metazoa; phylum Arthropoda; class Insecta; order Orthoptera; family Acrididae; genus Schistocerca; species Schistocerca cancellata. The sequence continues at coordinate 130,517,064 of NC_064629.1, forward strand.
TTTTTGTGGCAATTTTCAATTGTTTTTGCATCCAGAACAGCGTGCCACCCATGTTGCCCTTACACTATCGTTGGACATCCAAACCGTCATCGAACCCATCGTTCTACCATTCCTAGACCGGCAAGGGAACTTGCTGTTCCAACAGGACAATGCACGTCCGCATGTATCCCGTGCCACCCAACGTGCTCTAGAAGGTGTAAGTCAACCACCCTGGCCAGCAAGATCTCCGGATCTGTCCCCCATTGAGCATGTTTGGGACTGGATGAAGCGTCGTCTCACGCGGTCTGCACGTCCAGTACGAACGCTGGTCCAACTGAGGCGCCAGGTGGAAATGGCATGGCAAGCCGTTCCACAGGACTACATCCAGCATCTCTACGATCGTCTCCATGGGAGAATAGCAGCCTGCATTGCTGCGAAAGGTGGATATACACTGTACTAGTGCCGACATTGTGCATGCTCTGTTGCCTGTGTCTATGTGCCTGTGGTTCTGTCAGTGTGATCATGTGATGTATCTGACCCCAGGAATGCGTGAATAAAGTTTCCCCTTCCTGGGACAATGAATTCACGGTGTTCTTATTTCAATTTCCAGGAGTGTAATATATATATATATATATATATATATATATATATATGTAGAGAGAGAGAGAGAGAGAGAGAGAGAGAGAGAGAGTTCATGACATCTAGTCTTACAAATTTCCTTTTTCTGACGGACACACGTCCAGATCGTCCGCTCTCAAAACTCTGCCATCTCTCTCCCCACATCCACCACTGCTAGCGGCTCACCTCCAACTGCGCAACGCTACGCGCTGTTCACATCCAACTGCGCAAGACTACAATAGCGAATATTCCAACAATGCCAACCAGCCACAGACTGCACACAGCACAGCCAGTGATTTTCATTCAGAGCGCTACGTGACGTTACCAGCATAAAAACCTAAACAGCCTACTTACACAACACACTACACTGCTAAAAACTAATACATTCAATATACACTGCGAAACCAAAACATTTTGACCACTACCCATCGCGAGGTTGGATGACGCATGGTGACGTTGCAGGCACGTGACGCTCTATAAAAAGTATATAAGCGTGACAGAGATCCCAGCGAAGATGTGGACTGCAAATGGGGAAATACACTGAGATAATGGACTTTGTCAAATGACAATTATTACTACACAAAGCCTCTGAACGAGTATCTCGAATGTGCACGTGCTACTGTCGTGATCATCTACGGAAAGAGGTAGGACAGTGAAACTCCCACTAGAAGCTAAATGGTTGGACGTCCACCACTCTTCACAAAACATGGAGTTCGGAGGCTTGTCTGCTCTGTAAAGTGGGCTAGATTAGGATCTATGGCATCTCTGCCGAAAGTGGAGAATGCTAGTGCACGTACAAGTATTTCGGAGCACACCGTTCATCGTACATTGTTGAACATGGAGCTCCACAGCACATCACCCCTACGTGTTTACATGTTTACCCAACGATATCGTCAGTTACGATTGCAGTGGACACGAGATCATCGGGATTCGACAGTCGACCAATGGAAACCTGTTGGCTCTTCGGGTGAATCACATTTTTGCTACACTAGGTCGATGTTCGTCTCTACGAACGCCATCGTGGAAGTGAATGGCAGCTCGAAACGTGAAGCGCGCCACGGACGCAGGCTGATGGGGACAGTACTATGCTATGGGAGACATTCTCTTCATGCTTGATGTCTTCCCCACAGGCGATGTCATCTCTCAGCAGTATAGTTGTCCGTGTCTCGAAGCCAGAACCGTGCTACAGTGGTTTGAGAAGCATTATAGTGAACTCACGTTGATGTCTCGGCGACCAGATTCGAATGATGTAAATCCGATGGAACCCATCTAGGTCGTTATCGGGCGCCATCACCGCGCAGGCACCGAGCGAGGTGGCGCAGTGATGAAGTAAACTGGACTGACATTCAGGAGGACGACGGTTCGAACCCTGATTTAAGTGTTCCGTGATTTCCCTAAATCGCTTCAGGCAAGTGTCAGGATTTCCTTCCGTCATACGATGGGACCGATGACCTTGATGTCTGGTACCCTCCCCCAAATCAACCAACCAACCAACCAACCGCGCGCGCAAATCAGTGGCCTGTTATTTACGCGAATTACATGACTATGCGTTGACGTCTAATGCCACACACCGACATAAAACTATCAAAAAACTGTCCGATCCCCGATACGCAGAATCAGTCATGTATTTCGTTCCAAAGAGAGACAAACAAATTGTTAAACAGGTGTCATAATGTTTTGGCTCATCAGTGCAATGGCTCAGACACCTGTAAAGCTGGAACTATTGGTTCCATCATAATACGAGGGGAAATCATAGGGTTTTATTTAACACCTCGAAGAAACAAAATTACGTACATAATTCTTTGTTTGTTTGCAAGCTCATTCCTTCAGTCTAGGTACACACTGAAATCCCCTCTTCCCATAGCGCTCCGCAGTGCAACCCAAAACAATACGGCGCAGCCCATCTCCACTGTATCAACGCGCTACTTTGTTTCTAGGGACGTGTTACGGTATTAACCCCCCCCCCCCCACCCCCGGATATTAGTGTGTAACAGTACTGCAAATATGTTCCTGCAAAACAGACATGAAACTAATTAAGTATCTTTATTTTTTCGAAGCGATAATTAATATTTGACTACGTCGTACATCACAAACAACAGAGTACATGTCAACCAACATGCGATATATTTCCAAAATAGCATTACGGAGGCTCAGATCTCTGTCTGGCCGTCCTGATAAAAGTTTTCTAAAATCTCGTGATGTAAATACCTGGATGATTCGCTAAACAAAGCCACAGTGTTTTCCCTCCGCACCCTTGGCCAATCCGAGCTTCGTTTTGGCCTCCAATGACTTCCATATCAATAATGTTCAGCTTCAATTTCGAGTCCTGCGTCATTCCACCTACGTACGCATCATTAAAATAGCATCACGCTGGCTTAGAATTTCCTGTAACTTTCACGCGTTTTGCATGTTTTCAGTTTCCGTCGTTATTGTCACAAGCAGTGGTGCACAACATTACCCTCTACTTGTCAGTGACTAAGATAGAAATGATCACTATATTTTCGATGAACCGCCAAGGGAGGACAAGTGCAACTCTGAAACCACTAATACGTAAATTAAAACTCATTTTTGGATTCGAATCAGATCCCGTTGTTGCAAAAAAAAAAAAAAAAAAAAATCTCTGAGCACTATGGGACTTGACTGCTGAGGTCATCAGTCCCCTAGAACTTAGAACTACTTAAACCTAACTAACCTAAGGACATTACACACATCCATGTCCGAGGCAGGATTCAAACCTGCGACCGTAGCGGTAGCGCGGTTCCGGACTGAAGCGCCTAGAACTGCTCGGCCACCCCGGCCGGCCCCGTTGTTGCAGGTCCATCGCTCGCGTACGACTTCGTTGGAAGTTGAAAGCGTCAGCAACTAGTTTCAAATGTCATAAACAGTCACACAGTGTTTGTCTGTTAGTATAGTTACATAGAGCCACAACGTGCAAACCACAAAATGTAAAAACAAACTACGTAAGATTCCATCTCGCTCTCCAACTTAAAAACCCTGATATGACTAACAATTCCTCACAAACAACAAGCGGGTATATTTTCAAAACGGTTATAATAACCTAGCAAATAGATCTTACGAGATAATTGTCATCACAATGCTAAAAACGGAAGGTAACATACAAATAATAGCAATAACGTAATATAACATTAATAACGCGCAAAACAACGCCAACAATTTCATTTTAGGTCCAACTTTCTCGTTCAGCATAAGCAATTCCCTACAACGAAATATTTATTAGTTGCAAATGGCTGGCTGTTCCAGAATATCAACTGCATCCTAGACGACAAGACTAAATCAACAACAATTTTTGCTGTTAAGGTATACAGATTGATGGCCAAAACATCGTGACCACTGCCCACAGCGAAACTGAACGTCTCCTGGTGGCGCGTAAAGAGAACATACAGGCGGAGCAGAGGCGAATTCTAGCGCAAAGGGGAAATCAGCTAACATAAGCGACTTTGACAAAGGGCAGATTGCTATGACCCTGTTCGAGGAGCGGGCATCTCGTAAACGGCGAAGCTGGTTGGCATTTCGCGCATTACTGTCGAGAGCGTCTGGGGAAAGCGGCTGAAGGACGGTAAACCACGAGTAAGCGACAAGGTGTTGAATGCCCATGCACCACCACAGCACGTGGAGGCTGGAGGCTTAAAGCATATTAGGTGGGGATCTGTGGCAGATCTGACAAGCGAGTACAATGCTAGTGCAGGCATGAGTGGTTTTTGAGCACGCCGTTCATCGCACGTAGTTAAACGTGGGGTTCCGCAGCAGATGTCACCTACAAGTTCTCTAGCTGATCCTGTTAAAGAGTACAATGGCTGCGGAGCAGTTCAGATTAGACTGTGGACGAGGTGCCTGATCGGATTAGTCACGTTACTTATTACATCAGGTCGATGGACGTGTCGGGATACTCAGTCATCCATGCGGACAGCTGCACGGAACATGCAATGCGCCACATATGCAAACCGGTGGTGCAGTACTATGCTATGAGGGACATTGGCCTAGGCTACCATGGGACCTGTGGTAGTAACTGAAGCATTATGACTGCTGTGGATTACATGAACATCATGACGGACGAATCGCATTCCTTCATGGTTGATGCCTTTACCGACGGCGATGACCCCTTTTGGCAGGATGAATATCCGTGTTACAAGGAATTACTTGTCCGTAATTTACATCAGTTGTCTGCCTCGTGCGTAGACATCTGCCATGACGTAACTCGGGAGACTAAGTAAAGATTAGTTGAACCCGTGGCGCGAAGAAATGCTTCTGTATTGCGTTCCCAGTGTGGAACAACAAGCTGTTCTGCAAGGGGTCAGAATGTTTCAGCTCATCCGTGTATGTTCTTAAAATGTTCGGAATATAATGACCACAATCCCATAAGTATACGTATAATCATGCAAATTTTTACCTGTTACTCGACAGAAAATATAGGGAACCAACTATGAAGATAAGAATTCAGTAAAACCTGTATTCGTGAAGAAAAAAAAAAATAAGGAGAATTGTGTTTGGTCGAAGCTGTTTCGTTTTCCGAAGCATATTTACTATGCACCACACGACAACAATAATAATAACCACAATAATAATAATAATAATAATAATAATAATAATAATAATAATAATAATAATAATCGTTTGGCATCAGCCTTTCTTAAAACAGCTAGTGAAGAGAGCGATAATTCGAGATATGTTTTATTTCAGTCAGTAAATAGAGGTGCTGTTTCTGTAACTCCACATTTATTTGGTTTCATGATGTGGCTACTGTCCATTAATTTTGTAGTGGCTGGTTATTTATTCTTCGCTTCCTTAGCAGTAAGCTGCCAGAGTAACAGGAGTGACCTCCGTAACAGGTCGTGCTATTGAGCGGCACGTGTTTAAAATGAAGAACGTGACGGCGCATTAAAAAGCTGGATTCATTACGCCAAGCTGAACTACTTCCTAACAAGTGAGTTAGTACAGCGTTAGGAAGTTAGTCTATATTTAAAGTTTGGCTCTGCTCAAAATATTTTTTTACATAATATGTTAAAATTTTACTTTACACGTTCACTAAACATATGGGTGTTACACTAGTGTTAATGAGCAGGAAACTCGAGACAAAAACTACACCCCACTTACGACACGGAATGAGAAGCAGCAAATTCACACAAAGTATTGGATAGGATAAGCAGTGCATAGTTTGTGAACAAAGTAAAAGTGTGTATACTAGACTTTTTCACATACTCCAGCCTAAACACATACATCGTAACTAGCCGTTCACATTATATGGCACTTAACGCGTCGAAATGAAGTACCTGAGACGATGAATGTAACCTATTTCGTTAGTAAAAGTGCGTCAGCTCTGTGTATTTCGGTTTTTATTGTACGTATTTCTTTTCGTTTACGTATTTCAGAGCAAACCTTCCATCTTCAGGTTTCACGGGTTTTAATAGACTGTTCAACGTTTTACTGACGGAATTATACTGTAGAGAGAAGTCATATTGATAAATAAATGCGAAAGGCTTACGAATCTCAGTGCAAACAAACCACAGCGCTGTAAAATCCTGTATTTTATGGAAGTGTGCTTTAATATATTTCCGCATTGTATTACCTTTACATTGATTAATCTGTAGAAAATACAGATCACCACCACGAACTGAAGCGTGAAGACATTGGACACATGGTTCTTCTGCTTTCAAAGGCATTCAATTGAGGGAATGGTATTCCTTAAATATATAACGTTATGAAGGTAAAATTCCTATTAAAGAATTTACAGTTTCCTTAAAATACGATAGCTGATGTGAATTAGGTAATGGAATACAGGTATTAATGCACCCTTCCACTAATTACCGGAACCAACAAGTAAGTAATGATAAGAGTAACTCGTGATACAGCGAAATTTTATTATTTCTAATATGTGGAACCGAAGAAGAAACAAAGCCCCAGTGTAGTTACGGGAAGTTGGCATTTCTTCCAAGATGTTGACCGAACAACCGAATTTAGTGACACAGGTCACTAACTAGAGGACAGATAGTAGTTTCCCTCGTGTAAGTGAAAAATCTTGACAGTGAATGAATTATAAATCTTAAGGTATTAAGGTATCCCTTCATGAGTATGAAAAGAATTGTTAAGCCAGTTGAGAAAATGTCAACGCCGCTGCGAACGTCTGTTAAGAGTTACATTCGAATTGGCTGACTAAATATAATCGTATGGTGAACATTATTAGGACGCGCGTCCGTTAACGCTGCGCTAATATGATCGTCTTACAACAGGTTCCAGTCCACAAAACTCACTCATCAGCATTCTTACACAACTCCCGCATTGCTCTTCGAAATCTGAAGAGCCAGCAATAATATCCAGGGAGAGAAAGTTATTTTAAATGTTTCCGATGCTTCAAAAGTTCTATTCGAGCGAAAGTTTCCAATCGCCAACCGCACCTGCGAAGCGCAAGCTCCGTCAGAGCAGAGACTGTGAAATTCGACCCGCTTGAGGCTGACAAAAAGTTGTTCGGGCGATGGTTCCTTCTAAGAGCATTTGGGAAGAATTGCCTCAAATTTCCTCAATATGCATGGTGGCCCTTGTGCGGTGTCATTCGTGTACAGTCTTGTAATTAGTCTTATGTATTAGTACGAAAATCAATTTTGTTCTCTCTCCTGATTTTATTACTGCGTTGTTAATGTTGTAAAATAACTCATCTTCGATGTCGAAGCTATTCTTCTTTTTTTTTCAATGGGGAAATGAGTTTGGTTTTCATAAATTCACTTACTGCAGAAAAATGGGCACCGGTGGCCACGTGAACTCATTCAGTTACAATAAGAGTTAAAAGTATTCTTCACGTTGCTTAGCGGTACTGCACTCTCTGTAATGTGATTGGCTTCTGCGTAACATGGCGGACAGTCAAATTTCAGCCAGCGTCATTTTTTATGCTGTCAGGTGTACAGTAATTTAACACACACACACACACACACACACATATATATATATATATATATATATATATATATATATATATATATATATATATAGGGTGTTACAAAAAGGCACGGCCAAACTTTCAGGAAACATTCCTCATACACAAATAAAGAAAAGATGTTATGTGGACATGTGTCCGGAAACGCTTAATTTCCATGTTACAGCTCATTTTAGTTTCGTCCACCTACGCTCAATGGAGCACGTTATCATGATTTCATACGGGATACTCTACCTGTGCTGCTAGAACATGTGCCTTTACAAGTACGACACAACATGTGGTTCATGCACGATGAAGCTCCTGCACATTTCAGTCGAAGTGTTCGTACGCTTCTCAACAACAGATTCGGTGACCGATGGATTGGTAGAGGCGGACCAATTCCATGGCCTCCACGCTCTCCTGACCTCAACCCTCTTGACTTTTATTCATGGGGGCATTTGAAAGCTCTTGTCTACGCAACCCCAGTACCAAATGTAGAGACTCATCGTGCTCGTATTGTGGACGGCTGTGATGCAATACGCCATTCTCCAGGGCTGCATCAGCGCATCAGAGATTCCATGCGACGGAGGACGGATGCATGTATCCTCGCTAACGAAGGACATTTTGAACATTTCCTGTAACAAAGTGTTGGAAGTCACACTGGTACGTTCTGTTGCTGTGTCTTTCCATTCCATGATTAATGTGATTTGAAGAGAAGTAATAAAATGAGCTCTAACATGGAAAGTAAGCGTTTCTGGACACATGTCCACATAACATATTTTCTTTCTTTGTGTGTGAAGAATGTTTCCTGAAAGTTTGGCCGTACCTTTTTGTAACACCCTATATACACAGGGTCACACAAACTGCAACAAATGAATGCAACAGTTTCACAGTCGCACAGTTTTCCCTGTGCTCTGTCAAAACATATGTTTGTTTAGGTGTAGCGTCTCCATTCTACGGCGCAGTTACCTCGCATCGAACGGACGGACGGGTAGATAATAATTGTCTGAAAATAAAAAATTAAACGTTTCTCACATGGGAAGACTTGAACCAAGGATCACTCGTCCCGCAGCTGCTCACGCTAACCACGGGATCACGGCGCTCTTGAGCTTACATTACCCTTGATGATGCCTATCTTGCGCAATGGACTACTCAGTTTGTATATTTTGCTTATTTTTTTCATAGTTCCACACAAGTTCTTTCTGTTTTCTCGACTGATCTGTGTTCAGTTTTTCAAGGCCTATCCACTGTGCCAACTTATAACTAAATCTGAGGGGGGGGTGCGATGGGGAGGTTCCCCTGTGAGAGGGTGCTCCGCCGCTGCGTCAAGCAACTGAAGGCGGCCACAGTGTAGCAGTGGTTGTCGTTTGTTCGCCTCTTGGATCGCTTGACTCGTATTTGGTGCGCACGGCTCACAGCTGTCTACTAGCGTCATTTCCGCTTGACTGAAATGCTTGTCTGGGTCGTACATGGTATTCTGTAGCGGCTGGAAACCAGCTAATCGCGTAGAAGTCACGCCGGATTAAAGGTTCGTCGGTTGTGTGCGTCGAGGCACAGCTAGAATCCAAAAACGCTGCAAAAATTCAAGATTTTACCTGCCATATCCCAGTAGTTAGCTATTTCTATCTCTTTCATATTGTTTGATGATGATGTTTGGTTTGTGGGGCGCTCAACTGCGTGGTCATCAGCGCCCGTACAATTATCCAATCTTTGCTCAGTCCAATTTCGCCACTTTCCTGGATGATGATGAGATGATGAGGACAACACAAACACCCAGTCATCTCGAGGCAGGTGAAAATCCCTGACCCCGCCGGGAATCGAACCCGGGACCCCGTGCTCGGGAAGCGAGAACGCTACCGCGAGACCACGAGCGGCGGACTTCATATTGTTTGAATGCCTTTATCCCGGGGTGTCACATCCTTCCTTCTCATGAGTGGTTACAATGTATACACGGTGTTAAAGAAACTATCCAATATTTCAGGGCATGGTTTAGCATCAAAATAAGAAAAAAAAGCAGTATGGCCATGGGTCCTAAAAAGCATACATTCTGACATATGACCACTTGTTCAGAGAGAGTGCTCAACATGATGTCCATTCATCTCAGTGCATGACTCTGCCCTTTGGTGGAAGGACCCACACGCCTCTTGAAATCGCCATGGTTGGTTCTGAATGTGCTGAGATGCACGGAAGACACGATTGTGTAGTGTCTGCACGTCGTTTATTGGAATGGAATAGACCAATTGCTTCATGTGTCCCCATAACCATAATTCTAGTGGATGTAGGTCCACAGGACGAGCAGGACAAGGTTTGGGTATAGTCTGTCCTGTCATGTACATCCTTCAGCTAGACAGGTTCTTTAGGAAGCGGTGATAACGAGCCCCAACTAATCTCTACCGTAGCAAGTATGGTCCTAGTAATCTATCGCCAAGAACATCTACACGCACATTGACTGAGAATAGATCCTGATGCTTTGTTTCTTAAATCGCATGAGGATTTTCATGGGCCCACATATACTAAAAAAATGGTTCAAATGGCTCTGAGCACTATGGGACTTAACATCTGTGGTCATCAGTCCCCTAGAACTTAAAACTACTTAAACTTAACTAACCTAAGGACATCACACACATCCATGCCCGAAGCAGGATTCGAACCTGCGACCGTAGCAGTCGCGCTGTTCCGGACTGCGCGCCTAGAACCACTAGACCACCGCGGCCGGCGCCCACATATACTGATCATGGAAATTTACAATGCCATCTCGTGTAAATCCTGCCTGATCAGTAATCAAAATCTTGGAGGCAAATTGTGGATCTGCACTACGCTGCCGCAAGAACCATAGGTAGAGCTGCACTCTGGCAGGATGGTCTTGTGCCCTAATGGTGTGGACGCGCTGAACATGATACGGATACGACTGCTCATGAAGTATCGTCCAGCCCAGACCAGAGGATGACATCTTCAGCTGCTGCTATTTGTCGCACACGGGTTCCAGGATTCTCGTCCACTGCACCTACAACACGTTCCTCCATTTCAGGCGTGCGAACTGAACGAGGCCTTCCACTGTCTAGTTTGTTGGGTGCTACGGAGCCTGTTTCCCAAAGACGCTAAACAATCGATTGAACAGCTTAACAGATGGTACCCTGCGTGCCGGAAATCGTTCAGTGTACAGGTTACGGGCTCTCAGATTAACTCCATCAGCTAAACCGTGGCAGTAAATCATGACTGCCATTTCCCTTGTGGGGTAAAAGGGAGTCATTGCTAGACTGTGTCAGAATATCTGCAGGACGGAACACGTGTTGTAACGCACCACAAACATCACAATAACATGTACTTCAAACGTGACCTATAAGTAGAGCCATTTCCCTTGTGGGGTAAAAGGGAGTCATTGCTAGACTGTGTCAGAATATCTGCAGGACGGAACACGTGTTGTAACGCACCACAAACATCACAATAACATGTACTTCAAACGTGACCTATAAGTAGAGCAAACATCACAGTAAGCACCCGGAGTTAGGAGAAATGTACGCAAACGTAAACAGATGTAACATTACTACAGTATAATCACACAATGTAAACGGAACAGCTCACTGCAGACCACTGAGCCAACTCATGCTTGCATCGATAGTGCTCGGCAGTATCTCAGCACGCTGTTGACCCTGGTATAACACGGAGCGCCAGTGCAACAACGGTGCTCATATTGGCTACCACACGTTCGTCATGCCTTCCTACCTCGCATTATTCCATGCCAGGGATTGTGATTAACATCAATCATCTGGCAGTCGTCTGCAGTAGGACAAGCAATGCATTGCCATGGATGACGTCACAAGAGAACCTCCTACGATCACGTGTTCACACGTCAGGATGTATGCTTTGTACGATACATAGTCATAACACATTTTTGTGTTGTTTTGATGCACACTATCATCCCCTGAAATATTGGATAGCGTTTTTAACATCCTGTATAATAGGCATGCAAAATTTTCATGTGATGTTTATACATACAAAAAAGCTCCCAACTAAATTAACATTAATATTATTTCTGTACATTTGGGTTGACAGTAAGCGTCAGAATGACGTAAAGTACTCTTACTTACATAGAAACTCACATTGAAATCCTTTTCGGTGAAAGAGTTTCAGTGGTGATGTGAGAGCGATATTTTGAACTGGCCTTCGCGTGTTTGTTCTACAAGCTATGGTAATAGACAGGTTTCCAGTTGATGCTTCGTTGTACATAGTGTTGCACCATTTTAGCACTGTTTCTCTGCCACGGTGCACTTCACCATGCTTCCAGCTAAACTTCATATCGCAACTACACCACAATATCAATGCCAAATGAACATTAGATGCCTAGTCAATGAATTTGGCAGTCAAAAAGAGTGTGATTCTTATGAATGACTGAAGACCAACACCAGTGATTGGAAACGCCTATCGAGTGGTTAGCCAACTCTACTCATATTCTGGACGACCTATGTTCAAGTCCTCATCAGACTATCCCGACTGAGGCTTCAGTAGTTCGCCAAACCGATTAAGATGAATGCCTGAATATTTCCTTTGAAAAGGGACCTATGACCGTAGCAGTCTGGTCCCTTTAATCCCCACAAACCAACCATTTCCTTTGAAAACGAGTCGGCTGGTTTCTTTCACCACATAAGTCCTCTCTGAGCTTGTCCTACAACTCATCGAAAACAGAAAGTAACATCCGAATAAGCTTTCCTTGTTTCTTCTTCCTTACCTATCGCGCTTCGGAACAGTTCTCCGCCTCTCTACCCATCTATCTGCCCTTATTTTCGGCACATGTGGAACTCGTAGGGTAACCTCTTCCCTTCTAACTACCTGAAGTCCTTTTTAACCGCCCTATAGGCCCCATCGATTATTCCTGCGATCATGAACTTCCCAATCCTTTTTCCGGTCTTGTAAATGTGTGGCTTAACCATATTTTACTTCCTTGTTATATCATACTTAAAAAGCCTATACAACGTATTCGTAACTCATTCTTATCGATTTTATATTTTCTTCCTTCAAAGATATGCTGTAGAATTTCTTGTGTCTTTTCCTTGTGACTATGCTGTCCTATTTGTTTCCTTCTTAATTACATTACGTTCCTGTTCTGCAGAACTATTCTCGAGGTTTTTGTGTTGTCAGTTGGTGACTACGTCAGAGAATTTCCACTTCGTCTAGTTTTATCCTGAATTCTAAATCTTGGTCCAACCTTCGGCTGTACCGCAAACACCACGGCCGTGGCTCTGTTACATGCTTCCTTATTTCTGGAGGACTCCCTCCAGGAGAGGGAATTGCCAAGTCATACTGTTTATCGAATATCTCCCCTTGTGTATCCATGAATCTCCCCTTGCGTATCCCTGTATGAAGCATTTTCTTCTCCGCTGGAAACGAGAAGAGAAGCAATGGTAAAATATTGGACTCGTATTCAGGATGATGGCAGTTCACACCCCCATCCGACAATACAATTCTAGGTTTCTCGTAGCTTCCTTAACCCTTTCAGTACCAATAATGCTTGCCTGAATCCACCACATTATTGTTATTATTATTATTATTATTTATTATTATTTCTTCCCTTTCTCAGACGTTATGTCTGGTTAGAAATGGAAAGTGACGCGGACCTTGATCAAGCGTCACTTCCTTTTAACTGTACGGTATATGTTACATTGCATTTAGGAACTTTCGGGTAATTGAACATGTATCAATAATTACAGATTTCTGTAGTTGTATATATACGTATAGATGTAGCTGTATTGCGTTGAGGTACTGGTGGATATTGTGTGGTATGACTCCTATAGTTGATAGTATAATTGGTATAATGTCAACTTTATCCTGATTTCACATGTCCTTGACTTCCTCTGCCAGTTTGATGTATTTTTCAATTTTTTCTCCTGTTTTCTTTTGTATATCTGTTGTATTGGGTATGGATATTTCGATTAGTTGTGTTAATTTCTTCTTTTTATTGGTGAGTATGATGTCAGGTTTGTTATGTGATGTTGTTTTATCTGTTATAATGGTTCTGTTCCAGTATAATTTGTATTCATCATTCTCCAGTACATTTTGTGGTGCATACTTGTATGTGGGAACGTGTTGTTTTATTAGTTTATGTTGTATGGCAAGCTGTTGATGTATTATTTTTGCTGCGTTGTCATGTCTTCTGGTGTATTCTGTATTTGCTAGTATTGTACATCCGCTAGTGATGTGATCTACTGTTTCTATTTGTTGTTTGCAAAGTCTGCATTTATCTGTTGTGGTATTAGGATCTTTAATGATATGCTTGCTGTAATATCTGGTGTCTATTGTTTGATCCTGTATTGCAATCATGAATCCTTCCGTCTCACTGTATATATTGCCTTTTCTTAGCCATGTGTTGGATGCGTCTTGATCGATGTGTGGCTCTGTTAGATGATACGGGTGCTTGCCATGTAGTGTTTTCTTTTTCCAATTTACTTTCTTTGTATCTGTTGATGTTATGTGATCTAAAGGGAGGTAGAAGTGGTTATGAAATTGCAATGGTGTAGCCGATGTATTTATATGAGTGGTTGCATTGTGTATTTTGCTAGTTTCTGCTCGTTCTAGAAAGAATTTTCTTAAATTGTCTACCTGTTCATAATGTAGGTTTTTTATGTCGATAAATCCCCTTCCTCCTTCCTTTCTGCTTAATGTGAATCTTTCTGTTGCTGAATGTGTGTGATGTATTCTATATTTGTGGCAGTGTGATCGTGTAAGTGTATTGAGTACTTCTAGGTCTGTGTTACTCCATTTCACTACTCCAAATGAGTAGGTCAATATTGGTATAGCATAAGTATTTATAGCTTTTGTCTTGTTTCTTGCTGTCAATTCTGTTTTCAGTATTTTTGTTAGTCTTTGTCTATATTTTTCTTTTAGTTCTTCTTTAATATTTGTATTATCTATTCCTATTTTTTGTTTGTATCCTAGATATTTATAGGCATCTGTTTTTTCCATCGCTTCTATGCAGTCGCTGTGGTCATCCAATATGTAATCTTCTTGTTTAGTGTGTTTTCCCTTGACTATGCTATTTTTCTTACATTTGTCTGTTCCAAAAGCCATATTTATATCCTTGTTGAATACTTCTGTTATCTTTAGTAATTGGTTGAGTTGTTGATTTGTTGCTGCCAGTAGTTTTAGATCATCCATGTACAGCAAATGTGTGATTTTGTGTTGGTATGTTCCAGTAATATTATATCCATAATTTGTATTATTTAGCATGTTGGATAATGGGTACAGAGCAAGGCAGAACCAGAAAGGACTTAATGAGTCTCCTTGGTATACTCCACGCTTAATCTGTATTGGCTGTGATGTGATATTATTTGAATTTGTTTGGATATTAAGTGTGGTTTTCCAATTTTTCATAACTATGTTTAGGAACTGTATCAATTTAGGATCTACTTTGTATATTTCCAATATTTGTAGTAACCATGAGTGAGGTACACTATCAAAAGCTTTTTGGTAATCAATGTATGCGTAGTGCAGCGACCTTTGTTTAGTTTTAGCTTGATATGTCACCTCTGCATCTATTATCAGTTGCTCTTTACACCCTCGTGCTCCTTTGCAACAGCCTTTTTGTTCTTCATTTATAATTTTGTTCTGTGTTGTATGTGTCATTAATTTCTGTGTAATGACTGAAGTTAATATTTTGTATATTGTTGGTAGGCATGTTATGGGACGATATTTCGCTGGGTTTGCTGTGTCTGCTTGATGTTTAGGTTTCAGATAAGTTATTCCATGTGTAAGTGTATCAGGAAATGTGTATGGGTCTGCAATGTAACTGATAAATAATTTAGTTAGATGTGAATGTGATGAGGTGAACTTCTTTAGACAGAAATTTGCTATTTTATCTTTATTATTACTATTATTATTATTATTATTATTACTGTTATTATTATTATGTGAAGTACGAGTGTCTTTCGCATGAAACCACAGATGTTATTGCAACACAGAGAGGTCTTGTGTCAGACCGAGGTACTTCTATTAATGTTGTGCTTTGTAGCAGTTACTAAATGGTTCAAATGGCTCTGAGCACTATGGGACTCAACATCTTAGGTCATAAGTCCCCTAGAACTTAGAACTACTTAAACCTAACTAACCTAAGGACATCACACACACCCATGCCCGAGGCAGGATTCGAACCTGCGACCGTAGCAGTCCCGCGGTGTTACGTCTTCGCTCGAGTTCAACACTTCATTAGAACACATGGGAATCAATATACAGTTTTTTTTTAGTCATCTGAGTTCGCAAATTGCTTATCTCATTGCTTTTCCACTCATCAAATAATACTGTGGTCATTAATACTAATATATATATGGCAGTTTTTTGTCTTTTGTATATGAACGGTCTTGGTCATGGAAAGGCACGTTGCCTGTTGAATGTCATTTGTTTGAGAAACATGACGTTTTGAATTCAATCTCTCCACTATACACTAAGTATTCATATAATCTGGAATTATTTTTCATTCCTCCGATCTTCGTTGCAATTTTAAGACCTTCGTTCTCGAACATTCTGCATTTGCTTTAACTATATTTAAAGCGGAAACAGAACAGACTGTCTTCAGCAGGTATAAAATCTTGGTTTTAAATGTAATTTTCAAGTAGCCAGATAAGTTTGCGTTGCTATAGAACTAACAGCCACGGGCTTGCGGAGGCGGTAGCTTTAAAATTTTGCTATCACACAAGCAAACAACGTTTCATATATCAGGTGTCGTAGGATACAGAGCGCAAAGACATTTGCATAGCTTGAGTTAAACCTATAAGGTGTAATTAAAACAAGCTTACAGTGAGTGGCTGCGTGATGTCTGTTATGAGGATTATGTTTTCACCTCTGTCTTAGTTCAACTCTTTTTCAACAACCTATTAAATATTCCGCTGCGCTATGAGGAAGTCCTTGCTTCTACTAAACTTAAAACAAAGGTAGATTTCATATAAGGTGGTAATGTGTCAGAGTATAGAGAACAGAGGTCTAGTCTTTCACGAACTCGCAGGTTAATGTATGTAATAGTGAAAGGCTTTCAATGTACCTAAACAGTATGTTAAATATGGTGGACAACAACCTGAGACTGATTTATGATAACGCTGTTGTGTATGGGAAAGTATCGTCGAGTAAAAAATGGTTCAGATGGCTCTGAGCACTATGGGACTTAACATCTATGGTCATCAGTCCCCTAGAACTTAGAACTACTTAAACCTAACTAACCTAAGGACATCACACACATCATGCCCGAGGCAGGATTCGAACCTGCGACCGTAGCAGTCGCGCGGCTGCGGACTGAGCGCCTAGAACCGCTAGACCACCGCGGCCGACATCGTCGAGTAACTGCAAGCGGATTCAGGATAACTTCGAATACAATGCCTAATCGGTTCGGTTAATGTAAATGTGGGTAAACGTAAATAATGCGTATGGACAGGAGAAACGTGCCTGTAATGTTGCAGTGTCGCATTAATTGTATGCCGCTTGACTCTGCCACGTCAGTTATCAGGGCATAACGTTGCGAAACGACATGAAATGGAACAAGCCCATCATGTTAGTTGTAGGTATGTAGATAGTCGACTATAGCTTAATAGGAGAATACTGAGAAAGTGTAACTTACCTTCAAAGAAGACCACGTAAAGAACGCTTGTGTGTGATATTTTGAGTACTGATTGTGTTACGAATCCTTAATAGGTCAGATTCAAAGAAGATATAAAGACAGTTCTTCGTACGACATCTGTCCAAAAAATTTCGGGACATTCGTAATTTCGCGCCAATCGTGTGTTGAAGCGAAATGCGTTTGGCATCTCTGCAGATGCCTATGTTTAATGTGTAAGTGCTGGAAGTTTTATTGTTGTATGTCTCTTAGTTATTGTTCAGTTGTGTATTGAGTAGAACTTTCTGTCACACAGTTTGCGAATGTCGAGATGGATAGTTAGGGGAGCAACGCGTCTGTATAAATATTGCGTGAAACTCGAGGAAACGTTTACAGTCACACGCCATGTGATGCAGGAAGCTTACGGTGATGAGTGCTTAAGCCGTACTCGGCGTTACGAGTGATTCACATGGCTTAAAAATTGCCGGACGGCAGCTAAAGATGAGCCTCGTTCAGGACGCCCTTCGACGTCTACCGACGACGCTCATGCCAGGAATGTTAATGAAATGGTGCATGCCAATCGAAGCCTGACTATCCAAGAGATTGCACAGGAATGTAACATTTTAGTTTAATCATGTCATGAAATCTTGGCACAGTATCTTGGAATGCATCGTGTTGCCGCTAAGTTCGTCCCACGCCTCAGAGTCAAGACCATAAAAACCTTCACCTCGCGCGGCAGCTACGGTCGCAGGTTCGAATCCTGCCTCGGGCATGGATGTGTGTGATGTCCTTAGGTTAGTTAGGTTTAAGTAGTTCTAAGTTCTAGGGGACTGGTGACCTCAGCAGTCAAGTCCCATAGTGCTCAGAGCCAGCCTTCACCTCGCAATCTCTGAAGAGCTTTCGGATCGCGAAAATGCGAACGAGATGTTCCTTAAGAGAATCATAACTGGTGATGAGACGTGGGTCTACGGTTAAGATGTTGAGACCAAGGCTCAATCTTCACAATGGATCGGGAAAGATTCTCAAGGACCAAAAAATCTCGTCAAGTCAGGTCCAATGTCAAAGGCAGGCTGACAGTTTTCTTTGACTTTGGAGGATGAGTTCATCATGAATTCGTGCCACAGGAACAAACTGTTAATCTATGGTACTATCGGGACGTGTTGCGACGCCAACGAGAAAATGTGAGAAGGAAACGGCCTAAAATGTGGCGAGACAATTCGTGCCTCTCCCATCACGATAACGCCCCCAAACATTCATTGCTGCTGGGGCGTGACTATTGCACGAAAAACGAAATCACTGTGCGTCTCATCCTCAGTACCTTGCAGACTTGGCCCATGCGGACTTTTTTTTATTTTCATAGTTGAAAAACCCGTTGAACGGACGAAGATTTGCAACGGTAGACGAGATGAGACAAAATTCACAGACGAGGCTTCGCGTGATCCAGCAAGAGGCGTACCAAGACTGCTTCCGGAAGTGGAAACAGTGTTGGAAGTGGTGTATCAATTGTGGAGGAGAGTGTTTCGAAGGAGACCGTTCACAAGAAGTAGAAGGTAAGCGCAGAAAAATTTTGTGGACAAGTTTCCGAAATATTTGAACAGACCTTGTATGTCCATCCTTGTAATAGGTGGTTACAAGGACTTTGGATGTTCAATAGGAAATGAAAATTAAAACACCTGCAGGCGTCAGTTTTGCATTTAATTTATTTACGCAGCAAGCTTCATTTTTGCATCACACATATCTTCAGGCCCCTTAACCAAAGTAAATTGAGAGGAATTCTATCTCGTTTGCAGTCATAACAGGAGCCAATATTAAATAGCCGGTGTCTGTAGATCTCTGCTTTACACTATACTATACTTTCAGGACCTGAAGATGGTATAATGGAACACTGTAAATGAGCGTTTTGCCTCATTGGCCGGGAGGTCCCTTATGGGCCAGGTCCGGCCGCCTTGGTGCAAGGTCTCATTACATTCGACGCCACATTGGACGATCTGCGTGCCGGATGGCGATGAAATGATGATCAAGACAACACAACACCAAGTCCCTGAGCGGAGAAAATCTCCGGCCCAGCCGGGAATCGAACCCGGACCCGTAGGCCGGCAATCCGTCACGCTGACCTCTCAGCTATCTGGGCGGACAATGGAACACCGAAACAAGTTGAGAATAAATTAAAGTGACAGCCGCAGATGTTTTTAATGCCAAGATTGTTCAGTGACGTAATGTTAGATTTGTTGTCACATGGCTCGATTACTATGAGAGTAACAACTCGTCCTCTGATGCAAACGCGACGCGGCGCGGGCCCCGCGAATATTCGAGCGATCGAGGCATTCCTCGTGGGGCGCCGAGCGACCCAACGCAGAAGCAGCGGTCCGCGGTTCCTCTGTTCTACGTATGCAGCGCAGCCGCGTTATTCTGCCTTTACATCCATTATAGACAGACGATTTTTAATAAAAAAAAAACTCCTCTCTTAAGTATCAGATACTGACGAAACATTGTCTACGACGAAGGAGTGAAACTATTGTTATATATTTGGAAAGGCGTATTATGAATAATTGAAATGTCAATCCTTGCTGTTGAAGTATGGTGGAATGTTACTGCAACGTTTTATTATATCTTGGACGCTATAAAACATGTTCCGGAGTTGAATTCCAGTATTTTCAGCGTACAAGACGCTAAAGATACAGGGTGACAATTATTGAACTATTTGAAACTAAAACGTAGATTAGTTACAAACTACGGCGTGCACACACTTTATTAAACATGCAAACGTCACATACCGGCCGGTTGGCCGAGTGGTTCTAGGCGCTTCAGCCTGGAACCGGGCGACTGCTACTGTCGCCGGTTCGAATCCTGCCTCGGGCATGGATGTGTGTCATGTCATTAGGTTAGTTAGGTTTAAGTAGTTCTAAGTTCTAGGGGACTGATGACCTCAGATGTTGAGTTCCATAGTGCTCAGAGCAATTTGAACCATTTTTTTATATAAACGTCACTATAGATATTCGGATTTAGGTTATGACATGTTCTATATGTCTGCCATCATTGGCGATGATGTGGCTCAAACGAATAGCGAAATTCTGCAAGACACGCTGAACTGTCGATGACCTCCTGAATGGCTGTTTTCAGCTCATCAATGATTTTGGGGCTATTGCTGCACACCTTGCTTTTAATATAGCTCCAAAAAAAGAGTCGCATGTGTTCAGATCAAGGGAATATGGCGGCCGATCGAGGATCATGGCAGTGGCCTCTAGGTACCCCTGAGACAGAGTACGGTCCCCAAAGTGCTGCTCCAGGACATCAAACATTCTCCTGCTTCGGTGGGATCGAGCTCCGTCTTGCATGAACCATATCTTGTCGAAATCAGGGTCACTTTGGATAATGGGGATGAAATATCTTTCAGTACCTTCATCTAAGAATACAGCACCGGTTACTCCGTGACTGGACATTGCACACCACACAGTCTCCAGTCGAGGGTGAAGAGACTTTTCGAACGCGAAATGGGGATTCTCAGTCCCTCAAATGCGGCAGTTTTGCTTATTGACGAACTCGTCCATATGAAAGTAGTTTCTGCCGCTAAACCAAAGCATACGAATTCCCATCATTCCCCGCGGCCAACCGTGTGATTTGAATGTCCTACTCAAACCTTTCAGAAGCTATGACGATTTTATTTCAAATGGTTCAAATGGCTCTGAGCACTATGCGACTTAACTTCTGAGGTCATCAGTCGCCTAGAACTTAGAACTAATTAAACCTAACGAACCTAAGGACATCACACACATCCATGCCCGAGGCAGGAGTCGAACCTGCGACCGTAGCGGTCGCTCGGTTCCAGACTGTAGCGCCTAGAACCGCACGGCCACTCCGGCTGGCGACGATTTTATTTGATATAGCTAAAAAAATTGTCATCCTGTACATCCAAGAGGTCTTAACTTCTAAAATTTTTGGTGCTGGAATGCACATCTTCAACCATCCAACCCCACTCGCAGCAGTCATAAAAATCACAAGTTTCGATTTTTGAAAACTTAGAACAAAACTTAAAATGGGACTCAAATTTGGTTTTTTTTCTTACAAAATGCTGTTCTGAAATCCAGGTTTCTAAAACAATGTCTTACAATCAAAACAATAAATGCGTAAGATTTAGTATAAGCAACAAGTAGCCCAGTGTTTCTCCATAAGAATGTCCCTTTGCTACCTAGTTCTGTTCAGTACGCACCGACACAAGTCTGTAGTCTTCGTGACTATGACGTCTTGTTTTCCAACTACCACCAGCCGCAACGTTCAGAGACCTGCAGTGTAGCTGCTCGGCGAAGTGTTCGGATGCACAATTGTATTTCTAGGCTTTAGTAAAGCTCACAGTGAATTTCCCGGGAACTTAAATTTTCTGATTGATATATTTCATTAACTAACATGTTATTCCAGTTACATAGTACCTCGCACCACACCCCTGCACTTCGCATCCCCTTGGTCACCCAGCGTCACGTTCCCTGGTATCTGCGCAGTGGCAAATTATTGTCACGTTGCGATTTAATTCGGGTCTACTATTTTAAATCGTCGATGACCACCTATTGCAGTGAAATAAAAAGAAAATACCTGGGATGTGCAGGAACACCGTTCCAGCAGCACTTAAGCCCTGGATACAACTGTCAGTTATCCTCGGGCAAGAAGGGCGGCAGAATGTTCGTTTGGTTCTATAACAGCTACATATAGAATTTTTCATAAACCTATCGAAAGCAGTGTAAAAAATGCAATGTATATTGTGAAAGCTGTAACTTTATTAAACATCAACATATGTGATCTCGAATCAATAAATGAGGCAGAGGTTGCATTTATCCGTGATGTATACCGAAATGTACCAAAAAGACAATGTACAGAGATAGATAATGCTTCATCGCGAGCAGCGTGCAATTCAGGGAGCATTTTAAATTATGTATCGGGCAAAATCCTATACGAAGAATGTAAACTACACGACTTAATAATCTGTTATAAGTACGTACTTCTAGTGCTAATTATTTTGGCAACTTCTTCGCATTCATGGTATTATTTAGAGGTATATTACCATTTTTATTTCTCTTGCCCCACAATATACAGCGTTCTTGAATATCTCTGCTTAAAATGTCAGACATTGTAACGTGAAACACAAACTTCAAACAGCGTCCACTTCGGGCGAAGATATCAGACCAAATGGTCGTGTCCACTTCGTCGCATCACACGTGGCACGGTGACCCGCGCGTTTGCTCTCGTATATGAGAGTTCACACGGTGGCAACTGTTCGATATCTTCGCGTGGTCACTGCGTACGCAACAGTTCACTGATGGAGGATGACGCCTAAAAGGAATGTTCCGTGAGCTTGGAGGGAAATACTTGCGGGTAGAATACGTCGTATTGATCCATTCTCCAAACGCTATTCAGGAAGGTTAGAAGAGCAGCATTCTCGGCAGAATGCGGAACGATCCTGCTGCCTCCGACTCATGTAATGCCCGCAAGAACAAAATAAGGGAGGTAAGAGCTCGACCAGAGGCTTGCAAGCCATTTTCTCCCTCGCTCCATTTGTGAGTGGCACAGAAAAGGGAATAACAAAAGACTCCGATATGCACTGCACAGAGGTTTGTGGAGTAAAGTACACTATGTGATCAAACGTATCTGACACGTGGCTGAAAATGACTTAAAAGTTCGTGGCACCCTCTATCGGTAATGCTGGAATTAAAAAAAAAAAAAAAAAAGGTTCAAATGGCTCTAAGCACTATGGAACTGAACATCTGAGGTAATCAGTCGCATAGGCTTAGAACTACTTAAACCTAACAAACCTAAGGACATCACCCACATCCATGCCCGAGGCAGGATTCGAACCTGCGACCGTAACAGCAGCGCGGCTCCGAACTGCAGCGCCTAGAACCGCTCGGCCACACCTGCTGGAATTCAATATGGTGTTGGCCCATCCTTAGCGTTCATGACAGCTTCCACTCTCACACGCATACGTTCAATAAGGTGCTGGAATGACAGCCCATTCTTCGCAGAGTGCTGCACAGAGGAGAGGTATCTACGTCGGCCAGTTAGGCCTGGAACGAAGTCGGCATTCCAAAACATACGAAAGGTGATCTGTAGGATTCAGGTCAGGACTCTGTGCAGGCCAGTCCATTACAGGGATGTTACTGTCATGTAACCACTCCGCCACAAGCTGTGCATTATGAACAGATGCTCGATCGTGGTGAATGATGCAAACGCCATCCCAGAATTGTTCTTCAACAGTGGGAAGCAAGAAGGTGCTTACAACATCAACGTAGGTCTGTGCTGTGACAGTTCAACGCAAAACAACAAGGGGTGCAATCCCCTCCATGAAAAACACTACCACACCGTAACACCACTGCCTCCGAATTTTACTGTTGGCACAACACACGCTGGCAGACGACGTTCACCGGACATTCGCCATACCCGCACCGTGTCATCGAATCGCCACATTGTGTACCGTGATTCGTCACTCCACACAACGTTTTTCCACTGTTCAATCGTCCAGTGTTTTTCGCTCCTTACACCAAGCGAGTCGTCGTTTGGCATTTATCGCTCGAGTATAAAATCCAAGTTTTCTCACCTCCCAGCTAACTGTCATAGTACTTGCAATGGATCCTGATGCAGTTTGGAATTCCTGTGTGATGATCTGGATAGATGTATGCCTATTACACATTACGACCCTCTTCAACTGTCGGCGGTCTGTGTCAGTCAACAGGCGAAGTCGGCCTGTACGCTTTTGTGCTGTACGTGTCCCTTCACGTTTCCACTTCACTATTACATCGGAAACAGTGGACCTAGGGATGTTTAGGAGTGTGGAAATCTAGCATGCAGGCGTATGACACAAGAGACACCCAATTGCCTGACCACGTTCAAAGTCCTTGAGTTCCGTTGGAAGCGTGTATGCGTCATCTCCATACTGGCTAATCACCCGGCGTAATTTTATGTTGTGCCATTGGTTACACTTACCGGTCACCTCTTGTTCCCACTGACGGCACTTTGAACAGTGGACGTTACATTTCAGATATGTTACGACCCGTGGCTTTAACCTTCATTCGATCCCTGCGAAACCCTACACTTCTGCAGGATAATGCACGACCGCATGTTGCAGGTCCTGTACGGGTCTTTCTGGATACAGAAAATGTTCGACTGCTGCCCTGGTCAGCACATTCTCCAGATCTCTCACCAATTGAAAACGTCTGGTCAATGGTGACCGAGCATCTGGCTCGTCACAATACGCCAGTCACTACTCTTGATGAACTGTGGTATCGTGTTGAAGCTGCATGGGCAGCTGTACCTGTACATGCCATTCAAGCTCTATTTGACTCAATGCCCAGGAGGATCAATGCCGTTATTACGGCCAGAGGTGGTTGTTCTGGGTACTGATTTCTCAGGATCTATGCACCCAAATTGCGTAAAAATGTAATCACATGTCAGTTCTAGAATAATATATTTGTCCAATGAATACCCGTTTGTGATCTGCATTTCTTCTTGGTGTAGCAATTTTAATGGCCAGTAGTGTAGTTTCGGCAGATCGAAGATGATGTTACCTGCCGGCTCAATAAAATGTTTTCGACGTTCATGCGCAGCTCTAATAACTCGATGAAGAACTTTTCCCAGTAAAATTGTGTGGTGGGTGTAAGAATACGCTGTGGGCTGGCTACTCGGGTTCCGAGAGCGCGTGTAAGTAATGCTGGAGGATGAAACGTCGAGCAGGGACCGCAGCGAGTATACGGAGCCGCGGGCAGACAGGTGGCGGCGAATCGGCGCCTGCTCGGTGCCGGCTCGCCAAGGTGAACGGGAGTCGCGGCCAGGCACAGCCGCAGCTGCGGCGCCATTACACGCCTGCCTGCGAACAATGGCCGCGCTCGCGTGCCGCCGGGGCAACAGGGACAGCTTCCAACTCCACGTCCGGCGACGTAGGGGTCATTTAGCGACACGGTACTACCTGTCATTCTGAGCAACACAGTGAACACAGGTGGACAGTCGGCGGCCCGCGGGCCGGATCCGAGCCGCTATTGATTTCAATCCATTCCGCAGAAGAAATTCGTGGAAGAGAGAGCCGCTGTTGAAACTGAGGGTAATTTATAATGAATTAGCTGTAACTAGTAATTTTTATAGGCGTATATTTTTCAAGATGACGTTTCGACATGCCTGGCGCTTCGGAGTCATTGTTTCTTCACTAACGGCATTTAAGACAGCTGTTTTGAAACGTCGTAAGTAAAGGAACGATGTTCACGACGCGAAAACGAAGTAAACATCTGAATGTACTATCAAGAACGCGCGTTTTGTGAGAGAATTTGCTGGCGGGACGTATCGGGAAAGCGGTGCCATTCGTATTGGTCCGCTACCCGAAATACATTTCAACGTCACGGATGGTATAGTTCTGACTTTATGCGCTAGGAGCGTTGCTGTCGCGTCAAGTGATGAGGCAGCCCTGGAGCTTAGGTCGGTATTACACTAACAAATTTCTTTGTCCAATATCTTTGCAAAGAAATTTGATGGTGTAATAGGGAACTTTGTCAAATGTCGTCAAATATTTGATCAAATCTAGGGCCTCACTGTAGATCTGATCAAAGAAGTCACTTGTCTTCTGTTCACTGCAATGTGACATGTTACCACGTGGAGCGCTAGCATCGCTGCAGCGTTCTGTCATCTGTAGTGTTTTTATAAACATTGCTATTAAATACAATTGGTGTGTACCAACAACTACAAAACTAATAGAGGTGTAGGAATCTGATGAGGTGCTTTACAACGTGAGGCACCCTGAATACAAAAATAGATTAAGAAGATTGGAGACCTGATCTAACCTAACCTAACCTAACTCTCTCTCCCCTGCAGCAAGGAATCGGTGTGTTACAGTGAGCCTGTTTTCTGCAGATATAGCAGTTCTTAAGTGAGTATTGTGCTTTGCGATATGAGGATACACTTCACTGAGCACATACGGAAATATATGCTCATCCATTCTTAAGTAATTGATGTACGACTTGACGTCCTCCATTATAAGCTCATGTAACAAGTTTTGTTGAATGCTATTATCGTGTCATCGTAAAACCCACAGCTTCACCCAAGTACATTTCCTTTTATTCCCCCCGCTTCTCTTCCGTATATGGAAACAGTGCAATTGTGGTACATGCAACTGCTATGGTTAATAACAAGTTGTTGCTGTCAGCCATCTTGAACTTTGACGAAAAAATATGATGAAAGTATAATACCGCCGCGCATGATTAGCCGAGCTGTCTAAAGGCGCTGCAGTCATGGACTGTGCGGCTGGTCCCGGTGGAGGTTCGAGTCCTCCCTCGGGCATTTGTCCTTAGGATAATTTAGGTGAAGTAGTGTGTAAGCTTAGGGACTGATGACCTTAGCAGTC
The DNA here is from genome assembly GCF_023864275.1 of Schistocerca cancellata. Lineage (NCBI taxonomy): Eukaryota > Metazoa > Arthropoda > Insecta > Orthoptera > Acrididae > Schistocerca > Schistocerca cancellata. The sequence goes on from NC_064629.1 coordinate 130,543,521, forward strand.
AAGTCCCATAAGATTTCACACACATTTGAACATTTTTTTGAGTGTAGTACCCCTTTTCAGCGCCACGTCAAAGATCATTGTCAAATATATTTGACGAATATTTGATCACATCTTTGATGAAATCTTTGGCAAAGAAATTTGATAGTGTAATACCGGCCTTTATTATGGGAATGAGGCAGCTCACCAAAGGTTGCCCATGCCTGATCACCAAGCGGAATACAAGGAACACTCATCGTCATGCAGGATCTGAGTGGCCCCACACAACTAGTGCCAGAGGGGATACACATATTGTTCGTTGGCCGAGGAGGATTGAACAGTACCTCACGGGCCTCGAATTAGAAAATCGGCTTGTCTGCAATAAGACAGTGCAGAGCACAATAGACTGTCCATCAGAGGAACTGTTATTATGGCTTCCCTTCACGTCGCAGCAGAGAGAGGTACGTCGATAGTGGTGCACTCGACAACGACCACACTGGACACGATAGCTGCACCACGTCGTCCTTTCAGACGAATCCCAGTCCTGCGTACAGAGTCGCAATTGACGTATCCCTGTGTGGAGGCTCCGAGGAAAATGAGCGTTGCAGATTGCATTCGTCAGCCGAGTACCTGGTATGGCATCGGGTACACAGCAGGATCACCTCTGTTCCTTGCAGCTTATAATTTAGATAGTACACGTTGCATTCTGGGTGATGGTTGTACCCTATCGCGGAGATCTCCGTGAAGCTATATTTCGACAAAATGACAAGAGCACATACTGCCTCATACGTCCTGACCCACCTCGATACAGAGATGGTTCCCCTGTTGTCCTAGCCAGCATCTTCTCCAGATTTCCCACTCACTGAAAACATGTAGTCAGGAACTGCAGAGAGCATGGCATGCCATCAGTCACCAGCAATTAGGATTGATGAACTCTGTCATCGAGCTGAGGTAGCACGTATCTCCCATCCGAGCTCAGTGCGACTCGATGCACTTCCAGGTTACATCCATTACTGCTGCCAGAGGTGGCAGTTCTGTGTGCTCAATTTCGCCCATTTTCCACTCATAAATCACCTCTAGATTTAATCAAGTATTCTTGCTACTATTCTGCTTTCCCACTCTAAGGATGCCTCGTTATTTGCTATTTTCATGGTGTTGTAGTTTCAACGGCCTGCAGTGTGTGAAACACAGGCTAATGAATCATGCATGAGCTTTTAAATTATTTTCATTTTTACTATTAACTCTATTCACAACACAATTTGCACACAGTAGGCACATATCCCACTAGATATACGTGCAAAATTGTGTCATTGTACAGCACATACTTGAGGAGTTACGTCGTCATAAACATTAAGCTGCGTGAAAATGAAACTGCAGGGCGAAATTCGCTAGACTTATAGGTGAAATACGTGTATAAATACGCGTGAAACTTGTTAAATATGTGGTAATCATATTTGACATGTGTGTTCGCTAGCAGAGACGTGGGTAAGCACCTCATCCTGAACCCCAGGAACTATTTCAGATATGGTACTCACATTAATTACAGTGTGGTAAGAATTACTGTAGGGATAAGAATTATCAGCCTCCTATTGGAATGAGTGCGGTAACGTGGAGAGGGAAAGGAGGACAAGGAGGTGGACAGACAGAGAGGGGGAAAGAGGAGGTAGGCACAGATAGGAGGAGGAGAGAGGGAGATGGACAGAGAGAAGGGGAACAGCAGGTTGACAGAGAGAAGGGGACGAACAGATCGACAGACGGAGGGGGCAGGGAGAGATGGACAGAGAGAAGGTAAGGAGCAGATTGACAGAGAGCAGAGGCAGGATGAAGTGGGTAGAGAGGGGGTCAGGAGGAGATGGAAAGAGAGTAGGAGGTGAAGGAGGTGGACAGAGAGAGGGCGGCAAGAGAAAATTGACAGAGGAGACGGCAGGAGGAGATGGAAAGAGAGTGAGTGGGTGGAGGTAATGGATAGGGACAGTGGGGATGGATAAAGAGGGAAGGGAGGAGAATTGGATAAAGAGAGAGGGGATGGGTAGGAAGAGGGCAGTGGAGGAGATGGATAGAGAGGGGGTGGGAGGAGGTGGACAGAGAGAGGGAGGGGTGGAGGTAATGGACAGGGACAGTGGGGTTGCTAAAGAGGGAAGGGAGGAGAACTGGATAAAGAGAGAGTGGATGGGTAGAAAGAGGGCAGTGGAGGAGATGGAAGAGAGGGGGTAGGAGGAGATGGACAAAGAAAGTACAGTGGAGAAGATGGACAGAGAGAGTTCAAAGGAGGATAAGGATAGAGAGGGGGGGGCTGGGGGAGATGGGACGGAGATAGGGGAAGGACTAATAGAAGACTGGAATAGACAAATAAATAAAGATGCAAAGCCAGGTTTCTCAGCTAGTTTTCTAAATTAACAGATCCTTCTTAATCAACCACAGTTTCATTACCACAATAGACAAGAATCATCCACAGCTGGGTTTGCATAAGTGGTGTTTGAGGCACTAGATGACCATGGCCCTGGTATATTTTTAGATCTGTTAGAGGTCTTCGACACTCCATCATAAAGTTAAGCTGAAGGAGCTAGAAATATTACAGGTTTGTAACTGGTTTCAATCGTACTAAAAGACGCCCACTGTGTCATGACTAATGAAAAAGACTAAATATCGACAGTTGATTTTTTGGTGGCACGATCTTCTGCCCAATGGCAGAGACTTTTCGTTGTCGCGAGATTTCTATTGGATAAACTCAGTGCTTATCACACAATAACTTCCAAGTAGACTGAAGTTCCAGACATATTAATTGGACTTGGCCCTGGGTCCTATCAGCAGGAAAACGTGTAACAGTAATCTATCCACCGGACTTACGATCGACTAATTACAGATAGAACTCGGTTAAATGATTCCTGATACTTTTCTGTTACAGAATGCGCGAGGTTAGTTATCGCAGAACGGAGGATGGCGTGCTGATTGGCACGTTGGGGAAAAGTTTAACAAACGAAATTGATGTTTACAGAACATGTATTCACTAGGTGGAGCTTACTCCTGTACTTCATTTAACATGTAACAGACACAAAGTCTTAACACTTTGGTTTCCTACGAGCAAACTGTATTAATTACCATTAATCAATGGGGATTAGACTGGGTCATGGACGTAACACGGACGCACGTATGCTCATATCTGAAGAATCATTCACAAATAACTGAAGGTAAAGTTTCTATTAGAGGTTAAATCGACAAAACTCTTTTTATAGCTCGTAATGGGAAGAAATACGAAACACAGTGGGAAACTTGTGGCACAAAGTGAATCGTGACTGAGTAAAGAACTAGTACTGCCTCATCTGAATTTAGTTAAGAGAGCAAAATTATCACTCACGGGAAGCCCATAACGTTTCTTAACAAATGGCTTTAAGATTACAGAAAGTTCCTATTTCGAAAAATCTGAGATAAATCCCATCCAAAATCGCCGTCTAAGTGCACATCGAAGCAACGCATCATACTTAACGACAGACCAGCTTAGCAACTCTTCTGCGACTGACTAACCCTGTAAGAAATTTAACTTGCCTTGCCTCTGTGTACACTGACCGAAAAAACTTGGAGGGGGCGAGCTGACGAATCAGCAAGACGGATTTGTCAGTGGTGCCAGTTGACTTCTCAAGTCAGAAGACAGGAGAGACGATGCCCGTTTCCTCGTTCTCAAAATATCTCATCGATTCAATGTCTAACATATTAGCAGACGCATCGTTCGCCCTTGGGTCTGTAAAAGCCAATCGCGAAGACGCTCATTAAGAAAACTGGTGCAGATAACGCTCTGCCCGAGCAGTGCATCAGGCGGCTTCGAAAATTAAACTCAACTGCCGTTCCCGGGCTTCTGCTATGAACCTGAAGCAAGAAATTCCATCTGAATTCACCAAGTTACATATATTTGCAATTACACCCACATTCATTCAATTCAAAGCTCATGCAAGCTTGGAACAGGTGGTTAGCTGGTGTGCTGAACAGCAAATGTAATGAATCTAAAACACACTCGATTTCGGTTCCCAACGTGATCTTCCTCTCTGGCATGGAAAAAAAAATGAGACACAGCCAGAGAAAAGACTATCTGCAGAACCTGAAAAAATCACAAAATTATATGAAATGTGGATGGATTGACTGACGCCATTCAGTATTTATAAAAAAGGGTACCAAGTGAAGGGACAGCACAGGTCTCAAAAATAAAATTTGGAAATTTATGGTAAGGTCTTCCGGGACCAAACTGCGGATGTCATCGGTCCCTAAGCTTACACACTACTTAATTTATCTTGAACTAACTTACGCTAAGGACGACACACACACCCATGCCCGAGGGAGGACTCGAACCTCCGACAGGGGTAGCCGCGCGGTCCGTGACAAGACGCCTAAGACCGTTCGGCTACCCCGCGCGACTGAAAAATAAAATTGTTGTGAATATTCATTGAGTCCAGAAGATATAAATATTGATTTGCTAGGGGTGGCACCTTAGATCCAATATAACTCCATAAATAAATTATTCTATAAAGGCGCTATTTTCTTTCCAGCAAATGTTAGACATGGAAAGGAAATCAGTTCATTGATGGCAGCAGCGTTATAATTCCACATGAAAAGCGAAAATTTCTTGTAGAGAAAGCAAACGAAACCTGTGAGGATGATTCATGTGCGATAAAGGTTGGTTGATTTGAGGGAGGGATCAAACAGCGAAGTCACCAGTCCCATCGGATTAGGGAGGGATGGGGAAGGAAGTCGGCATGCCCTTTCAAAGGAATCTCTCAAACATTTGCCTAAAGCGATTTAGGGAGATCACAGAAAATCTAAATGAGTATGGCCAGATGCGGGTTTGAACCGTTGTCCTCCCGAATGCGAGTCCAGTGTGCTAACCATTGCGCCACCCCGCCCGGTTGCGATAAAGGAGCAAACAACTAAATGAAAACGAACAGATTATATTTCAGCTTACAGAAAGGAAATAATACCTTCAAATACAAGGGTTGCGCAGAAAGTAATGCAACGCATTTTTTTTTCTCAATCGAAAACAATGCTACGAATGCTAAACGTTACGTCTGTATTATTTCAAGTCTCCTGAGTGAGCACGCCAAGTTTCCGTCACTTCCGACAGATAGCGTAGCTACCTGACGGTTTCAAACTGGCTCCTAAAGGTGATATACGTTACAAGCAACGTGCCGTCATTTAATTTCTCACTGCAGGGAAAGAAACTGTGGGGAATATTCACAAACGTTTGTGCAAAATCTAGGGAGCATCTGCTGTCGACAGAAGTACAGTTAGCCGCTGGGCACCGAGGGTGAGGTCATCAGAATGCGGTTTGGCTGAGCCCCACGATTTGCAGCGGTCGGGGAGACATCCACGGCTCACACCTGACACCAGTGGCGGATTTACATATAGGCCCACAACGCACGGGCCTAGGGGCAGCACCTTAAGAGGGGCGGCATTTTTTGCTGTGTACTCACTTTAACCTTTTAAGTTTTAAAATAACTGCGCTTACAAACAACAAGAATTCTTAATATACACTCCTGGAAATTGAAATAAGAACACCGTGAATTCATTGTCCCAGGAAGGGGAAACTTTATTGACACATTCCTGGGGTCAGATACATCACATGATCACACTGACAGAACCACAGGCACATAGACACAGGCAACAGAGCATGCACAATGTCGGCACTAGTACAGTGTATATCCACCTTTCGCAGCAATGCAGGCTGCTATTCTCCCATGGAGACGATCGTAGAGATGCTGGATGTAGTCCTGTGGAACGGCTAACCATGCCATTTCCACCTGGCGCCTCAGTTGGACCAGCGTTCGTGCTGGACGTGCAGACCGCGTGAGACAACGCTTCATCCAGTCCCAAACATGCTCAATGGCGGACAGATCCGGAGATCTTGCTGGCCAGGGTAGTTGACTTACACCTTCTAGAGCACGTTGGGTGGCACGGGATACATGCGGACGTGCATTGTCCTGTTGGAACAGCAAGTTCCCTTGCCGGTCTAGGAATGGTAGAACGATGGGTTCGATGACGGTTTGGATGTACCGTGCACTATTCAGTGTCCCCTTGACGATCACCAGTGGTGTACGGCCAGTGTAGGAGATCGCTCGCCACACCATGATGCCGGGTGTTGGCCCTGTGTGCCTCGGTCGTATGCAGTCCTGATTGTGGCGCTCACCTGCACGGCGCCAAACACGCATACGACCATCATTGGCACCAAGGCAGAAGCGACTCTCATCGCTGAAGACGACACGTCTCCATTCGTCCCTCCATTCACGCCTGTCGCGACACCACTGGAGGCGGGCTGCACGATGTTGGGGCGTGAGCGGAAGACGGCCTAACGGTGTGCGGGACCGTAGCCCAGCTTCATGGAGACGGTTGCGAATGGTCCTCGCCGATACCCCAGGAGCAACAGTGTCACTAATTTGCTGGGAAGTGGCGGTGCGGTCCCCTACGGCACTGCGTAGGATCCTACGGTCTTGGCGTGCATCCGTGCGTCGCTGCGGTCCGGTCCCAGGTCGACGGGCACGTGCACCTTCCGCCGACCACTGGCGACAACATCGATGTACTGTGGAGACCTCACGCCCCACGTGTTGAGCAATTCGGCGGTACGTCCACCCGGCCTCCCGCATGCCCACTATACGCCCTCGCTCAAAGTCCGTCAACTGCACATACGGTTCACGTCCACGCTGTCGCGGCATGCTACCAGTGTTAAAGACTGTGATGGAGCTCCGTATGCCACGGCAAACTGGCTGACACTGACGGCGACGGTGCACAAATGCTGCGCAGCTAGCGCCATTCGACGGCCAACACCGCGGTTCCTGGTGTGTCCGCTGTGCCGTGCGTGTGATCATTGCTTGTACAGCCCTCTCGCAGTGTCCGGAGCAAGTATGGTGGGTCTGACACACCGGTGTCAATGTGTTCTTTTTTCCATTTCCAGGAGTGTAGTTAAACAACTTGCTAGTTTCAATAAGCCTTAAGAACGAAATTCGACAGTACAACCTTGGAAATATACATAGTTTACTTGGTGACTAAATGGAAATTTAACATTGGGTTTCTGTCTGGTATCATCTTCATGATCGTTCAAAATATTATGAAGTAAGCTGTCAGGACGGCAATCTACAATACAATGTTCGAAACGTTATTATTCAGAGAATGTTGTCGGCTTCTACTAAACCATACAATATTTTCCACGTGAAAATACCGGGACCGCTGAAAATCTGTGATGAACTAATCAGCAGTTTCTTAAATACTGTAACATGTGTGGGCCTCAGTACGTAAAACGCGACTCTACTTAAATTTCTTGTAGAAATTACGGGGAAGTATCAAGTCAACCCTCCATTACTGTAATTAATATGAAAGCTCTGTGGTCTTCAGTATCTGAGCTTTAATTTAATGACACACGTTTAACAAAACGTGTTGATACTGGGAATGTTTTACATTTTTAAACACATGTTTATACGTAAAGAACATAAGCAGAATATCTAATAATGTGTGAAATACACTTCACAGCAGTTTAAAAATTTTATTTACTTAGTTACTTTTTTGGCAAAAAAAGAAGAAGAAACCAACTTTCGTTTGTCTCATTTATTGTGCTGCAGCCTGCACAATATCAAAGTTCCTTCTCTGTCCAATCGAATGGTACATGGCATTGCAAATTTTATATTAAACTTCTTAGCTAAGCTTTTTTTCTTTGAGGAAAGATTATTTTTATTTTATGCTGGAACAAAAGGTGCATTTGCGTGTGGACACAACAGCAGTGTTCACACAAATGACATCACACCACATCGACTGCCAACAAGACTACTGAAACGTTGTCGTCTGTCTTCTCTGCCCACAGAATCCGTTAAAATGTTATAAGAATAAGTGGGCTAAGAGTCGATCCAGCACACGTCACTGCAAGAAATTGCAAAAATTATTTGCTTTTTAAATTAGAAAGACAGTGTCAAGAATATTCAGAACATATTTGCGTCCCAGCTATAATTCCGGCTACACGGGAAACAGAAGCCAAAAAAGGGACTGTCCCGTTTTCTTTACGAGACGAATTTCAGTCGGCTGGTGTGCTTTTGCTGCTCACTGACAAGAGAGAAACAAGCGACAATGAAATTAAATTATTCTATCATAGCACAGTTACGTCAAGTAATTCGAGTTGGGCAGTTCAGCGCTCCGTGTTTAAAGGAAAAATCTTTGTGCTCGTGTGCCGTGTTTAATGTAAAAAGCTTTGTGTTCATGTGCGGTGTAGTGCGATTGAAACTGGATACAGTCTTTCTTTCTTTCCTTTAACAATTTTTTTCTTTCGTTTTGACTGTTGGTTGACAATTTTGTAGGCGCCTTAACATGAATACAGTGAAAAAAGCAAACGTGCAAAGTTAAGTGTGGCGGCATTTCGGAAATTATCGAAGGAAAGGTGAGAACGAGAAGCCAATGTTCTAAAAACGCTTAGCAGAGTAGATTAATTTTTCGCAAAAAATGTTGCTGGTTCGACTTCGAGTTCAAGTAGTACAGATGATATTTCTGGTATTTTAACAAAAGTTAAAAATGAAGAAAAGCAAATTGTTCCTAATTTCGAGTTTCTCGAAAAACGAAGCGTCGAATCAGTCGTTACAAAAAGAAATAACCTCATTAGTGTTGATCCTGCAGAATGGTGTGTCAATGGATCAACAATCGACATTCTCTTACAACATGGCATTAATCAAAATTGTAACGGTGATTTTTCTAATTCAGCAAGATCAATAGGCGATAAAATCAGCTATTTGAACAAAAATGTATTTTACCGTAAACTTTAAAATGGTGAATCAACTTTGCGTGATTTTCTAGTAAACTCCTGTAGCACAGGTGCTGTTTTTTGTGCACCATGTAAATTTATCGGAGGTAAGGCCGTTATTGCTACTAATGGTATTGGAGATTGGAAAAATATTTCCAATATTTTATCTCGTCACAATCTTCTTAACAAGAAAAAAGTCACTTGAAACAGTGGACAACCATTTCGAGACATATGTTGAGACAGAAACAATGTACTGGCGCAGGGTGTTGAAAAGGGTGTTTGCAATAGTGAAGAAGCTAACAAGTCGTGGACTTCCCTCCATGTGGACACGTTGAAAGATTCCACTCATTACATAATGGTCTATTTATGATGTCTCTTGATCTTGTAACAGAGTGTGATCCTTTTCTCACAAAGCACGTTGAACGATATGGAAACCCAGGCCATGGACATACAAGTTATCTTTCTTCCACAATCTTTGATGAAGTGATATAGCTTCTTTCTGAACAAATAAAAACAATTACCATAAGTGAAATAAAACAGGCCAAATATTTCTCTATAATAGTAGATTCTACTACGGACATTTCACATATTGATCAATTGTTGTTGTTGTTGTTGTTGTTGTTGTGGTCCTCAGTCCTGAGACTCGTTTGATGCAGCTCTCCATGCTACTCTATCCTTTCCAAGCTTCATCATCTCCCAGTACCTACCACAACCTACATCTTTCTGAATCTGCTTAGTGTATTCATCTCTTGGTCTCCCTCTACGATTTTTACCCTATGCCCTCCAATACTAAATTGGTGATCCCTTTGTGCCTCAGAATATGTCCTACCAACCGATCCCTTCTTCTAGTCAAGTTGTGCCACAAACTCCTCTTCTCCTCAATTATATTCAATACCTCCTCATTAGTTATGTGATCTACCCATTTAATCTTCAGCATTTTTCTGTAGCACCACATTTCGAAAGCTTCCTTCTCATCTTGTCTAAACCATTTACCTTCCATGTTTCACTTCCATACATGGCTACACTCCATATAAATACTTTCAGAAACGACTTCCTGACACTTAAATCCATACTCGATGTTAACAAATTTCTCTTCTTCAGAAATGCTTTCCTTGCCATTGCCAGTCTACATTTTATATCCTCTCTACTTCGACCATCATCAGTTATTTTGCTCCCCAAATAGCAAAACTCCTTTACTACTTTAAGTGTCTCATTTCCTAATCTAATTTCCTCAACATCACCCGACTTAATTCGACTACATTCCATTATCCTCGTTTTGCTTTTGTTGATGTTCATCTTATACCCTCCTTTCAAGACACTGTCCATTCCATTCAACTGCTCTTCCAAGTCCTTGCTGTCTGTGACAGAATTGCAATGTCATCGGCGAACCTCAAAGTTCTTATTTCTTCTCCGTGGATTTTAATACCTACTCCGAATTTTTCTTTTGTTTCCTTTACTGCTTGCTCAATATACAGATTGAATAACATTGGGGATAGGCTACAACCCTGTCTCACTCCCTTCCAAACCACTGCTTCCCTTTGATGCCCCTCGACTCTTATAACTGCCATCTGGTTTCTGTACAAATTGTAAATGGCCTTTCGCTCCCTGTATTTTACCCCTGCTGCCTTCAGAATTTGAAAGAGAGTATTCCAGTCAACATGTCAAAAGCTTTCTCTAAGTCTACAAATGCTAAAAACGTAGGTTTGCCTTTCCTTAATCTACTTTCTAAGATAAATCGTAGGGTCAGTATTGCCTGACGTGTTCTAACATTTCTGCGGAATCCAAACTGATCTTCCCCGAGGTCGGTTTCTACCAGTTTTTCCATACGCCTGTAAATTGATCAATTATCTTTCATATTAATATATGTGGACGAGAATGGTGAACCTTTTGAACGTTTCCTTCTATTTTTACCAAACCCGTGGCACAAGTCCGAAAACATAACTGAGGCCATACTAAAAGTCCTGTCTACAAATTTCATTGGTATTACTGACTGTAGAGGCCAGTCATACGACAACGCAAGCATTATATCAGGAACCTACACTGGTTTGCAGGCACGCATTAAAGAACGAAATCCCAAAGCGCATTCTGTGCCTTGTGTAGCATTCTTTGACTTTAGTCGGCACTAGTGCTGAAAGCTGTTGTCAGGAAGTATGTTCATTTTTCAGTGTAGTGCAAAACCTTATACGTTTTTCTCTGCTTCTACTCAGTGCTGGGATAAACTTCTTTCTTTCATGAAACCAGGAAGCAAAACGGTAAAAAGTTTATCAAAAACACGTTGGCCAGCAAGAGAGGAAGCGTGTATAAGTCTATATGAAAACTGGGAGGGCGTTATCTATGTCCTCAGACATACTGCGAATAATACGTTTGAAACACCACTTCTGCGAAATGAGGCTTCAGCTTTATTGAATCAACTCAGCAGACTAGAAACAGTACTTTGATGATAGTTTGGAAGGACATACGCCAGAGATTTAATGGTGTAAATCTGAAATTGCAAAGTGTAAATATTGATATTAAAATAGTGCTTGGATTATATGAATCACTTGTAGGATTTATTGCATCTATTCGTGGCACGTTCGACTATTATGAATATAAATCCATCGAGATTGTGACTAATATAGACTATGAATGCACCTATAAAAGATCACGAAAACGCAAACTTCATGGTGACGAACAAGCGGACTCCGAAGAAGTTTTTCTGACTGGAAGGAAAAAATTTAGAGTCGAAACATTTCTCCGACTACTCAACAACTTGTACGCCGAATTAGAGAGGAGGAAGGAAAGCTATAGAACACTGTTGGACTCCTTCACAGTTTTCAGTAACCTTAAGAACAGTTCACCTGACGATATTACTGAACGTGCAGTCATATGACGCAGATTAAGAGCCTCCTTCCCTAGTGAATGAGTTCATTTCTCGGAACTTTTGACAGCTTCTGAGATTAGTGATATAGCAGTCGAAATGATTAAATTTTTACGAAAAGAGAGGTTACAGTCCGTGTTTCCGAATGTTGACATTGCTCTTAGACTATTTCTATGTATGGCACTTACAAATTGTTCAGCAGAACGCTCGTTTTCGGCTCTTAAAAGACTGAAATCGTACCTACGTTGTACGTTGTCTGAGGAGAGATTGAACGCGGTGTCCATTCTTTACACCGAAGCCGACCTCCTAACTGACAACCGTCTGAACTATGAAGATATGATCGCGTTTCCTGCCGTCAAAGCCAGACGCAAACTTTGCTGACTGGTGAGTCTGTTTATTTATTCATATAAGTTTTAAAAATTTAAGATTATAATGTGACCTTTATTATAACTTTTAGCACATTCATTGGATTTGTAAACTACGTATTACCTGTTTATTTTACAATTGCCGATGGCAGAACACGGTACTAAACCTCGTTTACGTACAGACGTGACCGAAGGCGCCCGACAATACTAAACAATACCCGAATGACCCAGGCCGCTCGGCGCTGTACAGTCAACTCATACTGATACTGTAGTATATTACAACTGATGCGTATTCTTGGCGTCTGCTGAAATGTGTAGTTATCGCGGAAATATTCGTTACCGGAGAGTACGCTCAGATGGAAAAGTGTTAACGAATAACGTAGTTCAGTTCCGTCGACAAATACGTAAAAGCTTTGCCAATACCGTTAGAAATAGTTACGGTGGTAGCAGTATCTGCAGTACGAAACTGTTCAGCCCTTACATGGATTAAAGGTATTGTGTACACTTATTATGCAGCATCTAGCTACACTGACCCTAATGCTTTACACGTTAACTATAAGATTATAAAACAAATCTGATTTTTCCACACTAGTCTGTAAAATTATGTAATAGCAAATCCAGTTCTGTGTTCGTTCGTCTGTATTTAGTTATTAGTTTGTGCACCGAAATCTCTATTCCATTTTCATTTCTTACGCTTTCCTGTAGATTCGCGTATTAATAAAGAACGTGATTTTTCATCTGCTACACATTCAAGTTATTAGATCGTAAAGCGACAGTTTAATTTTAATTTTGAACGCATCTCTGTAAAAGTACGTATTAATTTCTAATGTATGACACGTCCGCTTCAATTTTTAGAACGTAACACAACTTTTTTATTTTCGTTTTGAACAGTTTAGTGTAAAAGAACATATTAAAAGTGATTGTATAACAAAAATCCGTTGTCTCCTACACGCTCTGCTGAATTTTTAGGCCATGAAAGAAAAGTTATTTTTCTTGTGTTCGTTTCTGTTGTTTTTCGACAGAAGAATGTGTTAACACAGTGCAGTTTTAAGTTTGTTTTACCCGCTGCCGTACACCAAGTGCAGTTCAGGAACCATATTACATTTTGGTTGAACGCGACTAGACCGCTGACGCGTCCTTCAGAACAACGAATACCAGAGTACTGCATCAGCTCACAGCGCTCCCGCCCAAACCGGCGATTGTGAAGTGATCGGGTAATAGTTATTATTTAAAACATGCCTTTTGGAGGGGGGGGGGCGCATATAATGTGTGCCTAGGGGTGCAAAATTTGTAAATCTGCCACTGCATGACACACCTGACTTAGCACCCTCGGCAGAATATCCGTCTGGTGCCAATATTGCCAGTCAGGACTTACCAATAAGGAATGTAAACGTGAGCATCTAATCATACGTTAAAATGTAGTAGCCCTTAACTACAAAATTTTTGAATCAGAACGGAGTCAGTCATAGCACAGATGCCTCTCGATTACGGGGTCACGGGTTCGATTCCCGGCCGGGTTGAGGATTTTCTCTGCCCAGGGACTGGGCATTTGTGTTGTCCTCATTATTTCATTATCATCATTCGTGGCAATGGTTCGACTGAGCTGTGTAAAGAATTGGACTGAGTAAAGAATTGGGACTTTGTACGGGCGCTGATGACCGCGAAGTTGAGCGCCCCACAAACCAATCATCATCATCATCATCATCCTGATAGCACAGAAACAGCAAGCAGAGAAAATGGGGTGGAAATATGAGATGTAGCGATCACATAATATGCTGTCATGTGTAATTGGCACCACGTCTCAAATATAAATAAATTCAGGGCATTGTGAGCAAGTGGGTATGAAAGTCACATAGTGGCGTCATGTAGCATTAGCGATGAGTTACATTAATTCACATCGATTAAAAATCAGGAAGTAGCATTTTTCACGTGAATATGTTCGAAGGATTTCCGAGAAAGAGAAACGCATCGGCGAAGGAGGCTGTTACGAAGTCTCTAGTGCGATTTCCCTCTGGTCGTCACAGAGAAAAGGATCGTACGATTCCTAAGAGGCTAAGTTAAGGCTGTAGCGGGTGGGTGTAATCCAAACGAAAGTGTTGCTATAATGTTGCGAGTAATGCAATAGTAATCGCTGAGAAAAATGCTAGATTCTTCTCGCGTAATACTGTTGCGTAGATTTAGTAGCGCAGGATTTAAGAGATACTGTAAAATCTAATACATTTTTGAAGTAAAGAACATAAAACCATATGGTTCCTGCATACAATTCTTTCTGTCTCTCTTAACACGCTCATACAACAAATAACAGCTGGACTAATAATACTGCGAAGTAAATTCCCACATTAAGTGAACAGTGGCTCGTGGGATACGGCCGCAAGATAAATACAGACACCGATAGGAAATACAGGTAGGGCAGACTTCAGTAGTGCAGATGAATTATAACTACACACACAAATTAACTGTAATGCGCCCTCGTAATACCTTACATAGTTCACGAGACAGATGGGAAGGCGATACTGCCCCACCCACCCTCTGCCGCCGCGAACCACTTAAGCCCGCGTTCTTGATTGATGAGGCCGCAACGCTGCAGGTAATGGTGATCAGGCGGGTGCCTGCTCCTTCAGATCTGAGAAGCATAGCTTCATAAATTAAGTATATGCTTGCCGAACATCTGACAACGTATTTAAACCTATCGATGTATTCTTGACGAACAGAACTCAGTTTCAAGTACGAAAAACGCATCATTTGATATGTTCCGCTGGCTGTCACCGCCGACGTCTGTAGTATTTTGTTATGTCAATCAGACAGTGAAATTGGATACAAAACAACTGACGTCATTAGAAAAGTATTGTAACGAAGTGCAGGAAAACTTGTAGATAAACTCTCGATTCAAAGAATCGCAGTTAATCATCATCATAAATAAATCTAATGGAACTCACATTAAATTAACAAAAAAGCATGGTATACGAGTAGTTAGTGCGAACGCCAGTTAGACACAGAAATACCAGTCGGGACCGATATAAGGGGACTGGACAACTTACTTACAGCCATGGGGAAGACAGCTTCAAGAATGAGATTTGTCGGAAGGATCGTAAATAAGTGTAATTCAACCATCAAGGTAGTAACTTGCAGAACTTTCGTCTCGCCAGTTCCGTTGTTCTGGGACCCGTACGAAGTACAATTCACGGAAGATATTGAAAAGATTCAAAGTGGTGCTACGCGAGAGCGTCACAAAACTTCGTAACTAACTCAATGTTATGAATTACAGAGAGTTTTAACCACAAAACTGTGGCAGAAGTACGACTTAGAAACATGTTTTCTCCTACCATAGCAGGCCGGTGTGGCCGAGCGGTTCTAGGTGCTTCAGTCTGGAACCGCGCGACCGCTACGTCGCAGGTTCGAATCCTGCCTCGGGCATGGATGTGAGTGATGTCCTTAGGTTAGTTAGATTTAAGTAGTTCTAAGTTCTAGGGGACTGATGACCTCAGATGTTAAGTCCCATAGTGCTCAGAGTCATTTGAACCCTTTTTTTTCTCTCCTATCACATACACATGGTGTGCAGTCACAGAAATGCCAACTTGTGCAGAGGAGCATCGACAATCCTCTATCCCACGTGTTACTCACAAATTGAATGGAAAGGGTAGGAATAATTCTCGTGCATTGTCCTCCGCCTTATGGTGGCTTTATGTGGGTGTAAATGTAGACGTATTTGCAGAACAAAGTCGGAAGCTAAATACATTGTAACACACTAATATATAAGAAGCGATCAAAAGCTTTCCGTTTAAGGGCGCCGTTGTAGCGTATATGCAACGTAGTGCAACTTAGATGCAGGTAAATGAGCACCGACATTTAGGTAAGGGATTATTGTGGCTTTCGCATCTTTCCGACGTGTGCGCAGTAAATTCGGAAACGTGAACTATGGCGACATTATTATCAAATAAGTCTAAATAGGACAAACGTGCTGTTACTCTACTTTTGTCTACCTAAGGACAAACACCGACAGACATCCACCGGAGTGTTGTCCTCGTTATCATTTCAACATCATCGACGCGCAGATCGCCGAAGCGGCACCAAATAAAAAAAACTTGAAACAGGCGGCCGGACAATCTCAGATGGGATCTTCCGGCCAGTAATGCCATACGATCATTTCATTTCATCGGAGACAGTGTATGAGGCTGCACGTCTGCCTAAACGAGCAATGGTGCGCCAAGTTCCTTGCTGGTTGCGGTTCAACACAATGTGCAGAACTATAGAACTATATCTTTAATGTCGATCAGTTGTAGAATTTTGGAACACGTATTATGTTCGACTATAATGACTTTCCTGGAGACTGCCGGCCTCGATGGTCTAGCGGTTCTAGGCGCTCAGTCCGGAACTGCGCGACTGCGACGGTCGCAGGTTCGAATCCTGCCTCGGGCATGGATGTGTGTGATGTCCTTAGGTTAGTTGGGTTTAAGTAGTTCTAAGTTCTAGGGGACTGATGACCACAGATATTAAGTCCCATAGTGCTCAGAGCCATTTTTTTCTGGAGACTAGAAATCTACTCTGTAGGAATCAGCATGGGTTTCGAAAAAGACGATCGTGTGAAACCCAGCTCGCACTATTCGTCCACGAGACTCAGAGGGCCATAGACACGGGTTCACAGGTAGATGCCGTGTTTCTTGACTTCCTCAAGGCGTTTGATACAGTCCCCCACAATCGTTTAATGAACAAAGTAAGAGCATACGGACTATCAGACCAATTGTGTGATTGGATTAAAGGGTTCCTAGATAACAGAACGCAGCATGTCATTCTCAATGGAGAGATCTTCCGAAGTAAAAGTGATTTCAGGTGTGCCGCAGGGGAGTGTCGTAGGACCGTAGCTATTCACAGTATACATAAATGACCTTGTGGATAACATCGAAAGTTCACTGAGGCTTTTTGCAGATGATGCTGCAGTATATCGAGAGGTTGTAACAATGGAAAATTGTACTGAAATGCAGGAGGATCTGCAACGAATTGACGCATGGTGCAGGGAATGGCACCTGAATCTCAATGTAGACAAGTGTAATGTGCTGCGAATACATAGAAATAAAGAGGCTTTATCATTCAGCTACAATATAGCAGGAAGCAACTGGAAGCAGTTAATTTCATAAATTATCTGGGAGTACGCATTAGGAGTGATTTAAAATGGAATGACCATACAATATTAATCGTCGGTAATGCAGATGCCAGACTGAGATTCATTGGAAGAATCCTAGGGAAATGCAGTCCGAAAACAAAGGAAGTAGGTTACAGTACACTTGTTCGCCCACTGCTTGAATACTGCTCACCAGTGTGGTATCCGTACCAGATAGGGTTCATAGAAGAGATAGAGAAGATCCAACAGAGAGCAGCGCGCTTCGTTACAGGATCATTTAGTAATCGCGAAAGCGATATGAAGATGGTAGATAAACTCCAGTGGAAGACTCTGCAACAGAGACGCTCAGTAGCTCGGTACGGGCTTTTGTTAAAGTTTCGAGAACATATCTTCAGCAAGGAGTCAAGCAGTATATTGCTCCCTCCTACGTATATCTCTCGAAGAGACCGTGAGGATAAAATCAAAGAGATTAGAGCCCACACAGAGGCATACCGACAATCCTTCTTTCCACGAACAATACGAGACTGGAATAGAAGGGAGAACCGATAGAGGTACCCAAGGTACCCTCCGCCACACGCCGTCGGGTGGCTTGCGAGTATGGATGTAGATGACGCCGCTCGTTGTTGGAGGCTAGCGTCATCCATTACGGACAACAGGCTGGCGGTTGATGATGCAACAAGGGCGGACCGGCACATAACTATTCGTGCGCTAGCAAAGGATCTCGACATCAGCACGGTATCCAGCATGAGTTAGGCTACCGATACGTCTGCACCTAGTGGATACCCCGGACGTGGAATGTCGAACAAAAAACAAATCTCGTGGCTGTTTGCCTCAATAACCTGATGTGCTTCTATTTCGAAGGTAACACGTTTCTTGAGGACATTGTTGCTGGCGATGAAAGCTGGTGTCACCACTCACAACCGGAGTCGAAGGCGTCGACGATGCATTGGTGTCATCCATCGCTCCCGCGTCCCAAGAAGTTAGTGAGTCAGTCATCTGCTGTAAAGGAGATGCTAACCTTGTTCTTTGATTACGGGGTCCATTATTTATTCATTTCAAGGAACCTGGTGTTTCCAACACTGAGGAATGGTACTGCTCAATGCTGGAGAAATTACAGCGCGCAGTTAAGGGGTAACGCCTGGGAAAACTGCGACGAGGGGTGCTGCTGCTTCATAACGCACGTCCACACACCGCAAATATTGAAAAGGAGAAGTTATGCTGTCTCAAGTGGGAGACACTCGAGCACCCGCTCTGTAGTTCTGATCTCTCCCAATGCGATTACCTCGCCTCCGGTCCCCTAAAAAGGTCCTCTAAGGGTCGACGAATCCTGGGGGACGGGGAGATGCAGCAGGAAGTTACGGACTTGTTCACGCAGCAGAACACGGCGTTTAACCAAACGGGTATCTTCGACCTGGGTTATCGGTGGGATGAATCCTCAATCCTCACGGCAATTTTGCCTGATTAGCATACTGATTCTGGACTACACGATTTTCGAGCAGAGATTTTTTCATCGCCCCTTACATTATTAAATTGTAGGATACTGTTGAACTGAGAGAATGTGCAGAGGAAATACTGCCGTTTAACTACAATTTACAACCGTAGAAATATATTTCATTTCACTTCAGTAGTGACAGTAACAATGATTAGATACACCACACATTAAGGAGACCTAGACGTTATGGCCTGAAGTTTTTACTACTTTTTTTTTAATTTCATAACTCAGAAACTTTAATAGATACTGCATTGGAATAAAACTTTAACCAAATAATTAGTGTTTTGTGACCTCTATGTTGAAAAAATTTGGAAACTTTGGAAATTTAATAGTGGAGTGATTGACTTTTGTCTTCGTACCGAATTACGTCTAATTTCATTCTTTTAATTATTAACTTTTTAAACAGTAAACCAAGAATATTTACCAATTTCTGGCGTATTTTTAACATTTTTTTAGAAGTGAATTTTTTCTCCTAATGATTTAAGAACGTAGGATATGTTCCAACTTAAAATACTTAATACATTGTTGAATAATTTGCTTCACAGTGCAGGCAAACACTATATTATTATTCAAGCAAAATTTTGTTTTTTTGGCTTCAATATTTAATGAGATAATGACACCAAAGTATGCAAAAACATTGGTTATGGGAAACTGAAACTAAATATTTGCGTGTCATTTTCTTCTCAATGATAACGTGTTAAAACATTCCAACTCCATAATCTTGTTGATTCTTAGTGTCCTCCCCCTCTTCTTCAGTTTTCTTTCTTTTCTCCTTTGTCATGGTTTCAGCAGCTTTTTCAGCTTCATCGACACGTTGCCTGTCCACTCGTAGCAGCCCACATTTAGTGATGTTCCCAGTTTTGATGCCTATTCTGCTCATGGTTTTTAATTTGCTTGTTGCTCAATCATTGAAACTTACTATGGCGTCCATCACACCAACCTGAAAAAGCTGACATGCCATAAAAAAAATGGTTCAAATGGCTCTGAGCACTATGCGACTAACTTCTGAGGTCATCAGTCGCCTAGAACTTAGAACTAATTAAACTTAACTAACCTAAGGACATCACACACATCCATGCCCGAGGCAGGATTCGAACCTGCGACCGGAGCGGTCACTCGGCTCCAGACTGTAGCGCCTAGAACCGCACGGCCACTCCGGCCGGCTGACATGCCATAAAAACAGTTTTTGACAAGCATTGCGAAATGCAACTATTAAAGTTTTCATCCGGATTCTGTGTTTTGTCATGTAAACGTTTTTCTAGGAGTTTATAATTGAAAGATTTTACCACATCAGTTCCTGGCATATGTTTTTATCTATTTGCTTCACACCTATCATACTTGTACCATGACGTGTTTTCTTTTGAGCAGAGGCCATGCTCTGGATGCTCACAGTAGATACTCTATGAAACAGAGTTGCCCAAACCTCTTTTTTCATCTCACTGAAGTTTTCACTGTCGATCCTGATAGGTGGACCATAATATTCTGTGAGGTTTTGTATTTCTGATTTGGTGAGTCTGTCTTGTCCATCAATAGCTTTGCCATCAAAGAGTTTTTTTCCTGTCATGTCCTTGCAGAGTTTCCTAAGTGTTACCCCCATTATCTTCTCCACATGCCACATGCATTGCTTTTTTTTTTTAAAGTTAAGTTTCACCATATGGTTTAGTAACCACAACACTATTGAAGCCTTTAGAGTCACCATTACCAAGACAGCGAGTGTATCGCACACCCTGTTTAGCAGTTGACCTACTAAAAATAGAGACTGCCCCCTATTTTCCCATACCACCACTGAAACTTTGAAAGTTTCTGTCACATGCGTGTTTACCTAATTGACAAAACCATGACAGGGTTTGGTCACTGATCGTCCAGCACGTTGCCTGTATCTATAGAGGTAACTGTGACATCTCCATTTAATGATGTATGACCTGTCTTCTGTCAGGAACCGTCCAATGCAGCAACAATAACGGTAGAGTGTGAACTTTATACAGTTCCTTTTGCTGCCCTCTGCACAGATGCGTCACTGACAACTGCTACGGCATTATGGTGACGTTTATAATACCTCTCAAATTTCACAGCAGGTTGTGGGAGACCAGTCATAGTACAAAACATCTGGGATGCTTCTTTTTCTCTTACCACTATATCGCATGGCATAAGCTAGGCGAATATTGACTTCACTATATTTTTCGCGCGTTGCGGGAGATGTCATTGTAGATTCCTTTACTTTAACCACTTGACATTCCGCCGCAGCTATCCTGGATAAGCCTCTTTTCTTACATCTTCTCTAAACGTAAGGGATTTTTCGCTGTTACACTATTTACACAAAAATTATTCTGAAAGCTTGCACTTAATAATTAAAATGTAACCGTTATTTTCACTATTTACAACACCAACACCTTTTTCATTTTCGGTGAGATGTTTCAACTTTGGTTTTGAAACACTGCCTGGCGAACTTTAAGGCCTAACCTCATTTCGCTGCAGCGTAACAATTTCTTCATAGTCACGATTTCCAACAACACGCTTGTGCTGATTATCGTAAAATTTTACGACTGCAATTAAACTTCTTCGTTTAAGGCATTTTACGATGTAAAATGGTTGAAACACGAAGTACAACAAGTTTGCAACATGAATGCATGCGAAAGACGTAAGTAAACTCAAGTAATCTACTTGTATCGACAGAAAGATACAGTGCAATAAATCCCTGTTATTAGTACAGTTGATGTGTCCTTCAAGGATATTAGAGAAACGAGTTGCTATGGAAGTAGCGCCGCCAAAATTAAATAACAAGACATTTTGGACAAGGTTGTGTTTGACAGTAGTGTGACAGCTAGGCATTCACGTGCCACGCCTGCTTTTGAAAGGCATTTAAACACGAAAATGATAAGGTATATACATAAATATATATTTTTAGAATCAGAAAGACTCGCAGAATTTTATTAAATAAAAAAATCCATTTTTTGGGCTCTCATGACAACAGCCCCTTAAACAGGCTCCTACAAACTATTTTGGTACCACTTTGAGTGAACTTGAAGACATTAGTATGAAATAAATATGTGCAATCGTGGGGAAAAAATTTTTAACACTTAACCTGTCACTGCAGATCACGGGTAAGTGACAGAAGTAGGTTAAACAAACCTCTCTAGAAGGATGGCAGACTTGGGGGCAACTCATTAATTTGATCTTCGTTTCGCAGTTACTTAGTGGATAGCAGAAATGTAGCTGCGTGTGTACACACTTCGAGAAACTGTTGGTTCACTCTTCTGGCAACGGGTGCTTACGGATTACGGCTTTTCAGAGCGTCTGCTGTCTGACGGATATCTCAATATACACACATCAAAAAAGTTCTGCGTCACCTCGGTTCCGAGAGTTCCGGAACCTGTACAGGAAATTGGAATAGAGATCTACAAAAAACTCATTTCCGCCCCTTTTATTGCTCATGAAAACCACAAATTGCATGTTGTACAACCATACAGCGAGGCCTTCAGAGGTGGTGGTCCAGATGGCTGTACACACTAGTATCTCTAATACCTAGTAGCCCGTCCTCTTGCATTGATGCATACCTGTATTCGTCGTGGCATACTATCCACAAGTTCCACTCCTCAACGGTGATTCGGCGTAGATCCCTCGGAGTGGTTGGTGCGTCCAGCCGTCCATAAACAACGTTTTTCAATCTATCAGAGGCATGTTCTGGAGAACAAGCTGGCCACTCTAGTCGAGCGATGTCGCTATCCTGAAGGAACTCATTCACAAGATGTGCACGATGGGGGGGGGGGGGAAGGGGGGGCAAATTGTCGTCCATGAAGACGAATGCCTCGCCAGTACGCTGCCGATTGGTTGCACTATCGATCGGGGATGACATTCATGTATCGTACAGCCGTTACGGCGCCTTCCATGACCACCAGCGGCGTACGTCGGCCCCACATAATGCCACTCCAAATCAGCAGGGAACTTCCACCTTGCTGTCATCGCTGGACAGTGTGTGTAAGGCGTTCACTCTGACCGGGTTGCCTCCAAACACGTCTCCGACGATTGTCTGTCTGAAGGCATATGCGATACTCATCGGTGAAAAGAACGGATGCCAATCCTGAGCGGTCCATTTGGCATGTGGTTGGTTCCATCTGTAGCGTGCTGCATGGTGTCGTGGTTGCGAAGATGGACCTCGCCATGGACGTCGGGAGTGAAGTTGCGCATCATCCAGCCTATTGCGCGCTGTTTAAGTCGTAACACGACGTCCTGTGGCTGCACGAAAAGCATTATTGAATATGGTGGCGTTGCTGTCAGGGTTGCTCCGAGCCATAATCCGTAGGTAGCGGTCATCCACTGCAGAAGTAGCCCTTGGGGGGCTTGAGCGAGGCATTTCATGGACAGGTCCTGTCACTCTGTATCTCCTCCATGTCCAAGCATCCCTTTAATTCACTCGGAGACGCCTGAACACTTCCCTTGAGAGCCCTTCCTGGTACAAAGCAACAATGCGGACGCTATCGAAACGCGGTATTGACCATCTAGGCATAGTTGGACTACAGACAACACGAACCGAGTACCTCCTTCCTGATGGAATGACTGAAACTGATCGGACCCCCTCCGTCTAATAGGCGCTGCTCATTCAAGGTTGTTTACATCTTTGGGTGGGTTTAGTGACATGTCTGAACACTCAAAGGGACTATGTTCAGTGATACATTATCCACAATCAACATCTATCTTCAGGAGTTCTGGGAACTGCCGTGTTGCAAAACTTTTTTTGATGTGTGTAAAATCTCAGTTGTCAAGAAAAATTTAATTTCTAAGTGGGCCCACTGTCATACAGAAATTACAATGTTATGGAAGATTTTAACTTAATCGACTGGTATAATAGTACATCGGTCACATTTTTGATGCCCCGACAACACGTAGCTTTCATTGTGGTCCCCTGGCTCCTTATTACAAGGCTACATATACTTCTCTGTTGTCCTTGGACTCTGGGAGAAAGGAGATATTTATTATTCGACAAAGCTAACATGTTACCTGGTTAAGATGACAGCACTGTTGTGTTCGAGGAGGGTTGGCACTAACAGTGTATCCTCTGGTACTGTTCTCTGTGCAGTGGTGTCCACGCTACACGTCTGCGTGCGTCAGAGAATGAAGAACAATGAATAGAAACTGGACATACTATTCGCACAATCCAAGCTGACCATCGGTCCGGTGGCATTTTCCATGTACAGTCGCTCCCATCAGCCACCGCGTTGTCAGCTTGTATAGCGCAAATAGTGCATATCTCAACTTCACCGCTCACGGCGCTTAACTGGCAGATCCGTAACATTGCCTTCATCTACATCTACATGGGTACTCAGCAAATCACACTCAAATGCCTGGCACAGGTCTCATCGAACCACCTTCGCAATAATTCTCTGTTATTCCAATCTCGGACACCGTGCGGAGAAAACGAACACCTGTATTTTTCCGTACGAGCTCTGATTTCTCTTATTTTGGTATGATGATCGTTTCTCCCTATGTAGGTCGGCGTCAACAAAATATTTTCGCATTTGGAGAAGAAAGTTAGTGATTGAAATTTCGTGAGAATATTCCGCCGCAACGAAAAACACATTTGTTGTAATGATGTCCACCCCAAATCCGATATGACATCAGGGACACACTCTCCCCTGTTTCTCGATAAACAAAACTTTCTGCCCTTCTTTGAACTTCACTCGATGTATTCCATTGCCAGCCGCTGTGGCCGAGCGGTTCTAGGCGCTTCAGTCCGAAACTTCGCTGCTACTACGGTCGCAGGTTCGAATCCTGCCTCCGGCATGGATGTGTGTGATGTCCTTAAGTTAGTTACGTTTAAGTAGTTCTAAGTCTAGGGGACTGATGACCCCAGATGCTAAGTCCCACAGTGCTCAGAGCCATTTTTGATTGTGTCTTGCCGCTAGCAAACTTTACGTACGTCCAGAATCTCTTTGGATTTTCTACCAGGTTTCGAGACATAGTTTCGCTGTGGAAATTATTATAAGCATCTTCAGTGATGCCCCTATCTTCCGCAGCTGTGTCAGTTGCTTCGTCGTTTGTTTCAGTCCTGGATGGTAATGCCCAGTCTTTGTTCGAATCTACGCCGATTGATTTCTTAAATTTTCAGTTTCCTCGTCCGTCAAAATATCGCCACACATTGCTCTGGCGTGATACATGGCCTTTCGAATGTCACTACGGTGAAATCTAGTGTCACAGAAGAAAAACCTTACTGACTGAGGCCTGGGGTTGAATTTCAGTGTCCGCCTCAAATATATCTATTGGAGAAGCTTTGTGAGCCCAACTGAAAAGCTGCTCGGACATAAAAGCAGCGAAGCTGACGCGCAAGTCGGCGAAGTAGCGGTTCACATTAAAAGGCTTGCACCACGCGATGTGACAGACGACTTTAATTTATTATTAGCAAAAGGATCAGCCGTTACTCTACCGTATTAGTGGCTGACACTCTTAACGTATTAACGTATTACGACTGCGGATTTTATTCTTTGCAAGAGTCCAGAACAGTTCTATAGGATATAAGTTTACATGTTATGGCGGCAGTGGAAGGGAAACCATTTTCGTACAAAATTCTGTTAATGTAATGAAGAGGACAGGATTCGTGCTCGTTAATACCAAAAGTTCAGATATCCTTGTACCTTAAGTATTTTTTCCTGTCCACTTCTGCATGACAGTCCGTAGTTTTCCTGTTATATTCTCGGAGGAGAAGTGAACACGAAACGAAACTCTGCACTCAAAATAATGAAAAGTTGCTTGGCACTATCCAACATTTATTGACAGTGTAGTGTGGTATGATTCCACGGTTCGTCTAAATAAATAACTGGCGCTTTTATTCTGCTGCTTAATTTTAACGTAAAAAAAAATCTAACGTTACCTCCTTGCGAGTGTGTTCTCTCGTCGGCAAATAGTCATAGTGGACTGTATAGCAAGCGATTCTAATTATCACGTTGCAACAAAAAAGAAATCAGCGATTATAGAGAAAACAGGGAAAGCATAAGCAAGTGCAGTGCTAAAGATGGCTCCTAACAGAGATTAAGCCAAAAGAGCTCCTGCTGCTGAAATAGCAACAGCGCAAACAATGCAACAAAATATTTGGTTCATAAAGTTGGTAACAAATGTACAGCTAAGTTAGTGCGGCAAAAACTAAGAACCTTAATAAACCCCACCACAGAGAAAATTTGTATCAAAAGGATCAAAGAACAAATAAAGAATTCATCATGGAAATTGCTAACAAAATGGCACGGAAAAGATAATGAACAACAGAAAGGTGCAAGAGATACTGATACATGAACAGACTACGGAAAAGAGACCGGAGGACACAGATACAAAGACACTGAAATACGCGATATACTTGCAGAATCTTGAAGATGAAACGATCAAGGAAAGCTTTGGTTTTATAGTACGACTCAGGACACGACCAATGGGAAGAAAATGGTCCATCAAGTGACTGCAGTGAGCACTGAGGCTAGAACAGCTCTCTTGAAGCGACAAGGAGTATATCTTGGATTTCGTTGAGTTTCAGTGAAAGACTACCTAGCAGACAGGATGTGCGTGCAATCGCCATCTGGCGAAACATTGTGATAAACAACCAGTAATTTTTGGACACTTTGGGGAAGAAGGGCATATCAGAAGAGACTGTAATAAAAGGAAACAAACTGGAGTGTGTGTGCCACGTAAATACATGGGTAAAACGTGAGCGGGAACAGACATAAATGTCACATGTACAGGGTGTTTCAAAAATGACCGGTATATTTGAAACGGCAATAAAAACTAAACGAGCAGCGATAGAAATACACCGTTGTTGCAATATGCTTGGGACAACAGTACATTTTCAGGCGGACAAACTTTCGAAATTACAGTAGTTACAATTTTCAACAACAGATGGCGCTGCGGTCTGGGAAACTCTATAGTACGATATTTTCCACATATCCACCATGCGTAGCAATAATATGGCGTAGTCTCTGAATGAAATTACCCGAAACCTTTGACAACGTGTCTGACGGAATGGCTTCACATGCAGATGAGATGTACTGCTTCAGCTGTTCAATTGTTTCTGGATTCTGGCGGTACACCTGGTCTTTCAAGTGTCCCCACAGAAAGAAGTCACATGGGTTCATGTCTGGCGAATAGGGAGGCCAATCCACGTCGCCTCCTGTATGTTTCGGATAGCCCAAAGCAATCACACGATCATCGAAATATTCATTCAGGAAATTAAAGACGTCGGCCGTGCGATGTGGCCGGGCACCATCTTACATAAACCACGAGGTGTTCGCAGTGTCGTCTAAGGAAGTTTGTACCGCCACAAATTCACGAAGAATGTCCAGATAGCGTGATGCAGTAATCGTTTCGGATCTGAAAAATGGGCCAATGATTCCTTTGGAAGAAATGGCGGCCCAGACCAGTACTTTTTGAGGATGCAGGGACGATGGGACTGCAACATGGGGCTTTTCGGTTCCCCATATGCGCCAGTTCTGTTTATTGACGAAGCCGTCCAGGTAAAAATAAGCTTCGTCAGTAAACCAAATGCTGCCCACATGCATATCGCCGTCATCAATCCTGTGCACTATATCGTTAGCGAATGTCTCTTGTGCAGCAATGGTAGTGGCGATGAGGGGTTGCCGCGTTTGAATTTTGTATGGATAGAGGTGTAAACTCTGGCGCATGAGACGATACGTGGACGTTGGCGTCATTTGGACCGCAGCTGCAACACGGCGAACGGAAACCCGAGGCCGCTGTTGGATCACCTGCTGCACTAGCTGCGCGTTGCCCTCTGTGGTTGCCGTACGCGGTCGCCCTACCTATCCGTCACGTTCCCAGTCCGTTGAAATTTTTCAAACAGATCCTTGTTTGTATCGCTTTTCGGTCCTTTGGTTACATTAAACCTCTGTTGAAAACTTCGTCTTGTTGCAACAACACTGTGTTCTAGGCGGTGGAATTCCAACACCAGAAAAATCCTCTGTTCTAAGGAATAAACCATGTTGTCTACAGCACACTTGCACGTTGTGAACAGCACACGCTTACAGCAGAAAGACGACGTACAGAATGGCGCACCCACAGACTGCGTTGTCTTCTATATCTTTCACATCACTTGCAGCGCCATCTATTGTTGAAAATTGTAACTACTGTAATTTCGAAAGTTTGTCCGCCTGAAAATGTACTGCTGTCCCAAGCATATTGCAACAAACGGTGTATTTCTATCGCTGCTCGTTTAGTTTTTATTGCCGTTTCAAATATACCGGTCATTTTTGAAACACCCTGTATCAAACCTACTTCACAAGGCAGATTTCAAAGACGGATTGTGGATAGGCGTCTCATAACACCAGAAAGCAATCAGGACTCTAATAACACAATCAAGTATCTTCCAGATAAATAACGTAAATAACCATGGAGCGGAGGAAGGACCCCCAAAGAACGAGGAATTTCTGGCAAAAAGTACCATAGAAAAGAGCATGCGACACAGAAGTACAGCTTCATGAATCTACGAAAAAGCAGGAAAGAAGTTTTTGGCAAAAATTCAAAACTATGTGGTATAATAGCGAAGCAAGATCACAGGCGAAGATAGGAGTGTCATTCGATACCGGCGAGCAGGATTTGGTGACAAAATGGCCCTGAGCACTATGGGGCTTAACACTTACCGTGCGGCTGCCGTAATATTACGTCGCGCGTTCCCGCTACAACCTGTAGGTCCTGTAATGCTTGTAGTTCATCATATTAGCACTAGATTGCAGCACCTAGTGAGGTAATGCGATATATCCGTATATATTTCCGAACGAATTCACGTGTGTTTTTCACGCCTATGTTACATGTTCTGTGGTGTCCTGTCGTTTGTTTACCGTTGGTTTTTGGCGCTAGTATTTTGGTTTTAGCTTGTTTATCTTCTTTTTACTCACAACGGCGAGTGATGAGGATGCAAAACTTCGAAAAATGATTGAAGAAGTACATGCTGAACCTACTAATGATAATTTTTCGGATGTCGATAGTGACAGTGATTACGAAATGCCGGAAAATAACGATAGTCCAGGTAAGTCTAACATCTTACTAAATCGATGCAGAACAAGACAGTTCATGTTGCGATTTGTTCTGTTACGTTCCGCATTATTTCAGACACAGATTTGTCGTCAGATGAAGGTGAGCCACCACCTGTGTTCCCCCCCCCCCCCCCCCCCCCCACTCATCATCGAAAGAGGCCAAGATTGAGTGACATTTCACAGGATGACTGGACTATAGTGGATCAAACACCAAACATTTTGTTATTTACAGGGTCTTATGGTGTGCTAAATAATGTAGGACTCGGTCAGTCTAGTGAATATTTAGATTTTCTTTCTCATTTTATAAATGACAGGGTTATTTCAATTATGAAGGAACAAACAAACCTATATGCTAGACAGAAGCTGGCCACATTGACAGCACAAAACAAATTAGGGCCCAATTCTAGATTCAAGCAGTGGAGGACGCTAACAATTGCTGAAACAAAGACGTTTCTGGCTATTATCCTCCACATGTCAATCAGTGAGAGGCCAAGTATGGCCAGTCACTGGTGTAGTGATCCAGTGGTTAACTGCAATTTTTGCCCCAATATTACGCCAAGGGACAGATTTCTGAATATTTTGTCTATGTTCCACATAAATGACAATTCAAAGCCAAAAAAGAAAGGTGAAGTAGACTTAGATGCCCTTCATAAGGTCAGGCCTCTTCTGGATGATTTGGTAAGGAATTTCAAAGAAAGTTATCAGCCAGGTGAAGCGCTAACCATTGATGAAGGTATGTGTCCTTTCAGAGGGCGTGTAGGTTTCAAAGTTTATATGGCTAATACGCCAAACAAATATGGCATGAAGCTATACATTCTTGCAGAATCCAAAACTGGGTACATATACAACTTTGAAGTTTACCACGGAAGGGACGATAAACTGGACAACAGTGCTTCTGCAGTGGTAAAGCGATTGCTCGGCTCACTCCAAGGTAAGGGCCACACTGTATATGTTGACAGATTTTACACCAGTGTTCAGCTAGCCGAAGAACTGGCTAGAGCCAACACTGGTCTTGTAGGGACTGTAATGCCAAACAGAAAAGGATTGCCCAAGGCTCTCAAAGAGGGTGAACTCAAAATGGGTGAACAAATATTTCGCCGCAAGAACGATGTGCTAGCATTGCGATGGAAAGACAAGAGGGATGTGTGGATGATAAGTACCAGGCACACATCCTCAATGTTGCCTGTTGCTACAAGAGAGGGCAATGAGAAGTTGAGACCAGTGGCAGTGTCCGATTACAACAAACATAAAGCTGGTGTAGACCTTTTTGATCAGCGTCTTTCATATGGAGCACTTGATCACAAAACAGTGAAGTGGTGGAGAAAGCTTGCCTTCCACTGTATAATTATGGCAGTTTCCAATGGTTGTATTTTGCACAATTGCATCAATGAGAACAAACTGAGCACTCCTAAGTTTATACAGGAAGTCTGCACTGCGTTAGTGTTACAGAGAGGAGAGAGAATTGAGGATTCTCATGGATCTGCAACGATTGCTCGATTGTCGCAGAAACATTTTCCGAACCGTGTGGAAATGCCAGAGGGGAAGAAGAAAGCACAAAGACGTTGTGTAGTGTCTAGTGGAAAACAAAAGAACATTACTGGGAAAGCTGGGAGGAAAGATACATCTTATGAGTGCAGTGAGTGTAATTTAGGTTTGTGTGTCACCCCGTGCTTCAAGCTTTATCACACTGTGGTTCACTATGCAAAATAGCTTATGTGTGTGTAGCTATGCTTTATGTGCAAATGGTATAACAAATGTATTTTCAGTGTCAAATGATCACTTTCCAAAATTTATTTCTTCTTTAAATTGAATAAAGTAGGAAAAATAAATTTTTGACAATTTACTTTCGCAAAATCGAGGAGAAATCCGCATCACTTCTTGGAAACAGTATATGTCCCATACACATGACTGTTAACCCTTGTAAAGTTGAAACCTTAAAGTTTTAAACCATACCTGTAGTTTTTATGTGTCTCTAACTAAACGTACTTTACAGCTATTTAAAGTCTGTTGAAAATAGAAAAAATCAGCCAGCACACAGGGAGTGGCGTGCAGTTAAGGACTTAGCATGGTAAGTGTCATCTGTGGTCATCAGTCCCCCAGAACCCAGAACTACTTAAACCTAACTAACCTACGGACACCACAAACATCCATGCCCGGGGCAGGATTCGAACCTGAGACCGTAGCGGTCACGCGGTTCGAGACTGAAGCGCCTAGAACCGCACGGCCACACCGACCGGCCTTTGGTGACAGAGACTGGGCAGTTGTATGTAGAATGCTACAGGACACAACCTGAGGAAAATACAGCGCTTTCTACACAAGTAAAATATGATTTGCCAATACAGGATAACGGAAACAGTACAAGACACAGAGCCAGTTTGTACAAGAAACAAACATCTACTACAGAGAAGTAGGCAACATAAGGCAAACTGGAACAGGTCCGAAACAGATTTATAAAAACATGGAGAACGTTATGCAACTCACTAGGCTGGAAGAGCCGATGACACTAGAGAGTTCCGACATCTGATAAGAAAAATACACCCTAAAGTTACAGTGCATTACTTTTCCTGTGCCTAGTTTCATAGATAGAATCCATCTTTAAGTGATCAATCTGCCAACAGACTTGAAAAATCTGGAGAATTTACTATAGCAGATTTCTGTCAGAAGAAAAGAACTATTTTAATTAGATACGCCCTATAACCTCTTCGTGACGGAGCATGGTCGTATAGCGTGGGATTAGAGACGAAAATGGCCAGATTGTCTACTATATAGTCATAAGCGCAAATGGAGGTATAAACAGGACAGCTTAATAGCATGAGAAGTGCAAACGCATTACATGATGTTAGAAAAGTGGCAGGAAAGGTGAAGTTAGATGCGTCGTCTCCAAGAACCGCAAGAACCACATACTAAGACAAGAAATGTCCCCGGTATGTCAATAACTGCTCAATCAGTCACTCAAGGGCAACGTCCTATGGCAGCAATAATAGTGTTTAACAAGGACATTAAAATGGCAAAAATGTATTATTGTACAGAACACATAATCTATGTTGAAATTTATGCCAGAAAGGAGAGTAGGATACTGCTTTCCATTTATTTTAAATTTCGTGATGAGGACGATGATTACCTGATAAGGTTAAAAGATGCTAGTCCCCTAGGAGGAATTAAGCGTTTGGTGTACTGAATTGACGCAGATGTGGAGTCAGTACTGTGGCATAGCCGCGTGACTGATGACCGTGGAACGCAAGTAGAAGAAGCCGCTACAGAACTCGACCTACATGTACTCAATCTCGCAGTCCACCAATCTACAAAGGGAGGGTCGCAGCAAATCAAATACAGACGTCACTCGAGCAAATCCGACAGTTGCGCGCCGTGTTAACGGCTGGTAGATTGGTAGTTAAATGACACAGTGAGATCAAATATCATACGCTGTAACCTTACCGGAAGGGAAATCCAATCCATCACATGAAATTTGTGCACAAGGGTGAAATGCAACATCAAGGAAGCTAACTGAGGAGTGTGTTTCAGTATCCTGGAAATCCATCGCTGGATGATAGCGTGGATATTAAAGCTCAAGAACTGACAGTAGGTATACATAGAGCACTGGAGGCGAATGTACTGCTCAGCAGAGGGCCTTCTAGAGGAGTACCTTGCATCTGGACTGAGACGCAGAAGTTATATTATGAAATAAGAGGAACCAGGAAACTGTACCAGAGCAGCATTTCCCGACAAGAAAGAATCCAGAGGCTGCGTAGATGCAGGTGTGTTAAATAACGTTTTTAATGAAGAGATATATAGAATACGAAAATGGAACGAAGGAGATGATTCGTGGAAGCTAACTTAGAAACCGATCACTGGGTAATACCATACAAGAGAGTCTACGAGAAAATTCGATCACCAGCGGTCTTGTCTAAGCCGAAATGAAATGATGGGACGGTAACAGAAAGCTGGCCACAGTTATTGCCCTACCAATGGAAACATTACTTCCTGACGGCGAATAAGAAGATGAGCCAGAGGATGAGCATAGCTTACGAAAAATGTTGTTGAAATACCATAGAAATACAGGTTCAAATGGTTCAAATGGCTCTGAGCACTATGGGACTTAACATCTATGGTCATCAGTCCCCTAGAACTTAGAACTACTTAAATCTAACTAACCTAAGTACATCACACAACACCCAGTCATCACGAGGCAGAGAAAATCCCTGACACCGCCGGGAATCGAACCCTGGAACCCGGGCGCGGGAAGCGAGAACGCTACCGCACGACCACGAGCTGCGGACCATATAAATACAGGGTGGTCGGAAATTCCCGTTACAGACTTCTAGGACTTGTAGAGGGGAGTGAGTACATCGTATTTTGAATAGGAAACCATCTCCGGAAACGTCATCCAACAAGACTACAGAGCGTCAAAGTTATAGGCGCGGGCGTCTGTAAATGTACGTATACACGGGGTGACTCCGTGATGATGTTACAGACTTTCTAGGATGATGGAGAACGATAAATGTATTAATTGGAATAAGAATCCCTGCACCGGAAACGATCGAGTCGAAAGTTATAAACGAAAACCGTTCTGATCCCTCTGACATTTGAATAAATGTACCGGCTCTTGTGTTGCGAAGAGTGTAGGGTTGGTAACTTTCAGTGGTGGTAGTGCGGACAAAAACGAGAAAAAAGTCCAATAAACGTGGGCTCTAAAGTGCGTACCGTAACAGTTATGAACACTTGTTCAGTAGAGGAGATGTGTTTCACATTAGCGAAGATGAACGAATGGTCATAGCCCATCAGGTATGCAATTTAGAGCCCACGTTTATTGGACATTTTTCTTGTTTTCTCCACACTACCACCACTGAAAGTTACCAGCCCTACACTCTTCGCAAGACAAGAGCTGGTACATGTATTCAACTGTCAGAGGTATCAGAACGGATTTCGTTTATACCTTTCGACTCGTTCGTTTCCGGTACAGGGATCCTTACTTCAAACTACTACGTTTATCGTTCTCCATCATCATAGAATGTCTGTGACATCATCACGGAATCACCCCGTGTATATGTAAATTTACTGACGCCCGCGCATATAACGTTGAAGCTCTGTAGTCTCGTTGGATGCGTTTTGTGACATGGGTTCCTATTCAAAATACGGTGTACTCACTCCCCTCTACAAGTCCTGGAAGTCTGTAACGGGAATTTCCGACCACCCTGTATAACCTTGCTAACCTCTTTCTTCAAGTAGAAATTAAGCAAACAATTTTAAAATCGAAAAAGGAAAAATATCTTCCGCTCCAGATGGGACTCCTCCTGAAGTAATACAAGCTTTCTCTGACCAGCTAGATATTTAGTTGCAACAGAAGGTAGACTCTATCTTCATCTTGCACGCAAGACGCATTCTTTACTACACTCCTGGAAATTGAAATAAGAACACCGTGAATTCATTGTCCCAGGAAGGGGAAACTTTATTGACACATTCCTGGGGTCAGATACATCACATGATCACACTGACAGAACCACAGGCACATAGACACAGGCAACAGAGCATGCACAATGTCGGCACTAGTACAGTGTATATCCACCTTTCGCAGCAATGCAGGCTGCTATTCTCCCATGGAGACGATCGTAGAGATGCTGGATGTAGTTCTGTGGAACGGCTTGCCATGCCATTTCCACCTGGCGCCTCAGTTGGACCAGCGTTCGTGCTGGACGTGCAGACCGCGTGAGACGACGCTTCATCCAGTCCCAAACATGCTCAATGGGGGACAGATCCGGAGATCTTGCTGGCCAGGGTAGTTGACTTACACCTTCTAGAGCACGTTGGGTGGCACGGGATACATGCGGACGTGCATTTTCCTGTCGGAACAGCAAGTTCCCTTGCCGGTCTAGGAATGGTAGAACGATGGGTTCGATGACGGTTTGGATGTACCGTGCACTATTCAGTGTCCCCTCGACGATCACCAGTGGTGTACGGCCAGTGTAGGAGATCGCTCCCCGCACCATGATGCCGGGTGTTGGCCCTGTGTGCCTCGGTCGTATGCAGTCCTGATTGTGGCGCTCACCTGCACGGCACCAAACACGCATACGACCATCATTGGCACCAAGGCAGAAGCGACTCTCATCGCTGAAGACGTGTCGTCTCCATTCGTCCCTCCATTCACGCCTGTCGCGACACCACTGGAGGCTGGCTGCACGATGTTGGGGCGTGAGCGGAAGACGGCCTAACGGTGTGCGGGACCGTAGCCCAGCTTCATGGAGACGGTTGCGAATGGTCCTCGCCGATACCCCAGGAGCAACAGTGTCCCTAATTTGCTGGGAAGTGGCGGTGCGGTCCCCTACGGCACTGCGTAGGATCCTACGGTCTTGGCGTGCATCCGTGCGTCGCTGCGGTCCGGTCCCAGGTCGACGGGCACGTGCACCTTCCGCCGACCACTGGCGACAACATCGATGTACTGTGGAGACCTCACGCCCCACGTGTTGAGCAATTCGGCGGTACGTCCACCCGGCCTCCCGCATGCCCACTATACGCCCTCGCTCAAAGTCCGTCAACTGCACATACGGTTCACGTCCACGCTGTCGCGGCATGCTACCAGTGTTAAAGACTGCGATGGAGCTCCGTATGCCACGGCAAACTGGCTGACACTGACGGCGGCGGTGCACAAATGCTGCGCAGCTAGCGCCATTCGACGGCCAACACCGCGGTTCCTGGTGTGTCCGCTGTGCCGTGCGTGTGACCATTGCTTGTACAGCCCTCTCGCAGTGTCCGGAGCAAGTATGGTGGGTCTGACACACCGGTGTCAATGTGTTCTTTTTCCATTTCCAGGAGTGTATTTGCAGATACTACGACTGTCTCATGCAAGAAAGTGTTGCTGCACCGCGGGAGAATGCTGATGTGATGACTATTAGTAAAGCCACAAAGGGCACAGGATGCAGCCAACTGAAGGTGCTGGCTCATATCGATACTAATACACGTGTCTCTTTGGATCGGAAGAGGTTCTCCCTGTTCTTAGGCGGCTATCTGCAAATAGTAAAGAATGCACGATGAAGATAGAGTCTACCTTCTGTTGCATCGTTGACATGACTGATTGTGGACCTCTACTACGAAGCCGAGTGGAGGATCCGAGTCAGAGGCTCAGACGGTTCTGTGACAGTGAGTAGACGGTCACAGCGGGTGCTGGGTGGAATTTCGATGACATCAACAACATTCCGGGAAACGCCATCGTCAGGATTCGGCGCCCAGGCAGTTGTATTTGTTATATTTCGCTGACAGGAGCTTCAGCATTGCTGGGATTCTGACATCGTCACATCTAGACATTTGCACCAAGGCCACGACATCATGGTGTCGCTATCCTGTGAAGGCCACCCCACAACACCGTGCGTCGCGGGAGCACTCGTCGCTCGTCGACGCAATCGTGCCGTCTGCCAATGGAATGCAAGCTCTGCTCCCCACCCCTCGATCAATGTTTCTTTTTACAATTCACCTGGGTGAGCACTATCATTTAGTGTCTGTGCTTTGCCCAGTATGAAGCGCCACCAGCAGCTGCGGCAATAGCGGCGATTATCTGGCGAGAAGAAGTCCAACAGCAGGTAAAGGGTGGCCCACGAAATGTGTTACCATTTTCTTTTTGAATATAAACTTTACTGTCAATACAATCTGAAAGGAACATATACTACAATGAAGAGCCGTCCACGGAGATCAGTTCTAACTCAGCACGTGCTCAATATGTCCACCATTTCGTTTCCTAACTTCCTTCAAACGAACACTGAAGTTTGTGATTACCCTACGGCACATGTCTTCCGTAATTTCACTGCAAGCTTGAAGAATAAGTCTTCCGAGCTCCATTAAATCACGCGGACGTTTCGGGAAATTTTTTTCCTTTAGGTACCCCCAAAGAAAAAAGTCACGTGGATTGAGGTCTGGACAATTGGGGGGCCAATTTTGGCCGTCATTGAAGCGACCTGGAAACCTGAGTGAAATGATCCGCATGTCGAAATGCTCGTGTAAAAACTCCAACACAGTGTTTGCAGTATGTGGCCTTGCTCCATCTTGCATGAACCACTGCGTATTGAAGGGCAACGCAGTAGTAAGAAGCTGTGGAATGAAGCTTTTGCGAAGCATGCTCAAATAACGCTCGCTGTTCACAGTTCCTTCAAAGAAAAAGGGTCCAATTAGTCCGTGACTGAAAATTGCTGCCCACGCTGTAATCCTCGGAGCATAATGTTGTCGTTCATGAAGCACTTTTGGGTTTTCAGTGGCCCAAAAGCGTACATTTTGTTTGTTAACCACACCGTCTAATGAAAATGCGCCTCGTCTGAAAACCAAACGTTGTTGAGTGTTTCTTCCATATCCCCCGCCCACTGAGCAAACAGTAGTCTCTGCTGCTTGTGTTCTTCAGCGAGCTTCTGTGCACAGGTCATCTTGTATGGGTACATATGGAGGTCACTTTTAAGAATGTGTTGAACAGAGCGTCTGGATATTCCCAGTTGCACTGCTGCCTTTCTACACGATTTCACGGGACTTCGCTGTACAGCAACTCGTACCGACCAGCCGGCCGGAGTGGCCGAGCTGTTCTAGGCACTACAGTCGGAAGCAGCGCGACCGCTACGGTCGCAGGTTCGAATCCTCCCTCGGGCATGGATGTGCGTGATGTCCTTAGGTTAGTTAGGTTTAAGTAGTTCTAAGTTCTAGGGGACTGATGACCTCAGCAGTTAAGTCTCATAGTGCTCAGAGCCATTTCAACCATAGCCAACTCGTACCGCTTCAATATTCTCCTGCGAACAAACAGGCTTAGGCCGAGGTCGCTCCGGTTCCAATACTGTTCTTTCCTGTACAAATTTATCGTACAACCTATGGATGGTCTTCTTGCAAGGGACCAAACGTGTGTTAAACTGTTGTCGAAAACGCCTCTGAGTCACAACAAGGCTTTTCGTTTCATGAAAAAGTAACACAATTGCCGATCGTTGCTGTGTCGTCAGTCTTCCATTGTCAGCCATTGCTGCTTACTAGTCTCCTAGCGGCAGTATCGTGAATTACACGTCATTTCGTAACTCATTTGTTTTTCCAAGCTCTGCTGGTACTGCTGTAGAGATCCCAGCGGGATATCTAATGTGCGTCGTAAATTGTGAAAGAAACAATTGGTAACACATTTCGTGCGCCACCCTGTATTTGTCAATTCCCGTTTTGTTATAACAATATCCTTATTATTAGCAAAAGCCGTCAATCTGCAAACATGCGTCACAGAACTCCAACACTACGTGAGGGCAGCAGCTAATGTTGTACTGCTTCCAGGCACGACTTACAGAACTACTGTATGTACTGTCCTACTGTGATAAATTAATAACGTTATGACATTCTCCCACCTAATGTGTTTATACTTGGGTTTTTTGTTGTTATTGCTACAAATCCTGAGCTGGCTCTGGACCAGGACACGGATGCATTCTACGACGTACTACTACTTTAGCGGCTGCAGCCCGCACTGTCAACAGGATATCTGCCATACCTATCAGAACTGTTGTCATTCGACTGCACAGTAGCATAACAACAAAAAAAAACCTTCCGCAGCTTGAAGAACCCCAAATCCAATGCTTTCACAACTACTGGACCAGGGCACAGAGGTGTCTCACGACCTATTGTTTCCTGAGCCACAGCATCTACATCGTCAACCCGTATTAAGAAAAAAATGTATCAAACGCAAACTATTGTCTACCTGTTTACAGTTTTATTTATCTAACGAGGAAATCGAGACACTGTTTCATCACGTCTTGCAGAATATGGTTGATCTATTTTTTTGTGCGTTAAGCGTCAATTTATAACTACAGTATTTACCCTGCACATGGTAAAAAGATAATGTACAACTGCCCTGTTGGTACACTGTAAATAACGGTAGTCTGTCCACTTGTCGCTTTCTCAAGTGTGACTAGCTGTAAAATGTGGTGGAATAGACTAAACCGCGCGTATAAAAAATTGACAGAGTTAGTTACCTGATGATAAGATACCACATATCCCTTCAAGTAATTCCATGGCTGCCTTTAACGCAAGTCGGGGCACTGCCTCCAGTGTTATACGCTCTAGAAAGAAAAACTTTTACTACCCACCAAAGAATCTACCCAGTGTCTCTGAGCACTACAAAGCGTGAACACCGCCCGTCTTTTACATCCTCGTGCAGTAAAGTGACACCTACAGCCAAGATGTTTCATGTATCTACAATATGATTTGCCTAAAAAAGGCCAGGACCCATTTCCAAATCATCGTAAGAGATACTCAAAATGGTATTTCCGAAAACGCAAAAACCATGTCAGAAATGTACAAACGAACAGTTACAGCGCACACAGTTATCTGTAACGTAGCTGGCGAATCCGTTTCCACGTAGGCGATATTGAAATTCCGCAGTCATCAACTTATTGTAGCCATTAACAAATGCTTCTTTAAGAAACTGGTAGTCTTGTACAGCATATAGACCACAGACTGACTCTGAAATGTAGTTTGCTTACAACGAATAGACAGACATAGAGCATAACAATACAGAATTCAATCAAGGGGTAGTTCACAATAAAACTATCGTATCGATGATTTGGTAGGTTGTGCAATCGATTCTCGAATTAAAATAATTAAAAGTTAGGCATAGCAAACGAATGGGCGCCTACCAGTTTACGCCAAAATAAAATGCTATAGTTGGGAGCAGAGTGGATTGCTGTTTCTCCCTGTACAAAGACCAACAGATGCTATTCACGACGTGCTGCACTGTACTCTGTGCCAGTCACTTTCACGAAGTATCAATAAATTAACGAATATCTTACAAAATAGCAACTGTATGGTGTTAATCAGTGTTCTGTATTTTGGTTTATATATTGCTTTAAACACGGGTACGGAAAAATCTGGCTACAAGTGGGGTATATGAATGTCAGCGTTTATTCGAAATGGCAATGGCACGTACTCATACATTAGATTACTGGTCGAAATTTTTATAAAGTTCCATTCACAGCTTCGTAAAAAGTGATGGTTGCCTTGTTATAGATTTACAGTCTTGCACAGGGTCAGCCACACGATCTGTTCTGTTCCCAGCTATAAGATTCTAGTACACTACTCGCCATTAAAATTGCTACACCAAGAAGAAATGCAGATGATAAACGGGTATTCATTGCACAAATATATTATACTAGAATTGACATGGGATTACATTTTCGAGCAATTTGGGTGCATAGATCCTGAGAAATCAGAACCCAGAACAAACACCTCTTGCCGTAATAACGAGCTGATAGTCCATGCTGCTGCAAACCTCGTCGAACTGTTCGTGCACATGGTTGTCGTCTTGCAAACGTCCCCATTTGTTGACTCAGGAATCGAGACGTGGCTGCACTATCCGTTACAGCTATGCGGATAAGATGCCTGTCATCTCGACTGCTACTGAAACGAGGCCGTTGGGACCCAGCACGGCGTTCCGTATTACCCTCCTGAACCCACCGATTCCATATTCTGCTAACAGTCATTGGATCTCGACCAACGCGAGCAGCAATGTCGCGATACGATGAACTGCAATCGCGATAGGCTACAATCCGACCTTTATCAAAGTCGAAAACGTGATGGTACGCATTTCTCCTCCTTACACGAGGCATCACAACTACGTTTCATCAGGCAACGCCGGTCAACTGCTGTTTGTGTATGAGAAACCGGTTGGAAACTTTCCTCATGTCAGCACGTTGTAGG
Organism: Schistocerca cancellata; assembly: GCF_023864275.1. Lineage (NCBI taxonomy): Eukaryota > Metazoa > Arthropoda > Insecta > Orthoptera > Acrididae > Schistocerca > Schistocerca cancellata. Next base: position 130,583,783 of record NC_064629.1, read on the forward strand.
TGTCGCCACCGGCGCCAACGTTGTGTGAATGCTCTGAAAAGCTAATCATTTGCGTATCACAGCATCTTCTTCCTGTGGGTTAAATTTCGCGTCTGTAGTACGTCTTCTTCGTGGTGTAGCAATTTTAATGGCCAGTAGTGTATGTCATAAACTGGTAGACATCCATTCGTTCACTAAACAGCTACTTCTGTACATGCGAACACTGGGAGGAAAAAATCGCTGATAATGGGCTGAGCCCACTTAGTTCGAATAATTTTATTGCTAGTGTAGTGTGATTTATAAGATAATCTTTATTTGCATTCAGAATGCTATGGTATTCTCTCCTCATACATACGAGTACAGTCCTGGCGGCACTTAAGCCGTGAGTGCGGGGCGGTGTGATGCCTGTGTGTACGTGCCAGTGGCGCGGCTGATAGATTCACAAAATGCCACATACCTATTTGGCATTGGCGCCTGCACCTAATAACGCGCGCATGTTGAGATTTTCGGCTCCCGACCACGCGCGTTATGACGTGAAGCAGCAGTGCCGATCGCAATGTGGCATTCCGCGAATCACTCAGCCGAACCACTGGCAAGTACACGCAAACATCTCGCGACACCTCGTGCTTCTGGCCTGAATTAAGTGCCTCCAGAACTTTACTTGTAGCTCGTTTGTATTGGGAGAGAACACAACAGCGTTCAGAATCCAAATAAATAGTATCTTACAAATCACATTACACTACTAAGAAACCACTCGAAGTTATTGGCTACATCGCATGTTAGCGAGCTTTTTCTTCCTATATCTGTGTGCATGGGAGCAACAGTTTAGCGAACGAATGGATGCCTACCAATTTACTCCAAAATATAATCTTATAGCTGGGAACAAAACGGATCTTATGTTTGACCATGTGTAACACTATTTAAGTGTGCTAAAATATGCGTTCTCTTTTAAGCAGATCCAAATTTAAATGGAGCTTCACAAAACAATTTTTTGTGCCTCCTTTAATGCAGTGAACGGTCTCGATTCCGTAATTTTCGACAAGCACCCCAACGTATGGCTACTTACCATTGCTGCCGCGGCTGGTCCCGGCGGAGGTTCGAGTCCTCCCTCGGGCATGGGTGTGTGTGTGTGTGTGTGTTTGTCCTTAGGACAATTTAGGTTAAGTAGTGTGTAAGCTTAGGGACTGATGACCTTAGCAGTTAAGTCCCTTAAGATTTCAAACGCATTTGAACATTTGAACTTACCTCGTAGTAAACGTTTACATCCTAAATTTCATAGGTGTATCCATATTTCCGCATATACTGTGTTTTAAAGCAATATTTAAAACCTGCTTGCGCATTTGGGGTACTTTCGAATTCCGTCTCCAATTCAGTTTATATTCTTCCTTTATGGCAGTAGTCTTCTATATATACTCCAGTTTTTTGTTCTTGACTTCTATGTCCTCCATTTTGTTTTCTTTTTCGCCTACATAACACATTAACCTCGCGTAAGTGCTTATTATCGTAGTAGACAAACTGCAGAACACTGTTAAACACGACACAGCACCTATTCCTTAAGTTATTCGTTAACTGGTACTGCATGGAAATCGTTGACACACAGCACAGTCCAACGCATTGTAAGTACTGTTCATTGGTCTTTACACAGAGTCGAACACACAAACCACTCTGTTCCCAGCCAAATGATCCTATTTTGGCGTAAACTGGTAGGCATCCTTTCTTTTTCTATGCCTATAGTTTTAATCATTTTAATGTGGCAACTAACTCCACAAAAACCAAAAACCAAATCCACAAAGACAGCTGTAATGTAGACAGTCTCTTGATAGAATTCTATGTTCTGCTGAATGACTGTGTATTTATCAAAAACAAATTACATTTCACATTCAGTATAGGATCTATATGCCATACAAGACTAACAGTTTTCTTCTAATGGGTATTTGTTAATGGCTGGAATGAGTTGACCTTGTACTCATTACATAGTTTCTGTGTAGAAATTCAAGATCGTCTACGTGGAAATCGATTCACCAGCAATGTTACTTGGGTTGCATACTTGCTATAGAGTCAAAACCAAGTAAAATTATGATACTGGGAAACATGTTTATTATCTGCAGTTACTGTGCCTGGCAAAAGCACCACCTTCCCATCAGTTTTCTTTGCTAGTGTCAAGAATAGGCATAAAATCTAGAAAGATGAGTGTAAAGTACAATTATATACCTCTAGAACCCGACTGTCTTGATGGCAGTTACATAGATACCTAAAGGAGTCTGTGTGTTGAAAAGACTTACCGTATTACCTGTTACAGGCTTACAAGCTCGTCACGTGACCATGACGTCACTTTTCGATGTGTTAGCTTACTACTCCAGCGCTACAGCAGATACCATTATGAGTACAAATTTTCTACAGTTGCACCACATTATTCCAATATCAGTATGTAATCATAAAATATATCTGATTACCCATAATGTTTCGTCCAGTCTATAAAAATTTATCACCTGCGTAACACATTTCAGATTTACATGTTGTGTGTTATATATAAAATATCGTATTTGTTCATCAACATGGGACACTTGGTAGGTTAATGTAATACATTTGCCCGGGTTCCCGGGTTCGATTCCCGGCGGGGTCAGGGATTTTCTCTGCCTCGTGATGACTGGGTGTTGTGTGCTGTCCTTAGGTTAGTTAGGTTTAAGTAGTTCTAAGTTCTAGGGGACTGATGACCATAGATGTTAAGTCCCATAGTGCTCAGAGCCATTTGAACCATTTGAACTTGACATGTGGACATACTAACGCCATTTTCTGTGCACTTGCAGTACATTAGTACAATATCTTCTTTGTCTGTGTAGGGTAAATACTGTAGTTAGAAATCGAAGCTAAACACGCAAAGTAGATAAATGCAATGCTGCAAGACATGATACAACAGAATTTCGATTTCCTCATTAAATAATTAGAACCATAAACAGGTAGATAACTGTTTGAGTTCGATACACTTCTTTGTCTTATCCTACAAAGTATCATTGCTTTGTTTCATTGTGGTGTAAATACAGGGTGATTCACGAAGATATACTAATATGTTAATATTTTATTCTACAAGTAAAACTAAAGAAAAAAGTTCATATAAACACAGATCCACAAATGTTTAGTTACGGAGTTACGGCTATTAAAATATTTTGCCTGAAATTTAGCAACTTCGCAAATACGAAGCCATTGCAAAACTGTACGAGGTTGAGTTAAAGCACGATTTCCATTTATTTTGTTGCTACTGATCTGGTGAATCTATTTTCCAGAACATCCAGAGAAGCAAATATTATTATACAAGTAAATTTTCTTTGTTTCCATTAAGAATGTAGAAACATTTATGTCATTGTCATGAGATGTTTCAGTCGTTTCCTAACCTTGAAACGAGTTAGTTTCCTGTATTGTTCGGTGGAAGAACATAATAACAACAGAGTATTTACGTGAAACCACATAATAACTGTAAAAGTTTGTAGATTATTTATGAAATAGTGATACCTTTCAATTTTATGGCAGAGGAATGCACCGATAAACGATATGTTGTTTATTTATGGCAAATGTGATGCTAATTCTACGGCTGCAGTTAACGAATATCACGTACTTTATCCAACTCGGAGGATTACGTGGAGTATTTCGAATGTTGCGGGAGACAGGTTCTCTACCTAGCGTTCATAATCAGTACGAGCGCTCGATAGGTGAAGACGATGATGAGGATATTATGGATACCGTTCAACGTAACTCGGGTACCAGTGCACGACGTATCTCTCAACGATTAGGCATTTCACAATCTAAGGTATGGGGTACAGTGAAGTACAATAATCTGTATCCTTACCATAAACAAAAAGTGCATCATTTACATCCGGGAGATCCTCCCCTTCGCTTGGAGTTGTGCAACTGGTTAAACACTAATCGGCAGTTACATAAATACATTTTATTTACTGATGAGGCACAGTTTACTCGAGATGGTATGAACAATTTACATAACGAGCACGTATGGTCTGAAGCAAAGCCACATGCAACAGTGCAACGCAATTTCAAGCACATATTTAACATAAGTAGGTGGTGTGATATAATCAACACACACTTCATTGGACCGTTCATTTTCCCAGGACGTCTAAAGGGCGAGACGTACTTACAATTCCTTCAAGAAGAAATGTCCCGCTTGCTCGAAGATGTTCCACTTGCTACGCAATTGCAAGTGTATTTCCAACATGACGGTGCGCCTCCATATTTTACCAACGCCCTTACTACAAATTTAAATGAACGTTTTTCCCGGAAATGGATTGGTCGTGGTGTTACACGTCTGCGGCCACTCAGACCACCCGATTTAACACCAATGGATTTTTTTGTATGAGAATGGATGAAAGACATAGTTTATGAGACAAAGTCAGTACACGTGAGGCATTACTTAATCGCAATATGAATGCAATAGACGAAATTAAGAACAACCCTGTGAAACTGAAACGAGCAACAAAATCTGTTCGTACACGTGCAGCTAAATGAACTCCGTGGAGACATTTTTGAACATTTATTGTAAATGTGCTGTGAAATTGTATGAATACTGCACAATTTCCTGAGCTTTGTTTTTTCCCGTTTAACATGAATTCACGTGTACTATGGTATTAATAAAGCTGATTACCTGACACATTCGCACAGTTTCAGTTAACGTCATTACCATCATTTTTCCAAAACTAAATTTTTTACAACTTTTTTCGAAAGTGGTGTGCATTTGTTGAGAATTTAAAAAACAAATTGGGTCAAGTACTTAATAAATTAAAAATTATACGAAATTACTACTTTGCTTCTCTGGATGTTCTGGTAAACTACTGCAAATTCACCCCTGGGACATGTTTTATTACGTTCGCCAAATCAGTAATAACAAAATAAATGGTAATCGTGCTTTACTTTAACAGTTTTGCGATGGCTTCATATTAGCGAATTTGCTAAATTTCAGGTAAAATCTTTTATTAGCCGTAACTCCGAAACTAAACATTTGCGGACCTATGTTTATATGAACCTTTTCCTTTAGTTTTACTTTTAGGATAACTTATTAAAATATTTGCGTATCTTCGTGATTCCCCTTGTATAACACATGCGTAGCTGAACAGGTGTTCGTGAGCCGGCCGGAGTGGCCGAGCGGTTCTAGGCGCTACGGTCGCGGGCTCCAATCCTGCCTCGGGCATGGATGTGTGTGATGTCCTTAGGTTAGTTAGGTTTAAGTAGTTCTAAGTTGTAGGGAACTGATGAGCTCAGCTGTTAAGTCCCATAGTGCTCAGAGCCATTTGAACCATAGTTGTTGGTGTACACATGGCAGTAGATGGAACGCTCCTCCCAACAAGCTGGGGCTTTCAAAGGTACTTAGTCAATACTTTAAGCAATCACTGAGTCAGCAGAAATTCGTGCGTGTAGGGACAGTAGAAATGCAAGTTGTCAAACACAGATGTTACATCGAACAACATATTGTCAATTTATGACCAACACTACGGTAATAGCCTCGTGACTGCTTGGCAGTCCAACTAAGCCGTCATGTCTTGATCGAGAAGGCTGATGCTGTGGGTTCAAATGGGTTCAAATGGCTCTGAGCACTATGGGACTTAACATCTTAGGTCATCAGCCCCCTATAACTTAGAACTAATTAAACCTAACTAACCTAAGGATAGCACACACATCCATGCCCGAGGCAGGATTGGAACCTGCGACCGTAGCAGTCCCGCGATTCCTGACTGCAGCGGCAGGACCGCACGGCCACCACGGCCGGCCTGCTGCTGTGGCTCAGGAAATAGTGAGTCACAGAGCATTTCAGTGTCCTGGCCCAGCAGTTCTGACAGCACTGAATTAGGGGCCCCTTGGGCTGTGGACGGCTGCTGCAGCGGCTGTGTCACTGCACAGTCGAATGATAACAGGAAGACATCCTGTGGACAGTGGTGGCTCTTGCTGCTGAACCAATAGCACATTACAGAACATATCCGTGTCCTGGTCCAGCACTAGGTCAGGGTCTGTAACAATTACAACATAACTTTATTAACGTTAAATAAGAGAATGTCATAACGTTATTAATTTTTCACAATAGGTTAGTACATTTTTAAAATGCACATGCAGTAGTTCTCTAAGTCGTACATGGAAACAGTATAAAATTACCTGCTGCCCTCATGCTGTGTTGGAGTGCTGTGTTAAACGCATGCAGAGTGATCACTTTTGCTAATAATAACCATTTACTTATAATACAAAAAGAATGAACAAATACATGGTGTCTGAGTTCTCTCCAGTTGACAGCTGCTGCCGTCGGCGGCAGTTCATACTGGACAAAATGCAGACAGCCAATAGTAACGCTCATGCTATCGAATTATAAAAATTAAAATTAGTTGAGGACTAGCCGGCCAAGCTAGGACACCACTGGCAAACAGTACGACGATGTCGACGAGGGCTCCTGTGACCCACAGAGCGTGTGGGGTGTAGATTGGTTGATAGGGGTGGCTTTCACAGGGCAGTGGCATAATAATGTCCTGGCCTTGAAAGAGTTGTCCAGATGTGACGATGTCAGTATTCCAGGAATGTTGATGCTGCTATCAGTGAAATATATCAAGCAGAATTGCCTGAGCACCAGGTGCTGACGTTGTTTATTCCGGAAATGCTGATGCTGATGTCATCAGTTTAAGGAATACTAATGCTGATGTCAGCAAAAATCCTGCCACAGCCTGCAGTGACCGTTTACTACTATGTAGGCTGCAGATTCCTTGAGTTGCACCACTGCGTGGTGGCTTATCAGGTCCTGTTTAGTAGGTGAGGGGCCCCTTACACACAGGAGGAAGTTACAAGTGTAATGGGAGCTGTGTGGAGTGGATGGGGCGCATTTTTGTGATTGGGGGGAAGAGGGCGGGGCTTGAAAGAACAAACAAGGCTTCAGTCTCAAAGGGAGCAGGTCAAACACAGGGCGAGAGTAGACCTAGGAGCCATAGATACTATAGTAGTGAACTGACATAGCCCTGTTTTCAAAGAACCAGAGCGCCAAGCGCTAATAGAAAGCACACAAGCTAAAATCGTTATGTCTGTAGGTAGTGGAAGCTGGCTAAAGCCAGAATTAAGTTCAGCTGAAATTTTTGTAAGGCATCTGCTGATGTTCGGAAGGATAGATTAAGCACAGTTGGTGGTGGCGTGATGTTGCTGTCAGAAGTAGTTTATCTTGTAGCGAAATTGAAAGTTCCTGAGAGTTAGTATCGGTAGAGGTTATACTCGACAATGAGAATAAATTAATAGCTGTTTCCTTGTACCAGTCCACAGGCTCAAATAATAGACTTGCTGAATGGTTAAAATAAAACTTAAGTATTATATAAAATACTTAGCCACTCGTACAGTTATAGTTGATGGTGACTTCAGTCTGTCCTCGATATGTTGGTGAAAATACGTTTTGTGATCGGTGGTAAAATTGTTCAAATGGCTCTAAGCACTATGGGACTTAACATCTGAGTTCAGCAGTCGCCTAGACATAGAACTGCTTAAATCTAACTAACCTAAGGACATCACACACACCCATGCCCGAGGGAGGATTCGTACCTGCAACCGTAGCAGCAGCGCGGTTCCGGACTGAAGCGCCTAGAAACGCTCGGCCACAGCGGCCAGCCGTCGGTGGTAAGCATGAAACATCGACCTATATTGTACTATATGCTTCATCCGAAAGCTATTTTGAGCCGATAGTTCAGGAGCCCAATTGGAGTGTAAATGGTTGCAAAAACACACTTTAACCTCTTAACGACAGATAATCCTTAGCAAATAGAGATCATCATGACGGATACAGTGATTAGTGACCACAAGGTACTTGTAGCAAAGTTGAACACCGTAACATCCAAACCCACCAAAAATAAACGCAAAATAATCTAATTTTAAAAAAGAAGATAAAAATTCGCTTGATGTCTTCCTAAGAGACAGTCTCCAATTCCTCTGAATTACTTATGTAAGCGTAGACCTAGTGTGGCTTCAATTCAAATAAATATTATCGACAGCAGTTGAAAGATTTGTACCAAATAAATTAATAAGAGACGGACCGCCACGGTACACAAAACAGATCAGAACAGAAGCAACGAAAAAAGAATGCCAAATTTAAAAGGTCGCAGACTACCCAAAACTGGCAAAGTTTTACAGAAGCCCGAAATTTAGCGCGGATGTCAATTCGAGATGATTTAATAGTTTCAACAACGAAGCTCTGTCGCTAAATCTGGCAGAAAATCCAAAGAGAATCTGGTCGTATGGAAAGTACACCAGCGACAAGTGCCACTGAAGCGGAGTTACTAAATACGATTTTCTGAAATTCCTTCATCTAAGACAACGAAGTAAATATCGAGAATTCTAATTGATAACAAATGCCAACTATTAAAGGCAAGTCTTCCGGTGCAGACAGCATAGCCGGCCGCGGTGGCCGAGCGGTTCTAGGCACTTCAGTCCGGAACCGCGCGACTGCTACGGTCGCAGGTTCGAATCTTGCCTTGGGCTTGGATGTGTTTGACGTCCTTACGGTAGTTACGTTTAAGTAGTTCTAAGTTCTAGGGGACTGATGACCTCAGATGTTAAGCCCCATAGTGCTCAGAGCCATTTGAACCATTTGCAGACAACATACCAATAAGATTCCCGCTCGACGAAAGATCCGTACCAATAGACTGGAAACTTGAGCAGGTCACACACCAATACTCAAGAAAGGAAACAAGAGTACGCGCTGAATTACAGACTCAATCACTAACTTCGACTGGCAGTAGGATTTTTGGAACATTAACTGTGTTCAAAAATTACAAACTACTTCGAAGGTAACGATCTATTGACACACAGTCACCACGGATTCAATAAATATCGATCTTGTGAAATAAGTCTAGCTCTTCGTTCACACGAAGTAATGAGTGCTATCGGCAGGTAATCTCAAATTGTTCGCATATTTTTGATTTCCAGAAGGCTTTTGACATCGGTTTTCACAAGAGACGTCTAATCAAATTGCGTGTCTGTGGAGTATCGCGTCAGTTGTGCTAGTGGAACCATGATTCCCTGTCAGTAAGTGGTAATCGATGGAAAATCTTCGACCGAAACAAAAGTGATATCCGGCGTTCCCGAATGAAATGTTATAGGCGCTGTGCTGTTCATAATATACACTCCTGGAAATTGAAATAAGAACACCGTGAATTCATTGTCCCAGGAAGGGGAAACTTTATTGACACATTCCTGGGGTCAGATACTTCACATGATCACACTGACAGAACCACAGCCACATAGACACAGGCAACAGAGCATGCAAAATGTCGGCACTAGTACAGTGTATATCCACCTATCGCAGCAATGCAGGCTGCTATTCTCCCATGGAGACGATCGTAGAGATGCTGGATGTAGTCCTGTGGAACGGCTTGCCATGCCATTTCCACCTGGCGCCTCAGTTGGACCAGCGTTCGTGCTGGACGTGCAGACCGCGTGAGACGACGCTTCATCCAGTCCCAAACATGCTCAATCGGGGACAGATCCGGAGATCTTGCTGGCCAGGGTAGTTGACTTACACCTTCTAGAGCACGTTGGGTGGCACGGGATACATGCGGACGTGCATTGTCCTGTTGGAACAGCAAGTTCCCTTGCCGGTCTAGGAATGGTAGAACGATGGGTTCGATGACGGTTTGGATGTACCGTGCACTATTCAGTGTCCCCTCGACGATCACCAGTGGTGTACGGCCAGTGTAGGGGATCGCTCCCCACACCATGATGCCGGGTGTTGGCCCTGTGTGCCTCGGTCGTATGCAGTCCTGATTGTGGCGCTCACCTGCACGGCGCCAAACACGCATACGACCATCATTGGCACCAAGGCAGAAGCGACTCTCATCGCTGAAGACGACACGTCTCCATTCGTCCCTCCATTCACGCCTGTCGCGACACCACTGGAGGCGGGCTGCACGATGTTGGGGCGTGAGCGGAAGACGGCCTAACGGTGTGCGGGACCGTAGCCCAGCTTCATGGAGACGGTTGCGAATGGTCCTCGCCGATACCCCAGGAGCAACAGTGTTCCTAATTTGCTGGGAAGTGGCGGTGCGGTCCCCTACGGCACTGCGTAGGATCCTACGGTCTTGGCGTGCATCCGTGCGTCGCTGCGGTCCGGTCCCAGGTCGACGGGCACGTGCACCTTCCGCCGACCACTGGCGACAACATCGATGTACTGTGGAGACCTCACGCCCCACGTGTTGAGCAATTCGGCGGTACGTCCACCCGGCCTCCCGCATGCCCACTATACGCCCTCGCTCAAAGTCCGTCACGGTTCACGTCCACGCTGTCGCGGCATGCTACCAGTGTTAAAGACTGCGATGGAGCTCCGTATGCCACGGCAAACTGGCTGACACTGACGGCGGCGGTGCACAAATGCTGCGCAGCTAGCGCCATTCGACGGCCAACACCGCGGTTCCTGGTGTGTCCGCTGTGCCGTGCGTGTGATCATTGCTTGTACAGCCCTCTCGCAGTGTCCGGAGCAAGTATGGTGGGTCTGACACACCGGTGTCAATGTGTTCTTTTTTCCATTTCCAGGAGTGTACGTAAACGATTTAGGAGATAATCTGGGTACCTCTCTTACCAGGAAAGTACTTGGGCTCGAACAAACACAAATACACCAAACTCGTGTGGGAAATAATGTAAAGGTCTCTTATTGCACTAGTGATACTCCCACATCTGCAAAACTCTGCAGTCGTCCGTTAGAGGCCTCTGCCGCATTGCACACTGACCTGCCTGTACGCCAGTCGGGACCAGTAGGGAGGGTGCAGTGTGCCTCTGAGGTTGCGTTTTGTGACATTATTTGTGTATTGAAGCGTCAGATGGCTCGGCGATTGGTAATCAATCTTGCTAATGTATTGCGATTGGTTGAGATGAAGTTACGAAGAACCCTTCTTCGTGAAGATGGTATTGGTGTAGAAGACGAATCATTCGCATTTTGTCTGGTATCTATTATAGTGCAGAAATACGAGCATAAGTTAGAAACAGATACTGTTGTAACACTAATACATAATGATGATGATAGGGATGATAATGACGAACAACTCATTGCCAACGGTAGTGCTACGGCAAGTGCGGGAAGAGGCGATGGAAGCAGTGACAGTGAATACCAACCGTCTCCCAAGAAGGAGGTTAAAGTTGCAAGTATCATCACGGCGTTTGATGACAACACACTGGAGAACATGTACGATGATCATTACGTAAGAGGTTTCGACACATACGACAAGCTTCTGGAAAGATACCCTAAACTGTAGTCTTAAAGCAATATTAAAAACATACTGGATTACGTGGCAAAGAAAAGAGAAGGAAATACAGTTTTCAAAGGACATCGTACACTGCTGTTCAAGACCATCAAGGAGCGTGTAATGCCGAAATTCGATAAAGCGCGAGAATGCGGTTCCGCCGTTCATTAGTGGCATTTACAACATTGGGCATTGGACGTAGCCAGAAATCTCGGGTGTACAAACTTTACAGCTTCACTAGGATTTATTACTAATTTGAAAAAGGTGTTTAGGATAACATCACGCCGTATCACTACGCTCCAAGCACGAAAAGATATGGATTACGAAGAAGAGCTGATTGGAAGAGCTCATACGTTTGTTGCTGACGTCAATGAGCATATCACGAGAGAAAATATCGATATTAGTTCTGTATGGAACTGTGATCAGAGTCAGTTCAACTATGAATTTTCTTGTGACAGAACACTATCCATGAAAGGGAAGAGAAACACTGTCGCGATGTTGCAATCAGTTAACTGTGCAACACACAGTTACACGATCGATGTTGCTATATCAATGAACGGACGATTGGCAGACAAACTCTACATTTGCTTCCAAGACTACAGTGGAAAGTTTGGACCTCGCGTGTCAAGCGAAATAGAAACGCGGTGCCCTCCAAATGTCGTCGTGGATGCAAGTGTGAGTGGGAAGATGACGAAACAACATCTGAAGACGTTTTTTCTGTCAGTTTTGAATCCACATTCGTCGAGAAAGTCATTAGTACTTTGTGACTCCTGGTCTGGACTAAGGATGAACGAGTACTACTGGAAGCATCTGGCGGAAAACATGTAGATTTAAAAATCATTCCGCCTAAAACTACAAAACATGCACAACCTCTGGATGTGCATTTCTTCAGGCAATATAAAATATATGCCAAGAGAATAACAGACTACATTAAACTACGTTCCAGTAATATGCAGCCGAAATTGCACGACAGATTCTTTACCATGAATATGCATTCTGTCATTTACAATCAGTTATCTGCGGGAGTATACAGACCAATGCTTCGTTATGCGTGGCAGAACGCTGGCTACGATATTGGTGAACCAGTGAACAACTTCAAAAGTGTCATTGACGTGGCGTTCAACACTGATACTATAGTATGTGCAAATACGCCATGCGATCAACTTGCATTTCTTCACTGTGCGTTGTGCAGTCATTCGTATTGCTCGGAGCATTTTATTGACATTCCGCATTTACATTTATAGTTAAGATCGCTGCATTGCGTATGGCGTCTACAATTACATGTACAGTGATATCTAGAGCATGACTGCAGAGTTTTGCAGGAAAACGACACCCACCAGCACATTGAGAGGTAGATAATGGTTCTGTAACCAAACGTTCATGAAGACCTGTTTGTTCGAGCCCAAGTACTTTCCTCGTTAGATTGTTTGCAGATGAAGTTGTCATTTACCGTCTAGTAAAGTCATCAGAAGATGGAAACGAATTGCAAAACGATTTAGACAAGACAACTATATGGTGCGAAAAGTGACAGTTGACTCTAAATAATGAGAAATATGTACTCATGGACGATAACTAGTTTAGGCAAGAAGAGAATAGAAGCTTTCGAAATGTGGTGCTACAGAAGAATGCAGAAGAAGTACCTAATGAGGAGGTACTGAATAGAACTGGGGAGAAGAGAAATTTGTGGCACAACTTGACTGGAAGAAGGGATCTGTTGGTAGGACACGTTATGAGACATCAAGGGATCACAAATTTAACATTGGACGGAAGCGTGGACGGTAAAAATCGTAGAGGGAGAAGTAGACATGAATACACTAAACGGATTCAGAAGGATGTAGGTTGCGGTAGTTATTTGGACATAAAGAGGCTTGCACAGGATAGAGCAGAATGGAGAGCTGCATCAAACCAGTCTCTGGGCTGAAGACCACAACCACAACAACAACAACAATAACAAAATGTAGTCATCCGCATCATCACTAAAAGGAATCCGTTATATTTTGTTTACACGATAAATCATACGAATCTGAAGGCTATCTATTCAACTACACTGTGTGATCAAAAGTACCCGGACATCCAAACAAACATACGTCTTTCATATTAGGTGCAGTGTGCTGCCACCTACTGCGAGGTGCTCCATATCAGCGACACCGTGAGAGAGAAGAATGGGACCCTTCGCGGAACTCAAGGACATTGAACGTGGCCAGGTGACAGGGTGTCACTTGCGTCATACGTCTGTACGCGAGATTTCCACACTCCTAAACATCCCTAGGTCCACTGTTTCCGATGTGACAGGGAAGTTGAAACGTGAAGGGACACGTACAGTAAAAAAGCGTACAGGCCGACCTCGTCTGTTGACCGACACAGACCGCCGACAGTTGAAGAGGGTCGTAATGTGTAATAGGCAGACTTCTATCCAGACCATCACACAGGAGTTCCAAACTGCATCCAGATCCATTGCAAGTACTGTAACAATTAGAGTGGAAGTGAGAAAGCTTGGATTTCATGGTCGAGCGGCTGCTCATAAGCCACAAATCACGCTGGTAAATGCTAAACGACACCTCGCTTGGTGTAAGGAGCGTAAACATTGGACGATTGAACAGTGGAAAAACGTTGTGTGAAGTGACGAATCATGGTACACAATGTGACGATCAGATGGCAGTGTGTGGGTATGGCGTATGCCCGGTGAACGTCATCTGGCAGAGTGTGTAGTGCCAACAGTAAAATTCGGAGGCGGTGGTGTTATAGTGTGGTCGTTTTTTTAATGGAGGGGTTTTGCAGCCCTTGTTGTTTTGCGTGGAACAATCACAGCACAGGCCTACATTGATGTTTTAAGCGCCTTCTTGCTTCCCACTGTTGATGAGCAATTCGGGGATGGCGATTACATCTTTCAACACGATCGAGTATCTGTTCATAATGCACGGCCTTTGGCAGAGTGGTTACACGACAATAACATCCTTGTAATGGACTGACCTGCACAGACTCCTGACCTGAATCCTATAGAACACCTTTTGGATGTTTTGGAACGCCGACTTCGTGCCAGGCCTCACCGACCGACATCGATACCTCTCGTCAATATAGCAGTCCCTGAAGAATGGACTGCCATTCCCCACGAAACCTTCCAGCGCTTGACTGAACGTATGCCTGCAAGAGTGGAAGTTTTCATCAAGGCTAAGGGTGGGCCAACACTATATTGAATTCCAGCATTACCGATGGAGGGCGCCACGAACTTGTAAGTCATATTCAGCCGGGTGTCCGGATACTTTTGATCACATATTGTAGGTACTAACGAATTACAGTTATGAATAACTTAAATTGGAACGATCACATAGATAATGTCATGGGGAAAGCTAATCAAAGACTGAGTTTTATTGGCAGAACACGTAGAAGATGATACACGTCTATTAAAGAGACTGCCTACACTACGCTTGCCCGTCCTCCTCTGGAGTATTGCTGCGTGGTGTGGGATCCGCACCATACGGCATCGACGAAGGACATCGAAAGCTTCAAAGAAAGGCAGCTCGTTTTGCATTGTCGCGAAATAGGGGAGAGAGTGTCACGGATCTAAGCGAGTTGGGGTCCCAATAATGAAAAAAGGCGTTCTCATGAAATTTCAGTCACTAAGTTTCTCAGGAAACAACGAAGACAGTAACAAAAGGCTGTCCACACGGTTCAATGTTTGGTCCAGAGCTTTGGTATGTTGCATTGGAGCCCGTACTACAGAAGTCACAACAGCGATAACGTAAACGGATTGGTAGCATTTTCAGATGATATGCAGTTCGTTGTACACACTGACGCCAGAAGAATTATACAATACAAATGTAATGTAGCGCTCTATGAGCTTGAAGGATAGTTTCGAAAATTATCAATAGCACCTAACAAAACCACGACACCTCTGCTAAAGGGAGCTTAACAAGTAATCCTAAGGTAAAATTAAACAAAAATGTTCACACACATTTGAATTCCTAAGGGACCAAACTGCTGAGGTCATCGGTCCCTAGGCTTACACACTACTTAAACTAACTTATGCTAAGAACAACACACGAACACTCATGCCCGAGGGAGTACTCGAACCTTTGGCAGGAGGGGCTGCGCAATCCGTGACATGGCACCTCTAACCACGCGGCCACTCCTCGCGGCAAAATTAAACGATGTGTTTATTAGAAGCAGTAGAGTAACAGGATATCTACGGGTATTCCTGGTCGAAAGTCGTAATTTCGTGCATGATATAGGGGGGGTGGGGGGGGGGCAGACACAAAAGTACAAACGTGAAGAATAAAACTAAAAACATCGCAAAGAGGCCATTCCGATTTCCCTTGAAAACAATTGGAGCGTACCACCCATCCATATTAACATGAGTTTTAAGATATGATGCACTCAGAGACTGCAGCTTCTGAGGGCAGCGCCATTATCAGAATAGTTCAGTGAGGAGTGCTATTAAGATTAGTGGGCGCCTACTGCACTACCCCGAATGATGCATTGCTAGTGATTCTAGGAATATGCCCGCTGAACTTGGAAATTAGGAAAAGGGGTGTCCTCCACTGGGTAAAGAAAGACAATCAGATGGGAATACGATACATAGTTGGAATTGACACCATAACGAAAAAGCTAACATAAGGTCGCATATTACAACTGTGGCAAAATGAATGAGACACTTCAGACCAAGTAGAACATGCAAATTTCTCCCTAACATTACGACGGACTAAAAATGAGATATCTAAACCTGTCGAGTGGACTGATACATTACATGACTTGTTTTGTCCCGTATGCTACGTATCTATATAAAATCAAAAGACAAATGTGACTGAGCTTGCAGCAGTGTGAGCACTCCAGAGTACACATTGTGGGACTACGTGCTCGAGGAAGCCACAGCAGGTAATGACTGTCGGACATTATGGAATTTGGATCACAAGGCAATGATTATGTGGAAACGCTGCTGTCGTGCTGCCCAATGCCCAAGAAATCCAGCAGAGAATGACTCTTGACCCGAGTAAGTACGAGGGCGGATCCAATAGCGGAAACAATTATCTACAGTTTAAATGTACTCTGATAAATGAACAAAAAGATAACAGATTCTGTTGCACTAACTGTAGTATTAGCAGTTGGGTCATTTGTTAAGGTTATATTGTAGTTTTGTGGTAGTAGTAACTAGTGCTAATATTAGCATTTCTTTTTTTTAGTTAAGCACCGAGAATAAAGAATTAATATATATTTTTATAGAACAAATTTCTTTATTTCTGTCTATTATCACGAACTTGTTAGGTCCTCAGATTACGGGTTTCTGAATCACTGTTCGATCCGCGACCGTGTCGGAGCTTGATACATTTTTATTATTATTCTTAAAAGTTAGAGCTTTATGGCATATTTTAGCTTCCCAGATAGTAGGCTGTAATTGCGGAGAGTAAACAAAGAAAATGACTCGTTTATTCTGGCACCTTTGAAAATCAAATCCCGTAGGTGGAACAGTTTTCTGAAAATTTCGTTGCTAGCCTGATATTCTAAAGCTGCGATTTTTTTTTTTTTTTTTTGCAAATACGATACTCCTTTGTGTTGTTAATAATATTGTAGAAACTGCTGTCTAATAACACGTTTATCTACGTTATCGAAGAAATATTTACTGTGTGCATTTTAGCTATTCTGCTTTGGGGCAGATATTTAATCCTGCTCCACTCGCCATACTGTCCCGCCCCCTGTTACTTGCACACCATCCACCTAACTTTTGCTTGTCAGTATTTGCTTGCATCTTTCGTCGCCTTCTCTCTCGGCGCTCTCACGTTTTCAGTGTAATTACTGGCATCAACAAAAAGTTGCCGCAGCTTCCGACTTTTCGCTCTCGCACTCTCCGCACACTACTCTGTGACTGTAACTAGTCACGTGACCAAGCTACTTCCTATTTCGGCTGGGTACCCAGTGCGCCATGCCGAGTAATAGCCGTATCTGCGTGTCAAATTTTAGTTCAGTACCGACCAAAAGAGAGTTGTTCGTCACTGTCGAATTCACAAGCTAACTTCATGACTGGCGTCAACGAATGCTATTCACCGGGTTTTACAAATAGCTGTATAGTCTGAAGGTAGAGATATTGATACGTAATAATGTGTTAATCTTCGCTTTATGTTAGAAAAATTTCGTTTTTAATGTTGAAAAGTAAACTAATTGCATTTTGTTCAGCTAATATTGGTTTATTATTAAATTATGAAGCAATAATCTAGAGAAGTGAACTAGTCTACGAAGACACCAGTGTCCAAGAAATTAAATCTTGAAAACTAAATGTATCACAACTGCACATTATTTTTGATCGTGACATTGGGCAAGAAATATAAAATAGTTTGTTACAGGTCAAATGTCACTGCCACTTACTGGCTTTTACTTAGTATAGTGGGGTTTAAGTGTATGGAAAAATGAGCATGAGAGTGAATAAACCTCAATGTAAATAATGGTCACGTACGAAATACATGTGATTAGAAACATCCATTGGGTGCCAGTTCCCAATGCAACAAATATATTGGCACAACACTATTATTTTTGTTGATCTTCTAATCTTGTAGATGTACAAAAAGCGAAAATTGCTTGCCGGTTCCCTCTTCGTTGATGCATGAATGATAACCGTCGAAAATTTTATTACTACTACTGGGATCTACTATATCTAATAGCTTGGCAGTATGCAGAGTTTATCGGAAATCTTTATTTGCTAAACACAACAGTGAAAAAAACTAAACTTAATTATTGAAATAGAAGATTATGAGATGGTACTCTTAGCAGGTACCAGCTATGAAAGTTAATTTTGAGATTAACATGTGGCTGACGAACAATATGTGAAAGAATAAAGTGCACAATACAATGGAGAGGATCAGTGATGCCACGGTCAGAAAACCTGGTCTGTTGAACCGTTTTTAGAAATAACGTCGGGCGAATAGTGAGTTTTATACTGTTCCTCTATCCCGACAAAGCAAGAAGTATTCCTGGAGACGAAGGCAAAACCAGGGCATGGTGTGCTGCGTACGGGGAACTTTATGAAAGACTCGAGGACTCTCATCAAAACGAAAAGATAAGAATAAGTGTAACATTTTACAGTCATTTCCAGAGACGGAATCAAGTCGTTCTCGACACCATACACGTTGGTAGTTTCAAAATGCTACCCATCCCTTTCAGTTATAGACTTTTAATCGGGTAATACACATACCTTCCCTGAGCTCCACTATCGCGAATTTCATTACTATCGTGTTATTAAAGTTAGTACTGCAAAAGCAAATAAGCCCCCCCTCCCGTTACCATCCTCTAACGCCTTCCTAGGTATTTTGCAAGCAACAGTACAAAAGCTCATTTACTTTCATTTAGAGTTTCTGTGTAGCCTATACCTTGTAATGGTCGCCTGGTCGTAGATGTTGCTAATTGCTATAATCGCACTATTTCACTCCCTTTACGGAGCTTGTTAGCACTTGATGTTAGGTTGGCGCCATTACAATGCATTGTAGTAATCACTGCTGCTTGCTGGATCGCTGCTGTGTCTTGATGTTGATGCTGGCTCTAAATCTGGTTGTCTAGGGTTAAACACATGAGGTCCCGTGATTTGTTTTATGTGCTTTTGATGATAAAGGATGAACGAAACCAACAAATATGTAAACTTCAAATATTTATTTCTCTGGTGGCCATCTTAATTCCACTGTCCACCAAAGACTATGACACAACACAACTTCCTTTACATGTTCTTTGGATTGTTTATCCACCTCAAACAATAACACACAAACACACTGTACCAAAGTGACATTCCGACTGCTTCTCGACCCTTCTTGCTGCTCGTATTTATAACATTGTCAAAGAACTACTAAAAAGAGATATAGTTTACAAGTCACATGTACATCTGTTATCATAATTTGTGCAGAAAAGTTATTAATTTGCATCGAGTGACATAATTTAACATGTTATTAAAATGACAGACAGATTTGTTGACTTGACAGAATAATTCTTTGTTACAAAAAGTCCGTTTTCTAGAAGTTTGTCAATTGACTTCTCTAATTTGCATAAATAAGTAATTAACATGAATTATTAAGAAATACATTGGTTTTCGTCTAAAACAGGATTGATTTCGTGAATACTAAGTGAAACCGCTCCTAGTGAACAAATAGGTTTCACTGGGTGATTTTTATTTAAGGAGATCCAAAATACCTAAGTTGTACACTATTTTTCGTACTTCATATTAATTATTTAAGATGAACTCAGTATTTTTACATGATGACATTTGCTGTATCAGTGATCAAGTGATATTAACTTTTGTGTGGGTTAGTTATTCAGTATAATTTAATGGGTTGACTGTTTATGGAGACATGTTATGCAATCATTGTTAACATACACAATAACTTTTCTATAATCATAAATACTCGTTAAACTGGTTGAATTTGGAGGGTATCGCATACTTCGGTACAGTAAAGCCTTTAATATGTTCCGTTACAATACCCCCCTCGGGTAATATCATTTACAGAATGTTAATGATATTAGCCGACTAGGACAAATGTGTCAAATTGTTAAAATTTGGAAAAGTACTACTTTAATAAAATTTTTTTTTTGTTTTACTATGCATAATGTGAATGTATGCAATGACCGTTACACCGTTCCAAAATGACTTTTTCCCGCAAACATTTTAGTTGTGTTGTTACAAATGCACTTTGAGTTGTGTCATTCAGTATGACAGCATAATAAAAATAATTAGTAATATATGAAAGTAAAAAAAATGTTAATCTTTGCTCCCAGTGAGCCACATGGAAAATGATTAAAAACAGACACAAATATATCACATGCGATTTTAAGATATATCAAAAATATATGTAAATTATTTCAAAGTCAGTTCTCATTGAGACACAGATTAATCAAGATAATAGAAGGAACATAAATATATTACATAGATGGACAGGTCATATGTCCATAGGAAAATATTGCAACTGTCTGCTCCTTTTGAGCCACATAAAAGAAATGAAAACAAAGAACATAAATATAAGTATGGACATGATATATAAACACAAACACTAGAGAAGTCACATGTATGAATATAATATGCACTTGCAAAAAAAGGAAATATTTAAAAAACTTGTCTCCCATTGAGACGCATAGTCAAGACAGTACAAGAACATATTAATACTAAAATTGGACACTTAAATTGGTCACAACATAACACAAACATCAAACTTGGTGAACATCTGATTAACTGTAGAAAATTGTACACAAATCTTATGCCTAAGAACACAATAGTCACAAAATGATGGGTCTTGCACAACAATTTTTTCATTGTCTTTTATTTGGTGCAAGTATGTCCCATATTCAACAATACAAAAGGAAAGTAATAAATGTTTGTCACCTTCTTGCCCGTTGCAAGTAAAGGAGATGTCTCAAAATTTAATATTCAATAGTGACAATATAAATATAAAAACATTCTCTCAGAGATCTGGAACTTCTCCAGGGTCTGTAGGATGAGTGGTAGTTGCTATTAGACACACCCAGTAAAAAACTTTGCTGATAACATGCTTTATGGAAAATGGGTAAGTAACTGTATTCAAACAGGGAAATGTGCTTAACCATGTTTATATGGTTTCAATTCAGTGATGTTTCTTAATCCAAATAACCTTCTTGATCTGGGAAAGATAAGTCTATACGCATTAGGATGTGGGCTTTCTTTTATTTCAAATGGACCAATGTAAATGTTTACTTTAACATATGAACAACCTAGCTCAACATCTTTGTCTATTTCTGTATTTTCAAACAATAGATCATTTTCAATTTCTTTAGCTCCTAAGTCTAATGTCTCTTTCCTACACTTAGACACATCCCTCTCTGTCTGCACAGCATGGACATTTAAACATAAACCTTTATTTTCATCTGTTCCTTTTAACACTGTGTTGTCACTTAACAAACTACTGTTTTCACCCCCTTTTTATAAAGTCCACTACGGATTCTTGTCCACCATGTAGGATACAGGGTTGCACTTACCTTTGCTAATTCTTTCCAAAAGGCACCTTTGCTTATACAGTTTCCATAGTTGTTCCACAAAACTTCTAAAAACTTTTCCCCTTTCTCTTGAAAACACACATTTACATTCCATCCCTTTATATTTTCTTTGATATTATTATTATTACCATTCTCATAGATTAGTGTTTCATAGTTCCCAATAGGCAATAGCTTGTCCTCAGATACACATTCCCTAGTCTGCATTTCACTTACATTAACCTCATTATTACCCATGTTTGTCACACCACTTACCTTTAGCTCATCATCACTTTTCAATTCTCCAAATACTTTTATTTCTTCCTCCACACTCTCATCAACAACATCACTTGATTTAGGATCATTATTTAAATGTCCCTCTATTACTTCTTCCTCCTCCTCCGCAACAACCCCATCTTCAGTTTCCCCCCTATGTATCTGAATCTCAGCAATTGAGTCTTTGGCTCCATTAAACACTTCGTCATCCCCCTTCTTATCAAATAAACCCCCCAAAATAGATTCTATTTGAGGTGTGTCTGACTTGATATTAACACCAGTATCTTTTTCAGCCCAACTATGGAACTCTGCAATACCTTCAACTTCTGCACTTTCACTAACTACCTGTGCTTGAACACTGTTTTTATTAACTGTATCACTTTTACTCATAGTATCCCAAAACCTTTTATTAAATTCTAATTTATTCATTCTAACAACATCAGAGTTTTCATGGTACTTACTCTTTACATTGTATCCTCTCCTTTTCCAGTTTCGGTTATGTGTTGTCCTATCATAATATTGTCTAGCCCCAAAACTACGGACATCTAGTGGGACTGTCCACCGTTTCCCGGCTGGTTCCCTAGGTCTGTCCGTTTGTAGTTGTCGTTTAGTTCACTAGTTTCAGCAAACCCCCTTCTATCTTGTTCTCTTCCCCAATACCTACTTCTATCATTCCTGTTATCTCTCCTCCATCCTCCCTCCTGTGTATTGTTTCTGAAATCATTTTCATATCTCCTATCTCCTCTATTTGGAGCATTATTTCCAGAATTTTCAAAGTCTCTCCTCCCATAATAATCTCTATTTACATTCCTGTTCCACCCCCCATACTGGTTGGTGCCAGAGCCAAAACTTTGGTTATTTTCTCTTTCCAAGGCCCTATCTAATCTATCTACAAATTTCAGGAACTCTTCCATTGAATCATCTGGTCCATGGACCAATTCCCACTGCAGTCTCTCTGGTAACCTTCTTTTTAAAACATCAATTTGTGTCATAATATCAAAAGAGTTATTCAAGTGAGCAAGCTTTTTCAATTGATCTCTGCAAAATTTTTGCATTCCCGCTACTTTCCCTCTATACACTGGTCCATTTAGAAATTCTGACTTTAATCTGGCTTGTATGGATTGTGACCAAAATTTGCAAATAAATTTAGCTTCAAACTCTTCAAAAGTATTCCAAGAATCATTATTCTCATTTGCCCAGGATAGGGCCTCCCCTTCTAGAAACCGTTTTACTAACTTGATTTTTATGTTATCTGACATTCCTACCACAAACATATCCTTACATTGGTGAATAAAGTCAATAGGGTGCAGATTTTCACCAGGAAAGCATTTCACTTGGATGTGCCCATACATTGTATTTTGATTGTAAATCGTTTGTTTGGACATCAATGCGTCCTCCAATTGTGTACATTTAGTGTGCATATTTTCTACTTTTCTATCTACATTAGTGGTAATCAGGTTATATTCTTGTTTAAGGTTTTCTGAAGTTTTGTCTATTCTCTGATCTAATCTTTCAACTTCAGTATCTACTCTGTTGTAGATGACAGCAATGCTGTCTGTGTTAGCTTGTATGTTTTCATTTAAACTTTCAACTTTAACTTGAAATTCTTTTCTGAAGTGTATCAACTGTTCTCTAGTGTCCTTACTGAGGGTAGTTTTAATTTCCTCACACTTCTCATTGAGATGAGTACTTAATTCATCAAAATTGAAACTTAACTTATCCAGTCTATCTGTGTTTTCTTTCAGTTTCACACTTATTTCTTCACTGGATTGTTTAAGTTGCGAGCTTATTTGAGTTGCAAACCCTGCTAGCCACTCTGTTAAGTTTAATTGTTCACCATCGCCAGGTTCAATTTTTACATTTCCTACGATCTCATCACTCTCAGGTAGAGACATGTTAACTATTAATTATTTTAAATGACAACAACAACAAAATACCTGGCTTTATGCTATGATGTCGTGATCGGTGTTCCTGTTGGTTTCTTCACTTCTATTCGGTTTTATTGAAGCTGAGGTCTTGATTGATGACTTCTGTTGACATTATCCAGACGTTAATCTTCCGAGTGGTGTGATGATGGTTTTTGGTAGTCGCACAAACACACTTTATTTATTTATTTAATTTTGACATATTTTCACTGTTGCCACACTGCACAAATAAACTTTTTTTGGAATGCTAAGCACTTATGAAATTTATCGCTGCACTATTATCATCGATGCACTTAAAGATCCCGGACGAGCCCCCACTTTCGTAATGGTCGCCTGGTCGTAGATGTTGCTAATTGCTGTAATCGCACTATTTCACTCCCTTTACGGAGCTTGTTAGCACTTGATGTTAGGTTGGCGCCATTACAATGCATTGTAGTAATCACTGCTGCTTGCTGGATCGCTGCTGTGTCTTGATGTTGATGCTGGCTCTAAATCTGGTTGTCTAGGGTTAAACACATGAGGTCCCGTGATTTGTTTTATGTGCTTTTGATGATAAAGGATGAACGAAACCAACAAATATGTAAACTTCAAATATTTATTTCTCTGGTGGCCATCTTAATTCCACTGTCCACCAAAGACTATGACACAACACAACTTCCTTTACATGTTCTTTGGATTGTTTATCCACCTCAAACAATAACACACAAACACACTGTACCAAAGTAACATTCCGACTGCTTCTCGACCCTTCTTGCTGCTCGTATTTATAACATTGTCAAAGAACTACTAAAAAGAGATATAGTTTACAAGTCACATGTACATCTGTTATCATAATTTGTGCAGAAAAGTTATTAATTTGCATCGAGTGACATAATTTAACATGTTATTAAAATGACAGACAGATTTGTTGACTTGACAGAATAATTCTTTGTCACAAAAAGTCCGTTTTCTAGAAGTTTGTCAATTGACTTCTCTAATTTGCATAAATAAGTAATTAACATGAATTATTAAGAAATACATTGGTTTTCGTCTAAAACAGGATTGATTTCGTGAATACTAAGTGAAACCGCTCCTAGTGAACAAATAGGTTTCACTGGGTGATTTTTATTTAAGGAGATCCAAAATACCTAAGTTGTACACTATTTTTCGTACTTCATATTAATTATTTAAGATGAACTCAGTATTTTTACATGATGACATTTGCTGTATCAGTGATCAAGTGATATTAACTTTTGTGTGGGTTAGTTATTCAGTATAATTTAATGGGTTGACTGTTTATGGAGACATGTTACGCATTCATTGTTAACATACACAATAACTTTTCTATAATCATAAATACTCGTTAAACTGGTTGAATTTGGAGGGTATCGCATACTTCGGTACAGTATTGCCTTTAATATGTTCCGTTACAACCTACAAATATTTGGACTGTTTCTTACGTAAAACGTGGAGCTACACTTACGAAACGGTTGTTCATATGATCTTTTCCGATTTCTGTATAAAGTTCAACAGCGTAACAGCGAACGAAATATAAAAACCTGAATGGATTGCGTTTCGAGTGAAAGTAAATTCAATCCATTTTTTGGTCTTGTCTTTCTAGATTTCAGTGAGCCTGCAAAACGTGCGAAGTAGTTTCTATGGCTGCATGTTGCAGAAATCCCCCCTGTATCCTGATTCGGCTTTTAGCGAGCTGTGCAGTTTTTGCTAGGTCTATGCCAGACGACACATAGGTCAAGGCGGCTCACACGCAGCACTGCCTTAACTCATGTCTGACTGAATCAGAGCAAGACAAGTGTTGTCTTCCAGTGAGCAGACACTTGGCGCTAGCGCGTGCTTTGCGTCGTCCGACATGTCTTCTTCAGCGTCTGATACTAAATTACATTTATAAAGTGCGTTCAAGACAGCAGTCCCTGATAAAATGATACTACGTATCCCGAGAGCGCGTCGTTATAAATTTTGTCGTAATAAATTATTTTCGCTGACGTGGAGTCAAGTCCCTGTTCACGGTATTTTCAAGATAAAAATGTCATTTGGCGATATATTTCAGCGTAAATTTCTCTTTGGCAAATAGCCCTGCAAAAAACTGAACGAAACCCTGGCTTTGAGAGATTAGCGACTCATATGCGACATTAAACGCGTATATCAAAGGCAGTGTGCTGTACCTGACGTTTAGTCGGCGACCAGTTCCTCCCACAGGAAAACTGACAAAACAGGCAGCGGGGAAAAATAAATATCAGAGCACTTTTAATTACCTGTTGCATTTGAATTTATATCTTACTTCCTGTCAAAAATTTCGTTTTGTTACAACAGTACCACGTAGTATTCCACAATCAAAGTACTCGGGATAGACCGGGAATTAGCTTTGTAACGCAAGTTAAATATTAGAGACCACAGCTGCTAACCTGATAACTACGAAGAAGAAATATGTGTGAATGGAAAAATGTTAGTATTTTAATGCAGTGTATAACACTCCCTTCTGCTACTACTGTACCATAACCTCAATGCCAGAAGCAAGTTTTAACATAAAACAATTTTGTAAAAGTAACTATGGCACAAAGCAACAGAGCAGTGTTACCCTCTGAGAGGAATTTTGTTAAGTTGACCGTATTGTTCCTAATGGAAGTGGCTTATCGGAAATGAAAGTCAGAATTACGTTAATATTGGAATAGTGACAAACAAAATTTTGCCTAGCTATACTGTTTATAGAATAAGGGAAACGGTCGCCAGCCTAATTAGGCAAGAGAAAGATTGACATTCTCGTTTATGAAAGTAGGTATAAGTAACTATAATGGACAACACAACAGACACAACCTAGACTTAGCAACACGCGAGTGCAATGAACTCTAACACACATATGTTTTAAGATTGAAGCTAACAGTTAGAGCAGCAGGAACTATTTTCAAAATTATAACAGGTACAGAAAAACACTATCACTTTCAGGGTTTACACAAACTGAGTGGTCTTTATACTGTTAATATGCACACAAGAGAGACAAACACTTGGCATACATGAGAATGTAACGTTTCACAACTGCAGCTTTCTCACTTTTACTACAACGAAACACAATGTTGACAAAATTGCAAGAAACTGACTCTCCTTTTTAGAATTTACTACAGACAACAACGTGATTATTTACTTTATAAGACTCAGCCTAAAGTTTGAAGTTGGTAACAGCACTTTAAATAACAGTTTCAATAGGAAAATTATTATTGGACAAATAACATTTGCTTTAACTCACTCTGTTACCACATTAGCTTTAACTATCTTTTTAATAAGTTCAAGAGGCATTATTTAACAAAGCTCTAGGTTTCAACATACTTTCAGTAAGGACACTCGGTAATCACTTTACTTCAAACGGAGAGGACCCTGAGAGGTGTTATGATGAGGAGTAAATCAAGGTAGGTAAATAAATTCCAATATGAATTACCTTATATTTCAGCACACTAACACATCCATTAGGCTGATCCTTCACTGTACATCAATATAGTATTACGTTACAGTGATTGCGCAACGTGGTGGCAACTGCATGTTGGTAGGTGGAATTGCAGGTAGAATTGCTGGACTCTGTCATTTCTTGGTGGCGATGATAAATGCAAATTCCAGAATAGTTCCAGCTATTTATCCACTCATCCGAGGCATTGGAAAGAAGCAGGAAAAGCCGCTCTCTGAATCATCACAGTATGCACCTTTATACTAGCAGTGCACGAACTCGTGGCTCATCTCTGACTCGTGGCTCGTCCCCGACTGCCTATCAGTTCCACCTTTTCCACCTATGCCAACCACAATTTGCGCGCGATACGCATTTCCGTTCCAGAGGGGAACCACTACACCATTTACATACAAACTAACTAAGAACCCTAAGTGAGGATCAGCAATTTACATAACAGCAAACAAATACATTAAATAAAACAGAACATTTTCACATATTGACACTTCTACAAAAAATTATTCACACAAAATTACAATTACATACAATAAGTTCTGTTCCCTCCAAATGGGACAAAGAACTTTAAATTACAGATACACTACTTTGCATAGAATCAAATCACGACATCAAAGGTTTGACGAAGAAAAGAGTACACAATTTTATGTTATCGATTCAATCACACTTACAGAAGATCAACAATGTGACATTAAATAAAGTAAAATGAATCTTTACAGCATAAGAGCTGTGGTGTTACAAGTGGATGAGTATATAATACTGAATAATTACAATAATTAAACATATTGTTCGACTGCACATTTTTATTATGTTTCTTCAAATTTTCATTGACAATCTTGATCAACGAGGATGATTTGTGACAGTTTTTTTTTCGTAACTAGAATACCTCGAGTTCACAGTGCCAGTTCTCGCGAAAGAGATACACACTTTCATAAGCGCGTCACGAAACGTTTATACGCAAAACCTCGGAAGAAAAGCAAACTGGCGTTTTCCGCTGACGTTAACAACTTTCGCCACTCTTTCCTAAGTTTCTGCAGGCAACAGATTAACAGTACCTGGAAGAGATAGGAACTTCGGTAATTACCAACATACATCTCGATGACGAGACTCTGACGATTAATGAAAAATGTTGCTTTTAAATAAATGTATCAGTAATTCAATTATAAAACAGTGATTTTTGACATCGGTTCGATTCGTTATCACGTTAAAGTTGCTCCCGTCGGGTGTATCCAACGTGAAATAATCTCGTGAAGCCCAGAGATCAATTTTTCTTGGTCGATCTTCTTTCTTCTTCTCCTCGGACTTCTCTACGCACACTGCTGGTTTGCAGAGGACGGCGCAAACCTGGATGTTTTGGGAAAAGCGCCAGGGACAGTGATAGAGGCCCAGAATCTACTTACAGCAAGTGAGTGAATGGCAGCGGAGGCTCAGGAGGGTTATTGTCGGTGGTGGACATTAAAAAGAGGCATAATTCTATAGCAACAGCTGCGTGGCTTATAGCTACTTGTTTCGGTTGATGAGGAAACACTGTACTCTATTTAATTACTGCTGCCTAACCTAATTATGAGTGGATTTATACCGCCCTGTCATGTCTATCATATTTACTAATCCATTAGGTACTTTAAACGATGGGCGGGTTGCTGTTTCAACTAGGCAAGTGCAGTAGTTCCACACGCAGCGTTTCATGCTCAATACTCCACAGTAGTGTGCTTTGGATCATTCTTTGTACTGCGTCTTTCAGAGCACTTCGTATCTTTTAAGACTTCCATTCTCTTTTTCCTCTGCGGTAACTACAGACGCCTATCAAAAGTTTACAGCTTCTGAGAACCGTTTACAGGCTTTCTCACCTGTTAGATTGTTCGTTTCTTGTAAACTCACTTTGTGTATATTTACCCTGGGTGTGTTGTTCTACATCTACATCTACATCCATACTCCGCAAGCCACCTGACGGTGTGTGGCGGAGGGTACCTTCAGTACCTCTATCGGTTCTCCCTTCTATTCCAGTCTCGTATTGTTCGTGGAAAGAAGGATTGTCGGTATGCCTCTGTGTGGGCTCTAATCTCTCTGATTTTATCCTCATGGTCTCTTCGCGAGATATACGTAGGAGGGAGCAATATACTGCTTGACTCTTCGGCGAAGGTATGTTCTCGAAACTTTGACAAAAGCCCGTACCGAGCTACTGAGCGTCTCTCCTGCAGAGTCTTCCACTGGAGTTTATCTATCATCTCCGTAACGCTTTCGCGATTACTAAATGATCCTGTAACGAAGCGCGCTGCTCTCCGTTGGATCTTCTCTATGTCTTGTATCAACCCTATCTGGTACGGATCCCACACTGCTGAGCAGTATTCAAGCAGTGGGCGAACAAGCGTACTGTAACCTACTTCCTTTGTTTTCGGATTGCATTTCCTTAGGATTCTTCCAATGAATCTCAGTCTGGCATCTGCTTTACCGACAATCAACATTATATG
Source organism: Schistocerca cancellata (assembly GCF_023864275.1). Classification (NCBI taxonomy): domain Eukaryota; kingdom Metazoa; phylum Arthropoda; class Insecta; order Orthoptera; family Acrididae; genus Schistocerca; species Schistocerca cancellata. The sequence continues at coordinate 130,613,085 of NC_064629.1, forward strand.
ATCATTCCATTTTAAATCACTCCTAATGCGTACTCCCAGATAATTTATGGTATTAACTGCTTCCAGTTGCTGACCTGCTATTTTGTAGCTAAATGATAAAGGATCTATCTTTCTGTGTATTCGCAGCACATTACACTTGTCTACATTGAGATTCAGTTGCCATTCCCTGCACCATGCGTCAATTCGCTGCAGATCCTCCTGCATTTCAGTACAATTTTCCATTGTTACAACCTCTCGATACACCACAGCATCATCTGCAAAAAGCCTCAGTGAACTTCCGATGTCATCCACCAGGTCATTTATGTATATTGTGAATAGGAACGGTCCTATGACACTCCCCTGCGGCACACCTGAAATTACTCTTACTTCGGAAGACTTCTCTCCATTGAGAATAACATGCTGCGTCCTGTTATCTAGGAACTCCTCAATCCAATCACACAATTGGTCTGATATTCCATATGCTCTTACTTTGTTCAATAAACGACTGTGGGGAACTGTATCGAACGCCTTGCGGAAGTCAAGAAACACGGCATCTACCTGTGAACCCGTGTCTATGGCCCTCTGAGTCTCGTGGACGAATAGCGCGAGCTGGGTTTCACATGACCGTCTTTTTCTAAACCCATGCTGATTCCTACAGAGTAGATTTCTAGTCTCCAGAAAAGTCATTATACTCGAACACAATACGTGTTCCAAAATTCTACAACTGATCGACGTTAGAGATATAGGTCTATAGTTCTGCACATCTGTTCGACGTCCCTTCTTGAAAACGGGGATGACCTGTGCCCTTTTCCAATCCTTTGGAACGCTACGCTCTTCTAGAGACCTACGGTACACCGCTGCAAGAAGGGGGGCAAGTTCCTTCGCGTACTCTGTGTAAAATTGAACTGGTATCCCATCAGGTCCAGAGGCCTTTCCTCTTTTGAGCGATTTTAATTGTTTCTCTATCCCTCTGTCGTCTATTTCGATATCTACCATTTTGTCATCTGTGCGACAATCTAGAGAAGGAACTACAGTGCAATCTTCCTCTGTGAAACAACTTTGGAAAAAGACATTTAGTATTTCGGCCTTTAGTCTGTCATCCTCTGTTTCAGTACCATTTTGGTCACAGAGTGTCTGGACATTTTGTTTTGATCCACCTACCGCTTTGACATAAGACCAAAATTTCTTAGGATTTTCCGCCAAGTCAGTACATAGAACTTTACTTTCGAATTCATTGAACGCCTCTCGCATAGCTCTCTTCACACTACATTTCGCTTCGCGTAATTTTTGTTTGTCTGCAAGGCTTTGGCTATGTTTATGTTTGCTGTGAAGTTCCCTTTGCTTCCGCAGCAGTTTTCTAACTCGGTTGTTGAACCACGGTGGCTCTTTTCCATCTCTTACGATCTTGCTTGGCACATACTCATCTAACGCATATTGTACGATGGTTTTGAACTTTGTCCACTGATCCTCAACACTATTGTTTATTGAGCTAACATTGCAAAGTGAATCTGGCCCCAACCGGAAGACTGCTGTAAGCACTGGAGTGCTTTGCAAGATGCGGCCGGTATGGTGGTGGTATGCCGTCACCTTCCTCTGTACTTAGTGTCTCCTTACCCATTCCGTTACAGGGAACCTTACAGTTTAACGTGGACGTCTAGTTCCAGGGAAACTTGGTACGTGTCGCATTTACAAATATACGTCTGAAGTAAAACAATCGATAAGTGATAGGAAAAAATCCTTGTTTCATCTTCGAATTTGTAGTCTTATACTTCCTTATTGAGCCGCTATTTTTATAAAATATTCACTCACTCGAGTCGAAGATTTGAAACCCTGTGTCAGCTGTATTGCAACCGAAAATAACAGCGAACTGCAGCTCTGCTAGTTGAGATATGAAAAGGTTACTGTACTATAAAAGAGAAACACAGCATGCCTTCTCTCTCATAGAATGAACTCAAAACATTTATATCCAGTATTCGAGACAATATTACTTTAGTTTTGTATATATGATACTTGTGTTAATTAAATTAGTTTTTGGAGTTTTACGCAAGTTCTGACATTATACGAGTATAACTTGTTCAGTGAGTAAACACAGGGTGACACACGGGAGACGGACGGTTTTTAATGAAATAATACTCAGCCAACTTTAAAATTAATGCACGTTTATTTACGCAAAATCAAAGCTCATTATTTGCCATTTTAGCTATCAAAGTTATTTGTGAGAAATAGGTGTGGCCGTGCGGCTCTAGGCGCTTCAGTCTGGAACCGCGTGACCGCTACGGTCGCATGTTCGAGTCCTGCCTCGGGCATGGATGTGTGTGATGTCCTTAGGTTAGTTAGGTTTAAGTAGTTCTAAGTTCTAGGGGACTGATGACCACAGATGTTAAGTCCTATAGTGCTCAGAGCCATTTGAGCCATTTTGTGAAAAATATTGTCGTCAAGGTGATGTCCATCATTTTGAATGCAGGACTCAAGTCTCTTCTCAAAATCCCCCATCACACGGACTAAAATCTCTGCAGGGGTGGCAGAAATTTCTTGAATGATTGCATTCTTCAACTCGTCCAAATTTCGTGGTTTGTGGTTATAGACACAGTTCTTAAGGTACCCCCACAGAAAAAAGTCACATACTGGCAACTATGTAGACCTGGGAGGTCAAGGAACATTGCCAAAACGTGAGATAATCCGGCCAGGAAACATGCGTCTAAGAACTGTCATTGAAGTGTTTGCAGTGTGCGATGTTGCCCCATCCTGCTGGAACCAAACGCGTTTTAAAGGGTTCGTCGTCTTCTTAGTTCCGCTTTCAAGAATGTTTCAAGTATACGAATGTAACGAACCGAATTAACACTAACTATGGCCTCGTTCTCTTCAAAAAAATAACGTCCAATAATGCCAACAGAACCAAGAGCACACCAGACTTACTTCTTCCGAGTGTAGAGGACGCTGGTGGATAAGTTGTCGATGCTCTGAAGCCCACTAACGTAGGTTTTGCTTATTCACCGTCCCATTTAAATGAAAATGAGCTTCATCGCTCATCAATAAAATTTCATTTTCATTCGCTCCCAAAATCACTTGCATTCTGTAAGCGAAGTCTTCTCGTACAGCAAAATCAGTTTCCTTAAGTTGTTGGACAATGAGCATTTTGTAGAGATGGAATTTTAATTCTTTATGCAAAATTCGTCTAACCGATTTACGATTGATTCGTAACTCACTAGCATGACGTCTAGCCGACCGTCCTGTGCTTCTGACTGCCGCTTGCCTTACCCTCTCAACATTTTCTGGCGCCGTTACTCTGCGTCTCGGGCCAGGATGCTTCTTATCCAGTATGTTTCCAGTTGATCTGAAGTTTTCCACCCATCTGAGGGTTGTGTTACGGCTCGGAACAGCTCCATGTCGACCGACATTAAACCGCGCACGAAACAATCGCTGCGTAGCAAGAATAGACTCACCACTTTTCACGAAACTGTCATAGACAATCACTCGACGTTGCAAGTCCCACTGCTCCATAGTGACTGAGTAAATGAAATGGTGTCTTGTGTGGATCAGAACTATCCCCACCACGACCACCTCCCACCACCGCGCCCTCACTACTACGCAGTTCAAAACCGTCCGTCTCTCGTATGTCACCCTGTATTTCACAAAACTGTATTTTTAGTGAAGAACGAATTAATTGTCGATTTGGATAGGCCGTGATTCAAAGATTATTTTTTCTGCTTTTAGTATACCTTGTGTGATGCATTGGTTTCGATTTTGCTATAACAGATTTGAGCTGGGAGCTACAACCATAGTCACATCATTCGCCTCTGTCTTTCGAAGCGAGATTTGTGCTGCATTGGAATGAGGCAGTGGCCTGATGTTGGATTACCTGGGGATGTAAGACCAGGCATACTCGTCGTTGAGGTTCCAATCGACCACGTCTGACTACTATGAAGATGGATCGCTGTATTGTGCACCAAACATATCGTAACCACTGCCGGCCAGTGTGGCCACGCGGTTCTACGCCCTTCAGTCTGGAACCGCGCTACCGCTATGGTCGCAGGATCGAATCCTGCCTCGGGCATGGATGTGTGTGATGTCCTTAGGTTAGTTAGGTTTAAGTGGTTCTAAGTTCTAGGGGATTGATGACCTCAGATGTTAAGTCCCATAGTGCTCAGAGCCATTTAAACCATTTGTCACCACTGAATCTGGCACCCGAGAACAAGTGTTGGACTCGGCAAGAACATGTGTCATCGTACACCACTGGTCGGAGACCAGCAGTAGTCGAACTAAGGTTCAAATGGCTCTAAGCACTATGTGACTTAATATCCATGTCCGAGATAGGATTCGAACCCGCGACCGTAGCAACAGCGCGGTTCCGGACTGAAGCGCCTAGAACCGCTCTTCCACAGCGGCCGGCTTCGAATTACTGCCCCTTGCAGAGGCTGCCGTTAACGCTGCAACACAAACGGCTACTTTTGGAGTGATGCGCTGACCGTGAAACACGACTCCTCTCGAATGGCTTCGTATTGTCTTCAGCGATGAATCGTGGTTCCTTCCTACTCGTACGACGTTGAGTGTGGCAGCGACATGGGAAAACGTCCCATTCTTCTTTCGTTTTGGAGAGGCACATCGATGTTTCTCCTGGCGCCGTGGTGTGGGGAGCCATCTGTTATGACGTCAGCTCACGACTGATAGCGACTGAAGGAACTCTGACGGCACGACGGTACGTCACGAGCATACTACGTGCTCGTACGTTACCTCTCACACTCGACAGTATCGTGCTGCCATTTTTCAACAGGGAAATGCTCGTCCACAGCTGACCCGCGTCTTGTGAACCGTCTGCCTGATGTGGAGGTACTGCAAGATCCCCATATCCGTCCCCGACAGAACATGTGAGAGACCAGCTTGGACTTAACTCCGTCCCAGTGCCAGCATCCAGGTTATTAAGCACCAGTTACGACAGTTGAGGGTCTTCTTGCCTCACGAGAGGGCACAACGGTCTATGACACACTACCCATCCGAATTATGACTTAGATATTTCTAAAAATACCGGGAGTCTGATATATCGATATTTAGAAAATACCGCTATAGAATCACCGTAAATTGAGAAACGTATCGATATATCGACGTGAAGAATATCGACATAACTGCCCACAAAAGTATCGGCTGCACTCTGTAAATATACTGTCGATTTTAGAGCTGTATATTTAAGTATTGATTATTAAATATTGTGTACATCACCGATCTAGCAGCCTGCCTATCCGCGTTAGAGCAAGAATTGAAAGGAAAACGATGCACGTTCACGCTTGGCGATAACCACTTTGCTAACAATGGTAACTGCAAGTGAGTGGCACAATGAAAGTTGTCCGATGGGTCCGTCGTTCGGTTTCGTCACACATGAGATTTGTTCGGAACACTTCACGTCGACTTCCTGTTTTTTTTTTTTTTTTTCATTCCGTCGACGCCAGGAACCTAGCAGTTGTACCCTAAAAATTACATGGTGAAGCTAAACATTTCTGTTTCTGTTAGAGGCGCCGAGCGCCGATTGCGTCAGCATATCCCCCTCACACTTCTCCGCCCACCGTCATAAAAGATTTTTGTTTCTTAACGCAAGTCGTGTGCTATTTCTTCACATAGGAAATCTTGTTATTCCATTTACACCGCTACACCTCCAATACAATCGCATTCCTTTTGTGACACATATACTTGCTTCAAACAGTCAAAGAGAAAGATTAGACAGTGAACATAAAATTGTGTTCCACTACAATTTCAATAGAACAACTTCAAATATTTACCGAAAATTGAAGAAAAATAAAAAATAAAAAATCGGCACTCGATATTGCCATTTTGATATCGATATATCGGGCGAAAAGTTATGCCCACATATATCGATATTTTCTGAAGGAAATAAGTACATGTCGGGATACATGAATGCATGCATCCACATCAAAGGGGGTAGAGTGTCATATTGACAAGTCGATTCAGACCGCCTAGTTATTTAAAAAATTGACTCTATTTTGTAATCCTGAAATAATGTTGTGAACCCGTGAAGCTCCCATTCTGCGGTCTTCAGTTTCTTTTTTTCCAGGTTATGCATATTAAGTTCCTTTTAGTCCAGTTTTGAGTAGTTCCTTAAATATAGTCAGCGCTGATTTTTCTACTACCTTCCTTGCATAACTGTGCTAGTCCTACACCTCTAGAGAGCAATCTAATATTCCTTCCTTAGCAATGACCAAAGTGCGTTTTAGAGACAGGATGAAGAGTAGTTGTCGAGAGTCCACAATGCAATCAACGATAGGGCGTGATCGTGGATACCAGGTACGAAGTGAAGAAAATAAAGTTTAATGAATGCTGCGATCACACAACCATGGTTTTCGTAAAATATCGTTAGTAGGAATTAAGCTGTTTGTATAGCCATAAATAGTAACTATTCTGCGACTGAAAATTAGATGACTATATTGTAACAAGAATGTTGCTTAGTGAAACAAAAACATAATATGTAGCGTTACGGTGTCAGATACCATGGGTCATGAAGTTAAGAGCTTAGGATAAAAAAGGAAATTCAATAGAACTAGCGAAAGTTTTATAACAGTTATTTGTGAATGGCTGAGCACTTGATTTAAAAAAGATTTGCTTGCCACTTTTTTAACACACTAAAACCGCAGCCTAAGAGTTTAGTCGGGAGTTCATACACTACAGAAATTTTAGATGTTGTTTACCACACTAGTCTCGTCATCACCTGAAATAGATGACAGGTCACCGCTTAGAATTGTGTTCTGCCCTCTTATCAAGATATAATATCAGTTAACATGTGGCGCTCAGTGGTGTGTACGACACAGATATCACAGTCACATGGTCCCCTGGTCGAACTTCGAAGCCATATCTTAGTGGCCAATGTCCAGTTCGGAAACTACTTTCGTAGTGGCTGGTATGAGGTGCTTCACAGCCGGATGGTTGTTTCATTACCCCTCACAACCAGCCATCGCTCTTGTCGAAACGGCGGCCTGCAGAATAATGAACACCATTAAAAAGTAATAACAAAACGCATTAAGACATTTATTCCACTGGGATGTGAGACCGGCAGTTCCTGTCTTGTAGAACACGGTCGGCCGCTGACGGATCCACAATTCCACTTACTCTTGCAGCTCCTCGTCCGACTGAAACCAACGTCCACCTATTTCTTTCTTCAGGTCACCAAAGATGTGAAAATCACACGGTGAAAGATCCGGGCTGTGCGGAGGATGTCGCAGTGCTTTCCAACCGAATCGCCGAAGTGTAGCCTCCGTCCGAGTGGCAATGTGGGGGCGGGCGTTATCCTGCTCGTCGAGTTTCTCGAGCGTGGAACCACAATCAGTGCGCAGTGCTATGAAGACACTTTGCAGAAGCTACGACGCGCCATAAAGTCAAAACGCCCAGGAATGCAGGCGGACTGAATTCGTCATTGCCTTTGAATGGAACCATTCCATGCTCCCGTTGTTACGGGTGTTCGGCTTTCATTTGACTGCCCCTCATAATTTGATCATTTTCTCTTCTCTGTTGCATTCTTTTGCAGCAGTGCTTGTAGATCACTAATTGTATCGGAATGAATGAGAAACTGTTTGTTTTGTATTACACCTCAACTTCTGCAGTGCCTTCAGGATGGCACGTAGTTCTGCGCTAACTACAGTGCATTAGTTGGAAAGATAAATGCTGAAGGCACGGTCGGGGAATAGTACGGAGTAGCGAGGGGGGCCCGAATGCTTGGTACAATCCGTGTATACTGCACTGAAGAGCCAAAGAAATTGGTACACCTGCCTAATATCGTGCGCACAGAGAAGTGTCGCAACACGACGTGGCATGGACTCGTCTGATTTCTGAAGTAGTGCTGGAGGGAATTGACACCATGAATCCTGCAGGACTGTCCATAAATCCGTAATAGTACGAGGGGGTGGAGATCTCTTCTGAACAGCACGTTGCAAGGCATCCCATATATGCTCAATAATTTGTATGTCTGGGGAGTTCGGTGACCAGCGGAAGTTTTTAAACTGAGAAGAGCGCTCCTAGAGCCACTCTGTAGCAATTCTGGACGTGTGAGGTGTTGTACTGTCCTGCTGGAACTGCCCAAGTCCATCGGAATGCATAATGGACATTAATGGATGCAGGTGATCAGACAGGATGCTTACGTACGTGTCACTTGTCAGAGTCGTATCTAGACGTATCAGGGGTTCCATATCACTCCAACTGTATACGCCCAACACCATTGCAGAGCCTCCACCAGCTTGAAAATTCCCCTGCTGACATGCAGGGTCCATGGATTCATGAGGTTGTCTCCATAACCGCACACGTGCATCCGCTCGATGCAATTTGAAACGAGACTCGTCCGATCAGGCAACATGTTTCCAGTTATCAACAGTCCTATGCCGTTGTTGATGAACCCAGGCGAGGCTTAAAGCTTTGTGTCGTGCAGTCGTCAAGGGTACAAGAGTCGGCCTTCGGCTCCGAAAGCCCAAATCGATGATGTTTCGTTTAACGGTTCGAACGCTGACTCTTCTTAATGTCCTAGCATTGAAATCTGCAGCATTTTGCGGAAGGGTTGTACTTCCGTCACGTTGAACGATTCTCTTCAAATGGTTCAAATGGCTCTGAGCACCATGCGACTTAACTTCTGAGGTCATCAGACACCTAGAACTTAGAACTAATTAAACCTAACTAACCTAAGGACATCACACACATCAATGCCCGAGGCAAGATTCGAACCTGCGACCGTAGCGGTTTCGCGGTTCCAGACTGAAGCGCCTAGAACCGCACGGCCACACCGCTGGCGATTCTCTTCAGTCGTCGTTGGTCCCGTTCTTGCAGGATCTTTTTCCGGCTGCAGCGATGTCGGAGATTTGATGCTTTACCGGATTGCTGATATTCACGGTACACTCGTGAAATGGTCGTATGGGAAAATCCTCATTTCAATGCTACCTCGGAGATGCTGTGTCCCAACGCTTGTACGCCGACTATAACACCGCGTTCAAACTCACTTAAATATTGATAACCTGCCATTGTAGCAGCAGTAACCGTTCTAGCAATTGTGCCAGACACTTGATAAATATCTTATATAGGCGTTCCCGACCGCAGCACCGTATTCTGCATGTTTATATATCTTTGTATCTGAATATGCATGCCTATACCAGTTTCTTTGGCGCTTCAGTGTACATTCAAATCGTGATCTAAAATGCTATACAATGATGACTTAAAAGTTAGTGCTGGAGTACATTCCTTCTTAAAACCGCCGAATCTAAAAAAGGCTAATCGTCTACAGAAGCCACTGTTCCATCCTTGGTGCAAAATTTCGACGTGAGCCACGCTCACCTGTAAAAGATAGCCCCTTGTGCAGGTCCAGTAAGGCATTTCTCCTCACAGTGGATTGCTGAAAGGTAGTCACGGGCGGGAAGCTGTATGGAATGCAGGCGTCCGTGGCGTGGATATGGTCGCAGCGTCGGGAGTCACCGTCTCAGAGCAGAGGGCTGGTGGTAAAGGCCCAGGTGCCCAGCCTCATTCTTTCATGGCGCCCCACGTCCAAAATTTTTTGAATAGGGAAGTCTTATAGACCCATGCACCATGTACCCATATGCAGGCAGGGACCTCACGAAGACTAAAAAATTGCAGCAGACGGGTTCGATCTACTCCCCATGAACTAGCACTAAAGTACTTTTAAATACTTACTGTTTTCAGGGGCCGTGCTTATAGGTCCCTACGGTACGGCAGCAAGATAAGCTTGAACAAAGTGTGACAGCCCAAAAACACAAGATCTTTTTTATTTTTCAAATTAATAACAGCGTCCCCTATCCTGAACTCAGGGAAGTTAAAATGGAATGGAACTTTTAAAAAGAACACACACACACACACACACACACACACACACACACACGTATTAACGAAAAACTAAAGACTTCCTTTCCCGTCAAATTCTCCTGCTCTTTAATTGCGATATGCATGTGAATTGCTGTTGCAAGGTTGCATGACAGAAGATGGAGGAAGAATTACCCACGAGTAACGAACACTGGACAGGACTGGTTACTATCGACGTTATAGTATTAATAACTATAGCAAAAACATAAGCTTGAAACAAAGTGTGACAGCCCAAAAACACAAGATCTTTTTTATTTTTCAAATTAATAACCATATAGCAAAAACAGTCAGACTTCGAGTGACAACATCCTGTTGTTCAAACCGCTCTGGGAGGATGTGGCCTACTAGGTGTTTGGAATAATAGGGAAAGAATAATGCCATAAAAAAAATGGGAAAACGACTTCGGAAGCCACGCTCACACATCTGCCCAAGAATATTGTGCTTCGAAGTAGAATCATAGGCCTCCTCATTTTCAAAATAAGGTGCTGTTTGTGCAGGAAAGCTTCTTGTATAGCCGCTTCCATTAGGACCATATTAACAAGGCTAGAGAAATCCTCATGAACCTATACTGAGGACGATCAAGGGGCTGTCTGGTTACAAAATCCAGCCACCTGAACACGAGTGCTTAAATAACTGTGACACCTAGCTCGGTCTACAGACTACGCTGTTACGGAGGTAGACTACAGTCAAGTATTCACATGTTTGTTCATTAGAGCACAAGATACAGAAAGTTAGGTTTGTACTGCTGCGTTTCTCGTAGCTCTCTAGTGCAACAGTTTAAGGTCGGAGTGAACTGTTGATGTTATTCGAGAGTAGTAGGCTACGTGCCAGAACCGGACTTCAGCCTGTTTCGTTTATTTATTCACTCATTCAGAACACCACAGTCCACCACACGAGCACTCGCGTCAGCCACATGATACGGTGAGCCGAGTTTCGCAAGTTCGTTATTCGCGAATCTATGTTGACTCGTGAGTGATTTTGTGGTGTCACCGCCAGACACCACACTTGCTAGGTGGTAGCTTTAAATCGGCCGCGGTCCATTAGTACATGTCGGACCCGCGTGTCGCCACTGTCAGTGATCGCAGACCGAGCGCCACCACACGGCAGGTCTGGAGAGACTTACTAGCACTCGCCCCAGTTGTACGGACGACTTTGCTAGCGACTACACTGACGAAGCCTTTCTCTCATTTACCGAGAGATAGTTAGAATAGCCTTCAGCTAAGTCCATGGCTACGACCTAGCAAGGCGCCATTAACCATTTCTAGAGAGAGTCTCACTTGCATCATCAAGAACGCTGTACACAAATGATGGATTAAAGTTAAGTACTCCAGCAGCTACGTACTTTTCTTTATAGCATTCATTACGTATCCTGTTTCAGACCTAACGCCAGCCTGCGTGAGTTGACGCGTGCATTTCGGCCTCCTCTCTCAATTAGTGTGCGTTATGTTGGCTAGTCTGCCGACACAACAGATTTTCATTCTCCAAAATAGTCATAACACCTGAGCGTAAAAAGTGTTATTAAGCATTATAGGCCCTTACTTCCGCACGTTTGTCTAACGACATTTATTGAAAACGTGTATAATCTGATCCGCAGCATGGAGTTGGATTTGGTTTTGCCTAATATGACGTGAGACTGGTGTAGAGTTGACTTTCGCATTTATTCTGTATAACAACTCTCATAATTACATAGGGCCGACCGAGGTGACCGAGCGGTTCTAGGCGATACAGTCTGGAACCGCGCGACCGCTACGGTCGCAGTTTCGAATCTTGCCTCGGGCATGGATGTGTGTGATGTCCTGAGGTTAGTTAGGTTTAAGTAGTTCTAAGTTCTAGGGGACTGATGACCTCAGCAGTTAAGTCCCATAGTGCTCAGAGCCATTTGAACCAATTACGTAGGAATATTTCGCTAGTATCAGATTTTACCACTGCTGAAAATTCTTCAAATTTTACTGTTGAAAACTTGGGTTCGTGTTTTCTGAGCGTAATGCGAGGAACTTAATGAACGTGTGTATTATTTCAGTTCTGTCGAGTACATCTTGGCGTCCTGGTTAGCCGCTAGTGGAAGACAAATCACTGGTCCCCCCTCGTCGTGATAGCTGCTTGTAGGCGGGTGTTCAAAACAAAACGCAGAGATACTGCAGAGAGCCGGCAACCGACCCATGACCGGAGGTTATCTCATCAAACTGCAGCCGAATGATATTCCGCCCTGCGGCAACATTGGAATGCGATCGAAGCGGTCGGAAAGCACGTAGCACTCACCACGTATTGCGCTTCCGAAAACTCTGTGTAAACCGCAAAGTAATAATTTCGCCATAAATCGCATGCTGGATGACCGCCAATACAAAATTCTGCAAGCATAGAAATTGCATTATGGTTGAAACCTCATCGTGCGTACAGTTTAATCGGCAGAGCAACAGACGACGTAAGCGAGAATTATCTAACGTAATCATCTAAATAGTTGATAAACTCGTCATTGCAGCGACTTGACGCCGACTTAAATTATTCTGGCTGGGAATAGGGAACGGGGGGAGGGAGGGGAGGGGATAGAGGGATCCCCGGAACAAACATCAATTCGGAAAAAGCTGCCATTCTGAAGCTGAGTGTACACTCTGATGAATTTTTTTTTTTCCGTCTAATTACCGAGCGAGGTGATGCAGTGATTAAAACAGTAAACTTTTATTCGAGAAGAGTGTAGTTTAAATCCCGTCCGAAATGCCGATTTACATTTTCCGTAAGCCGAAGATGAACTTTAGCGTTCCGTCGACGACAAGATCATTAGAGACGAAGCAGAAACTGTCACTCATTGGAAAAGAATTGGGAAGGAAATCAGTCGTATTCCGTTTAAAGGAACCACGCGTAAAAATAGGTCTAATATGTTAATCATATGGCAGTCAGGATAATAGTGATGATGAGGTTCGCACTAAAATAATCTATTGCTGCAGTTGTTGTTATTAGCTAGGGAAATCTTAATTTAATGCTTCCTGACTTAAGTTCAAAAAGACCAGTCAGTCTCATACTCGGGAAACGTACGGGTATCTCGCATTGCTATGCAGGGCAAGGTTCTCATAGAGATGGTTCGCTGCACCTTTCCTCCGATCGGTATCTGTCAAGTGTGTGTCCGTGTTGCATGGCTGATTTGCTGAGTGCTTTTACAGTGTAGCGTTGTGACTGTGTTGTTCCGTATGAAGGAAATGGGGAAGTTGACACCCGATGCCGAGACAGTACATACTCCTCTCGAATAGCACCAAGGGGACGTTAAAGCTTAATGACTCTTAAACGTTGTGCCCGTAGCTCGTGGTTGTGCGGTAGCGTTCTCGCTTCCCGCGCCCGGGTTCCCGGGTTCGATTCCCGGCGGGGTCAGGGATTTTCTCTGCCTCGTGATGGCTGGGTGTTGTGTGATGTCCTTAGGTTAGTTAGGTTTAAGTAGTTCTAAGTTCTAGGGCACTGATGACCATAGATGTTAAGTCCCATAGTGCTCAGAGCCATTTGAACCATTTGAACTCTTAAACGATGTGAAATGCTTTCATTACATAAGACACTGCGGAGAGTTTTAGAGTTTAACCCAGTACATTGGCGGGAATTCTCGTGATGAGAAACTGTAGCACTTACATTTCATTCCCTTGCCGACTAAATATTCGCGAAAAAACAGTGCTGTATGTTTTCGCCTGAGATTATCTATTAACAGTAGTTTCTAACTTCTATCTAATGACGGCTGCAAACTGCAACACTAGAATTCTTAACATACTCAAATAATGTTCTGGAATTTTGACGACATATAAACGTTGTGGGCAAGATAATTCATAGAAAGTAAGTCAAACATCATGGTGTATATGTGTAAATAACAGATAGCGTTTCTAGTAATACTAAACTCGCTGAACGAGCTGAGCCAACTTGTTACACGTCAGCCCCTGAAAAAAACCTTCGGATTGAATTTATAATGGTTTAAAAGGTATACCATTAAGACTAGTATAGTACTTCTTGTGGCGTCGTCCGAAGAGTGAGGTCCCAGGTTACAGTAGGTACATCACAATGGAAAAACAAACTGAAGACAATCGTTGGCAGTCACAACCATGAAAGAGAGACGTCGGCGAAGGCACGCTCTCAACTGGTTCCATACACCGCCCCTTCTGGAGGACTACTTACGTCAGAGCGCAGCGACGATCATCCCACTCTGTGATTGCCGACTATGAGAGCAGCAGCATCATATTTCAGATCCTGCTGAACTAGTATTATTAGTCAGAATTGTGTAGCAATTTTTATACTTAAATGTACATTGATATCTCATTCCGGAATGAAATTTTCACTCTGCAGCGGAATGTGCACTGGTACGAAGCTTCCTGGCAGATTAAAACTGTGTGCAGGATCGAGACTCGAACTCTGGACCTGTGAAGTTTGGAAAGAAGGAGACAAGGTACCGGGAGAATTAAAGCTGTGAGGGGGGTCGTGAGTCGTGTGTGGTAGCTCAGTTGGTAGAGCACTTGTACGCGAAAAGCAAAGGTCCCGAGTTCGAGACTCAGTCCGGCAAGCAGATATATGACTGTCATTCAGTACTATTCAACGTTGTGAACAGCTATTCTTGTACTCTGCGGTAGTAAGAAACATATATTGCTATCCGAGTGTATATGGATGGCACCCAAGTTAAGTATTCTATATTAAAGTGTTCTACTAAAGTTAACTAATACGCTGGTCATTCAGCAATCAAAGAGACAAATTGGTCTGGAGAAAAAAGAATATGTTTTTACAAAATAATACTTTTTCTACTTTTCAAGATAATCCCTTTGAACACGTATGCACTTGTTCCAACAAGCTACAAGCTTTTTTATTCCGGCTGCAAAGAACTCTTTATCTTGATGTTTGAACCAATTTCCCACAAACTTTTTCACATCCTCGTTGTCCTGGACCCTCTTCCCACGTAATGCCTCCTTCAGTGCACCTAACAAATGGAAATCACTGGGTGCTAAATCAGTACTGTAAGGGGGATGAGGCAGTGCTTCCCAGCCCATTTTGTCAATGGTTTCACGTGCTAGCTGAGCAATATGAGGACGTGCGTTGTCTTGCTGGAGAATCACACCTCTCCTCTGAGGTCCACGACGTGTCTCTCTCATGGTTGGCTTCACCATGCTTAAAAGAAAATCCAAGTAGTATTGGCTGTTTATTGTACGTTGCTCTTCGAGGTGATCCCAATAAGCTGGACCTTCAGCATCCCAAAACACCGTCAACATGACTTTTCCTGCTGATGCTTGGGTTTAGAATTTTTTCTTGGCAGGTTAGTTGGTGTGTTTTCACTCCATGCTTTGCCTTTTTAATTCTGGCTCATAATAGTGAACCCACGTTTCATCACAAGTTAAAATTTTGTTGAGGAAGTGCTCACCTTCTCTTTCATAACGTTCCTTTAACTCTGAGCACACTCTCAACCTTGTTTTCTTGTGTAGCCGCGCCAACTCCTTTGGGACCCATATTGAACATGTTTTACGGTACTTCAGCTTATTACAGATAATGTTATGAACTGCACCAGTACTAACTTAAATCTTATCAACTATCATTTCCACAGTCACACGGCGGCCGCCACGAATAATGTCATCAGTTGAAAGTGCAACTGGTCGGCCAGAACGGTGTTCGTCAGTCACTGAGTCACGACCATTTTTGAACTGCCGTACCCACTTGTAAAAAACTTGACATTCTGCAGTTTGTACTCGCTGGTTTCTCGCCTTCAGCAATCAAAAAACGTTTAACAGAGCGTTGTTCAACTAATGTGGACGTTTCAAGCGGACTCGCCATTTTGAAATGTAGTTTTGAGGTTATAAACAACACAATACTGATACATCAGCTGATCATGGCTCATCCCAGTGATGCCAATTTAAAGCCGTAAAAGTACCAAACTTACCCTACTAATAGTTTTTTCCCCTGACCAATTTGTCTCTTTAATTATTGAATAACCTTCGTATTTCATATGTGTTGTAGTACCCACTCGACCGCTTTTTGAAATAAATATAGGCCAGCTACGACGCACAGCACTTCTACTTTCCTAATCTTCATTTTTGTCCACGTTACTCTGGAACCAGACGTCTACAATCTTTGATTTTTCGTACTGTAGTATTGAGTTTTAGTTACGTCTAGTACATGTGTCTTTTACGCGCGATAGGTGATGAATAACCGATGTGTACTATATACACTCTTGGAAATGGAAAAAAGAACACATTGACACCGGTGTGTCAGACCCACCATACTTGCTCCGGACACTGCGAGAGGGCTGTACAAGCAATGATCACACGCACGGCACAGCGGACACACCAGGAACCGCGGTGTTGGCCGTCGAATGGCGCTGGCTGCGCAGCATTTGTGCACCGCCGCCGTCAGTGTCAGCCAGTTTGCCGTGGCATACGGAGCTCCATCGCAGTCTTTAACACTGGTAGCATGCCGCGACAGCGTGGACGTGAACCATATGTGCAGTTGACGGACTTTGAGCGAGGGCGTATAGTGGGCATGCGGGAGGCCGGGTGGACGTACCGCCGAATTGCTCAACACGTGGGGCGTGAGGTCTCCACAGTACATCGATGTTGTCGCCAGTGGTCGGCGGAAGGTGCACGTGCCCGTCGACCTGGGACCGGACCGCAGCGACGCACGGATGCACGCCAAGACCGTAGGATCCTACGCAGTGCCGTAGGGGACCGCACCGCCACTTCCCAGCAAATTAGGGACACTGTTGCTCCTGGGGTATCGGCGAGGACCATTCGCAACCGTCTCCATGAAGCTGGGCTACGGTCTCGCACACCGTTAGGCCGTCTTCCTCTCACGCCCCAACATCGTGCAGCCCGCCTCCAGTGGTGTCGCGACAGGCGTGAATGGAGGGACGAATGGAGACGTGTCGTCTTCAGCGATGAGAGTCGCTTCTCCCTTGGTGCCAATGATGGTCGTATGCGTGTTTGGCGCCGTGCAGGTGAGCGCCACAATCAGGACTGCATACGACCGAGGCACACAGGGCCAACACCCGGCATCATGGTGTGGGGAGCGATCTCCTACACTGGCCGTACACCACTGGTGATCGTCGAGGGGACACTGAATAGTGCACGGTACATCCAAACCGTCATCGAACCCATCGTTCTACCATTCCTAGACCGGCAAGGGAACTTGCTGTTCCAACAGGACAATGCACGTCCGCATGTATCCCGTGCCACCCAACGTGCTCTAGAAGGTGTAAGTCAACTACCCTGGCCAGCAAGATCTCCGGATCTGTCCCCCATTGAGCATGTTTGGGACTGGATGAAGCGTCGTCTCACGCGGTCTGCACGTCCAGCACGAACGCTGGTCCAACTGAGGCGCCATGTGGAAATGGCATGGCAAGCCGTTCCACAGGACTACATCCAGCATCTCTACGATCGTCTCCATGGGAGAATAGCAGCCTGCATTGCTGCGATAGGTGGATATACACTGTACTAGTGCCGACATTGTGCATGCTCTGTTGCCTGTGTCTATGTGCCTGTGGTTCTGTCAGTGTGATCATGTGATGTATCTGACCCCAGGAATGTGTCAATAAAGTTTCCCCTTCCTGGGACAATGCATTCACGGTGTTCTTATTTCAATTTCCAGGAGTGTATTTTATATCCACTTTACTTATGTGATTGCTGCCGACCGTTGTGTCTGAAACATTTAGCAACAGTTAATACAAAAATTCACAACACGGTAAAATTTCATTTCATCTTCATCACGGAGAAAAAAGCTTTACGTCCAAACAATTCGGGAAGTGTCGTTAATACTCTCTTCAAACAGATTTTAATCTGTAAATGAAAGACACGAATAAGCTCGTATTTTAGATTTCATTCTATCACAGTATCAGATGTAAGTACAAAGGCATTGAGAGCATTTCCCGACTAGTCACAGAAATGAAATTGATGACAATGAATTTTTGTTGTGTTGGTACTTGTTGCTCAATTACGCAACTGGTCTGCGGAACAGTTGTTTGAATTTGAAAATTACTGGGTTGCACTGGTTTCATTGAAATGGATAAACTGTGATACTTGGGCTACCTAAGATATCACGTTTTGCAGGCTTTATCGCCGACAGAATCCTTTCAAAGTTGGTGAACGTTTGGAATGAGTTTTCTTCAATATCAACTGCTCAGAGCTGGGTCACTATATTCATTCCTGGATTACTACAATATGATCCACGTCAACGACTGCTAGCAGTTGTAAGCATAGTCTAAAACATTACGGAATAGCACGATACGATACTGTTCTATAAATAATAAAATGTTTATGAAATATATGACGCGACTAGTATATTAGAAAGACATCAAGAATTAACTATAAGACATGTTCACTGGATGTATGATTAATATGTTGAATGCTGAACAAACAGAAAAGCCCAATAATGTTTGGAACTTATAAATGATAAGTGATACGTTGCTGTGACTTAATACTATGGACGTAGGGCGAGTCCATTTCGTCACGCCAGAAATGACACTGCAGTGAAAGTAGCGAGTAGAAGACAGTGGTCGTGCACCACCAGTCAAAGTCGATTTAATGTTTCGGAAAGAGTATATAAAATATTTTGAACGTTGAAAACTTGTAAATAAGTGTATTTTTGACCTAGAAATACAGTCATACTATCAGACCAAAGCTTTTTCATCTTATGCTATCGCAAATATTAATTCTATGGCGATGACTTCAAGCATTACGTAAGTAGCAGACCTGAAGATATTAACGGTACCATCGTCCAGATGAATGACCACCTCACTGAAGTGTTCAGATGGACTGGTCAGCTGAGACCTAAACTAAATGTGAAGAAGTTAATTAGTCCTGAAATCCGCGAACAACTGTCTCCTCTTCTTCTCGAAAGCATCTCAAGAGCTTATCAAAACCCATTAAAGAACTTCGATCTGACTTTG
The DNA here is from genome assembly GCF_023864275.1 of Schistocerca cancellata. NCBI lineage: Eukaryota > Metazoa > Arthropoda > Insecta > Orthoptera > Acrididae > Schistocerca > Schistocerca cancellata. The sequence goes on from NC_064629.1 coordinate 130,631,800, forward strand.
GATCAGCACCTCATCTGGGCAGAAAATACTTTTGCCACTTGCAGGAAGACTTTCGATTGTCTCCGCACTCTCCAGAAGTTTTTGAAAATCTTTCCTCATAGACCCGTGGTGTCAGTCGTTCTGTCGAACCTCCACCATTGCGATGTTACCCAACACAGCACAAGTAGTAAAAAGTCAATTTAATTGGAACTAACCAGGAATGCTTAAGTGCTTTATGTCTGTCTGACAACTTCAGCACTTGAAGCGTCCAGTTAGGATAGCTATTGCTTGTCTAGTTACGTGACTGCCTCACGCTATCAGCTCCTCAGTGTGGACCCTGGTATCTCTCATCACAGATTAAACACATATGTCCGTCATGATATGACTATCTAACGTCTTCGATATGCTCACCCATAAAAGAAAAACATACTTGAACTTCACCTCAGCTGATGATGTTAACAAGCAGTTGTGCCCATTAAGGAAATTCAAATACCCTGTTGCACTTAGGAACAAGCTGAAACACTTCCTTTTGTGAGTCTCATAAATTAACATATGTGTCGATTTCTTTCTGCCAAGTAGTGAAGTTAGTGCTCGCTCCTTCCTTCTCCTTTCATTTACTCTCTTTATTACTAGCGTACTAACACGTTCCTGTCCGCAGTTCGTGGTCGTGCGGTAGCGTTTTCGCTTCCCACGCCCGGGTTCGATTCCCGGCGGGTTTAGGGATTTTCTCTGCCTCGTGATGACTGGGTGTTGTGTGATGTCCTTAGGTTAGTTAGGTTTAAGTAGTTCTAAGTTCTAGGGGACTGATGACCATAGATGTTAAGTCCCATAGTGCTCAGAGCCATTTTTTGAACACGTTCCTCTTTTTCACCCTCTCCCATCTTGTGCCTTATGTTTATTGCTGCCATGCCCACAGTCTAAATCATCTACCTATAATTTATCTTCATTATTTAACTTTCTAAAATAGAAATTGGGTTTTCTTGTCTGTTACAGATACTACTGATTCCTCTAATTATGTCATAACCGTTTCCAAGTGCTTTATTTCATATTCAGGTTTACCCAAAAGTTCATTATCATTTGAAAATGCAATAATTCACGGAATTGTCAGACATGATCAACATGTCGGCTGTCACTCATCGCTAATCCTGTAGTCGGAGGACAATATTGTGAAAAGCAGTGTATGGCATATCAGTAGGTATGGTGAGAAATTGCCGTCGGATGTTTCTCTAGCCTCATTAAGGGGAGGTTTACTATCTTTGGTCCGAAAAGCATATTCTTTGAGAATTTTTTTTCTCGGGATGTATTATGGATATCAATGTCAAATTGGGTCAAAATGTTTATTGATATTTCCTCTACAAACTGGAATTTTTCCGACCGAAAATGTCGAAGAGCGCCGGCCGCGATGGCCGAGCGGTTCTAGGCACTTCAGTTTGGAACCGCGCGACAGCTACGGTCGCAGGTTCGAATCCTGCCTCGGGCATGAATGTGTGTGATGTCCTTAGGTTTAAGTAGTTCTAAGTCTAGGGGACTGATGACCTTAGATGTTAAGTCCCATAGTGCTCAGAACCATTTGAACCATTTTTTTTTTTTTTTGTCGAAGAGCAGAGGCGGAAGTGCCGTCGGAACGAAACAAGATTTCGATGTAGACCTCCACCTCCACGCGCGGTATGTCACAGGTCAGCCGGCTCGTCTGAAATCAAAATTGAGTTGACGATAGCGAAGTATATAAGATTCTTTAGGAGTTGTACCTCGCTTAAGTTATTAGGACCATAGGAAACAAAATGGCGGCCATTTGAAAAAAATAGGGCTTTTTCATAGATTTTTCGACTTCGTCGACCAAGTAAAAATATTTATTGTTGATGGATCGGAATAAAAGTGGTACAACTAGTAGACAATTTAGTTAGCTTCGTCGGAAACAAGGAATCACGCCAATCGGTTCAGTATATTTGAAATTACCATACCGCGCGATAAAAAAAAATTCTTTTTTAGAAAAACGCGTTTGAAGTTTCGACTACATATGCAATATTATGCAACTTATGTTCAATCTGCTATTCCGGGTCCATAATTTAGTACTTCCACTTCCTCATAGAGGGCGTTCTGTTCGATGTGGCCTTCCTGCGCTGCTCCAGAGTTGCTCGTACGGCCGGTGACAAGCGGTTTTCGGCTTTTTGAATTCGGTGGTCGTCCGAATGCTTGGCGAACTGCGTCGAATAGAGTTACAGGGTGACGTCCGTCGTTGTCATGGTCTTCAGAATTGCTGAATACCCTTCGTTGAAGCTGCTGACTGCCAGGAAAGTCGCAATCTCCACAGTCTTCGCACCAGAATGCAAAGGCTTGTGAGCTAACTTCCAAACACACGCGTTCAAACTTTCATTTGAATTTTGTGTGTTTCCTCCCAAGCACCTGTGCAATAACTCGTCCTCCGAAAGAAAAAAATTGGTGTGTGAAAAAGGCCGATTTCAGGCAGGTGCATTTCTTTGTTCAACAGCGAACAACAAACATTTCCGTTCAGTATTCGGAAAAACCGTTTCAGGGGTGGATTCCAAACACTTTTATGGCTCCAAAAATGCAATTTAAAAATTCGATTTTTTGAACCAAAAGATAGTAAACCTCCCCTTAATGAAGTCGGACGATCGCGGTAGACTTTGGACTTCAGACAAGCTCAGAACGGATGATCACACAGCTTGAGGTCTGCGGATCTGGCAGGCCAAGCATGATGGTAGTGGCGGCTCAGCAAGAAATCCTCACCAAACGATGTGTAGCAATGTGAGGTGGAGCGCCATCCTACGTACAAGTCGTACCTTCCAGCAGGTGTTTACCAGCCAGGATGGGGATGATGGGAATCTGTAACTTACCGGAGTACCTCGCACCCGTCACGCTGTTGGTCTGAAAAGCAGCACTCCACATTTCCTCGTAGAAAAACGGTCCGATCATGACTGATGTGGTAAATCCACACCAGACCGCGACTTCTTCGTCATGCATTGGGGTTTCCAGAGCATTTCCAGGATTTTCAACAGCCCAAATTCTTCAGTAGAGAGTGTTTTTATGCGGCATTATTTACATGTTCTTGTCCAGCGACATGTGTTCGAAAGTTTTTGTACATGTTTTAGTGTCAATACGACCCCATATAATTTCCGGCATGTGTGTCAAGTTTTCCTTTTCTGCTTACATTATTCCGTGAATTTACGCATTTTTCAAATGGTAACGGACTTTAGGGTCACTTGTAGCTGTTAAGAGCGACAAAAACATGGGTGTTGTAATGAATGTAACGTAAAATATAACGAATTCTTGATTAGGTATAATAAAAGCCCCTATGGTACTAACGTGTCAGCACACGTAGTAAATAAAAATAAATACAGGGCTATTAAAAATGATTGAAGTGATTTCATAAGTTCACTGTAGCTCCATTCATTTACATATGGTCACGACACACAACAGATACGTAGAAAAACTCATAAAGTTTTGTTCGGCTGAAGCCGCACTTCAGGTTTCTGCCGCCAGAGCGCTCGAGAGCGCAGTGAGACAAAATGGCGACAGGAGCCGAGAAAGCGGATGTCGTGCTTGAAATGCACTCACATCAGTCAGTCATAACAGTGCAACGACACTTCAGGACGAAGTTCAACAAAGATCCACCAACTGCTAACTCCATTCGGCGATGGTATGCGCAGTTTAAAGCTTCTGGATGCCTATGTAAGGGGAAATCAACGGGTCGGCCTGCAGTGAGCGAAGAAACGGTTGAACGCGTGCGGGCAAGTTTCACGCGTAGCCCGCGGATGTCGACGAATAAAGCAAGCAGGGAGCTAAACGTACCACAACCGACGGTTTGGAAAATCTTACGGAAAAGGCTAAAGCAGAAGCCTTACCGTTTACAATTGCTACAAGCCCTGACACCCGATGACAAAGTCAAACGCTTTGAATTTTCGGCGCGGTTGCAACAGCTCATGGAGGAGGATGCTTTCAGTGTGAAACTTGTTTTCAGTGATGAAGCAACATTTTTTTCTTAATGGTGAAGTGAACAGACACAATGTGCGAATCTGGGCGGTAGAGAATCCTCACGCATTCGTGCAGCAAATTCGCAATTCACCAAATTAACGTGTTTTGTGCAATCTCACGGTTTAAAGTTTACGCCCCCTTTTTCTTCTGCGAAAACAACGTTACAGGACACGTGTATCTGGACATGCTGGAAAATTGGCTCATGCCACAACTGGAGACCGACAGCGCCGACTTCATCTTTCAACAGGATGGTGCTCCACTGCACTTCCATCATGATGTTCGGCATTTCTTAAACGGGAGATTGGAAAACCGATGGATCGGTCGTGGTGGAGATCATGATCAGCAATTCATGTCATGGCCTCCACGCTCTCCCGACTTAACCCCATGCGATTTCTTTCTGTGGGGTTATGTGAAACATTCAGTGTTTAAACCTCCTCTACCAAGAAACGTGCCAGAACTGCGAGCTCGCATCAACGATGCTTTCGAACTCATTGATGGAGACATGCTGCGCCGAGTTTGGGAGTAACTTGATTATCGGCTTGATGTCTGCCGAATCACTAAAGGGGCACATATCGAACATTTGTGAATGCCTAAAAAAACTTTTTGAGTTTTTGTATGTGTGTGCAAAGCATTGTGAAAATATCTCAAATAATAAAGTTACTGTAGAGCTGTGAAATCGCTTCAATCATTTGTAATAACCCTGTATCTTAAGATGATCTGCTGTAGGTTCTCATGATTTTTCCTTAATTAACTATAGCATAGTTCCTTCCTCATCCTATTAATATTCGTGTACTCTGTCTCTGATGAACATGCTCTCGATGGAACGATAAACCCTATTTTTTCCTCCTTTCTAAGTCCCCTAGAGGTTCTAAGAGTCCAGCAGGTACGTACTGTGAGCGAGCCGCCATCAAAATCTGAAGAGGGACATGGAATCTGGCGGAGAACAGTCCAGTGATCGGTGACTGTATACTGTCCACCAAGACGCAAACAAAGTGCGCACACAGCTCCACTGAAACGAGCACAAATATTCTCTTGCTGCAGTAATTCTCGTATCATCTGACCTACAGCAAAGTTATACAGTCAGCTCTACAAGGAAGTGTACGCCACAATTTTTAATGTATCGTCCGCAGCGTCATCTGTGGTAGCGGACTCGAATCTATACTCAGTGCGCGTTTTCACAGTGTATAGATCAAGAATGTGAGAGGTGAATGTTTTGCTTTGTCGGCTGGATTAGCCTACAATATCTCGGGATGCAAATCTGATCGAAAATGTGTGGTAATGTATTAAGATGAAGCTTAAAGGAAAGCCAGTACATAATTTGATGCGGCTGTCATATAAAATCAGGTTAATATGGAGATTGTTACCGAGAGAATATGCAGAAAAGCATGCCAAAAAGCTGCCAAGCTACTGGAGGCAATTAGATTAACTATTAGGTAATTCAGCAATTAGTAATAACTTGCATATTCATGTAAACATATATTTATAATAGTGTCTTTTATTTCATACAGATAACGGCGCACACTTTCTTGTGGAACTGTCTGTATGTCAGCATTGCAAAGGCAGATAAGTAAAATAACCGAGAAACTGGAGCTGCCTTACCAGAGTCCAGCAAACCCCGAAAGAGACGGCCTTAAAATCCTCTGGAGATTATCTATATATGAAGACTTCTTCAATAGGACGATGGTGGATTGAAACAGCCACAAAAAAAAAAAAAAATCGTAAGACGTAATCAACTCCTGCTAATGACAGTATTGTGCTTAAGAGTTCTCTCAAGAGGGTTGCTCTAATGCCCTAATGTATTGATATCTAGTTACCATCACAACTGAAATAACGAGCAGCGCGTTCAGTTGCTAAATCGTGAGACACGACTTGGATACGGGAGCACAGCGCTTCAGATTTCCGTACGGCCATCCAGATTTTGTTTTCCCGTATTTCATCTAAATCGCTTAAAAAAATGCTGGGATGGTTCCTATGAAGTGTGTGTGTCCGGTTTCCCTACCCAACCTCCTCCGAGCTTGTGCTCACACTCTTATGAAATTGTCGTCAAAGGGACGTCTACATCTACATCGGTACTCTGCAATCACACTTAAGTGCCCAGTAGAAGTTTCATCGCACCGCCTTCACAACAATTATCTATTATTCCAATCTCATACAGCGAGCTGGAAAAACGAACGGCTGTATCTTTCGCTGTGAACTCTGATTCCCCTTATTTTATTATGATGATCGTTTCTCCCCATGTAGGTCGGCGTCAACAAAATATTTTGGTATTCGGTGGAGAAAGTTGGTGTTGAAATTTCGTGAGAAGATTCTGCTGCAACGAAAAACACATTTGTTTTAACTATGTCTACCCCAAATCCTGTATCGTGTCAGTGACACTCTCTCGTCTATTTCTCTATAATACAAAACGTGCTGCTCTTCTTTGAACTTTCTCTATGTACTCAGTTAACCCTATCTGATAAGGATCTCATAACTCGCAGCAGTACTCCAAAAGAGGATCGACAAATGCAGAGTAGGCAGTTTCTTAAGTAGAACTATTGCATCTTCTAAGTGTTCCGCCTATAAAACGCAATCTTTGGTTCGCCTCCCTCACAACATTTTCTATGTGTTCTTTCCAATTCAAGTTGTTCGTAATTATAATTCCTATGTATTTAGTTGAATTTACGGCCTTCAGATTTGACTGATTTACCGCGTAAGCGAAGTTTAATGGATTCCTTTCAGCACTCATGTGGATGATCTTACACTTTTCATTATTTAGGATCAATTGCCAATTTTCGCACCATACACACGCCTTTTATAAAGCGTTTTCCAATTTGTTTTTATATTCTGATGACTTTACTAGACGATAAACGAGATCTTCATCTGTAAACAACCTAAGACGGCTGCTCAGATTGTCTCTTAAATCGTTTATATAGATAAGGAACGTCGAATCACAGTTTTCCGTTCCTTACTCAAAGACATGTTTATAGATGTGTGTTCATATTTAGAATACAAATTAACGTTCATTATAAAACCCACTGAAGGTATCAGATACGACAACGAGAAACTATCTGCCCGGTTAAGAAGTGTAAACGTTCAGTTGTAAAAGGCTGCTGTCTACAAAGGAAAAACGTGTAAATGATAGGAAATATATCTGTTGACTCAGAAAAGAGGTGCTGCGTTAGAAGCACACTGCACGCTTTGTAATACCGTATTTCCCCTTGAACGCTCTTATTCTGCCGGGAAAGCTTATAGGGCTGCCAGCAGTCTCGTAGCAACAGGGCATGAAAAATACACAAACAGTAAATTAGCCTTGAGCCAAGTACGTGGCACTTCTCTGCTCTGGGAAACATGTTCTGTGGGCAACGCCGCATCTCTTGTGGTGTGACTGAAAGAAGTAGGTCCCACTTCTTCTGATACAGTGCTTGCTACATTTCCATCGGTAATTTCGTAATTATGCTTCGGGAAAGTATATTGATTGATCCAATAACTTGAGCCAGCTCTAAAAGCTTCGCTAGCATTTTAACTGTAGGTAACCTGCGTCTGCACACACAAGAGTCGTTTTAAAGAACGGCTGTCAAATAACAGATCGTAAGTAAGTGCTAGTATTTTCAGCTAGATAACTGATATTTAGTTTGGGGAATTGAAGTCAATTATGTCTGTGAGTAATGTGTTTACACTACAAATTACACAACAAAAGATGGATATTCGTAAGTACTTGCGGGCTTCCAGCGAGACAACTAACCAAAACTAAAAGACTTAGAGAAAAAATGGTTCAAATGGCTCTGAGCACTATGGGACTAAACTTCTGAGGTCATCAGTCCCCAAGAACTTAGAACTACTGAAACCTAACTAACCTAAGGACATCACACACATCCATGCCCGAGGCAGGATTCGAACCTGCGACCGTAGCGGTTGCGCGGTTCCAGACTGTAGCGCCTAGAACCGCTCGGCCACTCCGGCCGGCCACTTAGAGAAAAATGACACATCAGTGGACAGAGTATCCATCCAAGATTCAATTCGTAATACGTGCCGTTGCACAGTTACAGGGCGCACCACTAGGGAGACGTTGGTTCCACCGAAAGGGCTAAAAGAAGTGACGAAACAAAGACGTACACGGGCATTCGAGTCGAACGTTCGAGATTTATGTCGGTAGCTGTTGCTCAGAAGATCTTGCGAGATGCCATACTGGTTTTTGTCGTTTTTTGGTTGTAGCACATATTTGTTGGGGTTTATATTATAACTTACTTTCTATGAATCTATGCTGTTCCAAAACACCAGCACCTACAGGAGCTCTCGAAAACGCATCGGTATGTGTACACTTTGTTGTTATAAAATGACGAAAAACGTCATATTGGTGGTTAACCCATACAAAACCCAAGCGATGCTGGTTGGTCATTATAGACTAATGAGCCCGACTTATTAGGCATTCCTACCATATTTAACCCTAAATGGGACAAATATCAACTTCTCTCCTTCAGCAACGAACCTGGAGGTAATAACAGATGAAAATTTAAATTGGATTGAGCACAAAACTGCAATGTGCAAGAAGGCATCAGCATCTCCCCTTGCACTACGAACATTTTAAAAGTTCTTCCCTCTTGACCTGAAAAAGAAACTTGTACAAACACTTGTACTTCCAGTTATTGATAACAGCGATGTTATCCTACAAGGCCTTTCTCAGGAACACTCACGGCGCTTGGAAGTAGTTATGACTGTCTGTGTTCGCTATATCTGTTACGTTTGAATCTTTGATCATATTTCATCATTATATGCACAGCTCTACTGGCTGCGTGCAAGCAGGTGCAACGTTTTTCTTATACTTTGTTTTCTGTACTGTCTTACTGACGTGCACTGTCCCCCGTATATTTCCTCGACCTTAACGTTCTCGTCTGAACAACATGGCAAAAACTTCCGTTCCCATCAGAGCAAAATCCTTTCAGTCTCACTCCATCGGTCAGCCGCTTCCTCGCAGTCCTCCTGAGTAGCAGGAACCCGACTGTGGAATAACCTCGCGCAGTATGTTAGAGAACTGAATAAAATCTCCAGCTTCAGAAGTCAGTTAATGCTGAAGCAACAATGATGATTGCCATTGACCCTGTAGGCTCTCGTTACTCTTGTGCATTCTTCTCTCCAACCAAATATTCCTCATTTCCCCGTATTCTTAGGTAGCGCAGTCACCTCAGATTTCCTTTCTTCACCTCAAACTTCCTTTCTTCAGAACTCTCTATATCAGAAAACATCTATTTTGTACACCCATAAATTCATTTTATATCAGCCACTATCATTATTGTTATTACTATTGTTATCATCATCAACATCAACATCACTATTAGTGACAGCAGCAGCAGTAGTAGTAGTACAAGTACTGCCGGTATTAACTTTTAGTTCACAATCAGTATGATTTACTCACATTGTCATTATAGATACTCAGATCATTTTAATACTATTTGTTATATGTAAATTGTTATTTCTTAGGTAACTATGATGTAAAAAAGGCTCTGTACGTGTGAAAGTGTGAAACTCTGGTCCAGTGTAAGAGAAGGCCTGAGGGCTCTAATCAGACCAGATTAAGTAAACAAATAAAAAGAAATATCGACAATTACAGCCTTCAGGAGATCCTAAAATGAAATCCATGGTCACATGATGTCTAAGTTAAAAAAAAAACTTTTCTGTACTGAGTAGAGGCGTGGAGTTACGAAATGTAAAGAAGTTGGTTCATGTCCTGCTATTTCCAAAAATTTCCTTATTCACCTTCACATTTCTTATGGATTTTGGGACTATCTTATTAATTTAATAGCATTATGTTCGGTAATATTCGATGTTATGTTCATATAAGAGCGCTCTATATCAGGAGTGAGTTTGTTCGATTTTGTGAACTTGACCGGGTATTTGAACAAACAAATTTCAAGAACGGTCGTCTGAACCACATCCACATTAACTGCGGAAACTGAGGAGATATCGTGATAAAAAGAAATTATAAATGACGTACTGATATATACTCACGCTCATAAATTAAGGATAATGCTGATACATGGTGAAACAACGCTCTGGTGGGTGGTTTGCGGGTTTAAATCACCTCGGGGTATGACCATGCGGTGCATTTGACCTGCAGTCGTCGCTCGGTGGCGCTGGCAGCAGTCGTGTTGGTGCATGTCAGAGTACGGTGCAGTGAGTAAGTGTGCAGACGTTCTCAGACGTGCTAATGGTGACAGTGTCTTACAAATGGCTCAAAAAACACATATTGATGACGTTATGAGGGGTAGAATACTAGGACGACTGGAGGTTGGTCAAACACAGCAGGTCGTAGCACGGGCCCTCCGTGTGCCACAAAGTGTCATCTCAAGATTATGGCAACGATTCCAGCAGACAGGAAACGTGTCCGGGCGCTACAGTACGGGACGTCCGCAGTGTACAGTACCACAAGAAGACCGATATCTCAGCATCAGTGCCCGCATACGGACACGGAGTACTGCAGGTAGCCTTGCTCGGGACCTTACCGCAACCACTGGAACAGTTGTCTCCAGACACACAGTCTACAGACGACTGAACAGACATGGTTTATTCCCACAGAGACCTGCAAGGTGCATTCCACAGACCCATGGTCACAGGAGAGCCCATAAAGCCTGGTGTCAAGAACACAGTACATGGTCATTAGAACAGTGGTCCCAGGTCATGTTCACGGCCGAGTCCAGGTATAATCTGAACAGTGATTCTCGCCGGGTTTTCATCTGGCGTGAACCAGAAACCAGATACCAACCCCTTAATGTCCTTGAAAGGGAACTGTATGGAGGTCGTGGTTTTATGGTGTGGGGTGGGGTTATGATTGGTGTACTTACACCCCTGCATGTCTGCATTTTCAGGGGTGCAGAGTTTCCCACCTTCCTCCTGATGGATGATAATGCACGGCCCCACCGAGCTGCCTTCGTGGAGGAGTACCTTGAAACAGAAGATATCAGGCGAATTGAGTGACCTGCCTGTTCTTCAGACCTAAACGTCTGGGATGCTCTCGGTCGACGTATCGCTGCACGTCTTCAAACCCCTACGACACTTCAGCAGCTCCGACAGACACTAGTGCAAGAGTAGGAGGCTATACCCCAGCAGTTGCTCGACCACCCGATCCAGAGTATGCCAACCCGTTGTGCGACCAGTGCACGTGTGCATGGTGATCAAAACCCATATTGATGTCGGGGTACATGCGCAGGAAACAGTGGCGTTTTGTAGTACATGTGTTTTGGGACGATTTTCTCAACTTATCACCAGTACCGTGGACTTATAGATCGGTGTCGTGTGTGTTCCCTATGTGCCTATGCTATTAGCGCCAGTTTTGTGTAGTCCCACGTTGTGTCGCACCACATTCTGCAATAACCTTTATTTTATGAGCATGAGTGTAGGTGTTCTCATATGTTCTCTGGCAAAGACAGATAAAGTACTAGATTTCTGTGACGTCTTCCGACTTTCCGTCAGGGTGAATAAATACTTTGTAACGAATTGCCATGTTTCTGTATCTGCCAAAGCAATTACACTTTTTTTTTTTTTTTTGCTTTACGCGCACTGTTTCTGGAGTATGTGTACTAGTACAGGTATGGAGAAGACGTAAAATTTTGTCAGTGTAACAGGAACACATGTATAGAATGGATGTTGGGATGTTGTATCACAGAAGAATCTACACACACATTATAATTAATTCGAATATGGTGACAGAAGACTATTATTTATCTGGTTCTTGACAACAGGTTTTTATTTCTGAATGTTACTACAGCAAATAAAATAACAGATATGTATTTACAAACATTACTTGTGGAAAACTACTGCTGCCTGGTGAACACACAACCAATTTCATCACTGTTACTACATAGCACCTTCACATCAGCTAGACTTGTATTCGCCAACTGATGTACAGTTGACGATCGACACACACCTGACGTCACAAAAATGCCTGCCTCTCAGAATTCTCAGTCCGGCCATCTGCACGATCTGGCAACACTGTAGAATGCAGAAGTGTCTGGGGAAAGTGTGACAGTTCATCACGTTTGTCATTTATTGAGACTTCCTGACTGTGGAAAATCATGCCAGATCTTTCTTGAAACAAGAAAATTCTTTTCTGACGTTATTTGCCCAAAAGCTCTTGACCCACACGTGACAAAAATGTTTCGGGCACCTGCACTTCCTTGACCCCTCCTTTAAACGCAAAGCGAACAATATGTTGCAAATGTTCGACCTTTCCCGCTTGCGACTCTATTCTATAACACTTAAACAACGTCTATAAGTTTCAAGTATGCAAATGCCAATACATAATTGCACGACAATTAGTAGAACTTCAAATAAGAAAATGACAGTTGATGAATTCACTCACAGCGAACTGTGTAGTTTTACTACTAGGTTCATCGAAGTTATTTCATGCAGAAAGTCAGACTGTAACGACTAATAATATTACGCTGAGCAATATGTCTGTCGACACTTGGAGGCAGGCGTGTGGCCACTGTAGGCCGAGGAAACCGTTCTCATGCCGGCCACTGGGCCGAGCGGTTCTAGGAGCTTCAGTCTGGAACCGCGCGACCGCTACGGTCGCAGGTTCGAACCATGCCTCGGGGATGGGTGTGTGTGATGTCCTTAGGTTAGTTACGTTTAAGTAGTTCTAAGTTCTAGGGGAATTATGACCTCAGAAGTTAAGTCCGATAGTGCTCAGAGCCATTTGAACTGATGACCTCAGATGTTAAGTCCCATAGTGCTCAGAGCCATTTGAACCTTCTGTGTGTGTGTGTGTGTGTGTGTGTGTGTGTGTGTGTGTGTGTGTGTGTGTGTGTGTGTGTGTGTGGTTGTTGTTGTTGTTGTTGTTGTTAAGGAAACAGCCTGGTCGGGATCGTTAGCAGTGAAAGTGAAACGTGTGCTGGAATCATTCGTCAGAAGCGCGAAGAAATCGAGAACATGTGGGAGCAGAGAACTGCAAATACCACTGTCAACTGCCAGCCGCATTCTATGCAAACGTCTGTGTGTAAAACCATAGCGGCTGCATTTATTACATGCCGTGAATACGTGGGACAGTGAGCTTCATTCTGTCTGTTTCTGTCTGTTTTGCTACATACCCTCAAGAACTGTAAAGCAACTACGGACAATATGGCTACACAAGTGAAGAATTTACCCTAAGTTCCTTTCTTCATTCCGGTAGAGGATACAGTCTTACGAAACCGAATGAATGTTACTGGAACACCCGGTATTGGGGCCAAAAACTGAAACCGGCCGAAGGTACGTGTGTTTCACCTAACTCACATCTGTAACAATGACGTGGTTAGGCGAGTGTGGTGGTGGCTTCGCGTCGGTATCTTAGTCGTCGGTTGCGCCCGGTCCGGGCCCGATGGAGCACATCTGCGGCCGGATCCGCGTCTGTGGTTTGTCGTGCTGCGTGACTGAGCTGTGCGTGGGCACGGTGCCACGTGTCCTCGGAGGAGTGCCGGCGCTCGGCGGTCCAGTGGCTGCTGCACTGAGTTCCAGAAGTGGACCGACACGATAATTTACGGGTGGACGTGTTGTTTTGGCTCATCGGTGTATGTGAATCGTTTATGTCTACAATTTTCTGCTTGTGAACTCTCACGGCTGCTCGTTACAGATGGAGAAGAATCCATGACAGATTTCTGTGCGGCCTCGTTGAAGGTTTCATCCCACATCCCAGTATTCGCCTGAAACTTTTAAATACGACAGTGGGCAAGCGAAACTAGGAATGCCAAGTGGGGATTTTAACCCCTCCCCACCCCGTGTAAGGTACAATAATGATGCAGCTCCCTCTAAAGCTACATAGAGGAAAGGTGCCTAATATGAGACACACTTTTGTAACTCCATTTAAAAGACCTAAAAGTAAGTGCAGTTGTATTTTTAATGATGGTAATAATATCTTGCAGTACTTAATTTTATCATACAATTATCGTATTTGCAATAATAAATAATCTTTCAGAGTAGTAATTAAATCTTCACAAACAAGGCATTTTGTAGAAATGAGATCAAGGTTTCCTAATATGAGACAGTAATAATATTTTGCTTTAATTATTTTATTACAGAATAATGATATATGAATATACAGTTTTTACATGTTCATTCATTTCTGTTATCCTTCACTCATTTCACACTACTTAGGTTTATATTTACGACATTCGGGGCTAACAAAATTGTCTTCTGTGACATCGGAATCTTCATGAGCCCAGCGATAACACTCGTGCACTGTGCTCATCGCTTCCCACGCCCGGGTTCCCGGGTTCGATTCCCGGCGGGGTTAGGGATTTTCTCTGCCTCGTGATGACTGGGTGTTGTGTGCTGTCCTTAGGTTAGTTAGGTTTAAGTAGTTCTAAGTTCTAGGGGACTGATGACCATAGATGTTAAGTCCCATAGTGCTCAGAGCCATTTGAACTGTGCTCATGTCTCCTCGTGTTTGTCTTCAGAAAAGCGCCCAGTACAGAACAGACACGCTGCCTCATCGTCATCACTGCTGCCTCAATCCCCACTGTCCTCCAGATGGACATCGGATGCCGAGTCACTAGACGATTCTCCTGCTGTCAGCATGGCGATAAATTGAAAATTCATGTTCCCTAAAGATGTTTCTGTTGCATGGGATGAGACCTCTTTTTCTGAAGGCATTCACAGATGCTTCCATTGTTGCTGCTCGGTTGTAAGCTGCCCCAAATAACCTGGCTGTTAATAATGGGGTTATAACACGACCTGGGTTATTTGCAACAACGTTTATATCTCTTGGGCATAGTAGATTTTCAAAGGCCCCATAAATCCAACGTCAAGTGGCTGCGTTTTTTGCGTTGAGTGAGGTGGCAAATAGACAATATGAACGTTGTTTTTCCGTGCTTTATCTAACACATCGAGATTCTTTGTGTGGGAATAATGCCCATCAAGAATCAAAATGACAGGGTCATTTGAAGATGACTTTACATGACTCACAAAAGCCGGCCGGAGTAGCCGTGCGGGTCTAGGCGCTACAGTCTGGAGCCGAGCGACCGCTACGGTCGCAGGTTCGAATCCTGCCTCGGGCATGGATGTGTGTGATGTCCTTAGGTTAGTTATGTTTAATTAGTTCTAATTTCTAGGCGACTGATGACCTAAGAAGTTAAGTCGCAAAGTGCTCAGAGCCATTTGAACCATTTTGACTCACTAAACGATCAAAACACTGAGTAAAAATGTGAGTTTGTATCCAGATACTTAGACGACAAGCTGATATTGATCCTGCAGGTGCACCGTCCATCAATTCCTGTTTCATATTCTTCCTTGGGAAGAGGATTAGTGGTGGAACATAAGTGCCAGTTGCGTTCATACACGTTACAACTGTGATGAGATTTGCCCTTTCTGCTGAAGTCAAGGCAGCAACTTTTTTCTCTTCCCTTTCATAGAAATAACCTTGCTGTGTTTGTGCTGCACAGACGTCACCCCAGTTTCGTCAACATTGAAGTCTCGATGCGGGTCATGGTTCACTTCAGATAGCACAGACTCGTAAATATCAAAAAATCTCCCCACATTTTCGGCAGTGAAAGCTTTCACTCTTGCTGCTGCAAGACCCTATGGAGTTCTCATTGATAAAATGGGATGTCTCTTACGGAAAGCTGGGAGCCATTTCTTTCCTGCTGAAGTCTTTTCTGAATTGAAGGGATTCTTGAGCCTATTCCTGACAGCTAACTGTAAGGCCATGCATCGTATGTCCTTACATTTAAGAGCATAAAATCGCTCTTCCATTGCAAGGCAGTATTTCACTAGTTCATCTTCCAGTTGAGATGAAAGAACAGGCCTCCTGCCAAGATTAACACCAACCAGCTTCTCGGGTGTAAGAGTTTTATCCTTCACATACCTTTCCAAACTACGTTTTGGTACAGCAAAAACTTTTCAGGCTTTTAAGTACCCCATCTCGCCATTTCTCTCACATGTAATGGCACGAATCATGGCGTCTTTATCCCACGTTTTCCTTTTACGTGCCAATGCCATCTACAAAGAATACATACAATAATTAGACATACTTCTTAAAGGACTACAACTTTTATTATTTTATTTGTTAGATTATTTTTTATAAGTACAGTGAACGGAGTAATAGTGATCAACTTCTGTGCAAAATACTGCCTTGAAAGAAAGTTTTAGAAAACATTCCAATTTCTGATCGTAAGACTAGTCAAAGCAATCCCTGTTTATGATAATTTAATCGAATTAAAATAAACGCAGTTGCCAGAATTTAACTACAATAAATGATAAAATATTGTTATCTCATGATAGTATTGCGTAAATTACAAATAACAAATCGTGAGAGACCGAGTTCCCCCAATATTCGATAGGTATCGTAATATGCGACACTGTCGCGTATTTGGATCCAAATACTATCGCATATTAGGAATTTCGCCATCTTACACTAAGAGTCACGCACTTGCTAACAACGTTCGTTGGAAAATGAACTTCATTGTCAATAATTATAGGTAATACCGTCACAAATAACAACAATAAAAGAGTACAGTAATATCCACTTACCTTTAAGCTGAAATATTGTCTTAACACCGGTGTCGCAAAAACTCCAAACACAAGAAATTTTGTATCAACCTCTACGTACTGTGTCCGGCTCAACTACGGCGTCCTGCTCGCTGTGTCGTCGTCTGGCACGCAATAGACGTGTTTAAGAAACTCTCCACCAGAGTGCAACCCCTAACGTGAGCACAGTTATGGTCTCTCATATTAGGGAACTATCGCATAATAGGCACCTTTCCTCTACTGCCTTCGAGAAGACGGGAAATCGTCGACTGAGTTGCACCTGTGACGTCGTGTCATGACGTAACACACAGCATTTTGGTGCAGTTCGAGCCACTGGAGGCCAGTGCGTGGTCTTAGCAAAAGAATTTTTGGCATTGTAGCATTTTGAAGTCTATATTAAGTTAATGAAAAAAATGTATTGCTTAGACAGTAAAAATTTTTTCTTCGATGTGCACACTGTTACTTGGTAACCATTGGTGTCTTTGCGTAGCAGTTCTCTAATGTCCGTCCTATGTGGTGTATTTATTGTTGCTGAATCGGCCATAGTGCCGCTTTGATCATCGCTGCAGGGGCAGTTTTTGTACATAGACGATCGCCTGTATTTGTCACACTTACTCTACGGAAGGTTTGAAGATGGATACAAGTGTCCGAAAGTAGTCATCATCAAGAAATAAAAAAAGATACTTCTCGATGCAACTTACAACGGAGCTACGGAGTGGTTACACGACAATAACATCCCTGTAATGGACTGGCCTGCAATGAGTCCTGACCTAAATCCTATAGAACACCTTTGGGATGTTTTGGAACGCCGACTTCGTGCCAGGCCTCACCGACCGACATGGATACCTCTCCTCAGTGCAGCACTCCGTGAAGAATGGGCTGCCATTCCCCAAGAAACCTTCAAGCACCTGACTGAACGTATGCCTGCGAGACTGGAAACTGTCATCAAGGCTAAGGGGGTGGGGGCGGGGGCAACACCATATTCAATTTCAGCATTACCGATTGGAGGGCGCCACGAACTTGTAAGTCATTTTCAGCCAGGTGTCCGGATACTTTTGATCACATAGTGTAACTTAATCGAGTACTCCCTGATATTGAGTAAAAACAATCGCGCATGCTCAGCAGAGCAGTTGCGGCGTGGTGGGAAATGAGGGAAATGCGCGCACGTCATGTGGTTGTGAGAACACAGAAGAAGCGGCAACTGTGAAATAGGTGCAGATCGATTTTGAATTGCGCCATCTAATAGTAGTGGCAATGTCTCGGCGAAGTGTAACACTGACAATGTCTTCACACTTCATTCCGCAGTGCGAGGGACCTTATCATTTTATACAAAAAGATGGGTTCGGATAATATTTAGTGTATAGTTATATGCTGAATACCTTCAGGTAGCTAGGGTGTGCCGTCCAGATGAGCTATAAAACAGCATTACTTTAAAGTCCTAGTGCCCCTTCGAGGATGGTGACCTAGAGTACGTGCGGTCTAGGCGCTTCAGTCTGGAACCGCGTGACCACTCCGGTCGCAGGTCCGAATCCTGCCTCGGGCATGGATGTGTGTGATGTCCTTAGGTTAGTTAGGTTTAAGTAGTTCTAAGGGACTGATGACCTCTGATCGTAAGTCCCATAGTGCTCAGAGCCATTTGAACCATTTTTGACCTAGAGTAAGAATGCTTGGTAGATGCATCTGAATATTTATGTCCACTTTAGGTAGAACAGTTTCACGCGCTGGCGTTATCAACCATAACAATTATAGATCCCAAACAGATTATTGCAGATGATGCTCACAGCCAGCTTCCACAAGCCCTGTAAAGAGTTTCTTGCATGTTCGTTAGCGCTCTATGTAAGTGTAAAAATGGTTCAAATGGCTCTGAGCACTATGAGACTTAACTTCTGAGGTCATCAGTCACCTAGAACTTAGAACTACTTAAACCTAACTAACCTAAGGACATCACACACATCCATGCCCGAGGCAGGACTCGAACCTGCGACCGTAGCGGTCGCTCGGTTCCAGGCTGTAGCGCCTAGAACCACTCGGCCACTCCGGCCAGCTATGTAAGTGTAGATATCACAGTACACTGCTGCATGCGAGATTCTTAGCAGCGTTAAAGGAAGTGTAGAAGATACAGGTTTGTAGTGGAATTCAGTAGTTTGCTAGCTGAGAAACCCGGTAATGTGAGGGTACTTACTTATTCCGATCTTCTATTAGTCCATCACCTCCTTTCCCCTCTGTCCATCTCCTCCTTGTCTCCTTCTCTTCACACCTCTTCCTCCCCACTCCCTTACCCATCCCTTCTTTCCTTATCTACCTCTCTTCCCTCCTATCTCTATCCGTCTCCCCTGTCCCTGTCCATCTCCACCACTCCCTCTCTCTTCCACCTCCTCTATACCCCACGCTCTGGCCATCTCCTCCAGCCCCTCTCTTTGCCGATGTCCTCTTCTTCCCTTCCTCTGTCCATTTCCTCCTCGCCCTCTGTCTGTTCATTTTCTTCTCCCCTATCTCTCTGCTTGTTTCTTCTTCCCCATGTCTCTGTCCATTTCCTCCTCTTTCCTTCCTCTGTCCACCTCCTCCTCCTCCTCCACCTCCTCCTCCTTCTCCTCCTCCTACCTGTGCCTATCTCCTCCTTCCCCCTCGATGCCTGTCCATCTCCTTGTCCTCCCTTCTCTCTTACATTACATTCACCCCAATACGAGGCTTCCGGTTCTTATCCCTATACTGCTGCAGGGAGGGGGGGGGGGGGGAAGCCGTGCGGTCGTGGTGGTCTTGCCACGGTTGGCGCGGCTCCTCCCGTCGGAGGTTCGAGTCCTCCCTTGGGCGTGGGTGTATGTGTTGGTCTTAGCGTAAGTTACTTTAAGTTAGATTAAGTAGTGTGTAAGACTAGGGATCGATGACCTCAGCAGTTTGGTCCCATAGAACTTACCACAAATTTCCAATTTCCTTGCAGATCTTAACTAATGTGTGTTTAAAATTTGGCTGAAATTGCTCCAGAGTTTAAGGATGAGCTTTTTACACATGGCTTTTCCCGCTACCGCAAATTTCAAATACATTTCACATATATTTAACATATTTCACGCGCATTTGTACACATATTTTGCGTATGACTCTAGTGAATTTCGCCCCATAGTTCCATTTTTACGCAGCTTAATGTTTATGACGTCGTCTCTCCTGAACTATGTGCTATACATTGATGTCATTTTGCAGGTACATCCAATGGTATATATGCGTACTGTCTGCGGATCTGTTGTGAATGGAGTTAGTAGTAAAGAAGTAATAAATTAAAACGTCACTCCTCATGGGCAGTTCTACTTCATGAACAGCGAAAATGTAGTGAGCGACAAACTTTTTTCTTTCATCATTTTGTTGGAGTCGTCAACGAGATAAAGTTTCGTATAGGTTTGAAATTATGTGCGAAGTACTCTGATTCTCAAATACTGGATAACTGAAGTACGAGTATTCTCGCGTCGTACGCTACAAGGCTTTTTCACCGACACCCCTTTGATAGGTGCGTGGTCCTTACCCCCACAGTGATACTTTCCAGACAGTCAGCGATATGTGTCTCGAGTTTGACCGAAATCGGTCCAGTGGTTTAGGAGGAGATGTGGAACATGCATACATACATTTTTATAGTTTGTATGCATGTGTCAACAGGTGGAGCGCCATTCATCTTAGGAAATTGTAAAGATTCGTAGCGCAACTGATTGGAAAATGAAAACTTTCCCGTGCCCAATTCGTTGTGATACGCAACTTGAAGTAACTGATATGCAATGTCACATGGAGTATAGACGTCTACACTTCTCCAGTCATTTCCCTCGCGTTAGATTTTCTCATTTAGATGGCTCCAAACCTTCATTCCCTGTATCGATTGGGGGGGGGGGGGGCAATGCTCGCTGCTCGCAGATCTGCGCTCACCGTCTGCTCGCGGAACACGTTTGCGGCGAAGCTGTGGAGTAAGGAGTCCGGCAAGCTGGCGTGTGCAGCGCCGTGCCTCGCCGTGCCAGCCTGCAACAGCAACAGGTTGCCGCCGCCTCTACTCGATACGTCGCTTCTGCTATCGATCTCGCTCACTTAGCGCATATTCTGTGCTGGCAAGTGAGAACACCTCTCGTGGATTTGCGTCAGCCGCTGAGTCAAGTACTCGTGATCTCGGGTAGTGAGTGGGCAATGGATTTCCTGGCACAGCGAGGTGGGGTGCTATCAAGCGCACGTGGATTAGATTTGTCAGAGTCTGTGCCATACTGTAAACTCCTGCTGAGCATTTGTTTGTACTTTCTTTACTATTTGATGCATTAGATCGATAGTTCGATTTCGATATCTATGAAGCCGATCGACAACAGGGACGTTACGCATTTCAGTGACGAAGCTGCCACGGCGCCAGTTGATGCATGGGGGAAACAGTCGTATGCAGCATAGAAAGTAATTTCTTCCAAGTATGGAACAATGTACTCAAGAATATTTGCATTACTTTCAACATCTTTTGGTATCCATGTCACTATGGTGAAGCATTCGTCAGGATCAAATAAAATTTCTTGGTTATACTTCTGAATTTTTCTTTTTTACTTTCCTGTCAGCCGGCCGGTGTGGCCGAGCGGTTCTAGGCGCTTCAGTCTGGAACCGGGCAACTGCTACTGTCGCAGGTTCGAATCCTGCCTCGGGCACGGATGTGTGTGATGTCCTTAGGTTAGTTAGATTTAAGTAGTTCTAAGTTCTAGGGGACTGGTGACCTCAGATGTTAAATCCCATAGTGCTCAGAGCCATTTGAACCATTTGAACTTTGCTGTCGACAAGGGATCTCAGATCGATTCCCATATTCCTAGATTTCCAGAAGGCTTTTGATACCGTTCCTCACAAGTGACTATTAATCAAATCGCGTGCATATGGAGTATCGTCTCAGTTGTGTGACTGGATTCGTGATTTCCTCTCAGATAGACGGTAAATCATCGAGTAGAACAGAAGTGATATCTGGCGTTCCGCAAGGTAGTGTCATAGGCCCTCTGCTGTTCCTGATTTACATAAATGATCTAGGTGATAATCTGCAGCCCCCTTAGATTGTTTGCGGATGATTCTGTAATTTACCATACAGTAAAATTATCACACGATCAATTCCAAGTACAAAGTGATCTAGAGTGAATTTCTGTATGGTGCGAAAAGTGGCACTAAACAAAGAAAAGTGCGAGGTCATCCACATGGGTACTAAATGAAATCAGATAAATATTGGTTATACGATAAATCGCACAAATCTAAGGGCTGTCAATTCAACTAAATACCTAGGAATTACAATTACGCGCAACTTAAATTGGAAAGACCACACAGATAATATTGTGGGGAAGGCGAAACAAAGACTGCGCTTTGTTGGCGGAACACTTAGAAGATGCGACAAACCCACTAAAGAGACAACCTACATTACACGTGTCCGTCCCCTGCTGGAATATTGCTGCGCGGTGTGGGATACTCACCAGGCAGGATTGACGGAGGGCATCGAAAAAGTGCAAAGAAGGGCAGCCCCTTTCGTGTTATTGCGCAATAGGGATGAGAGTGTCACTGATATGATACGCGAGTTGGGGTGGCAGTCACTGAAACAAAGGCGTTTTTCTTTGCGGCGAGATCTATTTACGAAGTGTCAATCACCAACTTTCTCTTCCGAATGCGAAAATATTTTGTTGAGACCCACCTACATAGGGAGATATGATCATCATAATAAAATGATAGAAATCAGATCTCGAACGGAAAGATTTAGGTGTTACTTTTTCCCACGCACCATTCGCGAGTGGAATGGTAGAGATGTAGTATGAAAATGATTCGATGAACCCTCTGCCAGGCACTTAAGTGTGAATTGCAGAGCAACCATGTAGATGTAGGTCTTGCAAACAGCTGCATCATTATGACAATTTTTCCACAGATGAAGTAAAGTTTTGTTAGTACGTGAGCAGACCGTGAGACATCCGTAGATGGCGTGGAACAACATGGGACGGATTGCTCAACTGTACATTGTTTATTGATCAGTGTGGCTATGGGCATGCTAATGGGTAACAGAGGCTTCAACGTCGATGACAGTTTCAGATCAGGTGGTAGCTTTCGGACTAACCAAAGATCGTCTGCTGACCGACATTCTCGATTTCGTAGTTCTTTAGACGTACATTATCCTACTGACGTATCGGCCGTGGCATGCACCCCAGTCCACAGGCATTCCCATCAGTAGAGTGAACGAAGTACGATCGAAACGGGCCATGAATACGACCGCTAGGGTGTTACCGGCTCATAGCTATAAAATGACTTACCATTATTTATTGCTCCCGAATATCAGTATTGACCCTTTCCGACGCGTTTCCAGACCAGAACACCGCATCTCGTCCGCAGGTCGTTTAGAAGGCGCGTCGAGTTGTGCATTCAGGAAAATGGGCACTAGACTGAGCACCTCAGTTAAATGAACATCTCGCCACCAGAACAGCTGTATGAACAGTCCGTTTTGAACAGCATGGTGCATCCAGCCCTGAAAGTTTGAACGTTTGTAGGTCCCCAACTAAAATTGACAGATATTTGGTGAATTGTACACAGTTTCTTTAAATATTCAGCTGCATGTTATTAAAAATTATGTTCTATACAAAAAATTGTAACTCGTTGCTGTAACACTCTGGAAAGTAACTAAACGAACCACGTTCCTAACTTTGCAGAAAGAGTAACGATACTTACATTTACGTGTCTGTATAAATATCCCTTTCCCTTGCTGTTATATGTTACATAAAAAACTTATTTTCTCTCTTCACGTCCATTATTGCCATATTTATTTATTTATTTATTTATTACAAATCTAAAATACTGTTATCTAATTTTTAAAATAGGTCGTCCATCTTACTATTTTCGTTTGTCATCTTTTTCTTAGTTTTGTTTTGTTTTGTTTTTGACAAAGAATAATACTTTTTAAAATAACAGTAATTTGTTGTTGTAATATAAATAAAACCTTGTTGTTTTGAGAAGAATATATTAAGATGATGGGGTAGATGATTGTGATTGCTGGTGAATACCGAGGAATGGTTTCTTCAGGCTGTCTATCGGTAGTCATAACAGAGAAAGTTTAAGTAGTAGTAGAGTAATGATATTCCTAATCCTATGTATTAACGTTAGGCACTCAGCCGTGTACAACATTGAATGGTTTCTTGGCTAGACCGCCAACACCTTACACTACATTTACTCTAGTATTCGCTATCCTTAACTATTATTTGACTTATATGTACAATTTGCCAGCGTATTTTGGCATGTTATGTCTCATTCACAATTCTAGGCGTCTTATTTACTGTTACATCTCGTCTTCCTCCTCCTCCTGCTTGTTAATGCATTTAGTTGCGCCCATTGTTCTTTGTCTGTTATTGCTGTGTTTGTATGTATGTACGTATGGTTTTGTGTGGTATAAGTGTAGTGTATGTCTATTGTTCGCGCATTGCCCGCAGTATGTTCAGGGGAACCTTCTTTCCCGCATATGCATGCAGGTGACTGTCTCGGACTCATACGGTTTAAGTGCGTGGGATAAAGTCCATTACCAGTTAAGAAATGTACCGTACCGCGGCTGGGATCGACATGTTTCATTCTCAATCGCTCTCTCATGTCAGGGAAGAAGACGTGCAGTCTATGTCCCCTTATCACTTACATCGCACTCACCTTGCCATGTATCGAAACGCCAACTTACAAGGTGACGCGTTGTCTGTATGGGTACACCAGTTATTGCGTGTGCCTCATGTAGTCTTCGCATCTTTAACCACTACCTTGCAGCTCTGTATCTGTTCGTGGTATCTATGGGGCATATTCAGAGCATCAGACACAGTGCATGCACTGTGGTGGTGCCGAGGGCTCCAGATAGCCTAAGTATGGCACTTCTGGGCCCTGTTATTGACCACCAGGTTTAGTCTGTGTGCCCACGTGGTATCTGCGAAGTTGAGTACTGATTCGAAGAGCTCACAGTGGTATTATTGCTATAGCTCACAATCAAAATCTATAAGAGCGATCAAAAAGTTTCTGTTTAAGGGCGTTGCTGCAGTGTATATGCAACTTAGCGCGACTCTGTTGCGGATATATAAAGCACCGACATGTAGGCAAGACATTACTGTGGCAGTCGAGTCTTTCTGATGTGCTTGCGGTAACTGTGGAAAAGTGAACTACCGTGACGGTATTGCCAAATACTTCCAAACAGAAACAACGTGCTGATATTCTTTTATTGACTGCGGAAGGACAAACCTGGTAGACATCCTTCGAAGATTGGAAAATATGTATGGGGCAGAAACTAGGGCGTGTGATTAAGGCGAAACGTCCGGGAAAAGTGCGACAAGGGTGGTACTGCTTCATGATAACGCACGTCCCCATATCGAAAATGTCACGAAGCAGAAGTTACACACTCGAGTACCTGCCCCATAGTCGTGACCTCTCCCCATGCAATTATTACGTCTTCGGTCCCTTGAAAACGGCCTAGAAGGGTCGCCATTCCTGTCGGACGAGGGTGTGCAGCAGGCAGTTGACGACTGCTTCACGCAACAGGACACAATGTTTTACCAAACGGGTATCTTCAACCTGGGGCGTCGGTGGGCTGATTGCCTCAGTGCTCACTGCGATTTTCTCTCATTGGCATACCGCTTCTGGACTGTACAGACTTCGAAGATAAACTTTCTGAACGCTCTTTACACCTACCTGTAAATTAACACGGATAGTCTGCTCTTCGCGGACTAATCCCTTGCTATTGCCGTTACTGTGTTAGTATTTCTGTCATAAAAGTCCATGTTTGATGGCATATAAACGTACTAAATCGTAATAGAATATAACGTAATGGACGACACCAAAGTCTCGACACCGTTTGATTACACGATCAAGGAAATTTTTGGAAATTTGTGGTAAGGTCTTACGGGACTAAACTGCTGAGGCCATAGGTCCCTAAGCTTAATCTAGCTTAAACTACCTTACGCTAAGGACGACAGGACTCGAACCTCCGACGGGGGGGAGCCGCGAGGACCGTGACAAGACGCCTTAGAGCACGCAACTACCCCGCGCGGCCACGGTCAAGGATCAGTAACGAAAATCAGTCAGAACGGTCAAATATGTAGGAGTATGTGTTGTAAAATGTGAGCCTGTAAAATACATTTAGCCCTTTGGATGGTAGATGACACGTTGCTATTTATTGGAAGAATTCTAAGCAAGTGTAATCCTCTCTCGAAGGAGGCCATTTCCAAAATCGACGTTTGACCAATATAGTTCAATTAAGAATTGTTCGTTGGTCGGGGATCCATATCATGTAATGTGAGATCGTCTCAGAATACCACAAACAGCCCCGATGCGAAACACCACAAGAAATGCCTTATACGCGAGAGCATTAATTCCGAGAGCTCACGTTGTGACAAGAGTCTGCAGTGTGACAATTACTGAGCTATATGAAAAAAAAAACCTTACGAACTACGGCGTACACAAACTTTATTCAACATGCAAACGTCACTACAGATATTCAGATTTAGGTTATGACCTATTCGATATGCCTGACATCATTGGCGATGATGTGGCGGATAGCGAAATTGACCCGCTGAAGTGTCAGAACATCGATGATGTCGATGACCTCCTAAATGGCTATTTCAGCTCAGCAATGGTTTTGGGATTATTGCTGTACACCTTGTCTTTAATGTAGTTCCACAAAAAGGAGTCGCATGTGTTACGATACCGAGAATATGGTGGTCAGTCGAGGCCCGTGCCAGTGGCCTCTGGGCGCCCCAGAGCCAGAATGCGGTCTCCGAAGTGCTCCTCCAGGACATTATACACTCTCCTGCTTCGATGGGGTCGAGCTTCGACTTGCATGAACCGCATCTTGTCGAAATCAGGGACACTTTAGATAACGTGGATGAAATCATCTTCCAAAACCTTCACGTACCGTTCAGTAGTCACCGTGCCATCAAGGAATATCGCACCCGTTATTCCGCGACTGGACATTGCACTCTACATAGTCACCCGTCGAGGGTGAAGAGACTTCCCGATCGCGAAATGTGGATTCTCAGTCCCTCAAAATGCGCCACTTTTGCTTATTGACGAACCCATCCAGATGAAGCTGGGCTTGGTCGCTAAACCAAACAATATTAATTCCCATCATGCCCCGTGCTCAGCCGTGCAGCTTGAATGTACTAATGCAAACCGTTCAGAAGTTTTGACCATTTTATCTCATATAGTTCAATAATTTTCACCCTGTAGGAACATATCATTTACTAGGTTAAAAACAGGCTAATGATACTAAGAGTAGAATCAGATAAATTAAGGTTTAAACTGAGATATGGACTGTCAACTGGATAACATTCAGACATTAAAAGCTGAGGGAAGGGAATTACATAATGTTCACACTTTTCGCAGACGGAAGTCACATGGTAAGGTACGTGTTTCTCTTATAGCTGTTTGAATGACAGACTTCAGAGGAATGATTAGACGAGAGTTTTTAGTACATGGGGCTGAATCATTGAGCATCAGTATATTTTGAAGGAACTGAATGCCCACTTTCGTAAGACATTCTGAAGCAAATTCGTCAAAATAAGATGTAAATTAGACAGAGTAGTAGGCCGGATGTTCGGAAATCGGTACATTTCAGTGAGATGTGGCAGTATTACTATTTATTTATTCTACAAACGTGGAAACAAGATGATGATATACTGCAGGAGTCCATGTTGTGTCTACAATGTTTTGAGATTAGTTTCTAAAGATAAAGTTTATATCACTTTCGATTACCGCAGAAAGCTTTACATTACACGAAGAAACAATTATTAGTGGTTCTCCAAGTGTGCCGAAACACACAACTGAATTCTCATTCCGACATTGCAGCGTTTGTTGGTTGCTCATAGTTGCAGATTGCGTTTTAATAGTGTGATAAAAAAACAGGGAGAGGTTAATTATGCAAAGCCTGAACCGAACAACATCTAGCCTAATTCCACACAGACGTTTTTATCTTTTTTGAATGATCAAGAATTAATATCGCCATCAAAATTATGCATGTGAAAGACATTTTCACTTCTTGCATACGGCTCGTGGTCTCGCGGTTGCGTTCTCGCTTCCCGAGCACGGGGTCCCGGGTTCGATTCCCGGCGGGGTCAGGGATTTTCACCTGCCTCGAGATGACTGGGTGTTTGTGTTGTCCCCATCATTTCATCATCATCCAGGAAAGTGGCGAAATTGGACTGAGCAAAAGTTGGGAAATTGTACGGGCGCTGATAACCGCGCAGTTGAGCGCCCCTCAAACCAAACATCATCATCATCACTTCTTGCATACGATTATTATCATTTCTGTTTGTAAATGTTGTAATTCTTCTGCCTGTAATCCTCGCAGTTCAGAAATCGATTTTATGTTTTTGTAACGACGAGAGGATATTGGAATTAATTTCCTACAGGCATGCGGTGATCAAAACTGAGAGGCGGCTGCGGCGGCAGCAGAAACCAGTGTTTTACTGCGGCAGATTGTGACTCAGCGTGCGCATTGTATGACTACAGCAGCGTGGTTTGGTCGCACAGACAGGTTCCTGCCAGTGAAAGCGTGCAACCGCTCCCGTCTTTGCTGCAGCAGACATCCGAGGCCGTAACTGCATCGCGTACTCTACATTATTCATTTGTCCTTCTTTTATGTTGTTTCTTATGTTTCCCAGTACAGAACGGAGTTCACCTTGTTAGGTGGTTGTTAATACGCCATTGTTTGTGGAAATTGCAACACCCAGAAGGATTGGTACGAATCACTCCAGAAACCGAGGATGAGGAGATCAACAACGACAATAAGGATTAAGGCCGTGTTCAGACAAGGCGATAATCGCGCGGTTACAGAATTGCGAGGTGCCCGCGCGGCTTTTATTTACTTGAGTACCGTCTGCTCACACGTAAACGCGCGGCTAGTCCAGTCGCGCGTTAGCCGCATTTGAACGGCCGGAAAATAGAATTGCGCGGCCCTCTCGCGATTCTATTTCTGTGGAATCCTATGAGAGCGTTTAGCTTCGTTGCGGGCACCGCGCGGTTCGGATCTCTCAGTGCCACAAGCTTGCAATGAATCACTCCGACACGGTATTATTTATTGATGAAGTGGAGAAACGACCTGCATT
Source organism: Schistocerca cancellata (assembly GCF_023864275.1). Taxonomy (NCBI): domain Eukaryota; kingdom Metazoa; phylum Arthropoda; class Insecta; order Orthoptera; family Acrididae; genus Schistocerca; species Schistocerca cancellata. The sequence continues at coordinate 130,660,323 of NC_064629.1, forward strand.
ATGGGATCTTCAGAGCGATGAATATTCTAATAATACTGCCAAAAACCAAGCTTGCAAGAGCTGGTGGATATATTTGAAAATTATGAAGATACGTTGGAAAAAAGAATATTTTTGGTAAGTAGGTGTTTATTGAGCACAAATGGACTTGCATAGAACCATATTTTTGTATCATGCCACCCAACACACCCGTCACTCGCAAAGAAATCAGTGAATTTATCTCTAACATTGAAAGCTGTAGGTGTCTCTCTCTTCCTGCATGCAACGTATTTAGATTATCCAATGGTGCAGTATATAAAGTATCTTCATACTTTATACCATTTCTCGTCTTCACAAAGTTGTGCAGTACACAACAGGCTTTTATTATGTATTCAGCAAAGTCTGTGTTTGCATTTATACTCCTATGAAAAATTCGCCACTTGTTTGACAATGTGCCGAAAGTGCACGCTATGTAACGTCTGGCTTTCGATGACCTATAGTTAAAAATCCGCTTTTTATGTGGTAAACATTTGCCTGCATAGGGCCGCATTAAATTTTCCGCTAAGCCAAAAGCTTAATCTCCAACTATAACATAGGGCAGTGGTGCTGGATCTACATAAGATACTGGTCTGGGTTTTGGTAAATTCAATCATTTTTCTACAAGTCTTTTGGAAAATATGGAATTTTTAAATATAGCGGAATCACTGCCCTTGCCATAAGCATGTGTTTATTGAGCAAAAATGAACTTACATAGAATCATATTTTTGTATCTTGCAACCCAACACACCCGTCAACATAAGTAAACGATAGTTTGAGTCACAGAGTCCTAAAAGCACTATAGAAAAGTAATGTTTGTAGTTACGATACAACGATCCAGAATCCATAGGCTTTATAACACGAATATGCTTGCCATCTATGGCGCCAATGCTATTTGGAAAACTTGCAAATCTTTCAAAGTCTTCTGCTATTTTCTTCCACATATCTGCAGTCGGTTCAGGCATGACTTCACGCAACAGTCATCCCAAAATGTCTTACATACTTGGCGGACAATTCCTGGTACCGTAGATTTTCCAAGGCGATAGTGGTAGCTAATGTCTTCAAATGAACGACTCGTCCCGAGATATCTGAAACAGCGAAATTGATAATGTCGTATTATTTTCAGGTGTACTGCTACAAAAAGAATGGAAGACCATACGTGATTGCTATAATAAGGAGCTAAAGAAAATCAATACGTGATTGTTTCGTTTATAAATTTTCGTGTTTCAGGTTACATTCTGATACAGGTCGACATTAAAGTTTTTTTTATACAGTTAAGTTTTTTTTTTTTTTTTTTCAAACACTTCGCACTGACGAAGTCTGCTGAGAGTGAAAATATTGATTTGCTATTTTTTCCCTTATAAATGGGATCGGTTTTCACGCACATAGGATTCTTTTCAGTTTCATGTAAGTGATGTGGCTTTGAGCTCGCTAGCACATTTAAGTTGTCAGTTCACATTCACACGTTTGTATTTACAATAACACACACACACACACACACACACACACACACACACACACACACACACACACACAGGTAAAGGCTACTCACAGTTGTCTCCAGGATACGTGGCATTGAGGCTCGTAGAGGGCTGCTGCTACGACAGCGATGCGTGTGTGGGACCAATGGATAGAAGAGAATCGCACAGTGACGAGCGGATACCGGACCACAGCGTGTGACCATAACGTGGCATGATCGCCACCTTGTCTGCCTGCCAATAACCGACAGAACAGCCTCATCCACAACGTTGACTCGATGTAGGAGCACTGCAACGGGTGTGGACATGTCTGCATCGACGCTTCGAAGTCTTCTGCTGAGGACCGAACTGTTGGTACGTTCGCCATTGCGCCGGCTTCCGTTGCCCAGAAACCAGCAACTCTTCGGATTCCAGTGAACGAGGTCACTGGCGTGTGAAATATTACTGTATCTCATTGCTACCTATCAGAACCCCTCGGAGAGCATTAAAGATAAACACCAGTCCTAATTGTCCAATTGTAAAGTGACCTGTTTCCAAATTACATACAAAAATTACCACTATTTCACTATACATATAATTCGGAAACGATGCTTTGCTGATTAACATTGTTCTTGTGTAAGAAACACAAAATAAATGTGAAATTAATAATGTAACTAATAGAAATAAATGTAGCACATGGTCAGGATGTACCAGTAAACCTAGCAAATTAAATAGAACATATAAATAAAGCCTGTTAATTGAATCTCCGATATATTTTAGCACTAAAATTCAGGCACTAGTTGATTTGTTGTAAACAAATTTAGAAATGTAATTGTTACCTGTAACATAATTAGTCAGAAAATGTTATATTAACTCGTAACTAAGTTGAAAATAGTTCACCTTGTTCAGCACTGAGATTGTAAATTTTTAGCAATGTGTAGCTCATATTCGGTTGAACTTTTAATTGTGATTTTACATAAAATTGTAATTTTCATTGTAGATAATTGTTAATAAAAGTACACTCCTGGAAATGGAAAAAAGAACACATTGACACCGGTGTGTCAGACCCACCATACTTGCTCCGGACACTGCGAGAGGGCTGTACAAGCAATGATCACACGCACGGCACAGCGGACACACCAGGAACCGCGATGTTGGCCGTCGAATGGCGCTAGCTGCGCAGCATTTGTGCACCGCCGCCGTCAGTGTCAGCCAGTTTGCCGTGGCATACGGAGCTCCATCGCAGTCTTTAACACTGGTAGCATGCCGCGACAGCGTGGACGTGAACCGTATGTGCAGTTGACGGACTTTGAGCGAGGGCGTATAGTGGGCATGCGGGAGGCCGGGTGGACGTACCGCCGAATTGCTCAACACGTGGGGCGTGAGGTCTCCACAGTACATCGATGTTGTCGCCAGTGGTCGGCGGAAGGTGCACGTGCCCGTCGACCTGGGACCGGACCGCAGCGACGCACGGATGCACGCCAAGACCGTAGGATCCTACGCACTGCCGTAGAGGACCGCACCGTCACTTCCCAGAAAATTAGGGACACTGTTGCTCCTGGGGTATCGGCGAGGACCATTCGCAACCGTCTCCATGAAGCTGGGCTACGGTCCCGCACACCGTTAGGCCGTCTTCCGCTCACGCCCCAACATCGTGCAGCCCGCCTCCAGTGGTGTCGCGACAGGCGTGAATGGAGGGACGAATGGAGACGTGTCGTCTTCAGCGATGGGAGTCGCTTCTGCCTTGGTGCCAGTGATGGTCGTATGCGTGTTTGGCGCCTTGCAGGTGAGCGCCACAATCAGGACTGCATACGACCGAGGCACACAGGGCCAACACCCGGCATCATGGTGTGGGGAGCGATCTCCTACACTGGCCGTACACCACTGGTGATCGTCGAGGGGACACTGAATAGTGCACGGTACATCCAAACCGTCATCGAACCCATCGTTCTACCATTCCTAGACCGGCAAGGGAACTTGCTGTTCCAACAGGACAATGCACGTCCGCATGTATCCCGTGCCACCCAACGTGCTCTAGAAGGTGTAAGTCAACTACCCTGGCCAGCAAGATCTCCGGATCTGTCCCCCATTGAGCATGTTTGGGACTGGATGAAGCGTCGTCTCACGCGGTCTGCACGTCCAGCACGAACGCTGATCCAACTGAGGCGCCAGGTGGAAATGGCATGGCAAGCCGTTCCACAGGACTACATCCAGCATCTCTACGATCGTCTCCATGGGAGAATAGCAGCCTGCATTGCTGCGAAAGGTGGATATACACTGTACTAGAGCCGACATTGTGCATGCTCTGTTGCCTGTGTCTATGTGCCTGTGGTTCTGTCAGTGTGATCATGTGATGTATCTGACCCCAGGAATGTGTCAATAAAGTTTCCCCTTCCTGGGACAATGAATTCACGGTGTTCTTATTTCAATTTCCAGGAGTGTATAAATAGAGGTCACGCAGGCGCCTTGGGGCATTCGTTTTTTGGCTACGGTTGCGAGCAAATGTATTGTAGGCTGACTCGTTTGTTGATTGTTGTGAACTCTGTGTCGTTTGATGTCAACTTTGGGTACATGTGACGTAACCGGTACAGTTCACCAGGCTCGGACACCAGAGTCCTGGAAATGTATTGGTATTAAAACTGCGCTGTACTTTGGAATTTATTTGGGAGTCTTCCGCAATCCTTTTCATAGGCTGCACAGCGACGAGACATGAATCCAGGAATTTTACAAAACCCCGAGAACTAAACAACTCTCAATGTTGGTAGAATTGACGTGAAAACAACAGCGCATCGACTGGGCATTTCACTCAAAACATTTGCAACGCGGAGGTGGGAAAATATAAACATCTCACGTGCTGGGTAACAAACTTCAGAGTTTTCGGGCGAGTCCCACTTCAACTTGTCTTACAGTGATGGTAGTAAGGAATGTTCCACGTCCAGTCGACAGCGTGGTCATTAGAGGAGGAGCATAAGCTCCGATTAGAGAAGGATGGGAAAGGAAATCGACCGTGCCCTTTCCAAGGAACCAGTGCCCTTTCTAAGGAACCATTGCACCATTTGCCTTACGAGATTTACGGAATCATGGAAAACCTGAATCTGGAGGGCCGTACAGGGATTTGAACTGTCGTCCAGTGTGGTAACCACAGTGCCAACCTTCGAGTGATGAAAGCATATTTGTCACACGCTATCGTGATGACAACTATCGGGTAAACTATATTGTTGAGAGACATAGCTGACAAATGACAGCTATTATGATTTGAGGCGCCATTGGTTATAACATGTGATCTCACCTCCTACGTTCTAACGGCAACTAGAACAGTAACCGCTACATAAGGGACGTCTTAGAGATCGAGGCAATGGCCGTCCTGCAGGCAGCTCTAATGAGCTATTTAAACAGCACTGTGGCCAGCCCCGTGTGGCGCGGAACGTGCAAGCCTTCTTCAATGAACGACGAATACCACTTCTCTGTGACCTTCGCATTCGCCTGACATGTTACCCAAGGAAAATGTCTGACATATGGTCGGTCGGCAACTTATTAATTCTGATCCTCTTGTAAACGTAGTCGACGCTTTGTGGCCGCACCTGCAAACCGCGTGAAAGTGTTCCCCAGCAACAAATCCAGGCCTTCTGTTGTTACATGCCACGACGTCTAGAGGCTATGATTGCAGCATGTAATGGCTTCACACTGTACTGGATTCTCCCGGGCAAAGTGCATTTACAGATCTGTAATTCTAATCATTTCTGTATTGTCATGACCTTAATCTGTGGAATAAAAATGGCTCTGAGCTCTATGGGACTTAACTTCTGTGGTCATAAGTCCCCTAGAACTTACAACTACTTAAACCTAACTTACCTAAGGACATCACACACATCCATGCCCGAGGCAGGATTCGAACCTGCTACCGTCGCGGTCGCGCGGTTCCAGACTGTAGAGTCTGTGGAATAAATTTCATTGTAATCACATAGGTGTTTAAATTTTCACAGACAGTAGTTATGTGATACGTGAGCGTGCCTCAGGTGTTTGGGGATTGATAAGGGTTTACCATATCAAAGCAAAGCAAAAGGAAACAAAGCTCCACGTTCTGGCCAGATGGGCCAATTGGGACAAACCGAACACCATGTCATCCTTTGTCGACGGCGTCATTCGAATGCTGTGTGGAGGGGCACACCGCTCACTTGGCCGTTGTGGGGTTTCTTGACATTGGAGCCGCTACTGCTCACTCAAGTAGCTCCTCAGTTGACATCACGAAGCTCATCGCACCCCGTTTGAGTCCCCGCACAAAGGAAAAAAAAATCTGTGCTAGTATCGGGAATCGAACCCGGGTCCCCTGAACAGCAGTCATACACACTGAGCTACAGACGCAGACGACATATAAAACCAGGACCTACATATACCTCACAGTTTTTCATTGCACGTAGTCTCCAAGTAGAGATCAGGACCTTTCGGATATATACGTGTGTACTCCACAAACCGCATTAGGGTGTGTGGCGTAGGGTACCACCTGTGCAGACCCGCATGATGCGTGAGAAGAAAGAGAATCGATAAACGTCGTTTTTCCCTGACTCTTCTTGGAACATGCATTCTCTGAATTTTAGCACTAAATCTCTTCACGATGCACAGCATGCCTCTTGGAGAGTCTGTCACTCGAGTTTGATGAGAACCTCCGTGACGGTCTCGGTTTACTAATCGAACACGTGAAGAAGTGGACAGCTTTTCTTCGCATCTTCTCTACGTGCTCTACTAATCCTACCTTCTAATGGACCCATTTTTTTTCAGTCCTGAGTCTTCTGACTGGTTTAATGCGGCCCGCCACGAATTCATCTCCTGTGCAAAACCTCTTCACCTCGGAGTAGCACTTGCAGTCTACGTCTTCAGATATTTGCTAGATGTATTCCAATCTCCGTCTTCCTGTGCAAGCTTTACCCTCTACAGCTCCCTCCAGTACCATGGAAGTTATTCCATGCCGTCTTACCAGATTTCCTGTCAGTCTGTACCTTCTTCTTGTCAGTGTTTTCCATACATTCCTTTCCTCAACGATTCTGCAGGGAACCTCCTCATTTGTTACCTTACCAGTCAATCTAATTTTCAAAGTTCTTCTATAGCACCGTGTCTCCAATGCTTTGATTCTCTTCTTTTTGGTTTTCTCACAGTACATGTTTCACTACCGTACAATGCTGTGCTCCAAACGTATATACTCAGAAACGTTTTCCTCAGACTAAGGCCTATGTTTGATATGAGTAGACTTCTCTTGGCCAGGAATGCCCCCTTTGCCAGAGCTAGCCTGCTTTTTATGACCACCTTGCTCCGTCCGTCAGGGGTTATTTTGCTGTCTAGGTAACGTAGTTTCTTAACATCATCTACTTCGTGATCGCTAATCCTGATGTTAAGTTTCTCACAGTTCTCATCTCTACCACTTCTCATTACCTTCGTAATTCTTCGATTTACTTTCAGTCCATATTTTGTACTCATTACACTTTTCATTCCATTCGACAGATCCTGTAATTCTTCTTCACTTTCACTGAGGATAACAATGCCAACAGTGGATCTTACCATTGATATCCTTTGACCTTGAATTTTAATTCCACTCTTGAAACTTTCTTTTATTTCCGTCATTGCTTCTACGACGACTCCTGTCTTACACTCCTCTTATCGGAGCACTTCGTACTTCGTCTTCCTCTCTTATTATTCCCTCTTGGTTCTTGTACATATTGTATATTACCCGTATTTCCCTTTGCCGGCCGGAGTGGCCGTGCGGTTCTAGGCGCTACAGTCTGGAGCCGAGCGACTGCTCCGGTCGCAGGTTCGAATCCTGCCTCGGGGACGGATGTGTGTGACGTCCTTAGGTTAGTTAGGTTTAATTAGTTCTAAGTTCTAGGCGACTGATGACCTCAGAAGTTAAGTCGCATAGTGCTCAGAGCCATTTGAACCATTTCGTATTTCCCTTTATCTCACCACCATTTTTCTCAGAATTACGAACATTTTGCACCATTTAACAGTGTCTAAAGCTTTTTTCAGGTCGACAAATCCTATAAATGTGCCTTCATTTTACTTCAGTTTTGCTTCCTTTACCAACCGCAAAGTTAGAATTGCCTCGCCGGTGCCTTTTTCTTGTCAGCAACTTGGATACATGAGTTGTTAAGCTGACTGTGCGATAATTATCACACTTGTGGGCTCTTGTAATCTTCGGAAATCTGTGGACGGTTTTTTCCCGAAACTTAGGTGGTATATCGCCAGACTCATACATTATACACACCAACGTAAATAGTCGTTTTGTTGCCACTTCCCCCAATGATTTTAGAAATTCTGAAGAAATGTTAGGTATCACTTCTGCCTTATTTGATTTTAAGTATTCCAAAGTTCTTTTAAATTCCAATTTTAATACGGGATCCCCTATCTCTTCTATATCAACTCATGTTTCACCTTCTATCTCATAGGGCCATCCATTGTATTTTTTCCACCTATCCACTCTCTCCTGTGTATTTAACAGTGGAATTTCCATTGCAGTATTAGTTTTACTACTCTTTCTGTTAATTTCACGAAAGGTTGTTTCGACTTTTCTACACTCCTGGAAATTGAAATAAGAACACCGTGAATTCATTGTCCCAGGAAGGGGAAACTTTATTGACACATTCCTGGGGTCAGATACATCACATGATCACACTGACAGAACCACAGGCACATAGACACAGGCAACAGAGCATGCACAATGTCGGCACTAGTACAGTGTATATCCACCTTTCGCAGAAATGCAGGCTGCTATTCTCCCATGGAGACGGTCGTAGAGATGCTGGATGTAGTCCTGTGGAACGGCTTGCCATGCCATTTCCACCTGGCGCCTCAGTTGGACCAGCGTTCGTGCTGGACGTGCAGACCGCGTGAGACGACGCTTCATCCAGTCCCAAACATGTCAATGGGGGACAGATCCGGAGATCGTGTTGGCCAGGGTAGTTGACTTACACCTTCTAGAGCACGTTGGGTGGCACGGGATACATGCGGACGTGCATTGTCCTGTTGGAACAGCAAGTTCCCTTGCCGGTCTAGGAATGGTAGAACGATGGGTTCGATGACGGTTTGGATGTACCGTGCACTATTCAGTGTCCCCTCGACGATCACCAGTGGTGTACGGCCAGTGTAGGAGATCGCTCCCCACACCATGATGCCGGGTGTTGGCCCTGTGTGCCTCGGTCGTATGTAGTCCTGATTGTGGCGCTCACCTGCACGGCGCCAAACACGCATACGACCATCATTGGCACCAAGGCAGAAGCGACTCTCATCGCTGAAGACGACACGTCTCCATTCGTCCCTCCATTCACGCCTGTCGCGACACCACTGGAGGCGGGCTGCACGATGTTGGGGCGTGAGCGGAAGACGGCCTAACGGTGTGCGGGACCGTAGCCCAGCTTCATGGAGACGGTTGCGAATGGTCCTCGCCGATACCCCAGGAGCAACAGTGTCCCTAATTTGCTGGGATGTGGCGGTGCGGTCCCCTACGGCACTGCGTAGGATCCTACGGTCTTGGCGTGCATCCGTGCGTCGCTGCGGTCCGGTCCCAGGTCGGCGGGCACGTGCACCTTCCGCCGACCACTGGCGACAACATCGATGTACTGTGGAGACCTCACGCCCCACGTGTTGAGCAATTCGGCGGTACGTCCACCCGGCCTCCCGCATGCCCACTATACGCCCTCGCTCAAAGTCCGTCAACTGCACATACGGTTCACGTCCACGCTGTCGCGGCATGCTACCAGTGTTAAAGACTGCGATGGAGCTCCGTATGCCACGCCACACTGGCTGACACTGACGGCGGCGGTGCACAAATGCTGCGCAGCTAGCGCCATTCGACGGCCAACACCGCGGTTCCTGGTGTGTCCGCTGTGCCGTGCGTGTGATCATTGCTTGTACAGCCCTCTCGCAGTGTCCGGAGCAAGTATGGTGGGTCTGACACACCGGTGTCAATGTGTTCTTTTTTTCCATTTCCAGGAGTGTATATACTGAGACAGTCCTTCCGTCAATCATTTCGTTCTCAATTTCCTCGCATTGTTTACGCAGCTACTTCGCCTTAGCTTCCCTGCACTTCCTGTTTATTTCATTCCTAAGTGACTTGCATTTCTCTTTTCCTGAATTTTTCTGAAGTGTTCTGTACTTCCTTCTTTCGTCGATCAACTGAAGTATTACTTCTGTCACCCATGGCTTCTTCGCAGTTACCTTCTCTCTACCGACGGATTTGTTTCCGTTTTAGAGAGGCCCATTCCTCTTCAGCTAACGTGCCTACTATCTTTAGCCTCAGAGAACTTCAAACATACCTCTTCATTTCTTAGTACTTGCGCATCCCACCTCCTAGCCCACTGATTGTTCCTGACTAGTCTCTTAAGCTTCAACCTACTCTTCCTCACTACTAAATTGTGATCTGAGTCTATATCTGCTATATCCAATATCTGACTTCGGAATCTCTGCCTGACCATGATGTAATCTAACTGAATCTTCCGGTATCTAGTGGCCTTTTCCAAGTACACCTCCTCCTTATGTGATTCTTGAGCAGAGCATTCACTGTTACTAGCTGAAATTTATTGCATAGCTCAATTAATCTTTCTCTTTGTCATTCCTAGTACCAAGCCCGTAATCCCTTCTTCAGCTGCTTCCCCTACAACCGCATTTCAACCCTCCATGACTCTTATATTTTCATCTCCCTTTACGTTCTGAATTACCCGTTCAATAGCCTCATATACTTTCTCTATTTCTTCATCTTCGGCTTGTGACGTCGGCATGTATACCTGAACTATCTTTGTCGCTGTTGGTTTGTTGTCGATTATGATGAGAACAACCCTGTCACTGAATTATTCACACTTACTCACTCTCTGCCCTACGTTCTTGCTCATAACGAATCCTACTCCTGTTATAGCATTTTCTGCCACTGTTGATGTTACTCAGTATTCATCTGATGAGAAATCCTTGTATTCCTTCCATTTCACTTCACTGACCCCCACGATATCTAGACTAAGCCTTAGCATTTCCCTTTTCAGAGTTTGCAGCTTCCTTACCACGTTCAAACTTCTGACATTCCACGCCCCGATCCGTAGAATATTATCCTTTCGTTGGTTATTAAATATTTTTTTCGTGGTGACCTCCCCTTTGGCAATCCCATCCCGGAGATCCGAATGGTGTACTACTCCGGAATATTTTGCTAATGGAGAGAGCATCATGACACTTTCCCCAATTACAAGCCACATGTCATATGGATACACAAGACGTGGATAGCGTAAATAAATCCCCTCCCCTCTTCCTAAAATTCCTTGAAAGCGTTGGCAAATTCTAAACATCTCGTAAACTTGAATATCAAAACCGAACTTCTTTCCCGGTCCCGTTCAGTCCCAGCCTACTGTCGCCCCTACATCAACATGTACCTCCTTCTTCCTACATCTACGCTCTCTGTATCTTTCCCCGAAAGAAATTTCAACAGGCTTCATCCAACAAAGTGGCGTAGTGATGAGACACTGGACTCGACTCGGTAGAACAGCTGTTCAAATACCCATCTGGTCATGCAGGTTTAGATTTTCCGTTGAGTTCTCTAAATCTCTTAAGGATGATTGAGGAATGGTTCCTTTGAAGGAGCACAGTGGATTTCATTCCTCATCCTTCCCCAGATGAGTGTATGTTATAAATCCGACGACCGCGTATAACATTAGGTGGTGCAGTTGTAAGACACTAGTGTGGTTTTCGGGAGGACGGTGGTTCAAATGCTCATCCAGATGTAGGTTTCTGGTCATTTCTCGAAATCGCTTAAGGTCAATGCCGGGATGGCTCCTCCAAAGGGACACGGTCAATTCCTCTCTATTCCGTGTCTGTTGTCCTCGTCGACGTTCCTTTCTTCCTTCAACATGTTATCCGTTCCTAGCCCTGAGTTCTCTCTTCACTTTACACCATTCAACAAGCTACACCCCTGGCCTCCCTATCGTCTTTTTACATGAAGGCTTCAATATCAATAGCAGCCTCCTCGCCTCCATAAATCCGCCCACCCTCATCCCTTTTCCATCCTCTACTTACCGATAAAATACTTCGTAACTCAACGTCATACCACCTCTTCCGGACACAGAGATCCATCTGTGTTGCTCCTCGTCCTTCCGTCTGCCTTTCCTAACCTCGCATCACTTGCTGGCATCCAGCTGCCACCAAGTATGGGTACTTGCCAGAAGCATCATGGTCAACCATATTATGGCACTGCCACGGCGATACATTCTATGCTCCTTTACAGTAATATCATTGTGTGGCTGGATTGAAGAGTATTTAGCAAACAGAATACAGCATGTTGTTCTCAATGGAGAGACGTCCACAGACGTTAAAGTAACCTCTGGCTTGCCACAGCGGAGTGTTATGGGACAATTGCTTTTCACGATATACACTCCTGGAAATGGAAAAAAGAACACATTGACACCGGTGTGTCAGACCCACCATACTTGCTCCGGACACTGCGAGAGGGCTGTACAAGCAATGATCACACGCACGGCACAGCGGACACACCAGGAACCACGGTGTTGGCCGTCGAATGGCGCTAGCTGCGCAGCATTTGTGCACCGCCGCCGTCAGTGTCAGCCAGTTTGCCGTGGCATACGGAGCTCCATCGCAGTCTTTTACACTGGTAGCATGCCGCGACAGCGTGGACGTGAACCGTATGTGCAGTTGACGGACTTTGAGCGAGGGCGTATAGTGGGCATGCGGGAGGCCGGGTGGACGTACCGCCGAATTGCTCAACACGTGGGGCGTGAGGTCTCCACAGTACATCGATGTGCGGAAGGTGCACGTGCCCGTCGACCTGGGACCGGACCGCAGCGACGCACGGATGCACGCCAAAACCGTAGGATCCTACGCAGTGCCGTAGGGGACCGCACCGCCACTTCCCAGCAAATTAGGGACACTGTTGCTCCTGGGGTATCGGCGAGGACCATTCGCAACCGTCTCCATGAAGCTGGGCTACGGTCCCGCACACCGTTAGGCCGTCTTCCGCTCACGCCCCAACATCGTGCAGCCCGCCTCCAGTGGTGTCGCGACAGGCGTGAATGGAGGGACGAATGGAGACGTGTCGTCTTCAGCGATGAGAGTCGCTTCTGCCTTGGTGCCAATGATGGTCGTATGCGTGTTTGGCGCCGTGCAGGTGAGCGCCACAATCAGGACTGCATACGACCGAGGCACACAGGGCCAACACCCGGCATCATGGTGTGGGGAGCGATCTCATACACTGGCCGTACACCACTGGTGATCGTCGAGGGGCACTGAGTAGTGCACGGTACATCCAAACCGTCATCGAACCCATAGTTCTACCATTCCTAGACCGGCAAGGGAACTTGCTGTTCCAACAGGACAATGCACGTCCGCATGTATCCCGTGCCACCCAACGTGCTCTAGAAGGTGTAAGTCAACTACCCTGGCCAGCAAGATCTCCGGATCTGTCCCCCATTGAGCATGTTTGGGACTGGATGAAGCGTCGTCTCACGCGGTCTGCACGTCCAGCACGAACGCTGGTCCAACTGAGGCGCCAGGTGGAAATGGCATGGCAAGCCGTTCCACAGGACTACATCCAGCATCTCTACGATCGTCTCCATGGGAGAATAGCAGCCTGCATTGCTGCGAAAGGTGGATATACACTGTACTAGTGCCGACATTGTGCATGCTCTGTTGCCTGTGTCTATGTGCCTGTGGTTCTGTCAGTGTGATCATGTGATGTATCTGACCCCAGGAATGTGTCAATAAAGTTTCCCCTTCCTGGGACAATGAATTCACGGTGTTCTTATTTCAATTTCCAGGAGTGTATATAAATGACCTATTAGATAGTGTCGGAAGTTCCATGCGGCTTTTCGCGGATGATGCTGTAGTATACAGAGAAGTTGCAGCATTAGAAAATTGCAGTGAAATGCAGGAAGATCTGCAGCGGATAGGCACTTGGTGCAGGGAGTGGCAACTGACCCTTAACATAGACAAATGTAATGTATTGCGAATACATAGAAAGATGGATCCTTTATTGTATGATTATATGATAGCGGAACAAACACTGGTTGCAGTTACTTCTGTAAAATATCTGGGAGTATGCGTACGGAACGATTTGAAGTGGAATGATCATATAAAATTAATTGTTGGTAAGGTGGGTGCCAGGTTTAGAGTCATTGGGAGAGTCCTTAGAAAAGGTAGTCCATCAACATAGGAGGTGGCTTACAAAACGCTCGTTCGACCTATACTTGATTATTGCTCATCAGTGTGGGATCCGTACCAGGTCGGGTTGACAGAGGAGATATAGAAGATCCAAAGAAGAGCGGCATGTTTCGTCACAGGGTTATTTGGTAAGCGTGATAGCGTTACGGAGATGTTTAGCAAACTCAAGTGGCAGACTCTGCAAGAGAGGCGCTCTGCATCGCGGTGTAGCTTGCTGTCCAGGTTTCGAGAGAGTGCGCTTCTGGCTGAGGTATCGAATATATTTCTTCCCCCTACATATACCTACCGAGGAGATCGCGAATGTAAAATTAGAGAGATTCGAGCGAGCACGGAGGCTTTCCGGCAGTCGTTCTTCCCGCGAACCGTACACGACTGGAACAGGAAAGAGAGGTAATGACAGTGGCACGTAAAATGCCCTCCGCCACACACCGTTGGGTGGCTTGCGGAGTATAAATGTAGATGAAGATGTAAAATATATCATTTTTATTGAATTTTAATCTCATTATTTTATTAGTTTGAACTGTACAAAGATACGAATGTGTGCTGGAAAGTAATGTCTCCGAACATTTATACGTGGAAACTCTTAAAGCTTGTTAAATAAAACAAACGTTATTAACGTTCCTCGTCTTTGTTCTTCATGTCTAGATATTTGCAGCCCTCTGCCGCTAGAGGGCTGAGAATTGTAGCGTGTAACATGGCAGTATGCAACGTAACTGTGTCGCTACGTGGGAAACAGCGTGCTGTAATTGAGTTTCGAATTACAATTATTTGTCCATACATGGAGCAGTTCTCTCACACATACGAACGCTGCGACACCTGTAACAACCCAACGCCTTGGGTTCACCGTTATCGATCATCCTCCATACAATCCCGCCTGCTCCCATCCGATTTCCATCCGTTTCCGAAACTTAAGGACATTTTCGAGGACGTCGTTTTGGACTCGTACACGGTTAGTGAACATTCGCACGCCGGAGATCAAAGCCTCGTGTTCTGTGTGTGCCGTCGTTTTGTGCTTAAGTGGTCAGTGTTATTCGTTTTGTGCACCTACGTTCACGTGTGACAATTTTCGTTTCTGTCCGTGTCCAAGTGTCTGAACAATTTTATCTTGGACTCTACGCCCGTGAACGGCATCTTGTATTTTAAAAAGTGTTTGTCTCCGTTTATATGTCCACCATCTTTTTTCTCTAATTGTCTTCATTGTCTCTTTGTGTTTCTCTGCGGCCAAAGAGTGGCGTAGTATGCTGCTGCAGGCCTGCCTGTATACAGGTTTCAAAATGACAATAAAGAAAAAAAAAGACGTCGTTTTGATAGCGATGTTGCAAAGCAAGGCGAGGTGAGGTTGTGGCTCTGTCAACAACGTCAAACGTTCTACGGTGATGGTATCGACAAACTGGTCTCTCGTTTTGAGAAATTTGTTCGTCGCCTGGATGACTATGTTGAGAAATAAATACGTAAATATGAAGAATAAAGATGTTGGATGCAAATAAAGTTTGTTTTACTTAGAAATCTTCAAGAGTTTTAACATAAAATGTTCGGAGGCATTACTTTGCAGCATGCCCTCATATATGACTATTTTTTTAATATTACGAGGTTGCAGAGCAGAAATACGTGTTTTGACACCTTGCCACTCCTCCCCAAGTCACACAGGGGAAATGAAATGAACAATTAAGAATAAGGAAGAATAAAACCAGACATCATCAGTTGTCTGCCGAATGTGCATTAGGTACTTCATTGTTTCTCGTTTCACAATATTAATGGTTAGCTCGGCAACGATTCCCTGCTATGGACATCATTTACCTTGGTTCTGATTAGGACAGGAGAGTGTATTCCTATTAGTAATTTTAGTTGTGGCTCATTGTTATTCCGTAGTTGCTCAAAACCTGTGCCTGTGTAATTGTGAAGTGTAGTTAGACCGTTCTTTTTGTGGCTGTGCCCTCATGTAATGTTTTGTGGTTCCTGACTGGATGGGGAGACGGTGGTATGATAGATGGATGGCCGGTTTGGTCTTAATGCAACACTTTTCTTTTCTTTATTGTGATTTTAATACCCGTATAGAAACAGGTAGGCTGGCAGCAGCACAATACGCCGCTCTTAAGCCCAAGATATTAAAATGGTAAAACAGAGAAGACAGATGAGTTGGAACAAAACGGCGGGGAAAAAAGAGTAGACACATGAACATAAAAAACATGAAGCCATTCACACCCGATGACAATCCACACTACAAACTGTTGACACGACGCACAAACACTGAAGATGTCGATGGCACAGGTGAACGATGGAGTGTGACGGTGAACACTGAACACTAAACGCGCCGGCACACACGAGACACTAATGGCGATGATCTCCGGCCCGCGAATGTCCACGTAGCGTGTGCGAGTCCGGGGACCTGCCGAGAGGGGAAGAAGGGTGAGGGGGAGGGGTGGAGAGGGGAGAACAAAGATACCAATGGCTGAGGAGATAGGAGGAGTAGAGGGACAGGGGAGGGTAAGCCCGGGGGAGGAGTGGGGAGAAATGGAGGAGGGAGGGAAGGGGGAGAGAAGGGAGGGAGGGTGCCCAAAAGCAATGGTTCAAATGGCTCTGAGCACTATGAGACTCAACATCTTAGGTCATAAGTCCCCTAGAACTTAGAACTACTTAAACCTAACTAACCTAAGGACATCACACACACCCATGCCCGAGGCAGGATTCGAACCTGCGACCGTAGCAGTCCCGCGGTTCCGGACTGCCCAAAAGAGAAACACAGGAAGAGGAAGGGAGGATCAAAGTTGGTAGGAGGGGTAGATAGAGGGGAGGAGGGCATCATCAGGGAGGGGGAGCTGGCGGAAGCCACCTTGGGAGAGGGTAAGGAGGGTGGAGAGATGGAGAGCAGGTGGGACATGGGAATACAGGCGCGGCAGCGGGCGGGGGTGGGAGACGATGGCGGAGACAAGCAGGTGAGGAGGATCCAGTTTACGGGAGGTGTAGAGGATCCGTATCATTTCAAGGAAAAGAAGGTGGGGGAACGGAATCAGGTCGTACAGGATCTGTGTGGGGGAGGAGAGACGGATGTGATAGGCGAGGCGGAGAGCATGGCCTTCAAGAATCTGAAGGGATTTGTAAAAGGTAGTTGGGGGGGGGGGGCGTAGATCCAGGCAGGATGGGCGTAACAGAGGATAGGACGGATGAGGGATTTATGGGTGTGGAGGATGGTGGAGGGGTCCAGACCCCGCGTACGGCCAGAAAGGAGCTTGAGGAGACAGAGTCGGGAGCGTGCCTTGGCTTGGATTGTCCAGAGATGGGGGTTCCAGGAGAGGCGACGGTCGAGGGTGACGCCAAGTTACTTAAGGGTGGGGGTGAGGGCGATAGGACGGCCATAGATGGTGAGAGAGATATCAAGGAGGCGGAAGGAAGGGGTGGTTTTGCTACAATGATCGCCTGGGTTTTGGAGGGATTGACCTTGAGCAACCACTGGTTGCACCAAGCGGTGAACCAGTCAGTATGGGATTGGAGAATGTGTTGGGAACGCTGCAGGGTGGGGGCGTGGGCAAGGAAGGCGGTGTCATCGGCAAACTGGAGAAGGTGGACGGTGGGTGACGGCGGCGGCATTTCCGCCGTATACAAAAGGTACAGAAGGGGGGAGAGGACGGAGCCTTGGGGCACACCGGCGGAGGGAAAAAAGGTGCAGGAATCCGTGTTATGGATGGTGACGTAGGAAGGACGGTGGGAGAGAAAGGAGCCGATCAGACGGACGTAGTTAATGGGAAGGGCGAAGGTTTGGAGCTTGAAGAGGAGACCGGAATGCCATAAGGCATAAGCGGTCATAGGCACGTTCGAGGTCCAGGGAGAGGACGATTGAGGAGTGACGGGAATTAAGCTGTTCGGAAAGGAGATGAGTAAGTTGGAGGAGAAGGTCATCGGAAGAGCAGGACGGCCGAAAGCCACACTGGGTAACAGGAAGGAGGCGGTGCTGGTGGAGATGCTGGTGGATGCGGCGACTGCAACACAAAATGCACGCGTAGTTAAAATACACTTTATTACACGAATCAATTGAGTATTTAATTTCAGTGATGTTCAGTCTGAAGTTCTGTGGTTAACAGCAATCAAATAACATATACTAATCCTTGAATCTTGTCCGTGTCCATAACACAACTTTGTGATAGATGGCGCTGTAATAGTGGCAAACGTAGAAGTACGTGGTACCACGCAACATTCCGCCAGTGCGGACGGTATTTGCTTCGTGATACATTACCCGTGTTAAAATGGACTGTTTACCAATTGCGCGAAAGGTCGATATCGTGTTGATGTATCGCTATTGTGAGCAAAATGCGCAACGGGCGTGTGCTATGTATACTGCTTGGTATCCCGGACGACATCATCCAAGTGGTCGGACCGTTCGCCGGATAGTTAGACGTTATGTAAGGAAACAGGAAGTGTTCAGCCACATGTGAAACGTCAACCACGACGTGCAACAAATGATGATGCCCAAGTGGGTGTTTTAGCTGCTGTCGTGGCTAATCCGCACATCAGTAGCAGACAAATTGCGCGAGAATCGGGAATCTCAAAAACGTCGTTGTTGAGAATGCTACATCAACATCGATTGCACCCGTACCATATTTCTATGCACCAGGAATAGCATGGCGACGACTTTGAACGACGTGTACAGTTCTGCCACTGGGCACAAGAGAAATTACGGGACGATGACAGATTTTTGGCACGCGAAGCGTCACTCACCAACAGCGGCAACGCAAACCGGTATAATATGCACTATTGGGCAACGGAAAGTGCACAAGTGGAATATCAGCGACCTTGTCGGGTTAATTTATGGTGCGGTATTATGGGAGGAAGGATAATTGGCCCCCATTTTATCGATGACAATCTAAATGGTGCAATGTATGCTGATTTCCTACGTAATGTTCTACCGGTGTTACTACAAGATGTTTCACTACATGACAGAATGGCAATGTACTTCCAACATGCTGGATGTCCGGCACATAGCTCGTGTGCGGTTGAAGCGGTATTGAATAGCATATTTCATGACAGGTGGATTGGTCGTCGAAGCACCATACCATGGCCCGCACTTTCACCGGATTTGACGTCCCCGGATTTCTTTCTGTGGGGAGAGTTGAAGGATATTTGCTATAGTGATCCACCGACAACGCCTGACAACATGCGTCAGCGCACTGTCAATGCATGTGCGAACATTACGGAAAGCGAACTACTCGCTGTTGAGAGGAATGTCGTTACACGTATTGCCAAATGCATTGAGGTTGACGGACATCATTTTGAGCATTTATTGCACTAATGTGGTATTTACAGGTAATCACGCTGTAACAGCATGCGTTCTCAGAAATGATAAGTTCACAACGATACATGTATCACACTGGAACAACCGAAATAAAATTTTCAAACGTACCTACGTTCTGTATTTATTTTAAAAAACCTACCTGTTACCAACTGTTCGTCTAAAATTCTGAGCCATGTGTTTGTGACTGTTACAGCGAAAAAGCGAAAAAAGGGGTCCAACTAAAACAGTCATATTTCTTTACGTACGACACAAATATGTAATAAAAAATGGGAGTTCCTATTTAGAAAACGCAGTTGATATCAGTTTGACCTATGGCAGCCCCATTTGGCGGGCCAACCATAGCGCCATCTGGTTTCCTCCTTCAAGCTAGACAAGTTTCGTTCTTTGTAGTTTTTGCGTTTGATGCTTATTTCGTGAGATATATGGCCCGGTCACTATCAATGGACCACCCTGTATACAATGACTAACGTTCCCTCACAGCTAGGGTGCGAGGCGACGACTGTCACTGTGAAAGACTAGAGCACAGTGCGACGTATTGAGGTGCAATGCGAAGTGCGTCTAGGTGCGACGAACTGAGGTACTGAGATTGAGACAGATCGGTCGCCGGCGGCGGCGGCGGAGGCGGAGGCGGTTGTGTCCTATATGCACGCAACCCAGAGAGCGTTACCAGCGCGTAGCCTGGGGGCGTGTCTTGGTCTTCACTAAAGTGCGCGTCCTTTATGACGGCGGCCGAGTTTAGGTTCGTTCTGCGCATCTGACGTCACAAAACACAGTCAGCCAATGAACAGAGAACGACGTTGCCAAAGCTGGATTGCAGTGCAGAGCACGGACGAGTGCCTTCAGTTTTAGAAACCTTCAGTCATAAATTAAGTAACTGAGCAAAAGCAGTGTCTTGATAGCACACTTTCTTTTATAGAAAGTTTGGAAAAAGTATTATTTATACCAATTGCTTCATATTCTATTAATTAATTAAACCAAGCAAGCAATAAGCCTCCTAATTCAGGCGATAGCAAGGAAAGGTGTTTCTATCATTCTCACAAACCGCTTTTTCGCAATAAAGAACAACGGTGATTGTTTATTTCCTATTGTACTTCGACGAAACGTGAATAATTCATAGTCATACCAACAGTGTTTTGTCGGTATTTTGCGTGATATGTTGGGAGATATATTGAATGACGAGCTGCATTAGCGTAATGGTTAAAGTGTAGGGCTGCTAAGCCAAAGGTTCTGAGTCCAAGCCTTCTTCAGTACTAAATATTTTCTTTATTTAAAAACAATATCGAAGTGTCTTACTTCATGAATTTTATTTGTTTGAATGTAATTTTGTGAAATTTCTATGGAATTTTACTTCTGCAAACTCTTCAAAATTTCGTGCAATGGTTTACTACATATAATGCTGCACAATAACTGCGTTGAACTTAGGAACAAAATCAAGTCATTTATGGGGGGGAAGGTATCAGTCAAGAAGATGTGTAAAAATCAAATTTTTGGGCCAAATTGTTTTTGTGAAATCGAATGATAAAGTATGTCAAAGCAGTCGAAACAGCATGTGTCTGCACAGGCGAGCAGTGCAATGATGACAAAATCGCGCACATCGCGGAATGCGGGGAGCACGTCTCTGTAGCAACGAAAGGTTTAATGCGGCCGTGGTGGCTTTACTTCATAAACTGCGCGCTCCCCCCTAAACGTAAGTTTGCGAACTATACTACGGCGCTGCTTCTCTTGGCGCGTACAACTGGCAACGGAGCAATCGCCCGCGTCTGGGCGGGCATGCGCGAACCGCCAAGATAAATGAATTGAACTATAGTCATAGGCACACTTAGTTCAGCGCCTGCTATGCGTACGCCAGAACAGTTCTTTCTAAAGTTTATAGTTTTGGAACGTGAGAATGGTGCTGAGTCCTTGGCGGTTATGTCCAAGAACACGTTGCATTCTCAACAGGACGGCTTTCCACAAGGTGAGCCTGGCGGTTTGGTCTCATCTGGGGAATTAAGTTTCGTGGAGCAAGTGAGATTAGAGAGAGCAACGCTTTCAGGGTCCTGTTCTGCTTTGCGTGAATTTACCTACTACGCAGTGATGAGCGGACGCTACACTCCGTATAAGCAGCACGGCTTTGATTTGATAGTAGTGTCATAGTTTTCGTGGTATCAACACTAGGTAAAGCGACTTCCGCAGCAGAAACTTAAGTTTGTGCTTTGAGCTCAGTTTAGTTTTTCTTATGTGTTTCTATTTCAATGAAAGCAGCAAGTAGCTTCTGCTGTATTTTTTGTGTAGTACTTTTTAATTTCCATATCGTTTGTATATTAAACAAAGCTAGGCTCGCGTTATCTGACGTATAGTGTGTTTCACCACTCTTAGCTTCACTGTCATCTGATTCATATTGATCCAGTACCTTACTGCATTGCCTCAGGCTTCGGGCTACCTACACTAGATGTAACGACTCCCGCAGCTTATGCATCTCTAGTTTGTGCATTGCTCCTTGTTTAGCCTTAACTACTCAATATCTGAAACTTCCTGGCAGATTAAAACTGCGTGCCCGACCGAGACTCGAACTCGGGACCTTTGCCTTTCGCGGGCAAGTGCTCTACCATCTGAGCTACCGAAGCACGACTCACACCCGGTACTGACAGCTTTACTTCTGCCAGTATCTCGTCTCCTATCTTCCAAACTTTACAGAAGCTCTCCGGCGAGAGCTAGTTCTGCAAGGTTCGCAGGAGAGCTTCTGTAAAGTTTGGAAGGTAGGAGACGAGATACTGGCAGAAGTAAAGCTGTGAGTACCGGGCGTGAGTCGTGCTTCGGTAGCTCAGATGGTAGAGCACTTGCCCGCGAAAGGCAAAGGTCCCGAGTTCGAGTCTCGGTCGGGCACGCAGTTTTAATCTGCCAGGAAGTTTCATATCAGCGCACACTCCGCTGCAGAGTGAAAATCTCATTCTGGCTACTCAAATTCTTTTTGTCCTCAAAAGAATCACGTTCACATTTAGATACGATTACGGAATGAGGCCGTCACAGGGTAGTGATGCAGGAGTTGGTTGCTGTTCGCTAAGCCCCTTTTACACTATCAACTTCCTTGTCTCACAAGGGGAGGCCGCCAATTGTTAAATTCAGATTCGATTCATACTGCGCATAATAAAAGCTCATGGCCAGAGGTGTAATGTGGCAAAGCACCAAGATGCACTTCTCAGCCGTTGTCGAGAAAATCGACAGTAAAAGAAACCGTTGCGGTGAAATACTCTCTACGATTAATAGTTCACAACAGCGTCGTGGCGCAGCGGTAAGCGCTCGGGTTCATAATCCGAAGTTCACCGGATGGAATCTCGCGCCATGCAACATTTTGTATTATTAGTTTTTTGTAATTCAAATATATATATATATATATATATATATATATATATATATATATATATATATATATATATATATATATATATATATAAAGTATTAATGAATTGCTTATGCATGTTGGTGAAGGCGGATCGCCTACATTTTTCCGTTTGTTTAACAGGGTGTACTAAAGCTCTCACGTCCGCACTGATTTTCGACGATGTTATAAGTTGCGCTAGGGACCGCATCTACCTTCTTTCGAAGTTAGCAGGCAACTACGCTGTTATGCGGCGGCTCGTTTCGGCCCATTCAACATCTGTCCTTCAAGTGTAACGAGCGAGTAACGGAGTTTATGTTTCATACCTGCCACAGCAAATTTGTGTTCGTGGGGTTTCTATTCTAATTCGAACGTTTGACTTACGCTATACGTATTCGTTTCGGAATATCGTTTCTACGTCTTCCGGTAACTATACGTGGTTAACATTATGAAGACAATTAATAACATTTGTAAAATACAACTTTGTTTGCGGAAAACATAATGATGTTCGAAGTCGCCAGTTTTTCCACGACAAACGACTTTCAACAACTTATTATATGAATAATTGTTGCAACTGATTACCGGGAATTATATATATATATATATATATGTGTGTGTGTGTGTGTGCATATATATACACACACATTTGAATTACAAAAAACAAATAATAAAAAAAAAGTTGCATGGCGCGAGATTCGATCCGGCGACCTTCGGATTACAAATCCGAGCGCTTACCGCTGCGCCACGACGCTGCAGAAAATTATTAATCGTAGAGAGTATTTCACCGCAACGGTTTATTTTAACTGTCGATTTTCTCGACAACGGCTGAGAAGTGCATCTTGGTGCTTTGCCACATTACACCTCTGGCCATGAGCTTTTATTATGCGCAGTATGAATTGAATCTGAATTTCACAATTGGCGGCCTCCCCTTGTCAGTTGACTACTGTAGGCAGGTGAGTGTACTGCAGCGCCCCTGCCATCTTCTTCCTGTACTGAGTCCTGTCTGTTTCGAGTGGTCATTTTCGTTTACACATCTGCGGCAAAATTTCGTGTGTTGTGAGAGCTGTCTGCTGTGCGGCTTGGCATCAGAACGGTGAAACTGAGGTTATGACGGACTGTCTAAACATATTAAAAATGTAGGAACAAGCAATGATAATAGGGTTTATTAATGACCAAAGCAGAGTTCATAGTAGAAGTACTTGTCAAAGGTCAGGTGGTAAATTTTTTACGCTCCCGATAACTGAAAGAATACGAAGGGTCTCATCCAGACACTTCAGACAATGTACATTTATTTACTTGAGAAAAATATACTTGCAGACACACAAAGCAGTACCTAAAACGCAGTAAATAGTGGCCTTTTAGCTTTATCCTTTCTACCTTGTCGTGCTAAGTGACAAATAACAACGAAAATTCTTTTTTTCCTCAAATAATTTTCACTTTTTCTCTGTTCACATAATTTTCATTAAAACTCATTCATCTATTTACGTTCTTTATTATGCACAGTGTAGGCTTTTTCCTCCGCAAAGCCGGCCTCTGCGACCGAGCGGTTCTAGGCGCTTCAGTCGGGAACCGCGCGACCGCTACGGTCACAGGTTCGAATCCTGCCTCAGGCATGGATGTGTGTGCTGTCTTCAGGTTAGTTAGGTTTAAGTAGTTCTGAGTTCTAGGGGACTGATGACGTCTGATGTTAAGTCCCATAGTGCTCAGAGCCATTTGAACTGTTTTTCTCCGCAAAACATAAATACCTTTTTGATTTCAGATACTTCGTCTCTCTTGAATGAGAACACTAGAATGAAAAAAATATCAGGACCTGTTGCAACTTTTCAGTTTGTACAAAAACAAAGCAAACAACACAATAAAGGTTAATAAGGCACGAAAGCACAAAATTCATATCTGTAATAGGACTGAGCTCGGAAATACTAGGCTAATTTTCAATACCAGCAGACGCCGCTATAGCCCCTTGTTTCTGCAATCACGCCGTGTGCAGTATGCTCGGAAATTCATAACTCCACATTCTGCACAATCTGTTGATGACTAACGTCACCGACACATTCGTGTTGTGGCAGTTTGCTGATTCGAACGCAGGCACGAAAGACACAAGCACTTCCAGTAGTCGACATTCACCAGAAAGTCACTCGAGTAAAACGGGTCTTAGCCACTGTCGACCGGCTTCATAGAGCCGCCGCAAAGTGCGCCGTTGCTGGAGCGGCAGGGCGGTCTCCCGTGTTGAAGGCGCAGCGAAACTTTCTGATCACATTTATAGCCGACTTGGTCCTCTGAGGATTCCGGTCGTCCACGAAGAGGTCATCAGATGGTGGCTGGAGGAACGTGCCCAGATGTGGCTCTGTTTCGCGAGGAAGATTGTACGTTGCTATTGCACGAAAGACTAGCACCATAACTACACTACTGGCCATTAAAATTGCTACACCAAGAAGAAATGCAAATGATAAACGGGTATTCATTGGACAAATATATTATACTAGAACTGATATGTGATTTCACTTTCACGCAATTTGGGTGCATAGATCCTGAGAAATCAGTACTCAGAACAACCACCTCTGGCCGTAATAACATACGCCTGGGCATTGAGTCAAACAGAGCTTGGATGGCGTGTACAGGTACAGCTGCCCATGCAGCTTCAACGTGATGCCACACTTCATCAAGAGTAGTGACTGGCGTATTGTGACGAGCCAGTTGCTCGGTCACCATTGACCAGACGTTTTCAATTGGTGAGAGATCTCGAGAATGTGCTTGCCAGAGCAGCAGTCGAACATTTTCTGTATCCAGAAAGGCCGGTACAGGACCTGCAACATGCGGTCGTGCATTATCCTGCTAAAATGTAGGGTTTCACAGGGATCGAATGAAGGGTAGAGCCACGGGTCGTAACACAACTGAAATGTAACGTCCACTGGTCAAAGTGCCGTCAATGTGAACAAGAGGTGACCGTGACGTGTAACCAATGGCACCCCATACCATCACGCCGGGTGATACGCCAGTATGGCGATGACGAATACACGATTCCAATGTGCGTTCATCACGATGTCACCAAACACGGATGCGACCATCATGATGGTGTAAACAGAACCTGGATTTATCGGAAAAACTGACGTTTTGGCATTCGTGCACCCAGGTTCGTCGTTGAGTACACCATCGCAGGCGCCCCTGCTGTGATGCAGCGTCACGGGTAACCGCAGCCATTGTCTCCGAGCTGATAGTCCATGCTGCTACAAACGTCGTCGAACTGTTCGTGCAGATGATTGTTGTCTTGTAAACGTCCCCATCTGTTGACTCAGGGATCGAGACGTGGCTGCACGATCCGTACAGCCATGCGGATAAGATGCCTGTCATCTCGACTGCTAGTGATACGAGGCCGTTGGGATCCAGCACGCCGTTCTGTATTACCCTCCTGAGCCCACCGATTCCATATTCTGCTAACAGTAATTGGATCTCGACCAACGCGAGCGGCAATGTCGCGATACGATAAACCGCAATCGTGATAGGCTACAAACCGATCTTTATCAAAGTCGGAAACGTGATGGTACGCATTTCTCCTCCTTACACGAGGCATCACAACATTACACCTGGCAACGCCGGTCAATTGCTGTTTGTGTATGAGAAATGGTTGGAAACTTTCCTCATGTCAGTACGTTGTAGGTGTCGCCACCGGCGCCAACCTTGTGTGAATGCTCTGAAAATCTAATCATTTGCATATCACAGCATCTTCTTCCTGTCGGTTAAATTTCGCGTCTGTAGCACGTCATCTTCGTGGTGTAGCAATTTTAATGGCCAGTAATGTATAACGAATAGGTATGAAATACTCCCCTCGTGCTGATACTGAGACAGAGTTAGCACGCCATGCCTCTCCCGCTCGTGCAGCGCTCTCTCCTCTGTTGCGGTCAGGGGAAGGAGGGGGCTTTTCTTTTTTATATATATATAGTCTAAGACAAAAAAAAAAGACGTGCCGCAAAGGAATTATCCGAATGGGACGGAAACCGGTAGATATGATGTATATCTACAGACAAATAAATTGTTACAATTTCTAACAAATTGGATAATTTTTCACGAGAAAGAACGTAAGAAGTTGATCAAGTCAGTAACGTGTTAGTCCACCTCTGGCAGTTATTCGGTTGGCATTCACTGACAGAATTGTTGGACGTCCTCCTGACCGATATAGTGCCACATTCTGTACTGTTGGTGCGTTATATCTTCAAAGTCCCGAAATGATATGAGGGCCCTGCCTTTAATACCCTAAACGTTCCAAACTGAGGAAATATCCGGCGCCCTTGCTGGCCAAGTTAGGGCTTGACAAGTACGAAGACAAGCGGTAGAAGCTCTCACCGTATGCGAGTGGGCATTGTCTTGCTGACATGTAACCCCAGGATGGCTTGCCATGAAGTGCAATAAAACGGGGCGTAGAATATAGCCGACTTATCGCTGTGCTGTAAGGGTTCCGTGGATAGCAACCAAAGGGGCCCTGCTCTGAAAAAAAAGCACCCTAGACCACCATTCGTGCCTGTCGAGCCGTACGGTGGGCAACAGTCGTTGGTATCCCACTGCTTCAGGCACGTCTTCGCTGATCATTGGGGCACAATCCAAAGCGGGACTCATCAGTGAAGACAATTCTACTACACTCAACGAGAGTCCAGGCTGAAGACGTGTCTGGAGACGCCCTGGGCAATGGTGGGATACCAACCGGACTGTTCCCTGGTATGGCCCGACAATCAAGACTGATGGTATGGGATGCTGATTCCTTTCATAGTAGGACCGCTTTATCATCCGCAGCACACTTACGGCACTGCGGTACGTAGACAATATTGTACGCACCCTTTTGTTGGCCTTCGTGGCAAGCCATCCTCAGCTTACGTTTCAGCAAGGTAATGTCCACTGGCACACGCCGAGAGCTTCTACTGCTTGTCTTCGTGCTTCTCAAACACTGCCAGCGAGGTCGCCCAATCTCTCCACACTTGAGAACGTTAGGAGCATTGTGGGCAGGACTCTCCAACCACCTCGTGATTTGAGGGACTAAAGCGCCAATTGGACAGAACTAGGCACGATATCCCTCAGGAGAACACCCGACAGTTCTATCAATCAGTGAAAAGCCGAATAACCGCTTCCGTAAGGGCGACAGGTGGACCAGCGCGTTATTGACATGCTCAATTTGTGAAGGTCGTTCTCTTGAAAAAATCATCCAATATTTCTGAAATTGTAATCATTTGTTTGTCTGTACATGCACACCACATCTACCGATTTCCGTCCCATTCTGATAATTTCTTCGAGGTGCGATGTCTTTTTTGTCTTAGAGTATATTTATTTCGTCTCTAACTGTCCAACTATTTAGCCATGGAGGTGCTTTAGATAGTACACAGTTCCAGTGTTAGGCATGTCATAGCCCCTCCCAGGAGAAAGTCTCATGGGAGGGAAACAATAAAATGGCTCTGAGCACTATGGGACTTAACATCTGAGGTCATCAGTCCCCTAGAACTTAGAACTACCTAAACCTAACTAACCGAAGGACATCACACACATCCATGCCCCAGGCAGGATTCGAATCTGCGACCGTAACAGTCGCGCGGTTCCTGACTGAAGCGCCTAGAACCGCTCGGCCACCGCGGACGGCGAGGGAAACAAATCGAAAGTGCACTAGCTGCGTATCCCACGAGGATCCGTCCGCCACGTGAAAGAGGCCATTCTGTGAGCAATCGAGGGTATAAATTGTAGTCATCGGCACATCGTCGCTCACGTCGGTGCCAATAGTCCCTGTCACCTTGGTTCTGAGGAAATTCTCAACTCTTTCCAGAGAATGGCGGAATTGATTAAGGCAGCTAGACTCACTCCCGAGGTCTCCGCACAATTGTCGATTTGAAGCATCGTTCCGTGGACAGATTGTGGCCATCTGATCTGCAGGGGTCTCAGCTTGACTCTTCGGTGGTTTTGTGATCAGAGAATTTGTCTATCTACACTACACAGTGGTGACTTGCAAAGTCTCCATGGATAGGTCAGAAGTGCACTATACGCCGGAAACGGCCGCTCATGTGGCAGAGCACTTGTGTAATGCATATGGTCTTCTTTTTTACTTTTACATTACTTGAAACTCAGCAACATCAGTAAAGAAACGGCAGTAGATAAGCCAGCTACGTCAACAGACCAGATAAAAAATGCGGCGACTGAGAATGTCAACTGCCGAAGTATTCGCAGCAAACTCCCAGTGTTTACGTGTTTGATAGAAAGAAATTGCCGCCACATCATGCTAGGGACTGAGAGTTTGTTGAAACCTGAAGTAAAGGATACAGAAATTTTCGACAACATGTGGAACATATGTCGGAAAGGTAGATTAGATTCTCCGGGAAGAGGAGTGATTATAGCGACCAGCAGAAGCATTAGGTAAAATAAAATTTTGTAAATTTCTAGTAAGACCTTATGGAACCAAACTTCATAGATCATAGGGCCCTAAGCTTAGATACTACTTAATCTAACTTAAACTAACTTACGCTATGGACAACACACACCGGCGCGCGGACCGTGACAAGACGCATTAGGTGAAGTGAGGTCCCAAATGAATCCGACTGCGAACAAATATCCACAACAGTAAATGGAGTCAGTTGACTAAGATTAATAATCGAATGTTACTACCAACCGCCAGCTGCAGACACATCGGTCGTAGAGCGTAGAGTCATTCAAAGTAGGTCTAAACTCGATAGCATGCAAATATTCCAAGCATACGATAGTAGTAGGTGGTGACTTTAACCTGTCTGGTACCGGCTGGTGTACGTTATCGGCGGCGAGGAAACGGACAGACTTTCGGAACTGAAAAGCTTTGATAACGATTTCAAACTACTAGTCCGATAAACTACATGGAGAAGAAATATTGTAGACCTGTTTACAAAGAGATCCTATCTTTCTGCGAGTGTTACCAGTGTGAGATGGATTAGAGACCATGATGCTGTTACAGGACCAATGGTCACCAGAGGCAAAAAGCTCATCGAGGAATGTAGGAGAGTATTTCTGTTCTGTCGAACACTTATCGAGTGTGTGTCAACTTGTTTAAAAGGAAAACTGAGAACATTTAGTTCAGACCTGACAAACGCGAGAAAATTGTGGTTTAAGTTGAAAGACATTACAAACAGCGTTGTGGGTAGGTGAGTCCCAAGTAAAGCAATAATAGATGGCAAATAGCCATCCCGGTTTAATAGTTAGCATTCGTAGAATGTTGCGAAAACTGTGACTACTACACTCTCTCTGCAAGAGAGATTGCAGGGATGATGATCGAGAAAAGTTAATATCCGTTTGTGGATTTGGTGAGAGATCTATTAGAAAGTTTGAAGAAGTTCTGGTCATATTTAAAATCTAGTAACTGGTCCAAACCTTCATTCAGTCCCTCGTTGTCCTGTCTGGTTCAAACTGAAGGAAGCAGAAAGAAAGAATAAATTTTAAATTCCACATTTAAAAATGCATTCATGCAAGAGGATGCTACCGTATCAGTGTTTAAACGACGCGTACTCACAAATGGGCGGTATCAATATTACCACGTCCGGTACTTTAACACAATTAAAACTACTTCCTTAGCTCCTTTATCGGGAGTCACTTGCGCGATGAATAGTCCTGTATGACTGAAAAAGAGCACAGAGTACTCTTGTTTACAAATAAGGTAATAGATCGTCAGCTCAGAATTATAGACAAAAATCGCTAACGTCCATTTGTTGCAAGCACAAAAATTACGACGCTCCTGAGAAAACAAGTTTCTGTAGAGGTCTGGGACCTTGGCCTCTACGGTCAACATAACAGCTTCGAGCTGAATGCAGAAGTGAGGATCTGTCGAACACCTGAAAGCATTAAGGAAACGTTACTGTCAGTTGACACAGCGTCTTCTCCCCCGCAATGCCGAAAGCTACGCGAGGCAGTAGAGTACTCGCCGGCCAGTATTTGCCGCATTGGCGCAGCAGTGGAGCAACCCACGTAGCGGCTGCTTCATCTCGGACGGTCTCCGACCCAGTAGCACTGCAAACACAGAGCCAGTGCTGCTCGGTGGCCGGCAGCGCTCCTCACAGAATTCCCAGGGCGCTCCCGTTGACGACGTAGACTGCGCCCTGGAAACGCAACCAGCAGCTCTCTACGAGGCGGCCGTACTGGACAATTACGTAATGGCCTCTCTGCGAGAGACCGGTCCGTGACGCACGAGTCTGTCCATCGCTGCGAGTCGGGGCTAGCAATTCCTGTGCTCCCCTGGAATGGCGGTGGTTGACCACCCCACCGAGGACCATCGGTGAGGCCAGTAGAGGATCAGGTGTTGTAGGGCTCCAAAGTCTTCCCATCAGCGACGGCGAGGATGAAGCACCTGCAGCTCTCGGCATCAGTATTGGTCAAGTTGGCGGTGGCATTGTAGAGTGAAGCCATCTCAGTAGGTCGCAGACAGAGCATCACAAGTTCTGCTCTCAATAGTAGTTGTTGCAACACTAGTTCGTAGATGAGAACAACTAAGAACTAAGCTGTGGAAGTCAGGATACAAGTACTTGTCGGGCTACGCCGATTACATTATACTTCGGCGGGAATGACCGAATATGCCCTAGTTTCCTGAGCTCGTAAGCATTCTTTGTCGCTTGAGGGTGTAAAAAATTCTCCTTTCAGATTCTGTTTTCTGCTGTGTCGGTGACTACATAGTCACTGCCGGCCGCGATGGCCGAGCGGTTCTAGGCGCTTCAGTCCGCAACCGCGCGACTGCTACAATCGCAGGTTCGAATTCTGCCTCAGGCATGGATGTGTGTGATGTCTTTAGGTTAGTTAGTTTTAAGTAGTTCTAACTTCTAGGGGACTGATGACCTCAGATGTTAGGTCCCATAGTGCTCAGAACCACTTGAACCATTTTTTTGCATAGTCATTCTTGCGTTGTATCTGAAAAATGGCTCTGAGCACTATGGGACTTAACTTCTGAGGTCATCAGTCCCCTAGAACTTAGAACTACTTAAACCTAACTAACCTAAGGACATCACACACATCCATGCCCGAGGCAGGATTCGAACCTGCTACCGTAGCGGTCGCGCGGTTCCAGACTGTAGCGCCTAGAACCGCTCGGCCACTCCGGCCGGCCATTGTATCTGAGTTTTCTTGCGACACTCTGCAGAGGAAACATTATAACGTTATCCCCCTATCACCGTGATGTCAGTTTGCCACGTTTGCTTGCTTGAGTGCTC
The DNA here is from genome assembly GCF_023864275.1 of Schistocerca cancellata. NCBI lineage: Eukaryota > Metazoa > Arthropoda > Insecta > Orthoptera > Acrididae > Schistocerca > Schistocerca cancellata. The sequence continues at coordinate 130,691,814 of NC_064629.1, forward strand.
ATCCCATCCAGGGTATCGCAACTGCTTTCATATTTGCTGTTACTCCCTCAGCATTTCTCAACTTCTGGCATCATGTCTGCTTGTTGACTAATTCTGCTTAGCCTCTGGCATTTCCAGAGAATAACTTCAACAGTTTTTAATACCTGCTTGGCATATTATTCTGGGGTGCGATACTTCTCTCAAAGAACCTGCACCAATTCAGAAAAAAAACCTCATTTAAAACACAGCTTGCTTTATTGATTACATGACATCTTACAAATAACGTATGCAAATGAAAGGGTAGATTGCATCTTCCTAGAATTCTGGAAAGTGTTTGACACAGCACTACATGGTTTTCTACTAAGGAATATCTTCGCTAATTCGTGACTGGCTGGAGGAATATTTTACTAACAGAACCCTGTAAGTAATAATACACAGGAGTGTTTTAAGAAACGAAAGTAACATCGGGTGTGCTCCAAAGTAACATAGTAGAACCCTTAATGTTTTCAACGTTTATAAATTATTTCAAATGGTTCAAATGGCTCTGAGCACTATGGGACTTGACATCTGAGGTCATCAGTCCCCTAGAACGTAGAACTACTTAAACCTAACTAACCTAAGAACATCGCACACATCCATGCCTGAGGCAGGATTCGAAGCTGCGACCGTAGCGGTCGTGCGGCTCCAGACTGTAGCGCCTAGAACCGCTCGGCCACTCCGGCCGGCTATAAACGATTTGTCAGATAGGATCAGTAGCACTATAAGATTGTCAGCTGACACTGTAGTTCTGTACAGGAAAGTATCATCATTGAAAAATCACAAGGAGAAAGACTTGGGTAACATTTCCATTTGGTGTAACGCATGGCAACTCTATCTAAATGTGGATGAATGTAAGATAACGCCTATAACAAAGCAAGAACGATGTAATGTCTGATCGGACTTATTGATGAACATTTTGAGCACGTTACAACGTATAAATATTTAGGGTTAACATAAAATGGAACGATCACGTGAAATCAGTGTTAGAGAAGGCTAGGGAAGAACTGTTCGTTAAAAGGGCTCTGGGAAAGTGTGATGCATCTGAGTCGCTAGTTTTCTTCTAAAATTGTTGTTTACGAGTAAAGAAAGAAACTCATCGCCGCCGGCCGGAGTGGCCGAGCGGTTAAAGGCGCTGCAGTCTGGAACCGCACGACCGCTACGGTCGCAGGTTCGAATCCTGCCTCGGGCATGGATGTGTGTGATGTCCTTAGGTTAGTTAGGTTTAAGTAGTTCTAAGTTCTAGGGGACTTATGACCACAGCAGTTGAGTCCCATAATGCTCAGAGCCATTTTTTTTTATTTCATCGCCACTTTGCAGATGATATGCCATAAGGCCAGAAACTGTACCATAGAATGCTATTCTTTTAAATCTAAGATTTAAACGACATACACTGAGGTGAGGAAATAAAACTAAAATATACCCACATATAATAAATTTAGATCTAAAATAACGACATTCAAAATACGATAAACTCATCAGTGAAATCTGCAGTAGATGACACATACATCCCGAAACACACCTGGGCAATAACAAGTAGAAACATTTCCAGTATTGTGGAAAGCAAGAGTTCTAAAAAACCACTGTCATATTGATACACATAATTCTACGTCTTCCGTCACTGATATCAGTAATATGATGTCTTCTCCTTAGGTTTCGCTATTTGTAACTGTTTATTACTAATCTAAACGGGAAATATATTTTTAGCATTACTTTACACGATTTTTACTCCTTACAAAAGTGCTAAAAAACTTTCTGAAGCACGATTGCAAGCAGCTTGTGATAATAATATCGTATCTCTCAGTATGCCAGGAAGTACTGTTATGAAGAAAGGAAGGAAAATTCAAGGGCGGACGATGAAAGACAGTTTCAAAGTAAACAAAAATAAATTATTCGATGTAATCCCACTTACGTTCAACAAAATTTTTCCAAATATTTTAACCTTGGGTAGATTTCATTCCTGACTTTCGATTCTGAAAGCATAAATTTCAGCGCACCTGAAAACAGGTAGAAGTCACAGAGTGACAAATCTCGCGAATAGCATGTATTTTCTAACAATTCGTACGACGAGTCCCCAGTGTTTCCGCTGCCGAACCACATTGTCTGTTTTTGCAATGGCCTCATGAAAGATGAGTTTCCCTCTGTTCGAATCGAAGCGTCTTGCCTCTTAAATTATCATTCTTTTAGTACAGAAACCTTGTGTAATGTTCATCACTTACAGTCTTATCTTTAGCAAAGTAATCAATAAGGAGAAAGCTCTTCGCAGTCCAGGAAACCACCGTCAAAACCTATCCTTTCAGGAATTTTTTTCATCACTGGTTTGTTTTTGGTGTGAAGCGATGGACCCAGTTCTCGTCCAATCCACACTTAAAATTAGTCGAATACATTATACAAACAGTTCAAATATTGTGAGTATAGTCATTGTCTTATTTACTATTAGTCATCAGCTAACGAATTTGACAGTTAATTTGGCAGAAAGTATTCTCGTACTAAGTGTTTCACGTAACGTGTGATACATTACCGGCAACAGCTATTTGATACGATTTTTTAAAATACAGTATTGGACACTTTCTCGATAAATTCATGTGTGGCTGCAGTTTTGGGGGCATCCTGTACGCTCATCAACGTAAGGAGGAATACAACTCGTATGAAATAAATCACCCCTTTCTTAACTGTTGAAAATGAAGCAGCAGACTCCTCGTAAATTTCATCTAATTCGAATGAATTTCTGTTGGACGAAAAAAAATTATTGACGTACGGTGTTGCAGATTACTCATTTTAACACGACATACGTAATATGACTACTTTTAACAAGTTAAGTTGAGGTTTACTTACGTTAGCGCGCTGCACTTAACACCATAAAAAAACTATATTTTGTATGTGTCAAACACATTTCTGTGTCAAGTTGAGAAATATTATCCTTGTCCCACTACAGTGTTTATTTACATTTGAAAGATAGAGATGAACTTGGGACTCGGATGATGATCGACCCTGAAACTGTCAAGTTCCCAATTGAAAAACACTCAATGTCTGACAAGCCGGCCATGAGGGTCAGTAATGAAATCACGAGAATAGTGCCCTTGGCAATCAATAGAGGTCGCCCGGACGCTTGTTGATGTCAGCATATGGAGGCAATGGGACGCCTCAAGGCAACTAGCGGGAGGGGTGGCGGGGGGGGGGGGGGGAGTCTGATGCCGTCAGCTGCGCCACGGTTCTCTTGCCAAGCAATCCACGTGACAGCCACCGCGAAACGAATAGTAAAGATTTGATTGTTAAACTGAAACATTCACTGTGCGCCATAAACGACACTGCACAACGGAATCTGTGCTGCCGATGGCATTCTACAGTTAAACACAAGAAGTACCACGTGAGGCATTTTTGTTCCACGAGTGCTTTTCGAGGGCCCTACTCCCCTCCATAATCATCGCAGGACCAAACGTTCGCGTTAATTTTCGTCATTTGTGGGGTTGTATAACTCAGCAAAATTTCATCTCCCTAGCCCACCTAGAAGTATGAAAAATTTACCTTTTGTACCAGTAGTACGACGTGCGTCATTTGTGACCCATATGCATTTTGATGCAATTTGATATCAGTATCACCGGCTTTCTGATGCTAAATACTCTCTGGGCCTGCCTCGACGTTACTCCTGAGATGTTGAGAGTATATTACGTCCCTTTGATCCAAAAACAACGTGAAATACAAAGAATTCGGAGGTCGGGGATACTTGACATCAGCGCGGCTTTCCGTTTTATATGGACTGGCGACGTGCAGACCTATGGAGTGACACTGGGAACGTACAGAGTAATATATTACATAGTGGGGAAGCCCAACCCCTCCTACACTGTTGTCTGGGGCACTGCTAACAGTTCTCTTACACGAGAGCAGGTGTCAGGCGCGTCGCCATTACTTAACGTCACGACCAACAACTTCTTCACCTCCGTGAAACCTGGCAGATGAGCTGAAACAAAAAGGAACTAGTTTAGTTAACATTCGTCGGAGATCACTCAAAGAGGTCCCTCCTGGGACATGAAGTAAAGACGACGCATTGTGTGCAATGCACAAACAAGACAGGCGGTAATCTTCTTACAGCATACCAAGGGAAAAAGATAAAAAATATCCTTATTCCGAGAAACATGCATGCTGGATGTGAGGTGAATGAGAATACTGAGAAGCAACTTCCAGAAACTGTGAAGTTTTATAATGAAACTAAGGGTGGGGTCGATATAATTGTCGAAGTGGCTAGACACTACAGCGTCAGTGCAGGCACCCACCGATGGCCTCTGCATGTCTTTTACAATATTATTGACCTTGCCATGATCAGCGTTCACACAGTTTTTAAGTTACTTACCTCTAAAAAGATTTCACGTCGAGACTTTATCCTCAGAGTAGCATATGAGCTTGCTGCCTCCTACAAACTGCAGAAAGGAGCCAACCTCCCCCTACAGGCACTCGAAACCGGCGCTAGCCATTATGGAAACAGAATATGTTGTCAAATGCAAGTTTCCTACAAACAACAAAACAACAAAGGAAAATAAAACATCAAACGTATGCTTAAAGTGCAACAAGTCTGTATGCAAAAGCTGCCAAGCAGAAACTCTGGTCGAATCTCTGAACTATGAGCCCATCCCAGCTTGGAAAATTCTGTCAAGCCTTTGTTTTTAATATTTCCAAATATTTATAATTATAGACTGAAAATGTTTGTTCTTATGTTTCAGTTACTTGATTGTGTAAGCGAGAAAACACGCAGAGCATTTTAGTCACCTGCTGCGTTTTAGAATCTGTCATAAATACGTGGTGCTTACTTTATTCGTCTGTAAAAGTAAAAATACTATTATTTCTCACATAAACAATACGTTTCGATTCTGATTCAATATTTCTATAAAGAAAACCATTGTAAGATTGCTTTACTTACTTTTTTAACGATGATTGATGAAAGATTGTGGAATTTCTTCTGTAAAATTTAAAATATAGTTTATTTCTGAAAATTTATGTTTTAGAGACGAAATTATCCTTTGGTTACACTTTGGAGTCTTCCTGAGCGTATTGTCAACATGACGACACTCAAAACACGATCCAAGTAGAATAAAACGGTGGTTTCCTACTATGGGTCAAAAATGACCCACATGGTACTACTAGGGGTACGGCGAAGTCCGGTCGGTTCTCCTAGTGTTAGGCGAAGGTGCATGTTGTTCCAGAATAGTTTCAGCTCTTTGTATCACTATTGCAACACTGAAAGAAAGATTATCGCATCCTTCGCTGAATCCCGAATTCCTCTGATTTTATCCTCCTGGTCATCACACTAGTTGTGTATTGGAGGAAGTAATGTGCTCGTAATTTTATTTTGGAAGAGGGCGTTGGTGGTTTTGAGAGTAACAGTCTTCGTGATGCCTACGGCTTTCCTTTTAGCGTCTCCTACTGCATTTTATTGAGACTCGCTGTGAGACTATAGTACTTACTAAACGCTTAAGGAACTGCACAATTCCAGTTAGACTTTTTCCCTTTTTGTTCCATTTATTCAACTTGGTATAGACCCGTGGCCGACAGACACAATACTCCAGGATTGGTCGAGAGTGGATTTCGGAAGCGATCATCTTAAATGGATGAATTACTCTCGGTTCGAACATTTTGATAAATATGTGGCTTCCCTACGGCTAGATTTTGGACCGTTCAACCTTAAAACGTTCCTGATAGATAGGCCTACTGCTAGAATAATTGACGATTGCGCCTAATTCCTTCTACTGGTTTCAGGTCGTGTAGTTAAATCATATCGAGTGTATTCGTCTGTTTACGAGCATTATCTTACAATTAGAGCCGGCCGCGGTGGTCTCGCGGTTCTAGGCGCGCAGTCCGGAACCGTGCGACTGCTACGGTCGCAGGTTCGAATCCTGTCTCGGGCATGGATGTGTGTGATGTCCTTAGGTTAGTTAGGTTTCAGTAGTTCTAAGTTCTAGGGGACTGATGACCACAGCTGTTAAGTCCCATAGTGCTCAGAGCCATTTGAACCATTTTACAATTAGAGCCGAGGTTTATCCGCCAAACTAAGCATCTTGCTTTTCGTAACAATTTTAACAACTTAACCTCTCTGTGCACAATTGTATCACCTGTGACCGGCCTTAGATGGCTAGAAACTTGTATGAGCCAGATAGTTTATATTCAGAGTAAACCCGAATTCACCGATAAACTTTCGAAACCTTTTCAAGTCTCAGACATTTATGATGTATGTATGCAGATTGAAGCAATGAATGAAGAGTTATACCAAGGCCTGGATTCAAAACCGGCTTTTCTGCTCACTAGGCAGATGCGCTAACCACTACGCAACTGGGACAGCGACTTTGAACAAGTGCAAGAACTACCCTTGCATACCTCCTCCCTCAGTCGAAAATCCAATTTCCTCCTCATTCCGCTTGGTATCCCCCTAAACTTGAACACAGCATAGTAGCGGCTCTCCAATTGTTTTGGAATAGCACCTCAGCATCGAACGAAACGTGGGATGTTGCCTTCTTTCGCTGCTGAGGTGCTATTCCAAAACAGTTGAAGACCCTCTGCAATGCGTTTCAGAGTTTAGGTGGAATGCCAAGAGCGGTGAGGCGTGAATGGGAATTTTGGTTGAGGAGGGGGGCATGTTAGCGCAGTCTGGGCAGTTGTGCGAAGCCACTGTGCCAGCGTGGCATAGTGGTTAGTGAGTCTGCCTAGTGAGCAGGAGAGCCGGGTTCGAATCCCAGCCTCGGTACAAATTTCATTCATCGCTTCAGTCTACATGTAAACTCTCGAAAGTTGGCGAAGAATGTTTCTGAGTGGTCATGATATAACAGACCTGTGGTCTCCGGTGACACCATACACAGTAAAAATGTAATTATGATTTACTCATTTTCTTGCTCCAGTTACCTTTGTTTCTCTGGAATCATCTTAAAAACCATAAAAATCTTATATTCTTCCTCTCCACATTATTAGTTATCTTCAGTGTACATCATGTATATCATATTAACGTAATACGTCAGTAGTTTCGTTCGTCGTCGCTCACTTACGAGCACGCCGTCGGTTGAACATCGTGTCGCTTCCAGATCCACGAAGAATTCCATACATCCCTCAAGGACAGGCCGTATCGCCCGCCCGATGCACAGGAAGGCACCGCAGATACCTTGCAGTTCACAAGATGACCGCAACTGTGTATGTTCTCACAGCTCTCCCCCGGATGATGATGATGATGATGATGATATTTATTTTTGGGGCGCTTAACTGCGCGACTATCAGCGCCCGTATAAATTCCCAATCTTTTCGTTGTCCAGTCTCGGCACTTTCCCGAATGATGATGAAATGATGAGTACAACACAAACACCCAGTCGCCGGGCGGAGAAAATCCCCGACCAGGGCCGTAATCGAAGCCGGGACCCCGTGATCCAGAGGCAGCAACGCTAGCCACCGGACCACGAGCTGCGGACTTCTTTCCACAGCAGCCTCCCAGTAGTTTGGATTACAGGAGTGCCCCACAACTCCCAGAAAAAAAGGCCTGTAGTATAGAATCGTGGCAGTGGTGATGTAGCGGGCAGACCATTACACTCCGGCCTTCAAGGTCCTGGGTTCAATCCCCGATAAAAGCAGTGACATTTACTCGTTCCAGTCCTCCAAGACGACCCCAGGACCACTCAGCCTGCTGTGAAATGAGTACCGGGTTAAAAGGCGGCCGGGGCAATGGGCCCGCTACCCTCCCCCTCCTAATGCCGCGGTCAACAAAGCTTATATTCTACGTACAGTGAGACCGGTAGCCCAGTCACGCACTGTGCACCATCAGCTTTACCTTTCAATGCACGATCATAAAAATTATTGTTCATGCAAGATTTTCCAAACCGATGCTGGGCTTCAGTTTAGAGTGCGTGGAATGCGTCTATTACCCAGTGGCACGACTCTCATAAGTAGCAAGAAACACATTCTCTTCCTCCCACTGTACATGGAAGAATACGGGATTCGAAAGCTCGTATCTACAGATGCAAGGGCGTCGTGATGTGGTTCTCGTTGTTGAGAGAACAACTCACAAGGGCATCTCCCCATCGCAGCCCCCTCAGATTTAGTTATAAGTTGGCACAGTGGATAGGCCTTGAAAAACTGAACACAGATCAATCGAGAAAACAGGAAGAACTTGTGTGGAACTATGAAAAAAATAAGCAAAATATACAAACTGAGCAGTTCATGCGCAAGATATGCAACATCAAGGAGAATATGAGCATTGGAGCGCCGTGGTCCCGTGGTTAGCGTGAGCAGCTGCGGAATGAGATTCCTTGGTTCAAGTCTTCCCACGAGTGATAAGTTTAATTTTTTATTTTCAGACAATTATTACCTGTCCCTTCGTCCGTCCGTCCGATGCGATCACTTTTTTGAGTGATTATCACATCCACAAGAAAACCTAAATCGGGCAAGGTAAAAGAATCTTTTTACCCATTCGCCAAGTGTACAAGTTAGGTGAGTCGATAATATAGTCCTGTCATGTGACTCACATGCCGTCACCAGTGTCGCGTAGAATATATCAGACGTGTTTTCCTGTGGAGGAATCGGTTGACCTATGACCTTGTGATAAAATGTTTTCGGTTCCCATTGGAGAGGAACGTCCTTTCGTCTACCAATAGCACGGTTTTGCGGTGCGGTCGCAAAACACAGACACTAAACTTATTACAGTTAACAGAGACGTCAATGAACGAATGGACAGATCAGAACTTTGCGAAAATAAAGAAAGAAAACTTTTCACTCGAGGGAAGACTTGAACCAAGGACCTCTCGTTCCGCAGCTGCTCACGCTAACCAGAGACCACGGCGCTCCTGAACCCACCCTGTCCCTTATGTTGCCTATGTTTCCATGGACTATTCAGTTTGTATATTTTGCTTATTTTTTCATAGTTCCACACAAGTTCTTCCTGTTTTCTCGATTGATCTGTGTTCAGTTTTTCAAGGCCTATCCACTGTGCCAACTTATAACTAAATCTGAGGGGGGTGCGATGTGGAGGTTCCCTTGTCAGTATAATATTGCTATGCCGCTCTTCCATTACATTCAGTAAACCTATACAGGAGGTGCATATCGGACAACTCTTCATCAGTGAACTCACCCCTACTGCTGAGTATCATTTTTAACGTACAATTAACACAACAGTAAAAAACAAATCACAGACATAACCAAGCAATAACAAATGCAAACATATGGGGAAAGATGTCAACAGCAAATACCGTGAAGCAGGAAACGTTTGTTTTCAAACAAGATACACAGCACAAACCGTCCATAGGTTCACTGTTGTGCAGATATTTGCAGTGCAGTATGTATAGAAAGATAAATGGGGGTGAGAAAGCAGACGAAATGTAGTTGTGGTAGAGACACGGTCTGGGTAGTTAGCAATAAATGTTCAAAATGGGGTCAGCTGTTCCAGTTCCTAGGCAACAGTCGTACGATAACAAGAACACAAGGATTACAGGAAGAATAGTATGATTGCAGCATGAAACCTAAGGTTGGCAGGGATGTCCAAAGGAGTGTAACATTAAGAGAGCTTATACATAACTGAATGTACCTCGCCAAATCAAAAAATATATATGAATCGAAGTGAAGATGAAAGAGGACAAATCAAAAGAATAATTCGATAAAAAGGGGAAAAAATTGTGTGCTACTTACAGTCCATAGATACCTAGCCAATACAATATACACGTATCAGCCAGAATGTTACGACCACCGACCTACTATCGATATAAGCCCGTACAGGCGACAACAGCGTCACCTGGCGAGGAATGACTGCTAGTCAGACACACGCACGGTGGATGTAGTTCAAATGGTTCAAATGGCCCTGAGCACTATGGGTCTTAACATCTGAGGTCATCAGCCCCCTAGGACTTAGAACTACTTAAACCTAACTAACCTAACAACATCACACACATCCATGCCCGAGGCAGGATTCGAACCTGCGACCGTAGCGGTGGCGCAGTTCCAGACTGAAGCGCTTAGAACCGCACGGCCACTCCGGCCGGTGCATGTAGTATCACAGAGCGTGCTGTCCATGCCTAGAATGGGGTATGCGCACGATCTATTCATGTTTGACCGAGGGCAGATTGTGATAGACCGCAGGCCCGGTACGAGCATTCCGGAAACTGCACGACTTGTCGGGTGTTCGAGGAGTGCTGCGGTGAGTGTCTTCAACACAAGGTGAAACGAAGGTGAAACCATGTCCAGATATAGTGCGGCTGGGCAGCCACCCCTCAATACAGGTGTCGGACGTCGTAGGCTGGGCAGACTGGTAAAACAGAACAGGCGGCAAACTGTGGCGGAACTAACATCAGACTTAAATGGTGGGCAGAGTACAAGCGTTCCTCAACACACAGTGCACCGAACACTCATAACGATGGGCCTCCGCAGCCGATGACCAATGCGTTAACACCACGACATCGACAACTACGACTGAAATGGGCACGTGACCATCGGCGCTGGACGTTGGCGCAGTGGCTCCGCGTTGCATGGTCTGATGAATCCCGATACCTTGTTGATAATGGCGTTGGGAGGGCGCGATTTCTTTGTCTTTCGGGAGAACAGCTCCTTAACACCCGTATTGCGGGACGGAAACAAGCTGGCGGCGGCTCCATTATGCTCTGGTGAACATTGACGTGGTCATCCATCGGTCCAGTGGAGCTCGTGCAAGGCACCATGAAGGCCAAGGAAGGGTTTTACAGGCACAAAGATAATGCACATTATTATAGTGTTTACGTGTCTTCATTCAAATGAGCAGACTAAACACTGTAATCCTGTGTTTAGTCCGAACACATGTGGCTGCCATTGTGGCCGGGCGGTTCTGGCCGCTTCAGTCCGGAACCGCGCTGTTGCTACGGTCGCAGGTTCGAATCCTGCCTCGGGCATGGATGTGTGTGATGTCCTTAGGTTAGTTAGGTTTAAGTAGTTCTAAGTCTACGGGACTGATGACCTCAGCAGTTAAGTCCCATAGTGCTTAGAGCCATTTGAACCATTTGAACGAACACATGTAACCGCAATTCTGTTTCCAAATTTGAGGTGAAGTGCAAATAACGGCAGTGCAACGTAAGTGAAGTACAAAATAGGCAAAAAATACCAGGTGCAAATGTGCAACAAAGTTTCTTTCGGTTCAACATACCCTAACAAAAACGAAAAACCAGTAGTTTGCAGAATACGTGAACAAGAGGCAGAAACACCAATTACCACGAGAGATGCTTTGTAAATAAAAGCGAAATGCTTTTTCACCAGTGTGAAATTCTCTTTAATTAATTGCAGTAAGCTTTGATGAAGAAAAGTGAGAGAATGTGGTTTGATGTATTAGAAGTACTTGTCAGACTAAGGATGGTACCAGGAATTTTGACATCCGCCAACGTTTTAAGCATGTGCATTGTAATCAGTTCAAGCGGAGCTCATATTTCACGTTAAACTGTAGGTCTCAGCATAAAGAGCTGAATGTGCAGTCCACAGGTCGGAGGAATGCAAGGGCATACCATCCCGGATGGGACATCACGTAAAACATCGTAATATTGAAGACAACCTCCCGTGTTCAAATGGTTCAAATGGCTCTGAGCACTATGGGACTTAACTGCTGTGGTCATCAGTCCCCTAGAACTTAGAACTACTTAAAGCTAACTAACCTAAGGACATCACACACATCCATGCCCGAGGCAGGATTCGAACCTGCGACCGTAGCGGTCACGCGGTTCCAGACTGTAGCGCCCAGAACCGCACGGCCACTCCGGCCGGCTCAACCTCCCGTGTGCTGCATCTTAATTTCGTATAAATATATAACCAAAATACCGTATCACAGTAGGAGAAATAAAATTCGGGAAGTACTGTAAAACGATACTGCCTCCGTCGCACATGCCTGACACCGGCGGTTAACAGGGAGCGGGTGAATACAGCGGCACAGCGTCACTTGTCGCATCCCCCACTAGAGAGAGAAACAGGAAAGACAAGGAAAAACGGTACCATCTGACCTCCGCCATATATGGTTGCTTGTGGAGTAGTTACTTTGGTGTTTGTTTAGTGACCTTTCTTAGTTTAAGCTGCTGATTGCACATTGTTTCGTCATATAATACAAGCTATATATTTGGTGACGGTAGTATGAAGGGCTTCTCGAGATCATTGGTGGATTTAGGACATCGTTCCTTAGCAGTTGCTTTGCTCTGTCTTCATCCTTTGTGAAAGGGGTATGCAGTCTTGGCTCTAAGTCCAATAGCCAAGGCATTCTCCGCATAAACTCATTTCACTGTTACTCTTAATTACCTCACGGTGGCCCCACAGTACAGCTATGGAGCTTTATTAACAAAACTGTATTGTATGCCTCATTACCTCTAATAAATATTGATCAGGCTTTCACATCTTTCCGCGGGTAGCCTCAGTTTATTAATCAGAATAATTCCGAGGGCGCCAGGGCGTAACAACTTTATTATACATTTTATCCGACTCGAAATTGGATGAAATTTTCCGCTGCATGTGCAGGGAGCTGGAGGGTGGCGCTGCCTCGGGCGGCAATTTACAGTACATCACCCCTCGGTCTCCCCCACGACTGTCACGCCTCTTCTGGTCGCGAGCCGCGCTCTTTCCCACGTCCCTCCCAATGCATTCTGACGTGTGCTGCGATGTCAGAGTGTGCGGTGGCCTTTCCACTGAAACATAAAGCCGGCTGGCAGCTGAACGTTTCTGTTGCGAGAAAGCAGGATCGCATACAAAGGACTGTTAAGTGTCGCACATTTAAAAATAAACTGCTGCATTTTATTTTTCTCTTTTATTCCCGTGTGATGGGTGCAGGAACCTCTTCATCCCACATCTGGCTGTCGCCATAAATCCACCAGCTACTGACACTCAGCATTGGTAGTGAATAATGATTAATTCTGCGACCAATAGGCAATGAAAATGGAAGCTGAGAGGTGGATATTAGCAACAGTAAGTAAATATTCGTTTCTCGACACAACTTACTGTACTATATGACTAACATTCGAGGTCATATATTAAAGTGTTTGCTATCTTTTTGTCACAAAGCCAGTACCCAGCATCACGCTAAACGCACAAATATGTAACTTCTGCATACCCCATCTGAAGATGAGCCTCGAAAGGCTCGAAAACTAGTTTATGAAAATAAACAAATATTCCACAAGGGTCCGGACAGTTATCTGTACAGTAGAACCCCATTACCGAAATGAAGGGGGAGGGGAGGGGGTCGAGGCTGCACCCGTTCCGGATAAACCTTCTTTCGGTTAAGCCATGAACATCTAATATGTACTGCAGTATTTTGTATTTTATCTGTTTCTGAAAGTTTTTGAGGTCAAACAAATATAAAAATTCTCCTTGTAGGGGACGCTTATGTCCTTTATCAAAGTTGAAATTACTATTATAGGATTACAGCACATTGATATTCCGTATACTACAGTTTATTGTTTCTAGCGTAGCACACAAATACACACGCAACGGAAAAAAACTACCACTAGAATGATGTATTGTTGGCAGTGTAGCTTTGTTTAGACTGGTGGGTGGGTAAGCAACTTAAGGCCAGGCGTTCACCTCCTCCTCTCTAACGCAGTGCGGCAGTCTGTCATCTAGATTTGTTACCATGGGTACACTTCTTTATGCGACTTTCGGAGTCGTTTCGGATAACCCAGGTTTCGGTTGACCTGAGTTCGGTTAACTGGGGTTCATTGTATTTATGTTCAGTTAATGTACAGTCATGATGTTCAACAATATCCATAATGAATAAGCTTCTCCTGTTGTGATGAATATCAGGACGATATTTTTCAAAATCCCGTTTCATTCCTGTCGAATCCGAGCTCCTGCATGACCTTGTCGTCAACGTGGTATTAAATCCTAGACCACCTCCCTCCCTCCTGGGCAATACGATCTCGCTTGGATGAGTAATCTTGCGACTAACTGGGCTCCTCATCTATGAAACACGTTCGTTGCGTACTAGTATCCTAAGTCATACACATCTCGCGTGGATTCTTCCTATAAGGCAGCAAGGCAGTGTCATTACCTACGAAACTGCCTCTTCTGAGAAACACGCAGAGGGAATAACAATATTGGGAAGCGTGCAAGGGATAAGTTCCTGCAGTCGCGCTGTTCATCTGTGTCCTCGGTGGCTCAGATGGATAGAGCGTTTGCCATGTAAGCAGGAGATCCCGGGTTCGAGTCTCAGTCGGGGTACATATTTTCAACTGTCCCCGTCGAGGTATATCAACAACACCTGTCGGCAGCTGAGGGTTTCAATTAATTATCATTTATTAGAGAAGCTGCACGGTCATCAATGGTATTTGTTCGTTTGAGAACAATTACTATCTTCATATACAATAATATTTGAGGTGGCTTATTCTTCTGAAAGTGATACCTCTACAAACGCTTCCTCCACCGCCTCCCCCCCCCCCCCCCCTGACCACCGTTTTCATTTCAGTTCTGTAGTTCAGGAAATCGACTTAAAAGTCTACTAATACGTGTCTACCTTCTTCTCTCACCCCCATCCCACCCCCTCACAACACAGAGGGGGGAAAGGAAAAAAGAGAAAAATCGAGGGAGGGAAGGACGAGTAGTGGCCGTGATTCACCGTTCCTCCGGGCAGCTGACAGTCTCCTTGATTAGAGTGATGAGGCAGCCAGGCAGCGAGGGGGAACGCGCCACCGCCACAAGGGTGAAGAAAAGTGGAACAGGCGGCCGATATGACAGGGGCGGCTGGAGGCCAACGTGGGGACAAAAGCCCCGTGGGAGAGGACAGTCCTAATGAATCCTTATTTCTTTTGTCCCGAGCACGTTGAAGCTCTGCGAGAGCACATGTTCTGGAGGCTATGATTTATATTTCTTGTCGTTGTTCCTGTGGACTTCAGTCTACTTGTTTGTCTCGATATCTCTGCTTAGCTACTGCAGCTTACATCCAGTTTGCAGCTCACCATTCCAGTCTGTCCTGTGCAAGGCTCCGATTTGCTTAACCAACGTAGCCTAAATCCATTTTAATCTGTTGACTGTATCCAAGCCTTGGTTTCCCGGCTCCCCCTGTCGGAGGTTCGAGTCCTCCCTCGGGTATGTGTGTGTGTGTGTGTGTGTGTGTGTGTTTTGACCTTAGCGTAAGGTAACGTTAGATTAAGTAGTGTGTAACCCTAGAGACCGATGACCTCAGCAGTTTGGTCCCATAGGAACTTACGACAGATTTCCAAAATTTCCTTGGTTTCCATCTACACCTTCCCCCCCCCCCCCCGCACCCCCCCTCCCCCCCCCCCCCCCCCCCCCCCCGCCGCAGCACTATCCTACATAACAAGTAGACGATTTCTTGATGCCTCTGAATGTACCTTACCAACCTTTCCTTTCTTTTATAAGGGGCAGTCAAATTAAAACGAAACAGATGTAAAAAAAAGCAAGCAAACTGTAAATTATTTAAAAAGTAATCGCCATAACTGTTAATACATTAATCCCACTGTGAGACAAGACGGTCAGTGCCTTCATGGAAGAATGTTTGTTGTTGACTGTTGTGACGTCCCCTCTCCTCTTTTGTTGCTGTTGATGTTGAGCCGCTACAGCTACAGCTCGATCGGTGGAATGGAGTCGCGACGCGCAGTAATGGTTGTCCCCGTCCGATAACGTGAAACAGCACCTGAAAATCTCTAAAGAAAATTGTTCCTCGCCTAATGAATGAAAGTTCATTTGCGAGTCCGCACAGTCTTCTCAGCGATGCGAACTGCTGATTTTAATTGTCTGTTATGGTTTTATGATGATTTGCTATGCCCGGTTAGTTAGTTGTTGCAGTAATGAGTGAATCATTCATCACCGGCGTCGTTTCATACCACTGAAGCGAGGAAAAATTCATTTGAAGTTCAGTATCAGTAGTTGTTACGTTGCTAGGCAGAACTGTTCACTACGGCACGACGCAAATCCAGAGATAATCTATAACGCTATCTTGCTTTCGTGCGTCGTGATATTATTTCGGCAAAACACTCCTTTCAATGCTCAATGTTCATCAAGTCACTCTTTCAATTAAAATGTTCACAGTTAATTTATTTTGATCATCAACGATCTCACAGTACAATTAATTATGAAGCCAACACGTGATATTTCCATTACTGACGAACAATTTCAATTGTTCGTTCTTAGCAGTTAGTTTATAATCATCACACCACACGCACACCGATGGATCAGAGCAATTACGGTTCTTTTCAGTTCGGTGATCGTGACAATTACGACAACTTTTACAATCGGCGTATTTGTATTATCTTCGTATGGTCGTATTAATGTTTCCTACTCAAGGCTAATCAGGTATTGCAGTCTCCAATACTATGTCCATTCTTCGTTGTAGCTGTTCACTTTGATGAAGGTTGAGTCCAACAATAATATCTCCAATAATTAAAGTCCATTAACTCGTCGTACACTATCAGAAGCACTCCAGTTCAAGTTCTCAAGTCAGAATAACTGAGAACAAAGTCTGCGCATCTTTATCATGCAATAGTACTTTTTTATTTTAAATAGAAATAATCTCGTAGCGTTCCGTTTGTAGTGCTATAACAAACGGTGCTCTCTCACGACTTGATAGCAAGGAAGCTAGCAAGCGACTAACATTGCCATGATCGAGCATTGTAGACGCCTTGAATTTCCTTTTCGCCGCGTTTACAACTCTCTTTCACAATAAATGTTATCTCTGACCGATATATTACTTTGGACTTAACTTTCCTCGCACTGATTTGCAGTTATTACTCCGATGTTCGATAGCTAATTAAAAATAACCTTTCTTTCTACCTTTATATCATGACATACTCAGTAATTATTGAAATTTGTGTTCATCAAAACTTTAAGGAGTTATATTATTGTCAAAGTTGTCGTACCTGTCAGGATAACACTGTTCCCTACTTTAAATTATCATGACATTATTATTTGGGTTTTCGGGTTTCTTGGGGTGTGGAATCGTGATTATACCCAGGTGTGCAACTCTTCTTCAAGAGCAATATGCAGTCACGAATGACTTCCTTCAGGATTCCAAAACTATAGAAATCTCATGGGGAGAGATCAGGACCGTATGGAGGATGTGTAAGGCCGGGCCCACATTTTGAAGATTGTTTACAGTATGCTGCAGGAATTTCGCTGGGAAGCCCTTACACATCCTCCATACAGTCCCGATATCTCTGCAGTCGTTTTCCATGTTTTTGCAGCCCTGAAGAAAGACATTCGTGGCCGCAGATTTGCTTCGGATGAAGAGGTGCACGCCTGGGTACAATCACGATTCCGCAGGCGATCGCAGACATTTTTCCGTAAAGGTATTGACTGTCTTGTCTAAAAATGCGATAAATTTATTATCACTTACGGTGATTGCTTTCGAAATCATCAACAGTTCAATTACGTTTTTTACATTTGACTGTCCCATAAGTCGAGTTTTGCCAAAAATTTCATTTCTCCCCTACTCGATTCAGTACCTCGTCATTAGTTACCCGATCTACCAGTCTGATCTTCAGTATACTTCTTAGCAGCACATTTCAAAAGCTTCTATTATCTTCCTGTCTGAATTTTTTTACAGTCCACGTCTCATCTCTGTACAAGGCCACTCTCCGAAAATAATTCCTAACATTTAAATTTATATTCGATGTCAATAAATTTCTCTGTTTGAGAAACGCCTATCTTGCTACTGTCCGTCGGCATTTTATGTCCACCCTCCTTCGGCCATCGTCAGATATTTTGCGGTGCAAAGGTCAGAATATAGTGATGCATGTTCATCCCAACAATAACTGCAAATACTTGATGCTGCAGCATAGTTTTCACTGCTATGAAATCTCCCGGTCGGATTAACGCTGTGTGCTGGATCCGGGCTCGAACTCAACCCTTGTCTCATGTCGAAAATGCTCATACCAGCTGAGCTGTACAAGCGTCTTGCGGCTTCTGTCTGACAAAGCCTATCTCCCACACACACAAGCTCTCGACTCACAGCTAACCAATTCTTAACGTAGAAGTCGAAGCAGTACGTGTAGCTATTATGTGACTTCCAAGGGAGCTGATAACGTAAAACTCCTGGTCACAAGACCTTACGTCAATGTCCTGGGTTCAATTCAAGATATCTCCAGTGTCTTGCGGAAGGCCGCTTCGGCACCATTCGAGAAGAGTGGGCTACGTGCCGGCTTTGGGAGTCTCCCCCCCCCCCCCATTTTTTTTCATCATCATAACGCCATCCTTCACTACACTGCAGAATACTTATACTCCTCATAGTCACCTACGCCAAATGGTGCCATTCAAAACAACTGATAGAAATCCGTGCAGTTGGCGTCGATTAGAAACTTCGTAACAAAGCCGCCAATCACACGAGTAAGTACTAGTTTCAGTTTACGATACACCGTCCACTCTGCTTAGCAGTAAACGATTCGTCTTGCGATACTGAATCTGTGAGGTTATTCTGGACAGCTCATTCAGTAAAAGCGTTATGCTCGTAAGGAAAGAGTGCCGGCTCGAATCATAGTTGTTGATTTGTCAGAAAACTCGTGTTTGCCTTATCGCGAATATCTTAATGAAAGTGGTAATTACAGAACTTATTTCATGACATCGAAAGGCAACTGATTTTTCTCTAAAAAGTTAAAAAAACCAGTGGATAGATTTTCCTTACGGAAGAATCTGTTTCCGTTGAATGATAGGAATGAGTGGTCAGGAAAGAACGTGTAAGTGCCACAGATGAAGTAGGCAGTACCAGTGATAACCTGAATAAAAATTAGGCCGGCCGCGGTGGTCTAGCGGTTCTAGGCGCTTCAGTCTGGAACCGCGTGACCGCTACGGTCGCATGTTCGAGTCTTGCCTCGGGCATGGATGTGTGTGATGTCCTTAGGTTAGTTAGGTTTAAGTAGTTCTAAGTTCTAAGGGACTGATGACCACAGATGTTAAGTCCCATAGTGCTCAGAGCCATTTGAACCATTTTTTGAATAAAAATTAACTTCCTCTTGATACAAATGCTAACCGTTATTTGAATAACGAAATAGGAAGAAGAGAGAACACGGAGTGTACATGGTGGACAAAAACAACCCGATGATAATGTCACTGCAGGCTTTGGGACATCGAACCGACCAAAATTTTGCAGATAACCGCAAGTCGAAAATGCATCGTTGACGACCGTTTAGAAGTTAGTCACGGTAGCTAAGATGTTTGGGTATGTTCAGCAGTGGAGCTTTGCCAGACTTAACTTCTTTTGTGTTATACTGTGGCGTTTATCTTTGTAGCGATGTTTGAGGCAGGAATTTCTAGCATTTACTGTAAAATTATTTTGAGAAAACATGTCTTTAAAATTTAATTTATTTTTTCTTTACCATTTTTCTCTTGGTCTACACTTACTGATCTACTAATTTTTTTTAGAATAAGAGGTTATTCATTCTTTCTGTACATTAACAAAAGTTAATATTTGGCCCCTAGATTTCATTATTAATTACTACAGTGCTATTTCTGTTTTACAACTTCCTTTCTTCGAAAGTTAATAACATTGCAGTACTTTTAACGTAGTTGAGTGAATATTCAATCTTTACTCAATAAAGACACAGAAAACAAACGTTTGACGTAAACAGCTATGGATGGAATTGTAAAGTTTGTCTATCTTTCTTCAGTCTAAACATTAATTTTCCGTTAGTTTAATTAGTAACAGAGCAGTTCAGCATAACAGGTACTAGCTGGAGCAATTTAGTTCAAATACAAACACTTCGGTGCGCTTGTCATTGATTAGCTGTCGTTTTCTGGCCGTAAGGCCCTTTTCCGACGTATGGTTATCTGTAAAATGTTGCTCGAATGGACATACCACATAACCGACTTGTCAATAATAGCAGATTGTTTTTCTTCACTTTTTATAATGTGATACAGGAATACTGCGCCTTAGTAGTGGCTGCTGCTTGCCACAGTGAGCAGTTGATTAAAGATACAGTAATTATCAGGATCACAAAAATTTCCTATTGCTCTTGAATCTGGTAGACTAGGAAAAGTAGATTAGATTGTTTGTACCTGTAGAATAGGAACGGTTGGTCACCGGACATGGTTTCCTGTCCAGGTCGTTAGCGATCCGCGACGGTCTAGAAGGGTATATTGATGAGCCAAAACATGAGTTAAGAGACAGCGTTATCAGCGCCTGACAGATTTTGAAAGGGCCTAATTGTGGGCCTTCATTTGGCCGGCTTGTCCAGTCGTGGAATTTTATGATTTGTGGCACATATGGATTTGAGAGTGGTCCAATGTTAGATTGAACTGGTACGTGAGTATAAGAATACACGTCGTCAAGTTTCCAGTAGAGTTGTCGCACGACCAAATCGTCGTATTGTTCACCAAGCACTTCTGACCCCTTCACATCGGCGCCTGCCGTACGAGACCAAGTAACAGACTCCATGCAACATATCCCGTAGCTTTGGTCGAAGGCTACCGGCCACCGGAGGATTTACCGTCCCTTTTCTAGGCTATCATTAACATCACAAAACCAACGGCTGCGTTTGGAATGGCGTCGTGACCGAGATGCACGGACTGCAGGTGAATGGTGTCGCATTATGTTCAGCGATGAAAGGCGCTCTTGCCCTAACGGGGACGACCTTCGTCGGCGAGTATGAAGGTTCAAATGGCTCTGAGCACTATGGGACTCAACATCTTAGGTCATAAGTCCCCTAGAACTTAGAACTACTTAAACCTAACTAACCTAAGGACATCACACACACCCATGCCCGAGGCAGGATTCGAACCTGCGACCGTAGCAGTCCCGCGGTTCCGGACTGCAGCGCCAGAACCGCTAGACCACCGCGGCCGGCTGAGTATGAAGGCAACCTGGGGAGAGGTCCCATTGCTACAATGTTTAATGTTTTGGAAAGGCAAAACAGTGTTATTCCTGGCCTCATGGTGTGGTGATCTGTCGGCTGCGACTTCGGCACACGTCTGTCAGAGAATAGAAAACTCTGACGGCACAGTGGTACGTCATGGATATCCTGTGTCCTTGTAGGTTACCTCTGATGCGACAATATTGTGGTGGCACGTTTCAACAGGGCAGTACTCGTCCACACACCGCACGAGTCCCATTGAACTATCTGCACGAAATGAAATGTCGTGTGGCGAGGACCTCCCGTCGGCTAGACGGGTCACCTGGTTCAAGTCTTTTCAGTTGACACCCCTGCTGCGACTTGCGCTTCGATGAGGATGATATGATGATGATGGCAACATAAAACTCAGTCCGCGAGCAAAGAAAAATCTTCGACCCAGCCGGGAATCGAACCCAGGTCACTTGCATGAGAGTCTGCCACGCTATCGAGGCGGACAAACTATCTACATGATGTTGAGGTACTCTTGTGGCCAGCAAGACCGTCAGATCTGTCCGCAATGGAGCATAAGCGGGACCAGCTCGGTCCCAGTGCCATTATGATGTACCGGGTGATCAAAAAGTCAGTATAAATTTCAAAAATTAATAAACCACGGAATAATGTAGATAGAGAGGTACAAATTGACACACATGCTTGGAATGACATGGGGTTTATTAGAACCACCCCATATTGCTAGACGCGTGAAAGATCTCTTGCGGCCGTCGTTTGGTGATGATCGTGTGCTCAGCCGCCACTTTCGTCATGCTTGGCCTCCCAGGTCCCCAGACCTCAATCCGTGCGATTATTGGCTTTGGGGTTACCTGAAGTCGCAAGTGTATCGTGATCGACCGACATCTCTAGGGATACTGAAAGACAGCTTCCGACGCCAATGCCTCACCATAACTCCGGACATACTTTACAGTGCTGTTCACAACATTATTCCTCGACTACAGCTATTGTTGACGAATGATGGTGAACATATTGAGCATTTCGTGTAAAGAACATCATCTTTGCTCTGTCTTACTTTGTTATGCTAATTATTGCTATTCTGATCAGATGAAGCGCCATCTGTTGGACATTTTTTGAACTTGTGTATTTTTTGGTTCTAATAAAACCCCATGTCATTCCAAGCATGTGTGTCAATTTGTACCTCTCTATCTACATTATTCCGTGCTTTATTCAGTTTTCAAATTTATACTGACTTTTTGATCACCCTATATATTAAGGACTAGTTACAACAGTTGTGGGTCACCATGCCCTGAGGAGAGGATACTATGGCCTTACAACACTGTTTCCAATCAGCGCATGCATCCAGGACAGAAGGGTGCAATGTTATAATGATATGTGGGACCTCACTGCCAAATTCTTCGTAAATTTGACTCGGTATTGTTATCACTCTCATCTCGTAAAGGTTCATTTCGTTTCCTCCCCTTCTGGGTGCTAGACTTCTTATGTCAAGCAGTGTATGTAGAGAAATATCTTATAGTATCGTTCCTAGCTTAAACAAATGCTGAAGCTCTGACACCGTTTGAAGAAATATGCAGAAGGCATCTGGACAGTGATGGGAACAACCGAATGAGAACAATCGATTTAGCTGGTTGTAAAATGGCTTTGAGCACTATGGGACTTAACTTCTGAGGTCATCAGTCTCCTTGAACTTAGAACTACTTAAACCTAACTAACCTAAGGACATCACACACATCCATGTCCGTGGCAGGATTCGAACCTGCGACTGTAGCGGTCGCGTGGTTCCAGACTGTACGGCCTAGAACCGTTCGCCCTCCCCGGCCGGCTAGCTGGTTGTAGTTTCACGAATCAGTTGAGTTCTTCATTCGTCTTTTTGGGTGAAACCAGTCTATGGCAGCAACCGAAAAAAATAGTCGATCCTGTCGGTTACAGTTTTATGCATCGTTTGCCTTATTATTCATTCATTTCCTTCGAGTAAATTCAGCCTGTGGGGGCAGCAGAATGAAAACAGTCGATGGCTGACCGAGCTACTAATTCTTTCTTTTGAAGTGAAACTAGTATGTTGTCTTTCTGTCATTGAACCATGTATTCATTTCTTCTTTCAAGTGAAACTACCCTTTAGTGTTTTAGTTCACCGTCCATTCATTCTTCTGAATGAGACTAGCCTTCTGTACCCGTGTAGTACATAAAGACATCTGAAGGGAGTGCACCAATGTTAAAATAAACATTTAATTACTTCCAGTAAAGACTAAGTCTTCTTTTGATTATTTACAATATATATTGTTGTGTATTACTGTGTTCCGTATGCAATGATCGCGGAACTAATGAAGCTGGTGGTACGAAGCTGAACATAATGGTTCTCTTAAGAGAACGTGAAGAAGAAGGGAACATTGTCAAATTTCAGCGAATGTTTTCATTCCTATTTACTCGGGGGTAGCAGCCCTCCCTCACTGAGACGCACGTGCGCTCCAGGTCAGAGTCCAGCTGCCACCAGCATCACAGCCGGCACGAGGAGGTGGGCACGGGTCCCGCACAGCACAGGCGGGCCACCTCCTCGCGCCAGCTGCGTCCCTGGCTGCAGGGGGAACCACGCGCCGGACTTCTCCAGATTCTCCAGACCCCCCGGACGGAAAAATGACACTCCAGGGACGTAACCGACATCACATGACAGCACTCACCACCTGGAGAGAGAATGAAAAAAACATTCGTATAAGCTAGCTTGATCGTCGTATTGACATTTTTATTTGTTCTTATTTGTTTCTTCCTATCTTTTTTTCTTCCTTTTTTTCTTATGGGGTCTGTTTGTGTCGCCTATAAACTGCAACCAAGTGCCAGCCAATCAGGACTGCTCATCATTGGTAACGCGGCAGCAATTGTAGGATGGTTCGGCTGACCAGATTTCAAATACAAAAAAACTGCGACATTTGTGTTTATACTTTGCACCCAACTTCATTACAACACTTACGTTTGTTCACCTTTGCCAGTTATCGTGATATTTTGAAATCGATAGTAGGCCCATGACGATGCAGCAGTTGAAAAACCCATAGCAAGAATGTATCTTCTTTTCGTGAGTTGGAAAGGAAAATGTAGATGCATTACACTTAACAAAACTCTTTTCTTCAGAAATTAGAAAGACTGGTATGCAGAGTCTTGGCGTAAGAAAAAAACGGTTCAAATGGCACTGAGCACTATGCAACTTAACTTCTGAGGTCATCAGTCACCTAGAACATAGAACTAATTAAACCTAACTAACCTAAGGACATCACACACATCCATGCCCGAGGCAGGATTCGAACCTGCGACCGTAGCGGTCGCTCGGTTCCAGACTGTAGCGCCTAGAACTGCGCGGCCACTCCGGCCGGCTTGCCGTAAGAGCGTGCAAAAATGTAATAGAGAATGCTCTACTCAACAATTTGAGATAGAGACCTGGGGTCGCAAAAGCCAGCTTAAGGAGAAACGAAAGAAAACTTGTCCATCGTTTTGCCTAGCATTGAAACATCCGCTTACAAAAATTAAGAATGACAGTGCTCGTAAACCTCTTAAGTTATTTGATTTTCAAACAGCTGAGCAAAACTGAACGTACTCAGACATTTCTCTCTTTACTCATTCTGATCATCACTAAACTGACACACAATATTTTTAGCGCAACACAGTCTGACTTTCAATAATCCCTACAAAAGAATGGCCGTGACTAACAATAACCTATACCTTTCATGAATGACTTACCTCACAAAAATCTTAGTTACTCGAACTACTGCAATACAGCGAGCGCCAATACTGCCAGCTAAATAAAAGATTCTAACTACTGAACTACTGCTACTACTACTACTACTACTACTACTACTACTACTACTACCACCACCTAACTACTGATAGGCATAGTTAGCAAATGAAAGATTTTGGTAGAGAGCAAACAATGTATTTACCTTAATAGTGTTCAAAAGTCATTATATATATATATATATATATATATAATCAGTTCATGACATCCAGTTTTACAAATTTCGTTTTTCTGACGGACATGCGTCCAGATCGTCCGCTCTCAAAACTCTGCCATCTCTCTTCTCACATCCACCACTGCTGGCGGCTCACCTCGGACTGCCCAACACTACAATAGCAAATATTCCAACAATGCAAATCAGCCACAGACTGCACACAGCACAGTCAATGATTTTCATACAGAATGCTATGTGGCGTTACCAACATAAAAACCTAAACAGCCTACTTACAGCATTACTGTTTTCCAGTTTATTTACAACTAACATGCGTACAAGTTCACACGTACAGTGTTGTTTATTTACGTGTACATTCTTTATTTCTTGTACGGGGTACAAGAAGGACGAGCCTGATTACTAGTACGTCATGATGCAGGTTTTGTTTACTTCACTTGTTCATAAAGTGGCTCCGTTGTACCGTATTTACGTTGTCCCATGACAGAACGCGCTATGAATCAACGACAGACCCATTCATTAGTCAGTGTTAGTGAGAGACGTACAGTACAAAACGCTGGAGCAGTACTGGCACAATATTTCCTCGTCGCTTGATTGGAAGGGAAGGTCCTATTTCATGGCCTGCGAGGTCACCTGACCTAAACCCCTTGTTTATTTCCTACGGGGATATCTAAAGTCACTTGTGTATGAGAGCGCAGTAGATACGGAGATGGAATTAGTTGCCAGAATTGTAGATGCCTTTGATGTGATTCGAAACACACCAGGGGTATTTCTGAGGGTGCGTCAGAATCCTGTTCGCCGATGTCATGCTCGCAATGAGTGAGGTTGATGGCCGTTAGTTTCAGCACAATTTGTGAGATACAGTACAAATGGTACGTTCATTATGTCACTGATGGTATTTGAAGTTAACTGAACTAGTGTAAATAACAAATTACACAGTAATATGATTTTATTCCTATTTTCTCCTTCAGCTGGCTTTTCCAACTCCACGTTACTTACCTCAAAGTTTTTAGTGTCCTGTTAAATTTTTGCAGGCTCTTACGGAAACATCCTGTAGACTTCGTTATTGTAATACCCTGGATACGTCTGTTTATCCTAATAACTACACAGTATTACCAATCAGTAATCGGATACAAAGTGAACATTTCATACTAAAGTTCAAGAGTCCGTTTGACTGCTAATTGCAAGCATGTATTCATGATAAACAATATTCAGTTAGCAATGTTAACACACATCGTATCGCTCATATTCTTCACAAAGTTAACTTCCATATGGCTGTAGTCCCGTTAGCAGAAATGGTTTAAGTAGTGATACATTACCCCCGTTAGGTTTTGATTTTTCGTTGTGTCGAGGGCCATGAAGTGGTTCAAATGGTTCAAATGGCTCTGAGCACTATGGGACTTTACTACTGTGGTCATCAGTCCCCTAGAACTTAGAACTACTTAAACCTAACTAACCTAAGGACACCACACACATCCATGCCCGAGGCAGGATTCGAACCTGCGACCGTAGCAGTCGCGCGGTTCCGGACTGCGCGCCTACAACCGCTAGACCACCGCGGCCGGCGCCATGAAGTGGAAGCTCAGCAAATAAGAGGCGGAGGAAGGTTATAACTTATTTTTCTTTTCAGCATTTCTCTTACTCTTTCTTATAGGCATCAGACGAGTTAAGCCAAATGCGGAAGCCCTATAAATTGTGAAAATATGTATTTTTATAACGTTCTACTTCTAGGAAATTTGTCTTTCACAAATATTTAATTAAAGGGGAAATGTTATTGAACACATTTTGTTTCTCGATTAAAAATTAGGGAAATGTGTCCCGAGTGATTTTGTCGGGACAGCAGGACATTTTTGTGAAAACCGGGACTGTCCCGGCGAAACTGGGACGTCTGGTCAGCGTAAGGATAGTTTCAGGTACCCAATGATAGCAAGAAATTACATTTTGCTTTTAGTGCAAAAACTGGAATTTTTTCTCTCTTGAATTCTCTCGTAGAGGCTAGCTTTAATGGCCGTGAACAAAACATCTGCTGTAGATTGTTGAATGCCGTTTTCTCGGGTACATTGCATATCACGAAGCTGGGTTAGCTTAGGAGATGAGTTTAAATTCGGGGCTACAAAACGCGTCGCCTGCTGCAGTTCAGTCATTAGTCACTTAAAATCAGCTTTCAATGGAGCATCTCGCATTTCCGACATAGTTCGCGGCTGCAGCTTCCAACATTGCTCCACGTTACCGTTCAAAAGAACATCTTGACACGCCGTGTTTGTGTGTCACTTACACTATGTGATCAGAAGTTACCGGACACCCTCAAAAACATACGTTTATCATAATAGGGGCATTGTGCTGCCACCTACTGCCAGGTACTCCATCTCAGCGCCTCAGTAGTCATTACACAGCGTGTGAGAGCAGATTGGGGCGCTCCGCGGAACTCACGGACTTCGAACGTGGTCAGGTGATTGGGTGTTATTTGTGTCGTACGTCTGTATGCGTGATTTCCACACACTTAAACATCCCTAGGTCCATTGCTTCCGATGTGACAGTGAAGTGGAAACATGAAGGGACACGTACAGCACGAAAACGTACAGGCCGACCTCGTCTGTTGACCGACAAAGACCGACGACCGTAGAAGAGGGTCGTAATGTGCAATAGGCAGACATCTACCCGGACCATCACACAGGAATTCCAAACACTATCAGGATCAAAACTGTGTGCCCGACCGAGACTCGAACTCGGGACCTTTGCCTTTCGCGGGCAAGTGCTCTACCATCTGAGCTACCGAAGCACGACTCACGCCCGGTCCTCACAGCTTTACCTCTGCCAGTATCTCGTCTCCTACCTTCCAAACTTTACAGAAGCTCTCCTGCGAACCTTGCATAGCTAGCACTCCCGAAAGAAAGGTTCTCAGGAGAGCTTCTGTAAAGTTTGGAAGGTAGGAGACGAGATACTGGCAGAGGTAAAGCAGTGATGACCGGGCGTGACTCGTGCTTCGGTGCCTCAGATGGTAGAGCACTTGCCCGCGAAAGGCAAAGGTCCCGAGTTCGAGTCTCGGTCGGGCACACAGTTTTAATCTGCCAGGAAGTTTCATATCAGCGCACACTCCGTTGCAGAGTGAAAATCTCATCCTGTATCAGGATCCACTGCAAGTACTATGACAGTTAGGTGGGAGGCGAGAAAACTTGGATTTCATGATCGAGCGGCTGCTCATAAGCCACACATCACGCCAAACGACGCCTCGCTCGGTGTAAGGAGCGTAAACATTGGACGATTGAACAGTGGAAAAACGTTGTGTTGAGTGACTAATCACGGTACAAAATGTTGTGATCCGACGGCAGGGTCTGGGTATGGTGAATGCCCGGTGAATGTCATGTAGTGCCAACAGTAAAATTCGGAGGCGGCGGTGTTGTTCATGGAGGGGGCTTGCACCCCTTGTTGTTTTGCGTGGCAGTATCACAGCACAGGCCTACACTGATACTTTAAGCACCTTCTTGCTTCCCACTGTTGAAGAGCAATTCGAGGATGGCGATTGCATCTTTCAAGACGATCGGGTACCTGTTCATAGTGCACTGCCTGTGGCGAAGCGGTTACACGACAATAACATCCCTGTAATGGACTGATGTGCACATAGTCCTAACCTGAATCCTATAGAACACCTTTGGGATGTTTTGGAAGGCCGACTTCGTGCTAGGCCTCTCCGATCGACATCGATACCTCTCCTCAGTGCAGCACTCCGTGAAGAATGGGGTGCCATTCCCCAAGAAACTTTCCAGCACCTGATTGAACGTATACCTACGAGAGTGGAACCTCTCATCAAGGCTAAGGGACGGCAACATCATATAGAATTCCAGCATTACCGATGGAGGGCGCCACGAACTTGTCAGCCATTCTCATCCAGGTGTCCGGACACTCCTGATCACATAGTGTATAACCGAGTGGTAGCCGGCAGCCGATGTGGCAACACTGTATCGGCAAGTGACACCCGTCATATATCAAGCAATTTTAATGGAACTATAGTTTCTCTTTTGGTCGTTCCATTCGACTCAGAAATCAACCGATCGAAAAAGAAGACTAGCCAGTGTTTGTGTGTGTGTGTGGGGGGGGGAGGGGGAGGGGGAGGGGGGGGGGAGGGGGGGATGGGAGAGAGAGAGAGAGAGAGAGAGAGAGAGAGAGAGAGAGAGAGAGCCAATCGGTTGTCTCATCACTACACCTGGAGCAGATGTATCTCTTTAACCAGGTCCCGTATGCCTTTGTACTGTAGTAATGGAATTCAAATTAAATGAAACAGCCCTATGCTGAGCACCTAAATGAAACAATAATGAATTCCAAACTAAATGAGTTAAAAATGTGATGGAGAATAATAATAACTATGTCTGTCATTTGCATGGTTACCCACAAATTGAAAGTTCGCAGGGCCAGTTTGATTTGACGCAGACATGTTGATGTGAAGGAATCGGCAGTGCATGAGGACGTAGCCGACTGGTATAGTGTCAGCACAACGTGTTAATATCGATGCAGACTGACGATGGTCGTGTGGTTGTCGATTGACAGCTGTCATCCTTTATCTCCACATCTCAGTGTACCTGCTGCCCTACGAATGTTGCTCAGATTAACTTAACCTCTGCTCACCTCACTGTTTCCTGTTTAATGGCTGAACATGTGGCCGGCTGCCCCATGTCGGTGGCAAGCACTGCTTGGGTGTCTGCGCCGCAGCGACCATTAGGTGTCTCTCGATGCTCATATGGCGTCTTACCTGTGCAGCAATTAGACGGCAGAGACAGCGTCCAAGTTAAATTTAGGGTTTGAGATCGGAAAGCAGAAAAACAGTCGCATGCTCATGGACTCTGACACTGGACCCAAAATAGAACTATCTGATACGGCTTGGAAACTGAGGTTGTCACAGCATGACAATAAACATCAGGATGAATACACCACACCAGATTCAAGTCTAAAAACTGAGTAGAAAACAGACTGACTTGTCTCCGGGAAACAAAGTAAGAATGAGGATACACACGCAGGGTGTAGAATGGGAACATGAAGCATCACAATCCCCAAAGCAGTCAAACTCAGAATCAAAATGCTGCACTGAATTTTAATCTCCTTCCCTCCATTGTCCTGCCACTGATGGGCTCAATTTTCAATGCTCCTCCCAACGATCTATCGTTGCTGTAACTCCATCTATCAGTCTTGGTTACACGGCGCCAACCTTATCCCTATGGGTGGATTCAGAGAGGTGGGTGGGTGGAGGGGGGAGGGCACTGCAGCGGCACGAGTGCGCGTGTACCCCCCCCCCTCTCTACCCCCTACAAGCAGTCAGAGAGAGAGAGAGAGAGAGAGAGAGAGAGAGACAGAGACAGAGAATTTTTGCTTACGGACAGCTTCTATTAGTGAGTTTAAAAGATGCAGAAAGCCTGGGATTACATAACGTAAGTGTGACTTATTGTCTGATGCCATCATTTCATTTTTCTTGTTTCTTTCTTTTCGGCAGAAATTACGTTAAAATTATAATAAAACATGACGTCGTTTACCTTTTCGTGATTGCGTAGCAGATAAATGAGCTGTTGTGTAGGTATTATTCACTACGCAAGCAAAAATAAATCTTTCACTTAGTGAAAAATTTGTAACTGTCTACGGCTACGTTCAGGCTCACACATTCAAACATTCTTGGTAAATATTTTATTTCTCTGGATTCATTTCTTAATTTGTAAGAAATAATATTGCCTCCAGTTATTATAAACAGCTTTATCCCATCTATATTTTATCGTCAAGCATCTTAGAGTCGGTACATTTGTTGTTCTATGCGTCTTGACATTTCGCCAAAGACCTCTTGTTGGTAAATAGTACCTTGTGTTCTGCTTGGCGTTTTTATCAGTCTTTATACAGCACTTCTCTTCTTGTTGAAAGGCGCAGTGATTAATCCATAAGGTACCAATACTATAAATCTGAAAGTTACTGTCTGTCACCTTTTCACGGCTGAACAGCTAAATCGAATTTGAAGAAGTCTGATGTCGATATATTTTGAACCCTGTGGAAGACGACAAGCTATCTAAAAACAATTAAATCAGTAGTATAGAGATAGAAAATAGGATACTTAAAAACATTAAATCAGTAGGCAGAAATGATAATAGTCGAGAATACTGAATCAAGGCAGCAAAATGTTTGTTGGCAATGCTCCTTTTCAATTAGTTGCGCAGGCGATAAGAGTTACATCAAACTGGGAGGTATGAACTGTAAACCTCAAAAAAATCCAAACAAAAGTCAACGAGAGCATATGCTTCTCTTTTACGGTTCACCCATAATCACCATTTTTGTCTTTTGACTGTACCTGGCGCAGTGAATCCGAAAGACATTACAGAAATGCTGATAGTGGATGAACCATAAAAGATAGATAGTTGCTCTTGTGGAATATTTTTGAGTTCTATATTTAATATATCAAATCATGTACCAGATAACGCTGCTAATCAGACAGCGTGTTGCTGCCGGCAAACTCCTTTCTTTATATAGCAGATGACCTTTATACGGCTGAACGAACTTTCATCAAAAATATGTCACGACAGTTCTGATTGAACCAGCCTTCAAACAAATAAAAAAATCTGCATTGAGATCGATACATTCGTGAAGAAGATGTGATGCCGTAGAAGTACAAAAACTTAAAACACCTGACTTCATGCGATGGGGCAGCGGAGGGGACGGCTAACATAGCGAACTGTGCTTCTTCGATACGTACTCATCGTAACAATATTAGTGACACGCGAACGAAGCCGCTGGTAAAATATAATTGAATATGTAAATAAATAGACACTATTACTGGTCGATGGAGTGCTTCCGGTGGCACTCTGTTTACGTAGCAAGGTATTGCTGTGCTCTGAACAGACCAACAGACCCAATATTCTGCCACAGTCTGTAGAGCAGTATTACCGCCTGACAGTGTCCATACCTTTTCTCCATCATTTGTTAAATGAAATATCATTAAGACACCCTACAACTCATCTACAAAAAAATCGGACATCAACAAAAATTGCTCTCGCAGAACTTCAGTGATAAGGATATAGAGCATGTTTTGCAGAGTGCTTGGAGATAACCTCCTTTCTCCTTTGTTTTGTAGTTTTGAAGAAAGAGCTAAAAATTTGGCAGCAAATTGACGAAAATATGAAAAAGTCTCCACAAGAGGCCTATAAAATGGCAAGGGCAATGCCAAATATTAGTGTTTTGTGTCAGTTGTTGAGCACATTTCGGGTAACAACCAACACTGCGGAGATATTCTTCAACCTTGCACCGTCTGAAGCCATATCTTCGCAGAAGTATGACAGAGGATCGTTTAAATAGACTGGCACTGATGCATATTCATTAAGGTATTGCATCAGCGATGAACGCTGACGAAGTGTCGGATGTCTTCTGTACGAACAGAAGAGGAACGTTTCAGTGCATCATATGTAATAACTAGTGTGATAAAATTATGACTGGTTAAAATTATGATTCTAATGTGTGTATCGTATCTGATAATGACAGTAATGTGTTCAAATTATTAGACTAAACTATTATTTTTTGATACTCTTAAGTTTTCTGGTGTAAAAATTGGAGAGAAAGGGGTAATAATTCACTTTTTTTAATGGTTTGATTGATGACACGAAATTTCCCTTCCAAGAAACTCACAGATCACTGAATTTTTCACAGTTGGTAGCATTTGTCACTATCGATCCTAATCTTGTTGGTTTTAGTTGTCTCTGTACATGCTTTGAAACTGTGTTTACAGTAATGTTTTATGTCTCTGTGGTGTACTTCAACTTGTTACTTATTCTATTAACTTCTTGCTAAATTAACAAGACATTATATACCTTGTGAACTTGCATGTTTTTAGCTATAGGAATAAATAGTGGAGTTTCTAAAGAAAGTGAGGTTATGGGGAAGACAAAAGACGTTTCAACTCAGAAAGTTTCGGCTGTGGTAGCACTTCTTGTTGAAAATCTTCATACTCAGCAAGAAACTGCTGACAGAATGATAATATCACAGAAACTGTCAGTAGGATCAAACTTTCAGTGCAGAAAGGTGGTGAGTACAAGCCAATCAGGAAAGGAAAATGTAGACATAAAAGAAAAATCAGTCCTAGAACAATGAGAAGACTTACAAACATGGCAACAATGACCTGTAAACTTACTTCTACAGACATGAGCCATCAGCTGAAAGGTTTGGGTGTTGAAGTCTCATCTGTGGCAGTGATGATGAGGCTGTTTGAATGTGGTTTAAAGGCATTCCGACCAAGCAAAAAACAGAAAATCACACCTGCCATGAAAACCAAAGGATTTTAGTGGGCTAAACAACTTTAGGAGTGGACAAGGGAGGACTGGGCTAAGGTAAGTGCAATGATATGGTAAATTAAGTGGGTCTGGTCTCTAAATTTAGGAGTTTTGGCTTGAAATTGTGACGTTTTATTGATACTGAAGAACTGCACATTTGGGTTTTGTGACTGCTGAGGTCTCCTATGCTACTACTCCCAGCTTTTCTAACTTGCAGTTTTGTACACATACTTCATGTATGCTTCAGTGATGAATCTGTATTCGCTGTGATGGAAGAACGAAGCCAGTATGTTCGTCGCAGACCTGCAGAACAGTTCAAAGCTGAGTGTGTGCAGCAATGTGTGAAGCATCCAACTTCCTTTATGGTCGGGAGTGTGATGTCCATGAAAGGTCCTGGCGGATTACACATTGTTGAAGGGAGAATGAGGCAAGAACAATATAAAGAAATCCTTGAAAAGGAACTTTTCCCCCAAATAAATGAGTGGGTTCCTAATGAAGATGCCATTTTTATGCATGATGGGG
The DNA here is from genome assembly GCF_023864275.1 of Schistocerca cancellata. Classification (NCBI taxonomy): domain Eukaryota; kingdom Metazoa; phylum Arthropoda; class Insecta; order Orthoptera; family Acrididae; genus Schistocerca; species Schistocerca cancellata. Next base: position 130,725,333 of record NC_064629.1, read on the forward strand.
TGCCTTGCCACAAAGCCAAAAGTGTTTCCAAGAACTTGGAAGAAAAGCAACTGAAAGTGTTGTTCCAGTCAGAGAATAGCCCTGATATGAATCCAATTGAAAATTTATGGGCTATTGTGAAACAGAGGATAAGGAAATTTACAATAACGTGTATTGCATACTTTACTTCTGAGAGTGAAAGTGATATCGTAAGATTCAGTTGATCAAATTACTCTTGAACTTGGTCCGCTACAATGTGCGGCATGTATATGCTCTAGAAGGTAGTGAATATATCACATTTATTAGTTTCTGTATTACACTCTTATGTTACAATGGACAGACTGCAGTGTAGATTACTTGGGAAAATATTGCTTGTCACGTTTGGCCTCTGACGTGAAGTTTCGTTGGCGGAAAATGGGGCTATCATAGGTTGGTGGGAGGGTGTCCAGAAACATGTGGACACGGAGACTTGGGGCCATCGGAGATTGGCCTAGAACTGTTAATAAAGAAATGGGAATTGGTCGTACGAAGGAGTCACAATGTTGAAGTGCCTGTACAGCCGTGATGCCGTTTTTGGTTTATAATTTATAGTTATTAATAACAGAGTAACATACATATAGAGGCTACCATATTTTGTTAGTGATAATAAATTACATTTGTTTCGTTTCCTGTCACCTTCCAGCCCACTTTTTGGTGAAATTAATTGATTTCGATGAACAGATCACGTTCTCGACTTCAATATTTCGTTTTACTCATAATGTACAAATTTTTTAGCTTTATTTGTTTTAATTCAGTACTTCAGTACTGTGTTTTTGAGCCGTAATCGCTCTTAATCACCATGACTGCTTGAAAAATATGAAATGGTTTTTCAGAGACCGCTATCAGTCACAAAATTCGTTGACTTACTTAAATGATAAAATGAAGCATCGCCCTTTGAGGTACAAACTGTATATTTAAGCTACAATGGCAAAATAAAAACATTTAACAATAGTACACATAGATGTGAAAGTTGTTCTTTATAGTCTTGGCATGTGCTGTGGTCATCTTGTGGAGAAAGAGGAGGATATCTTAACATGAGGAAATATTCTCTTCATATGTTCATGTGCTACTCTCACAAACAATTTTTAGATAATCACTCTCTAGTTCATATGAAGTGGCTGTCTTCTTGTGGAGTGTGCAGTTACCTCCATTGCTAAGGCTCCTTGGATCTTGTTACACTGTTCATGAACGTGCAAAAGATACTTAGCATATGATTTCAAAGTCAAATATGTTGTGAAATAGAAACAAGATGGCCGTCAAAACAAAGCTTGTTTCGGTTCATACAACTCGGAACATGTGGTTTCATTAAATAATTTAAGTATTCAACGAATTTTGTGACAGATAGCGGTCTCTCGAAAACCTTTTCACACAGTGCTGTTGTGACTAATTTAATTATAATCTGAAGCCATATTGACCATTAATTGCCCGTGATGGTGACGTTTTTACAAAAATTTTCATTTGAATAGCAATCCAATATGCAAAGTGACATCACCTCTTACCAGGTCATCCTCCTCTCCCTCCACAGGATGGTCACAGCAATCACGTAAAGAAACTTCAGTATCTGTATAAACTTATGTTAGATGTTTTTGTAATGCCACTATAGGCTGATGATGAGGTATCACCACGAAACATGTCCTTAATTAAATAATTTAGTAGTCAACAAATTTTGTAACCATATTATTTTATTATGATGTTTTAACACAAATTTAAAACGTGTTTAAATATATTTAACCATACAACTGTAAATATAGTTACTGAGAGCATTCGACCTACGTTTTCTATTCGTATGTGACAGTTACTGAAAACTTCTCCACTGTATATTAGAAATATTTTCTAGTTCTGCCGATTCGTGAGGTCACATGTTTGTCACAATAATACAACGAGGTTTGAATTTAAAGACGATTTTCATACAATTTATCGTTGTTCAAACACATTTCTTTGCAAAATTCTAAGAAAATGTTAGGACTAAACAATCATTTGCTAAGCGTTGAATGAGGCTTCGATATGAAATGAAAGTAAACTTTTTTTTCCCCTGAACGATCCAGTTTCATCTTGTTGCACTTTTTTTCGAAGCCGGTCACAGAACCGACAGGTGCGTCTTAATTTAACCAATGCCGAAATGTTTGTTTATACTGTACTCAAAGACCTGCCGTTCTTAAGAATGCAAAGTAAAAAATTATCTAATGGCATATCCAAGGAAGCAGCGCTTCTTGTTGTTCGAGATCACTTCGATTTCCCCTTTTGCACATCAGAACCGGTACTCATCCCAAATGCGCCAAATTGTTTATCTTTTTTGTGGTTCTGATAAATAACCACATCCACCCTGTCATTCAACTAAAAACCAACAATTTGAAACTTGCGTTCATCATCCCAGTAACAATGATCTGCCAGCTTTAAAGCAACACTCCCGTTGCCGTATCCTAGGATGCTAACGCAGGCATGTGTCGTGATGCTCGACTTGGAGGTATTTTTTTCGAATCCCAATGGCATAACAAATCTTAACTGCCAGTATTTGGCCAGCGAGGAGAGAAGAGAGGTGGTGACCTGATAACCTTAATTTACACAAGTCTTCAGGGGTAAATTCCAAACCTCTCCGCAGTGTCTCTTGAAGTGACAATGTGTTACTCTGTTGATGATCTGGCCGTTGGATGGGGGTAATTAAGCTCTGATGCCCACCTGGTGCTGTTCGAGTGGAATATTCTGTGTGTCAAAACAGAGTTCCTTTTTTTCCCTTCACTTCATCCTGAGCAACAAAAACACAGCACAACACTGCACAGAACAAGCGTTCCTCACAGTCGACCACTCGACAAGGACACACATCAGACGCTTCATAACAGTTCGAAGGAAAGTAACGACATACCTCCTCCATTAGGGCGTTACCCAGGAGGGCAATGCGGGATTCCCGCATCTGCATCGAATCCTCATTTCCTGACTGTGGGACGTATTTGATCACAACGCTAGCGTACAGTATACAGCCGATATCTCCAAAGAGAGTAATATACTAAGAACTGATATATTATTTAAAAACTAACTTCCAAATGTACTAAACACTTCGCATATAATTTATTACAGAAGTCTCTTTCTACTCTTGGCGTGTTCTTCTGCACTATTGGCCAAATAAATCTCTCGCCAAGGCCGGGGCAGCTGTTAAGTTGGACATTGGGTCAGATAAATCCGCGATGCACGTAAAAGCAAGCTGCTGACATGTTGTTACCTTGCAGTCCGGACGGAAATCGATGGCAAGAAGGTAGGAAGGAAGGGAGGGAGGAAGGTAAGTAGGGTGGTAGGTAGGAGTTAGTGAAGATTAGGGTATAGCGTCCCGTCGTCAACGAGGTAATTAGAAACAGCAGAAAATTGATCAGGAAAATTCTTCGTGGAAAGGTGTTATTAACTTCACTCGGTTTATTGTCGATGAAAGCAGAAACAGATTCGACGAAGGATGATAGAGAGGACGCTGAAGCAAAATCCTTATTGTGTCAATCGATGACGTGCTAACTGCGAAAACAGGAACTGGGATTTATGCATAAACTCCAATAAATAAGGTGTAAGGCCCTACGACGTATTCCGCTGACGAAAGCTTAATTGAACTAGAACGCAGAAATTTCTGCGATACAAAGATTAGGGCTGAACGACCCGTCGATATCGGGGTCATTAGAGACGGGGCACAAGCTCGTAATCTTTAAAGAAAGGGAAAGGAAATCGATCGTGGCTTTTCAGAGGAACCATTCTGGCATTTTTCTGCGGCAATTTAGGGAAATCACAGAAAGCCTAAATCTGGATGGCCCCACGTGGATGTGAACCATCGTCCTCCCGAATGCGAGTCCAGTGTAATAACCATTGCGCCACCTATCTCGGTGTGACTACAGTACTAAGATGAATGCAAAGAAATGTTAACTCTACGAAAACTTCACAGTTTTTCTCTCAGAGAACTGGGCTTCAATGTTGGCAAAAAACTTCTGTGAAAGGTATTTGTACCCTCGGTACGCGGTTTTAAAATATCCGAAATAAAATGCACTATCCTACATAAACAGCGATACATACACACACCAAAAAATGTTTTGCATCACCTCGGTCCCGAGAGTTCCAGAACCTGTGCAGAAAATTGGAATAGATATCAACATAAACATCGTTTCCGCACTTTTTATTGCTCATGAAAACCACACATTGCATATTGTACCACCACACAGCGAGACCTTCAGAGGTGGTAGTCCAGATTGCTGTACACACCGGTGCCTCCAATACCCAGTAGCACGTCCCTTGCAGTGATCCATGCCTGTATTTTTCCATCCTATCCACAAGTTCATCAAGGCACTGTTGGTGCAGATTGTCCCACACCTCAACAGCGATTCGGCGTAGACCCCTTAGAACGGTTGGTGGTCACGTAGTCCATAAACAGCCCTTTTCAATCTTTCCCAGGCATGTTCAGGCAGGGTTCATGTCTGGAGAACATTCTGGCCACTCTAGTCGAGGGATGTCGCTGTCCTGAAGGAAGTTATTCACAAGATGTGCACGATGGGGGCGCGGATTGTCGTCCATGAAGACGAATGCCTAACCAATATGCTGCCGATATGATTGCACTATCGGTTGGAGGATGGCATTCACGTATCGTACAGCCGTTGCGGCGCCTTCCATGATCACCAGCGGCGTACGTCGGCCCCACATAATGCCACCCCAAAACAGCAGGGCTCCAGCTTGCTGCACTCGCTGGACAGTGTGTCTAAAGCGTTCAGCCTGACCGGGCTACCTCCATACATATCGCCGACGATTGTCTCCTTGAAGGCATATAGCCGGCCGAAGTGGCCGTGCGGTTCTAGGCGCTGCAGTCTGGAACCGCGGGACCGCTACGGTCGCAGGTTCGAATCCTGCCTCTGGCATGGATGTGTGTGATGTCCTTAGGTTAGTTAGGTTTAAGTAGTTCTAAGTTCTAGGGGACTAATGACTTCAGTAGTTGAGTCCCATAGTGCTCAGAGCCATTTTTGAAGGCATATACGACACTAATCGGTGAAGGGAACGTGATGCCATTCCTGAGCGGTCCATACGGCATGTTGTTGGACCCATCTGTACGGCGCTGCATGATGTCGTGGTTGCAAAGATGGACCACGCCATGGACGTCGGGAGTGAAGTTGCGCATCATGCAGCCTATTGCGCACAGTTTGAGTCGATAACGACGTCCTGTGGCTGCACGAAAAGCATTATGCAATATATTCAACATGGTGGCGTTGCTGTCTGGGTTCCTCCAAGCCCATAATCCATAGGTAACGGTCATCCACTGCAGTAGTAGCCCTTGGGCGGTCTGTTCGAGGCATGTCATAGACAGTTCCTGTCTTTCTGTATCTCCTCTATGTCGTAACAACATCGCTTTGGTTCACTCCGAGACGCCTGGACACTTTCCTTGTTGAGAGCCCTCCCTGGCACAAAGTAACAATGCGGACGCGATCGAACCGCGGTATTGACCACCTAGGCATGGTTGCACTACAGACGACACCAGCCGTGTACCTCCTTCGTGGTGGAATGATTGGAATTTTTCGGCTGTCTAATAGGCGCTGCTCATGCATGGTTGTTTACATCTTTGGGCAGATTTAGCGACATCTCTGAAAAGTCAAAGGGACTGTGTCTGTGATACAATATCTACAGTCAACGTTTGTCTTCAGGAGTTCTGGGAACAGGGGTGATGAAAAATTTTTTTCATGTGTGTATAAGCAACATGACCATACCAAATGTGATTTACTTAGATAATATCGGCATGCCTGCGAAGGAATACCGAACGGAGTGGCGCAGTGGTAAGGCGGCGCAGTGAGAGGGCGGCGATTCGAATCTCTGTCCACTTATACACATTAACGTTTTCTAAGATTTCCCTACATTCCGGGATGGTCCTTCCAACAGGACACGACACATTTCCTTCCCTGGTCCCAGTTTAATTTCTGTCACTAATGACCTCGTCGTTGAGAGTACGTTAAATCCCAGTCATCTTCCTTTTTGCAGACAACTGATGTCAGAGCAACCGTGTGCGAGGAGGACGGTAGAATACAGCTGTTGATCGATGTTTAATTGTTACACATTTAGCATCGTAGCGTGCGCTTTTTCATCAGTCTCTCTACTTCTCGGATGGAGACTTCAGTTGGCCTCGTCAGCTAATAAGCTAGGATTCATCCGCTTAAAGCATTGGCTTGTCGAATAATGCATTGCGGTGTGGAGTGCGTGCCGGGAACTGGCGGCGGCTAACTGCGTGGCTGTTATTGCCGTCGTGTGAGCGGCAGCGCGTGAATGAAGCGTTCCACGCCGCCAGTTTAGCTGACCGCCGCACCGCATGAATCGCTTCTGCCACTTGTCCCGTCGCTATTAAAGCTCGGCGCCACCATAAAGTTAGGCTCTGCTTTTGGAAATGAATGGCGGCGCGCGAGCGCACACTATAAATAAAGCGCTGTGATACACCGGCAAGGTCGTGCTGTTTTTCTGCGCTCAGAGCCCCAGGTATTGTACACCACATATTTGTGCAGCACATATTTCACTACGTAAAGGCTTTCGAGCTCAGCGGATTTTCAACGAAACTCGTATGAAGAGAGGAAGGAATCCACGACTGTATAATTACTCTGTTGATGATAAACTGTTGAAAACAGTTTCTGCCTTAAAACATAGAGGAGTAGCTATCGAGAGCGACCTTAAATGGAATGACCACATAAAATACACCACTGGCCATAAAAATTGCTACACCATGAAGATGACGTGCCACAGACACGAAATTTAACCGACAGGAATAAGATGCTGTGCTATGCAAATGATTACCTTTTCAGAGCATTCACACAAGGTTGGCGCCGGTGGCGACACCTACAACGTGCTTACATGACGAAAGTTGCCAACCGATTTCTCATACACAAACAGAAGTTAACCGGCGTTGCCCGGTAAAAATTGTTGTGAAGCCTCGTGTAAGGAGGAGAAATGCGTACCATCACGTTTCCGACTTTGATAAAGGTCGGATCGTAGCCAATCACGATTGAAGTTTAATGTATCGCGACATTGCTGCTCTCGTTGGTCGAGATCCGATGACTGTTAGCAGAATACGGAATCGGTGGGTTTAGGAGGGTAATACGCAACGCCGTGCTGGATCCCAACGGCCTCGTATCACTAGCAGTCGAGATGACAGGCATCTTATCCGTATGCCTGTAACGGATCGTGCAGCAACGTATCAATCCCTGAGTCAGCAGATGGGGACGTTTAGAAGACAACAACCATCTGCACGAACAGTTCGACGACGTTTGCAGTAGCATGGACTATGAGCTCCAAGACCATGGCTGCGGTTACCCTTGACGCTGCGTCACAGACAGGAGCGCCTGCGATGGTGTACTCAATGACGAACCTGGGTGCACGAATTGCAAAACGTCATTTTTTCCGATGAATCTAGGTTCTGTTTACGGCTGGTCGCATCCATGTTTGGTGACATGGCGGTGAACGCACATTGGTAGGGTGTATTCGTCATTGCCATACTTGCGTATCACCCGGCGTAGTGGTATGGGGTGCCACTGGTTACACGTCTCGGTCACCTCTTGTTCGCATTGACGGCACTTTGAACAGTGGACGTTACATTTCAGATGTGTTACGACCCGCAGCTCTACCCTTCATTCGATCCTTGCTAAACCCTACATTTTAGCAGGATAATGCACGACCGCATGTTGCAGGTCCTGTACGGGCATTTCTGGATACAGAAAATGTTCGACTGCTGCCCTGGCCAGCACATTCTCCAGATCTCTCACCAATTGAAAACGTCTGGTCAATGGTGACCGAGCAACTGGCTCGTCACAATACGCCAGTCATTACTCTTGATAAACTATGGTATCGTGTTGAAACTGCACCTGTACACGCCATCCAAGCTCTGTTTGACTCACTGCCCGGGCGTATCAAGGCCGTTATTACGGCCAGAGGTGGTTGTTCTGGGTACTGATTTCTCAGGATCTATGCACCCAAGTTGCGTGAACATGTAATCACATGCCAGTTCTAGTATAGTATATTTGTCCAATGAATACCCGTTTATCATCTGCATTTCTTCTTGGTGTAGCAATGTTAATGGCCAGTAATGTAAATAACAGTAAAAGTAGGTGCCGGACTGAGATTCGTAGGAAGAATCCTAAGAAAATGTGACTTACCCACAAAGTAAGTGGCATATAAGGCGCTTGTTCGACCGGTTTTTGAGTATTGAAAAATCAGTCTGGGATTCTTAACTGGTCGGACTGATAAGAGAGATACAGAAGATCCAACGAAGAGCGGCACGTTTCTTCACGGGATCGTTTAGCCGGCGCGAGAGCGTTACAGAAATGCTCAACGTACTCCAGTGGCAGACGTTACGAGAGATTCGATGCGCATCACGGAAAGGTTTCTTACCGAAATTAAAATATAAGGTGTTCCGGTAAGATTGGGAACACATATTATTTCATCCCACATACATCTCGCGAAACGACCACAACGAGAAAATTAGACAAATTAGAGCTAATACAGAGGTTTACCGACAGCCATTCTTCCCACGTGCCATTCGCGAGTGGAACAGGGTAGGAGGGGATCAGTTAGTGTTACTGGAAATACCCTCCACCACACACCGTTAGGTGGATTGCGGAATATGATGTATGTGTCGATGTAGAGGAAATGTCAGGCGAAGTGTCATTTTTTCGCACGACACATTCTCAGCGCGGTTGTGTTCTCGATACTGTTTTGCATGTCCCTAGACTTGTTCCAAGAGCCAAATCATGCAGAAATGTTTGAAACATCAGTTGGTGCATGGTCTTCGTCATAAGCAGTTCCAAGTGCCATGCGTCGAAGTCTTATGTTCCGCAAGAGTGTTGAGTCAGCTAAAGCTGGCCCATTCCACTTAATTCTCTTGCATACAACTGACTACTTTGATTTTAAAGATGCTACTGAAACACTGTTGTCAGTGGAGACATTTAAGAGATCCAAATGCAGTATGATCCTAAGTCTCTCACACTCATCCATCTCAAATAGCTATTTCAAGTTTTTGCTCTGAAGCAGAAGAATGGGGGGATGTCAGTATCTTCGAAACAGGAAAGACCATGGTCGATGTGTGCCATGCCGTACTTCATCTGAAAGAAAAACCGTGTTTATAAGTTTTTAAGACAGAAAAACCTGTTGAATATGTTGCTATTTCTTCTTCAACAGCACAGGAAATTATACAATAAACTTTGAAACATCTAACTACAAGAATGGAGTTCTGTAAGAAACTGAAGTCCAAATGAGAGATTTTTAATGTAATTTTGTTACTTTCTTGTAACAAATTTGAAAGATATGAGACGGTCTTTTTTGTTGAATACGGTTGTACTAGCTAAAAAAATTCTGTACTTGTATACTCCTGGAAATGGAAAAAAGAACACATTGACACCGGTGTGTCAGACCCACCATACTTGCTCCGGACACTGCGAGAGGGCTGTACAAGCAATGATCACACGCACGGCACAGCGGACACACCAGGAACCGCGGTGTTGGCCGTCGAATGGCGCTAGCTGCGCAGCATTTGTGCACCGCCGCCGTCAGTGTCAGCTAGTGATGGGCTAAACTGCGATTTTCCGATATCAGTGATTTCTGTGAATGCTACTTTTCAGTATCTGTTATTCTTAACTGTGATTTGTCGCAGTTAAGGAACATAGGTCGTATATCCCTCCGCCACTGCTATTTCTGCGATTTCTGCTACTTCCGCGATTTCTGCGATTTCTGTGACTTCTGCTACTTCTGCGATTTCTGTGACTTCTGCTACTTCTGCGATTTCTGCGACTTCTGCTACTTCTGTGATTTCTGCGACTTACCACCGTATGAAAAAGTTACATCTGTCAACACAGAAAATTGCATCTCAACAAACCTGTCATGGCAAGTATGTTTTACGTTTTTTCTTCCGTTGGCTTTAATTTTGTATTAAAGAAACAACTGTGAAAATATTAATAGTGTAATTAATATGTAAGTAGCCGTACAGTACCGTAATAGTTCGTATTTAGAAAATGAATTCTAACATATTGTTATGTTCACAGGTACCTGAACTACATTTCAGTCACTCAGTAAAGTGATAACTCAAAATATCATTGTCAACAGATCTGAAAAAATTGCCACTGCGTCTTTAGACCGTTTTCGTCAGACGAGAGGTTAGTTTCTAAGCGTTTCGATGGACTTAATTACTTCAGTGAGATCGTTCTTGCAAATGTGATATTTATTATAGCAAATATTAGCAATCTACTCTGTCAATTATATTGCTAGTAATTAATGACAGCAAAAATTGTTTAATAATCCTTGTGTTTTTGCAGACACAGTTCTGACTCTGATTCCTGGTTGCTGTACGTATCTATCCACATCAAGGCTGTTTTTGAGAGAGACTCGCGAAGATTCAAGACAGCTCTTAGAGGATTTACAGTTTAAAAGTGAAGTAATTGTGAAATAAGTGTGTGAATGATTAAACTGTGTTTTATTGGAGTTGTTGTGCGATTTTAAAGGAATAATAAATGTCAAATACAGTGAGTGAATAATAAAAATCTCATTTTCCACATGTTTAAGCCGTCCTATACCCATAATTTTCCGCCAGTTACTTATTGGTAAACACTTGTTGGAGAGTGACATGCCGCCCCCCCCCCCCATTTCTCCACAATCTTGGTGTGACACTGATCTGTAACATATCCCAAAGTCTACAATATGCATTTTGAGGCTGTCGATATGAAAGTGGTAAGTACAGATCTTCCAGTTAAATCAGGAATAGCTTAAGTGCATTACTTGAAAATAACACAGGAAAAGTTTACTTATGTAGGTGGTATTAGTGTCGGCAAAAAGTTCTTGTGTGTGAAGTTGCCATGTAGAACACCAGGTGTAAAACTTTTCTCCCGAGTCTTGAACTGTGTCGGAACCAAAGTGAGGCATTCATATGGCTGTTTTCATTTCTCTACACTTATACAGATGTCTCAGTTCTGCTGTGTTAGCATTGCAAAGTCCTGTAGGCATGTGGAGTATTAACCAAAACTGTCATACTGGAAGCAGAATCAAACACATTTGTTACGTTACTTGATATTTTCAGGAGAAAAAGGCAATGTTGCTTCTTATTAATATAATACATTCAGAGTCACAGCAGTATTTGACCAACCATAACTGATGCTGAATGTGCATGTCGTCATATAATATGAAGGGCTTATTTCAATAGTGGTACAAGTCCATTACCTCCACTTTTCTGTCTTATAATGCTTCTGAAATTAGTGATCCAAACAAACATAAATAAAGGTTCATCTCTAGCAAGAAGCCATATGTTTGAATATTTCTGGTATCTCAAATGCAGATTTGTCAGCGCTCATTTATTTTTACGACTCTGTATCTCAAAATGAACAAAAATGGACTTGTACCACTATTGAAATAAGCCCTTCATATGCACACACAGCACATCGCTCTCGTGAGGCACAGGGCTCTCATAACGAAGTACGTACGTCGGTCAACAGATGACACTAGGAATAGTATGTTAACTGCGCTTTTTAGTTGCTACTTGCGACTCTTAGTTGCGATTTGTCACGGAAATCGCAGTTAGACTCGATACCGTATCGCAGAGATGGACGTATTACGAACTTTGGCCAACAGATGACACTGTTAACCGCGCTTTCTAGTTGCTACTTGCGACTCTTAGTTGCGACTTGTCACGGAAATCGCAGTTAGACTCGATACCGATCGCAGAGATGGACGTAGTACAAACTTTGGCCATCCGATGGCACTGTTAACTGCGCTTTTTAGTTGCTACTTGCGACTCTTAGTTGCGACTTGTCACGGAAATCGCAGTTGGACTCCATAGCGTACCGCAGAGATGGACGTAGTACGAACTTTGGCCAACAGATGCCACTGTTAACCGCGCTTTTTAGTTGCTACTTGCGACTCTTAGTTGCGACTTGTCACTGAAATCGCAGAAAGCAGTGCTAAATTCGACCAATAGATGTCTCACGTCTTTGAATATGAAATACTACTTGCGACTGCTAATTGTGACTGAAATCGCAGTTAGAATCTGTAAAGTTGCTACTGTGATATCTGTGACTTCTCAGTCACTGTGATTTCTAACAGATACGCGATTTCCTGCCCACCACTAGTGTCAGCCAGTTTGCCGTGGCATACGGAGCTCCATCGCAGTCTTTAACACTGGTAGCATGCCGCGACAGCGTGGACGTGAACCGTATGTGCAGTTGACGGACTTTGAGCGAGGGCGTATAGTGGGCATGCGGGAGGCCGGGTGGACGTACCGCCGAATTGCTCAACACGTGGGGCGTGAGGTCTCCACAGTACATCGATGTTGTCGCCAGTGGTCGGCGGAAGGTGCACGTGCCCGTCGACCTGGGACCGGACCGCAGCGACGCACGGATGCACGCCAAGACCGTAGGATCCTACGCAGTGCCGTAGGGGACCGCACCGCCACTTCCCAGCAAATTAGGGACACTGTTGCTCCTGGGGTATCGGCGAGGACCATTCGCAACCGTCTCCATGAAGCTGGGCTACGGTCCCGCACACCGTTAGGCCGTCTTCCGCTCACGCCTCAACATCGTGCAGCCCGCCTCCAGTGGTGTCGCGACAGGCGTGAATGGAGGGACGAATGGAGACGTGTCGTCTTCAGCGATGAGAGTCGCTTCTACCTTGGTGCCAATGATGGTCGTATGCGTGTTTGGCGCCGTGCAGGTGAGCGCCACAATCAGGACTGCATACGACCGAGGCACACAGGGCCAACATCCGGCATCATGGTGTGGGGAGCGATCTCCTACACTGGCCGTACACCACTGGTGATCGTCGAGGGGACACTGAATAGTGCACGGTACATCCAAACCGTCATCGAACCCATCGTTCTACCATTCCTAGACCGGCAAGGGAACTTGCTGTTCCAACAGGACAATGCACGTCCGCATGTATCCCGTGCCACCCAACGTGCTCTAGAAGGTGTAAGTCAACTACCCTGGCCAGCAAGATCTCCGGATCTGTCCCCCATTGAGCATGTTTGGGACTGGATGAAGCGTCGTCTCACGCGGTCTGCACGAACGCTGGTCCAACTGAGGCGCCAGGTGGAAATGGCATGGCAAGCCGTTCCACAGGACTACATCCAGCATCTCTACGATCGTCTCCATGGGAGAATAGCAGCCTGCATTGCTGCGAAAGGTGGATATACACTGTACTAGTGCCGACATTGTGCATGCTCTGTTGCCTGTGTGTATGTGCCTGTGGTTCTGTCAGTGTGATCATGTGATGTATTTGACCCCAGGAATGTGTCAATAAAGTTTCCCCTTCCTGGGACAATGAATTCACGGTGTTCTTATTTCAATTTCCAGGAGTGTATTTCTGTAATCTTTCCCTGACGTGGACGTGAGGAACCGTCCTAGTGTTGGCCTAATAAAAATCTTCAAACCTCTGTAGAACAATATCCTCTCTCGTCAGTGTATCCCACCATCGGCTATAAGCAAAACATGAAACAATGAAACGTCCTGGCAGATTAAAATCGTGTGCCGGAACGGAACTTAAGCTCGGAAACTTTACTTTTTGAGGGAAATGCTGTAGCGACAGAGCTATTTTTCTGTTAAATCTTTTATTGAACTGAAGTACAACGAATTACAACGTTTTATATATGTTGATGTATAGCCTCCTCAAATTATCTACGTTAAACAAGGATTTGATAATAATAATAATAATAATAATAATAATAATAAACCCATTTTTTAATAAACAACATAAAATGTGAAACTTCCTGGCAGATTAAAACTGTGTGCCCGACCGAGACTCGAACTCGGGACCTTTGCCTTTCGCGGGCAAGTGCTCTACCAACTGAGCTACCGAAGCACGACTCACGCCCGGTACTCACAGCTTTACTTCTGCCAGTACCCCGTCTCAGTCTGGAAACATCCCCCAGGCTGTGGCTAAGCCATGTCTCCGCAATATCCTTTCTTTCAGGAGTGCTAGTCCTGCAAGGTTCGCAGGAGAGCTTCTGTAAAGTTTGGAAGGTAGGAGACGGGGTACTGGCAGAAGTAAAGCTGTGAGTACCGGGCGTGAGTCGTGCTTCGGTAGCTCAGTTGGTAGAGCACTTGCCCGCGAAAGGCAAAGGTCCCGAGTTCGAGTCTCGGTCGGGCACACAGTTTTAATCTGCCAGGAAGTTTCATATCGGCGCACACTCCGCTGCAGAGTGAAAATCTCATTCTGGAAACATAAAATGTTTTTGGGTTCTTCTTGCAGAACACTTCCTTTGTGCTGTATTACTACTCGTTTCCACTACTTTTAAATGTAGATAAGAAAAATTAATGAAGAGAATTACAAAAGTGGGATTTAAGTTCCTTTCTAATATAATAAAGTCATGAGAAACACAATTTTTTTACATATATGACAGTCTGTCAATAGATGGCTCCTAGATTGGATTTCTAAGCCCACAGTGTTGCAGTGACAAATAGTCGATGAAGTGCTGTATATAAGTACCCTTAAGTTTCGCGAGAGGAAGTGTCAAGCGTCCAACAGTCTAGGCAAACATTTTGTTTGGCGTCAAGGAAAAATTTCCAGTCTGGCTGCAAAACTTAGTCGACGTTTATTGTATTTATGGCGGTCCTCGTGCTAACAGAGAGCATTCTTCTCATTCAGTTCCATTCGGTAATAGTTTCCTTGCATAGATCTACATGTGTCATGTTCGTTCCAACACTACACAGTTCACAGTTGGCTGAGGGGGCCAGGTTGACTTTATGTTCCTTAGCAAGACTTGGGAAGGTTTCAATGTTGATGTCCAGCCACATGGCTCTATGTTGTGTGTAAATTCTTCGTCTGGACATTCCTCCAAATTTGCAACCAATTTGTGTGAGGATATTTGATTCCATAGTATGTATAGGAGCGCGTTGGATTTGTTTAGACAGACTCTTCCTGAGCAACGCATTATTGTGGCTTCTCTTAAGCAGTTTATTTCTTTGTAGCAGATGGTGGCACGTCTGTAAATTTTGCATTCTGGATCGATCTAAATCAGCAGCCTTAAATTCGCAGGTCGAAACATTTGGATGGTCTTTCCTGTGATGCTTCTTGTGCCTTTCCTGAGTATCTTCCTTGTATGATTCAGAGATATTGTCATGCACTGATCGTATGGATTTCTCCACACCAGTCTGCCTTTCATGCATGCGGTGCCAGTGTTGAGAAAAGTCTGTCAGAACAAGTTTCACCTCTACCGCTATGGAATGTATTTGTCTCGCATATTTTTCGGGTATATGTAGGGCTGCAGGTATATGAGTGAGCTTGGAGTACAAATAAGCATTGGTGTAATCAGTCATTCTTACTGTGTGTGGACTTCAAAGATTTTGACTCCCTAATGTCATCTTTATTGATTGCACGTTCTCGCGCCAATTGAATGCTACTAGATCATGCTCAAATGGTGGTTTCTGTTCACTGTATGCAGCCATGGGTGCCTCTGATGTTGAGAATTGGGTCCCAGGTCGAGCGAAACTGATACAGCCATGTTGATACTGGGCCCGCCGGATCTTTTATATTCTTTGAGTACGTCAGCTGATCCCATACCGCTCATCATTTAAAATTAGACTGAGGTCATTTGTGTATGCACGTACTGAAATCCTCAGCCCTCGTATACAGCATCCGGTCAGTGCGGTCTGGGATCTTGGGAGAACAGGTTTCGTTGCTACTGCATACACAGAAGCAGACAAAGGACAACTCTGCCGGATACTGATGCATACATTTCGTACACAGTCATTGATAATTTCGATTAACTTTCTATCAAATCCCGTTTTATCTATGACTCTTTCAGAGTAGTCAAATTCTACTGTATCGTACACTGTTTGGAGATCCAAAAATGCGAATGTTTGGTAGTGTTCAGTAGACAGTGAATGACCTTCATGAATATTTTTTCAATCAGCGATGATTAAAGCAGTCAGTCGAATATTACCGGCTGCAGTGTTTGGGGATTTCTTTGGGGTTAACACTGTTGCAGCATCCGTGGATTCCTCCAATGGTACTATACCTCGCAGGACTTCATTGCAGACGTTTTCTAGTGTGCCCCTTAGTAAGTGCCAGAATTCATACAAGTTATAAAAAATAGCTCTATATATGTGTGTGTACATATGTATCTCCCTACCTGTACGTATGTATGTTCCGCATATCCTCCTACACCACTGCAACCCTAAGTACCTCAGCAGTTTGGTCCCATAGGAACTTCCCACAAACTTCAAATTTCCTACACCTCTGGAACGGTCTCATCCGAACTTCCTACACGTATCACTTATGTCCGCCGCTCGTGGTCTCGTGGTGGCGTTCTCGCTTCCCGAGCACGGGGTCCCGGGTTCGATTCCCGGCGGGGTCAGGGATTTTCACCTGCCTCGAGATGACTGGGTGTTTGTGTTGTCCTCCTCATTTCATCATCATCCAGGAAAGTGGCGCAATTGGACTGAGCAAAGATTGGGTAATTCTACGGGCGCTGATAACCACGCTGTTGAGCGCCCCACAACCCAAACATCATCATCATCGTATCACTTACTGTACTGCAACAAACTTTACACATAATTTCAAACCTTTAGGATAATTTTTCCCGCTGACAACCCCCACAAAATGATGAGAGGGAAGAAAAAAACTTTATCACTTACTACATTTTCGCTGTTCATGCAGTAACACAGCCGCATGAAGCATTAGCTTTTTTTTATTATTTCTTTACTACCAACTATATTCGCGACAAATTTTGCAGACAGTATTCGCATGTACCAGTGAATGTACCAGAAAAATACATCATTGCACAGCACTTAGTTCTGGAAATATGACGTCATGAACACTGAGATGCGTGAAAAACTGCCACATTATACAAGACGATTTATTATTTCTTTACTGCTAGCTCCATTGACGACACATTGAGCAGAGAGTAGTAACATATAACACTGGAAATATCTACAACATTGTGCCATTCTACAGCACTTAGTTCGGGAGATACGACGTTGTAAACGGTGACCTGCCTGAAAATGAAACTGCAGAGCGAAATTCGGTACACATAGAGATGAAATACGTGTACTAAGAAGTGTGAAATGTGTAAATACAGGGTGATTATAATTCAAGTTAAACTTTCAAACAGCTGTAGAAATAACACCACTGGTCGGAGTGACGTCAAATTGCTGCAACGGAATATTATAGGAGAAGGGGCAAAACGGCAGAACAAAAATAAATATTTACGAAATGTAGCAATAGATGGCACTGTAAGCATCATAATTTAATAATGATCGACTACAGATGACAAATTAATCATACAACAATGCCCAAGGTGTACGTTTGACGTTAAACAAACTGTACTACTCAGTGTGCATGGGTGTACAGGTGTGATACTGTCAGTTACGTAAGCCCATCCACAAAGGCCAGGTCATATGATATCAGATGGGAAAAATCAGTTTTCAATTGTCCTGAGGCCAAAAACCGTATAAAAAGGATCAGTCAAAATAAAGTCGGATTATTAATTTCCGAGTAACTGGCGCAAATCATGTCAATATGCTGTCCATCGTTTCCTGCAACAAGTTGAAATCGAGAAACAGCATGTTCCACAACTGATCGAAGTGTTTCCAGGGTCACATTCAAAATGTGTTGTGCAATGCGTGCCTTCAATGCAGCTAAGGTTAAAAACGGAACATTGAACACAACATCTTTCAGATAGCAAAAAAATGGTTCAAATGGCTCTGAGCACTATGGGACTTAACATCTATGGTCATCAGTCCCCTAGAACTTAGAACTACTTAAACCTAACTAACCTAAGGACATCACACACATCCATGCCCGAGGCAGGATTCGAACCTGCGACCGTAGCAGTCGCGCGGTTTCGGACTGCGTTCAGATAGCACCACAGCCAGAAGCCACACGGATAAAGGTCAGCTGATCGGGATGGCCAGGCTGTGGGGAAATGACGGCTAATAATTCTAGCATTTCCGAAACGGCGCTTCATCAGCTTCTTAACTGGATTTGCAATGTGCGCAGGTGCGCCATCTTGCATAAAAATGATCCCATCCACTCATCCACGCTGTTGGAGAGCTGGAATGACGTGGTTGTGCAAAAGACACTCGTAGCGCTTACAAGTGACGGTACAGGTAACAGGACCAGAAGCACCTCTCTCTTCGACAAAATGTGGCCCTATGATAAGCGATACCGTAAATCCGCACCACACAGTGACCTTTTCAGAATGAAATAGTACTGGTTCATTTGCGTGTGGATTTTCCGTTGCCCATAATCGACAATTCTGTGTATTGACATATCCTGACAGATGGAAGTGGGGTTCGTCTGTCCACAAAATCTTCCATGGCCAATCATTTTCCATTTCCATGCGAGCAAGAAATTCTAAAGCAAAGGTTTCTCTTGCTGGCAGGTCAACAGGAAGCAACTCGTGCACATGGTTAATTTTGAATGGATAGCAGAGAAGGATGTTTCGTAGGATTTTATGCGCCGTGCTCACGGAGATGTCCAATGTTCGGGCAATTCTCCGTGCACTACACGTTTGCACACCACCACTCGTCTCCTCCTGCATTGCTGAGGCCACTGGTTCAACTGGCGTTGGATCAATTCGCTTCCTCCCTCTACCAGGTTGCACACCAACAGAACCCGTCTTTTCAAATTTCCGAATCATTTTCTCCTGACCCACGGCAGTCACCGGACCAACGCCTTTTTTCAAACCCTTCAGTGTCCGGAACTTCTGCAGAGCGACGTGTGCACAGCCATCATTCTTGTGATACAGCTTTACAAGCAGATCACGACTCTGTATTGAGACAGTAATGGCGAATGTCGCAGATGCGAAAGGAGGAAAAGTGGTGTTTCCGGCATGGTTCAAATGGTTCAAATGGCTCTGAGCACTATGGGACTTAACATCTGTGGTCATCAGTCCCCTAGAACTTAGAACTACTTAAACCTAACCAACCTAAGCACATCACACACATCCATGCCCGAGGCAGGATTCGAACCTGCGACCGTAGCAGTCACGCGGTTCCGGACTGAAGCGCCTAGAATCGCTCGGCCACTCCGGCCGGCTTTCTGGCATGTTTATACCAACTTCAATGGGTCGTGCGCTTGACAGGTATTTACATTTACGTATTCTGACACTTACAGCGCCATGTATTGATCAATTTTCAAACTATTTTTTTTTCTTCTGCCATACGTTTTGCCCCTTCTCCGATAATATTCCGTTGCAATTCGACGTCATCTGACCAGTGGTTTTATTTATACAGCGTTTTGAAAGTTTAACTTTAATTATAATCACCCTGCACATGTTAAATATATTTATGTGCGTGTGAGGGCAAAGTCACGGGTAAAAAGCTCATCCTTTACGTCTGGAAATATTAGTTACAATCTCGAAAGAAATGCTGTAGTGATAAGAACCACCATCCTCCAATTGCTGTGAGCGTGATAACCTGGAGAGAGACGGGGAAGGAGGAGATGTACAGACACTGAGGGGAAGGAGGAGATAGGCACAGATGGGGAGAGGAGGAGGAACAGGATTAGATGGACAGAGATAAAGGAAGGAGAAATGGATGGAGAGAGAGGACAGGAGGAGGAGGACAGAGAAAATAAAGAGAAGGAGATGAACAGAGAACGAAAATAGGAATAGATGAAGAAACAAAAGAGGAGGAGATGGACAGAAAGAGGTGGAAGAGGAATGTAACGGCGAGAGCAGGAGGAGGAGAAGATGTACAGAGGGGAAGGAGCAGATGGACGGAGGAGGGATGATAAAGAGTGGGGGATGGAGGAAACGGACAGAGAATGGGACGGATGAGATGGACAGAGAGGAGGTGAAGGAGGAGATGGCCAGAGAGGAGTTGATGAGTAATAGAAGATTGGAATAAATACATACCCTGGCAACGCCGGGTACTGAGCTAGTTTGCCACAAAATTCCACAGCAAACTGTCGGGACTGGTCGATTTCTGTCTCGATACCTTTCGGTGTGAATCATAAATCTCAGGCCTAGTAATTAGAACTAGTAGATCGCTGTGTAGCTCTTCGCTAATCTGAGACAAAGCTGTAACGTTGTGTACCAGTCTTCAATAGTGTGGATGCCACACTTTCTGTATACTACAAGGAAGTGAAATGTACTACCATAGAATGTTTGGTGTTCCGTTGTGTGTCTCAAACAGCTCCTTCAGTCGCCCGAGAACTTTGCATGCACGACACACAACGCGGCCCGAGAGCCTTGCTTCTGTCAGTACCTACCTACGTTGCAGTACATACACAACTCACTCCTGCTTCTATAGCGAAGTCGAACACAGACTCATTACCCCAATAACATCAGTTGATACGAAGGAACCATTGTAAACATTCCATTCTGTATTGACATAAGTCTGAACGATACTTCGCTTGACATATTGCCAAGGGCTTTTGAGTAGTCATGCAGCTACCGAACGTGTCTCGACTTTGGCGCACGTCAGCTGTTTGTGAGCAGGTCGTATGGTTGAGAATACCTGTTCACGCTGTTTGGCGGCCGCCTACGCTTTGGTTCGGTCAGGGCCACACACTGCAGCGCAAGTGCGTCCCTGGCGATGACGGCACACACTACCACATCGTGTATCCGACGGAATGTAGACCCAGTCGTCTACTCCGGAAAAATGGGATACCATACTCCAGGAATTAGCGTTTGACGTCTATTACATTCTTATTTCTGTGGAACAAGTACGACAGGATTTCGACCAAAGACGTCTTATCCAGTGTCACATCCTACCATCACGGCAGGTGCATTGCCCGTGTGATGACGATGAATGCAATTCGTCAACGTTGGCTCTCCACAGGGACTCCACACACAGACGCATCCATAGTTGCACTTTATTCGGAACCGAGACTCGTCTGAAACGATGACATGTTGCCGCTCTTGGGTCCACTGTTGTCGTTTCGTGCAATATTGTAAGCGCACAACTCTGATGCCTCGTCAGGGAAAGCCGGAACAATGGACGACGTGTTGACAGCTGACACACCATGCTGCTCCAGACGCCATCGCACTGACTACGTGTACATCTGCATCTACGTCCATGTTCTGCAAACCACTGTGACGAGCATGGGAGAGTGCACTTCCCACTGCACCAGTTATTGGAGCTTTTTCCCGTTCCATTCACGTACTGAACGCAGAAAAAATGATTGTTTAAATGCCTCTGTGCGTGCTGTAATTAATGAAATTTTGTCCTCACGATTGGCTCGCCGCTGTGGCCGATCGGTTCTAGGCGCTTCAGTCGGGAACCGCGCTGCTGCTCCGGTCGCAGGTTCGAATCCTGCCTCGGGCATGGAGGTGTGTGATGTCCTTAGGTTAGTTAGGTTTAAGTAGTTCTAAGTCTAGGGGACTGATGACCTCAGATGTTAAGTCCCATAGTGCTTAGAGACATCTGAACCATTCTGTCCTCGCGATTACTAAGTGAGCTATACATAGGAAGTTGTAGCATATTCATAGAGTCGTCATTTAAAGCCAATTCTTGAAACTTTCAATGTAGGCTTCCCATACTTCACCACCTCTTCCCCACTTGCCAGTCAAATGTTAGTGGCGATAAACCATTCCATCAACACGACTCCTACGACGGGTAAAACGCCACAGCACAGTAAATACATTTAGGGGATTCTACCATGAGCAAAATACAGTTTTTAGTATCAGTATTTCCGTTCATGTTCCGGTGATGTTGCATCATCATCACTGGGTTTCTCTGTATTTTACAGCGAAATATGCCTACACTGAAGCGCCAAAGAAACTGATAAAGGCATGCGTATCCATGGTGTCAACTCCCTCCAGCACCACTTCAGGCTTTAGTCGAGTGCATTCCAAGTCGAGTTGCGGCACTTCTGCGTGCTCGCGGGGGCCCTACACGGTATTAGGCACGTGTACCCGATTCTCAGGCTCTTCAGTGCAACATTGAATAAAAATACATACAGGTTGGGATTATGGTGATCAGATTTACAAAAGTGTGGCAACAAAAACATGACCCTAGTAACTGATTTTTGTTGTGTTGCTGTCTTGTGCAGTGTAGGTGACAGTGACGGTTGAAAGTTTATGTAACCTACTATGTATATCTCACGTGCCTCAGTGATTGCACCGTCGGTAATTTCAGTGCCATGCTAATCTGTGACTGATACAATAACTGCCAAAGAACGAATTGCTGCGAAGACGACGAAGACTGTATATGACCTCTGAAGCGATGACGGGCTCCGTGTACAAGCCTTCACTAATACTAGAGAGCTGTAGTCACCTGTAGTAAACCATCTGCATGTCTACAGCATTGACACACTGCACGGCATGCCACTCCAAGTTCGGGCACAGCTCTATGAGAGCGAATGTTACAGCGTGCTGCCAGACTGTATAGGGTGCGGGTTGGACTGTTGCGGCATTCGACGAGATGATGCCATCGACTGAATGCTACGCAGGGCCGGGCCGTCGTTGGCGCTCTGTGGTCATAATTTTCTGCTGCGGACGTCTATCTGGCTTCGCACTTCACTGCGCAAGCCCTTTAACGGGTTCGATTTTTCTGCCGTAGCAGCCACCAGGCCCTTTCGGTGGGAACTGTGTCCACAGTGCCAATTAAAATCGCTCGTTCCGGATGGCACATTCCGAGCCAGAAAGAAAACGAAAACTTTTGATGGACATAGGAGCAAAAGTACCGGTAAGTAATTGTAGATTTATAACAGAAACGGTTTTACTATTTAATATGTAGTTGAATAGTTATCGTTCGTGTGGTCACGATGTCCGTTAAGAACCGTATGAATACTTCATTAATTGCGGGACCGTCTCTGCAACTAGCAAAATGCGTTTTTCCTTCGCCGTATGCGTTTCATTTTATACAGTTAAAACAGTGTTGTAAGTTTTAGGATGACAGTTACTGTAGGATTTGGTTGGCTAGAGATCCAAAAACAGATGAGTTATGAACCTACTGAAAAGGGATTCATTCACGTAGTGTATTTTCCCCATGTGGTTTTAGCTTTCATCGAGATTAACATTTCACAGGTATTTCCATAATTGGCACTGGCATCTCATTCCGATACTTGTTTACAGATAGATTCGTAGGACGTTTTTACACAAACACAACTAAAAAATTTCATTTAAAAATGCAGAGAAGAAATGTAATTCTGAATTTAGTGAAGAATTTCGGAAAAAATGGTGTGGTGTCAGAGCAAATATTTTATAATAAATATGTCTATTGATATAACTTTTATTTAATTTGACACTTCGTTGCTATAGCAAATTTATACGTACTGGAAGTATGCAACCTCTGCTAAAACTGGATATTTTATGACACTGAAACATTTCACATCTGGATGTGAAATATGAAGGTTGATTGTACAAGTCCGCAGCTCGTGGTCGTGTGGTAGCGTTCTCGCTTCCCATGCCCGGGTTCCCGGGTTCGATTCCCGGCGGGGTCAGGGATTTTCTCTGCCTCGTGATGACTGGGTGTTGTGTGCTGTCCTTAGGTTAGTTAGGTTTAAGTAGTTCTAAGTTCTAGGGGACTGATGACCTCACACGTTAAGTCCCATAGCGCTCAGAGCCATTTGAACCAGTCTGCAGGTTGCCCCATTTATTCTGTGCAATGTACTGAGTACGTTCCAAGTGTTCTGAGAAGTTGTGAGTGCATTGTCTCGGAGCTCACTGCATTCTAACGTGGATAAATTGTTGGTACTTTGACGGTGAGTGCCTCTGCAACCAAGGTAGACGAAGTGTGTGTAACGTTTCAATAAGGTGGGGTTGAACAGCCGTGAAGTATTTTATAAAATGCATTGTAACCAACGGCTGTTTATTTGTCCCATTAGACATTTGCCGGTTTCGGTTATTAATCATCACCCAGGATGTAGGGTACAACAGATTAGATAAAAGCATCCTATATTCCTTTGAAACTGAACAGAATCGAAATTGTCCAGTAAAATTGTACAAACACCTAACATAATTTGTCGTTGTTTTTTTCTGTATTGTCTGCCTATTTCACATGAGATTCACTGGATAATTTCGATATCATTCAGCTTCATGGGTGATAGTTAATAACTGAAACCGGTAGATAAGTAATGGGGCAAGTAAACAGCTGATGGTTAAAATGCATTTTAGAAAAGAAGTGTACTTAGTTTCAAGAGACTCCGTAACGAAAATTTACACCACATACAGGCAAAGCGGACAAACACCGTACGCTAAGTCACAACGCGGACAAAAGTTTGTGTTTAGTGATAGCGACGGACGGTCATTGAGGAGGTATGTGACGAAAAATAAGAGGAAGACAGCTGAAAAGGTGACTGCAGAACTGAATATCGCATTCGTGAACCTTTCAGCACCAAAACAACGCGAAGGGAGCTCCGTAAACTGCGAATTGCAGGGTGATCTGGAATTTCAGAAACACTCGTGAGTGATGTAAATGCCCGTAAAAGAAAACGTGATGCCAAAGGCATAAAATCTGGACTATTGAGCGATGAAAGAAACTCATTTGCACTGGGTCAGTTTCGTTTCATACTGTTTCCTGCTTCTGGCTGAGTTTGCAACACCAGTTCGATGGTCCTCATAGGCACATGACTAGTCGAAACACGCACCGCGCCACGGTCACAGGCCGGTACAGGCATTATTATGCTATGGGGGACATTCACCCGGGCTTCCATAGGAACTTTGGTAATAATCGAAGGCACCATGTCATCTGTGGACTATGTGAACATTATTGGGGACCACCTACATTCCTTCATGCATAAGTGGCCTCCCCGATGGCGATGGCATGTTCCAGCAGGATAACTATCCGTGTTACCAGGCTGTAATCGAGCTGCAGTGATTTTAGGATCATGATGTGAACTCACACTGACGTACTGACCTCCAAATTATCCTCACCCAAACCCAACTGAACACTTTGAGCACGATCGTCGGAACCTATAACTCATTGTACTGGACTCTAATATTTATGATAATATAGCTTTCCAGATCTCAATTATTTTAGCAAATATTGGCAAGGGAAAGTGAAAAAAAATCAACTAAGCTAGCGCAGGCCTGGAGAGGAACAGCGACAGTTAGGAATTAAAATTGTAGAGACGCTACAAGTCGCATGCAGCTTTTTCTTTATCTTATTTAGAACAACGTGATCATCTTCAGAAATTATGTGGTCGAGGACCACACGTTATAAATATCGGACTGTCTATAACGTTGCCGCCATACATAAAATGGCCATCGGCTGGAGGTGCTCGCGTTGGTCGAGTGAAACATGTAAAGTAAAGAAAAAGTTATATGCGACTTGTGGTGGCTCTACAATTTTAATTTCAGAATCATTTAAATCGACGTGTACACCCTGCCTAGATTAGAAACTTGGTAATGTTCTTGTTACACTAAAGAGTTTTCCACGCGCTGTCTGTTTTTTGTATAGTGGGGAAATCAAACGCAATTTAGCAAATACCGACAAAAATTAAGTTACCGAGATTCGCCTCTAGTTTCTTCGCTGTTTCTTTTTTTTCCGACATGGCACAGCTCACATACTGGATGTTTAAGTCCCATGTTATTACAGGACACAGCACTATCCCCTAGGCTGTGGATAAGCCATGTCTCCGCAATATCCTTTCTTCCAGGAGTGCTAGTTCTGCTAGGTTCGCAGAAGAGCTTCTGTGAAGTCTGGAAGGTAGGAGACGAGGTACTGGCAGAATTGAAGCTGTGAGGACGGGTCGTGAGTCGTGTTTGGGTAGCTCAGTTTGTAGAGCACTTGCTCGCGACAAAGGTCCCGAGTTCGGGTCTCGATCCGGCACACAGTTTTAATCTGTCAGGAAGTTTCATATCAGCGCACACTCCTCTGCAGAGATAATCTCATCATGGGATATTTTACTTGTGCTGTGAACGGCCGGCACTCAGTTACGTAGGCTGTGACCCTGTTGATGTTCATTGGTAATTTCCTATTTATTGTAGATTCACCTGACTTTGGTGCTGTTGTTGGATATAACGCTACAACTGTCCTCTACATCAAAAATTCTGTATGTGACGTTTTAAGGTTGTTTCATGGTATTAGAACAAGAATAGTGATTCCGTGGAGTACCAACAATGTAAGTAGTGAAATGGTATACCATATTCCACGGGGAAAATGGTAGACATGATATTCTATTATGATCCAGCCAACAGCGTTAGTCGACCGGTACGTTTTATGATTGCCGAAATTCATCCTCAACGCCGCATTCAATCTGAAAAATGCGCAGCAGATTATCCCATCGACTTACTGACGGGGCATCGCCGTAGACCTTGCAGAGTTCCCAGGGCGGATATGGCATAGCGAGTGTTCAACGGCTTTCAACAAAATGTAATATCTACTGCAAGTCAGAAGCATCAAAAAAGAAAGGAAGACACACATTTCGCAATTACACATGTACCGTAAAAATATCAAAGTTATTCAGTTCAAATGATGTAAGACTAGTGTATTACTTATTGATTACATCATAAAATACTTTTAACATCATACTAACACCTCTCAAATATTTTTAATTAGGTTCTACTGCTCATTACATTGTATATTTGCGATTAGCGACAACTTATCGGTGTCATTGTCATCTCTGTCAACTCATATCTGTCATCTAATGTAAATCGTAAAGAGAGTCGGCTCTATATGTATGGTATGTAGTGTCTTTGCTTTCTATATGTGCGTGGGCAGCACGTGACGTTAATGTAAAGTCAGATTGTTCAAAGTAGAGAGGCAAATGGCTACCCGCTTTTAACTCTGAGCATTCGTGTTTGTGATTAGAATAACACGCGACATTATGTTGGGTTTATCAATATAATATTTCGTGCAACACTCAAAAAGATGAAAGCCTTCAACGCAGTTAGCAAACATTCACTGCAAGTATATGTTCCATACGTTCTTCATGCAATTCCCAACTTAAATTTATCCTATGTATCCTTTTTATTTTCGACCATCTCTCGGTTTGAAATTTTTTCACTGTTGCGGACCATGCCATTCGAAATCTTCAACAGCTTATTAATAATTCCTCCTGTAAATACTAATGCAGCCATTTCACGATGAGAAAAATGTTCTAAACCGACATTGGCAAAACATAATCAAATTTATTAAAGAAAAATGTCATCGACTTAGTAGTTAGAAACTGTTTTTATAACACAACACAACCACGAAACCCTCATAGCTCCATGTACTGAAAACATAGCTATACTCCATATGCTGTTCGGTATCATGTTGTAATGTGGAATGATTCAATTTGTGGTGCTTCAGTGTTATATGTGGTTTGGATTTAGCATCCAAGCATCTCTGCTGGTATCCACATGAATCAGTCTCACTGAAATACAATTAACGAGATTAATGGTGACGTAATCAGTGGAAACTACTGAGAAACACTGAACCTGCAATGTAATGACAGGACTGTGTTGTGACAATTGAAAATGGGTGCCAGGCCAATATTCGAATTCAGATGTCTTGCACATTGGAAGCAGTTGCCTTAACCATTTAAGCCGTCCTAGCATGTCTAGATATCAGAGCAAACATTCGATTTCGCTGATATTTCCCTGCTATTACTCCTACAAAACAATCAGAGTCTTACTGAAGGGATATTTGAAAAGCCGACCGAGGTGGCCGAGCGGTTCTAGGCGCTTCAGTCTGGAACCACGCGACCGCTACGGTCGCAGGTTCGCATCCTGCCTCGGGCGTGGATGTGTGTGATGTCCTTAGGTTAGTTGGGTTTAAGTAGTTCTAAGTTCTAGTGGACTGATGACCTCAACTGTTAAGTCCCAGTCCGCAGCTCGTGGTAGCGTTCTCGCTTCCCGCGCCCGGGTTCCCGGGTTCGATTCCCGGCGGGGTCAGGGATTTTCTCTGCCTCGTGATGACTGGGTGTTGTGTGATGTCCTTAGGTTAGTTAGGTTTAAGTAGTTCTAAGTTCTAGGGGACTGATGACCATAGATGTTAAGTCCCAAAGTGCTCAGAGCCATTTGTTAAGTTCCATAGTGCTCAGAGCCATTTGAACCATTTGACATTTGAAAACGGGTGTAGCGGGAACGGATCTAGTGGAATGTTAATGGGGCAGAAAGTTTCAATTGCCCGAGCATATCATTACTTGAAGTATGATAAATCCACTGCCGATTAAGCTTTATCACAAATGTTGTCGACATTAATAAATGAAATGTAAAAATCGGTGCTATCTATTGCTGGAAAACACCACTGAGAATCGACGAAATATTTAGTATCGGACATACTATTTTACGAGACCTTGACAGAATGAGCGCGGTGAGGGAGTACAGTGGTACCCTCGCAGCCGTAAATTATGTGTAGGCTGCGACACCGACAGAACAGATCTGGTGCGCTGTGAAGACTAGGAGCTGTAGCGTCTAAAGGCTACCGAGACTGGAATCGCAAACACTGCGGCGAGTCTAACAAGTTAGGTCGGCATAAATCCCTCGCTCAGTGCTACCTGCCACACAAAGAAGGCCGTAATAACCGGCTAGCGACTGGCCACAATGGGCCGGCGCCAAGCAGAACGCGATGATCAAATAGAAGATAGGACGCTAACGATGGGATCCGCGCAGAGCGGCGATGCAGGGAAACAAAGAGCAAACACGGGCGGCGCAGGCGGCTGCGGCGGGCGGTCGCTGACCCCTGTGTGTGCGCCGGGCGCCGCCTTCGGAAGGCCACCACGTGGTGCGCACTGCACCAATTACGTATTACACCGCTTCCTGGTGGGCCGCTGCTACCACCGCCCGGTTCGCTATGCTCGCGTTGCCTTTTGATAAAATCCACGCGGTAGCGATAAGCACATACAGGGTGTTACAAAAAGGTACGGCCAAACTTTCAGGAAACATGCCTCACACAAAAATAAAGAAAAGATGTTATGTGGACATGTGTCCGGAAACGCTTACTTTCCATGTTTGAGCTCATTTTATTACTTCTCTTTAAATCACATTAATCATGGAATGGAAACACACAGCAACAGAACATTTGCACTGAAATGAGGATTGACACATAGTTGGATGAACCATTCGCAGAAGTGTACCCGTGGAGGCCAATCAGCTGCTGTTAGTGCCTGCACACGCTGTACATGGTACGGAAACAACTGGTTCTCCCGTAGCACTCTCCATACAGTGACGTGGTCAACGTTACCTTGTACAGCAGCAACTTCTCTGACGCTGACATTAGGGTTATCGTCAACTGCACGAAGAATTGCCTCGTCCATTGCAGGTGTCCTCGTCGTTCTAGGTCTTCCCCAGTCGCGAGTCATAGGCTGGAATGTTCAGTGCTCCCTAAGACGCCGATCAATTGCTTCGAACGTCTTCCTGTCGGGACACCTTCGTTCTGGAAATCTGTCTCCATACAAACGAACCGCGCCACGTCTATTGCCCCGTGCTAATCCATACATCAAATGGGCATCTGCCAACTCCGCATTTGTAAACATTGCACTGACTGCAAAACCACGTTCGTGATGAACACTAACCTGTTGATGCTACGTACTGATGTGCTTGATGCTAGTACTGTAGAGCAATGAGTCGCATGTCAACACAAGCACCGAAGTAAACATTACCTTCCTTCAATTGGGCCAACTGGCGGTGAATCGAGGAAGTACAGTACATACTGACGAAACTAAAATGAGCTCTAACATGGAAATTAAGCGTTTCCGGACACATGTCCACATAACATCTTTTCTTTATTTGTGTGTGAGGAATGTTTCCTGAAAGTTTGGCCGTACCTTTTTGTAACACCTTGTATACATATGGCGATAGTACCACGTACACGAGATATAAAAGGACTGTGCATTGGTGGAGCTTTCATTTGTACTCAGGCTATCCATGTGGAAAGGTTTCCGACGTGATTATGACCGCAAGCCGGGAATTAACACCTTGAACGCGGAATGGTAGTTGGTTCTACACACACGGTTCATTCCATTTCGAAAATCGTTAGGGAATTCAATTTACCGAGATCCGCAGTGTCAAGAGTGTGCCGAGAATACAAAATTGCAGGCATTACCTCTCATCACGGACAACGCAGTGGCCGACGGCCTTCACTTAACGACAGAGAGCAGCGTCGTTTGTGTATAGTTGTCGCCGGCCGGGGTGCCCGAGCGGATCTAGGCGCTACAGTCTGGAACCGCGCGACCGCTACGTTCGCAGGTTCGCATCCTGCCTCGGGCATGGATGTGTGTGATGTCCTTAGGTTAGTTAGGTTTAAGTAGTCCTAAGCTCTATGGGACTGATGACCTCAGAAGTTAAGTCCCATAGTGCTCAGAGCCATTTGAACCATTTTTGTACAGCTGTCGGTGCTAATAGATAAGCAACACTGCGTGAAATAACCGCCGAAATCAATGTGGGACGTACGACGAACGTACCCTTTAGGACAGTGCGGCGAAATTCGGCGTTAGTGGACTATGGCAGCAGACGACCCACGCGAGTGCCTTTGCTAACAGCACCACATTGCCTGCAGCGCCTCTTCTGAGCTCGCGACCGTATCAGTTGGACCCTAGACGACTGGAAAACGGTGACCTGGTCAGATGAGTCCAGATTTCGGTTGGTAAGAGCCGATAGTAGGGCTCGAGTGTGGCGCAGACTCCATGAATTCATTGACCCAAGCTGCTAACAAGGCACTGTGCAAGCTGATGGTGGCTCTACAATTTTGGTTATGTTTGAGTCGAATGGACTGGGTCCTCTGATCCAACTGAAGCGATCATTGACTGTTACCTTCAACATTTCAGCCCCTCAGAAAGTAACTGGGATTCAGCTAGTCAAAACACGATGTCATTTAGTAGATAATAGCTTCGTCGCTCATTAGCATATACGTATAGTAACTGGAATGACGATCACCAAGTCACTACCTCTTTACAGAATACAGGTGCCACCACATAATCCTTCAATATGACCGATTGTGGTCAATACTATGTATATATGAGAGCAATGGTGATATCACCTAGTCATACACAACTGTTTATTAACTTAATTAATGGCAGTCATATCCATATAAGTATCACTAGAGGGTGACGTCACCTTGCCACAATCTACTGGATACGAAGTTTTGGTTCAGACTAGCCGGATCAGTTTGAATTGATCATACTCAATGACATTTAAAGGTGTCCTTGGAGTGTTGCTCGCCAAATCACATCATAATTTAACCATTTCCCGTCATCCTCCCATAATGTAGACTAGTTCTTTAAGTACATATTGACCTGTGTTGGTCAATTATATTAAGTGTGTTGACTAGAGCGATGTTCGCCAAGTCACACTTTAGCTTTAAGCATAGTTTCGCTGTCATTCCCTAAGTTCAATGGCAGTGGTCTCCAATCCCGAATTATGATGGCAGTGGTCCACACAGAGTTTTTACAGTATGTGTGTGGATCCTCTGCATGAAGCCAAATTGAGTACTTCATTGCAGCCACATTATCCCCTACTATAGTGCTTCCTGCAACTCATAACCGTAACTTCGCCAAGAAGCTCAATCAGGCACGGGCATTAGTTTTTGACTAGATTCTAGACCATTTCAGATCAAATATACTAATCTTGAATAATGACTATCTATTTTATATGGCCCGTATTGCCGGATGTTACAGATTAGATATAGACCTCTTCATAAGTTCAATCATGACAATTTGTGTGCCAAGTTCAAAAATGGCTCTGAGCGCTATGGGACTTAACTGCTGAGGTCATCAGTCCCCTAGAACTTAGAACTACTTAAACCTAACTAACCTAAGGACATCACACACATCCATGCCCGAGGCAGGATTCGAACCTCCAACCGTAGCGGTCGCGCGGTTCCAGACTGTAGCGCCTAGAACCACTCGGTCACTCCTGCCGGCATGTGCTAAGTCAATAGGATGTTCATGCGTTGTAACCATAGCTAAGCAAGTGCTTAACAATTACGTCTTAAAATAATTTTCTAGACCTAGTCGTAATAATGACGATGTTGGCTTTATACACTCCTGGAAATTGAAATAAGAACACCGTGAATTCATTGTCCCAGGAAGGGGAAACTTTATTGACACATTCCTGGGGTCAGATACATCACATGATCACACTGACAGAAACACAGGCACATACACACAGGCAACAGTGCATGCACAATGTCGGCACTAGTACAGTGTATATCCACCTTTCGCAGCAATGCAGGCTGCTATTCTCTCATGGAGACGATCGTAGAGATGCTGAATGTAGTCCTGTGGAACGGCTTGCCATGCCATTTCCACCTGGCGCCTCAGTTGGACCAGCGTTCGTGCTGGACGTGCAGAACGCGTGAGACGACGCTTCATCCAGTCCCAAACATGCTCAATGGGGGACAGATCCGGAGATCTTGCTGGCCAGGGTAGTTGACTTACACCTTCTAGAGCACGTTGGGTGGCACGGGATACATGCGGACGTGCATTGTCCTGTTGGAACAGCACGTTCCCTTGCAGGTCTAGGAATGGTAGAACGGTGGGTTCGATGACGGTTTGGATGTACCGTGCACTATTCAGTGTCCCCTCGACGATCACCAGTGGTGTACGGCCAGTGTAGGAGATCGCTCCCCACACCATGATGCCGGGTGTTGGCCCTGTGTGCCTCGGTCGTATGCAGTCCTGATTGTGGCGCTCACCTGCACGGCGCCAAACACGCATACGACCATCATTGGCACCAAGGCAGAAGCGACTCTCATCGCTGAAGACGACACGTCTCCATTCGTCCCTCCATTCACGCCTGTCGCGACACCACTGGAGGCGGGCTGCACGATGTTGGGGCGTGAGCGGAAGACGGCCTAACGGTGTGCGGGACCGTAGCCCAGCTTCATGGAGACGGTTGCGAATGGTCCTCGCCGATACCCCAGGAGCAACAGTGTCCCTAATTTGCTGGGAAGTGGCGATGCGGTCCCCTACGGCACTGCGTAGGATCCTACGGTCTTGGCGTGCATCCGTGCGTCGCTGCGGTCCGGTCCCAGGTGGACGGGCACGTGCACCTTCCGCCGACCACTGGCGACAACATCGATGTACTGTGGAGACCTCACGCCCCACGTGTTGAGCAATTCGGCGGTACGTCCACCCGGCCTCCCGCATGCCCACTATACGCCCTCGCTCAAAGTCCGTCAACTGCACATACGGTTCACGTCCACGCTGTCGCGGCATGCTACCAGTGTTAAAGACTGCGATGGAGCTCCGTATGCCACGGCAAACTGGCTGACACTGACGGCGGCGGTGCACAAATGCTGCGCAGCTAGCGCCATTCGACGGCCAACACCGCGGTTCCTGGTGTGTCCGCTGTGCCGTGCGTGTGATCATTGCTTGTACAGCCCTCTCGCAGTGTCCGGAGCAAGTATGGTGGGTCTGACACACCGGTGTCAATGTGTTCTTTTTTCCATTTCCAGGAGTGTATTAAACTTCCCACTCCCCAGTTCTTTTTAGGTGATTAAACTTCACGCTTACGCACAAAAATGTTCCTAGATAGGGCATACCTTGTAAGCGCATGATGTCTTCCTCATATCATGACCAATGAATACTTCATAAATGTTAAGACAGTCGATGTAAGTACGTTCTGTACAGGTTTACATATATGCCCTTTTCCTCAGCTATACTTTTTATTTCACTTTACTTGTAAGTTCCACGTCAGGAGTTAAGTTCACGTCTTGTCCCAACAACCAACTATCATACAGTTTATGCGCAGGAGCAAGGTACTGTGTCGGCCTAAGCGGACCGCATGACGTTACGGTCAGTTCCAGTACAGCACTCGTGACTGCCGCATCGCCGTCGCGAAGTGGGGCCAAGGCAGTGCCAGATAAGATTTACATTCTGACGATAATTTATGGATATATAGTTTTAGCTGGACAATGTCCACTATGGACAAACGATAGATATTGTTATTCTGAAGAAGGTTGGGTTATCTCGACTGAAACCTAGGAAAATTTCTTGGTAAACGGTGCAACTGAGGCTGTTCATTATTGAAATTAAAAACAAATGGTTATGTTCAGGTACTTAGAGACCATTTGCAGCCATTCGTTGACTCCATGTTTCAAACAATAATGGAATTTTTATGGATGGCAATGTTCCATGTAACTAGGCCACAATTTTTCGCGACTGGTTTGAAGAACATTCTGGTCAATTCGAGCGAATGATTTGGCCAGCCAAATCACTAGACATAAATCTCATCTAACATTTATAGGGCATAATCGAGACGTCAGTTGGCGCACAAAATCCTGCACCAGCAACACTTTCGCAGTCATGGACAGCATGGCTCATTATTTCTGCATGGGTCTTCCGACGACTTGTAGAGTCCGTGCCTCGTCGAGCTGTTGCGATACGCTGGGTAAAAGGAGATCCGATGCGATATTAGGAGGTATCCCAGACTTCTGCCATCTCAGTGTATGACGCTGACCCAGCGGTCATATCTCCAATGGATGGGGCACTATCATTAACGGACTAAATCCCGAGATTAAATTTTGGGTGTTTGTGCGGGGTATTTCAAAAATAATCAGCTGTTTTTAACAATTCGTGTTTCTTGATGGAAAAATTTATAAAGGGTGTACAGAAAATCCCTTTCAAAATTTTTACGACTTGTAGAGGGAAGTGAGTACATAATACTTCGAATAGGAATCGGTGTCCGGAAACGTGTCAAATGGTTCAAATGGCTCGGAGCACTATGGGACTTAACATCTGTGGTCATCAGTCCCCTAGAACTTAGAACTACTTAAACCTAACTAACCTAAGGACATCACACACATCCATGCCCGAGGCAGGATTCGAACCTGCGACCGTAGCAGTCGCGCGGCTCCGGACTGCGCGCCTAGAACCGCTAGACCACCGCGGCCTGCTGGAAACGTGTCAAAAAAAAAAACATGTTTGCTAGGTAGTTATGCAACAGGGTAGCCATGGTGGGGGCTGCTTACGTCGGATCGGCTGATGTCATTTGATGTTTCTCCTACCTCACTGACCTGTGTCGAGACGGCCGGAGTGGCCAAGAAGCTCTAGACGCTTCAGTCTGGAACCGCGCGACAACTACGGTCGCAGGTTCGAATTCTGCCTCGGACATGGATGTGTGTGATGTCCTTAGGTTAGTTTTAGTAGTTCTAAGTTCTAGGGGACTGATGACCTCCGAAGTTAAGTCCCATAGTGCTCAGAGCCATTTGAACTGACCTGTGTCGTGCCTCATTCAGGTGTCTGTGAGTGTTAGAGCAACATAGTTGAGTACACGTTTGGCGAAGACACCGACACGATCCTGCTGAATGGTGAAGCTCACGGTAATGGAAGAACTGCTCGTCGCCTTTATCAAGATCGATCTCCACAACGTCCGACTCCATCACGTACCCTTATCGCAACAGTTAGGCAGCGGCTTCGAGAAAGAGTACCTTCACCGTCTCCAGGGAGACGCCGCACTCCCTCATTGGAAGAATTAGCACTGAATCACGTTGAAGAGAACCCGTCGACAAGTACAACAGCAATTTCTTTGGCTATTAAAGAGTGGAATTGTAAAACAAGTGATTTACTGGGTCACGCCTAATCAATTACTTGTAGACGTGGTCGCATTACTAATGTGTTTCCAAGTGGTCCGTACATGGGTCCCAATTCAAACTAATATCTAGTCACTACCTACCACGAGTCTTAGAAGTCTGTAACGGGAATTTCCAAAACCCCGGATAAGGGATAAATATCAAAATGTGACACTTCAAACTGTTCGACTCTGTAGCTTGTTTGACGCAATTTCGGAAGAACTTGCTGTCACGGTATTTCTGCGCCGCGTCTTCTGGCTATCTTCAGGTGTATCTGCCGAATGTGCCCAGAATTCCTCTATATACGGTGCCCCAGAAATGTTGCGACAGAGTTCGTGCAATTGTAGAGGGTGTCTTGAGGGACAAATCGAGGATAGGAACTAGTGTCCGGAAATGACATCCAACTACGCTTCAGAGCATCAAAGTTACAGTCGCCCTCGCAATTTTGTTTGTTATTCAGTGATCGTGACTGATTGCCACACATGCCAACATTTCGAAAATAAGTACTAGTTAGTTTCAAGCAGTGCAAAAAGTAATTATTATACTCAAAACCTATTCAGAAGTTAATTTTGTATTAGATGGTATACAAAACAAAAAGAATGTTTTAAGCAAATTTACATAAAGTCATATTGCGTTCTATGTGTTCGCATTTATAAAACTTTTAGGTTATAAATGCTTGGATATTTCATTGTTTTCTCGGTTATAAGAATCGAGGCCCTAGTAATGAATATGAGACACCAGCATTCCCTTGTTATTGTGATTTGCATCTGAAAATTTATTTTCTGTTTAAGGCATTCAGAACATAAAAGGTATCAGTTATTTCTTAATTGCGATCCTGATATCATTTCATGAAATTCAACCCAACTTTCCTGCCTCGGCTTCTTCAAAGCCAGCCACTTATCAACACCCTCAATAGCAACTATATGATTTTTAATATTGTATTTTGTGTGTTGAAGGCGAAAATATCTATACTAATTTTGATTAATGCAAGTCAGAGACGTAATTTTACAACAGTTCATATTAATTTCAAGTCAATTAACTATTCATCAGCCTCTAAATTATTTGATTTAGATTTACTCAGAGTAAACGAGCACCAGGCTCTCTTTCGTATTGAGCATTGATTAGGGCGTGTTAGGTGAAAACTGAATAAGAATCGTTCACTAATTGAACGACATACACACATAGGATCGACTCCGGAAAGTTCACGTAAAAAAAAAAAAAAAAATACTGACATGAAGGAGCATGAAACTCAAAAACACATGGATATTAGAGAGAAGACAACACCCAGTAGAGGATAAAGTAGTTCTGGGAACATAAAAAGAGCGAAAGACTGTTTATAATCAATGATTTCAAGTGCTCTTGAATGGACCGAGAAAAATATAATGATAATTAATATTTTATAGCTGTGTGATTTTTGTAGCAATGGAATGGACAAAAAAAGCCATAGCAACGCTAATCAGTTGCGTATCAAGATATCAGGAAGAGAACGTGGAATACATAAGATAGCTAACTTTACAACTTCCATTGTGGTTTTTAAATGTTGACATTATGAATAGGTGGAAACAAATTTTTACGTGTGTAGTGAAGTATCGTTGAAAATTCTTTTACTTTTCAGCTGCCTTTAGCGGCGAGGAACTTCGGAATGTTGCGTTGGGAGTACCGCCCTCAAAAGTGCTAAACCAAAGTTTCAGTGCGCTGTGTTTGCCTGTGACACAGAACCTACATGAAATCTACAGAAAAAGGCATTGCGGATGTTAAAATAACCTGTTTGTGTTTACGAGCACCCGAGTCGAGTATAATTAGTGATTTTACTTTAGTCTAGAAGAAATTGATTACGTCGTAACAGTAGCGGTTGCGTTGACTAATTAGCATTGATAACTTGTCAAAATACGGCTCTTCCGATCGCACAAAGTTTTATAATTCGTTAGAGCCCTCTGGCTGTTAGTCATTAACCAACTTATTATTAATTCCCTCCCCAATTATTTGCAATACAGCGATGGCTTTTGTAGCTGCTATTATTTCCACTATGGCCGGCCGGGTGGCGGAGCGGTTCTAGGCGCTACAGTCTGGAACCGCGCGACCGCAACGGTCGCAGGTTCGAATCCTGCCTCGGGTATGGGTGTGTGTGATGTCCTTAGGTTAGTTAGGTTTAAGTAATTCTAAGTTCTAGGGGACTGATGACCTCAGAAGTTAAGTCCCATAGTGCTCAGAACCATTTGAACCATTTATTTCCACTATGTGTTTATCCTTTTGCTGTATACTGACATAAGCAACTGCGATTAAAGTGCATGCCGTTAAATATGCAAGTAGAAATAACACCCTGATTTAACGAAGAAACAACCAATTGAAACGCCTATTAACAAATAATACAGGGCTATTACAAATGATTGAAGCGATTTCATAAATTCACTGTAGCTCCATTCATTGACATATGGTCACGACACACTACAGATACGTAGAAAAACTCATAAAGTTTTGTTCGGCTGAAGCCGCACTTCAGGTTTCTGCCGTCAGACCGCTCGAGAGCGGAGTGAGACAAAATGGCGACAAGAGCCGAGAAAGCGTATGTCGTGCTTGAAATGCACTCACATCAGTCAGTCATAACAGCGCAACGACACTTCAGGACGAAGTTCAACAAAGATCCACCAACTGCTAACTCCATTCGGCGATGGTACGCGCAGTTTAAAGCTTCTGGATGCCTCTGTAAGGGGAAGTCAACGGGTCGGCCTGCAGTGAGCGAAGAAACGGTTGAACGCGTGCGGGCAAGTTTCACGCGTAGCCCGCGGAAAATTGGCTCATGCCAGAACTGGAGACCGACAGCGCCGACTTCATCTTTCAACAGGATTGTGCTCCACCGCACTTCCATCATGATGTTTGGCATTTCTTAAACAGGAGATTGGAAAACCGATGGATCGGTCGTGGTGGAGATCATGATCAGCAATTCATGTCATGGCCTCCACGCTCTCCCGACTTAACCCCATGCGATTTCTTTCTGTGGGGATATGTGAAAGATTCAGTGTTTAAACCTCCTCTACCAAGAAACGTGCCAGAACTGCGAGCTCGCATCAACGATGCTTTCGAACTCATTGATGGGGACATGCTGCGCCGAGTGTGGGAGGAACTTGATTATCAGCTTGATGTCTGCCGAATCACTAAAGGGGCACATATCGAACATTTGTGAATGCCTAAAAAAACTTTTTGAGTTTTTGTATGTGTGTGCAAAGCATTGTGAAAATATCTCAAATAATAGAGTTATTGTAGAGCTGTGAAATCGCTTCAATCATTTGTAATAACCCTGTATATAACAGTAAAATGGAGTCACAAGACGAGATGGAAGAAAGGGTAATAAAATAGCTTGCGAAACATACCGACAATAGATTTGAAACTAGAGAAATCGGTAAGAAACTTATCATAAATTTTCCAATAAAACTGAGTTTTATGTTCCACATATCAAAAAATGGCTCTGAGCACTACGGAACTTAGCTTCTGAGGTCATCAGTCCCCTAGAACGTAGAACTACTTAAACCTAACTAACCTAAGGACATCACACACATCCATGCCCGAGGAGGATTCGAACCTGCGACTATAGCGGTCGCGTGGTTCCAGACTGTAGCGCCTAGAACCGCTCGGCCACCACGGCTGGCGTTCCACATATCATTGCAACAACAACAGACTAGACGAGCCCAGGAAAGAAGAGAAATTTAGAAACGACTCTACTAGAAGAAACGTCTGCAAGCACAGTACTTTCAATAACAATGTCTCTAATCAATGACAGAACTAACAATGTCTCTGACCAGTGACAGAACGGCAGCCCGCCTGAGGTTTTAGGGAGGTTTTCCTAGGGTGTCAGCTAAATGTTGAGGTAATGCTTACCTTCCCAGCGAAAACAACATACCGAGCTATTCTAGGCGCTTCAGTCCGGAACCGCGCTGCTGCTACGGTCGCAGTTGCGAATCCTGCCTCGGGCATGGATGTGTGTGGTGTCCTTAGGTTAGTTAGGTTTACGTAGTTCTAATTATAGGGGACTGATGACCTCAGATGTTAAGTCCCATAGTACTTGGAGCCATTTGAACCATTCGAAAACAACGTACAGAGAAAAGAGAACAAATATCAGACTTCAGTCAATTATCGCAAAAATATCAGGCCTATACCCAAAATTATGTAAATAAATAATTGGTAACAAAACAGTACGAAGTATATAATGGCAAACGATCACTCGTGTCATCCGAGTCTCGTCGCAGGAAAACACGCCAGGGTAGATGTAGTAGGCTCGCCTATCACGACTGTCTATTAATGCAATGAAGTCTGAAACAGGCTTACAAAACTGAACGTATGCAACTGCAGTCACAATACGGTAACGTCTACATTCAGCACACAACCTATGGCAGGCAGTGGAGAGCGTATCGTCTACCACTTTAATTACGTTCGTGGATAGCGTGCAGCAAGAACACTGCCGGTAAGCTCAATTTCTTTGATGTTACGCTCATGGTCATTTCGTGATATGCTCAACTATTCTTAGAACGTGTGCTGTCGGTATTACAGCGCTACGCCCTTGCGGCGTCCGACACAGAATTTGGGTTAACAGCTCAGTGATGCACACGCGCTGGCTGACCAAACAAGTAAAAAAACGGCCAGCTCCTTTCACAGACCTGTCTCTCTTTTCACTACTAATCCTCCATAGTATCTCTGGCTGACATATAGTACTGAATAACAGGGTTAATAATAGTTTTGTAAGCGAAGTCCTTCGAGGAAGAATTGCATTCCGAAGTACTATTCTACTGAACCTGTCTGGCATGTTCCTTTCCTATAATTGATTTTGTGGTGTCGTTCCAACGGAACTGCTTCGGGAGCATTTAATAGCTGAGATCGTTTCCAGCAATTAATCGCTGTTGTATTCACCAAATACAGTCGCGTCCAACATATAAATTTAGCTGGAAGGGAACATCCTACCCCAAGAAGTAGTTACCGTTCCGAGGTGGCTTCTTTGCGCGCAGAAACTACAGAGCATCGCCACTGGGCTAAATACGGTTACGACATTACAGTGTGTTTGCTATTTAGAAGTACTATGCATGTCCGAAGGCACATTGCATCGTTTTTCTTAACAACACAGGCACTGAAGTATCGTATTTATCCGCCGATATCAGGCAGTGACTTAATATGTCATCCCCCTGTACGGGAATTCCGTGTTGCGTCCGAGTGCAGATTGTAGCGCATGAAGGACGACACATGGAAGTTCGAGTCTGGCCGTGAGTCGTGCACCGATAGCCAAAGTGGTTTTTGCAACCGCTCGCATAAAGCGGCAAATCCGGGTTCGAGTCCCGGTCCGGCACAAACTTTCACTGTCGTCATTCCATTATACAGATGATGGTTATCCGTATTTGCAACTGCGAATACATTTCATGTACACACGGTTAGGCAACAGCTACGGCAAAACGATGACAACACAGATCAGCTACTATTTACATTACCTTATTAATACACTACTGGCCATGCGGTCGCGTTCTCGCTTCCCACGCCCGGGTTCCCGGGTTCGATTCCCGGCGGGGTCAGGGATTTTCTCTGCCTCGTGATGGCTGGGTGTTGTGTGCTGTCCTTAGGTTAGTTAGGTTTAAGTAGTTCTAAGTTCTAGGGGACTTATGACCACAGCAGTTGAGTCCCATAGTGCTCAGAGCCATTTGAACCATTTGAACTACTGGCCATTAAAATTGCTACACCACGAAGATGACGTGCTACAGACGCGAAATTTAACCGACATGAAGAAGATGCTATGATATGCAAGTGATTAGCTTTTCAGAGCATTCACACAAGGTGCGCACATGAGGAAACTTTCCAACCGATTTCTCATACACAAACAGCAGTTGACCGGCGTTGCCTGGTGACACGTTGTCGTGATGCCTCGTGTAAGGAGGAGAAATGCGTACCATCATGTTTCCGACTTTGATAAACGTCGGATTGTAGCCTATCGCGATTGCGGTTTATCGTATCGCGACATTGCTGCTCGCGTTGGTCGAGATCAAATGGCTCTGAGCACTATGGGACTTAACTTCTGAGGTCATCAGACCCCTAGAACTTAGAACTACTTAAACCTAACTAACCTAAGGACATCACACACATCCATTCCCGAGGCAGGATTCGAACCTGCGACCGTAGCGGTCACGCGGTTTCAGACTGTAGCGCCTAGAAACGCTCGGCCACTCCGGCCGGCCGGTCGAGATCCAATGACTGTTAGCAGAATATGGAATCGGTGGGTAATACAGAACGCCGTGCTGGATCCCATCGGCCTCGTATCACCAGCAGACGAGATGTCAGGCATTTTACCCGCATGGCTGTAACGGATCGTGCAGCCATATCTCGATTCCGGAGTCAACAGATGGGGACGTTTCCAAGACGACAACCATCTGTACGAACAGTTCGACGACGTTTGCAGCAGCATGGACTATCAGCTCGTAGACCATGGCTGCGGTTATGCGTGACGCTGCATCACAGACAGGAGCGCCTGCGATGGTGTACTCGACGACGAACCTAGGTGCACGAGTGGCAAAACGTCATTTTTTCGGATGAATCCGGGTTCTGTTTATAGCATCATGATGGTCGCATCCGTGTTTGGCGACATCGCGGTGAACGCACATTCGAAGCGTGTATTCCTCATCGCCATACTGGCGTATCACCCGGCGTGATGGTATGGGGTGCGATTGGTTACACGTCTCGGTCACCTCTTGTTCGCATTGACGGTACTTTCAACAGTGGACGTCACATTTCAGATGTGTTACGACCCGTGACTCTACCCTTCATTCGATCCCTGCGAAACCCTATATTTCAGCAGGATAATGCACGACCGCATGTTTCAGGTCCTGTACGGGCCTTACTGGATACAGAAAATGTTCGACTGCTGCCCTGGCCAGCACATTCTCCAGATCTCTTACCAATTGAAAACGTCTGATCAGTGGTGGCCGAGCAACTGGTTCGTCATAATACGCCAGTCAATACTGTTGATGAACTGTGGTATCGTGTTGAAGCTGTATGGGCAGCTGTACCTGTACACGCCATCCAAGGTCTGTTTGACTCAATGCCCAGGCGTATCAAGGACGTTATTATGGCCAGAGGTGGTTGTTCTGGGTACTGATTTCTCAGGATCTATTTACCCAAATTGCGTGATAATGTAATCACATGTCAGTTCTGGTATAATATATTTGTCCAATGAATACCCGTTTATCATCTGCATTTCTTCTTGGTGTAGTAATTTTAATGGCCAGTAGTGTAGAAACTTCATACTGCTTAACTGTAGGAGGCAGATAGTGTGTGGCAGTGGTTCAGCGTCCACTTGCACTGATCTGTCTTTAACTCTGATGCAGTCCTGAATTCAATGAACGATAGCTTCGAACTTATGTAGTGTGTCCATTTGGGCTCTTCTTGGCGAAGGCTGTAGACACGCTCCTGCTGATGTCTTGAGGTGCTGTCGATGGTGAGTTCAGCGGAGCCGTTTGTCGGCTTACACCCGCGTTTAGTGGACGGATGTTCGCTGGAGAACCATTTACACTGATAAGCCAAAGCATTATGATCACTGCCCACCGCGAGGTTGGATTTCACCTGATGGCGTTGCGAGAACGTGGCACGGTAAGGAAAGTATATAAACGGACCAAAGACGGATAGGCAATCATCCTAGCGACGACATGGGCCGCAAACGGGAAAATTTACTGCCGTAAGCGGCTTTGACATAGGTGATATTATTATTAACCACAGCCTGTGAACAAGTATCTCGTAGTTGGTCGAATGTCCACGTGCTACTGTTGTGGGCGTCTGCGGAAAGTGGTAGGACGACACTGAAACTACCACTGTGCAATAGGTGGTTGGACGTCCACGACTCTTCACGACTCAGCTGTGTCTGAGAACGTGGCAGCTCGGCACTCTTTTATGTATTACACACAAGACGTTGCACGCGTTAATGCTGACGGTGAGGCTGATTCTCTGCAGGCGTCCCTGCATTTGGCTAAATTTCTGTGGCATTGTAACTCACCTACATACAACAGCATGGTAGGTAAACAGGCTCATGGTGTTTCGGACGTTATCCATCACATCATTTACATTCATTGTGAAAAGCAACGGTTCTATAATACTTTCTTGTGGTCTGTCAAAGTTCCTTTTATATCTGACGATTTTTTCCTTGTTTCAAAACGACCTGCCGAGTTCTCTTTTCTATTGAGTCTTCAAACTAGTCAAGAACATATTCGTAAGTTCATATTTTATTTTTTACGCACAACTGAAAAAATGTATCGAACGCCTGTTTGAAGTCAAGGAACACCTAGTCAACGACATGTTTCTTGTCAGTACGAATCAATGGGGAGATCTGACTTATAAAGCGGCCAGGAAGATTTCACATGGTGTTTCGATGCGTTTGCGTTGTTGCAGTGAAATGGAAACGTCAAGGTAATACCGCATCCATCATCGTTTTTTGCCGGCCGGAGTGGCCGTGCGGATCTATGCGCTACAGTCTGGAACCGAGCGGCCGCTACGGTCGTAGGTTCGAATCCTGCCTCGGGCATGGATGTGTGTGATGTCCTTAGGTTAGTTAGGTTTAAGTAGTTGTAAGTTCTAGGTGACTGATGACCTCAGAAGTTAAGTCGCATAGTGCTCAGAGCCATTCATCGTTTTGATAAACCTAAGGCGCAAAAGAATAATGCAGTGTAAAATAAATGACTTGGTTTTCGTGGTCGTGCTGAAGGCCGAAGACCGCTGTCCCCAAGAAAGAATGCACGCCGTCGAACTATAGAAACACACCGTCATTAGTCTTAGGAACGGGAGTCGGTTGCATGAAGTGGTTTATCGGATGCCTTGCGAATAGTGAACGGCTATCGGTGTGTGGTAGGCAGACAGTGAAGATCAGTGGATTATAATAGTTGAGCAATTTTCTGCTTTGTGTAGATGTCAAAATGAACGCGTTCATCGATGCATTTTAGACAGCAGCGTGCTTTCCAGATTATAGCAACAGTTATTTTCATTGGACCTTTTTTGTGTTCCAATATAATACTAGTCATCTTGAAGCAAATATTACGTCATGTTGGGTCTAAGAAAACGAGGTTAACTTCCTAAACTGGACTGCACAAAGACACTAACTGAACGCTGCCCAACATCTAAAGACATGAACCTGGAACTCCAGCCATCCTAATTAACATTCTTCACGATTTCCCTAAAATCGCTTCTGGTTA
Source organism: Schistocerca cancellata (assembly GCF_023864275.1). Taxonomy (NCBI): domain Eukaryota; kingdom Metazoa; phylum Arthropoda; class Insecta; order Orthoptera; family Acrididae; genus Schistocerca; species Schistocerca cancellata. The sequence continues at coordinate 130,769,902 of NC_064629.1, forward strand.
AAGCTGTCATGATTCCTTCAACACTACTGGGTGTTTTCTGCCTCTATCGTTTCCCTCCTGAACAGTGCACAGACTCCAACTACCCTGACGTCGACGAGACATAAAAATATAGCCTTTTTCCATTCAGACCTTAAAATCTATCCTTCCTGTTTAATAACTGCCGACGTGAACCCTATATTTCCTTCCCTTATGCACCTAATGAGGTGTTACCGTAAAGATTTGAAAAGATACACATAAAATATGTATAATTATCTCACGTTTGTCACGTACGAATGTTTACGACAAACGTGTTACACGTCAGACACGAGCAGTTTCCTCATTATTTTAACAGTTTACAAAATATATTTCTTGTCATTATGTTACAGTATAGTATTTGAAGTTTATTTATTTTTTGTTTTGTTTTTGTTTCAGGTAAGTACTTCGCGGCTCTGACAGTCAGCGCAGAATCCTCTCAGTGAAAAATTTTACACGTAAGTTGTAGTGTTAATATAAAAACACTTTCGTGGCTATACGTTTAATTTCCGCTGAACAAGACTTACTACCAGTTTATAATAATAAGCATCTAAGTTTTATTTTTATTTCTGAAATAGAACAGAATGATAGGCTCTCTATGATTAGATTTCCTTAGCCATGCGCCTCTACTCTTGTGTTGCAACCCTTAAAGTTAGTTCCCTGCCCAGAGTGAAAATCCTTAGCCGTGACTAGCATACTGTTCAAATCCTCGTCTGCTCATCCAGATTTAGGTTACCCGTGATTTCCCTAAATCACTTAAGGCAAACGCCGGGATGGTTCCTTTAAAAGAGCACGGCCGATTTCCTTCCCCCATGTTTAGCTAGTCAGATTTTGTGCTCCGACTTTAATGACCTCGTTGTTGACGCAACGTTAAACACTAAACTTCCTTTTTTTTAAAAAAAAGTCTTACATAATATCAAGCATGTGCTGAAAGGAAAGTCAACTGTTGCCCTAAGGGTGATCGCACATATTCTTGACGGGTGGAAATAGCTACTGCAACACTACCAAGTCATCGTACTTGATTGTATCACTTGCGGTATAGCTTAGCGACCTGTACTTGCAATTTTATAGAGACATAATGGCTATCTTAGCAGTCTAACACAAATAAACGTTTTTGCTTAAAATGGAATGGCTTCAACCAAAAATTATAATCGTAAAGCTGTAACAGAATTCCATGTGAAACTTCAGCATCGCTTTAAAACGATGTCATCATGATGCCATTACAGGAAACTTTATATCCGAAAATTTAACACAACAAAAATGAACTCTGTGAATGAAAGTAAAGCAAGAACATGAAATGTTCTTGATGGGATTTGTGACTCTGTGTTCACACACAGAATGAATTCACCTCTTTAAAAGCTGACTGCAACCGATAATTCAACAATCATAAACAAAAAAAGACACCTTGCAAGGTGCTTGTGATTCCATAATATTGAGAGAAGTATCGATACCCACAGATACGACACTGAAGGTACCTCGGAGTGAAATTCTAGCAGAAGAACGTCCAGGCCCATTTCACTAGAACTTTTCCGGCGATCGCTCGTGAGCAGCGAATAGTTTCGTGTTGTGGATTATATTTTCAGTCCCATTAAAGATATGAGGAATATGTTCGTCGAAATGTCATTGTTCCAAGCCCTTCTAACATCCGTGAAAACTGCTATGAACTCTTACCGAGAAAAGTTGCAAACGCCTCCGCTTTGTGTGTCGCAAATTCAGCGCCATTGTCTAAACAGCAGTCATTGCACTGAGCACCACTGAAGGGAAAAAATGTACCATAATACCCTTACCTAAAACGTTCTCGAGCTATTCTCGCCCGTCATGTTATCTTCTGTGCACGGCGGAGTCTATGTATTCTTTGTTACGAAGCCACATTATCAGTCTGGGAACGTTACTGTTACATAATCAGACGTGTTTTTGTCTTTTTACACTAGCGGCTGGAACTGCCGGCATCCAAAGATAGGACTCTAATTTTGAACGGTAGGACAAGAGATATCTTCATCTGTAGACTGTACACAAAGACAAGGTTAATTACGCTCCTTCATGGGCTGTATCAGCACTCCACCTCACGTGTTATCCTCATCCGCTCTTCATTTTACATTCGTCAACACTTCTGAAAAGGGATTTTTGCAGACCACACAATCCATAAACTACATAATATTCCCTATGAGGGAGAAGGTCTCGTAAACATAGACACTCTACGTGTGCCGCGCGGGATTAGCCGAGCGGTCTCAGGCGCTGCAGTCATGGACTGTGCGGTTGATCCCGGCGGAGGTTGGGGGGGTCCCTCGGGCATGGATGTGTGTGTTTGTCCTTAGGATAACTTAGGTTAAGTAGTGTGTAAGCTTAGGGACTGATGACCTTAGACGTTAAGTCCCATAAGATTTCACACACATTTTGAACATTTGAAAACTCCACGTGTAAATACTTCAGCCATTAATTGCGGTAATGCAACCAACCTTTACCTAGGTTTCAGCCCAAATAATTGAGCCTTCTTCAATTATTTGGGCTGGAACCTAAGTAAAGGATGGTTTCTTTACCGCAGTCGAGGCTAATAGTTTCTTATATATTAACTAAGATGGTATCTGTTCTTTTGGGCATGTCCGAAAGAACAGATATCATCTTAGTAAATATATAGTTAAGGCTCACCGGCCACTTGACCATCTTCTTCTTCTGTGCGAATGCACAAACAGTGCCTGAACTCTTAGGGGAATCGGCTACGCGCCGCGAGTAATGAGTATAATGGGCGGGGGCACTACGAATGTAGTGCGGGACAATACATTGAGAATGTGGGTTTCGTGGGAGGCGTGCCAGAGATAAATCCCTGCAGTCGCGCTATCCTCTGTGTCCTCGGTGGCTCAGCGTCTGCCATGTAAGCAGGAGATCCCGGGTTCGAGTCCCGGTCGGGGCACACATTTTCATCTGTCCCCGTTGACCTATGTCAACGCCTGTAAGTAGCTAAGGGTGTTCATTTCATTGTAATTTCTTATATATTAGATTATCACGATTGCTGACTGGGCTGCAATGCTGAAAGTACAAAAACTTCAGCCCTTCCTTTTTGTGGACGATGACTGTTAGACATACATTTAGGTCAAAGATTTTTTGCTTATGTGGTAGCAGACTGCCAGTGCTGAGCGCCATTGGGAGGTTCATTCTGGTTTCAGCCGGATGCCTGTTCTTACACAAGGAGCCTGCCTTCAAAATTATTATTTTTTCCCTTCAATATTTAGAAATTAGAGGAAAATGAACGTTATTCTAAAGCGTGCATGTGTTGGTTGTCTTTGAAGTTTCTTCTGCAAGCAAAATGTCCGCGGACGAAGTACTGCCAGTATCTGCATCTTTTTGCGACACTTTATTTTGTTGTAGTTTTGCACTGACATTGCCACTGTCGCTGGCTGGAAACAGTTGATAGTAATAGCAGATGATTTGTCAATTAAAGTAAAACGAAATAATCCTTACAGTTAGTATTCAGGAAATTATTGAACCAAATTGTTTACAAAAAATGTTTGTTCAAACTGCGAAAGGACTTTACTGCCGGTTCGACTATGACATGAATTTAACGTTCCAAACTTATTCCAACATGCTCTTGAATTTTTACCCATGTGGTAAAACGCTGCATTGTATTGCAATTCTGTATGGTCTCCGTATGTGTCAAACGCTTTTCACTTGGGAATACAAAACGATCAGCATATTGATACCGAATCCATTTTTGCAAAAATTTCATGGTGCCGGGAGTATATACATGGTGTCCAGAAAAGGACTCCTTGATTTCAAAATTAAATATCTCGAAAACAAAGATCGACATAGGAATGCAGTAAACGGTATGTTTATTGTGAAAGCTGTAAGAAGTTTATACAGCAGTTTGAAATAATAGTTACAAAAGCTGCTAACAGATGGTGCTGTAATCGCCATACGTAATGCCTAGTATAAATAGTGATCCGAAGCTCCGAGGGATCAGTTCCACTACTGAAACGTGAAAGGAGGTTAGCGTACCGAAGGAAGAGATTAAAACCATGTACTCCATTGAACAACGCGTTTTTCTGGTGCTAGAGTACCACAGGTTAGAAGAGAGTCCTACGACAACAAGGCGAAGTTTTCAAGCACGATTTAATGTTCCAAAAGGACCCGATGCGAAAACCATTCGTACGCTCTTCGCAAAATTTCAACGAACAGGCACCGTAACTGATGATCAAGTGGGGCATGTTGGCCGCAAGCAAACAGCAGTTACGCCTGAAAATATCGCCACAGTTTCTGGAATTATTCAGCGAAATCCAATGTCATCCGTCCGTAGAATTGCATCTGAGACTGGTTTGAAGCGTTCCAGCACGCAGAAATTACTGAGAAAGAGCCTACACATGTTTTCATTCAAAATTCAAACGCACCAGGCCATACCCGCACGAGCTGTGCAACAAAGGGTTGCCTTTGCTAATCAGATGCTCACAATGATTGATAGTGAAGGATTTGATGTTGGCTGCATCTGGTTTACAGATGAAGCACACTTCCACCTGAATGGATACGTGAATAAGCAGAACGGCGATTTTGAGGTTCCGAAAATCCATATTGGTGTGAAGCGAAACCCCTGTATTCTCCTAAAGCTACTGTGTGGGCTGCAGTATGCATCAGAGGCATTATTGGCCCTTTTTTCATTCGAGAAACGGTCACTGTTGCACGTTACGTTGCAATTTTGGAACAACTTGTCGCCACACAGCAAGCGTTAGAGGATCGACCAGGTACTGAATGGTTTATGCAAGATGGAGCCCGACCACATCGGACCGAACAAGTGTTTGGCTTTCTTGAGGAATACTTCGGGAATCGAGTCACTGCTTTGGAATATCCCAAATTTACTGGTGCAGGCATGGATTGGCCTCCATATTCGCCGGATTTGACTCCCTGTGACTTTTTTTTTTTGTGGAGCACAGTGAAAGACATGGTCTACCCGAAGCATCCCGCCACGCTGGACGAGCTTGAATCGGCGATTTCTGTGGCATGTGAATCCATTTCGGTTGAGACACTACGAAATGTGATGGCGAATTTCATTCTTCGTTTGCGCTACCTCTGTAGTGCCAATGGTGAACATTTTGAAAACATTGTGATGTGATTGTTTGCAAAGATTGTTTTCATACGATTATTTCACTTATGTGTGCTGATATGAGCTGTACAGCGTACAGCGCCATCTGTTAGCAGCTTTTGTAACTATTATCTCAAACTGCTGTATAAACTTCTTACAGCTTTCACAATAAACATACCGTTTACTGCATTCCTCTATCGATCTTTGTTTTCGAGATATTTAATTTTGAAATCAGGGAGTCCTTTTCTGGACACCGTGTAGCTAAAACTGAAAATCAAACAAGCGCTAATTTGTAAGTTACGTAAGACATATTTGCAACTTGTAAACACCATTAATAATACTGCAATTTTCTCCCATTTGGTCAATAAGTTTGAGAGTGAAACAAAAACTACTGTGAAAAGAAAGGGAGAATTCCATACGAAAAATGTTAACAAAAGTTACGAAAAGGTCTTGACGTAGTTATCACCTGATTTGTCACAGGTTAAGTGGTAGTGCGCCATCCAAGCCATGATCAGATGAGAGGAAAAACAGATTTTGGAAGACCAAACGAGTAACTGTAAGTCATATTTTATTCAGGTAAAAATTCTGATGGGAATTGTTTCAAATTTGAAAGTACCACATGTAAAAGGAAAATTTTATTGTTCCTGATTAAACTACCACAAGGTACCTTCAACATAAACTCCTTTAACATTAAAGGGACTGGAACGTACATAAGTATTAGACTGGGGCAAGAGAAAGGCTCCTGGATTTATAAAAAGGATATATTTTCCATTTTTTTTAGATTAGTACCTTTTATCCAAAACGTATAGTTTTCGTAAGAACTTCACGGATCGACTGACTTTTTACCAATAACAGAAATGTTTTTACGTGAGTACCATTATTCTTATCGCTTATGTCATGGAATGTAGCATAACGAAGTAGTTCACTACCTTAGTGTGTATCGTTGAATCTGAACAGATTAGCGCCAAATCCCTTCAGTAGTAAAGCAGTGTACAGTATGTAATTTCAGCTAATAAGTACTGGCTAAGTCAACTTACTGAGCTTTTCGGTCATAGTCTGTTGTTGCGACCTGCGATACATGTCTAGAACTAAAAATAACTGACATAGCTTGCCCTCGTAATGTGATGCACTGGTGTACTATCGTGTACTTCAGTCGGAGTACCGACTTAGTTCTGCAGTTTGGAAAATAGTATTTATTGTAATGCTGGTATTCTATAAGCGGATCCAAACTTTGGATGCCACAATGATGACGCCGTAGAAGGGGTGGCTTAAGTGAACATTGGAAGCGTTCTTCCTGCGCAGGCAGTGTCTATTTCAGTGGGTGTGCACCAGGGGAGTCCGCCAGTGGTAATGGCTTCTGCTCCCAGTAGAGGTTCCGCCCGCCTGTTGTAATTCTCCCATCGTGGCTACGGCACGTGCACACAACTTGATTGCACCGAATTTGTGTAAGCTACAAATTGAATTTCTCTTATTGGCTGCTAGGAGTAGCGCTTAGACGGCGTGCAAAAAAGACCTACTCTCTGGTTCCCTTCTGTCTAACTTACTCTGTCATATTACGCCTTCTCTCGTCCCTCTCTCTCTCTCTCTCTCTCTCTCTCTCTCTCTTCCTCATCGCTCTCTTTCTCTCATTCTACCTCTCTTACACTCTCCCTCCCCCTTCCCATCTAACTTTCCATTCTCTTCAGACGACATAATCTCATTCTGCTCCTCTCCACTCACCTTCTCATTCTGTCTGGCACTACCTCCTCCATCTCTGTTTCTTAACTCTTTTTTCTGCCTCCTAAATCAGATATATGATCTCTCACAGACACTTTTCCAAACCCATCATTCAATCCTTCCTTCCTCTCCGCACTACCCTTTCTTTTTCCACCTTTTTTATCTTTCTTCCCCTTTGCCTCATGTTCACCACTACCCTTTCTCATTTTTTCTTTCTTCTACCTCCCTTCCCCCCTTCAAACATCCAACTTTTGCGCACCCACATGCTTCCATTCTGCTATAGGCAGAAAAAATCGTGCTTCAACGCACATATATGTGGGTATATAGGCAAAAATCCATAATAGTAATTATTTTGTGGTTAAGCTCTTTACCACCATTTATAAGCTTAGTGTTGCTGATATGTTATTTTAGTAGAGTAGCTGTGGGGGTTCAGGTGGAGTCTGCATTGCCACCAGATTTCACTCGACACATCTCTAACTGCCCTTCGTATAAAATGGTGGGAAATTAAAAATTTGACAGTAATGAAAAACATAAGGACTTCCCCCACACCTGTGATGCCAAAGCTCAGAGTTCAGTTCACTTGTGTAAAATGGCGGGAAATCCAAGAGCGTTGTCCTGTTGGGGAAAAATTCAAAACATTCAAAATAGCGGACCTGAAAAAACAGGTGTAGCCTACATGGGTGTCAGATTTCCTCAGCCCTATGACATCAAAAACAATATGGTGGGTCTTGGAAAACGGGTGGAGCCTGTGTGGTTACCACATTTCATACATTCTAAGATCAGAATTCTATCCAAAATGTCATATAGTTCCACAAATTCAAGGCGATCAAAAATAGCTATTGGGTGTTCCCATGATGTTACAGCCTGCTCCCCTACGTTTGGCGATGACTTACCTTAAATTTAAACGTTTATGATGGGAATAGGATGGGTATGTTTATGTGCTTATTTAAATAAAATAGCAGCCGGACAGAACTGCTGGATCGCACCAAAAACGAGTTCTCAGTTGCTGCCGATGACCACGTAGTGTCTACCTAGGCCGGATGCCCGCATCCAATTCACTGCCAATGTCAGTCGGAACTGACCATGCACCGCAAGACGTCACGTGGTCCCACATCAGCGTGACTTCAAGTCCCAGCTTGCCGGTTTCTCCTGCATGATGCAAATCTGGACTAGCCGGCGCCACGTCATACAGTTCGAATGCACACAGATGCTCATGTCTGTTGTTCGTTACGGGCAGTTCACCCTGCCATAACTGACAACATGATTTCACACTTAGTCCTGCTCTAATTTTAAAACTGGTCTCTTAGTCATATGGAATGCCATGCTATTAACATTGCAATGTAGAAAATCTATTTCCAGCATCTGACTTGGCATGGTTTTTCTGTATAGAACTCCATACAAAATAACCAAAAACTTATGGGGATGCAGCTCCTGCATTGCACCCGGGCAGCGACTACAACGACCACACATTTATCTATACATGACAGTATTATTATTTAACTAGAATCAATTTTCTTCTTGTATAGAGCAAGTGAAGATCCGTTTAGTAGCACGTTGGTACACCTTTTTACACGATTCTACGTGATATTAACCAGTGATAGGTTTGTTGAGGTATATGGCATTAAATGTTTTTAAAATTCACATTCGATTACTGTTCAACAATTGCAGTTTTCCATCGTTCTTACAGAATGCTTGGTAACCTCGAAGACCCTGATTCTGAGTTACATGGTATGCCACACTGAACACACGTATGAACTCATTACATCTCTGAGATGATGATTTAACGTAATCCTACTGACAGAGGTCTGCCAGGCCCACTCATATCTTTTCGCTTTTCTAAACTGTTCATTGGATTTTTCCACTTGTTAAATATTTGCAAATATAGCCAACCACTCGGAAAGAAGAGTACGATTGTATTCTTTACGTTTGCACGTTTGATAAATGACAATACGCGTCTGTACTCCTGACCCCTTTCCTAGTCCAGCTAATACGAAAATCCAATCCGACAACGTACGACCAATAGATGGGTTAATGAAAGGAACACAGAAAATGCTGCCATGTGTGTCATCACTTCCACTTTGACCGAGATATCCGCCTGCTGTGATTAATAGTAGGTTAAGATTGGTTTCCACCTGTAATTTCTGTGCCATCATAAGCAGAGCGGAAGAAATTGCATTCCCCCTCATAATTAGCTCCTTTCAACAGACTCTACATAGATAATCGATACTACTCTTAACAGGGCAAGCAATAAGCAAGTCAGATTGTACTGAAATAACAGTATTTTAGTCTGATGTGTTTAATTATTGCTCCAATAATGTGCGTTTAAGGACAGAGCAGCCCTTTTGTGACCCTCACAAGGGGAGGCCACGACGTTGGGATCACAGATTTACTTCGAACTTTGTACACCTTTTGTAGGCCATTAAAACAACATAATGTGCAAGTAGTAAGATGCGCCACTCTGGCAATTCCGAGAAAATACTGATGTATTCTCCACCTATCACAACAGTGCGGTATCAGCTAACAAATAACTTACAGAACAGTCACTGCATGGTTTTTAACAACATTTTACTGCACATCTATTGAGGTAATAGTGATACATGCAAGTTACTGCTGTCTTTGACGCTTTCCTGGAAAAGAGAACTATTTGCCTCTAAATTGTTATGGATTTGCATTAAAGGATGATGCACAGTAGATGGAGTGATAGGAGGTGTTGTACCAAGGTATGATTTAATGGCAGACTGATGATACATTCAACAGAGTGGGAAATGTTGCTGCATGTCATTTATCTCACATTTAACCATTTTTTTCCGTTCATTTCTCAGGGTGCGTGTATTGTGTCGTTTAACTTGTGATTGACTTGTATACAATTGCGTGTTCAGTTTGTGATTTAGAGCGCTATCTACCTGCAATCGTGAACAGCAAACGTCTCTATAGTACTATCAACAGAGGGCTTCCGATGCATGTGTGATGTATCATGTTCATGGATGGGAAACCTATTTAAACATCCTCCTCTAAACGAACGAAGATGTATACGAAGTAATCTATCTCTCTGTTAGATCTTGGTCATAAATCGAATCTTCAGTTTCATATAGGTACGAAGCGACTGTTATTATATTTTTCATGATCGTCCTATCCAAAATGCATGCATGTGGATCGTCGGAGATGGGGCAAGTCTTAGGATTTTTTAGTAGGTTGGCGTATAAGATGCGTAAATATTCTCGTAGAAAATCAAACAGCACATAGGTATGCCAGCAATATGACCATATACATATGGTAAACCATGGAGAAAGATGACAAAGACATAAAGTCGGTAAAATCGAGGAAAACCTGGTACAATCACGAAAAATTGATGTGAAACACGCAAAAATTGAGGGAAATACGATCAAATATGTAAAATCCCTTAACCTTGTAAAATTACAGAAATTGACTGGGAATACATAAAATTAGAGAAAAATACCATGATATGAGTACTGAGCGAGATCAACAAAACTGCGTGTTCTGGAGGAGGAGAGTAGACTGATGCTACACAAACACACCTTAATATTAGAAGTAGGAGACATTCTAGAGATGTGGCGTCAAGGCGAAATGGCAATATTATCTTGCACATGAGCAATACGACCTAACATCGGACCATGACTTCTGTATGCAAGAGGTAATTTACCAAGGGCGGTAGTAAACTGCAATAAGACGGTTATATCTCCTCTGACCACTGATTGTGGTGTTTATTTCCTCGTAAGATGCCACTGTTTCTGCGTATGCATTTTCGGCTGCCGACGAACATTTTATAGGACTTATATTAGAAATGAAGAAATTCCTGCAGCTGTATTTAAGGTGTCGATTTTATTTTGGCAACTAGTTTCAACGTTGTAACAACGTCATCTTCAGGCCCAACACTTGTTGACGTCAACTGCCTGCGGCTGATACTAGAAGTCAGTGGTGAGATACGGAATTGCTCCGTGTGGAAGGTGGGTAGTAACTAGTACGAAGTTTAGACCGGTAGTTCAAAGATAGTCAAAGATATCAGTACAACCTACTCTGCAACACCCTTATAAGATTTTCTGATTGTTTCTGACCACCCTGTATGCAGAGATAGAAACTTCGAAAAGGAGACGAAGGTAGACGATTAGAATTATGTCGTTGGCTAGTCGCGAATCGTCAAGTAATCCAGTTAATACTGTTTACTTATGAAGCCACATTCAATCGTGATGGTGTCAATAACGCTCGAAACTCACATTGTTGGTCCGACGAAAACCCATCTGCCTTTGTGGAGACTTATTTTCAAGAACGCTTCTCGTGTGGTTTGGCAGACAATCTATTGATTGGGTCTGTTGTGTTACTGCACGATCTCACAGGGCACTGTTATCTCAAATTTCTTGAAAGTGAGCCCCTAGCGTTATTGGAAAGTGTTGCTTTGGGTACAAGGATGGGTATGTTCTTCCACCACGAGGGAACCCCTTCAGATTCTAGTCGTTGTGTGACGCATCACTAAACCCAACATTCCCCGAAAAATGGATCGGCAGAAATGGGCACATTCGTTGGCTACCAAGGTCGCTTCAAGTAATCCATTTAGATTTTTCTGAGTGCATAGTTAAAAGACCGAGTCTACAGATACAAAGTAAACACGAGAGATGAAGTGATCGTTTGGGTTACGAATAGTGTTGCCCTCATGAAATACGACCTCAAAAAAAGTTCACGTGGTGTTGTCAAGAGAATTCGAAAGTGCATGGAAGTCGGAGACGGACTTCATAAAAATCACCTTTGAGCTTAATCATTTGCCTTTGCTTAACCCATTCTGTGATTATTTGATTTGGTTACTTTCTAGCACCCGTACCTCTGTAACCAGTTAAAATGGATACATGTTACATAGAATGTTTTATTCCAATTAGCCTTTACTACCACCTCCTAAAATATTCTGTTCCTCCTGAAACACAGTGACCCCTTTCCTAGTCCAGCTAATACGAAAATCCAATCCGACAACGTACGACCAATAGATGGGTTAATGAAAGGAACACGGAAAATGCTGCCATGTGTGTCATCACCTCCACTTTGACCGAGATATCCGCCTGCTGTGATTAATAGTAGGTTAAGATTGATTTCCACCTGTAATTTCTGTGCCATCATAAGCAGAGCGGAAGAAATTGCATTCCCCCTCATAATTAGCTCCTTTCAACAGACTCTACATAGATAATCGATATTACTCTTAACAGGGCAAGCAATAAGCAAGTCAGATTGTACTGAAATAACAGTATTTTAGTCTGATGTGTTTAATTATTGCTCCAATAATGTGCGTTTAAGGACAGAGCAGCCCTTTTGTGACCCTCACAAGGGGAGGCCACGACGTTGGGATCACAGATTTACTTCGAACTTTGTACACCTTTTGTAGGCCATTAAAACAACATAATGTGCAAGTAGTAAGATGCGCCACTCTGGCAATTCCGAGAAAATACTGATGTATTCTCCACCTATCACAACAGTGCGGTATCAGCTAACAAATAACTTACAGAACAGTCACTGCATGGTTTTTAACAACATTTTACTGCACATCTATTGAGGTAATAGTGATACATGCAAGTTACTGCTGTCTTTGACGCTTTCCTGGAAAAGAGAACCATTTGCCTCTAATTGTTATGGATTTGCGTTAAAGGATGATGCACAGTAGATGGAGTGATAGGAGGTGTTGTACCAAGGTATGATTTAATGGCAGACTGATGATACATTCAACAGAGTGGGAAATGTTGCTGCATGTCATTTATCTCACATTTAACCATTTTTTTCCGTTCATTTCTCAGGGTGCGTGTATTGTGTCGTTTAACTTGTGATTGACTTGTATACAATTGCGTGTTCAGTTTGTGATTTAGAGCGCTATCTACCTGCAATCGTGAACAGCAAACGTCTCTATAGTACTGTCAACAGAGGGCTTCCGATGCATGTGTGATGTATCATGTTCATGGATGGGAAACCTGTTTAAACATCCTCCTCTAAACGAACGAAGATGTATACGAAGTAATCTATCTCTCTGTTAGATCTTGGTCATAAATCGAATCTTCAGTTTCATATAGGTACGAAGCGACTGTTATTATATTTTTCATGATCGTCCTATCCAAAATGCATGCATGTGGATCGTCGGGGATGGGGCAAGTCTTAGGATTTTTTAGTAGGTTGGCGTATAAGATGCGTAAATATTCTCGTAGAAAATCAAACAGCACATAGGTATGCCAGCAATATGACCATATACATATGTATATGTATATGTATATGTATATGTATATGTATATGTATATGTATATATATGTATTACGTGCTTCATGCGAAAAGCCAAAGAAACCTGACGAGAAAACTAAAACACTGTCTCTCTCCGCGGGAATCACATCACTGCACAAGCACTGTGGGATGTAGACACTGGGACATACGGAAGTCTGGATCTGTCCGTGAAGCTTGCTCCGATAGTCGTAAAACAGGAAATCCGGCCTCGAGTTACCGTCCGGCATAAATTTTCATTTGCTACTAGTAAATTGCATAGCTATGTTGATAACAAATGGTTCAGATGGCTCTGAGCACTATGGGACTTAACATCTGTGGTCATCAGTCCCCTAGAACTTAGAAATACTTACACATAACTAACCTAAGGACATCACACACATCCATGCCCGAGGCAGGATCGAACCTGCGACCGTAGCGGTCACGCGGTTCCAAACTGAAGCGCCTAGAACCGCACGGCCACACCGGCCGGCTGGTGATAACATGTTCGCAAGTTACGAATACATTTTGTAATTTAATACGCCTATAAAATCATCATCAGTGTCTCTTCCTCTGGACATGCATGCATGTCCAAAGGAACAGTGCATCCAACTTAACATACACTGCCAAATACAGGCGCTGCACTGATGTATCGCAGAAGGTTATCGCTGTGGATAGAACCTTAAGGGAAACTTAGGCCACAGAGAACTTGGAATGGTTTCCGACAGTTGTTGCAGATAAAGAATAGTAGTAGGTGTATCTAAAAATCTTTAAAGAATTGTTCTTACAGGAGAGTTTATAAAGATGACGTGGCACCCTTACAACACAGCAGTACGCCGAAAATATTGCCCTTCATGGCAGGCCATCCTGGGCTAACACTGTAGGAAGGTTATATCCGCTCTCACACAGTGAGAGTTTCTACTGCTTGTCTCTGTGCTTGCCAAAACCTACCTCGGCCAGCAAGGTCGCCAGATCTCTCCCCAGTTGAGGGCGTGTGGAGCTTTATGGGCAGGGCCCTCCCACCAACTCGAGAATTTGACGATCTAACGCGCCGTCTGGACAGAATCTGTCACGATATCTCTCAGAAGGACATCCAACAACCGTATCAATCAATGCCAAGCCGAATGACTGATTGCATAAAGGCCAGAGGTGGACCAACGTGTTATGGACTTGTTCAGTTAGTGAAGTTCTTTCTCTTGAATGAATAATCCAATTTTCTGAAATTATAATCATTTGTTTGTCTGTTCATCACATCTACCGATTTCCGTTCCGCTTGGATGATTTCTTCGTGGTGTGTCTTTCTTAGAATGTATACCACATAGTTCACAACTGGCGCATACCGTACTTAGTTCAAAAAATGGTTCAAATGGCTCTGAGCACTATGGAACTCAACATCTTAGGGCATAAGTCCCCTAGAACTTAGAACTACTTAAACCTAACTAACCTAAGGACATCACACACACCCATGCCCGAGGCAGGATTCGAACCTGCGACCGTAGCAGTCCCGCGGTTGCGGACTGCAGCGCCAGAACCGCTAGACCACCGCGGCCGGCGTACTTAGTACTATGGTGAGATCCATCTGACAGAAAGGCACTACGGGACTTAACATCTGAAGTCATCAGTCCCCTATAACTACTTAAACCTAACTAACCTAAGGACAGCACACACATCCATGCCCGAAGCGGGATTCGAACCTGCGACCATAGAGTTCGCGCGGTTCCAGACTGAAGCGCCTAGAATCGCTTGGCCACAGCGGCCGGCGAAGCCAAGGAAGTCGGAAACAGTCTGTACGGCAACATTCACTATTTTTTGGGTCTCGGAGACGAAAGTTGCCTCAGACTACAACTGCTTATGTAATCTGTTTTGGTAGCTCCAGAGATATTTTCGGTCTCCAAAAAAGGTGATAACCTGGAAGTATGAAACTAGGTTCCTTAACTGTACAACAGACAGCCCTCAGAAAGAAGGGAGTCTTTGGGTTTAACTTCTCGTCGACGAATAGATCATTAAGGAAAAGCACGAGCTCGGATGGGACAAGGATGCGGAGTTCAACCAGCCGTCTCCTTTTCAAAGGAATCATTCCAGCGTTCTCCTCAATCAGTTTAGGGAAACAATGAAAAAGCTAAATTGGACTCACGGAATAGTGATTTGAAACCCACTCCTGCCGAATTTTGGCATCAGGGATATAGGATTGTAGTCATGCGTATCTGCGCAATGACTCTGCTTAACAACGGGATCCACAGGCAGATTTTTGCAAGGGCTTGGAACGCTTCATTGCTTCGGCAATGTACAGTGAACTGCTGTCTAAACGGAAGAAAGTCTCTTCGTGTAATCTATGAAGAATGGAACAGAAATTTATGTATATACATGTGCATCTATACTCGGCAAGACATTGTACAGAGGGCAGCCTACGTGATGTTTTTTGTCCTGTTCAAAAAAAGTTCAAATGTGTGTGAAATCTTATGGGACTGAACTGCTAAGGTCATCAGTCCCTAAGCTTACACACTACTTAACCTAAATTATCCTAAGGAGAAACACACACACCCATGCCCGAGGGAGGACTCGAACCTCCGCCGGGACCAGCCGCACAGTTGTAAGTAGGCTGTTTATGTTTTCTTATTGGCAACGTTACGTAGCGCTCTGTATGAAAATCACTGGCTGTGCTGTGTGCAGTCTGTGGCTAGTTTGCATTGTTGTCTGCCATTGTAGTGTTGGGCTGTTGGCTGTTATCAGCGCGTAGCG
Organism: Schistocerca cancellata; assembly: GCF_023864275.1. Lineage (NCBI taxonomy): Eukaryota > Metazoa > Arthropoda > Insecta > Orthoptera > Acrididae > Schistocerca > Schistocerca cancellata. The sequence continues at coordinate 130,785,671 of NC_064629.1, forward strand.
TTGCGCAGTTGGAGGTGAGCCGCCAGCAGTGGTGGATGTTGGGAGAGAAATGGCGGAGTTTTGAATTTACGTGTAGTAATGAACAGCTTATAGTCAAAATTATCGTGTCGGGGAGTCGCACATCGCTCATTGTTACTTCGTTTCGGCGGTTCCATCTCAAAATCCAATGCGCCTTGCCAATTTCTTTCATAATTTCCGAAGTGTCCTGTGTTATTATTTTGTGGTTGTTCCGTATTTCTATGTCCCTCTTCCCGTACTAGAGCGCGAGTGTCCTCTGAAATATGTAATTCTTGTATTACTTGTGCCAACTGATCTTGTACTTCCCGGATTTCTCTTTTGTACTGTGTATTGATTTGATTTTGATTTTGTTTGAATTTTCTAATTTGTTCATACTCTTCAGTGTCCGTGAAGGCTACAGGTCTTGTGTCATTCAGATCATCATCTACCTTTGTAGATAAGTTAGTGAACTGATCTGAAAGTTCAGCTACTTTATCCGTTAGTGAAATTATTTCCTCTGTGTGTTTTTCTGAACCAAGTTTCAGAGTGTCCATTTGTGTTGAAATCGAATCTACTGTGTCCTTTAAGTTTTCCTGAGTCTTTACAAGTTGCATAACCGAATCGGTAGATGCAACTGAGTCAATTTTAGCTTGCAAGGTGCCGTGATTTTCATGAACAATAGTTTGCAGTTCTTTTATGGCTGCTTCGTGATTCTGTAATGCATTTTCATGACGCGAAAAAATAGGTTGGAAATGCTCACAAATTTGTGTTTTTACGTCATTACAGACTTTTTGACATTTCGATTCGATTTTATGTAACTCAGTAGTTAAATCTTCACGTGTTTGTTCAAGTGTGGTGTCTAACTTTTGAAGATTTTGTTCCATTGTGTCTAACTTTTGAAGCTTTTGCTGTGTTTGTCTCTGATTTTGTTCCATTTGTTGCATTAGCTGTAATAACAATGCATTAGTGTCTGGAATCTGTTCCTCTACGCTTTTCGGCAGTGCATTTGCACCGGCAACATTCACATTTTGACAAGCAGAAAATGTGTCTTGACTTATTTGAGAAAACGGTGAGGACGCAAAACCTGAATCTACAGTATTTGCAAAATTGTGTCCTGTCATTTCGGATTCCTGAGGCGAGCTGTTGCCGAGCGATCGATCGATAATGCTTCCCTGTTCACTAACTGTTTCACTGCCTACGCCATTGTTTGCCGCCCGCTCCATTTTGCTATGCACAATTACCAAATTACTATGTTGAACATTAGTTAATTCATCACACGGTGGCGCTAACACACTGCTTTCGTCTTCACTGTCATTTCTCAGTTTACTTTGGAGCCTAGTATTACGTTTTTCACACGCCATTATTGTCACAATATTTCACACGACAACACAGAAAAAAACAATTTGAAGAGCAAAAATAAGGGAACACATTAACATAGCACTGAAAATAATATCTAGTTAATTGCAAGCGCAGCTGCGAAATACTTGCTGCAAATCTACATGCATGCCACAACTGTTTTACTGTACAACAATGAAAAACTACAACTACAAAGGAAATTCTCTCTATAATTACGCGCTAGCAATAAACAAAAGCTACACTAATTACACAAACTACAAGAAAAAATCAGTAGATTCCAGTGAGGTATCCTCGGCTAAGGGTCGACATATGAAACGTCCCCTTAGAAAAATTATACAAAACTGTGCTTAAACTGACACACAATATTTTTAGCGCAACGCCATCTGACTTTCAAAAATACCTAGAAAAGAATGGCCCTGACTAACATTAACCTATACCTTTCACAAATCACTTACCTCACCAAAAATCTTCGTTACTCGAACTACTGCAATACAGCGAGCGCCACTACTGCCAGCTAAATAAAAGATTCAAACTACTGAAGGCACTAACTACTAATAGGCATAGTTAGCAAATGAAAGATTTTGATAGAGAACAGCCGGCCGCGGTGGTCTAGCGGTTCTAGGCGCTCAGTCAGGAACCGCGCGACTGCTACGGTCGCAGGTTCGAATCCTGCCTCGGGCATGGATGTGTGTGATGTCCTTAGGTTAGTTAGGTTTAAGTAGTTCTAAGTTCTAGGGGACTGATGACCTCAGATGTTAAGTCCCATAGTGCTCAGAGCCATTTGAACCATTTTTTGATAGAGAACAAACAATGTATTTACCTTAATAGTGTTGAAAAATCATAATATACACAGCAGTTCATGACATCCAGTCTTACAAATTTCAAAACTCCGCCATTTCTCTCCCCACATCCACCACTGCTGGCGGCTCACCTACAACTGCACAACGCTACGCGCTGTTAACATCCAACAGCCCAACACTACAATGGCAGACAACAATGCAAACTGGCCACAGACTGCACACAGCACAGCCAGTGATTTTCATACAGAGCGCTACGTAACGTTGCCAATAAGAAAACATAAACAGCCTACTTACACAGTTCATGACTACAGCGCCCCAGACCGCTCGGCTAATCCCGCGCGGCTGTCGTGTTCCATTCGCGTATTGAGCCAGGAGTAAAATGATAGAGTATACTCCTCTGCACGCGCCCTTATCTCTGTTATCTTGTTCTCACTATCCCTAAGCGAGATATACGACAGTGAAAACATTGTGGTCGCACAGTCTTCTTGGAATGTAGATTCTCTAAATTTATCCAACGGGGCTTCGCGAGAACTACGTGGGCGTAATGAAAGCGATACCTCCAAATTATTTTTTGAAAACTCTTAGAGCTTTTTAAATAAAGCATTACATGCATTGTTAACACCCTACATCTTTAATCTTCATGTCTACATGTTTCCAGCTCTCAGCTGTTACAGCCGGCCGGAGTGGCCGAGGGGTTCTAGGCGCTACAGTCTGGAACCGCTCGACCACTACGTTCGCAGGTTCGAATCCTGCCTCGGGCATGGGTGTGTGTGATGTCCTTAGGTTAGTTAGGTTTAAGTAGTTCTAAGTTCTAGGGGACTGATGACCTCAGAAGTTAAGTCCCATAGTGCTCAGAGCCATTTGAACCATTTAGCTGTTACAGAACTCCGAATAGTTGCTTGTAACATGGCGGTGCGTAATGTAACTGTGTCGGTGTGTGAGAAACAGCGTGCTGTAAACGAGTTTAGAGACCAAAGAGTTCGTCCACACAAGGAGCACCCTCTCCTTCTGTATGACAACTCCGGACCACACGGAAGTGCCGAGATAGCTGCAACAATCCGACACCTTGGCTTCACTGTCATCTATCATTCTCCATACAGTCCCGACTCGGCCCCATCATATTTTCGTATGTTTTCAAAGCTTAAACAATACCTACAAGGTTTTCACTTTGACAGTGAGGAAGCGGTGCAAGCAGAGGTCAGGTTGTGGCCCCATCAAGTGTGTCCAACATTCCCAACAATAAACAGGTCTCTCACTGGGAGAAATGTGTTCGTCACCAGGGTGGTTGAGATACACAGACATGAAGAAAGATCATGTAGAGTGTTTATAACGTTTTTCAAAAGAACGTTTTAGCAGTTTTCACACACAAAATTTGGAGGCAGTGCTTTTCAAAAAAAATGGTTCAAATGGCTCTGAGCACTATGGGACTGAACATCTTAGGTCATAAGTCCACTAGAACTTAGAACTACTTAAACCTAACTAACCTAAGGACATCACACACACCCATGCCCGAGGCAGGATTCGAACCTGCGACCGTAGCAGTCCCGCGGTTCTGGACTGCAGCGCCAGAACCGCTAGACCACCGCGGCCGGCGCAGTGCTTTTCAGCATCCTCTAGTACTTTGTCTTTCTTCGAAGGATTCCCATTTAAACGCCTTCAGCCATACTTCCTTATGAGCGATACCTACCTGTTACAATCCTAACGCAGCGTCTCTAAATTCGCTTGATGTATCTCCTCATACCATCTCGATAAAGGGCTGGAACACTTGAACAGTACTGTGTAATTTGTCGCACGAGTGGCTTGTATACGGTTCCCATTACAGACGCGTTGCACGTACAGAGAACTCTTCCACTAAATTTAAGTTTTCCCTTCACCTTCCGTCGCTACGGCCGCAGGTTCGAATCCTGCCTCGGGCATGGATGTGTGTGATGTCCTTAGGTTAGTTAGGTTTAAGTAGTTCTAAGTTGTAGGGGACTGATGACCTCAGAAGTTAAGTCCCATACTGCTCAGAGCCATTTGAACCTTCACCTTCCGTAAATACTGATTTTACATGTTCCTGTCATTTCTGCTTCAGATATTTCCCATTAAGCTTTTAATCGGACACTATCGGGGTGGTCCTGTTCTTTATAGACACCATCTTGCATTTATCCATTACACCAAGTTGAAATTTTGTCCAAGTTTTCTGCATTTACTTAGGAGCGTCCGATGACGATACTCCGCTGTAGCCAACAGCTTCTTTAGCCAACACACTCGAAGTGCTGCTGATTTTGGTTGATAAACCGTTTACGTACATTAAAACTGTTTCAGGTCCTACTACGCCTATCTTGACACATCCCATGTTACTTATGTGTCTGTAGATTTGCCGTTCATTATAACGAACTGGATTGTATCAGTCAAATATTCATCGAGCCAATCACGTATCTGCGAAAATAATTCAAATGTTTCAAATGGCTGCAAGCACTATGGGACTTAACATCTGAGGTCACCAGTCCCCTAGACTTAGAACTACTTAAACCTAACTAACCTAAGGACATCACACACATCCATGCCCGAGGCAGGATTCGAGCCTGCGACCGTAGCAGCAGCGCTATTCCGGACTGAAGCGCCTAGAACCGCTCGGCCACAGCGGCCGGCCAAAATAAGATGGAAATATATATTTTACTGTAAACAGAAAGGGATCATTGCTGTCAGCTGTAGTGGGACATGAAGCGGCAAGGGTGGCGACGAGTGAAACTGTGTACTGGACCGGAAAAAAATAATAAGTATGACCGTATGAAGACGATAATGTTTTACTGTGTGGTATGCGTTTCAGAAGTCTAGGAAAACTGGATCTACTTGTTAACCATCATCTTCGTTTGGCAAGATTTCGTGTAGTAATACAATGAGGGTGACTGAGATAGTTACAGCATTAGAACAATTCCCTCTCAGCAGAAGGCTGTGTTAGACGAGTGAAAGTTAGGCGTGTTGCGTGAGTGGTAAGAATGTAAACCCACACCGAGCGGGAACAGGGGCCAGCGGCGACTACAGACTTGTTACATTCCAGCCACTTGAGGGATTTAATTGGAGCAGCCGCTTAAGTAGTGTGGCGACGGCGTCAATGAGTTGGAGTACACACGCCATCACGCGTGTCGGGCCCTGCTCATGGATGTAATCAGCGCCAATTCCGCAGTTGTTGTTCTCGCCCGTGTACTCGCGCTGGCTCTGGAGGAAAGCGAGCCCTTCTTTTATCGTGCAGGGGCCAACAATATCGTGCCATAAAGTATTCTTACAAGGGGAGCGATAACATGCGCTGCGAGTCTATAATTCCAACAGAATTAAATGCCCAGTAGCGACACGAATAAATGCCTTTCGACAATTTCTGTTACAAACTTCTAGCGGTTGTCCCGAGTGAGGTGGTACAGTGGTAAAACACCGAACTCGTATTCGGCAGGACGGCGGTTTAACTCTCCGTCAGGTCTTTCAGATTTTGGTTTTCCATAGCTTCCCCAGATCGATTACGGCAAATGAAAGAACACGGCTGATTTCTTTCCTCGTCCTTTAGCAAACCGTGGACCTGTGTCTAATAATCTCGTCGACTACTTGGCGTTAACCCCCAATCTTCCTACCACCCACCCACCCACCCCCTTTTCCCCCCAGCTGCTTTAGAGAGAATTTGTAATTACAGATTTACTTATGTACTTATCTCGAGAAACAGTTCGTTTCCATGATGCGATAAAAACAAAATCGACTGATAAGTTCAATTTCCGCGTTAAACTCGATGTTGCCTACGAACTACCAGTCTGAAATATTTTTACGGATGCTGAATACTGGAGTTAAGTGCATGACCTGTTAGGTGATGCAGGAACCACGTACCCTCGCACAAGCCAAGGTTAGAGTCTGTAAGGAACTATTGATACACGCTAGTATTTTGCTAATGAATAGCGCACACACTTCGTACACTGTCCAGTCACATTAACTTCACCATATGTCAGTAACAAGAAGAGAATAGAAGCTTTCGAAATGTGGTGCTACAGACGAATGCTGAAGATTAGATGGGTAGATCACACAACTAAAGAGTAGGTATTGAATAGAATTTGGGAGAAGAGAAATTTGTGGCATAAATTGACTCAAAGAAGGGATCGGTTGGTAGGGATCACCAATTTAGTACTGGAGGGCAAAAATCGTAGAGGGAGACCAAGAGATGAATACAATAAACAGATTCAGAAGGATGTAGGTTGCACTAGGTACTGGGAGATGAAGAAGCTTGCACAGGATAGAGTAGCATGGAGAGCTGCATCAAACCAGTCTCTGGACTGAAGACCACAACAACAACAATGTCAGAAAAATTCATAACCAAATTTTGCAGCGCGGACAGCTCCGAGACATGCAGGAAGAATATCAGTGAGGTTCTGGAAAGTATGGTCAGGGATGTGGACCCTTACCGACTCCAGTGCCGTGGCCAGATGGCCCCACAGATTATCGATTGAGGGGGAGGCGGAGTGGGAGTGGGTGAACTCATCCTGATGCTCTTCGAACAACGCATGTACCGTGCAAGCTGTGTAACACGTTGCATTGTCCTGGTGGTAGATGCCATCGAATTGAGAAAAAGCAGACTGGATGTAGGAGTGGACGTGGTCCCCAAGGATAGATCCATACTTGTGTTGCTCTGTTGCGCTTCCAGAATGACGAGATCACCCACGGAATGCCCTCCGTCCTGCCGCTTTCAGACGACTGTTGCAGGGCAGTATGCGCCAGCGGCCATCTGTCCGATGGAACATAAAACGTGATTCATCTGGAAAGACCACATATCGCCACCCAACGGACGTCCAGTTGTGATATTTTGCAAATTCTAGCTTTCGTCGCCAATGAACAGCAGGCAGCGTGGGTGCTGCGGAGGCCCGTACGCAGCGACATTCGCTGAACCTTCGTTGAGGAGACAGTTGCAGTAGACCCTCGGTTTATTTGGGCGGTCAACTGCTCAACAGTCGCACGTCCACTAGCCGGCACACATCTTCGCAGTCGTCGTTCATCCCGTAGTGCACTACAGTTGCCCCGGCGCTGGTTTTGGATAGCGCCATTTGGCCATACTGGTATAGGCTACTTTAGCCACGGCGGTACGCGAACAGTTTACAAACATAGCCGTTTCGGAAATGCTTCCACCCTTGGTCCAAAAGCAATGATCATGCCCTTTCCCTTTTGGAAGTCAAATAAACCGCTCCGTTTCCGCACGAGGACAACGATTGCACTGTTTTCCGCGTCCCCCCGACAGGCTTTATATACCCTCTACTGCTAGTTCTGCCACCTGCCGCCTGAGAATGGTTATTCCAGGTTGACGTCGAACATAAGCGGAGATCACATTAATGTGGCTGGACCGTGTAATATCTACACGTTTTCCTTAAATAAGTAGAAAGGGGGGTGCTCCCAAATAAATCGCCACAACTGGTTCGATATCAAAGCAGACATGTTTGGAAAAGATGAGAAACAGAAAGACCTCAATAGGAATGCCTATCAACAGTGAAGACAAATAAATCTAAAGTTGCATACACTGTGGCTAATGTTTTAAAAGAGAAAGTTTTCTGTTCTGCTTCTACCTCCTTATCACTGTGACTTAAATCAAGCTGAATTGATTTGAAACGAAATTAAATAAAAAAAACATCGGTAAGAGATATCTACAATCTCTCATCGAAAAATTTGAAGAGATGGCCACAAAAATGCACAAAAATATCTTCAGAAGTTTGTGCGGAAGTGTGTTGTTTTGATAAACGATATTGGTGTCATTATGCAGGCACTTGGGAAGGTTTATTTTGAAACATTGATAAAGTAAAAGTAATTTAAAGATTTATTACAAAATTTACATAGGCGCTCTGTACGCACTTGTAAGCATCGTAGGTAAGCAATATTTTCGTTCTTGTGACCCAGAATCATGCGATGTTTTTCACAGTGTCAATAATCTTTTCAATCTGTATGTGGCACAGCCCACGACGAGTTTAAGCAGCCCACGCTACCACTACAATTCTTTAGACAAAGACTCCACCTACAAACCATCCAAAAGAAATCCCTCAGTAACTTAAACTAGTAGCAGGCCGATCATAGATATCATCTCCCACGACCATTTTATGTGCCCACAAAACTCAAATCCGTCCCATCCTCATCTTTGCAGGTATTAGACTTCCAAGTGTATTGCAGAGTGGCTGACTCCTCCCTTTTTTCCTTGCGGTCAGCCAGCCACTTCCATCTGCTCCATTGTTTTAGCTCCCTCTACCTTTTTCTTCCTGTGTTGTCCATGTTTTACTGCTGACGCCCTGCTTCATCCCACGCTTCGGTGTGGGTGAGCAAATATTTTTCCATGATTGTTCCCTGTGTTTTATGTTCCGTTTGATGTTACTGTTCTGAGTTTCTTTCTTGACCCCCGTCTCACTATGATACTGAACGGGCGCTGAAGACCTTGCTGTCGTACGCCCCCAAAACCCTTCTACTACTACTACTACTACTTTCCGTATTCGCTTACTCTCCCCCGTTCGTACCCTTTACCAGCTGACAAAGTTTCTGTGCCTCCTGAAACACATACAGTACGTACGTCTACCATAAAAACACCCCACTGTACCAACCATAGATATCGCCTCACCTCTATCACCACCGACCTTCCATACATCTTTACACATTACATATCCTTTCCCAGGATAATATCAACCATCTTCCCCTCCCAGACCTAAAATCTACCCGTCTCATCGACTATAACCTAACCTACCGTATCCATTACAATTTAAGGCTCCAACTCATCCTTCCACTGTATAACGGCAATCCCACCCGCCTCCTATCACCTACATCCCGTCCCTTGATCCTTCCTAATACTCATCCCACATAATTTTCATGCCGGTTCTTCTCCAATCTCATATCTAAAACGTTACCATGAGCCCACAGCATCTTCATTCTCACAGTATTCAAAACCACACACACATCAAACGTCGTCTCAAAAAGCTTCAGATTATCGTTTCCTATCCCTATCAAAGTATTTTTTATGCATTTCAGTGATTTTATTCAAAGACTGAAGAGCGACAACATGACTGCTGCTAGCTCGCTCCCTACTGTAGAAATGTAAATTACATACATAAATTTAAAAAACAAAAAAATGCAGATTGAGCTGCATTTCGTGCCTTGAGAATGATGGGAAGATCATCTTTCGAAATATTAGCAATCTTTGACGATTTTATTCGGCCTCATTTCCATGAGCTACTTCTTACACTGTTCATAGCCTCGCCTCTACCACATATGTAATATGCATTGCTTCTACTTCCACGGGGCAGATATTCGAATTCATTTCCCTCGGGATCGTGTAGCTATTTGCATAGTTTTCATAGAACTGAGTTATTCAGCTTTAACCTTTTACAAGGACATTCCGTCGCCAAAGTCATTACCCTCTCCTTCCTCATCATGGTAACGCTATGGAAAACCAGTTACCAAAGCTTTTGATGTGTAATGCTGATTTGTTCATTGTTCTTCTATAACGTTTTCTTCTTCTTTGTAAAAGTTGCATTTAATCCCTCTGTACGGTTAACTATCCGGTTTTAGAATATTGCGATGGAAAGAATAAGTCCTTCTTCAACAATAAGGAGTAGGCGATTACATCAAAAACTATATTTAATATAAAACTTCAAGATATTACGCGTACCGTGAAGGTAACTCAGTTTTAAGAAACAGCGTTAATGTTTTGGAGGACATCAATTTAAATATCCATCCGGCCATCCAGATTTATGTTTTCCGTGATTTCCCTAAATCACTTAAAGCAAATGCCGAAATGGCTTTTCAAAGGGCACGGTCGATTTCCTTGCCCATTCTTCCTCAATTCTGTCTTGTATTCGGTCGCTAATAACCTTGTCGTCGATAAGATGTTAAACCTTCATCTTCTTTTCCTGACTTTTTTTTCACAAAGATGTAATTCAGTATACACTTCCGAGTGTTACTGTAACGGGAAAAGGTCTGAAACTATCCTCTCTGACATCACTCTAACGGTAGTTAGTGGTCCGCAGAGTTATTGATTGACTATAATGGGTAGTTTTGGGTGGATAAAATGTCCAGAAGCGCTAGTTGCTTACCATAACACGGTGGGATTACGAACCTGCCGCCTGTTACTATTTTCTTCAGTTTCAACTGAGCCGGTACAGCATACACATAAGGTGGCCTAGATAAATTCATCAGACCTTGGTAGTGAGAATCAGACAGAAAGGAGTTTTGTTCTCCAATGAATTTTTCATCTAAGACTGTGTATCTACTTCCTTCACAAAGAAGGTCGCTCCGCAAAGAGCTGCCCTCGCTCAGTAGCTGTTATCGTGACGACAGCCTTGGCTCCCCGAAGTCCATCAACACTTTTTCTTCCATTCTGTCTGGAACACAAAGACTAAGTGGATGTTAGTCGTAGCTCCCTTATCCGTGTGCCGCAATATTTCGACAACATAGTTGTAGGCGGACTGGCGACTTCGTGGCAGTCATGAAAGCTGCTTCAAAACTCTATGAGTAACTATTTACTCTAGCAGTTGTCTTGATATTCCTCGTGACAGTTTAATTTTGTTACCAGCGTTGCTACTAGTGTCATACTTCCCAAAAAAGGAAAAAAATATGTATATAAGTTCTTAAACTGCACTGCCGGCCGGGGTGGCCGAGCGGTTCTAGGCGCTACAGTCTGGAACCGAGCGACCGCTACGGTCGCAGGTTCGAATCCTGCCTCGGGCATGGATGTGTGTGATGTCATTAGGTTAGTTAGGTTTAAGTAGTTCTATATTCTAGGGGACTGATGACCTCAGATGTTAAGTCCCATAGTGCTCAGAGGCATTTTAAACTGCACTTTTTGGGGGGAACTAAAATGATAAGCCATTAATAACTCCATAATACATAACCTATATGACGCGTGACATCAATGGTGATTTACGGAACGGTGGCCTCTGTTGCTCCCAGGATACCAACTACGCTCACTCCTGAAATTTGATAGTTCCTGAGCTATATTATAGCGACGTCAAAAGTAAGTGTTGGTCGCAGTAATGCCATTGGACATTGTAAACTGAGCTGACAAACGTCATGGCATGCCTCCTAATATCGTATCGTGTCTTCCTCAGTCCGGTGTAGTGCAGCATTTCCACCTGGCTTGAACTCAAGTGCTGGAAGTCCCCTGCAGAAGTATTGAACCGTGCTGCCTCTATAGCCCTCCGTATTTGTGAAATTGTTGCCGGCGCAGGATTCTGTGTGTGATCTGAACTCCTGATTGTGTCCCATAAATGTCATTTCCCTCCAGCACTTCTGCGTGCTCGCGTGGGCCCTACACGATATTAAGCAGGTGTATCAGTTTCTTTCACTCTTCAGTGTAATAAGGGAACGTACGAACTTCCCCTCTTCGATTTTATTCATATTCATACGGTGTGCGCGTTACGACTAGGACTTAAACATATATAAACAGGGAAACGCAACTCTTAACCGTTCCGAATACTGCGTATGGTCGCTGCTATTTAAGGCCTCCGCAGCCGGGCGAGCAAGCGCTTAGTTTAGTAAATGCGAGGTCTCTGGATCGAATCTAGCTTTCGGTGTGTTCTATAATTCCCCTTGATTCTATCAGATATATAAGGTACGCGACGAAATCGCGTGATGACCAAAACCCGTTTATGTTGTAAATCAAGTTCGTTTTGCAATAGATAAATCGAAAAAACCATGCACATGTAAAAATTCGACTTTTATTACATGTGTCGTTTGTCCCAACAATTACTGTTTTCCTTGTTTCTATGATTAGTATCATCCTGATTCGTGCAGTGCTCCATAGGCTGTACATTATGTTGTTGTTGTTGTTGTTGTTGTTGTTGTTGTTGTTGTGCTCTTCAGTCCTGAGACTGGTTTGATGCAGCTCTCCATGCTACTCTATCCTGTGCAAGCTTCTTCATCTCCCAGTACTTACTGCAACCTACATCCTTCTGAATCTGCTTAGTGTATTCATCTCTTGGTCTCCCTCTACGATTTTTACCCTCCACACTGCCTTCCAATGCTAAATTTGTGATTCCCTGATGCCTCAGAACATGTCCTACCAGCCGGTCCCTTCTTCTTGTCAAGTTGTGCCACAAACTCCTCTTCTCCCCAATCCTATTCAGTACCTCCTCATTAGTTATGTGATCTACCCATCTAATCTTCAGCATTCTTCTGTAGCACCACATTTCGAAAGCTTCTATTCTCTTCTTGTCCAAACTATTTATCGTCCATGTTTCACTTCCATACATGGCTACACTCCATACAAATACTTTCAGAAACGACTTCCTGACACTTAAATCTATACTCGATGTTAACAAATTTCTCTTCTTCAGAAACGCTTTCCTTGCCATAGCCAGTCTACATTTTATATCCTCTCTACTTCGACCATCATCAGTTATTTTGCTCCCCAAATAGCAAAATTCCTTTACTACTTTAAGTGTCTCATTTCCTAATCTAATTCCCTCAGCATCACCCGACTTAATTCGACTACATTCCATTATCCTCGTTTTGCTTTTGTTGATGTTCATCTTATATCCTCCTTTCAAGACACTGTCCATTCGGTTCAACTGCTGTTCCAAATCCTTTGCTGTCTCTGACAGAATTACAATGTCATCGGCAAACTCAAAGTTTTTATTTCTTCTCCATGGGTTTTAATACCTACACCAAATTTTTCTTTTGTTTCCTTTACTGCCAACTCAATATACAAATTGAATAATATTGGGGAGAGGCTACAACCCTGTCTCACTCCCTTCCCAACCACTGCTTCCCTTTCATGCCCCTCGACTCTTATAACTGCCACTTGGTTTCTATACAAATTGTAAATAGCCTTTCGCTCCCTGTATTTTACCCCTGCCACCTTTAGAATGTGAAAGAGAGTATTCCAGCCAACATTGTCAAAAGCTTTATCTAAGTCTACAAATGCTAGAAACGTAGGTTTGCCTTTCCTTAATCTTTCTTCTAAGATAAGTCGTAAAGTCAGTACTGCCTCACGTGTTCCAACATTTCTACGGAATCCAAACTGATCTTCCCCGAGGTCGGCTTCTACCAGTGTTTCAATTCGTCTGTAAATAATTGGCGTTAGTATTTTGCAGCTGTGATTTATTAAACTGATAGTTCGGTAATTTTCACATCTGTCAACACCTCCTTTCTTTGGGATTGGAATTATTATATTCTTCTTGAAGTCTGAGGGTATTTCGCCTGTCTCATACATCTTGCACACCAGATGGTAGAGTTTTGTCAGGACTGGCTCTCCCAAGGCCGTCAGTAATTCTAATGGAATGTTGTCTACTCCCGGGGCCTTGTTTCGACTTAGGTCTTTCAGAGCTCTGTCAAACTCATCACGCAGTATCGTATCTCCCATTTCATCTTCATCTACATCCTCTTCATTTCCATAATATTATCCAAGTGTTAGCTATGATTAAGTTATGCTCTATGCAAAATTCTACCAGGCGGCTTCCTCTTTCATTTCTTAACCCCAATCCATATTCACCTACTATGTTTCCTTCTCTCCCTTTTCCTACTCTCGAATTCCAGTCACCCATGACTATTAAATTTTCATCTCCCTTCACTACCTGAATAATTTCTTTTATCTCATAATACATTTCCTCAATTTCTTCATCCTGTGCAGAGCTAGTTGGCATATAAACTTGTACTACTGTAGTAGGCATGGGCTTCGTGTCTATCTTAGCCACAATAATGCGTTCACTATGCTGTTTGTAGTAGCTTACCCGCACACCTATCTTTTTATTCATTATTAAACCTACTCCTGCATTAACCCTATTTGATTTTGTATTGATAACCCTGTATTCACCTGACCAAAAGTCTTGTTCCTCCTGCCACCGAACTTCACTAATTCCCACTATATCTAACTTCAACGTATCCATTTCCCTTTTTAAATTTTCTAACCTATCTGCCCGATTAAGGGATCTGACATTCCACGCTCCGATCCGTAGAACGCCAGTTTTCTTTCTCCTGATAACGACGTCCTCTTGAGTACTCCCCGCGCGGAGATCCGAATGGGGGACTATTTTACCTCCGGAATATTTTACCCAAGAGGACGCCACCATCAGTTAACCATACAGTGAAGCTGCATGCCCTCGGGAAAAATTACGGCTGTAGTTTCCCCTTGCTTTCAGCCGTTCGCAGTACCAGCACAGCAAGGCTGTTTTGGTTAGTGTTACAAAGCCATATCAGTCAATGATCCATACTGTTGCCCCTGCAACTACTGAAAAGGCTGCTGCCCCTCTTCAGGAACCACATGTTTGTCTGGCCTCTCAACAGATACCCCTCCGTTGTGGTTGCACCTACGGTACGGCCATCTGTATCGCTGAGGCACGCAAGCTTCCCCACCAACGCCAAGGTCCATGGTTCATGGGGGGGGGGGGGGCTGTACATTATAACTGTACATTATACTGTTCACAAATATGATAAAATAATACAAATATATGGTTACATTAAATTCATTGAAAGTTCTTGTGTATGCTGTTTTTGTAGCCAGTCTCCTAACCAATTTTTTCTCCTTTTCTTCACGACAAAGATTCATCATCATCGTTTTCCATCTCTAGTTTCCCGGGTGTGATGTACAAGCGTTCGCCATCTTGGTTCAAATGACTCTGAGCACTATGGGACTTAACATCTGAGGTCATCAGTCCCCTAGAACTTAGAACTACTTAAACCTAACTAACCTAAGGACATCACACACATCCATGCCCGAGGCAGGATTCGAACCTGCAACCGTAGCGGTCACGCGGCTCCAGACTGTAGCGCCTAGGACCGATCGGCCACTCTGGCCGGCGTTCGCCATCTCCCATCTCCTTCTGTCTTCATACATCTTTTGTTCCACGACAGCTTCCCATTTGTGTCCTACCTCCTCCACATCTGATTTTACAGCCTCTGTCCAGCGTCTTGTTGGTCTTCCCCGTGGTGTTCTTCCTACGACACTCAGGTTGAAATACACTCCTGGAAATGGAAAAAAGAACACATTGACACCGGTGTGTCAGACCCACCATACTTGCTCCGGACACTGCGAGAGGGCTGTACAAGCAATGATCACACGCACGGCACAGCGGACACACCAGGAACCGCGGTGTTGGCCGTCGAATGGCGCTAGCTGCGCAGCATTTGTGCACCGCCGCCGTCAGTGTCAGCAAGTTTGCCGTGGCATACGGAGCTCCATCGCAGTCTTTAACACTGGTAGCATGCCGCGACAGCGTGGACGTGAACCGTATGTGCAGCTGACGGACTTTGAGCGAGGGCGTATAGTGGGCATGCGGGAGGCCGGGTGGACGTACCGCCGAATTGCTCAATACGTGGGGCGTGAGGTCTCCACAGTACATCGATGTTGTCGCCAGTGGTCGGCGGAAGGTGCACGTGCCCGTCGACCTGGGACCGGACCGCAGCGACGCACGGATGCACGCCAAGACCGTAGGATCCTACGCAGTGCCGTAGGGGACCGCACCGCCACTTCCCAGCAAATTAGGGACACTGTTGCTCCTGGGGTATCGGCGAGGACCATTCGCAACCGTCTCCATGAAGCTGGGCTACGGTCCCGCACACCGTTAGGCCGTCTTCCGCTCACGCCCCAACATCGTGCAGCCCGCCTCCAGTGGTGTCGCGACAGGCGTGAATGGAGGGACGAATGGAGACGTGTCGTCTTCAGCGATGAGAGTCGCTTCTGCCTTGGTGCCAATGATGGTCGTATGCGTGTTTGGCGCCGTGCAGGTGAGCGCCACAATCAGGACTGCATACGACCGAGGCACACAGGGCCAACACCCGGCATCATGGTGTGCGGAGCGATCTCCTACACTGGCCGTACACCACTGGTGATCGTCGAGGGGACACTGAATAGTGCACGGTACATCCAAACCGTCATCGAACCCATCGTTCTACCCTTCCTAGACGGGCAAGGGAACTTGCTGTTCCAACAGGACAATGCACGTCCGCATGTATCCCGTGCCACCCAACGTGCTCTAGAAGGTGTAAGTCAACTACCCTGGCCAGCAAGATCTCCGGATCTGTCCCCCATTGAGCATGTTTGGACTGGATGAAGCGTCGTCTCACGCGGTCTGCACGTCCAGCACGAACGCTGGTCCAACTGAGGCGCCAGGTGGAAATGGCATGGCAAGCCGTTCCACAGGACTACATCCAGCATCTGTACGATCGTCTCCATGGGAGAATAGAAGCGTGCATTGCTGCGAAAGGTGGATATACACTGTACTAGTGCCGACATTGTGCATGCTCTGTTGCCTGTGTCTATGTGCCTGTGGTTCTGTCAGTGTGATCAAGTGATGTATCTGACCCCAGGAATGTGTCAATAAAGTTTCCCCTTCCTGGGACAATGAATTCACGGTGTTCTTATTTCAATATCCAGGAGTGTACCTTTTGGCAAGTCTTCGGCTGTTCATCCTCGTTATGTACCCATACCACTGAAGCGTGCGTTTCTTTATGACACTGGTAACAGGAACCTCAATAACAGCTACTTTTATGTTCACCTCATTCCTCGTTCTGTCCTTTCTAGTTGTCTGATTCATAGTTCAATAAATCTTATTTCCGTTGCTTGATTCTTCTGAGGTCTTTATTTAGAACTCAGCCAACAGAAATCAGATAACGACAAAGATTATGAAAATAATAAACGAGTCATTACATACTAATAATTTGAACAGCCATAATAAATCTGTTGTTAGAATTACGTGAAATCAAAAGAAACTACTGGACGTGAGATTCGTCACATAGATCCCTAGTTTATGAAACTAAGCGCTTACTAACTCGATTGCGGACTCATACATTAGTAGTGTCCTACAAAGTATATAAGCACGCCTAAAATTTTCAAATTCGATTTTCTCGAAAACGTTTGAGAATTGCGTCTACCTCTTTGCATACGCTGAAGTCCTAGTCGTGGTCCGCACGCCCCATCGGTATGTATCAAATCGGTGAGAGGAAGTTCGTACGGAATCGCGCTGCTGCTACGTTCGCAGGTTCGAATCCTGCCTCGGGCATTGATGTGTGTGATGTCCTTAGGTTAGTTAGGTTTAAGTAGAGTCTAATTGTAGGGGACTGATGACCTCAGATGTTAAGTCCCATAGTGCTTAGAGCCATTTGAAGTTCGTACGGCCCCTTGTTAGCATGTAACGACGTGCGAAGTGGAGTAACACGGTATTCATTGTTACCCAGCGGCAGATTTTAATTTCACGGGCATGCAAAGATGTTCACTTCCAAAAAAAAAATGGCTCTGAGCACTATGGGACTTAACTTCTAAGGTCATCAGTCCCCTAGAACTTAGAACTACTTAAACCTAACTAACCTAAGGACATCACACACATCCATGCCCGAGGCAGGATTCGAACCTGCGACCGCAGCGGCCGCGCGGTTCCAGACTGTAGCGCCTTTAACCGCTTGGCCACCACGGCCGGCTGTTCACTTCCAAACAGACTGCATCTGTCATAGTTATTGTTTCGTTTTTAATTCACAGTAAAACAATTTTTTCCAGTTTATTCTGTCTATACAGCTTATTCTAGGATTCCTTGTTCGGTCTAAGCCCACACAGTTTCGCATATGAACAGATGGGACAAGAATTTTTCTGAGCAATTTATAAGAGATTTGGTTCACAACTGTAGTAGACCTATGAGGCTCTTCGCTAACGACACATTTGTAAACTGGACGTCAGCCGCACGGGATTAGCCGAGCGGTCTGTGGCGCTGCATTCACGGACTGTGCGGCTGGTCCCGGCGGAGGTTCGAGTCCTCCCTCTGGCATGGGTGTGTGTGTGTGTGTGTGTGTGTGTGTGTGTGTGTGTGTGTGTGTGTGTGTGTGTGTTTGTCCTTAGGATAATTTAGGTTATGTAGTGTGTAAGCTTAGGGACTGATGACCTTAGCAGTTAAGTCCCATAACATTTCACACACATTTGAACATTTTTTGTAAACATGACGTCATGTAAGTTAGCAAACTGTGTAGGAGGTCGCGTACAGAACAGTCGTCAGACCAAGTTTTGAATACTGTATGTCAGCTGGCTCCCTTAGCAAACTGCATTAAAGGAAGAGACAGGGATTATTCAAAGAATATTTGTCACAGGTTTGTGTAGACACTAAGATTCCGGCGAGGGAGGTTACAAGAGAGCGAGAGATCACGTTCCAGTAAGAGTCAGAAAAATATACATTTACGTAAAAACAAAAAAAAACAGAACACCATGAACGACCAGAAATAAAACGTTCATATTCACAGGACATCTACTTTAGTATGTTCTGCAGAAATAAATAGCATTTGAATCATGTCGGCGAGCGGGTTCAAGGTCAACATCGATGTTGCGGCCCAACACCACCTACCGGTAAAATGTGCTCGCGACTCTCGTTGTCGCTATAAACTGGAGGTAATGGATTATTGCCTATTGAGCAGTCGTGCAGGATGCCTCGCAGACATCACGCGAACCGTACCGTCAAATCAGTTAGTTCGAAAGAGGGCGCATTATTGGCATGAGAGAAAGAATGTGATGCATCCATCCGGGAAATTGCTGCTCTTGTGGGACAAACTGTTTCAGCAGTACAAAGGGCATGAACAGAAGGATTGACTGAAGGCCGTAGAACACGACGAGATGGGTCACGTCGCACCACCCAGACCACTGCCTGAGAAGATCGACACCTCATCCGAATGCCATTACAGCACATATATGCGTCTTTCTCGGTTCTCGCGCAACGGTGGAACAGTGTAACACATCGTATAGTATCAGGGGTGACAGTCCGTCGCCTATTACACTACTGACCATTAAAATTGCTACACCAAGAAGAAATGCAGATGATAAACAGGTATTCATTGGACAAATATATTATACCAGAACTGACATGTGATTAGATTTTCACGCAATGTGGGTGAATAGATCCTGAGAAATCAGTACCCAGAACAACCATCTCTAGCCGTAATAACGGCCTTGATATACCTGGGCATTGAATCAGACAAAGCTTGGATGGCGTGTACGGTTACAGCTGCCCATGCAGCTTCAACACGATACCACAGTTCATTAAGAGTAGTGACTGGAGTAATGCGACGAGCCAGATGCTCGGCCACCATTGACCAGACGTTTTCAGTTGGTGAGAGATCCGGAGAATGTGCTGGCCAGGGCAACAATCGAACATTTTCTGTATCCAGAAAGGCCCGTACAGGACCTGCAACATGCGGTCGTGCATTATCCTGCTGAAATGTGTAACGTTCACTGTTCGAGATCCCGTCAATGCGAACAAGAGGTGACCGAGACGTGTAACCAATGGCACCCCATACTACCACACCGGGTGATAAGCCAGTATGGCGATGACGAATACAAGCTTCCAATGTGCGTTCACCGCGATGTCGCCAGACACGGATGCGACCATCATGATGCTGTAAACAGAACCTGGATTCATCCGAAAAAATGACGTTTTGCCATTCGTGCACCCAAGTTCGTCGTTGAGTACACCATCGCAGGCGCTCCTGTCTGTGAGGCAGCGTCAAGGGTACCCCAGCCATGGTCTCCGAGCTGATACTTCATGCTGCTGCAAACGTCGTCGAACTTCTGTTGACTCAGGGATCGAGACGTGGCTGCACGATCCGTTACAGCCATGCGGATAAGATGCCCGTTATCTCGACTGCTAGTGATACGAGGCCGTTGAGATCCAGCACAGCGTTCCGTATTAACCTCCTGAACCCACCGATTCCATATTCTGCTAACAGTCATTGGATCTCTACCAACGCGAGCAGCAATGTCG
Organism: Schistocerca cancellata; assembly: GCF_023864275.1. NCBI lineage: Eukaryota > Metazoa > Arthropoda > Insecta > Orthoptera > Acrididae > Schistocerca > Schistocerca cancellata. Next base: position 130,805,532 of record NC_064629.1, read on the forward strand.
CGATACGATAAACCGCAATCGCGATAGGCTACAATCCGACCTTTATCAAAGTCGGAAACGTGGTGGTACGCATTTCTCCTCCTTACACGAGGCATCACAACAACGTTTCACCAGGCAACGCCGGTTAACTGCTGTTTGTGTATGAGAAATCGGTTGGAAACTTTTTTCATGTCAGCACGTTATAGGTGTCACCATCGGCGCCAACCTTGTGTGAATGCTCTGAAAAGCTAATCATTTGCATATCACAGCATGTTCTTCCCGTCGGTTAAATTTCGCGTCTGTAGCACGTCATCTTCGTTGTGTAGCAATTTTAATGGCCAGTAGTGTATTACGGCACGGGTTACGTGCGCGTCGTCCACTTATCCGCTTACCTTTGAAGAATGTGCAGCAACATGGTAGACGGCATTGGTGTATGGAACAACATCACTAGGGACAGGAATGGCATCAGATAGTGTTTTTGGACAAGTCCAGGTTCTGTTCGTTTGAAAATGATGGCCACATTTTGGTTCGCCGCAGACAAGGGGAGCAGCAGCACAGTGACTGCATTTCCACAAGACATGTAACGCCAGCTCAATGCCTTATGGTATGGCGTGCTAGTGGGTACAACCACAAATCACAGTTGGTGCGTGTCCAGGGTACTGTGACCAGAGTGACCCACGTGAGTGACGCCCTGGCAGCCGTAGGCATACCCATTCTGCACAACACTCCAGACGCCATTCTTCAGCAAGACAGTACACGACCACATGTTGCTACACGAACACGTGCCTTCTTGGCGTCACTGGATGTCAGCGTTTTGTCCTGGACCGCCAGATCACCCGACTTGAAGCCAATCGAAAACGTGAGGGATATGGTGAAATGACGGGTGCAGTAGCGCTATGACGTAATACCAGCCACCACAGATAAACTTTGGAACCAGGTGAATAGAGCGTGGATGGCTTTATTAGGGCCCATGGCGACCCTGTGCCTACTAGGCAACAGGGCACATGCTGAACCAAGGTGACGGAAATGCTAATCATTTCTGCAGAACAAACTAACGTACGTCTTCTGTGAATATGAACGTTCTATATCTCTAGTCGTTCAAGGTGTCTTGTTTCTTCCGAACGTGAGAGTATTTCTTCCTCCAAGACAATTCTCCCATAATAATGACAAGGGTAAAATTACAGAAATTCAGTCTTATACAGCAGGGGTATCAACAGTCATTCATCGCTCCTACATCTGCGAATGGATCAGGAAGGGGGGGGGGGGGGGGGGAAATGATTTTAACACCCAATTCAGAGCGCTTTGTAGGCCAAATGAACTCTCATTACGTCTCTTATTTCAAAAGACAACTTGCACTTGTTTTAAATGAACTTTGCTGCATCCACAGAGACAGAAACCATCTGTATTTTGGTACTTGTCCTTGTCGATCAGGAATATTTTTCATTACTCCACAGCACATATTAGTGGCTGTCAATTTGAAACTCGTTGTTTTCAAGCCGAAGTTGAGGACTTTTTTCTGCAAAACTCTTCGTACACATTTGGAATGACAGCTGGAGTGCATTCAACTGTAATAGTTCTTGTACCTTACTAAAATAAATGGAATTTAGAAAATACTTTTCTTACAATGAGACACAGGATGGATACATCGTTCAGCCACCCTTATTTAGATACTTCGTGGCTTTTTTCCAAAACCCTACCAGACAAATTCTGGGATGGATCTCAACAATAATCATACTCGCCACGTTTAAACAGGCATATGTTATTCAGCTGCATTTTTCAATTGTTGTTGTGGTTTCAACCACGGATTAAGTTCCTAAATCTACAAAAAGTTAAACATACGGAACTGAATCATTCAAATTAATCTGAGATAAGTGTTGAGTTTATTTCAAGATAAAATAAAAAATGTGACAGGCTTCAGACAGAAAAATTAATAAAAATAGTAACACAAACATTATCAATGGTATGACTACTTAAATGCGATAATGAAGGACATTAACAGATTCCAAAAAATATAAAAAGTACTGAGAGTGACAGCCTTGTGAGTGAGGTACTTCTCAAAGTCCCACATTTAATTACAAATTTTTTCTGGTGGATGTTTCGTGGACAATTTCGGAACTTGAGGTAAACTGGGAAGATTTAAACGCCATCTAATTTCACTGGGGCTCATCGTTTAGAATACTGAGTTACGTATTTTCTGAATTTCTCACGGTATGTGCTTCGCGAGTTTCAGTTAAGCAGAAGAATCGGGTCAAAAAACGACGGTATATTACAGTTGAAAATTATAAAATATGTTTTATTGAGATGAATCGCACTATGGTCATTTACGGTTGCTCTTCTCCACTTTTTACAGATTTTTAAAGAAATTAGATTCAAAACAGTGCCTCTCCAACGCTTTTGTTTTTAGGGATTGTTTGATTAGTTAATGTTGACTTTTGCAAAGTAAAGATAACGTTTTATTTATTTATTTATTTATTTATTTATTGTTTTTTCAAGGGGGGCAAAGTTTCCCTAGCCTGTGTATACCTTGCGCTGGATGTCCAAATTAGAGTAAATATAAGAATAACAGAGGTCTGCAATAACATTTGACCACAGAAATGAAGGAAAAACGGCAACCTTGTAAGCACAAATATTTTTTGTTACCGAAATATTATATTTTACAGTCTGTTGGACCCGCAGCATAGTATAAATGGGTATAAGACATCCTGAAAATGAATGCTTCAAACCAGCTGCACTAAGGTAATAGGTTTCAATATTTTACACGACAGGCCTATTTCGGCTTATTGCCATTATTTCGCGGGTCACTTTATAACGGCAAGAAGCCGAAATAGGCCTTTCGTGTAAAACATTAAAAAATATATTACCTTATTGCAACTGGTTTGGAGCATTTATTTCCACAAAATATTATAGTTTACAATATAAAGATTATATGTAAAATGTAGTTTACATTGTGATCTACTAGCTCCAATAACCACCAAGCTCTGGCACTGAGAAAAAACCACGTCAGCCTATGCGTTTTGGAGGCTGAATGCTGCCAATTATCTCATCGAAGTCATACGTCATTTCGTCTTTCGGCATAGGCCACTTGCAAGACTTCTTAAGCTTTTGAATTGAACGTACTGTATCTCCACCATTACTTACGTTAGTAATTAGTCCAGGAGAATATTCCTTCATATACTGGCCCACAGCGCGCACAACTTCTCCAAATACTGGACAATTCAGTTTCGACCTGATTGATAACTAGATGTCATCCACCTCAGTCGTTACAGGTGGTGGTGATCTGGTATTTCAGACAATCCTTATCTCCAGAAGAATGTCTGAGAGAGATAGCTTCAGAATCGTCTTCTGAACTACTTTGTTGATTTCTGTGACTACTTCTCTGTTCCTTCAGAACTTCCTCCTGCATCACTGTCACACATTTATCACGAGTCACTTAATCTTCCTTCTTCCTCTGTTATTAGCAACACCAGAAGCCCATTCTCATTTATTATTTCGAAGGGCTTCAATGAAAAATTCCTGTACTGTATCTTCCTCAAAAGTCCGTGAAGGAAGACTACAATGAATTTCATAAGCATTCGCTGGATGTATGTCACACTTCCTGAAACCTGTCATCAGTTTTTGTTCGATCTTCTTAACAGAAATGGAAAATGCTGTTTCAGCAAGGGACTGTCTTTGACGCCTTTGTTGCTGCTTTTCCAATCTGTAAGGATCTGTCTCCAGCCTGCTTTCATGGGCCGAAGAAAGAAACCTCAAAAGGCAGTGTAATTTGGGTACTGTCCGAGAGCAGACAGATGAAAGAAATATCAAAGAGCATAGGTTGTAAAATGTGAGGACAAATTATCATAGATTACTACCTTATTTTCTTCCTGATTTTTCAGTCTTGCTAGCATCAACTTAGTAAACCATTCACTAAATGCGTTACTGTTAAACCATTCACTAGGGCTACATGAGAACGGCACTCACTGGGCCCATTTTCTGTCCATGTAGACCATAAATGGGCTGATTCATAAACAACAAATAGAGGGAAAATGTCTCCACCAGCACTGTCAGCAAACATTACATCTACATCCATACTCCGCAAGCCACCTGACGGTGTGTGGCGGAGGGTACCCTGAGTACCTCTATCGGTTCTCCCTTCTATTCCAGTCTCGTATTGTTCGTGGAAAGAAGGATTGTCGGTATGCTTCTGTGTGGGCTCTAATCTCCCTAATTTTATCCTCATGGTCTCTTCGCGAGATATACGTAGGAGGGAGCAATATACTGCTTGACTCTTCGGTGAAGGTATGTTCTCGAAACTTCAACATAAGTGCGTACCGAGCTACTGAGCGTCTCTCCTGCAGTGTCTTCCACTGGAGTTTATCTATCATCTCCGTAACGCTTTCGCGATTACTAAATGATCCTGTAACGAAGCGCTGCTCTCCGTTGGATCTTCTCTATCCCTTCTATCAACCCTATCTGGTACAGATCCCACACCAGTGAGCAGTATTCAAGCAGTGGGCGAACAAATGTACTGTAACCTACTTCCTTTGTTTTAGGATTGCATTTCCTTAAGATTCTTCCAATGAGTCTGTCTGGCATCTGCTTTACCGACGATTAATATTGTATGGTCATTCCATTTTAAATCACTCCGAACATTCAAGCAAGGCTGCCAACCTAAAAGTACTACCTTTCTTAGAAAAGAGTCGTTCACAGCTAGAGGTGCAAAATGCCTGGGTATTTATAAGTTTGGGCAAATGTCTAGGATAAATGTCTGGGCAAATACCCAAAATTCATAAATGCCAGGGCATTTATGAGTTTTAAAGGTAATTGATAAGAGGCGCTTATAAAAAATTTTACGCTAGTGTTGTATATTGGAAAAGATGTTTCGCAACACTGCTTCTTTAGTGGTTGGGTATCCCAGTTGAAAACGCTGCTTGACAGTTAGGAGTGAGTTATTAGGAAAAATAAATTGGACTGTAAACATAAATTTTTACATACTTAATGAGATCAATTCTTGGGGCAGTGCACAATAAAAACAGAAAACAATACTCAAGTTTAAAAGTAATTTTTGAAATTAAGTGTAGTTCATATCAAGTAGCTAACCTGTAGGTCGTATTTTTACTTATACTGTACTGCTGCAAAAAACTTAAAAAAATTTCTGAATCAGTTTCTTGATCTTCATAAGTTGAAGAAGGATCAGGATGTTCCGACACTGCCTCAGATTCTCCTGAATCTGATTCCTCACTGACTACTGGGTTCCTTTCCTTTTTTCTTTGCTTCGACTGTGTAGTATGGGTTTTTCCTTGGGATCAACAGGCTTATGTTGTATTCTGTTCCGTTCATCAACTTAAAGTTGTATTAGAGGTAGGTTAGTTATGCAGCTCTCTCTGATATGAGTCTGTTTCCGTTTTACTGAGTATCCATCCAAAAGTGCTGAAAGAACACTCTTTAACAGCAGATGTAACTGGTGGTCCAGAATTTTTACGGCGACTTATGTCAGTTCTCAAGTTCTTCCTAAACCTCGACACCACAGAAAAGGATTTACACGATTATTTTTATCTTCCTGAGGGTGAGGACTCACTCCTTCCCATACAAATTGTGTGGATCAAATTCCTTGTTTGTCCCTACAAATGGCCAAATTCTCTGTAACCTGAATAACATGTAGTCCAGTGTTCTTTGCTGCGCCACAAACAAAGCGTATTGCATCAAGCATCCCGATAGGCTTCAGGTTACTACCTTTTAGTCCTAGATAAAGAAGATTAGCTGCAAGGTGGGCATCGATTCTTTGCTATTAAATCATTTTTATATTAGTGTTCTTATTATACTTTCACTACGGTGCATCCATACCAAAATAGATAAAGAAAGGAGCAGAACAGAAAACTATAGTCTGTCTTAAACGTCACTACATCCCACAATAAAGCATTTTTTTTTGTTTTTTCACAGAAAACAGTTTAATATTTAAGAATAAATTTATCCTCAAGAAACACATGCCAGCTGTTTAACACATTCAGTAACAATTTCGTTATCAATAATTATTCTTCAATAATATTCAGAGATTTGACATGGATTATAAATTGATTTACATTACACAGCGATGACTTAAGGACATTTTTTTTATACCGGCTTACCACTAAACAGACGATCAACGCCGTGTGTGTGTGTGTGTGTGTGTGTGTGTGTGTGTGTGTGTGTGTGTAGAGAGAGAGAGAGAGAGAGAGAGAGAGAGAGAGAGAGAGAGAGAGAGCGAGCGAGAGAGAAACAGAGAGTGAATTGTAGAACTGGTAACATCATAAATGATAAGCAGCTGCTAGCAACACACTCAAGTTAGAATGCTTTAACAAAACAAACAAAAAACATGTCTCTCTTCTTTCCTTTTGCTCTTAGTAATATAAACAATAAATTATAAATTATATATGTAGGCTTAAGCGTAAACATTTGCAAACTTTTAATGTCGGGGGTACCGTCTCATCCCTTATTTTAATAGGTAAGTTATACAGTCTAGCAGCAAATGCCCTGAATTGGGGCATTTAAAGCTGATTCGGAAAAATTCCCAGGCAAATGCCCATTTACAAACGTCTTGACCATTGCGCATTTGCCCGACCCACATCACTACTCACAGATATACAACAAATAATATAGCATCTATGAACCAGAGAACCATTTTTTTCTAATTGGAGCAAAGTTTGGCTCTGTAGGGCAAAGTAACCCCAAATGTCGGTATCGGTTAGGGCCATAAAGTTAGCGTACATTTATTATTAATATTAGTTTAGATTAGGTCAACGAAGGAACATGTTAAGAATTAGTCACGTCTAACGTGCTTTTTTGCGTTCAGCGTAGTTCCTCATTATCATCATTCCTACACTGTTTATCGTCTTTTCATTCTATGTTGGCATACTTTGATCTCATTTATGATCTTTCTATAACCTGATCTCTTGTATATTGCATCACGTGTTGCGGTATCTATTTTACATCCTCTTCTACTTCTTTCAGCAATTAATTTATGTTTTGCTGCCTTCGTTGTATCCCAGAATTACGTTAGATGTTTTCTCCGATTTTATCCCTATGTTGTGTCCGTACGGACACGCAGAAACCTCATTGGTTTAGTAGGTACTGCATTTTTTTAGATTACTGTGCAATTTATTGTTTGTTTGCGGTTGGTTTTTCACTACGTTTCTGTATTTCCCTCTAAAATTTTCATCGATTGTTCAATAGCTGCTGCCGGTTCAGCAGGATACATTCAGTTGCATTGAAGACTTTCTGGGGTTATCGCACGGAGTTACTACCCTAGTTTTGAAGTGACTGACATTGGCTGCTGCTTTAAGACTTTCCTGACACACTTGAAAGACTAACTACTTTATCTTGCCTTCTCATGAAGCGATATGCTGGGCAGCATGTTCGTGTTAGTCATAATTTTTCCGTACTTCGTTTCTAAACACTGCGATAGATTCATTTCTTTATCCATGTTGTGAGATGGTATTTCAGTGATGTCATGACCGTGTATGTAGTCTGACTGTTTCTCTGTCGTACGGCAAGATACTCGGTAGCAGTTGGTAGATGTTGGGTCTCTGTTCCAGAGCTTCCAATTGCTATCCCATCTTTCACTCATAGTTCAATCAACCCCCTCCCTCCTGAAAGCATTTTCTAAAGTACGTCGTTAAATAGTAAGACTTATACTCTATCTTTCAATCTGACTCCTGTTTCACACAAGATTACTTTGACTATAATCATAAAATTTACTTGTACCATTAGCTTAGAGATATTACTTTTATTATTATTATTCTTTCTTTCTTTTCTCAGACGTTATGTCTGGTCAAAAATGGAAAGTGACGCGGACCTTGATCAAGCGTGACTTCCTTTTAACTGTACGGTATATGCTATATTGCATTTAGGAACTTTCGGGCAGTTGAACACGTATCAATAATTACGGATTTCTGTAGTTGTATATATAAGTTTGGATGTAGCTGTATTGCATTGATGTACTGGTGGATATTGTGTGGTATGACTCCTGTAGTTGATAGTATAATTGGTATAATGTCAACTTTATCCTGATGCCACATGTCCTTGACTTCCTCAGCCAGTTGGATGTATTTTTCAATTTTTTCTCCTGTTGTCTTTTATATATTTGTTGTATTGGGTATGGATATTTCGATTAGTTGTGTTAATTCCTTCTTTTTATTGGTGAGTATGATGTCAGGTTTGTTATGTGCTGTTGTTTTATCTGTTATAATGGTTCTGTTCCAGTATAATTTGTATTCATCATTCTCCAGTACATTTTGTGGTGCATACTTGTATGTGGGAACGTGTTGTTTTATTAGTTTATGTTTTATAGCAAGGGGCAGATGTGGACTCTGACCACAATCTATTGGTTATGACCTGTAGATTAAAACTGAAGAAACTGCAAAAAGGTGGGAACTTAAGGAGATGGGACCTGGATAAACTGAAAGAACCAGAGGTTGTACAGAGTTTCAGGGAGAGCATAAGGGAACAATTGACAGGAATGGGGGAAAGAAATACAGTAGAAGAAGAATGGATAGCTTTGAGGGATGAAGTAGTGAAGGCAGCAGAGGATCAAGTAGGTAAAAAGACGAGGGCTAGTAGAAATCCTTGGGTAACAGAAGAAATATTGAATTTAATTGATGAAAGGAGAAAATATAAAAATGCAGTAAATGAAGCAGGCAAAAAGGAATACAAACGTCTCAAAAATGAGATCGACAGGAAGTGCAAAATGGCTAAGCAGGGATGGCTAGAGGACAAATGTAAGGATGTAGAGGCTTATCTCACTAGGGGTAAGATAGATACTTCCTACAGGAAAATTAAAGAGACCTTTGGAGATAAGAGAACCACTTGTATGAACATCAAGAGCTCAGATGGAAACCCAGTTCTAAGCAAAGAAGGGAAAGCAGAAAGGTGGAAGGAGTATATAGAGGGTCTATACAAGGGCGATGCACTTGAGGACAATATTATGGAAATGGAAGAGGATGTAGATGAAGATGAAATGGGAGATACGATACTGCGTGAAGAGTTTGACAGAGCACTGAAAGACCTGAGTCGAAACAAGGCCCCGGGAGTAGACAACATTCCATTGGAACTACTGACGGCCTTGGGAGAGCCAGTCCTGACAAAACTCTGCCATCTGGTGAGCAAGATGTATGAAACAGGCGAAATACCCTCAGACTTGAAGAAGAATATAATAATTCCAATCCCAAAGAAAGCAGGTGTTGACAGATGTGAAAATTACCGAACAATCAGTTTAATAAGCCACAGCTGCAAAATACTAACGCGAATTCTTTACAGACGAATGTAAAAACTATTAGAAGCCGACCTCGGGGAAGATCAGTTTGGATTCCGTAGAAATACTGGAACACGTGAGGCAATACTGACCTTACGACTTATCTTAGAAGAAAGATTAAGGAAAGGCAAACATACGTTTCTAGCATTTGTAGACTTAGAGAAAGCTTTTGACAATGTTGACTGGAATACTCTCTTTCAAATTCTAAAGGTGGCAGGGGTAAAATACAGGGAGCGAAAGGCTATTTACAACTTGTACAGAAACCAGATGGCAGTTATAAGAGTCGAGGGGCATGAAAGGGAAGCAGTGGTTAAGAAGGGAGTAAGACAGGGTTGTAGCCTCTCCCCGATGTTATTCAATCTGTATATTGAGCAAGCAGTAAAGGAAACAAAAGAAAAATTCGGCATAGGTATTAAAATCCTTGGAGAAGAAATAAAAACTTTGAGGTTTGCCGATGACATTGTAATTCTGTCAGAGACAGCAAAGGACTTGGAAGAGCAGTTGAACGGAATGGATGGTGTCTTGAAGGGAGTATATAAGATGAACATCAACAAAAGCAAAACGAGGATAATGGAATGTAGTCGAATTAAGTCGGGTGATGCTGAGGGAATTAGATTAGGAAATGAGACACTTAAAGTAGTAAAGGAGTTTTGCTATTTGGGGAGCAAAATAACTGATGATGGTCGAAGTAGAGAGGATATAAAATGTAGACTGGCAATGGCAAGGAAAGCGTTTCTGAAGAAGAGAAATTTGTTAACATCGAGTATAGATTTAAGTGTCAGGAAGTCATTTCTGAAAGTATTTGTATGGAGTGTAGCCATGTATGGAAGTGAAACATGGACGGTAAATAGTTTGGATAAGAAGAGAATAGAAGCTTTCGAAATGTGGTGCTACAGAAGAATGCTGAAGATTAGATGGGTAGATCACGTAACTAATGAGGAAGTATTGAATAGGATTGGGGAGAAGAGAAGTTTGTGGCACAACTTGACCAGAAGAAGGGATCAGTTGGTAGGACATTTTCTGAGGCATCAAGGGATTACCAATTTAGTATTGGAGGGCAGCGTGGAGGGTAAAAATCGTAGGGGGAGACCAAGAGATGAATACACTAAGCAGATTCAGAAGGATGTAGGTTGCAGTAGGTACTGGGAGATGAAGAAGCTTGCACAGGATAGAGTAGCATGGAGAGCTGCATCAAACCAGTCTCAGGACTGAAGACCATAACAACAACAACAGCAAGTTGTTGATGTATTATTTTTGCTACATTGTCATGTCTTCTGGGGTATTCTGTATTTGCTAGTATTGTACATCCACTTGTGATGTGATCTACTGTTTCTATTTGTTGTTTGCAAAGTCTGCATTTATCTGTTGTGGTATTGGGATCTTTCATAATATGCTTGCTGTAATATCTGGTGTTTATTGTTTGATCCTGTATTGCAATCATGAATCCTTCCGTCTCACTGTATATATTGCATTTTCTTAACCATGTGTTGGATGCGTCTTGATCGATGTGTGGCTGTGTTAGATGATAAGGGTGCTTGCCGTGTAGTGTTTTCTTTTTCCAATTTACTTTCTTCATATCTGTTGATGTTATGTGATCTAAAGGGTTGTAGAAGTGGTTATGAAATTGCAGTAGTGTAGCCGGTGTATTTATATGAGTGATTGCTTTGTGTATTTTGCTAGTTTCTGCTCGTTCTAGAAAGAATTTTCTTGAATTGTCTACCTGTCCATAATGTAGGTTTTTTATGTCGATAAATCCCCTTCCTCCTTCCTTTCTGTTTAATGTGAATCTTTCTGTTGCTGAATGTATATGATGTATTCTATATTTGTGGCATTGTGATCGTGTAAGTGTATTGAGTGTTATTATTATTATTATTATTATTATTATTATACTGTCAACGTTCAATTGCATTTCATGCCGTTACGATGTTTACTGTTTTGATTTGAAGGTCATTACACCTGAGAATTAGACAGCGAGAAATGCATGGGATTCAAAAAGCAGTAATTTTTTTTAAAAAAAGTAATTATTGGAAGATACAAAACAATATGATGTCAGGCACAGTCATAGGTTGCACTGGCGAAAGAGATGGAACATGAGTAAGACTGATAACACTAACTCAGTACAGGATGAAATGTCATTATTTTACAGCTGTCTTGTAAAAAAAAATTAATAAATAAAAATAAAAAATAAATGGTTTTCAAGGTCAGAGACTTTCAGATGGGGGTGAAAGTTTCTTGAGGGCGTCGTCGAAAGATTACCTGGAGTCCTTTTATGCGCGACACCTATGACTGATACAGTGATTGTGAGGAATTAAGTATTACGTATTTTCCGCTCATTTTTCTATTGGGATTAACAGGTACATCGATAAGCAAGATACCTTACTGATATTTGTTCACAAGAAAGATACCTGGTTTACTGTTTTCTACTGATCTGTAGATTAGACCTGTGAAGTCAGCTTGCATCTAAAATTCTGAGTTTTGAATTCTATATGATGGGTATTCTCACTAGCTTATTCAATTATGCCATGTTGTTCACTAATATTAGTTTAATGTACACATCAGAAAACGTTTTGCATCACCTCGGTTCCGAGAGTTCCGGAACCTGTACAGAAAATTGGAATAGAGATCAAAATAAACATCATTTCCGCCCTTTTTATTGCCAATCAAAACCACACATTGCATGTTGTACCACCATACAGCAAGACCTTCAGAGGTGGTGGTCCAGATTGCTGTACACACCTCTAATACCCAGTAGCACGTCCTCTTGCATTGATGCATGCCTCTATTCATCGCGGCATACTATCCACAAGTTCGTCAAGACACTGTTGGTCCAGATCGTCCCACTCCTCAACGGCGCCAATATGCTGCCGATATGGTTGCACTATTGGCCGGAAGATGGCATTCACGTATCGTACAGCCGTTGCGGCGCCTTCCATAACCACCAGCGGCGTACGTCGGCCCACATAATGCCACCCCAGAACAGCAGGGAACATCTACCTTGCTGCACTCGCTGGACAGTTTGTCTAAGGCGTTCAGCCTGACCGGGTTGCCTCCAAAAACGTCTCCGATGGTTGTCTGGTTGAAGACATATTGAAGTGTTGGCAGAAGAGCCAACACCTTGTAGCTAGAGGAGGCCGAAATGCACGCGTGCAAGCTCACGCAGACTGGCGCGAGGTCTGGAACAGTTAAGGGGAATTGTAGTAGTAAATAAAGTACGTAGTTGAAGTAATACTTAACTTTATTCCACAATTGGTGTACATCGCTCTTGACGGTACATGTTATAATCTCAATATCAAATGCTATGGCGCCTTTCTAGGTCGTAGCAAATGACTTAGCTGAAGGCTATGCTAACTATCGTCTCGGCAAGTGAGAGCGTAGTTGTCAGTGATCCATCTCTGGCTAAGTCGGCTGTACAACTGGGGCGAGTGCTAGTACGTCTCTCTAGACTTGCCGTGTGGCGGCGCTCGGTCTGCCATCACTGACAGTGGCGACACGCGGGTCCGTCGTATACTAGCGGACCGCGGCCGATTTAAAAGCTACCAACTAGCAAGTGTGGTGTCTGGCGGTGACACCACACATATGTGACACTCATCGGTGAAGAGAACGTGATGCCAGTCCTGAGTGGTGCATTCGACATGTTGTCGGGCCCATCTGTACCGCGCTGCATGGTGTCGTGGTTGCAAGCATGGACCTCGTCATGGATGTCGGGAGTGAAGTTGCGCATCATGTTGCCTATTGCGCACAGTTTCAGTCGTTGCACGACATCCTGTGGCTGCACGAAAAGCATTATTCAACATTGTGGCGTTGCTGTCATGGTTCCTCCGGGCCATAATCCGTAGGTAGTAGTCATCCACTGTAGTAGTAGCCCTTGAGCGGCCTGAGCAAGGCATGTCATCGACAGTTCCTGTCTCTCTGTATCTCCTCCATGTCCGAACAACATCGCTTTGGTTCACTGCGAGACGCCTGGACACTTCACTTGTTGAGAGCCCTTCCTAGCACAAAGTAACAATACGAACATAATCAAACTGCGGTATTGTCCTCCTAGGAATGATTGAACTACAGACAACACGAGCCGTGTACCTCCTTCCTGGTGCAATCGGCTGTCGGTCCCCATCCGTCTAATAGGCGCTGCTCATGCATGGTTGTTTACATCGTTGGGCGGCTTTAGTGACATCTCTGAACAGTCAAATGGATTGTGTCTGTGATACAATATCCACAGTCAACATCTATCTTCAGGAGTTCTGGGGACCGGGGTGATGCAAAACTTTTCTTTTTTAATGTTTGTATGTCACATTGCATGATTGTGTGGCAATGGTCGTAAGGTAAGTACATAGCTACACTCAACCTGAAGGCCGGTTTGAACACTCCTATGTTTTCCTAGGCATGAGTCTACTCGAGGTATAAGACCTTGTCTTCCCCCGACCTTGAAACTGACTTACGTAGCCATTTATGGGGAGACCTGTAATTAACGTGGATTCCGAATCAGGGATAACGTGCCAGTTTCGATCCAAAAACTGACTGAGGATTTTAGTAGTATTAGGAGTAGTAGTTCTATTTATCTGTGCATCACTTTTACAAAGATGTTGAACATGTGGTGGTGTTACAGATTAAGCAGAATATATAGGGTGAGTCACCTAACGTTACCGCTGGATATATATTTCGTAAACCACATCAAATACTGACGAACCGATTCCACAGACCGAACGTGAGGAGAGGGGCTAGTGTAACTGGTTACTACAAACCATAAAAAAAATGCACGGAAGTATGTTTTTTAACACAAACCTACGTTTTTTTAAATGGAACCACGTTAGTTTTGTTAGCACATCTGAACATATAAACAAATACGTAATCAGTGCCGTTTGTTGCATTGTAAAACGTTAATTACATCCGGAGATATTGTAACCTAAAGTTGACGCTTGAAACATTGTCCTCACTTCATTGCAGGGGCCCAAACAGCTGCAACATACATCGCGTTTCTACAGAATGATCTGCCAACGTTGCTCGAAAATGCCCCACTGGAAACGCGTCGACGTATGTGGTATCAGCATGATGGTGCACCTGCACATTCCGCAATTAACACTAGGCTGACCCTTGATACGTTCGAAGGGCGTTTCATAGGACGTGGAGGACGCATAAATTGGCCAGCCCGTTCTCCTGATCTTACACCTCTGGACTTCTTTCTGTGGGGTACGTTAAAGGAGAATGTGTACCGTGATGTGCCTACAACCCCAGAGGATATGAAACAACGTATTATGGCAGCCTGCGGCGACATTACACGAGATGTACAGCGGCGTGTACGACATTCATTACGCCAGAGATTGCAATTGTGTGCAGCAAATGATGGCCACCACATTAAACGTCTATTGGCCTGACATGTCGGGACACACTCTATTCCACTCCGTAATTGGAAACGGAAACTACGTGTGTACGTGTACCTCACCCCTCATGGTAATGTACATGTGCGTCAGTCAAAAAGACCAATAAAAAGGTGTTAGCATGTGGACGTAATATGCTGTTCCAGTCTCTTCTGTACCTAAGGACCATCACCGTTCCCTTTGGATCCCTACGTAATTCGGTGCTCTCCGATACACACGATCGAACAGCGGAGGAGTGGTACTCAAGCGTCAACTTTAGGTTACAATATCTCCGCATGTAATTAACATTTTACAATGCAACATACTGCACTGGTTACGTATTTGTTTATATGTTCAGATGTGCTAACAAAACTAACGTGGTTCCATTTAAAAAAATCTAGGTTTGTGTTTAAAAACATACTTCCGTGCATTTTTTTATGGTTTGTAGTAACCAGTTACACTAGCCCCTCTCCTCACTTTCGTTCTGTGGAATCGATTCGTCAGTATTTGATGTGGTTTACGAAATATATCCAGCGGTAATGTTAGGTGACTCACCCTATATATATATATATATATACTCCTGGAAATTGAAATAAGAACACCGTGAATTCATTGTCCCAGGAAGGGGAAACTTTATTGACACATTCCTGGGGTCAGATACATCACATGATCACACTGACAGAACCACAGGCACATAGACACAGGCAACAGAGCATGCACAATGTCGGCACTAGTACAGTGTATATCCACCTTTCGCAGCAATCCAGGCTGCTATTCTCCCATGGAGACGATCGTAGAGATGCTGGATGTAGTCCTGTGGAACGGCTTGCCATGTCATTTCCACCTGGCGCCTCAGTTGGACCAGCGTTCGTGCTGGACGTGCAGACCGCGTGAGACGACGCTTCATCCAGTCCCAAACATGCTCAATGGGGGACAGATCCGGAGATCTTGCTGGCCAGGGTAGTTGACTTACACCTTCTAGAGCACGTTGGGTGGCACGGGATACATGCGGACGTGCATTGTCCTGTTGGAACAGCAAGTTCCCTTGCCGGTCTAGGAATGGTAGAACGATGGGTTCGATGACGGTTTGGATGTACCGTGCACTATTCAGTGTCCCCTCGACGATCACCAGTGGTGTACGGCCAGTGTAGGAGATCGCTCCGCACACCATGATGCCGGGTGTTGGCCCTGTGTGCCTCGGTCGTATGCAGTCCTGATTGTGGCGCTCACCTGCACGGCGCCAAACACGAATACGACCATCATTGGCACCAAGGCAGAAGCGACTCTCATCGCTGAAGACGACACGTCTCCATTCGTCCCTCCATTCACGCCTGTCGCGACACCACTGGAGGCGGGCTGCACGATGTTGGGGCGTGAGCGGAAGACGGCCTAACGGTGTGCGGGACCGTAGCCCAGCTTCATGGAGACGGTTGCGAATGGTCCTCGCCGATACCCCAGGAGCAACAGTGTCCCTAATTTGCTGGGAAGTGGCGGTGCGGTCCCCTACGGCACTGCGTAGGATCCTACGGTCTTGGCGTGCATCCGTGCGTCGCTGCGGTCCGGTCCCAGGTCGACGGGCACGTGCACCTTCCGCCGACCACTGGCGACAACATCGATGTACTGTGGAGACCTCACGCCCCACGTGTTGAGCAATTCGGCGGTACGTCCACCCGGCCTCCCGCATGCCCACTATACGCCCTCGCTCAAAGTCCGTCAACTGCACATACGGTTCACGTCCACGCTGTCGCGGCATGCTACCAGTGTTAAAGACTGCGATGGAGCTCCGTATGCCACGGCAAACTGGCTGACACTGACGGCGGCGGTGCACAAATGCTGCGCAGCTAGCGCCATTTGACGGCCAACACCGCGGTTCCTGGTGTGTCCGCTGTGCCGTGCGTGTGATCATTGCTTGTACAGCCCTCTCGCAGTGTCCGGAGCAAGTATGGTGGGTCTGACACACCGGTGTCAATGTGTTCTTTTTTCCATTTCCAGGAGTATATATATATATATATATATATATATATGAGTTGACCAACGTGACATTTGTCTGAAAAATTTAGTGAAATCAAGATTATTAGGTTTATCCGTAGAGCACAGTGCTGCTCAACGCCGATCATTGTACGCGTTGTTAGCTAGCAACAGAAACATGACAATGAAAATGACGATATTTTCCATTTTGTGTACCGTTACTTCCCCTTTGCTTGCCTGAAGAATTGACCACTTAGCTACTAAGCTGCAGTATTCATATAAAATAAAAATTATAAAATTAAAATTTTATTTTACTGCTGCAGTCTGGGAATGTAACAGATGATGAAAGCTACGTTGCTTCAACAGTTAACATTTCAGTCTCCTTCACGTCTATGTCGAGGGACCATCGTTCTCCCTCGTCACGCCATTTTCAGCACAAGCTCCAAATACGGCCTCCCGCCGGAGGTACGAGTCCTCCCCCGGGCATGGGGGTATGTGTTTTTTTTTAGCATAAGATAGTTTAAGTTAGTTTAAGTAGTGTGTACGCATAAGGACCGATGACCTTAGCAGTTTGGTCCCTTAGGGATTCACACACACACACACACACACACACACACACACTCCAGATACGAATGTGGTGTATAGAGGGACTGTCAAGACCACGAAATCATCCACCAAGGGTATCGTACGAGGTTAATATAAATGACTGCAGTGATTTCATAAATTCTCTGTAGCTACATTAATTGACGTAATGTCGCAAAATTCAACACTATATAGAAGAACTCAAAAAGTTCTGTATTGCTGCAGCCGCGCTTCATATCGTAGCAGCGAGCAGTTAAGGAAGATGGCGACAGGCGTCGAGAAAGCGTTATGTTCTGCTTGAAATGTTCCCTACCTAACCCCATGCATTTTTTCGGGGTGGGGGGGGGGGGGTATTTGAAAGGTTCAGTGCTTACGCCGCATCTGCCAACAGACCTACTTGAACTGCGAGTTCGTGTTAACAGTGCTCTTGAACGGACTGATAGGGGCATGCTGCCTCGAATGTGGGAAGAACTTGCTTATCAACTTCATATCTGCAGAAGCAGTACGGAGCACATACGAAGCCTTTTTAATACGCCAAAAAAAATTTTTTTTAGTTTTTCTATGTGAGTCCAAAGCCATATAACAATATGTCAAATAATATAGCGACAGCAAATCTGTGAAATCCCTTCAGTAATTAATGATGATCCGGTACTTGTCATAGGCGTGTAGAATATCGCTCTACGTATAAGTTAATCCTTTTGTATTGTAGCTCTACATCTTTTCTGACTCAGTTCCTACGAGTAATTGACAATACCCTATAGTTTCGCGATACAGAACTTACAAATCATTTGTCTCTTGCATCAATGCGGTGTAACGCATATTGGACAACTCGTGTAACTGGACGTGGAATGGAAAAAAAGCTACGCAAAATTCTGCTACGACAGAAAATCATTCAGCTTAAAAGATGTGGTGTATTCACGATTTGAATCCAGCACAATATACACGCTGCAAGCACATTGTAATGGGAGCATTGGTCTAAACTTTCAGACAAGTTATTGAAAGATACAGCTCAAGCAATGACTCCGTGCAAAAATGACGAGACTAGAAAGAAAGAGCTAGTAAAGAAAAGTAAAATGAGTAAATCCAAGAAGACGTTACCTTTGTGAGTTTTGACTACAGGGATACCAAAAACAGTCACTACTGCAATTGCTTTATCCTCTCATCATCCCTAAACCTTCTAGATGTTTGTGCCGGAAGTGTTCATTATTTGAAGTTATGGTATTAAAATCCGCAAACGAAAGTTCTGCGTATAGATGCGCCCATGTACCGTGAAGCTGAATATACACTCCTGGAAATGGAAAAAAGAACACATTGACACCGGTGTGTCAGAACCACCATACTTGCTCCGGACACTGCGAGAGGGCTGTACAAGCAATGATCACACGCACGGCACAGCGGACACACCAGGAACCGCGATGTTGGCCGTCGAATGGCGCTAGCTGCGCAGCATTTGTGCACCGCCGCCGTCAGTGTCAGTCAGTTTGCCGTGGCATACGGAGCTCCATCGCAGTCTTTAACACTGGTAGCATGCCGCGACAGCGTGGACGTGAACCGTATGTGCAGTTGACGGACTTTGAGCGAGGGCGTATAGTGGGCATGCGGGAGGCCGGGTGGACGTACCGCCGAATTGCTCAACACGTGGGGCGTGAGGTCTCCACAGTACATCGATGTTGTCGCCAGTGGTCGGCGGAAGGTGCACGTGCCCGTCGGCCTGGGACCGGACCGCAGCGACGCACGGATGCACGCCAAGACCGTAGGATCCTACGCAGTGCCGTAGGGGACCGCACCGCCACTTCCCAGCAAATTAGGGACACTGTTGCTCCTGGGGTATCGGCGAGGACCATTCGCAACCGTCTCCATGAAGCTGGGCTACGGTCCCGCACACCGTTAGGCCGTCTTCCGCTCACGCCCCAACATCGTGCAGCCCGCCTCCAGTGGTGTCGCGACAGGCGTGAATGGAGGGACGAATGGAGACGTGTCGTCTTCAGCGATGAGAGTCGCTTCTGCCTTGGTGCCAATGATGGTCGTATGCGTGTTTGGCGCCGTGCAGGTGAGCGCCACAATCAGGACTGCATACGACCGAGGCACACAGGGCCAACACCCGGCATCATGGTGTGCGGAGCGATCTCCTACACTGGCCGTACACCACTGGTGATCGTCGAGGGGACACTGAATAGTGCACGGTACATCCAAACCGTCATCGAACCCATCGTTCTACCATTCCTAGACCGGCAAGGGAACTTGCTGTTCCAACAGGACAATGCACGTCCGCATGTATCCCGTGCCACCCAACGTGCTCTAGAAGGTGTAAGTCAACTACCCTGGCCAGCAAGATCTCCGGATCTGTCCCCCATTGAGCATGTTTGGGACTGGATGAAGCGTCGTCTCACGCGGTCTGCACGTCCAGCACGAACGCTGGTCCAACTGAGGCGCCAGGTGGAAATGGCATGGCAAGCCGTTCCACAGGACTACATCCAGCATCTCTACGATCGTCTCCATGGGAGAATAGCAGCCTGCATTGCTGCGAAAGGTGGATATACACTGTACTAGTGCCGACATTGTGCATGCTGTGTTGCCTGTGTCTATGTGCCTGTGGTTCTGTCAGTGTGATCATGTGATGTATCTGACCCCAGGAATGTGTCAATAAAGTTTCCCCTTCCTGGGACAATGAATTCACGGTGTTCTTATTTCAATTTCCAGGAGTGTATTTCGTTACAGATTGCATAGAAACGCTAATGGCGGACATGAAATACGCACATATTCAGTTACTCATTGTGGTAATCTCAAATTACCAGTATAGGAACAGTACTACTCGCAGGTGAGTATCGAAATATCAAATTCAGTAAAGATTTCTTTGTTGTATACAAACATCGCCTTCTAAAACCATTCAGCCCCATCTATTAAGTACATCCTGTAACTACGATTATGACGAATGGAACACTAAATCAAAGCAACTAAGGATAAACTTAAAAAGTTATAGGTAACAACAGTGTTTATTTCCTGTGAGAAGTAATAGCGTACGCACTCGGTAGCTAGGTTGCCCCCAACCACTACATAAAGCAACAACTACAGAACAACAAGAAAATAGCTCAACTCCCGTGTTAAAGGAGGGCAACACTGACCGATAGCAGCGCCTCTAGTGGTATGGAGATGAACTAAAAAAGGATAAACATTGCGGGTTGCATCCCTCCTAGCTTATGTACGCTGTTTTTTTTTTCCTTTTAATTTTCTTATCTCAGTTTTCTGGGCGTGCTATGTAATTATTTTGGCTAGCATCATAGTAAAATAATTTAAACACAGCTATAGCACACTGCAATATAACAGTGACAGCCTATTATTCAGGAATATTTGTAGTCCAACTTAGCTGCAACAATTTTAATTAGCTTCAGCTATTTAAGCTACAAGCTTGTTTCGATTTACTGTCAGTTTCGAGTGTTGCGTCTAGTTTTTATGACGCACAAAACATCCTGGAGCTCTTATATGTTGATAGAAATCAATATAAGTGTGTCAGTTTACAAGTCTATTCTTGACGTTTGCGTCTGACAGTCGCTGCTTCTACGATCTTTTCTTGAGACGCAACGCTTGAAACTGGCAGTAAGTCGAAACAAGCTTGTAGTCTAAATAACTGTTACAAGCTAAATAAAAATCGTTGCATATAAATTGGACCACATATATTCATGAATAATGTCATACTTTGACATCTTATAAGCTGTGGGTTCAATGAAAGAAAATAACTATTATCAAGAGAATAATCGGCAGTTACAGAGGTTCAATTAAGAAATCTTTGTCACAGTGTTAATGAATGAAGAACTCTAAAATTTGTTACAACTATGTTTCAGGACTGTAATTTCTGAGTAATTGCCCAGGAAACGTGCACTACTGACCACTAATTTCTTTAAAAAGTTCCTACATCATAGAACTGTAAACGCTTCAACACAAAAAAGAAGACATCAATATTAAGTACCAAAAATAGGAAAGGTGGATAAAAGCAGTGTAATGAAAACAAAACTTGCTTTTTATTTGTTAAGCACACAATAAAAATTTCGCTATGAGCAACAGTTTCACCTGATTCACTACTGATATTAACAATTTCACATGGAACACCTGCCACATGTTTTGGAAACTCACCCCTGTTTAGCCTATGCCTAGTTTTATTCCTAAAATCTTCCTCGAAAAAATTATCTTCGTCCGCAGCTCGTGGTCGTGCGGTAGCGTTCTCGCTTCCCACGCCCGGGTTCCCGGGTTCGATTCCCGGCGGGGTCAGGGATTTTCTCTGCCTCGTGATGACTGGGTGTTGTGTGATGTCCTTAGGTTAGTTAGGTTTAAGTAGTTCTAAGTTCTAGGAGACTGATGACCATGGATGTTAAGTCCCATAGTGCTCAGAGCCATTTGAACCATTTGAAATGATCTTCACAAACAAAATAAGTAGCACAACCCACATCAGGTAAGTTTACAAACACTTTTCCGCTTCCGAAGCAATCTTTGATGTAGTTTTGGAAACCTGTTGAAATGCTTGTTCCTAACTTTCTCCGTTGAACCGACGTAATATCCAGATGAACAGCCAGGGAATTTACAGGAGTATTTCTACGTCAATTTGTTGTGTTGAATATTCTGAAAAACATAAAATTCTTCATCAAATAAAACTACTACTGACATATCAAAGTTATTTAAGTAAACAAACAGAAATCACACAGCTTCATTCACGGCAGAAGAGAATACATTTCATTTATAGGCTACGAGATTATTTACTGAAAATTAAATGTCTTACTTTAAGATTAATTGCGGACATTTTTTCTGCAGGAAATCTCTGCAGTTCCACAGTGAACTTTATGAAATTTAAAGTAATAAACCTGTTTATAATGAAGATCAGTAGTATGTAAATATGAAACACATACAAAGACGACTGTAACCGTGGACTTCAGTACAGAGCAAGACGAAATAATATCAATAACCGCCATTGGACAGTTATCATTGGTCAATTGCAGCTTCGTTTGACCCATAACGCCTCTAATGGTCTGGAAGGAACTACCTGTAGACTTGGCCACTGTTTCTATGTTTCGATACAGTGTATCGATACGTGGAACTGTTTCAGTGTTTCGGAACGGCTGTGGTTCACTGTTTCGAAACAGTGGTGTTTCATTCCGCCCCTGTCTCGGATATCCGGACCAGACACAGAAACTGTATCGTTGTTTCAAAATAAGGCTGTTTCAGTCCACCTGTGCTTGGAACGGACTAATTGTATCGAAACAGTGATGTTTCATTCCGCTCTGTGTCGGACGAGATTCGGGCTCGGCACAGGTACTGAAACACAACATACCACTTCGTGAAACACTTTGAAGAGTGTCGAAATCGTTTTGACAAGCAATAGCATGAAGCTTAAGATATCCGAAAATAAAGCTTCGTTTCTAGATGACTGTCCTATTCCGAAATGGCGTAACATTTGCTTTATAAACATTAACGAAACAATAAAATAACGCATACTATTCACATTCAAAATAATAAATATGTGAAAATCATTCAGTTAAATTACACTTTTTTTTATAACATACGTTTCTCTGTTCAAGTACTGTAGTCATATTAAGAAACGCAAGTAAGCCTAGAACATTTTGAATAAAAAAAAGGTGTAGAGTGACAGTTATTATGCATATACATAAATTTAATGTAGGTATAATTGCAAGCAATCTGTTTGACATATCACTGATAGTGTAATGGTGAACGGGAAGGGCTAGGAAGCATGGTGAATTTATAGTAACGGTTCGAAACACCTTGAAAGACAAAATTTTTCTGTTATATTTTATTATTTATTGGAATTATTTGGCATTATTTGTGAGTCTATAGTCACTGTGCCTATTATCCACATTGATTCCCTTTGTGTGCATGGGAATTAGCAGGATGGGTATATTCCCATACTAGCGGAATGTGGGAATCCCAGTACCATATCCGTTGTTTCTGCAGTTCGCTCCCACCTCCAGTTCCGTTCGTGGTGGTTCTTCTGTCTTCAGCTATGGCTGTCTTCAGCCAATTGAAAAGTATGAAAGTCACACGACACGAAAGCAGCGCATTTGCTGCATGAAATACGAAACTGCCAAGACGCCTAAGTGATAGTTTCATACTTTCTGCGATGTGATTAGCGCTCTCGCACCTCATTTGTGTTTATATGGACATACCTATACAGTAGACATTCAAGATGATAACATGTCTAGGTTTATTAGATTACAAAACACAAACTGTTTCACTGTTTCGAAACAGCGTATCGAAACATTACATTGTACTGTTTCATTTGTTTCGAAACAGTTACGTTTTTCAGTTTGCCCATCTCTAACTACCTGGCTTGTTGCCTCTTCTCCCATATGGCTTTCACCCCCGTGGCAACAACTGAAGATTGAATGGGACTTACAGGTAGTTCCAATTTGGCGCCCGCGGTCACGTGGCCATTGTTGACCGGTGGAGGGGGAAGCCGCCGCTATGCCGGCGCCGCGCCACGGCACGCCTATCAGTCTGTGCGCGTGCGTTGTGGCGACGGCTTCTCGAAATACGGGCGCGTTCGTAGTCGCCACCGTAATCCTTGTGTGTGTGTGCGCGTGTGTGTGTTTTAGTGTGTGTGCAACTCCTCCTGTCAAGCTTCGGGGCGTCTCCGGAGCATTCCACGAGAGAAATCGTCCCACGAGATGGAATCTGGCTTCGTCGGTGAGTTTTAGAGTATTCATTGCTTCCGCCGCAGTTTCAAGCCTAGCGCAGTTTCATTCCGACTGAGGAAATACTCTATACTGTTTTCTCACCTGACCCCGCCTACCTAGCCTTTAGTCCGTTGTGCTGAGGTCATAACTAGCAACGGGAGATGACGCAGCGGAAGCGGTGAAGCTCTCTCGGCAGTATAACGGTAGACCCTCACCTACACACCTGGCCTCTTCCAACTCCGGACTGAAACTTGTGTGGTGAACAAACGAACGAGGAGAGTGGTGCACGATGTTGAATTGTGTGGCGCCGCCGCCACGCGAACACGCACCTGTTGCATCTTCGTTGCTGCTTCCCACCAGCTGACATCCGCTATCAGTTGTTTTCGACATAACTTGTCGCCCCCTGCCTTTCTGACGAATTAATTAACTGTACGATAATTGGCTGCCATTCTGGTTCTCCCTTTAGTGTCTTACTTGGAATGTGCTAACCTTCATTCTTTTCCAGAAAAGGATCATTGAATATGAAGCTCCATTTTTAAATTTACATAGATTTTACACGAGTCTGGAAGCCATAACAAGTCGGAATCTTTCACTTCGCATTTACTCACAGTGTACAGGATCATATGGAAAATATATCTGAATATGACGCATCACCTCCGCGGTGAGGTGAACGCAACTTTTCCACCTCATTATCAAAACATAAATCTTTTCAACTTGTATATGATACTTTTTTGAATTAAATCTGGCCCTAGAGTCTTATTGTGAAGAGTTTCTGCATACAGAACAGTCTAGGACAAGAAGAGGTGTTTCAGAGATAAGATTATTTGCAAGCCGGGTTCATGTGATTCCGTTATTACTCGTGTAGTTCTGTTACCAGCACATAAGTTACTGTTCTATGAAGCTTAATGTCTTTCAGATGTCAGTTGCCTTTAGAATCCGCTGTTCATAAGAAACAGAAGGAACTTTTACGGGAAACCGGCTGCCGTACAGGCGTTTTATGAACATTATCCGCTTTGTACTCGGGAGTTAAAACACAAACTCTTAAACTGTCTGGAACCACGCGACCGCAACGGTCGCAGGTTCGAATCCTGCCTCGGGCATGGATGTGTGTGATGTCCTTAGGTTAGTTAGGTTTAAGTAGTTCTAAATTCTAAGGGACTGATAACGTCAGATGTTAAGTCCCATAGTGCTCAGAGCCATTTGAACCATTTTTCTTAAACTGTCTTTCATGCTTGTATGGTTGTTGTCACGTTGTGTTCCTCTGCGTACCCGACAAAAATTATGCTCTCTGTTGTTGCAGTACTGTGAAGATGATTTCTCCAGTAAAGAGCATGGATGAGGGGTGTGTAGAACAATCTGAGCACATTTTGCTGTCTCATACTTATTCCGTAGTCTCCTTGATTTACTACTAACAGTGCTCCATGTTAATTCATTTTCTGTTTTTCATCACTCCTTGCGTAAATGGCAATGACTGAAAACTTGATGCTTCTTATTGCTTGATACGCTCTAGCTCACAGCTGAGAAGCAGCCTTTACAAAAATCAGTGTCTCCTTCGTACATAAAAACTTGTAGGACATTTTGGACTTTGAGCAATTACAGATTTGTTCGTTGTGGTGTTTTGTGTTACTTGTTTTTCATTTTCAGGGAAGCCTGTAGGCGCAGTTCAGAGGTAGGACGTATTACTGCAAGTCATCTACAGCGCAACGCATTTCGGATGTCTTCATCGACGAAAGTGTTTTAGAAAGGTGTTCCTGTACCTTTAGAAAAGAGGTGAAATACGATGGGCATTAGGTGCGATGATCAACTATTCCCAGTCGAAGTCGTCGTGAGAATTCATTCTCATGCTATTGAAAGTAAAGCACTATTCGCGAACACTAGCCACATTCGTACCGTCTCCACCATTGATTGCAGTAAGTCTACGTCGAATCTTGCGGAGTGTGGCGTTTTCCGCGCACGTAAGCAGACTCGTGTCACGCGATGCAGGACGAGTTCATTGACACATCTTGTCACTTTGGATATGAATTGTTTCGCACTGAGAGCTGCGCTACACATTTCGCTAATAAGTTACTGAATACACCTAACGATTCTCTCTCTCTCTCTCTCTCTCTCTCTCTCTCTCTCTCTCTCTCTCTGCGGTAGCTTGGGGTGGTGTGGAACATAATTCAGTGAGTGAATTTTACTGTGCGGTATCAACTGAAAATTAACAGAAAGGTAGGAAATTTACAAATAAATAAGTTGACGAACGAACCGAGCCCAGGGGCCACGTGGTGGAGCGCCCGGCGTTCTGAGAGGGGGCTCGGTTTTCCCGCCTTGAGCGTGACCTTGGAGCAGAGGGGGGGAAATCGCCCGATCTTCCCAGCCCGCCATTCCGGGAGGCTGGCTGCTCTTCCACAATACGGAAGCTCAGAAGTGTGTGTTATCCTGCGTCATGATCGCTTCTTGCTGCCTGGTAGGAAACAGGCGTGGACATTACTACATACACTACTATTATGGGTAGCATAATTTCTCTCTTCTTATTCCATGTGGAGTTATTTGTAAAAGTAATGAAAATTCAAGGAGGAGAAATAAAATCATTGTTCGCTGGTATCATCGTAGCTGGTTTAGAGAAGGCAGAGGACCTGGAAGATCAGTCGAACGGAGTGAATTGTGTCTTGAAAAGAAGGTACAAGACGAATGCAAACAGAAGTAAAACAAGTATAATGCATTGTAGCCGGATTAAAGGTGGCAGGGGTAAAATACAGGGAGCGAAAGGCTATTTACAATTTGTACAGAAACCAAATGGCAGTTATAAGAGTCGAGGGACATGAAAGGGAAGCAGTGGTTGGGAAGGGAGTAAGACAGGGATGTAGCCTCTCCCCGATGTTATTCAATCTGTATATTGAGCAAGCAGTAAAGGAAACAAAAGATAATTTCGGAGTAGGTATTAAAATCCACGGAGAAGAAATAAAAACTTTGAGGTTCGCCGATGACATTGTAATTCTGTCAGAGACAGCAAAGGACTTGGAAGAACAGTTGAATGGAATGGACAGTGTCTTGAAAGGAGGATATAAGATGAACATCAACAAAAGCAAAACAAGGATAATGGAATGTAGTCGAATTAAGTCGGGTGATGCTGAGGGAATTAGATTAGGAAATGAGACACTTAAAGTAGTAAAGGAGTTTTGCTATTTGGGGAGCAAAATAACTGATGATGGTCGAAGTAGAGAGGATATAAAATGTAGACTGGCAATGGCAAGGAAAGCGTTTCTGAAGAAGAGAAATTTGTTAACATCGAGTATAGATTTAAGTGTCAGGAAGTCATTTCTGAAAGTATTTGTATGGAGTGTAGCCATGTATGGAAGTGAAACATGGACGGTAAATAGTTTGGACAAGAAGAGAATAGAAGCTTTCGAAATGTGGTGCTACAGAAGAATGCTGAAGATTAGATGGGTAGATCACATAACTAATGAGGAAGTATTGAATAGGATTGGGGAGAAGAGAAGTTTGTGGCACAACTTGACCAGAAGAAGGGATCGGTTGGTAGGACATTTTCTGAGGCATCAAGGGATCACCAATTTAGTATTGGAGGGCAGCGTGGAGGGTAAAAATCGTAGGGGGAGACCAAGAGATGAATACACTAAGCAAATTCAGAAGGATGTAGGTTGCAGTAGGTACTGGGAGATGAAGAAGCTTGCACAGGATAGAGTAGCATGGAGAGCTGCATCAAACCAGTCTCAGGACTGAAGACCACAACAACAACAGCCGGATTAAATCAGGCGAGCCAAGGAAATTAAATTAGAATATGAGACACCAAAGGTAGCAATGAGTTGTGCTGTTTGAGCGGAAAGATAACTGACGGTAGTCGAGTTACAGGGGGCACAAAATGCATACTGGCGTTAACAAGAAAAGCGTTTCTGAAAAACAGACCTTTCATAACATCGAATAGGTTTAGGTGTTAGGAAAACTTTTCTGAAGGTATTTGTCTGGACTGTAGCCTTGTACGGAAGTGAAACATAGACGATAAACAGTACAGGCAAGAAGAGACTGTAACCTTTTGAAGCCGGCCGGTGTGGCCGAGCGGCTCTAGGCGCTTCAGTCTGGAACCGCGCGACCGCTACAGTCGCAGGTTCGAATCCTGCCTCGGGCATGGATATGTGTGATGTCCTTAGGTTAGTTAGGTTTAAGTAGTTCTAAGTTCTAGGGGACTGATGACCTCAGAAGTTAAGTCCCATAGTGCTCAGAGCCATTTGAACCATTTAATCTTTTGAAATGTGGTGCTATAGAATAATGTTGTACATAAAATGCGTAAATCGAAAAATTAACAGGGGGTACTGAATTTAATTGGAGAGAAAATAAATGTATAGCACAGTCTGACCAAAAGAAGTAGTCCGTTGGTAGCACACTTGCTGGGACAGTCAATTTGGTCATGGAAGGGATTGTGGAGGTAAAAATTGTAAATCGAGACCAAGGCTTCAATAGAGTAAGTAGTCATTTTTTATGTTTTCCATCGTTACGTAGTTGCTTCTGTATTCTTGGCGATGTGGTTCGTCTAATGCAATTAAATAAGACCCTGCGCGTTTCGCTTTTTGGTATTTGTGAAGCATCTTCAGTGGCCTATGATATGTGTTTGTATACAATAATTGCGTTACGTAACATTTGCAGTACAAGTCTGTAATTATTATGTATTTATTAGTTGCATTAGACGAGCTACATCTCCAAGAACGGTAAGAAGGGTTGGTTCAAATGGCTCTGAGCACTATGGGACTTAACAGCTGAGGTCATCAGTCCCCTAGAACTTAGAACTACTTAAACCTAACTAACCTAAGGACATCACACACATCCATGCCCGAGGCAGGATTCGAACCTGCGACCGTAGCGGTCACGCGGTTCCAAAGTGAGGCGCTTAGAACCGCACGGCCACACCGGCCGGCCTGTAAAGTTGTACTTTCATTTCTTAACCGGGCATCATCAAATCTTGGTACAATAGTTTTCTTGGCCTATCTTTAACTGGCTGTCCTCTGTCTGTATTTGATTATTACCAAGTAGTGATCACCATCTCGGTTTTCTAATATATCTGAAGCACGTCGTTTAGCTATGAGGACGTGATCAACTTGACTTTTTGTGATCCCATCTGGAGAGAACCATATAACTTTCCTTATATCCTTACTTTGCAGCCACATGTTTTTAATAATCGTGTTATTGCCCAAGATAAAATCAATTAGTCTCACGCCACTGTCATTAGAAGCTTCACCCCCCCATAACCACCTTAACATTATGCTTTGCCACCTTTGATATTTTCTGGTCCAGGTCAAGTTTGATGAAGATTGTAGGAGGAAGATAGAAGAAAGGAATGAGACAAGAAAAAGATTACTGCAGAGGAGAACAAGAATTACTATAGAAGAATACCAAGAGAAGAAAAAGGAAGTAGTTATGAAATGTAGGAGGAAAAAGAGAGGAACTGAAGAACGGGGAATTGATTAATTAGAAGAGAGAAAGAGTGCTCAGAAAACAAGGAAATTCCTTATAAGGGTGGAATATATAAAGAAAGAATTACAACCCAGAGCAGTTTTCTGTAAAGATAAGGAGGGAAATCTGATTGGAGGAAAATATCAGATTTTAAACGGATGGGTGGAGTATTTTAGTGAAATATTGAATACATAATCGGAAAACGATGGTGAAGTTGATGCTGGTGTGGTAGTAGAGGTGGAGCAGGAAGTAAACGGAGAAGGAGGGTACTAGGAATCCGCCGAGGAACCGACACTGGAAGAAGTTAAAGCTAGTATCAAGACTCTTAAAAACAATGAAGCTCCGGGAGAGGAAAATCTTACAACAGAAATAATAGATTTGGCGGAGAAAAATTAATAAGGGTTTTACATGGGATTATACTGGAAGTATGGCGGAAATAAAATACGCGGGAACGGTGGAATACACTATACTCTGCCCTATGCATAAGAAACATGACAAAACTGACTGTGAGAATTATAGAGGAAGTTTATTGATCTGTATAGTATACAAAGTATTAGGAAAAATACTGACGGGGCGCATCTAGGAGGCTACCAGTGAGATTTCAGAACTAATAGATACACTACAGACCGGTTTTTTCTATCTGACAGATCCTTGAAAAATGTTATGAGTTTCACATCGATGTACACCAGCTGTTCATAGATTTCAAACAAACTTACGCTAGTATCAAAAGGGATCAACTCTGGAAAGCAATGCAAGAGGCAGGAGTACCCACCAAACTAGTAAGACTGGTTCAAATGACTTTGAGGAGAATAGTATGCAAAGTTTAGGTTGTGAGCACTTTATCAAAGGCATTTGAGGTTAAACGACGATTGCGACAAGGTGATGTGATCTCACTATTCTGTTTAATGTTGCTAGGAGAGGGTAATAGGGAAGACGCAAGGTGGTAACCCTGGGGGAACACTGTTCAATAGAGTGATACAGAATCTTGCGTATGCAGATGATATTGATTTGTTATCCAGAAGGAAACAGGACCTGGAAGAAGAGCTTGAAAAATTAGAAAGATCTGGAGCGGAGATGGGGCTGACAACTAATCAGAGACCAAGTATATGTTAACACCCAGGAAAAGGTATAGTGAAGGAGAAAGAAGTATGACTTTGAATGAGAAAGAATATGAACGCTGTGAGAGCTTTAAGTATCTTGGGTTACTGGTAACAGAGAATGGTGATATGAGAGAATAAATACACGCAAGGATTATAGCTGGCAACAGGACCTACTTTGCACTGATCAAAGTATTCAAAGCAAGAAGCGTTAGTAGGAATCTGAAGCTGACAGTGTATCGTACAGTAGTGAGACCTGCGGTGATGTATGGTTCGGAGACTTAGACAGTGACGCAAAATGATAAGTTATTACAGAGATCGGAAAGGAAGATATTTAGGAAAATCTTCGGGCCAGTGAATGACAGGGGTTTTTGACGAATCAGAAATAATAATGAGACCAAAGAGTTGCGTAACAAACGAGATATCGTGACAGAAACAAAAAGTAATAGACTACGTTGGGCGAGACAAGTAGAAAGACTGGTGGAGAGCAGCACAGTCAATAACGTTTTCAGAGGAAAACCAGGTGGACGCTGTATAAGGGGCAGACCAAGGACCAGATGGCTAGACAACGTGGAGGGCGACTTGTGAAGAATGTTAGTTAGAAGGTGGAGAGCCATGGCAGCCAGAACAGAATAGTGGGCGGAGATTGTCCAGGAGACCAAGGCCTTACACGGACTGCAACGCCAAGGAGTAAGAAAGTAAAAAAATTAAAAATATTACTCCTGAAAAATTCAGTGGTAAAAATCTTCTTTACAATTTAACGCACCATCTTATTTTAGTAACATCAATCAAACGGCTCACTCTGAAAGTCGTCATGAGGCTATACCTCAATTGCCCGCTACTGTACCTCTTCATATTTTTTTAAATGCTAACAAACTATATATTTGCAGAAACGGCATAAATGACGTTCTGACTTAAAGCGCGTAACGATTTTATCAGAAATGTGAGCAAGAGATGCTGTGTTTCATATGACAATTAATTATATGTCGCAAACCCGCAGCTACAAATGAATCGAGAGCCAATCATTTCGCAACGTGTGGCACAGTGTTAATTAAAATCACGACCCAGCAGATTGAAATGGAAAGTGGTCACAAGACTTTTTTTATACGTGTGAAATTATATCGGCATCGACGTTATTAGGAGCGCACGAGCGCAGAAAGTATCTACATTGTTTCGTGTCCCCGATAAATATACACAGGCCAGCGTCTGTCTCTAGTCTCTTCTTCGTTTTAACTATCGAAAACATATCATTTACTTGAGGGTTACGTTTCAGATACTGCATGACTTTTCGATAAAATCTAAATTTAAACTCTGGAACCAGCTCGTGCTGTATACCATGTATCACAATTATTCTTGCCCTCATCTCAAAATGGTTCAAATGGCTCTGAGCACTATGGGACTTAATTGCTGTGGTCATCAGTCCCCTAGAACTTAGAACTACTTAAACCTAACTAACCTAAGGACATCACACACGTCCATGCCCGAGGCAGGATTCGAACCTGTAGATGTTGAATGAATGAGTGAATGAAAGGGTGAGCTGCACTGCCTATCACCGTTCCCTTGTTAGTAAATATAAAGTATTCTCAGCTGCAGCGTTCTGTCCTTCGACTGTGGAGATATCAGACCGATTCTGTCAATACAAGTGTTTCGATTGCCAGAGTAAATAAAAAAGATAAAGTAATTTTAAATACGTAAAAGTATCTTGTTACACATTTGGAACGAAATCAACCCACTATTCCGGATTACTCGGCACGCAGCCGTACTGCCGTAGGACATGAAAAATACGTGGATAAGCTATAAGACACAAATGATAAGACAGTCCGTAGAGAGTGGTATTTGGAAAATTGAGATGAACTCCTGACGGTAAATAACGAGAAAGGAAGGTGGTTAGCCATGAGGGTTACGGATACGGACGCAAAAGCAGGGGCAGAGCAGCTTTGCTTACAAAGTCAGCATTTGTGAGATCGTGGTACGAAACGGCCGAAGAAGCTACGAGAATTCTGTCGCAAATCATCCTAACTAAAACTGACTCCGCGCAGAGCTGCTTCGGATGTAATGGACGCCAGCTCACCTACAATAAGCTGTCAGCAACTACTCGTATCGCGCTATAATCAGTGACGAAGGGTCATTGTCTAAGGTCCGCAGCGGAATGGTGCTTGGCGAGCGTCTCGCCGTGGTTTTGTAAACTCGAGCGCCGAAAGACAGTCGTGTGCCTCCCTCGAGAGAAAAAAGTTTCCAGTAGTCACCTCTACTGGGGTGGCAGTGAAAACGGTTCGAGCCGTTTCCGGGCGGAGGGGCGGCCCGACATCCTGGCATTTGAGATGGATACCCTGACATGGTTACCTGGATAACCTGCTGTGGGACTAGAATACTCTCTTCGAAATTCTGAAGGTAGCAGGGGTAAAATACAGGGAGCGAAAGGCTGTACAACTTGTACAGAAACCAGACGGCAGTTATAATAGTCGAGAGATACGAAAAGGAAGCAGTGGTTGAGAAGGGAGTGAGGCAGGGATGTAGCCTATCCCCGATATTTTTCAATCTGTGCATGAAACAAGCAGTAAAGGAAACCAAAGAAAAATTTGGAGCATCAATTAAAGTTCAGGGAAAAGAAATAAAAACTTTGAGGTTTGCCGATGACATTGTCAGAGACAGCAAAGGACATGGAAGAGCAGCTGAACGGAATGGACATTGTTTAGACAGGAGGATACGATATGAACATTAATAAAGGCAAAACAACGGTAATGAAATGTGTTCGAATTAAATCAGGTGATGCTGAGGGAATCAGGTTAGGAAATAAGACACTAAAAGTAATAGATGTTTTGCTCTTTGGGCAGCAAAATAACTGATGATGGTCGAAGCAGAGAGGGTATAAAACGGCAGTAAGAAGAAAAACATTGCTGAAGAAGAGAAATTTGTTGACATCGAGTATGAATTTAAGTGTTAGGAAGTCTTTTTGAAAGTATTTACTTGGACTGTAGCCATGTATGCTAGTGAAACATGGACGATAAACGGTTTAGACAAAAAGAGAATAGAAACTTTCGAAATGTGTTACTGCAGAAGAATGTTGAACATTAGTTGTGTAGATCACGCAACTAATGAGTGAGGAGGTACTGAATAGAATTGAGGAGACAAATTTGTAGCACAACTTGACCAAAAGAAGGGATCGGTTGATAGGACACGTTCTGAGACCTCAACGGATCACCAATTTAGCATTGGAGGGAAGAGTTTGTGTGTGGGGGGGGGGGGTGTAGGTGGGTGGGGGGGTGTGTGAGGATGGGGGCGGGGGTAAAAATCGATCGTAGAGGGAGACCAAGAGATTCGGAAGGCTGTAGCTTGCATTAGGATGAAGAGGCTAGCACGGGATGGAGTAGCTTGGAGAGCTGCATTAAACCAGTCTTCGCACTGAAGACCACAACAACAAACCCGTTGTGGCGCTGGTCTACGAGTGAGGGAGAAACTAAAGTCCGTAGGCGACGGTGTGTCTGCAGCCGAAATTTGAACGTAACGGCCCCGAACTTTGACTAATTGTCACCATCTTGTGGTTGTTCTAATTTAATTGATCAGCGGCTATGAAAAATGGTCCTCTACGGAAGCAGCTCATCGGTGGTTTTCGTTGCCTGGGGAAACTTATATTAATGACAAACCTGACCTATTAATTTTATCGACTTCCTAATTAAACAAGTTGTAGGCACTTGATTACTATCGTTGAAATCTTGATTACGTATTCAGTATGAATCTGTGACTGGAAATATGATTATTATGTTATTAAACTCTGTTTCTTTGTATGGGACTTGACTGGACAGCTGCTGATGCCGCTTCACGTGGGTATGTGTCTTAGAAATCTCAGGTTTACAAATTGTACCTGCTGACTGAAGATCATTTCTGTCAGCAGGTTCGAATTGATGTGATGGCAATAGTTCGGCAGAGATGTGGCTTGCACAGGGCACACTACCGTGGACATCTGCGTCACACCAGTCTTCGGAGTGAAGACGACAACGACATTGCAGGTTACTGAGGAAAGAGGGAGTTGGACTGTGTCTATGATTCCCTTGAGATGCATGTACATAATATATGATCGTTAATTATGCAGTCGTTGACTACCAGACTGTAAAAACTGTCATTTAAATTCATCGATACTGCCCACAATTTGTCTTTTTTTAAGTCAAATGTGAGAAACTCATGTTCAACATTCTGGTTACAAGAGAATAACTCGGAAAGATTTTTAAAAAATAATTTTCAATTTTATTTCTATGTCTTAACGTCTTTAGAGGCACGAATAAATAAAACAGTAGGGACGAAAAGAAAAAAATTGACCTTCGCTTGGATTACGTTGTAGAACACACAGACTAGGTAGAATCTGATGTGATGAAATTGAGCTATGATTTCGTGGAAAGACACTCTGTTTCCTGAACACAGTAGGAGATATTTTAGAGGTGGTTTATAATTATTCTCTCTCTGGAGAGAAAATAACCGCTCTTCTCCTTGCTTATGGAGAGTTGCATAAATCGTTTCTGAGTATGTGATGCAGAACTCTTGCCGTTTCTGATTACTGTTCTACAATCACACTCGATTGTAAGGTAACACCGACTACGAGATCATGTAGACGAAGCACGGTGCCGTTTGGCAAAGTCAACATCTTCGTGATTACTCTGCAGTTCACAATTGTGTGCCTGTAAGAACCATTTGGTATTCGCCAGGTACCCGCTGGCTTTACCATCTCTCTTTTGCTGTGCACATTGATGAATGCTGAAATATGGTGTACAGTCATTTCATTCTAAAGCTGTTCAGTGCTTTGATTTGATACTGGTAGTAGCTACTGCAGCCGATTTATTTTCCACAATGACTCTCCTGTGTAGTCGGGATCGCTAATGAGTGTTAGTGGAATACAGGTGGTGGAAGTAGTTGTCGTTAAGGGGTCTGGCTGGCTATAATAGAAGACACAGAAGCATACAGTGGCGGACCATTAGCCAGCGAACCTGTGTCCTATGTCAAAGGATAATCACCTCAGCGCGGTGTCTTGCAATCAGTCGCTGGATGTTTCATTGCACAAGATGACACATAACTTCTAAGGTCTTCCGCTGAGCTTGTCACCCGTATGAGAACTATAATGTAAACTAAAATACCTGAAACCACATCGTAATCATGCCACGGAGAACAGGACGCGCTGGTGATACCGGCCCATTGTACGACTGGGGATCCTGTGTCACATTAATATGGTGTTACAAATAAGAAAGTTACTCGTAAGATATTGTCTCACGTTCGTTTTATGATAAGGCGATTTAAATCTATTTGAATCATTAGCTCGAAGAAAGCAGGCGTCGACGTGCCCCTAGGCTATCTGTGAGGCCCAGTAAGTCTCTAATTTCTATCTGGCATACCATATTCGCGTTATATATTCCACTATTACGCAGACTTCCATTGTGTAGCCAACTTTATTTATTTTTCGTCTCCTGAGAAAAACTGTCCATTTAATTTTCCGTGGCTGTAGCAGCCTCGTCATTAGCAATAAGAAGAGTGTTCTGTATACAGTTTCAGGAAGCATTTGACGGTATTCTAGATTCTCATTTACGTCGCAATTCCAATGTGAGGATATTCCGTTTAATTGGAGATGGCGTCAATTTTCTTCCTGTGGGATTGTGAAAATTTTGCAGGAATAACGTTCCTCGTGTCTAGAGATGCTAAATTCCAAGGGTGATAACGGTACCCCACATTGTGCCACATACTCTTGAAGTAGTTGTTTCTAACATTCACCTTTCATCTTATCTCGAGAAAATGTTGCTGAATTCCAGAGATCAGACCAATATTACTCCAAGTTATTTGTAAAAGTAGTTTTGTTGTAGGGCCTGCTCAAATCACGATGTATTCAGCGTTCCTTTTTCCCCCGATTACACAAATGGAACTCTTCACTCCAGTCTCTGATGGGTTGGGTCTCATTAGTTTGCCAGCTTATCGAGGGACAATTTTTTGTCATCTTCTATTCCATTTCTTCGAAGTTAATTTGTTGCGCAGTTGTGGCAGTACCGTCTGCGCAAGGAAGCTGCTTCCTAATTCCCAGAACTGGTTGGCCATTTCTATAGCTACTACATAACACTGGAGCAGGAACACTGCCTCGAGGAAGTCCTTCGTTCTGTAACCGCCATCTGCTGCAAAGATCGACATAAATTCTCTGTTTCTGAAGACAGACTCCAATAATACATGACGTAAGAAAATGGTGTGGCCCAGCTTTCTGGAAACATTCCTCACACGTAGAAGAAAAAAAATTGTTACATGGACGTGGGTTCGGAAACGCTTTATTTCCATGTTAGAGCTCAGTTCCTGCAACTCCTCACCACATTAATCATGCGGAATACACAGAAAATGTCCGTTAGCGAGGAGAATCCCTGATGCGCTGATGTGTCCCTGGAAAGTTGCGTATTGTTTCACAGCCGCCAACAAAACGTGCACGAAGACTCGCTTCATCTTGTACTGGGGTTCCTTACACAAGAGCTTTCAAAAGCCCCCACAAATAATATTGAAGTGAGTTTAGGTCTGGAGAGCGTGGAAGTAGCCCACCTCTACCTACCCATCTGTCACGCAATATCATATTTGGAAGCCTACGACCATTAACACTGAAATGTGGTGGAGCACCATCGTGCATAAAGTACATCTTTAATCGCACACCGAAAGACGCATGTTCCAGCAGGACAGGTAGAGTCTTCTCTAAGGAAACTTTGTAAGTTTCTTCGTTGAGCTTGGGTGGAAAAACAACAGGCCCTAACAGTGACAAACCATGCCAGCTAAAACGTGGACATAAAATTTTTATTGATGAAGTGGTTGCACGATTTCGTGAAGAAACTTGACAGCCCATACGTCCTGGTAGTGGAAGTATTCAATATGATCACACTGAAATGAAGTCTTATCCGTGAACAGCACATATGCACTAAAGTGATGGTTGATACAATTTTTGAATTAACCATTCGCAGAAGTTTACCCGTGCAGGAATATGAGCTGCCGAAAGTGGCTGCACATGCTGTAAATGATACGGATATAGCAGCTTCTCATGTAGCACTCTCCAGTCACGTGATCAACATTAATTGTCTTACGCTGACATTAGGGTTGTCGCCGACTGAGCGTAGAAATTCCTTCTGCAGTTGAGGTTCGAATCCTGCCTCGGGCATGGCTGTGTGTGATGTCCTTAGATTAGTTAGGTTTAAGTAGTTTTAAGTCTAGGGGACTGATGACCTCAGATGTTAAGTCCCATTGGACTTAGAGCCATTTGAACCAGTTAAAGTGTCCTCGCCCTCTCGGCATCCCCCAGTCGCGAGTAGCAGGCTTAAACGTCCCATGCTCCCGAAGACGACGATGAATTGCTTCAGACATGCTCCAGTCGGGGTACAGTCATTCTACAGATCTCTCCCGATACGAACGGTGAGCGCCACGGCTATTACTGTCTGCTAATCCGCACAGCAAATGCGAATCTGCCATCTCAACACTTGAGTTAATTTCCATTGCACTGGACCGGAAAACATATCAGTGATGAACATTCAACAGTTGGTGCTACGTGCTTACAAAGACCGCCATGGGCATTAAACAGCTAGTGCTACGTGCTTGATAATGGGAGAGCAATGAGTTTAACCGCACGTCAAGACAAGCAGTGAAGAGGGTCACATGTCAACACTACCCTCGTTCAACTACAACAACAAGTACTGGCGTGAATCTAAGAATTGCAGCTTATGGTACATTCAAATCAAACATAACCAAAGCGTTATTTAGAACATTTTATGTAAGAAACCGTTTTATTTTAT
Source organism: Schistocerca cancellata (assembly GCF_023864275.1). Taxonomy (NCBI): domain Eukaryota; kingdom Metazoa; phylum Arthropoda; class Insecta; order Orthoptera; family Acrididae; genus Schistocerca; species Schistocerca cancellata. Next base: position 130,843,680 of record NC_064629.1, read on the forward strand.
GCTGGTACGTTGTGTTTCTGTGAGTTTCCCATGTTTAATGTGATTATAAACAAAGGCAGAAAATTAGCTCGAACATGGAAATAAAGCGTTTCAGGACACAGGTCCACATAACACATCTTATTCCCCTATGTGTGACGCATGTTTCCTCAAAGTTCGGCCGTACCTTTTTGTCACATCGTGTGTGTGTGTGTGTGTGTGTGTGTGTGTGTGTGTGTGTGTGTGTGTATGTGTGTGTGTGTAAGAAAGATAAATATACTTTATCAACTTACAAACATTCCCCGGTAGTTCGTTGTTTCTCCAAATAACTACAGAGGCGTGCTTCAGAGTAGCGCCGGCCGGAGTGGCCGTGCGGTTACAGGCGCTACAGTCTGGAGCCGAGCGACCGCAACGGTCGCAGGTTCGAATCCTGCCTAGGGCATGGATGTGTGTGATGTCCTTAGGTTAGTTAGGTTTAATTAGTTCTAAGTTCTAGGCGACTGATGACCTCAGAAGTTAAGTCGCATAGTGCTCAGAGCCATTTTTTTCAGAGTAGCCCAAATGATTATTTCCCACACCGTTGTTAAAATAGTGTTGAGGTCCTATCCGGAACGATGTAGCTGCATGAATAACAGAAACAGAGCTGCGTACCAAGCGAGATGGCGCACTATTCGCATTCGGGAGAACGACGATCCAAACCCGCGTCCCGGAATCCTGATTTAGGTTCTCTGTGCATTCCCTAAATCGCTTCAGGCAAATGCCGGGGCGGTTTCTTTGAAAGGGCACGGCCGATTTCCTTCCGCACCCTTGCCTAATCCGACCCTGTGATCCGTTTCTAATGACCTCGTTATCGACGGTACGTGAAACACTAATCCTCTCCTGCAGAGATGCCTGTCTTACTTTGAAAATCGTAAGTTCCCAATAATTCCTTTCTTGAGTCACACCGAGGCAATTTTAGACGAAACCATAATCAAGAAACAGAAGCACTTCAGTCACTGTTCATCTGCAGAGTTCGTCCGTAATAAGTCACCAGGTTCGGATGAAATCCCACTTCGATTTTACCAAGAGTACTCTACGGTATTGGCCCCGTACCTAGCCTGTATTTATCGTGAATCTCTCGCCCAGCACAAAGTCCCAAGCGACTGGATAAAAGCGCAGGTGACTCCAATATATAAGAAAGGTCAAAGAATGGACCCGCAAAATTACAGACAACTATCCCTAACTTCCATTTGCTGCAGGGTCCTTTAACATATTCTCAGTTTCAGTACAGTAAACTACCTTGAGACTGAGAAGCTAATGTCGACGAATCAGCATAGTTTTAGAAAGCATCGCTCGTGGGAAACTTAACTTGTGCTTTTCTTACATGATACACTGAGAACTATGGATGAAAGGCAACAGGCAGAGCCGGGCGGAGTGGCCGTGCGGTTCTAGGCGCTACAGTCTGGAACCGCGTGACCGCTACGGTCGCAGGTTCGAATCCTGCCTCGGGCATGGATGTGTGTGAAGTCCTTAGGTTAGTTAGGTTTAAGTAGTTCTAAGTTCTAGGGGACTGATGATCACAGCAGTTAAGTCCCATAGTGCTCAGAACCATTTGAACCAACAGGCAGATTCCATATTTCTAGATTTCCGGGAAGCATTTGACACGGTTCCCATTGCAGGCTATTAGCGAAGATACGAGTTTGTGGAATAAGTTCACAGATATGTGAGTGGCTCGAAGACTTCTTGTATAGTAGAACCCAATATATTCCCTCGACGGCGAGTGTTCATCAGAGAAAGGGTATCGTCAGCTGTGCCCCAGGAAAGTCTGATACGACCCATATTGTTGTCTATATATATCAGTGATATGGCGGATAGCGTGGGCAGCAGTTTGCGTTTGTTTGCTGATGATGCCGTGGTGTACGGAAACGTGTCGAAATTGAGTGACTGTAGGAAGCTACACGACGACTTCGACAAAATTTCCAGTTGGTGTGATGAATGGCAACTAGCCCTAAATGTGGAAAAATATAAGTTAATGCGGATGAGCAGGAAGATGGACCGGCAATTTTCCGATGCAGTATTACTAGTGTCCTGCTTGATACAGTCAAGTCGTTCAAATATCTGGACGTAAAGTTGTAAAGCGATCTGAGTTGAAACGAGCATGTCAGAACTGTGGTAGGGAAGCCGAATAGTCGACTGCGGTTTATTGGGAGAATTTTGGCAAAGCGTGGTTCACCAGTGAAGCAGACCGCATATAAGACGCTGGTGCAATCTATTCTTGAGTACTGCTCGAGTGTTTGGGATTGGTACCAAATCGGATTGAAGGGCGACATCGAAGCAGTTCAAAGGCGGGCTGCTAGATTTGTTACTGTTAGGCCCGAACAGTACGTAAGTGCAGAATGAGATTTTCACTCTGCAGCGCTGATATGAAACTTCCTGGCAGATTAAAACTGTGTGCCGGGCCGAGACTCGAACTCGGGACCTTTACCTTTCGCGGGCAAGTGCCAGGTTCGCAGGAGAGCTTCTGTAAAGTTTGGAAGGTAGGAGACGTGGTACTGGCAGAAGTAAAGCTCTGAGAACGGGGCGTGGGTCGTGCTTGGGTAGCTCAACTGGTAGAGCACTTGCCCGCGAAAGGCAAAGGTCCCGAGTTTGAGTCTCGGCCTGGCACACAGTTTTAATCTGCCAGGAAGTTTCAGTACGTAAGTGTTATGGAGATGTTTCGGGAACTCAAAAGGGAACCCCTACAGGGAGGCGACGTTCTTATCGAGAAAATCTAGAGAACCGGCATTTGAACCTGAATGCCGAATGACTCTGTCACCAACATACACTGCACGTAAGGACCTCGAAAATAACAAACGAGAAATTAGGACTCATACGCTGGCATACAGACAGTCGTTTTTCCATCGCTGTATTTGCGGGTGGAACAGGAAAGGAAATGTGTTACGGAGTACCCTCCGCCACGCGTCTCTGAGAGTATCTATGTAGATGTAGGTGCTCCTGCTGAACGCCGACAACTGGCTGAAGAGTGTGACGTTAGCTGATCAAATGCACAAGACTAAGAATGGTTTTCGTTTCGCTACCTGCCGTCGGTGCCTGGTGCAAATCCGATGCAAGTGATGGGTCCGTAGCGTCGTTAGAGAGTGAAGTTTACGCGGGGAGGACAGCGTAAAACAGCGTGCAGCCAGAGGCCGCGCGGCGCGATCGGCGACGCCCTTCCGCCATTATAAACACGCCTCGCGGGTTCCGCGACCGCCCCCCAGCACTGCCAACGTCGTCGCAGGAGCGCGGCGCGTACAAACTCCTTCCCCCCAGAGGGAAGCGTCACGGCACTGCCACTCACTTTGCCATTTACTGTCAGGGACATTTAGCTGCTTGGGAGTGTTACAGCGGACCTTCTGAAAACTCAGTGTAACTCAGAAACCGTACGAATGGGCAAAAGTCCGTGATCTTCGAAGAGCGTGATTTACAGGGAGTGCTGTGAGGTTACACAGACATATACAAAGGCTTGAAGGGAAGAAGTAATTAAGAAGGGACCGAGGCAGGGTTGTGACCTACCCCTATTGTTATTCATTCTGTACACTAGCAAGCTGTGAAGGAAGCCAATGAGAAGTTTGAAGGGAAAATTAAAGTTCGGGGGCAGGAAATAAAAAGACGCGTAGTCTGATGGCGCCTTGCCACGGTTCGCACGGCTTCCCCCGTAGGAGGTTGGAGTCCTCCCTCGGGCATGGGTGTGTGTCTGTGTTGTCCGTAGCGTAAGTTCAAAAAAAATGTTTCAAATGGCTCTGAGCACTATGGGACTTAACATCTGTGGTCATCAGTCCCCTAGAACTTAGAACTACTTAAACCTAACTAAGGACATCACACACATCCATGCCCGAGGCAGGATTCGAACCTGCGACCGAAGCAGCCGCCCGGTTCCGGACTGCGCGCCTAGAACCGCTAGACCACCGCGGCCGGCCCTTAGCGTAAGTTAGTTCAAGTAGTGTGTAAGCCTAGGGACCGATGACCTCAGGCCGGGCTGAGTGACAGCGTGGTTTGAGGCGCTATGTCACGGACTGCGCGGCCCCTCCCGCCGGAGGTTCGAGTCTTCCCTCAAACGTGTGTGTGTGTGTGTGTGTGTGTGTGTGTGTGTGTGTGTGTGTTTTGCTCTTGGCATAAGTTAGTTTAAAAATTGTGTAAGTCTAGGGACTGATGAACTCAACTGTTTGGTCCCTTAGGAATTCACACACATTCCAACATTTTATCGCATCAGCAGTTTGATCCCATAGGAACTTACCGCAAATACGAAGGAAATAAAAACTCTGAAGTTTGCCGATGACATTGTAATTCTCTCAGACACAGAAAAGGACTTCAAAGAGGAGTTGAACGCAATGGATATTGTCTTGGAAATAGATTACAGGATGAACAGCAACACAAGTAAAACAAGGATAATGGAAGTCTGTCGAATGAAGCCAGGCTATGATGAGGGAATTAGATTAGGGAATGAGACGCGGAAAATAGTAGGTGAGTTTGTTATTTTGAAGGTAAAATAAGTGAACATTGCCTAAGTAGAGGTGATAGAAAGATCACGGTGCAGTACTAAGAAAAGCATTTCTGTCAAAGAGAAACTTGATAACCTCGAATACGCATTTAAATTTAGGGAAGTACTGATTTTCATAATGAATATGTGTTCAGTGTAGCCTTGTATGGAAGTGAAACGGAGACGATAAACAGTTCAGGTAAGAACGGAATAGAGGCTTTTGAAGTGGGGAACTGCAGAAGAATGCTAAAGATCATATGGGTAGACTGAATAAATAATGAGAAGGTACTGAATTGAATTGAGAAAAAAATATATTTATGGTAGAACTTGATGAAACCTTAGATTGGACTAGGTTTCATATGCTATTTGTTTTATAGCTCCATAGTGAGGAGTCATCCAGAAAAATACGTACTTTATATTTAAAACGTCACTTGCACCGATCCGAAGTGAAATGGTCCTAGGAAATTACAGTATTGTCATAAAACATGGAAACGTACAATGCACTAAGGTGCATCTGATGATTATTATGCTATTGTGGGAATATGCACAGATGGTGACGCCAACACATTAGCGTGCCTAGTACGGTGTAGGAAAACCATTGGCATTCGAAATAGTTCCCAATCGCTTGGGAACGGATAAATACAGGTCCTGTATGGTTTTCAAGGGAATCTTATACCATTCTTCTTGCAAAATGTTGGCAAGTTCAGATAATGTTGATGGAGGTGGACAGCGGTAATGCACCCTTCTCTCCAAATTACACCACAAAGGCTCAATAATATTGAGGTCTGGTGACTGTGGTGGTCGGGGGTGATGTGACGATTTACCCTTGTGCTCAGGAAAGAAGTCCTGGACGATGCGTGCTGTGTGAGCAGGCGCTCCGTCGTCTTGGAACATAGCATAAAAATGAGGAGCAAACATTGTCCCATAAGATGGACCTGATCAGCAAGACAGCTAGCAGAATCCTCGGCAGTAATGGACCTTGCAGAGTACCCATGGGGTCCACGGAATGAAACGATAATTCTGCCAAAATCATCACCGAAGCCCTGCCATGTTTCACTCTTGGGACGTAAACTGGACCAACAGTGTGCAACAAGACAAATCCAACCAGATGATTTTATCGTAATGCTCCGTACTCCAGGTTGTACGACTTCGGCACGACGTTTTCCTGTTACGGGCATTTGTGTCACTGATGAGTGGTTTTGGAATTCCAGCTAGCCTTGCAATTCCCTGTTTATTGAGCCCCAAGTCAAAATAGTTCAAATGGCTCTGAGCACTATGGGACGTAACTTCTGAGGTCATCAGTCCCCTAGAACTTAGTACTACTTAAACCTAACCTAAGGACATCACACACATCCATGCCCGAGGCATTCGAACCTGCCACCGTAGCGGTGGCGCGGTTCCAGACTGTAGCGCGTAGAACCGCTCGGCCACTTCGGCCGGCTGTTGAGCCCCCTTTGTCTTGTTTTGATGCTCAAGAGTTCGGGAGTGCGACATTCAATTCTGCTATGACTTTTCCAGCTGTTGTCCTCTTATTTTTCGTCCACTCCTCTTCAATGACAGTCTGTCACGATCACTCAACACACACTTCCGTTCGCATGTAGACTTAGCGGATGACGTTTTTCGGCCTTCCCTGTATGCGGCATACATCTTCGACACGGCGACTCTTAAAACACCAAACACTTCGACTCGCTCGGTTACGGAAGCACCCACCGTAGCAGCACCAATAATTTGTCATTGTTCAGATTCACTCAGCTCCGACGTAATGCACACACAACTACACAGTACACTGTTCTGACCACGATTAACACTTGGAACATATTGAGGAAATTGCACAGGTTCCGTTTGTTGCCAAATACAACGCCGCAACCTGCCGTTTGGCGTTTCCCTCGATGTTTTCATATTTTTGTCTAAACCCTTTTAGTTGATAGACCACAACACGAGGCGTCAACGATAATAAATCTGGCAATGGAGAGAAGTGCGGGAGTTGAAAGGTTATATAGGGAGACCGAGGTTTGAGTATGGAAGCAGCTTGAAATGGATGCAGGTTGCTGTAGTTACGCAAAGTTGAAGGGGTTTGCACAGAATGGATTAGCATGGAGACTTCCGGAAACAATCTTCGCACTGAAGATCACAGTAGCAAAAACGTTTTCGTGAAAACGGATAAACTCATGTGGCAGACTGTTAGGAAGTATTTCGTTTTAAAATGTTTTACCCACAGAAAATAAGAGAAGTTGCTGAATTTAAGCGTGGCCGTGCATCAATTGATGACAATGGGTGCTCCGAACGTGTAAAAATGTGTACGGTCCACGAGATTGTGGCAAAAGTTTACTGAGCCATACTCTGCGTTCATCGTTTAAGGCAGACATAGCAGAAATCTCTACTGGCCGAGACCACCAAATTATAGAGACGTTTTGACAATGATGAAGGTTTTCGCGTGATCGATCTGTTAATCACTGCCGGAGAACACATTTGAATGCTTCTTGCTCAAGCATGTTAATACTCCTTTGTTCCCAATTCCAGTGTGTTTCTCCAGCTTTTCATACCATTCTACGACACAGTCATCAATACTTGAAGTAATGAGTGTGTAGCGCGCCCGGTTAGCCGCACTGCTTTCCGGGCGGGAAGGCGTGCAGGTCCCCGGCACGAATCCGCCCGGCGGATTTATGTCGAGGTCCTGTGTGCCAGCCAGTCTGTGGATGGATTTTAAGGCGGTTTTCCATCTGCATCGGCGAATACGGGCTGGTTCCTCTTATTCCGCCTCAGTTACACTATGTCGGCGATTGCTGCGCACTTTCTCCACGTACGCGTACAGCATAATGACGCAACCACGCAAACATTTGGGATACACTCGTCTGGTGTGAGATGTTCCCGGGGGCCGAACCACACAATAACGGTAGATTCTGTGTGGGGCGGCGGTGGGGTGGGCGGACCGCTGTAGCCTGTTGTGGCGTTGTGTACCACTGCGGGCTACGGCGGGGACGAAGCCTCTTCGTCTTTTCTAGGTCCCCAGTTCCATCCAATATTATGAGTGTCTGGACGAAAGTTCTCCTCAAATTTGCAGCTAGTTTTGCACCGTGGGACAGGTATTATTTTAGTAAAGCTATTGTAATATTGATTAGTTGGTGAAACTAGTTCGTTGACTTACAAAAAAGTTTATTAGAATATTACAGTGCTTTACTAGGCGTGTTCTATCGAAGATGAGTTACCTGTTCTTTCCTCTAACTTAAGGGCAGACAAACTCTGTTAATTGAGGAATAAATTATTTTCAATCTGGCATATAACTGAAACTCGAGCTACGGTATTGCATGTTTAAGGTATACAACACTTACTTCGAGTCTAATGAAAAAGGTATTGATTTCTACTACTGAACAACGCAATACGTCATCGATTATAGGTGTCTGATAGAGCGAATAACTCATATTTACACTTCATAGGAGTGATCATTCCTGATTCAGCGCATTTTCACGTCATTTTATAAAAGCTGACGCTCGTTCTATCCATATGCGAATGTTAATTTCTCATTCTACATCCTATTTCGGCGTCTGCTCGTTGTTGTTACCACGTATTGTAGAATTAATGTGTCATTGCTGGAGTGTATTCGATGCCTATCTAACTCGTTGATCTCAGAATATATAAAAATCAAATCAAATGTGTGTGAAATCTTATGGGACTTAACTGCTAAGGTCATCAGTCACTAAGATGACACACTACTTAAGCTAAATTATCCTAAGGACAAACGCACACACCCATGCCCGAGGGAGAACTCGAACCTCCGCCGGGTCAGCCGCACAGTCCATGACTGCAGCGCCTTAGACCGCTCGGCTAATACCCAGAATATATAAGAGAATGCCACTTGCTATATACGAGAACTCGTACCTGGATATTATAGTTTTCTCAAGCACGGCTAAAGTTAAGACTGCTTTGGTATTTACTGATGTAAAAGTGCTGTTGAGTTGATTTAGTACAATGTGAAACGTTCAGTAAGTATTGCTACGCTGCATCGTTAGCACCTGGTCGTTAGACATGCCAAGCATCTAAGTGCCCTATGTGGATGCCGGCACGGTAGCTCAGCGTGTTCGGTCAAAGGGTTAGCTGCCCTCTGTAATAAAAAAAACTGAGTTAATCGACCAACCATGAACTTAACCGGATGTCTTACGACGTCCGCCCCGAGCAGACACAACGAACAAAATCGAACAAAATGAGATTAAAAAATATATATATGTGCCTATTCGCAGGCTAAAATGTGACGGATATTGCCAGATGTGGCTTCAAAGTTGTGCATTCTTTCGCACGTTCTCTTAAAATCTCTATCCCAGAGCGAAGAAAAAAAAACCTCTAGCGTTTTTGGTTACGAGTCTACCTTGCGATTGCGGCACTGACGTCATCCTTTCGCCGTAATAACTGGACCTGCACTAATACTTGTGAAAGGTTATACCAATATTAGACTCATGCTTTTGAATTCTGTAACACACGGAATGAAAGTCCCGAATGTTTCCCAAATCAAAGCATGTGTAGAACAGTGCACTCTGAATACATTGTTAAGCCCAAAGAGATATGGTACGCGAGGCCTATCTGAGCCGTCCAATGAAGTATAAACTTTAAATCAAGTGCTATTATGCGTGGTTTAGTCAAAGGACGCAATATCAGCACGTGAGCGTGTTTGAACGGAGCAGAATAATCGATTTCAGCAAAAGTGAGTGGCATAATGTAACGTTCTGAATCGTGCAAGACTTACGCGTCGTACAGAGAAATTACCGTACAGGACTGTGAAAAACGACTACAGTATGAAACCATCTTAGCACGACATTAGAACTATGTCCAGTGTCAGCGTGACTCTGGGGGTTTGCAGCAGTCTGTGTAGATAGTCCGTAGCCGTTTACTACGGAGTGAACTGCTGGCTTTCTGTGGTCAAATGGACGCTGTCTGCGTGTTCACTGACAAACTGAAATGTTTTCCGACATCTCCCTCTAAACCTCATTTGCGTAATGACCACACACGTACTAGAAGGTAACGTGATGCGATGGCCTGCGTTATTGCGCGGTTAAACCAGTCAAACGCCATGTGTGGTAGTCAGGACATCACAACATGTGATCACTACTCCTGCATATTGAACACTATCGCTGGCGGACTGCAAATGCAAGGGTTCCCTAAGCGTTGAATTTGCAGTCTGCCGTAGCCGATCTTAAGATTTTTTTTCTATTTATCGCTTATTTCACCTCTGGAAATCAATTTCTTAATGTGAAAAGTTCAGATTTCACTGGAGTTGAGAGTGTATGTTAAAATTCATATCCCAACTGACCGGGTAAGTCACCTGAAGTTTCAGAGGAAGGCAACCGCATAGCACCTACAATACAATAGGACCACGCTTAATAAAGCACTGCGGTCTTCAAATCAAGCCGGCCGGTGTGGCCGAGCGCTGCTAGGCGCTTCAGTCTGGAACCGCGCGACCGCTACGGTCGCAGGTTCGAATCCTGCCTCGGGCATGGATGTGTGTGATGTCCTTAGGGTAGTTAGGTTTAAGTAGTTATAAGTCTAGGGGACTGCGGACCTCAGATGTTAAGTCCCTTAGTGCTCAGATCCATTTGAACCGACACTGGACTCGCATTCGGGAGGACGACGGTTCAATCCCGCGTCCGGCCATCCTGATTTAGGTTTTCCGTGATTTCCCTAAATCACTCCAGGCAAATGCCGGGATGGTTCCTCTGAAAGGGCACGGCCGACTTCCTTCCCTAATCCGATGAGACCGATGACCACGCTGTCTGGTCTCCATCCCCAAACAACCAACCAATCCATTTGAACCATTTAAATCTTCAAATCAACCTTCGGGCTGACAGATTTCCGACTGGTCCGGTAATAGATGCAGAGGTGCTGGCACTCCACATGCCATATTTCAGCAGGACAGCACTAGGCCACACGATGAGGAAAGTGTAAGGCTTCTGGGCGGGGGGAGGAAAGTGGGGGGGGTGGGGGGACATGTCGCCTATCGAACACGTATGGGGGATTTGTTGGTCGGCAAATTGTTCGTCACTGTCCTACAGCAGCTCCAGCTGATTTTTTTTGTGGGAGGATCCTATGGCACCAAGTTCAGACGCTCAGAGGCGATCGCTCCACAGCACTCTGAATTCTAAAAGTCAGAGATCGTATACAGCTCTGTAATCCCAAGTATTTGTGTATATTCATTTACCTCATCTGTAGATGAAATTCATTTGTCAGACTATCCTCCTGGCGTTCGATGTTTCTGAATGAAGGCGCACTTACATTCAGCCCAGCGGCGGAACGATTTAGTGGCACCTCCGTGTGCCGTGGTGGTCTAGCAGGTAGGGCAGTATACTTAGGTCCTGAAGGTTCTAGTTGTAATCCCGGATGGAGGCGGGGATTTTCCGTTATTCAGGCCCCTCCAGGATGCCAAGACCACTAGGCCTGCTATCCAGTAAGTACTGGGCATCTTCAAAGGGGTGGAGGGAAGGCGTCGGGGCGATGGGATAGCCACCCACCCCCAGCTACACACTACTTGCAGACAGGCTGTAGCGCGATCACACGCGCTTGCGCCACAGTATATATATATATATATACAGGGTATTACAAAAAGGTACGGCCAAACTTTCAGAAAACATTCCTCACACACAAATAAAGAAAACATGTTATGTGGGCATGTGTCCGGTAACGCTTAATTTCCATGTTAAGAGCTCATTTTAGTTTCGTCAGTATGTACTGTACTTTCTCGATTCACTGCCAGTTGGCCCAATTGAAGGAAGGTAATGTTTACTTCGGTGCTTGTGTTGATATGCGACTCAATACTCTACAGTACTAGCATCAAACACATCATTACGTAGCATCAACAGCTTAGTGTTCATCACGAACGTGGTTTGGCAGTCAGTGCAGTGTTCACAAATGCGGAGTTGGCAGATGCCCATTTGATGTACGGATAAGCACGGGGCTATAGCCGTGGCGCGGTACGTTTGTATCGAGACAGATTTCCAGAACGAAGGTGTCCCGACAGGAAGACGTTCGAAGCAATTGATCGGCGTCTTAGGGAGCACGGAACATTCCAGCCTATGACTCGCGACTGGGGAAGACCTAGATCGACGAGGACACGTGCAATGGTCGAGGCAATTCTTCGTGCAGTTGACGATAACCCTAATGTCAGCGTCAGAGAAGTTGCTGCTGTACAAGGTAACGTTGACCACGTCACTGTATGGAGAGTGCTACGGGAGAACCAGTTGTTTCCGTACCATGTACAGCGTGTGCAGGCACTATCAGCAGCTGATTGGCCTCCACGGGTACACTTCTGCGAATGGTTCATCCAACAATGTGTCAATCCTCATTTCAGTGCAAATGTTCTCTTTACGGATGAGGCTTCATTCCAACGTGATCAAATTGTAAATTTTCACAATCAACATGTGTGGGCTGACGAAAATCCGCACGCAATTGTGCAATCACGTCATCAACACAGATTTTCTGTGAACGTTTGGGCAGGTATTGTTGGTGATGTCTTGACTGGGCCCCATGTTCTTCCACCTACCCTCAATGGAGCACGTTATCATGATTTCATACGGGATACTCTACCTGTGCTGCTAGAACATGTGCCTTTACAAGTACGACACAACATGTGGTTCATGCGCGATGGGGCTCCTGCACATTTCAGTCAAAGTGTTCTTACGCTTCTCAACAACAGATTCGGTGACCGATGGATTGGTAGAGGCGGACCAATTCCATGGCCTCCGCGCTCTCCTGACCTCAACCCTCTTGACTTTCATTTATGGGGGCATTTGACAGCTCTTGTCTACGCAACCCCGGTACCAAATGTAGAGACTCTTCGTGCTCGTATTGTGGACGGCTGTGATACACTACGCCATCTCCAGGGCTGCATCAGCGCATCAGGGATTCCATGCGACGGAGGGTGGATGCATGTATCCTCGCTAACGGAGGACATTTTGAGCATTTCCTGTAACAAAGTGTTTGAAGCCACGCTGGTACGTTCTGTTGCTGTGTGTTTCCATTCCATGATTAATGTGATTTGAAGAGAAGTAATAAAATGAGCTCTAACATGGAAAGTAAGCGTTTCCGGACATATGTCCACATAACATATTTTCTTTCTTTGTGTGTGAGGAATGTTTCCTGAAAGTTTGGCCGTACCTTTTTGTAACACCCTGTATATATGATGGTATCTTACGGGAATCGGCAGTAAAACCGCGAGTAATGAGTATGATGGGCAGAGGCACTATGAATATAGTGCGGGACAATAAGTTGCGAATGTGGGTCTCACGGGAGGCGTGCCAGAGATACGTCCCTGCAGTCGCACTATCATCTGTGTCCTCGGTAGAGGAGATAGCGGGTTCGAATCCCGGTCGGGGCACAAGATTTCAACTGTCCCCGTTGACTTATATGAAAGCCTGTATGCAGCTAAGGGTATTCATTTCATTGTACAGACTGTCCCTACCATTTTTCACCGTCTGCCGCAACTGCTTGACAGTAGCCTCAGACCACTCTAGATAGCGACGAGTGGTGCCACACATATCTAAAAGATATCGGTTTAAAACTAGGTTAGCCTCTCTTCATCTTGCTGGGGCTGGAAGTAGTGATGGGAACAACCGAATGAAAACAATCGATTCATTCGGTTGTTGTAAAACAGTCGACCCATTGGGTAGTAGTTTTACGTATCGGTTGAATTATTCATTCATTCTCTAGAGCCTGTGGGAGCAACCGAATGATAAAAATCGTTCAGTTGGTCGGGCTACTCATTCATTCTTTTGACTGAAACGAATCCGTGGGAATGAAAACTGTCGAGCACGTCGATTGGATTGTTATTCATCATTTTCCCTGTGAAAGCAGTCTGTGTGAGCAACTGAATGAAAGCATTCGACACCGTTGCAGCTTTCCATATTTTATTGAATTATACATTCTTTCTTTTCCAGTGAAAAACGTGTTACATTAAAAACTTTTATTTAAATGGTTATTTTCTACGTGTTAGTCTTGTATGGATGAAATTTTTCAGTGATTTCAAACATTTTGATGAAATGTGAATTCACCACCGGCAGTGGAGGGTGAAGCTTTGACAATGCCAGCCACTCGTGCTGGCGAAACGTCAGTAAAATCATTAGATGAACACCGAGCGAGGTGGCACAGTGGTTAGCACTCTGGACTCGCATTCGGGAGGACGACGGTTCAATCCCGCGTCCGGCCATCCTGATTTAGGTTTTCCGTGATTTCCCTAAATCGCTCCAGGCAAATGCCGGGATGGTTCCTTTCAAAGGGCACGGCCGACTTCCTTCCCCGTCCATCCCTAATCCGATGAGACCGATGACCTCGGTGTCTGGTCTCCTCCCCCCAAAACCAACCATTAGATGAACGTCAGCCGAAGAACCCGAGACAGGAGCCAATAGGCAATTTGTCAACAAGTGGCCACGAAAGCCTTAAAATTTTTGTACAGACTGAAAACATTCATAGAACGGCCGCATCTGACGAAGACTTGTTTCAGTCGGTTCTCTCGCATAGAGTGAAACCACTTAAACCCGACGAGTGAAAACATTCATATAGTCGACATAGCCGCAGATACAAGTTTCATTCGGTTGTTTCATTTGACAGAAAAAGCCGACTAAACGGACAATCAACTGACCAATCGGTTGTTAAAAGCAGTCGGTTGTCCAATCACTAATTGGAGCTCCTGTTGACTTTTTTCTCTTGTTTACGAATTAAACTTGGGTAAAAACTATGCCTTCTGCAAAACACAGTGTGTTTCTTTTAGGTTTCCGTAACCCAGTCGATAGAATGGAACCCTTATGCGATCAATTTGTTGCCTGTCGACCGGCCGGAGTGGCCGTGCGGTTCTAGGCGCTACAGTTTGGAACCGAGCGACCGCTCCGGTCGCAGGTTCGAATCCTGCCTCGGGCATGGATGTGTGTGATATCCTTAGGTTAGTTAGGTTTAATTAGTTCTAAGTTCTAGGCGACTGATGACCTCAGAAGTTAAGTCGCATAGTGCTCAGAGCCATTTGAAGCATTTTTTGTTGCCTGTCTGTTCGTCTGTTAAGACCCCTTTCTCTCAGGAACGGGTAGAAGTATCAAGTTGAAATTTACGACAGATATGGTCCCTTGGCGATGTAATATTTTAAGCTTCGAAGTCAAAGCAGTCAAAATATACCGCGTTTTATGTCACACATTTCGACAGTCGCAAACACACTCATCAGAAGCTATAGATGAACAAACGCTTTACACGTCTGTCCTGGTGATCTAACGGTGAAACCCGTGCCGGGAAACAGATGTCGTGCGATCGAATCTCTGTCTGACCACGGATTTTTCAGTCTTCGTTTCAACCTAGGCTTTACCTCTAAACAATGTGAACAATCACTATAAACAAAATGTGGTTCGAAATCCACATTAAAAGTATGTCCCGATTTCCTGGTTGAATTACTGGGGGAGATACGGAAGTCGCCGAAGTGGCGTCCAATAGAAAGACTTACACCAGGCCACTGAGTCACACGAAATTATTATTATTATTATTATTATTATTATTATTATTATCATCTTTGTACATACCGTAATACGGAAGTCGCCGAAGTGGCGTCCAATAGAAAGACTTACACCAGGCCACTGAGTCACACGAAATTATTATTATTATTATTATTATTATTATCATCTTTGTACATACCGTAATTAATTTTGTACGGAACTCTCATAGTGCGAGTCGTACTCGAATTTTTTCTATTTACCCAAACATGTTTCGACACCTATGTGTCATCTTCAGTACAGGGCAGACCTGCAATGTTTTGTGGTTCAAGATAGCAGTCAAATGTTAGAATTAGGTCACTACGGTGTACGCGAATTCTACAGGGAGCTTCCCGTGCTTGACAAGTCTTGCCGTAAAGCGATAATGCACGGACGGTGCAAGCTTGAAATTACCCTTAGCGGCTTGTTAACAGACCTTATTTTACGTGATAGCTATGTATGTCTGGCGAAATGGCCAGGACGAGAAAATCATGGAGTTTATCTTCAAACGGTGGAGATATAGGCTGATCATTCCCCAGGTCGGCTGTTACTCGCGTTCCATTCGTCTGTAGATAAATTGTTAGTATTTGCAGAAATGGCTTAAACTGACGATAATTTCTTCTGATAAAGTGTTTCATTCGTCTGTAGTACAAATTCTTACTCAAACTGCATTTGGTAAACTCTAAGCAGATAGTCAGGAAACTGAGGTCCATCGCAACTGCAAACAAATTTGAAATAGTGTCAAATTCGTATTCTGGGGAAATGTTTCCATAAAAGGGTAAGTCCCATACTGTGTAACGGCGTGGCGCCGCTCGCAGCTCGGTGACCGTACTGGCCGCTTTTGCGCGATTCACTCCTTGTCTTATCATTCGTTTATCGCTGCGCATGTCAGCACTGTTAGCAGAGCATCGAGTGGACCAGGCGTGGAACGCGCTGTGGCTGCGCACCTTCACACGTTACCTGAACCCTTTGTACTCCACAAAAAAATGCAGACAATTTTCTCGCCATATTTGCGTGTTGCACTTGAATACGACTTCACGAGAAAAAGAAAAAAAAAAATGTAACAGCCTTGAGCAAACCACAGCATTTAATGTAGAAAAGTTATTTACTTCCAAATTTTGCGACTTATACTGTTACGGCTAGACCCAACATTAACTAATTCCAGTGTGTGTGTGTGTGTGTGTGTGTGTGTGTGTGTGTGTGTGTGTGTGTGTGTGTGTGTATGTGTATGTGTATGTATAGAGCGCATTTCAGAGGAAGTTAGACAATGATGAAGGTTTCCGCAGTATCAGTTGCATACCTGCTAACAGTCAGCGGAAAAGTGAAACTAACGTTACTCGAGTTCTGTTTAGACTGTGACGCTATTCCCGTGAGTTTCTCGGACATTTCATAGCAGTAAGCAAAATACAGATCATCAAAAAACGGCGGACGCGAGGCAGCAATCGAAGCAATCGAAGTTCCGATAGGTAGCGGTGCTATACGTAGCTTTCAAAATAGCGTCTGTAACGGAGATGCGTTACAAGCGGGGAGTATTGAGTTTCTTTTGGCGTAAAACCAGGGCATCGCAGATATTCATAGGCACTTGCAGCATATCTACAGAGACCTGGCAAAGAACAAAAGCACGGTGAGTCGTTCAGCGAGACGTTTGCCATCATGCCGGCCGCGGTGGTCTAGCGGTTCTAGGCGCTCAGTCCGGGACCGCGCGACTGCTACGGTCGCAGGTTCGAATCCTGCCTCGGGCATGGATGTGTGTGATGTCCTTAGGTTAGTTAGGTTTAAGTAGTTCTAAGTTCTAGGGGACTGATGACCTAAGATGTTAAGTCCCATAGTGCTCAGAGCCATTTGAACCATTTTTTGCCATCATCGCAACAACGTCGCGCAAACCTGTCCCGCGCGCCGGACTGCCGCACACGGTTGTGACCGCTGCAAACTTGGAACGTGCGGACACTCTCATTTGAGATGATCGACGGATCACAGTCGAACACTTCGCTGTAGAACTGCACGTCTCTGTTGGTAGTCCTGACGCACTTGTCCACCAGTTGGAGTACCCAGAGGTATGTGCCCGCTGGTTTCCTCGTCTTCTAACAGAAGACCATAAAGAGCAACGAAGGACCACCTGTGCGCAATTGCTTGCACGTTACGAGGCTGATCGT
Source organism: Schistocerca cancellata (assembly GCF_023864275.1). Lineage (NCBI taxonomy): Eukaryota > Metazoa > Arthropoda > Insecta > Orthoptera > Acrididae > Schistocerca > Schistocerca cancellata. The sequence continues at coordinate 130,860,788 of NC_064629.1, forward strand.
AACAATTTTTTGTCGAACATCGTCATAGTCCATGAAACATTCGTTCATCACTTCGAACGGAAACAAAACGGCGATACACGGCGTGGCACCATGCCACCTTTCTTCCGAAGAAGAGGTTCAAATTAGACCCTCAGCCGGTAGAATCGAAGGGGTTGTTCTGTTTGATGCCCTCCCTCGTGGTGCAACGATCAACTCTGGTGTTCACTGTACTGCCATCAGGAAACTGAACAAACGACTTCAGCGTATTCGTCGCCACAAAGATGGAAACGAGCTTCTCCTTCTACAAGAAAATGCAAGGCCTCAACAATTCTTCGCACACGGAAGCAGCTCACAAAACTTCATTGGACTGTTCTTCCTCATCCACCCTATAGCCCGGATCCCGCACCTTCCAACTTCCGTCTGTTTGGCCCAAAGAACGATGCATTCCGCGATAAGCAGTACGTGGATGATACGGGTTATTGACACAGGAAGACGTTGGCTCAGACGTCGACCCGTAGTGTGTACCATGCGGGCATACAGGCTATCCCAGTAAGGTGGGCCGGCCGCTGTGCCCGAGCGGTTGTAGGCTCTTCAGTCCGGAACCGCGCTGCTGCTACGGTCGCAGGTTCGAATCCTGCCTCGGGCATGGATGTCCTTATGTTAATTAGGTTTAAGTAGTTCTAAGTCTAGGGGACTGATGACCTCGGATGTTAAGTCCCATAGTGCTTAGAGCCATTTGACCCAGTAAGGTGGCGTAAGTTCGCAGCAATGAACGGGGATTATGTTGAAAAATGGGGTTTATAGACAAAGAGTAGGGAATAATATGGTGTATAGGAATCCTGAATAAAACCAACCTGTTTGTAGAATAAAATTTGTTGGATTGCTTATTCAGCGCCCATCGTACTACGCTTCACCGCAGGATAAACTGCAGGGTTCTTTTGAGGCTAAACGTTCAACTGTTGCCATGACGATTAGAAATTTCTTCGTTCACGATTACGCGTCTTTCTGAAAAAGTACGTCATGTTCGTAGCAATGTGTTTTCAGACGTTCCCTATTAACCGGAAACGGATCCAGGCAGTCACCTCCTGCTCACAGACTTGTAGAAACGACTCCTTAATATTATCTTGTACTGTGCTAATGCCGGTATTGAACTACTCTGAAGCGCCAAAGAATACTGTATTCAAATACAGAGATATGTAAGCAGGCAGAATACGGCGCTTCGGTCGGCAACGCCTATGTAAGACGACAAGTGTGTGGCGCAGTTGTTAGATCGGTTACCGCTGCTATAGTGGCAGGCTATCAAGATTTAAGTTAGTTTGAACGTGGTGTTATAGTCGGCGCACAAGAGATGGGATACAGGATCTCCGAGGTAGCAGTCCGCAGCTCGTGGGCTAGCGGCTAGCGTTGCTACCTCTGCATCATGGGGTCCCGGGTTCGATTTCCGTCTGGGTGGGGGATTTTCTCTGTCCCGGGACTGTGTGTCTGTGTTGTCCTCGTCATCTCATCATTCGGGAAGTGGCGAGATTGGAACTGCAAAGATTGGGAACTTGTACGGGCGCTGATGTCCACGATGTTGAGCTCCCCACAAACCGTCATTATCATCATCATCATCCGAGGTAACGATGAAATGGTCTATCGTGAATATCAGGAATCCGGTTAAACATCAAATCTCTGGTATCGCTGCGGTCGGAAAAAGGTCCTGCAAGAACGAGACCAACGACGACTGTCCAACCCTCCCGCAAATTGCTGGAGATTTCAGTGCTGGGCCATCAACAAGTGTCAGCGTGCGAACCATTCAACGAAACATCATCGATATGGGCTTTCGGAGACGAAAGCCCACTCGTGTACCCTTGATAACTGCACGACACAAAGCTTTACGTCTCACCTGGGCCCGACAGCACCGATATTGGACTGTTGATGACTGGAAACATGTGCCAGGTCGCACGAGTCTCGTTTCAAATTGTATCGAGCGGATGGACGTGTACATGTGTGGAGACAGCCTCATGAATCTATGGACCCTGCATGTCTGCAGGGGATTGTTCAAGCTGGTGGAGGCTCTGTAAAGGCGTGGTGTGTGGAGTTACAGTGATATGGGACCCCTGATACGTCTAGATACGACTCTGACAGGTGACACGTTCGTAAGCATCCTGTCTGATCACCTGCATTCATTCATGTCCATTGTGCATTCCGACGGACTTGGGCAATTCCAGCAGGACAATGCGACACCCTACACGTCCAGAATTGCTACAGAGTGGCTCCAGGAACACTGTTCTGAATTTAAACACTTCCACTGCCCACCAAACTCCCCAGACATTAACTATTATTAAGCATACCTGAGATGCCTTGCAACGTGCTGTTCAGGAGAGATCTCTATCCCGTCGTACTCTTACGGATCTATGGACAGCCCTGCAGGATTCATGGTGTCAGTTCCCTCCAGCACGACTTCAGACATCCGTCGAGTCCATGCCACGTCGGGTTGCGGCATTTGAGCGTGCTAAACGATATTAGGTAGGTATACCAGTCTCTTTGGCTCTTCTGTGTGCAAGGTGACTTCTGTAAAATAGAGGGAAAAGTTATATTACTGCTGTCGTCTGTAAGCTTGTCAAACGAGCTTGTTAAATTGTTTGGGTGTGATGAGAACTGTCTGGCCGTGAGGCAGGTGGCGAGAGTATGGCGGACAGCGGCTGCGGGCGTTGCGACACGCAGTAAGGTAGGTCACGGCCGCCAGCGCTCTCACGCGGTTCATCGCCCCCGCCGCTCCTTCCAGCACGCGTTCGCTTTCAGTTCTACACACTGACGCCGAAATGTTCCGTCCCTACGGGCTTTCCAAAATGTCGCCGCTGCCGCCAGCATCTAATGGGATCAGACTGCTGCGAGCCGCGGTGCCATAGCGACATAATCGCTTCCCGGCCGAAGAAAAAGAATTTCTTATGATGGACGTTTTCCGCTTCTGTATTTAACTGTCACTCTCCAACCTTGCACATGTACTGCTAGGTTACAATCTTTATGCAAGGATAGATTACACAGCGGGTTTCTTATTCAGAAGTCACATCCGAATACTGATTATTTGCGTGTTTTCCCTCATGTAAGAAGGAGAAACGTCTGTCAGCACGTGAGACAGCGGTAGGATTGTGATGGCTGTTTATCGTTCCATAATTTTTGTGTTCGCGTTGATCAGGATCGACGACTGCCGCGAGATAACGGGATCGATCCGCGACTGGCGCCCGAGAGGACAAACGTACAGTTTGCGCTAGGGATGGAAAAAACCTACCGGTTAAAATCTGTACCGGTGTTTTTGTTCTGAATAATCGGTATTTTTCGGTATTTGTCTGGTCTTGCTTGTAACAGTTTTTTTTTCCTTATAACGAGGTAAATGCCGAAGTATCAACTCGCTATAGTCCGCCCCCGTAGCTGAGTGGTCAGCGTGACGGATTGCCGTCCTCCGGGCCCGGGTTCGATTCCCGGCTGGGTCGGAGATTTTCTCCGCTCAGGGACTGGGTGTTGTGTTGTGTTCATCATCATTTCATCCCCATCCGGCGTGCAGGTCGCCCAATGTGGCGCCGAATGTAATAAGACCTGCGCCAAGGCGGCCGGACCTGCCCCGCGAGGGGCCTCCCGGCCAATGACGCCAAACGCTCATCATCATCATCAACTCGCTATAGTAGCAGTGCTAAAATTTTTCGTTTCTAAATAAACCTTTTTAAATAACGAGTAATTTTTATTCGTAAAATTTGCGTTGCTTTGAAGTTTTGAGTTGTTATAGGGAAAAGCGATCAACACTGGATTAATAACAATGCCGACAGAAACGAAGAACAGACACGTGGTATGAGAATAGGTACAGCATTGCCGGGACAATAATGTACTTGATTCTATTTGGTATGGCCTGTTATTTGGTATGCGAGTACTTGCTGTGTGGAAGACTTGCCCCATCTGGGAAAAAAAAAATTGGAAATTTGTAATTTGTAGTAAGGACTGTGGGACCAAACTGCTGAGGTCATCGGTGCCTAGGCTTACACACAACTTAATCTAACTTAAACTAACTTACGCTAAGGAAAACACACACACACCCATGCCCGATGGAGGACTCGAACCTTCGACGGGGACAGCCGCGCGAACCGTAACAAGGCGCCCAAGACCGTGCGGCTCCCCCGCGTGGCGCCCCATGTGGCTTAGATGGTAGTTTCTTTCTGTCGTCATCGAAAATCAGCTGCGTTACAGAATGGCACTATCCCTAATGCTTTAAAAGATTAAAACGTGGTGGAGCCACAACAAACTTCTCACATAATATAAGTAGAAAACTAAAAACTTATTCATAGTTCACAATACAAAAATAGAAAACAGATGATCTACTGTCTTTGTCTACATTAACGTGCCCGTATCTGCTTTTAGCCATTGAAAATACAAATCAGTACGAAAAATAGTTTTTAATCTCAGTTTTCGCTCCTAGCACTGACTATTCGTGGTGTCCAGATAGTGGTATGATCCCCAACTAGAAAATGATTGTTGAGCAGAGTTAAAAAGAATTAGAATCACTGGGAGAATACTGTTGATTTTTTGTAGTACTCAACCAGTTTTCACTTTTCGAAGAAAAAAAAACGCGAAAGGTGGATGGACTAAGTTTTCTTTTATTTAGCTATTTAAGTCTGTGTATATTTAAACTGAGAGAGTGAAAATTTTCCAGTCTTAGTGCGATTTCTGAGTTTATTACGGAAAATAGTAGGAATAAAAAAACGAAATCGGTAGTTTCAGAAACCGGTTATTTTGAGCAATTTTAACAGTCGGCTTAAACTAGCGTTAAAAAAAACTATACAACCGATAACCGCCATCCCCTGTTTGCAAAGACACAGGCATTGACGTCTGGAGCACACCGGACTGTCAACATGGCGGCCACTGTTGTGGTTTGTGTTGATGAGGCGTTTGAAAGAGAGGCGCCAACTGTGGTGCCGGAACTGTAACAGTGTTCCTCCGTGAGATCCATAGCGCTGTAGAGAACGGCGCTCAGCTTGATGCCGTCTTCTTTGACTTCAGGAAAGCTTTTCACACCGTCCCACACTGGCTGCTAGTGAAAAAATTCTAGACTACCGAGTATCGGACCAGATTTGCAATTTCCTTGCTGACAGAGCTGTTCAAATATTCGATTGTGTGTGAATTCCCAAGAGGCCAAACTGCTGAGGTCATCAGTCCCTAGACTTACACACTACTTAAACTAACTTATGCTGAGAACAACACACACACACACACACACACACACACACACACACAAACGGGCGCGCGCGCGCGCCGCGCAATCCGTGACATGGCGCCTCTAACCGCGCGGCTGACAGAACTCGCCACGTCTGTCTTAACGAAACAAAATCGACAGATATAAAAATAATTTCTGGAGTACCCCAAAGAAGTGTGATAGGGCCGTTACTGTTTACCGTTTGTATTCATGATTTAGTGTGAGCTGTTCTAGCCCGTGAGCTGGGGAATGGTCACTTGCCCGCGGCCGTGGGCTGTGGTTGTCATGGGCTGCGGCGCGCTTGTATAGAAGTCAAGGGGTCGGCCGTGACGTGACGCAACGAGGAACTCTAATTCAAATTTAAGCGACGTGAAATTAGTCACAATAAAAATCTTTAACGCCATAAAAATGTAATGTCTGGTAATGAATGAGCCGGCTGCGTGGAAGAGGCTTCCAGAAAGAATTAACGAGTAGCCTTTTCACAACTGACAAAATATTTATTGAACTATCTGTTTTTTTTTATAGATTTTTTTTTCGAGACATGTCACTTCTATTAGGTGATATCGTGTTCGCTGAACCGATGTGCAGCATACTCTTCATTGTAGATTCCTGAAACAATGAGCTTTCTTGGTTTTATCCTCTTCACTGCAGAGAGTAGCTGCATTCAGTATGGTATTGAATTTGACATTCAAATAATCGCTGTTGAATTCCTATGTAGCCTGTCTTTACGGTTTGGTAGCACTGAGACAAATTCAAACAATCATAGTATGTGTCATTTACCAACTTTAAATTTTGTAAGTATTAGTTGTAATTGCATTGGAGGTGGCACATCGTCAGTTACAGCTGAGAAAAGAGTTCTGAACAATTGCAGTTCCTTCCCTAAACCATTCAGTTCTTAGAACGGCGACTGTAAACTGTGGTAGCTGATTAACTATATCTTATAGTTTACAAAGGAGATGCCAGTATGTAAATTTAGAAAATCAAGGGGAATGAAGAACGTCAGATTTACGTTCCGCATTTGTCTCTCAAATAAACGGAACATATCTCGCAACGCCCTGAATTTTTCATGCTTGTGTATTATCAACAAATCTTTCCCTTGTAGTGACACATTCAGTGTATTTAGGTGCATCGTTATGTCATCCAAAAAAGCAATGTCCAATATCCAATTTGGTTCTCTGAGGCAAATACTTCCTTCCCCTTTCATGTGTTGAATCAAAGCAATTTCCTCATAAATTAAAAAAGAGAAAAAGAAGAAGAAGAAATCAAGAACCTTACTTCTGCTGATCCAGTGAGCAGTGCAGTGGTATGTTGTATCTCTAGTCAGGTTCCGTCTCTCGAAGAAACCCTGTGAACTGACGATGGTTTACGCCGTGTCTTCGTACGAAATCTCGTACTTAACCACACTGTCCATTACATAATGAAGTTTCACAGTTTCAGTACAAAGTGTCTCCTGATGAATGGAACAGTGTATACTGCAGATGTCCTTTCCAGATTCAAGTTCATACTGTCCACAGACTCATATGCGGCTTCAAAAATATCGAGCTCCGTTGCCGCGTAATCCTGTGGAAGCATGCCTGGAAGCTCCTCCGTAACTTGCAGTTGCATGCCCGCACCACGTACAAAAATAGCAAGTTTAGGACAGTCAGGTATAACTGTTTTGCAGTAATAATGCTGACAGAAAATTACTGCGAATACGGAGGAAATCTTGTGATTGTATACATCGAAAAAGCGCGTGACAGTGTTCCTCGAAACAAGATATGGGAATGTTTGGAAGACCTAAAGGTGCCAAAGTACCTAATCAAATGGTTCAAATGGCTCTGAGCACTATGGACTTAACATCTGAGGTCATCAGTCCGCTAGGACTTAGAACTACTTAAACCTAACTAACCTAAGGACATCACACACATCCATGCCCGAGGCAGGATTCGAACCTGCGACCGTAGGGGTCGCGCGGCCCCAGACTGAAGCGCCTAGAACCGCTCGGCCACAAAGGCCGGCAGTACCTAATCGAGAACGTCAATATGCTATACCAAAAGTGTTACAGCTGTGTCCAGATAGGCAACGGACGAACAGAATGGTTTGAAACAAAGAGAGGTGTCCAACAAAGAAGTGTTCTGTCACCACTCCTTTTTGTAGTAGTAATGCACAACATCATAACATCTATCAAGAGAATAGACAGCGAACAAAATGCCCTGGCTCTTGCTGATGGTTTGATAGTATGGGGAGAAGCTGAAGCTGAAGCACAGAAGGAACTTAATGATTGGAACAACACATTCAGGAATTTCGGACTAAAAATAAGGAAAACAAAGACAGTAGAAATGACCGTCAACAGGCAAGGAACAACATTAAATATATTTCTGGAAGGAGTCAAAGTAGAATCTGTTTCACATTTCAAGTACCTAGAAAGCGTGATCTCGAAAGACCACACCATTAAGCATGAAATACTCAGCAGGACACAGAAAGCTTCCAGTTTTTACAGTCAAATCAGAAATCTTCTCTGGGATGATAAAATGCCACGAAAAGCAAAAGCGGTCATGTACCACACCTACTTAGTACCAATGCTAACATATGGTTTAGAAACTTCAGCAGAATTCAGGCAACAGAAATGAGTCATTCGAACTATAAATTAGACAACTAGAAAGGACAAAATCAGGGATGAGGTGAACAGAAACGTAGCTGGTATTGAGGTTCCTGTTATCAGTGTCATAAAGAAACTTAGGCTTCACTGGTATGGGCACATAATGGGGATGAACAGCCAAAGACCTGCCGAAAGGTATTTCAACGTGAGCCTTGTAGGAAGAAGGCCGCGGGGAAAGATCAAGAAAACGCGGGATGAAGACTGTAAGATCAGATGTGGAGGAGGAAGGACGCAGATAAGAAGCTGTCCTGGAACAGAAGATGTATCAAGACAGGAGGAGATGACGAGCGCTTGTACACCACACCCTGGAAACTGGAGTTGAAGGTGATGATGATGTATAACTGTGCTCTCATCGACTGCGAGAGGAAACTCCGTGAAACTTTGGCCTTTATTCCTGAATTGTGCCTCCAAATCGGCTACCATGTCGAGGATTCGATGGGACATAGTTTGCCTCGCGGGATTAGCCGAGCGGTCAGGCGCTGCGGTCATGGACAGTGCGGCTGGTCCCGGCGGAGGTTCGAATCCTCCCTCGGGCATGGGTGTGTGTGTTTGTCCTTAGGATAATTTAGGTTAAGTAGTGCGTAAGCTTAGGCTCTGATGACCTTAGCAGTTAAGTCCCATAAGATTTCACACACATTTGAACATTTTTTGGACATAGTTTGCTTTGCGAGACTATAACCTTTAGAGGAAAAAAAAGTGTGTGAAATCTTATGGGACTTAACTGCTAAGGTCATCAGTCCCTAAGCTTACACACTACTTAACCTAAATTATCCTAAGGACAAACAGACACACCCATGCCTGAGGGAGGACTCGAACCTCCGCCGGGACCAGCCGCACAGTCCACGAGAACCTTTAGACGTAGCTACGCCGGCCGGTGTGGCCGAGCGGTTTTAGGCGCTTCAGTCTGCAACCGCGCGACCGCTACGGTCGCAGGTTCGAATAAATACTGCCTCGGGCGTGGATGTGTGTGATGTCCTTAGGTTAAATGGTTCAAATGGCTCTGGGCACTATGGGACCTAACATCTATGGTCATCAGTTCCCTAGAACTTAGAACTAGTTAAACCTAACTAACCTAAGGACATCACACAACACCCAGTCATCACGAGGCAGAGAAAATCCCTGACCCCGCCGGGAATCGAACCCGGGATATCCTTAGGTTAGTTAGGTTTAAGTAGTTCTAAGTTCTAGGCGACTGATGACCTCAGATGTTGAGTCCCATAGTGCTCAGAGCCATTTGAGCCTTTTTTCTATTTTTATTTATTTATTTATTTTTTTAAAGTAGCTAATTCCATTGTGATTATGCATTCCGTTACTAATACCAGACATGATGTAAGGAGAGTTCCCAAAGACAATGGTTGGCGTTTCAGTGCGATGATGTGAGGTACTTTGTAATTTTACTAATTATAGCTTCGTTTGGAATTTCTTGAGTTATAGTTAGCTGAAATGAATAAATACATTACAGTAGTACAAGAAGTTTTTTATAGTTGTAAAAATATCCTCAATCACAATACTTTTTAACTTAAACCTTCCCGTATGTCGCCCTTCAAATACTGGAAACCAGTTGTTGCGGTCACAAATACACAGTCACGAGAACTTAACAGGCGGAGGCGCACGTGTTTACTTGTGCCGGCAGAGTACTAGCGCGCGTGACGTCACCTCCCCCGCCACCGCGCGCCGAGCTGTGGCCGTCAGCGCTCTCGCCCGCGGGTCACTTGTTGGAGCCGCCTGCTAGTGGATAACGTCAGTAGCTTTATGAGCCTGTTTGCTGATGATGCGGTTCTCTGTAAGAAGGTAGCAACGCCGGAAGACCGCAGCGAACTGGAGCGAGTCCTCCAGAGGATGATGTAAGGCTCAGGGGTAGGGATGGCTGTTATCTCTGGAACAACAGGTTCTTGGATACAAGGGTTCTTTTAGCGCCCAGATTAACCTCATTGTAAAAATCGCCCAAAATAACCCGTTTCTGAAGTAACCAATTTTCTGTTTTATTGCTGTTACTTCTACTGATAAACGTAGACTTCGAACAGACATTGAAAAATTCTAATGAAGGCGAAAAAGTAACAAATCACTGTCGATACGGGGTTGAGGCTGCAGCAGAAATCGGTCTCGTTGTCTCCAGCAAAGATTGCGAAGGTGAAGGAGACGGGTGCGGCGACGGCGAGACCTTGAACCAACCACCAAATTAAGGATTCAGTTATTATCCTAATTTCATAACACGTCAATAATGTTACAGGTATATCAATCAAATTTACGTTCTCTTCCAAGGAACGTTGTCGATATTTTCTCTTTATATGATGTCACAAGTCTATTGTGGCTCCTCCCGTTTATAATCTTTCGAAGCAAATTCGTTGCTACCGAACTTCGTAGAATATTTAAAAATTGGCGACGGTATCATTTTGCAATACAGCTGATGTCTGAGGACGAGAGCGAAAATCCACACTACAGACCAGGTATGGAGGTGGTCTTGCATAGTGCGCAACACATTTACCGTCTTATACGCCACGCCACAAGGTAACAGGTACATTATTGGCTCTGCAATGCTGTATCGATTCCTAAGCCACGTGTTTGTCGCCAGTTTCTAACACTGTGCGGTTTTATTAAAGTACTGCCGATCACTTTTCCCAATTTCTATAAAAAACCCAGTGTGTCAAAGCAATGGAAATTTTACGAATAAACTTTACTAGGTTTTTTAAAAAAGTGTCATTTAAAAACAAAAAATTACCAGTGCTGCTGTATAAAAAACGGAAACACCTGTTACGGCTGATATCAAACAAATACCGAAAAGTACCCGTTATTCAAAACTAAAACACCGCTACCAATTTTCACCGGTTGGTTTTTTCCACCCTTACTCAGGGGCTGGAAGTTTACCCTCAACGAAAATAAATACATGCACGCATACGACAAGAAATCCACTACTGTAAAATTGCACCATTGATGACAAATTGCTGGAAACTGTGAACTGCCGTAAAGTACAAGAGGGTACCAAAAAAAAAGAATTAAAAAAACCGCAGAATGATATTGCCGTAGGCGGAGCTTATGTAGTACGCATTTGTGCCACTAGGCATGCATAGCGCAGCACATTGCCAGTACAGAGCCGCCTGCGATGTCGACCTGCCTCGTTCTGTTGTTTTGGAGATTTGAAATTGTGTTTCACACAGTTTAGACAGTTTTTGGTTAAAAATGGCATGGTTCCGCTATTTCCACGAATGAAAAGGAGAATGAAAGGACACGGATTAGACAACATTGGAAAGGTCAAGAAAAAAACGAGGGACGAGCTGTCAGCCGTTTCTTAAGATGACTACAAAAAAGTTTTGAACAGTGGAAGCACCGGTGGGGCAAATGTATTAGTTGTAGTGGAGAGTAGTTTGAAGGGGATAAGGTTGTTTCATAAACAGTTTAAAAAATATGTAGCTTTGAAAAGGAAATTTTTTTTGTTACCCTCTCGTATCTAGGAGTAACAATGCGGAGCGACCTTAAGTAGAATGACTGTATAAAACAAATAGTACGAAAAGCAGATGCCAGACTGAGATTCATAGGAAAAATCTTAAGGAATTGTAATTCTTCCACGAAAAAAGTGATTTATAAATCACTTGTTCGATTCATTCTTGGGTATTGTTCATCAGTGTTGGATTCTTACCAGGTTGAATTACTTTGGGATGTTATTCCTAAATAATAAATCTAGTAAATTACGCAATAAAAAATTAGAATTGTTTAGCATTCTACAGCGCTGCCTACAAGGACATATAAACTACATCCGATTACATGCAACGACCTATTACTGCAGCCAGCTCGAACATTTCCGCTGAAATGCTAACATGCGTGCAGCTGTCGTTCTGTACCTGACCGGAAGCGTGTATTGCCTCTGGCGTCGGTCGTTTTTAACACAGCCTGTGATGGTCAATTGTCTTTTTATTGGTCAGAATCCACGTAACTACTGCATGCACTAGTGTTGTTCTTTCGTGTATGCTACTACAGGTATTGCACAAGTATCAGAGTGGGAACTTTCCAAATTACGATATCTCGTAAACGACTCGCACTAGAACCCCGCAACAAACACCACTGACATTCTAATTTACCCTACTTGTAGTTCGTTAATGCCAATAGGCATTGTTCCATTTCAGAAAGTATGTTTTCACAAAAAATAAGTATTATTGCAGTTTGTTGATTGGCTAACAATACGAGCCACTGACAACCAAGCAGTTCCGTGAAAACCGCTTGTCAACAGCACTGTTCATTCCCGCAATATTTGCGGTGCAAATCTTAAGTGATTCACCTTATGCATATAGACCGCGCGTGCCTCCCAAGTGTCGTCAGGCGCATTTTCTCTGATGTTCAAAAATGGCTCTGAGCACTATGCGACTCAACTTGTGAGGTCATCAGTCCCCTAGAACTTAGAACTAATTAAACCTAACTAACCTCAAGGACATCACACACATTCATGCCCGAGGCAGGATTCGAACCTGCGACCGTAGCGGTAGCTCGGTTCCAGACTGTAGCGCCTAGAACCGCACGGCCACTCCGGCCGGCTTTCACTGATGTTTTGGCAGAATATCGCTGGAAATACTGCACATCACGTCTTTCATGCGACGACCTGTGTGGATAGAATGCGTCCCTTTGTTTCCAGTTACGAACAAGATTACTTTTAAAGTAGAAGTTTACGTGCCTGTTCGATAAAAAAATCCCAAATTAATCTGGTATGTATTTAGAGGGGCAGTAAAACACGAAGAATAACGAGTAACCCAGCAGCGGCTGAGAACCGTTGCTACTTGGTGGTTGCAGCAGTCAGCGCGAGTCGGGGTGATGCGACCATGGCTGTATTACTAGTTAGGTATTCGTGTTGTATCTTTTCTATTAAGACGTGCCGATAAAAAGAAAATAGCAATAAAGTAATTTTGACCGCTCTATCGAATGGGCACTTCAAATTCCGCTTTAAAGCGACTCATTAAAGACGTGAACAGAGATGATGGCCAGAGGATTCTCAGGAGAGACATGCTGTATATACAAATTACTAAAAAGCCAGCCGGAAGTAGGGACGGGAAAGACCGACCGGTTAAAGCCCAGACGTGTATTTTAGTTGTGAATAACGAATATTTTCCGTATTTATTTGGTCTCGGTTATAACAGACGTTTTCTATTTTTTACTAATAACCGAATTAAAAAAACTTAATATCAATTAGCCATAACAACAGTACTAAAATTTTTCATTTTTAAACAAATCTTTTTTAGAAAAGAAGTAAATTTTATTCATAAAATTTGTGTTGGTTTTAACTATTGCGTTGTTACAGAAAATTTTAAGAAGAATGCCGGCAGAAACAAACGCATGACGTAAGCACTGGTACGGCTTTGATGAGGCAATAATAACCCTAAATAGCGGCACTCGATAGTGCCATTTCGATATCTATAAATCGTAGGAGAAAAATCGCATATACTTCTCGGAGAAATTATCGATATATCGATATGCTATTGACAATCCTACTGCGAACGTTAGACGGACTAAGCTTTCTTTTATTTGTCTATTTAATGCAATACTTCTACGTATCTTGAAACTGAGTGAGTCTACATTCACCAGTCTTTGTTCGATTTCTGCGTTTATTACAGGAAATAATCGGAATAAAGAACCGAAAATGAATTTTCAGAACCGGTTATTAAGCGGTTTTAACAGCTAGGTTAAAATGTGTAAGTAGGTTGTTTAGATTTTTATGTTGGTAACGCCACGTAGCGCTCTGTATGAAAATTATTGACTGTGCTGGTTCAAATGGCTCTGAGCACTATGGGACTCAACATCTTAGGTCATAAGTCCCCTAGAACTTAGAAATACTTAAACCTAACTAACCTAAGGACATCACACACACCCATGCCCGAGGCAGGATTCGAACCTGCGACCGCAGCAGTCCCGCGGTTCCGGACTGCAGCGCCAGAACCGCTCGACCACCGCGGCCGGCTGACTGTGCTGTGTGCAGTCTGTGGCTGATTTGCATTGTTGGAATATTTGCTATTGTAGTGTTGGGCAGTGGGATGTGAACAGTGCGTAGCGTTGCGCAGTTGGAAGTGAGGCGCCAGCAGTGGTGGATGTGGGGAGAGAGACGGCAGAATTTTGAGAGCGGACGATCTGGACGTGTGTCCGTCAGAAAAAGGAAATTTGTAGGACTGGATGTCATGAACTGATATATAATGCCTTTTGAACACTATTAAGGTAAATACATTGTTCTCTATCAAAATCTTTCATTTGCTAACTGTGCCTATCAGTAGTTAGAATCTTTTATTTAGCTGGCAGTATTGGCGCTCGCTGTATTGCAGTAGTTTGAGTAACGAAGATTTTTGTGTGGTAAGTGATTCACGAAAGGTATAGGTTATTGTTAGTCACGGCCATTCTTTTGTAGGGATTATTGAAAGTCAGATTGCGTTGCGCTAATAATAATGTGTGTCAGTTTAGTGATGATCAGAGTAAGTAAAGAGAGAAATGTCTGAGTACGTTCAGTTTTGCTCAGCTGTTTGAAAATCAAATAACGTAGGAGGTTCACCAGCACAGTAATTCATAAATTTTTCTAAGGGGATGTTTCAAATGGCGTGGAGAAAAAAACGATGTAACCGAAAACCGTTTGTTTTAGCGATAACCGCCATTCCTAGTGGGAAAACCTCTGGTTGTAGAATTCGAAGTCGTAAGTGCAAACAATAGTGACAGTTGAAATCAGTACCGCACCTGGTGGCGTACTCAGATAGCCTCGTATTAAAGGCAGCTGGACGTGAAACATAGGGTATTCGAGTCACGGTCTGTCACAAATTGTTATTAATCAGGACATTTCCTTGCGTGTACTGTATTGGCGCCGGTTTTTCCTGTTATCACTTGACGGCACCGCGTATTCGTGTATTTGATCCCAATCGTACGGTTGGTGTGTGTGTGTGGCGCGCGCCGCCTGCGCTCCGGGGCTCGCACTGATGTGGCAACGCCTCCCCCTCCCCCTCCTACTCGCTGCTCCCCTCTTCTCCGCGCTGCCGAGGAAACCGCCGCCCTTCTCCGACTCACAATTAAGCCATTTTCGATTAGCATTGTAATAACATCGTCCGGGGATCGTACGCAGAAATCCGCGGTACTGGTCTGACGACGTCATCCAAATACTCTGGCGCCGTTCGAAGGAGGTTACCGAAAGCGAGTGTTACGTGACGAACGAAAGGGTGAACAGTTGACAAGACCGCATCTGCGTACTGTAACAGATGATGTGCAAGTACGCAGATCCGTTGGAATTTGTGGACGTATACCTAACCTGCGCACGAACGTCTCTAACGAGTGAACCTCGTAGAAGGAGATTCCGTTCCGTGTAACGTCATATGCCGATCTACTTACAAGCGTGAATCAAGAAATCAGTTGGTACCACTAACTGGCCGCCTTCTCCTATTCCCTTCGTGAATAGCGCATAGCAAGGGCGATTGTCGATCAGCCACTGTATTAGCTGTAATTTCTGGAATTATCTCGTTCTCATTTCGCGAGAAGTGTGCGAGGAAGTAATATGTTGTTCGATTCTTCCCGGAACGTACTCCCTCGAAATTTCAGTAGTAAACCTCTCCGTGATACACAACGCCTCTCTTGTAGCGTTTGTTCAGCATCTCCCTAATATAGCGCTTTCTCGCCGACTAAACGGTCCCATGACAACATGCGCCGTTTTTCGTTACATCTTGTTTCTCTCTTCTATTGATCCCACTTAGTAAGAGTTCCAAACTGATCAGCAGTTATCAAGAATAGATCGAGCAGTGTTCTGTAAGCCACTTCTTTCGTAGACAAGTGACATTTCCTCGAGGTTCTTCCTTCGAATCGCAGTCTGTCACCTGCTTTTCCTACTAGGCTACTGTATTTGTGTTATGTGGCCATCCCACCTAAGGTCGCTGCCGATAGTTCTACATATTTTACGTTAGTTCCTATTTACAGCAATTTGCCGTCACTAGCATAAATTGTACACAACAATTCCTGTTGTATTTGTATGCAATATGTTATATTTGTTATCGTTCACAGTACCTGCAAGCTTCTGAGCCATTAATCAGTCCTCTCCATGTCCTGATGTAGTAGTCCGGGACAGTCTTCCGGCGTTGCTAGCTTCATATAGACAACCGCTTTATCTACCAGCATTCTCATGAAGCTACTGACGGTATCTAGTACATGGAGGAGGGGAGGAGATTGGTGTTTAACGTCCCGTCGACAACGAGGTCATTAGAGACGGAGCGCAAGCTCGGGTGAGGGAAGGATGGGGAAGGAAATCGGCCGTGCCCTTTCAAAGGAACCATCCCGGCATTTGCCTGTAGCGATTTAGGGAAATCACGGAAAACCTAAATCAGGATGGCCGGAGACGGGATTGAACCGTCGTCCTCCCGAATGCGAGTCCAGTGTGCTAACCACTGCGCCACCTCGCTCGGTGGTATCTAGTACATGATGTATCTATAGTGTGATTCACAAAGATATGCAAATATTTTAACATATTATTCTACAAGTAAAACTACAGAAATAGTTCATATAAACATAGGTCCGCAAATATTTAGTTACGAAGTTACGGCTAATAAAAGATTTTGCCTGAAATTTAGCAAATGGTTCAAATGGCTCTGAGCACAATGGAACTTAACTTCTGAGATCATCAGTCCCTTAGAACTTAGAACTACTTAAACCTAACTAACCTAAGGACATCACACACATCCATGCCCGAGGCAGAATTCGAACCTGCGACCGTAGTGGTCGCGCGGTTCCAGACTCTAGCGCCTAGAACCGCTCGGCCACCCCGGCCGGCCTGAAATTTAGCAACTTTGCTAATATGAAGCCATCGCAAAACTGTACGAGGTTAAAGCACGATTTTAATTTATTTTGTTGTTATTGATTTGGTGAATCTAATAAAACATGTCGCAGACGTGTATGTGCAGTAGTTTCCCAGAACATCCGGAGAAGCAAAGACGTAATTTCGTAAAATTTTTAATTTATTAACTACTTGGCCCAATTTTGGTTTTTAAATTCCAGACAATAGCACAAAGTTTTCAATAGAAGTTGTAGAGAATTTAATTTTGGAAAAATGATGGTAATAACGTTAATTTAAACTGTATGAATGTGTCAGATAATCTGCTTTTATTAATACCGTAGCATACGTGAATTCACGTTAAACCTGTTTCTGAACAATACAGAGAACTAATTCGTTTCTAGGTTTGGAAACGACTGAAACAGCTCAGTAACGCTTGCGAACAATGACATAAACTTTTCTACATTCCTAATGGAAAGTAAACAAATTTACTTGTATAATAATATTTGCTTCTCTATATGTTCTGGAAAACTACTGCAGATACACGTCTGGCACACGTTTTATTAGATTCACCAGACCAATAACAACAAAATAAATGGAAATCGCGCTTTACTTTAACGTCGTACAGTTTTGCAATGGCTTCATATTACCGAAGTTGCTTAATTTCAGGCAAAATCTTTTATTAGCCGTAACTAAACATTTGTGGACCTTTGTTTATATGAACTTGTTCTTTAATTTTACTTGTGGAATAACATATTAAAATGTTTACATATCTTCGTGAAACAGTAATGGTCCTATCACACTTGCTTG
This sequence comes from Schistocerca cancellata, assembly GCF_023864275.1. Classification (NCBI taxonomy): domain Eukaryota; kingdom Metazoa; phylum Arthropoda; class Insecta; order Orthoptera; family Acrididae; genus Schistocerca; species Schistocerca cancellata. The sequence continues at coordinate 130,878,200 of NC_064629.1, forward strand.
GGATACTCCTGAAATTATCTTTACATATATCGATGTGGTTCCGTGTTGAGTTCTGTTTGCAAGGAAGTCCTTAACCCTGTCGAAAATCTGGTCCGATACCCGTATTTTGGACACTCAGCTGCAGCGCGGGACCGTGCCAAATATCTCCCTCAAGTCGAGGAACACGGCATCAACGTGAGCGCCGATGTCCACAGCGCTGTGAATCTTATGGAGGAACAGAGCGAGCTTGGGTTCGTAAGATCTCTGTCCGTGAAATCCATACTGAATTTTGTAGAGGTGGTTTTCGTTCTCCAAAAACGACATATTACGTGAACATACAACATGTTACATAATTCTACAATAGATTGACGTCGGAGCTGTAGGCTTATAATTATTTGCATCTGTTCTGCAACCCTTCGAAAACGTAAATGACTACCGTTCTTTTCCAGTGGATAGGTACCTTTCGTTGCTCCAGCGGCCTACGATAAACTGCTGCTAGAAGGGGGACAAGTTATTTAACATACTGTCTGGGGTACGTTAGAGGTACCTCATTTCGTCGAGATGCCTCTTCACTGCTAAACGATTGTAGTTGCTTTTCTATTCCGCTATCACTTATCTCAACATCTGCCATTTCGGCGTTCGTACGGTGATAGCAAGAATGGACCGTAATACGATCTTCGGCAGTGTGTGAATTTCGGAAGACCGAATTCAGTATTTCGGTCTTCTGTTTGACATCTGTCATTGAGTGACTGAGCAGATGATTTCGAACAGCTTACTGTATTTATCTAAGACCAAAACTTCGTGCGGTTTTTAGTTAGATCGGGCGTCAAAATTTGAATTTTATACATTTTTGTTCCTTATCTTCGTCCTCCACATTGAATATTTGATGTTGACTACTCAGATACTGTGCATTTTGTGTTCTTTACTCTTGCTAAGCAAAAATATTTTCCTACGTTTCTTAACAGTCGTTAAGACACCGGTAGTCATTGGTTCTATCATAGCCTTATGATCACTGATGCGCTCGTTACAGTACAGTTATCTGATTCGAAAAGATAAATTTTTTTCCGTCTAGGTGCTCGAAGACTTTACGCTTACATCTACATCTACGTCATACTCCGCAAGCCACCAATGGTGTGCGGCGGAGGGGACTTTCGCTACCACTATCTGATCCCTCGAACCCTGTTCCACTCGCGAATAGGGCGTCTGAAGAATGATTGTCGGTAACCCTCTGGATTGACTCTAATTTCTCGAGTTTTCTCGCCGTGGTCAGTACGAGAGATGCATGGGTGGGAGGGGGGGGGGGGTGTAATATATTGTCCGACTCCTCCTGAAAAGTGCTGTCCCGAAATTTCAGTAGTAAATGCCTCCGTGAAGCACAACGCTTCTCTTGTAACGTCTGCCAGTGTAGTGTGGTTAGCATCTCCGTAACGCTCTCTCGCCAGCTAAACGATCCCTTGACGAAACGCGCCTCTCGTCCTTGGATCTTCTCTATCAGTCCCACCTGGTAGGGATCCCATTTAGATGAACAGTACTCAGGAATCGGGCGAACAAGCGCCTTATAGGCCACTGCTTTCGTGGATGACTTACATTTCCTTAAGATTCTTCCGATGAATCTGAGTCTGGTGTCTGCTTTTTCCACTATCTATTTTATATGGCCATTCCACTTAAGGTCGCTCTGGAGAGTTACGCCTAGATATTTTACGGCCGACGCTGTCTCCATTAGTTTGTCATCAATAGTGTTGCTGTGCAGTAGTGTATTTCTTTTTCTGTGTATGCGCAATATGTTACATTTATGCTGCCAGAGCCTGCACCATTCATCAATTCTCTGCAAATCGTTCTGCAAAATCTTACTATCTTATGGCGTTGCTACTTTGGTATAGACAACTGCATCATCTGCGAATAGCCTTAATGTGTATCCGACGCTTTCTACTAGTTCATTTATATATATTGTATACAGCAGCGGTCCTATCACACTTCACTGTGGTACTGCGGATATTACCTTTACATCTGTCGATTTAGTTCCGTTAAGAGGGAAGTGTTGAGTTCTATCTGCAAGAGTTAGTTACCTAACTTTCTAGTTACGATGGTTAACAAAAGAAATCGGTTGAGAAAAGAAAAACATGTACAAAATGAATATCGTAAAGTATTTAGAGAGAGAGAGAGAGAGAGAGAGAGAGAGAGAGAGAGAGAGAGAGAGAGAGACGGGAGACAGGAGACGAGGGGAGAGGGGAGAGGAGACGGTGAGAAAGAAAATGTTAGCAGTGAGAAACAACAGTGAATCATTGGGACGTGTTCAGTAGCGTCTAGACGGTAGCATCTCGAATTGTCGCTGCATATTGCAGCCCGGCTGCTCAACTTCCGATCGCGTAAATTATGAAGGTAATTTACGCCTCGCCAACCGTAAACGTGACGCTCTGTTTCGCTGGCTCGTATTACTTCATAGTGCACGAGCTCTTACTTGTCAGTACGAGATATGGCTACACGACGCACGTTGCGTGTCGATTGCTTCAGAAAACCGACGAAAGTGAGCCCCAGCGATCTTGCTGGGTGCTATCTAAGAATGAACACGGTAGGGCGATAGTGTCGTGGTTGGCACTGTTTTCTGTCGCCACCCTCAGTGGCTACTTTTCAACAAAGCAAAGGTATGCTTGCGTTTGCAACATCGTCCTACGTACATCTTGGTAAAAGTTAATCATTATTAATCGAATGGAGTTACATGTAGATTTTAAAAAAATGGCTACATGCGAGTAGCAAACTGAGGGATCGGTATGAACGTAATTATGTATGTAGACTTTCCATCCATTCCGGGAATAGAGAATCCAACGATTTTTGGCATATTATCGACATCAATACTGGAAAGATATCGGGCCCAGGGATTCCAAAGATTTGAGAACGTTTTAATTTCAAGTTTGAAGTCGGATAACAAACGACAAAATAAATATTCTTCGTGTGAGACAATTACAGATTTTTGGATTTTTTTTTTCGTTTGGTTGTAGTGTGAAACCTTGCCTGTTGGCAAATTTTAGGATTCCAGACTAATGGGTACTACCTTGCAAGTTTTGAGGTTGAGTTTGCGAGTATCAAAATATGAGAGACAAATTGGCGTTTCTTTTATGCATTGACTTAGAAGCTTCACATTTTTACATCGCCAAGTGGCCGTCAACATAAATTTGTGAAATTAATTTCAACTTGATACGTCCACACGTTCCTAACAAAAAGGGGTTTTTAAAATTCGGACGCACAGACAGACAGAGACAAAGTGATACTGTATGAGTTCCGTTTTTATCAGTTGAGGTTCGGAACCCTAAAAACCACAAAATACAAGAATAGCTGAAGCAAAACATTAAATTTGCGTCTCTGTCTTATTTCGAGAACACAATATGTACCTTATTCAGAATCTTAGCATTAATAAATCAAAAATGTATTCGCCGAGCACGATATTAGATTTAAGTTTGGTCATTAAATTACATTTAAAATTTGCACCGCTTTGGATGTCAAACTACACGTTGTTTGTGTTTTAAAGGCCACCAGCCACGCACTCTCCGACAAACAAACTCTTTCTGGCTGTGTTCTTATATCATTATTTTTAAGTGAGGTGAAGATGATGAACTGGAGTGGACAAAATGACTTCAAAATTACTTCTACGAAAGTTAGGTGGCGGATATTTTTGGGCGCTGAAGGCACATACCTGAATCTGTTAAATGAAAAAAAAAATTTAATAAGGAAAATCACAACTAGCTATATAAACACAAATTTTGATGCAAATCATCGCTACAAAACTGATATTCAGTCAGGGCCATAAACAGCGTGTTAATTGAAAGTGTTGTCGAGCAGAAGTCAGGCCACTGCAGTAGTACGCACGTAGTTAATTTGACTACTGCGGAGTGGCTGGTACATTTGTCGGGGCTTCACTTCCGACGTCATACGGTCGCTTTTCACATTGACAGACGGTGGACAGTGAGGGGGGGGGGAGGGGAGGGGAGGAGGGAGCTGCCAGGAGACTCTGGTAGTTGTCGGCTCTCTTCTCGCTCCAAGACACTTTTTTTCTGCTATCAAAGATCAAATTTCTCCTTCCCACATTCCTGTTGCATTCCACCTAACTTTCGGAAGATCGTTCGGAAGGGCGAAATACCGCATCGTAATTTTTCTGGAAAAATTCCTCGGGAATCGTGTCTCCGGTTGGCTGCAGACACGGTTTCCCTATGCTTAAGCGGTTGTAGCTACGTGACACCTCAGTTCCCAGTGCGTGCCGTGCTGAAGGAGCTACATCTACAAGTATACTCGGCAAGTCGCTGCACTGTGTGAATTCAGGTTTTCCTTGCGGATTGTTGCCGGCTGGAAGCACCGTCCAGATTTTGCAATGTTTCTGCAAGCTGCCCTGTCGGAAACCTTAGACGGTATCTGCTCCACTGAGAACAGCAACAACTTATCTTGCTGAAATCTTACAAAGTCATGACGGGCTACCGGGCAGGCTGTACATTAGCGGAGAGTACTTTGTATCATTATTATCGAATTCCTGTCTTATTGGATTAGCGTCCAATTCGCGAACCCGATTACTATTCGCATCCTAGGAATTTCTATCCTGTTGGATGAGAGAGGTAAAATGGCTTCCTACACGCCTATATAGACGGCCTAACCTGACCTCCCTGACGTTATTTTCGCGATATGATGCTGGTACAGGCTTCCTCGAATAACTGTTCTCCAAATGTACCAACAGAATTTGGGAGAACAAAGTCATCTTTCTTCCAGAGATTTCCATTTAAGTTCTCCGAGCATGCCTGTTTTAATTTCGTATGGGTTGTACTGATATGCTACACACATAAACAGTTTTGCATCACCCCGTTTCAAGAACTCCTGAAGATAGATGGTGACTGTGGATATTGTATCACAGACACAGTCCTTTTGACTGTTCAGAGATGTCACTAAACCCACCGAAAGATGTAAACAACCATGCTGAGCAGCGTCTATTAGACTAAGGGAGTCCGACAGCCGATCAGTTCCAGTACCAGGAAGGAGGTACACAGTTCGTGTTGTCTGTAGTTGAACCATGCGTAGACGGTCAATACCGCGGTTCGATCGCGTCCGCATTGTTTCTTGGTGCCAGGCGTGTCGGAGTGAACCAAAACGATGTTGTCCGTACACGGAGGAGATGCAGAGAGACAGAAGCTGTCGATGATATGCCTCGCTCAGACCGCCCAAGGGCTACTACTGCAGTGGATGACCGCTACCTAGGGATTATGGCTCGGAGGAACCCTGACAGCAACAGCACCATGTTGAATAGCGCTTTTCGTGCAGCCACAGGACGTCGTGTTACGACTCAAACTGTGCGCAGTAGGCTGCATGATGCACAACTTCACTCCCGACGTCCATGACGAGGTCCATCTTTGCAACCATGACACCATGCAGCGCGGTACAGATGGGCCCAAAAATATACAGAATGGACCGCTCCGGATTGGCATCACGTTCTCTTCACCGATGAGTATAACAATCGTCTGAGACGTGTTTGGAGGCAACCCGGTGAGGCTGAACGTCTTACACACACTGCCCAGCGGGGTGGAGGTTCCCTGATGATTTCGGATGGCATAATGTGGGGCCGTCGTACGCCGCTGGTAGCCATGGAACGCGCCGTAACGGCTGTACGATACGTGAATGCCATCCTCCGACCGATAGTGCAACCATATCGGTAGCATATTGGCGAGGTATTCGTCTTCATGGACGACAATTCGCGCCCCCATCGTGCACATCTTGTGAACGACTTACTTCAGGATAACGATATCGCTCGACTAGAGTGGCCAGCACGTTCTCCATACATGAACCTTATCGAACATGCCTGGGATAGATTGAAAAGGGCTGTTTATGGATGACGTGACCCAACAACCACTCTGAGGGATCTGCGCCGAATCGTCGTTGAGGAGGAGGGTAATCTGGACGAACAGTGCCTTGATGAACTTGTGGATAGTATGCCACGACGAATACAGGCATGCATCAATGCAAGAGGACGTGCTACTGGGTATTAGAGGTACCGCTGCATACAGCAGTCTGGACCACCACCTCTGAAGGTCTCGCTGTATGGTGGTACAACATGCAATGTGTGGTTTTCATGAGCAATAAAAAGGGTGGAAATGATGTCTATGTTCATCTCTATTGCAATTTTCTGTACAGGTTCTGGAACTCTCGGAACCGAGGTGATGCAAACCTTTTTTTTTTTTTTTTTTTGATGTGTGCATATGGTTCCACTACCGCCTTTCTCTGAATTGTCAGATGCGACTTTTTGTATCCTTGAGAATGCGGGTCTCTTCTTGAGCCCTTATGCTTTAATGTTATTTGATTTTAAGACGTTGGCAACGCCATGTCTTTTTTTTTTATTTCAAGATATACGTGAACAAAATTTTGTGTACGCTTGCAGCTGTGATCCATCCTTGTAAGTAAATAAAAAGCTGTTTTGTGCGTTTCACCTTCAGTGGTCGCTAATTCATGTTTCTTTTATATATATAAAACTGCGTTATGTAATGATTCCAGATGATTCTCGCATTGATAGTTGAGAAACAAGTCTTTGGAGCTCAAGTTTCATAACGTTAAATTACTACTTTGGTTATATTTACAACTGTGTGACCTTATTATTCCGTATTCCTTTTCGAACACATTTCAATTGAACACTTCACCTACACTTGAGTACTGCTTGTGTGTTTACTATATATAGTGTAGCCAGCTGTAGCCATGTGTTTTCTGTTCGTCTTTTGTTTGTGTTGTTGTGTTTGTGTTTTAGTTTGGTATTGATTTGTTTGTTGTGTGTATGTTTTATTGTGTGTGGCGTGACCTGATCTGGGAAAAGGAGCTTTTTGAGTAGAGGAATAATTCTTTTTAGTGTCTGTATTGTGAGATTAAGTTAGTATTGAGTCTGGTTATATAGCTAGGTTTTTGGGTCACCAACAACCACAAATTTAAATTGCGATCAAGTAGGACAAACCCATCACTCTATCCTAGCCCTGGTATACACACAATCACATGCAACAGCTGTAATAATTTCTACATAGATGAGAGCAGAGAAACTTTCTCTCACGGTTTAAGCAAAACATTTTAAATAGCGATAACAACCAGTCGAAATGTTTACTCCACCGAAAGGAACGCCAACACACGGTAGATACAACTTAACACGCATTGCAGTACTTCATAAAATTCCGAAGGGCTCTGCCACGAACATTGTCGAGGAACTAGAAATTTATGTAGAAAAAATAAACCAACCGCAAGACACATTGAACGAATAGATAGATCTTAAACCTCAATACTATTTAAAAATTATTTAAATACCCGAAAAAGAAAACGGATAAATTCAAAGCGCAGTGCACAGCCAAATATGACCCACATCAAAATAAAACTTTAACGACGTTGCCCATACATACTCTGGAAACGTATGTCAGAGTGTCGGTACAATTGGTACGAGAATGTCATAAGTTACGAAATATTATCGAAAATAGAAGTTAACAAAACCATACACGTCAAATAAGAAACGCCTACCCAGCAAACACGTACAAATTAATAGCACCTACGATCGCTATGAACATAGCTACTACGAATATACAGCAACTGTAGAAATACGCGAACCCAAATAATGTATGTATCAACTGTATAACAGTGCTTATACTTTGTAAACATGGAATTGTAGCTGCAAAACTGTCAAATTACTGTCTTAACAAATTAATTACTACCTTAATTCAGCAAACACAGAACGATGGTCAAAATAGAGTTGCCAGTGGTTCAAATGGCACTGAGCACTATGGGACTTAACTTCTGAGGTCATCAGTCCCCTAGAACTTAGAACTACTTAAACCTAACTAACCTAAGGACATCACACACACATCCATGCACGGGGCAGGATTCGAACCTGCGACCGTAGCGGTCGTGCGGTTCCAGACTGTAGCGCCTAGAACCGCTCGGCCACTATGGCCGGCAGAGTTGCCAATGATGTTACATGTCTGTCAGTCCATCTAGACAATATAAAGGGTCAACGGATATTCCCGTTACAAACTACTAGTACTTGTAGGAGAGAATGAGTAGACAATATTTTTAATTGACGTACCGTTTCCGTGCTACAGCCCTTTGAAAACATGTTTGCTAGGTAGGTACGCGTTTGCTAGGTAGGTACGCAACGGGGGTAGTCATGGTGGAACGTGCTTATGTCGGATCAGCTGATGTCATTTGACGTCCATCCTACCCGTCTCACCTGCTTCCAGCCTCATTCACGTGTCTGCGAGTGTTAGAACAACACGGGAGAGCACACGTTTGCAAAATACACCGACAAGATCTCTCTGTTATGGTGAAGCTCATGGTAATGGAAGAGCTGCTCGTCGCCTTTATCAAGATTTCTCCACAGTTTTCGGCTCCATCGCATACCATTTTGACGGCCATTTTTGCCACAATTACGCAACGGCTTTGAGGAAGGGTACGTTCACCGTCAGCAGACGTGACTTCAGCACTCCGAGGAGACCTAGCACACCCGATTTGAAAGAGGCTGCATTGCATCACGTTGAAGAGACCCCATCAACGAGTACACGAGCAATTTCTTTGGCTGTTAATGAGTGGAACTGTAAAACAAGCGATGTACTAGGTCACGCCTAATCAATAATTTTTAGAAGTGGTCGCAGTACCAACATGTTTCAAAAACGGCCGTCGCGTCCTCTTCGAAATATTATGTACTCACTCCCTTCTAGCAGTCCTAGAAGTTTATAACGGCAATTTCCGAACAACCAGTGTACGTAAGTAGCAGCCCATGCTCAATATTCTATTGCAACATAAAAATGGCACTCGAATTATACCGCAGGTCACTCGATAATGGTAATTTAGCGGAAACAGATCTGTAGTGAAAATAAAAGAAATAAAAATTAATATGATACAGAAACGTGTCTGGACAAGCCTTACAAATAGTCCGGTTATGTTATTCTGCTTCTTTATTTGTTGTTATGTAAGTGGTTAACATGATTACTGAGTTCTTACTTTTATTGGTTGGATCACTTATTACTTTGTTGTTCATTGCAGTGGCTCTTCGTACGTCAGAGTTTTCCTGTAATGTTGGGAGTTGTTTGATGTAACTTGCGGCCGGCCGGGGTGGCCGAGCGGTTTTAGGCGCTACAGTCTGGAACCGCGCGACCGCTACGGTCGCAGGTTCGAATCCTGCCTCGGGCATGGATGTGTGTGATGTCGTTCGCTAAGTTAGGTTTAACTAGTTCGAAGTCTATGGGACTCATGACAGCAGTTAAATCCCATACTGCTCAGAGCCATTTGAACTTTTTTTTATGTAACTTAATTCTATGCGATGTGGGTGTGCTGGTTTCATTTTTTCGTTGTAGACAGGGAACCTCACATCAATGAATGTACTATGTTACGACAGTGGGTGGAATATGAAACGCCATTAAATGTTCATGTGTTCCACACAGTAGTTTATATCATGACACGCTGTAGAATGTAGCGTGATTTATGTATGACGTTGGTTTGCAGTGGGCTATGGGAAAATTATCTAATAGACACTGAAATAAAGCGTTTGTTTCAAATAAAAAAATGGTTCAAATGGCTCTGAGCACTATGGGACTTAACATCTATGGTCATCAGTCCCCTAGAACTTAGAACTACTTAAACCTAACTAACCTAAGGACATCACATAACACCCCGTCATCACGAAGCAGAGAAAACGCCTGTTTCAAAAAAGAGCTTTATGCTGGGAAATAACTTATTTCATGAGATCTGTCGTGGCTGTGGATCAAATTATAGGAAAGACTATGGGTATACATTTTCATTTTTACATACACGCCTTCATATAAGCACGAGAAGGGGGAAAGAAAGACCTGTAAAGTGGTCATAGATCAGTGATAATGAAGAGTAAATGTGCAAGACCATACTAAAAGCTAAATTCTGCTACTTGCGAATAAGAATACTTTCCCCGACGACTCGCGCCATCTCTGCCGTAGCAGACAACTTTTGTTCCTCTGCAGTGTAGCGCCCATTGACCTCAGGTAGCTGAGCTGAGGACTGTAAAAATAAATGAGACGCGGCCCGGAGTGGTGTTTGGCGGACGGCGGCTCGTAGCGATGAGCAGCGGAGGATAGGGAGGAGGTAACGTGTGATATGTGGGCTGGCGGCTTCGTTAGCCGGCGGGCCGCGGCTGGGGGAGCGCCGCCCTTTGTGTGTTTCCTTCTCCCTGCTGCTGCTGCTGCTGCCCGCTGCCTGCTTCTCACACGCTATGAATCACCGAGCAGTACTTGCCTGCCTCACTTCCTCGTTCAAAGAAGTTTTCTCTCACCAATCACATCTATTTTCTCTCATTGCGCCATGCTACTGACCGTGGTGTCGCAATGGACTCGCATTCGGGAGGACGGCTGTTCAAATCCCAGGGTGGTCATGAAGATTTAGATTTCCCGTAGTTTCACCGAATAACTTTAAGAAAATACTTGAATGGTTCCCGTGGAAAGGACAGGACCAATTTTTTTTCCCCAACCAGAGTTTGTGCTACGTGTGTAATGAACTCGTTGACGGACGTTAATGCCTTATCTTCCTTTCTTTATCACTGTGCTATGCCTTTTCGTAAATACAACGGCGAATCTGCATAGTAACTACGGTTTTCACACTCGGGGGAAAGCATGTAGATAGCGAAATCTACTCGTACTACGAAGGGCGTCCAATAAATAATGAAACACAATTTTTTCGGCCAGTTTTGGTTGAAAAAGTGCGGAATTTGTTGTGAGACGTCGTGGAATATTCCCGCTTAGACGCCTATAGTTTCACGAAGTTCCGATATTTGGCGGCGATATACAGCCTTCACAAGGACGTCTGTAACGGAGATGCGTTCGAGGTAGAGACCTCTCATCGACTTTCTTTTAGTGGAAAACCAGAGCATCACAGATACACATAGGCGTCTGCAGAATGTCTACGGAGACCTGGCACTGAGAAAAAGCACTGTACGTCATTGGGCGAGGTGTTTGTCATCATCCCAAACCTGTCCCTCCCGCGTGCACCAGCTGTGACTCTGCTATGTTGGAAAATGTTCGTCGCCACAACAATGCAAACGAAGTCCTCCTTCTGGCAACGCAAGGCCTCACACAACTCTGCATACCCGAGACGAGCTCACAAAACTTAATTGGAGTGTTGTTCGTCATCCATCCTACAACCCGGATCTCCCACCTCCCAACTTCCACGTGTCTGGCCCAATGAACGATACGTTACGCGTAAAGCAGTACTTGAGTAATGGGGAGGTTACTGATGCCGCAAGACGCAGGCTCCGTCGTCGACCAGCCGGCCGATGTGGCCGAGCGGTTCTAGGCGCTACAGTCTGGAACCGCGCGACCGCTACGGTCGCAGGTTCGAATCCTGCCTCCGGCATGAATGTGTGTGATGTCCTTAGGTTAGTTAGGTTTAAGTAGTTCTAAGTTCTAGGGGACTGATAACCTCAGATGTTAAGTCCCATAGTGCCCAGAGCCATCCGTCGTCGACCAGTAGAGTGGTACCATGCCGGCGTACAGGTCCCCCTAGTAAGGTAGCGTGAGGCCGTAGCGTTGGGCGGAAATTATGTTGAAAAATGAGGTTTTGTAGCCAAAGCATTGGGGAATACTACAGTGAACTGGAATCCTGAATAAAACCAATGTGCTTTCAGAAAAAAGGGTTGCATTACTTATTGAACCACCCTCGTAGACACCAATATGCAGCTCGCACCAATAGGCGTCCGTTAGTCCTGGAAGAACAAACAGCATGGCACATTTGAGTGCCGGCGTGGTTTTGCTTCCACGCAAGTCCGATAACTACTGACAAATTACACAGAGAAATCATTTGATCATCTCCTGTGAAGCACTTATGATAACCACCTGTTGCCTGTGATGAGAAACTTCCTCGTCGACAGTATTGAAATCGACGAGAAGTATGAAGATACCGGCGCAACATAGGTTCGTCCGGGCAGATTTCAAAGAAGAAGGTATTCATAAGCTTGCCCATGTCTACGATAAACGTCTTACTGTCACAGGAAACAGTGCTGAGAGGTACATTGGGGTTGTAACTCTAATACGTTCTTAGAGAAATTCGTTCAATGTTTTCGTGTTGTCGTAGTTCTAATAGCTCTAAGCACTATGGGACTTAACATCTGAGGTCATCAGTCCCCTAGACTTAGAACTACTTAAACCTAACTAACCTAAGGACATCACACACATCCATGCCAGAGGCAGGATTCGAACCTGCGATCGCAGCAGCAGCAGCAGCGTGGTTTCAGACTGAGGAGCCTAGAACCGCTCGGTCACAGCGGCCGGCGATGTCTTAATAATCAAAGGGATGTTAATTAGCGAAACGCCTTCACTACTGGCGTCTCCGAGCTATATCCTGCTGCTGACATATTCTGGACTCATCTTTGTTTTTTGTTGTGGGTTCGTATAAAAATTTAAAAAGTACGCCATTGTAACTCTTCACAACTAAAATTACTTTATTTGCAAACTGCATGACTGTGGGCTCTGAGCACTATGGGACGTAACTTCTGTGGTCATCAGTCCCCTAGAACCTAGAACTACTTAAACCTAACTAACCTAAGGACATCACACACATCCATGCCCCAGGCAGGATTCGAACCTGCGACCGTAGCAGTCGCGCGGTTCCGGACTGAACGCCTGAACCGCTAGACCACCGCGGCCGGCTCCATGACTGTGATTTCAGGCTTTATTGCACTTTAGCATATGCCATAATTCAAACAAATCGGATAGCTTGTTACATGGCATTGTCACATGGTCCATCTCGAGTGGCTGTGTGTATAACGTTTCTGGCATCCTTTGTACTTACATCACTGTAAGTATTTGCCAGTTGAAAGCAACTGGGCGTCTTGTAAGTCTGGTAACGTTTCAAGTTTTGTTAGCACATTTGGGGGCCAGATTTAAGTCAGAAGAATCTAAATGAAGGCAGATTAGTGCTTATGTTCCCGTCGATGACGAAGTCATTAGTTAGGGCAAATGCTCGGATACAGAATGAGCCGCGAATAAAACTGTCCTTTCGTGTTCAAATGAAACTTTACGGTATCGTTAAGCTCGGTCTAGGGAAACCGAGGAAAACCTAAACCATGATTAGAGGAGGGTGATTCGCATCCCGTGTGCTAACCGCTGCGCCACCTCTCTCGGCCTTAGTCTGAAACAAAGGCTGCTATCAAAACCTGTAGGTTTTAAATCTTCATTTGAATAGCGCCTGTTTCAGCTTCTTCTTCGAACTGCTATACTAAGGCAGCTACCATTTTTTTTCTTTGTCACCACGTGGTATACATGTTATTTCACAGAAAAACTAAATTAAATTTACTTTGGCTTCTTCTTACCAGTATACATACGTACTTCATGGGCGCACACATCGCAAGAAGAGGAAAACAGCATGGCGCTACTGCTAGTGTCCTGGAACAAAATGCAAACGCTCCTGCTGATCATAAAATTAGAGCACTTATCTGTGGATGGTTTTAAACAGGTCATAATGACTTGTTTCATTCTTTTAGTGATAAACAAACAAACACTGCGTGAACAGACCTTGAAGGCCCAACAGTACCGACCGGCCGCCGTGTCTTCAGTCATTAAGCGTCATCGGATGCGGATACGGAGGGGCATGTGGTCAGCACACCGCTCTCCCGGCCGTTATCAGTTTTCGTGACCGATGTCGCTACTTCTACAAGGGCTGAGTGTATTCTGCTTGCCAACAGCACTTGGCAGTCCCGGATCGTGACCATCCAAGTGCTAACAAAGCCCGACGACGCTTAACTTTGTTGATCTGACGTGAACCGGTGTTACCACTGCTGCAAGACCGTTGGCATTCTTATGGTAATAGTTGTTGCAAATTACCTTTGGGTTCTTTGTTGTAGAGAATTTTATCGAAGTGCCGGATACATAACCAGCTCAACTCTGCTAACACATCGAATCCTCTGTAAAGAATTCTCCCCTATTGCTCCACGATTCCTTTTGGTGTACACTTACTTGCTAACTGCTGGATTCCTTTCATCGATTATCTTAATTTGGCTGTATAGATTAACACATTTAATAGTTTCAAAGTTAATATTTTACAATTTTTTCGATGACTCAATACAAGGTTTGCCGATAAATATTTTTATTGTCCTTGTGAGATGACTGTATGCATCAAAATACAAAACAAATGTGTACAGCTACTATAACACATACCTCTTGAGAGATGAGAACTTGACCAGTGTCAAGTCTACTCATAAATACCTCATTCTAACATGCAAGAGAATAGAATGTACCAGATAAACTTTGCGAAAATCCTCTTTGTGGGTTAATGATGTGCCCTACACGTAGAGAATAATGATCGTAATGATCGCTTAGAAAAAGTTGTTTCATAGGATGTGTGTGTGTGTGTGTGTAGTTTTTTTTTACCTCAAAAAATGCGTTTAGTACAATTTGCATCTGCCACTCATTCGATCCTTGTCTTGATTTCTGTAGAACATGTGCACACCTCAAAAAATAACACACTTGATACACTACTGGCCATTAAAATTACTACACCAAGAAGAAATGCAGATGATAAACGGGTATTCATTGGACAAATATGTTATACTAGGACTGACATGTGATTACATTTTCACGCAATTTGGGTGCATAGAGCCTGAGAAAACAGTACCCAGAACAATCACCTCTGGCCGTAATAACGGCCTTGACACGCCTGAGCATTGAGTAGAACAGAGCTTGGATGGCGTGTACAGGTACAGCTGCCCATGCAGCTTCAACACCATACCACAGTTCATCAAAAGTAGTGACTGGCGTATTGTGACAAGCCAGTTGCTCGGGCACCATTGACCAAACGTTTCCAGTTGGTGAGAGATCTGGAAAATGTGCTGGCCAGGGCAGCAGTCGAACATTTTCTGTATGCAGAAGGGCCCGTACAGGACCTGCAACATGCGGTCGTGCATAATCGTGCTGAAATGTAGGGTTCCGCAAGGATCGAATGAAGGGTAGAGCCACGGGTCGTAACAATCTGAAATGTAACGTCCACTGTTTTAAGTGCCATCAATGTGAACAAGAGGTGACCGAGACGTGTAACCAATGGCACCCCATACCATCACGTCTGGTGATACACCAGTATGGCGTTGACCAATACACGCTTCCAATGTGCGTTCACCGCGATGTCGCCAAACACGGATGCGACCATCATGATGCTGTAAACAGAACCTGGATTCATCCGAAAAAATGACGTTTTGTCATTCATGCACCCAGGTTCGTCGTTGAGTACACCATCGCAGGCGCTCCTGTCTGTGATGCAGCGTCAAGGGTAAACGCAGCCATGGTCTCCGAGCTGACAGTCCATGCTGCTGAAAACGACGTCGAACTGTTCGTGCATATGGTTGTTGTCTTGCAAACGACCCCATCTGTTGACTCTGGGATCGAGACGTGGCTGCACGATCCGTTACAGCCATGCGGATAAGATGCCTGTCATCTCAACTGCTAGTGATAGGAGGCCGTTGGGATCCAGCACGGCGTTCCGTATTACCCTCCTGAACCCACCGATTCCATATTCTGCTAACAGTCATTTGATCTCGACCAACGGGAGCGGCAATGTCGCGATAGGATAAACCGCAATCGTGATAGGCTACAATCCGACCTTTATCAAAGTCGGAAACGTGATGGTACGCATTTCTCCTTCTTACACGAGGCATCACAACAACGTTTCACCAGGCAACGCCGGTCAGCTGCTGTTTGTGTATGAGAAATCGGTTGGAAACTTTCCTCATGTCAGCACATTGTATGTGTCGCCACCGGCGCCAAGCTTGTGTGAGTGCTCTGAAAAGCTAATCATTTGCATATCACAGCGTCTTCTTCCTGTCGGTTAAATTTCGCGTCTGTAGCACGTCATGTTCGTGGTGTAGCAATTTTAATGGCCAGTAGTGTATGTAGCAAACAGATGAAACAAAGGCCAAGGCTAGAATATCAATATCTTGTCATGAAATTGAAAGATTCTTCAGGGACTGCTCTATAATAAGGAAATTGGCTGTAGCCATGTCTAGTACGTCACGCAGAAATAATCTCTCGACGCTTGGTTCTTTCCGCATCTGCGTAAGTACCGTGTTGTGTTGTGATCTTCAGTCCTGAGACTGGTTTGATGCAGCTCTCCATGCTACTCTATCCTGTGCAAGCTTCTTCATCTCCCAGTACCTACTGCAACCTACATCCTTCAGAATCTGCTTAGTGTATTCATCTCTTGGTCTTCCCCTACGATTTTTACCCTCCACGCTGCCCTCCAATACTAAATTGGTGATCCCGTACAACAGATTATTTCAGTAATAAAAACGGAAAAAGATATTCGCCAGCAGCGCCATCCCGAGTATAAAGGTGCTGACACTGGATTCATGTAGATGCGTTGAGTTTCAAATCCCCACCCGGAAGCGCTGAGTTATGTTTTTTATTGGTCCTCAGAATCACTTCACGTCAATGCTTTGATTTTGATGTGGACGGGACGTTGAATTCTAAATTTCCTAATTTTCTATTACTTACAATAACCGTAAACTTAACAACACTGACTATATGATATTTATAAGAATCATAGTGTGTCTTTAAAGTACTTACTGAAGAAGTGAGTGGAGAACAGTTGTGTGGTAGCTGGACTAATAGCCGGGGGCAGCTGGTAGGACGCATCGTGTATAAAACAGCAGACCCGAGCCGACAGAGCAATTGATCAGCTGCCCTGTCCTTATCCATGCTCATATAAAATTCCGGCAGGCTTTCTTTGAATTATTCAACACTATTTTTTGTACCGTTGCAGACGCCTAGGTTTGCATACATCTGTGTGTGGAATGTTACCTATCGATGGTACCAGTGATGTATTCGAGATATTTTCGGTAGCATACCCCACAGTGGTTGGAAGTGCTCCTGTGTATGTGACGCATTCATATAAAGTTACAAATTTGTGCTCAATAATTGACAACGGCTGGAAAACTTAGTCTTTCCATATTTATGTACCCGATAGTCATCACAAAAGCGTACGGACTATATCGCATATTGAGGCGGCCTGCGTTTAAATTTATCTGTCAGAACAGTTACACCAAACGCACAGTTGTCTGTCACTCAGTGCCAGAGCAGGAGCCCGTCAAGGGATCTGATGTAATCGACAGCTGAACTCCTAAATTTCTGCGTGAATACTTCCTGGAGGGATCTATACGATAGTGGTCATGTTAGCATTACTCCCGAATATTTTGGTATTTCCCCATACTTTGCGCTGTTCCCATTCAACGTGTTACAGCTTTCGTTTTGCCTGGTTGTTACTGACGGTGGATAAAGGCTTTGGAATTGTCTCGAATCAAATCCACCAAAGGAGCACGGAACGATAATGCGCAGTGGCTGTGGTATTGGAATTCTGTTCAGCTGGTATCTCATTAAATTTCTGACTGAAGATCATTCAGAGAAAAACTGGGATGGCTATTTGGAACGCCCACATTCAGTGTCTTCAAATGTTCTTTAAAGGCTGAAATTCTCTCTGAAATTGTAATATGACAATGAGGGGACACCAAGAGTTGTAAGTATAATGTACAGCAATCAGTAAAACGAGTCCATATCCTAGGAGGAAGTAAATGGAAAATCTATGTGGAGGAACAAATTACTACTAACTGTACATTTCAATGAATGCAGTTGCGCTTAAGAATCAACGGTACATGAGTCAGACGTGCACATTTTTGCATGTTATTTAATACAGAGTTTCATCCACTATACAATTTTAATTACAACGCTAGTCAATTTGCAGTTTTTCGCTAGGCTAATGATGTTACTTCATTTATAGTGATACCTCGCTTGAGAATGCATTAAACCTAAAAAATGTTCCAGATGGATTCATTTGTCGTTATTTCAGATGTTTGCGTTGACAAAGTACCACAGGAACACGAAACTGATTTCAAGGCATTGCATTGTAATTTGTTATTTGTCTACTGAAATTACAATGCAATTGTTTTTGGTATGCAACGAACCAGTTTCATGGAGTATACATAAAAACACATCGTCATGTATGTACACCAACTGTAGATGCACATACGTACACATGAATGCATGAAGATACGATCGGCAGCTTCTTCTTGGTCATCATTATCGTCTACGTCAATTCTTGGTGCTTGTGTTCAGTTCCCTTCCTTCACTAACCTCGCCACCTCGTAGTAGATCTGCTCAATAATGGTATTCCTTTTGGTATATATTCAATTATGGTTTTAGTTATTCTCTTATTTGCTGTCCGATTTACATGTTCTTTCCATCGTATCGGACATTGTTTTATTGCTTCAGTAATATTTTGAATTTTTCATTGTGTACCAATATCTTCGTTTTCTTTCATGCCCATAAAACTGGGACGGTTATATATCTCAAACATGTCATTTCGTCTTTTTTCCTTAAAACGCTTTTCTCACTGCCATAGAGAAAAGCTGGTAATGGCATTGGCTCTGAGCACTATGGGATTTAACTTCTGAGGTCATCAGTCCCCTAGAACTTAGAACTGCTTAAACCTAACTAATCTCAGGACATCACACACATCCATGCCCGAGGCAGGATTCGAACCTGCGACCGTAGCGGTCGCGCGGCTCCAGACTGTAGCGCCTAGAACCGCTCGGCCACCTCGGCCGCTGGTAATGGCATTGCCCCATAAAATTTAAGAAGGGTCTGTTAATGAAATTTTCTTTCCAGTGCTCGTCGTACACACCATAGCCATACTGCCTTAGGGAACAGTGGCTGTCTTGCAAATTGGTGTCTAATAGTAGGTGGTTTATCAGTTCTTTCATACTGACCTTCAGCGTCACTTCCGACCGCCAGCTACTGTTTGCTACTCGGGTATCACGTCTGGAGATTGTCGTTATCTGTCCGTAATTTTTTACTAGTTTTCCGGTGCAGACTTCTTGGATTCATTTATGGTGTTCTACCGTCCTGCAACAACAAAGAAACAACATTTTTAGAGTAGAATGAGATTTTCACTCTGCAGCGGAGTGTGCGCTAATATGAAACTTCCTGGCATATTAAAACTGTGTGCCCGACCGAGACTCGAACTCGGGACCTTTGCCTTTCGCGGGCAAGTGCTCTATCATCTGAGCTACCGAAGCACGACTCACGTCCGGTCCTCACAGCTTTACTTCTGCCAGTACCTCGTCTCCTACCTTCCAAACTTTACAGAAACTCTCCTGCGAACCTTGCAGAACTAGCACTCCTGAAAGAAAGGATATTGCGGAGACATGGTTTAGCCACAGCCTGGGGGATGTTTCCAGAATGAGATTTTCACTCTGCAGCGGAGTGTGCGCTGATATGAAACTTCCTGGCGGTCGGGCACACAGTTTTAATCTGCCAGGAAGGACTGCGCTGACTCATAAAGGAAAATACAGGTGTAATGTTCACACTTTCTCCTGTCATCAGAATTCTCTTCTGATGTTCATAAATAGTTTGTAGCTTCCAGTAACATGCAGGCGAGTGGTACTACTAGGTTCGACATCAACAATCGTCTTGAAAATCGTGGCGACATTGTGTATACAGATGACTGAAAGGCATTGCAGGTATACTTTGATTGATGTTATGGAGGTAGCTGAGGTGTTCAACAGAGCTTTAGCACGCTAAAACGGCGGTCTTACTGTAAGAACTGTACGACTGCTTCTGCAAACGTGAGGTCCTTGCACTTTGATGCCTCATACTGCATGCTGTAAAACACCTAGAGATGCTTCTATCAGCGCAAGTAGATTGAGTTAAAATTTCTATACCTGTAGTTACAAATGTTCAAATGTGTGTGAATTCCTATGGGGCCAAACTGCTGAGGTCATCGGTCCCTAGGCTTACACACTACTTAAAGTAACTTATGCTAAGAACAAAACACACACACACACACACACACACACACGCCCGAGGGAGGACGCGAAGCTCCGGCGGGAGGGACCGCGCAGTCAGTGACATGGTGCCTCTAACCGCGCGGCTGTAGTTACATTGTACATACTAATTAGCATGTACTGCAGTATTATTGCATTTAAATCACGTTATGGACGAAAATAACTTTCGCGCCGACAGCTAGCTCGTTTAATGACCAACAGCGCAAGAGAAAGATACAAAGGTTATATCAGTGCTAAGTTCTACAACTGTTCCAAATCGTTCGTTGCCAAGTGTGCGGGACAGTGAGAATTCTCAGACCTGCAGATACTGTCAGAGATCGTGTTCGAAAGCACTCATAAAACAGCCTTGCAAATTGCTACTGATGCAAATCACCGCACGATCGAATATGCATGAAATCTCACAGGCATAAACACACCGTACGAGCTGAGGATTTCTCAGTGAATTGTGCCAGCTGGTGACTCGTAACCAAAATGGTAGAAGAACAGCCGCAGACGTTTTTAATACTTACAAAATGGGAGGTTTTGGCTCTGGAAAGCAGCAGATGTGGCGTGAGATGCCGGGGGCGGCGGCAGCTGCGCGCGGTGATGTCAGCTCGAGGCGCACCTGACGTCATTAGCCATGCGCTTAGAATTCCCTCAGCGCTCGTCGCAGCCGGCCGTGTCCAGCCAACTGCGTATGTGCGGCCTTACCTGTCCTTAATGATGCTGCGCATGCCACCCATGTCGCCCTGTGCCTGGCGTGGCCACGCACTACAGTTTCCAGCGCCACAGCCTGCTCCCCGTTTTCGTTCCCGAGATGGATGAAATTATGCTTATTGCTGGATTATAGCAGCCACAATACATTTTCGTTCTTTGTAAACGCCCTACCGCATTTGTACGTGAAATACACTGTAGCGCCAAAGAAATTAGTATAGGCATGCGTATTCAAATACAGAGATATGTAAAAAGGCAGCCGGCCGTTGGTGGCCAAGCGGTTCTAGGCACTTCAGTCTGGAACCACACGACCGCTACGGTCGCAGGTTCGAATCCTGCCTCCGGCATGGATGTGTGTGATGTCCTTAGGTTAGTTAGGTTTAAGTAGTTGCAAGTTCTAGGCGATTGATGACCTCCGATGTTTAGTCCATTGAACTCAGAGCCATTTCAACCATTTTGAAGCATAAGCAGGCAGAATTCGGCGCTGCGATCGGCAACACCTGTATAAGACAACAAGTGTGTGGCGCAGTTGTTAGATCGGTTACTGCTGCGACAATGGCAGGTTATCAAGATTTGAGTGAGTTTGAAAGTGCTGTTACAGTCGGCGCACGAGCGATGGGACACAGCATCTCAGAGGTAACGATGAAGTCGGGATTTTCCGGCACGAGTGTACCGTGAATATCAGGAATCCTCTAAAACATCAAATCTCCGACATCGATGCGGCCGGAAAAAGGTCCTGAAAGAACAAGACCAACGACGACTGAAGAGAATCGTTCAGCATGACAGAAGTGCAACCCATCCGCAAATTGCTGCAGATTTCAATGTTGGGTCACCAACAAGTGTCAGCGTGCGAACCATTCGACGAAAAGTCATCGATATGGGCTTTCGGAGGCGAAGGCCCACCCGTGTACCGCCGGCAGGTGTGGCCGTGCGGTTCTGGGCGCTTCGGTCTGGAGCCGCGTGACCGCTAGGGTCGCAGGTTCGAATCCTGCCTCGGGCATGGATGTGTGTGATGTCCTTAGGTTAGTTAGGTTTTAGTAGTTCTAAGTTCTAGGGTACTGATGACCACAGATGTTAAGTCCCATAGTGCTCAGAGCCATCCATCCATCCACCCACCCGTGTACCCTTGATGATTGTACGACTCAAAGCTTTACGCCTCCCCTGGTTCCGTCAACACCGACATTGGACTGTTGGTGACTGGAAACATGTCGCCTGGTCGGACGAGTCTCATTTCAAATTGTATCGAGTGGATAGTCATATACGGGTATGGAGACAACGTCATGAATCCATGGACCCTGCAGGTCAGCAGGGGACTGCTCAAGCCGGTGGAGGCTCTGTAATGGTGTGGGGCATTTGCAGTTAGTTATGGGACCCCTGATACGTTTAGATACGACTCTGACAGGTGACACGTACGTAACCATCCTGTCTGATCACCTGCATCCTTTCATGACTATTGTGCATTCCATTGAACTTGGTCAGTGTCAGAAGGACAATGTGAATACCTCACACATCCGGTATTACTACAGAGTGTCTCCAGGAACGCTCTTCTGAGTTTAAACACTTCCGCTGCCCGCCAAACTCCCCAACCATGAACATTATAGAGCATATATGGGATTCGTAGCAACGTGCTGTTCAGAAGAGATCTCCATCCCCTTGTACTATTACGGATTTACGGACAGTCAGTGCCCTCGAGTACTACTTCAGACATTAGTCGAGTCCATGCCACGTCGTGTTGAGTCACTTCTGCGTGCTCGTGAGCGCCCTACACGATATTAAGCAGGTGTACCAGTTTCTTTGGCTCGTCAGTGTATATTCGCAGTAGCGAATATGGACAAACGTCAGCTGTATAATGGAATGCTGGCAATGAAAATTTGCGCGGGATCGGGACATTAAGACACTTATCGCGAGTGGTCGCCTAACCATTAGACTATCCGAGCACGACTCGTGACCAGACCCATACTCCCATATGTCGTCTACCATGTGCATACAACCTGCACTCGTATGTTCATTATGTATATTCCCGTATAGGGGAGACATTTTAATTGTGACAGCGGATAAATAAGACACTGCAGTATCTGTGTTTTTCACAAGTACGATGCAGTGTTCCTTGCATCGACTTCTGAGTAACACAGGCACTGTAATACCGTTCCTGCTGCATTTGAGTCGTAACTAGATGCTCCAGTTGCTACGATGGTGTGCAAAACTTAAGGATGAAAGTAACTTCCGCATGACGAGACTTTGCCAAGTAACTTGGACCATATATAGAAAGAATTGCTACAGTATACCACAGAGAGTAACTGAAAGAAATACGCAGTGACACGAAGAGAAATGACATTTTTATTCAAATACAATAATTACACTGAAGTCATCGCGATTAATGATGATCCCGTGATCATTATAAAAGACGGGACATGGTTGTTAATAGGGTGTGTGATCACTACGTACGGCAATGCACGCTCTGCAACGTTCTGCCATGCTGGCTACAAGATTAGTAAGGAGTCCTCGTAGTAGGGCGTCCATTCTTCCACCAGTGCCGTTGAGAACTGCTGGATGGCGTTTGGTACAATACGTCTACTCACCACATGCCACACGTGCTCGATGTGATGTAAGTCGGGGATACGGGCAGTCCAGTTCATTCGCCGAATATTCCCTCGTTCCAAGAGCTCCTTCACCTGCGCTGTTCGATGCGGTCACATATTTTCATCCACAAAAATGAATCCTGGGCCAAATGCACCCCTGAAAAGACGCACCTGAGGAAGTAGTGCAGGGTCAAGTAAACGTTGGCCCGTGAGAGATCAGCAAGCCCAAGCAGCATTATCCTCCCCATACTATAATATCTGGACCACCAAAACTATCACTTTCGACATTGCTCGATGTCCTCTGAAATGGCTCGTGGTGGAAACACGTAATGCTCCCAGGAACAGTATCGAACGTTATCTTTTTGGAGTTCCAGGTGGTGTGGTGTGGAGAGGCATAATGTTGCATGGTCCTACCGACCTACAAATCTTCGAAAATGATATAGACTCACCGTCCAACGTTATTGTGACACTACTGTGCGTCTTTTCAGACTCTAACTTCATTTTCGTGGGTGACAGTAGCAAATGGTAGCATTCAATAGCGCAGGTGGAGTAGCTCTTGGAACGAGAGGATATTCGGCGAATGGAGTGGTCTGCCCGTACCTTAGACTTGAATCCCATGGAGCACGTGTGGGATGCGTCGAGGGGACGTGGTGGTGCACGTCCACATGCGTCGTAAACCACCCAACATTTTTCAATGGTGCTGGTAGAGGAATGGAGCGCCACCGCAGGAACTCGTTACCGAGCTTGTGGCCAGCGTGGAAGTACGGTTGGTTGGTTGTTTCGGGGAAGGAGACCAGACAGCGAGGTCATCGGTCTCATCGGATTAGGGAAGGACGGGGAAGGAAGTCGGCCGTGCCCTTTGAAAGGAACCATCCCGGCATTTGCCTGGAGCGATTTAGGGAAATCACGGAAAACCTAAATCAGGATGGCCGGACGCGGGATTGAACCGTCGTCCTCCCGAATGCGAGTCCTGTGTCTAACCACTGCGCGCGTGGAAGTACGATGCAGAGCTTGCGCTGCCCTCCGCAGTAATCACACAGCCTATTAAGAACCATGTCACTCCTTTTGTTATGTCCAGCTGACCATGGTGTATCGCGGTGACTTCAGTATAATTACTACCTTTAAATAAAAGCGTCATTTTTGTTTGTCTAGTAGCGTATTTCTTTCAATTATCTTTCTATGTATGGTCAGAGTGCATCGAGCCATATAACTTAGCAGAGACATATAATGCGAAAGTTGCTTTAGCACACCCGTGTACTTTAAAAATGGCTTTGCGCACTATGGGACTTAACTGCTGTGGTCATGAGTCCCCTAGAACTTAGAACTAGTTAAACCTAACTAACCTAAGGACATCACACACATCCATGCCCGAGGCAGGATTCGAACCTGCGACCTTAGCTGTCGCGCAGTTCCAGACTGTAGCGCCTAGAACCGCTCGGCCGGCGGTGTACTTTATTTTTAAAATCTTCTTCGAAGTATGGAAACTTATTTTGTATGGAGTGAGGGGAAAGTATTAATATTGGAATGACCAGGAAGTTATTCTTGTCCTTTATTTAACTGAAAAGAAGTGGAATTCATCTTTATTAGAGGGAAGGAGAAGTATGAATTCTGATATATTTGCTGATTTAACAAAATCTAAGTGCTTCGCAACTATCCTGTATCCTGCGAAACTTGTTAACTTCTAAACTACTATAGATACTCTCTCTTTTTTCAGTAGCAAAGCCACTCTAACACAATCAGCTGCTTGTTACTAAACATCGACTTAATTTTGTGGACAGAAACAGGTATGTGGCTTTACTCATTCGGAAGTTTTCGTTTTTCCAAATGTTGGAGTGCAGTCATTGTTTTCCATACGCATGAGACGTAAGGGAGTCAATACAACAATTTCACGCGTGTTAATTGGCTTGGAAAAGATTTTTAAACGCGTCGTCTTAAAGAGTCCCATCCTCCTTATGAGTTCCCTGATATCCATAAGGGAACCTTACTCCTTTTTTTTATTAAGACATGTACAATGAAACTGATAACCTCACTTCACCATGCTCAGCAAATCGGAAAAATCAATTTACAACTACTATTCACGTAAAACTGCTAAAACCCGTAAAAGTTACTTTATCAGATTAAAAATATAGGTTCAAGCCCAACATGCCGGTCGCTTTGCGAACACTGCAACTTGCCAACAGGAATATGCTACTTGCAGAATTCACGATAAATCATAGAACAAATGATAAAACGCCCGTCAGGTGCCATCTCGTGTGCTCTGTTCGTAAGTAGCTGCGTGAACACCATAGTACTTTGCTGTGCGTAATTCTGTTTTACGCATTTTGCCTGTAATTTCATTAGACTCTTGATTCTGCTCATACGTTTAGATTTGTAGTCTGGCATGACACACCCTCTTTTCACAAAAGAAATTCTGTTATTTGTTTATTTGAATCGCACTTTCGCCTTTATTACAGCCTTTGAATTCGGTCTAATACGTTACAATCACTTCAACATAATGTATTAGGTCCGCAGCTCGTGGTCTAGTGGCTAGAGTTGCTGCCTCTGGATCACGGGGTCCCGATTTCGATTCCCGGCCGGGTTGAAGATTTTCTGTGAACGGGGACTGGGTGTTTGTCTTGTCCTCATCATATCATCATCATCATCATCATCATCATCATCATCATCATCATTCGTGACAGTGGCTAAATTGGACTGTGTAAAAAATTGGAGTGTATAAGAATTGGGACTTAGTACGGGCGCTTATGACCACGGCGTTGAGCGCCCCACAACCAATCATCATAATCTTAATGTATTAGGTCCATGCACAAAATAAAATCAAAATTTTAATTTCGCTACCTTCTTTCTCTAACCTAAACTGATACGTTCGGAAACCACATTAAAATTTGTCTTACGGCTTCGCTGTCGTTAGCAAACGTGTTGTTGGACATATCTAATTGACAACCGTGTTTAGCTGCCCTAGTGTCAAGATGTGGGACGTTTTTTGCTCTCTTGTGTAAGTCTCGAGATAGAAACAGTGTTTAATCACATCAAGGATATTTGTGGCAGTCTATGTGCGATTTGAAATGTTGGTATAGTAGCAAGCATTAGTTTTTGCCGCGCGCTGGAGAGATCTGACAATAGAAAGTAGGACAAGGAGGACGTGGTCTGTCAACGCCGAGTTGTCTTGCCGACTATAAAGGTGTTCCTTGTGACATTCGTTATTTGTTCCTTGGTACCACTTTTTCGTAGCCATTATATAGTAGGACGGAACGTTTTGTCGATGCTTCAAGAGTGCTCCCTATGTTTGAAAATACAGTAGGGTATAGAAAGATACGGGATGGCTTATCAGAAGTCTACTTGTCAGTACAAGTCAGAATAAGGCTGAAAATAATTTCACTCTACATCATACAACCAACTCTCGCCAGGAGAAAAAGGCGGAAGAAACAATTTCTTTCTGTAAAAAGAAAGTAATGTTATATCTGCGTACCCATAATCCTCAACTGTAGACCAGGTTATGGTGTTCTGCGTTCACAAGTGTTAAAATTCCCTAAAACAACTAAACAACCCATATACGTATCATGTCAGTAAACAGAACATGTAATATTGATTAGAGTAATGATAATTGTTATTGCAAACAGTGATTCGGTAAATCCTGCCGATGATGAGAGTGTGATTGCAACGTATCGTGTTTCTCGTACGAAGACGTCCAAGAAGATTAACCATTGAAGATGACACCGATAACGAAGACAGTATGACTCGTCGAAACAATGAATTTCTAAAGAAGAAAATAACAAGCTAAAAATCTGTGAGTGTAGGGAGATTCCTGTCGTAAGAGCACCAATTTTAGAGCAATTAATGGAAGTAAGAGAGTTAGACTTCCGACAATGTGTTTTTAGCGATAACATTGGCGGAACGCAGAACAATGATCAGCGAAAGAACAAGAAAGAAAATTGATACGACGTGGATACTTGTCAATTTTAATGAAATTAAAATATACTTTGCATTATGCATAAAAATGGCGCAAGTAAGAAACCAAACATTCAGGTGTAGTGGTCTGAAAGAGCCGTCATCGAAACACCGCTATTTAGGGAAACCATGACATTGAAAAGATTTTTGCAAATCAGCACGTTTTTACGTTCTGCAAATAACGATACGATTGACAATTTGGATACATTATGTGAAGTCACTCGTGTGGTTAACTATTTTAAGAAAAAATTCAAAGAAGTATATACACACATTAAAAAACATTTTGCATCACCTCGGTTCAAGAGTTCCGGAACCTGTACAGAAAATTGGAATAGAGATCAACATAAACATCATTTCCGCCCTTTTTATTGCTCATGAAAATCGCACATCGCACATTGCATGTTGTACCACCTTACACCGAGACCTTCAGAGGTGGTGGTCCAGATGGCTGTACACACCAGTACCTCTAATGCCCAGTAGCACGTCCTCTCGCATTGATGCACGCCTGAATTCGTCATGGCATACTATGCACAAGTTCATCAAGGCACTGTTGGTCCAGATTATCCCCTTCCTCAACGGCGATTCGGCGTAGATCCCTCAGAGTGGTTGGTGGATCATGTCGTCCATAAACAGCCCTTTTCAATCTCTCCCAGGCATGTTGGATAGGGTTCATGTCTGGAGAACTCGCTGGCCACTCTGGTTGAGCGATGTCGTTATCTTGAGGGATGTCATTCACAAGATGTGCACGATAGGGGTGCGAATTGTCATCTATGAAGACGAATGTCTCGCCAATATGCTGCAGATATGGTTGCACTGTCGGTCATGTCATTCACGTATGCTACAGCCGTTACAGCGCCTTCCATGACTTGAAACGGCGTACGTCGGCCCCACATAATGCCACCCCAAAACAGCAGGGAACCTCCACCTTTCTGTCATCGATGGACAGTGTGAGTAAGGCATTAAGCCTGACCGGGTTGCCTCGAAACACGTCTCCGACGATTGTCTGCTTGACGGTATATGCGACACTCATCGGTGAAGAGAACGTGATGCCAGTCCTGAGCGGTCCATTCGGCATGTTGTTGGGCCCATCTGTGCCGCGCTGCATGGTGTCGTGGTTGCATACATGGACCTTGCCATGGATGTCGGGAGTGAATTTGCGCATCATGCAGCCTATTGCGCACAGTGTGAGTCGTAATGCGACGTCCTGTGGCTGCACGAAAAGCATTATTCAACATGGTGGCGTCGCTGTCATGGTTCTTCCGAGCCATAATCCATAGGCAGCGGTCATCCACTGCAGTAGTAGCCCTTGAGCGGCCTGTGCGAGGCATGTCATCGACAGTTTGTGTCTTTCTGTATCTCCTCCATGTCCGAACAACATCGCTTTGGTTCACTCCGAGACGCCTGATACTTCCCTTGTTGTGAACGCTTCCTGGCACAAATTAACAATGCGGATGCGACCGAACCGCGGTATTGATTGTCTAGGTATGGTTGAACTACAGACAGCACGAGCCGTGTACCTCCTTCCTAATCGAATGACTGGAACTGATCGGCTGTCGGACCCCCTCCGTCTAACAGGCGCTGCTCATGCATGGTTGTTTACATCTTTGGGCGGGTTTAGTGACATCTCTGAACAGTCAAAGGGACTGTCTCTGTAATACAATATCCAGAATCAACGTCTATCTTCAGGAATTCTGCGAACCGGGACGACGCAAAACATTTTTTGATTTATGTATAATGAAAGAGAACATTGCGATAGATAAATCGTTAATGATATTTAAGGGACGCATGTCTTGTAAGCGGTGTTATTCTTCGAAAAGTGAGAGATTTGGGATAAAATTTTATAAACTGTGCAATAATTTTCAAAATATTTCCAGAATGAGATTTTCACTCTGCAGCGGAGTGTGCGCTGATATGAAACTTCCTGGCAGATTAAAACTGTGTGCCCGACCGAGACTCGAACTCGGGACCTTTGCCTTTCGCGGGCAAGTGCTCTAGCACTTGCCCGCAAAAGGCACAGGTCCCGAGCTCGAGTCTCGGTCGGGCACACAGTTTTAATCTGCCAGGAAGTTTCATTTTCAAAATATATTCGGTAAAACAGATCTTGATTATAATGCGTATGAGACTACTGTGATGAAGTTACCAAATTAAGTTCTAAAAATGGATGCACTTTGTATGTGGATAATTGGTATTCTTCGCCGAAACTGTTTGTAACTTTAGTTGAAAATTGAACTACTGCTCTAGTCTTGGACCTACTGATAACAAACAGACCCGAACTTTTCGACTCTGTAAGTGCAGAACAGGGAATCAGTGATCATAAGGCCGTTGCAGCATCCCTGAATATGGAAGTTAATAGGAATATAAAAAAAGGGAGGAAGGTTTATCTGTTTAGCAAGAGTAATAGAAGGCAGATTTCAGACTACCTAACAGATCAAAACGAAAATTTCTGTTCCGACACTGACAATGTTGAGTGTTTATGGAAAAAGTTCAAGGCAACCGTTAAATGCGTTTTAGACAGGTACGTGCCGAGCAAAACTGTGAGGGACGGGAAAAACCCACCGTGGTACAACAACAAAGTTAGGAAACTACTGCG
Organism: Schistocerca cancellata; assembly: GCF_023864275.1. Taxonomy (NCBI): domain Eukaryota; kingdom Metazoa; phylum Arthropoda; class Insecta; order Orthoptera; family Acrididae; genus Schistocerca; species Schistocerca cancellata. The sequence continues at coordinate 130,907,820 of NC_064629.1, forward strand.
AAAGCAAAGAGAGCTTCACTCCAAGTTTAAACGCAGCCAAAACCTCTCAGACAAACAGAAGCTAAACGATGTCAAAGTTAGCGTAAGGAGGGCTATGCGTGAAGCGTTCAGTGAATTCGAAAGTAAAATACTAGGTACCGACTTGACAGAAAATCCTAGGAAGTTCTGGTCTTACGTTAAATCAGTAAGTGGCTCGAAACATCATGTCCAGACACTCTGGGATGATGATGGCATTGAAACAGAGGATGACAAGCGTAAAGCTGAAATACTAAACACCTTTTTCCAAAGCTGTTTCACAGAGGAAGACCGCACTGCAGTTCCTTCTCTAAATCCTCGCACCAACGAAAAAATGGCTGACATTGAAATAAGTGTCCAAGGAATAGAAAAGCAACTGGAATCACTCAACAGAGGAAAGTCCACTGGACCTGACGGGATACCAATTCGATTCTACACAGAGTACGCGAAAGAACTTGCCCCCCTTCTAACAGCCGTGTACCGCAAGTCTCTAGAGGAACAGAAGGTTCCAAATGATTGGAAAAGAGCACAGGTAGTCCCAGTCTTCAAGAAGGGTCGTCGAGCAGATGCGCAAAACTATAGACCTATCTCTCTGACGTCGATCTGTTGTAGAATTTTAGAACATGTCTTTTGCTCGAGTATCATGTCGTTTTTGGAAACTCAGAATCTACTATGTAGGAATCAACATGGATTCCGGAAACAGCGATCGTGTGAAACCCAACTCGCATTATTTGTTCATGAAACCCAGAAAATATTAGATACAGGCTCCCAGGTAGATGCCATTTTCCTTGACTTCCGGAAGGCGTTCGATACAGTTCCGCACTGTCGTCTGATAAACAAAGTAAGAGCCTACGGAATATCGGACCAGCTGTGTGGCTGGATTGAAGAGTTTTTAGCAAACAGAACACAGCATGTTGTTCTCAATGGAGAGACATCTACAGACGTTAAAGTAACCTCTGGCGTGCCACAGGGGAGTGTTATGGGACCATTGCTTTTCACAATATATATAAATGACCTAGTAGATAGTGTCGGAAGTTCCATGCGGCTTTTCGCGGATGATGCTGTAGTATACAGAGAAGTTGCAGCATTAGAAAATTGTAGCGAAATGCAGGAAGATCTGCAGCGGATAGGCACTTGGTGCAGGGAGTGGCAACTGACCCTTAACATAGACAAATGTAATGTATTGCGAATACATAGAAAGAAGGATCCTTTATTGTATGATTATATGATAGCGGAACAAACACTGGTAGCAGTTACTTCTGTAAAATATCTGGGAGTATGCGTGCAGAACGATTTGAAGTGGAATGATCATATAAAATTAATTGTTGGTAAGGCGGGTACCAGGTTGAGATTCATTGGGAGAGTCCTTAGAAAATGTAGTCCATCAACAAAGGAGGTGGCTTACAAAACACTCGTTCGACCTATACTTGAGTATTGCTCATCAGTGTGGGATCCGTACCAGATCGGGTTGACGGAGGAGATAGAGAAGATCCAAAGAAGAGCGGCGCGTTTCGTCACAGGGTTATTTGGTAACCGTGATAGCGTTACGGAGATGTTTAACAAACTCAAGTGGCAGACTCTGCAAGAGAGGCGCTCTGCATCGCGGTGTAGCTTGCTCGCCAGGTTTCGAGAGGGTGCGTTTCTGGATGAGGTATCGAATATATTGCTTCCCCCTACTTATACCTCCCGAGGAGATCACGAATGTAAAATTAGAGAGATTAGAGCGCGCACAGAGGCTTTCAGACAGTCGTTCTTCCCGCGAACCATACGCGACTGGAACAGGAAAGGGAGATAATGACAGTGGCACGTAAAGTGCCCTCCGCCACACACCGTTGGGTGGCTTGCGGAGTATAAATGTAGATGTAGATGTAGATGTAGTCAGTTTCCCCCCTCTTCCCATGCTGTATCACAATGGACTTTTTTTTTTTCTTCATATAGCCCGCAAATGTACTCTTACCGTCGGCCTCACGACGTGCCGAAATTTCGGTACTTCTCGCATGGCCTGAACGTTATATTATCCATAACAACCTTAAGACGACAGAATCTATTTCTTTGGTGGCGTGCTTTGGGATGTTTCTAATATTCACTCCTGTTTTTGCATTTTGAGCACAATTTCTCGTCATCTGCTTAAAAAGCCCCGAGCGACCCTTTTCTAAGCAGGAAAGCTGAAGCTGCACTTGATGATGTGCAAGTGCAATGTAAATGATAATTGCATCAAAGTTTTCGCGTAGAAAAATTGCCACCTTTCGGCCGTAGAGATGGAGAGAATACTTAGAAAAACTCGAGGAAGTCTTACGAGGTTTCTAAGCTTGGAAGTCATTAATACGAGTATTTCTCGTCTTGTGTAGTATCGTCCTCAGCCGGTAGCGCTCTGCCTTACGCTCCCGACAACGGAAATAAATATTTGTTTGGCATGCAGGCTGTGAAATTTCCGCCGACGTAGAGCTGCATGTCGGAGTCGCTGAGCGCGTTGCTTGTGGCGCCTGCTTAAGCACCTCTTGCCTAATCTCCGCTCCTGGTCTTTTTTGTTCGACGTTTCGATGCTGCTAGTCACTCCGGCGAAGGACGCGCCGCTACCAATGCAGCCTGCGAGAAACTCTGTTGTTCTCCTTCAGCCTAGTGCTAACAAGGAAAATCTGTGCATTCACAAATGTTAACTCTGTCTCTTTTGTAACGGTATATACCACGATAAAAATTAAGTAATGCGTCCCTGAATAACTCAGCTCACATTGGTCGAATTTCTCATCTCAACTGTGACTGTATTTAAAAGAATTCATTTTATCACTGCGAGTAAATTTGTGAGTGTACGTGCTGCTTTTTCTCGCTAAAATCTCAGAAGCGCATCACATTTGTAAAGATTTCGCATCCACTGTACAGTCTATACGCTGTCTGTTGGAACTATAGTACATTTTATCAAATGCGTTTCATTTATCTGGCTCCTTATATCGGTAACGTCTCCTAGACGCTGACATCACTTTCGGCATTGGACCACATACCAATACGTATTTTGACACTGCTTTACCGTGTAAGAACTGCAATAGCTAAATAATACGAACGCGTCATTTTTGGTGAGCAGCATAGTGCTGTGTGTGACGGGAATTGACGCCGTTGTATTGGATATCACACGTGTGCGGGCAACAAACTGACCGCGGATAGTGCTTGAGACAAAATGAAGCGTGTTAGATTGAAATGAAGGCTTACTGCAGGCGTACAAGTTGAACAAGTAAGGTGTTATTCGATTCTTTGTTAGAACGGAGCAGTTCTCCAAAATAGATCACACCAAAGAGTTGTATACCGTACCAGGTTCGAATCCTGTCTCGGGCATGGATGTGTGTGATGTCCTTAGGTTAGTTAGGTTTAAGTAGTTCTGAGTTCTAGGGGACTGATGACATTAGAAGTTAAGTCCCATAGTGCTCAGAGCCATTATACCGTATCAGTCACACATACGCTGTAGTTTTCCCAGATTTTATCCAACATATTGCCTATTGTATTGACACGTGACAGGCCAGCAACTGAGCAAATCAATAACTAGTTGGTCCACCTCTAGACTTTTTGAAAGCAGTTATTCGGCTTGGATGTCCTGTTGACAGATAGCGTGCATATTCTGTCCAATTGGCGAGTTAGATCGTAAAAATCACGAGCTGATTGGGTGGCGCTGCCCATAATGTTCCAGACGTTGTCAATTGGGGCGAGATCCGGCGACCTTGCTGGACGAGGTAGGGTTTGGCAGGTACGAAGACAAGCATAAGAAACTCTCACCGTGTGCGGGCGGACATTATCTTTCTGAAATGAAGCTCAGGATGGCTTGCCATGAATGGCAACAAAACAGGGAGTAGCATATCGTCGATGTACGGCTGTGCTGTAATGGTGCCGCGGATGACAATCAAAGGGGTCCTGATATTAAAAGAAATATCATCCCACAATATAACTATTGGCTGTCGGGATGTATTGCGGGTGACAGTCAGGATGGTATCCCAGCACTGTCTGAGGGGTCTCCAGACACGTCTTCGGCCTGGAATCTCATTGGCTGGAGTAGAAGTGTCATTAGTGACGAGCCCTGTTGACCAGCGAAGACGGCTATCGAGACGCCCCGGACAGTGGTGCGTTACAAACTTGACTGTCACCCGCCTTACGTGCCGACAAGCAGAAGTGATGGTCTGGGTTGTCATTTCTCTATGTAGCAGGACATAGTAGATCGCCATGCGCAACATCCTTACAGCACATTGTTACGTCGACAATATTGTGCGCCCCGTTGTGTTTCCCTTCGTCCCAGGCGATGCTAGCCTTACATTTCAGCAAAATAATGCTCTCCCACGCTCGGTGACGTCTTGTGTTCGTGCTTGCTGAACCATGCCTCTGACAGCAAGGTTGCGGGATCTCTCCCCACTGGACGACGTTTGGAGCAGTATGTGCAAGACCCTCACACCCCGTCGGGATTTTGAAGATTTACTGCACCAGCTGGACAACATTTGGCTCGATATCCCCCAGGAGGACATCCAACAACACTGTCAGTCAGTGGCAAGCCGACGAACTGCTTGCATATGAACGAGAGGTGGACCAACGCGTTAATGGCTTACTCAGTTTATCTTGAATAAATTGTCCATTGTTTTCTGAAATTGTAATAATTTGTTTGTCTATGCATTTACATCACATTTATCAACTTCCGTCCCCTTCGGATAATTCTGTCGTGGTGCATCGTTTCTCTTGTCGTACAGTGTATAGCGTGAGTCGCTAGTAAAATAAATGCAGTGTTACATGACATTCCAGAGAGAGGTGTTTAGCGCTTTGCACACTTTTATGACTCTTCTCATTCTCTAGGAGTAGCAGGAAATAAGAGAGGAATCTTAGGACTTAGTCTCCCGTCAACGACGAGGTGATTAGCGTCGGGGGATAACTGATGTGTGAGAAAGGTCGGCAAAGTAAATTGAACGTATGCTTCTCAAACGAATTATTCTGGCTTTAAGCGGTTAAGGGAAATCACGGAGTACCTAAATTTGGATAACCGAGCGGGGATTTGAACACCTGTCTGCGGAACACGAGTTCAGTTAAAAAAAAAAAAAGTGTGAGAAATCTTATGGGACTTAACTGCCAAGGTCATCAGTCCCTAAGCTTACACACTACTTAACCTAAATTCTCCTAAGGACAAACACACACACCTATGCCCGAGGGAGGACTCGAACCTCCGCCGGGACCAGCCGCACAGTCCACGACTGCAGCGAATGAGACCGCTCGGCTAATCCCGCGCGGCACGAGTTCAGTGTCGGACCAGTGCGCCTTCTCGTTTCTTAGAGCGACCGTGCATTATTTTGGTTGTCATTTTTGTGCTCAGCTGAAGTGGACCAACGCACGAACCCTTGCTCATATATAACAGGATTACCCATGATCGGTTTCTTGAAATCCAGTGTGTCATTCTCGAAATTATTTCAGTTCTAGATGTATGTGAGTCTCGGGTATTGATATCTTCTGCTTCTCCTTTTCCTTTAAGTTTATTAAATAGACTGCTATTATCAATGTTTGAATAGCAGTGGAAGAGGCCGGCACAGGAAGAACCTGTTGGAAGACGGGAGTCTTAATTGCCGCCCATTATTTCCGTATGCTAATGAGTTTTGGAAATGGAGCGATACTTTATCACGGGAACAGTGTAACGGACGAGAAACGTGGCTGGCGCATCCATTTGCTTCGCTGTTTCTCTTTCATTAAAACAAGACTTCGTTACCCCCGTCCTTTCCGCCGACACGCGAATAAACGAAGACAGTGGTTGCTAAGGGTAGGTGCAGACGCGAAGGAAGACAAGGAGATGTTGATATTCGCTGCGTTTTAACGTTGGTGCTTTTAGGCACGTGAATTTGTCATCAGGTATGTAACACGTCTGTCAAGACCCGACTTAACTTAGCTTTTGGTGGCACCTATATAAAATCAGAATGTCCACGTTTTTAATTCCAAACACTAGATGACATACTTTTTTCGCTATTCCAAACTTATACCTGAGAGCTTTCATGAAAACGTATAATAACAATTCATTGTGTTCCGAAATTATTCGTACAGTCTTGAGGAACTGGATTAGAGACAGCTACAGTAGGGAAGATAGCTGCTCGTATAGCTTAACGCGCAGCGCCATATAGTACGAGACATGGACGTGAGCCAGGCACGAATTCAGTCCGCGCAGCAGATTAACAACCGTTGGTCTGATACTATGGCCAGTCGGAATTTGGTTTGTATGCAGTGTTCTACGCTCGATCAGGTAAATACTGGACTGGTTCACAATCTCTGCCTCAGAAAATGCTATACACAAACAGTTAAACACAGATCAAGGTTTACATGATTCACAATCAGATTCTGCACACGACTACGCATCCGTTTTTCTGACAACTGTGGCAAAATGTAGGGCATTAAGTAACAAAGTTAAAATAATAAACATAAATTTGTCGAGTCATGACTAAACGTACGATACTATAAACGGTAGAAAGGAAAGAAATATTGTGAAATGACACTGAAGTGACAAAAGTCATGGTGATATGCACGTACACAGATGCGGTAGTATCGCGTACACAAGGTACAAGAGGGCAGTGCGTTGGCGGGGCTACCATTTGTAGTCAGGTGATTAATGTGAAAAGGTTTCCGACGTGATTCTGACCGCACGACGGGAGTTAAGACTAGTTTGAGCTAGACGCATGGGACTTTCCATTTCGGAAATCGTTAGGGAAATCAGTAGTCAGAGATGCACACTGTAAGGGTGTGCCAAGAATACCAAATTCAGGCAGTACCTCTCACCAACAGCCTTAACGTAACGGCGGTCAGCAGTGTCGTGTGTGTTAAAGTTGTCAGTGCTAACAGACAAGCAACACTGCGTGAAATAACCGAAGAAATAAATGTGGGACGTATGACGGACATACTCGTTCAAACATTTCGCCAAAATTTGGCGTTATTGGGCTATGGCATCAGACGACCGACGCGAATGCTTTTGCTAGCAGCACAACTTTGCTTGCAGCACAACTTCGCTTGCAGCGCCTCTCCTGAGCTCTTGGCCATATCGGTTGGAGCCTAGACGACTGGGAAACCGTGGCCTGCTCAAATGAGTCCCGATTTCAGTAGGTAAGAGCTGTTGGTAGGTTTCGAGTGTGGCACAGACCCCACGAAGCCACGGGCCCAAGTGCGCACTGTGCAAGCTGGAGGTGGCTCTGTATTGTTGTGGGCTGTGTTTACATGGAACGGACTGGGTCCTCTGGCCCTATTGAACCGATCATTGACTGGAAATGGTTACTTTAGACTAATTGGAAAACCTCTGCGGCCATTTAAGGACTTCGTGTTGCCAAACAACGATGGTGTTTTCATGGATGACCATGCGCCACGTCAAAACATTCTTGACAGTTCGACCGAACGATTTGGCCACTCAGATCTCCCAAAACGGATCTCACTGAACACTGATGGGCCGCACAAAATCCTGCACCGGGAGCGCTTTCGCAATTGTGGACGGTTACAAAGGCAGCAAGGCTCAATATTTCTTCAGCGGACTACAACGACTTGTGGAGCCCATGCCAGGTCAAGCTGAAAAGGAGGTCCGACACGATATTAGGAGGTATCGCATAACTTTGGGCATCTCAGTGCACAAGTCGTTAGTTAATGGGGAATGTCATGCATTATAAAATAGTTTCAGATCACTTTATTACGCTCAAGATACACTGTTGAGTGAAATGAACTGTTTGTTTTCTTAAATTATTCCGATATTCTGTATATTTTCAAGGAAATGAAATCCAATGTATTAAGCTTTACGATATCTGCAACAGTAGAGTAAAACAGCCTGCTCTCAACAACTGAAGCTCCGTGCCTCGGTACTGAATACATAAAAAGAGCTCTGTGACTGCGCCTATCTGTAAACTGAAGGAGATTTCCATGCGAGAAATTCTAGCGAGGAGATCCATGTTGACAGCCCGGCATCCCACCACAGCACTGTGCGGTTACAACGAAAAGAGAGGACACTACGAAGTGGCCTTGTATGTACGGGGAGAGGCCAGGGCCTACCTACCAGTCCTCCTAGTCACGACACACGCTGTCAACCTTAAGAACTTACCTTTCTGCGCTCACTTCTTGATTTTGTTCAGAAATAATTTCAGATTTTGCCGAAGGGGCGCGGAGAAACCTCGATAGTGGCGCGGAAAATCTTTGTCAAGCTACCTCTACATCAATACTCCGCAAGCCACCTAATGGTATCTGGCGGAGGGTACTTCTGGCACCACTATTGGTCCTCCTTTCCGTGTTCCAATTGCCCGTAAACCTCTGTACTAGCTCTAATTTCTCAGATTTTCTCGTTGTGGTCATTTCGAGAGGCGTATGTGGAAGGAAGTTACAGTAGTATGTTCTACGACTCTTCTCGGAAAGTACTCTCTTGGGATTTCAATAGTAAACCACTCTGCGGTGTACAACACCTCTCTTGTGGCGTCTGCCATTGGAGTTCGTTGAGCATTTGTGTAACGCTCTGGCGCCCACTAAACGACCCTGTGACGGAACACATTGCTTTTCAGTACTGTTAGTTCTACCTGGTAATGACTCCAGAGCAATTCGCAATACTCAAGAATCGGCCGAACAAGTGTTCTGCAAGCCACTACTTTCGTGGATGAGTTACATTCCATTAGATTCTCCGTATAAATCTCAGTTTAGCATTTGCTTTTCTTACTGTCATTTTATGTGATCATTCCACTTACGGCCTCTCGGATTTGTTACTCCTAGATATTTTACGTTAGATACTGTTTCCAACAGTTTCTCGTCAATGCTGTAATTCTACAGTATTAGATTTCTTCTCCTATCTATGCGCAGTGTGTTACATTTAGTTACAATTGCCACTCGTTGCTCCATTCATCAACCCTCTGTAGGTCCTTCTGCAAATAGCTACAGTCTTCTAGCGTGCCTACCTCCTTACACATAACCGCATCATACGACATAACCTACTTGATAAGTTACGTATATTGTAAACATTAACGGCCTATTACATTTCCGTGGGGTAATCATGAAATTACGTTTGCATCTGTCGATTTTTTTCTGTTAAGAGTCAGTGAAAGCTTGACTCCAGTTGCAATTCTGGTCCGATACTTGGTAAGCTCCCATATAATTTCTTTCACTAAACGGCAATGCAAAGTCTAGGAACACGGCATCAACCTGACCGCTTATGTCTCCAGCACTGTGGATTTCAAGGAGGGACAGAGGGTGAGTGTGGCAAGATCTATGTTTGTGGAATCCATTTTGATTTTTATGGAGGTCGTTTTCGTTCTCAAAAAACGTCATGATATGGAAGCATAAAACGTGTTCATTAATTCTACAACAGATTGACGTGAACTACATAGGCTTATAATTATACGCATCTGTCCTACGACTCTTCGAAAACGAGAATGACCCTCGCTTTTTTCTTGTCGCTAGATATCTTTCGTTTCCCCAGCGACCTACGATAAACTGCTGCTAGTACGGGAGCAAGTTCTTTCGCATAATCTATGTAGAATCAAACACAGGTGTCTCATCTGGTCCTGATTCCTTTCTACTTCTAAGCGACGGTAACTGCTTTTTTTATTCTTCGATCACTTATCTCAACATCTGCCATTTCGACGTTCACACGATGGTTGAGATTACTGACCGTATTGCGATTTTAGAATGTGAAACAATTTTGGAAGACCGAATTCCTCAGTTCTGCGTTAACAGTGAATAGAATAGATATATAATTAAATGTTGGGTGGCTCTCAGTTTGGTAGAAGTCTTTAGAATTGACGCCACTGCAGATTGCATGTTAAATTCGCTGATTATTTAATCAAGCAGTTTCTCATTTAGCGTCATGAAGCTGTGTAGATCATACTTAATCACAGAAACATCTGAAGAGATTGCCAGAAATGAACACCGGCACCTTAATGTTAAAAGCCAACAACGCTAACCAGTAGGCGACGGAAGTGGCCGCTGGTATAGATAATTCGGATGGAGACGTGAGATCGGCTATGCAGTGCTTACAAATTGCCTCTAAACGGCTGTAACCTGGACATCGTGATGAGAGACATCCCTTATCCTGTGAGGGCGACGCTACGAGTCTTGTGGCGTTTCTTCGATATTCTCGCGTCTTGATATTGTGGGCAACGGGTCCAGCGTTTGGACTCATAGAGCCAGAAAGCTAAAGACAGCACAGGCTTTAGGCGAGCACAGAGAAGTGTACTCTTGCGCGTGACTGGCGCGTATAGAACAACACCGACTGAGGTGCTGCCGGTGGTATTAGGCTTGCTGACAGTAAGAAGGAGAGACGCACAGAACAGGCTCAAAAAAGTGCGACCTTTACAGAAACGCATTTGGAAATGAAAAAATCTATAAAACAGTAAAGAATGAGGAACTGTGCCACAAGCTGAACTCGCTGACAGCTAAAATATCAACCTATAAATTGCAAGCCTACGTGGACGAGAGAGAATCAAGAGGAGACCGTACATCATGATAACTAGTCGCGCCACGGCAGAACGTCCACCTACAACAGCCTTCTGGAAGCAGTTAGGAGATGAGCCTCGGGGAGGACCAAGAAGGATTTCCTGGGACCCAATCTGTGCACCTTGGGTGGAAACAGCAGCGCTGCCACAGAGTTGCAACTCAGCACGCCAGGGGCTAACCATCTAGACAAATAAGAGATCGGCCGAGCGGTTCTAGGCGCTACAGTCTGGAACCGCGCGACCGGTATGGTCGCAGGGTCGAATCCTGCCTCGGGCATGGATGTGTGTGATGTCCTTAGGTTAGTTAGGTATAAGTAGTTCTGAGTTCTAGGGGACTGATGACCTCAGCAGTTAAGTCCCATAGTGCTCAGAGCCATTTGAGCCAAATAAGAGATACAGCTTGGTTCTGATACCAAGTACAGTAGCGTAGTGTAGTGTAGTGCAGTGCAGTGTTGTGTTGTGTCTAGATAAGACAGTCTAGACACAAGGCGAGGAAGCCGAAAGGTCACGCGTCAACTCACGCCGGCTTGCGTTAAGTCTGAGACAGGATACGTAATGAATGCTATAAAGAAAAGTACGTAGCTGCTGGAATACTTAACTTTAATCCATCATTTTTATACAGCATTCTTGATGATACAAGTGAGACTCTCTCTAGAAATGGTTAATGGCGCCTTGCTAGGTCGTAGGCATGGACTTAGCTGAAGGCTATTCTATCTCTCGGCAAATGAGAGAAAGGCTTGGTCAGTGTAGTCGCTAGCAAAGTCGTCCGTACAACTGGGGCGAGTGCTAGTACGTCTCTCCAGACCTGCCGTGTGGTGGCGCTCGGTCTGCGATCACTGACAGTGGCGACACGCGGGTCCGACATGTACTAATGGACCGCGGCCGATTTAAAGCTACCACCTAGCAAGTGTGGTGTCTGGCGGTGACACCATGTGTTGTATAGTAGTACTGTCAAGAATAGTGTAACAGACTAGTACCGTGAGCATTCTGAATTCCGGATGAACAGGTATCCGTGCGCCAGGTGGCCAAATGGCACCATGTAGACTTTCGTAGTTACTCTTTACTGTTTAAAGTTATTATTTTTCTTTTGTGCAGGTATTCTATTTAGCGTTTTCCCTCTCAAACAATATATTGCTTAGTTATTAACAACACATTTGAAATTACACTGAAGAGCCAAAGAAACTGGTACATGTGTCTAACATGGCTTAGGGCCCCAGCGTCACGCAGAAGTGCCTCAACACGACTTGGCATGGACTCGACTAATGTGTGAAGTAATGCTGGAGGGAATTGGCACCACGAATCCTGCAGGGCTGTCCATAAATCTGTAATAGCACGAAGGAGAGGAGATCTCTCCTGTACAGCACGTTCCAAGGCATCTCAGATATGCTCAATAATGTTCTTGTCTGGGGAGTTTGGTGGCCAGCGGAAGTGTTTAAATTCAGGAGACTGTTCCTGGAGCCACTCTGTAGCAATTATGGACGTATGGGGTGTTGCACTGTCCTTCTGGAATTGTCCAAGTCCGTCGGAATGCACAATGGACATGAATAGACGCAGGTGATCAGACAGGATGCTTACGTACGTGCCACCTGTCAGAGTCGTATCTAGACGTGTCAGAGGTCCCATATCACTACAACTGCACCCCCCCCCCCACCATTACAGAGCTTCCACCAGCTTGAACAGTCCCCTGCCGACATGCAGGGTCCATGGATTCATGAGGTTGTTTCCATACCCGTACACGTCCATCCGCTCGATAGAATTTGAAACGAGACTCGTCCGACCAGTCAACATGTTTCCAGTCATCAAGTATCCAGTGTCGGTGTTGACGGGCTCAGGCGAGGCGTAAAGCTTTGTGTCGTGCAGTCATAACGGGTACACGAGTGGGCCTTCGCCTCCGAAAACCCATATAGATGACGTTTCGTCGAATGGTTCGCACGCTGACACTTGTTGGTGCCCAGCATTGAAATCTGCAGCTATTTGCGGAAGGGTTTCACTTCTGTCACGTAGAACGATTCTCTTCATTCGTCGTTGGTCCCGTTGTTTCAGGATCTTTTTCCGTCCGCAGCGATGTCGGAGATCTGATATTTTACCGGATTCCTGATATTCACGGTACATTCGTGAAATGGTCGTACGAGAAAATCCCCACTTCGTCGCTACCTCGGTGATGGTGTGTGCCATCGCTCGTGCGCCAACAATAACAGCACGTTCATACTCACTTAAATCTTGATAATGTGCCATTGTAGCAGCAATAACCGATCTAACAACTGCGCCAGCCACTTGTCTTATATAGGCGTTGCCGACCGCAGCGCCGTATTCTACATGTTTACATATCTCTGTATCTGAATACGCATGGCCGGCACTGTGGCCGAGCGGTTCTAGGCGCTTCAGTCTGGAACCGTGCGACCGCTACGGTCGCAGGTTCGAATCCTGTGTCGGGCATGGATGTGTGTGATGTCCTTAGGTTCAAGTAGTTCTAAGTTCCAGGGGACTGATGACCTCAGATGTTAAGTCCCATAGTGTTCAGAGCCATTTTTTTTAAATACGCATGCTTATAATAGTTTCTACGGCGCTTCGGGGTATGTTAAAATATTGTGTGTTATATTGATGTCACTTCATGTAGATAACAGACTAAAAGAAACCAGCAAATGAAAAAAAATTCAGAGAGGAATTGCTTACACGGATGGTGGAGCCTTTACTTAGTGTGGTGCGCGGCTCGGCTTGTCCAGGTCGAGGGGACAGGGGGCGTGGCGATCTGTCACCCGCCACAAGGCGACATGCGGCCTCGATTCACACCACATCCGCCTCGCCGGCCATTACGCTGCAGCAAATTGTTTCTGCTGTGGTGCTCGTTTTTAATGGGCGAAGCACCTGTCGCTTCCATTGCATAACTGCAGCCGCGGCCCGCCGCTTGCTCAACCGGAAGAAACTCACTTCGTTGTTAATAGACATTTTGTTTTTTCAGACTGCCCGGCATTATTTCCTTTACGTTAGAAATATTTTATCAGTAATAGACAGTCGTCAGTCACAGTTGTTAATTTTTTTTTAAACAGGTCAATAAAAGCTACACGTCCAACTTGAGAGAGTATACCGATATTTTTGAAAGTTAAATCCGCTCATCACCTTACAGTAAAGGAACAACGTCGTCGTCAACTTACTAAAAATAGCTTCTCATGCGGGGATTTATGTTTGTCGTCTGCACCAATGATAAGCTACCACTTTCGCAGCGTCACGAAATTTAATGTTTTATTGTTCAAACACTGCATTTAAGTGGCAGTTGATTTAGATGCAACGTGCAAAAACGTGAGTTTAGCGCCTGGAAAGCGTTTCAACCCCGAAACGCATCGGATTTAAATAGAAAAACAGTATACGTTGTGACTGAAGACGTCATATTATAATTGAAATACGTCTAACAAAAACAATTTTTAGGTATAACTAAAGATGTGAGATACTTTAATGACACAGTAGGAATGGAATGCAGTTTCGAATTTCTTCACAATGTCCACGTTCACATCCACATCACTAACATTCAGTTCACAGTGAAGTACCTAGCAGAAGGTTCGTCGAACCACATTCAGATTGTTCTCTACGGTTTCAGTCTCAACAAGGGCCCAGGAAAAACACTTAAATATTTCCGTTCGAGCTCTAATTTATCTTATTTTATTACTAAGTTCTTTTCTCCCTGTGTAGGCGGACGCCAACAAAATAATTTCCATTCGGAGGAAAAAGTTGGTGACTGAAATTTCGTGAAAAGACATTGCAACAATGAAAACCCCTTTTGCTTTAACGATTGGCACTCTAGCCCACCTGCCATATACATGACTCCCTCATCTGTGTTTCGCAATAACACACAACGAATAGCCCTTTTTCGAACTTTTTCGATTTTCGCCGCCAGTCCTATCTGGTAAGGTTTTCATACTGGATTACATCTCATCACGGACAACGCAGTGGTCAACGACCTTCACTTAACGACCGATAGCAGCGGCGTTTGTGTACACTTACCAGCGCTATCAAACAAGCAACACTGCGTGAAATAACCGCAGAAATCGATGTGGGACGTTCGACGAACGTATCCGTTAGGATTGTGCGGCGTAATTTGGCGTTAATGGGCTATGGCAGCAGACGACCGACGCGAGTGCCTTTGCTAACAGCACATCGCCTGCAGCCCTCTTCTGAGATCGTGGCCATATCGGTTGGATCCTAGACGACTGGAAAAACGTAGCCTAGTCATATGAGTCCAAATTTCAGTTGGTAAGAGCAGATGGTAGGTTTCGAGTGTGGCGCAGACCCCACGAAGCCGTGTACCCAAGTTGTCAAGAAGTCACTGTGCAAGCTGGAGGTGGCTCAGTAATGACGCTGGTTGTTTTACACGGAATCGACTGGATCCTCAGGTCCAGTTGAACCGATCATTGACTGGAAATGGTTATGTTTGGCTACTCGGAGACCATATGCAGTCATCCACGGATTACATGTTCCCAAACAACGACGGAATTTTTATGGATGACAACGCGCCGTGGCAGAACGTTCCGGACAGCTCGAGCGAATGGTTAGGTCACACAGATCGGCTGGCGTGCATCCAAATCAAATGGCTCTGAGCACTATGGGACTTAACAGCTGAGGTCATCAGTCCTCTAGAACCTAGAACTGCTTACACCTAACTAACCTAAGGACATCACACACAAGCCGGCCGCGGTGGCCGCGCGGTTCTAGGCGCTGCAGTCCTGAACCGCGGGACTGCTACGGTCGCAGGTTCGAATCATGCCTCGGGCATGGATGTTTGTGATGTCCTTAGGTTAGTTAGGTTTAAGTAGTTCTAAGTTCTAGGGGACTGATGACCTAAGATGTTGAGTCCCATAGTGCTCAGAGCCATTTGAACCATTTTTGAACATCACACACATCCATGCCCGAGGCAGGATTCGAACTTGCGACCGTAGCGGTCGAGCGGTTCCAGACTGAAGCGCCTAGAACCGCTCGGCCACACCGGCCGGCGGCGTGCATCCTGTCGAACAACTACGGGACATAATCCAGCGGTCAGCTCAAACAGTTTGGCAGTTACGGACGACTATAGAGAGAGCATGGCTCATTGTTTCTGCTGGGGACTTCCAGCGACTTGTTGAGTCCATGCCATGTAGAGCTGCTGCACTGCGACGGGCAAGAAGTGGTCCGACGCGATGATAGGACGTATGTCATGGCTCTTATCACCTTAGTGTATGCTAGGCCGAGATTTATTCGGAGAATCTTAAGGAAATGTTGTCCGTCCACGAAAGAAGTTGTTAAAAAAAAAACAAGCGATTGTTAAGTGCCGGCCACGGTGGTCTAGCGGTTCTGGCGCTGCAATCCGGAACCGCGGGACTGCTACGGTCGCAGGTTCGAATCCTGCCTCGGGCATGGGTGTGTGTGATGTCCTTAGGTTAGTTAGGTTTAAGTAGTTCTAAGTTCTAGGGGACTTATGACCTAAGATGTTGAGTCTCATAGTGCTCAGAGCCATTTGAACCATTTGATTGTTAAGTATTGTTCTCTGCCTGGGGTTGGAGAGAGAGAGAGAGAGAGAGAGAGAGAGAGGGGGGGGGGAGAATTGCGGGATCCATGGAAGAGCCGAGAGTTTCGTTTCGGGCTCGTTAAGTCGGCGGGAGAGCGTTACGCAAAAGCTCAACAAGAGCTACACGAGAGCCATTGTGCACTGCGAAGAAGTTTACTGTTGAAACGCCGAGAGTGTACGTTCGGATAAGAGTCGAGCAACATACGATCTCCTCCCACGTAAGTGTCACAATGAGAATTTCCGAGAAGTCAGAGCTAATACTGAGCTTTACTCGCAGTCATTCTCGTCGTACAGATTAGGCAAACGGACAGGTAACGGGGGAGAAGTGAGAGGTACAATGAGTACTCTATTCCACACACGGTTAGACTGGCTTAGAGGTGAACGAATAGCACCGAATGTGAGGATTTGCGTCGTCGGAGCAGCGAGGGTGAAGAATGGGTGTTGCGCAACGCGGCGCGCGATGTCAGGAGGTGAGTGACGTACCCACAGCCACAGCCAGAGGCGGGGTAGCCGCCGCCTGTTGCGCCTCGCGGGTCGGCCTCATCCTGCTGACGTCACGCTCACGCTGGCGCGCCAGCGGCGTTGCCGCTTTCCAGGGCCCGGCTGCCCGCTTCCAGCTGACATCGCCATCTGATAGCTCGCCGGCCGTTTCCGGCCCCGCCGCGGCTCGGTTGACACGGCGTGCTCCTAGGCTGGTTTCACCTGAGCAGGGAGACGCCAGCGAACGTCGAGTCACTAGCACTTTCAGTACTTCCATATGACCTACTCAATGGCAGCTTTCCTCAGATGTTAACAGAATTCGACATTGTTGGAGTACTAGTGGCAAATGTTATACGTTTAAATACGCAACAGTATGAAATGCCGTGAAATAAATTTCATAGACACGCTGCTAGCTTCATATCAGATACATACAACCCATATGAAAATGTGACAAACCTGTTGAAGAAACTTAATGGGAATCGTTGGAGAGGGTCGACGTCCTTTCACACTGTTGGGTGACTTCAGAAATCCAGTACTTCAAACAGACTATCGTAGAGACTATCGTAGGAGTCAAGGAAATAAAATGAACAGGAAAGGAATCAACCTAGGAGTATCTGAATGTTGTGTTGGCAGAAGAGCCAACACCGTGTTACTAGTGGAGGCCGAAATGCACGCGTTTTAGCTCACGCAGGCTGGCGTGAGGAGGGAAGAACTATGCTGACGTGAGGTCTTGAACATGACAAGGAATTAGAATTCAGAAAGCGGACGTAATTAGTTTGATACTTAACTTTCATCCATTAATGATGAAAGTCGCTCTTGACGGTACATGATTCACAATATTATCTGTTCAGAAGACATAGTAACTGAATATGGCGCCTTGCTAGGTCGTAGCAAATGACGTAGGTAAAGGCTATGCTAAACTGACGTCTCGGCAAATGAGAGCGTATGTAGACAGTGAACCATCGCTAGAAAAGTCGGCTGTACAACTGGCGCGAGTGCTAGGGAGTCTCTCTAGACTAGACCTGCCGTGTGGCGGCGCTCGGTCTGCAATCACTGTTAGCGGCGAGACGCGGGTCCGACTTACACTAACGGACCGCGGCCGATTTAAAGGCTACCACCTAGCAAGTGTGGTGTCTGGCGGTGACACCACACTGAATATATGTAAATGTGTTTTCTCCCTCCCTGTATCGTTGAACGTGGACGGGTACTTATGTTTAGTCCCTCGCTACATACAAAATACGTACCACTGTGTACATACAACATTAAGAAAATAAGTAACTAACCAAAGCTATCATCGACCCAAAGATTGGTTCGAACACCACATTGCTTACCGGGCGTGGTCCTGATGGTGATAGTATGCCGGTACTTTCCTCCGACCTTTTAACTGATTTACCGAGCCACTTATGGGATTGGGGGAGGGGGGTCACGCTACAGTATACGTGCACTCGGAACCACGGTGCAACTCGGCAGTGTTGAAATTAATAAAATCTTACCATAACGCTAACAAAAGCTGGAATGCTACGCAAAATTTTCCGGTCGTCAGTAACTGCATTGTATCGAAAAATTTATAGTAATAAACACGTAACAAAATATTTTATTAAATATTTGACAGTAGAGGTATATCAGTTCTCAAACAATTAATGCCATAATTATAACCTTTTGAAGAAGGGCACTAAGTGCCCGAAACCGGTTAAGAAAATAAAATTTCTGTTATGCATCTGTTTGCTGATACTTCCGATGTATAAAACTACAGTTGGTGGGTATGGATAAAATATCGAACTATGAAGTTCAGTTACTTTTGCACTTCTTATAATATGCCAGTCTCGGAAACAAACGAATCACCCTCATGACATATTTTGCATATTACCACTCAGTAATGTCTTACGAAATAATTTACTCGCTTAACTCATCACATAGAAAACTTAGAAAATAAGTTTAGATTGCAAAGAAGAGAGAGCAAGAATAATATGTGTTTACCCGTGTTCGTCATGTAGGTACCTGGGTAAAGAGCTGGGCATTTTAACGGCACCATCGGAATACACATATTCGCTAATGAACTTCGTTTTAAATATTTCATCAGAATATGGAAAGTATAGTGATTGCCATATTACAACACTAGAGGAATAAAGGTCCTTTATTACCCATTATTAAAGCTGTCAGTGGTTCAGAAAGGAGATCAATACACAGGAACAAAAAATTTTGACCATTTGCCCAGTAGAATAGAAGTCTGACGTGTAGAGAAGCAAGTTTAAATATATCCTATAATCATTTCGCCTGGACAAATCATTCTGTTCCATGGACGAATTTCTATGTAAGCTCTAGCAGACGTAAAAAAATTGTTTTTAAGAGTAGTTGCATGGGTAGGTATAAAAATGTGTGTTCATTGATATTAATACTTATCATGTATACATATCCTGTAAACTGACTAGTTCCACATCACTTCGATAACAGAATATTTCAAATTATCTATGGAACATGTAACTAACTCACACTTGTTTGAATATCTTTGCAGAAACGTAGTTAAAAGTACTATTATTCGTAGCACAAATGATGGGCATTGTTAATCTTAAATTACACTATTCATTGCTTAGACGAGGAGCAGTCGAGTTAAGACTAGCGACCTGGTGAACACTCGAAATTGTGTAGATACAGTAATAGAACTATTGAAAGGATTCTCTCATGTGGTGGGTGGATTACGCATTGGCGTTGAAACCAGGGTAGAAAGCATTAAATAATTATAGACTGGTATGGAACTAGGAAAAAGTTTCTGGAAGAGCTCCTCTGGACCCCGGCATTAATCCGAATTGAAACTTGGATCGTGGAAAAAAGTAAATGGAAAAATTTTAAATGTGCTGTAGGGGAATGTTAAAAATTTGACTGACAAATAAAGTACAAAATGAAGAAATGGTTCAAATGGCTCTAAGCACTATGGGACTTAACATCTGAGGTCATCAGTCCCCGAGACCTTAGAAGTACTTAAACCTAACCAACCTAAGGACATCACGCACATCCATGCCCGAGGCAGGATTCGAACCTGCGACCGTAGCAGCAGCGCGGTTCCGGACTGAAGCGCCTAGAACCGCTCGGCCACAGAGGCCGGCTACAAAATGAAGAAGTAGTAAAGAGAACTAGCGAATGATGCATGTGTAAAACACTAAAAACGTAATGGTTAGAGAACGCTTATTAGCAGAAGGGAAATGCCACGTGTGCTACGACATCCAATAATACACTCCTGGAAATTGAAATAAGAACACCGTGAATTCATTGTCCCAGGAAGGGGAAACTTTATTGACACATTCCTGGGGTCAGATACATCACATGATCACACTGACAGAACCACAGGCACATAGACACAGGCAACAGAGCATGCACAATGTCGGCACTAGTACAGTGTATATCCACCTTTCGCAGCAATGCAGGCTGCTATTCTCCCATGGAGACGATCGTAGAGATGCTGGATGTAGTCCTGTGGAACGGCTTGCCATGCCATTTCCACCTGGCGCCTCAGTTGGACCAGCGTTCGTGCTGGACGTGCAGACCGCGTGAGACGACGCTTCATCCAGTCCCAAACATGCTCAATGGGGGACAGATCCGGAGATCTTGCTGGCCAGGGTAGTTGACTTACACCTTCTAGAGCACGTTGGGTGGCACGGGATACATGCGGACGTGCATTGTCCTGTTGGAACAGCAAGTTCCCTTGCCGGTCTAGGAATGGTAGAACGATGGGTTCGATGACGGTTTGGATGTACCGTGCACTATTCAGTGTCCCCTCGACGATCACCAGTGGTGTACGGCCAGTGTAGGAGATCGCTCCCCACACCATGATGCCGGATGTTGGCCCTGTGTGCCTCGGTCGTATGCAGTCCTGATTGTGGCGCTCACCTGCACGGCGCCAAACACGCATACGACCATCATTGGCACCAAGGCAGAAGCGACTCTCATCGCTGAAGACGACACGTCTCCATTCGTCCCTCCATTCACGCCTGTCGCGACACCACTGGAGGCGGACTGCACGATGTTGGGGCGTGAGCGGAAGACGGCCTAACGGTGTGCAGGACCGTAGCCCAGCTTCATGGAGACGGTTGCGAATGGTCCTCGCCGATACCCCAGGAGCAACAGTGTCCCTAATTTGCTGGGAAGTGGCGGTGCGGTCCCCTACGGCACTGCGTAGGATCCTACGGTCTTGGCGTGCATCCGTGCGTCGCTGCGGTCCGGTCCCAGGTCGAGGGGCACGTGCACCTTCCGCCGACCACTGGCGACAACATCGATGTACTGTGGAGACCTCACGCCCCACGTGTTGAGCAATTCGGCGGTACGTCCACCCGGCCTCCCGCATGCCCACTATACGCCCTCGCTCAAAGTCCGTCAACTGCACATACGGTTCACGTCCACGCTGTCGCGGCATGCTACCAGTGTTAAAGACTGCGATGGAGCTCCGTATGCCACGGCAAACTGGCTGACACTGACGGCGGCGGTGCACAAATGCTGCGCAGCTAGCGCCATTCGACGGCCAACACCGCGGTTCCTGGTGTGTCCGCTGTGCCGTGCGTGTGATCATTGCTTGTACAGCCCTCTCGCAGTGTCCGGAGTAAGTATGGTGGGTCTGACACACCGGTGTCAATGTGTTCTTTTTTCCATTTCCAGGAGTGTAGTTAACTAGGCTCAGGAAAGCATAGTGGAGGGTTGAGATCACCGCTGGTGTAGTACGCATCACGAGAAGCACGTTTGGCAGTGAGTTGGTGTCAATTACGTGCGCCGATTTTATAAATACGTTTATTGAATATCAATCTCGTATTAAACACTAATTGAAACTTATACTATAAGAATGTTATAGTAACATTAAATATTGCCCAAAATACTGACCAACATCATTACTGCGAGTATCTAACTACTGAGTTGCGGAACGCGTCCGACTCGCAGGTCAAGGCCCAAAGGACTGCCGTCCTACTAGCATTAACAGTCAGTTCTGTGTATATTTGTGGGCTCGCGCTTACTGGTCGAAAGTCGATCACCGTATAATATAATAACAGTAAAATTATTATTATTATTATTATTATTATTATTATTATTATTATTATGTGAAATGATTCCCAGGCAGTGTATGGTTGTAAATACCGAATTAAATTAAATTACGCTTGTATGTCATCCGAGAAGGTAATGCTTGTGGTTGGACGTTTAACAGACTTTGCAAGAAAAGGTGAGTGGTGTCGCAGAGGATGGAAGGTCGGAGTGTAAGACTGTGGACAGAACTTGGATGTCCAGAGAATGTGATATTTATAGCACGTTAGCGTTTCCCATTCGTATGCAGCATTCAGTTGGACGTCAGTGGCTGGCAGGCAACTCGTCTCTCTACACTTCGCCTTCCTCCGCTGCTTCCGATTAAGAGTCTGTCTACGTACTGACATCGCGCTTCCAAAACTGAGCAACATATCAGTTCCCATCCACTTCAGATGATCGCAAAATGTTTACAAACGATGCCGCTTAGTTTAGTAGATGCTTTGAAGCGAATTTGTCACACAAATACACCGTTTTTAGTGTTCAAAAAAAGGCTCTGAGCACTATGGGACGTAACATCTGTGGTCATTAGTCCCCTAGAACTTAGAACTACTTAAACCTAACTAACCTAAGGATATCACACATATCCATGCCCGAGGCAGGATTCGAACCTGCGACCGGAGCGGACACGCGGTTCCAGACTGAAGCGCCTAGACCGCACGGCCACACCGGCCGGCTTTTAGTGTTCAATAAAAAAAAAAGCCCCTACGCCATAATGCAATAATCTAACATCTATATGAAGCCCTAAAATTAAATTTTGTTGGTATGATGCAAGAAGTTGGTTGGTTCTATTTTATTCCTTCGGTTCTAAAGCGAATTTCAGTACGCCCATCACTTACAAGCGCAACAGATACTCCCCGAACACTTGTCAGCATGTATTATCTTCTATCAGTAAAGAAAATTGCACTGTCATTCTAGCTTTCAGATGATTGATGTCTTTGACAGCAGTTTGATAAACAACCTCAGAAGAAGAGTTCAACGAGATCTGTCAGGTTGCCAGGAATGTCTGTAAATAGCGCACCTCCAGCGTTCCACAGTTCAAGGACTATGATACTTAAAGCGACCTCATCTTGGAATCAGTGTCATTAACTGTGCCTTTTGCAATAATGTAGTTAGAAGAAAACAGCACGCATAAACGTGTTGTGTGTTGCGGACGACTTGTTGAACATCATGCCAGTTTGTCGAGACCCAGGTTCGACACACTGTATCTGTCTCTGTTTCGTCTCTCCACTCCGTCTCCTTCCCAGACTTCCTTCCCCCCCCCCCCCCCTCTCTCTCTCTCTCTCTCTCTCGTCCTTTTTTATTTTTTATTCTGGTGCAGCGCAATAGTAAGACAGTGGTCTTGGATTCGACAGGACAACGGTTCAATCTCCCTTCCTTCCATTAAGATTTAGGTTTTCACTGGTTTTCGAAAATCATTGAGGCTAAAGATACGGCCGATTTCCTTCCTCACCTTTTCCAGAACCGAGCTTGTACTCCATCTCTAATTACCTCGCCGTCGATGGACAGTTAATTCGTCCCTAATCTTCCTTCTTTTCTGTCATTGTTTCGGCTATTCCGGAAATATGAAAAGTTGAATCGTTGGAAATGTCACTTTCGTAGGGAAACAGTAATTCTCCTCTAAACGTAGAAATCTCTCTTCGATCTCTTACAAGTCTTGGCAGTTACTACTGTCGATATCAGTACAGCTGCTGAAGGGTTTTGCGCGTGGCCGGAGTGGCCGAGCGGTTCTAGGCGCTACAGTCTGGAACCGCGCGACCGCTACGTCGCAGGTTCGAATCCTGCCTCTGGCATGGATGTGTGTGATGTCCTTAGGTTAGTTAGGTTTAATTAGTTCTAAGTTCTATACGACTGATGACCTCAGAAGTTAAGTCGCATAGTGCTCAGAGCCATTTGAACCATTTGTTACGGAGGACCTAAAAATTGTGCTTCATAAACCGTATTTTGGATGTACTGATTTTCAAAAAGATAAAATTGTTAGCTGGGCAAAAATTCAAAATGGTTCAAATGCCTCTGAGCACTATGGGACTCAACATCTGAGGTCATCAGTCCCCTAGAACTTAGAACTACTTAAACGACACCACACACATCCATGCTCGTAGCGATCGCGCGGTTCCAGACTGAAGCGCCTAGAACCGTGCGGCCTTACCGACCGGCGGCAAAAGTTCAGTTAAGTCGTAACAAGACTCGCTTCGCCCAGCAAACAGAAGTGTGGTGAAAGAAAGAGACCGTGCATTGTACAAGGAAACAGCTCGGCGTTCGCGTGCAGGTCTTGTTCGTAAGGAAGCCAAGAGAGACGGAGAAACACGTAAATCAGAAAGACCGTAAAATTTAAGACGTGCTACTTTCGTACAGAGGCCAGTGCGTAACCATCATGCCACGTACCTTGAAAGGTTTTATAACCGGAATTCTGATTAATGCGAGAACAGAATGCATAGATCAGCCATAGCCTTACGAAAAAAATAACAAATAAATGCACGCTCATTGTCTTGGAATGATGTAAATATACCAGAGAAAATGTAAATGAAGAAGTCAGAAGCGGGATTTGAATTAGAGTCCTCAAAATGTTTCATCATTCTGTCATCTATCACGATGGAGGAGAAGATATTGCACCTCTCTTCAGACGACACTCCACTACTGTTTTTGTTATTAGTCTCCGTAAGAGGAGACACCATAATAAAAAAGCAGTTTTAGAAACAGGTCGCAGAATTCCATAAACGAGTAAGTGTATTTTTTTATTGTAGTCTGTTACAGCCAAACATTCACATAAAGTAGTTGTGGTTATAAAGATTTAAAATTATCATTTTCAGTAGCCCATCAAATTATTCTGGACTTGCATGAACGGCGGTGATCGTCGATGTAATTTGATTCAGCCTTAAGTCGAGACTCATTTCATGGGCTATTGAAAATGATTCATAATTCGAAACGGGTGTTCGTATATAAATACACTCTAAGGAGAAAAAAAAAAAAACGACGCACCATGAAGAAATTATCCGAATGAGACGAAAATCGGTAAATTGTGATGTACATGTACAGATAACAAATTATTAAAGTTTCAGAAAAAATGGATATTGGATGATTTATTCAAAAGAAAGAGCTTCATAAATTCAGTAAGTCAGTAACGCGTTAGTCGCCTTTGGCCCTTATTCAAGCAGTTACTCGGCTTGGCATTGATACTGTTGTTGGATGACCCCTGAGGGACATCGTGCCAAATTCTGTACAACTGGCACGTCAGATAGTCAAAATCCCGAGCTGGTTGAGGGGTCCTGCCCATTATGCTCCAGACGTTCTCAATCTGGGAGAGATCCGGCGACCTTGCTGGCCAAGGGGGTTTACCAAGCACGAAGATAAGCAGTAGACATTCTGGCCGTATGCGGGCGGACAGTATCTTGCTGAAGTGTACACCCAGGGTGACACTTGCTGTGAAAGGCAACAAAACGGGATGTACGATATTGTCGACATACCGCTGTTCCGCAAGGACAAAAGGGATCCTACTATGAATCGAAATGGCACGCCAGACTATCATTCGTGGTTGTTGGGCCGTATGGCAGCCGACAGCTCGGTATCCCACCGCTGTCCGGAGTGTCTCCAGACATGTCTTCGCCGGTCATGAGGGCTCAGTTTGAAATAGGACTCATCACTGAAGACAATTCTGTTCCAGTCAATGAGATTCCACGCCGAAGACGTGCCTGGAGACTCCAGAAAGTGGTGATATACCAACCTGACTATCACCAGACACACGACGTGACAACCAGGAGTGATGCTCTGGAGTGCCAGTTCATTTCATAGCAGGACCCCCTTTGGTTATCGTCCGTGGCGCCCTTACAGCACAGCGGTACATCGCTGATATTCTACGCCCCGTTTTGTTGCCCTTCGTGTCAAGCTAACCTGGGCTTTTATTTCAGCAAGACGAAATCTGCCCGCACACGGCTTGAATTTCTACTGCTTGTCTTCTTGCTTGCCAAATCTCTACCTTAGCCAACAAGGTCGCCGGATCTCTCTCCAATTGAGAACGTTTGCAGTATTATGCCGAGGGCCATCTAACAAGCTCGGGATTTAGATGATCGGACGCGCCAATCGAACAGAATTCGGCACGATGTCCCACGGGAGGGCATCCAACGACTCTAGAAATCAGTGCCAAGTCGAATAACTGCTTTCCTGTGGTCTCAACGTGTTACTGAGTTGCTCAATTTGTGAAGCTCATTCTCTCGAGTAAATCACCCAATTTTTCTGAAACTGTAATAATTTGTTTGTCGGTACATATACACCACTTCTACCGATTTCCATCCCATTCAGATAATTCCTTCGTGGTCGTCGTCTTTTTGGTCTTAAAGTGCAGTTCATGCGAGTGTATTTACCTGTAACGTACTTTGTTACAAAGGAGTTTCATCCAGCTCTCCGAGAGCAACATGGTAAACCTGAACGAAGGAAGAGTTGTATGTGGTTGTGACACTTCAGCGACTGTGAACAAATTGTGACGAGTTAAAACTGTGTGACGGATAGGAAGTCTAATCTAGATACCTTCTTTGTTTGGCGTTCTCCTGTTGCACCGTACCGGTCACAAAGTAAGTGTGAAACGTGGAGAGGTGTTAATCTGAAAGGCGATATCGCTGTGATTTGTCGCGGGCGTAGCGGCGAGGCGCTCGCTTGGCGCGTCGCGTATGTAATTGCGGGCAGAGCACGTAGATCATAATCGCGGCCATCCGCATCCGCCGAGGTCGCCGGCCCCTGCAGTCGGTCAGTGCGCTCAGCTCCCCTCCGCCGGGCCACTCTGTGCTGTCTGCCGTCAGTCATTTACCTGTACACTTGTACGCCTAGGAAGTGGTAGATGAACACTTACGTTCTCAATACGCGAGGGGCGTTCAGTGATGCAACACATTTTTTTCTGAAATCAGATTGGTTTAATTCGGAATTCCAATACACCAAATTATTCCTCCCTCTTGGCTACAAAACCCTATTTTTCAGACCGAGCGAAGTGGCGCAGTGGTTAGCACACTGGACTCGCATTCGGGAGGACGACGGTTCGATCCCGCGTCCGGCCACCCTGATATAGGTTTTCCGTGATTTTCCTAAATCGCTCCAGGCAAATGCCGGGATGGTCCCTTTGAAAGGGCACGGCCGACTTCCTTCCCCGTCCTTCCCTAATCCGATGAGACCGATGACCTCGCTGTTTGGTCTCTTCCCCCCAAACAACCCAACCCCAACCCCTATTTTTCAACATAATTTCCCTTCAGTGCGACAACCTTACGCCTCTCTTCCAACAGAGACGTGCAGTTGAGCAACGAGGTCTTTGATTGTGATCCATCGATCACCTCGAATGAGTGTGTACGCACGTTTCCACATGGGAGGAGATACAGTTGTGTGCGCCAGACTGGCACGTGGAAGATCGGATAGGTTAGCGCGACGTTGTTGCGGTGATGGCAGACGCCTCGTCCAACTACACTCCTGGAAATTGAAATAAGAACACCGTGAATTCATTGTCCCAGGAAGGGGAAACTTTATTGACACATTCCTGGGGTCAGATACATCACATGATCACACTGACAGAACCACAGGCACATAGACACAGGCAACAGAGCATGCACAATGTCGGCACTAGTACAGTGTATATCCACCTTTCGCAGCAATGCAGGCTGCTATTCTCCCATGAAGACGATCGTAGAGATGCTGGATGTAGTCCTGTGGAACGGCTTGCCATGCCATTTCCACCTGGCGCCTCAGTTGGACCAGCGTTCGTGCTGGACGTGCAGACCGCGTGAGACGACGCTTCATCCAGTCCCAGACATGCTCAATGGGGGACAGATCCGGAGATCTTGCTGGCCAGGGTAGTTGACTTACACCTTCTAGAGCACGTTGGGTGGCACGGGATACATGCGGACGTGCATTGTCCTGTTGGAACAGCAAGTTCCCTTGCCGGTCTAGGAATGGTAGAACGATGGGTTCGATGACGGTTTGGATGTACCATGCACTATTCAGTGTCCCCTCGACGATCACCAGTGGTGTACGGCCAGTGTAGGAGATCGCTCCCCACACCATGATGCCGGGTGTTGGCCCTGTGTGCCTCGGTCGTATGCAGTCCTGATTGTGGCGCTCACCTGCACGGCGCCAAACACGCATACGACCATCATTGGCACCAAGGCAGAAGCGACTCTCATCGCTGAAGACGACGCGTCTCCATTCGTCCCTCCATTCACGCCTGTCGCGACACCACTGGAGGCGGGCTGCACGATGTTGGGGCGTGAGCGGAAGACGGCCTAACGGTGTGCGGGACCGTAGCCCAGCTTCATGGAGACGGTTGCGAATGGTCCTCGCCGATACCCCAGGAGCAACAGTGTCCCTAATTTGCTGGGAAGTGGCGGTGCGGTCCCCTACGGCACTGCGTAGGATCCTACGGTCTTGGCGTGCATCCGTGCGTCGCTGCGGTCCGGTCCCAGGTCGACGGGCACGTGCACCTTCCGCCGACCACTGGCGACAACATCGATGTACTGTGGAGACCTCACGCCCCACGTGTTGAGCAATTCGGCGGTACGTCCACCCGGCCTCCCGCATGCCCACTATACGCCCTCGCTCAAAGTCCGTCAACTGCACATACGGTTCACGTCCACGCTGTCGCGGCATGCTACCAGTGTTAAAGACTGCGATGGAGCTCCGTATGCCACGGCAAACTGGCTGACACTGACGGCGGCGGTGCACAAATGCTGCGCAGCTAGCGCCACTCGACGGCCAACACCGCGGTTCCTGGTGTGTCCGCTGTGCCGTGCGTGTGATCATTGCTTGTACAGCCCTCTCGCAGTGTCCGGAGCAAGTATGGTGGGTCTGACACACCGGTGTCAATGTGTTCTTTTTCCCATTTCCAGGAGTGTACTTACCGTGCTTTTGTTCACTGCTCGGGCTCCGTAGACAATATGCAAGCGCCTATGAATACCTGCGATGCTCCGGATTTCCGCCAAAAGGAGCCAATTGACAGCTCTATGCGTCACCTCCTTTAGAGATACCATTTTGAAGCCTAAGTACAGCGCCACCGCCTATCGGTACCTCATGAAACTATAAAGGCTAAAGCGGGAATATTCCGCACTGTCCCACAGTTCCGCATTTTTTTCAACCGAAATTGCCCGAGGAAAGAAGTGTTGCATTACTTACTGAACGCCCATCGTATATTATTCTCCTAGTGAATAACCGCAGAAGTTCCCTGACATCGTTTGCGGATGTGCTATTGTGTATACGGAAGTCGTAATGGCAGAAAATTGTTATGCATGACGTCCTGCAAAGGGTCGGCGCTTGGTGCAGGTACTGGCAATTGACCCTCGCCATGAACGATGGACTCGTTATTGTTCTATTCCACGATTGCCGAACAACGACCGGAAGCGATCAAATTCATTAAATATTTGGCAGAATGCGTACCGATCGATTTTAAGCGGAACGACCACATAACAGTAACGGGAGGATAGGTTGATGCCAGACTGGAAGTAGCTTACAAAACTCTAGCGCGACCAGTATTTGAATATCGTGAGTCTGTGACTGTCATCAGAAGGGATTGACATGAGAAACAGAGCGGATCCAAAGGTTAGCAGCGCGCTTCGTTTCAGGTTCATTTAGTAAGTGCGAAAGTGTCACAAAAATGTTAAGCCAACTCCATTGGTAGACAGGAGGGGTTGATATATTTGTCGAGTATTCTGTACGCCTTCTTCTTCTTCTTCTAAGTTTGTTGTTGCTGTTGTGGTTCAAAAATGGCTCTGAGCACTATGCGACTAAACTTCTGAGGTCATCAGTCGCCTAGAACTTAGAACTAATTAAACCTAACTAACCTAAGGACATCACACACATCCACGCCCGAGGCAGGATTCGAATCTGCGACCGTAGCAGTCGCTCGGTTCCAGACTGCAGCGCTTAGAACCGCAAGGCCACAACGGCCGGCCTGGTGTTGTCTTCAGTCAGAACACTAATTTCATGTAGTCTGTCTTGTGCAACTCTCATCATCTCTGCATCACTGCTTCAAGGTAAATGTTTACCTGCCTTCCCCACGCACACACACACACACACACAAACACACACACCCACACACACACACACACACACACACACACACACACACACACACACACTTCCCTCAATTACAAAAGTGATGATTCCTTGACGCTTCAGGATGTGTCCTGCCAATCAATAACTAATTTTAGTCATACAGTGCCGTAAATTTCTTTTTTCACCCAATTATATCAGTACCTCATCATGTTACCCTGCCTGCTCACCTAATCGTCTGCTTTCTTCTGTAACGCCATGTTCCAAAAGCTTTTATTCTCTTCTTGTCTGCACTATTTATCGTTCGCGTTTCACTTCCGTACGAGGATACACTATTCCCAGTCTGCATTTAATGTCCTATCTACTTCTCCCAACATAAGTTACCTCGCTGCTCAGATAGTAACACTCATGTACTACTATTAGTGTCTCGTTTCCTAATCTAGTTCCCTTGGAACCGCTCGATTTGATTCGCCAACATTCCATTACCCTCGTCTTACTTTTGCTGATGTTAATGTTATAACCTCTTTCCAAGAGACTATTTACTCGGCCATTTGCCGTCTTTGATAGTATTACAGTATCACTGAGAAACGAAAAAAATTTTATTTCTTCTCCGTGAACTTCTATTCCCTTTTCAAATTTCTCCTTGATTTCATTTACTGCTTCCCAAAGTACACACTGAATAACAAGGAGGACAGATTATAGCCTTGTCTCACTCCGTTCCCAACTACTGCATTCCTTCTATATCCTTCGACTATATTGACTACATTCTGATTTCTGTACATGTTGTAGATAACCTTTTGATCATTGTATTTTACTCCTGGTATCTTTAGAATTTCAAATAGTGCATTGCAGTTAACAGTGTGAAAAGATTTTTGTAAGAATGCCTCACAAAAAGGAGTCACATGTGTTCATTTCTGGAGTAAATCAACAATTCAAAAACAGTCTTAATCGCATTATTATTATTATTATTATTATTATTATTATTATTATTATTATTATATCGCCAACCGGTTTCAGCCCGACGTAGGGGTCATCTTCTGGGCGTTTACACCATTGGTCGACTGCTGGCTGCTGGTGGTGTCACTCCTGTCTACATAACGGTAGGAAACTATGTAGACAGGAGTGACACCACCAGCAGTCGACCAATGGTGTAAACGCCCAGTGACCCCTACGTCGGGCTGAAACCGGTTGGCGATATAATAATAATAATAATAATTAATGCGATTAAGACTGTTTTTGAATTATTGATTAATCATATTGATAGCTGCTTCTCTCCACAACCATGTTGTCCAAAGATCTGGAGTAAATGGCGACCAATCGAGGCCCACGCCAGTGGCCTCCGGGTGAGCCACAATGCGGTCCCCAAAGTGCTCCTCAAGGACATCAAACACACTTCTGCTTCGATGGGGTCGAGCTCCGTCTTGCATGAACCACATCTTGTCGAAATCAGGGTCACTTTGGATGATTGGGGATGAAATCATCTCCCAAAAACGTCACATGCCGTTCGGTACTCACCGTGCCGTCAAGGAGTATCGCACCGAGTATTCCGTGACTGGACACTGCACACCACACGGTCACCTATTGAGGGTGAAGAGACTTCTCGATCGCGAAATGCGGCTTCTCAGTCCTCCAACTGCGCCAGCGTTGTTTATTGATGAGCCCATCCGAATGAAAGTGGGCTTCGTCGCTAAGCCAAACCGTACTAATTCCCATCGTGTTCCGCGGCCAACTGTGCTGTTTGAACGTCCCAACGCAAACCGCTCAGAAGTTATGACGATTTTATCTCATATAATTCAGTAGCTGTCACCCTGTAAATAAATCGTGTCATTATTTTTCAAACCTGACGCATTAAACTTACAGTGCAGTGATGTGTATATCGCGAAAAGACCGTGTAGGTAATAAAATTCAAACTCACTCGCAGGATTACCAACAGTCGTTCATCCCGAGCACCATTCGCTACAAGAACAGGAGAGTGGGAACTGACAGCAGTAGACAACAAGGTGTCTTGCAAAGTAGAGCTGTAGATGCCGATATATTCTCGTTGTTTAGTAAAATAAAAATCAATCCTGCCACTCCTACACCTTCCACATTAGCCATACTCCATCTCTAACAAGAACGGAACACCCGCTCGTTCCGTTTAAAACTACAGAATATAAGACGATGTAGCTGACATGATCTACAATAGTCAAGAAAGCACACGTGGTATTTGTTATACACGTTGTTAACATGAATTATCGGTGCCTTTTTTTTAAAAAAATAATGCAGTGCTGCATAGAACAGTGATTGATGACTACACCTCGACAACATTAACGAAGAGTGAGAGTTGACCATGGAAGGGGGCAACGTTGTCCCGTTTTAGCGTGCGTTATTAAGTTCACTTCACATTGTCTTAACAGTAGTATCAGTTTTTTGAACATCTGTTGCGTAAATGAAACATGCCACATCGGGAAACAATGCAAAACGAATAGCAACAGATAAGTCACCAGTCGCAGACGTCGTCTTCAACTGACTATGGTAACCGGCACTTAAAGGTAGGAGAGCCATATAACAATTAACGAAACGAAACGCGCTACCAACCTCGTTCTGCGGTTGATAGCTGCTACGCTGGCTATATCCTGTAAATAAACTGTCAGTCATTTTGTTGTTATGATACAGGTTACAGATATGCCACCCAATATACATTTGTTATCTATATACGAAGTACACAACAGAATCGCATTTGCTCCTCGTTCGTGTTCTCAAAAGAAACCGAAATGTCCAAACCGTGTTTGAATACACCGTGGGAACAGTTGCTGATTCAACAATCCAGGACCATTTTCACTGTAGTTGGAAAGCCTCAGTAATATGCATCTTTTCAATGCGCTATTATCAATACTGAAATGTACGTCACTTCCCATATAAGCCTAGATAAGTTCTTCGGAATTCGTTTCACTTTCGCATTCAGAGCCTATGGCACACCTTGGAAAGTTTATGGTGCAACAAGACGATCATATCCGCCATTGATGTTCCCTACGTGCTCTATGGTACTCACTACTGGACACTCCGCAACGTGAATGTCTTTCCTTCCCAAGATAACCATGGCGATGTCCACTACTCGCATCCTTGAAATATCATACGACAGACGGACGCAACACCATACGCCATCGTCAGTACCGAGTCCGCTGCAGAATCTTGCTCTAATTTGTAGATATGCTGGCTAGACAACATTTGCCTTGTATGACTCACCAAGTCACCTCCATAAACGTGGTCGCGCGTCACCTCGCAACTGGAGTAATCTCGACGCTTCTGTGAGTGAGTGAGGTCTCCAGCGATGAAATTGCCAATGGCTGTGTATGAACACATGGCAAGCTACAAAATTTCGCCGACTTAAGGAGGCTTTTCGAGCAGAAAGTCAGTACCCAGCGTTTGTTAGATTTGTTTTGTACTATCGTTGTCATTGGGATATTTCGGCATAGGGCCACAACATACGGGGGTGACAATTATTGAACTAATCGAAATAAAATCGTCATAACTACTGAACGGTTTGCGTTAGAGCATTCGAAGTGCACGGTTGGGGACGGGGAATGATGGGAATTACTATGCGCATTATGGTTTGGTTCAGTGATGAAGTCCTCTTACATATAGACGGGTTCGTCAATAAGTAAAATTGGTGCATTTGGGGGACTGAGAGTCGGTATTTCGCGATCGAGAAGTCTCTTCTCCCCCAACGGGTGACCGTGTGGTGTGCACTATCCAGTCACGGAATAATCGATGCGATATTCCTTGATGGCACGCTGACTACCGAACAGTACGTGAAGGTTTTGAAAGATGATTTCATCCCCATTATCCGAAGTGACGCTGATTTCGACAGTATGTGGTTCATGCAAGACGGAGCTCGACCCCATTAGAGCAGAAGTGTGTTTGATGTCCTAGAGGAGCACTATGGGGACTGCATTCCGGCTCTGGGGTACCCAGAGGCCACTGGCATGGGCCTCGATTGGCCACTATATTCTGCGGATCTGAACACACGCTACTCCTTTTTGAATGGCTACATTAAAGACAAGGTGTACAGCAATAACACCAAAACCATTGCTGAGCTGAAAACAGCCATTCAGGTGGCCGTCGATAGCATCGATGTTCGGACACTTCAGCGGGTCATACAGAATTACGCTATTCGTCTGCGCCATGGTGGCAGGCATATCGAACATGTCATAACCTAAATCCGAATGTCTGTAGTGACGTTTGCATGTTGAATAAAGTGTGTGTACGCCGTAGTTTGTAACTAATTTACGTTTTCTTTCATGTAGTTCAATAATTGTCATCCTGTACATTGCCAGCTCAACCTCCTTAGGATACGTTCAGTAAGGCGTAGTTTTTACTTACTACGATCAATTTTCATTTCAATTGTATCATCTGTATGGGACATCCATAGTTACGGTACACTGAATATTCATATCCACGATCAGGATGGGACTCGAAACCGTCGCCTGTGCCTTATGGGGCAGTGTCGCCATCGAGAGACCACAAAGACTGGCAGCATTCCAAGTTCGTTTCTCGTGACCTGTACCGTGTCGTCTGATCGGACTTAGTGGCTCCTGTGGCACTGCTGAGATCTTGCAGTCGTACAAGGCCGTAACGAATGAGTGGCCAGATATCGGTCATCACGTGGCAATTTGAGGCGCCGGTGAGCTTGACTCACCTAAGTTGTTACCCTGCCTGCCTCAATGTAGCGATTCCGAAACCGACGGAGACATTAGAAGCAACACGACTAACTTGGCGATTAGAAGTATATAACCACGCGGTGCTGAACATTTTACGGTAATATCTGAGGGATATGGGGTGAGCACACATCTCTCCTCGTCGTTAATGTCATCTTTCGAAACCGGAGCCACTATTTTTCTTGAAGTAACTCTTCACTTCTCATAACGAGACAACGAATCCCATTTTCCTTCTCCAGCCTTCTTGGCAGTGCCGCGGATCAAACAAGTTAGATACAATGATCAATGAGCTATTGAAGCGGACAGGAAACGAAGATGGTTTACGTCATTCTATTCGTACAATGTATTGTTACAAACCAATAATGCAAAAGACACTTTTTTTAAAATTCTCTGGCATCCGTATTTTTCACGTGGAGCAGTTGATTCAAAGTAATCTAAACCTCGATGTGACAGGGACCTCATTATTTTCCTTCGCACTGTAATTTTTCAAAGCAACCTTATGTAAGCATTTTGTATAAAATAGATACGCGTCATTTTCAATGAAAGTTTACTTATCCACACCGATTTACCAAATATCATCAATTGTCAGTTATGACGGTGATGTTCTTCATTTTATCAATGCGCGAGTGAAGCCTTGCAGCTAAGTGAATTAACAGAAATATGTAATTTGTCACAAATATTGATCGCTAACGGGGCTCTTACAATGTAAGATAAAAGAGAACCTACAAATGGTCATAATCTTATCTATGCTGCAATATTTATCAGCGGTATTTCTCATCGCACTGGGACTTCCCCGTTTATTGCTCGTACGAGCGTACCACACACAAAGAAAATTCATTTTATTAATGCTGACATATATGATGGATTGAACTAGAATCTTGCATCCTAATGAATATATGCCCCACACCCTCCCCATCTTTGTGACGTGACAGTGTTTCACATTAAAGATAGTAAGTTAGTTCCAAGCAAAACTGAGAACTTAGTAGGCATTCAGTTCGAGCAGATGGTAAGATGACATTCGAGAGTCACGTAAGCCTTTTTAACCTACTGGACAGCAAACGTTCCGTTGCAAGAATGAAACGGAAAGGAGTGCAGGAGAGCTTCTGTAAAGTTTGGAAGGTAGGAGACGAGGTACTGGCAGAAGTAAAGCTGTGAGTACCGGGCGTGAGTCGTGCTTCGGTAGCTCAGATGGTAGAGCACTTGCCCGCGAAAGGCAAAGGTCCCGAGTTCGAGTCTCGGTCGGGCACACAGTTTTAATCTGCCAGGAAGTTTCATATCAGCGCACACTCCGCTGCAGAGTGAAAATCTCATTCCAAAAAGACGCCTGTTCCATTATCCCTCTTTTTCAGCTTGTTGTTAAGAGCAGATCGATAGCTTATGACGACTAGTCATGCGTTTATCACAGGTGCAAGGACAGGGTGCAAGAACCGTTTGATTTTCTGTCACAGACTCATTAAATGAAAGATAGAACAGAAATCTCGGTGGGCTGTATGAGGTCATTCTTATAGATGTCACCCTGACCCTTTACTTAGCACGAATTGGTTGTACTGCTTCCGTCTCTTCAGTATTTGTTAAATAGGAACGATCCCTGTAATGGATCATAGAGCTCCCCGTTCGTACCAGCACATAGGAAACATCGTGGCAACATCGGAAATGCACTGTAAGCGAAAAGTGATAAACTTTGGAGAACAATAATCTGCTGCACGCTGTGGCGCATCTGCCGTTCAGTTGAGGTCATTCCAGTGATGTCGATCGACGCTGTAGCATTTATTACACCTTAGTCGTTTCGAGTTCGAATATTCTGTAGCTTATTAAGATTTGCCTACAATCGATGCACTTAGTTCAGCGATTTGATGACCGCACTTTATGAAGGAAAAAGGTGCCACTATTTCTTTACTCCTCCTTGACGAAGGTGACGGTGCTCTCGGAATCTTAGGTCAGTATCGTTTTTGTAAGCTTTAGCATATCGCTTAGTTCCATAGTAATTCCGAGATAGTTTGAGATATCCATTTGGTAGGTAGCATGTCATAGGTACCTATTGTCATTGTCTGTGTGAGATGCGCACTTAATTTTCATATTAAGGTAGGAAAGGGAGTGAGGTGTGATATTCTGCGAGGGAGCGGCTAGAAACGCTCGTCGTGTCCCCCGTGGGGATGCAGTTCTCGCTCTCAAGCTGTGAGACCTCTGCAGCTCATTAAGGAGCATCCAGAGAGCGGTTTACGCGTCCACTCGGACACTCTTTTTCCGATAAAGGTCGCCATTCGCGCCCGAGTTTCGATCCCGACAGCCTCTTACCTGGTAAGTAATGGGCTCTAGCCTGAACGATCTTCTACGTAGCATCAGAAATTTTCTGTCGTAATGTCAACACATTCACTGAACATACATTTTCCTTCCGATAACGAGTCTCTTTTTTTTCATTTCACGCCTCGGAAACATTGCTTAAGAAGCCTCACATATTATTCTACTTTAGTGAACATTTTGTGTTTCGTTTGTCAGAAGACACTCCTCAACAATGCTGTAATCACTGGTTCTCAAAGATTTAACTCTGTCAGGCCGGCCTTGGTGACCGAGCCGTTCTAGGCGTTCAGTCTGGAACCGCGCGACCGCTACGGTCGCAGGTTCGAATCCTGCCTCGGGCGTGGATGTGTGTGATGTCCTTAGGTTAGTTAGGTTTAAGTAGTTCTAAGTTCTAGGGGACTGATGACCTCAGAAGTTAAGTCTCATAGTGCTCAGAGCCATTTACCTCTGTCATTATACGATTGTTTTCCATAAGAACTAGGAAAACACTACCTGTTATTTGCTACTGAGGAAGTATTTACAACAGCGAGTCACAATTTAGGTTGTCGCATTTAGTTTATTGCCCTTTACTGGTTATGGGTGCCTACGCACCCATGTACGGAAGGTAGACATTTAGTTCATAACATACACCAATATAAGACTTCCAGTTTGTTTTGTGTAATACATTACACACATAAAAAAAAAAGTTTTGCGTCACCCCGGTTCCCAGAACTCCTGAAGATAGACGTTGATTATGGATGTTTTGTCACAAACACTGGCTTTGACTGTTCAGAGATGTAACTAAACCCACCCAAAGATGTAAACAACCATGCATCAGCAGCGCCTGTTAGGCAGATGGGGTCCGACACAGACTATCAGTTCCAGTCATTCCACCGCGAAGGAGGATTACGGCTTGTGTTGTCTGTAGTACAACCATGCCTAGACGCTCAATACCGCGGTTCGATCGCGTCCGCATTGTTACTTTGTGCGAGGAAGGGCTCTCAACAAGGGAAGTTTCCAGGCGTCTCGGAGTGAATCAAGGCGATGTTGGTCGGACATGGAGGTGATAACAGAGAGACAGGAACTGTCGACGACATGCCTCACTTAGGCCGCCCAAGGGCTACTACTGCAGTGGATGACAGCTACCTACGGATTATGGCTAGGAGGAACCCTGACAGCAACGCCACCATGTTGAATATTGCTTTTCGTGCAGCCACAGGACGTCGTGTTACGACACAAACTGTGCGCAATAGGCACTCCCAACGTCCATGGCGAGGTCCATCTTTGCAACAACGACACCATGCAGCGCTATACAAATGGGCCCAACAACGTGCCGAATGGGCAATTCAGGATTGGCATCACGTTCTCTTCACCGATGAGTGTCACGTATGCCTTCAAGCAGACAATCGTCGGACACGTGTTTGGAGGTAACACGGTCATGCTTAACGCCTTTGACACACTGTCCAGCGAGTGCAGCAAGGTGGAGGTTCCTTGATGTTTTGGAGTTGCATTATGTGGGACCGACGTATGCCGCTGGTGGTCATGAAAGGCGCCATAACGGCTGTAGGATACGTGAATGCCATCCTCCAACCGATAGTACAACCATATCGGCAGAATATTGGCGAGACATTCGTCTTCATGGACGACAATTCGCGCCCCCATCATGCACATATTGTGAATGACTTCCTTTAGGAAAACGACATCGCTTGACTAGAGTGGCCAGCATGTTCTCCAGATATGAACCCTATCGAACATGCCTGGGATAGCTGAAAGTGCTGTTTATGGACAACTTGACCCACCAACCACTCTGAGGGATCCACGCCGAATCGCCGATCACGAGTGGAACAATCTGGACCAGCAGTGCCTTGGTGAACTTGGGGATAGTATGCCACGACGATTACAGGCATGCATCAAAGCAAGAGGACGTGCTACTGGGTATTAGGGGTACCAGTGTGTTCAGCAGTCTGGACCATCACCTCTGAACTTCTCGCTGAATGGTGGTACAACATACAATGTGTGGTTTTGATGAGCAATAAAAAGGGCGGAAATGATGTTTATGTTGATCTCTAGTCCAGTTGTACAGGTTCTTTAACTCTAGGAACCGAGGCGATGCAATTTTTTTTTATGTGTGTAAATGTGCGTCTTCATTAGATGAATATGAAAATAACCGAAACGCTTAGGGATTAATAGCATAAATTTGATAACTTAAATAGTTCTACTTCACCGGAGCCACAGGTAACATCAGGATTGTGGCGGGTAAATTTCTTGGCATATTTAATACTCTTAACACAATTAAATGACGTAATACCGGTAACTTTGAAACCTGTTTGCGTAAAACGCTGTTGTTCATAGAGTAGGTGGCTAATGAAATCTGCAGCAAAATTTAAACAAATGAAAAGATTACGGTGGATGCATTAAGTGGCAGAATATGGTAGTGAATTTCGTTTAAACGAATGAAGCATACGGTTCATCATCGCTAGAATTTGAAGGGCTTCATTCGTCTGCTGTTGACGACGTTTAAATGCTGTTCGACGATAGGAATAAGTTCGTCAGCGCGAGATTACTTAACAAAATCTATTTGGTGGTTTACCATAGAGCTAGGAAAATCGTACATGTGATTCTGAGAACCACCATAATAGGGAATGAATAAGCATGCTACTCTTGCTTCAGTACAAGCATTGCGACGGCCACACTAGAGAATTTATATTACCTTTCGAATTGTATTTGTAATGGTGTATTTCACGCACTGCTGTTGAGTAGAAGTGAACAATAGGGGGCTGAAATTGAACCGCACAAAAAATACTAGTGCAAAGATATTACAGTGCCTTATGCGGTGTAAATTGGACCTGGGAAGACGTACGTACCCTCAAATAGCATGAAAATATCATTTTAGTTTATTTCGGCACCAAATAAGGGCGTCCGTTGTGACCGCCTTAATTTTCAGTCTGACAATACGAACGCGAAAAATGCGTCTGTAATGCCACACGAGTTAGAAGGAAGCAGCATTTTCTGAACTGGCGGACCGAGGCTATCCGTTTAGTACGCCACACGCCTCCGCGAAGCTCCGTAGCGGCTGCTTTTCGCTTTCTCTTACACGCTCCACTGCAGTTAAGTTATTGATTGGAAGTTGGCTCTGCACCAGAATTTTAATTTTTTCGGACGAGCGTGTGGCAGCAATTCTAGTCATTTCGTCTCTGAATTTCCAGTTGTAACAAATTCGTTAGTGAATTTGTAACAGGAAACTGTACGTTGTGATCAGTGCAGTCCGGTGGGAAGTATTACGACATAGACGCAAAGATGCAATGCTCTAAGGATGATAGATAATTACATCCTAAATTCAGTACTACTTCTCCACGTATGTTTCACAGCATTGCCGGCCAGTGTGGCCAAGCCGTTCTAGGCGCTACAGTCTGGAACCGCGAGACCGCTACGGTCGCAGGTTCGAATCCTGCCTCGAGCATGGATGTGCGTGATGTCCTTAGGTTAGTTAGGTTTAAGTCGTTCTAAGTTCTAGGGGACTGATGACCTCAGAAGTTTAGTCCCATAGTGCTCTGAGCCATTTTATGAACCAAGCAGCTACTAGCAATTCAAATGTCCTCCCCCTGTACGGGAATCACCTAATTTGTGAGATTACAGACTGGGACACATGAACAAAGACGTAAGTTCAGGTCTGGCCCTAAGTCGTGCACGGATAGCCAAAGCTGTTAAGGCGACCTCTCGCATAAAGTTGGAAGTCCAGATTCGAGTCCCGGTCCGCCACAAAGTTTCATTGTCGTCATTCCATTATACAGTTGATGGATATCTGTAATTTCAATTGCGAATTCCTTTCATTTGCAGCAAAAACGTGGGGCTCAACAAGTTGACACTCTTAACGTTCCATGAGGTGTGCTCGGATGACGTAAATAGTAGGCTATATACTCCCGCGAAAAATAGGGATCCGAATTTAAACCCCTGTCCGAAAACAGTTTTATCACAAGCTTGGAGAGGCGGCTAACTATTTTAACTCAAATAACTTTTGACTCGTTAAAGCTATTTGCAGTGTCTCTTTACCTAGATAAACAGAGACCAGGACGCCACGAAGAAGAGACCAACACATTTTCGCAGTTTCCTTACTCACCGAGATACGCAGTTCAACCTTTTTTCTTTTTTTTAATGTAAATATCGCATTATTTGAGAATGAGTAGCAGATCTGTGTAAGGTAAATTCAGTAATACAACTCTTTTGTTTGTCTGGCGAGAAATTATGGAGTAAAAATACATTAAATATCGGGATTATTGCGGTTTTGTTGGGTGCCACTCAAAGATCACTAATGCCTAGGTGGCATTAGTTTCCGCGGCGAGTGGCGTAAACTTGTCGGCGGTGCACCATTGAAAAAATGTTCAAATGTGTGTGAAATCTTATGGGACTTAACTGCTAAGGTCATCAGTCCCTAAGCTTACACAATACTTAATCTAAATTATCCTAGTGACAAACACATACACCCATGCACGAGGAAGGATTCGAACCTCCGCCGGGACCAGCCGCACAGTCCATGACTGCAGCGCCCAAGACCGCTCGGCTAATCCCGCTCGGCGCGAACCATTCGAACGGCCGTAACAACACAAGAACCAGAATATTCGTTGTAATTCGCCTCCAAAAGAGTTGTATCGCTGAATATATTGTTCGTGCAAATCGGCTATTCGTGCACAAAAAAATTATGCCAGCAGTTTCATTCGTCTAGGTGAAATAAGATTATAAATATCATGGACGAGTCAAAATTTGACGCGAAAAAGTTAAGCATTTTTCCATGTGTATGAAAACAGGTGTTCCACCTGACCGAGAGAAGTGGCGCTGGGGTAAGGCACTGTCCGCGTGTTAGGGAGGTCGGAGGTTCAAGTCCCCGTCCGGCCATCCAGATTTATGTTTTCCTCGATCTCCTTAAATTGCTTAAGGTCACTTCCGGCTTACAGTGACACACACAATTATTCGGACACTTCGGATGCTCATTAATAACTAGCCTTTGCGACACACTGGCTCTGCGGTTTGAAGAAAATATGGTACACGCAAGCTAGTTGTTAATATCCCTGTTCACAGAGTCATCGCCACGGTAAAATGTTTACGTATAGAATACAGGGGAGAACCAGTGACCCTGGAACCTCGGATGCTGTTGATGTGCTTCAACAAAGTTATTCTGACACACTCAGTTATCCTCCAGAGGTTGTGTGTAGAGGAGCTACGAACAGTGTGAACATAAACATTCAGCAAGGTGGTATGCTGAATACAGCCGAAATAACGATGGGCCGCAGAGGAAGAGGGGGCACATACGAACAGAGGTAGCTAGTAATTTTTCTTCATGCTAAAGGCAAAAGTTGTAAAACTGCTGAAATCTTACAAATGAAGAAAAGGACAGTTTCCGACGCAATCAGAACATTCCGGAAGGGAGATAGGATGGACACTCCATCGCATACGGGACATTTAAGAACGTTATAAGTGCGGAAGAGTGTTATATCATCAGAAAAACGGAAAAAGGACACCGAGTTAAATGCTACAAAGCTCACTACTGAGATTGCCAAAGACAAAGGAAAAGAAGTGCATTCTGAAACAGTACGAATGCTGCTCAGAACAGGAAACATTCACGGCCGTATTCCAAGACGGAAGCCTTTCATAAGTAAAATAAATCAACGAAAGAGAATACTGTATGCAAAGAGCATCTTAGTGACGACAATATGTGGTGGAATGACGTTATATTTGCTGAGAAGAGTAAATTTAACATACATTACTGGCCATTAAAATTGCTACACTGAGAAGAAATGCAGATGATAAACGGGTATTCATTGGACAAATATATTATACTAGAACTGACATATGATTACATTTTCACGCAATTTGGGTGCATAGATCCTGAGAAATCAGTACCCAGAACAACCACCTCTGGCCGTAATAACGGCCTTGATACGCCTGGGCATTGAATCAAACAGGGCTTGGATGGCGTGTACTGGTACAGCTGTCCATGAAGCTTCAACACGATACCACAGTTCATCAAGAGTAGTGACTGGCGTATTGTGACGAGCGAGTTGTTCGGTCACCATTGACCAGACGTTTTCAATTGGTGAGAGATCTGGAGAATGTGCTGGTCAGGGCAGCAATCGAACATTTTCTGTATCCAGAAAGGCCCGCACATGACCTGCAACATGCGGTCGTGCATTATCCTGCTGAAATGTAGGGTTTCGCAGGGATCTAATGAAGGGTAGAGCCATGGGTCGTAACACATCTGAAACGTTACGTTCAATGTTGAAAGTGCCGTCAATGCGAACA
Organism: Schistocerca cancellata; assembly: GCF_023864275.1. Classification (NCBI taxonomy): domain Eukaryota; kingdom Metazoa; phylum Arthropoda; class Insecta; order Orthoptera; family Acrididae; genus Schistocerca; species Schistocerca cancellata. The sequence goes on from NC_064629.1 coordinate 130,950,629, forward strand.
AGAGGTGACCGAGACGTGTAACCAATGGCACCGCATACCATCACGTTGGGTGATACGCCAGTATGGCGATGACGAATACACGCTTCCAATATGCGTTCACCGCGATGTCGCCAAACACGGATGCGACCATCATGATGCTGTAAACAGAACCTGAATTCATCCGAAAAAATGACGTTTTGCCATTCGTGCACCCAGGTTCGTCGTTGAGTACACCGTCGCAGGCGCTCCTGTCTGTGATGCAGCGTCAAGGGTAACCGCAGTCATGGTCTCCGAGCTGGTAGTCCGTGCTGCTGCAAACGTCGTCGAACTGTTCGTGCAGATGGTTGTTGTCTTGCAAACGTCCCCATCTGTTGACTCAGGGATCGAGACGTGGCTGCACGATCCGTTACAGCCATGCGGATAAGATGCCTGTCATCTCGACTGCTAGTGATACGAGGCTGTTGGGATCCAGTACGGCGTTCCGTATTACCCTCCTGAACCCACCGATTCCATATTCTGCTATCAGTCATTGGATCTCGACCAACGCGAGCAGCAATGTCGCGATAGGCTACAATCCGACCTTTATCAAAGTCGGAAAAGTGATGGTACGCATTTCTGCTCCTTACACGAGGCATCACTACAACGTTTCACCAGGTAACGCCGGTCAACTGCTGTTTGTGTATGAGAAATCGGTTGGAAACTTTCCCATATCAGCACGTTGTAGGTGTCGCCATAGGGGACAACCTGGTGTGAATGCTCTGAAAAGCTAATCATTTGCATATCACAGCAACTTCTTCCTGTCGGTTAAATTTCGCGTCTGTAGCACGTCAACTTCGTGGTGTAGTGTATTTCAGTCTGAGGACGACCTGATGTTGAGTTTCAAGAGGAAAAATCTCTAAGCTACTGTGAAGAATGGCGGTGGACATGTAATGGTGTGGGGATGCATGTGGCGAATGGAGTTGGTGAACTGGTTTTTATTGAAGATAAAGTGGACCGATTTCACTACCTCTGAATACTGATGAACAATTTGCAAGAGAGTGCCGAAAACTTGAGGATTGGCGAACATTTTGTGTTTTATCAAGATGACGACTCGAAACATTCAGCCTGGAGTGTGAGTATATGGTTATTATTTAACTGTCCAAAGATGATGCATTCACCTCTGTCACCACACTTGACTGTGATTGAGAATCTTTGGAACAGACTTGATAAGGAACTCAGGAAAACTCCAGTCACACCTAGAGAACAGCTGAAAAACAGACTGCAAGAAGAAAATGGTTCAAATGGTTCTGAGCACTATGGGACTTAACATCTGTGGTCACAGTCCCCTAGAACTTAGAACTACTTAAACCTAACTAACCTAAGGACATCACACACATCCATGCCCGAGGCAGGATTCGAACCTGCGACCGTAGCAGTCGCGCGGTTCCGGACTGAGCGCCTGAACCGCTAACCACCGCGGCCGGCACTGCAAGAAGACTGCCAGAAAGTATCTCCCGAGTACACCCGGAAATTAGTGGAGGGCATCCCAAGTCGTCTCAGAGAAGTAATTAAGATAAAAGGAGTGCGTATCAGGTACTCAACTTTAGGACTGAAAGGTGTCCGAATAATTTTGTGCAATATAGGTTTTGTTTTTTGACTATGTTTGTTAATTCTTATGTTTGTATTTGTAGTGTTCTGTAGACGTACTGTCCGCTTGCTTAACTGAGTGGTAACTTGTTTGCCTTCCATGCCCGGGTTCGATTCCCGGCCGGGTTGGAGATTTTTTTATTTTGTTTTCCTCCCGTAGACTGGGAGTTGTGTTGTTATCATTATCTCATCGTCACCGAATCGCAAATCGCCCAATTTGGCATCACCTGAAATAAGACTTACAATCCGGCGGCCGAACTGCCCCTGTTGGGGACTCCCGGTCAACAGTGCCATACGATCGATCATTACATTATTCATTTCGAAGCACGGTGGGCATTTAGTTTTTGCATTCCTTACAGGAACTTGTATTTACTTTATACCAATCCTTTACTATTACCGAAATCAGTAGAAGGAAGGGAAACTCAATGCAACATGTCTGTCGGGATAGTTATGAGTGCCATCGAAAGAGCACGGCTGATCCCCTTCCCCATCCATCCATAATACGAGCTTTTGCTCCGTCTATAACGACCTCGTTGTCGATGGAGAGGTATGTCCTAATCTCCCCACCTTTCTTGCTTGCTTTCTACCTGAAATGAGTTGCTAAATATGTTACCCGTACCCGTGTCGCTCTTAAGTGAAAATTCGTTGCGTTAAATTGTAGCAATAGCAAAATGGGTTGCTTGGCATTCTTCTTCGTTCATCCCATTTTGTTGGATAAAATGACCCGGACTCGTTGGCTGTAGCACCGAGGCAGATGCTGGTGGTGTGTGGCTGGTGGCGCACGGAAGAGAAAGAGAAACAAGTTGGCGCGGAGCGGCAGACTGGCGCACCGGCTCAGCTTGGACAAATCGCTCGTGCTGATGGTGCGCGCCGGCAGCGGACAATGCGGTTTGCAGCCGGCAACTTGGCCGGACAGGTCGCGGCCCGGGAACAATACTCCCGCCGCCTGCCCGCATCCTGCGCAGCCGCGACCGCCAGTATTCCTACCCTGGGCTCGTACAGTTCCACATCGTTAACAAAGTGTTGCGTTACTTGAATTGCCATCAATACAGGACAGTAATACCTACCTCCACTGTTCTTGAAAAACAAAGGACGTATTACAGATAATATTAGCCTTGTATGTTTTTAGTAATTTTTGAGATCATTTCTCCCGGAGTACAGGTTTTTTTTTATATTTTAAAAATGAACATGGACAGCACAGCCGCAAGAAACTTTTTTTAATGAGGTTATCAGTTGTAATTGATGAACACTTACCGTTCTTGGAGTCGTAGCGCCTGCTCCGTTCACAGCCACCGTCTACCATCAGTGTGTGACTTCTGAGGATGGTGTAAGACAGACCGAAACCGGTAACCTCATAAAAAAAAGTTTCTTGCGGTTGTGATTGTTCATGTTCATTTTTATTGTATCTTTATATCCATTAGTCCGCAGCTCGTGGTCTCGCGGTAGCGTTCTCGCTTCCCGAGCACGGGGTCCTGGGTTCGATTCTCGGTGGGATCAGGAATTTTTGCCTGCCTAGAGATGACTGGGTGTTGTTGTGTCGTCGTCATCGTCGTTATCACCATCATCATCATTATTATCATCATTCATCTCCATTACGGTCGGAGGAAGGCAATGGCAAACCACCTCCGCTACGACCTTGCCTCGTACGGCGGTGCGGGTCTCCCGGACTGAAAGGCCTAGAACCGCAGCCGGCCGCTGTGGCCGAGCGGCCTGAGGTGCTTCAGTCCGGAACCGCGCTGGTGCTGCGGTCGGAGGTTCGAATCCTGCCTCGGGCATGGATGTGTGTGATATCCATAGGTTAGTTAGGTTTAAGTAGTTCTAAGTCTAGGAAACTGATGACCTCAGATGTTAAGTCCCATAGTGCTCAGAGCCATTTGAACCTATAACCGCACGGCTACAGCGGTCGGCCGTCCCATTAATGTTCGATGGGATTCACGTCGGGCGATCTGGGTGACCAAATCATTTACTCGAATTCTGCAGAATGTTCTTCAAACCAGTCGCCAACACTTGTGGCCCGGTTACATTACGCATTATTGTTTTGGAACATGAAGTCCATGAATGGTTGGAAATGGTCTACAAGTAGCCGAACATAACCATTTCCAGTCAGTGATCGACTCAGTTAGACCAGAGGACCCAGTCCGTTCCATGTAAACACAGCCTGCCTGCCCCACTGTAGGACCACCACCAGCTCGCACACTGCCTTGTTGACAGCTTCACTCCATGGCATCGTGGGGTCTGCACCAAACTCTAAACCTGCCATCAGATCTTACCTGGTTAGCACACTGGACTCGCATTCGGGAGGGCGACGGTTCATTCCCGCGTCCGGCCATCCCGATTTAGGTTTTCCGTGATTCCCCTAAATCTCCCCAGGCAAATACCGAGATGGTTCCTTTGAAAGGGCACGGCCGACTTCCTTCCCCGCCCTTCCCTAATCTGATGAGACCGATCACCTCGCTGTTTGGTCTCTTCCCCCAAAAATAACCCAACCCAGCTCTTACCAGGACTCGTCTGACCAGACCACAGTTTTCCTGTCGTCTAGGGTCCAACAGATATGGCCACGAGCTCAGGAGAAGCGCTGCAGGCGATGTCGTGTTGTTACCAAAGGCACTCGCGTTGATCAACTACTGCCATAGTCCAGTAACGCCAAATTTCGCGGCACCGTCCTAACGGATACGTACGTCGTATGTCCCACATTGATTTCTGCCGTTACTTCACTCAGTGTTGCTTAACTGTTAGCCCTGGCAATTCTACGCATCGCCGCTGCTCTCGGTCGTTAAGTGAAGGTCGTCGGCCACTGCGTTGTCCGTGGTGAGAGGTAATGCCTGGAATTTGGTATTCTTGGCACGCTCTTGACACTATGGATCTCGGAGTATTGGCTTCCCTAATGATTTCCGAAATGGAATGCCCCAAGTGTCTAGATCCAGCTACCAATCCGCGTTCAAAGTCTGTTAATTCCCGTCCTGTGGCCATCATCACGCCGGAAACTTTGTCGCATGAATTACCTGAGTACAAATGGCAGCTGCATCAATGCACTGCCCTTTTATACCTTGTCTGAGCTATACTGACGTCCCCTGTATATGTGCATATCGTTAGCCCATGACTTTTGTCACCTCAGCGTACATTTTGTTGCAGTTTCGTGGTTGTGCAGAAAGCTACGCTGATATCAGAAACACGTCATTGCATTCACCCCACAACCAGGCTTTTGTGCAGGGCCTGTCCTCCATAGTTTCTGGCACCTAGTTTCGTGGTTCATGACGGAGATGTTCGATTATTCATACAGAATGAGGTAACGGAGTGGTGAAGTTACTGGACTAACACTCGAGGGGGAGAGGTCAGATTTCCGGTCCGCCCATCCAGGTCTAGGGTTCCTGTGGTTTCCCTAAATTAGTTTAGGGGATTGCCAGAAAAATGCCTTTTAAACTGCGGCGACCGATTTCCTGCCCCATCCTTACCGAAACAGTGTTCCACCTATCATGACCGCGCCGTGGGTGGAAGTTAAACCAGTACCTCCTTTCATTATATTTTTCGAGCAGTTGTTTGCTCTCAGTTCATCTGTGGCGAATGAAAATAATTGATACGTCTTGCTGTTATTGCAAGTTTACGTCGTTTACTGGCAGTGTGCTCTGTAAGTCATTTCATAACATTGCTGTCGTTTCCGTGAACATAATGTAAAATGTGCCGAATCTCTGTTTAGAAGGAAGAACGCGTGAAGTCCTTGATCTTGCCGCAATAAAATAAGTTGTTATCCAGTACTAAAGCGTGATTTCAGAGACTTCTAAAAATTGTCCACGTTGACACTGTTTTGATCAGTAATACTGGAAAGCAGACAGGAAGGAGGTAGCGCAGATGTCAGCTCTGGGCTGACAATTGGGAGGGTCGTGGCTCGAATTCCGATATTAAGCGGTTGGTTCAAATGGCTCTGAGCACTATTGGACTTACTGCTGAGGTCATCAGTCCCTTAGAACTTAGAACTACTTAAACCCAACTAACCTAAGGACATCACACACATCCATGCCTGAGGCAGGATTCGAACCTGCGATCGTAACGGTCGCGCGGTTCCAGACTGTAGCGCCTAAAACCGCTTAGCAACCCCGGCCGACATTACGCGGTTGCTACAGGTTACCTGCGATGTACTCAAGTAAGACCAGGCAACTAGCAGCGTATTTCTTTGAATAACTTGTATCGTGCACCGGTTAGCCACTAAAACCAAAGAGGAGAAACGGCTATTTTAACACCTCTGCCCGTGACGTGGCGGTAGCTGTAGCTACAGCTACAGCGCCGGCGGGCTGCGGCCATCAGTATATCGTATTCACACCGGTCCCTGTGTTGACGAAGCACGGCAGGGATCGGATTCTCTTCCTGGGCGATCAGGTGACGCTAATTCCGTCACACAACGTGAAAGTTTCTGTTCGTTTTCGTCGGAGAACATGCAGTTTCCGTGTCCATTGTCTTTTAAGTGCTTACATATTTCCGTGTGAGTCCAGTGGCTTCTCTGTAGTTGAAATTTCAGAACGCAGCTACAATAATAAATCAAACGTCGTGTAATCAGTGTTTATTAACCATCCTGCACGTGTTATTGCTGGATTATCTGCAGAGCAAAACATTTCCATAATGAGTTTATTATAAAAATGGTATTCGCACGAATATTTTGGCAGTACGCTGCTCTGTTATAGTTCAATTCTTTTATCTTGGCGGTTCGCGCATGCCCGCTCAGACGAGTGAGATTGCTGTTTGCCAGTTGCGCGCACCAAGAGAAGCAGCGCCATAGTATAGTTCGCAAATTTACGTTCAGGGGGGAGCGCGCAGTTCATGAAGTAAAAGCCACCACGGCCGTATTAACCCTTTCGCTGCTACAGAGACGTACTCCCCGCATTCCGCGCTGTGCGCGATTTTGTCATCATTGCACTGCTCGCCTGTGCAGACACATGGTGTTTCGACTGCTTTGACACACTTTATCATTCGATTTCACAAAAACTATTTGGCCCAAAAAATTAATTTTTGCACATCTTCTTGACTGATACCTCCCCCCCCCCCCCCCCCCCATAAATGACTTAATTTTGTTTCGATGTTCAACGCAGCTATTGTGCAGCATTACATGTAGTAAACCATTGCACGAAATTTTGAAGAGTTTGCAGAGGTAAAAGTCCATAGCGTATACTTTCCGTATGGTCGACTTTAGTCACCGCAAGAAATTTCAAAAAATTACATTCAAACGAATAAAATTCATGAAGTAAGACACTTCGATATTGTTTTTAAATAAAGAAAATATTTAGCACCGAACAAGTTTTAACTCAGAACCTTTCGCTTAGCAATCGAACACTTTAACCATTACGCTAACGCAGCTCGGCATCCAATAGTTCTACCAGAGGACTTTAAAACAGCTCGCAAAATACCGACAAACACTGTTGGTGTTACTATGAATTACTCACGTTTCGTCGAAGTACAATAGGAAATAAACAATTACCGCTGTTCTTTATTGCGAAAAAGCGGTTCGTGAGAATGATAGAAACACCTTTCCTTGCTATCGCCTGAATTAGGAGGCTTATTGCTTGTTTGGTTTAACTAATTCATAGAATATGAAGCAATTGGTATAAAGAATGCTTTTTCCAAACTTTCTATAAAAGAAAGTCTGCTATCAAGACATTGCTTTTGTTCAATTACTTTATTTATGACTGAACGTTTCTGAAACTGAAGACACTCGTCTGTGCTCTGCACTGGAATCGAGCTCTGGCAACGTCGTTCTCTGTTCATAGGCTGACTGTGTTTTGTGACGTCAGATGCGCAGAACGAACCTAAACTCGGCCGCCGTCGTAAATGACGCGCACTGTAGTGTCCCCATACGCTGTTCATACATTTTTGTATGTCGTATACACTGGTTTGAAGCGCTGATCGTGCAAGTAAGGTTACAAGGGAACCATTGTCGCCCGTGTGTGACCACGGCCTATGTTCGACGTCAACAGGCAATAACCACTCACATACGGCAGGTGCAGGAATAGCAGACGACATGTAAACAGTGTCGAGAGGAGGGGGGGGGGGGGGCACGGAAAACAGTGCAGTCGCCGTCGTAATGCGCATACGGAATTGGCTTACTGGCCAAAGGTGGAAGCATTTCCGAAACGGCTATGTTTGTAAATTGTTCGGATGCCGTCGTGGTTAAAGTGTATCGTGCATGGCAAAATGATGCTATCCAAAACCAGCGCCGTAGGTGACAGGGATGAACGACAGCTGCGGAGATTTGTACTGGCTAATAGACATGTAACTATTGAGCAACAGACGGCCCGGATGAATCGAGGAGCTACCAACAATGTCTCCTTGACGACTGTTGAGCGAACTTCACTCCGTATGGGTCCCTACAGCAGGCGCCTGGTTCGTGCGTTCATGCTGAATGCTATTCATTGGCGACGAAGACTGGAGTTTGCACGCGCAACTGGTCGTCCACTGGAGTGGCAGCAGACGGCCTTTTCAAATGAATCACATGTGTACTTTATCACTGTACGTATGTTGTCACGGGCTATAGAATTCTGTTAACGATAATGCGTCGTTCCATTGAACAAAGGAACTAGGGCTAATTTGATAAACTATACTAGAGAAGGAAATCGGTTGTGCAATTATTCGAGGAATAGTTACAGCTTTCGACAAAGTGATCAGGGAATACCTAAATCAATGTAATCAGATGTGAATTTGACCTCGTCCTCTGTGAAAGTGTGCTTAGATCCTTAATACCGTGTACGGGTTAGGGAGTAGTAATAAATTTTATGTTGAAGTTATACCGTCTAGAGGAAGTGATGGGAACGACGAGCAAAGTAAAATAATAACGAAAACCGCATGAGAGTAATTGGCAATAAAGTGTAGGAGCGGGAGTAGCAGGAAAGAAAAGCTTTATTCGAAGAGAAAGGTGGACGAGGGCATGTAGCAGGATTGATGAAGGTAGGTGAGGATGCAAAGTGCTTTTCTGCGACCAGCTGTAGTCAACAGCGGGGCTTGGGCTCGTTACGGCGTAGGCGGTTAGCGCTCCCAAGAGGGCTCGTTAGCGGCGCCGCACTCCAATTGTTATCGGCAAATAATTTCTGACGTCCATTAAAGCCTAGCGGGAGATTTGTGCTGTCTTTAGAAGAGCCGAAAAAGCCAACAGTTTCCAGGCGTTCCAGCCTTCTGCGGCCCAAAGATAAACGAGGCATTGGCAAAAACGCAATTATAACCACATTCGCTGCCATGCTGACGTAGACCTTACACGGATCCTCAAAAAACATTAGACAGATATTTTGATTCTAATTTCATAAATATGAAACTACATTGATAGAATAATTTGTGTCGTGGTGAAATGACATGTTGCACTGATCTGTTCGAGCCATTCGTAAGAGCTAGGCTGCGTTAGCTATGATTTACGATGGGGGAAAATATATTGGTGCTTCAGGGAAGAACCCTTCCATCTGGGAAGATGTGCAGACACCAACATGCCACGCATCACAAGTGTAGCGGGAATATTGCGTTGGAAGAGTATGACAACCCACCGTGGGCAGTGTCTTATCAGTACACTACAGCTGCTCCCTAATTGTAATCGACGACGACTTGCAAGAACTGAGCGAAGCAAGATACAAGACACACGCTCATGGAATTTCAGACGATGATCTCCGATATTCCTCACACACTTTGCTAATCTTGTTTTCCAGTTGTAATGTTATTTTTTCATTCCTTCCTGTTCTGTTGTGTACCCAATTCGCAATCTCATTGCAATCATTTTCACTACAGTCAGCTTATCAGCCATATACTACAGGTTTTCCGTTTCTTAATCTGTGATGATAGGACTATTCTTTTTTGAAACTTGTGGGTTAGGCTGGCCGGAGTGACCGAGCGGTTCTAGGCGCTACAGTCTGCAACTGCGCGACCGCTACGGTCGCAGGTTCGAATCCTGCCTCGGGCATGGATGTGTGTGATGTCCTTAAGTTAGTTAGGTGTAAGTAGTTCTAAGTTCTAGGGGACTGATGACCTAAGATGTTGAGTCCCATAGGGCTCAGAGCCATTTGAACCATTTTTGAAGTGCTATTAAAATGCATATCGTTCATAACTATGAGCGGCGTTTGAAGATCAAGTATTTGTGCATTTTCAAATGGCTCTGAGCACTATGGGACTTAACTTCTAAGGTCACCAGTCCCCTAGAACTTAGAACTACTTAAACCTAACTAACCTAAGGACATCACAGACATCCATGCCCGAGGCAGGATTCGAACCTGCGACCATAGCGGTCGCGCGGTTCCAGACTGAAGCGCCTAGAACCGCTCGGCCACTGTGGCCGGCCATGCATTGTCGATTAAACATAAAATCAGAAATCAGGGAATTATATACATATACCCAAGTGCACTTACTTCCTCACTCCTTGCGTTAGATGCGCACGTTTACAAGACAATCTTCAATCTATAAAATATGTCACTTATTACAATAATCTTCCATCAAATATAAAAGCAGATACAGGCCCTTAAAACAGTAAAACCTATTTAGAAGAAAGTGAAGCTCCTACAATAAAAGAGACAGATTAGAAACCTCTGTGGTCTCTTCTAAGCTCATATGCAGTGGTGTAAAAATCTAGCAGCGCCATCGGACACGGAACAATGCACCTCACCGGTTGATACTCCGTGTCTTTCACTGTGAAGGCCTCGCTTTATTCTAAATAGGTGTCACTGTTTTAACGACCTGTATTTATCTTCACAGACACACACACACACACACACACACACACACACACACACAAAAAAAAGTTTTGCATCACGCCGGTTCCGAGAGCTCCTGAAGACAGACGTTGACTGTGGATATTGTATCACAGACACAGTCTCGCCGGCCGAAGTGGCAGTGAGGTTCTAGGCGCTGCAGTGTGGAACCACGAGACCGCTACGGTCGCGGGTCGAATCCTGCATAGGGCATGGATGTGTGTGATGTCCCTAGGTTAGTTAGGTTTAACTAGTTCTAAGTTCTAGGAGACTAATGACCTCAGAAGTTGAGTCCCATAGTGCTCACAGCCATTTGAACCATTTGACACAGTCTCTTTGACTGTTCAGAGATGTCACTAAAACCGCCCAAAGATGTAAACAACCATGCATGAGCAGCACCTATGAGACGGAGGGGGTCCGACAGCCGATCAGTTCCAGTCATTCCACCACGAAGGAGGTACACGGCTCGAGTTGTCTGTAGTACAACCATGCCTAGAAGGTCAATACTACTGTTCGATCGCGATCGCGTCCGCATTGTTACTTTATTCCAGGAAGGGCTCTCAGCAAGGAGTGAACCAAAGCGATGTTGTTCGGACATGGAGGAGATACAGAGAGACAGGAACTGTCGCTGACATGCCTCGCTCAGGCCACCCAAGGGCTACTGCTGCAGTGGATGACCGCTACCTACGGATTGTGGCTCGGAGGAACCCTGACAGCAATGCCACCACGTTGAATAATGCTTTTCGTGCAGCCACAGGAGGTCGTGTTAAGACATTAACTGTGCGCAATAGGCTGCATGATGCACAACTTCACTCCCGACGTCGATGGCGAGGTCCGTCTTTGCAACCACGACACCATGCAGCGCGGTACAGATGGGCCCAGCAACATGCCGAATGGACCGCTCAGGACTGGCATCACGTTCCCTTCACCGATGAGTGTCGCATATGCCTTCAACCAGATAATCGTCGAGGACGTGTTTCGAGCCAACCTGGTCAGGCTGAACGCCTTTGACGCACTGTCCAGCGAGTGCAGCAAGCTGGAGGTTCCCTGATGTTTTGGGGTGGCATTATGTGGGACCGTCGTACGCCGCTGGTAGTCATGGAACGCGGCGTAACGGCTGTACGTGAATGCCATCCTCCGACCGATAGTGCAACCATATCGGCTGAATACTGGCGAGGTATTCGTCTTCATCGACGACAATTCGCGCCCCCATCGTGCACATCTAGTGAATAACTTCCTTCAGGATAACGACATCGCTCGAGTGGCCAGCATGTTCTCCAAACATGAACCCTATCGACAATGCCTGGGCTGGATTGCTAACGGCTGTTTATGGACGACGTGGCCCACCAACCACTCTGAGGGATCTACACCGAATCGCCGTTGAGGAGTGGGACAATCTGGACAAACAGTGTCTTGACGAACTTGTGGATAGTATGCCACGACGAATACAGGCATGCATCAATGCAAGAGGACATGCTTCAAAAATTGGTTCAAATGGCTCTGAGCACTATGGGACTTAACTTCTAAGGTCATCAGTCCCCTAGAACTTAGAACTACTTAAACCTAACTAACCTAAGGACATCACACACATCCATGCCCGAGGCAGGATTCGAACCTGCGACCGAAGCATTCGCGTGGTTCCATCCTGTAGCGCCTAGAACCGCTCGGCCACCTCGGCCGGCTAAGAGGACGTGCTACTGGGTATTATAGGTACCGGTGTGTACAGCAATCTGGACCACCACCTCTGAAGGTCTCGCTGTATGGTGGTACAACATGCAATGTGTCGTTTTCAGGAGCAATAAAAAGGGCGGAAATGATGTTTATGTTGTGACTTGGCAAGACAGCCAAGCCACTATGATTGGTAGTCGAAAAGCACGCGTTAAGCTCACGCAGGCTGGCGTGAGGTCTGGAACAGTTAAAGGTAATTAATATAGCCAATAATGTACGTTGCTGCTGGAATACTTAACTTTAATCCACAATTGGTGAACATCGGTCTGACGGTACATGCATCACAAGATAAATAGGAAATGATAATGGCGCCTTGCTAGGTCGTAGCAAATGACGTAGCTGAAGGCTATGCTAACTATCGTCTCGGCAAATGAGAGCGTAAATTGTCAGTGAACCATCTTTAGCAAAGTCGGCTGTACTACTGGGGCGAGTGCTACGAAGTGTCTCTAGACCTGCCGTGTGGCGGCGCTCGGTCTGCAATCACTGACAGTGGCGACACGCGGGTCCGACGTATACTAGCGGACCGCGGCCGATTTAAAGGCTACCACCTAGCAAGTGTAGTGTCTGGCGGTGACACCATAGTTTATGTTGATCTCTATTCGAATTTTCTGTACAGGTTCCGGAACTCTCGGAACGGAGGTGATGCAAAACTTTATTTGATGTATTTCATGAATAACTGATTGAAATATTATTGTAATAATTGTCATGTTATATGGTTTTTATGACTTATGATTGTCTTACAAAGGACGCGTGCATTTAGCGCAGAAGGTGGGTAAGGAAAAGTACACTTGGTTGTATGTATATATTTCCCACATTTCTGATTTCATTTTTAGTTGAAACTCATGAGCACTTTTTCATCGGACGCCGGCCATAGGTATGAACCATATGCATGTTAATAGCACTTAAATAACCTGATAGGTAGACCTAGTGAAAATAATTACACTAGTTTCAAGTCTTAATTTAAGCTTTTCTTTTCTCTATTGTAGCACCCGAAGATCGCCTGTTAAGGCGGAAGCTGGGTATAATTGTATCAAAAAATTATAGAAAGTACCTTATAGTAAGTGTTATATGTAAGTCTTTGCTAAATTAATATCCATAGGAACGTAAAGTTTGATGGTGCATTTGTACTACTCGAGTATTGTAGTTAAAAATCTCACCGCCATTTTCGTTAACACAGAGACAACGTTCTTGCTGTGGTGTGCGAAGAAAACATTTATCACGACACTAAGCTGCTATGCTGGTAACAGACCAGATGTGCATGTTGCTGAACTGGCGTCCAGTTGAATGTGTTGTGCTCGTACGCCACACGACAACAGATTAAACCAGGAAATTTACTTGATTAATGTGAATAAACCTTAGCGATCAGAAAATTATGGTTCGTTTCTAGCACCAACAGCAAATAAAAACTTATTAAATGTTGCCTATTCTATTCGCTGGTCGAAAGCCCAAGTGAAAAATCACACATTACACTTACGTGCGATATCCACTGTGTTAACAGGCGTTATTATGTTTGTTCAGGGGAGTTTCTGCGCTTCTTGCTTCTAGGCAAAAAAAATTATATTTTCGCTCTAGCATAAGCAGATAAGCTCATTAAACGTTTATGGCTTTACCTTATTGTAGACATTAAGTCTGCTTCAGGTAACACTCTTAGTAGGCGGTTTAGAGTGAATGAATTTTATCTGTATAAAATAGGACCAACAGCAGATCATTCTGTGTGTTCTCTGACTTTCCAGTAGACAGCGTTGCTGACAAGGGAACCTCCCCATCGCACCCCCCTCAGATTTAGTTATAAGTTGGCACAGTGCATAGGCCTTGAAAAACTGAACACAGATCAATCGAGGAAACAGGAAGAAGTAGTGTGGAACTATGAAAAAAATAAGCAAAATATACAAACTGAGTAGTCCATGTGCAACATCAGTAACATCAAGGAGAACTCAGAGTTCATGAGCGCCGTGGTCCCGTGTTTAGCGTGAGCAGCTGCGGAACGAGAGGTCCTTGGTTCAAGTCTTCCCTGGAGTGAAAATTTTATCTTCTTCATTTTCGGAAAGTTATGATCTGTCCGTTCGTTCATTGACGTCTCTGTTCACTGTAATAAGTTTAGTGTCTGTGTTTTGCGACCGCACCGCAAAACCGTGCGATTAGTAGACGAAAGGACGTGCCTCTCCAATGGGAACCGAAAACATTTGATCGCAAGGTCATAGGTCAACCGATTCCTCCACAGGAAAACACGTCTGATATATTCTACACGACACTGGTGACGGCATGTGCGTCACATGACAGGAATATGTTATCGACCCACCTAACTTCTACACTTGGCGAATGGGTAAAAAGATTCTTCTACCTTCCCCGATTTAGGTTTTCTTGTGGATGTGACAATCACTCCCAAGAAAGTGATGAAAATAAAAAAAATTAAACATTTCACTCGAGGAAGGACTTTAACCAAGGACCTCACGTTCCGCAGCTGCACACGCTAACCACGGGGCCACGGCGCTCGTGCACTATCAGTTCTCCTTGATGTTGCCTATCTTGCGCATGGACTACTCAGTTTGTAAATTTGCTTATTTTTTTCATAGTTCCACACAATTTCTTCCTGTTTTCTCGATTGATCTGTGTTCAGTTTCTCAAGGCCTATCCACTGTGCCAGCTTATAACTAAATCTGAGGGGGGTGCGATGGGGAGGTTCCCTTGTGAGCATATTGTTCGTAATTGCAGGGGATGTGTGTAAATGACATTTCTTTCTCTTAAAGTTGTGGATCCATACGATTACATTTATCTCTGCAAGCTGTTGAAGTTTCTCACCGCTTTATAACAAGCATCGGTAATACATTTACCACGAAAGCCACTTCTCTGTTATTCTTTTCGGTATATCCGGAAGTTATGAAGTTTCTCCGTATACAACTCATTGCTACAAATTCGTGTAGCAGGCATCCGAGCATCACTGCAGTAAATGTATATTTTACCGAAACAGTTGGTTCATTGTGTACTGTGCGCAGCTTAGTCAATAAGGCGACACGTGCGCAGCCGGCGGAGCTAACACATGCTCAGCACGTGCATGCCTCACTGCTCCCACACTCTCAGGTCCAACAGATCTTAAGGGGGAACGACAGGGTGACGGTCGAAAATATTGTTCAAATTCAAGATTTTTTTTTCTCCGTACGGGAATGTAGTAGACAAATAGGATTTGTTGCAATGAACAAAGCATACATTTAAGTTTTTATTAGTATTTTTTGTTGAAAAATATTAATATCTTCACCGTGTAATTGGGATTTTCCCGAGGCACCTCTGAAAAGAGGTAGATCGACGGTTGTCTCTGTAACTCTGGCTGTGGTTATCTGAAACACGAAACTAGTCCTTACAGGTGTCATTTTAATTTTAGTTCATCATAGACATTTGCAAATGAAAAACTTTTTGGTGAAATTATAGATACTTGAAAAGATGGCAGTTTTTGGAACCCTCTTTTGTGGCTAAAAAAAACACTAAATATCAACATGAAAACAATCGGCTACGATGAACTGAAGAGAATTCAGTTTGCTTCAAGGGAGACCAAAATGAATTAAAATCAGAGTAAAATTGTAGCGTGGGCGACGACAACCAAGCCGAAAAACATGGTCTTGAGAAAAACACGTTTAAAATTGGACAAGTATTTATCAAATAAAAAAAAGGACAAAGTTTGAAACGTGCGGGAAATCGTCGATGCATGCTCCATAATTGTCGACCCGGCTAGTGGATGGCCGCTTTCTGCTGCTTTGTCCTAGAAAGCCTTCATTTTCGTCCTCAAAGCCTTTTTCGTCACTGAGCGTATAGCCGCTGGCGTCTTCATCTTCACAGAATCGGCGCATTTCATCGCCGATTGTGATTTGAAGGGCGTTTGCCACGTGCATTTGTACAGTATGGCTTACATTGAATAGACATATGGCCAAATTTGAAGCTATTTTGACAATTTCGCTTCGGCTGGCTGTTATTTTTGGAGCGTATATCTAAATGAGACAATTAAAACTTTCGTTCACATTTTGAGTAAAAACGCCCAAACAAGACTGCAGAAAATCAGTTTTACTGAAATCTGTATAAATAGGTGTGATGGCATCGATAACGACTTGTGGCTCTTATTAAAACGCTTACAGAATCGTTACTTTGTGGAGTTCGCGCATAATATTTTGGGGAATAATTCTTCAATGTATATGCATTCGAGTTCTGGAAAAAAAATCGAGGTTTTTTCGACCGTCACGCTGCTGCCGCCGCCCCCCCCCCCCCCCCCCCCGCGAGATAATATTTAATGTTTATACAGTTGGACTTCATATTTCATTGACACGTGTCTCGTAACATACTCAGATCTTATTTAAAGGAAAAAAATGCAGCATAGAAAAACTTGGAACAATAAAATTCTAAAATGGGAGAAATTAATGAGAATGTCAATAATAAGCACACAATACAAAAATTCACTTCAGTTGACAAATCTTGAGATGTAAACAGGGAAAGAGGGACTTTCCGGTCATATCACGTTAGCGGGCTCTACACAATGGCACTCACCTGGAATTATTTGAGAAAACTAAACACCGAACTGTCAACCAGCCTGTGTACTCTTTACATGATCATCTTTCGTACTTTGTTTTAGTGACAAAAAGTTATCGTAATACAATCTGTCCAAAATACGCGTATCAACACCGTTGTCTAATATATGGTGTCTGTCCTTTCTGACATGTCCGAAAGAATAGACACCATATTCATATAAGTATATAGTTCTGGCCATCCTCTTCTGTGCGGATGCACTCATATTACCTGAACTCTTACGGGACTTGGTAAGAATGTATTCCACGAGTAATGAGTGTGTTGGGTAGGGACACTACGAATGTAGTGTGTGGACATATAAGGTGAGAATGTGGGTCTTGCGGGAGGCATGCGCGAGATAGTCCCTGCAGTCGCACTATCCTATGTGCCCTCGGTGGTTCAGATGGATAGAGCGTCTCCCATGTAAGCAGGAGATCCCGGGTTCGAGTCCCGGTCGGGGCGCACATTTTCACCTGTCCCCCTTGACATATATCAACGCCCGACAGCAACTGAAGGTATTAATAGATAATTCTAATTTCGTTGTCTAATGTCGTATTTACTTCAGTGAGTCTATCAGCAGAATCATCAGAAACTGATATTTGGAAACCACTGCTGAATAAAAGACTTCAGAATTATTAATGCGAGCGATATGGCGCAATGGTTAGCACACTGGACTCTCATTTGGAAGGAGTGCGGTTCAAACCCGCGTCCAGCCATCCTGATTTAGGCTTTCCGTGATTTCACTAAATCGCTTTAGTCAAATGACCGGATAGTTCCTTTGAAAGGGCACGTCCGACTTCCTTCCCCATCCGTCCCTAATCCAGTCAGACCGATGACCTCGCTGTGTGGTCCCCTCACCTCCAATCAACCAACCAGTTATTAATGACTTACGCTCTTTAGAGATATGGATGCTGTATTGCTACAGCAGTTTCATAGGAGTTTCAGTTTAACGTATCCGAAATCGAGCTCCGAAAAGAAAGTAATTCTCTAAACCAATTTGGTAACAAGTAGCTGTAAAATCCGTACCAGTACTAGCAGATTTATATAGCCTTTTGGTCCGTACTGGTGGTGGCGTACGAGTGGAGAGATCAGTGGTCCTGGCTACGTGCAACAACGGCATCTGTGAACGCACTGAACGAGCACGGGGACGCAGACTGTGGTGCGAAACTAACTTTGCCGTAATCCGGCTTAGAGCCGTCTGCTTCGCAGTGGTGCATTTGCAGGGCTGTAAACGCCGTCTGCGTAACTTTTTGTCCCGTAGCTGTTTCCTTAACACTAATTGTGCAACGCTGCTGCAGCTGTAGTGTCAACGCGAGATTTCTTCTCATCCTGCAGGCTCTTTTCCTTGTCTTTTATTTTCAATTTGCTACGAGATGTGGGCACGACGTCTAACTTGCAAGTATGTAAAATTCCGCAGATGGAAGAGAGCTACAAAAGACAGTGAAATTAATTAAAATCTGGAGTTCCTCTCGTCGGGTGTACCCATATCTCGTTTATTTTAGGACAGCTAATGTTCTTAGTAAGCACAAACGATTCATCAGATAGTCAGGAGCTCGCTTAGTTTGTTCGCTGAGGATACTGTTGTCTACAGAAGTGTTATCACCATACGGTTGTAAGTAACTGTAAAACGACTCAGGCGTAATTCCGCTTACTGTACTGCTGTAGATAGGGATAAATAAATATAACACTCATAAGAAAGAGATGGTAAGTGGAAGCATCCGAATAAAAGACTTCTGTGTGTTTAAACCGATAGATAGTTTGATTCCGCTTGTCACTATCATAACAGTAACCTCTATAAATACACTACTGGCCATTAAAATTGCTACACCACGAAGATGTCGTGCTACAGACGCGAAATTTAACCGACAGGAAGAAGATGCCGTGATATGCAAATGATTAGCTTTTCAGAGCATTCTCAGAAGGTTGGCACCTTTGGCGATACCTACAACGTGCTGACATGAAAAAACTTTCCAACCGATTTCTCATACACAAACAGCAGTTTACCGGCGTTGCCTGGTGAAACGTTGTTGTGATACCTCGTGTAAGAAGCAGAAATGCGTACCATCACGTTTCCGACTTTGATAAAGGTCCGATTGTAGCCTATCGCGATTGCGGTTTATCGTATCGCGACATTGCTGCTCGCGTTGGTCGAGATCTAATGACTGTTAGCAGAATATGGAATCAGTGGGTTCAGGAGGGTAATACGGAACGCCGTGCTGGATCCCAAAGGCCTCGTATCACCATTACTGGAGATGACAGGCATCTTATCCACATGACTGTAACGGATTGTGCAGCCACGTCTCGATCCCTGAGTCAACAGATGGGGACGTTTGCAAGACAACAACCATCTGCATGAACAGTTCGACGACGTTTGCAGCAGCATGGACTATCAGCTCGGAGACCATGGCTGCGGTTACCCTTGACGCTGCTACACAGACAGGAGCACCTGCGAAGGTGTACTCAACGACGTACACGAATGGGAAAACGTCATTTTTTCGGATGAATCCAGGTTATGTTTACAGCATCATGATGGTCGCTTCCGTGTTTCACGACATCGCAGTGAACGAACATTGGAAGCGTGTATTCGTCATCGCCATACTGGCGTATCATCCTCCGTGATGGTATGGGGTACCATTGGTTACACGTCTCGGTCAACTCATGTTCGCATTGACGGCACTTTGAACAGTGGACGTTACATTTCAGATGTGTTACGACCCGTGGCTCTACCCTTCATTCGATCCCCGCGAAACCCTACATTTCAGCAAGATAATGCACGACCGCATATTGCAGGTCTTGTGCGGTACTTTCTGGGTACAGAAAATGTTCGACTGCTGCTAGTGTGTGTCTGACCTCGGCTTTCTAACTGCTACAGGTTCTAAGGCCTCCGATTTTTTTTCTCCGGACTGGAAAGATATAGAAACATGCGCATTGTTTTAAAATGAGGCCGCGTTCATTGTCAATACGACCCAGAGATGGCAGCACCGTACGGCAGATGGAATTTTACCGCCAGCGGCGAGAATGAGAGCTGTTTTAAATACTTAAAATGGCGACGTTTTCCTTACTTGAACAGCGTGCAATTCGTTTTCTGAATTTGCGTGGTGTGAAACCAATTGAAATTCATCGACAGTTGAAGGAGACATGTGGTGATGGAGTTATGGATGTGTCGAAAGTGCGTTCGTGGCTGCGACAGTTTAATGAAGACAGAACATCGTGTGACAACAAACCGAAACAACGTCGGGCTCGCACAAGCCGGTCTGACGACATGATCGAGAAAGTGGAGAGAATTGTTTTGGGGGATCGCCGAATGACTGTTGAACAGATCGCCTCCAGAGTTGGCATTTCTGTGGGTTCTGTGCACACAATCCTGTATGACGACCTGAAAATGCGAAAAGTGTCATCCAGATGGGTGCCACGAATGCTGACGGACGACCACATGGCTGCCCGTGTGGCATGTTGCCAAGCAATGTTGACGCGCAACGACAGCACGAACGGGAATTTCTTTTCGTCGGTTGTGACAATGGATGAGACTTGGATGCCATTTTTCAATCCAGAAACAAAGCGCCAGTCAGCTCAGTGGAAGCACACAGATTCACCGCCACCAAAAAAATATCGGGTAACCGCCAGTGCTGAAAAAATGATGGTGTCCATGTTCTGGGATAGCGAGGGCGTAATCCTTACCCATTGCGTTCCAAAGGGCACTACGGTAACAGGTGCATCCTGTGAAAATGCTTTGAAGAACAAATTCCTTCCTGCACTGCAACAAAAACGTCCTGGAAGGGCTGCGCATGTGCTGTTTCACCAAGACAACGCACCCGCACATCGAGCTAACGTTATGCAACAGTTTCTTCGTGATAACAACTCTGAAGTGATTCCTCATGCTCCCTACTCATCTGACCTGGCTCCTAGTGACTTTTGGCTTTTTCCAACAATGAAAGACACTCTCCGTGGCCGCACTTTCACCAGCCGTGCTGCTATTGCCTCAGCGATTTTCCAGTGGTCAAAACAGACTCCTAAAGAAGCCTTCGCCGCTGCCATGGAATCATGGCGTCAGCGTTGTGAAAAATGTGTACGTCTGCAGGGCGATTACGTCGAGAAGTAACGCCAGTTTCATCGATTTCGGGTGAGTAGTTAATTAGAAAAAAAATCGGAGGCCTTAGAACTTGAATGCACCTCGTACATTTCAGATGTGTTACGACCCGTGGCTCTACCCTTCATTCGATCGCTGCGAAACCCTACAGTTCAGCAGGACAATGCACGACCGCATGTTACAGGTCCTGCACGGGCCTTTCTGGATACAGAAAATGTTCGACTGCTGCCCTGGCCAGCACATTCTCCAGATCTCTCACCGATTGAAAACGTCAGGTCAATGATGGCCGAGCAACTGGCTCGTCACAATACGCCAGTCACTACTCTTGATGAACTGTGGTATCGTGTTGAAGCTGCATGGGCAGCTGTATCTGTACACGCCATCCAAGCTCTGTTTGACTCAATGCCCAGGCGTATCAAGGCCGTTATTACTGCCAGAGGTGGTTGTTCTGGGTACTGATTTCTCAGGATCTATGCACCCAAATTGCGTGAAAATGTAATCACATGTCAGTTCCAGTATAATATATTTGTCCAATGAATACACGGTTATCATCTGCATTTCTTCTTGGTGTAGCAATTTGAATGGCCAGTAGTGTACTTTTGAAATGCACTTTTCTGAAAAGGTTCGTGATAGAACCTACCTGTAAATTGTTATGTGACTAGTCGGAACATGTGTGGCTGAACAGAAACTCCAAGTGTTGCTGTTTTGTAAACGGATGTTCAGGCACAAAATAGTACACTGTTGCATCGCAAATGAAGAGAGATGAATCTGTTTCGCCCCGCGGAGTGGCCACGCGGTGATAGGCGTCATGTCACTGATTGTCCTTAGGAATTTACACACATTTGAACATGAATCTGTTTCACGAGACGCGTTCGGGTGTATTGTATGGTGCTATTTCGCTCCATCGTTTTGCTTAAGCTGAGAAACATCATTGTGGGGTGGCGGGTTAAATAAGCCTCTTCGCCGTTTCTACAAGAATCTGAAAACTATTTTTGTGGTCAGCCAGAAAGCGATGGAGAACATACTGACCATAATTTTTCATGTGCAAGTCCACAAAGTCCACATTCTTGTTGTACTCAGTGAAAGAACATGTTCCTATTTGCTATTTACTCAGCAGGATCAGGAACGATGGTAATAAATACAAGTTTTGAGCTCTAACTGATTAATATATTCAATAAAAATTCACACACACATAATAATATTACTGATGATAATAAGAAGAAGAAGGAGAAGAAGAAGAAGAAGAAGAAAGTAACACAACTAATCGAAATATCCATACCCAATACAACAAATATACAAAAGAAAACAGGAGAAAAAATTCAAAAATACATCCAACTGGCTGAGGAAGTCAAGGACATGTGGCATCAGGATAAAGTTGACATTATACCAATTATACTATCAACTACAGGAGTCATACCAGACAATATCCACCAGTACATCAATGCAATACAGCTACATCCAAACTTATATATACAATTACAGAAATCCGTAATTATTGATACATGTTCAATTACCCGAAAGTTCCTAAATGCAGTGTAACATATACCGTACAGTTAAAAGGAAGTGACGCTTGATCAAGGTCCGCGTCATTTTCCATTTTTAAAAAGACTTAACGTCTGAGAAAGTAAAGAAATAATAATAATAATAATAATAATAATAATAATAATAATAATATCCCTATCATAAACAGCATTATTAGATCAGAGGCGACCTCTGGGGTAAGTTCCAAGTATAATAGTCCATCACCTGACTTCTAATCATCAAAGTTAATTGCTCGCCACTTGCTAGACGTTTTGTCAACATTATTGACGACACACAAAGAGTTACTACCGTGAAAACTAAGCGATCCAGCACGGTGTGCAGTCCTCGCGAGTTCACTTCTTACTTTCACCCACAACGCGTGTGGTATCTGCCTGGCTGTGATGTCATCAGAGACGCAGCGTATACCGGCGTTTGACTGACGCGGGCAGATTGATAGCTCCGTGCGAAGTACAGGTTTATTACAAATGATTGAAGCGATTTCACATCTCTACAATAACTTTATTATTTGAGATATTTCCACAATGCTTTGCACACACATACAAAAACTTAAAAAGTTTTTTTAGGCATTCACAAATGTTCGATATGTGCCCCTTTAGTGATTCGGCAGACATCAAGCCGATAATCAAGTTCCTCCCACACTCGGCGCAGCATGTCCCCATCAATGAGTTCGAAAGCATCGTTGATGCCAGCTCGCAGTTCTGGCACGTTTCTTGGTAGAGGAGGTTTAAACACTGAATCTTTCACATAACCCCACAGAAAGAAATCGCATGGGGTTAAGTCGGGAGAGCGTGGAGGCCATGACACGAATTGCTGATCATGATCTCCACCACGACCGATCCATCGGTTTTCCAATCTCCTGTTTAAGAAATGCCGAACATCATGATGGAAGTGCGGTGGAGCACCATCCTGTTGAAAGATGAAGTCGGCGCTGTCGGTCTCCAGTTCTGGCATGAGCCAATTTTCCGCGGGCTACGCGTGAAACTTGCCCGCACGCGTTCAACCGTTTCTTCGCTCACTGCAGGCCGACCCGTTGATTTCCCCTTACAGAGGCATCCAGAAGCTTTAAACTGCGCATACCATCGCCGAATCGAGTTAGCAGTTTGTGGATCTTCGTTGAACTTCGTCCTGAAGTGTTGTTGCACTGTTATGACTGACTGATGTGAGTGCATTTTAATCACGACATACGCTTTCTCGGCTCCTGTCCCCATTTTGTCTCACTGCGCTCTCGAGCGCTCTGACAGCAGAAACCTGAAGTGCGGCTTCAGCCGAACAAAACTTTATGAGTTTTTCTACGTATCTGTAGTGTGTCGTGACCATATGTCAATGAATGGAGCTACAGTGAATTTATGAAATCGCTTCAATCATTTGTATTAGCCCTGTACTTCCCTCAACTTGTTTTTGTGTAGGTTAGGATACAGCATCACCGATGGATGGCGGTCTTACTTGTTTAGGTGTAAGTTTAAAATTCTTGTGTCGTGCAATGACATCATTGGAGTGCCCGTGCAAGGTGCGGCGGTCTGACTGGAAGTCCCGTACCATTCTAAGACAGTGGATGCTCGCAAGAGGGAACACAACTACGCAGGTACTGATACGGGTGCTCGTACCATGGACATCGCATATTGAGTGGTCGTATCTACCTCAACTGCCTCTCTGCCCGTATTCTCTTATGGGCACAGCGGAAAGGCGAACGGATCATTTGCTCAAATGGCTCTGAGCACTATGGGACTTAACTTCTGAGGTCATCAGTCCCCTAGAACTTAGAACTACTTAAACCTAACTAACCCAAGGACACCACACACATCCATGCCCGAGGCAGGATTCGAAACTGCGACCGTAGCAGTCGCGCGGTTCGGGACTGAAGCGCCTAGAACCGCTCGGCCACTCCGGCCGGCCATGCGCTTTACAAAGCCTCAGTTCAGAAACATCTGTTTTCAAAACGTTCACCTCTAAGCATTGTCGTACAAGTCACATTATAGCTGTTGTACAGTTTACAGTAATTTTTCGAATATGCCACTGTCATCTCTGGTAGTGGTAAGGTCGTATAGGACCAAACTGCTGAGGTCATCGGTCCCTAAGCTTACGCACTACTTAATCTAACTTTAACTTACGCTAAGAACAACACACACGCCCATTTCCCACGTAGGACTCAAACCTCCGACTGGGGGAGTGGTGCAGACCGTGACAAGGCGCCCAAGACCGTGTGGCTACCCCGCGCGGCCCACTGTCATCTTCATTTCGTTTTTGCACTCTTCGGAGAACATGTTGTGTTGCTTCTGTAAGTACCTCTCCACTTTGCGCAAAGAGGGCAATAGCATCGAGGACGCGACCAACAATTCATCTCCTGTATTGAGTCAGGCTTCCTCCAACCCCTACAAACGAAATTATAATGGTATAAGGTCTGGCTGTCTTCATGGCCATCTAATTGTACTGCCACGACCAATCCATTTAGTAGAGTAAGTGCGGTTGAGATGTTCCTACACGCATCTAGTAAAATGTGGAGGGGCTACGTCATTCTGGATTCACATTGCAGTCCGCGTAACCGCGCGACTGCTGCGGTCGCAGGTTCGAATCCTGCCTCGGGCATGGGTGTGTGTGATGACCTTAGGTTAGTTAGGTTTAAGTAGTTCTAAGTTCTAGGGGACTGATGACTTCAGATGTTAAGTCCCATAGTGCTCAGAGCCATTTTTTTGCAGTCCGCGTGGCCAAAGCAATGTCCTCAAGGCGACCGGCAAACTGTGGACTTTCCTGCGACCATCAGTTATTATTACGTGTGTCGTGGATTCCATTCAAGTAAACATGGATTGGTCAGTGAGGAGTATTAATGGGAACAGATGATGAAAGTCATTTAACCAGTGACTAACTTCAAGTCGTGTGGACTGTTGCCAATGTGAAGATTGTGGACACTCTGTACATGAAATGCGTCTACGTTTTCCGTGCGTAATGTTCTCCATACACATGTTGTTGGAATACTGATACGAGCAGGAAGTCACCCTGTGCAAGACTACGCTGCACCATTTCAACAATGTGTTGCTGTTACTGCACAAGTGTTGAGCTACACGTTGAAATAAATAAAAAAAAATGGTAACTGGTAAGAATACCTTTGTCACACAATATGCTGAAAACTCTGCTGAACACTCGACAAACAGGACATCTACGTGTCGTAAAGAACCGACGGTATACTTCGACAGCAGTAGGAAACCGTAAACCCACACCATAACTGCATATCTCTTCATTAGTGTAGATTTGGGGCATTTTAGCCATTGTTTACACAAACACGGGTACCCATGCTTTTCTCTGATACACAGTCAGGCCCTCGCACTACTTCACTCACAACACACAATGGACAGCTGCGCGTTCAACGGGCTAGTTAAATGGCAGAAACACATCTCGAGCAAAGGGGATGAAAGCAACGAGTTAGATTGGGCTAGGCTAGAATAAAAACTCCAAGTGGCTGGGCAGTTAAGACACACACTTGCACGCCACAAGCCCAAAAACTAATGTACACTAACTTGTTAACGTGGATAAGACAACTGACGGAACTATCCCGAAATATACATGAAATGGTTTAGGAAAACAGAAAACCTGAATCAGGCTGGTATACAAAAGACTAACCTTTCAAAACTTTTCTAGTAACCATATATATTAAAATGTGGTGGAATCATACTAAACAAAATTCAGAAACACACACACACAGTGCGAAGTAGATGAAAATTGAACAGCACGAACACAACACAGTACCTGTGACAGTCGGAAGTACCACAGGGAAACATCAGGCGAAACTTGTTTGTAATTATAGTAGTGGTACGTGAAGTACAAACGGTTTTAAACGTTCTTACTTGCTGGATTGTACGAACCGACGACAAACAGTCCTACACATCACAGCTGTTAATAAATGTTCACAGAAAGCCTCATAGATTTAAAAAATCGCCAAAATATTCGGCGAAAGTCGTTTCAAGTTGTTACTAGCCTGAAAAAATAGCCCAACGCCAAAACTGTTGAGAACTGCGTTTTTACGTCTGGAGTGCATCTATAGAAAACCAAATAACGTATTGCAGGCCTCAGAAAATGATTGAGGAACAAAAGAAGCGAAACGTGTATGGCAGCACTGAAACGCTCCCGTCCCCACATAAAACAGAAGACGTTTAATGACAGTTGACTGTCTTCTAAGTTGGTCTTAATTTTAGCGACGGACGAAGTCGGTGGTTGTTCGTGCCGGGTACCTACAGAAACTTGTCTGGAGAGGGAGCAGCTCGTTCAGGGAATTAACGGAGGGCGTGCATTGTGAGGCGGCAGTCGCGCTGCTACGGCGATCGCCGTTCTGATACTGAAGCAGGTCGAGAGCTGGTGACGTCACCGGCTGCACGGCGGCGCTCTCCAGCGCCGTGGGCCGCCCTCCTCCAGCCGGAGAATCGTTCTGTCCCCTTTCGCTTCAGCACAAGTGGCTCCCGCCGTCGCTTCGTGAATGTGCCAGCCCGTTGCTTTGAAGCAACGTGCTTTACATCCAGTGCAAACTGTGAATTGCTTCGCCAGAAAGGGCAGCAGCAGCAGCGATCAGGCTTCGAGGATTTCCTTTGAGGGAACATGGCGGGACGGTGCTCTTATGCCTGACAGTCAAATTTGCCTTTCGCGCGTTGCACACACAGAGCCTGTAAACTGCACACGGCTTTACTCTTCGATGATAGAGGAGACAGAAATTTACTCACTAATAACAGTCATGCCACGTCAGAAGTTACGGCTTACTCGGCGTGATTGGCATCAGAGATACAGGTATTAAACGGTATGCCATTTCCACTACCGACATTGTCGAAAAATTTTATTCGTACGAATAAAATTGTAAACTCTACCGAAAGACAAAAATATGTCTACCATTTGATATGTAAAATGCTTTTTTATTCCAGTCTCTGATCACAGATGAATTATTTAGACGATGACGGGTTTCATTCTGTAATGACCATCTTCAGATCTAAAATATATAAATATATACATATAGTGAGCAGTGTGTCTTTTAACATAAAACAGCAATATGTATCACAATATACTGTCGTACACCAGGGAAATGTACAGATAAAATATGGTATAACGTACCTTTTTTACACCATGTCCTAAAATGATACGGCCATAATGGCATCGTCAAAACATACAAATATAATCAGCATAGCATCGTCACATAGATTTAAAATATGGTGTAGAATAGGCCACATCGTCCACATAGTGATTATTGTCAACTAGCTACTGAGGTACAGCAGCCTCCAGAAACCTGTTTGCCTACACCCTCCCTTGATGTCGCTACTGTGGACTTGCTTATATGTAGTCATCATTTAGGCAAAAACATAATCTGATAAAAGCACACTAGATAAAATACATGTAGCAGACTTATTAAAATTTATGACTATCATAGAAACCAATTGTGATACATTAAAAGATGAATGCAGTTACCCATGTTAAATTATTAAAAGAAAATATATGAGGATTATAGGTCCGACCCTTTTTTTATCTAGGGAGGGTGTAGGCAAACAGGTTTCTGGAGGCTGCTGTACCTCAGTAGCTAGTTGACAATAATCACTATGTGGACGATGTGGCCTATTCTACACCATATTTTAAATCTATGTGACGATGCTATGCTGATTATATTTGTATGTTTTGACGATGCCATTATGGCCGTATCATTTTAGGACATGGTGTAAAAAAGGTATGTTACACCATATTTTATCTGTACATTTCCCTGGTGTATGACAGTATATTGTGATACATATTGCTGTTTTATGTTAAGACACACTGCTCGCTAGATGTATATATTTATATATTTCAGATCTGAAGATGGTCATTACAGACTGAAACCGGTCATCGTCTAAAGAATTCGTTTATGACCAGAGACTGGAATAAAAAAGCAGTTTACACTATTGGATCACTGTTTGTACACGCGATTATGTCGCAGTTGGTGAAACATTTGAGATGTATTTTTAAAAAGTTTTCTAAATAGATACCTTCATTGTGACACCTGTTGGAAGCTACCGGTTGAAACAAAGCTACGTTATCGTACATATTCCATCAGGTTAGAAGCCATACATTTTATAATGTAATTACATGTCTTGAAGCCGGTCATGCGCTACCAGAGAAGAAAATAATAGCTGCGTGGAAAAAAAGTTTTACGCAGATATCCAAGTTCATGTATGACCCAGAACATTCCAGCATCAAGTTAAAGATGTAGTTTACTTCTGATGTAAAAAAAGGGACGCTTTGTGCAATTTGCCGTCACACAAACAACAGGCTACACTTTTCCTTTCAAAGCTCACTGCTCTCCAGAAACAGTTTGTAAGCTACGCATGCCGTCCCTGTTGATCTCCGTAACTTTAATCTCGTTCATAAGCCTACAATTTACGTCAGATAGTTTTTGTTAATTGCGAAACAACGCTTTCTCCATCTCTATCTTCTCAAATATCTTTCGGCAGATATCTACAGATGAGCCCGAAATGGCTCGAAGTAGCAACAGAAATTTAAAAAAAAATATTTCATTAGTTGATTCTTTACTTCCTTTTGTAGCTGTAATTAATTTAATAAATTCGATAACTTAAGAATATTGTGAAAGAAAGAGAGAGACAATTTTCCACCAATTTTTAAACTGTTGTGAAATAATCTGTTACAAGTTTTAGTGTGTATTATACACTCCAGGAAATTGAAATAAGAACACCGTGAATTCATTGTCCCAGGAAGGGGAAACTTTATTGACACATTCCTGGGGTCAGATACATCACATGATCACACTGACAGAACCACAGGCACATAGACACAGGCAACAGGGCATGCACAATGTCGGCACTAGTACAGTGGATATCCACCTTTCGCAGCAATGCAGGCTGCTATTCGCCCATGGAGACGATCGTAGAGATGCTGGACGTAGTCCTGTGGAACGGCTTGCCATGCCATTTCCACCTGGCGCCTCAGTTGGACCAGCGTTCGTGCTGGACGTACAGACCGCGTGAGACGACGCTTCATCCAGTCCCAAACATGCTCAATGGGGGACAGATCCGGAGATCTTGCTGGCCAGGGTAGTTGACTTACACCTTCTAGAGCACGTTGGGTGGCACGGGATACATGCGGACGTGGATTGGCCTGTTGGAACAGCAAGTTCCCTTGCCGGTCTAGGAATGGTAGAACGATGGGTTCGATGACGGTTTGGATGTACCGTGCACTATTCAGTGTCCCCTCGACGATCACCAGTGGTGTACGGCCAGTGTAGGAGATCGCTCCCCACACCATGATGCCGGGTGTTGGCCCTGTGTGCCTCGGTCGTATGCAGTCCTGATTGTGGCGCTCACCTGCATGGTGCCAAACACGCATACGACCATCATTGGCACCAAGGCAGAAGCGACTCTCATCGCTGAAGACGACACGTCTCCATTCGTCCCTCCATTCACGCCTGTCGCGACACCACTGGAGGCGGGCTGCACGATGTTGGGGCGTGAGCGGAAGACGGCCTAACGGTGTGCGGGACCGTAGCCCAGCTTCATGGAGACGGTTGCGAATGGTCCTCGCCGATACCCCAGGAGCAACAGTGTCCCTAATTTGCTGGGAAGTGGCGGTGCGGTCCCCTACGGCACTGCGTAGGATCCTACGGTCTTGGCGTGCATCCGTGCGTCGCTTCGGTCCGGTCCCAGGTCTACGGGCACGTGCACCTTCCGCCGACCACTGGCGACAACATCAATGTACTGTGGAGACCTCACGCCCCACGTGTTGAGCAATTCGGCGGTACGTCCACCCGGCCTCCCGCATGGCCACTATACGCCCTCGCTCAAAGTCCGTCAACTGCACATACGGTTCACGTCCACGCTGTCGCGGCATGCTACCAGTGTTAAAGACTGCGATAGAGCTCCGTATGCCACGGCAAACTGGCTGACACTGACGGCGGCGGTGCACAAATGCTGCGCAGCTAGCGCCATTCGACGGCCAACACCGCGGTTCCTGGTGTGTCCGCTGTGCCGTGCGTGTGATCATTGCTTGTACAGTCCTCTCGCAGTGTCCGGAGCAAGTATGGTGGGTCTGACACACCGGTGTCAATGTGTTCTTTTTTCCATTTCCAGGAGTGTAGAATAACTTTGTGGCTTTAGAACATTAGGCCTACAAAACCCTACGAGTGAAGGAGGTTACCACCGCTTAAAATATAAATTACTGCAACTGTGCTTGGTTTCACTGTAAAAGTTTTTGCGAGTAGCTGCTTCTGTAGCTAAAACAGTTATGTTTCCATTTGATTTATGTGCTGTATCTGTTTAATTGGAAATTTTTGTTTATGTATTTTCGTACGCTGAAATCCATTTTGTGTTGTGCTGATTGTAATTGTGAATGGGTAATATTCGACGTTTGCTTACATTTTGTGCCATCCAAGTCCCGTTTTAATGATGAAGAAATATAAAATCACTTTATTTGCACCGTGATTAGGTTTCGATGACGGGCTGTAGGTTCCCAGGCGAGTCGATTCCCATATGAGACGAAGGCAAGGGTTCACCACCTCCAATAAAAGCACCTACGACCTAATAGAACTTCCCACTAGCGATTATCTGTTAGCGGAACTGCAGACTAGCTGCTTTCCGACTGGGGTGAAAATACTTCAGAGTGTATTATCTTTAAAGTATTATACTGCCATATATCTTCGATCAAGCTTATATAAAAGCTAGTATCACGCACCAGCTTTTATAAAAGGTAGGGTAAACGCGCACAACCAAATATTTTATAAAAGTTCTCTACTAGAAGATCTATGACAAAGTTATTTTATAGTTTAATACGGGTCTGTCTGGTTCTCTCAGATGCAGAATCTTCCTAAAAATGGAGAATTTCTTATCAACGAGATTATCTCAAAAAAAAAAAAATATGCGTCTAACATATCAGTAGTCTCGCAGGCAAAAAAATTTCAATCGGTAAGATGTAAGGTAGTGGGAGTAAATAGTTCGATATTGCTCTGATAGTGCCTATGAAAAATGGAAATGCGATAGACGGCTGTTATTGGGATTTTTGCGTCGCTTCAGATTACTAAATATTCATGTGCAGACAGCTAAACAACGAAAATATTTAGCAATTCTTTGGTGTAATTTACTATGACAAGCCTTTATGGTAGGAAAGAAAGTAAGATTATAGCTCAGCGTGATGTCGACGACGATGTCATTAGAGGCAAAGCACAGTCTCGGTTTGGGGAAGGAAATCAGCCGTGCCCTTTGAAAGAAACCGTCCCGTCAGTCGACTTAAGTGATTTAGGGAAATCGCGGCAAATGTAGATGGCCGGACGGGAATTTGAACAGCCGTATTCTCGGATACGAAACCAATGTCTTACCACTGAGCCACCTCGTTAGGTTGTTCCAATGGGCAGTTCTGTGCCATCGATCAATGGTACATAGGAAAACGTACAAAACGACGTGAAATCTCGCCACCTCTATATCACCTTTATAGTGACAGTCCCACTAAGTTTTTCAGCATATACGGAAATTGACAAATGGCTTTTGCAAGATATGTATGGGCTAGTACCGCTCGTCACAGGCCGAATGTACGGGGCATGGCACTAAAAGAGAGGATTCCGAATTGTTTTCTGTGTAGTTTTCGCTCGCAAACATGATAGAAACCGACCATCTTATGTTGTCCTGGACGAAAACACATTCGTTGCCACAGTAGTGGGTTCTTAAATTTATTTCTGGAGGTGGTCGAGTAGATACAACAACACACACAAAATATTATTAGATCACTTTATTATAGCTTGAGCAAGATGAAATACTTAACTTTGTAACAGTCTATGGCCACAGGAATGTCATATGTATTTGTTATTGACAATGAACACTAACGTATCGCTAGATGCAGTACAAGATAATAGTTTCTTCTGTCAAAGTGCTATTCACTACAAACTTCCCTTCATGATTTTGTGTAATGCAGCTTTCGCAGTGCTGGCTGTAGTGACAGGATGCTGTCGTCTTGAGCGATGATTGCAGAGTGGCCAGTGCGACGCAAGCAAGCAAGCATGCTACAGCGGTGACGTACCTGTCTACGCCGTTACTCACTCGTTGCGTTTGTGGTTGCGTCGCGAGGTATCAGTGCTGTCACACGTCCACGTACTTCGGACGACACCACATTTTATCGTTGCGTTTCTCGTGATTACGTTATAAAAGGGTTTCGTAATACTGTCTTCTGTGAAACACCGAATGTTTGTCGGCCGAGCGGTTCTAGGCGCTTCAGTCCGGAACCGCGCTGCTGCTACAGTCGCAGGTTCGAATCCTGCCTCGGGCAAGGATATGAGTGATATCCTTAAGTTAGTTAGGTTTAAGTAGTTGTAAGTCAGGGGACTGATGACCTCAGTTGTTAAGAGCCATTTTTGAACCTAATGTTTGTGTTTCCATTCCTTATTCACAAGGAAACATCACCAACATGACCTCATATTTTGGTTAGTTGGTTGGTTGATTTGGGGGATGGGACCAAACAGCAAGGTCATCGGTTCCATCGGATTAGGGAAGGATAGGGAAGAAAATCCGCCGTGCCCTTTCAAAGGAACCATAGAAGCGTTTGCCTGAAGCGATTTGGGTAAATCACCGAAAACCTGAATCAGAAAGGCAAGACGCGAGTTTCGACCGTCGCCCTCCCGAGTGCGAGTCCGGTGTGCTAACCACTGCGCCACCTCACTCGTTCATATTTTAAGGAGAGAAAAGAGCACATGCGAGATCTCTGCCCCAACAGTCGATCGTGCGCGAAAATTGGGACCGTAGTTCAGATAGTATGCTGTTACGCTCTTACAAGGTACAGCTTTTAAATTTTCGTGCGCACCATTTGTTTGTCAATCGCTGCGCCCCACTGCAACCGCTTTATGTCCGAGTGTGAAGTACTGTTCATTGTAGTAGCAGCCAGAGCTCTACTACTCGTGTAATGGTGTAGTCCAGGGTAGAGCAGGGGAAGGTGAACACATCTGTCCAACGTGTTTTGAAATATTCTTCGAGAAGACATGTTATTTAAAGCGAAAAATAGTATTTAATATGAATGTATAATACGTGAACCTCGCGCACGTATTTTAGCAGTATTCTCCTATTGACATTCTGCAGCTATATTTATTCTTGAAAAATAAAACAGAT
This sequence comes from Schistocerca cancellata, assembly GCF_023864275.1. Classification (NCBI taxonomy): domain Eukaryota; kingdom Metazoa; phylum Arthropoda; class Insecta; order Orthoptera; family Acrididae; genus Schistocerca; species Schistocerca cancellata. The sequence continues at coordinate 130,983,931 of NC_064629.1, forward strand.
AAATCAGAGCAACCGAAGAATTATTATGAAATGAAGTTAATGACTTTCGATTTACAATTTAATCATGCCAATCACTTTGAAGAATAGTGCATCTCCTGCAAATTTACTTAACTGTAATTTTGCCAGCTGCTGAATCTACAGAAAATAACGCACATCAGCGATGTTAATAACTGAATAGCGCTAGGCTTCTTCTTTAACGACACACTCATTCGTTTCTTTCATTTACACTGCACTTGTGAAGCGCCACATAAAAATGTTAAAAGCAAATAAATTTCTGGCACCAGCTATTGGTTAGGAACCGCGCACTTCGACATAATGAACAAAGCCTGGTAACAACGTCAAAATGTTATTTCACAAACGTTTTACTCTCTCCACTTCTCAGTAACTTCGCAGTTTCCACCTAGGCCTTATACGGCTGCAGTGCGGCGGAGCGTTTGACAAACAAACGGTGCGCGCGAATGTTTAAAAATCTGTACTTCAGAACGTTCTAACTGCATACTATCAGAATTATGGCCTGAATTTTCGCGTGGTATCGATTGATGGAACTCATATCTTGCTGGTGTGCCTTTTCCCCCTTAAAATATGAGGTCGAGTTGGTGACGTTGCCTTGTTAGACTTGCTTCAGCATCTACATGACATCTTCCGTAAGTCTCGTTTTATTCATGGGGAAAAATGGTATACGTTTCACAGTTTTTGTATGCCATTGTCTGAGGCCAAATTACTGTAATACCCGCGTTCATTTTTTTATATGGTTGTTCATTTTTTAAGACTTGTGTTTAATATGTCGACATGTGATTTTACGATTTATGCCCTACCAGGATGTCATTTTCCAAGTAACGAAAAACAGTCGAACTCGTTTTCGCAGCAACAATTATTTTCTTAGAAATCAATTTGCTTAGTAACAGTAGTGGATATGCTGAAACTAAATTCTTCCGACGTATTGTGCTTCCTGAGTGCCGTGTTTGTTATAATCTTTAACATTAATACTGTCACAAGTCTTACCATTCACTGTTTTTCGTTTCGTCAGTTCACAACAAGAAAATGAATGGAGAATGCAATAGACTACATCTGCTGCTTACTCGTTTATTGTGTTTTTCTGTGTCTGTTGTGGCGCTGATTTTGAATGTTAGGTCAAAGTTTGCATAGTAGAGAACGTAGTTAGTCGTACGTAAAAATCTGTGCCAGAACAGAAGGAAGAAATAAAACTTTCGTCAACATAATATGAGACCGCTCTTGTGTTTCTTTCTCTGCGCACGCGCTTGTGTGTGTGCGAGCAGGTTGTGAGTGTGTGTGTGTGTGAGAGAGAGAGAGAGAGAGAGAGAGAGAGAGAGAGAGAGAGAGAGAGAGAGAAGCGAATTTGTTGAAACCGTAATGACGACAAACAGCAGCCGGCGAGCGTTAGCGCAGAGGGCCTGCTAATCTGTAGCTTAGAGCTGGTACGCGCAGCCGGGATAAGATTAGTGTGCAGACGGCTCGCAGATAACGCGTTTATCTGCCACACCGAACACCCCGAATTTGCCTGTCCTCCCGTCAACGCCAGTGCTGCATATTCTGCAGTTCAACCAGCCTCCACATGCGGTGGCAGTATTATTAGCCCCGTTTGTCTTGGCTCTGGAACGTATACGAAATTTTTGCACGAAATAAAAGGGAAAACTCACATTACAGGTCTTCTGAAACAAGTGTATTTAATGGTAATATTCTCGTTAGGTTGTACCTGTCGTAACATGATGGAAGCCAGAGGGGTCTCTATAACATCCTCTCAATATATGTAAATGGCCTGGCCAAGTGCCCAACAAGAGTACTATCAGTTAATAAGCCGAGAAAGGTTAGATAGTCGCATCAATCGTATTTAATGCTTCACTTTTCAATACAAGACTTTCCGTTTTGGAAACAAAGGTTTATGAGAATTCTGTGAGTTGTTAGAAATGTCTGCCACAGATGCAAGTAAATGCGTTTAAAAATAAGTTACAACTGTAGGAACTGGCAGATATACCAGATTACTTCTTACCAAACTCTAATAGAATTCTATGTGACTTCGAGAAGGAAGACATGGAAACTAACCAAAAGAAATGAAATATTGGCTGGTTCATTTGTGATTGTTTGGTAGGTAAAACATGAGGTTTCAAGGAAAAAACTACATGAGTGTCATAATGTACTGCCAGTCGTCTCTTAACAGTTTTATTACTTTGCGTAACGCGAATGATTTATATTAACTGTTATGTATGAGGCGGAACTATGGGCCTCATGGAAAAAGGGTGACCCGGCTGAGTCACGCAGTTTGATTCTTAGTCTGATGACGAGGTGTGGCCATTAAATGCACGCGTTGATCACGTAGGCTGACGTGAGGAACAATGAACTACACTTGACCCGACGTATCTGGAACATCTTAGGTGATTACAAAGTTGGTAGACAGGAATATAATTGAACACTTAGCTTTAATTCAGCCTCGCGGTGAACGTGGATCTTGACTTTGTACAATAATATTTACAAGTGCAGTTATAGAATGAACTGCGAATACTTCTTTACAATTCTGATTGCTTCACACATATAGATCAATTGTCAATGCATAACTGTATGTGGCGCCTGGCTAGGTCGCAGCTACTAACTTAGCTGAAGGCTATGCTAACTAGCGTCTCGGTTGCAGGTTCGAATCCTGCCTCGGGCATGGATGTGTGTGATGTCCTTAGGTTAGTTAGGTTTAATTAGTTCTAAGTTCTAGGTGACTGATGACCTCGAAAGTTAAGTCGCATAGTGCTCAGAGCCATTTTTTTTAACTATCGTCTCTGCAAATGAGATCTCTGAAGCTATAACAAGTGAACCATTCCTATTAAAGTCGTCTGTAGAACTGGCCAGTATGCTAGCTTGTCTCGCAAGACCAGCCGAGTGGCGGCGCTCGTTCTGCTAGCGTCGACAGTGGCGACTCGCGGGTCCGATGTGTACTGACGGACCGCGGCCGATTTGAAGCCTACAACCTAGCAAGTGTGGTGTCTTGCGGTGATACCACATTAACAATTTCAAGTCTTAACGACAAAAAATTAAGAGGATTCGAAATATAAACAACCTGAGTACTGCAGAAAACTCGATCGTAGAGCCGGCCGCGGTGGCCGTGCGGTTCTAGGCGCTGCAGTCCGGAACCGCGGGACTGCTACGGCCGCAGGTTCGAATCCTGCCTCGGGCATGGATGTGTGTGATGTGCTTAGGTTAGTTAGGTTTAAGTGGTTCTAAGTTCTAGGGGACTGATGACCTAAGACGTTAAGTCCCATAGTCCTCAGAGCCATTTGAACCATCGATCGTAACTACTGTATCGAAGGTCGAGGACAAGTAAAGCTGTCTTCGTTCCGACGCTTGGCTTGAATACAGCACTGCTTTACTAGACACTGTCTTGTTGAAAGTGGAAGTCTATCTCGGCGCAGCGGAGGGCCTGCCCCACAGACACATTGAATTTCACTGCTCTTATACTCGGAAAAGCCGTAGATGTAATTACACCCTAAGACAAAAAAAGATGACGCACAGCGAAAGAACTACCAGAATGGGATAGAAATCGGTGGATGGGGTGTACATGTACAGACAAACCCCTTTTGGTCTTTATGAAAGCAGTTATTCGGCTTGGGAAAAGATTGAAAGAGTTATTGGACGTGCTCTTGACAGATATCGTGGCAAATTCTGTCCTCCTGGCGCGTTAAATCGTCAAAATCCCGATCTGGTTGGAGGGCACTGCCCATAATGCTCCAGACGTTCTCAACTGCGGAGAGATACGGCGATCATGCTGTCCAAGGTAAGGCTTGGCGAGCACGAAGACAAGCCGTAGAAACTCTCACCGTGTGCGGGTGGACATTATCTTGCTGAAATGTAAGCCCAGGATGGTTTGCCATGAAGGGTAACAAAACGAGGCGTACAATATCATCGACGCACCGTTGTGCTGTAAGGATGCTGCCAATGATAACCAAAGGAATCCAACTACGAGATGAAATGGCACCCCCAGACCATCAGTCATGATTCTCAGACCGTAAGGCAGGCGACAATCAGGCGTACATCCCACCACTGTTCGGGGCGTCTCCAGACGCGTCTTCGCTGCTCATTGGGGACCAGTTGGAAGCAGGAATCATCACTGAAGATAATTCTACTCCAGTCAAAGAGATTCCAGGCCGAAGACGTGTCTGGAGACGCCCCGGACAGTAGTGGGATATCAGCCTGACTGTCGCCCGCCATATGACCCGACAACCTGGAGTGATGGTCTGAGACCGGCCGGGTTGGCCGAGCGGTTCTAGGCGCTACAGTCTAGAACCGCGCGACCGCTACGGTCGCAGGTTCTAATCCTGCCTCAGGCATGGATGTGTTTGATGTCCTTAGGTTAGTTAGGTTTAAGTAGTTCTAAGTTCTAGGGGACTGATGACCTCACATCTTAAGTCCCACAGTGCTCAGAGCCATTTGAACCATTTGATGGTCTGCGCTGCCATTTCCTGCTGACTGGACAACGTTTTGCGCAACCGAAGTGCAACACAGCTGGAGCCGACAATGCCGGGCTCCCAAGGGTGGATTGATGGCAGGAGCAGTCCCGTCTGCTTACGGTTAAATTTCAAGTATTTTAAATCGCACTATACAAGAGACTGCACGCAGTAGAATAAACTGAAATTGTTGACTAAGACAGTGTGTTGTTAGGTGTGTAAGCCCATAATGAACAGCCGGCTGGAGTGGCCGAGCGGTTCTAGGCGCTACAGTCTGGAACCGAGCGACCGCTACGGTCGCAGGTTCGAATCCTGCCTCGGGCATGGATGTGTGTGATGTCCTTAGGTTAGTTAGGTTTAATTAGTTCTAAGTTCTAGGCGACTGATGGCCTCAGAAGTTAAGTCGCATAGTGCTCAGAGCCATCTGAACCATAATGAACATAAGCAATTTACTTGCGGAATCGTATCTGAACTAATCTTTACTTATGTGGAACCATTTGCATCAGGGATCCAGTTTCCATTGTTCATTAGTGTCTCGCGTTCATTTTATCACTTCCGTGCACGATAGATATGGCTGATACAGTAATTCTCCCAATACTTGGCATCGGTCGCTCTGGCTTCAGCACTTTCCTTACTAGTTCTTGATTGGAAAATTAATGTTATCTCGTTTCTCTTGTCACTAGGTTAAATCTGGTGTTCGGTATGTTGTCGCTGCTTACAGTCAATTCTGTGTGCTCAGTATTAACTTATTAACTGTTTTCCGTTTTCCAAATCTTTCTATTGTATCGACCCCTGACATCTCTGACGTCACTCATGAACCACTGAATTTAAATCCAACATGCGGGGAGTCTAGCCGTGTGGACAAGACAAATCCGATTACAGTCTCCAAACAATTTTTCTTCTTTCAGCGAGAAAGCCGCCAATTCGTCGACACCGAAACCGGCGAGAGCTGGAAAACGTTCGCAGCCGTACCTAGAATTTGCGACAGAGGGATTAGCGGAGTGTGGGCTGCAGCATTATCGCTCTGCTGCAGCCTGCCCGTCACACTGAGTATGCTTTGTGTTTTACACGGTTCGCTGCTTCCGCGACCGACAAAGACAAAACGTTCACTGGACTCATCGTACTGAATTGAGCCTCGTCATACGTGTTATTAATGGCTGACGTCACTGTGTACATTTTTCAGAGCTTTGTGAACGGTTCGCTGTTTTGAATCTGGGAGCCGAGGGCGCACGTGTGTCAGTCGTTTGGTCACAATATGGAACGAAGATACACTACTGCCCATTAAAATTGCTACACAACAAAGATGACGTGCTACAGGCGCGAAATTTAACCGACAGGAAGAAGATGCTGTGATATGCAAATGATTAGCTTTTCAGAGCATTCACATAAGGTTGGTGCAGGTGGCGACACCTACAACTTGCTGACATGAGACAAAATTTCCAACCGATTTCTCATACAGCAGTTGACCGGCAATGCCTGGTGAAACGTTGTTGTGATACCTCGTGTAAGGAGGAGAAATGCGTACTATCACGTTTCCGACTTTGATAAAGGTCGAATTGTAACCTATCGCGATTGCGGTTTATCGTATCGCGACATTGCTGCTCGCGTTGGTCGAGATCCGATGACTGTTAGCAGAATATGGAATCAGTGGGTTCAGGAGGGTAATACGGAACGCCGTGCTGGATCCCAACGGCCTCGTATCACTAGCAGTCGAGATGACAGGCATCTTATCCGCATGGCTGTAACAGAGCGTGCAGTCACGTCTCGATCCCTGAGTCAACAGAGGAGGACGTTTGCAAGACAACAACCATCTGCACGAACAGTTCAACGACGTTTGCAGCAGCATGGACTATCAGCTCGGAGACCATGGCTGCGGTTACCCTTGACGCTGCTTCATAGACAGGAGCACCTGCGATGGTGTACTCAACGACGTACACGAATGGCAAAACGTCATTTTTTCGGATGAATCCAGGTTCTGTTTACAGCATCATGATGGTCGCATCCGTGTATGGCTCCATCGCGATGAACGCACGTTGGAAGCGTGTATTCGTCATCGCCTTACTGGCGTATCACCTGGCGTGATGGTATGGGGTGCCATTGGCTACACGTCTCGGTCCCCTCTTGTTCGCATTGACGGCACTTTCAACAGTGGACGTTACATTTCAGATATGTTACGACCCGTGGCTCTACCCTTCATTCGATCCCTGCGAAACCCTACATTTCAGCAGGATAACGCACGACCGCATGTTTCAAGTCCTGTACGGGCCTTTCTGGATGCAGAAAATGTTCGACTGCTGCCTTGGCCAGCACAGTCTCCAGATCTCTCACCAATTGAAAACGTCTGGTCAATGGTGGCCGAGCAACTGGCTCGTCACAATACGCCAGTCACTACTCTTGATGAACTGTGGTATCGTGTTGAAGCTGCATGGGCAGCTGTACCTGTACACGCCATCGAAGCTCTGTTTGATTCAATGCCCAGGCGTATCAAGACCGTTATTACGGCCAGAGGTGGTTGTTCTGGGTACTGATTTTTCAGGATCTATGCACCCAAATTGCGTGAAAATGTAATCATATGTCAGTTCTAGTATAATATATTTGTCCAATGAATACCCGTTTATCATCTGCATTTCTTCTCGGTGTAGCAATTTTAATGACCAGTAGCGTATAATTCTGACCTTACGGCAGAATTCATCTTCCACGCTTATAGAGCATATGGATAAACACAAGTTATGGTGCTTTAACACTCTTAACTACAAATTTTCAGATGACTGAGTGAGCTGCGTCACTGATGTTTGTTATAAAACACTGTGCACGTAGTAACGCAGGTAGTAGGGTGAAGCGCAATAGTTGGAGGCACTGTACCTCGTGACACACCAGCCGATGGCGTCATTATACAGCAGCTGCACTATACTTCGATAAAGCAACTTCGTGATTTACTCCAGAGCGAGCCGGAGATAGGAGCTGGGCGTCAGCTAATGACAGCTGTTCTAGGACTTCACGCTCTCATTTGTTTTGCCTGTTCTTGTAGGTAACTACCGAATGAGGTGGCGCAGCGTTTAGTGCACAGTACTCGCATTCGGGAGGAAGACTTCAAATCCCCGTTCGATTATCCCGTGATTTCCCTAAACTGCTCCAGGCAAATTTGGGATGGACCCTCTGAAATGGTCACGGTCGAGGTCGATTTCCGTTCGTAAACTGATCTTGTGTCCTGTTTCTTATGAATGTGCTGTCGATGGGACGTTAACTGTAAATGCTTCATCCTTCGTTTGTTGGTAAATGCAGATACTTGTTAAGCGAGACAGAAATGACGACACCTACCTTGCCATTACAACTTCTTTTTTTTTTTTTGGCTTGCACGACATGTATTACATTAATTAGCGATAGTGTTCCTTATAATGTTTTCTCTCTTTTTACGTTCATTCCTACTGTAATTGATTGTTAATACTGTTTTCACGTAGCTCGTGCGTAGTCTATCAGCATTTCGTATTTCACCTGTTAATTTGTCTTAGTCAGTCTTCATCTAATTTCGTGTTTATACTGATTTCTTTACGTTAGTTTTCATTAGAATCACTATCTGTACCCAGATTCATGTCGCGGTTCATCCTCTGATATCGGAAACTATGTTTACTTGGATACATTAGAGCTGTGTGTACGGCCTACATTGTGATGTACGCACCAGCAGCAACTAACTGAATTGTTCGAGAAGCACGGGGAACACTTACCTTTTTCTTCTAGATTACATACTTACGATTTTTTTCTTGTCGTGTTGAACCGACTGCAGCACAGCATGAGAGATTCGGCAAGATTAATGGCTTTGCCTCGTTTTACTTTGGGTGGAAATATGTACGTAACTTTCTAATTGCGTATGGACAAGAGAAATTGCATGCATTGCCTATTCTGTTCCTTCCAGGTACTCAACCAGATGACGCCAACATCTTTTACTGGCTTCTGATATAGTGACAATGTACTTTCAGGCGCTGTGGCATGACCTGCATCACTAAAGTGTTCCCTAAATCACTTTGGATACGGTGTGCGTATCACATACGACTTCTTAGGGTTCAGTATCGGACGCAGTTTTTTTTTCTTTCTTCATACTGAACAAATGTTATGATTAATGTATATCCATAGTATACGCAGAGATACAGCTACATCTACATACATACTCCTCAAGCCACCGTATGGTGCGTGGTGGAGGGTACCTTATACCACCACTAGTCATTTCCCTTCCTCGGCCATTCGCAAATAGAGATAGGGAAAAACGGCTATATATATGTTCTAATTTCTCTTATCTTCACGGTCCTTACGCAAAATGTACGTTGGCAGTAGTAGAATCATTCTGCAGTCAGCTTCAAATGCCGGTTCTCTAAAGTTTGTCAGTACTGTTCCTCGAGAAGAACGTCGTGTTTCCTCCAAGGATTGCCGGCCGCTGTGGCCGAGCGGTTCTAGGCGCTTCAGTCCGGAACCACGCTGCTGCTACGGTCGCAGGTTCGAATCCTGCCTCGGGTATGGACGTGTGTGATGTCCTTAGGTTAGTTAGGGTTGAGTAGTTGTAAGTCTGATGACCTAAAATGTGAAGTTCCATAGTGCTTAGAGTCATTTGAACCTCCAGAGATTCCCTGTTTGTCCTTCACTGTTGATGATCGTACTAGCCGTGCCCTTCCTGTTGTTATCTCGCCACCTCATTCTGGATCTTCCTCCTTCTGTTGTTCAATATCTTGTCCTGCCTAGGATGTATATCATTCTTCATTCTTGCTGTCAGGCATGTACTGTTACACTTCATAGTCGCTATTTTTAAATGCTCTAGTTTTGTTGTCCCTGTGGACAGAAATATGATTGGAGACGATTAGGCAGATAAATGGCAAAAGTGTCTTTCATACGTAACATTTACGCAAATGGTACATAGAAATTGTGGAAACGCTGATTTCTCGGCTAGTAGTGAATTCGCGATGGCCCTCCAGGAAACGTCAGTGTGTAGCACTATGCCTTTTTCCCCTGGTCCACCATTTAGTGTGACTAACATTTTGTTACAGAGGGTCATTCTGCTTAAGAATTCAACCTTACAGAGACGATGGGGAGACTGCTCACGCCCACAGGAGTACGGAACCGAAGAGTGGGTCGTATGTAGTGACTGGATATCTGCGTCAGTAGCACGATGTCATACGGTACGTCAGGACGTACATCCAGTGTACTGAAAGAAAACGAAACACGTTAAAAGAACGCAAAACTGTGAAACATCAGAATGACATAACACGGGAAACAAGAATACGTATAAACATATAGTAAAAGAATGTACTAAATATTTTAAAACTTAGTATTAGAAAAGAATAGGGGAGGGTGTGGGCTATTCCTGCTAATAGGAACAATGTCGTGTTGATAGGGACCACGCCTTCGTCCGCAGCTCGTGGTCGTGCGGTAGCGTTCTCGCTTCCCGCGCCCGGGTTCCCGGGTTCGATTCCTGGCGGAGTCAGGGATTTTCTCTGCCTCGTGATGACTGGGTGTTGTGTGATGTCCTTAGGTCAGTTATGTTTAAGTAGTTCTAAGTTCTAGGGGACTGATGACCATAGATGTTAAGTCCCATAGTGCTCAGAGCCATTTGAACCACGCCTTCGCCTGGAATGATGTAGGAAAACAATGGAAAACGAAAATCCAACAACCCTCTTCACATGGACTGCTTTAGATTTTCAAATGAATTGCAGTGGTTTGCAGTTACCACAGCACACTCAAGTAGGTCATATGACGTCATAGACGAATGCTATTAATTTCTGTTGTTGTTGGTGTCTTCAATTCGAAGACATGTTTGGTGCAGCTCTCCGCGTTAGCTTATCCAGAACTGACTACTGTTCGACCAGCTTCATTGAATAGAATTTCCATAACACAATTATGTGAATGTGAGCTATTCATGCACGTGAAGAAAGGAGTTTTTCAGGAGAAAAACTTCGATCTTGCTGAGGGTTGCAAACTGTTTTGGACTGTATTTAAGAAGATTATCGCAAAAGATACACCGTTGCATTGTCTTGTGTTAACAGAATGGATTCAGATGTTCGTTTTTTTTTTTAAAGTATATTTTCTTGATAGAAAATTCGATAAACGAGCACATGCGCTGTGAGAGTAGTGTAAGAATCACCAGCTCGTTAAGTAGACGCATTCACTAGCTACGTGAATTGACACCGTGTATGGCTGGCTTTTGGTTTAAAAATATTCTTTCTGCTTAGTTGAGTTGACCCCAAATTTTGTTCCATATGACGTTAAAGAATGGCAGTACGCAAAGTAAGCAAGTTTGTTTGACGCTGATGCTGACTGAGGACAATATTGTGCAGGTAAAGGTAGTCGCAGACAACTTCTGTAGGTGGCTGTGTATGTGCGCCTTCCAGATGAACTTTACATCTACCTTCAGTCCCAAAAGGCTGGTGTGTTCTTCTGAATTGTGCTTAATAATCTGCATTTACCCTGTTCTACTGGAATGAAGGGTAAGCCTATTAGCAGCAAACAAAAACTGTTCGTCCCCAGGACTTCAGTTTATGGCCTGTATGAGTAAGACTAGAGCTTGTATCATTCTCCGTCCAGACAGATGTTTAATATGGAATTCTGAGAAACACTCCAGACCTTGCGGTTTTTTATATTCATGTAGGATAGTGGCAAAGTTGAGGTTCAAGGCCGACAACGAGGTCATTGGGTACGTGGTACAAGCACAGATTTGGCATGTCTTGGCAAAGAAATCCTCTGTATTATTTTCAGGGGAACCATTTCAGTGTCTTTTTTTTTTACCAGCTTAATGAAAATATGGAAGACATATATCTGGGTGGCCAGAAGGGCATTTCAAGCCAACTCCTTCCAAATCTTAGACCAGTGCTGGTATGATATACTGTAAATCTGATTAATGTCCAAATATTGCATAAAACAGATAGCACCAACAGATACTAAGATTCCACATATATATTCCTGTCTCGCCAGCCTTTGAATTACACGCGTTAAATGCACAAATTGCGACATCCGAAAGAGGTGGCGCAGTGGTAAGACAATGATATAACTTCGGGAAGACGGCAGTTTACATTCCTTTCCGGCCATCCGAGTTTCCCGTTATTTCCCTAAATCGCACAAGGACACGCCGATTTCTTAGATTTTTCTCTGTTTCGAACGATCTTGTCGGGGGGACGTTAAACCCTAATCTTTCGTTTTTGCAGATTGTGGTTGTCTGCATCTCGGCGTATAGTTTTCAGATGTGTAACATGATGAATGTGATGTCACAGAAGAGTCAAGAAATGATATGTTGCGTTTTTAAAGATTAAGAAGGAGGTGGAAGAGAGGCAGAAACGGAAGCTGGAGTCTATCTCCTGACGCCAAGCAACAGCCGATCGGCGCGTTATTATCCGGGTCTCCATGCCAGTGCACTGTATTCTAGTCAATACCTCAGAGGCTTCCACCAGTGTTACAGAACATCTAAAATAGTGAGCCACTATATTGAAGTATATTTCGTGTGTACTACATGTTCATGTTGGAAATTAAAAAGAAGTGATACTAACAACTTTTAGGTCAAGTTAAACACAAGTGGCGAGGGCTGAAGTTGGCCACCCTGGTTATTATTCCGGCTTTGTGCCGTCGAGAAAAGCGGCGACCGCCGGGGTCTAGTTGTGAAGCCACAGCGGAACGTGGTGTAGTGTTTCCGTAAACAAGGAGACCCTACAGCCAACCGGTTTTTTTTGGCGTCGTGTTCGCACTTGAGCTCGGTTTGCGGTCCGTGCAAGTAGCTGCAACTGGCGTAACAGGAGGCCCTTAAACAAGAGCGACTTTTTTCAAAAAAAATTTCTGTGACTCGAGGGACGATCAGATCTCTCAGAATTACAGGTTTGTCGGGTTTTCGTTGGCGGTGTGTCACAGCCAGTGATCTTTTCCTTTGACAAAAGTAGTATCTGTGAGAACTGGAGTGTTTTTAGAAGTTTATATTCCATATGCAGAACTCAGTTTCTTCTAGCTAGTCACTCATTCACAGTCGGTCGCCAGTGAATGACGTGAATAATCTGTCAATAACTTGGTGTGCATATCTTGACTCACATTTAATTGTCAATGATACAATTTGGCTTCTGATAATGACAGCTTCATACTTTGCCTGACTTACGGTTTGAGGTTCATATGCTCACTTTATGGAGGCCTGGTATTTTATTCTTCATTTTCTTCCTTCACTATCTCCACGTCCATTAGTGATGTATGTATGCAGTCTGAAGCGACGAATAAAAATTGTACCGAGGCGGGGATTCGAACCTGGGACTCCAGCTCACTAGGCCATTATGCTGTCCTAACACAGTGCCTCTGCGCAATTTTCACGGACTATTCTAGCACGCCTCCCTCTTCAATCCAAATTCCCATTCACGTCCCAGGGTAATACAAAGTGTGCTGAGACGTGATTGGGAATCTGTATTGAGAAGGGAGACGTCCTAGAATAGTTTATATCACTGTGTCACGGTGGCGTGCTGGTTAGCGCGTTTGCTAGTGAGTAGGAGACCCAGCTTCGAATACCGGCCTTGGTACGAATTTTCATTCGTCGCTACAGTCGACATATATACTCCATCATCGTAAATTTTTGTTCGTCCATGTTCCAGTGAGTGACAGGATTCAATTCTCTTTATTTCTATCTTCTTTACAACACTTTCCACGCTCCCTGCGTGCTGCTGATTGAGTCTGTGACTTGACCGAGTCGTTGACATAGGGCCACAGATGAACTGCAGCGTGTATACAAACTAGCTTAATCTTTCCATTGCGGCGGGAAACAATCGTAAAGTTATGCAGCTTCCAGGAGCCAATTATACAGAGTGTAATAGAATACGGGTCTGCAAAGGATCCGTTTGCGAGATAGCGGATGTACTGCTTGAACGGCACAAGAATTCAGATTTCCTTGCTGTGCATTAGACTGGTAAGAAATTACGTTTTATGTCAAACAAGTTGAGTTGCTGTAAACCTACTGAGTGTTGTGTATCTACACAGAAGAGCCGTCCGCCCCCGGTAGCTGAGTAGTCAGCGCGACAGAATGTCAGTCCTAAGGGCCCGCGTTCGATTCCCGGTTGGGTGGGAGAGTTTCTCCGCTCAGGGACTGGCTGTTGTGTTGTCCTAATCATCATCATCTTATCCCCATCGACGCGCAAGCCGCCGAAGTGGCGTCAAATCGAAAGACTTGCACCCGGCGAACGGTCTAACCGACGGGAGGCCCTAGTCACTCGACATTTTTTTACAGAAGAGCCAAAGAAACTGGTACACCTGCCTAATATCGTGTAGGGCCCCCGCGAGCACGCAGAAGTGCCGCAACACGGCATAGCATGGACTCAAATAATGTCTCAAGTATTGCTAGAAGGAATTGACACCCTCAATCCTGCAGGGCTGACCATAAATCCATAAGAGTACGAGGGGGTGCTACTTAGCAGCACGTTGCAAGGCATCCCGGATAGGCTCAATAACGTTCACATCTGCGGAATTTGGTGACCAGCGGAAGTGTTTGAACTTAGAAGAGTGTTCCTGGAGTCACTCTGTAGCAATTCTGGACGTGTGGGATGTCGGATTGTCCTGCTGGAATTGCCTAAGTCCGTCGGAATGCACAATGGACATGAATGGACGCAGGTGATAAGACACGATGTTAACGTACGTGTTACCTGTCAGAGCCGTATCTAGACCTATCAGGGATCCCATATCACTCCAAATGCACACGCCCCACACCATCACAGAGCCTCCACCAGCTTGAACAGTCCCCTGTTGACCTACAGGTTCCATGGTTCTCTGTGCCATACTGCACCGTCTGTGACTGTGTACACTTTCCCGCTTGATAGGTGCCCTGACGTCATTGCTGGCGTGGTTGTCCGTTGATCGGAATGCCATCTTCCATGCAGAGTACTATCGTAACGACATCTGTTGAGAGTTTGTATGATTACATCGTAAATTAGACACAGGACGGGGAAATACCAGTTACTTGCTTTAATTTTGGACGCCAGTGCAGCTGCACCGATAGCAAAATGATAATGCCAGTTTCAATAAAGCGTATCCTCAGATTTTCAGTAGATAATCGTGTCGAAAGCCCACAGTTAATGACGGATAAAGTTGTTTTATTGCTTAATGAGTAGTAAAAAAAATCTTATGTGGATAGAAAACTGGGGCGTAAAGTATTTATTTGTTTTGTTACGTAGCTGTCCTTTGGTGATGTTGATTGCATCTAGAGATGAGAGGGAAGGTGCGAAGTGTGTCGGCAGGCGGCTGCGAGCAGAAGAATATATTCTTGGCGTGTGCGTCGCAGGGTGAGGCCGTAACGTCCTGCTCGAGCCAAACGGCCCGCCAGAATGGCGCTGATTCTCACGGACGCTCAAAATAAACAAAGCGTTTTGTAAGTCTAATGCCGCGCCACACAAGTGTAACCGTGTTTCTAAAAAATCATCTCGCTCGCTTGCCAAACCTTAGCGCGAATATTGCCAAAAAGTGCCGTGCAGGCATTGGACGTGCGTCTGTCGTCTGTACCGAATGCTACAGAATTCGCGTGGTTAAGCTAAATCACTTCAGGCGATTGCTTTCAGCATCTTTATTTGTGTGAACTGTTACTTATTTTATAATGACCTAGATGCTGAAGGGACGGTGATTCCAAGGAAGCATTCTTTCTTTTTTATTGTTATGCTTCCGTAGTAGCTTGTGCAGTAAAACATAAGTGTCGTGTTGCTTCCGAGGATGATCAGCCGAAAGTTGACCGAACAAGGGAAAAAAACATAAACTGGACGAATTGTTGTTCCTGGTTGTTGCAAGTAGTACATATTACACACTGAATGCGAATTACGAATATAAAAGAGTAACGGACGTGTATTAAGGAACTTCCGAACATACATACACAATTTTAACAGTAAGTGATGAAAAAAAAAAGTGGTATAGCGTTACGACACTTGTTAAACCTTACCGCTCCTTTTCACAAAAGTGAGCGGTAAATATGCTTTAGTCGCAGGCCAGCCCAGCGTGACTTCTAACCGTTACTAAATGCGTACGTTATGACAAGTGAAACTGCAAGCAACCTCGGCTGTCATATTGTGGGCATTATCCTTTTCTTTGTGCAAAATGTTCCATCGCAAATTTAAACAATTATCTTACCGTACTACTCCACTTTCCAAGAGCTCTCGAATGCAAGCACGCGTCTCCGTATAGAAAAGTAACCTTGTGCTTCTCCCTCTTCCGTAAACTGTGTAAACTCTTGTTACGATATGAATTTCAGGAGTTCATTGAAATATTGGAGGCAGATACAATTTCAAGAGTCTAACACGACGGCAACTACACTGCTCATTTTATTAAGTGTGTGTGTGTGTGTGTGTGTGTGTGTGTGTGTGTGTGTGTGTGTGTGTGTGTGCGTGAGTGAGACAGAGAGAGAGAGAAGCTTTGAATGGCTGTGTGTACTGCCTAAATGAGTTGCAAAGATGACTCGGCTGCAGCAGCGGCCAAGCACGTGGTTGCCCTGGCCGTCAGGAACAAACATGGCCACCAGCAGGTTAGCGGATTCACGGCGTTTACTTAATTTCACCTACCCGCCAGCTACGCGCCGTGTTCGCTCTTCGGCATTGTTTCATTCCTCTTGTCTCACAACAGCGTTTTAAAAACATGCTTTTTTGAAGGAGAGTAGCCGTCGTTCAACAACGAGGCTTAGTCTGAGTTTTCCGTAGCGTTGTCGATGGAGTGGGCATTTACGAGAGCGTACTGAAAAATAATGCATCCGATTTTTGTGTGTGTGTGTGTGTGTGTGTGTGTGTGTGTGAAAACTCTTCAAGCTTTATAAATAAAATAAACTTTCTTACATTCTACATCTTTATTCTTCGTATCTATAGATTTATTTCTCAACATAGTCACCCTGGCGACGAACGTATTTCTCCCAGAGAGAGACCAGTGTTTTGATGATGATGATGATGATGATGATGATGATGATGATGATCTTTGGTTTGTGGGGCGCTCAAGTGCGCGGTTAACAGCGCCCGTACAAATTACCAACCTTCTCGCCACTTTCAAACACCCAGTCATCTCGAGGCAGGGGAATATCCCTGACCCCGCCGGGAATCGAACCCGCGACCCCGTGCTCGGGAAGCAAGAGCAAGAACGAGAACGAGACCACGAGCTGCGGACCTTTTTTTTAAAAAAAAATACCGTCGCTGTAGAGTGTTTGACTTCGTCGACGGAGCCATAACGTCCTCGAAGGTGTTCTTTATGTTTTGGAACAGATGAAAATCGGACGATGATGGACGATAGTGAATCCAAGGCGTCGGACTGTTGCTGATGTCGCAGCGTTCGTGTGTGGTCTGACATTGTCATGCTGAAGAAGACGGTGCTCCACGTGTGGACAAACTCTTCAAATCGGAAACTCGATTACAGCACGCTGTTCCTCACGCACCGACACAGTTACGTTACAGACCGCCATGTTACACGATACAATTCAGAGTCCTCCAGCGGCAGAGGGCTGAAACTATGGACGCATAAGAATAAAGATGTAGAATATTAATAACGTATGTTCTATTTTAAAATCTTTTAGAGTTTGCACATAAAAAACTCCGATGTATTACTATTCAGCACGCTCTCGCATTTTTTTTTATAAGGATTAAGAATAGAAGAAAGTAACTTATTCTAGGCTTCACAAAAGCAAAAAGGGCCGTTCGGATTTTTGTACTATGCAGGCACGACGTAAATATAATATTACGAACCTTCCATTCACAGTGAGTTTTTGTTTCCGTTGTCAATCAAAGAGATTGGATTCGGTGGGGCACTTGAAAGCCGGCGCCATAGCTGAGCGTGTTTGGTCAGGAGTCTAGCCACCCTCTGTAATAAAAGAAAAATTAAAAAATAAGAAAACTGAGTAATCGTTTCAACGACAAACTTAGAGAGACGTTGCGTTACGTCCGCACAGAACGGCTCTACCCTTAGAAGGAAAACGACGATCAAACAGACAAAAAAATTGAAAAAATGTCGTAAAATTCTGGGCTGTGGTCCCATAAGTCTCGAGTTCGATATCCCGTCACACCTAGGATATTTTTATCTGTCTCTTCTCATTTCTTCCCCTCCTGGAAATGCTTGACAATGTGAAAAGCGCCGAGATTTAAATGTAGGAGAAAAGATAGGACACACTACCTCGGCCGGCGGGTGTGGCCGAGCGTTTCTAGGCGCTTCAGTCTGGAACCGCGCGACCGCTATGGTCGCAGGTTCGAATCCTGCCTCGGGTATAGATGTGTGTGACGTCCTTAGGTTAGTTAGGTTTAAGTAGTTCTAAGTCTAGGGGACTAATGACCTCAGATGTTAAGTCCTATAGTGCTCAGACACATTTGATTTTTTGAACACTACCTCGAGTAGGCACACGCCTAATGAAGCACTGTGGTGTTCAAACCAGTCTTCGGCTTAGTGACTGTCATACCTATAGCGCATATGTCAGGACGTGTAATTCCAGTCCAGCAAAAGAGGGAACATGAAATAAAGAGGAAGATCGTTACACTAATAATCTAACAGGGAATAAAAACATTTGTGTCGTTCTTGAACCGTTTCCTGGCCTTATCCCCGTGCTTCAGGTGATCAGCACGTTATCTGGGTTTGGCAATGTTAGTGGCAGAGGGTGACCGACCGGATGGATTTCCTGTCGCCACTCCCAAATCTCCCTCTCCCCTCTCCCCACCCTCCACCCCCTCCCAGGACCCAAGGAGGTCAACTATTCATGCATTAGTTAGTAAGTAGTGTAATAGTAAGGAAGTCAACTATTCACTCATCAATTGTGTATTGCTTGAGCCTCACGTTTTTCGTTTTAAATCTTACACGTATTTTATTTTGTACTTTCTAGTCCAATTTAAAAACTCGTTGTATTTAAAATTCGTTTTATTTAAATATTTATTTTCTGCTTTATAGTCTTATATATGAATTTTTTCAGTCGATTTCAAACATTTTGATGAGATTAGAAAGGAGATGCGTGGTAAATTTCAGATTTATTTCAGTTTCTTTTCACCTGACTCAGCAAATATATTACTACTGTCTATGTATATCCACGAAAAGGCCGCGAAGGTAAATATTAGAGAGACTTGAGCTCACAAGGAGGCTTACCAGCGATTGTTCTTCCCGCGAACGATTCGCGGCTGGAACAGGAAAAGGAGGAAATGGCAGTGGTACACAAAATATCCTCCGCCACACACCAGACAAGCGAGTTACTATTCATTCCATTGTCATACAGTTGTAAGCTATGTTCAAAATTTCACATGTCTAGGTTATCAGAAAGTTAGTTTAAGATAAACTGGAATATTTGTACCGAACCGACCGATTGACCAGAAAACGAACTAATAAAAAAAAAGTGGTAAAAATGATTAAAATTATGTTTATCCTATCTGGATGATTTGTGGAAAAATATATGGAAAATGTTAGTTAGTGACTATTGTTGATATAGGAAAACACGCATAACTCGGCACACCGATTGTTGTGCTGGAAGTGGAACCACAGAAGTGGTTACAGTATCTGACCAGCGAGCGTCAAATTGCTTTATGTGTTTCGGGTGCTTCGGGCGAAAAGTGCGAAGATTCCTTCACTAGTGCTACGAACCGTACCTTTACCGATCCTCGCCAGCTGAGCTTTCCCCACTTTTAATAAGCACAAAGACGTCGGAGCGTCAAACGAAAACATTTCTTCGTTCCTCCCTGACAGCCCGTTGCGGGGACAGAGATACCTCGGCTGTTAATGGAACGTCGGGAAACGAGCAGAGAGGATAGCCGCTTGATTTGCGCGGGCAGTGCGCGTGCGAGCTGTAATTGGCATTTCCCGATACAGCGCGCCACCGCCCTCCGCATCGATTCCCAGGTAGATATCGGCTCGCCTGCTTCGCATTCCTTCCCCCGCCCAGCTAATTCGTTTGCTCCCTCCCCTCTGGTGTGGGATGCAGCGCTGCTCCCATACCAATGGAGACGCAGATTTGGGAGCAGGATCGATCTACAATCGGTAGCATCACGCTTATTTGAACCGAAAGGAATCTAAATAACTGTGAAGGCGGACGGTTTGCGTTAGTCCTAACCTTAAGTGGTGAATGTCAATTGAAATACTCAATTATCTGTAGCCAGTCATTTTATTTATAGTTCCAGTACGCGGTTCAGAGTTATACGTTCATCATCGGGCGAACTTATTAAACTTTACTCTTTCGTGTCCGGAGATTTGTTTCAAAGCCTTTCAGCCCAATGTCGGGCCAAGTCCAATGTTTCTCACTTCTCAAGCCATAGTTCGTCAAGGGTACACCTTGTGGGGCAGATGGAACACTGTAGAAGGTGTTCCATATCCTGAACTTCACCACAGTCGCATTTGTTGTCTCCTTCGTCCTTAAAGCCCCATTTGACTAGGTTTGCTTTAACTGGTGCTACGCCTGTTCTGATGCGGTTCAGTGTTCTCCAAATCTTCCAGCTTGATGTGCTGCCGCTGGGTATTTCTCGTGAGGCAGGGTAGTCCTTCGGAGGCTCGTTCAATTCACTAGTGAGAAATCTCTTGCGGGATTTAAGTCTGCTACGTCCACATGAAGAACCATGCAGCGGGTGGCGCTCGTCGAAAATGTGTTTAAATTTTTCTGTATGTTCGTGCGCAATTCTTCGGGATTCAGGAGATGAGAATCCAGCTGCTTTGTATATTTTCCCAAGTGGAGTGGGCTTCATGCATCCTGTTGTTAGCCTGCATGTTTCATTAAGGACTGTAGTGACTTCTTTGGCATGTGTGGATCGAGACCATACAGGGCATACATATTCTGCCTTGGAGAAGCAAAGTGCTTGAGCAGTTGTTCGTAATACAGTCGCACTAGCTCCCCATTTACTATTCGTCAGTTTTCTTAAAATATTGTTCCTGGCAGCAACTTTTTGGCAGGTTTTTTCACAGTGATATCTGTACGTCAGTGATCTATCCAGCACGACACCAAGGTATGTTGGTTTGTCCGTATGGTCCAGTTTGTTGCCATTCCAGGTGACGTCCAGCTTCCTGTTTGCCTGTTTTGTGCGGAGGTGGAAAGCGCTAACCTGTGTCTTAGATGGATTTGGTTTGGGGGAGTTCTCTTTATAGTACTCAGACATTACGTATAGCAGACATTACGTGTAGCGAGCTTTCTAATTTCCCTTCTACTTCCTCGAAGCTATTTCCTTGCGCTGTAATGGCCAGATCATCGGCATACAAGAAATGGGTAGTACGTTCCGGTGTTGGTTGATCATTGGTGTATAGGTTAATGCACGGACAGAAAAAAAATCGCAGCGCCAAGAGGGAGTTTCGTGACATAAACGAAAGTTGTAAGGTATGTTTCTACATCTGAAAGAGGATGTCTATTCATATTTCCCGCCGGTCGCATCAGAATGGCGCCAGTAGCGCCACTCTGAGGATGCAAGTCAAATTTGCTTTAAATACGCGCTGTAACGGTCGTGAGCGTTAGTTACCTTTGAGAGTTGACGTGGCGAGTTGATGTCAGTCAAGAATGCCGTTAAGGCGATAAGAACGCCATTATCAACACCTCACTGAGTTGGAACGAGGTCGTGTAATAGAGCTACGAGAAGCTGGATGTTCTCTCTGCGATACTGCAGAAAGAAGTGGCAAGAATCTAGCCACTGTTCATGATTGACGAGAATGTACGGTCGCAAGAAGACCGGGCTCCGGACGGTCACGTGTCACTACCGAGAGGGAAGGCCATTGTGTTCGGCGTTTGGCTCTGGCGCATCGTACTGCATATGCAGCATCAAACTGGGCAGCAACTGGCACCTCAGTGACAACGAACTGTTGACGAATCAGTTATTTTAAGGACAGCTCCGAGCTAGACGCCCTGTAGCGTGCTTTCCACTGTCCGCAAACCACCGCCATTTGTGGCTTCAGTGGTGTCAAGCGAGAGCTCATTGTGATTTCCCTAAATCGCTCCAGGCAAATGCCGGGATGGTTCCTTTCAAAGGGCACGGCCGACTTCCTTCCCCGTCCTTCCCTAATTCGATGAGACCGATGACCTCGCTGTCTGGTCTCCTTCCCCGAACCAACCAACCAACCAACCGAGAGCTCATTGGAGGGCAGAGTGAAGGTCTGTTGTGTTTTCTGATGAAAGCTGGTTGTGCCTCGGCGCCAGTGATGGCCGTGTGTTGGCCAGAAGGTGACCAGCTAACGGCCTACAACCAAACTGTCTGCGTGCTAGACTCGCTGGACGTACACCTGGAGTTACGGTTTCGTCTGAGAGCAGGAGCTTTCTCGTGGTTAGCCCACGCACCATAACTGAAAGTCTGGTGATTCGACCTGTTGTGCAGCCATTCGTGAACATCATTCCAGTGAGTGTTTTCCTAAAGGATGACACTCGCCCACATACCGCTGTTGTAAAGCAACATGTTCTACAGTGTGTTGACATATAGCCTTGGCTTGCTCGATCACCAGTTCTGTCTTCAATCGAGGCGTATGGAGCATCGTGCGACGACGACTCCAGCGTCATCCACAATGCTGTATTGACCGACCAAGTGCAAAAGGCATGGAACTCCAGCCCACAAACTGACTTCCGGCACATGTACTACCCAATGCATGCACGTTTGCATGCTTGCATTCAACATTCTGGCGGTTACACCGATTATTAATATACCATCATGTCACATTTTCAATGACTTATCTCGTGCTTACGTTAACCAATGATCTTGCAATGTTAATCATTTAAATGTGTTACCTAGACAAATGTATCCCCGACATTTCATCACTATACATTTATTGGCGATGGCGATGCAATTTTTTTCCGTCGGCGTAGTAACATAGACTTTTTGGTTATCTTTTTTTTTTTTAATAATCTGGGAACAGAGGACGAAACATTATATTGTAGGAGCATCTGACCGAACATCTACAATTAATGGATGCTTGTATTGCATTCAGGGTAGGTAAATAGTAACCTAAATATTTCTCAATTATTCCAGGCTCCTTTTTGTAATCGTGTCGACACTACACACGTCACATTTCATAAACATCTTTATACAGAGATTGAGATATGCTTCCAGCAGTGGAGATTTAAAAAAACAATGATGAATACGTCAACATGGTCACTGGAAAAAATATTATTCGCCTCAAAAGCGCACACAGGTCGCTTTGGAGCGTTGTGGATGTTGAAGACCTGGTACCAGTGGGACACGGCACCCTTCACCGTTGATGCAAGTCACGGCAATCAAATAACATGTGCCAGTCACTTGCATGGAGTCAGCACTGTAAGATGGGTCGAGATGGGGATCTGCAGAATCGGAGGAAGGATGCATTGTGTTTGGAAGCGCCCATGACCATGCGGTAAATTCCGTTACCAGGTTTGTTGGTGTATTATCGCAGACTGTACAATGTGTCTTAAAGGAATGGTGTACCACATGCAGCTATGTAATACGGCGCAAGAACAATGGTCGTAAAAAATCCTAACAGAGACAGGAGACGAATTTCACGCCTTGGCGATGAAAATCCGTTCCGAACCCGATATGGGTTGCTTCTGTCAGTTAATGCAGGAACCAGTTTCAGAGCGAACATTGCTAAGGGAACTCCGTGCAGTTTGACACATGAAGTCGGGTAACTCCGAAAAGGCCATTATCACAATTATACATAAAGCTCCGTACTCTGAAATGGGACAAAAAAACATAGAAACTGGACAATAGCTGACTGGTGGCTTGTAGTACGAGTCTCGATTTTTGCCTCTGACCAAATGATGAGAGACGTAGAGTTCATCGCTGACCGGAGGTGTTTCTTTGATGTTTTGTGTCTGTTTTTCGTATCACGATTTCGACCCACTCATTCATGTCGTCACGAACATGGCTCAGCACCTCCGTTGCTACATGTTCCGTGATCAAGCGTTGCCCTCTTTTCCACATCTTCATGACGCGTCTGCTTTGGACACTCATATCTTTCAAGATGGTAACTGCTTCGTTCACAGGGTTGCACCCGTACGTTCCTGGTTTGATAAACACTCATCCACCCTGTATCACCTCGACTAGCCCGCTAAGTCACCTGATCTTAATCCCAAAGAAAATATGTGGGACTTTTCGGAATAGTGGTTGAAATGTAGCATTTAACACGGCCTAAGTTGGATAGGTCTACTGGATTTAATCGTCAACAAGTGGTTTCAGGTGAATATACCATACCTGAAGAAGCTTATAGACTCTCTTTGAGATCATTATCAAGGCTAGATGCTGTGTTCCACTGTATTAGCGCGATGTCTCATGAGGGTGACCAACTTTTTGTCCGTTGGGTTCTAAACGCGCCTGTGTGTGTGCGTCTGCTTTACATTAATAAAGGTGACGACCCATTGTGCACGAAACCTGTGAGATATCGACAGCGACTGGGATCCATCCTGATCCCATGCCTCGCAGCAGTACGCCAGGATAGGGCCGGCCGGACCAGGGTAATGAAGGCGGGCTCTTTGGTAGATTTTTTCCACCTTCTAAGTATTCTGCCAATAGAATGCAGTCTTTGGTGCACCTTCCCAACAGCATTTTCAATGTTATGGTTCCAATTTAAGTTGTTCGTCATTATTATCTCTAGATATTTAGCTGGACCGATATTTTTAAATTTGTATGATTCGTCGTTTAACCGAAATTTAACAATTTTTAATACTCTTGTACAAGACCTCCCACTTTTTATATTTCTGGGTCAGTTGCCACTTTTCGCAGCATGTAGATCTTCTTTGCCCTGGCCCTTTCCCTTCTCTTTACGGAATTTACTTGTTAATTTGGATTTAAAAAAGTTACTGGTATAGGGTGACCAGATGCTTTTCTATCGTGACAAAAAATAAAAACACCTACAGCCGACCTATTGATTTTAATTTATTTTGTCGCTGCCAGTTTCTACGCTTCATTGCATCATCTTCAGGCTGTCTTTGATCCGGTACAGGTTGAGATGATCCCCACGCATAACCCATCAGTTGCCAGCATTACTGGATACGCAGAAATGTGGCAGCACTCCAACCATCAACTGCGACATTTCTGCGTATCCAGTGATGCTGGCAACTGATGGGTTATGCGTGGGGATCGTATCAACCCGTAACGGGTCAAAAACAGCCTGAAGATGTTACCTCTGATGAGAAAACATCATGGTGCCATTTTGCAATAGGATATTGCTCGTTCACACGGTACGTATCTACGTGAAGTGCTTGCGTGATGAAGTAACCCCGTGTTGAGCAGGTTCCCCAAATCTGTCCCTGATATAACATTTGTGGAACCAACTCAGACGTCCAGTGCGAGTATCCAGGATATCAGCACCAGTTGGCCCGCATCTCGTGGTCGTGCGGTAGCGTTCTCGCTTCCCACGCCCGGGTTCCCGGGTTCGATTCCCGGTGGGGTCAGGGATTTTCTCTGCCTCGTGATGGCTGGGTGTTGTGTGATGCCCTTAGGTTAGTTAGGTTTAAGTAGTTCTAAGTTCTAGGGGACTGATGACCATAGATGTTAAGTCCCATAGTGCTCAGAGCCATTTGAACCATTTCAGCACCAGTTAGAATATTTGTGAGCTAGATTGCCTCAAGGAAGGATACGCCGGCTTCATGACCCCCTTCCGAACCAAATACGAGTAAGTGCATGCATTCTGGCCAGAGAGGAGCAACTAAATATGAATAAGTGAGCTCATAGTGCCAAGTTCTTTGTTAATTTTACTCGATACTGTAATCGCTGCAATGACATCACATATCCTCTCCACCGAGAAGTTTCATGTCGTTTCGTCCGCCCTTCTTGGTGCTCCTCTGCTGTTTGTGCTTTCTTGGTCTGGCAGTGTACCTTCATTTGTCATCTCTCCTGGTGTTCCAATTCTGATTATCGCCATTGCTCTTGAACACTGTTTTACTCAGAGTAGTATTATTATGCGGAATTCCATCTCTAACATAAAGGTTGTGTTTAGTTAGAAAAAGTAAACGATTTCAAGACTTAGTTCTTACGACGCAGTATCTGAAACTATACGACGAGGAAGTGGTCTTTAATTCGTTGTTGTCTTAATTGACCTGTGGTTGACGTTGTTTCATTGTTTGAAAATTAATCGCGTCACTAGCGACATACCATCTGTTCAAAGGTATCGACGTGGCGGAAATAAACAGAAATTGGCGTGTGGTGACATCGTCGGCATTTGTTTGAGCCTTCTCGAATCATGCAGAGGGATTGCCGATGCTAATGTTGACTTGATTATATGAGTGTCCACTGCTATCGCACCGCGAATCAGATTGTGATCCCATCTCGTTCGCATTACAAATAGGTGTTTCATTGAAGAAGTGCAGATTATGCTAATGAGGTCCACTTCACAGAATCCATCAGTGTAAATAATTAACAAAGCACAGCTCTGTTCACTAACTATAGATGTCCAGAGCAGATAACTGAATGAAAGAAAAGCGTGAAGCGAAAAATGGCAGCTCTTTCAAATTCAAAATTTTCGTTTCTTTTTGATGTGTTGTTTCCATTTGAAGTGTGATATTTTTCAATTAATCTTCCGTTTATAATAATCCTGCGAGGTATTAAACTAACCTACATATTTTGAAACGTAATTAAGTTTTATTTTTCTTCAGAGTTATTTATCACTGGCTCTGGCTGCTTTCTGTTTTGTGTGTGTTCGAAACCGGTACTGTATCGGTTGTACGTGATAGGTAAATACTGATCAGAATTAAGCTAGAAAAGGAATATTCCTCATAAAGACTTCTTCCGCAGCTTTTTACGTATTCAGGAATATTAATTACCTTTTTGTTACATTGAAACGATTTCTCACATCGTTTATTTCATCTTACAAGGCAGCAGATTTTGTGCACCCCGCTTTTCTCCATGTTCTCAATACTCATTTTCACTCTCAGAGGAATTCCAGATTCTTTTTAAACCAAATTTCTCCTGCTATTTGCCTGGTGAGAGCTTTCCATATCCTAAAATGTAATTTGTCCTGCTGCTGACTCTATCATCACTTTCTTTTACCTTTGAGGTGACCCTAGTTTATTTTTCCTCATACATTAGTCGACGGACATAGTTCAGTGACATGCAGTAGGTCCTTCAACTGTAAGAAGTGATGACCATATCAGAACATTCTGTATTTGTCTTTTTTCAACACTAGTGCTTTGCACTTTATACCCATGACAGTGCTAACTGATACAAGTCGATCGCAGATAGCCCGAGATAATGTGCCTTGTGTCGTTTGTAAAAATTTTGATTAGATGTACTATTACCGTTGTATCAACTACCCCGCAGATAAAACGCAACAACAGCAGAAAAGAAAGAGATGTACACGATATTAGTGACGTAGCTGTATGCTTTGTATGCTTTGAAGTATATAGCAGTCGGTGGTGGTGTGTTGTAGATGACTACTCGTCCAAGTGGATAAATTAGGATGCTGTGTCGTATGAATAAATGTTGTAATCGGTTCAACGCTAATCATGAATGTTGCTGAAGGTGTATAAAGCATTTGTTCCTTTATTTGAAACTTTAGAGTTGATTGACTGAATTCAAATATGATCGTACGTGTTTTTTTTCTCAAGTTTTGGACGAGTTACAAAATCAGGCGATCGACATTGAAGAACGCTGATACCATAGGTTTATCACAGGAAAGAATATGGTAGATTTTACGTAAGGAATTAACTATGAGAAACGACTGTGCAAGGTAGATGTAGCATGTTTGAACGCTGGCCAAAATCAAACACGTAATGGAATTTCCCAGGAATGTTTGGACAATTTTTAAAACGAATCCAACTGAGTTTGGTTGGCGATTCCTTACTCAGGATGGGAGGTAGCTCCACACCAGCAGCGAAACAGTGATCAAAGCAACGAGTGGCCCAACATCAAAATACTGACATACAGAAAGGTATGGTCAGTGTTTTTCGGGATCTGGAAAAAGAATTCATGGTATTGGCTACACTTATAGCGAATAAAAAAGTAATTGGAGAAAGCTACGTAAATCGTATGTACTAAAACTGTCGGAACAATACGCAGCAGGTGGTGTGGCTCGTAAAAGAGAAAACAAAAGAAAAAAAAAAGTTCATCAGGAATTGTGGCAATGGGGAAACTGAGGGATCAGAAGTACGAGTTGCTGGGGAAAATGCCTTGTTCTCCCGTTTTGGCATCGTTTAACACCGACCTGTTACCGCATCTGAAAAAGTCTCCATTTGCCCGGCATAGAGCAGCAACTTGGCGTGGCATGGACTCCACAAGTTGTTGGAAGTCCCCTGCAGAAATATTGAGCCATGCTACATTTACATAATCGCGAAAGTGTTGCCGGTGCAGGATTTTGTGCCCGAACTGACCTCTCGACTATGCCCCATATGTGTTCGATGGGATTAATGTCGTCCAATCTGGGTGGCCAGGTCATTCCCTCGAATTTTCCAGAATGTTCTCAAACCAGTCGCGAGCAGTTGTGCCCGGGTGACATAGCCCATTGTCATCCATAAAAATTCCACCGTTGTTTGGGGGCATGAAGTCCACGAATGACTGCAAATGGACTCCAAGTAGCCGAACATAACCATTTCCAGTCTATGACCGGTTCACTTGGTCATGAGGACCCAGTCTATACCACGTAAACACAGCCCACACCGTTACTGAGCCACCACTAGCTTACAACTTGTAGGGTCCATGGCTTCTTGGGGTCTGCGCCACATTCGAACACCACCATCAGCTCTTACAAATTGAAATCGGGACTCGCCTGACCCAGTCACGGTGTTCATCGTCTAGGATCCAATCAATACGGTCACGAGTACAGTAGAGGCGCTGTAGGGGATGCGCTGTTATCAAAGGCACTCGCGATGGTCTCTACTGCAATAGCCCATTAACGCCAAATTGCATCGCACTGTCCTAACGGATACTTTCGTCGCACGTCCCATTTGATTTCTGTTGTTACTTCACGCAGTATTGCTTGTCTTCAGCAGTGAAAACTCTAAGCAAACACCGAAGCTCGCGGTCGGTAAATACAGGCCATCGTTCCCTGCGTTGTCCGTGGTGTGAGGTAATGCCTGAAATTTGGGATTCTCGGCACTTAATTGACACTGTGAATCTCTGAATATTGAATTCCCTAACGATTGCCGAAATAGAATGCCCCATGCTTCTAGCTCCAGCTACCATTCCGAGTGTGTCAATTTCCGTCGTGCGACCATAACCACAAAAATCTCGTGAGTACAAATAACAGCTCTGCCAATGCACTGTGCTTTTCTTTCTTGCGTACGCAATACTACCGGCATCTGTAAGTGTACATCGCTATCCGATGACTTCTGTCACCTCAGTGTAATGTTTATTCTCTAGTTAGTTGTCAACTGTCTGTCGGATTTCTAGGCTATCCTCAGACAACTTAACATTTAAGAGAGAGTCGACACATGAGCGAGAGTTTCTAATTGTACAAGGATCGCTTTTCCAAAGCTACGGCTATGTATGTATACAAAAAAACACGAATCGAATAAATATAGAAAGCAGGTATGGACGTTATACTTGAAGATTAGAAGTATAAGCATGTACAGGCTAAAGGCAGTGCAAAAGTGAATAGTAGCACAGACTGCTATGTTATATAGACAAAATAATTAGTGAATGTGTTGAATGGTTCAAATGGCTCTGAGCACTATGAGACTTAACATCTGAGGTCATCAGTCCCCTAGAACTTAGAACTACTTAAACCTAACTAACCTAAGGACATCACACACACCCATGCCCGAAGCAGGATTCGAACCTGCGACCGTAGCAGTCGCGCGGTTCCGGACTGAAGTGCCACCGCGGGGAGGAAGAACTGTGGGTGGGAAACAGTTATACTGTTTACAAAAAACATGTTAACCTAAGGTGAACAAATTTTAACTGGGGCTATTACTTTAGGAAGTGTGAATAATGGAACTGTATTTGATCCTTCAGGGCTAAGTGAGGAATACGTTATTTGTGTTTACTCATTGGCAGACAACGATCAAATACCATTCCTTCAATCACTCTAGCTAAAGTAACAGCAGCCAGTTAAAATTTCGTCACCGTAAGGTAGTATGCTTTTTGTAAATAGTATAAGTGTCCCCCACTGATTATACTTCTGATCTTTAAGTATAATGCTCATATCTTCTTCATGTATTTAATATGCTTGTGTTTTTATTTAGATATGTAGTTGTAAAGGTCATATAACGTTGGTAAAACGATATTTGTACAGCTGTAAACCCTCAGTGAAGTTTATCTGTTTACCCTTAAGTTGAATAAGCTTGGCCTAGAAAGCGACAATTCACAACAAAGTATAAAATAAATATCATTGTAGAACATCAACACTCAGTCTTTCAGGTTTTAATGTCTGTGTTGTTCTAAGTACCGACAGAATATTCGGTAAATGTTCATCTGTTACAATTGACAAGTCTTCCCTATCGGCATATCCCAGCTGTCTTTATTCCAGCAAGCCGCGAACTAGCATCTGTACTGTTGCTAATATGTGTCTCGGTTTTTTTTTTTTTTTTTCATTCCCGTATCGTCCTCTTTCTTTTTTTCTTTTACTTCCATTTCATTCTTTCTCTTTATCTCTTTGCTAACTTTTAACTAGTCTTCTTCACTCTTCTTCAGCCTAATTAACTCCTTGTCTTAGATTACTTCTATGCTGCTGTCATTTATTATGTACCATTACTCCTAGTTAACGTAACTATTACAATATGAAAATGTTAAAGGGCTGACATTATTGTAATGATTACATCAGTTATGGTTATTTTTTTTCTTTTCCTTCTCCTTATCATTATTTGTGTCTCTTGCTGTTTTATCGTGGCACAGAAACTGTGGAATATATGTAATAAAATGCGTCATCTTGCTGTATTTTCGTCACGTATTGAAGGCGGATGCATTTACGAACTAGAGCGTCACTGATTTTAATTCGGGCTCTCCCTCTCCATCGTGGCCTTTCGAAGCACTCATTCTTTTATTTTACGAAAATTTACTGCATAATCCCTCGGTACAGAATTTGCTCTACACTGTCTCATCTATACAGTACACATTATGTAAAATCTTCGGTCAGTGTTTTCTTCCCTCAATTTTTTGTGAACATGGATGCAGACGACGAGTCAGTGAAAACAATTCGGTTGTGTTTGTGTTGTTTATTATAGGCGTCACAGAAGTAAAGCTGTAAAGCTGACGTCGAATTAAACCCTAGTTCAACACGAATCGGATGGAAAGATCTTCATCACTGTCAGAAGCGTATTGCACTGTTTCATCAGTTCGACTTTAGCGCTGAAGCAGCTGATCGGGAGTCACACGTCCCTTTCCAACCGGTGTTGTTACCACCTTACGGATTCAAACTAACCACTCCTCCACAAAAACTGCCGCCATTTAGTAAACTAATCGACAAAGGTTCGTGCCTTTTTGGCAGCGTAATGGGTTTCAACTGCACAGATGGCATAACGGTCACATGTTGGCGTCAAATACCTCTTCAACGTTCAGGTCTTTCGAGTTGGAGCACTAGTTCAGATGGGAAAGGATGATTAGTGATTGAGCTATGGTCTTGTTGAAGGAACTTGCCTGGATCACGACTGGAATGATTTAGATACGCCACGGGAAATTAAAATGACGATGACAGCTCTTGGTTGATCTTAGTACAGTACTTTCGCTAGTGCGCTTTGCGCCACTTCGCTGGTGGCGTACGTCGAAGTAGTAGTTGTCTGAACCAGCGCCCCCCCCCCCCCCCTCGGGTTAAGACTGCATGACTTGTTTTACCGCCAGCCGCAGGGTAACGCTAATAAGAGGCAACCTGGCTGTGGCCGAGCCGCCGGCGTGCAGGCTGTTTGCTGCGGCCACCCACCATATATAGTCCGCCGCTGCCTGCACCAGGATCCGGTTCTGCCTTTCTTCTGTCTCGCCTGAGACGCGCGTTGATTTCGTATCAGCTGCTATATAGCTGTCGCTGCTCCCATCTCGCCGACGCGTCCCCAGCTCACATCTACAGCGAGGAAGGACGCGCCGCTACTGAGCACGATGGACTCGAATCGACAAAGACTTACAGTCGGATGACCAGTGCTCTTCGTTCGACTAACCTTGACGAGAAGCTTCAACAGTCGGAGGAAACAATATTAATTGATATTTTATATAATCTAGGGACATCTGTGACTCCCGAAATAGCCTGAATAACTTTGATGATGGTTAATGACGGTAAATGGTGTATTGGAACGTTACTATCAGAGGAAATAACTTCTGGGAGGATGCAGGAGAAACATTTCGTGCGAAATATTGTTTTCTCACTGTAGACCACAGAAGCGTCCCTAATATCAGGGAAGTGGGTTATGAACGTGTATAAAGAAGGGCAGCACGGACGGATACAGGTTCATCTGACTCACAGGAGAGTGGCACGGAAATCCTGAAAAATCTGAACTGGCAGACACTTAATGATAGACGCCAATTATCCCACGAAAATTTACTTCCGAACTTTAAACAGCCAGGTTTAAATGAAGAAGAAACTTGTCTCAGCCCCCACGCACCACTCCCGCAGGGACCACGAAGACAAGATGAGAGTAATTACGGCGTACACGGGGGCATGTAAGCAGTCACTCTTCCCGCACTCTATGTGACATTCTGACGGGAAGGAACACCCAGCACTTAGTACAGTGTTAAGTACCCTCTGCCACGAACATCACAGTGGTTCACAGAGTATGTATGTAGATATAC
Organism: Schistocerca cancellata; assembly: GCF_023864275.1. Lineage (NCBI taxonomy): Eukaryota > Metazoa > Arthropoda > Insecta > Orthoptera > Acrididae > Schistocerca > Schistocerca cancellata. The sequence goes on from NC_064629.1 coordinate 131,015,930, forward strand.
AAGGAAGAAAAATTAAGGTTTAACATCCGTACCTAACAGCTGGACGTCTATTCGCCTGCTCCGTAGCCGTAGTTCTCCCCTATCATCTATGGCCCGTGGTGCACCACAGTTGCTTGGGCGCAGGTTGTGCATAGTTTCATTTAGTCATGCACGGTATACTTTAACCACGGCGGTTCGCAAACTGCTTAAAACAACCCACGGCCCGACAGCCGAAGATCTTGCCCTTTTGGATGTCAGATTAATCGCTCCGTTTCCACTTTACGACAACGACAGCTGTGTTTTCCGCGTCCCCCCCCCCCCCCACCCATCATTTATGTACCTACCACTGCTGGTGCTGCCATCTGCCGTCCGTAAGTAGTTATTGCACGTTGACGTCCAACACAGCTGGTGGTCACATTAATGTGAATGGACTGTGTAATACCAGTCGTCAGAAGTATTACAGCTGATGACAGACTGTATAAAAGTACCGGTAGTACTACAGGAGTCACGTAGCAACATAAGAAACAAAAAGTGCTTATAAGTTTTGTGTAGTAAAATCTGATAGTTTGACAGAAAACTACGTCAGTTGTTCTGCGAAATCGTGTAACCCGTCAAATACAGCCGTGCTTCATCAAAATGAAAACAGCATTCCAGGACCGGACTCGGCATCGTGTGGAAACTACTGTAAGTAGGTGCAGTATAGATGTTGACCAGCAGCATCTGCATTGGTACTCGCCTCCGTAGCAGAGTCCCAACGCACGCCTGCGCGGTGGCGCTCGACTCGGAGGTACGCCAGTTCGAATCCCGACGCTAGATGAAATTTTCAATGCCACTATTTGGCCAACAAGGGGAGGAGAGGTGGTGGCGTGAAGTTCCTGGCCACCGGTTCCTGCACCATTGCCTTGGATTCAGTTCCTAGTCTCTCCACAGTATCTCGTGAAGCGAGGGCATGTGACTCTGTTGATCGTGATCTGTCCGTCGATAGGGGACAATAAGCTCGGCGGCGTCCGTGGTGCTATTCGAGAGGAGTAGGGTATATGCCGGCATAGAGTTTCACTTTCTTCCTTCTCTCCATCATCATCAGCCAACAAAAATATCACACTGCACTGCACACGCATCCGTTGCATTAACCTAAACGCCACAAACACACATACGACGTAACTCTCACATACCCGCAAAAAATGGTTCAAATGGCTCTGAGCACTATGAGACTTAACTTCTGAGGTCATCAGTCACCTAGAACTTAGAACAACTTAAACCTAACTAACCTAAGGACATCACACACATCCACGCCCGAGCCAGGATTCGAACCTGCGACCGTAGCGGTCACGCGGTTCCAGACTGAAGCGCCTAGAACCGCTCGGCCACACCGGCCGGCAGCGCTTGCATTCTACGTGGAAAACTCTGGAAATCTGTAAAGTTCGACATGTCATCGTGCGTAATTTAAAACAGATTTTTGTGGCGGAAGACAGAATTTATGTATACATTCTCCTCAATTTAGTGCCACCGGCGCTTGGTTTGACTAACGGAAACATAAATCTAGCTATAGCGAGAATTTTGCCATTATCATTGGTGGTATCGTTTTAAAAAACACTCGAAATGTAGATAGGTAATAAAATTAATCATATTTTCAGTTCTGTTGTTACTCATTCTATGCTGAAGTGATTCTGCACAATTTTCTCTTTCTTTTGTTACATGTGAAGAAGAAAATTGTGCGTAAACTCAAGCGTGCGGTTTGCAAATACAAAATTGGACTGAAGTTAATTATTAATCTAGATACACGAGATAAAAAATCTGTCTGTTACTTTCTCAGTTGTAGATGTCCCCTCTTCGAGGACTGTGATTAATGGATTTCTGAGAAAGAAACCCAAGTAATGTTGGTGAAACTCCCGGAGAGACAAATGAATTTTTCTACATCAATACGAACTTACAAATTTCTTAAGTTGCTACCGACAAAGTCGCCGTACTTGATACCTTAATTTTTGCGGCGCTTTGTTATTTTCAGTATTCGTACGCTGAAAGCTAGTTACTAATTTGCCTGTTTTACATTTGTTTCAGATGAACGTGAAGATGTACAGAAAAAGACATTTGCCAAATGGATCAACTCACAATTGATAAAGGTGAGTCTACTGTGAAAGTATGTTCATCTATCACAAGCAGTTGAGCGGTTTCAAGCAGGAATTTGTTCTTTTTTATGCACAACATTGTCCAAATGATCTGACTGAGTGTGAAAATTTAACTTATTTATCGCTGACTGTTAATAGCAAACGCAGGTGCTAGTGTATAAATCAGCGAGTATTTCCAGTTTCTACTCTACATGAATAATTGAAAATTAAAGGCTACAGTTACTATTACTGATTTTCTCACAATTAGTGTCGGAAGAGCTGTTTTCATTGTGCCCATGCCTTACTTGTCAGTTTCTTGTTCAAGTCTTGCTGTTTTATAGTCGAAACTACCGCAGATGGCTGTTTTTATATCATATTATCTCAGCTGTCAGCGTTCCGTAGTTGCCTGTGCTCTTCGCCTCCATCGTCTGTCTAGTCTTCCACTGTCTTTTACTTGGCTACACCACTCTGCTGCAACCGTTCCAAGTGGTTAGACACTGGACTCGCATTCGGGAGGACGACGGTTCAATCCCGCGTCCGGCCATCCTTATTTAGGTTTTCCGTGATTTCCCTAAATCACTCCAGGCAAATGCTGGGATGGGTCCTCTGAAAGGGCACGGCCGACTTCCTTCCCTAATCCGATGAGACCGATGACCACGCTGTCTGGTCTCCTTCCCCAAACAACCAACCAACCAACCGTTCCATCTTCGAGAAATGTCTTTAATACTCTGTCCGGATAACATTTTAGTTGCTATTTGTTAGAAAATAAAAAAGAAGGAAGATAAGAATGTGACGCCTCGACAGTGACGAGATATTTACAGGTGAGACACAAGCTGAAATTGGTCTCGGATGGAGATCGGAAATGGCCGCGTCCTTTTCAGAGCACCCATTAGTGCATTAAAGTGGTGAAGGCAGATTCCTGAAACCCTACAACGAGATCATCTGCCAGGGATTTGAAGGCCACTCCTCCAGAATACGAGTCCAGTGCCTTGCCACTGCGCACCTCTGCCGGACGCTAAACCGTAGTCTTCTTTCTTCTCTCGTGAGTCACAATTTCAGGCGCGGGAGCACTCGAGTACCCTGCATGTTCAGTGCCTTCCGTGTTGTACACGGTATGTTGGGCCCAGCAGCAACTCCGAGTGTGACGACCTCCAGGTGTTTTACTTGGAGCTCTGTTCGGCAGGGTGTAGAAGATGAACTTAGTGGCGTGGAACCAAAGAGGGCCACGATATGTGCATAAGGAATCATATCCATGCATTGCGCATTTTGCAGGTTGCGCCACCAGTTGTCATGTGTTTCCTGGAGAACTTCAACCACTGCGACATCTCACTTGTTCCTCCTTCATCGACCCATTTCGTCAATATTTTCTGATATTTCGTGGGTCAATTCACTATCAGCTGTGAACGTCGATCTTGGCTTTGTACAATAATACAAGTGCAGTTATAGAATGAACTGCGAATACTTCTTTACAATTCTGATTGCCTCACACATATACAGGGTGTTACAAAAAGGTACGGCCAAACTTTCAGGAAACATTCCTCACACACAAAGAAAGAAAATATGTTATGTCGACATGTGTCCGGAAACGCTTACTTTCCATGTTAGAGCTCATTTTATTACTTCTCTTCAAATCACATTAATCATGGAATGGAAACACACAGCAACAGAACGTGCCAGCGTGACTTCAAACACTTTGTTACAGGAAATGTTCAAAATGTCCTCCGTTAGCGAGGATACATGCATCCACCCTCCGTCGCATGGAATCCCTGATGCGCTGATGCAGCCCTGGAGAACGGCGTATTGTATCACAGCCGTCCACAATACGAGCACGAAGAGTCTCTACATTTGGTACCGGGTTGCGTAGACAAGAGCTTTCAAATGCCCCCATAAATGAAAGTCAAGAGGGTTGAGGTCAGGAGAGCGTGGAGGCCATCGAATTGGTCCGCCTCTACCAATCCATCGGCCACCGAGTCTGTTGTTGAGAAGCGTACGAACACTTCGACTGAAATGTGCAGGAGCTCCATCGTGCATGAACCACATGTTGTGTCGCACTTGTAAAGGCACATGTTCTAGCAGCACAGGTAGAGTATCCCGTATGAAATCATGATAACGTGCTCCATTGAGCGTAGGTGGAAGAACATGGGGCCCAATAAAGACATCACCAACAATGCTTGCCCAAACGTTCACAGAAAATCTGTGTTGATGACGTGTTTGCACAATTGCGTACGGATTCTCGTCAGCCCACACATGTTGATAGTGAAAATTTACAATTTGATCACGTTGGAATGAAGCCTCATCCGTAAAGAGAACATTTGCTCTGATATGAGGATTGACACATTGTTGGATGAATCATTGGCAGAAGTGTACCCGGGGAGGCCAATCAGCTGCTGATAGGTCTTCCCCAGTCACGAGTCATAGGCTGGAATGTTCCTAAGACGCCGATCAATTGCTTCGAACGTCTTCCTGTCGGGACACCTTCGTTCTGGAAATATGTCTCGATACAAACGTACCGCGCCACGGCTTTGCCCCGTGCTAATCCATACATAAAATGGGCATCTGCCAACTCCGCATTTGTAAACATTGCACTGACTACAAAACCACGTTCGTGATGAACACTAACCTGTTGATGCTACGTACTAAAGTGCTTGATGCTAGTACTGTAGAGCAATGAGTCGCATGTCAGCACAAGCACCGAAGTCAACATTACCTTCCTTCAATTGGGCCAGCTGGCGGTGAATCGAGGAAGTACAGTACATACTGACGAAACTAAAATGAGCTCTAACATGGAAATTAAGCGTTTCCGGACACATGTCCACATAACATCTTTTCTTTATTTGTGTGTGAGGAATGTTTCCTGAAAATTTGGCCGTACCTTTTTGTAACACCCTGTAGATCAATCGTCGATGCATAAACTGTATGTGGCGCTTGGCTAGGTCGCAGCTACTGACTTAGCTGAAGGCTATGCTAAATGGCGTATCTGCAGATGAGATCTCTGAAGCTATAACAAGTGAACCATTCCTATTAAAGTCGGCTGTAGAACTGGCCAGTGCTGTAGCTTGTCTCGTAAGACCAGCCGAGTGGCGGCGCTCGGTCTGCTAGCGTCGACAGTGGCGACTTGCGGGTCCGATGTGTACTGACGGACCGCGGCCGATTTGAAGCCTACAACCTAACAAGTGTGGTGCCTTGCGGTGACACCACGCTACTCATCTCTGTTCTTTTCATCGTCATCTATAGCATTTAATAATCTTAATTCTTCAATCTGGCAGTACTGGCATGTTCTTATCTGTCTGGGCCCTATCTATCTCTCTCGACAACAGCAGTTTAGAAGTACTGTGTCAGCATTTGCATACCTTTCTTTCTTCTGCGTATTTGTCACTGTATTCACTTCCTTACTGTCACATTCTTAGGAGTCACTGTTACCCGTAGCTATCGCTCGGTTTTCGTTTTGCTTTACAGGTCATTCTGTTTCAGTGGAAAGAGAAAAGAATGGGAAACATGATCCTTTTAACCTACCTATTAGTAGTGACCCATTTCTTTTCTGAAGCTCGTAGCATTTCTTTCTAAAATGCTTAAATTTTCATATTACACTTGATCCTCCGCAGAAATAAAAAACGTAGTTGTGCTACCTACACATGTGCAAGGCATTTAAGCAAGAATGATCAGAAATCTTGCTAAAAGTCCATCATTTTCCGGAGGTGGATTTCCGAACTGAGCGTTATTTATGAGGGTTGGAACTTACATAGTGACAACTATTTGTTCACAACCGATACAAAAGAGTTACATGTTTGCACCTGTCCTTCAAAGTAGTCACCAGCGTTTTGTAGAACCCGTTGCCAGCTATGTGGATGGCGTAGTATACCGTTAGCAGAGCCTGTTCTGTTGATTGCGCGAATGGAGCGGTGTAAAGTTATGGTGATTCTCGTGTACAACTGTGATGGTGTTATCCTAACGCATTACGTGCCTCCACGGCAGACCTTCAGTGCACAGTATTACTGTTCGTTTTTGGAGCGTCATCTGCGACAAGCTTTGCGAAAGAAGCGGCGACACTTTCTGCGCAACCCACCATAATTTTGCACGACAATGCGCGGACGCATACAGCGCAAGGTGTGGCTGCTCTGTTCGGTCGATGGGACTGGGGAGTACTGTACCATCCACCATACTCCTCGGACTTAACTCCTTGTGACGTTGATTTGATTCCGAAGATGAAGGAACCACTTCGTGGCATTCGCTTCAGAACTGTTCCAGAGATTCGGCAGGCAGTAGAGCGCTCCAATCGCACCATCAACAGAACAGGCTCTGTTAACGGTATACTACACCTTCCACATCGCTGGCAACGAGTTCTAAACAACGATGGTGACTACTTTGAAGGACAGTAACAGGGGCAAACATGTAACTCTTTTGTATCGTTTGTGAATAAATAGTTGTCACTATTTAAGTTCCAACGCTCGTATGAGGATTCCTAGCACATAATGCGATAGTTTCCGAACAATTTTACCTGCAGAATAATTAGATTAAGGCCGCCTGAGAATAATCAGAGCGCAAAGTTTCCAATGATTACGATGGATGGATGTTAGTGTCAAGTAAACTGAACTCTGTAAACAGAAACTGAATTCAATTTCTTGGATACAGTGCCCGTATATGTGCTAAAAACACATTTGCATTTTTTGTGACAGAAATGATGTTGACCGATGCATTACTTGCCTAACGATGCATGATTACGACTGACTGCAGATGTTACTTAGCTGTGGCATGCCCAAGCCTTCAAGCTCCGGTACTGTCAAGGCACAGGCCTCTGCAGAGTGCGGCAACTGATAGAACAGCACGGTTGTGGCTGATGTCACCCACCGAGAAATCGCAAGCGATGGCGGGTATGCCACCAGTCCTGCTCGTAACAAAAAATGGTTCAAATGGCTCTGAGCACTATGGGACTTAACATCTATGGTCATCAGTCCCCTAGAACTTAGAACTACTTAAACCTAACTAACCTAAGGACATCACACAACACCCAGTCATCACGAGGCAGAGAAAATCCCTAACCCCGCCGGGAATCGAACCCGGGAACCCGGGCGTGGGAAGCGAGAACGCTACCGCACGACCACGAGCTGCGGACCTGCTCGTAGCAGATGGCGTAGACTTGTCAAACAGGTCCACATGAACGGCGGTGTTTCAGCATCTAGCGAACACTGGACGCGGCTGTATGGATCACTACGAGCATGCAGAATGATGACTGTGCTCACTTAGTAAGATCCAGTATGCGCTAGTAGCTGGTTATGACGGCAGTCTTATATCCGTCGGTTTTACACGCGCATTACTGTTATAGCAGTGTGCAGTTCGTGATCTGAAATGTCAGTTAATGGCCGAACATTGTGCTGTGTTTGAATTCACACACACGGATGTTGCAGCATTTGACGTCAACGAGGCATACTGCAGTTGGTTGTTAGTTTCTGTTTCGCTTCACGGCTCAACACTGAATGAGCTCAGCGTGCTATTGGCCTGTCCAACTGCACAAAGAGCTCTCTTCTGTTGCGTATATGTACGCCGTCTCTTTGCAGCTGTAACCACTGTTTGCCGGCACACTGTTATCTGCATCCTCAGAGTACGCATTATTTCATGTCATTCTTTGAGTGCTGCAATTTCCATTAACATTAATGTAGTACATTTGTGGAAGATAGTATTTTGAGCGTATTCGTTAACCTTGTGAGGGTACAAGATTTTCTCAAAGGTATATGGGTCTATTTCACTTTTGCAGAAGCACAGGTGTAACACGCAGGTGGGTTATGTCACGATTGATTGGAAAGAAAGAAGATTAAGGTTTAAAGCTCTGTCAATGAAGAGGTCATTAGAGACGGAGCACACGTTCGTATCGGTGAAGTTAATTGTTCCTGCTCTTCCAGAGAAACCATTCCGGCGTTTGCCCTAAATGATTTAGGGAAATCATGGAAAACGCTTACATGGATGGCTGGACGAAGATTTCATTCACCGTTCTCCCGAATGCGAGTTCGGTGACTTACCGCTGTGCTCAGCAATGTCTCAGTTATTCTTTGAGCGGTTCGTATTATAATAATTTTCCAGATCATTGAGTTCTGTTTAGTGTTTCATTTCCGTTACCACCAAAGTTGTAGCATGTCGAACGAGTGCTGTGTCATTCGCGTAGATGAAAGATTCTTAACTTCGTTCTTGCAAATTTTATGCGTTAACATGGCCATCTCATTGCTCTAAGAGATACATATTGTTCGGAGCTTAATGTGCAACACACATAGGATATTTGTCAAGTCGTAATCTATTCAGTAGTATATACACTATATGATCAAAAGTATCCGGACAACTGGCTGAAAATGACTTAAGGATTCGTGACGCCCTCCATCGGTAATGCTGAAATTAGATATGGTGTTGGCCCACCCTCAACCTTGGTGAATGCTTCCACTCTCGCAGGCATACGTTCAATCAGGTGCTGGAAGGTTTCTTGGGGAATGGCAGCCCCTTCTTCACGGAGTGCTGCAGTGAGGAGAGGTATCGCTGTCGATGGGTGAGGCCCGGCACGAAGTCGACGTTCCAAAACATCCCAAAGGTGTGCTATAGGATTCAGGTCAGGACTCTGTGCAGGCTAGACAATTAGAGGGATGTTATTATCGTGTAACCACTCCGCCACAGGCCGTGCATTATGAACAGGTGCTCGAACGCGTTGAAAGATGCAAATCACCATCCCCGAATTGCTCTTCAACAGTGGGAAGCAAGAAGGTGCTTCAAACTTCAATGTAGGCCTGTGCTGTGATAGCGCCACGCAAAACAACAAACCCCTCTCCATGAGAAACACGACTACATCATAACACCACCGCCCCCGAATTTTACTGTTGCCACTACACACGCTCGCAGATGACGTTCACCGGGCATTCGCCATATCCACACCCTGCCATCGGGTCGCCACATTGTATACCGTGATTCGTCACTCCACACAACGTTCTTTCACCGTTCAATCGTCCAATGTTTACGCTCCTTACATCAAGTGAGACGTCGTTTGGCATTTACTCGCCTAATGTGTGGCTTATGAGCAGCCTCTCAACCATGAAATCCAAGTTTTCGTACCTCCTACCTAACTGTCATAGTACTCGGAGTGGATCCTGTTGGTGGTCTTGATAGACATTTTCCTATTACATATTACGACCCTCTTCAACTGTCGGCATCTCTGACAGTCAACACACGCGGTTGGCCTGTACGCTTTTGTGCTGTACGTGTCCCTTCACGTTTCCACTTCACCAATACATCGGAAACAGTGGACCTAGGGATGTTTAGGAGTATGGAAATTCCACGTACCGACGTACGGCACAAGTGACACCCAATCACCTGACCACGTTCGAAGTCCGTGAGTTTTGCGGAGCGCCCCATTCTGCTCTCTCACGATGTCTAATGACTACTGAGGTTGCTGATATGGAGTACCTGGCAGTAGGTGGCAGCACAATGCACCTAATATGAAAAATGAATGTTTCTGGAGGCGTCCTGATTCTTTTTATGACATAATGTATGTTCCCAACCAACTTACCACGTGTAACTGTGTCATATGTTAGATCAGCGAATATCACATGTGTCGTCTTATCTCCTTCAGATCCGTGGTCAGTGTGTTGGATCACATGGGGACTCTGGCAGATCGTGACTTATAGGTAGAATCCACACTGCTGTAACAGCTGGACAAACATATTCCGAGATTTTTCCGTTCTCTCCAAGAATTGACGGGAATCAAACAGGTCATACGCTTTCTAGGATTGACGGCTTCTTTCCAGACTAAAGTAAGGCTTCTCTTGTGTTCTGGTCTTACACATCTGATTATTAGGGCTTTCAATTGCGGGTGAGCTATAATCTGTCGTGAGGTCGAGCCCTCACCACCGGCAGCGCCGCCATTATCCACGCTGGTCACTCTGGCCGCAGTCTGTAGGTGAAGCAATACCTCACCGGCTCGACCACCTGACCACCCCAGTCATTTCGAAACGTCTCTCTTCTCTACCCGAATTAACATGCCGCTAGTGTGTGTCTGACCTCGACTTTCTAACTGCTACTATTTAGGCTAATGCAGGTATAGGAGCTGACGTCTGTACAATTTCCTGCTGACGCGCCACGGACCTCAGAGCTTTACGAAGGCGTGTCTGCTGCTGGTTAAGCTGCTGCTTACTTAGTAACAGGTTTGTGCGACGTAGTCCTGGCGTGTCAGCTAGAAAAGTTGAATTTATAACTTCGTACCCCATATATATATTCATTTGTGAGACGCACCTATTGATTATGTCTTACAAGGGGAGACCACGACGTTGGGAACACGGATCTATTTCAGACTTTGTACACCTTTAGTAGGCCAATAAAAAACAAGGTGTACAGGTAGTAAGGTGCACTACTCTGATAACTGCGAGAAAATCGCAAGACAAGGTTTACGCGTCTATTATGCAACTGATGTATCAGTGCGAAGAAGCTGGCCGCAAGAAGTTGTTCTGGCCAAGTGATTAGCGTTCACGCGTTGCACGAGGGTCGTCGACAAGACGACTGTTCGAATCCTGATAACACTTATTTTTTAATCTATATTTTTTTCATAACTGGTCTCATTATTTAATTTCTGTGACGTTTGAGAGGTTCATTTTTCATAAAGTTGTAGTGAATTTGATATGTTATTTGACCATTTACTATTTGTAATTAAATTTTCGAGGAGGAGGGACAGACTTTGGAAACCGAAGTCAAACCTCATAAATAAAGATGCGAATGATGTTATTCCTAATCAGTAATATTGTAAATCATAATGTCTCAGACCACAAGAGTAATGTACAGTTTCTCGTCCAATGTCCTCTTGACATCACACGTTACACGATAGTATTTGTCATACATGGAAAACATGAATTGAAACTTCATTCAAATCCACTTACATTATCTCTCTAGTCACATACAAATTAAATAATATGATCAGTGACGAAAAAAAGATTAATATTAAGTATGATCGGGAGACGAACCGTCACCTCATACACGTTCGTCCTACGAAGCTCTAACGCTAATGGCTTGACCATCACGAACTCTGAGAAAAAATGTTCAGATGTGTGTGAAATCTAATGGGACTCAACTGCTAAGGTCACTAGTCCCTAAGCTTACACACTACTTAACCTAAATTACCCTAAGGACAACACACACACCCATGCCCGAGGGAGCATTCGAACCTCCGCCGGGACCAGCCGCACAGTCCATGACTGCAGCGCCTTAAGTTACGTTGTGCAAGACGCGACAGTTGGCTGCGACTGCGACGCTGCCCCCTCCTCTTTTCCCACCCTGGCAGACGGCGACACGGCCGCAAGACGACTGGAGTCGTCGCCGTTTCCCAAGCTGCGGCCGGCGGCGGCGGATTCAAATACATAAGAAAAATAAGAATTCCGATTTTCTTGCTGTAAAAAATACTGTATGTTAATGCAACAATGTTACATCGGCTCCCAGAGTTAGTTTTTCGATACAGATTCTCCTTTTACTTTAAAAAATTGAAAAGTATCTCTTCCGGTTTTGCGTGTTTGTTTCGCTGTATATTACTTCTCTATCAATTGTGAGGAAAGTAAAAGGCACAAAAAATTGATGTTTGCGTATCTTACAGTTTCACATCACAGCTTGATAATGAGGTGTCTATTTTTCCGATATTCGTCACAGTTATCCCGATACTTAATTTACAAGTAACCTACTGCATAAAATTTGAATTGTGTACAGTGAAAAATGTGGTCGCTGGCTACTTTACGTATGGTTTACGTTAGGTCATACATCGTTACCGATGAAAAGAAGCTAACATATTGAAATTATTTTTAAAGTTGAGATCAGAATGATATCGAACTCCGTTACCGAGATTTGGGCTCATATATCTCCGGGAGCGTCGCGACTAGCCGCCAGTTCTATCGACGCGCAACGAGAATCGTGTGGTCATCACACGATAGAGAATGCATTTGTTTTGTTTCGCTGACACATTTGGACCTAATGAAACCATTTTATGTCATATTTCTCCGGTATGAGTTACTAATATTTCTCCATATGCTCTTGACAATTTCATTTAAAATGCCACGAAATGTAGGTTTCTTAAACCCAAGTGATCAAGCAGAACCCATTTTCGTGGTTTTGCTGAGGCATCTGAACCTGTTCCAAGCTTTCTTTCTCGTTTATTTCTCTGATACGAGTCCCGAATATTCCTCCATCTGTTTTTGCACATTTCACCTAAAATTCCAATGAAAGATAAGTTTACTAACAATAACTGCACGCTTGCGTCATTGCATTGTTTCAAGTTCCTGACAACAAGATAGGGTTACACCTTAAACATCTCTAGAATTTTCATTCTGAACGTCTACAGTATACACTGGCAGAAATGTGGAAGAAATAATGTCCGTGCTTGTTCACAAAATTTCCCCAAATTATACTTGTCAGTTTCTCCCATGCAGAAACTTTTGGAACAAGCTAAGGCAACTTTCATAGCCGACTGAGTCTTTATTCCCATCCAAATGAACTTCCATATTCTTATATTCTGACAGCATACATCGTTATGGATGACATGAACATTTAATCTTGCCAAGCTGCACTCAAAAGATGACTCCAGGATTTACAAAAGACGAATTTCAATTGTGAACTGTGTCAGACCAGAAGGGCCTTGTAAAACAGTAGTGCACTTTTGGCACAATTTTTTTGAGCACCATCTTCTGCCAATGAATTGAAGCGAATGTGACAAATTACTTATTGCAGCATACTGTTTGCGCAATCTGTTGAGAAACGCCTTCCTCAAAAACGAGCATCTATTGATTACAGAAAGCTGTACAACAATCTGGTGGTGGTTTTTCACAACTAGAAGGTATCATCAAGACACCAATCTACCGTTTACTTTCAAAGTGAAGGTATTGTAAAATGTAACTTTCTCGTTGTTCTTTAGATTGTTCATTTTATAATGTACTTGACGTTTTCAATTTTTATCGTCACAAAAAAGAGTAATGCGAAAATTGACCTTCAAGTTCATTTTCATCATTCTAATTCTACATCTGCATGGATTATACTGATTTTCATAACAGGCCTGAAAAATTTGCATTAATGGGAAAATATTATATATTTCACTCACCTGCCAGTTTCAACTGTGCACCAATTTCTTCGCAAATTCTGTCTCTGAACATAGTGTCTCTATATTTAGGGTTCTTCAAATCGTAAAGGCAAGGATGTCGCGAGACCAGCTCACAGAGCATCACATCCTGTGGGTGGCTCATTTCAGTTTTCCTTGACTGGCTCGACATCTTTCTGGCAGCCGTACGTCTTTGTGTCGTGCGACTCCCGTCGCAACACTGCTCACAGGTGCAGTGCTGCGGCAGCTGTCGCAACAGCCGCGCGTCGCATCCCAAACTCGAACTGCGCATGCGCCAGCAAGCAACTTCTGACGTCACGTAGCGACCCGTCGCAGTCGCTAGTGTGCGTCGCGTCTTGGACAACGTACCTTTAGACCGCTCGGCTTATCCCGCGCGGCACGAACTCTGACGTCTGGCACCTACGCACAGAAACATAAGCCACGTAATTCACACATAAAACTTATCTCGCTATTTTCGAGGAATTGCCAGAGTAGTGCAACTTATTACTTGCACATTATGTCGTTTTAATGGCCTACTGAATGTGTACAAAGTTTGAAGTAAGTCTGCGAGCCCAACGTCGTGGGCTCCCCTTGTTAGTTGCAGGTTCAAATGTTTTGTGTGTTTCACTTGCACGTAATATGAAACCTCAACCTTGTTTGTTCTGACAGGATGACAGTTTCTTCTAGTTGAAAGGAGTTTCAGGATATTCTATCTTCTTCTGTTTCGAAGTCCCGTTCCGCAGTAACTAATGAGCTACTCGTCTGACCTGTCACTTGGGAGATCTTCTGACACTCGTTTTTGATCCTGTCTAGCAGCTACATGGCCAAATGTATTCCTAGTACGCACCCAGAAAGAAAACATGAGTTTTTCACCAGTCTGAAGAGTTCTAATTGAAAACCAATCTTAAGTATAAAGACATTCATACTTCTTAAAATTGTTTCGAGCGTTACCATGCTTGGAATACAGTATCTCATGCTTATTATATTTTTTGTGACGGCTCCCAAACCCAAGGTCCTCGGAGGTACTTTTGGGGCAGCCACCACAAATTGTATAAATCGTGGGTAGTGATCAGGATGTAGCTATGTTTGTCTGCCGAAAAATAATTAATGACAAGAATTGCGCCAGGCTAGAATGAAGAGATAACTTATCTTTATTTCTGACGAAACGTGCGCCAGCAATACGAGTCCAAGTAATATCCAATAGTAATCCGTGTACTGAGCCTAGTCGAATACAATAGCTAATATCACACTGCAATGGCTCCGCTATAAACTCCACGAAAGGCTAGCAATAGACAATAGATTGTCCGTCTCGGGGCCAGCGCTCGTCCTTATATGCAAAAGGCAGAGGGCGCTGCGGACCCGAGCTCAGCCATGGCGCGACCTCTTCCGTCGGCGGTTACGCCCTGAGACGCCGACGGCCGCGACAGGAACTGTGGCCAGCGATGTCACGGTCAGGGCGCGCGTGCGCGAGTTGGTTGGTTGGTTGGTTGGTTGGTCGGGTCCGTGGATACAACAGTATTAGCCTTCTTTTCTCGAAAACTGTTCGTCCAAGCTTTGTCGGATAAAATGTATCTTTGGCAAACCATCAAGGACGAATGTGTGTCTCGCATCGCCATGAGCCTGTTGGAAAGCGGTGGAAAAGATACCAACAGCAGAACAGCTAGTGCGAAAAATCGTACTGTATTCATTGAATAGTGTTCTCATAACATTAACATTATTTTTACTGGAAATTGTGTGGTACTTTGACCGATCTGATAATACCTCAAAACAATATTTCTAGCACTAAAGGAATGAATAAAACATAAGGACGGAATCATGAATAAATGTATTATCTTTCCCTTCTAAAAGTAACCAGAAACCAAAACATATAAATTGCAAATAATCTCCTTGAGTATTGTTAATTGGAAAAAAAGAACGACACAGTTAAACCAGTGAACCGACTGTGTGGAATGCATACATAGTTATTGTTTTTAGGAATAGTTGATTCTCCGTACATGGTTATTTTTTTTTTAGGAATAGTTGATTCTCCGTAGAGTCAGGAAATTATTGGTATTCAGACATTATCAGAAAGTTTCTTAAAAAACCAAGTTGACTGCACAGTTCGTTCAAAACAAAGCATAAATTAACATAAAACTTGAAATTTCCTGGCAGATTAAAATTGTGTGCCGGACCGAGACTCGAACTCGGGACCTTTGCCTTTCGCGGGCAAGTGCTCTACCGACTGAGCTACCCAAGCACGACTCACGCCCCGTCCTCACAGCTTTAATTCCGCCAGTACCTCGTCTCCTACCTTCCAAACTTCACAGAAGTTCTCCTGCGAACCTTGCAGAACTAGGACTCCTGGAAGAAAGGATATTCTAGAAACATAAAACTTGCTTATAAATTTTGTGAATTATTTTCAGTGCCAAAATTACGAATATTCTTGAGTTCCTTAGATAGCAGGCACCTAAATCTGCTTGCACAGAGGTCTACAAGCATACCCTTGAAAGGATCGGGAAGAAATAGTAATGGCACTATAAAACATACCCTCTGCCGAGCACATTACATGTAGATGTAGCTGTAGATGTTCTGATCACGTTCTGCTAGGTTCATTGTGTTCAAATGGCTCTGGGCACTATGGGACTTAACATCTGAGGTTATCAGTCCCCTAGAACTTAGAACTACCTAAACCTAACTAACCTAAGGACATCACACACATTCATGCTCGAGGCAGGATTCGACCCTGCGACCGTAGCAGTCGCGCGGTTCCGGACTGCAGCACCTAGAACCGCTCGGTCACCAGGGCCGGCGTTCTTTGTGTCTTTGAGGTCAGACGTAAAGCCTACTTAAAATAAAATGTGCCATGGTCAATGGAGTGAGATACGTGCACCAGAATTAGTTCGCATTGCTTGTGGTTTTTCTGGGACGCCTCAGAAATGCAGTATAAGATAATGACGATTTTGCTTTTAAAATTCCTAGCAAACACGCGAAGAGAGCCGCCGGACATACCGCGAGAAAGTGCTAATAAAACCCGGTACTTCGCATGCTCCGGTTTCGAGAAAAAGGACAGTTACGACAGGTAGTGTCACCCTATGTTTCATCCTACAGCCTCTGGAAGTAACTTTCATTAATCCGATAAAAATTGTGATTCTTCTGAACAAAGGCAAGATTTAATGTTATGGGACATTGCTCAGTACCGTTATAAAACCCTGAAAGTGCCTTTCGTTAAATTTGTTTTTGAACACATCCACTATCGTACAAAATTTCTCTTTCATTTCATATGTGTTGCTTGACTTCCAAAAAGACTTGAAAGGTTCTTTCGATGATATTCATGTGACCTCGGGGCCAGACATTCCAGATCCTCCCCTTTGATGATGTATGCTTTCTCCCACCCCGTGATCCAAGCATCAAGCTTCGCTCAGTGACTGCTTCTGCTGACCAAGTGCTACTGGTCGAAACGAAAGAAATTGCTGCGTTGAGCTCCACAGTGTGACACCTGTCGAATGCATTCATCCGTTTTCTTGTTAAAAACAGTGTCTAAGAAACTGTCTTGTGCACAGGTACATCGTGGTTTACATATTCAGCATATCTAATGAAATCATGTGACTTTAGGTTGTTAAGTTCAGCGTATTAATAGGTATCTTTCTGTTGGGAGAGCTGCACTACTGTTTGTAAAGAGCGAAACACTCTGAATCAATTATCTGCAACACGCCACGATAAGAGGACGTGTAGAACAGCGAAATAATAATAAGTGATTTAATTGGCAGGGGTGGCATGCACGTAGGACCAACAGCGCTCCCTTTTGTGTGACCGGACAGGTGAGCGTTACGCAACGCTCAGACGGCGTGGAGCAGTCATACGAAGTAGAAATGTGTAACCAAGTGCTACTATACTCACCGGCATCACAGGGTGGAATATCGACATGTGAGTGCATTCGAACGGGGCAGAATGATTGGTCTCGGTGAGGCGTATGTGTAACCAGTAGAGAGAAGAGGGCCGTACACAGCGCCGACACAGTGTGATCACACCATGAGATGAGATGTCCGCTTGTCCGTAACGGACAGAACAGCTCCTCCACAGTGTTGGCGCGAAGCTGGAGCTCTGCAACGGACGTGAACATGTTTGCGCCGACGCTTCGACGCCGTCTTCTGCGGGTTGGACAGGTAGCATGCATGCTATTGCGTCGGCTTCCATGACCGGAACCCACAAACGCTGCAGACTGCAATGGACACGTGAACGCTGCCACTAGCGCGCTGAGTGGCAAAATTCAGTGTTTTCGAACGAATCCCGCTTCAGCTTGTCCTACAGTGATGGCCACTTACGCTTTCGAAGCGAACATGGTGAACAAAATCCGGCAGACTACACTGAAGCGCCAAAGAAACTCGTATAGGAGCGCGTATTCGAATACAGAGATATGTAAACAAGCAGAGTACGGCACTACGGTCGGCAACGCCTATATAAGACAAGTGTCTGGCGCAGTTGTTGGATCGGTTACTGCTGCTACAATGGCAGATTATCCAGATTTAAGTGAGTTAAACGTGGAGTTATAGTCTGCGCGAGAGCGATGGGATATATCTCCGAGTTAGCGATGGAGTGGGGATTTCCCCATACGACCGTTTCAGGAGTGTACCGTGAATATCAGGAATCTGGTAAAACATCAAAACTTAGACATCGCTGCGGCCGGAAAATGATCCTGCAAGAATGGGACCAACGATGACTGAAGAGAATCGTTCAACGTGACAGAAGTGCAACCCTTCCGCACATTGCTGCAGATTTCAGTGCTGGGCCATCAACCAGTGTCAGCGTGAGAACTATTCGACGAAACATCATCGATGTGGGCTTTCTGAACCAAAGGCCCACTCGTGTACCCTTAATGACTGCACGACACAAAGCTTTACGCCTCGCCTGGGCCCGTCGATGCCGACATTGGACTGTTAATGACTAGAAACATGTTTCCTGGTCGGACGAGTCTCGTTTCAAATTGTCTCGAGCGGATGGACGTGTGCGGGTATGGAGACAACCTCTTGAATCCATAGACCTTGCATGTCAGCAAGGGACTGTTCAAGCTGGTGGATGCTGTGTAATGGTGTGGGACGTGTGCAGTTGGAGTGATATGGGACCCCTGATACGTCTAGAGACAACTCTGACAAGTGAGACGTACGTAAGCATCCTGCCTGATCAGCTGCATCCATTCATGTCCATTGTGCATTCCGACGGATCCAGCAGGACAGTGCGACACCCCATACATCCAGAATTGTTACAGAGTGGCTCCAGGAACTCACTTTTGAGTTTAATCAGTTTCGCTGGCCACCAAACTCGTCAGACATAAATATTATGAGTATATCTGGGATGCCTTGTAACCGTGCTGTTTGGATGAGACCTCCACCCCTCATACTCTTACGGATTTATGGACAGTCCTGCAGGATTCATGGTGTCAACTCCCTCCAGCACTTCTGCAGTCATTAGTCGAGTCCATGCCACATCGTTTTGCGGCACTTCTGCGTTCTCGCGGGAGCCCTAAACGGTAATAGGCAGGTGTACCAGTTTCTTTGCCTCCTCAGTACGTATTGTTGAGCGGCATAGCCGACGGACGCCACGTGTGATGGTTTGGGGTGCCAATGCCATATTTCAGCAGGACAAAGTCCAGCCGCGAGTGGCGGGGAATGTGCAAGCATTGCTCGAAGAATGATGGGTACCACTGCTTCCCTGGTCTGCCCGGTCGCCTGACAAGTCGCCCATCGGACATGTCTGGGATATGGCCGGACGGCAAGTTGTTCGTTCAGGTCTACCACAGTTTATGCGTTGTGGACGGGCCTGCAAACCATGTGGCAGAGTATTCCCCAGCAGCATATTCAGGCGCTTATTTATTCCACGCCACGACGTCTAGCGGCTCAGACTGCAGCACGTGATGGCGCAACTCCGTACTGAATTTCCACAGTCACAGTGCACGTACACGTCTCTAATGCTAATCAGTGGAATAAATTTCGTTGTGATGACATCTCTCGGTGTTGGTGTTTCACTTTTTCCAAATACTATTATATTAACACGATCTGCGTGAAGTTTGTGCAGTATTTGTTTTTTTAAAGTGTAGCTGTCAAGATATTGTGACTTTTTTGCATTGAAGACCAGTTCCCACCACGAGATTAAAAGCCGCCTGGTGGAGTTGCTGGCCCGTGTTTCTGTAAGGGAAGTACACACCTGCTCATAAAGTAAGGATAATTGCAGAATTTGGTGCCACACAACGTGGCACTACACAAAACTGGTGCTAATAGCATAGGCACATAGGGAACACACGTGACACAGATCTGTAAGTCCACGGTATTGGTGATAAGTTGAGAAAACCGTCCAGAAACACATGTGCTACAAAACGCCACTGTTTCCTGCGCATGTACCCCGACATCAATATGGGATATGATCACCATGCACACGTACACAGGCCGCAGAACAGGTTGGCATACTCTGGATCAGGTGGTCGAGCAGCTACTGGGGTATAGCCTCCTATTCTTGCACCATAGCCTGTCGGAGCTCCTGAAGTGTCCTAGGGGTGTGAAGATGTGCAGCGATAGCTCGACCGAGAGCATCCCAGACGTGCTCGATGGAGTTTAGATGTGGAGAACAGGCAGGCCACTCCATTCTCCTGATATCTTCTGTTTCAAGGTACTACTCCACCATGGCAGCTCGGTGGGGTAGTGCGTTATCATCCATTAGGAGGAAGGTGGGACCCACTGCACCCCTGAAAAGGCGGACATACTGGTGCAAATAAGGTCCCGATACACCTAACCTGTTACAGTTCCTCTGTTAAAGACATGCACGGGTGTACGTGCACCAATCATAATCCCACCCCACACCATCAAGCCACGATATCCATACAGATCCCTTTCAAGGACATTAAGGGGTTGGTATCTGGTTCCTGGTTCATGCCAGATGAAAACCCGGCGAGGGCTAACATGTTCAGAGTATATCAGGACTCGTCCGTGAACATAATCTGGGACCACTGTTCCAATGAGCAATATTTTGTGATCAACGCAATCAAACGCCTTAGTTAAGTCAGAAAATATGCCTAGCGTTCGAAACCTTTTGTTTGACCCATCCAGTACCTCACAGCGAAAAGAGAATATAGCGTTTTCAGTTGTTAAACGACTTCGAAGCCGAACTGTACATTTGATACCAAATCGTGTGCTATAAAATGATCAATTATTCTTATACACACAGCCTTTTCAATAACTTCAG
This sequence comes from Schistocerca cancellata, assembly GCF_023864275.1. Classification (NCBI taxonomy): domain Eukaryota; kingdom Metazoa; phylum Arthropoda; class Insecta; order Orthoptera; family Acrididae; genus Schistocerca; species Schistocerca cancellata. The sequence continues at coordinate 131,036,315 of NC_064629.1, forward strand.
CAAACACTGATGCCATATAAATAGGTCTAAAATTGTCTACAATATCCCTTTCTCCCTTTTTATAAAGCGGCTTTACTACTAAGTACTTCAATCGTTCAGGAAACTGACTAAAGAAAAAATTACAAATATGGCTAAATACAGGGCTAACATGTGCATCATAGTACTTTAATATTCCTCTAGGAACTCCATCATAACCATGAGAGTCCTTAGTCTTCAGTGATTTAATTATTGACTCAATCCACTCCTTGTCAGTATCACAGAGGAGTATTTCAGACAACAATCCCGGTAAGGCATTTGCCAGGAAAGTTATATGATTCCCTGTAGAAACTAAATTTTTATTTAATTGAACAGCAATGCTAAGAAAATGATTGTTAAATACTGTACATGTATCGGATCTATCAGTAACAGAAATATTTTTACTACCAACTGACTTTATATCGTCGACCTTGTGCTGATGACCAGACACTTCCTTCACAACTGACCATATGGTTTTAATTTTATCCTGTGAATTAGCTATTCTATTTGCATACCACATACTGTTTGCCTTCCTAATAACATTTTTAAGCACCTTACAATACTGTTTGTAATGGGCTACTGCAGATTGATTGTGACTACTTCTGACATTTTGATACAATTTTCGCTTCGTTCTACATGACATCCTTACCCCACTAGTCAGCTGCCTATTGCTGCTAGTATTCCGTTTAAATGACGTGAAGATGTCAAGTAGGACAATAGTAAATTGTATCCGAACATTACAGGTTTGATCTTCCTACTCATTCTCATTAACATACATTTTTCCACATTTAGGGCTAGCTGCCATTCATCACACCAGCTGGAAATTTTCTCTAAGTCGTCTTCTGTCTTCCTACAGTCACACAAGTTAGACACCTTATCGGACACGACGGCATCGTCAGCAAACAACCGCAGACTGCTGCCCTTCCTGTCAGCCAAATCATTTCTGTATGTAGAGAACAATAGCGGTTCTGCCACATTACTCTGGGGCACTTCTGACGGTACCCTTGTCTTTGATTAACACTCGCCGCCGAGGACAACGTACTGTGTTCTAGTATTTAAGAAGTCTTCGAACCACTGATGTATCTGTGGACTTATTCCATATGAAATATTAGCTTGACAGTGCACCCAGTCATAAACCAACATGTGTGAGGCAATGGTTTGTGGACAAAACATTCTTGAAATGGACTGGCCTGCCCAGAATTCTAATCTGAACCCAGTGGAATATCTCTGGGATGGGTTATAACGGCGGCTTCGCTACAAACCCCAGTGTCCAACTTCGCTATCTTCTCTGGTTTCCGCTTTCGAGGATGAATGGGTGTTTCTCCTCCGCAAAAGTTCAGACACCTCGTGCAAAGTGTCCCCAACAGAATCCAATCCGTCATAAAGGCAATGGATGGACACACCCCATAGTAACGCCCACTAACAAGTGGCCGAATATTTGTGATGAAATAGTGTAACTGTTCTATTACAAAAAATGGCTCTGAGCACTATGGGACTTAACATCTGTGGTCATCAGTCCCCTAGAACTTAGAACTACTTAAACCTAACTAACCTAAGGACATCACACACATCCATGCCCGAGGCAGGATTCGAACCTACGGCCGTAGCGGTCACGCGGTTCCAGACTGACGCGCCTAGAACCGCACGGCCACACCGGCCGGCTGTATTGTTCTATTACATCTTCAGTCTTCATCAACATATTGTCTGATCCTACACTGTATAAGAATAATTCTGCAGTTAGCGAAAATTCATATATTATCATGCAGCGTAGGAGCAGGCACTGATACACACAAACAATTCTAGCCTTTTGAAAATCGACGTTGTTGCCCTGAATCGATAGTGTGATGAAATAATGGGTTTTTGGAAATATTTGTCTCTGATTGTGGTATCTCTCAAAAATTGTTTAATTGAGCAGTGGCCGCGTAGTTCAAAAACATCCATCGTGGATAAAGTAACAAAAAACAGTCCCTATTCGTGAGAAATTCTTTATAGTTATTTATAATGACTGCTCACTTCTTTGCGTTTTTCTCATTTACCTTTATGCTGAACTTTTGGAGGCAAGTCAAGAGCAAAATTGAACGAGCTAGCGGAAAAGGCCATACAGCTCTACAGGTGGCGGGACAACGTGGCTCGCAGGGCGAGATGGAACAGGTTCACGAACGACAGATCTGAACTCTGCTAACTGACAAGCTGCCTTCAGACTTTTTGTCTGGTAACACTTGCTGGATTCTGTGTAGTTTATGAGTGTCGCCACCTCTGAATAACCTTCTGGGCAATGCGGTTTAGATTATCATTACAGTGATTATTTATAAATAGAATGAGTGTTACCATTTAATGCACTGTCTCATTAGAGGCGGAGCAATAGCTCAACTGAACGAGAGAGAGAAAGAAAGGAAAGATCGATCGTAGCTTTGTTGAACAGACTGTCCTACTATTACCCTACAGTGATTTAAGAAAACTACGGGAAATTATAAACAGGGCGTCTGACTGAGATTTTCACCCAATTTGTTGGGAATACGGAACCGTTACTGTATTGCGTGGTCCTGAAATATGTGCAGCACTGCCAAATTTTGTCAAATTTTGTTTTAAACAGTCGAACAGCAGCTTAAGTTCTTTCCAATAATAAATAAACATGTGCCAGAAGCACAGGAGTAGTTCCTTCGTATCGACTATGAAATCTATAAATGCTTTGAAACTGTTTCATAATATTCACATCAAGGCTTGTATCTCGTTCCGCTAACACCATTGCGTGAACGCAGTAGTGAAGGCTCTAGAGTGGGTTTTAAGAGTGCGTCGGAATCAACGTCTGCTCGTTCTTATTTCGTAGTTCCCGAAAGCACTTAACGCGAATATCAGCAGTGTTTTTCAAAATAACCACGACCTATTCCATGAAATCACTCATTTCCACTTTCCTGATGCTCTTAGTGTCGACATATCGGTAAACTGTGGCATATTGTCACCATTGCCAGAATCGGATAGAGAATATCAAACCCCGACAGCGTAGGTCTGTATTTAGAGCGTAATTATACAATCAGCTATTCTACATGTACCTGTAACGTACATGTAAAAATGAAATGTAGGGAAGGGAAAGCGTGGGTGGGAGATGGTAATGCGATTGCGAAAGTTAAAAACGTTGTGTCGGACTGGGCCTCGAAACTTGATTTACCGCTTCTCATGAGCGGTTCCCTCAGCCGCTTCGGCCGTCCAGACACGTTTGCTGATTCACTCTGGTTTTCAACTTATCTTTCGTCCCTCGTTCATTAAACTCACTGCCTTCCTCCCAAATCGCCGCGACTCCCTCCCGTCTTCCGACACAGAGACACGAACACGCAAACAACGTTCACCTAAAAGGCGCAAGAGGAGGCGCCTTACGACCTCTGAACCAGGCAGATCACTTCCTCCTGAGGCTCTAGACACCGTCCGGCCCGACAAGGCCTCGGAGAACCTGCACGACGATCTGGCTTTGCCGGTGCCTACTCTGTTGGCTCACTCAGGTGCACCTGAACCAGTAGACTCCACTGCTGCGACTGCCGCCGAGACGTCCTCCCCTCCTACGAACGAAGTGGAACGTAAGAACATAACAACGACAGCGCCTTCAATGGCGTGGAGTGACATCGTGGACGATGGCCCTAACCACACGCTGGGGACGGGGTTACCCCAGACGGAGACCTAGTTACGCCACCAACGCCGTCAGGTGGCGTACGGCACGAGTCGTCGCTGCCTCGCCCCTCTTCAACCACTGCTGATGGAGTTCCCCTCCACGGCGGGGCACGACTCCAAACCTATCGAGTAGCTATGATCAACACTAACAACATTAGGTCCCACGTGAAAATTCAACTGCTGCGAGAGATGATATGGGCATCGGACGTAGACATCGCACTACTACAGAAAGTACATTTGGCCACACTTCCATATGTCGCGGGCTATAATACTTATCCTTGTGACCACCTAGGACGTGGCGTAGCAATCTACGCCCGAGAAGGCATTCCGGTGACTGATATCACATGCTTTCCATCCGGCAGAGGCGTGGCCGTCACCGTCAAGGGGACACGTATTGTCAACATTTGCGCTCCGTCAGGCTCCACCCGCAGACGCGACAGGGCACAATTCTATTCAGAAGAAATCGCCTCTTTGTTTCTTGGAACCTGTGACCATTACTCGCTTAAGGGCGATTTTAATTGTGTCCTGCACCTTAAGGATCATATGCTCCACTACAACACCTGTGAAGAACTACGCCTCGTCGTCCGTGACACTTGGGAAGTTCGGCACGGCGACGCACCTGGACATACGAGACGAATCACTCCGCGAGCCGCCTTGATAGGATTTACGTGTCTGCCGGCCGAAGTGGCCGCGCGGTTCTGGCGCTGCAGTCTGGAACCGCGAGACCGCTACGGTCGCAGGTTCGAATCCTGCCTCTGGCATGGATGTGTGTGATGTCCTTAGGTTAGTTAGGTTTAACTGGTTCTAAGTTCTAGGGGACTGATGACCTCAGCAGTTGAGTCCCATAGTGCTCAGAGCCATTTGAACCATTTACGTGTCTCGGGAACTCTCACCTGCAGAACTTTGGCCCTTAGTCTTTTCGGACCACTGTGCCTACGTCTGCAACATTCTCCCCCCGCAACAATTGGTCTGGCGTAGTCGTGCACCGTGGAAGCTAAACACCTCCCGTATTCACGATCCCGAATGTCTTCTACGCGTTACCGACACATGGGCTACCTGTGAACGTCGATTACTGCACAACTTTGATTTGGCGGCTGGAATGTGCCACACCTACCATTCGACGTACCTTGATTCAGTATGGCAAGGAGGTAGCTGCATGACTCCGGCACACTTCAAACTATTTCTACGCCGTTCTCCGCAGCCTGGACGCCCAGCCGCCCACCCCTGAAACTCAGAAGGAACGCAGCTGGATTAAGGCACCAACTTTAACGCTGACACGCCGTAGACTGCAGGGGGCGATGGTGTGGACCCGACGTCAAGATTTGGCGGAACAGGAACACCCCACCATGCATTATATCACCACCGATAAGAAACATCGACGACAACGACTCATCACCGAGATCTACACCCGTCGCGCCCAATAAGTCACTTGCCAGGTCGTAATCGTCAACGCCTTTGTGGACCACTACCGCACAATGTACCAGGGAGAGACTACCAACAACCGCGCTGAGGAGTTTGAGTTAACACACGTAACTTGCAGCCTCACCGGCGTCGAGGCGGACGAGCTGATGGAGCCGGTTACGTGCGACCAAGTCCACGATGCAGTCAACAAATGTGCTCTGAAGAAGTCACCTGGCGTCGTCGGATTGCCGATAGAATTTTATAGCCCTTTTCTTGCGTTAATGGCGCACGGTGGACGACAGTGATTCATGAACTGTTGACGATGGGGAACGCCGTACCGCCGTCCTTTGTCACGGGAAGTATTATACCCATCCATAAACCGACACCGGGAGTGACAACAGCACGTTACCGTCCCCTAGCTATGCTTAACACAAACTATAAATTTTTTGCACTACTCCTGGCGACGCGATGCCACAAGATTCTGGCCAGCATTCTAATTCCAGAACAGACATCCTGGGTGGCTCAGTTAATATACAAACGGCCACAGGAGAATGTCGCGATTTAACTGCACTGGCAGCGGCGTGCAGACTCCGAGCCGCGGTGGTTGCCATTCATTTTGACAGCGCATTTGACAAGGTGCGGCGTCGTTTTCTGTTCTCAGTAATCAGCCAAATGGGTTTTCCACCAGCCTTTGTCGATGTCTTCCGGCGCCTGTACGGCAGCGCCGAATCACTAATTCAGGTCGTGTGGCGGGACCAGTGACGATCCGTCATTCCATAAGGCAAGGTTGTCCACTTTCGACACTAATCTATGCCATAAATCTGGAGTCACTCATTGGGAATCTGACGAGCCACCTTTCTGGTCTCATTTTGCGACAGCACACTTTCCGGTGTCGAGTGTATGCGGACGACCTCCTACTCTTGGTCCGCTCACGGAATGAAACACAATTGGTTTTTGATTTGATAGCAACGTACGGAACTGCAGCGGGCAGTAACATGAATGTGGCTAAACCCACGACGATGTTCATTGGACGCGGCCTCTCACGCGACGGCTTAGCACTTCTCCCGTATGTACAGAAACTACGATACCTTGGTCTCATTTTCACCTCCACCGTGCGCTGCTCCGCTGCCATCAATTTTCGACGTACTCTCCAAATTATCCTCACGGCGGTGCAACAAAATCTCCTCCGCCGACTCGATTCTTCACAGCGTGTCGAATACCTCAATCAACATGTGGCGTCCAGAATGGTGCACATCGAACAGGTAGTCGCACTACCACCAACTATTGTACGCAGCTTTCTGGCTGCGTTCAAATACTTTCTTATTGCCGGTACGCTTTTTAAGGCCCTCCTTGTCAGTGTGCGACTCCGAGCCGCGTCTTTGTGCATGTCCACCACGCACAAGCAGTGGAACGGGGGCCCTCCCTTACGCGCAGCTTGCTTGAAATTCTTATGCCCGCGACCACAACGCCACCAGTACCGGTCGGACACATTAAGCACCATCTGTCGCACATTTATGATTTCATCGTCGACTTCAGTTATGCTCATACTCGTCTTCCTCGAAATTTTTACGCCCCATTGGTTCGTTACATATCCAGCAACAACATCGAACACAGAAATCCATCGACGCGGTGGCCCACGGTTTGGCGTCATATCCACCAGCGCTTCCTTCCCACCAACTTCTGGGCAACATGGTACCACGTCGCATGTGGAAAATTGGCCATCTTACAAACGGACACTCCACTTTGTTCAGTTTGCCACCTCATGGATGACGATGCCCACGAACTGACTTGTGCTGCCACTAGTGACGTTTAGAAACTAGGTCGACAGTTCGTTGCCCATTACCTCCGCATTCCGCCGGATTCGATTGACCCGTGAACTTTTATCCACCCTGAGGATGTTTATTTCCTCGCCACCAAAAATAATGCATTTGTATGGGTCATGGGGTGGACGATCACCTACGTGTATAATGCTGGCGACAAATCACGTCTTGACTTCTGGCAGTACTTACAAACCGCCCACAGTGAAGTGGAGCACCGACCGTGCTACCGCGCCTCCTTCGCTAATTACCTACACGCGATCTTTACGTCACCCCCTCCCACCCCCCCCCCCCCTCCCACCGCCCCTCCCCACACTCCTGACATCTGAGACTCTTCGCGCTACGTTTCTATATCGTAACCCGCATGGACAAGCGTCCCCTTTCTTTTATGCACTATACCAGATCACGTAGGGGGAGACCAAGAGATCAATACACTAAGCAGATTCAGAAGGATGTAGGTTGCAGTAGGTACTGGGAGATGAAGAAGCTTGCACAGGATAGAGTAGCATGGAGAGCGGCATCAAACCAGTCTCACGACTGAAGACCACAACAACAACAACACCAGATCACGCTGGTCATTCTCCCAACTCTGTTCTCTCTTCCTCCTTGGATTCTACCCTCCTTTCGGTCGCTTCTTCCCGGTGGTGGTGCCGGGGAGATGTGGCCAAGCCTCGCATGTTGACCCCTGCCCACTCTGCCTCCACGCTCCATCTGCCAGGCAGTTGCCCGCAAGTCTTATCATACCCCCGCACCTTTTTCCCTTTTTGTCTATGGTGTCACACCTCTTAGCTTACTTCAGTATTATTATTATTATTATTATTATTTCCCACGCCTTGTTAATGAAGACTTTTGCTCGCCTTGTTCGAGTGTAATGTCTCGTGTTGATTCCCCCGGAAGGATGGCCTTTCTGTTGTCTTTATGCTTGTACAAAAAGGATACTTTGTTTACTTACCCTGTTTCTGGTGAAAAAAATCCCACTAACACTTATATTTCAATCTATATTTTTTTTCGTCACTGTTCACGTTGTTTGACTTACATGACATTTGGGGGAAAGAAAGCTGTTAAAGCAGCTGCTCATGAGAAGCGTTAAATCCGGGTTCGAGGCCCGGTCCGCCATTGCATTACCAGACTGCCCTGTGCTGCTAACCGTCACGATTCCCCACCCAGCCTTTCCCTTCTGTTTCATAACGTCATGTTTGCACGTATGTGCCAGCTGCCTACCAGACGCTACTCAAATATATATATATATCCGCTTGCATCCATATGTGTGGCTAATTATTTCTACATTTTTTTCTGTAAATAGGCTACCATCTATTCCAAAACGCAGCTTTGATTTTTCTCTGATTCCTATTTTGTGAATATTTTCTTGCTTTTGACTGAATTAAAGAGAATCGAAAAAAGAAGAAAGAAACGGGAAAATTTACAAGCGCGGCATTGCAGCCAGCGAACCTTTGTGTTTAATGCCGAGCGAGGTGGCGCAGCGGTCAGCACACTGGACTCGCATTCGGGTGGACGACGGTTCAAATACCCGTTAGGCCATCCTGATTTATGTTTTTCGTGATTTTCCTAAATCGCCGTGCACGGCCTATTTCCTTCTCCATCCTTTATTAATACAAGCTTGTGCTGCGTCCCTAATAATCTCGATGTCGACGGATCGTTAAACACTAATCTTCCTTCCCTGATTCCTTGTTGAACAGGCGTTACACAAGGTTCCTATCCCAAAAATTCAGTAAATATATACTGGTCAGAATGAACAAAAAATAGTGTTTCGTTCTAGAAAAAGCGTCCCGATCGTGACACTTGAAATAATTTCTTGGTCAGGATTTCACACATTGTACCTTGTTGGCATGCTGCGTGTTGAAGTTTAATTTAATTCAAAATACGCATAGTTGGTTAGCCCTTGAGCAAAGCGAATTCGCAAAAAAAAACACGTTTCTGCTGAAGAGTGGTTATATGCTTAATTTTTGGAAACGCGAATCAAGGAAAGGGAAGAAAATGAGGAACATGGGCAAAGCGGGAGAAATTTGTCCGAGAAGATGACACGTCTTTTGTGTTAAACTGGCAGCTAACTTGGAACAAGTAGAAGTGCACCTTGATAATATCAAAAGCCCGTTATCTTTTTGTTTGATTTATTCTACAGTTGCAGTTCTATATTGTTAAACGACTGCTGGTCTCAGTGGCAAGTACCATCACCAGACCATGCTCTGGCGAGTAATCGTAAAACTCGTTAACCCAAATCTGTGTGTCGTCATATGGATGCTAAATGAACAATTGAATTTTGTTAGACATCGTCATTTTAGTAACTATAGCCTTTTCTCACCTCACAGCGTTTCATACAGAATTTATGTAACCCAATAACAATACAAAAGCCAGCTTAACTTTGACATTGAATAGGAGCTTCAATTTCTCCTGAATTTTTATTTACCATACTTACGGACTGGTCTGCTCTGTAAATAAACAAGGGAGGGGGGAGGGAGTGGGCGTGAGTGAAGTGATGTGCTGTGGAGAAATGCCGTTCTCCACGCAAGAGACTATATCGTCAAGAAAAGTTTCTGTTATCATCTCTCGTACATTTCACGCGCTTCACCCGTATTCGTCTTTTCTATCATTTCTTTGATTCGCGTTTTTCGAAAGCTGACACACAACACTTTCATATAAGAACATACATCTCTTCGAAGTCATTTCGCCGGCCGTTGGTGGCCGAGCGGTTCTAGGCGCTTCAGTCTGGAACCGTGAGACCCCTACGGTCGCAGGTTCGAATCCTGCCTCGGGCATGGATGTGTGTGATGTCCTTAGGTTAGTTAGGTTTAAGTAGTTCTAAGTTCTAGGGGACTGATGACCTCAGATGTTAAGTCCCATAGTGCTCAGAGCCAGTTTTTGAAGTAATTTCACTCAAGAGCAGGGGAATTAGTAAAACATTGACGTACGGACCCCGACGTGCGTATTAAAACGCGAATATTTGTCACTAAGGCCAACGTAATTATACTTCAGTTGTTAGAGTATCGTAAGTTGTCCGTCTTGAGTATTACAGCGCTATAGATTGTAACGGTTGGATGAAACCGGCGCTAGTGCTTCTAAGACGTCAATACCATGGCGCAGTCCTGTCTTACTCGCGAGCTATTCCCGTACCTTGTACACAAACGGCCCGCTCATGAAACAGACTGATGTTCTCATCTGTAAAGTGCAGAACCCGCTGAATAGGAGGCGTTAAAACAATCCAGATATATTCGGGTGACACTAAAGCACAAGTGAGACAAATTACATTTTCTGTTTATTCCCTTCGCTTGTGGCCTTAGACAAATAGAGTGACCGAATTTTTAAGTTTTGAGAGCCACTGGCAATTACGATAGATATTTAATTACAGTTCTACTCACTCGATCAGTCTAAGAAGCTGTTAGAAAGGATTTCTATTGGTAATAAAGTTAACACAAATTGTTTGTTAAAATCTCTGCAAATTTTAAAATATACACTGGTAACTAAAATTAAAGCAGCAAACTGCTGTTTCACGTCCTGGGTCTAATTCACGATATAATCATATAACCTGTCAACAGATGTCGTTACGATCGTGTTCTGAACGGATAATGGCATTCCGCGCCAACAGTGACATCACGGCACCTGTCAACATGCCACCTGGACAGTCGAACAGTGGGTCAATGTTCTTTTCACAGATGAGTCCCGATTTGGTCTGGTGAGTGATTCTCGACTCATTCGGATCTAGAGTGTAACACGATTATGGGCCCAAACATTATGGAAAGAGACTGATATCGAGGAGGATCCCTAATGGTATGGGCAAGGATTATGTTGACCACTGCAACACCTCTTCGTGAAATCGTACAGTTAAATTGGCAAGGTTTAACTGCTGACAGGTGTCGTAACGAGATCTGGGGATCTCATGTGCAGTTGTTGCGAAGTGCTGCGGTCCCAGACTTCGTATTGCTGGACAATAATGCTCGACCTCATAGAGCACAGGCGGTTGATACTTTTGGAAACGGAAGATATTGCACGCATGGCGTGGCCTGATCGCTCTCCCGATTTGAATCCCGTAGAGTATGTCCGGGATGCACTAGCGAGGCGGGCTGCAAATGGTTCAGATGGCTCTGAGCACTATGGGACTTAACATCTGAGGTCATCAGTCCCCTAGAACTTAGAACTACTTAAACCTAACTAACCTAAGGACATCACACACATTCATGCCCGAGGCAGGATCCGAACCTGTGACCGTAGCAGTCGCGCGGTTCCGGACTGCAGCGCCTAGAACCGCTCAGCCACCGCGGCCGGCGAGACGGGTTGCATCACGTCAGCATCTACCAACCACTCTCCAAGATTTATGGGCAGCTCTGCAGGAAGAATAGGCGTCATTGCTTCAACATGAGATTGATGACGTCATTCACAACATGTCTGGTCGTTGTCAGGGCTGTATTGGTGCCAGAGATGGACCTTAAAAAGCGTACCGGCAGTAAGAAAGTATTTGAACGCAGCCTGGAAGCTGCGTACAATAGTTGGTGGTAGTGCCAGTACCTGTTCGATGTGCACCATTCTGGACGCCACATGTTGATTGAGGTATTCGACACGCTGTGAAGAATCTGAGAACATTAACCAGTTGTTAGAATGTGTGCAAATCCGTTAACTTAGAAAAAAAGACGAAGGACATGTTGGTCTACTGTTACGCATGTTGCATTTGACTATTTTCTGTATTCTTCACATTAGTTCTTGTTTACTATCACCTGTTTATGCTGTTTTGTGCCAGAATAAACGTAGCCTTGCAAAATTACCGTTTGTTGCTTTAATTTTGGACGCCAGTGTACATAACATTTATTTACCACAAGAAATTTCCGTCTTGTTCATGTGCATCGTATACCACACTTGAAGTTGGAAGCTAACGTAGATTGTGAAATCTGTTCCAATGCATAAATAGGATAGTGCGCATTAACATCACAGATAAAACTCACACCCGTGCCCGAGGCGAGATTCGAGCCCGCGACCTATGCAGCGATGCTACCGCACGCAGTTGTAGCTCTTGCGAAGGTCTGTAGATACATGCCAGGCACTGTAAAAACGAAGCTTTGTATCAGTATACCGGAATGCGCTTGCAGCGACGTTCTGCTGAGCAACGCATCGTCCTCTTCTCCATTCGAGTCGCATAATGGTGACCTCGGACACAAAGTAGTCTTGAATATAAATTGTGCGTTGATGCAGTGCCCTATTCTCTAGATTGAATTTCAGTCACATGGTTGATATTTCTTCCATAGCCGTTACCGTCGGCCACATATTGTTCCGTGTTGCTAATTGGAGCCTTTTGACATCGAAGTCTCAATTTCTAACGTGGGATAATTAGAGAGAGAATATATCTGCTGATTGTGATGATCCATTGATTAACAGTGGAAGGCGATATAAATTCGTCACTTGACCAATTTACACCTCATACGCAGAGTATGCTGATGGTCTTTTGATTTTCAGTTGTCGTTTCAGTAAAAAAAAATGTCAGCCTAATTAATTTGAAATCGTTAAATTTTCTGTAAAACAATATCGGTCGAAAAATCATAGTGATGCTGTTGGATTTCAAAATAGCACAATTAGATGGCAATATGTAGTATAACAGATATATGTAGGATACAAACATACGTCAAACAGCAGTATCAATGCGTAGGAAGTAAGTTGAAATAGATTTCTAAATTCAGGTTGACGTTTTCTGCAGCTGTCCGTGTGAACAGCTTACGAGGTAGGAGGGACAATGGCCCACCACCTTTAATATAAACGTGACTGGTGGAACAAGGTAACAGTGTCTTAGAGTCCCTCTAAAGTATTTACAACTCTGGCTACATCATCGACGAACAGCCGTGCATTTATTACTTTCAGGTCAGTTTTCCTGCAGCTTCAGAGCTTTTTAAAACTGAAAAGACTTTCATCAGCCCTGTGTCTTACGTGGATACCGTCATTATACTTGAGCTCATCATTTGTAACGGCACTGAAGTAGAATAGGTTCCACAAATCATGCAGCATATTATGTCCCAAAATCAGAATGATAAAAAACTGAAATGAAAGCCTGTGAAGTTTTCTCTTAAGGTGATAAACTTATAGGTAAGATACTTACGTTCACGGGTTAATTGGTGCACCTGGGTAGCGTTATGACGTCACAAAACCAGGTTTTCGTTGGCGCCAACAGCCGCATCGGTGCAGAAACTGCTGCGTTTGGTAAACTGACTTGGAATGTCTCTCTGTTCTGTGATCTGCAAGCTCTCTGCGTACAAATCTAATGTCGTCCCTACGCTTCTGTACGCCTCAGAAAGTAGCTCTTCTTGGAGTTACATCAAGATAATCAACCGATTTCATCTAAGACTTTACACCTAAAGTGGAATGATAGTGTGAAAAATTCCATGTACCAAAGACGCCAAAACTTACAGGTTTTCAGACTATCTTGCTGAATAAACAGCTCATGTGGATGGGACATCACTTGTCGAAGATTATGTTCTGTTGTGTGCTACGACATGACCGGCCGGTGTGGCCGAGCGGTTCTAGGCGCTTCAGTCTGGAACCGCGCGACTGCTACGGTCGCAGGTTCGAACTCAGCTTCGGCCATGGATGTGTGTGATGTCCTTAGGTTAGTTAGGTTTAAGTAGTCCTAAGTTCTGGGGGACTGATGACCTCAGAAGTTTAGTCCCATAGTGCTCAGAGCCATTTGAACCAGCCTATGATGCGGTGAAAATTGCAAACGCTGAACGACGAGAAAGCTCCAATAATAAAATAGGCCCAAAGCGATAGTACACCTAGAAATACAACGCGAATAACATCCTCGAATGTAAATGCTGTCAAGGCGTCTTCAAGAACATAACTATATTCACTTGCCATAGAACATTACTGACTTGTCATAGAACATTACTGGATTCACTTGCTATGCACAACACTATGACAGGATTAGGTTCCGGTATAAACTACTTGTTGGAGCCGATCATAGCAAGAATTGTGCATAGAAACATGCAAAATAAAGCACTTTGATATTCAAACCATCTTTCAACGTGAAAAGAGATTACGATCTAATTTGTTCTACTCCAGACAAAAAAAAAGTATAAGTCTGGAAACAGGAAAAAATAAGGTGTATGACCCTCTTAGAGGGAACAGTGCAAACTTTATTTGAGCAAAGGGGTATTAGCCTAACTGAATTCTTTAACATTAAGGTTTTATTTTGTGTGTGTGTGTGTGTGTGTGTGTGTGTGTGTGTGTGTGTGTGTGTGTTTCAGGTTAACATGCACGGATATGAATAACATTAGGGAAGAAGGATATAACTGTCTGCTGTCAAATTGTCGAAATTGGACGTCTGCCGAAAGGCGAGCGAATGCATCGGACAGTTCATAGTAAAATCAAACGCTTGGAGAATTTCTAAAACACTGTGCAATGTTTCAAAGAGGGGAATGGTGTTTCTGTGTGGCACGCGGGTAAATGCAGAAGAGGATAGTGGCAGCAGCAGCGTTACCGTATACAAGATAATGGGATTAAAGCGGTGGCCACGCTGGCGTGATTGAGAGCGGCTGCCGTCCATGGAGACCATGTCGCACACGCGCCCTTTGTCGCACACTCACCTGGTCCGTTCGAGATAAAACGCTCTGTTCAGCTGTCTCCCACATTTCACCCAGTCCAACTTCACACGCTTACGAAGTGTAGTCCTCCCACCCATATATGCACATAGACATTGTTCCTCAACATAAACCATCGTGAAGAAAACCCATGTTACACCGAAATTAATACTCGGCTTACCTTAACACATCCGTATCGTGTACCAGCTGACAATGTTCCCACATCCTACCAAACACATGGAATAACTTCACCAGTCCAATGTTTCCACATCTACTTAAACAGCTACATCTGTAGTCTGCAAACCACTGTGAAGCGCATGGCAGAGGGTAAATCCCATTGTTCCAGTTATTGAGTTTCCGCAAAATCGAATCCCAGCGCCCCGCGGTGTCCCTCGTCCTTGAGAATAGTGTCCTATTGACGTGCCTGTGTCATCATGTCTCATCCTACTGACCTCTCCACACACTCCGTGTCCTTTCCCAGGGAAGTTTCAACCACCTTTCCTTCCAAGACCTGCAATTCAACCATCCTGTCAGCTATAAACTATGCTGTCTCTTCTTTTACAAAAGAAAACTCCACCTTATCGTTTCCCTTCATAATTGTGTCTCCTTCCAACTACATTCCGCTTCTGGACCCTTCTCAGTACTTATTCTATATCCTTTTCATATCGCTTTCCCTCAGATGCCATCTCCACCCATATTCCCTAGCCGGCCGCTGTGGCCGAGCGGTTCGAGGCGCTTCAGTCCGGAACCGCGCGATTGCTACGGTCGCAGGTTCGAATCCTGCCTCGGGAATGGATGTGTGTGATGTCCTTAGGTTAGTTACATTTAAGTAGTTTTAAGTCTTGGGGACTGATGACCTCAGATGTTAAGTCCCATTGTGCTTTGAACCATATTCCCTAACTAGAAAATATCAGTAGCAGCCCACAACTTCATCAGACTCTCCGGACTCAAGACCACACACATCACTTACATCTCTTCAGGCTTCAGATCATCGTTATATTTCTTAGCAATATATTTTCATTTATTCTTATTGTTTATTCAAACGCTGAGTTCGCCTCCGTGGTTGAGCGTTCGGCGAGTCTGACTACAGTACGAAGGATGTGTTTTCAATTCCCACTACTGTCAGGGATTTTTTTCGCGGCGGTGGGACTAGAAGGCGGTGCGATCAGCCTCGTGACGCCAATTGCAGAACTACTTGACTTAGAAATATCAACTCCATGGTATGGAAAGCTGACAGCGACCGAGCGAGCAGTGTGCTGACTGACCCCATGCACCTCTGCACTGCTTCCAAATGACGCCATGTTGCCGAGGATGACACGGCGGCTGGCCGGCGTCCTATTATCAACTATACCGGATCGCAGAATTGCTTGTTTATTATCATTATTTTTATGATGATGATTATTATTATTATTATTATTGTTAAGACTGGTATAGCAGCAATTATACATATCAGTGTGCAAGCAATTCGGCCAAATGATTTTGAATCCAGAGTTCCATTTTGTCAGTGGGATTACCCAACACAGTACTGCAGTTCCGAAAGTCATAAAGTTCTTATTGTTCTTTAAACTGTACTGGCGTTTACAAGTGTCTCAACAGCCATGACTGGAGTGAAGAAATCCATAACATACACCAGTCTCAGATCATTATCAACGACTTTATTAACTAGTGGTTCAAATGGCTCTGAGCACTATGGGACTTAACATCTATGGTCATCAGTCCCCTAGAACTTAGAACTACTTAAACCTAACTAACCTAAGGACATCACACAACACCCAGTCATCACGAGGCAGAGAAAATCCCTGACCCCGTCGGGAATCGAACCCGGGCGCGGGAAGCGAGAACGCTACCGCACGACCACGAGCTGCGGACTATTAACTAGTGGTCTGGCATATTACAATAACAGCTAATAGGACCTTATTTATTGCCACCCAATCTGAATGCTGCACGTTACATACCTGTAGTTTAATTTTGAGATGCATCGGCGATTGTACTTCTTGTTGTCCGCGACAGGATGTGGTTTCAGCTGGACTTGTTATTTATGTCTGTCGGTACATGAACGAGAGACCCGCCATCGTTGGTTTTAAGGGGGAGGGGTTCTGTCTCATGGACAGCACAATCACTGGATCTGACTGCCACGGATGTACTCTCATTTGAGTTACACGAAGTAGTTGGTATATGAAACTCTTCTAGAAACTGAAGAGGAACACTGGTAAAATAGCTGTTGCCCGCCTCATTTTACAGTAGACAGTAGCGATATTTGAGAGAGTTCGGCAAAATTTTATGCCCCTGTGAAATGTATGCAATGCGACTGGCGGTAGTCACTTTGAACAGAAAAAAATTAAATACGCACTACCTACCACTCGTTACTTATCTCAAAGTACCCAGTGTATAACCCTCTGCCCTCTTCATAATTTTGACTCCAACGACTGGGACACTGTATAGACGTGGTTCAAATGGTTCAAATGGCTCTGGGCACTATGGGACTTAACATCTATGGTCATCAGTCCCCTAGAACTTAGAACTACTTAATCCTAACTAACCTAAGGACAGCACACAACACCCAGCCATCACGAGGCAGAGAAAATCCCTGACCCCGCCGGGAATCGAACCCGGGAACCCGGGCGTGGGAAGCGAGAACGCTACCGCACGACTACGAGATGCGGGCTGTATAGACGTGGGACACTTGCTGATTCTGTACGTCCTTATGCAGTAAGTGATTACTGTGTACTTGAAGACGACAGTCACGACTAGGCTGGGAGGGGAATTATATCGCCTATTTAGGAGGCTGGTCACCAGATTGTTGTTCGACTAATTCTAGTGTACAGTTTGTCGGTCTGGGACACTCAATATATTGGATTAACGGAAGAGATACAGAAGATTCTGAGAAGAACTGCACAGTTCTTACTGCAGTTTTTTAGCGACAGCGAAAGCGTCGCAGAAAAGCGAGAGATGTCGCAAGAAAAGGATTACACATTTTTGCAATTTTCAGAAGTTCGGGAACCCACATTTCAATGCGAGTTATAAGGATATTACTTACTACAACATGAATCTCTCGTGATGACCATGAGGGTAAAATTACAGTAATTCAACCTTAGCCGGCCTTGGTGGCCGAGCGGTTCTAGGCGCTACAGTCTGGAACCGGCGACCGCTACGGTCGCAGGTTCGAATCCTGCCTCGGGCATGGATGTGTGTAATGTCCTTAGGTTAGTTAGGTTTAAGTAGTTCTAAGTTCTAGGGGACTGATGACCTTAGAAGTTAAGTCCCATAGTGCTCAGAGCCATTTGAACCAATCCAACCTTAAAAGGAAGAGGTATCAACAGTCTTTGTTCGCGTGTACCGTCCGCAAATGGAGCAGGAAGAGAGGAAGATGCTTGTGGTACTCTTATGTTCTGTACCCTGGATTTCGTGCTGGAGACCTAGACGTAGAGGAAACTGGTGGCGGTGTTGTTGAAAGAGAAGCTGACGCTTTGCGGAAGAAGGTACAGATATTAAATGTTTACCTGCAGGGCAAAAGAAGTCAAAGCAGGAGGTGATTATATATTCCTAAGATTTTTATTCTCTATTTGTGTAAGTTCTTCGCATAATTTCAGTATCGCAGCATCAACATCTACGTCAAGACGGCAGAATATTCTCGGGTTTCATGTCGCGCCAATTGCATGTGTGTCATCGATGTTTCGAAAAACGTTGAGAGCGCATGCCTTCCGAAATGTCACGGACACTCAGCAAATTAATGCGGTAATTTACCCGAGAATATTCGACTGCACTAATTTGCCGTGAAAACCTACGTATGGATCCTAGCTATCCATGTATACAAACACACAAATGCAAACACACACACACACACACACACACACACACACACACACACAACTAAAGTTTTGTATCACCCATTTATTTCGAAATTCATGGCATGGAAAACAAAAATTGGTTCTGAGGAATGCGTATATATTCATTTCCAATGTGTCCAAATCATTTCTATAACGATAAACCGTCTGTTTCCCCTGCAAAGTTTCTCGCAGCACGCCTGAGCAACGCCAGTACATTGTGCAACGTCCCCTTGCTCGGATGCAGGCTTCATTCAGTCGTTGCATATCATCGATCAGATTATCAAGCCAGCTCTGATCCGAATTATCTCTCATCATTGGCGATTCTGTGATAAGTGGCGCAGAGTACGTGGCCGTTGTCGACGTCCCAAAACAGCTCGCTTCAAAAAAATGGCTCAAATGCCTCTGACCACTATCAGACTTAACATCGGAGGTCATCAGTCCCCTAGACTTAGAACTACTTGAACCTAACTAACCTAAGGACATCACACACATCCATGGCCGAAGCAGAATTCGAACCTGCGACCGTAGCAGTCGCGCGGTTCCGTACTGAAGTGCCTAGAACCGCTCGGCCACCGCGGCCGGCCAGCTCGCTTCAGTCGATCCCACACATGTTTCACTGGGTGCATGACCGTGGAACAGGCAGGCCTCTCCATATTAGTGATCGTAGCATGCTGAAGGAACATATTCACAAGTACAGCACGATGAACACAAGAGTTGTCATCCGTCCATATGGAACGTGCCACCATAATTCTGTCGATACCATTCCACTACTGGTTGCAGAATCTCGTCCCTGTACAGTAGGGCAGTGAGGTTGCCCTCACCAACTCCGAGAGCTGCAGTTGATCGGTCGAATGTAATGCTAGCCCAGAACGTCGCTCCACAACCGCGTTGTGGCACACGTGGGACACAGCGTAGGAGGCGTTCGATATTACCGGGCTGTATCCAGAGAAGTTATCTGCGATTATCAGGGTACAAACAGATCAGAGTTTCGTCCGTAAACAAGAACCGACGCCAATCTCCGGGCGTCCATTCTGCATGATGTCTCGCCCATCTGTAACGGAGTCCACGGTGTTCTGATGCACGACGTGGTACTCACAGTGTCATCGGGAATGTCGATCCACATCTCGTAACAGTATGATGCGGTACATGACGTCCTGCAGTCTCTTCCAACGCCGAATTCACTTCTGGAGCACTTAGCCCACAGTTCCTTTGACTCAAAATTCGCAGATATAGTTTATCTTTTTCACTTGTCGGACGTGACGGGCTGTGCGGTGTAAATCCGCAACACTGTTCACCAATTAGAATCTATTCCATGTCTGCACCACATCATCTTCCTTGGTTGACAAGCCTTCTGCGCGTAACGTGATGATGCGGACCCCATCATTAGTCGCGATTGTCCTTCGTGGCATAATGGATGTTCGCTACTGTTCCACAGACGTCTTCGGTGCGTCACGACTGGTGCCTTACTTTCACAGAAAATTCTGCAATCCATTCGAGTGCAGTAGGTAGCACTCCTGGTAGCTGTGTGTATGTTTACAAACAACGTCAGAGGTGACCTTCCGGTCAGTACATGAACAGTCACAATAACAACACACTTACACAACCCTTCGGAGTGATGTACTAGCTTCCCGGTAATTTCGACTTTGGAGTTTGTGCTTACAGCTGGTAGAGAGAGAGCTGGGATGGGATGTGAGAACTGAGTATGCACTGCCTGAAGGGGAAGAGAAAACGAAATGAAATGTCACGGTCCGAGGTGATATGTGATGTTATTTCAGTGACTACAGTATCGATTGAAATTTGCAAAGAACATGGCTTTATGAGCCCAATTTTAAGGATGATGTTGCGTCCCCCTCTGGCCTGGATACATGCGCCGATTCGCTCAAGAATTGTGTCATAAAGCTGGCCCACAACTGTTGTAACTGGTCTCTGATATCCCGTACACCGACATTGGGACAGAGTTGATGTCTTAGCTGTTCTCACACATGTTCTGTCGGGGACAGATCTAGGGCTTTTCCTTTCCACGGGAGTACCTCATAGTCCCGCAGGAACTTCATAGAAACACGTAAAAAGTTCGGAAGAATATGGTCATATTGAAACATGGCCCCGATATTGTTGTGGGGACACAAGATGTGGTGTCACCGCCAGACACCACACTTGCTAGGTGGTAGCTTTTAAATCGGCCGCGGTCCGCTAGTATACGACGGACCCGCGTGTCGCCACTGTCAGTAATTGCAGACCGAGCGCCACTACACGGCAGGTCTAGAGAGACGTACTAGCACTCGCCCCAGTTGTATAGCCGACTTAGCGAGCAATGGTTCACTGACAAATACGCTCTCATTTGCCGAGACGATAGTTAGCATAGCCTTCAGCTACGTCTGTTGCTACGACCGAGCAAGGCGCCATTACCAGTATCAGTTAATATTTATCTATGGGTGCCTGTATAATCAAGACCTATGTTCTCCAATTATGGAATAAAGTTGAGTATTACTTCAACGACGTACTTTAATTGCTACATTAAATTACATTGACCTGTTCCAGACCTCACGCCATCCTGCGTGAGCTTAGCGTGCATTTCGGCCTCCTCAAAATACAAGGTGTTGGCACTTCTGCCAACACTTCACAAGATGCCAGTGACGTACCGTTGTGTACCCAGAGTTGCCTCAATCACTATCACCCGTGACCTGGTCATATCTGATGGCTCTCCATACAACGACACCAGGAGTAACAGCACCGCGCCTCCATAAAACATGAGGACATCACCAGGTCGCCCCCATACTCGCCGCCGATGATCATCCGGAGTAGTATAGAAACGTGATTAGTCGTTGAAGACAATATGACGCGTTCATCACCAGCCAGTCCTTACCAATTACGGCAGCCTACACATGGTTCGGTAATTTCCTAGTCTGGCTGCCGCTAGTCTCCAACCAATGATGCGATATGGCACAGAGTGTTGCAGGGAGCCCATTACTTGTTCTCGGACGGCAAGTACAGGCGTGTAGGGGTTACGATGTATCTGGTGCATAGTATGGCGATCTTCCCTTGTGGCGGTCAGACGTGGTCGAATGGAACCTTGATGACGAGTGTGCCTGCCCCCAAGTTCCCACTTAGTACAGCATCGTGCCACTGTTACGCCCGAATGTTCCACAAATCTAAATATTGCTCTGTTCGACAAGCCGGCCGATTGGACACCCATAATGGCGCCCTCACAAATTCTGCGGGGTGCTGATAACGCTGTCTTAAACGTGTATCCGGAATCTCCGTGCCCTTCAGTGATCAATCAACATCTGACGGTCTTCACACCCATTATACATTGAAGCACCACAGAAACTAGTATAGGTATTCGTATTCAAGTACAGAGATATGCAAACAGGCAGAATACAGCGCTGCGGTTGACAACGCCTATATAAGACAAGTGTCTGACACAGTTGTTAGATCGGTTGCTGCTGCTACAATGGTAGGTAATCAAGATTTAAGTGAGTTTGAACGTAGTGTTACAGTCGGCGCACGAGCGATTGGACACAGCATCTCCTAGGTAGCGATGAAGTGGGGATTTTCCCGTACGACCATTTCACCAGAGTACCGTGAATATCAGGAATCCGGCAAAACATCGAATCTCTGACATCGCTGCGGCCGGAAAAAGATCCTGAAAGAACGGGACTAACGATGACTGAAGAGAAGCGTCCAACGTGACAGAAGTGCAACACTTCCGCAAATTGCTGCCGATTTCAATGCCGAGCCATCAAGTAGAGTCAGCGTACGAACCATTCAACGAAACCAATATGGGCCTTCGGAGCCGAAGGCCCACTCGTGTACCCTTGATCACTGGACGACACAAAGCTTTATGCCTCGCCTGGACCCATCAATACTGACTTTGTACTGTTGAAGACTGGAAACATGTTGCCTGCTCGGACGGGTCTCGTTTCAAATTGTATCTAGCGGATGGACGTTTACGGGTATGGAGATAACTTCATGAATCCATAGACCTTGCATGTCTTCAGGGGACTGTTCAAGCTGGTGAAGGCTCTGTAATGGTGTCGGCGTGTATAGTTGGAGTGGTATGAGATCCCTGATACGTCTAGATACGACTGTAACAGGTAACACGTACGTAAGCATCCTGTCTGATGACCTCATTCATGTCCATTGTGAATTCCGACGGGCTTGGTCAATTCCATCAGGATAATGCGACACCTCATATGTCCAAAATAGCTGCAGAGTAGCTCCAGGAACATTCTTCCGAGTTTAAAGACTTCCACTGGCCACCAAACTCCCCAGACATGAACATTATTGAGGATATGTAGAAGGCCTTGCAACGTGCTGTTCATAAGAAATCTCCATTCCCTCGTACTCTTACGGATTTATGGACAGTTCTGCGGGATTCACGGTGTCATTTGCCTCCAGAACTGCTTCAGACATTAGTCGAGTCCATGCAATGTCGTGTTGCGGCACTTCTGCGTGCTCGCGTGGGGCCTACACGATATTAGGCAGGTGTATCAGTTTATTTGGCTAGTCAGTGTATATCCTACTACGTCTGGTAACAACGCTAAACACATACAACACTAATGCACTCTACCGATGGTGAGTTACATTGACAGCTGACCATGTGTTTTGGTTGCTTCACTTTTTTTCTTTTTTCAAGGAGTGTATTCCGTAACCGCTGCCATTAACACCATCATCGTTGTGTGTGTTGTATTGATACGTGTCTTGGGTCGGCCGAGAGGTAGTTGCCAAGGAATCCTGTGATACAGAGCAAAACTAAAGAGAAACACACGTAATATATACATAACTCTGGTTTACTAAACTTCAGTTGAGCAAGTTCAACTATAGTCGAAACTATTCCGCGAGACAGGCAGATTCGTCATATACAGAAGCTGACTAGTAAGGCATCGAATGCGCAGATAGAACGCTACGAACAGACGGAGCGCCGTCTTCTTTAATCGGTTGCATGGTGGCGCTAGACACGCGTTCTGTGTTGTGAATTGGCAGGAGCCAATTCACGGGGTTTGGAGGAAGCCGAAAGGCACGCGTTTAAGCTCACGCAGGCTGGCGTGAGGTCTGGAACAGGTCAGAGAAATAAGACTAGCAAAACAGGAGGTAACTGGTAGAATACTTAACTTTAATCCATAATTGGAGAACATCACTCTTGTTGATACATTAATAACAATCTCAATATAAACTGGTAATGGCGCCTTGCTAGGTCGTCGCAAATGACGTAGCTGAAGGCTATGCTAACTATCGTCTCGGCAAATGAGAGCGTATTTGTCAGTGTAGCATCGCCAGCAATGTCGGTTGTACAACTGGGACGAGTGCTAGGACGTCTCTCTAGACCTGTCGTGTGGCGGCGCTTGGTCTGCAGCCACTGACAGTGGCGACACGCGGGTCCGTCGTATACTATCGGACCGCGGCCGATTTAAAGGCTACCACCTAGCAAGTGTGGTGTCTGGCGTTGACACCACGTTCTGCATAGGGTGTCTCGGAGCCGGCCGCAGATTGGTACTGCCAACTTCTCGACGTGGAGTACCTCGCATGGCATCGATAGCATACGACACCATGTATTAACGATACTTACACCCCGTATTAACAACACTAAAGCTGTATCAATCTGACACATCCCTTGTGCACACTGCAGACGCGTTATAACTATGAACATAAATTATTTATCTTAAACACTTCATTCACGCCGTGTCATGGGTTTTGCTCTAAAATAACATTTCGTCAGATTCAGCACACGGCGTTATAAATTTCGCTGTATTTGAGATATGGAAACCACTGCGCTGCGTAACAAAGTCTTAGCGTATAAACAGCACACCACGATACTCGAACTGAGCAGAATTATGAGATTGTTTCTAAGTAATCGCTTTCTTCGTGAAGTCTTTCTTGCTCTGTGTAGTGCACTTGTGTAATAATTACAATTCTGTTGAATGGACTTCTTGTGGGGTTAAAAATGCGGTTCACATGGAAAGGGGTACGCAGTGAGGGGCAGAGTGGTCCCCAGCCCCTCTCCAAACCCTCCCCCAAGCCTTCACAACAAACTCGCATCCTGCCCGCCAGACAGACAGACGTGTCTGTTCAGAATCACTTTAAAGAAAACTAGAACATGTAAGGGACGTTGACTAGTAGGACGTGTACCCGTTGCTCGTGAGCCCTCAAATGTATGCCGTTACTCACCACGAAACTAGCTCATATTCTGGTTACGCTCTTGCTCAGCTGTAGAAACTTGATTTAATGTGACAAGTGTTTGTAAATAATTTTTGTTTGCTTGTGTTTCAGAGCACGCAACCACCGATCACAGACTTATTTGTCGACCTCCAGGATGGCAACAGGTTGCTGGCTCTGCTCGAAGTGCTCACGGGCAAACAATATGCAAGTATCCAATTGCCATATACATCAGTAGTTGCTCTGTTTATGCTCTGAAATGCAGTTTTGATCCTGAAATACAATTCTCTCCACTGATACATTTTTCTTTTTCTTTTCTTTTTCCTATCAGAAACGGGAAAAAGGTCGAATGAGGGTGCACCATCTAAACAATGTGAACAAGGCACTGCAGATCTTGGAGCAAAACAATGTAAGTAACGGCTATTAAAACTTCCAGTAGATTTGCTTTGCACGGAGTTCTTCAGGAGCTCTAATTCTAAAATATAATATAGTATTTATTATTATTATTATTTCTTTCCTTTCTCAGACGTTATGTCTGGTTAAAAATGGAAAGTGACGCGGACCTTGATCAAGCGTCACTTCCTCTTAACTGTACGGTATATGTTACATTGCATTTAGGAACTTTCAGGTAATTGAACATGTATCAAT
This sequence comes from Schistocerca cancellata, assembly GCF_023864275.1. Taxonomy (NCBI): domain Eukaryota; kingdom Metazoa; phylum Arthropoda; class Insecta; order Orthoptera; family Acrididae; genus Schistocerca; species Schistocerca cancellata. Next base: position 131,061,404 of record NC_064629.1, read on the forward strand.
AATTACATATTTCTGTAGTTGCGTTGATGTACTGGTGGATATTTTTGTGGCGGCGTTCGTAGCGACAAACACTTCGCTGTAGAAACGGCTTACGAAGTCACCGCCACACTTTTAATAGCGGACCGACCGGTCCGCTGGAACAGTGAACAGAAAGATGAAAACCCAAACACTCTGATTAAATAAAAGTCGGTACTAATCTTTATTAACGAAGATACAGAAACACAGTAGTGAACTCCGTGTCTACAGAAATCTGTCTAGTTCGAGTCGGAGCGGCTAGGTCAGCGTCGGCTGACGACAAACAACAACTTTGCTGCGATGAACACACAACTGACTAGCAAGTACACAAATCGGTGGCGAGTATACAACTGAGCGGCGAATACAGAACTGTCCTAGCGCTCGCGACTCCAGCGCTTAAGAAGCCAGAAGCCAGCGGTGGCGCGCGCAGACTTGCGGCGATTTCTTGTATCGCTGGCGCAGCTTATGCGGACGGCGTCCGGAATTTGATGCTGCCAACCTTTTGGCAGCGGGCTCGGTTGGCATTACTGGCTAGGATATAACAGATATTGTGTGGTATGACTCCTGTAGTTGATAGTATAATTGGTATAATGTCAACTTTATTATTATTATTATTATTATTATTGATGGAAACCTCTCGGGTTTCCAGCCGGGTGGCAGTGTGTCTGACTCATGTTCACCAGAAGGCCTGGCCGATTATTGACATTAATTGTTACAGAGTTGTCTTCTGCAATTCAGTTTAGAATATCGGGACAAGATTGCCATTTTAACCAATCAACCTCCTGAAACAGAATAACATTATGTATTTCAGACTGGTATCCGCCAAATCCGCATCCTAGTTCTCATCCGAAGACGACGTGACTTCACAGCATTCATTCTGTTCCACCGGTGGTTCATACCTTGTGTTATGTGACAATCTCTCTTAGCAATACGCAACCTGCTAACCATTGTCTCGCCGCCAATAATAAACTCCTCACAGACAAATATTACTAATTCCCTGTGAACAGTAATAAGGCCGGCCTGATGCTTAACATACCATAATATGTAACGAAATGCGACGGTGATAGAAGATAACAACTCTACTGTAATGTTACTATTTTAGCCATAATACATGTTTTACTTCCTTCTTAGATTCTGTACGATTAACACCAACACCTGCATGCAGTTGTATTCAGTCTCTATATAGCGAGTGTTGCAACATTTCCATTTTACGAACGGCTACCGGGCTGTGTCGCTCCCAGAAGTAACTCCGGTTCTGACGTCTCCAGTGCAGGAGAAGAGTACAACTAGTGTAGTCAAGCTGTTGGCGAAGCGAGCGACGGTTATCAGACCAATGTTGCATATTCGCCAGAAGATGAAGAGTATGACACTATTGGAAACTTCGTGCTATTTTAACACTGCCATTCGAGAGCTTTTCATCAGTAGTAGACGCTGGGAAAGTCAACATTGACACACATTACTATTATTACAGGGTTATTACAAATGATTGAAGCAATTTCACAGCTCTACAATAACTTTATTATTTGAGATATTTTCACAATGCTTTGCACACACATACAACAACTCAAAAAGATTTTTAGGCATTCACAAATGTTCGATATGTGCCCCTTTAGTGATTCGGCAGACATCAAGCCGATAATCAAGTTCCTCCCACACTCGGCGCAGCATGTCCCCATAAGTGAGTTCGAAAGCATCGTTGATGCGAGCTTGCAGTTCTGGCACGTTTCTTGGTAGAGGAGGTTTAAACACTGAATCTTTCACATAACCCCACAGAAAGAAATCGCATGGGGTTAAGCCGGGAGAGCGTGGAGGCCATGACATGAATTGCTGATCATGATCTCCACCACGACCGATCCATCGGTTTTCCAATCTCCTGTTTAAGAAATGCCGAACATCATGATGGAAGTGCGGTGGAGCACCATCCTGTTGAAAGATGAAGTCGGCGCTGTCGGTCTCCAGTTGTGGCATGAGCCAATTTTCCGCGGGCTACGCGTGAAACTTGCCCGCACGCGTTCAACCGTTTCTTCGCTCACTGCAGGCCGACCCGTTGATTTCCCCTTACAGAGGCATCCAGAACCTTTAAACTGCGCATACCTTCGCCGAATGGAGTTAGCAGTTGGTGGATCTTTGTTGAACTTCGTCCTGAAGTGTCGTTGCACTGTTATGACTGACTGATGTGAGTGCATTTCAAGCACGACATACGCTTTCTCGGCTCCTGTCGCCATTTTGTCTCACTGCGCTCTCGAGCGCTCTGACGGCAGAAACCTGAAGTGCGGCTTCAGCCGAACAAAACTTTATGAGTTTTTCTACGTATCTGTAGTGTGTCGTGACCATATGTCAGTGAATGGAGCTACGGTGAATTTATGAAATCGCTTCAATCATTTGTAATAGCCCTGTATTGTTGTTGTTGTTGTTGAATTCCTTATCATGCACCAGTCCATTGTTAACAGAGAAACCCTGTATTTGAATTGTATTCACCCTTAAAGTTTGTCATAGCCAAAGTGAGAACTGGTATAGCAGGCTAATCGTAAACTTTCGTTTTCAGACACGTGGGAACATATTTTTAATTTTGAAAGCTCTGTTTAGTATACTAAAAGCACTTTATTCTTTTCTGTTTCTTTTCTTGTCCATATGGGCATTGTCGTCATTTCTCCAGATTAAAAAAAAACTCACCTCATTATTATTTCTTTCATTATTATTTCTTTTTGATATGTTGCTTGTTTTTTATCGTACTCTTATTTTAATTGATTTTCAAGCCTACTTTCAAACTTACCGTATGAAGTTCTTCCGTTCGTTTTTCAAGTTTATCTGCAGGAGACGTAGACAGTATAGTGTCCCAACAAAATTTAACTGCATCAGATGTGCTCTACTATCAGATATTTCTCCTTAGTTTTAAAAGTTTCTCGCGGGCTGTTAGTGCAGATTTTGTTAAAACTGTGGCACAAGCTTTCTCAGTGTCCGTGTACCTCCAACAAGTGATAATTCATACTTGTGACTTTGTTCCAAAATTTTGCTCTTGAAATGCAAATGGTCCTATACTACTTATCTACTTATAGAACAAGTTGGTTTCTTTTCCTGGTTAAAACCAAATGGTTGTTCTACTCGACTGGCTATAGTAATAAAAACAATTTTCTGATTATTACGGACTTCTAGATACATTGCATGCATCAGGCGGAGAAATGCCGAATGACTACGTAGAAGGCTGTTGGTGGGAGACGGGTGTTTAACTTTCTGCCGACGCAGACGATGTCATTGTCTGGGCATAGGCTCATTATCACAAGGCATAGGGAAGAACTCACCTGCACAACTTACGGTATGGATTAGCCCAGCATTCGCCTGAAGCGATGCAAGGAAATCATCGAAATCATACGTCATGTAATGGGTTTGAACTTCCACATTCCTAGATACGAACCCAGTGCCTTTTAACACTGTGCCATCTAACTCAGAAAATCTGCTAGATGGTGGAAGGTATACAGGGTGTTAAAAATCAGCGTCCAATATTTTGAGAGGTGGTAGTTCTCATCAAAACAGGAAAGAAAGTCCAGGACACATGGACTCTAACGCGTATACCTTAAGAGCTATGAACACTTGTTCAATAGAATAGATGTATTTCACAGTATCCAAAAGTAACAAGAGTTCATATCTCTTAAGGTATGCATTTTAAAGCCATGTTTTCTAGGCTTTCTTTCTTGTTTTGGTGAGTACTACCGCCTCTCAAAATATTGGACACTTTTTTTTAACTCTCTGTATTTAGTGAGACAGATACGAAATATCTTAGTTTCTTACAGCCGAAGAAAACTTAAAATTTCTGCATTAGCTCATGGCCGGCCGGGGTGGCGGAGCGGTTCTAGGCGCTACAGTCTGGAACCGGGCGACCGCTACGGTCGCAGGTTCGAATCCTGCCTCGGGCATGGATGTGTGTGATGTCCTTAGGTTAGTTAGGTTGAAGTAGTTCTAAGTTCTAGGGGACTGATGACCTCAGATGTTAAGTCCTATAGTGCTCAGAGCCATTTGAACCATTTTGAACCATTAGCTCATGAAGGTATGGGAATTAGTAACGGAAAAATGGCAGAGGCAGGAGGAGACAACTTGCTTAGAGAAATTTGGTTTCATGGATGAGATAGGATAAGCACATACCGTACTGATCTTACGGTCAGAAATGGAAAAACGTGTGAGGAAAATAGCAAAAATTAAGTGGCATGAAATGTCACAAGACTAATGGCATGGACAGAAAAAACCACAGTCGTGAGGGAAGATGGGACACCAAGCCTTTCCCCGTTTGTAGCAGTGATTACGAACCGAGCGACGTGGCACCGTGACTAAAGGCACTGGACTCTCTTTTTTTTTATGGCCGGGGGGGGGGGGGGGGGCCTACGGGGGTTTTCAGATCCCTGGCCAGCCATCCAGTACGTTTTCTGTAGCTCCCTAAATCACTTAAGGTGCATAACGAGATGCCTTCATAAATGGTTGGTTGGTTGGTTGATTTGGCTGAGGAGACCAAACAGCGAGGTTATCGGTCCCATACCTTTATACAAGATACAATTATTGAACTATATGAAATAAAGTTGTCATAACTTCTGAACGGTTTGCGTTAGGACGTTCAAACTGCGCAGTTGGCCGCGAGACGTGATGGGTATGAGTATGCGCTGACGCGCCTTATTGTTGTCGGCCATTTGCACGTGAAAATGTCTGAGCGTATAGCGCTTTTGAAGGCCTGCTATGCGAGCAATAACAGCACAACTGCGCCTCAAGGGAAGTTTGCGACCGAGTTCAAGCTGAAGACAATCAGCCCAAGTGTGCTTACAACCAAGAATTTGATTCGCAGGTTTGAGAGAACCGGCAGTGTTCGTGATGACAGTGTTGGCAATGTCGGTCGCACTAAAAGGGTGAAAACGGCTGAAAACACCGGGAAGACACGCGCTGTGATTCAAACCACGCCCACGAAATCGATCAGAAGGGCAGCACAACAGGTGGGAATCAACCGGGAGACACTGCGATAAATTGTTGTTGAAGACCTGCATCTCTTCCATACAAAATTCAAACCTATCAGCCATTTAGCCCCAGGGCCATGGAACAGCGGTTGTGTTTCTCCAACACTATTGTCCACAGAATTGACGAACAGGACTTTGATGTGAATATGGTGTGGTTTAGCAACGAAGCCCACTTTCATTTGGATGGGTTCGTCAATAAGCAAAACTGGCGCATCTGAGGGACAGAGAATCCGCATTTTGCGATCGAGAAGTCTTTTCACCCTCAAGGGGTAACTGTGTGGTATGCGATGTCCAGTCACGGAGCAATCGGTGCGATATTCCTTGATGGCATGGTGACTATACGAGGGTTTAGATAATGACGTCATCAAAAATGGTTCAAATGGCTCTGAGCACTATGGGTCATCAGTCCCCTAGAACTTAGAACTACTTAAACCTAACCAACCTAAGGACATCACACACATCCATGCCCGAGGCAGGATTCGAACCTGCGACCGTAGCAGTCGCGCGGTTCCGGACTGAGCGCCTAGAACCGCACGGCCACTTCGGCCGGCTTTTATCTGTTTCCTCATCCCTTTCTGTAATATTGTCTTGCAGTTCGTTTCCCTTGTATAGCCCCTCTATACATTCCTTTCACCTTTCAGCCTTCCCTTCTTAGCGTAATACTGGCTTGCCCTGTGAGGTTTAGATGTTCGTATAGCTGCTTTCCCCTCTTCGAAAGGTCTGTTGTATGCGGCATCTATCTTTTTCGGACTTTGTTGTTTGCCTATTTGATCCCACGATGCCTCCACAATTTTGTTTCTCAAAGCAACAATCTATACATTATCTGCTGTATTCCTATCTCCCGTTTGACAGTCAATTGTTGGTGGCTGATGATCCCTTTGAAACTGTTCAAATCAGTAGTTCTTTCAATTTATCCAAGTCTGATATCCTAAATTTCCTACTTTTCTGCAGCTTCTTTTGTTTTAATTTGCAGTTCACAACCAATAGATCATGGTCAGAGCCTACATTTGCCCTAAAAGACGTTTTGCAGTTTAAAATCTGGTTTCGAAATCTGTTTCTTTCCAGTATACAGTATTTCTGTACGAAAACTGCAAGACATACAGAACAATTTGGCGTATTAATGGATAGAGCACATCCACAAGTTTCGATTCGTAATACGCGCCGATCATGAGTCCAGCAGGGGAAGGGCGTGTCAGAACATGTAGACAAACCATCCTCCCCGTACTGTAGCATCGAATTAGTTCACGCTTCCAGGTAGGCAATCCAATCAACAGATTTGGAAAGCGGGCCGCCGTCGCTGTTGCCGGCCAATTCGTGTCACTGACTTCATTGAACTACACACGCGTATCGATATGTGAAGTGTCACCTACGATGCCCATATTGAGCACTGGAGTTAACGTTGTAGAGATGCCCTGTCCACTTATATGAGTCTATTTTCTGTATATCTTGTAGGTTTCAGGCACTCGTCTTCTGAAACCTTGCATAATAAGTCTCAAATTTTCCAGTGTGCCCATGTCAGTTCCACGTACACAAGCTTTTCATATGATTCTTCACCCTAGTTTCTGCAGTTAATAAGTTGTGCTCTGTGTAAAATTCTACCAGTCAGGTCCTTCCTCCGTCCCCCAAATCCTTACCTTTCCACAATCCAGGTTTTCCTATTATTTTTCCTTCGCTTCCTTTCCCTACACTGGAATTTTGGTCCCTTGCCACAGATTAAATTTTTGTTCCCTTAGCTACCCGAATAATTTCTTTCATCTGATCATATAGTCTTTCAATACCTTCGTCATCTGCGGAGCTATCTTGGCAACTACCGGGTGGTGATAATTAAACTTTCCCTATTTAACACGTTATAACACGTAAACTAATTCCCGTACGAGTACCAAACTTGGTAGCATTAATGTCCAGAGTATGGGTGCTTGATTTCCATGCGTCACAGCGCCACCGTCCAGTTCCAACTATGGCCACGAGGTGCCGTGATCACTCATCGTGATTCATAGTATCAAACACCTCACCAGCCGCAATACACTTGTTGACGTGTCAACATGAGTTCGGACAAAACGAGCAGGATGTTATTGGTGAAGCACTATTATCAAAACAACAGTGATGCTGCAGCTGCATTTCCGGAATATAGCCGGTTGAAAGGATTACGGAAGGGTCCTCTTCCTCCACATGCTGAGCGGAGCATGATGAAGTTTGAATCAACTTGAGAACTGGGGAAGAGGCCGATGACCGGTTGCACAGAGGTGGTTGATGAAATCGCTGTTGCTATGACAACGCTGCGCGCAGTTCCCGATGGTCAGACAGTTCAACATCCCGTGGTCCATTGTACGGAAGGTGCTTGGAACCACTCTCAAATGGTATCCATACAAGATCTATATCGTACAGCAGCTTGCACGACAAGACGCACATCGACGTGTTGACTTCGCTCTCCGCTTTCTCGCAAGGATTGAAGTTGACGAGGGCTGGCCTTTGACCATCCTATGGACGGACAAAGCTCATTTTTCTCTGATGGGTGAGGTGAGCATACAGAACTGCCGAGTATGGGGATCCTCACCTCCAGTCACTGTGCATGGAGTTCCTCTGTATGGTGAACGTGTCACCGTGTGGTGTGGCTTCACGGCTACGTTCATCATTGGCCCATTCTTTTTCGAACAGGTTGGCGCTCGAGGGCCAAAGACGTGCAGTGTGACTGGCCAGCGTTACTGCGATATGTTTCGCCAGCATGTCATACCCGCCCTAAGGGAGAGAGACGCATTGCACTCAACAGTTTTCAAACAAGATGGGGCCCCACCGCACATCTATCGTGAAGTTCACCTGCTTCTCCGAAATACATTTGAAAACGGTCGAATTATCAATCGATCGTTTTCAAATGCTTGGTCGGCACGATCACCTGATCTCACTCCCTGTGATTTCTGGTTGTGGGGATACCTTAAGGACAGGCTTTACCAGGGGAACATTCATGCATGTACTGATCTGAAGCGCAACATATCAAGAGAGGTTCAAATGGCTCTGAGCACTATGGGACTTAACATCGGAGGTCATCAGTCCCCTAGAACTTAGAATTACTTAAACCTAACTAACCTAAGGACATCACACACATCCATGCCCGAGGCAGGATTCGAACCTGCGACCGTAGCGATCGCGCGGTTCCAGACTGAAGCGCCTAGAACCGCTCGGCCACAGCGGCCGGCTCAAGGGAGATAGCCAGCATACCTACGGACGTGCTTCGTTCTGATGGGCACCATATTGAGCCCCTGTTGTAGTATAATGTACCGTAGCAGTACATTAAAAGTGTTTCAATCGAAATGATTCTGCATTATTTCATTTCCCTATGTCCTTGACATTAATGCTACCAAGTTATTTTCCGTGTTATAACGTGTTAAACAAGGGAAGTTTAATTATAACCGCCCAGTATAATGCATTCACTATACTTATAGTAGCTAACCCGTATTCTGTTTTGCCATTCATCATTGGAACTACTCCTGCATTACTTGTATTTCGTTTCTTATTCATAACCCCGTACTCACCTGATGAGAAGTCCTGTTCTCCCTGCCATCACACTTCACTAGTTCAAACTACATCTAACATTAACCTATCCATATCTCTTTTTAAATTCTCTAGCCGCCCTATCCGGTTAATGGACTCAACGTCCCACGCTCCAACCAATAGAATGACAGTCTTGTTTCTTCTGACGACAAAATCCTTTTGCCAGATCCCCGCACGGAGATCCGAATTGGGGACTAGTTTATCTCCGGAATATGTTACCCAAGAGAACGGCTTGATCATTAACCGTAACAGAAGAGCTGCAAGTCCTCGCGTTAAGTATCGGTTGTAGTTCGCCCTTGTTTTCAGACGATCCCAGTACCAACATAGCCAAGACACTTTTGGTTAATATTACAGGGTGAAATCAGTCATTCAGACTCTTCCCCCTACAGCTACTGAAAAGGCTGTTGCCCCTCTTCAGAAACCACTTGTTTTTCTCTCCTCTCCGCAGATACCCCTCCAGTGTGGTTGGACCTATGGTACGGGCAGCTGTATCGTAGAGGAACGCAGTCTACCCCTTCTCGGCGAGGTACATGGTTCGCTGGGGTGTGGGGAGAGGGGAGCGGGAGGGTCCACTCTCGATAGAGTAATTTCTCAAGAAACGGTTTAGCTGTGTTGGGTCGAAGGCCTAAAAGTCGCCAGAGGCTGTATGTTTTACAGCATTAAAATGTTACAAACTTTCTACTTTCATCATTTTATTACAATTTGTAGCGTTACAGAAACTTACCATTTTTGAAATAATGAAATGTGACAGTAAGATGTACTAAGAATCAATACATCGAGTATGTACATCATTATTTTAATTACAAACATTATTTTATTCGAAATTCAAAGAGGTGGCTACAATATTTATTGTCACTGTTTACTCCATTCGTCAGAAGCACTTTAAAATTTTTTGTAGCATGCGACTGGCCTTGTTCCTAATTGTAGTCTCGTTGTTCGGGATGTAAATTTCAAGCTGGAGATGTGTATTCAACTGAAGCTTCATAACTTAATACAGATACCGCTATACGCCGTGGCCGAGTGAGGTGACGTAGTTACGGAACAACGAGATTCCAATCCCCGTCCACCAATTCAGATTAAGGTTTTCCGTAACCTGAATGTAAATCACGTGAGGCGAATTCTGAAATGGTTCCTCCAATTAGGCCACCACTGCGTCCCTCCTCAGGTCTTGCCCATTTCGAGCTTGCTCTCTTCTCAGAGATCGGCCTGACATTAAAATAAAAATCTCGTTTCTTCTCTATCTTTAGTCCCGTTGCTGGATGTCTTACTAGTTCCTCCTTAATAGTAGGAAGACAGGATTCACATTTACGGTGGTAATTTTTCATATTTATTTTTCAGGTGAAACTCGTCAATATTAGCAACAATGACATTGTGGATGGCAACCCGAAGTTGACCCTCGGCCTAGTATGGAGCATAATTCTTCATTGGCAGGTAAATAAGTGTAGAGCTTTGACATTGTGTGTGTGTGTGTGTGTGTGTGTGTGTGTGTTTTCTACAGCTACTGAAGAATACAATGGGAACATTTTCGAAATATTTTTGTATCAGCTTTTCGACAGATTTTTTACGTGTTATTGACGCTGAGGGTATATCAGAGGTAGAATATCGATATTTTCGAAATACCAAAACAGTGATTCTTTCTTGAAAAATGTATTAGCTTTGGGACAAGAAGCTGTTTTTATTTACATTTGTTATTTGAGAAGTCTGTCTGACTTACGTACAAGTTTTGGTCAAGAAATTATAAGTTTCTTGGCAACAATTTTAACGTTTTTATTTTTTAGCCATAGAACATTTGTAGAGCTGGTTAATTACATTAAACATATATTAATATAGATATCGGAGACAGAATAGTTCTTTAATTTGCAAATTAACTTTTTAAAGTTGTTTTAGCACGTTAGTTTTATGTTAGCTTAATGGAATGTTAATAATTAGTGGTCTCAATACAATTGCTAACATGAAATTATAAATTCAGATATAAGATCACTCTTTAAGAAAACTAAAATGTCCGAAAAATCACGAAGGCCTTTCTAAAACTGAGAATTTTTTGTTTTCCACGGAAGGTCTTTTTCTCTATTTAAACGTGACAGTAACACCATTTGTTAAGCATGTATAGTGACTTACACTAACATATGGCATCGCACACCTCCAATATTTTTGAGACAGTCCAAAAATTAAAAAAAAGTGCTTGCCACATAGTCTGTTTCTGTTTTCACACATGGTGTTGAGAACCTCGTAAATTAGCCTCTCAGATGCACCAGAAATCACAAAAAACATCAAATACCATGCGACTGATTCAGCCTGTCCCAGAACACTCACCATTATGCATCTGCATCTACATGGCTACTTTGCAGGTCACACTTGAAGTGTCTGGCAGGGGTTCATCAAACCACTTTCACACTATTACTCCTCCGTACCACTTTCTAAGAGCATGGGAGAAACTGAAAAGATCTCGTCGCAACGAAAAACGCTTTTGTTTTCATGATGGCCATCCCAACTCGCGTATCGATCCATGACACTATCTCCCCTATTTCTCTCTTCTTTGAACTTCTGCAGTGTCCTCTGTCAACCTAATATAGTACGGATCCCACACTGCCCACTGCTTGAATACTGCTCAGCAGTGTGGGATCCGTACCAGATAGGGTTGATACAAGACATAGAGAAGATCCAACGGAGAGCAGCGCGCTTCGTTACAGGATCATTTAGTAATCGCGAAAGCGTTACGGAGATGATAGATAAACTCCAGTGGAAGACTCTGCAGGAGAGACGCTCAGTGGCTCGGTACGGGCTTTTGTCAAAGTTTCGAGAACATACCTTCACCGAAGAGTCAAGCAGTATATTGCTCCCTCCTACGTATATCTCGCGAAGAGACCATGACGATAAAATCAGAGAGATTAGAGCCCACACAGAGGCATACCGACAATCCTTCTTTCCACGAACAATACGAGACTGGAATAGAAGGGAGAACCGATAGAGGTACTGAAGGTACCCTCCGCCAGACACCGTCAGGTGGCTTGCGGAGTATAGATGTAGATGCAGATGTAGAACAGCCGCTGCGAAATGTTAAAATTGCTACTGAGTAAGCGGTTGCCGAGCTAGTTGGCCACCCATGTACATGCAGAAGTGCTGCAAACCTGTTCCATTTTAGGCACCATTGTATTGTTTAACTTTTGATGGTTGTGAAGTAAATGGATAAAATCGGGTATCTCAGCTATTAGTGTTCAATTGTTTTCTGTGCGTTTTTAACTTCAGTGCTGACAGAAAAGTTATTGTGTCCTTGACGTACGTTACGCCAACACGTGCTAATTATATACAGTAGAAACAATGACGTGAACCATGCGGGCAGGAACCAACGAAATAAAAGTTATTCCAATAAGAACAGAAGCAGTTTAGCATGTCTAACTACTTTTTCAATTCAAGGGTGCCTGTGTGTACAGAAACAAGTCAATTTTGTGGTTCTGTTTCAGGTCCATTACCATCTGAAGGATCTCATGTCCGATCTGCAGCAGACTAACCTGGAGAAGACGCTACTCGCCTGGTGCCGACAAAACACGAAAGTAAGTTTCGTATTACTTTACCCTTCTTTTCACAATTACTTCCACTGTAACAGTTGTCCTAATCCCAGGTGACAGGCTATGAATTTTTGTTAATAAATTTATCACTTGCCACACTGAAGTTTTAAGTTCTGAGTTTTAAATCCCAGAGAACGGGCACAGTGCTTTCACATTGATACGAATAGAGCACGTGAACCTCCAATTCATTTTAACAAGAATCATTGAGCTGAAGTTCAACTTTGAGTAACGAGAGAGAATGTATTCGTCTACTACATTGCTAAATTTCAATCACTTTTTTTAAACAAACTGTCATCTCAGTGGCCAGCTACGATGATTTACTCATAGAAGTGGTTTCGTCTCAGTTACGAGTCATTTTCAAGTGTGTCAAGTGTTTATGTCGCGGATAGCACGGTCACGTAATGAAAGGTATACATTCAGACGTCTTTGTCAGCTCCACCCCTATTACTTTTACTTCCTTCGGTGGTTTATTTCGGTAGCTATGTCATCCCTCTTCAAACCTACCACATTAATAGCATCTCTCTCTCTCTCTCTCTCTCTCTCTCTCTCTCTCTCTCTTTTCCAAGCTGAGATAGGGGAAGCAAACCCACAATGTTACAGACCAATATACCTTACACCGGTTTGATGCACAATCCTTGAACATATTCTCAGTTCCAATGTAATAAATTTTCTTAAGACTGAGGGACTTACGTCCACGAATCAGCACGGTTTTAGAAAGCATCGCTCATGCAAAACTCAGCTCGTCCTTTTCTCACACGATATACTGCGAACTATGGATGATGGAGAACGGGCAGATTCCATATCTCCAGATTTTCGGAAAGCATTTGTCGCGGTGCCTCATTGCAGGCTGTTAACGAAGGTACGAGCACGTGGAATAAGTTGACATACGTGAATGGTTCGAAGACTTCTTAAATAATAGAATGTTTTCTTCGACGACGAGTGTTCATCAGAGACAAGGGTATTGTCAGGAGTGCCCCACGGCTCTTATTTTCTGTGAAATAAATGATCTGGTGGACAAGGTGGGTTGCAATCTGCGGTTGTTTTGTCGAAGTTGAGCGAATGTAGGGCGATATAAGATGATTTAGACAAAATTTCTAGTTGGTGGAATGAATGACAGCTAGTTCTAATTCTGGAAAAATGTGAGTTAATGCGTATGAATAGGAAAAACAGCCCCACGATGTTCGGATAAAGCATCAGTAATGTCCTGCTGGACACAGTCACGTTGTTCAAATATCTGGGTACAACGTTGCAAAGCGATATGAAATAGAACGAGCATGTGAGGACTGTGGTAGAGAAGTCTTCAGTTTATTGGGAGAATTTTGGGGAAGTGTGGATCATCTGTAAAGGGACAGCATGTAGGACGCTAGTGCGTCCTATTCTTGAGTTCTGCTCGAGAGTTTTGGATCTGCACCAGGTCAGACTAAAGGAAGACATCGAAGCAATTAAGGGGCGACCTTCTAGATTTGTTACCTGTAGGTTCGAACAAAACGCAAGTGTTAAGGAGATGTTCGGGAACTCAAACGGGAATCCCTGGAGGAAAGACGAGGTTCTTTTCGAGGAATATTGTTGAGAAAATTTAGGCATTTGAAGCTGACTGCAGAACGATCCTACTGCCGTCAACATATATTTACATTTCGCGCTAGGACCACGACGATAAGATAGGAGAAATTAGGGCTCATACGGAGGCATATAGATAGTCATTTTTCCCTCTCTCTATTCGTGAGTGGAACACTGGCAGTGGCACAGGGTATCCTCCGCCACGCCTTGTACGGCGGCTTGCGGAGAATGTACATACACTACTGGCCATTAAAATTGCTACACCACGAAGATGACGTGCTACAGACGCGAAATTTAACCGGCAGGAAGAAGATGCTGTGATACGCAAATGATTAGCTTTTCAGAGCATTCACGCAAGGTTGGCGCCGGTGGCCATACCTACAACGTGCTGACATGCGGAAAGTTTCCAAACCATTTCTCATACATTAACAGCAGTTGACCGGCGTTGCATGGTGAAACGTCGTTGTGATGCCTCGTGTAAGGAGGAGAAATGCGTACCATCACGTTTCCGACTTTGATAAAGGTCGCATTGTAGCCTGTCGCGATTGCGGTTTATCGTATCGCGACATTGCTGCTCGCGTTGGTCGAGATCCAATGACTGTTAGCAGAATATGGAATCGGTGGGTTCAGGAGGGCAATACGGAACGCCGTGCTGGATCCCAACGGCCTCGTATCACTAGCAGTCGGGATGACAGGCATCTTATCCGCATGGCTGTAGCGGATCGTCCAGCCACGTCTCGATCCCTGAGTCAATAGATGGGGACGTTTGCAACACAACAACCATCTGCACGAACAGTTCGACGACGTTTGCAGCAGCATGGCCTATCAGCTCGTAGGCCATGGCTGTGGTTACCCTTGACGCTGCATCACAGACAGGAGCGCCTGCGATGGTGTACTCAACGACGAACCTGGGTGCACGAATGGCAAAACGTCATTTTTTCGGATGAATCCAGGTTCTGTTTACAGCATCATGATGGTCGCATCCGTGTTTGGCGACATCGCGATGAACGCACATTGGAAGCGTGTATTCTTCATCGCCGTACTGGCGTATCATCCGGCGTGATGGTATGGGGTGCTATTGGTTACACGTCTCGGTCACCTCTTGTTCGCATTGACGGCACTCTGAACAGTGGACGTTACATTTCAGATGTGTTACGACCCGTGGCTCTACCCTTCATTCGATCCCTGCGAAACCCTACATTTCAGCAGGATAATGCACGACCGCATGTTGCAGGTCCTGTACGGGCCCTTCTGGATACAGAAAATGTTCGACTGCTGCCCTGGCCAGCACATTCTGCAGGTCTCTCACCAATTGAAAACGTCCGGTCAATGGTGGCCGAGCAACTGGCTCGTCACAATACACCAGTCACTACTCTTGATGAAGTGTGGTATCGCGTTGAAGCTGCATGGGCAGCTGTACCTGTACACGCCATCCAAGCTCTGTCTGACTCAATGCCCAGGCGTATCAAGGCCTTATTACGGCCAGAGGTGGTAGTTCTGGATACTGATTTCTCAGGATCTATGCACCCAAATTGCGTGAACATGTAATCACACGTTAGTTCTAGTATAATATATTTGTCCAATGAATACCGGTTTAACATCTGCATTTCTTCTTGGTGTAGCAATTTTAATGGCCAGTAGTGTATATGTAGATATGGTGTCGAAATAACCACTCTGGCATTCGCCTGAAGTCAACCAGGGAAAACGCAGAAAATCTAAATCGGAATGGGTGAATGGGGACTTGAACCACAGTCTTACCGAGTGCGCAACTGATGATACCACAGAATTAAAATAGATCGTAAGAGTGCCAGTGAGTGTCGTCTCGTAGGACTGCTTTTGTACGTAGAAGTCTGCCATCTTGTGATGTGATGGGTTAAATCCCTGCGAGTTCTGCTCCCAGGGCGGCTAGCGCCTCCCAACTCGACCTTTCAGGTATTTCCGCTGCCTACGTGCTGCTATTGTCTTGCGAGGAGGGACAGAGTGGGAGATGAATAGAATCGATCACGATAGCCAAGTTTTGCAGTAGCGCAATAAAAGATCTGAGCACTTGGACATCGCCAAAGCAGTTTAACTAGTTTTCTGCACAAGGCTCGTACAGTACCAAGAGGCAGCGCACAAGCGCGTCTCTCTCTTTTTTCGGCCTTAACATGGCGGGGACGGTGCACTCAATCAGACTTGACAGTTGCTGGGGACAGAACCGGTCCCAGTGTTTTATGCTGGGGCGACGCTGCGTCTGCCGTGCAGCACCCTATTCTCCCTGCACCAGCTGTTGCGTACGCCAATCTACTCTTACCGACGCACAGGGATGAATAATTTATCTTGTGTCACTGTTTTGTATCCATTGTACGTTATTATACTATGCAGTAAATTCAGTACAGCTTACAGTTTAAGCAAACGTCAGAATGAAGCTTTGAGACTAAAGAAGCTAAAACTGTGCATCGGACTTAAAAGGGAAGCATACCCCCAACGAGTCATCAATTTAGTTGATCGTTGGCACAGTTGAAGTAAATAGTAGATTTAACGCATGTTGTTACAGTACGATACGCTTTTCAAGCGTTTTCGAGAAATAGAGATTCAAATTTTTACATGTTTATTGGATACAATACGAAAACGCCAGTTGCTTAGCTGCGGCCTAAGCACAACCGGTTAAGGCTGCAGCCTGCACCTTAGCTCATACTGCGTAGGAATATTCATTTTCTTTTCTTTTTGTCTTCCTCATCTTCCACTAAACACATGTATCCTTACGATGTATTATATCTTTTCGGAAGCGAATAACAGTAGTAGTAGTAGTAGTAGTAGTAGTAGTAGTATATTCGTGAGGAGATGCAGTCAATATATGTATAATAAAGAATCGTGGTAGCACATTCAGCAGTACATTGATACATGTATCGCAGTGAAGTCACACACCTGCTTTACATATACACTGTGGAACTTCCTGGCAGATTAAAACTGCGTGATGGATCGAGACTTGAGCTCGGGACCTTTGCTTTTCCCTGTCAAGTGATCTACTAACTGAGCTAGACATGCGCGACTGCCCTATATCCTTTCTTCCAGGAGTGCTAACCCCACAAGTTCCGCAGAACTTCTCTGAAGTGTGAAGGATAGGAGATGAGGTACTGACGGAAGAAAATATGTGTGGACAATAAAGCAGTCTGAAATACAGCCTGGTGGAACAATGTTGTTCTTCATATTTATTGAGGTTGTAGTGCCTACACAGAAGAAAATGATCGATGTTTTTGACGCGGCTGACATTCTAAGTCTATATCAATTCACCGCAACCTACCGATGATGTGTGGAAGAGGGTCTTCTTGTGGTGTCACCGCCAGACACCACACTTGCTAGGTGGTAGCCTTTAAATCGACCGCAGTCCGTTAGTATACGTCGGACCCGCGTGTCGCCACTATCAGTGATTGCAGACCGAGCGCCGCCACACGGCAGGTCTAGAGAGACTTCCTAGCACTCGCCCCAGTTGTTCAACCGACTTTGCTAGCGATGGTTCACTGACAAAATACGCTCTCATTTGCCGAGACGATAGTTAGCATAGCCTTCGGCTACGTCATTTGCTACGACCTAGCAAGGCGCCATTACCAGTTACTATTGATGCTGTAAAACATGTACCGTCAAGAGCGATGTTCACCTATTATGGATTAAAGTTAAGTATTCCAACAGATACGTACTATTTTTGCTAGTCTCAAGTCCTTGTCATGTTCCAGACCTCACGCCAGCCTGCGTAAGCTTAAACGCGTGCCTTTCGGCTTCCTGTCATAGTGAATTGGCTGTTTTGCCAATCCACAACACTTCTGGTATCACTAATTGATCGCCATGCCCCTTATCCATTCGCGGATGGCGCATGGGAAGGGTGGTTGTCGGTAAGCCTCTTTATTAGCTCTAATTGCTCGAATTTTCTCGCCGGCCATTGTGTGGCCGAGTCGCAGCCACGGTAGCTCGGCGTGTTCGGTCAGAGGGCCGCTTGTCCTCTGTAATAAAAAAACTGACAAGGGAACCTCCCCATCGCACCCCCCTCAGATTTAGTTATAAGTTGGCACAGAGGATAGGCCTTGAAAAACTGAACACAGATCAATTGAGAAAACAGGAAGAAGTTGTGTGGAACTGTGAAAAAATAAGCAAAATATACAAACTGAGTAGTTCATGGGAAGATAGGCAACATCAAGGACAATGGGACCGCAGGAGCGCCGTGGTCTCGTGGTAACGTGAGCAGCTGCGGAGCGAAAGGTCCTTGGTTCAAATCTTCCATCGAGTGAAAACTTTAATTTTTTAATTTCAGTTTATGTGGTAACGTGGTAACGTGAGCAGCTGCGGAGCGAAAGGTCCTTGGTTCAAATCTTCCATCGAGTGAAAACTTTAATTTTTTAATTTCAGTTTATGTGACAAACTCTTATGTATTCATCACTTTTTTGGGAGTGATTATCACATCCACAAGAAAACCTAAATCGGGCAAGGTAGAAGAATCTTTTTACCCATTCGCCAAGTGTACAAGTTAGGTGGGTCGACAACATATTTCTGTCATGTGACGCACATGCCGTCACCAGTGTCGTATAGAATATATCAGATGTGTTTTCCTGTGGGGGAATCGGTTGACCTATGACCTTGCGATCAAATGTTTTCGGTTCCGATTGGAGAGGCACGTCCTTTCGCCAACTAATCGCACGGTTTTGCGATGCGGTCGCAAAACACAGACACTAAACTTATCACAGTGAACAGAGACGTCAATGAGCGAACGGACAGATAATAACTATGCAAAAGTAAAGAAAGTAAAATTTTCACTCGTGGGAAGGCTTGAACCAAGGACCTCTTCTTCTGCAGCTGCTCACGCTACCACAGGACCACGGCGCTCCTGAACTCACATTCTCCTTGATGTTGCCTATGTGGCCCATGGACTACTCAGTTTGTATATTTTGCTTATTTTTTCATAGTTCCACAGAACTTCTTCCTGTTTTCTCAATCGATCTGTGTTCAGTTTATCAAGGCCTATCCACTGTGCCAAGTTATAACTAAATCTGAGGGGGGTGCGATGGGGAGGTTCCCTTGTGAGTAAAGGAATCAACGATCAACCGGAACGAAAGTCATGTGACGTCCGCCCAGACCAAACGAAAACGAAGAATACGGAAAAAAAGCTGGTCTAGGCGGTTCAGTCTGGAACCGCGCAGGTTCGAATCCTGCCTTGGGCATGGATGTGTGTGATGTCCTTAGGTTAGTTAGGTTTAAGTGGTTCTAAGTTCTAGGGGACTGATGACCTCAGAAGTTAAGTCCCATAGTGCTCTGAGCCATTTGAATATTTTCGAATTTTCTCGTCGTGGTCATTTCCCGAAATGTATGTGGGAAGAAGTAATACCTGTATGTTGTCCGACTCTTCTCGGAAAGAGCTCCATCGCAAATTCAATAGTACAGCTCTCCGCGATGCGCAACGCCGCTCTTGTGGAGTCTGCTGCTGGAGTTCGTAGAGCATATCTGTAACGGTCTCGCGCCGACTAAACGATCCTGTGACGAAATGCGCCACTCGCCCTTGCATCTTCTCTAGCTCTTCTATCTGTCCAACCTGGTAATGGTCCCATATTGGTGAACAATACGAGGGTTTTCAGTAAAAATGCTGCTGAAACTGTTTTAATATTAAAAACAGCCTACCAAGATGACACTATGGGAAAAGCTCAGGTATATGAGTGGTTTGCTCGATTTAAAAATGGTGAAATGTCGATTGACGACAAACCTCGTTCTGGACGTCCGTGGACTGCCCGAATCGGCGAATATATTGAAAAAACTCGAGAGTTTGTGCTCACAGATCGCCAGCAGACAATTCATCAACTGTCAGAGATTAGTGGGTTATGTCGGAGTTCGGTTCAGCGAATTTTAAAAGGTTTGCTACCAAGTTTGTTTCTCGGGTTCTAACTGACAGTCAAAAGCGTGTTGTGCTTTGAAACAACAGCTTGAAACTGATCCAGATTTTCTGTCGAAGGTCATTACTGGTGATGAGTCATGGTTACGACCTAGAAACAAAGCAACAGTCAAGCCAATGAAAGACGTCGTCGTCACGCCGCCCAAAAAAAGTCTTCAAGTCAACTCAAACATCAGAACGATGCTGATTTGCTTTTTTGATGCTGATGGCATAGTTCATTCAGAGTTTGTTACCCCAGGCCAGACCGACAATCAAATCTTTCATTTGGGAGTTTTAAGAAGATTGGCAGTAGTGTTCGTCAAAAAAGACCCGATTTGTAGCTGACAGAAGACTGGTTCTTCCACGATGGAAACGCACCTGCACACACAGTCATCTCTGTTACACAGTTTTTGGCTAAAAATGGCACGGTTCCACTGCCCACGCACCTTACTCGCCTGACCTGGTTCCGTGCGCTTTTTTTTTATTTCTACACATGAAAAGGGGCATTAAAGGACACCAATTTGACAACACTGAAGAAGTCGAAAAAAAACTAAGTCGTAACTGTCAGGCATGTCTGAAGATGACTACAGATAATGGTTCGAGCAGTGGAATCACCGGTGGGACAAATGTATTAGTTGTAATGGAGAATACTTTGAAAGAGATAAGGTTATTTTGTAAACAGTTTAAAAATTTATAGCTTTTAAAAAATAATTTCGGTTTTTTGGGTACCCTCTCGCACTCAAGAATCGGTTGAACAACTGCCTTATAAGGCAGTTCCCTCGTAGATGTGTTACATTTCCTTAAGATTCTTCGTATGAATCTGTCTGGCATCTGCTTTTTCCTACTATTTGTTTTGTTTCCACTTACGATCGTTCCTAGATATTTTACAGATGCTGTTTCCAGCAGTTTGTCATCAGTAGTGTAGTTGCACAGTAGTGGATTCTGTTCCTATTTATGTGCAACATGCTACACTTATTTACTTTCAGGGTGAGCTGCCAGTCGCTGCACCATTCATGAATCCTCTGCAGCTCATTCTGCAAATCGATTCTGTCTTCTGGTGTTGTTACTTTCTTAGAGACAACCGCATCATCTGCGAACAGTCTTACAGATTCCGACACAATCTATTAGATCATTCATATACATTGTAAACAGTAACGGTCCTATCACACTTCCTTGGGTAACTCCGAAATTACCTTTTCATCTGTCGTTTTCTTCCGTTAAGAGCGACGAATTCTGCAAGCAAGCCTTGAATACAGCCACAAATCTGTTTCGATACTCAGTAAGCTCGTATTTTTTCACTAACCGACAGTGCGGGACAGTGTCGAATGCCTTCCTGAAGTCAAGGAACACGACATTCGAGGAAACAGATCGCCATACCTATGCTTCACAAAATTTTTACCTATGTCCACATGTCAGTACAGCTACACAAAAACACATTTTGTACACAAAATGGCCGACCGGTTGTAGACGCTTCAGTCCGGAACCGCGCGACTGCTACGGTCGCAGGTTCGAAGCCTGCCTCGGGCATGGATGTGTGTGATGTCCGTAGGTTAGTTAGGTTTAAGTAGTTCTAAGTTGTAGGGGACTGATTACCTCAGATGTTACGTCCCATAGTGCTCACAGCCATTTGAACCATTTTGTACACAAAACAAATCTTTTACAGCTCAGGACAAGCCAAATACTACAATGTTAAGGCCCAAGACTGGCGTATAACACGATTTTTACCTTATAATACATTTTAAAGATTGGATAGTAAACAAAAGTGCGACGTAGACGATATCCTAACATCCCTCATGTTTGCAGAAGACATGGTGTACTGACTTACAATTAGACATATGGCTGATTTCGGTTGGCAGACACAGAACACACACAGTGCAAAATAAAGGGTAAAAAGCATTAGTAATGTAAATAACAACAAAATCCAATGTAACCATATTTCCTAACTTAAACATAGCAACATTTTGGAATTGTGTGGTTAAGTTCCTATGGGACCAAACTGCAGAGGTCATCGGTCGCTAGGCTGACACACTACTTAATCTAACTTACGCTAAGGACCACACACACACACACACACACACACACACACACACACACACACACACACGCAGGAGGACTGGAACATCCGACGGGGAGAGCCGCGCGAACCGTGGCAAGGCGCCTAGACCACGCGGCCTAAACATAGCCTGTAAATATGTATTTCAGAAAAATAAAAGAAAAAACTCACTGAGGATAGCACAACTGTGATGAAACATCTGTGGGTGTCGAAGCAAAATAATAATTTGTGTACCTGAATAAGTCGGACCTATCCTTAATTCATTATTAATTAAATAATACTGAAAATTTGTTTCGTTTTGTGGTCTGAGTTGTTGAGAAATGTGCAAAGTAATATGAAACCGAGTTGTATGCAGTGCAACTGCATTGCCATGTAAGTACGGTCCCCTCTTAGCCCATCTGCCCCTCGTGCGACTCGGGCAGCGTGGCAGTGGGGGAAGTGTGCACCCAGGCCGACTGCTACGCCTCGCGATCGAGGCACGGCCGCCCCTCTCCCAACTAGTCCTCACTCCTGCGTAGCTTTCTTGTGAAAGAAAAAAGAACATCCATTTCTGCATTTTGGTCCAAAAATAATTGTAAACCACCACGAAGGTTCGGTTTGACATACGTGTGATTTTTATTTTTTTCAGTACCAAGTCGATTCTTTGATCCTGCTGGAATGCGTATTTCACATAAAAGAGACGTGTAGTGTACGTTGCTCTAGTTTTCGAAAATAATGAGGAGTTCACCTGTCACTTGCTGTAAACGTGATGCGAGAACTGACTTCAGATGCGGGAATCCACTAGGCACTTATTAGGTACTTGTAGGAAAGCAGAGCTAAGATGTGGAAAAAAAATTTGATTATTTATTATTACTAAAACTATTGGTGCTTTCCTCAAAGTATACACGGAGGTTTAGTTTGCAAAAATGTATCGGCGTTATCGGAGTATTATTACTGTAGATACAGGCGCAGCAAAGTTTAAGCCCAGGTGTTTACTATTTAAGGCCCTTACGTTAATATCGACTCGATGCTAAGAACCTACAGAACACAGGTGGCAAGTGGTTAGCACACTGGACTCTCATTCGGGAGGACGACAGTTCAAACGTACGTCCGGCCTTCCAGATTTAGGTTTCCCGTGATTTCCCTAAATCAAATGGTTCAAATGGCTCTGAGCACTATGGGACTTAACATCTGAGGTCATCAGTCCCCTAGAACTTAGAACTACTTCAACCTAACTAACCTAAGGACATGACACACATCCATGCCCGAGGCAGGATTCGAACCTGCGACCGTAGCGGTCGCGCGGTTCCAGACTGAAGCGCCTAGAACCACTCGGCCACAACGTCCGGCTTCCCTAAATCGCTCCAGACAAATGCTGGGATGGTTCCTTTGAAAGGGTGCGGCCGATTTCCTTCCTCATCGCTGACACAATCCGAGCTTGTGCTCCGTCTCTAATTACCACGATGTCGACGGGACGTTAAACCCAATCTTCCTTCCTCCTTCCAACAATATCAGAATAATATGAGTTTCACAGTTTTGTGAGGTATTTTAGATTGTGTTACTTGTGATACAACGGCAGCTGCCGCCATAAGACAATCCAACAACGTTCACGGACGATGTGTACACGCACGCTGAAATACACATTCTTGGCTATGCTCCGATACGTGGGATGAGGGAAGTCCGGATTAGCAAGCACGACTTATGAGGCCAGCATAGTTATAGTAACAAGTTAACAGAAAACGTGGCTAACAGCCTTAACGACGTATGAGGTTGTGCGGTGTGTTCTGAGAGTCTGTCCTCACACACCTCCGGAAGCGCTCCACCGACTGCTAAGTCTCGGCGCCACAGGAGCAATGGCCCGACACTTCCGCAACGCCTCCTTGTCTGTCCGCTTTAAGCTCGTGCCTCTGGCTGCTGTCACTTCGGCTGTTTGCCGCACCTGTCTATATCCATTCAAGAAAGTAACACGGAAGTGTGCCCACGACAAGAGCCGAAACTGCACTCCAGCCACGTCGTTGGGCTTCCGGTTATTGGAGTCGCTGTTTCGTTGGCACTTGCTCCCTTTTACTGACTGACTGCTGATTCGCTATCCAAGTTGCATGTATTCGTGCCAGAATGAGATCTTTCTGCCTACGTGCATTACTATGCTTGTGTGCGCCTTTCTCACTGTTCTTAACTTGATATTACAGTATATGTACTGCTTGTTCACAAAGAGGAGCTAATTCTGAGGGGGGGGGGGGGGGGCAGGAGGGGTGCAGGGTATAGAGGAGGTAAGCTCCGCCCACCGGCACACAGCGTATTGGCGGGGTAATAAGTCGCGCTAACGTTACGCAGTACTGGCAACACTCTGGCGTCCACATAAAAGTTGTGCTCCAAGCGGTATACACAGTGCCATCTATTAACCGCAGCAGCAACTGTTAATGTTGCGCATATACTAGCGCAAAAGCGGACAGCGGCATAATAAAAGATTGCAGGATACGTGGAATTATTTATGTGTAAAACCCAATATTGCAGTTTCGACGGTTGGCCGTTATGAAGTGAAATCTAAAGTCTCATATTGAATGATACTGCCTATTGCTACTAATTTCGTAAGAATTCTCTAGGACAATTTGGAAGTGTACAGAACTAGTAGAAAAACTTACATTGTGGCAATAAAAAGAGAAGGAATAAATTTGGAAAATTTATTGACAATTGTTACGCTATATTGTACTCTCAAATACATCACTCAGAATCACTTTCATTGTACTCCTCTTCTGTGTGTGCTTCGTGTTCGTCGCTATTGTCGGTTTCGGCAGTGTTAATAATGATATCGTCTATTGCTAGTTCAACTTCACCATCGCGCCTCCAATATTCTTCTTCTAGTTGTTGGACCTTCCTGCAGTACTCTTCCCAGTCATCGGCAGTTACAGACAAAAGGGATTCACTTGCTGTCGCAAAAAGGTTAACTTTCGAAATGTCCCCTGAAATTTTGCGTCTCCTAAACAACCGTTTTAATTTCGCCCATGCCAGTTCTACTTCACTCAAACCACAATTGTAGGGAGGCTAGCGTACAACCATGTGGCCTTCCTCTTTCGCCATTTCGTCAATAACATATGGTTTTTTACCAGGTCTATGATCTTGTATTAAAGCGAAAAGAACCTGCTTTCTCATGCTCTCATTACAGGTGACACGCCTATTTTGAAGCCATTCCAACATCCTCACTTTGGTGTCATGCCGTGTGGGTGTTTTCTCATCCTGTCTGTTATGGTATGGAGCGTTGTCCATCACAATTACCGACTTCGGAGGAAGTTTCGGAAGCACCATGCTTGAAAACCACTTTTCAATATTTCCTGAATTCATCTGACCATGGTAGTCACCATTAGTTGATTTAGCCCAAAATTTTAGTTCGGCTTCCCTGACAAATCCCTTCCTTGATCCAACGCTTCCAATAATCAGTCTTTTGGAGGACGTTCCCCAACCCACAACGCTGACAGTATCACTAACTAACCTAAGGACATCATCACACACATCCATGCCCGAGGCAGGATTCGAACCTGCGACTGTAGCGGTCGCGCGGTTTCGGACTGAAGCACCTCGAACCGCTCGGTCACAGCGGCCGGCTCCGGAAGTCTTAATGAAGTAGTATTTTATATAATAATGATCACAAATATTGCCACAGTAATTGTATCACTCGCTGGCACGGTGAAATATCGGTCCTGACGGTGATAACAGCTGTGACTCAAAATAGTGTACAGGCTGTGCATGGCTGCGAACACCGATCAGTCGGATTTTGCTGCGAGTGATTTACATGCCTAGTGTAGTGAATGTCCCGTGATTGAATGGGTAAACGTTGACTGCAAATAATAAAAAAAATCGAGATTTCGTTCTCCGTTCGGTCTTAAATACACTCCTGGAAATGGAAAATAGAACACATTGACACCGGTGTGTCAGACCCACCATACTAGCTCCGGACACTGCGAGAGGGCTGTACAAGCAATGATCACATGCAAGGCACAGCGGACACACCAGGAACCGCGGTGTTGGCCGTCGAATGGCGCTAGCTGCGCAGCATTTGTGCACCGCCGCCGTCAGTGTCAGCCAGTTTGCCGTGGCATACGGAGCTCCATCGCAGTCTTTAACACTGGTAGCATGCCGCGACAGCGTGGACGTGAACCGTATGTGCAGTTGACGGACTTTGAGCGAGGGCGTATAGTGGGCATGCGGGAGGCCGGGTGGACGTACCGCCGAATTGCTCAACACGTGGGGCGTGAGGTCTCCACAGTACATCGATGTTGTCGCCAGTGGTCGGCGGAAGGTGCACGTGCCCGTCGACCCGGGACCGGACCGCAGCGACGCACGGATGCACGCCAAGACCGTAGGATCCTACGCAGTGCCGTAGGGGACCGCACCGCCACTTCCCAACAAATTAGGGACACTGTTGCTCCTGGGGTATCGGCGAGGACCATTCGCAACCGTCTCCATGAAGCTGGGCTACGGTCCCGCACACCGTTAGGCCGTCTTCCGCTCACGCCCCAACATCGTGCAGCCCGCCTCCAGTGGTGTCGCGACAGGCGTGAATGGAGGGACGAATGGAGACGTGTCGTCTTCAGCGATGAGAGTCGCTTCTACCTTGGTGCCAATGATGGTCGTGTGCGTGTTTGGCGCCGTGCAGGTGAGCGCCACAATCAGGACTGCATACGACCGAGGCACACAGGGCCAACACCCGGCATCATGGTGTGGGGAGCGATCTCCTACACTGGCCGTACACCACTGGTGATCGTCGAGGGGACACTGAATAGTGCACGGTACATCCAAACCGTCATCGAACCCATCGTTCTACCATTCCTAGACCGGCAAGGGAACTTGCTGTTCCAACAGGACAATGCACGTCCGCATGTATCCCGTGCCACCCAACGTGCTCTAGAAGGTGTAAGTCAACTACCCTGGCCAGCAAGATCTCCGGATCTGTCCCCCATTGAGCATGTTTGGGACTGGATGAAGCGTCGTCTCACGCGGTCTGCACGTCCAGCACGAACGCTGGTCCAACTGAGGCGCCAGGTGGAAATGGCATGGCAAGCCGTTCCACAGGACTACATCCAGCATCTCTACGACCGTCTCCATGGGAGAATAGCAGCCTGCATTGCTGCGAAAGGTGGATATACACTGTACTAGTGCCGACATTGTGCATGCTCTGTTGCCTGTGTCTATGTGCCTGTGGTTCTGTCAGTGTGATCATGTGATGTATCTGACCCCAGGAATGTGTCAATAAAGTTTCCCCTTCCTGGGACAATGAATTCACGGTGTTCTTATTTCAATTTCCAGGAGTGTATGTTTTGTCGCCTGTCGATTCTTTCGTCTCTGGCAATCATGTATATGTGAGAAAGTCCCCATTCCGTTTCAGATTGAACGTTGAACTGGTATCGGCATGCGTATTCAAATACAGAGATACGTAACCAGGCAGTATATGGCGATGTGGCCGGCAACGCCTATATAAGACAAGTGTCTGGCGCAGTTGTTAGATCGGTTAATGTTGCTTCAATGGAGGTTATCAAGATTTAAGTGAGTTCGAACGTGGTGTTATTGTCGGTGCACGAGCGATGGGACACGGCATCTTTGAGGTAGCGATGAAGTAAGGATTTTCCCGTACGACCATTTCACGAGTGTACCATGAATATCAGGAAATCGGTAAAACATCAAATCTCCGACATCACTGCGGCCGGAAAAAGATCCTGAAAGAACGGGACTAACGATGACTGAAGAGAATCGTCCAACGTGACAGAAGTGCAACACTTCCGCAAATTGCTGCAGATTTCAATGCTGGGCCATCAATAAGTGTCAGCGTGCCAACCATTCAACGAAACATCGTCGATATGGCATTTTGGAGCCGAAGGCCCACACGTGTACCCCTTATGACTGCAACACGCAAAGCTTTACGCCTCGGTTTGGCCTGTCAACACCGACTTTGGACTGTTGATGACTGGAAATATGTTATCTGGTCGGATGGGTCTCGTTTCAAACTGTATCGAGCGGGTGGATGTGTATGGGTATGGAGACAAACTCATGAATCCATGGACCCTGCAGGTCAGCAGGGAACTGTTCAAGCTGGTGGAGGCTCTGTAATGGTGTGGGACGTGTGCAGTTGGAGTGATAGGGGACCCCTGATACTTCTGTATACGACTTGACAGGTGACTCGTACATAAGCATCCTGTCTGATCACCTTCATCCATTCATGTCCATTGTGCATTCCGACGGACTTGGGCAATTCTAGCAGGACAATGTGACACCCCACACGTCCAGAATTACTACAGAATTGCTCCAGGAACACTCTTCTGAGTTTGAGCACTTCTGCTGGCCACCAGACTCTCCATACATTAACATTATTGAGCATATTTGGGTTCCCTTGCAACGTGCTGTTCAGAAGAGATCTCCACCCCCTCATACACTTACGGATTTATGGACAGCCTTGCGAGATCCATGGTATCAGTTCCCTCCAGCACTACTTCAGACGTTAGTCGAGCCCATGCCACGTCGTGTTCCGGCACTTGAGCGTGCTCACCGGGGCCCTACACGACACGAGGCAGGTGTGCCAGTTTCTTTGGCTTTTCAGTGTATAAAGTTCTGTGATTGGTTTGACGACAGCCTTAGTGAATTCTGAAAATAATATTCGTACGCTGAGTTTTTCACGTTCTGTTTAGGAGGAGCATGTTATCGTTACGAGATAAAGCTCGTTTATTAAAACTGTATAATCAGAACGTCGAATATATAACTGTTGCTTTGATCTCATTTCGTTCGTCGGTATTGGAACTGTGGATGGCCGCTATCTCACTAGCAAGTGAAAATTATCTGGAGAAGTTCATAGACACGGGCTGTTATGAAGTATCTGTAAAAATCATTAGACTCCCCCCTCCCACCGTGTGCAGGAGTGTCGAGTTTGCTTGTGGTCACTCATTGGTGACAGTGTGGCAGAGGTACGAAATCGCTTATTATTGATCACTTTGTCTACGGAGAATTCCGCAACAGTACGTTACCAAACGTCTGTGTGCCAGGTGAGACGTTTTAAGAGAGAGAGACATCATTATTTCCTGTTTGCAAGAGAGAGAGAGAGAGAGAGAGAGAGAGAGAGAGAGAGAGAGAGAGACAAGTGCTTAGAGAATTCCTTTTGATGGAGCGCCTTCTCACATTGCACAAAGTACTGTGCATCTGCTGCGATCGAAATGAGGCGATAACCGTGCCCCCAATCGGGCTTCCTTGCACGAATGATCTCAGATGGCTCCAGGCCTGGCCTTAACAACGTTTAGCTAGAGCGCTATTTGGCGTCACAGACCTACAGACGTGGTGATGTTGGAAGACCTCTTGGTCGTCATATATCTCGGAAATAACAGTAGGTACTGACAAGGGAAACTCTCCATCGCAACTCCACTCAGATGTAGTGGTAAGAGGATCCACTGGACAGCCCGTCAAAAACTTAACACAGATCAGGCTGTTAAAAGATAGCAAAATAGAAACAGTGAACGGTTCTAGCACAAGAAGTGCAACAGGCCAGCATCGTGGGGCTACGGCGTCGTGGGTAAGTTTTGTCTTTGTGTCGGTGTAACGTCCGCTTGCAACAGCGAGGTGTAAGGAATGGACCTATAATGAAAGCTGATTCTACGTAACTAATCTGTTAGCAGCCGAAAGGAAGTGGCTTACGAATGGGAGCCGCAAACGTTTGATGACAAGGCGATATGTCAACCGAATCCTCCACAGTAAAACACGTCTGGTGTGTCATACACGGCATTAGTGACAGTGTGTGTGTGTCATATGATAGGAATCTCTTACCGATGCACCTAATTTGCACGCGTGGTGAGTGAGTGAGTGAGTGAGTGAGTGAGGTATGCCTCCTTGCGCAATTCAGGTATTCGTGCCGGCCAGAGTGGCAGAGCGGTTCTAGGCGCTTCAGTTTGGAACCGCTCGACCTCAGAAGTTAAGTCCCATAGTGCTCAGAGCCATTTGAACATAAACTGCAACATATGAACGCAACAGTTTCACAATCGTACAGTTTCCCTTTTCTCTGTCAAAACATATGTTTTTGACGTTTTTGAAGTTGCGTTCGGTTTTGGAAGTTTTAACTCCTGAATTCCTTTGTTGTAACGTAGTTCACACCCGTTTACTTGCTGTTTTCATTTCTATGAGACTTCTTAGTGGTAGCTCGCCTGCTCTCACTATTCATCACATTTACTTGCGGTGGTAATGTATTCTTACCACATGACTCATTCTACAACCAGTGTATATTACGACAACTGCCAAGGCTATAGAAAGAGAACAAACATTTCAGTGACCGGTCAGACAGTTCATAATGTTGTGGAAAAAAAGTAAATGCCACGAGTGAGTTTTGAACCAGACTCGTTTCCTTTGCAGTCAAAACACTGTGACCACTTACTCACGACGGCGCTGCTCTTCCATTTCACTGTTTCTATTCCCTTTTTTTTTTTTTTTTTTTTTTTTTTTTTTTTTTTTTTTTTTTTTTTTTTTTTTTTTTTGCAGTTCAGTACACCTTCTTCCTGTTTTCGTGCTTGATCTGAGTTCGGTTTATGACGGGTTATTCCCTGGGCCATCTTACCACAAAATCTGAGGGGTAATGGCATGCTTAGTGTTGACGGCTGTTCTCACTGTTGAGGCCTATCACCTTGTATATCTATAATCGCGAAGATCTTGTGCTAACTATACTTTGTCACCACAGACAGTGAATGTCTGGATCATTTCTGCAGCTGCCCTCTTCGGGATGCGCTGAAGAGGACAGTTACAAAGAAAGTGAAAACGTCAGCCTAACACCCAAAATTATTTTATTCGCATTCCATGGTTTATTTCTTAATCCACAGAGCTTCCTGCAAGGCAAGGTACCAATCCGATAGACAATACACACCGTCCGTCCAAAACGTTCCGAGGCTGATTTTACTTGTATTCCTGGCGTGTAAGCGACGTTAGCACAGCAACTACGATGGCAACTTGAATTAACAACTGTAAACAACAGTGAGTCGTGACCAGACAAGCGGCTGTAGGTCTGATGGAGGAACATCACTAAATCACGCTTTTATGACAGTCTCCAGAATGTTTAGATAAAGAGAAAAGTCTGTGCAAAGTTTGTTGTGCACACCCTAACGCTCGGACGAAAACGACAACACGTGAACTCAAGCCGCGACGACATAATCGTCATTCGAGCCAACATAACGCACCAGTTGAACAACATCCCAAAAAAGGACTTTCGTTAAAGTTTCGCGTGGTTGTATGCTATGTCAACTATTCCCTGTTTTTTATTAATCCAGTATCGCAACTTTATTGGACTGATTGCGTATGTTGTAAACTAAGAGAGCGAGCGAGATTTTGACACTACCTGGCAGGTAATATTAATGGTTACTTCAGACTTACTGCAGCTGATGCAGTTACCTGTAACGACTTACTGTCTGAAAAAAGCTGTACAAACATCTAGTGAAATTTAGAAATGGTGCAAAGAGTGGCATCTTGCTTTAAATGTCCATAAATGTCCAATTGTACACGTCACAACACGAAAAAACACAGTATCCTATGATTGCCATATCAGTGAGTCCCTATTGGAAATAGGGTGTAACGACTTGCAGGGACCATGAAATAGAATCGTAGGTAAAAAGGTGGCTGACGTCGGTTCAGTGGTAGGTTACTTGGAAAATGTTATGAGTCTGTAAAGGAGACAGCTTACAGAACACTCGTGCGACCCATCCTAGAATATTCCGTAAGTGTTTACGGCTCGTACTAATTAGGACTAACAGGCGGTATTGGACGTATAGAGAGAAGGGTAGCACGGGTGGCCCATGCTTTTCTCAGTCCATGGGTGAGCGCCACGGAGATGCTGAAAACTTTGAACTGGCAAATGCTTGAGTATAGACACCAACTACGACGCGAAATGCTGCCGACAAAGTTTAAAAATCCAATATGAATTGGGAACTCAAGAAACTACTGACGTCTCGCTTCCTTATGGACTGTGAAGACAAGATTAGACTAATTACGGCATTCAGAGAAGCATTTAAGCATTCATTCTTCTCGCATTCCATACACAAACAGAACGGGAATGGTACAATGGGAAATACCATCTACTATGCACTTCAGTGATTTGCCGACTGTGGGTGTAGATTCGCCAGTTATTGTTTCATCCTTTGAAGGTAATCAGTAGAAAACAATACCATTTGCATTTCTGGAAACATTGGCCATTGCGTTTCCGGCATTTTAAATCGACGTCACCTTTTTTTGATGTGGTGCCACCGGTCTTCACCTACTGTTTGGATTATTGTTTAGTTTCTGGCATGAACTGAATGGAACTACGTATCATTCACAGCTCCACATTGGCGCACAAAATCTGTTTGTTGCATTTTTTTTTTAAACAGTCAAAACACTATTTGCTTTCAGTACTCAACAAATGCGGTGCTCATCTAGATGCACATATGTATGGCGCAAGCCACCTTCGGTACGTGTCGGAGGGTACTTGGTGTAACAACATCACTTGCCCCATTCCTATTCCTGTAACGAACGGTAAGCGGAAAGAATAACCGTTGGTGAGCCTCCTTATAGCCTTGTATCTTGAATCTATCTATTCTTACATTCACGGATATTCCCCAGATATAAGTGGGAAGAAGCAATATCGGTTAACTTTTCTAGGAATTTTGTGAATACGTATACTTCTCCGTGTTGCACAATACGTTTCTTTCTGATACTTGAGTTGGATGAACATATCGAACTCATCCTCCACACAGAATTTTCATAGTTAATTCTTCATGTAAAAAGTAGTGTACTGTTTCTTTTGAAATGACTGTGGTGTCAGTTATCTGACCATGGTGGAATTCAATAGTTCATTTCTTGATCGTTCAAAATGATGCAGAGTCCTTATTAACCTCCACAAACTTTGGTTGGTGCTAAATCATCCGAAACAAAGAACTCTATGGGTACACAATACAGTATTTCAGTTCATCTGTACATGCATAAACAAGGCTGTTCTAAAAGCCGTACAAAGAAAGCAGTTCGGCAGATGAAGATAACCCTTGACTTCCACTTTGGCGCTACGTGTGCCAGACGCGAATCCAGGATTTGGTTTTGGGGAAGGGGTCACAGTTTTTTAAGCCTACTATCCCCCCCCCCAATTAAATACATAAAAATTTAATATAGTAGTTTGTTTACATCGGTGTTTACTGGCGTAACTTAAAGGGAAATGGAGTGCAGAGAAGCATTTGAAAAGCATATGTTCAAAAATAAAATTAATTTTTAGCTCTCACAACTTCGACAACCTTGTAATTTACTCGATTTAAAATTGAACTGTACATTCATCATTACCACCACCACCACCACCACCACCACCACCATCATCAGTATTTCACTTACCACTGCAACTGTGAACACGGGTGCGCAGACTGCGACTATGCGAGCGTGTAATTGCGGAGAATACTATTTCTTTCCGCCTACATTTGGGATAGTCTATCTGTTACAGTTTTCTTAGTGGAAGCTATTTCTCTTTCTGTCTGCTGTGCATTGCCCAACTCCTTGTGGGTTGCCGGTTCCCCATATGGTTAGCTTGTGTATGGGCACCCTTACCTCGTAGGAATGTTTCTTGCTGTAAGCCATCCGTGGGGCAATCCCTCAGGCAAGCAACTGAAAAGTATCTGATGTGTTGGCAGAAGCGCCAACACCGTGTTGCTAGAGGAGGCCGAAATGCACGCGTTTAAGCTCACGCAGGCTGGCGTGAGGTCTGGAACAGGTCAATGTAATTAATATAGCCAATAAGGTACGTTGCTGCTGGAATACTGAACTTTAATCCATAATTGGTGTACATCGCTCTTGACGGTACATTAATAATCTCAATGTAAATTGGTTATGGCGCCTTGCTAGGTCGTAGCAAATGACGTAGCCGAAGGCTACGCTAACTATCGTCTCGGCAAATGAGAGCGTATTTGTCAGTGAACCATTGCTCGCTTAGTCGGCTGTACAACTGGTCCGAGTGCTAGGACGTCTCTCTAGACCTGCCGTGTGGCGGCGCTCGGTCTGCAATCACTGACAGTGGCGACACGCGGGTCTGACGTATACTAATGGACCGCGGCCGATTTAAAGGCTACCACCTAGCAAGTGTGGTGTCTGGCGGTGACACCACAGTATCTTACGATAAATATAGGTTTTAATTTTCTAGGATTCCTCGCCATTTTGATGATACTTAATTTTTATACTAGTTCATTCTCTGAAAGTTACCGGAGAAATTCGGAAATTGGTATACACTGGTAAGCCAGAACATTATGATCATGTACCGGCACCTAATAGTCGGTATGTTCACCTTTGGCACGGATAACTGTGATGACACTTCGTGGCATGGAAGCAGTGAGATCTTGGTAGATCGCTAGAGTGAGTTGGCACCACAGCTGCACTCACAAGTCACCTAATTCTCGTAAATTCAGGGGAGGGGCAATGAGCTCTGACGCCACATTCAGTCACATCCCCGATGTGTTCGATCGGGTTCAGATCTGGATAGTTGGAGAGGGGGATCCTGCACATCAATTGGAACTCGGCATTGTGTTCCTCAAACCACTCCATGACACTCCTGGTGTTGTGACATTTCCCATTATCATGTTGAAAAATGCCACAGCCGTTAGGAAACATGATCATCTTAAAGGGTTGTACATGGTCTGCAACCAGTATAAAATACTCCTTGGCCATCATGGTCCCTTGTACGAGTTGCACTGGACCCATAGATGTCCTCGTAAATGTTCCCCAGAGGATAATTGAGCTGCCACCAGATTGTCTCCATCCCACAGTACAGGTGTCAAGGAGATTTTCGTCTGGAAGATGATGGATTCGCGCCCTCCCATAGGCGTGATGAACAAGGTATTGGGATTCATCAGTTTGTGCACTGTTCTGCCACTGTGCCAGTGTCCAGTGCCAGTGGTCACATGGCCATTTCAGTCATAGTTGACGATGTTGTGGTGTTAACATTGGCACATGCACGGGTCGTCGACTGCGGAGTCCCGTTGTTAGAAGTCTTTGGTGCACTGTGTGTTGAGACACACGTGTACTGTGCCCAGAATTAAAGTCTGATGTTAGTTCCACCACAGTTCACAGCTTGTTCTGTTTTATGAGCCTGTCCAGCCCACGACGGCGGACATCTGTAATGACGGGTTGCCGCCCAACCTCATGACGTCTGGACATGGTTTCACCTTGGTTTTGCCACTTGGTGAAGACACTCGGCACAGAACTCCTCGTACACCCGACAAATCGTGCTGTTTCCAAAATGATTGTACCGAGCCTCCAGGCCGTCACAGTCTACCTTTGGTTAAACTCAGATAGATTGAATGCCTTCCACATTGTACACATGGACAGCACACTTACTGATACTACATGTATCATGTGCTTGTCAGACAAACAGTCAGTCCTCACCAAATACCACTGCTGTTGCCTGGACGGGTTTATGCTGATACTAGGCTGGTGGTTATAATGTTCAGGCTGATCAGTGTATGTAAAAATATAAAAGAGTTTTGTCCTTTGGAGGTGGTTATGATCCCTCCCTCTCCACGTGCCCCCTCTCCCTCCCACTGTATCCATGTAAGATGTACAGCAATATAATAAAAGCAAAACTCCTGTGATTTTAATTCCGTATCTCTGTCAAGTCGAGAACTGTAATCCTTCCCCTCTGACAATAAGATCTGACATAGTAGCAGCAGCCGTGTTAGTGATATCCTTGGTGTCGCAGGACTACCAGGGAGTGGATGTGAAGAACTTCACGACATCATGGTCAGATGGGCTGGCGTTCAATGCGCTGATCCACCACTGGCGGCCGCAGCTGTTCGACTTCAACAACATTGCACGCAAACATCCGAATGCACGCCTGGAGCATGCCTTCCGCATTGCGCAGGAGCACCTACACATCGACAGGCTGCTGGACCCCGAGGGTATGTGTCCTTTAGCCTTTGCTCTCTGTGCTCTCAAGTCTTATCCCTGCTACCACTTTCTTTCCTTTTTTCCGGAATACACTAACTCAATAAGCCAATAAAAAGAAAATGATCAGACAGTGACAAAACTGCAACACAATAATTCCGCTTACTGTTGGTAAAATTGTTGTTTTATAGATGCAAAACCAGTTTCATGGCCTAAAGCCACATCATCAGGTGCAGTCTACAGGGTAAAGAGTAATATACTGTGCTTCAACTTTTTGGATATTAAAATTGATAAAAGTAATATCTTAAATATACTCAAAATATATTTACCCATCACTATTAGTCAAGATATACACTCCTGGAAATGGAAAAAAGAACACATTGACACCGGTGTGTCAGACCCACCATACTTGCTCCGGACACTGCGAGAGGGCTGTACAAGCAATGATCACACGCACGGCACAGCGGACACACCAGGAACCGCGGTGTTGGCCGTCGAATGGCGCTAGCTGCGCAGCATTTGTGCACCGCCGCCGTCAGTGTCAGCCAGTTTGCCGTGGCATACGGAGCTCCATCGCAGTCTTTAACGCTGGTAGCATGCCGCGACAGCGTGGACGTGAACCGTATGTGCAGTTGACGGACTTTGAGCGAGGGCGTATAGTGGGCATGCGGGAGGCCGGGTGGACGTACCGCCGAATTGCTCAACACGTGGGGCATGAGGTCTCCACAGTACATCGATGTTGTCGCCAGTGGTCGGCGGAAGGTGCACGTGCCCGTCGACCTGGGACCGGACCGCAGCGACGCACGGATGCACGCCAAGACCGTAGGATCCTACGCAGTGCCGTAGGGGACCGCACCGCCACTTCCCAGCAAATTAGGGACACTGTTGCTCCTGGGGTATCGGCGAGGACCATTCGCAACCGTCTCCATGAAGCTGGGCTACGGTCCCGCACACCGTTAGGCCGTCTTCCGCTCACGGCCCAACATCGTGCATCCCGCCTCCAGTGGTGTCGCGACAGGCGTGAATCGAGGGACGAATGGAGACGTGTCGTCTTCAGCGATGAGAGTCGCTTCTGCCTTGGTGCCAATGATGGTCGTATGCGTGTTTGGCGCCGTGCAGGTGAGCGCCACAATCAGGACTGCATACGACCGAGGCACACAGGGCCAACACCCGGCATCATGGTGTGGGGAGCGATCTCCTACACTGGCCGTACACCACTGGTGATCGTCGAGGGGACACTGAATAGTGCACGGTACATCCAAACCGTCATCGAACCCATCGTTCTACCATTCCTAGACCGGCAAGGGAACTTGCTGTTCCAACAGGACAATGCACGTCCGCATGTATCCCGTGCCACCCAACGTGCTCTAGAAGGTGTAAGTCAACTACCCTGGCCAGCAAGATCTCCGGATCTGTCCCCCATTGAGCATGTTTGGGAGTGGATGAAGCGTCGTCTCACGCGGTCTGCACGTCCAGCACGAACGCTGGTCCAACTGAGGCGCCAGGTGGAAATGGCATGGCACGCCATTCCACAGGACTACATCCACCATCTCTACGATCGTCTCCATGGGAGAATAGCAGCCTGCATTGCTGTGAAAGGTGGATATACACTGTACTAGTGCCGACATTGTGCATGCTCTGTTGCCTGTGTCTATGTGCCTGTGGTTCTGTCAGTGTGATCATGTGATGTATCTGACCCCAGGAATGTGTCAATAAAGTTTCCCCTTCCTGGGACAATGAATTCACGGTGTTCTTATTTCAATTTCCAGGAGTGTATTATTCAGTGAATATTGTTTTCATTACATTGGTGAATGATGGGTGACAAAGATGTGATATGTTAATTTTATAAAAATTGCTGGTGCATAGATCATGAGTTTAGATGTTACCTTTATTAATTTAAACAGACAAAAACTTGAGATACTGTATATTACTCCTTACCATGAGGGTTGTACCTGATGATGAGGCTTTAGGCTGCAAAACCAGTTGTTCATAATAAAAGAACCATTTTTATCAGCAGAATTCTTCTTAATATCATGCCTTCAGCTACGGATACCAAGATGAGAAAATATTTTGTGACATACACAATTTTGTTGTACAAGATAACCAGAGCGTTTGAGATTTACAAAAGAAAGTAAGTTAGCGGATGTTTCAGATGCAATTATGTAGCTGGCATAGTAGTGTGCAGGCACGTGACTATGATGTTGGAATCTCGCTGTCATAGTCCCTCGTTTGTCAATTACATCGTACAATGACAAAAAGCTAGACACCTATGTACTAGTTTTTAGATTTTCTTTTATAACAATGTCTGTTTTGAAACTTTTAAATGTCAAGCTCTGAACTCTTAGCTATCTTTATTGACTTATACACCTAAAGCTGCAATAAAATGATTTCTTAGCAAAAGAATGTGCATTTATTTCCATTGTAAATCTTTTGGTGCATTTCATTACAGCCATACTTGTATGACATATGTTATTGGTAGTGTAGTGGCCGTTATTCCTATTTATTTTCGTATTTTGTTTGCAGATGTAAACACTTCAGTACCTGACAAGAAATCCATCATGATGTATGTAATGTGTTTATTTCAATCACTACCTCATTCAGAAGTGGATGCAAGCACTCTTGAATCTTCAATTAATCCAGAAACTGGTTCTCTGATGTCTCCAGCGGCAGAGGTAAATGAAAATAGACATGAAAATTTCATTAGTCTTGTCTCTTGGCCTAATAAGAAAAGCAAGTTAGCAGATCAGTCATACACAGTTTCTGTATGAAATAAATTAAATAATATTGTGTGACAATAGCTTCTCAGTGTAATGTCAGAGCAGTTTACATATAAAACAAGAAAGCGTGTTGTGGAAATTGAAAATATAAATATTGATCGGCTAAAGTAATTTTAATTATTAGCAGGAAGTACAGATCCTGAAATGGTCAGTGGACACACATTTGTGTAGGTAGTTGTAGCTCCATATTTTGGTCAACATAGGGGACAAAAACAAAAACGGTAAAAAGACACTGTAGCTAACATGCAGGAAGTGTTTGGAGGTAGGTGATCATGTGCTAAATCAGATGTCACTCATCCTACAACTTGAAAACATTTGTTTGTTAAGAAAATGAGCTTTTCTGCCTTACATAATCTTATGTGTGAACAGGAACTGCAACTGATAATACTGTGATGAGTGTTTTACTCCATTTTGATTATGTAGTATATGGAGAGCATGTGTCACATCCACAGTACTAAAATATGAGGATGCTGAGGAGTCAGTTTCAAATATAAATTTTAAAATTACTTTAAGAACTATTTTTTGTTGTCTTTTGAGTATATAGATTGTATGGATTTCATGTGATCAGGTCCACAGGTTTCCTTGATAATGTAATATGAATAAACATACTTCATATACAGCTGTTCTGTAGTCTGCCTCCATAGCTGAGTGGTAAGTGGGTATGATTGATTGCCATGTGGCGGAACAGTGTTCAATTTCCAATACTGCCAGGGATTTTTCCTTTGTGGGAGGACTGGAATGGGGTCCACTCAGCCTTCTGATGCCAACTGAGGAGTCAACTGAAAGAAAAGAAGTGGCACAAAGGTCCACATACTGGTGTGAAGCCAGGGTTTCAATTGTGGGGGGTTACTGTTTGTTACTACATCCTTCTCCCCCTTGCCCCCCCCCCCCCCACTATCCCCCCCCCCTCATGCACCCCCATCCTCCGCAAATATGTGTGTACAATTTTTAAAATGTATGAAATGTTTTAATGTAATAATAATAATAATAATAAAAAAGAGTAAAATTTTCTTAAAGTGTTTTAATGTAATAATCATGGCAGTGATGTGTGTAGATCAGTAAACAGTACACTGCTTATGCATAATAACCAAGATATTTCAATTCAGAAAAATATAGCCTATGAATAACATGCATCTGAAAATTTGAGAAGTAATGTACATGCGTTGCATAATTAATTTAAGAACTGTAATAAGAACAGGCTCAAAAATTTGATTACATTGTAATTGACTCAATATAAAATAAAAGAGTGCTTTCACAAGCTTAGTATTTCACTGAGCACAAAGGCTGTGAACAATGGTCTGCAAACTATGACTGTATGAGTGGGTAAATGAGGGGAATGCGATTTCTTTCAGTCATTTCTCCTACATTCAGGAATTTAGTTTATCTCCCTTCTTTAGTGGAGGGTCTTTTCATTTCTTCCTTCCCTTACACAGCTTTCTATGGTCTGCTGGCTGTATCTATGGACTCACGTAACATGCCACTTTGTTTTTTACAGCAGGTAGGTCAGCATTTGCTTATGTGACTTAACTGGACTGGAACATGAGCGGGCTCTCACACGAGCAACTGAAAAATATCCAGTGTTCAGCATAGCTATACTCAAGTGCCAAAGAAACTGGTAAAGGCATGTGTATTCAAATACAGATATATGTAAGCAGGTATAATATGGCTCTGTGGTCAGCAACGACTTAGTAAGACAACAAGTGTCTGGCACAGTTGTTAGATCGGTTGCTGCTGCTACAGTGGAAGGTTATCAAGATTTAAGTGAGTTTGAATATGGTGTTATAGTTGGTGCACAAGTGGTGGAACGAAGCATCTCCGAGGTAGCAATGAAGTGGGAATTTTCCCATATGACCATTTCATGGGACCGACGACAACTGAAGAGAATCGTTCAATGTGACAGAAGTGCAACCCTTCCACAAATTGCTGCAGATTTCAATGCTGGGCCATCAGCAAGGGTCAGCATGTGAACCATTCAACGAATCATCATCGATATGGGATTTCAGAGCCGGAGACCTGCTCGTGTATCCTTGATGACTGCACAACACAAAGCTTTACACCTCGCCTGGGCCTGATAACAATAATATTTGACTGTTGATGACTGGAAACATGTTGCCTCATCAGATGAGTCTAATTTCATATTGTATCGAGCAGATGGATGTGTATGGGTATGGAGACAATCTTATGAATCCATGGACCTTGCATGCCAGCAGAGAACTGTTCAAGCTGGTGGAGACTCTGTAAGGGTGTGGGGTATGTGCAGTTGGAGTGATATGGGACCCTTGACACATCTACATACAACTCTGACAGGTGACGTGTACGTAAGCATCCTGTCTGATTACCTGCATCCACTGTGCATTCCGATGGACTTAGGCGATTCCAGCAGGACAATGTGACACACCACACATCCAGAATTGCTACAGAGTGCCTCCAGGCACCCTTCTGAGTATAAACACTTCTGCTGTCCACCATACCCCCAAGACATGAAAATTATTGAGCATACATGGGATGCCTTGCAACATGCTGTTCAGAAGAGATCTTCACCCACTCATACTCTTATGCATTTATGGATAGCCCCGAAGGATTCATGGTGTCAATTCCCGCCAGCACTACTTCAGATGTTAGTCGAGTCCATGCCACGTCGTGTTGCGGCACTTGTGCATGCTCACGGGGGCCCTACACTATAGTCAGGTGTACCAGTTTCTTTGTCTCTTCAGTGTAGTAAGTTCTAGAATAACTTGCCATTTTTGAGAGTCATAGCTTATATGCTATTTTGTTTTCACAAAATTATCTGAGTATTTTGGAAACTGAAATGTGTAAAAATATATATGCATCTACTAAAATTTACTTTTAGGGGTTGTGGCCCCCTTCTTGGATCCACACCTAATGCTGTGTAGCAGAGAATAATTAAAATTTTTATGTGGCTCAGTGCTCAAATGCAAATCTTTCAATTGGATGCCACATTGATGAATTGTGTGTCCCTAATCTACTCCAGTTATTGAACTGGGCAAAGGGGACCTACTGTTTAACTTGGAGTCTAAACCATGTGTCCTTCCTGGCAAGTTCTCACTGA
The DNA here is from genome assembly GCF_023864275.1 of Schistocerca cancellata. Taxonomy (NCBI): domain Eukaryota; kingdom Metazoa; phylum Arthropoda; class Insecta; order Orthoptera; family Acrididae; genus Schistocerca; species Schistocerca cancellata. The sequence goes on from NC_064629.1 coordinate 131,102,744, forward strand.
GAAGTAAAGGTAAATTGATGGTAGACTGAAAATATTTGTGGTCCAATCAGGATTTGATCCCATGACCTCGATGGTTCTAGGCACGCAATTCACCACTTGACAACACAGCACAAGATGATGCGGTGGCAAGTCGGCAAATGTTGAATTTAGTTTAGTATTTATAGTTCTTGTGTTGGTATGTTTCAGCATTATTTTACACAGACTAATATTTCACTGTCCCTGTTTCTTATTTTTTTATTACCAGGCCCTACCATTTAGTGCTCCACCATCCCGACCTATCAGCCTCGCAACAAATGTGTCTGTCGAATTGGGAGGTTACCAAGTTGCCCTGGAAGAAGTTCTTACATGGCTGCTAGAAGCTGAGGATAAGCTTAGCCAGTCACCTGTGTTGGCTGGTGATTTAGAAACAGTCAAATCCCAGTTTCATGCACATGAGGTGAGTTTACTGACTAGTATACAAGATGAATTTACTCATATTTTTTAATCTTGTTGAGTCAAGTGTAGAATAATATTCCTATTAACTGTACTGTGACATCATCATGTGATATTAACACACGTGCCATCACATAATAAGTGAAAGAAGGAAAATAAAATTTGTATTGTCTGGATATTTCACTTAAATACTTTCATCTTCTGTACTCTTCCAACACATTTTCTTTTGTGATCGTTTTCTTCCCTTTCATGTATAAAATATCCCATTACTTTCTTTATTACTGCTTGGTTATATAATTTTTATTGGACATTCCTTGTAAGTACTTGCCAAGACAAAACTATTTATTTTCTCTGGTTTTAAGGAGTTCAGCTAAAAAAATTGATATGCGGGAATTGGAATGCTGGTCTCTCAGGCTGCTTCAGAAGACATTGCAGTCGTATTGAGTGACTTGAAAATCTGTTGTAATACATCACAGATGTATAACAGTGAAAAAGAATCGTATGTAGCCAACTGTCTGGTTCATTGTCACCAAAGCAAAAATGAGCTAATAATGCTCTGACAGTAAAACAAAAGCAGCAAATTCTACATAAATGTGGTCAAAGTGGTGAGAAGACTAAAACACAGGTTGCAGAACACTTTCAGATCCCAAAGTCTGCTCTTTCATCACAAATAAGTCCAAGACAGATAATAGAGCCAAGTTTGGCAAGATGTTAATTTAGCAGCAATAGCAAATGCATGAGTCCAGCCAAACATGAAGTGAAGGATTTGCTGTTTGAACAGTTTGAACATGTCCACTCATAGCATATTCCATTGGCTATGCCATTCTTCAAGAAAAGGCTCATGAAAGTGTCCACAGAAAAGGGCATTTCTCAGTTTTTGTAAAGATATATGACAATTGAGTTCATTTTTTCTCTTTTCATGGAGACCAGTAAAAGAGAATACTCTATTTTCATCAACAAATAAAATTAACTACACTGTATATGTGGCATTTCAGAAGAGGCATAAAATAAGTGCTCTCAGTGTCTGGGGGAAGGCATTTAGTGTGAAAGAGAAAGATGCCAATGAGTTGGTGTGGGGATTTCAATCCAAGCTCTCTCAGTCATATCACCCAAGATATGTGTTTAATATTGGACAAGCCACCAGTTTTCATAAGCTGATGTCTGAAAAACACATGTCTTGGGTGAAAAATTTCATGGAGAAAAGTGCAGCAAAGAGAGACTGATAGTGGTCTTGTGTTTTAATTCAGATTGTTCTAAGAGGCTTAAACCATTAATGATAGGAAAATACAAAAATCCACATTGTTTTAAAAGTGTGAACCTGTTCAGTCTGTCATGCCGCTACGAGAATAACAATAAAGCCTGGAATACCAAATTTCTCTTCGATAGCTGTCCCTTGAAGGTTCAACAAAAAAATTCTTGCAAGGAAGAGAAATATTTTTCTAGCATTGGATCACTGTGTGGCACATCAGTTTGATGACCTGTGACTTCTGAACATAGAAGTTGTCTTCTTACTAGCTGACACCATGAGTCATCTGGAGCTATTGGATCAACGAATTATCACTTCAATGAAATGAAATTACAGATGCTAACGTGTTAAGGCTGTCATCCTTGCAATCGAACTACAGGCAACGGTTTCACATCGGAATGTACTGCAAGCTATCTGCAACTTACCTGCTACTTGGAATGAAGTTACAACAGACGTCATAACTAACTATTTTAAGAAGATCTGGACAGCAACTGATAATGCTGCTGGAACTGAAGAGAAAACCAACAATCCAACATATGAACTATCTCATAATGTGGATACAACTTTGTATTGTGATGCTGCACTTCTACAGGCTTATATCTGGTTGGCTCACTCCTTGTATCAACATTATGGAAGAATGGAAGCAGGCAGACAACATCTGTGCTCCTGAAGAACTAGTCATCAGTTCTGCTGATGAAGTAGAAGAGAATGATAATGCTTTACTGCCATCTTCTGAGGAGGGACATGAAGATATGACACTGCCACACCGTGCTGACATTGCAGCTGCATTTGCCGTTCATGAGAGAGATGCAACAATTTCTGACACTTCCATGGCATTTAAGGCTGATCTGGATGTTGTATCTTCAGAGAATGCCGTAAGATTATGAACAACAGTCTGACAAGAATTTTTTTTTTTTTTATTAATGTATAGAAGTAAAATGTGTAATGGATATGTTGTGAACAGAACGTGTTCTGGATAGTCTGCTAAAGTGTGCTAAAGAACAGTATATTAAGGGGTTTCTTAAGATTACTTTTTATTGTATTACATGACACACTAATTCAATGGGTACAGTACTGTCTCACAATATGCCTGTAATTGTATGGTCTTCAAAAAAATGATGACAAGCATTTCACAAATACTTCATCAGCTAAAAAAATGCCAGAAATAATGTTGTACATATACAGTGTAGTTAATTTTATTTGTTGATGAAAATAGAGCATTCTATTTTATTGGTACCCATAACGAGAGAAAAAATAAACTCAATAGTCATATATTTTTACAAAAAAGCTCATTAATTCAAATTGTGTTAAACCAAATTGGCCATTCTTCTGTGCCTTGAAAGATGGTTAAACGAGAATCTACTATAACTGGTTGATAAAAATGTGACATGATTATTCAATAATGTTGAAAACTGACAGTTGTTACAGATTAAGTTTGTGGTGCCCAGATATTCTTGGTATGCATAATCACAGATTGTAGAGAGAGATAAGTAATTATGCTGAGAACATTGCTCTTCTGGAGTTGGCATGTATTAATGGTTAGTTTACATGGAAATAGGTAGCTATATTTTTGCCTGTGTTCAATAACTTTCACCATTTGTACGTTATTGATCAGTACAACTGATAAACAGATTTAAGTATCAACAGTATTATGAAAAGAACAGATTACTACTGACCATAAAGATGACATTTTGAGTTGCAGACAGGCACAACAAGGAGACTATTACACATTGGTTTTTTGGGCAAAACCTTCTTCAGAAAGGGGGAAACACCAAGTGGCCAGAGACAGCAGTCATGTGTGTGTGTGAGGTATGCTTGCTTGGGTGAAAATAAAAGAGAGAGAGAGAGAGAGAGAGAGAGAGAGAGAGAGAGAGTGTGTGTGTGTGTGTGTGTGTGTGTGTGTGTTTCCTTTCTGAAGAAGGCTTTGGCCAAAAGCTCGATGTGTAACAGTCTTTTCATTGTACCTGTCTGCAACACATTGTATCATCTTGAAAGTGAGCCGCTATCTATCCTTTTTATAATATTGTTGGATAACAGGTTCTGTGGGTACCCAACACTTTACCCAGGGTCCAGCTATTTGTAGCAACAGGTGTAAAAACTACAATAATCGGTGTACTTCATTCTTCTCATTCATTTTAGAGCCGTAAGTCTCTGGTTTCATGAAAGAGATACTTTTTTTCTTGTTGTCTATTACTACATTGCATCAACTAGTCCTATGTGAACTACATGTTTAATGAGAGTCTAACTTCTACCATCTCTTCCTGCAGTTGTCCCTTTTACATTTATGTCCTTACCAAACTGTACTATTCCTTATCTTTCTTACACATTTAGTAACTAATTTTATATGCCAGAGTAACTTTTTTTCTGGCTTTTTAATAATACAAAACTGTCAACAGATGTCTGTACAATTGTGTCCTGCACAGATGATGACATTCTGGTCAATGGAAAACCATGCCAACGATGACATCAGGGCACCTACCAAATGGAATGGTGTTTACCGGGTAGTCTTACATCCACAATCGCTGTGTACACAGTCACAGACAGTGCAGTATGGCACAGAGAAGATGCCTGTTAGGCTTTCTGTGGATGAGGGCCATGGGAAGAATGGAAGCAGGACAGTTGCACACTGAGGGTGGCCTGATGGCTTAATGTGAATTGTTCTGTTGTTTTTTTGGATGTGGCAATGATTTATGAAGAGTGAAACTGTATCCCAAAGACCAGGATGGAGCTGACCACATGTAACATCAATCTATGAAGTGTCTTCACAGAAGGGAACTTCTAGAGTGGACCCGTCAACATGCCACCTGTTTGGTTGAACAGAGGGTCAGTGTTCTTTTCATAGATGAGTCCTGATTTGGTTTGGATCGCATCTGGAGTGAACATGGAACATGATTTCTGGACCCAACCATTGTGGAAAGAGACTGAAATGAGGAAGATTCCTAATGGTGTGGGCAGGGATTATGTTGACCACTCAAGCACCTCTTTCTGAAATTGTATGGTTAAATTAGCAAGGTTTAACTTCTGTCAGATATCATGTTGAGATCTTGGGACCTAATGTGCAGTTGTTGCGAGTGCTGTGGGTCCAGACTTCGTATTGCTGGACGATAATGCTCAACCTCATAGAGCGCGGGTGGTTGATGTTTTCCTGGAAATGGAAGATATTGCACGCATGGCATGGCCTGCTCGCTCTCCTGATTTGAATCTTCTAGAGCATGTTTGGGATGCACTAGGGACACAGGTTGCATCACGTCAGCCCTCACCAACCACTCTCAAAGATGTGCGAGCAGTGCTCCAATATGAGATTTATGGCATCATTTACAGCATCCTCCATCATTTGTCAGGCTTGTATTGGTGCCAGAGGTAGTCACACCCCATAGAGTGAGCACATTAATGAGTTGTCAGAATGTGTGTGTAAATCTGTTAAGTTGGAGAAAATGAAGAACATCTTTGTCTACCATTATGCATGTTGCAGTTGTTTATGTTGTGTATTATTTATATTGTTTCTACTTTACTATCACCAGATTATACTGTTTTGTGGCAAAATAAATGCAGCCTTGCAAAATTTTAGTTTGTTGCTTTAATTTTGTACACCAGTGTAATTGAATCAATTGACGATAAGTTTGTCATTAGAGAAAGCTTAATATTACCACTGAAAATTCATTGGAAAGAAAACTTCGATTCACCCCAGTAAAAAAGACTAAAAAGAAATTAATGTATACAGGAATTTCTGCATGAACTGGCTGGCCATCAGGAAGGTGTGCGAGCAGTCCTAGAAGAAGGAGCCCATATGGTTTCTGAAGGTGGTTTGTCTCATGACGAAGAAGATGAAGTGAGGGTACAAATGAGACTACTTAATTCCCGTTGGGAGGATCTAAGGATCAAAGCTATGGAACGTCAAACAAGGTTTGTTTTGTGTTTACTCTTGTTATTATCATCTTATATTTACCAAAGATGCATTCTTTTTTTTTAAGACATTAAATTTAGCTTACCTGAAAAATAATAATGATACTAAAAAGAAAGTAAGGGAGAATAGGGTCCGACACACCTTTGACAATGGGGTCAGTACAGGTGGAGCCAAAGTTCAGATTGAGACAACAAGAGGAAATAAACTGACCATATTCGATTCCAAAGAACCATCTCAGCATCTGTGTGAAGTGATTTAATGAAACCGTGTTAAACCTAAATATGGGTGCCTAAATAGGAAATTAACCACAGCTCTCCCCTCTCCGTGCGACTCCGCCCTCTTGAACAAAAAACTTTGTCATGTATTCTTAAGGCTTTTCTTTTCATTTAGTTGTTTTGTGCACTAGGACAAAGAAAGTTAATTAATTTTGTCTACACTCTACCAATGTGAAAATATGCTGCCTACAGTCGCATCTTATTTTTACTTAGTATATATGACTCAGTTTATAAAGTATAAGTGATAACACACGAGTTGTGGAGTGACTAACGAGTTTCAAATTGTTTGCTGTATCCTAACAAAGAGGTTTCTGATTTACAGGATCCATGAACTCTTGATGTCACTGCAGCAGCAACAGTTAGATCAACTGAGACAATGGTTGACAGACACAGAAGATCGCATTTCACACATGGCTGAAGTTGCAAATGATCCTGAAACTCTGCAGGAGCAGATAGAACGTCATCGTGAACTGCAGAACGATTTGTGTGCACAGCAGAAGGTGGTTGATGCACTGTCACACATGGTGGTGGTTGTTGACGACAATAGTCCTGAGAGTGGTAAGCTTAGACAGTCAGTAAAGCAGCATATAAATATAAAATAAAATAAAGTGTACTGACAGTTATTTAGAAAGATGACTTGTATTCTTCTTGTCTCTACATAACTCATTTAGAAATCATATTATTAGTAATATTCAAATTCTTTTATGTGAACTATGTTATTGGCAGAATTCCTTCATAGAAATAACAGGAAATTAAAAGGAATTCAGAGTTTTATTATAATTTTTTCTTATACTGTATCAGAAATAGTGTCCTGGTTCTCCAGTTGTAGGCTCTAATTAGCACCAGAAGCACTGAAAGTAATTTCAATAATTATTTTGTATATCTTAGTTTAGTTGATTATGTGCTTCTTGGTGGAAGAGATGAGAAGTAGTTCGTTAGTACTTACTTTATGGAGTAGATGACTGCTCCCCACAGTCAGCTGCAGGCTATGTTCACAACAGTTGATTGGCTTCATATGTATACTGCAACTTGCACTGGTAGACTAATAGCAAGGTGACCTTCTGTTGTCACCAAAGCATAGCAGAGTTTGCCAATTTCTCTTCTTGCCTGCATGGATGACAGAGAACCCTGATCCTGTATCAAGAAGCCACATGAAGGTGGCTGACAGGTTATGCCCCAATCTGGAACTGTTTTATGGGAAAAGATAAATGTGACAGATGGCTTAATGAAGATATTTGAAGCACTGCACCCTGCTGATCAAGATACTGAGAATGGGTTGCAGGCAGCTGCAGACTGTGAACCTACTGTAACCAACAACATCTGTCAACTGCGATCTGGGACCATTAATGATTATTTTCATATACTGTCAGAACTCCTGAAGACAACTATCCTACTTACAGTGTTCCAGCACAGCTTTTGCTTTGCAGTATCATTTCAAGGATGGAGGGTGAAGGAGTGTATGAAGCAGAAGCATTATCAGTTTTGTGGTGATCTTATCTTCATCTTCCTCAAATTGTGACGCAGGGTGGAGGCTTGTAGAATCAGCCTGGTTAAGTCAGGCATGCACAGTACATCAGAAGCAGTCATCAGCAAAGCAGAATATGTGTGGAATACACTTTTATTATTATTATTATTATTATTATTATTATTATTATTCTGCAAAACTTTGGGATTGCCAGATGAAAAATGGCCATCTAGGAAACAATTTGGATATCAAATTTTGAGATTAAAAATTCACCACTCTCCAAGAAAGTGATCACCCTCAAATAATACTAGAAACTGAGAGAGCTAGCTGAAATGCAAGGTGGAAAGTAGAAATATTCAGCAACACATGGAATGCATATCACAAAGATAATTAGGCCCCCTGTGAAAAAAGTTTTGTGATAACAACCAGAGGGGTTAAATCTAGCAAGGTTCAAAATTAACCTGACTGTGAACTTACATGGACAAGTGTGACAAGCAATTATTGACTCCCATAACTTGTATTAATAATCAAATTTCCCACTGGCCTCCAGATTCAGATATATTGGTCATTGAGTCATTCAAAGATTGCCTAAATTAGATAGCACTGAAATAATCAAACTACTTAGTGAGTGTAATCAACATGAAAAACTATACATTCATTACTTATATATGGAAAACAGTCTTGAGAAGTAATGCTGAACACCAACTTGTGCATCAGTAAGAAGGGCTGTCTAGCTTACAACTTACCAGTCAGCCCCAGGTAGAATAACTATCAGAAAAATCCCAGAAAAATTTGAACTTCTGAAAGGTCAACAAATTTATCAAAATTCTGAAAGGTCAACTAATCTATCAAAACTATCCATTCAGGCTCTTGTGAACTGGTCTGTATGGAAACTGAAGACAACTGAGAAAAAGCTGAAATATTTAATTCCACATTTAGAAATGTATTCATACATGGAGGTGCTGCCACTGTGCCAATGCTTGACTGTTACGTACACTTACAAATGAGAGGCATTGAAATGATAATTCCCAGTAAATATGTAAAAAATGTTAAGATACATGAGGCACCAGGTCCTTATGAAATTTGTGTTAGGCTTTACATTGAATAAATCGCAAAATTGGCCCCCTTCCTTGCTCATATTTAATGAGAATCTCTTGTATAAAAAATAGTCTTGCACAACTGGAAGGAGAAAGTCACTCCTGCTTATAAGAAGGGTATGCAAACAGATGCAAAGAATTACATACCCCTGTATCTGATGATGTTCCTTGAAGCAAATTATCTTATCTCAAAGAATTAACACATCTACATCCACATAAATACTCTGCAGGTCACCGTATTGTGCATGGCGGAGGGTACCCTGTACCATTACTTGTTGTTTCCCTTACTGTTCCAGTCACAAATAGAGCGAGGGAAAAATGACTGCCCGTATGCCTTCATATGAGCCCTAATTTCTTGTACTTTATCTTCTTGGTCCTTATGCTCAGAGTATGTTGGCAGCAGTAGAATCGTTTAGCAGTCAGCTTCAAATGCCGGTTCTCTAAATTTTCTCAATAGTGTTTCTTGAAAAGAACATCACCTCCCCTGCAGGGATTCCCATTTAAGTTCCAGTAGCATCTTCATAATACTTGCATTTTGTTCAAATCTATTAATAACAAAATTTAGCAGCTTGCCTCTAAATTGCTGTATTGTCTTCCTTTAATCTGACCTGGTACAGATCCCAAACATTTAAGCAATACTCCAGAATAGGTGGTCGCAGCAGCATCCCGCATGCAGTCTCCTTTACAGGTGTACCACTCTTTACTAAAATTCTTCCAGTAAACTGAAGTTGACCATTTGCCTTCTCTACTACAGTTCTCACATGCTAGTTCCACCTCGTATCACTTTGCAATGTTATGTCCAGATATTTTAACAATTTGACTGTGTCTAGCAAGACACTAATATTACTGTATCTGAACATGAAAGGTTTGATCTTCCTACTCATCCACATTAAGCTACAGTTTTCCACATTTGGTGCTTGCTGCCATTCATCACACCAACTGGAAATTTTGTCCATATTATCTTGAATCTTCCTACAGTCACTCAACTTCGACAACTTACTGTACACCATGGCATCATCACCAAACAGCTGAAGATTGCTGCCCGCCCTATCCACCAAATCATTTACGTACATAGAGAACAACAACCTGTCCTATCTCACTTCCCTGAGGCACTCCTGGCGATACCCTCATCTCTGATGAGCACTCACCTTTGAGGACAACATACTGGGTTCTATTGTTTAAGAAGTCTTCCAGCTATTCACATATCTGTGAACTTATTTCATATGTTCATGCCTCTGTTAACAGCCTGCAATGGGGCACTGTGTCAAATGCTTTCCAGAAATCTAGAAATATGGAATCTATCTGTTGCCCTTTATCTGTAGTTCTCAGTATATCATGTAAGAAAATGGCAAGCTGAGTTTCGCCCGACCAATGCTTTCTAAAACCATGCTGATTTGTGGACATAAGGTTCTCAGTCTCAAGAAAGTTTGAACTACAACCAAAATGTGGTTGTACTGCCTATCTTCATAAATATGTGATGGTCTCAAAAGTTTGTTAACTTATAGAACCCACTGCAGTACAATGAATGGTGTAAGCTCAAAAACCTGCTTATGTTCTCAAGGTAAATACACAATTTTTCAGTCAGTTGCCACTCAAACTCTTTGCTGACAATACTGTTGTCAGAAGGAAAGTATAATTAGTAGATGGCTGTAAGGAAATGTTGAATGAATCCAACAGTATTTCCACTTTGTGTACTGAGTAGCAGTTTTCCCTTTGAATGTGAGTAATTGTAAGATAATGCCCATTAACAAACAGAAAGTACCTCAAAGTATCCAATTACAAGTGGTAAACTTCTGGTGCATGTCACATTGTCTATAACTTTAAGAGTAATACTATAGCTGAATGAGCACTTGAAGGCAAATATAAGACCTGATTATGGAAAAGTGCAGTCCATCTGTAAAAGAAACTGCCGATAGGATACTGATGTGACACTAATGTGACCTATTCTACAGTACTGCTCTGCGGTTTGGAGTCCTTTCAAATAGGCATGAAAACAGACATCAAAAAATTCAGAGGCATTCTGCAAAGATTAAAAAGTTCAGTACTGCCTGCATGAAAGTGTAATGGAAATAATTGTGGAACTGAAATGAGTGTCTTTGGAAGAATGGCAACATCATTCTCATGAAACACAAATGGATGAATTTGTAGAACTGGTGTTTAAGAAAGACTGAGCAACAATTCTGATGCCTCCACCTCATATTGGGGGGTTGTGATGCCTCCAACTCATATTGGGGGGGGGGGGGGGTCGTAACACAAAGAACTGTTGTGTAACATAAGCATAAGGTGGTAGGCATTGGTAGGCATGTTCCTACATCTAAAAGGTGATGTTTTTTCAAATTTCACACCAGTTACATAATAGTGTTATTAATAGTGCCACTGTGAGGATGAAAATCTAGTTCACTTTAAATAAATGCTGTAATGGTTGTGAGTCTTAGATACCTTTGAGACTGGACTTGGTGAGTTGGTGTTAGTCAAGGATGCCTTTGCAGTGACAAAGACGCCATTATCAGCTCTTCGTTGAGCTTGAATGAGGTCAGTTAATAGGGCTATGAGGAGCCGGATGTTTCTTTGGAGATACTGCAGAAAGATTTGGCAGGAATGTAGCCACTGTACATGATTGCTGACAGCAATGGTTACAAGAATATACAGTCTCAAGAAGACTGGGCTCCAAAAATCCATGTGGCACTGTCGAGAAAAAAGACCATTGTATTCGGTGTATGGCTCTGGTGCATCATATTGCACCAGAAGCAGCAATCTGAGCAGCAGTTGGCACTATAGTGACACAATGAACTTACTTAGGGACAGATCTGAGCCGGACGCCCTGTAGCATGCATTTCGTTGACCCCAAATCACCGTCATTTGTGACTTCAATGGTGTCAAGCGAGAGCTCATTGGAGGGCAGGTTGGAGGTCTATTTTGTGTTCTGATGAAAGCTGGTTTTGCCTTGGTGCCTATGATGGCTATGTGTTGGTTAGGAGGAGGCCAGTTGAGGGCCTGCAACCAACCTGTCTGTGTGCAAGACACGGGGACCAACACATACAGTTATGGGCTGACGCGTGATTTCTTATGACAGCAGGAACAATCTCGTGACTATCCCATGCATTCTGACTGCAGATTTGTATGTCAATCTCGTGATTCTGCCTGTTGTGATGCCATTTGTGAGCAGCATTCCAAGGGATATTTCCCAACAGGGTAACACTCAGTCACATACTGATGTTGTAACCCAACATGCTGTACAGTGTGTTGACATGTTGCCTTGATCTGCTTAATGAGCAAATTTGGAACATCAGATGGCAACTACAGCATCATCCACAACCAGCACTCGCTGTCCATGTATTAACCAAAAAAGTGCATCAGGCATGGAAATCCAGCCCCTGAACCGATAACGAGTACCTGTACAACACAATGCATGCATGTTTGCATGCTTGCATTCAGCTTTCTGGCAGTTACATCAGTTATGAAGGTACCAGCATTTCAAATTTGCAGTGGCTTATCTCATGCTGACGTTATCCTGTGACCTTGCAATGTTAATCACTTACATATGTTACCTAGACAAATGTATTCTGAAATTTCATTGCTCTAAATTAATTATTTTTTGGCAGTGCAAGTTTTCTGCATCAGTCTATGTATAATGAGAAAAACATAAGAGAGAGTAAGGTGCATCCTGAGGCATGTAAATAGTAATTTTCCCTTCACTCCATGCATAAATTCCAATAAGACAGAAGATTGCTGATATTGGTATGAAGTACCATCCACTGTTTGTACAGTTTGTTGTGAAACATGTACGTAGATTTAGAAATACCTAACTCCCCTCTTGATGACTATTATACAGTGATAAACACTTGCATGATAATATTGTTTGCTGCCACCAGAAATATTTAAGTAAAAAAATTGGGATGTTGGTTTGAACTCCTCTCTGCTTTATTAGGCTTTTTGAGGAGATATATCCTTGCTTTTCTTTGTCCAATTGCTGCTAGACATGCTTCTATGATGGGCTTAGAACTAATGTTCAGCTTTGTTGTTTTCGCACATAAAATACAAATCATTATCAGAGGAGAATGATGTGCTAATTGATAGGAGAAAGCTCTTATAACCATGTGAGTATCAAACTATGAACCTTTGAATTTTTACTCTGATGCTTACCTACACAGCCATCAAGCTAATTCAGTAATACATATACTATTCAGTTGTTTCCACTCTATTATCCATAAACATTATACTTCCAATTTTTATGGCCATCTTAACCTATTGCATATTCTTAAATGAAGCATTGCAATATCTATATCTGTCACAAAAGGGTTTGTTTTTGTGTTATTTTACTCACTATGTGTTTAGGTGGTCTCACTGTCATCATTAAGTGGATGACCTGTTTTTACACAACAGTTTCTAGAAAAAATCACTGGTAGATTTTTAAATTATTGTGCGAGGTGGCCAATAATCTATTTTTCATCTTGCAATGGTAGTAACAGGTTAAGCTGGACATAGTATTTGTAGATGTGATACAATGAATAACTGTTCCGATATGAAAAGTGATATACAACTATTTTTCTTTTAATGGTAAAATTTATAGATTGAATAGTTGAATTTCAATGACTGCAAGTACATCAGGGACCATGTTGGTGGATATTTCTCAAACAGCTTGACAACAAATTATTAGAGAAAAATCCCCCATTCTTAGAATGTGTTAATATTTCTATGGGGGATGCATGGATGACACATTCCTCATCAGTGAAATGGTTGTTGAAGATATACACTGCATTCTTCAGTAGTATATGTGGCTACTATTTACAGAATTAAACTGTTAGCTTGATACACAAAACATTTTCTTAAGAGATAATACCTCTTCTGGTTCTCAGTTCCTAAATGGAAAGACAAAGAAAGAAATAAAAATTCCACCCACAGACAAATTTGATGGCACTTTGGGACATGCAGTATGTCGAAAACTGGCCCATATGGATTTATATTTATGTGCAAATAGCTGCAACCATCCCATGCAAACTATGAATGTACTCAGAACCCTGGCACACACAACACACATCATTGCCAACGAGAGAAGTCTGGAGGAAGAGCTTCTACACCTGAGAAGAGTTTTTGAAGCCAACGGGTACACTCCACAGCAGATATGTAAGGCACTATAAATGAAACCAACAGTGGGTATAAAAAATGCAGAAGAAGACACGGAAAGTTTTAAATCCATAGATTTTCTGTCATATGTGGGAAGCCTATCACCAAAATGGGAAGGATCCTCAGTAAATACAAAGTGAAAGTGATTTTTTGCCCTCCACCAAACACAGCAGCACTCCTGGGTTCTGTTAAAGATGATTTTGGTGCTTCAGAAGCCTGGGGTTTACAAGATCCCCTGTGAGTGTGTCCGTTCATACATTGGAAAGACGACACGTATAGCCAGTAGAGATGCACAGAGTACCGCAGGTACAGCCGGCTCTTACAGCCTAATAAATCTGTGGTGGCAGAGCATTGTAGTGACACTGGCACTCTATGATGTATGATAGTGTCAAAATTTTGGCCTCAACTTCATCTTTCTCAGACTCAGTAGTGAAATGAGCAATTGAAATTTGGTTGGTGATGAATTTAATTAAGAGACATAGCAGCTTCAGCTTGAATAAATCATGGAATCTGGCAGTTTCTGTAGTAAACTCACAAAGATGCCGCAACGGTGCAGCTGACAGTGATACATCTATATCACTGTGTGGATCGGCAGTGCAGTCATAGATTTAATTCCATGCATATGTCATACCTCTTTGCCACTGATCAACCTCTCTGGCACCTTTTTTATCTGTGGCACACGCACAGTGGTGCGGTCCATGGGTTTAAAAGGATGGAGCTAGTACTGGAGCATCAGTCACCTCAGCTCACTCTGATGATGGCTGGACAGTATTCAGCCAAAACATTAGAAGAAGAAATCAAATTTATGTGGCTGCATGCTTGAAATTTTATGGGACAAAAGGAGATTATCGACACTAGCAACAGGTTCTACATATCCATTACTTTTCAGTGTTTTGCTTTAGAGATAGTTTTACTTTTGTCTTTGTTCATAATTTTATTTTACTGATATTGGTATTCTTTCCCTGGATGGTTGCCCATTATGCAACCAAAAATATAAGTGTATACTGTGGGATGCCACAGCTGCAGTTTGCAGGCAACACTACTGCAGGAGATTGTATATAACATGACAATAACATAACTAGACTACTTCATTTTCAACCAATCTTCCAGCTGCCATCACAGCAAGAGATGGCACCAGCCTCACAGCTGGCAGCATGCCTGTAACAGTACACAGAGCTGCAATCATGGGCACCTGTTACCTTCTGCAAGATCAGGTGCCTGCTGTATGCACACCTATATCCTTTTGCCAGACGGGTATTAAGGCACCATTTGGCCAATCTATGGCAGTGTGCTTGGTGTGCATTCACCGTGTACATCGCCAAGCTGGTCGAGGATCAGTTACCACCTCATCCAAGTCATCAGGCCACCACTGGGTGCCTCCTCTGTGCCATCTTGCTGGACTTTACCTTCAGCCCATCCTCCAGCTCACCACTGACCATCCAGGGCTGTCGCATCATTGGACATCACTTCTGAGCATCCGTGGCCTGCCTCACTGGATGTCATCTCTGACCTTATAAGGCTCTCGCTTCACTGGATGTCATTGCCAACTGTCCAAGCCTCCCACTGCTCTGGATTTCAACCCTGATCATCTAGGGCTCCCATCTTGCCATCTCTGTACTTATGCCATCTCTGGCCATTCAGGACTGCCATCTCACTGAACGCCATCTCTGAATATCCAGGGCTACCACCTCACTGGAAGCCATCTCAGACCATCCAGGGCTACTAAATCGCAGAACTTTGACTGTTACTTGTCATTGAGTGTGCTGCCACTTCAGCTGACCACAGCCTCATCAGATTGTACCTGTGCCATTGTGATTCTGTTCATTATTGTCAATAAAAGTATAGTTTTTCTCTGCTAACTGTGCGCCTCATTTGCAGTGCACCACTCCCTTTGATCGTGAACACAAAACTTGGCTTTGTGGTTAAGGATCAAAGTAAAAATATAAATGATGACTGAAGAAAACTTCAGAAACCAAGATCACCAAAAAACCATTTTATCGGATGAAAAGTTTAGACAGAGCTATGCTGACATTATTGGATCTGCAAGAGGATGAACAGTAGTTGATAGGAAATGGAATTATAACATAGCTCTACTTTAAAATTTCTACCATGTACTGTCCATTGTTGTTGCAAGTCATTTCACACTGCACATGCACTTTTAACTACCATGGAGATCACTAAACATCAGCACATCAAAAACTTACCTAAAAACCTAATTATATTGTGCTGACTGTAAGTGTTAATGTTCGGTACCAGCTGGCAACTGACACAATCATCACAATGTATGTCCACTGGCACTGTGGCAGTTGACCAGATTATTATCTTGTGAATAACATAAAACAGATACATAATATGATTTTAACCCCCGGGCAGAGCTTTGCACATATTAAGCATGTACAGTTGGACCATGGTTCAGATCCCCTAATACTAGCTGGATGAGACAGTTATCATGTTGAAGGAAAGAAAATGCATACCATTTTCAATAGGAGAGTAATTAATTAAGTTCTATGATGGTCCAATCAACCTCCAGGTTGATAACTTTTATTTTGACAATAATAGATGACTTCATTTTACGAGGGCTATCCAGAAAGCAAGGGATGTTTTGAAGTAAAAAATTAACAGTGTGGAAAAATTTTTTTACATACATTTTATAGATACTCTGAAGCTATTGTTCCACATAATCGCCATTCAAATTGAGGCACTTATCATACCGTGGAACAAGTTTTTTAGTACTCTCTCTGTAGAAATCTGCCACCTGTGATGGTAACAACTGGTTTGTACTGGCATGCAGTTTAGTGTCAGTATCAGGGCCTTGTGTAGTGATTCATATCTTCATTGCTGGCAAGATGTGGTAGTTACTCAGTGCCAAATCCGAGCTGTCTGGTGCATGATCAAACACTTTCCATCCAAAACCCCATAGGAGCTCTTGGGTGTGACTGGCCATTTGTTGATGTGCATTGTTTTGAGAAAAGAAAACTTTAATGCTAAGTTTTCCTCAATACTTGTTTTGTATCACCTGCCATAATTTTGTCAGTATTTAACAATACCTCTCTGAGTTAACTGTTGTGCCACGTTCAAGGAAATCAATGAGAATCACTCTCTTGGAGTCCCAAAATGCAGTATCCATAATCTTCCTTGTCAACAGTGTTTGCAAACACTTCAGTGGTTTCTTAGGATTATTTGTGTCTCGCCATTCCATTGACTGCCTTTTTGTTTCACGATCAACATGCTTCACACAAGTCTCTTCTCCAGTTGTGATAGAGTCAGTAACTTTGTTACCATTTTTCTCATAATCATCTAGGAAGGTCAGTGCTGCAGTCTGTCTCTATTTTTTGTGGTCTTCCATTAGAATTTTGGGAACCAACCTAGCACAAAATTTGTGGTAATCACACTTCTCTGCCACAGTTTCATGCACCAACCGCCATTAAATTTGGGGAAAGTGTTGAAAAAATTCCATAATTGTGAAATAAGAGTTTTCATGAATTTTTTCATTGATTTTCATAACCAGTTCATCAGTCTCAAGGCTACGCCTACCACTGCAGTCTTCATCGTGAACATTGGTATGGCCATTTTTAAAATCACTCAGCTTTTGTTCATTATTCCTTTTCCATACACATCACAGTTGCAATAAATTTCAGTTGGTTGGCAGCTTCCTCCCCCCCCCCCCAAAAAAAAAAAAAACAAAAAAAAACCCTGATCACAGAATAGAATGCGTCTCCCAAGTGGCAGGATTTTCTATTAACACATCACAGAAAACAAAGTAGCAGAGAGAAAAAACACACACTACCACTGCTGGATGTGTATAGAGTGTAGGAATGTTACGGTCCCAAGATGGCAGCTGTAGCTCACCCACCACCGCAATAGAACAAAATGTCTGTTACTTTCAGGATATCCCTCGCAGTTTTAATCACTATAATAGTTATTTCTTCTACATACCCATATTTCCAATGTGAATTTGAGTTCCCATTTTAAGTTTGAGATTAACTGTTTCAGCATATGCTCAGATGGAGGACCAGCTGACAGCTTTGGGAGAGCGCTGGGCGCATATATGCCAATGGACAGAAGATCGATGGGCGCAGCTGCAACATCAAGCAACAGTATGGGGTCCAGTTACAAAGAAGCTACAGTTTGTGCAGTCAGCACTTGATACCTGTGAAACACAGCTTAAAACAATGGAGGCTACACCATTAGAGGAGATGGGCCAGGTTATGGAAAGAGTTCGCACACTGCAGGTACATGCTATTTTTGGAACATTGTTGGAATGCATTAATTTATTGGACTATAGCTTGACCATAATTGTAAGAAACTGAACTGTTATATGTTTTTTTCATAATAAAAACATTTGAGAAAATTTGGAGTTGATTTTGGCTTGTCTGAAATTATGTTGTTTTGTGTGCATACACACTTTTGTGTGTGTATGAAGTACCTAAATTGTAGCATAAAATAGAATTGGCCTTAAATTAACAATTTTAGATCTCTTTTTCTGTTTATATTCACAGTTACATGTTTTCCTTTGTAGACAATCCGAGTTGAAATGGATGATCACCAGAAAAAAATCATTGCCCTTCAGGATTTAGCTCAAAAGCTGCAGGCCGGTTCTGCTACTGACAAAATTCTTGAAAAGATAGAAATGCTGCAGGACCGATGGGATGCTCTGATACAAATAATGGAAGTTCAAGGTCAACGTGTAAGTCTAATTTTGTGTACAAACTTCTTCAGTGTATGTATAGAAAAGCCAGTGTTAAATGATTTCCTTAAGAATATAGCAGTTGACTAACATATGGCTGTTAGTTGCAGAAATATTTATTACCCTACAGTAATTGCAAATCCTGTTCAATGTGGAAAATTGTTGTCTTGACACAGTTACATTAAAGTGTTTGAACAGTGTGTGTCATGAGTATACCATGTTAAATGATTCTTCTATTGCTGCTTAGTAAAACAACTTCATGTTTATAAGTGAAAACCACAAATATTTGGATGTTCCATAGTATTAACTTATTCAGTTAACTGGTTTTCGTTGTGCAAACTCTTCGAACCACGATGTCACATTTGACCATGCAATTACACAAGATGTCTACAGTAGGGTACATGGATTCCTGTGGGGAGGGGGGAGAGGGAGTGCTGTTAGTGCGGTAACCCCCTTGTAATAATAGTCTATGTACAGGTGTGGTTGGTTCTCCTAGAAATTGGATAAGTACTACACCATTCATGACCTTACACTGGCTGAATAAAGGGCACCAGAAGGAAGAACGGGTGTTTGCATGATGGTAGCATTGTAAGCCAAAAACCAGTAAACTAAATAAATTAATATTGTAAAATATCCACTTTTGGTGCTTTTCTTTTGTAATTTGTAGGTGTATGTGGTCCTCTAAGCTCTGAAGATATATGTTATTCATGTTTCTTGTTTGTGTATCTGTCCACTACACAAAACCACCACATTATGGTGAATGATTAGCTTTACCCATTCCATTCATCCAAAAATATTTATAGAACACTCTGAATTCCTCGCTGCAGAAAGTGCCAAAATATTTACCACGAATATTGTATCCCACTACACCGATATCAGGGACGTGCCTACCTTCTTTGTATTTCAGTGTCTTGTAGAAGATTTTCGCAGTTATTTATATTTTTTCTTTAGATGAATTTCTCACGAAACAAACTAGAGCATCAGCCTAACAGCTACATAATTATCATACAAGCTACACTGATATTTTAAAATGATATAACTTCCTCAGAAAAATAAAATGGAAACAATGCTAGCCTAGACAAAACAAGCAATTAGAAGATGTCATTTAGGAAAACTACATTTTATTTGTCTGTGTGAATGAATGAAACTTGAGAGAAAATAACAAGTGGCTACATATTGTTAAATAAGAGAACTTCTGCTTATTTCTCTGATTTTCTTCATTCAATTTTATTTTCTTCAGAAGAAAAAGTATTGAGATATTTGCATTGTTTTCTGATGAAAATTCATCACCCTACCTTCCAATCTGCACAATAATGCATTACATTTTTATTCATTATTTCTCCCCGATCTGCTCCCACCACTCCCTTTTTGCATAGTTTGGCTAGAAACCGGTACCATTATTCTGCTGCTTACTCAAAAAATGTATCAGTAAGGTTGATACATGTGTTTCTTATACATTGATATTTGATTAGTAAGGTATAATAATAATCAATCAAGTGGATTCACATTGTAGTATAATAATTCCTTGGTACTGATAAAACCTGAAATGTTAGGGTGTACCTTATTCATGCAGTTTTGTTTCCTTTCAAACAGATAAATAGCTCCGGATTTGAATTTAGCATAAAACCAATTGCTACTGAAAACAGGTCGGAAGTATCCTCTCAAGATGATGAATGGAGCAGGAGTTCTAATTTTACTTTGCAGTCTAGTCAAGAGGTAATGGTTTTACACAATTAAAATTTATATAAGTTTTGATTGATGCTGTTATTTTCAATAAATGCATATTGTTTGTTGGTGAATTTGTTGCTGGTTTCGTCATTCACCAACTAACATTAATGTCTGCAGAGTTCAGAAGATCCAACATGAATTAAAAAAATATGTAATGTGTTTCCAGATTCTACAACATGCAAGTCCAAAGAAACGTCGTCTCGCAACTGTTAATCGGCTTGAGTTTGATACAAAACTTGCACTTTTTCAAAAATGGTTGGACCATATTGAATCAAGGTTAGATACCTGTAAAGAAGGAAGTAGTTCTGAAGGCAGCACATTTAACAACTACAGTTTGGAAGAACAAATAGCAATTTATGAAGAAAGTCAGTCAGATATAGAGATTCATGAGGAAGATTATAAGCAGCTTGTAAGCCTTGCCAAAGTGATGATAAGGGAGCTGCAGATCCGTAAGTTACAAACTTTGCCTGAGGTTTCTCTCTTCTACAGTTTGACACCTTAAGAGTTAAAACCTTATTCATTCATTTGCATTTTTGACTGCTTGTCACCCCTATATCAACACATTTATAATAATATGAAAACCTACTTAACAATTGTCATCTTAAACTTGTGCAATGATATGAACATGATGATTATTGATATTTCCAAAGTTGTCTTTTCTATACTGTAATATCAGTTAAGTGATAACTGTACAAACATTAAAATATCTTAAGGATCATCAGCTGATTGGCCAGAAACAATCGTAGAACTTACACAATAATTAGGCATAATACAGTATTGCCACCATCTGGTGTAATGATACATTGACCTCTGGATTGGTAATGTTAGTGTTTCCAGCATAAAATAAACTTGGTACAGAGAAGAAACAACATAGCTGCTTCTTGTTTAACAACAACAGAGTGCATTTGTTACGTCTGATTCTGGTAGTGCCATAAGCTTCCAAAACATCATGTTGTGAGGTCTATTAAGGTCTCTGACCAAGCAACCTACAACTTTCCAGGAATTCATTACTTAAGAAAAAATTTATGATCCAATACAATTTCAGTTTACTTACATTCCAGTAATCATTGTTTCAATCATTAGCTTTTTCATGTGTTGGTGAAAATTATGTTTTTTATATTTTTAATTGTACTAATTATTTCTCACATAATTTAATGGAACAATTATCACCTTTTCATTGTAAGAATTTAGTTCAGCTGATATTTGTATGTAGAAGCAAATATTTACATGTTCTCACTATGCATCTGAAGCCTCTGCAGGCACTGACATGGGACCAGTTTATTTATGTTTCTGTCTCCTCCTCAGTTTTAGCATCTTGAAGGCAACACAATCATGATGTATACATTATCCTGTTGTACAGAATAAAGAATCTGTGGGACATGAGAACATGTTCTAAGGCCATATGAAACATCAGATTTATGCACAGTCATGTCTCGTGAGCAAATTCCGGTGCGTCCTCCATGTACCCATTCCACTCCCTTCTAATAACTAATTTCCATTTAGTGTAGGGAGGGCACTAGGAAAGTCCAGAAAGGCATTGAAGTTGGTCTCATAACCAGCATAATAGGCCAGGAAGCTATAGGATTCCAGTCAACCACTTACATGTAATACATCAGAGGCAGTCATATGGTTAGTTATGTGTATGAGAAAGGCTCATAATTAATTTTCTCCTTGAACTATTCTACATCCAGATCAAGTATTCATTTCCATGTTCAGTGCAGAGCCACAGGATGTTTGTTGTCAATTATCATAAAAGTGACAATTCAGTGGAATCTGCGTGGGTGTTTTAACCAGGATCATAAGATTCTACCAGAATCATTTGGGGGAGTTTACACTGCCTAATTCAGAACAGTAGGCCCTACTTTTTGCCTTAGTTTTGAATTCATAATTTATTATTATTATTATTGTTGTTGTTGTTGTTGTTGTTGTTCTTGTTGTTGTATTTCGTAGATGTATTATTTTTATTATTATTATTGTAGAAAATGAACAAACTGATGCAGAAGAAAAAATTGTAAATGACTTGGAAACAAGATGGCATGGTGTACAACAGTTACTACAACACCACAGGCAAACTATAGATTTTATGAACGATAGAAAACTCTTTTATAATGAAGTTCTCAGTTTAGAATTGCTGTTGGAAGGTTATGAGAAATGGCTCGAATCTCCAAAAATGTCAGTGAGTCTTGCGCATCAGCTTGAACAATGCAGGGTGAGTAACAGCTACAGAAACACAAATATTTGTGTTATATTGTATTACTATTTTTCCCAGTTGCATATAATTTAAAATTGTACTTACATCTTATCACTTTTAAAAGTCAAAAGTTTGACTAACTAAAACTTTTCAATCGAGGATGATATTATATTTTCGAGTATTATCACTCAAATAGTCCTTGGTGTATTTTCCTGTAATCTCAAAATTCTTTCATTGATTCTGTGTGTTATTTGATTCTCTCCAACTTGTAGCAAAATAATTTATCTCAATGGTAGACAGTTGCTTGCTAACATCATTGTGAGCTCTTAGTTTATGGCACTAAAATCAGAATGTGAAACAACCACAGTCCAAATTACTGGCAACAGTAGTCATTATTATAGAGCATGCAGGTGTTAAGAGAAAGAAATTATGTAGTCTTATGTCATTATCTTGTTTTGGATTTCTCTGTGTTCTCTAGGGTAGCCGATGGCTTGCAGGGAAGCAGCAAGTCTATGGGGAGAGGAATGTGGGATGGAGAAACAGCTGGCATATGGGATAGAAATGTGACACACAGGCACCAGAGCTGATGATTTATTTAATTTATAGGTTCTTCCATTATGTCTTGGCAGAAAAAATCCATATTTAAATTTGAGTAACAAGTACACTTTTTTTTCCTATTAACTTTTGTCTATTTCAAACTAGTTTTTAGCTTATTAGGCCATCTTCAGGAAACAACTGTCTAGCATCTGAAAGGGACACAAGTTCTTAGGTAATCAAACTGTGGTGTCACCGCCAGACACCACAATTGCTAGGTGGTAGCCTTTAAATCGGCCACGGTCCATTAGTATACGTCGGACCCGGGTGTTGCCACTATCAGTGATTGCAGACCGAGCGCCGCCACACGGCAGGTCTAGAGACACTTCCTAGCACTCGCCCCAGTTGTACAGGCGACTTTGCTAGTGATGGTTCACTGACAAAATACACTCTCACTTGCCGAGACGATAGTTAGCATAGCCTTCAGCTACGCCATTTGCTACGACCTAGCAAGGCGCCATTACCAGTTACTATTGATGCTGTAAAACATGTACCGTCAAGAGCGATGTTCACCATTTATGGATTAAGGTTAAGTATTCCACAGCTACGTCCTTGTTTGCTAGTCTAATTTCCTTGACCTGTTCCAGACCTCACGCCAGCCTGCGTGAGCTAAAACGCGTGCCTTTCGGCTTCCTCTCATAGTGGGTTGGCTCTCTTGCCAATCTACAACACAAACATTGTACGCAAAGATATAATCACTTGCATAGAGTGTTGTGCATCAAACTTGTTTTTTAATGTTGAAATGCACTTTACATGATGGACAATGTTAAGCATAATAAATAATTAGACAACATTGTATTACAGGTTAAATGGTTATAATATTAAATTTTGTGAGGTCAGACATTGGCTGATTAACTGTTAAACTGAGCACTCTTCATTTATGTTGTGCGACAAACATGTTTTTTAACATTGTAAACTAAACTTTAGGCAATGGACACTGCCTAAAGTTTAGTTTACAATGTAAGAAAAACATGTTTGTTGCACATTAATGAGGAGTGCTCAGTTTAAGAGTTAATCAGCCAGTGTCAAGACATCCCAAAATTAAACATTGTAACCATTTAACCTGTAATATTGTGTCGTTTAATTATTTATTGTGTTTAACAGTGTCCATTGTGTAAAGTGTAATTTCAATGTTAAGAAACAAGTTTGATGCACATCACTCTATGCAAGTGATTGTTTCTTTGTCTATAATCTTTGATTACCTAAAAACTAGTGCTGTGTCAGAAGCTAGTGACTTGCTTCTTGAAAAGGGCCTAATAAGCCAAAAACTAGTTTCAAAATAACAAAAATCAGTAGAACAAAAACAGTGTACATGTTATTCAACCTTAAATAGAGCTAATGAATTTGTGGAGAGTATGATGACAATCACATGGAGTGGGTTGAGAGGGAGTGGCAGGACACAGGAAGAGGGGCTGTAGGGTAGAGGGTGTTACTATGGTAGATTTTTGGAGATTGAGATAGGAGGATTACAGGAGCATTGTATATGTTGCAAGGATGACTCCAATTTGCATAGTTCAGAGAAGCTGGTGCTGGGGGAAAGGATCCTGATGGCACAGATTTCGGTGCAGCCATTGAATTTGAGCATGTTGTGCTCATAGCATGTTCTGCCAACGGGTGGTCAACTCTGCTCTCAGCCACAGTTTGGTGGTGGCTATTCATTCTGATGGATAGCTAGTTGGTGGTCATGCTCACATAAAATGCTGTGCAGAAATTGCAATAGAGCTGCTATATGACATGGCTGTTTTCACATGTGACACAACCTCTTATGTGTGGCATAAGCTTGTGATGGAACTACAATAGGATGTGATGGGTGGGTGAATTGGGCAGGTATTGCACCTAGGTCTTGCACAGAAATATGACCCCTGAGGCAAGGGATTGGGGTAGGTTCGGTGCAGAGATGGTCCAAGATGGTGTGTAGGTTGGGTGGATGGTGGAATACTGCTTTAGGAGGGATGGGAAGGATTGTGGGTAGGATGGCGCTCATTGCGTTGACTATCTATTATTATGCACTGAAAAGAGTAACAACCTACTCATGAGGCTTTACATCTTGCCAAAAATGGTATTTTGCCACCTACCCATCCTACACAATGTCCTGGTCCATCCCTATGCCACTCCCACATCCAGCCCTTGCCACAGGCAGACCCTTCTGCAAGACCTGCCCAATTTTCCCACCCAGCGTGTGCTACTCTAGTCCTGTCACAGGCTTATCCTATCCTATCAGAGGCAATGCCTCATGTGAAAGCAGCCTTGTCATACACCAACTCTACTGCCATTTCTGCACAGCATTTTGTCTGTGCATTACCATTAACCAGCTGTCCACCAGACTGAATGGCCACCACCAAATTGTGGCCAAGAGCACAAACAAACTCCCTCACTCTGGTGGTTGCCTGTCATATTCCTATCTTGTGTGTCTGCTGTCTCCCTCAAAGCCATCAGTTACTCTTCCCGAAACACTCCCCTCACTTCCTGTCACATTCTCCATCTATTTACCCCATCATACACAACCTCTCACCTCAACCTACTTGCTGAAGTCACAAATACAGTCAGTGGAATGTGCAAATGACTAGTTCAAAGTGCTGTATATGACTGAGACTGGCACACATTTTGGAGCAAGATGGAAACCCTGAATACTCGACATCTCCAGCCTTCTTAATAATTAACACAAAGTGAAAAGTCTATGACAGTCCTCCATATTTTTTGATGTATTTGATCAACAGAGTTTTTTTTTTTTTTTTGTAATTTATAATTATTAAAATTTGCTCCAGGCTAAACTCAAAACTCTAAAGTCCAATGAAGAGCGCTTCACAAAGTTGAAAAAGAGATCAGCTGAGCTCTCTGCAAATGAAACTGCAGGACCTTATGCTGAAGATATTGATGCTGATGCAGACAAAGTTCTTCAGAGATGGAACAGTTTATTGTTGAGGTAATGGAAGAGAGCTTTTAATTCTATAAAAAGAAAAAGTGTGCACATTTCAGTATTTTGACTTGTGTTGCTGATTTCCAACATGCATTATTATTTAGGCTGACTGAAAAACAGACTGAACTAACCAGCGCCATTGATAGAACACCACCCAAGAAGTATCTTGAAGCAAAAGAAGCACTGATGAAATGGGTGCACAATGTTGAAGGTGTGCTGCTTTCAGAACATGCTGTTGTGTCTGATATTACCACAATGGAGGACCAGCTTCAGAAGTTCAGGGTAACATATTTCTACATTCTATTTTTATTAATGTAATTTTCATCCAAACAGCATTGCTTGGAACAGTCTTACACCTTCTTTTAAATTTGTACTACTACACACCTCTATTATAACACACACTCATAGCAAATGGCAATTCAGGAACATGGTCCGCATGAAGTTTTTTTGTCTGTTTCTAATATTATCTTCAAAATTTAGTCCAGAAACAAACAATAGTGACTGTTTTGTTTATATAACGGCAGCTGAGTTGTAACTAACTTGACCTGGAACTGCATTTTGGAAGTCTTGTAACATTTCTTCTTTGATCATCCTCTTGCTACTGATGGATTTGATGAACATTTTTAAAATAAAGTACACAGCTTTGCAACTATCCATTATTGATCTCTGCATGTTTATTGACTCACAGTGTTCACCTGTTCTCTGATTATCTTTGTAACATGTGAGAAATCAATGTTGGACACAGATCAGTAAGTAACACTAATTAACAAACATTTTCAATGTTCACTAGTGGTGGTCTAAAATATTACTTTACCTAGCTCTGGCATAATATCTTTACTGTTTGAATGTTGAAACATAGATTATGCAAAAGTTCACAGCTAGGTCCTTACTGACACACGCAAAGAAACTGTACATTTTTTACTTCATGGTGGTTAAACACAAACTGACTGAAATTTGCATGATGAAGCATAAACCAAAAACTACATGATGTTTACAATGTCACTAGCAGACCCACATAGTACAAACTAAACTGAAAACTACATAATGGGATGTAGACCGTTCGCATAATAACTGTTAGATTCTGATGGACTTGATAACATATTGTCAAATAGATAGATAGTTACATTTTGATACTTAAACACAGAGTGACACAGGCTTTGTGTACTTGCACCTACTTACAGGTGTGCATGATATGGAAAAATACAATTGTTTGAATTATATATGTACTACATTGTAAGTATTTACATACAGATCTAGAAATTTAAAAGGGACGAAGACACAATAGACAGTGATGTAAGTTTGTTCAACTAACAGCAGTACAATTAGAAAATGACAAAATAGTGCAGTTCATTGTTAAAGGAGATTCCCACAATTTGCTAGAAATTCTTGAGAAAGTGAAA
The DNA here is from genome assembly GCF_023864275.1 of Schistocerca cancellata. Classification (NCBI taxonomy): domain Eukaryota; kingdom Metazoa; phylum Arthropoda; class Insecta; order Orthoptera; family Acrididae; genus Schistocerca; species Schistocerca cancellata. The sequence continues at coordinate 131,129,804 of NC_064629.1, forward strand.
TTTTCTGATTGGAATAATGAACAAATTAACAAGCCGATTTAATGAAAACTGGTAACTTTTGGAAACAAAAAAATTGAGGGTATAAAACTATGCTACTAAATTTTGAATAAATTACATTTTAAGATGTGACCATTCTAGAACATGAAAATTTTGAGTATGCATATCTGTTAAAATTAATAGTTTTCGGAAAAAATGAAATGTTTTTGAAAAAAATTTCATCATCCCTTGGTTTGCATGTATAGCAAATCACAAATATTTCTCTGAATAAAATATTTGCTGGTGAACTAACTATAGTACAGTCATCAGTAATTTGAAAATTATACAGTGAATAATAAAGTTTTACACATCACTGCTTGAATAAGAAATTCTATACTGTTGTACACGTATTATTAATAAAATGAGATCAGAAGAGGAAAAAATGTTAACATTAGGAGTGGTATATGAATAAGTAAGATATTCCAACATTGCTCTGTAACACAATTCCATTATTGTTACCTATAATGAACACTATGAGAAGAGGAGAGCAGTTACCAAATGTACAATATCTCAACAATTGTAGCTAAATGTTCAATGCATACTCAGAAAAAGTGTGACTGATTAGCAGTCATGTCAAGTGGTACACTTCTGTTTCTCATGTGAATCCCACACTGTTTGCCTTCATATGTGTAAATTACTAGAACAACTGTTGCTGGATTGTCATTACTTGCATGTTTCTTTTACAACCACAATTGGGGCACTTTACCTATCAGACCACCAGTATTGGCTGAAAAAAATGGATTTTTTGGAAAAATTTGCTTGTTTTGGTTAGCTGTAGTCAAATTTTGAACATTCTTTCTCATTATGCACATTGGAATATATATTCTACACATAAGTTTAACATAATCTGCAAATAATTTATGTTGTACATGTAAGTGTGTTCTTGACATGCAGAATATACTGTTTACTGTATACAGTTGAAACATATACCATTGTAAATGATGTGTGTTATAAAATGAAAACCACTGCACTCTTCTATTTGAAGTAATCTCCTGTGGGGCACACTAGAAAAATAAGAAAGTGTAACAAAGTTTCTAGGAAATTTGTAAAGGCGTCAGTTTGAGAATAGTTTCATACGTATAGATATGTCATGCAGTTACAGTTACAGTGAAATGACAGAATTTGTGTGTAGTGAATATGCTACACTCTCTCAGGAATCTGCCTTTTTATTATCTTATTGGACAAAATATTTGTTTCACGTGGGTATGAACATTTAAGTCAGAATACAAGACTGACTGTGGAGAGCAAAGTGAGAGGCTGTGAAATGTGACTGCATATTTGGTGTAAAGCAATATTGAAGCAACTAATAAATGTATAATGATGGTGATAATATTTGATAATGATGATGAAATGAAAAAGAATTGTTATTTGCTGGGTACCATATGTAGCAAATTTCATGATGAGAACATTCAAAAATTGATTTAATGTTATAAGGTGTTGTACTGGATAGAAGTAGTAGATACATACTTGCATGGACATTAAGAAACATCGTGTTAAAAAAAGCATAACTTGCTTATGGAATGACCTTCATAATTGCACCGAAATTAAGTCCTGTGTGGAACCTTAGGTAATATAATATGGAATGCTAAACGGAACTCATTATTAGTAAAAAAAATATTTATCATACAGGAACTACAAAACACCATTGATGAACAGCAAGACAGTTTCGAGTACGTGAACAAAACTGGGCAAGAGCTGATACAGCATGCTGGTTCAGAAGCACAGAGTCAAAGATTAAGGGAAGAGCTCCAAGACCTAAATACACGGTGGAGTGATATCCCAGCCATCTTAGAGGAAAGGCAGTGCAGACTTACGAAAGGTAAGTAATTCATTATTATTATTAATATTATCATCTGAGACACTCAAAAAATATGACCCATGCAAACCACACTTAGGTTGACAAAAAAACGTAGCTTTCCATTACTTTTACAGTGAAAATAAGCTGAGGAAAAATCAAAAGTTTGAAAGCAATGTACTAAAAAAAATTACAAGAACTATGCCAGAAATGAAAAAAAACTAACACTGATAATGGTACAGACAAACCAGGTGCCACATTAAAGTAAAGTAGGAAGAAAGGGAAGAAATTATTTCTCCAAAATAAAACCGTTAATTTGTTGGAAGATTTGTCAACATACACTGCCGGGGGGGGGGATTTGGTACACCTGGAAAGATGACATCGATTTTCATCTGATGATGGCATATGCCAACTGGAGGATAGTAGATGTACTGATAATGGTTTCAATGTCACCTGCAAACAGATAGCATAGCTACCATAGCATCATCTGTGTCAATCCTTTAATAGGAAATGCTCACAGCCAGAAGGCAGAAGGCTCAGTATGGTGTAAACTTGTGAAGCAAGTGGGCAACCATGCCACGGAGAAACACTTGTGCTCCTTACAGCCAACTGAGCGAGTTTGAAAGGGGTGAAATTGTGGCCTTCCAAGTGGCAGAGTGGTCCTTTTGGAGAATTAATACCAAAGTTGGATGTGCTCTGTGAGTTGTTCAAAGATACTGGTATCAGTGATCATGTGAACATTCTCATACCCTCAGATGAGGTTCTGGATGTCCATGCAGCACAGATGCCCACCAGGATGCCCCCAGGCAGCAGTGGCAGATCATACAGCTACCACAGCACAGGTAAGAGGGCTTGTGAGCCTAAACATGTCTACACAAACTGTTGTGAAGTGGTTATTAGTAGTGGGACTACAGACACACACAACTCTAGCTCATCTTCCACTCACGCCATGGCATTGACATTGCATGACTCAACTGGTGCCATCAGAGGATCACTTGGAAGATGGAATGATGTGCCACAGTTTTCAGCAATGAAGGTAGATTCTGCCTGCATGCAAGTGACAGTCATTTGCACATACAATGTAGACTTGGTGAGTGCTGTATTGGAAAGTGTATTTTTCCAAGACATACTGGTCACACCCAGGCTATCTGGTCTGGGGAGCGCTAAGCTACAACTCTTGTTCACCTTTGGTGTTTCTGGTGGGGACAGTAACCAGCACTAGTTACATGTCTTGTTCACCTTTGGTGTTTCTGGTGGGGACAGTAACCAGCACTAGTTACATGTAGAATGTTTTTGGACCCATTATTTTGTTGTTCTTGCAACAGGAGGGTGGTGTGTTGTTCCAACAGGATAATACTTGCCCACACACTACCTGTGAAACTCAATGTGCTCTTTAAGATGTGCAGCAACTTTCCTGGCCATAAAAATATCCAGACTTGTCTCCAATTGAGCATGTGTGAGATATGATGGGATGAGAAGTGACTTGTGCTACTGGTCAACAAACAACTCTTACAGATTTATGTGAATAGGTCAAGCAGGCACGATATAACGTATCCCAGGATGGTATTCACCATCTGTATGATTAACTGGATGCCCGAGTCAGCACCTACACTGTGTACTAATTTGGGTGTTTCACCTGTGCAGTAGCCACCAGAAAGATCGCGGGAGGCGCACATTGGCACGGCACGTCACGGACGGTAGTTGCCGCAAGTAGAGTCCCGTCCACTGTCCTCCAGCAGCACGGGCCGGGCCCAATCAGTGAACATCGGGCAGGCCTAGGACACAGTCCCGGTCTACGCTAAGAGTAGTGCGACGTAAACATGAACAGTGTTACTACAACCTGTGTTCTTGATCTGTAAATGTAACCATTTCACGTACCCCATATGCACTGTTGCAACAATAAATCTTGAGTGACTTGAAAACCCTGAAAAGGGTGTCTTCACTTTTATTCCAGCAATGTTTATTACAAGAGACAAAATCAATAAGAGTAGTTGAAGTTTGTATAATTTTAGATTAACAGAATTTATGCGGGTAAAAGACATAGAATATTAATTGGTCACTATTTATCTAGAAGATAAGTGCATAATTCAGTCTGTCACAGCACTAAAGAACATCACTGCTCATGCTGTTTGTGCACTCATACCTGCTTTGCCCTTTAGTCTACAATTTCCCACTACTGTTTCCATGCAGATGAGACTTGAAGCATTTGGTTGATGAGAAAGATACAAGAGGATGCATATGAAAAAATGAAAAGTAGGTCTGTTGAGATAATATGTCATTGTATTTTATTACACAAAAATTTTGTGTAAAGAAAAAGCTTGATGGAGAAATATTCTTTTAGGATTCATACATTTTTGTATTAGGAACTAATGATGAAATATAGAGACATAGAATATGTAGCAATGTGGGAGAGCAGTCACAAATTTGAGCCAAGAGAATGAGTAAGTGAATGAGTGAGTGAGATTATGTAATAGGAATGTACCAAGCAGTATGTTGAATGATTCAGAAGCTAAACTCTCATTTAACAGAAGTTAAGTTCATATTCCACACAAGCCATTTTGACTCACGTTATCAATGGCTTCTTTAAATTATTTGAGGGAATGTCACAATTACTTTTTCAGTGTCTCATGGCTAATTTTTCTCTAGGTCCTTCAATATTTAGCTAACATTGCCGCTCATTTGGTGGGACCAGAAGGTGTACAGATACAGCATTAAAGAACTGGAGACAATATAAAGGTGTAGTGGCTTTTAGACACAAAAAGCTTGTTCTAATATAGTGTGAAATCAGTTACAGTGTAGTGCATATGAATGAAGACATTGAAGACATAACTGTACTTGAACGAACAGTGGCAAATAAATAGATGAAAACTACTGAAAGTTCATAAGTGGAAAATTAAGGAAAGTTCAAAGTAAGTATAATAAATAAATAGAGAGGAAAGTGCCAGGCAGAAAAAAACAACAAAAAAAGCAGTGCGCAAATAGATGGTTAGTTACATTTTCCAAAGTAATTTCTATGATGTACCATAGTGACTCAGAATGATTCAGTTTACTCATCTTTCTAGTGTGAGACATCAGCACGGAAAACACAGGACTGGACAGAAAATATAAAGGAAAAGGTGGAAAGAAGACATTGAATGAAATAAAATTTTTATCACTTACTAATTTCACTTCTGCTAAAACTTTGTGTGTGGCATGTAAAAATGATGTATCACAAAGTGATTCAGAGTATGTGATGAACTACAAGTATCCCCATAACTAAATACATATCACGGTACTCAAATGAAATGAGTTTACACAGTCCCCCTCCCCAATTAGGTCCCTACTTAATGAAGTCCTCTGGTGCTCAGATCAGCCTCATTATTACCTTGTTATCAGCAAATTTGTTACTGACTGGTAACACATAATTGAAGGAGTGAGTATAATCTCTCATTGTTGAATGGGTGAGGCATTGGGATGTCAAGAGACACATACAAGACTGAAATAGTCCCATTGTTTTTGGGCAATGATTTTTCTCAGAGCTAATAGACAACAAAAAGAACATGCATATGGTGACATTTTCCTGGCTGGATACATTAGATACACACCCAGATGTTAATTACCTGAACTGGCCATTTCAGTCATAAAACTCACTTTGTATTAAATTAATATTCTAAATATTATGTAACTTGTTTCTCATTTGTTTAAGATGTTGAAACATTGCGCCAGTTTAATGATGAGATGGATGGTCTCAATTCGTGGCTGCAAGAAGTTGAAACTTTTCTACAAGCAGATGATGCCATACCAATTGGTGAATTAGAGACATTAGAAGCCCAACTGGAACAGTCCAATGTAAGTTAATATACTGTGATAGCCCTATGAAAATTCCAGTATACTTCTGAGTCAAAGATTGTAACTAGTTTAATGAATCTCTTGTAACAGGCTCTTCAGGATGATGTGGAAACACTTCAGCCAAATTTCAACAAAATAAAAACCACAGCAGAGAAGCTTTTGGACAATGCAGAACCTGCCTTTGCAGAACAACTGAAATTACAATTAGAAGCCTTAAGCAAGAAATGGGAGAAAGTAACCGGAGACTCAAAACAACAAAATACTGCACTGAAAGAGGCATTAGAAAAGACCAGAAAGGTATATGCTTTTAACGTTTTACATGCTTCACATGCAGTTAATCTCTCAACACATTCATAAGCTTGAAGATCTGTATGTATATTTTTTCTACTAGGTGATCAGTGGTGTTGAAGATTTCAAGGCTTGGCTTTGCAAACTTGAGACTGAAATACCACCATCACCTTTAGTCAACTCCTCAACAGAACTTTACCAGATGAAAGGAAGATACCAACTTCTTAAAGATAAGGTTGATAGCAGGACAGAAGATTTTCGCAACCTGAATGAAATGGGTATGTGATTATAAGTCATTTCTTTATCTCTTGCAGCTTTGTTCTGTGTGAAAGTCTTGAAATGTATGTGTTAGTGTCAGATTGTGCTCATGTGCTTCAAAGGAGATTGCGTAAATTTGTTTTAACATCACATCCAGAATGTCTTATAATGCAGTAACTTACCTTCTCAGTGCATAACATTACAATAGCTACAAGATATGCAAGTCCGCCTTCATAGCTGAGTGGTGAGTGAAGATGGCTGCTGTGAGAAGGACCTGGGTTCAATTGCGGGTACTACCAAGAATTTTTTGTCAGTGGGAGGACTGGTATGGGATGCACTCAGCTTTGTGATACCAATTGAGAAGCTGCTTGACATAGAGGTAGTGGCTCAACGGTCTGGAAAGTTTTTAAAGGGACTGGGAGAGCAGTGTGCTGACCACTAGCCCCCCATACCACATCCACATGACACCACAAGGTAGAGGAAGGCACAGCCTTCACAGCCAGAACTCATATGTATACATACTAGATGTGCAACACCTGCATCTATCCATTGTTACAATTAATCACTCTTTAGCAGTTCAGCTTTCATATACAGTAATACATAAAATAAATCACCTGAAGATGAAACCACAAAATTTTATGTGCAGTGCAAATTTCAAAAGTGTAACAACATATTGCAAAGATAATTACATGTGGTTAATAAAAAAACTGAAATATAATTTGTTCATAACAGTGTCATCCCAAAAATGAACCAGTATGTGTAAATTGTTATTTATGCATTTTTTCTCTCTGAACTTGCAGTAAAATGTGACAATCATCCACTTATTTAACAGTTGTGTGTGTAATAATCTAACCCTCCAATTCCATTCTCGATAGCAGAGATTTAGCCACTACTGGCTTGCTGGACCTGACGTAGTTTCATCAGAGCCCCATTCGCCATCACTTTTCATGGTTCCTGTAGGACCTCCACAGTTACTTCAGGGCATATACAGTCCCCACTGTACTTTGCCCCAACAGGCAATCCTCTAATTCATGCCACCGTCAATCATCCATGATGTGGCCAAGGGGTTGGACTGATATATGTCTCAGAGATCTGAGTAATGAAAGGAAGAGAGAAGCAAAATACAAGCTACTGAGATGAAATTCTAGAGAAACTTTTGGAATGACAAAGATGGACAGGTTAAAAAATGAAAGGGTCAGAGACTTGCTGAAAGAAGAACCATTACAGGATAGGATAGCGGAATCCAGGCTTAGATGATATGGGTATGTTAACTGAATGGAGGGGAAGATGACACCCAGGAGCATACACAAGATGAAAGGGAAGGGGAAAAGACCAAGAGACAGTTGGCTGGAAGGAGTCAAGGACAGTGTGTAAAAGAAAGGACAAGACTGGATCAGGGTAGGGACAGAAATATGGTGGGAAGACAGAAAATCATGAAGAGGCTTAGGTTCCAAATGGACCCATTCAGCAGCTGAAAACTGTACATAATTACGATGTGCAATAATGGATTCATATAACAAAAAAAACTTGAAACTGGTAACACAGACTAATACAAAGTGTGTATGGAGAGAAGTACAATAATTATTTTTGGACTCCTATTGGTTCCAACCTGTTAGGACCAGTTGGTTTTTTGTGTGGGTGGGAGAGGATGATGCTCTTAGCTTTCTTGTGCTCTCTGGCTCAGTCTGCTTCAGTCTCTTGGGAGCATAAATATCACTACTCCTTCAAATATTTTGATAGTACATGTCCCTGTCTTGCAATTTGCAATGAGTGTTAACACTCGAACAATGGTGTACGATCAAGTTCTCTAATAAACGCAACAAAAGTCTTGTCAACAACAAGCTGGCAGTTAATTAGTAGACATCTCTGGGGTTTGTTCCATGGCCATTCCTAAAATTTTTATTGTCAGTTACCATTTCCTTCACCTATGGCAGTCTTTGTTTAGTGAAAAGTGGGGGTTTTGATTTTGGTTCAGAGACAACTATAACTGATTGGGTAAGTCAGTTCAGAGGCTGGATGAAAGCAAGAGCATACCACCAGTGAAAGGAATGTGCCTAGTAAAAAAAGAAACCTTTAGGTTGATGTCAAAATTATTACACTATGTGATCAAATGTATCCGGACACCTGGCTGAAAATTACTTACAAGTTTGTGGCACCCACCATTGATAATGCTGGAATTCAGTATGCTGTTGGCCGACCATTAGCCTTAATGACAGCTTCCACTCTCGCAGGCATACATTCAGTCAGGTGCTGGAAGGTTTCTTGGGGAATGGCAGCCCATTCTTCACGGAGTGCTGCGATGAGGAGAGGTGTTGCCTAGCATGAAGTCAGCATTCCAAAACATCCCAAAGGTGTTCTATAGGATTCAGGTCAGGACTCTTTGCAGGCCAGTCCATTACAGGAATGTTATTTTCGTGTAACCACTCCATCAGGCCGTGAATTATGAACAGGTGTTCAGTTGTGTTGAAAGATGCAATCGCCATCCCGGAATTTCTCTTCAACAGTGGGAAGCAAGAAGGTTCTTAAAAACATCAATGTGGGCTTGTGCTGTGATAGTGCCATGCAAAACAACCAGGGGTGCAAGCCCCCTCCATGAGAAACACGATCACACCATAACACCACCAGTTCCGAATTTTACTATTGGCACTACACATGCTGGCAGATGACGTTCATCGGGTATATGTCATACCCATATCTTGCCATCAATTCACCACATTGTGTACTGTGATTCATCATTCCACACAATGTTTTTCCACTGTTCAGTTGTCCGATTTTTATGCCCCTTACACCACGTGAGGTGTCGTTTGGCATTTACCGGCATGATGTGTGGCATATGAGCAGCTGCTCGACCATGAAATCCAAGTTTTCTCACCTCCCGCCTAACTATCATATTAATTGCAGTGGATCCTGATGCAATTTGAAATTTCTGTGTGATGCTCTGGATAGATGTCTGCCTATTACACATTACGACCCTCTTCAAGTGTTGCAGTCTCTGTCAGTTATCAGATGAGGTCGGCCTGTACGCTTTTGTGCTGTACATATCCCTTCACATTTCCACTTCACTATCATTGGAAACAGTGGACCTAGGGATGTTTAGGAGTGTGGAAATATCATGTACAGACATATGACACAAGTGACACCCTATCACCTGACTATGTTAGAAGTCCCTGAGTTCCGTGGAGTGCCCCATTCTGCTATCTCACAATGTCTAATGATTACTGAGGTTTCTGATATGGAGTAACCTAGCAGTAGGTGGCAGCACAATACACCTAATATGAAAAGCTATGTTTTTGGGGGTGTCTGGATACTTTTGATCATGTATTGTATTTGTTTATTTACTTACTACAAATTCCATGAATCCACATTGTGATGAGTCCCAAAGGTGTGGAACAAGTCAGGTTTACATGATTAAAGAGACACAGTAAACAACTGTACAATACTGGAAATGTAGCAAATAGATATATAAACTTAACAGTTGAAGTAAAATTAATAATGTACGGTTCAACTAAACATGACATAAATTACTCAGAATAACCTAAGGATCATAAAAAGGAGTATTTATATATTGATCATCTTAAACAAGGAAGACAGATTATGGCTAACACATTATAACTACAAAGTCTCAAAACATAAATACAAATGACAATACAAATTTACAAAAACTATCATTGATTAATTTGCATGTTCTCATCAAGAGAGCAGAACAAGTTATCCAGAACATAGTTTCTTCATTTAGTTTTAAATGTAGGTAGGACATTAATGTGGACTTTAATTTCTGATGGAAGTGAATTGAAAATTTCATGGCAGGATAGTGAACACCATTTTTTACAAGGCTTAGACATTTTGGATGTGTATGTAAATCATTGTTAGACTTTGAATTGTGATCGTGGTATGCACTATTAGATGTAAAATGAGAATGGTTATTAGATATGAAAAAGCATCGAAGAAAATAGTTTTGAGATATGGAGGTTAATATTTGCAGCTTGTGGAATAGGCTGGTGCAAGAATAACTTAATGACATCTATGACTGTAACTGCTCTCTTATGTGCAATAAAGATTTGTGTGGCTAAAGGATGATTACTCCAAACAATTATACCATATGACACAATAGAGTGAAAATAGCCAAAATAAACAACCTTGATATCATGGATATAGCCAAGAGGAGTAATTACACACCATACTGAGTCTTTTCGAAAGTCTAGAATATGCTCATACCAGTTTAACGTGGCATCCATTACAATTCCTGGTAATTTGGAGGATTGACAATGTAAAGTATTTTCATTGTAACAGTTCAAGTGGATTACATCATTTACTTGTTGAGTTGCATGAAACTGCATGTATTGCGTTTCTTCAATATTTAGCATTAATCCGTTAGCTGTAAACCAGCATAGGATGTCTGCTGGTACAGAATTATGTTTATTTTGTAGTTCACTAACTGTTTGGCTTTCAGGCAGAATAGTAGTGTCATAATCAAAAAGAGTAAATTTGCTCTCAGTGTTTGTACGAAGTGGGAGATCATTCACAAAGATAAGGAACGGTAATGGCCCCAGATTTGATCCTTGTGGCACTACACAATTCAGTGTGCTCCAGTCATATGAAGCAGGACAGCCATCAGTACCATTACCTTCTACTTTCTGTTGTGTAGATATGAGTCAATCCACTTACTGGTGCTAACTGGCATTAAGAGAATATTGTGCTTGACACAGTGAAAGGCCTTTGACGAGTCACAGAAAATTCTGATAGGTGGCCCATTGTTATTTATTGACATAAGAATTTCTTTTGTGAGAGAGGAAATAGCTAACTCCGTTAATCTGTTTTTAATGACATTGGTTTCTACTGAAACTGGTCTCTCTTCTTTTTCTAATGAAATTGGTTTCCATTGAGGATGTTCTGAATGTTGAGGTGTTCTAGAGTTCTTTTATACATTAGGTTCTCCGATATTTCTCAGAAGCAACTTAGCAGGCATGCTAAACAGTAGTTGGATAAATTAGTTTTCTCACCCTTCTTGAAAATTTGTCTTACAGTAACAAACTTTAAGCTCTCTGGGGCAACACATTGTTGCAAAGGTTCATTGAAAATGTGGCAGAGAACTTGATATATACCATCACTACAGTGCTTCATAACTTTAGATGAAATGTTGTCAATACCTGTGGTATTTTTCTTTTTTAAGGCCTTGATTTTTATTTTTAAGTGCATTAATAGTGACTGGAGCTATACAAATTGGATCATATATTTTGTAGTCAGGTCACTGTAATAAAATTGTGGCTGTATTTAGGGAGCCCTTACAACCTACGTGTCCTGCTGCAATTAAGAAGTGATTGTCAAATATGTTAGAAATTGTTACAGGCTTATGTACCAAATTATCATTATACCTTATCTATATAGACTTATAATTCTTGCTGCTATGGCCACACTCTGTCTTTATGATATTCAAACTGATTTTATTTTGTTATTAGAGTTATCCATTTCAGATTGAGTAGATAAGGTTCTGGATTTGTTTATCATTGATTTTAAAACTTTGTGGTACAATTAATAATAAGATCTTTCAAGAGGATGATTTGATACTCTTAATGAGGCACATAATTCCCTCTTAGCCCTGCAAGAAATTTTAATTCCCTACATAATCCATGGATTGCTGGATGAAATGTCAATGCTCTTCCTGGGTAGATGAATTCATTTAAGAACATATTACATTTATCATTTACATTAGTTATTTTATACACTGGATCCCAATCAGTTTGTAAGCAATGGTAATTAAAAGCAGAAAGAGGTTCAGCATTTACACATATAAAGGTAGGATAAGTGTGGGAAAATTTCCTACACAAATTTAGTTAGCTGATTATGTAAATGATTTATCACTGCTAAACACCAAGACATTTCATGTAGAAATTATTTTGAAATGTGTTCTTTTTCATTTGTAGTAGTAGTAGTACACATATAGAGTAAACAGCATTTAAGTCAGACGGAATTTCATTACGTGCAGTTTAAATGAATTCTAGTACATTAAACTAGTACTAGAAGTTGTGGAACTATGAAAATTGGAGTTTCAATCTTATCATTCAAGACCATGTTTTGGTTTTGACAGGTAAGTGTCTATTTATTTGTAGTGTGTCTTCTGGCATATCTAACATGTTACTGCTACTGGACATAATGCGGTAAGTACAGATGAGGCATACAGATCTTAGGAAGGGATGCGAAAGTTTATCACAATTTTTCCCTTGAAAAACAGTGTATTCCCAACCCATTTTTTAAGTTTTGGTCTCTGGTTTTGGTAGTTCAGGGTTAGCTGTGGAGACAGGTACTGCAGAGATTATTGTTGCATTTACTTATGAGAACTAACTGTTTCCAAAAGCCATGTTTAACTGAATACAGTTCAGATTTTCATCTTTATTACCAATTAAGTTTTTTCCCTAGGTAATGACATGATGCTGAGCAGTGAAGGGAGTTCTGTTCAGGAACTGGCAAGAAGGTTCACCCAGCTGAATGCCAAGTGGAGTGAAGTTACTGACCACATTTATGACAGACATAGAATACTGAAGGATGCCTCACATGAATATGGAGAGTTCAGAGGTACTAAATAACTTTCTTGAAGTATTTGAAATACATTACTATTATGGAAGCAGTATCATTGCATGTAGAAAGTTGTGATTGATTATAGTTGGTAATTAAGTTGTTTTGATAAATGAGGGAGGTTGGTGCCAGTTGATTACATTATAACATATATTCAGCAGGAAGAATTATGAGGCTCTGGAAGACTTGGTGCACAGGATAAGTAATTCATTTGCTGGTTGCATTTTTTATCATGCAGAAAAATGTAGAGTTCACGAATGGTTCAAAGTTACGTACTGGATTAACCTATAATATTAAAAATATCATGTGATTTTCAGCTCTTGTTGCACAAGAAATGGACTGGCTGGATAAACTGGAGAAACGACTTCGAAAGTCTCCCAAATCAGCTGCAGATGCTGAGGAGATATCAGAGGAGCTTGATGTAAGAAATGAAATTATTTCCTCATTTATTTATGAGAAAATAACCCTTGATTTTAGTTTTAATCTGATTTTATGTGTGTGTGTGTGGGGGGGGGGGGGGGGGGTGTCATTTGCATATGTGCGTGGGCACGCGCACCCTAATAATTTCTTGTAAATCAGTTATAGTGATATTTAGAATCCCTGTTTCACATTGCATATTTAGCAGAATATGCAGTAGTTGTTGTTGTTGTGGTCTTCAGTCCTGATACTGATTTGATGCAGCTCTCCATGCTACTCTATCCTGTGCAAGCTTCTTCACCTCCCAGTACCTACCACAACTTACATCCTTCTGAATCTGCTTAGTGTATTCATCTCTTGGTCTCCCTCTACGATTTTTTACCCTCCACACTGCCCTCCTATACTAAAGTGGTGATCCCTTGATGCCTCAGAACATGTCCTACCACCCGATCCCTACTTCTAGTCAAGTTGTGCCACAAACTCCTCTTCTCCCCAATTCTATTCAATAAGCAGTAAATCTAAAAATATGGAGTAAAAAGATTAAAACGTGATGAAGCTGCACGTATATTTCAGTTCAATCCTTATTTGTTAATAATGTTTCCAGTTACATATGCCTATCATAAGATTAGGCTATAATAACATGCAAATGTGATATATTTTATTCATCCATTATCAGGCATACAGAATGGGGAATGAATACATTTGCTCTAATGCACTGATATTGTTTGGGAGAAAAGTGAGGTTTAAGTGTTTCGTTCTTACTGATGTTAGTATTATGCCTGTGCTTCCTGTTTCAGTAGTGTGATCCTGTAGTCCTGTAACAGTGGTGGTGAAGTACTAGCATAGAAATATTAATAATGTCAGTGAAGTCCCTAAACTAGTGAGACAAACAATCAACTATGTCTCAGGTACAATATTAAGTGATTTTTAACATAATCCAGCATGAAGTTTATGTACATAATTCCTTACTACTAGAGACCTGCTGCAACTTGTATAGGTTGATAGGATTGCATTATAGAAACCAGGAAACAGACCTGCTAGTAAACACCAGGAAATGTTAATCTCTAAAGCCCCCTAACTCAACAAATTCGTATTTGTATAGGGCACATATGTAAACTAAGCTATAGGCTGGGTTAAGGGGAGATGTACTAATTGTGTATGCTATATGAGTGACGATGAATAGAGAACAATGATGTTAACAACAATGTTGGAACCAACATGATATTATAAATAAAAAAAAAGTAGAAAAGTGAATGGATCAATGGGTAGAGAAGTGAATAACACTAAAGCACAGAGCAATTACATGTAATTTTCCTCAATTCATATCTCTCCAACAGTAGCATATTCATTGGATCAATGTAGGAAATACATCATTGTAAGTTCTGCACTGTAAAGTTATGAGTCTGATCAGTTTTTCACACTCCATATTCCAGCAAACACTTTAAGAATGAATATTCTAATGCAATTATTTTTTCACCTGTACATTAATTGGTGTAAATGGGTTTCTAATTTACAGGATCTAGAAAATTACATTCGGAACCATCCAGAAGCAAGGCTTGCTAAATTGCAAAACATTGGCCGAAAACTAGTTGAAGCCCTTGTTATGCCACAGTCAGTTCAAGGTGATGTGGAAAAAATTACAGAGAGGTGGAGTTTGCTTAGTCAAAAGGTCAGTCCTATTACCCTTCCTATTGCAGAAAATGCCTATGATTGTTTTTCAGGTTGTATTTACAATACAAGGTCATTTGTTAATCATTTATAGAACATTAATAGGAATAATATAAATGCATTGTGTCTGTTCTTTCAGACAGGTCCAAAAGGACAGACATCATGCGGAATCTGCAACTGTTTTAGGAACTGTAACTTTCTGCATTGTTTTGCATATTTAATTATGTGTATGAATACCTTATTGAGGTGAAAGCAAATACAGTGCAAAATTTGAGGTATTAATTAATGCATACTCTTTTGCAGAAGAAGCACTGGCAGAATTCATTAAGTTTATAAGAAAGGGCTAACGTGTTATAGAACAAAAAAGTAAATTTTAACTTTTCTCCCTTGCACTTGTTTCCCATTATCTCAGATACTTACTCATGTATCACTGCAGCACAGCTATGAACTCACCATAGTGTGTCACACTGCTACTCTTTGATTTGCAATTCATGTGTCTAATTGTGGTGTATGTCATCACACCATTACCCCCTTGGAACACTTTTCATATACCATTTGATTTACAATCAACAACGACCACTTTTCAGAACTTACATTTCCTTGAATATTATCTCTGGTCATAATTGGGTTTATTTTTGATAGAATGAGGGGGACTTCATAAATGAGCATGAATGAAAGTAGGTTGGAGAGCATTACAGTGATGCATTTGGGATTAAGTTTTTCTGATACTTTAGTCTTATTTGATGGATGAGTTCAATGTTGAATATACTTCACTGTGTTTGGCAACCACAACATAAGGTCATCCTTCAGGTGAGTAATGATCCACCAACCTTTCCCAGAAACTAAGCTTTAGACATTGATTTGACCTAACAGCTTTGTGGTTTACAGCCTTTAAAAGGAAAGTCAACTTGGTGAAATTTTTGGGACAGCGGTTGTAAAAGATTGAAAGTAATTTCTGTTGTGGGCTTCTGAAGCACAGCGAAAAGGATAAATTTTCAATTAATGCCAGAGTCCCTGGGTGCATATTTGTTCCAATAAAAATGTCTAAGGTGGTACTCAAGTTAATCAATTTAAGGGAATTATGGCTGGGTCACAGACTTCTCGTGTCACGACTTTTAAAATCATTCAGTTTTAGCATTTTGAACATTCTTGTTTAGGGACATTCAACTGAAGATTATTTTCTGCACATATTGTGTGACTATATTCAGTTAATACCAGTTCTCTACCATTGTTCTTTTTGAGTGTATAAAAAAGTCCATTCAATTCTTCAGACACGTTCAAATGCTCAGCTGTGATGCCCATGCTAGAAAATAGTTGTAATTAAACAAACATACACCTTTGAACATTTTTATAACATGAAAGTACTGTAGGTCTTTCACACAGCTACACACACAAGAAACAGGAAACATAGCTACACACACAAGTAGCAAGAAATGGAATAATCTTCAACCTTGGTTTTCATGTTCCTCTCTACTAAATGTAAATGTATGGTTGTTGTAACTGGCTCAACTTACATGTTTTAAATGAATGGTGTGTGGAAAATTGTGTAAGTTCAGGTTTTGGCTTGAGCATAAAAGAAATTTCAAGCTTCTGTCACAAATATAATTTACTAAATCAACTGTTAGAACATCACCATCCTTCAGTTTTTTAATGCATTATATCTAACACATTATGAAACTAATTTGTCCAGTTGTAACAATGGTGTCTGTGTCTGTGGTTCATGTAATGCATGATATTTAATTGTCCTCTAGTAACAGTAATAGTAAGCATATGAACCTAAGCTGTGAGTTTGTGAACTAAAACACATAACTTTATTAAAAATTTTGTTGCATGTATCATAACAGACAGACTTTGTTAAGGAGCCACGATGGTCTTCTCTGTTGCTATAATAATCTCCTTGTAAAACAGTACACAGAAAACACACAATGATGCTATAAAGACAGAGCAAACATCCTAATAGTGATGCGTGCCCCCCTCCTCTCTCTCTCCCTCTCTCCCCCCCTTCTCCCCCTCTCCCTCCCTTCCCTACAACCCCTCCCCCCTGCCCCACAACAACAACAGTAACAACAACAATAACAACCACCAACACCACTACCACCTTCCTTTCTCAAGTATCTTCATTAAAAACAATTTATCCATTGGAAATAAGTGTATATATCCTAATCTACTTCGTGGTTTTCTGTTCATTGAGTGTGAAGAATGAAATCAGTATACTTGTTTTCTGTGCTGTATACAAAAAACATTTTTGGACAATGTTTGCACTTTTCTAGAGTGCGTGATTTCTGAAAAAAAGAAAAGAGGTTCTGGTACTGTGACCTTCTGGGAGGGGGCAGGGAGTAGGAGGGTGGGGGGTTCTTTAAAGTTATTTAAATGCTTTCCTGCACATTTTAAAAATGCAGATACAAAATTTGTGCTGGTAAAAAAAATAAAGTTCAATCATATCACACCACAAAATATGCAGTTCTGGTTTTTTTCCAAAGAGGTAAGAGTACCGGTGCATACTGCCACAAATCAAGCACTGCTTCTCTTTGTCACTATGTTACATCATATCATTCCTTTGTCTTTGGAATGTAATGAACAATAAACACAATGTCATAGTGAAATATATAACTAAGTTACAACATAAACCAAGGTACTTATACAGGGTGTTTCAAAAATGACCGGTATATTTGAAACGGCAATAAAAACTAAACGAGCAGTGATAGAAATACACCGTTTGTTGCAATATGCTTGGGACAACAGTACATTTTCAGGCGGACAAACTTTCGAAATTACAGTAATTACAATTTTCAACAACAGATGGCGCTGCAAGTGATGTGAAAGATATAGAAGACAACACAGTCTGTGGGTGCGCCATTCTGTACATCGTCTTTCTGCTGTAAGCGTGTGCTGTTCACAACGTGCAAGTGTGCTGTAGACAACATGGTTTATTCCTTAGAACAGAGGATTTTTCTGGTGCTGGAATTCCACCGCCTAGAACACAGTGTTGTTGCAACAAGACGAAGTTTTCAACGGAGGTTTAATGTAACCAAAGGACCGAAAAGCGATACAATAAAGGATCTGTTTGAAAAATTTCAACGGACTGGGAACGTGACGGATGAACGTGCTGGAAAGGTAGGGCGACTGCGTACGGCAACCACAGAGGGCAACGCGCAGCTAGTGCAGCAGGTGATCCAACAGCGGCCTCGGGTTTCCATTCGCCGTGTTGCAGCTGCGGCCCAAATGACGCCAACGTCCACGTATCATCTCATTCGCCAGAGTTTACACCTCTATCCATACAAAATTCAAACGCGGCAACCCCTCAGCGCCGCTACCATTGCTGCATGAGAGACATTCACTAACGATATAGTGCACAGGATTGATGACGGCGATATGCATGTGGGCAGCATTTGGTTTACTGACGAAGCTTATTTTTACCTGGACGGCTTCGTCAATAAACAGAACTGGCGCATATGGGGAACCGAAAAGCCCCATGTTGCAGTCCCATCGTCCCTGCATCCTCAAAAAGTACTGGTCTGGGCCGCCATTTCTTCCAAAGGAATCATTGGCCCATTTTTCAGATCCAAAACGATTACTGCATCACGCTATCTGGACATTCTTCGTGAATTTGTGGCAGTGCAAACTGCCTTAGACGACAGTGCGAACACCTCGTGGTTTGTGCAAGATGTAATTTCCTGAATGAATATTTCGATGATCATGTGATTGCTTTGGGCTATCCGAAACATACAGGAGGCGGCGTGGATTGGCCTCCCTATTCGCCAGACATGAACCCCTGTGACTTCTTTCTGTGGGGACACTTGAAAGACCAGGTGTACCACCAGAATCCAGAAACAATTGAACAGCTGAAGCAGTACATCTCATCTGCATGTGAAGCCATTCCGCCAGACACGTTGTCAAAGGTTTCGGGTAATTTCATTCAGAGACTATGCCATATTATTGCTACGCATGGTGGATATGTGGAAAATATCGTACTATAGAGTTTCCCAGACCGCAGCGCCATCTGTTGTCGAAAATTGTAACTACTGTAATTTCGAAAGTTTGTCTGCCTGAAAATGTACTGTTGTCCCAAGCATATTGCAACAAACTGTGTATTTCTATCGCTGCTCGTTTAGTTTTTATTGCCGTTTCAAATATACCGGTCATTTTTGAAACACCCTGTACCTGCAAATGGACTTAATAATTTTTTTTTACTCTTCAAGGAAGTTCAATGCTGCAGTGTTGCAGCTCTGTTTTTTTGTGGTCTTCCATTAGAATTTTGGGAACCAACCTTGCACAAAATTGGTGGTAACCAAGCCTCTCCACCAAAAATTTGTGCACCAAACCCCATGAAATTTGGAAAAAGTGTTGCAAAAATTCCATAATTGTGAAATGATTTTCATAAATTTTGTCATTGATTTTAATCACTGGTTCGTCAGTCCTTCACTCATTCTTCTTTTTCTGTACACATCACAGAGGTCATGATAAATTTCAATTGATTTACAGTTTTTGCCAACAAATACCTAATCACAGAACACACCTCACAAGTGGTGGGATTTTCTATTGCAGCACACATTTTAAAATGTCACAGAAAGCAAAGTAGCAGAGACACGGACCACATGCTACCACCACAAGATGCAGACTGAGTCCAGGAACATTACGGAACCATGATGGCAGCTGTATGCCCGCCCACTGTTGTGATAGATCGAAATGTCTGTTATTTTCTAGATAGCCCTTGTACATTAGCAATATTGCAAGCAAATAAAATGTGCCAGATTCCATTACATGGTGGCACATCAGCTATTAGTGACAACAGAAAATTGTGGTATTTGAAATCTGTCACTTGTATTGGGAGATTTAAGTTAGCATATTCTTTTCTTTCATCAGTTATAGTTGTTTCTGCCATTATGAAATTGGATATGGCCATTGTTGTTTGCTTGTAATATTGCTAATGTATGCCAGAACATTTTATATGGATGCAACAAAACTGGAATCACAACAAATATATAAACTAACAGCCATAAACAGTATTTATTGTGTTCTGAAATTTTAAACGTGTCATGGACCTTTGCTTCTAAAAGTATTAATAATAATCTTACTGAGTAGATGACCTATAATTTTGTATCAGGGAGACTTTAACAAAACTAAACAGTAGCCATACTAAACTGGAAATGAGAAGAATGCAAATAGAAAAGGTTTTACATTATTCCATGTACACAATAAAAGTTAATATTAGATTTATTAAAGTGCGCAGTATAATTGTTAGTACAAAATGGTTGAGAATGCTGCTCCTTTTTCTGGAGAAATTACTACCTTAAATGTGAAGCAGGTTGAAGAGACATTTTTACCCTATACACAGTCGGTTCCAGTCCTTCTGCAGACAGGAATTTAGTTTTTTATGCCAATCTTATGAAATGAAATGATTGTATGGCATTGTTGGCCAGGAGGCCCCATGCGGGGAAGTTTGGCCACCGTATTGCAAGTCCTCTTTAGTTGACGCCACTTCGGCAACTTGCGAGTCAATGATGATGAAATTTTTACCCTATACACAGTCGGTTCCAGTCCTTCTGCAGACAGGAATTTAGTTTTTTATGCCAATCTTATGAAATGAAATGATTGTATGGCATTGTTGGCCAGGAGGCCCCATGCGGGGAAGTTTGGCCACCGTATTGCAAGTCCTCTTTAGTTGACGCCACTTCGGCAACTTGCGAGTCAATGATGATGAAATTATGATGAAAGACACACAAAACCCAGTCATCATGAGGCAGAGAAAATCCCTGACCCCACCGGGAATCGAACCCGGGACCCCGTGCACAGGAAGCGAGAATGCTACCGCAAGACCATGAGCTGCGGGCTGCCAATCTTAAATAATACATAATAAACAATCTTGAAAAAGATGCTCATGTTCTATTATTTATATTATTTTTTTATAATTGATCTTACTTTTCTAAAACACTGCTGTCACATCAGTCAGAGCTCTGTAGGTCAGTTTGTGATTAATAGACTTAGTAGTTTGAAATGAAACGTCCATTTGACAGTCATGTACCCCACTGAAACACAAATATCCCTTGTGCAATTCATTTCTTGTTCAATTTATAGAATTCCTCATACAGTTTTGTTTAAATCAAAATACCTGTCAGTTTGTCTTGGATAACAGTAACAAGGCACTGTTTCTGAGTTATCACCTTAGATGACAAGCAACTCTGTGAATGAAGCAAAATAATATATTGCATTATATATGCTAGAGGGATCTATGGATTGAATAATTAATCTAATCTAATCTAATTCTTTTTGCTACCTATTTCACTTTTTTTTTCATCAGTGCATATATTCCCTTTAACACAGTAAATCACAAATGGATCAAACAATTTAACCAAATTAAAAGACCTCAGTTCTATGTTTTAGTATCATACATAATTTGCAGATTAACTGAGAAGTTAAATAACATTATCTTCCTTTTTTGTGAGAATGAAGCTATATGTGGTTGTAAAACACGTTACATAAAATTACACTCTCAAATTTTCTGACAACTATTTTGAAGGAAATAGTAGTTGATTGGTAGTTTAATACAGAAAATTACACTGTCAATTTTGACAGTGATAGTTTAAGTAGGGCACCATCTTTTTCACTTCTGTAAAAATAAATGAATGTGTAAATAGAGTGTATACTCTTACATGATAAAAAAATTAAATAAGAATTTTGCACTACTTTAGCATAAATAATGCACATCATAGATAAATGAATCATTTATGGTTAAATGAGAGAGAGGCTCTGAAATGGGCAGCTTACTTTAATGTATCATCAGTGTTTTTTTTATTTTTATTACTTTCTTTTATTCATCTAGATATTTCGGTACAGTCAATAAATTCACAGCTAAAAATTACAGAAAGTACTATGTATCACATCAGTGACACTCATATTTAGAATTCAGAGTGTACAGAATGGTGTATTTTCTACTGCTCACACTTATCAAAGTATTTTGGGCTATTACACTGAGGTGCCAAAAGTCATGGGATACCTCATAATATTGTGTCAGGCCTCCTTTCACCTGGCATAGTGCAGAAACTTCATGTGGCATGAACTCGACAACTTACTGGAAGTCCTCTGCAGAAATACTGAGGTGTGCTGCCTCTATAGCCATCCATAAATGTGAAAATGTGGCCGATGCTGGATTTTGTGCACGAACCGACCACTCAGTTTTGTCCCATAACTGTTTGATGGGATTCATGTTGGATGATCTGGGTGGCTAAATCA
Organism: Schistocerca cancellata; assembly: GCF_023864275.1. Lineage (NCBI taxonomy): Eukaryota > Metazoa > Arthropoda > Insecta > Orthoptera > Acrididae > Schistocerca > Schistocerca cancellata. Next base: position 131,151,894 of record NC_064629.1, read on the forward strand.
TTTGCTTGATCTGTCCCAAAATGTTCTTCAAACCAGTTGCAAACAATTGTCGCCTTGTGACGCAGCAAACTTGTCATCCGTAAACATTCCTTCATTGTGTGGGAACATGAAGTCCATGAATGGTTGCAAATGGTCTCCAAGTAGTCAAACATAACCATTTCCAGTAAATTATTGGTTCATTTAGACCAGAGGGTCCAGAAAATTCTATGTAAAGACAGCCCACATCATGATGGAGTCACCACCAGCTTACACAGTATCTTGTTGACAACGTGGGTCTACAGCTTTGTGGGACCTGCACCACACTCAAACCGTACTGTCAGCTCTTACCAACTTAACTCGGGACTTATGTGACCGTGACACAGTTTTCCAGACCGAGCGATGTGGCGCAGTGGTTAGCACACTGGACTCGCGTTCGGGAGGACGACGGTTCAATCCCGTCTCCGGCCATCCTGATTTAGGTTTTCCATGATTTCCCTAAATCGCTTCAGGCAAATGCTGGGATGGTTCCTTTGAAAGGGCATGGCCGATTTCCTTCCTCATCCTTCCCTCACCCTTCCTTCACCCGAGCTTGCGCTCCGTCTCTAATGACCTCGTTGTCGACGGGACGTTAAACACTAATCTCCTCCTCCTCCACAGTTTTCCAGTCATCTAGGGTCCAGCCGATACGGTCACAAGCCCAAGCTGGCAATGTCATGCTGTTAGCAAAGGCACTTGTCCTAACAAATATCTTCATTGCCTGTCACACATTGATTTCTGTGGTTATTTCATGTGGTGTTGCTCATCCGTTAAAATACACACCTCTATGCAAACACCACTGGTCTTAATTGTGGGCCTCAGAATATTGAATTCTGTAATGATTTCCAAAATGAAATGTCCTATACATCTAGCTCCAACTACCATTTCACATTCAAAATCTGTTAATTCCCATCATGCAGCCATAATCACATCAGACACCTCTTCATATGAAACACCTGAGTACATATGACAGTTCTGCCAGAGAACTGCCCTTTCATACCTTGTGTATGCGATACTACCACCATCTGCATATGTTGCATATCTCAATCCCATTACTTCTGTCACCTCATTGTACATAAGCTGTGGTCAAATGAATTCCTTGCTGAAAGCTAACATTTTGTCCTTACCCATAGAGGACATTTTCAAGGGGGCTTGTAGTTTTTTCGGAGGTCTGACGCATAACCTGGCTTCCTTACTGGTTTGAAGGCGTCCTGTGCAGGTGGGGATGAAACATTGGGTTTCAACAAAAAATTCATCTGACCACAGCATAATAATCCAGAATATTTTAATAAATGTGATATTTTTGGCCATGAAAGTTCACAACATTTTACAATTTTCTACTGCTGCAAACTTGTTAAAACCTCCAGTCACTCAAAAACCCATGACTGCAGATGAATTTAATTGCATGTTACATATTTATACCCAGAGACTTCACATTCTTCCTCAAAGGCTTTCATGTGTTGAATTATTTTAATTAGCCATCAATAACAATACCTGTTTAAGAAGTTCCTGTGTTCTTTATTTGTAATTTTCCTTATCTCAGAAACTAATGCATTTTTATTAAAGTATTTGAAAAATTATGATTACTTGCTTACTGTCTTTGTTCTCTTTATTAGAAAGCTTCTGCCTCTTTCGCACTGAAACTTCTATGCTTTTATCAGTCACAAAGTGAGACATTTGAATGTGTTAAATTCAGCTTAATGTTTCATGAGTTTAGTTTCTTGACTCAATTTGATAACAACATGTGGGTTAAAGTTCTTCCACTGGATCATTTGAACAAATAGGAACCAATTACAGCCTCAGTATATGAATAATGTTCTTGACCTGTGTTCAAGTTATGTTATTGTACGCCTCAGTATATGAATAATGTTCTTGACCTGTGTTCAAGTTATGTTAACTTGAACACAGGTCAAGATCATTATTCATATACTGAGGCGTACAATAACTGCACTTGAACTTGATGCACGATCAAATAACATTTCTATCGCATTAGATTTTATGCAGTATAGCTGACATGATGGAAGAATAATATTATAACTTAACTCATGAACATAAGGTTGAGTTAATATTAATTAATACTACTGTGCACTACTCTATGCAACGGCATCTGAGCCAAGTCAGGGCTTATTGCATCTTGCTTTGTAGGCTAGGGATCGAACCATATTGCTTGAAGGCTCTGTCCAAGAAGCTCAGGAGTCAGAAAGCCATATCCTAGAGTTTCAAGAATGGGTAACTCAAGTAGACAGACTACTAACTGCACGTGTTGAAAACGACGTCACCGCAGATGATTTGCCGGACGATGACCAGGTGTGTGTTGTAGCTTGGTGGTTTATGGCTCTCGTAATTCTATTTTTATCAAATAAGTTGTCCTGGGAAACATTACCTTCATCAACTATTTGTGTGAAATTACATAAGTGATGTTTAAAGTTGTGTTTTTACTCATTCTATTTTATTTTATTGGTGGCATCAAAAAGTTTTGTTAGAATTTCATAAGCATGTAATCATAAAACTGTGTCTGTAATATAAGACATAAGTTAATCAGACCATGCATGTGCTTTATTGAAAAAATATGAATGTTGTAAAAAAAAAAAAAAATGAAACACACACACACACACACACACACACACACACACACACAGCCTTTTTTCATGTTAGTAATGCAGTGATCCAACAGCATCTTTTATTTATAAGGAAAGGTGGTTTATTTAAACAATGAACTTTAATTCCTTTCATATTATTGAAAAGAAAGTAAATGGTCTGCTTGATCCTCTTTTTAAGCCATTTTGTGCTGTCAATATTTTTTGCTACATTCAGAAATATTCATCATTTTCTTGAAATTTCATTTTTCTTGTAGTCTGTCCTAGGTAAGCAATGAGTGTTTATATTCATAAGTAACACAAAATACATTTCTTTCGTTTGATACAGCGTCTAGTTGAAGAATTTGAGACACAGGAAAGTACACTGAAAGAAATGGAAGAGCAAGTGAGAACTTACCATGAAGCTGGAAAACATGAAGCTGCTGCCAGGTTGCAGGAACAGATGCTCCTTCTGCAGGTAGTGGAACATGTTACTTAAGAGTTTGGAGTTCTTGAAAGGTGACTGTTATACACTGAAGAACCAAAGAAACTGGTACACCTGCCTAATATTGTGTAGGGTTCCCATGAACATGCAGAAGTGTCACAGCAAAACGTGGCATGGACTTCACTAATGTCTAAAGTAGTGCTCGAGAGAATTGACACCATGAATCCCACAGGGCTGTCCATAAATCTGTAAGAGTACGAAGGGGGTGGAAATCTGTTCTGAACAGGATGTTGCTATGCATCCCATATATGCTCAATAATGTTCATGTTTGGGGAGTTTGGTGGCCAGCGGAAGTGTTTAAACTCAGAAGAGTGTTCCTGGAGACACTCTGTAGCAATTCTGAATGTGTGAGATATCACATTGTCCTGCTGGAATTCCCCAAGTCTGTTGGAATGCACAATGGACATGAATGGATGCAAGTGATCAGAGTGCTTACATATGTGTCACCTGTCAGTCATATCTAGACATATCAGGGGTCTCATATCACTCCAACTGCACATGCCCCACACCATTACAGACCCTCCCCTGCTGACCTGCAGGGTCCATGGATTCATGAGGTTGTCTCCATACCCATACACGTCCATTCAATACAATTTGAAATGAGTCTTGTCTGACCAGGCAACATGTTTCCAGTCATCAACAGTCCAATGTTGGTGTTGAGGAACCCAGGTGAGGTGTAAAGCTTTGTGTCATGTAGTCATCAAGGGTACACGAGTGGACTGCTCGAAAAGCCTATATCACTGATGTTTCTTTGGATGGTTTGCGTGCTGACACTTACTAATGGCCCAGCATTGAAATCTGCAGCAATTTGCAGAAGGGTTGCACTTCTGTCACATTGAATGATTCTCTTCAGTCGTCATTGGTCCCGTTCTAGCAGGGTCTTTTTCCGGTCGCAGCGATGTCAGAGATTTTATGTTTTACTGGATTCCTGATATTCACAGTACACTTGTGAAATGGCCATATGGAAAAATCCTCACTTCATCCCTACCTCAGAGATGCTGCATCCCATCGCTCATGAGCTGACTGTAACTCCATGTTCAAACCCACTTAAATATTGATAACCTGCTATTGTAGCAGCCGTAACCAATCTAACAAATGCACCAGACACTTGTCATCTCATGTAGGTGTTGCCGACTGCAGTGCCATATACTGCATGTTTACATTTCCCTGTATTTGCACATGCATGCCTATACCAGCTTCTCTGGTGCTTCAGTGTGTGAACTATAACACAGACTTACTTGGTTCTTTCTATGCCTATGTCACAGAAATGGTATCACAGAGAGAGACAATTTTATTGCAGATGAATGGTATATCCTTTGGCAGACACTGGTATATTTAAAATAATTTGTTACAGCAACGATTTGCTGAAGTCCAGAAGAAATTTCAACGATTTCGGTCACCCCCTCATTCACATTTGGAACCACGTTTATCAAGAGCACTTCGAGAACTGCGTGGTGTTGAAGAAGCCACTTGTTTACTTGAACTTGCCTCTGATGATCCTGAGGGTATTGAGGGACAACTAAAACACTGCATGGTTAGTTACACATACATACTGATAGTAATTGTCAGAAACACACTGCTGAAATGGAATTGATAATAGTGATGATGATGATAATAATAACAATAAACTGTCAAATCCAGCAACAAGTTACATTATTTGAAAAATTTTGTGAGCATGCCATAGAAAAGTAAATAGTCACATTAGAACTGTGACATGTAAGGTATGGTAAATTTACCTTAAATTTAATAACAAAATGTTTATTAGCTATTCTTGTACTACACAACTTGTATTAATGTTGCTTTTTATTAATTGCTCTTTCTCATAAATTAGTCCACTATACAGTTTCAGAGATATTAAAAACTGTACCATTTGCTCCATAATATGCAATAGTTGTTTTCTTTTGATGTACCCTTCTTTCTTCTGTTTTGGCTGGTAGGGTGATGTATACTGTGGGTACATTTTCAGACTTACTTGTTTCTTTAGGGTGCCATTTTATCCATATTTATGTATGTTTGTTCAATTTTGTAACAGAGGTTTTATCACAAACTGAGTGAAATCAAAGCTGAAGTGGAAAGCATCATAAAAGCTGGTCGTAAACTGGTTGAGGAGAAAGCTGTTTCTGAACCTCAGAAATTTTCTGTGCGATTAGACACCCTTAAGGAGTTATATAATAAGGTAGGTATCTAGTCATTGCCTGTCACTTCTTTCTGTACCAGAAACTTTCAGTACAAATATGAGTAACTGCCTACTGTTCGCCTCGCAGTAATGGCAATGTAGACTATTTAAATAATCATTGCTTGCTTAGAAGTATTGTTTGGACAGCAAAAATATTTAAAGCTTTTTTGCAATCCATTTTCCAGCTTGGACTGCAAATAACAGAGGCCAAAACAGCTTTAGACTCAGCCCTGGAACTGTCAAAAAGTTTACATTCAAATATTCCACTTTTAAATGAATATATAGATAATTTAGAAAGGAAGTTGACTGATAATGAGAAACATGGAAATTTTAATAACAAAACTTACATTCAGCTTATAAAGGTATGTTGTCTCTAATAAATAGCTCAATATGTTTCAAAAACATTATTTTTTTCCATTAATGTTTTTGTCCAACATTACAGAGAGCAGTGAATGACGACTTCCCAGTATATATTAAAGTTAAAGACAACATAAAAACCAACTTTAAGGCATTTTCAGCACTGTGTGATCCTGTTTATTTAGAAGTACTGAAAGATCGAATCAATGACACTTTAAGCAAGTGGGATAAACTATATGACCGTGTTACAAATATTGATAAACGTCACCAGGTAAAGTGATATCCAAAGATTTCTGGGGATTTGTAACTATATGGATTGTATTCCAAATTTAATTTTTCTAATTGATTTGATTTCAGGAAATTTCCATAAAGGATTGTGAAACAAAACTTACTGATATCAGTAAGACAGCAGATGAAATCAATAGGTGGTTTTTGGAAACTGAAGAGAAACTGAACCTTCATTTCAGTCTACCAGGAGATAAAATGTCAGAGAAGCAAGTTTTAGATTACAAAGTAAGTAATTATTATGATCATGATATTATCTGTTATTCATGTTCTCTACTCTGTTGTAACTTCTTTATATTAATGTATAGTTTTTCTTAGTTGACCTTCTTACTTCTGTGAGCATTTATAGGGGAAGTCTTTAAACTGTACAATTTTTTCATTGGTTGTGTTCCACAGTTTTGACACATTGTAAAAATGACATCATATAACACTGTAAGCCACAGTTTAATTTATTCTGTATTGTGAGACCTATCTTCATCAAAGACCATTAGCCACGCATCCACTTCTGCATGATTAAACATTATTTAAAATATTGTGTTTCTGATATTGTTTTTATGTATATATGCAGCTGTTTCCATTAACAAAAATCTATCCTAGATAATGAACTTTGACCAGAACCAAGCGCACAATAAAGAATAAATTAAGCAGCAGCTTAAGGTGCTACTTGATGTCATTTCTACAATATCATCAAATTGTAGTTTCACCATATGATTTGCCTGGATTGAAATAATTTCATGTTTTCTAATTGAAAGCATTTTCACCATACATATTTGCCTAACAGAGGAGGACAGATGATGTAGTTCCTTTTGCTAATCACTGCTGGGTGTACATTTCCCATCGGTTAAAACTGAAATCTCTGCACATTATTTGGTAGTATTAGTAAATAATACATTCATAACCAAATGTCATCCACCAACTGGGGATGTGAAGCCAACAGCCTATGTGTTTCTTCAGTACTTCTTTAAACTCAAAAAGCAGTGTAATTCACCTCATGCATTAATCTTTAGGTCGTTTCATAACTGTCCAGGTGAAGTAATTATCTTGCAAGAAGAAGACACGTGCATACACCATCCAGTAGGATCATTCTTGGCAACACACTGTGTTGTGAAAAATTAAGCTTATGGTTGATGAAGCTTTACTTTTTTATGACTTTTTATATATTGAGATCTTGTATCACTGGTCCCCTTCTGGAGTTTAGATAATTAGCCATCAAAGCAACAGGCATAACACTAGATTTGAAGCATCCTTCCCATAGTCAACAGCTTTGCTCAACTTCACTTGAAGCAAGGGGTATAAATGCTTGTGCAAGGGTTTCATTAATTTCTCAACATGTGGGCCTATATCTCCAGTGGCATAATAAACAGGAACCACAATTTATAAAGTTCTTCACAGTGCAGAATGAGACGAGTCCCATATTGCTGTTGTTAACTGAGAATGGATTGTGCTATGGCACTTTGGCAGTTTGTAACATCTGTTTATTTCATCCATTGTCTTGTGCAGCTATTTATTTTCACTTCTGGTCCAGGTCTACGAGTTACCAAACTTGTCTGTAATTCCTAACATAACTCATAGAGCTTCTTCATGTGATTCTCGTAACATCCATATGTCTTCTAAAAAGGAATTCTGGAGAAGTATGGTAAACCTTCATCTGACCATCTAGAACTGGGTTCTCAAATGATTTCCCAAAATTGTTTGAGCATCTGCTGGACTAGTTCCTTCAGTAACCCCACAACCGTTATTGGTGGTGTTCTGGTAAGACCCAGCTCTCACGTTTGGGAGGATGGCATTTCAAATCCCTGACCAGTCAGTCAGATTCAGGTTTTCTATGGTTTCCCTAAATTGTTTAGGAAAAATGTTGGGAGTGTTTCTCTGGGCTCCTGCTATTCTTCCTTGACTATTAGTACATTCACATTACCTTTCACAAACATAATGTGTCTTCTTTCACCATGCAGTTTCTCAACTGTTCCGTGTAACACCATTTTTGCAATAGTGTAAAAAAATGTCTAAATGAGTTTGGGATTTCAGTATAAAATTCCTTACAAATTAAAACTGTTAGTCAGATAGAGAGTTGTCTATGCAACCCCGTCTTTTATGGGTAATGGAGATTTGGAAAGCAGGATAGGGATAGGCAGAACAGAATTGAAGCTGTATGGGCGAGTCATAAATCATGCTTGGATAACTTAGCAGATATCGTCATTGCCCATGAAAGGCAAAATTCCAAGTTTGAGCTCTGGTTAGGTACACAGTTTTAATCTTTCAGGAGGTTTCAACACAACAGATACCACTGCAAAATGAAATATATGTTTCAGATTTTAATGTATTTTAATAAACTGTTTCCATTTTAATAGGAACTGCAAAAACTTTTGACTGTGAAGAAGACAAAGATTAATGACCTGCATGAACTTGCAGATAGCTTGGGCACTTTTCCAGGAACTGTAATTGTAAATCTCAAACTTGATCAGCTGGATTCAATGTGGTCAAGAATAATGAGTAAACTTGATGTGAGTAGTATGCATTGTTTGAAATATCTTTTTGTTTACAGTATAAACTGCAACTGCACTTTATTTATGCTACAATATTATTTTCACTTCCAATTTGTTTCCATTTTATCTAAGAACTGAGCTGCTTAAACTGTAAAGCCTCAATTCAGCTGCAACCATTTTTATTTACCTCTTCTGGTCAGTTCACACCACTGCACATCAAATTTTATTATAGGCCATCTAATTTATTTCTATTTTTACTTGGTCATATTTGCTCTTAAGTTATTTGGTAGAAATACAGGAAGTTCAGTATGTTCTTAGCATGCCTGAAAATTGAGACTGATATGTCAGACAAAGTGATTTTCATTACACACAACACAAGTAGTTTTCATTCAGTCTCTCTTACTGTTTCTTTTCTTCTTTACAGTATTTTCCCACAGGTGATGAACATTCACTCTATTTATTATTCTGCATTTATGTACATTATTTTTGTATCATCTTCCATTCTACATACATAAATTCTACATACATAAACAGTGAAACATCAACAGTGAAACTTCTTAAAGAACAACTTGGTTCAAGGATATACATGAAGGATATTCTGAAGCCACAAAATTATTTTTTATGATTATTATACATAAACTGCTTATGAAGTCTATTCTTATGTGAGTTTTCATGTACATTATTGTGCAGGTAAATATAATTTTTCTGTGGGGTTTACTCTATTGTTTTCATTGACCATTGTAGTGTCTCTCATATTTGTTTTCCAGTTTATAAATCTGACGGAAAAAATCTGTGCTGTAAGTGTCATAGTTTGTGTGTCCAGATCCAATGCTGTCATTTTTGTGTATAGTGGGAGAAATTTTTTAGATTTTTTTAAAATTTAAAACTTAAATGGGTCATCCTTGTGACTCAGAGAATCTCTAACATGAAAATTACTTGAGTTGCCCCAATAGTGTTCAAGCTAGATGTGAATTGTTTCCATTCAATTTAATTTTAATAGCCATTTAAGTTTATTGGTTCCAAATTATTCACACAAGACACACACAAATTGTTATAATAGCATGTCTTTGACATTTGGGCAACATGCTGCCACACTTTTCTTTCTGTGTGTATATGACACATTATGTAAATTAATTAGTGGCTATTATGCAGAATAATAATTTTCCTTCTGTCAGATTTGCTACCTGAAAATTTTTTCCATTTTATTTGTAGCATCAGGAAAATAAAAGTTTGGTCCTTGCATTTAATAAAAGATACTTTTATGAATGCTGATGTTCTCAGCTATGTCTGCTACTTAACTACTAATAGCAATAATTGCTTCTAGTACAGATGATGTATCATATGGGACAATGTCATGAAATCAAGCTTCTTCTGGCATAAAGACAGTCTGAATAGCTCATGGGATTGTGGCATGGTAAAATTTTTGTCATTATTATCGGCGACATGTTGGTGGTAGATATCTTTAGTTTGTGCATGAAACAAGTGTTTACTGTGTGTGTAATTTTACCATTTTTCACAGTCATATATTACCATGCTGCCACAGTTCCAAGCACTGTGAATTTAAATTTCACAGTCATATATTACCATGCTGCCACAGTTCCAAGCACTGTGAATTTAAATTTCAGAACACAAGAAGGTTGTGCTGTGCTTCGTGCTTTGTGAATGATAGAAGTTACTTGTCGAAATATCAGCAATGTTTGACTGTACCTGCACCATTCTCAATAGCTATTCAAACTGGGACCATTTAATTAACATATGAAAACTACATTTTCCATACATGTGAACTGTATCTTGCTTATTGCACTTGTTTTGTTGTGTTTTGCCATACGCATTGGTGGAGGTGGATGTTGTGCTTTCTTTTAAATGTGGTATTAATGGTAGCTGGTAATACTTGGTACTTGTAAAATGCAAACTGTCATGGTTAAACAGTTTTAATAAGTTCAATAAATAGCTTTTGTAAGTTGGAAAATAGGTCTTCTTTTTACTTTAGAAAGGAGAAGTTAAAATACTTTATATGGGACGAATGTAACAGTCATTTATTTTGTTTTGTGTGTTCATTATAATATCATATAAGGAAAGTAAAAGATGGTTCAAAACAAAAGCTCAAATAAATTTCAAATGGGTGAAATGCATTCATTTACTAAAACAGCTTGTGATGATAAAGCTGACAGTATCTGTTTTTGCTGTTGTCTTTACTGTTGCATTCTTTAATAGGTTCAGCCTGCTTCTTGTTTTAGGGAGGGTTGATCACTATACATTGTAATATGGCTGTGTCAATATAAAGTAAAGAACCACAGGGTAAAGGTTATGTTGATTAAATATTGCTACCATATTAACTATCATAAATTTTAATCATACACACTTTCACTGTTTTTGGAAAAGTTCATCTCTTTTATTCTGTTGTGTTTAATTCATCTTGGGATTCATTATCTGAAATGACAGTAACTTACTCAGTTTTTACATCTAATTTGAGTCTTTAGAAAAAAGTAAAATAACTTATGTACATGATAAACAGAGGTTTTCTACATGTAATATTATTAGCCTTTGATATGCTTTACTGCTTGATGTATGTTTTTGTTGTATGATATTTTGACTGTTAATTAGAAATTGTATCTGTAAATATATCTGTAATACATTAACAAAAATAGCTATTCACTAATCGGATACTAATTTATGTTCTGCAAAAATAATTCTCCCCCTTAGTGCACATAATAACCTGATATTACTACACAAGTTTCTGTCACATACTGATTTATGGCTGTAAAAACTTAACAAGCTCTCAGTCAATAGGCAACCCAAATTATTCATATAACTTGTCTGTTGTAGAAGAAAATTAGCTGGAGCTGCTGATATTATGAACTGTAACAAACTATCATTAAGTGTCAAAGAAAATTAATTGAAGATAATTGTTCCTATTTGTGATTGATGCTTGCTGTTTGTGCAGTGTTTGTATTAATATGTCAATGTTCATGGAATGAGTGCATTTATGTTCTTTATTTTGTGATGCAAAAGGATTCATGTGAAACTTTTAAATAAAAAAAAAGAAGTTTGCTTAATGTTGGTGAAGTGGTTGCTTGTGGTTTTATTTGCAATATAGATTTGAATATGTAGAAGTGCTGTAAATCTGTGTTACATTTTATGGGAACTGGTGATTCAGTGGTGCAGGTGTTCTGTTAAATGAACTGTAAAAATGTGAAAACGGTTTATTGTCATCAGTTAGCAGTTCATTAAAGTGAATAATATGCCTGGATTTGGTCTCTCTCCCCCTGTCTCCAAAGCTGCTGTAATCTTCATTGCTTGGTTTCTTAACTAGCTGCACGTATAGAAAAAAATAACACATAGTTTTCCTACTGACCGTGTAAAAATTGAAGAAGAATGTGACTTTCAATGTTGTCTGTTGGCTTCACTTACATGTAAAATGTTCTCATTGCTCCCACGAAGAGCATTGCTGCATTACATGGTAGTTGATGTAATGAATATTTTATGCACTTTCTGCTGTGCTATGCATCACGTTGCACGAACGGTGATGGTTTCTTTTAGAAACTCGGAGCAGAACTTTCAAACTGCATGACATCTGTCATATTTAAACTGCACTACTATTATTAACAGACAAATAATAATTCATAATAAAACTAATATCAGATATTTTTAAGGCTCAGTTATTGCGTTACATCATCAGACACAAGATTCAAATATTTTGCACTTAACATTTACTTTCAAAACTTTTTTTTTTTTTTCACAAAGAAAGTGCACATATGTTAATGAGTTACTCCAAAAATCTTAAAAGCCCTTGTTTTTCCAGGGCTGGACACAAAAAGTCAATAATTCGAACAAGAACGAAACAGCCAATCCTGGTGATAATTCGCTAGCTGCAGAACCAACAAGTGGAGACTCTAGGGGGAGAGAGCCACAAGAAATGTATCATAAAATTCATGAGGCTTCTCCTTTGGTTTCTGTAAAGGGAACTGAAGGGCAAGTAGTAGCAGATGAACCTGCAGCATTCCAGGAATTGCTTGTTGAACCTCCCACAACTAATTCAGATGCATCATCATCACCAGTTGTCAGTGACTTTTCTAACAAATTTGAAGGAACACATTTTGATGTGGGCGTTGGTTACCTGAACCCAGCGTTTGAAGACACAGCAACATTAGAAGAGTCAGTGAAGGTTAATAATCATCATTATAATGCAGTTCCAACAAATAACAAAGAGACAGTGTCTGCAGTGGATACTGGAGGCCCTGTTATGGAAGAAGATGTGGTAAATGAAACAGCAGTAAAGGGCCTGGTTGTGAATAAAATGGTTATTCCAGATGTTATACAAATGACAGAGCCAAAAATTGCCAGTGGTAGCACCAAAACATCTACTAGTGAATTAGAGGATAGTGTCAGAGACGGTTCGTCAAATGACGACAGTGATACGTTCCGTTTAGCAAAAGACAGTGTTCTATTCTCACAGGTGTCAAACAATACTCTGATTAGTTCCTCTCCAGACACTAATTTCAGTGATATCTCCCAGCATCAGGCAGCAGATCCATGTCAAATGGTTGAAGTAAAAGCAATTGAAATAGTGAAACATGTCATGTATCCAAGTAGGAATGTGGAAACATCAATGCATTATGGGCCCCAGGCTGTTGAAATGGTTGAAATTGTTGAAGACACTGAAGAAGAACCAGAAGAATCTGCTGCAGAAACAGATAATGAAGACAAAGGTCAAACTGAAGATACAACAGTTACTGATACTGGAGTGCAAGAAAATGACAAAGATGGATTATTTGACACTGTGATATCGAATAAAAAACTTGCCAAGCAAGAGACTGTACAGGGCTCACCCAAAGTGCAGAGGAAAGAGACTGATGAAGAAATCATCAGGGTGAGTCCCAAGAACAGCATGATCAGTGTGTCAAATGCATGTACTCAACCCCTAGATCAACTTTTAACTGAAACTGCACATTCCCTGAATATATCACCAACTCCTAAACTTTCTATCCCAGGTTATGAAGTAGAAGTGCATGTGACACCCACCCCACCTCCTACACCATTAGCAGTACCCACTGAAACTCCACCTGAACTTTGCCTCCAAATAACCGATAGAGTTAATAAAACTGAGCGGACGACAGTGACTGCATGGCGTGAACCAGAGTGTGCCGAGTACTTAATAATAGACACTGACAATGAACAGTTTGTGCCTGAACTTACTAACAATAAGGCTCTACCTGCATCACAAAAAGATGGAAAAATATTGGAGAAGAATACATCATCAGCTCTCAAAGAAGTAATACTGAAGAAGGAAATAGAAGTTTCAAAAACTTATAAAATTACTGGGAGCTTCTGTAACCCTGAAATATCATCAGCCATAGATGACATTCCTAAAGAAAATGTAACTTTGCCATTGACCACTTTAGAGGCTGAAGAGTATGACAGTTTTTATGGAAGTGACAAAGAAACTGATGATGTTGTGGAGTTTTCAGATGATGGCGTATCTCCTCTTGAGCTGAATAACAGCTCAAGTTCAGATGATGATGAAAGTGCATCGTTTGGTCACCTTATTTCTCAGCATCTGGACAAGGTGGGTTAAGCATCGCTCTAAAAATAAGGTAAATAATGGGTCTCTGAGTGATAAAATTGATACCAATCTATTTTTGTTTTGATTGTATAAGTAAACTGTTGTATTGTTTTACATGTACATACATACTTAATAAAATTATTTATTATTGTCTGTAAAATACATTTTAAAGTTTACAGCTGCATAAACTCATGTGTTGTTTAGTTAATATTATCGTTTCAAATGTTAATGATTGCTACTCAGTTTCTTAAGACTGTTACTGAAGTGTGTGAGCCAAATATCTAGGATGATATAATATTTTAGCTGTATATTTATAAGTGTGCTTGGCTACTAGAATACTAACATTTTGTTCCACATCTTTTGCCACCTCATAGAAGGGTGCCTCACTACTTGTGGGATAAAAAATCTAAAGATGATGATGTTCTTTTTATTGTCACCAGAGATGACGTCTCTTGTTTTTGAACTTTTTTCATCCGTAGACCAGAAACAAAAGTGGCTAACCATTTTCATCACCAACATAAAAATACAAACCACAAGTGTAACAGTATGTTCTACTGACATTAAATCTCACTAACAAGATAAATGCAATAACTTTGGGATTTTCTCTCCTGACCTAAAGTATCTGCACGCACCAAATCTACCATTTAAGAATTTTTTATACTAAACGTATGTCTTTTTGCATTGTATCACATCAGTGTGTTCCCTATTGATAAGTGTAACTTTCTATTCCATACTGCAAACTTTCTAAACTGACATATACCTTCTTTGCTACCTTGAACTGCCTGTGCTGTGTTTTAGGCTCACTGTCACTCTCTTGGCTTCACTGACAACAAATTCATGTACTTCTGTCTAACACACTGAAAACTTGGTTCTTCAATTGTGCTGCAGTCAGAAAATGGATTAGTTCAAAATCATGGGATGTCAACTTTGTTATAAAATTACTACTGTTGACATTATTATGTTTTGTAAAGTCTTGCTGATACAGCAGTATAACTGCACTGAAAATAACATTGTAATTATCAAAGTAGACATTAACTCAGGTGTTAAAAATTTAAGTGGACAGTGAGTGGATTCCAAGAAAAGCCTTTATGTTTCATTACATGTTACTATCTAGATAAAGGGACAGGACAGAAGCTGCTGGTTGTGTGGTGAGCAGCAATGAAATGCCATGTGAAGCAAAGTAACTTCAGCATTTTTTAAAAGTAGTAATTGTTATCCCTTTATATCATCTGGATTAATTATATAATTAAAGTCATGTTGCTAAAGTGTAGAAGTACAGTTTTAACTATGGTTATTAATTTGGTAACAACTATTTTCTGCTGTGTAAACTAATTTGTTTAGCTATGTCTATTCTGAAATGCAAGACTTTATTAACTTGGGATTTATAAGTGCCATTTACATGTATAATTGAATTTCAAGATGTGTTGATGGAGTTGTATATGAAATAATGTATTTATATGGTCTTTCCTGTTGCTGTTCATATTTATCATGATTGAGATATTACAAAGTATGTGTTACCATGAGAGATAACAATATTCATTTGCTATAGGATCAGATGGGGAAAAACTGTTGCAGATTAATGGAAGTTAATGCAAGTGATAGCACCTGGCAAAGTGTTATTAACTGAGATTGTAGGGGAAGGAAGATAAATGGAATCAGTTCATTTAAGAGCTATGAGAAGTTGAGTGGTGATCATAATTGTGAAAATAAAAAGAGAAGACCTAATATTTTCAAAACATGAATTAAATTTTCTCTTTATTTGAGTCAGAAGTTTATACAGATCAAACCAAATTATCTATATAAATTGCTTAAAGATAAAAGAAGTGTTCAAACTAAGTTTAAGATAAAGCAACCTATATTATTTAAAACTAATTAATGGGCAGTCACACAAAAAATTTGAAGAGTTTTGCTTAACTATCAAATTTCCCTTGTCCACCATTTTCCCCTTGCATTTTCATTCCTGTGTGCTTAATTTTCTAGTTGACTTGTAATTGCACCTAATAATAATTGTTAATTACGTAGAATGAGGTTTCCTATGCCCTTTCTATTATTGGAAAGATGAAATAATTTCAAACTTTTAAGACTAGGGTTTTTTCTGTCCAGGGAAAAACAGGTGAGAGTGTAAAAGAATAGGGATTTTATTTATCTAGAATTGATCAGACATTAACCCAGGATTGTGTGCAAAAAAGTGATTGAACAGGACAAGATATAAATGAACAGTAGACAACAACTGCCATTGATTTTTTTATTGAAATTCTGCCTGACAGAAAAAGTGAAGCACCCAGAAGACATGGTCAGATGTCAATGTGACATATTACATTTACACACCATTGGTGGTGGTGGTGGTTGGGGTGGGGGGTGGGGTGTATGTAAATACGAATTGAATTAGAACTATCTGTGACAGATAGAATGGTCAACAGAGTGCATTAGTGTTGTTCATATTTAGTGTTATTATAGTGTCTGGTAGGACATAAAAGGGGCCTGAACAGTGATGGATGTTGTGTGATCACTGCAAAGGACACGGGGTTGCTGTCTACTTGCATGAGACAGCGTTTTCAGTAACTGATGAAGTTTGAACTTAACCTCATTCTGGGCCTCCATTTGGTTGGCTGACCAAATTGTGCAGTATCCAAATTTTTGGGGCATTCAAATATGGCAGTGGCCTGATATTGGACTGCATTGGGACATGAGAACAGGTGTACTCATTGTCAAGGTTCCAGTCAACCATGCAACATTGTGTCATCCCACACCATTTGGCATCAGACACCTGCAGCAGCCAGACTAGGCAATTTCCGTCACATGAATAAGCTGCTGTTAACACAACAACACAAAAAGCTCCATTTGTATTGTGCTGTGACCAGGAAGCATGGACTGCTGATGAACGGCATTGCATTTTGTTCAGCAATAAATCACGGTTTTTGCACTACCCTGGATGACCGTCATCAGTGAGTATGGCAGCAACCTGGAGAGAGGTTCCATTCTTCCAATGTTTTGGAAAGGCACAGCAATGTTACTTTTGGTTTTGTGGTGTGGGCAGCGATTGGGTATGATTTCTGGTCATGACTGGTAGTGATTGAAGGAATTTGACAGCACAGTGGTATGTCATGATTTTCCTCTGTGCTCATGTGTCACCTCTCATGTGACAGTATTGTGGTGTCAGAGTTCTACAAAACAATGATTGTCCATACCTGCCTTCATGAACTGTCTGCATGATGCTGATGTACTCCTGTGGCCAGCCATATCCCCAGATCTGTCCCTAGTAGAAAATGTGGGACTAGCTCGAATGTCATTTCTGTCCAGTTGCTAGTATACAAGATATCAGGAACCAGTTACAACAGTTGTGAGCCACTTTGCCTCTGGAGAGGACACAATGCCTTTATAACCTTCTCAACCAAATTAATGCATGCATCCAGGCCAGAGGGGTTGCACCATCATATTGGTAAGTGTGCCCATACTGCCAAGTCCTTTGTAAATTTGACTTGATGTTGTAACCACTTAAATAACATACCATTACATAACCTCTCAACCCTTGAAATCTCATTGTGTTTCTTCTTCTCATTTGGGTGGTTAACTTTTTATATCGGATAGTGTAAATTGTCATTGATCCAATTAGCAGAAGTGAATACAGTAACTGAAAATCCTGGATGAAATTGCATGAAAAGGCAACTAACCACATCATAAAACATATATCTTCCCCAGTACTTAAATGTGTCTCTGATGTTCTGTTCTGTATTACTTCTATCTTATATTCTCCCCATCATTTTATTATGTACCTAGTTTACTTCATCTACTCATCAAAGTTCTTTGTAACCTACATGGAGTTAATTATAACATACATGTGCTGTTAATTATGTGAGTGCACATACACATTTTTGTGCTGATGCCTTTTCAAGTGGGCTTGGTGATGCATTTTTATCACAGATTTACATGTCTCAGTAGTTCACAAAATTTCTATCATGTCTGGGAAAAATGTAAAATATCTTGATGGAACATGCAAATACTTTTGGATTAAAGGAGGCTGTCCACCAAAAAGCAGAAGTGTTGAGATTTCTGCAGCCGGTTTGCCGACTAGAATTGCAGGAGGGTGGGGTGGCAGGTATGTGGGCCGAGTATGTAATGCACAGTTGTGGGGGCCAATAGGAAACAGAGCACATAGAAAGTGATGTGAGGACATTGTTTGGAAGGGGTAACAGGAGGAATGGGAAATAATGTTACTTAAAATCCGTCTTGATTGCAAAAATTTTTTTTATTATTCATATGACCTGTTTCGGTTCATTCAGAACCATCTTCAGATCTGATATTTCAGTTACAGGAGTAACCCGTCCAAATCCAGCACCTTTCACATGCTACGTCACTGGATTTGGACGGGTTACTCCTGTAACTGAAATATCAGATCTGAAGATGATTCTGAATGAACCGAAACCGGTCATATGAATAATAAAAAAAATTTTTGCAATCAAGACGGATTTTAAGTAACATTATAGAATCACGGATTGCTGTTGTCCCATAAGACATTATGTCTGTTTTTGCAAAGGAATGGGAAATATTGGGTGGAGGTTGCAGGTCAGCAGGTTATCTGAGATTTCGGTCTGGACAATCATGGGAGCAGATGATGTGCTTTTGATGTATGAGGATATGGCATGGGAAATCTGTTTGTGGACTAGGACTCAGAGCTGCTAGCCACACAACCGCAGTCCACCTCCTTGCCTCTTTCCTGCCTCTCCCTCTATGCACCGTACCTGACACTACCTCCATCACAACCAGTCCACCTGCTTGAATACAGCATTGGTACTGTTAGTGCAGCCAGCCCAATGTTGAGGCATTTTTGAAGGATAACTCTGTAAGCTAGCAAGTTTTCTGTCTTTTGTGTGTGTCTAACATCAACTCAGTGCCTCTGCTTTTCAGTGATTGGTCTCCTTTAATCCAAAAGTATTTATATTCTGCAAGAAATTTCCTACAACATTTAATGGAATATGTGTCAGATGCTAGATTCATTTAATCATTCCACAGACCTTGTAGTATTTATAGTGTATTCTAATAGCACTTACATTGGTGGCCTTTAATGCACTTTTTTGTGTCCATCACACATTTTAAAACTCTGTTCCTGGCAGTCTTGTGTTGCACAAAATGCACTATGCAATATATTTGGGGCAATAACTGTAACTGCATCCCAAATATGACTTATCAGACCCTGTAGATTATTCACTTCACCTACACAAAACTTTAATTTCATGGAGCCATGTGCTAAAAATGAGTCTTCTGGTGTCTATGATAAGGTCATTAGAAATTAAGCTCAAACACAGAGTGGACAAGGCTGGGAAAGGAAATTGGCCGGGGGAACTTTCCCATCTTTTATGTTGAGCAATTTACAGAAACCTTGGAAAATGTAAATCTGGATGGGCGGGGGTGTGAATAAAATCTGCTTAGGGGGATGTTGTATCCAGAAACAAGTGGAAATTGTAACAATCCACTCACATGCTGGGGAAAATGGTATTTCTGTAGTACTCCATGACAGTGGCAAGAGGGAGAGGTTCTATGCATTGTTGTAATATTGTGATGACTGCAATGCCATCCTTCAAATTTGAAAATGTAATGAGTGCAATTACATGTAACAGTAATTTGTGCTGGAGAATGTCGTTTCTTTAAAACAGAGGGCTGATTGCTGTTGTACCTAATCTGTTATTTACTTTTGAGGTTCCCACTCCTCAACCACATGTTGCTGTTCATCTGTATGTTTGTGATGATTATATGTGGAGTGTTACTTTGTTGTTGGACATCATGTGTTGCATCAACTGGTCATCACTGGCACCTTTCAGGAGCTGTAGATACAGTGACTTGTGAACAGCATTGTGTTTACCTACTTACTTAAATAGGATTTATAGATGTCAGTCTATTAATGTTAAAAACAGAACTTCCCATACTGGTATGGTTTATGTTGTACTTAAATATGATGCAATTGTTCAACACTTGTAATGTAATTCAGTCACCTCTAGAGTCAACTGTGCAGTGTCAGCAGACATGGATGATCTCACGATGTCTTACATCATGGAAACTTTCTATTTGATTAAATATAATCATATTTGATTATATTCATTCATGATCAGCTGGAAAGAGATGTGTTTTGTGTTGGGTTTTGGAACTGTTAGGCACCAAAGACTTGTCCCTAGGTCAGCTCACATGAGCATAAACTCCCAGTGGTTATTGTTTTCTTTTTCATCAATATAGGGACTCATATCTCCTGCAACAAGGGAACAAAGTATTAACTATTTTCAGTAATGTAGACATATTACAAGCACAGTGTATACCATCGTTTTATAAAAATCCCTGTATTACTGGCAGTGCAAGTATAGTATGTGTAAATATAATGGTCACTATTTGTCTCTGTATCTGTGTTTAGTAATGCACTGCTAATATTTTTAACTAAGATTGTTTTCTGTAACTAAATAGTGTAAATTACTGTAAAGAAGTGAGATTTTTATATAATTTTCATTTTTAGAAACTGGTTTTCTTGTAGTGTTTTGATTCTGTCATTTCAGAGACTGAGAATGTTTGAACTCCAATCTGGGCTGTAGTTATTTCTCTTACATACTTCAAAGAAATGTATTTTCTCAGGGAAGTATGATTGTCAGTTCATCTGAAATCTGTTGTAGTCCTAATTATGTCTCTTTTATATAAATGAACATTTTACTTGTAAGAACTGTCTTTAACACTATATCTACAATACTTTCAGGCCATTCTTTCTTCGCGAAAGGAAGCCAGTGTCCGAAAGGCTGAGAAGCTTCCTCCCAGCTCCACAACTGCAGTTACAGTGAAATCTGAACGTAGCTTTCCATCACAGCTGAAACACTCAGGAACACCACCAGTAGCACAAGCATTACTCAGCCAATCACTTGTTACTGAGATTGCTGAATTTGAGGATGAAGCACAGCATATGCTATGCAGAATGGATGCTATGCTGGAAACTGTACGAGCTGTTACAAATGAAAAAGATCCCATAAAAAGGCTCGAGGTGAGATAATATGTCTCCCTCTCAAATCCATAGTATTACTTCTTTCATTTGTAATATGTTAAACTGTTTGAAATTGATCTTCAGTGGGATATTAGTGAAACATTATTGTGTGCTGTCATAGCATCAACTATGAACGAAAATTTTATTTCACAGTGAAAACTAATAAGAAACAGATTTTTTTTTTCAAAATGCTCATTTATAACACTGTTTCATTGTATACCTCTAGAAGAATCTGTGTATTGCTTCATGTGATCTGTCAAGAAACTAACAGAGAGGTAGGATTGAGTTGCCTTAAATGTGGTTGTTTTCTCTCTCTCTCTCTCTCTCTCTCTCTCTCTCTCTATCAGCAATATTTTTTTCTTATCTCTTGATTACCTGATGTAGATGTATCATAGCATCAACTTAGTAGTCACTGCTATTATGACATCAGAAGGAAATTTCAGGTACTTGAGCGAGAATTCAGTTTGCTTGCTCCTGATGCTGCTACATTGATAAGCAGAGGAGATGGACTTGTACTTACAGTCCACTCTAGTGATCCTTCAAGAGCTGAACAGCTTAAAGAATCTTCCCAAGACAAACTTCGTGATAAGTGGCATCAAGTGAAGTCAGAAACTGAGGTACATAGTTTCTTTTGAAATCATTTTATTTATCATAACCTGTACATAATACTTTAATTTGGAAGATTCCCTTGAATGCCTCTTACTTTACAGTTCTCTAGATGGGAAACTGTTAAAAATATAGACATCCACAATTTCTCATCTTGCAGAATACCTATAAGAATTAAATGTAGTGTATAAAGTTATCTGAAAGTTATTTACAAGTTACTGGAAACACTAACAATGCATAAAAACTATACGTTTGTAATTATAATCTCACCAGTCATTTAGAAATAAAAATAAAGTTTTGCTCACTTTTAAGATGTTTTCATTGTCATATCAATACACATTCAAGAGTTAAATTTTACAACATATCTCAAAATTGAAAACAGTCTTCACCCAAATACTAATGTAGGTGTAACCTAGAAGTGTTGTCTGGTTTACTACTTACTATGTCGCACTTTCAACATAGGCATGATTTCTGGATTAATCTCTTGACTCATTAATTAATCATTTCATCAAACACTGTCATTTCTTTATTTGTAAAGGTCCATTTTGAACACACAGTTTGTACCAAACAAAAAAAATTCTTACAAAGAAGGCCCCAGGTAGCACCACTACAATTCCACACCACATGTGTCATTGTCTATCAAGATTTTAGTTAATAGTCCCATCTTTTAAATTATCTTACTCTTACATTTATGTTTAATAGTTTTGTCAAGCTGAAAGGTTTCGATTCATAAGTGTGTAGTAACTTTTAAACTTTTTATTCTGCCTCTTACGTGATTATGTGTTGTATACTTTGACAGGTTAAGAGCTTACAAATTATTATACTTTACACATTTTATGTTGATTTTAAGTATGGGTTTTATTTCCACATATTGTATGTCAGTTCATGTTTTATTAGCAGATGCTTATTTATGACACTAATTACTCATGTACCCTAGCATTAATGCCCTTTACAGGCCCTCAGTAGCACTTACTATGTACCTAGATATACAGAATGATCAGAAGCAGTATGAAGAGCTTGTGAGGGTGTTGTGGCGTAGTTTTTGCTGAGAAATAATTGTTAATAAAAATTCAGTACATTGTGCCATTTTTGAGTTAATAAGCTTTGAAGTTAGCCAGTCAGGCCATAGTGCATGCAAATTCCAGTGGCCTGCCAGATGTGGTTAGTGTCAGTTGTTCTTATAGTGTGGATGATAGCACATGAGGCTGCTCAACCTTCAGCTCAAGTTCAAACTTTACTACCATCTCATGTCCAATTTTTGTATCACTCTCTTGCTTAGTTTTGGGAAACCAAAACAACACATTTTGAGGCACCATCTCTGGTGGACCACTTGAATCTGATCATGCAATGTATTGAATTTTTTTCTTAACAATTATTTCTCAGCACAACCTACACTACAATAGCCTTACAAACTTTACAGACTGTTTCTGACCACCCAGTATAGATATTGATGGTGATAATTACATCAGAATATGTTTATGGTGCATATGGCTGTTATGCATGGTTGTTAACCATATTAATATTTCTTATTTTCTTATGTATCACTAGGCCTGTTACATATTTTACTTCAGCTAATTGAACTTAGGTTGCTACACCACTCTTTGTAACAGATCCAAAGATGGCAATGGCTGAAAGTGGTAATTGTGAATTATACAATTTATGTGATTAAGGTGGACCTAATAAAATGCTATAACACAATCACAAACTTATTTACAGACATTGCTCTCAATTGATAAAATTGTCATTTCTTGGTGTAATACTCTATAACTGAAAGAGCTCTTCACCATACATGAATCAAAATTTTTATTGTACAAAATTTTACAGTTCCAGAAATCTCAAGCCCAACAAGCAGAACAGAAATTTAAAGCCTTTAGCAAATTAGTAGATGAGCTGGAGGTTTGGTTAAGAGATGCCAGACGAAAAATTGACCTGGCAAATAATGATGAAGGACAGTTGCAGGTAGGTGGATCTATATTTTAAATTGGGTTGTACTAATTGTACATTTTGTGTAATAATGGAACAATAGGTAATGTTAAAAATATTTGTTTTAGCTATATCCTCAACATTCTTTTGATATAACTGTAGAGGTTTGTGACTCATATAACTGTAGAGGTTTGTGACTCAAAAGTGTGTTTCTAGGGTGTAAAAGCTGCATTTGATAAGAAGCATCTGGAGTTCTCAAGACTGAATGACATGTCCAATGAATTAACTAAATTAAATGTTGGTCATGGTGAAGGTACAGTGGCAAAGATAAATGATACATGGACTGACATACAGGAAAAATTCTGTCAGCTACATAAGGGATCCAAAGAGAAGGAAAAAGTGCTTCCAGAGAGCAAGGTAGTATTTGTAATTAGTTAATGTATTAAATGTATAAGTTGCAAAATTTTCATAGTTAAATTAATTAGTTTTTTGTACAGCATGGAATGTAAGGGTTTACAAATGTCACCAAGCCAACTGGTGTTTTGTGCACAAATCGTCTGCTATTTAAGCTTGTAATTTCAGACATAATTTGGAAAATGATGCTTAAAAAATGAAAAAAATTTCAGAGTGCTTTGTATGAATTCACCAACAAAAACAAAACAAAAAACATTGGTTTGCAGTTCTGAACTAATATTGCCTTTACATTGATCAAAATTGCCTGATGATACAGATTGTGTGTTAAATAAGGCTCTTGAACCATTTTCCTACTGCATTGTTCACCTGTCTGACTATCCCATCTAAAAAAAAATCAGTATAAACACTTACCACAACCTACCTAAAAGTGGCAAGATGTGTTTCATCGAGATAGAAATATTTTATACCACTACATTTTACTTAAATACCAGCACTCTGCATATTCTAAACTGGCCTGATCATTGTAAAGCTTCTGATACAAATAAATGCTCATGAATTAGGGCTCTGTGCTACCAAAGAACAAAGTATTATTAGAAAATGTGCTCCATGATGCAGTTGCATGGACATGGTTGGTTATTTCCATGCCTTGCTTCTTTAGATATCTCTTGTTAACATTCTTCTTTCCTTTGCATACCAGCCCATATTTCTCTTGTTTCCCATCTCTTCTCTCATTCCCTCAATTGAGTCTATCTGAAAAAAGACTTTTGGGCTTTAATTGTGTATTGCACCACAATACATATTATTTATCAATTTTGTACTTTGATCACTTAATTTTATTTCTTTCCCTTGACATATTTTTAGCCTTCTCTTGATATTCCAACAGTTATTTTAAATTTACATATATTTTTTAGTCCAAGCTTTCTTTTTACTTAACAAATCTGTAATTTTAACTTTATTTCTGTGTTCATTTACTTTCTCTTTAATGTTATTTATTTATTTGCATTGTCTCATTCTGCGTATGACATTCAGTGTAAATGGACCTTCACTTTTGCATCAATTCACTCATTTGTATTTTCTTTTTCTTTCCTTTTTCTCTTCATTCTCAGAAACAAAATATTTTGTTCCTGAAACATGATATTGTTTTTCAGTTCTTATGATTATTCCTCTAAATTTGTAATTGCAATATTGAAGAAAGATTGGAGTTGTGAGTTTGAGATCATCAGTGCATGATTGGTTCTGATGTAGTTTAGCTCAAAATGTCCATATTGAAGCAAAAGGAATGGTGTAACGTGGGCTGTAAGAAACTTCCTGTCAGATTAAAACTGTGTGCTGGACCGAGACTCAAACTTGGGACCTTTGCCCATGAAAGGCAAAGGTCCCGAGTTCAAAATCTCTGTCTGGCACACAGTTTTAATGATGTTTCATATCAGTGCACACTCTGCTTGTGAGTGAAAATTTTTTTATGTTTTTCAATTGGTATTTCATGTGGAAAACACATTCAGTTGTCAATGTTGAACTCATGATGAAAAATTTGTATACTATTTAGCATATTTTTTCAGATTTGAACAGATGGATTATATTACCTCCAGCTTGCTATGTGTGTATGATTAACTCACCACACAGCACCACACAGCAATGTGTTTGTGTTGCTAGTGGTTCATGAGCATGTGGCAGATCCTCAAAATTTGCATAACTCTTGCAGGATGAACACTTTTGCAACATGGCGACAATCTCTACTTTTGTCACGTAAACCCCATCAAGACAGTCACATAATTTGAGTACTGCTACAGAGAATATTCACAACAAGTGTTAGTAATGTTCTTCTGTTATTGCTCCAATTATTTTTGATGTCCCTGTCCTCTATTAGAAGCTCTCCACAGGCATATTAATACTCAGATTGGGAACAAGCTTATTCCTATAGAAATATTATTTCATATTATTCTGTTGCACCATTGCGTGTGTTCAACCATTTGTATACCAGCCTAGTACCTGGCATAACAAACTAAGAAAGTAAAGACCTGATTGTTTTTTCATGGATCATCATCAAATGATTTTCAGAAGGAAATGTGGTGTGTTGATGTGTTGGGAAGTCCTTGCATAACACAGCTAAGATTTGAGATAGGTAAATAGTGTACAGTTTATGGAGTATAGTACAGGTTGTTAATATTACTAATGAATTCATTTGAAACTGCATTTGACAAATGGGTAAAGGCTACAAGTATGATTTTTGAAGTTGTGGAGAAATAGTCAAACTAGATCTTAATGAAAATATGTTATAATTTCTCTTCTGGTGTCAGTGTGACTCAGCACACAGTTCTGTCATATTTCGCAACCACAATTTTATACATGACTTCTGTGAACTCCATGATGGATACATAAGAAAAAGATTTCTGACCATAAAGAAGAACATTGGTTTCTTCCTCTGTTCTTGCAATGTTCCACATCAGTCATATATTCACAAGCTATAACATGCTCATAGATTAAAACAGTGATCCAGGAAATGTAGAACAAATTTATTTCCTGTCAATAAGCACAAAACATTTTGATCATTAGGTTACCGGTTTTAGTCAACACTGACCATCTTACAATCTGTTTTACAACATGTCTTATTATAATTAAGCCACAGTGGCATCATCAAGAAATCCACACAAAATCAGCTTAACTTCATCACACATAATTAAAATATGGTGTACACTAGGCCACAGTGGCAGCAGAGTCATCCTGTTAACAGTACTACTGTTCAAAATAAAGCTTATTTTACACCATATTTTCAAAATAAAGTTTATTTAGATGAGCAGTGCTGTTAACAGGATGACTCTGCTGGCACTGTGGCCTAGTTTACACCATACTGTAAGTATGTAAGACGAAGCTGAGCTGATTTTGTGTTTATTTCTTGATGGTGCCACTACAGCTTCATTATATTAGGATGTGTTGTAAAACAGATCTGTAGATGTTCAGCACTGACTGAAACTGGTAGTCTTAATGACCAAAAGATTTTGTGATCATTGACAGAAATAAAAGAAATTTATTCAGTTATATATGTTTGCAAGAAGTCTTTGGCAAGGCATACATTTCATTCCTACTTTCATTGATATATTTTTCTGTAACCTCAAATTAAAAATACATAGAAAATCCTTGTCCTCCATCTACACCACATACCACCTGTGTTAGTTGCTGACAATGAAACAGTGGCTCACAAGGAAGAAAACTGGTAAATTAATTCATTTTCAAGGACTGACCCAGAACGTGTTTCATAGAAGTTCCTTCTTTGCAACAAAGTTTAATCATCATTCCTTTTTTTGTCATGACTGCTAGTTCCATAGATATCATAGATATATAATTAAATCAGTTTCATGCTGCTTATATCAGTCTCATAATTTATGGTGTTAATTGCAAAAAGAAACAGAAAAATAAAACAGAAAGAAAAAGAAAACAGCTGCACATATGTCCTAAAGAAATAGGGCCATGTGGCTACACTTATGAGTATAGTTCCAAATAATTGAATTTTTACATGATTCAAGAATGTTGAAAAAAAACTCTTCTTCAATTTTTTCAGAGCAGTGCAGCAGTTCAGGCTGCAGATTTTGTTACTCATGTAAACAAAGTAAGGGAAGTTGTCTCTTCTGTATCCAGACAACTCAATTCATATCCTCTCAATGGTAAAGATTATGATACATTCCCAGCACAAGAAGAAACTTTAAAGGTTCGTGAATTGCTGTAATGATGGTGTAAACACAGTAATCATTTTCCCTTGAATTGTGTGATTAATTTATAATTCACTCTTGCAGATAGTCAAAGAAGGGCTGCTTTCATTAAAGCCTAGGATTGATGAAATTGAACAGCAGAGAGATGCTGTGATGAGACACATTAGGCGAGACCATTCTGAGCAAGTGAGACGGGTTGTCGATAAACTCAGAGAAGAATGGTCACTTGTCAATCGTGGCTATACAGAAAGACATAGGTAAGAGGAAAATATTTTTGCACTGTATTTTCTTTCTCTGCCTTTTATATTAGTTTGAACAATTATTTTTAATACATAATATGATGCATAGCTATGCAGAATCTTTTTGTGTAAACTTCTTTTTATGAAACTTGCATAACAGTAGAACTCTAGTTATAAGCCTTTTATACTATAAGTAAATGTGTGAACATGCATAAGAACATTTTTTATCAGTCCTATGTTTCCTTTTTTCCAGTCGTTGGTTGAAATGTACAGAAATTTGGAGAGGAATGCATAATAATTGTGACACATTCTCAGAATGGCTTTGCTCTGCAGAGGCAATGATTAGTGAGTGGAATACCAAAACTTTAACTCTGCAAGAGGCAAAGTCAAAGTTAAAAGAACTAGAAAAACAAATCACTATGAAGCACAGGTACAAATTCCATTATTAAATAAAGTGTTTAACAATAACTGAATTTTCCATCGGTGCTTAGCAGAATATGATACCAGTATTAAATAGAAAACACTTCCTAATGTTCTGCAAAATTATAATTATTTGATCATGAACCAGTGGTCAGCTACTTAGGGCACTGTCAGATGATAACTTGTCTCCTGATGATGACCTAAGAAGTTGAAAGGTGTGTTGTGACCAAATAAATATAATTTTGCAGAATATTAAGAAGTTCTTCCCATTTCATATTAATAAAGTGTTAAATAGTTTAATTTTATGGACTGTCATTTTTAATTAGACCCCCTCTATACCAAAGTGATACTGATGCTGACTACCATGCAGCAGGAATTCTGCTCTGGTTCTGCCACTAATTTGTTTTCTTTGGTTTAAAGACTTGAATGGGGTGGGGGTGCACTTGGCCTTGCAAGGAAAACTGAGTAGCTATTCTAAGAAGAACCATCAGCTTTTAATTGAAAGTTGGCTCTAACTGTCATGAGATAGATATGCTAAAATGTGCCCCTCTGGGTTGGCATTAAATTATGCCATTGACAATTAATGGTCCAGTAGCTGGTAGGAAAAGGGTGATCTTCTGGAACTGATCATGAATTTATATCCATAGGGACTTCAGAAAGTAAGATACACATATTGTCCCATGCTAAGACCATTACACAGCAATAGTGGCACATTTTCAGATTACAGTACATGTTCAGGATTTCACACAGACATTTCTGCTGTGGCAGGGATAACAGGCGCAATGTAAGTTGTGAGTGAAATTGCAAGGCAACTGCAAATGTACTCAAAAGTTGAAGTATATGGGACAACATGATTTATGTGGGCAAAATCTCTAAACTGACACAGATTCACAATGAAATTCTGGCAGAATATGAACAGGCTGCAATTTTGCATCAAGCCATAGTGAAATGGTGACAACAGTTTGAGAAAAGCTGCACAGGCATTGGTGATGTTGATCTGGAAGGAAGGCCACCACAGAGGGCAATGTCTAGGCAATGGAGAAAAGACATATAGGGGAAAGAAATGTTCCAATAATTAGGACATTCATACAGCAGTTCTTGAATTTGTTTGCGGAGACTTAGTGGCTATGTTGGAAAATAGTTTCATGTATCTGTGTCACTACGAAGTATAGTGCAGCACTGAGTAGAAGTTATTCTGCCTGCTAAATAATGCATAATTTGCTTTTCAAACTCCCCACATATGTCATTTTGTGAATAATCAAGACTGCAGTAAATCCGAAGACTGCAAAAATATCTTTGTTTCATATCATTTCAAATTAGCTGAATCCATCCTCAGGTGTTGCAATATCACAGAAACTTCTGTCGGCATGCATAATGATGTGTACACATTTATTAGCCTTTCAGACAATCCATCACCTTAAGATAAAGTTAAAAATTAAGATTATCGTTGTGCAAAATTTAAATTAGATACATTTGTGAATGAAATGGTATTTTTGTGCCTCTTGCAATATATATTTCATAATTTAATGTTTAAATCAGCAGCTGAAGGCTGTAACATTTAGAGCTAGATATTCAGTGTGTAATGCATGTCAGTGATAAACTGCCTCCCTATTGTGAGCTATTAGCATAGTTGCTCCTGTCATGTAGAATGTTACTTCTGTTGCAGATGATTAAGTTGTACCTATTTTTATCATCTGAAATATACCAGTTGTTTTGTTTTCAGGATGATGAATAATATTAGCTCATCGTGCCGTATCATACTGAGCCAGTCCCAGCCACCGGAGAGCACTATAATACAGGAGAAGGTTGAAAGGCTTCGGAAACGGTGGCAGTTTGTGCTTTCTGAACTTACAGCACGGAGAGACAAGTAAGCCACATATGTCGTGCCTATTTATTTATTCACTTATGGTGGACTCACTTTTTGTATTGTGATATGTGCAAAACTTTTGTGGTATCATTCAACTTATGTGATATCATTCAACTATGGATATACAGGGTGGTCAGAAACAGTCTGAGAATCTTGTAAGGGTGTTGCAGAGAAAGTTGTGCTGGGAAATAATTGTACTGTTTGTGTGTTACTTAGCTTTGAAGTTAGTCAACCAGCTCATTGTGTGTGCAAATTCAAGCAAATGCACTCGCTAAAATGCAGTAATGCACTGATATCTGTGGATCTGTGAGTTACTACTTATTCAGATGCTCATTACCAGTTAAAATGTACCTTTTTATGAATTGATGAATTTAAGTTAGGTGAGCAACATGTTTGTTCAGTTTGCATTTGGTGACACTCACTCTCTTGGGCTGCACGGATGTGCATGCACAATAGCCTGACTAGCTGACTTCGATGTTAAATAACTCAGAAATGGTACCACATATCGAATTTTTGTCTTAACAGCTATTTCTCAGCTCACCATTATCTACAACACCCTTACAGGCTTTTCAGAGAGTCTCTGACCACTCTGTATACAATGAACACCTTGTTCTGGGACAGTTTACACTCTGGTAAAGTTGTGTAACCAAATACGGCCATTTCACATTTTCAGGATAATTTCTAGAAAATATTCCAGAATAAGAAATCAGTACCAGTAGTGGCTTTAGAACTGTAATAAAATTACTGAGAGGCAGTTTGAAATTGTCCATTTACTTGTATTCAATGTACAGCTTTTATCTAGTGATCTAGTTGGAAAACTAATGTATATAAATAGAATATAATTCATTACCAGAAAATTTAGTTCCTGTTTGATCTTGTTAATATAACAACATGAAAACTGTTGATGTGGAAAGATACGGAGTGTTACTTCATGCGTGATATTTGAGTTGACAGTTTTCCTGACATCGCAAGACAATTGGTAATAAGCTGCATCCAGCCGAACAAATGCACTGTACTCTGTGACTTGAGTTATGAAATAACCTTTACTTACATGAGTGGTTCCATGTTATGGATTTACAAATGTCATACTGGTATCTGAATCTCTTCTGTAGTGATTATCTCTACTGTGTTTGCATTTTTTCTTTTGTTTCCTTTCTGCTACATACCATAGTTGTACCTGTGGCAGCAGCAGAAGCTATGCTTCAGCTTGTAAGTGTCATAGTTGTATTCACCACCATTTCTCAGTGCACCAAAGCAAACAACATTCAAAAGTGTAGAACTGTCTTTTGCCTTCCATTCCACTAAATAAATAGGTTTGTATATCAACAACCATAATAACCTATTACAGCACTTTCGTACTTCCAGTGTTCACAGGGCTATTAAATCATACTTTAACATATGTAATGTATTTACAACATACTACATACTTTGCTCTGTAACATAAATACTATTACTACAAGCTGTGTGTGCTTCTCAGTACTTCAGATCTCTATCTGTAATACACAGCTAAACACTCAGATAAGAAATTTCAATTTAATTTTATTGCTTTATTCAATGTGTTCAACGGCATCCAGACGAAAGGAAAATGATCCAACGAAGTCCTCTATGTGATTTTTTTTTAAAGAATTGCTGCAATGGAAGTGAGTAATTTACCGAAGAGTGATCCATCATCCTTTATAACTGCTGCATCAGCTACTTTGGATCAAGTAAGAATTCTCCTTGCTTCAAGTGCAAACCCATCAGATGACACTTCACTGGCTGTTAGGCTTAGCATGGTTAAGGTAAGGGCAATTAGTGGAATAATCACATCTGTTATGGCAATCTGTTGTTGAAACTAGTAATGTGAACATAGTAAATTATTATTTAATAACATTTATAAAGTCCCATTCTTGCATGTGGCAACATGGCAATTCTGGATAAATTATAATGATAAAGAAGAAAGTATTAAACTGTGTTGTAAATGATTCTTATTATTTTGGAGTGTTAAAAATGGTGGCTGATTTAAGAAAATACATTTTATTATATTGTTTAAGTTAGTGTGTGTGAGATGGAAAATAACACTTGTAGGCAATATTCCGTGTTTCATAAAGGAGCAATTGCATGTTTGATCCTGCTGCTTAATGTAGTAACAACTGAGTGTGTGTTACTATAGTGAAAACTAAATTCCTTCCATATTTGTATTTATAAAAAAATTATCACATAAGCAATGCTATAAAACATGAAAACATACGAAAGTTTGGAGAGAGGAGAGAGAGAGAGAGAGAGAGAGAGAGAGAGAGAGAGAGTGAGTGAGTGAGTGAGTGTTTTTCTCTCTTAGCTTACACTATCACTGACACAATGTGGCCTACCTCAAGTGCTAGAGAGCTTCCAACCCAAACAGTAACCACACTCAAACTAACGAAAATGTTAAAGTTTTACCAGCATGAGACACTTAGCAGTGAGACAGAAGCCTGAGCCAAGTTTTATAAATAGAACGATGAGCTGAATGGGCTAGCTAGGTTTTTTGATTGTTTTGTTTTGAATCACAACCAGATTGTGGCTTGGTGTGAAGTATAACTCACTGGATTATTTCAGGATTAAAAATTTTTTTTTTTTTTTTTTTGCTTTGTGACACACGCAACTGAAATGCTGAGAATGTAGTTCTGTTAACTAAGCATGGAACAAACTGTTTGAACAAGATATTTTAGTATTTTGTTTGACACTATAGACACATTGTATGCAGCAACCCCATGAAGAGTAATAAAACCTCTAATGCTTGTATTTGATCATTAGGCTAGAGAGGAAGAACTATTGGGTAGGAAACAAGAAATGGAGGCTTTAAATAAATCAAAACAGTTACCTGCCACAGACCAAGTCAAAAGTTTGAGTGCAGCTTTGGAAAAGGTGAGTGTGCTTGTGTATTTTGATTTAAATGAGTTCATTTTATATAATCAATGTCAGTTCATATTTATTCAAAATGTATCCATATTGTTGCAGACAGAATTGCTGAAGGTAAATTGTAGGAGTTACGTATAGAATTTTTGTAGTTTTGGATTTAGTAAACAGAGTGTGTATTAATAGGCAGAAAAGTGGCTAAATTTAAACTATCTGTTGAATCTAACACATTTACATAATATAATAAGAGTTTTGTTGTTTCACTGACAATATCATTACTGAAAGTTTAAAATTGAATATAGTAAATGCATGAAGGAGTGTCAAGAAAGGAACTCTAGACATAAAACAAAGTACTTAGTTTTGAATCTACAAGAGTAGTATTTGACATCATTAATGCATGAACATTTATGTTCAAGTAGAATGAATGTTTGTAATAAACTCCAACACACTTTTAAATGATGCACATACATCATAGACTCCATTTTTGTTTTTGAAATTTCATTTGGAGCATTTTAGTCCGTGTACTAAAATTCTCATGTATAACATAAAACAGTGTAATATTGCTTTGTGAAACAAGTATAATGTTTTGAATGATGTAAATTTCAAATCAAGATACCATTTCTATAACATTGTTCAATTCATACTGTCTTTGACTGCGTTTGTGTATTTTGCAGGCATCATATGATATGGCAGCTCATCGAGAATATGTAGACTGCAAATTAGTGACATTGAAGAAGTATACATCAAATGTGGACTCTGTACTTGCTTGGATAATGGAAACGAAAACGAGAATAAATATTAGCAAAGAACTTCCTGAAAAAGAAAAGAGAAGAGTGATTGACAACATCTTGGTTAGTTCATACTCCATAATATTAGAAGTAGGTGTTGTGTGCACATGTACAGGCAGATGTGCGTGCACGCCATCGTGCTCTCTCTCTCTCTCTCTCTCTCTCTCTCTCTCTCTCTCTCTCTCTCTCACGCACACACGCACACACACACACACACACACACACACACACACACACAAAAAATCACAATTTATATGTATAGTTGGGCAGGAAGGCAGGGGAACAGCAGTCAAAAGCTCATAAATAAAGATTTTACTCTGTGTGTGTGTGTGTGTGTGTGTGTGTTTGTTTGTTTTGGTTATGGTGGAGGTGGTAGTAATAGTCGTAGTAGTGGTAATAGTAATAGCAACAATAGTAGTTGTAGTAGTAGTAACTAGAAACTGTAACTGAATCATAAATGCATTAACTTTTCTTTTACAGGCATCTGTTCTTAGTCGTGAAGGAGAGGTAACTGAAGTCCTTGACAATTTCTCAAATTTGGAGGAGGAGTGTGAGACAGCTAAACAACCAGTGTCTGTAGAACTTCAGGTATTTGTTTTCACGAGGAAATTATCTATTTACTAGTGAACTAATTACTTGATTTTATGATGACATACATCATTCCTATAGGCTGAAACTTGATAATTCATACTTAGTGGTATTTTTAGAGATTGTTGTCATTTTTTTCTTTGCAGTTGATATTTCCCTATTTATTTCCCTTATTTTGGATATTGTTGACCTTACATTTTACTTTCCTTTTGGTGAACAATAAGTAAAAATCCAATGAGTCATTTATTTTTTAATGTTAGAGCCGGTGTTGATTGCATATTTTGATTCACTTTCTCTAAAAAGAACATCACTTTTTTTCTTTAACTTTAGGATGAAAGCCAGCATTGTTGCTTAAGAAGGGTCATTGATTTGCTGTCTTGCTCTTCAGCAATTGAGTTATTGCTCTGTCTTTTACGGTTTTGCAGTCAAAGAGAACTTAAACTCTGATCTTTCTTTTTTAGTGTTATCATATTGCACCAGAAAATGTTCTTCCACCAGTTAAAAAAAAAATCTGGAATGATTGACAAACCATACTTTCCTTGTATTAAGCATGCTCTCTATGCTCTACATCTAACTATGATGTCAAGAAGACAGTGAACACTAATGCAAGGAGCACATTCTGCTGTTATAGCAAAATGTCTCGAATTATAAAAGTATTGTTGTTCTTGGTAATAAATTTATAGTTAAGAATGAGACAACTCTTACTAATAACATTCACATCTACATGCAAGGCATGTGAGAAATTACACACAACTAAAAATAAGGTCTTTCCTTTGCAGTATGTTTGTAATCATATGTACCATTCACAATCTCCTTATCCTATATTCATGTTAACATGAGATAATTTTCCATCCTTCTGATATTTATTGTCATTTACAAAGAACCAGGGAGTAATTATTTGAATAAAATGAATACAAACACGTCTCCTCCTTTCTAACATAAAGTAGAAATTGGTGACAACAGACTGATATGTTTTACATACTTGCAGGTAAATGTTACTGTCACAGTGCAACTATGCATTTAGACGATATAGTCTGTAGTATTTTCTTTGAAAGGAAAATTGAGTATGTTATTGACATAAGAAACACATTGATAATTTACGTATGAAAGTAAACACAAATTAATATTTTTTATTTATTATTATTTTTGTTAACAGGAGAAAATTAAGAAGTTGATTGAAGATTGGCAGTATGTAAAGTGCCGAGGTGAAGTTGCTGTAGTTGATGGTGTAGAAAATGCTGCTTCAGTAGCCAGTACACTGAGTCAGGTTCCCAGGATTCGAACAACAGGTAGGTGAAAAACTGTACCATTCTACTGATAGCCGGTGTGTGTGTGTGTATGTGTGTGTGTGTGTGTGTGTGTGTGTGAGAGAGAGAGAGAGAGAGAGAGAGAGAGAGATGTCAAAGTAATTTATATTTGTAGTAAGTTGTTGGTTTACTGGCACCAAGGCGAATACTGTGAGAGACTGTTTTTACAGAAAAATGCCTGTTTCCTTCTGCCAGCCTTATCCAGCAAAACTAGTAGTCCATCTTTAATTAACATAGTGGCCACAATAGTTCAAATACTTCTAAAGAAACTGATACACTCATTTTTGTTTCTATAAAGATATTGTTTTTGCAGACATATTTGCCACAAACTTCTCACATTTCTCTGCTGAACATAAAACATTGTTAGCAGTCTCATGTTTGTGTGAAAAATCTCTTTCTGGGCAGTAACATTACGATTTTTATGTTCTCTTTACTGTCTTCATAAATAATTTGACTACCTGTCATAATGTGTTCCTGCACAGTTTCTTTTATATCTGTGAGCCAATTTCATTATAATATTACTAACTAAAGGGCCAACAGCCTTGCCACAGTGTTAATACCGGTTCCTGTCAGATAATCAGAGTTAAGCTCTCTCGGGCTGGGCTAGCACTTGGATAGGTCTTGTAAACTGACATACAGCTGGGAGAGTGGTGTGCTGACCACATGGCCCTCCATATCCACATCCAGTGACTCCTGTGGGCTGCGGATGATATGGCGGCTGGTTGATAATGTTGGGCCTTTGTGGCCTGTTCTGGTGAAGTTTTTTTTTTTTTACTATCTAAAGACTCCCTCAGTGAAAATGAGAACTTTTATTCTGCTCTTTCATTCTCTCTGGATGGTTCCTTGATGATTTTGCCCTGTTATTTTAGATTACTCCATGAATTTAGTAACTGTTGAAAGCACCTTACACTATTCCTACAATATGTCCTATAGCTCTAAATTGATGAATCTATTCATCTACACATCTCAGCACACAATGTTGAATGGTACACTGAACTTTACAGGAAGAGTACAATTGCCCGTATGAACACTTGACAATTTGTGGATCCATGTGTGTTTAGTGGGTAATGATGTTAATGTGGAAAAGGTAGCGCATATCTAGAGGGTGATGCATATCTTGGCTTAGTGTTCTGCCTTCCTCCTTAATAAGTTCAAAATATATTCCTTTACCCAGTTAAATATTGCCACCAATACCTTTGGTCATTAAAATTTGATTATATTTTATGCACGTCAGTTACCATTGTGAAGGTAGCAACAAAAAAGGCATCCAGACACAAACTTAAAATACAATCATTTGCTAAATCTTAAAAAATGCAGACCCTGTATGATGGGATAGGTGCTAGGAAAAAGTATGTTACATTAATTCATAATTATATGATTGAACACGTGAGTAGAAGTTATGTGAAAGACACAGATTTACTAACCAGTGAAAAATTCACACCTTCTCTGGAGAGTAAGGGTGTAATACATTTCACACAGGAATGCAGTACAGTGTCTATACAGTACAGTGCTTGCATGTGATCCATGATGTACACTAAAATATTGGCAGAGATTTTCTTAATATATCATGTGTCATAGAGGGAAATCTTTCTCAGATTTTTCTTTTCCCTGGTGAAAATGGGGATAAGATTTATTTTGTTTTCAAATCCTTCTCTTTGTGTTACTCCCAAGTGACTTCTTACCCTTCCACTTCTCATTATCATCCATATTGTTATGATATACTGTCACTCATTTTTAATCATTTAAATGATAAGTTTTTTGTGGCTTTTTGAGAGCACACTAGTGGGGGCTGATGATATTTAATGTTAAGATAATGGCATACAAGAAAGATTAGGGTTTGATGTCCCACAGAGGTCATGACGGATGGAGCACAGATTCAGTCTAATGGTAGATGGGGAAGGAAATTGGCTGTACCATTTCAAAGGAACCATCTCATCATTTGCCTCAACTGATTTTGAAAACTAAAGAAAAAATTAATTATTCTTACATGTCAGTATTAGACATTGTCCAATATGTGCACATCATTTCAGCAGCTATATTTGGTCATTATCATACATTCTTTCAGATGTAATGTAAATGTTTGACTAGGGAAGCGGCAAGCAATTAAGCAGGCCAGCAGAAGTGTTGAACCTCATCCACAAATTTATCAGACTGTGATAAATTGTCCTAACAGCTGACTCTGACTTTACTATCTTGGAAGATGGCTTATTGTGAACTATATGCACTATGTGATACAACTGTTGCCCAAAAATGTCCACAACTTACCCAAAAATGTCCACAACTTGTGTTAGTTTTCCAGTGAATGTCAAAACACTTTGGAGATTTCACAGTAAATGTGCTACTGTTCAATACCCATTACATATTTTTTTCTTACTTCAAACTATTACTGAATTACCCCATATTCTGGAAGGTCTTTGAAGATATTTATGGATGATGATGATGATGATGATGATGATGGTTATGATGATACTGTAAATAGTAACAGTAGCAAAATATCTAAGAGTGACTGTCAAGAGCAACATAAAGTGTAGGCACCTCATACAACGAGTTTTAGCAACAGCATACGTCAGGCTAACAAGGGGAGGTTGTGGGATGGGACTCTATATTTTGGCTCAATCTGTATGAGTAGAAGCAGGTAGATGCCCTTTCCAAGTTCCTAGTATATACCACCTGATTGGGTCATTGTTAAAGACAAAATGCTCTGTGAAGATTTTTGAGCAGAATATGATGGATTCTCTCCCCCTGTCCCTCAAAGTAAGTCAGTCGTGGGTCATGTTGCGCCATTGATCAAGTGCACTGTCTGACAACCCACTGGCTCAGATTTGGTTCTTGCTGCTACTATTTTATTCCCCCAATTTTATTTTACTCCTTGCAGTGTTAAACTGTTAATTATAAAATTTAAATATATGCAGCCAGTCAAATTTATATACATAAAATTAATATATTCAATTTACTTAGGATTAATTTCATTAATTAATATATTTAAACAGTTAATTTAAATGATTTGGCAAAGTTCTGAAACTTTATTTATCTATTATTAAAAGATACATTACCTTTTTTTAAGGTGATAATTATCAGAGAAACATTTAAAACAAAAATTGTTCACACCTGCACACTTTACAAAGGCACTTTGTGAGCAAGAACATTTTTTGAAATATGTTTCATTGGAAAGTATACTTCAAGTTTTCAAATGAAGATAATTTCGTTGTTAGTAGTAATGCATACCAAGCACACTGAAACATTGAAGCGAAAACTGAAGCACTGAATTGATGCTGCATGATAATATATATTTTAATTGCAAGTTCTCATGACAATAATTATTGCTGTTGTTGTTGTACTTCAGGAGCACTTTGTAGTCTTTTAATTAGATTTAGGACTTGGTGATAGAAATAGACACCATGAAGTTAAATGAGAAGAGTATAGTTTGGTGGATTGATCTCCACAGTACACATTACTTTGCCTTCCTCATTGATGACTGTTGCATCATACATAGTCAAATCTGATTTTCCATTTCAAAAATTCACCAACAGAAGGAATCTATCATTATTTTCAAGAATTTGGCATATAGCTCTTTTGTTAGTTCCCCGACTTGGAGCAAGTAACGACAACAGTTTTATTTTCTTCTTCCAATTTCTTAACAGTACCAACAACTCTAGGGACAAATTTATTAGTGGTCTCTTGCATACATAAAAATATAATGGCTAACAGTTTCCCTGAAGTGGTTAAACTGTGTTGTGCTGTGTGAGAGTGGGTAATGGTGGAGAGATTGAGTTTTTTCTCCAAAACTGTCTTTGCACCATTGTAATTCAGTGACTTGTTATATGTTGATTCATACTGGCACCCAGTTAGGTGAATGTTATTTATACAATCAAGGCTGAAGCCTGCTGTTATACATCTTGTCTGTGTACAAAACTTCTCTGTTGTTTCCACCGTTTCGTTCAAAGGTGCAACATGATTTTTGCTGAAAAATTTGGTGATTATTTGCTAGCTTATTGAATGTTTAGGTTTGAAGCTTTTTACCCAGGTGTCAGTGGAAATAAATTGAAATTTTTCTGACAAATATGGGAATGATACTGTCATTGCCCACTGTTATAATGTTCCCATCTTCACTTGTTCATAACAGCTTCATTTTCCATGTCTTGGAGTTGATGATTGCAGTTTTTTCATTTCTAGTGCTGCCTATTTCTATTTCTTTTCTCCAAATTTGAAGATATATATTTCCAATTTGGATGAGCATCAGCAAAATCAGTGGCTCTTCTTATCAGCCAAGAACACCAAAGTACAAGAGGTACTTCCTAAGTTATATTCTGTAACATCATAATCATCATCATCATTCATGTCTGTTCTTTAAGAAGAAATCTGGACTGTGTATACTAAAAATGCGTCTGGGCAGAAAAAGAGAGAGAGAGAGAGAGAGAGAGAGAGAGAGAGAGATTTAGAGAAATGGTGAGAAAAATCCAAGGACCTGTTCACAAAGATTTTGTTCGTCAGGTTTGGTGTATAATAACAATCATCATCATTTACTATGGAATTTATCATTCATAATTCAATAGCGTTCCCTGCAATTACTTGGCCCATAGCTCTTGCTACAGGACTCACAGACATGGGAGGAGTGTCAATGACCATGTTTTTTCTTTGTAAATTGAAAAAGGCTTATGAAGAACAATGGTGAAATATTTTAAAGAAATCTTCGTCAAAAGCCTCGATTTTTTTC
The DNA here is from genome assembly GCF_023864275.1 of Schistocerca cancellata. Lineage (NCBI taxonomy): Eukaryota > Metazoa > Arthropoda > Insecta > Orthoptera > Acrididae > Schistocerca > Schistocerca cancellata. The sequence continues at coordinate 131,192,307 of NC_064629.1, forward strand.
ACCAGTCAACCGGGTAGAAAATTCTCATTGGGTTCCCCTTTTCCAATAAAATAATAAGTTTATATGTAAAATAACTGGAGACATGTAGTGAGTTGCTGTTCACAGCTGCAGAAAGCATCACAAATTGTTGGAAAAAAGGTATAGTAAGGGACAACTACAGGGGATTTTAAACAGCTGCCCAAGTCCTGTGCTTTGAATACATCAAAGAGAACAAAGAAAAAGGACAGTGTGTGTATATGATAACAACAGAATGTTGCTACTGAAGGGCAGTTGAAATCACAAACCATGCTCTACAGTAAATACACTTTAGAAATGTCTGCATCTACATCTACATCTATATGCTGCAAACCACCATGAAGTGCATGACAGAGGTTAAGTTCCATTATTCCATTTACTAGGGTTTCTTCCAATTCCATTCTTATATGGAGTGCAGGAAGAATGATTGCTTCAATACCTCTGTGCGTGCTTTAATTATTCTAATCTTATCCTGACAATCCCTATGTGAGCAATACATAGGGGGTTGTAGCATATTCCCAGATTCATCATTTAAAGCCTGTTCTTGAAACTTTTTAGTAGACTTTCTCGGGATAGTTTATATTTGTCTTCAAGGGTCCACCAGTTCGGTTTCTTCAGTATCTCTGTGACACTCTCCCATGGATCAAACAAACTTGTGCTGACTTTTGCTGTATACATTCAACATCCCCAGTGAGTCCCAATTTGGTATGGGTCTCACACACTTGAGCAATATTCTAGAACTGGTCGCACAAGTGATTTGTAAGCAATCTCCTTTGTAGACTGATTGCATTTCTACTAGTAAGCGGAAGTCTTCCACCTGCTTTATCCACAACTGAGCCAGTGTGGTCATTACATTTTATATCCCTACAATGTGTTACACCCAGGTATTTGTAAGAGTTGGCCAATTACAGCAGGGACTCATTGATATTATAGTCATAGGATACTATGTTTTTATGTTTTCTGAATTGCACAATTTTACATTTTTTAACATTTAAAGCAAGTTGCCAATCTTTGTGCCACTTTCAGATCTTTTCAAGATGTGCCGAAATATTTATGCAGCTTCTTTCAGACAGTACTCCATTATAGATAACTGCATCATCTGCAAAAGTCTGAGGCTACTATTAATATTGCCTGCAAGGTCATTAATCTAAAACGTGAACAGCAAGGGCCACAACACATATCCGGCACATCTTTTCAAGATGTGCCAGAATATTTATGCAGCTTCTTTCAGACAGTACTTCATTATAGATAATTGCATCATCTGCAAAAGTCTGAGGCTACTATTAATATTGCCTGCAAGGTCATTAATCTAAAATGTGAACAGCAAGGGTCACAACACATTTCCCTGGGGGCACACTCGAAGTTACTTCTACATCTGATGATGACTCACCATCCAAGATAACAAGCTGTGTCCTCCCTACCAGAAAATCCTTAATCTAGTCACAAATTTCACTTGATACACCATGTGAATAAGCATAGATATGGTACTGAGTCAAATGTTTTTCAGAAATCAATAAATACTGCATCTACCCACCTGCCTTGATCCAAAGCTTTCAGTACGTTGTGTGGGAAAAGTGCGAGTTTAGTTTCACATGATCGATGTTTTTGTAGTACATGCTGGTTGGCATGGAGGAGGTCATTCTGTTTGAGATACTTCACTATGTTTGAGCTCAGAATATGTTCTAAGGTTCTACAACAAACTGGTGTCAAGGACACTGTATGGTAGTTAAGTAGATCACCCCTACTATCCTTCTTGTAGACCAGTGTGACCTGTGCTTTTTGCCTAGAACTGTGCATGGTTTTTTGTCAGAGGGATCTACATTATAGTCGGAAGAGGGGCTAACTCAGCCTCAAATTCAGTGTAGAACTTGATAGGGATTCCATCAGGCTGTGGAGTTTTAATGACATCAGTTGTTTCTCAATACCACTAATACTAAAACTTGTTTCACTCTTCTTTCCAGTAGTATGAGGATTAAATTAGGGAAATTCTCCTGGGTTTTCCTTTGTAAAGGAACATTTGAAAATGGAGTTAAGCATGTCATCTTTTGCTTTGCTACCCTCAGTTTCAGTTCCTGTTTCATTCACTACGGGCTGGACACCAACTTTGGTGCCACTAACAGTCTTTACAAATGACCAGAACTTCTTTGGGTTTTGTGAAAGATCATTTGATAATATTCTGCTTTGGTAGTCACTGAAGGCTTCAAGTATTGCTCTCTTGACAGTCAAACATGTTTCATTCAGCATCTCTCTATCTATAGCCCTGTGCTTTGATTTAACCTATTATGCAGTAGTCTTTGTTCCCTTAGATGTATAACATGGAGGACCCTCCAATTACATACTGTTCTATTAGGTTAATATCTGCCCAGTGCATGGTCAATTATTCTTTTAAACTTGAGCCATTATTCCTCTACATGCTCCTGACCAGTGCTGAAAGTTTCAAGTTCCTCATTGAGTTATGATGCTACTTAATTTTTATCTGGTTTACTGAACATATGTATCTTTCTGCTAGTATGTTGTTTTTGTCATTGTCTGCAATACAAAGACTGGTTTGGTGTACCTCTCCACAGTACTCTGTCCTGTGCAAGCCTCTTCATCTATGACAACCTACATCCTTCTGAATCTGCTTACTGCATTCATCTCTTGGTCTCTCTCAATGATTTTTATCCCCTGCAGCTCTCTCCAGTACTAAATTTGTTATCCCTTGATGTCTCAGACTGTGTCCTATCAACCAATCCTTTCTTTTAGGCAATTTGCGACATGAAATTCATTTCTCTCCAATTATATTTAGTGCCACCTCATTAGTTATGTGATCTACCCATCTAATCTTCAACACTCTTCTGTAGTACTACATTCCAAAAGCTTCTATTCTCTTCTTGTGTAAACAGTTTATAACCTTTGTTTCACTTCCATGCACATCTAATATAAGACAATTCATGTTTACACATATTAATTAATTAATTACTCTTAATTAAATTGAAAATACAAATTTTGAGTATATAAATTTAACTGTTTAAGTATATTTAAATTTTGTGATTAATATTTTTAACATTGCAAGCAGTAAATTAAAGTGGAAAAAATATTATTATCAAGAATCAAACCTGAGCCAGCAAGTTGCCATAAAGTGCTCTTGATCCATAAATTATTGGAATAAAAACCCCCCTCACACTCTACTTGAAAATTTTTTAAGTGTGTTTTACCCTCTCCTGTGGCTCACTCAGGTGAAATATGCTAGGAATTCAAAAGTCATCTACTTGCTTCTACTCGCACAGTTTGAGCCAAGTTGGTGAGTTCCATTCTGCACCCTCCACTTGTAAGATTCATCCATTAAATTATGGAACTCATCCATGACCGTACTTCATTTTATGCTAATATTTTAGCTGTAAAACATTTAGCCATCTTTTCAGTGAGTCAGACAGGCTGATGGCTCCCATCTGTCTTATACACTAGTACTGTGGACTTGGCGTGTAGAAGTACACAGCAAGTCATGTTGAAAGAAAACCACACATTGACATGTGCCACTGTGACTCCTCTATCAAGGATATTGTTGAACAACTTTTGGTCAGCAGTCCCAGTGCTATTGTGTTTGAGAGCTAACTATTGCCCGTGCCCAGTTCCACATTTTATCAAGTTTAAAACCATCACCATTATTAATTAAATCATTCATCAAACATAGTTCAATAATTTCCCTGAAATCTGAATCCCAGAATGATGAAACAGATGTTTATATCTGGAAGTTATCATAGTCCAAAGTGTGACTTTACTGTGTGCAGTGCTCAGCTATGGCAGATTTATCAGGCTGTAGCAGGCAGGAACAGTGTCAGTGTTCCACGCAACATTACTGAATTTTACATGAAGTATATCTGATGCATGACAAACCATATTGATGGGGAGTCTTATATGTGCATATTTTCTGTAAAATCAAGTCATCTTTAACTTAGCCATTGAGCATGGCTGTCTGTGACGTTAGCAGAAAAATGATGTTGGCTTTATGTTCAGAGCAAATGTGAATTATTTTAGAAGAAAGACTCCATGCAAATGGTAGGGAGGCCATGGACTTTAATCTTTCCTCTTCAGATTCTTGAGGTAGGGTACACATCTTTAGTTTGAATTGTAAAGCTTTGCAGATCTCCCATAGTGGACAGGCATTATTTCCAAAAACTTTGTTTGAAATGTTCAGGTTCATCCTGTTGATGGTCCTTACCAGCAGTCATATGTGCCCCAAGACCAGGTGTACTCAGGACACCACTGGTTTGTGCAGCATGATGACAGCTGCCTGCTCACAGGTACAAGTGTCAGTTTGTGGCAGACACTGTGCCCCAAGGTGCTGTTGGTTTTCTGAGGAACTGTAATGTCCAAAAAAAGGTAGCTATCAATCCTTTCCCAACTCCATGGGGAATTGCATGTTCCCATGAATGGAATTTGTATGGTTCCAGACCTGATTAAGTTTCTCATCACCATGGGGCCACAGTACAAAATGTCATTCACAAGACTCCAAAAGATAACAGGCTTATAACTTGCAGAGACCAACATCTTCTCCTCAAAGCCCGGGTTCGATTCCCGGCGGGGTCAGGGATTTTCTCTGCCTCGTGATGACTGGGTGTTGTGTGATGTCCTTAGGTTAGTTAGGTTTAAGTAGTTCTAAGTTCTAGGGGGCTGATGACCATAGATGTTAAGTCCCATAGTGCTCAGAGCCATTTGAACCATTTTTTTCTCCTCAAAATCTTCCACAAAAAAGTTGGCCATGAAAAGAGGCAAGAGGCTTCCTATGGCAACTCTCTCAATTTGTTCGTAAATTTGTTATTAAATAAACAGTTGAGGAGAGCACGTGTCAAGGGATAACCTTTTTGGTTAAAATGTTTTGCAATCAGGAATAAAGACTCTGCAAGTGGAACTTTGGTAAATAATGACACAACATCCAAACCAACCATAAAACATAAAGTCGAGGTTATTTTTCTGCCAGTAACAGAGGTAGCCACATTCATTGATTGTGTCAAGTATGACTTGATTCTACGCATAGCAGGCGTGTATAAGATTCCCTTTCTTTTTCCTTGCGTGTCGTTACTGTTATTTCATCACTCGTGCATCATATGGGCTGGTTGGGCTGTCAGTAGTACAAAAATTTTGCCCAAAGCTTTAAAAATACAAATAAAGGTGAAACAAATACAGTTAAAAGTTGAAAATGTTTTTAAAATGTGTAAAAGAATTAATTTTGTTGGCCTTTACATAACACTAAAACCTATCAATTTCCCTTGTTGTTCGAATTAAAATTTACATTATGAAAAATAAAGATAAAACAAACATATATGTTTAAAAAATGTTACAGAAAACGTTGATAGCCTTCCTAAAACTAAGAGCAATGCACTTGCACTAAGAAACTGAACGAGCTCTGCTAGGGAAAAAAGGGATATGTCGAGGGCAAAATATACTCAGTAGCTTTGAAACAGGTGTGTATAAATAAAGGGGTCTGTCAGGTATTATCTTTGGAGACAAAGATAGGTGTTAAGGTGGATAGTGTGAGGTCAGGAAGCGAGGAGGAAAATGGAGGGGAAGGAGGGAGGGGGAGCCCTGATATGGTGTTGGATAGCTGGGAAATAGTTTAGTAAGACAGATGAATATCAGGACAGATTTCATTCTGGGAGAGGGAGTGAGCTGAAGTTGCATTGGGATAGGATACAGCGGCATACCAATATTGGTGATCGGAAGGGAAACTGTGGGGTTCTCAGAGTCTAGTTGGTGTATAATGTAGGATAAATAACAGTGTTTAGTATTGGTGAGGAAGGGTGGGATTAGAGAATCCACAAAGAGGAAGGTAAATGAGTGCAAAAAGCGAGACGGAGTGTGTGGTACTCGAAGATTCAGAGTGATTTATGAAACTCGGGTGGAGTGGATATCTGGACATTACAGTAGGAGAGGATAGGGTAGATCAACATTCTGTTGGTGTGAATCACATTTTCTACATTTCAGGTAGTCACCAAACCCACGAAATGACAGTCTGTACTGAAAATGTGGTCATTTTGCCCAGCTATAAAGCGTCTGAAGATAGTGCCCTGCAAAACGGGCTCGAAATGGCAACTTCATGACATTATGTTGTGAAGTTCACCAAGAGTCTACGAGGGGTGGTAATAAAGTTTTAATTATCACCTTGCAAAAATCAAGCTGTGATTACAAAACTTGTCGGTGGTGTTAGTCCTCCTCTGCGTATCTACCCATCAATGTGACGCATTTTTCCTGACACTTAATGACTTAGTGGAGACCTAGCTCCTATAAATCCACATTTTGGTTGTTCATGAAATGTTCCATCTCTAAAATCACCTCATTAATGGTTTCTTTGTCTGAGGAATGAGGAAGAAGTCACTGAGTGCCATGTCAGGAGAATACTGGGCTGAGACAAAATTTGACAGCTCAGAGCTGCACCATGTGTGACAGCACGTGAATGATCTGGGGTGTTGTCACAGAACAAAAACATTCCCTCGGACAGCTTCCCACGAGGGTTCATCTTGACAGTCTCCTGTAACCTCACCAGGACATTTCAGTAGTATGATACACTCACGGTTTGCTACTAAGACAGTGATCTGCGAGTACCACACAGAGTTGCACTCTACCAAAACCACGGTTCAAAAGTTTTGATACAGTACATAAATGATGCAGTAAAAGATAGGATTACCGGTAGTACTGGTTGCATTGATAAGGGAAGAAACATACCTGAAAGTGTGAGAGAGAAACTGGGAGGTGATGACTTCTCTTTGTTTTTTGTTTGTTTGTTTTCCATATAATTGGAACCAAATTTAGCATTAGTCCATTGTGTATCTCATATCCTTACAAAACATAAAGTGCTTTTTATAAGTAATAAAAATTATATATGCTGTTTATTGTTAAGTAACACACAGGAAGATAACCATGTAGAAGAAAAGATTTCCATATAGTACGTGGTCCTTCATGTATCCTCACTCAGTTTCTATATGGCTCACAGCTTAAGATTTCTAGGGGAATCTAGTAAGACACTGATAGCATACGGAAACAAAGGGATTGAAAAGAGTTAATGCCCAATAGGTACGCAACACACCCAACACACAGATAAAGCAGTTACAATCTTATTTGAGTGAGGCTGCTAGTAAAACTACCACATTGTACAATTACATATGACGGTCTGCAGTAGCCTGTGGTAGTTTTACAACTCAAATAGTTACAGTCCAAAAATGCACACAGCATCACCTTGCCCTATGACGGTTGCACCTTCAGGTTTTTTGCCTCGGTGTCATAGTGATACACCCAACTCATTCAAAGTGATTAAGTGGTTAACGTAGTAATTTGTAATACCCTGACAGCTGCCTCTGTTCGTGGCCTTTTTAGGTGGATGTGAGAAGTCGTGGAACTCAGTGGCCTGTGACCTCTGTCTCATTCAAAATGTTGTGCGAAATGTCAAAAACAGATCCACGAGTGATTTTCACCTTTTCCACTATCGTCTCAAATGTTATTCATCGGTCTCGGGACACTGACACCTTCATTTCTCTTGCAATTCTCGATTCTTCACAGAATGATGATGTGCCACTTCATTCTTCGTCACTTAGACTTGCTCGACCACGCTGGAAGCATCTGCAGCACCTAACTGCTGAGTAGTGTGATGGTGCATTGTCGTCATACACTTTCATCAACTCGGCACGGATTGTTGCAGCATTGTTGCCCTTCAAATACAGAAAATGAATTGCCGCACGATATTCCACTTTGTCATTGGGCTGTGGCGTTTTGTTGTGGCTACTCTTGCAGCGTGCTGTTTTACTGTGGTGCAGGGACTGTAGTGTTTTCCAGGTCTGCAGACATGTTGTTCCAGACAAAAAAATTGAAGTCGAATAACTTTGGTGCCTTTGAAATGCTAATCAGAATTTTATGACTAGCCCTAGTACACTCTGAGTACACGGAAAGTTAAACACGTTGGTAAATAATGAGGCTACTGTCCTACTTTTTTTTAACCGAGAGTCTATCTTAAGGTGGCCATCGCAGCATATGCGAGAAACTGTAACCTCCGAAGCTCGTCCTTGGTTATAGCCAGTTGATTGATATTGGGTGGTTATAATTAAAGTGCTGCTTCTCACTGAGGAGTGTGTGGGCTGTAATTTTTGAATTTTTGTATGGCAGCAAAACTTGGAAGATCCAAATCCAGCACTAAACAGCATCTCGTCGACGTCTCCGATGCTCGTATTGAACAAATTGTATAAGCAACTTTTAATAATGCAATCAGTCTTTCTCATTTGTTTGATGTTTGCTACCCACGTCTCGCTCCTAATCCATTACATACGGAAATATTTGTATGCGGCTTTTTTGCGTTCACAGCACCAGATTTGTATCTTATGGCCAAAATTAGAACTTTTAGCAGCGTAAATCGGTTGCGCATTAACGCATTAGAATATCTAGAAAGTTTCGCTGCTATACGACAGTTACAGCCTGTATTGGACCTCCGCGAGGGACCTCTGTGAGTAGGTGTATTTTAATTACAACCCTCCGATACGGACGTGCGGAGAAGAGCCGTGTTGCGGGCAATACCGTGAGGTTAGATTTTTGCACAGCGGAAGCGCCTGGAGAGGCAGTAGAACGCCAGTGACTGGTGATTCCCTGCCGCCGGCCGGCAATTATAGAAAATCAATGGAATGCTAGTAGAGTAATTAGACGCGCGCGTTTATCCCAGTTAGGACGCCGTCGTGCGACCGCCATTTCAAACCCCAGTCTGCGAATCCCAGCTTACACCAAACCCCCCCCCCCCCCCCCACCACCACCACCACACACACACACACACCATTCGTGTGAATGTGTTTGCTCTGCGTGCTTAATGGCTGATCCTTCTGAACGATAAATAGGTGAATAGGCTGTTCAGTAACGCTGGATTAGTAAGTTTGTACTACAACGTCGACCTCAATTTGTGGTACATATTTCTTGGTCGCATAGAGCTTGCCTGTATAACGTAACGCGAAAACCGCTACGTAGAGCTACAGGGAATGTCGGCCAAACTTGGATCGAATCCAAACCAACACATTTTATGGGAGTATCTTTGCTAAACTTATGTTCACTGTGCGAGAATCAGCTCTCTTCGACAAAAAGTGTGAAGTTTTCTCTCATTTAGCTCCTCTTTATATTTTTTATAATACCGCAGAAATTAATACCATCTAGAGCATTTATGTATAATCAACGGAATACTTACTTTGTTTCCCCTTGAAGCAAATCCTGAAACCCAGTTCCTCGTGATCGAGTTTCACTGCCCGTAATCAGCAAACCATCGAGCCATGTTCAGCGCTTACCGCGCACGTTCTGTCGCCTTCTCTACCTGCACTGTCACCAGTTTCCCCAACTCATCGTCAATAAATTATCTGACTTGAAAAACACAAGCCTGTCAGACAAGATGTTTCACGCAATCGCTTCCAGTTGCACTTCGGTATAATATTGCGTACAGCTTTGGCCTGTACCTAGGTACACTACTAAGTAATTTCAAGTTTCCTTTTTCTTCTTTATTGGTCATTTCATTGCGGGGCGAGCTGGATAACTTAAAGATATGACAGTGATATGTGGAAGATGCTGCCGTGTGGCGAGTCTTTTGAGGTCAGCTCCTAGTTAAGTATTGTGAGGGTAAGAAAGGAGGCTAGCAGGAAGCAGCGAGGGCTGGTCAAGAGGTGGGAAGGGTGATTGGAACCTTAATCTAAGGAAAGAATATGGGGGGATGGGGCTATAACTGGTGTGGTGGGTACGTGCGTGGACGTGTTTCTGGATCAGGAAGGGAGAGCCGGTTGAAGTTGCCTTGTGATAGGATATGAATGGAGTGGAAGACGAGACAAAGTGTAATTCGTTCACGCTACAGTGAGGTAACGGAAAGGGAAAAAAAAACGAGACTTCTGCATTCCTTAAAAGGATAAGAAACAGAGAGGCCCTAGTCGCACAGTGGTGCTCTCTTCCCAGTTAGGCTGTTTGCTTGGTCACGACATAACTGACCTAATTTTATCCTGTCAAAAGGTACGTAAGTGTCTTGAGCAGCCTTGGGCATGATTAGAAAGAGCCTTTCACTTTGCAACGGAAGGAAGGAGGATTACGGTTTGTTGTTCCGTCGCGACGAGATCATTAGAGATGGAGGACAAGCTCGGATTGTGAAATTGTGGAAGGGTAGGGAGGGAAATCGTCCGTACCCTTTTCAAAGGAATCAAGCCAGAATTTGCCTTTAGCGATGTAGGGAAACCGCGGAAAAGTTAAACCTGGATGGCGAGTTCAGTGTATTGACCACTGCGCCACCTCGCTCGGTCACGCTGTCAAGAGTGTACGCTGTTACAAAAATTCTTGACCAGATTGAAACTCTGTGCCGAACCGGAACCCTTGCTTTCGGAGGACAGTACCCTGATCAATAAAAAGTGTGTTGGACAGTTGGAAAGTAAGCGAGTGGGACTGTGGGGCGGACTGTCAGCCTGGGCGGTAAGAAAGCTAGGAAAGAAGACTATGATTTCGATGACGAGGTTAATAGAAACAGCTAGGTAGTCAGTAATAGCTGTGCCAAGAGTCAGGGTTCGCATTTCAGTCCGATGCATATTCCTAATTTCTCGTGACGTTTCAGCACATAGCTGGTCTCAAATTCGTTGGTTTCTGTTTTCCTACTCGTGGAGTCCAACCGATTCATGACTCGGCTTCTAGTTTCCGCGTATTCGTTGCTCACATTTCTGATAAGACAGTAGCCGGCCGCTGTGACCGAGCGGTTTTAGGCGCTTCAGTCTGGAACCGCGGGACCGCTACGGTCGCAGATTCGAATTGTGCTTCGGGCATGGATGTGTGTGATGCCCTCAGGTTAGTTAGGTTTAAGTAGTTGTATGTTCTAGGGGACTGATTACCTCAGATGTTAAGTCCCATAGTACTCAGAGCCATTTGAACCATCTGATAAGACACTTAACAAGTATTTGAGTCTGTAATCAGATCAACACAGCTATGTGCTGTATTTGTATTTGTTCCAGCATTTGCCCAGGTCTCTACTGATACACCTACAGAAGCTGCGAATCATATCAACGATAATACCACTGACAGATTTGTCCTTTACATTGATCCATTGAATCAGAGCAATACTTTTTGTTGGTATGCCAGGTGAATAAAATTAAATAGATCGATAAGGTTCAGTGTTCACATCTACACAGCGCAATAAAACTAAAGGGAGCCCTTTTTCGAAACAGTGTCATTTTCTCCCGTTGCGACGCAGGAGTTCGAAATTTGCCTACAACCTTTCTCTATAATGGTGTAAAGGCGTGGCAGCCGTCACTCGGGACTCATCTGACCTGGCCGCAGTTTTCCAGACGTCTAGGGTCCAACCGATATGGTCACGAGCTCAGGCGAGGCGCTGAAGGCGATGTCGTGCTGTTACCAAAGGCACACGCGGCGTTTGTCTGCTGCCGTAGGTCATTAACTCCACATTTCGCCGCACTTACGGATACATTCCTCATACGCCCCACTTTGATTTGTGCGTTTATTTGATGCGGTTTTCCTTGCCTGTTAGCACAGATAACTCTGAGCAAACGCCGCTGCCCTCGCTCGTTAAGTGACGGCCATTGGTCACTGCATTTGCATTGTCCTTGGTGATAGGTACTGCCTGACATTTGATGTTCTCAGCACACTCTTGACACTGTAGATCTCGGAATATTGAATTCCCTAACAATTTCCGAACTGGAAAACGCATGCGTCTAGCTCTAACTACCTTTGCGCGTTCTAAGTCTGTTAGTTTACGTCGTGCGGCCATAATCACGTCTGAAACCATTTCACACGAATCACCCGAGTATAAATGACAACTCCGCCAGTACACTGCTCTTTTATACCTTATGTACGCGATACTACCACCATCTGTATTATGTGCATATCAGTTTCCCAAGATATTTGTCACCTCAGTGTAATAACGAGTTAAAGGAGGGCGACGTCCCGTCCACGACAGTCATCACATGGAGCACTAGCTCTACAGGAAAAACTTGTGGTGTATAAAAACACTTCTGTTTCATCTTGCAAGATTTTAGTTGGTGTGTAAAAACAAGTAAGTGCGTCCAGTCACTTATGTAAAATTTGTTTATTTCCATAAACTAGTTTTCGAACCTTTTCGGACACATCTTTAAATGCGGAATTTAGAAGTTACATATTTATTTTCGTCGCGTGATGCTGGGCACTGGGTCGCGGCAGCGTTTGTAGCGAACAGTGATTACTTCGTGGCCATTTTGCAACAAAAATGGAAGCTGTCATGTAGGCATTAACAGCCAGCGGAAAAATGCTTCATTTGGAGCACAAAAAAGCCAACATGTTCCTCTTTAAACGACAGTGACAGGAAAGTGGGGAACCAGCTGCCCCCACGAAAAATTTATTGCATGCGAACATATTCACGCACTTTCAACGCGAAACATTTCAAATCCTTTCACCTAGTCTGTATTTGTGGTTAGGCCTACATACTCACCATCTCCACTGCACTGACACTATATATATATATATACATATATATAAAATCACTGTCTCCGTGTTCTCCCACTGATTCACAATATATCCTACCGCCACTGTCTTCACCATATATCGGCAGCTCAAAAAAAATTTTCCCCTGTAGTCACGTGTTTCGAATTTTGGTCCATACGCGCTCTCCCGTGTAGCTACATGTTATAGTTCGTCGGCCTGGGAGAGTCCTGCCAGCAAAGCCTAAGGATGATCTCCACTCGTCTGTATTTTTCATTTCCGCTGTCTACTGTCTCTTTCGCTCCCACTGTTTCTATCTGCATCCGTATCTCTTTCTCTTTTGCTGCCACTGCCTTTCACTTACCGCGACTATCTCATTTCTCTTTGGCTCCAACTGCTAGTGTCTTTATCTATGTCTCTTTCTTTTTCACTGCGTTTTCTTCTCTCTCTTTCTCTCCCACTGGCACTGTCTCCTCTCTCTGCTTCTATCACTGTCTGCCTCTTCCACTGTCATGTCTCTCTGTTACTCCCTTTCAGCAGAGAAAAAGTGCAAATATGTTGCACACCAAAATTTTTTGGTGAGCAAGGTGGAATGTAGAGTGAGCTAGCTGGTTTCATACTTTTCTCTCAGAGTCTTTTACAGAAGAGAATATTCGCATTTTTTATGCTCCAACAGGAGCATTTTTCCGCTTGTTCCGTTCCTTTCCCTGCTATAGCAGAGCTTGTTCAGTAAACTTTTTACAATTTTTTTATATACACCGACAGAAAAAATTTCAACTACGAGAAGTAATTAATGTACAGTTATGAATTTTCGGGATTACATTTGTCCTGGTAACATATTTAAGTATTTAATGTTGCAAAATCACAGGGTAGTGTAAGCGCGAGACAAAACACTGCAAATATGAAATGCTGGAACATTAATAACCGGTGTAAGCGCCAAAATGTTGAATGCAAGCATGAAAACGTGTACGCATTGTTTCGTACAGGTGCCGTATGTTTGTGTTGTACTTGATCGGTCAATACAGGATTCTCGTGGTCGTGCGGTAGCGTTCTCGCTTCCCACGCCCGGGTTCCCGGGTTCGATTCCCGGCGGGGTCAGGGATTTCCTCTGCCTCGTGATGGCTGGGTGTTGTGTGCTGTCCTTAGGTTAGTTAGGTTTAAGTAGTTCTATGTTCTAGGGGACTGATGACCATAGATGTTAAGTCCCATAGTGCTCAGAGCCATTTGGTCAATACAGGGAAGATTAATGCTGGTTGTGGATGACGCTGGAGCTCTCTTGCGATGGAGTTCAGCACATGCCCGATTGGAGACAGATCTGATGATGGAGCAGACAAAGCAACAAGTCGACGTATTGGGTTGGGTTGGAGCATGTCGGGTTTCAACAGCAGTATCTGAGCAAGCATTATACTGTTGGAAAGCACCACCTGAAAGCTGTTTGTGAATGACAGCACAATAGATCGAATCGCCAGACTGATTTACAAATTCGCAGTCAGGGTGCATGGGATAATCACGGGAGTGCTTCTGCTGTCATACGAAATCGTAGGCCAGACCACAACTCCAGGTGTGTCTAGGCTGCAGACAGCTTGTTTGCAGGTGCTCATCTGACCTCCCAATCGACACACAGCCATCACTGGCACCGAGACAGAACAGAAAAACAACAGACCTCCAGTCCGCCATCCATTGAGCTCTCTCTTTACACCACAGAACTCAAAATGACAGTGGTTTGTGTTCATCGCAATGCACGCTACAGGGCGTCTGGCTAGGAGCTGTCTTTTAAGTATCCTATTTGTAATGCTTCGGTGTGTCACTGTTGTACCAGCTGCTTCTCGAATTGCAGCTACAGACGTAGTACGACACGCCACAGACGTAAGCCGAACACGACGGCCTTCCCTCTCGGTGAATCATATACAGTGGCTACACCATGTGATCAAAAGTATCAGGACACCCCCAGAAACATACGTTTTTCATATTAAGTGCATTGTGCTGCCACCTACTGCCAGGTACTCCATACCAGCGACCTCACTAGTCATTAGACATCGTGAGGGAGCAGAATGGGACCCTCCGTGGAACTCACGGACTTCGAACGTGGTCAGGTGATACGATCGTGTGTCACTTGCGTCATACGTCTGTACGCGAGATTTCCACACTCCTAAACACCCCTAGCTCCACTATTTCCGATGTGATAGTGAAGTGGAAACGTGAAGGGACACATACAGCATAAAAGCATACAGGCCGACCTCGTCTGCTGACTGACAGAGACCGCCGACAGTTTAAGAGGGTCGTAATGTGTAATAGGCCGACATGTATCCACACCATCACGCGGGAATTCCAAACTGCATCGGGATCCACTGCAAGTACTATGACAGTTAGGCGGGAGCTGAGAAAACTTGGATTTCATGGTCGAGCTGCTGCTCATAAGCCACACATCACGCCGGTAAATGCCAAACGACACCTCGCTTGGTGTAAGGAGAGCATTGGACAACTGAACAGTCGAGAAACGTTGTGTGGTACACAATGTGGCGACCCGGTGGCAGGGCGTCGGTACGGCGAATGCCCGGTGAACATCATCTGCCAGCGTGTGTAGTGCCAACAGTATAACTCGGAGGCGGTGGTGTTATGGTGTGGTCGTGTTTTTCAAGGAGGGGGCTTGCACCCTTGTTGTTTTGTGTGGCACTATCACAGTACTGGCCTACATTCGTGTTTTGAGCACCTTCTTGCTTCCCACTATTTAAGAGCAATTCAGGGATGGCGATTGCATCTTTCAACACGATCGAATACCTGTTCATAATGCACGGCCTGTGATGGAGTGGTTACACGAAAATAACATCCCTGTAATGGACTGGCCTGCAAAGAGTTTCTGACCTGAATCCTATAGCACACCTTTGGTATGTTTTGGAACGCCGACTTCGTGCCAGGCCTCACCGACCGACAGCGATACCTCTCCTTTGCAGCACTCCGTGAAGAATGGGCTGCCACTCCTCAAGAAACCTTCTAGCACCTGATTGAACGTATGCCTGCGAGAGTGGAAGTTGTCATCAATGCTAAGTGTGAGCCAACACCATATTGAATTCCAGCATTACCGATGGAGGGCGTCACGAACTTGTAAGTCATATTGAGCCAGATGTCCGGATACGTTTGATCACATAGCGTATATCCGTGCCACGTCTTTCTCCAGATCGCGCAAGGAACATCCAGCTCGTAGCCCTAATATACAACCTCGTTTAAACTCAGTGAGCGGTTAGTACTGGCATCTTCGTTGTCTTCAAGTCATTCTTGATTACAACTCACTACGTCTAGTCCCGTAAGTAACTAATGCTCACGACATTACAGCGCTTATTTAAAGCAAACTTGATTTACATTCTCATAGTGGCGCTACTAACGCCACTCATATGCGCCTGGCACTATATATGAATAGACTTCATCTTTCATATGTATAGATATGCCTGTCAACTTTCTCTTATTTCGCACAACTGCTTCTTCGTGTTGGTATTATTGCTTCCATCAGTATACTTCGAGATATATATCAACTTATGTCCTTTAACACACATTAACAACAAACAAGTACCCCTAATTCCAGCTTAACACAGAATCGTTTCCTTTGCATTTTTTTCTGGATACGTTGTTCATCGATCGCAATTCACAGAAAACGCCCGCCTTATGATTTGTATCTTTAAATAATAAAAATGTTGATAGAATTCTTTTACTGGATTTGCAGTTTTTCTGGTCTTATATAATTTTTGGCAGTCATTTTAAGATCTTTTCAGGCATGCTAAGACCCTTTTTAGTCCCTTTTTTTTCCAGCGAAGTACCACTTTCGCCATATTTCTGTAGGTGCGAGGGTCCCATTTTACAGACACCGTGTCATAAAGTTTTGATGGTGAAAAAATTCTGCCTAAAAACGTAGTTCGATGATCTCAGAACCCCTGGGATGACTCTAGAACCCTTGCCATGTGTTCATTATGGCCCTTAAAACTACAGACCATCAAGCGAGGTGGCACAGTGGTTAGAACACTGGACTCGCATTCGGAAGGATGACGATTCAAACCAGCGCCCGGCCATCCTGATTTAGGTTTTCCGTGATTTCCCTTAATCGCTTCAGGAAAATGCCGGGATGGTTCCTTCGAATGGTCACGGACGATTTCCTTCTCCTGTACTTCCCTAATCCGAGCTTGTGCTCCGTCTCCAATGACCTTGTTATCGACAGGACGTTAAACACTAATCTCTTCCTCCAACGTCTCAGACCATATATTACGTTGATATTTTATGTGTCAGATTGCGGTAATTTTGAATGGTTCAAATGGCTCTGAGCACTATGGGACTTAACATCTGAGGTCATCAGTCCCCTAGACCTAGAACTACTTAAACCTAACTAACCTAAGGACATCACAGACATCCATGCGCGAGGCAGGATTCGAACCTGCGACCGTAGCTGTCATGTGGTTCCGGACTGAAGCGTCTAGAACCGCTCAGCCACAGCGGCCGGCGGTAACTTTGAACCTTTGGATCCTGTCTAACGGATGATATCTAAAAAGAATGTCGATATTTCGTAAGATAGTCATCTTAAGAACATACGGCAAAAATTTCAACAATCTGCCATGAATAGAAATTATAGACGTGGCCTTTCCCACAATTGCTACTTTTCATATGCAAAAATCGTGGTATTACGGGGTTTTCTCAGAAACTGCCGTGAATAATTGGTGGTCGTATAAGCCGCCTAAGGCCCACCCTAGACCACACGTAATGCAAAAGAAGGAACCGATTTGCTGGAGGAAGTGTGTAATATTTAAATTATGAATGTTGACCGTAGGATAGCTTCAGTATGCGCGTTCTCCCGATGGATAAACAAATGGTCGCTAGGCCAAGGGTTGTCCAAAACACTTGACCACTTATCTCTGTGACCAATACGACCCGAGATATGACCTTCGCGCGCGGCTTTTTGGGTCATACAGTTCCCGTGCACTGTCATGCACGGACCGATAATACCGTCCACATTACCGCAAGTCCCCGTTAACACCCGCTTCTGGATGCCGCGTTTCAAGATGAACCTGAAAAGATTCGAAAACTTGTTTCTGATACAAAGACATCTCTCTCTCTTTCTCTCTTTCGCTCCCTCTCCCTCTCCCTCTGTCTCCACCCGTGCCCCCACACCCTCACTCTCTCTCTCTCTCTCTCTCTCTCTCTCTCTCTCTCTCCCCCCGCCCCATTGATTTTATTGAAAGACTTTCACATATTCCATTCAGTCGACAATAGACATGTATTTCGTTGGATTAATGCCTTCAGATCACAGAGTTCGACCATAAATATTTTAAGAACTCATCAGGTGGCAAAAAGTTTGTCAACCACTTGACGGCAACAGTATTTCTAAATGACTGAATTTAAATCAATTTTGGGGGAACTTTCGAGAGGACATTTGCAGTTACCACATGTGCCTAACAACCTCTCATATAATTGGTTGGAATCTGGGGACTGAGACTGATTTTAGTGTAAACCTGAGACGAGTTTGCAAAGTCAAGAATATGTAAGCTAAGTGTGTGCGCGCGTGTTTTTATGTGTGTATCGCTCAGTGCGTTAATTCGATAACCAATTCGATATATATGTAAGTACACTTGCCACAAATTTGCGATTGACGTTCATGAATCTGATTTCACGTATGGAATGCTGTTCTTGCGTCCGACGGACTTTGCTGTCGTCCTCGACAGGTAGCAAGTGAGTGAGTGGAAACTACGCTTTATTCACTCGTGAATCAAAATATAAAGTGTGAATGTTTATTGCAGCAACTGAGGAATCCATTATTACGCTTTATTAATTGAATAATAAAAGTTAGACTGAAACATTGTGTCGACGTGAAAGCAATGAGCGACATAATAGTATTTCAGTTGGACAAAGCATCGAGAAGAATCTAGCGCTGGTCTTGTCGGAGGAACCATTTCGATGTTCGTTTGAAGGGACTGACAGCAACCACAGAAAAATTAATCAATAGTACCAGAGGTACGAACCCCGCCAACCTAAGTACTCTGTTACGAGTCTGTCGTTCCAGTCACTGTGTCACTTCGCTGAATAATTTAATTAAAAAAAAATTTTTTTTTGCTTAACTCCTTCAAAAGTACACATATCTCCATACACTACTGGCCATTAAAATTGCTACACCACGAAGATGACGTGCTACAGACGCGAAATTTAACCGACAGGAAGAAGATGCTGTGATATGCAAATGATTAGCTTTTCAGAGCATTCACACGAGGTTGGCGCCGGTGACGACACCTACAACGTGCTGACATGAGGAAAGTTTCCCACCGATTTCTCGTACACAAACAGTAGTTGACCGGCGTTGCCTGATGAAACGTTGTTGTGATGCCTCGTGTAAGGAGGAGAAATGCGTACCATCACGTTTCCGACTTTGATAAAGGTAGGATTGTAGCCTATAGCGATTGCTGCTCGCATTGGTCGAGATCCAGTGACTGTTAGCAGAATATGGAATCGGTGGGTTCAGGAGGGTAATACGGAACGCCGTGCAGGATCCCAACGGCCTCGCATCACTAGCAGTCGAGATGACAGGCATCTTATCCGCATGGCTGTAACAGATCCCGGAGTCAACAGATGGGGACGTTTGCAAGACAACATGCATCTGCACGAACAGTTCGACGACGTTTGCAGCAGCGTGGACTATCAGCACGGAGACCATGGCTGCGGTTACCCTTGACGCTGCATCTCAGACAGGAGCGCCTGCGATGGTGTACTCAACGTCGAACCCGGGTGCACGAATGGCAAAATGTCATTATTTCGGACGAATCCAGGTTATATGTACAGCATCATGATGGTCGCATCCGTGTTTGGCGACATCGCGGTGAACGCACATCGGAAGCGTGTATTCGTCATCGCCATACTGGTGTATCACCCGGCGTGATGGAATGGGGTGCCATTGGTTACACGTCTCGGTCACCTCTTGTTCGCATTGACGGCACTTTGAACAGTGGACGTTACATTTCAGATGTGTTACGACCCGTGGCTCCACCCTTCATTGGATCCCTGCGAAACCCTACATTTCAGCAGGATAATGCACGACCGCATGTTGCAGGTCCTGTACGGGCCTTTCTGGATACAGAAAATATTCGACTGCTGCCCTGGCCAGCGCATTCTCCAGATCTCTCACCAACTGAAAACGTCTGGTCAGTGGTGGCCGAGCAACTGGCTCGTCGCAATACGCCGGTCACTACTCTTGATGAACTGTGGTATCGTGTTGAAGCTGCATGGGCAGCTGTGCCTGTACACGCCATGCAAGCTCTGTTTGACTCAATGCCCAGGCGTATCAAGGCCGTTATTACTGCCAGAGGTGGTTGTTCTGGGTACTGATTTCTCAGGATCTATGCACCCAAATTGCGTGAAAATGTAATCACATGTCATTTCTAGTATAATATATTTGTCCAATGAATACCCGTTTATCATCTGCATTTCTTCTTGGTGTAGCAGTTTTAATGGCCAGCAGTGTACCATAATGTAGATAACGACATTGTAACTATTTCCACTTTGATTGCAGGCAAGTACGCCGACTTATAAGAATGTTTTTAATTTTGTATCTTTGTAGCTAATGACTACGATTTTACATGAACTTGTGGCAACAGATGAATATGAAACTGTACTGAAAGTAAAGTATAATTTTCTGCTCAAACGTCAGTCTTAACTTCGGTGTCCTTTAAAGTCTTACTGCTTACTAGAACAAGGCACCGCTGCATTCTTCGTGCAACGGTAACAGTCGGAAGATAGTGGTGTATCTTTGATCTTGCAGAGAAACTCGGGGAGAGAGTTTTGGCGCGGTAAGGCTGCGTGAAAGTGATGCGTATCGGAAAGCGGCATCGGAAGCTTTTTCTCTTTAAATTTCCTCTGGCGGCTCAGATTTAGGGGAGGACAATAAAAACTCTTTATTGACGCGTTACGGCGCTATCTGTAGAGGTAGCCTTCCCTTCTCATCGATCAAACGCGGGCCCCGGAGTAAAGAGTGCTTGCGCAGTTCACAGCCGCCAACTCGACAGCGTGTGAAACGTTATTTGCCTTCTTGCAACGCTGCAAATATTTATTGGACCTTCTCAGCGATGCTATATTCAGTCAGGGATTTTGCTTGATTTGTTTACAGCCGAAATAATCTGTATGCGTTTCATCGAGATGTTAGTGTGTAAAGACGCACGTTACGTCTAAACAGTCTCGAGAAATATTTGAATAAAATCCTTTCTGGTATTTGGGCGCACCTTTATTTGACGCTAACACAACATTAAAGCTGACTTTTGACCGCCCTCTTCAGGGCGACTAAACAGCAAAGACAGTTCAAACGTCGGCTTTATGGTTGCTTAGAGTTTCATAATGACGTGGAGTAACACCCAAAAGTATTTAATTTAAATTGACACTGTCCGTGGATGGCTATGCGCTTAGATCTCGACAACAGCTTTCCAAACGTTAATCATATGGTATAGATGCGAGTAAATATGAGAATTAGGAGCCCACAGTTCATAATAAGTTAACATTTTCTTGAAGTTTCCTGCAGCGATGCGAGATCAAAATTGCGGCGAAATAAAAATGTGAGGGTTAATGATCAACAAGTACCAGTAGTATGTACGACCATAATACAGGGTGTATCAAAAAGAATCATCCGATTTTAAATAATCATAACTATTATGTTATTTGAGATGTGTGCGTGAACAACGTACTGATGGAAAGAGCAAACTCGAGAGTTTTACGTGGTTCCCGCTAGGCAGCAGCAGTGTGCGCCCACCTCAGTTCTAGTAAAGCGTTTTGTGTTCTACGTTTTATGCAGTACGGGGTCAGTAATACCTATTCAGTGTGAATTTCGTACTACGTATGGAGTGGATTCTCCTAGAGCACAGAGCATTAGACAATGGCCTAAACAATTCCGAGAAACGGATTGTCTGTGGAAAGGCAAATCGCCGGGCCGTCCGCGAGTGTCTGATACAGACGTCGAACGCACCTGCCATAGTTTCACGAGGAGTCCGCAGAAATCCGTTCGCTGTGAAGCACGACAGCTCAACATGGTCCCGGTGTCCGATGATGATGATGATGATGATTGGTTTGTGGGGCGCTCAACTGCGTGGTTATCAGCGCCCGTACAATTTCCCAACCTTTGCTCAGTCCAATTTCGCCACTTTCCTGGATGATGATGAAATGAGGAGGACAACACAAACACCCAGTCATCTCGAGGCAGGTGAAAATCCCTGACCCCGCCGGAAATCGAACCCGGGACCCCGTGCTCGGGAAGCGAGAACGCTACCGCGAGACCACGAGCGGCGGAGTCCCGGTGTCCGTCTGACGTGCGTTGCGTCGACATTTACACATGAAACCATATAAAATTCAGCTACTGCAAACTCTTCGTGAAGGTGACAAACAACAACTTGTAAAGTTCTGTAATATCGTTCTTGGCAAGATAGAGGATGACAGTTTTCTTCCACGCTTAGTGTTTAGTGACGAGGCGACATTCCATTTAATGGAAAGCGAACAGTCGTAATGTGAGTACGACATGACCATATGAAGTTGTACAACATGAGAGGGACTCTCCAGATTTTAATGTGTTTTGTGCAGTTTCTCGGGAAAAGGTGTATGGTCCATTTTTCTTTGCCGAGAACACTGTTACATGAAGCACATATCTTGATATGCTTTAGAACTTTCTTATCCCACAGTTGGAGACTGATTCGAAAGACTTTACCATTTACCATTAGGATGGGGCACCACCATACATCTGCCCCCGGTAGCTGAGTGGCCACCGCGACAAAATGTTAATCCTTAGGGCCCGGGTTCGATTCCCGGCTGGATCGGAAATTCTTTGCGCTCAGGGACTCGGTGTTGTGTTGTCATCATCATCATCATCATTTCATCCCCATCGACGTGCAAGTCGCCGAAGTGGCGTCAAATCGAAAGACTTGCATCCGGCGAACGGTCTACCCGACGGGAGGCCCTAGTCACGCGACCGCCATACTGGCATCTGGAATTGCGGGAATTTTTAAATCAAAGAATTACTGAACGATGGACCGGTCACACTGGACCAAATGATTCAGCGTTACATTACTGGCCTCCAAGGTCACCAGGCCTGACTATGTGATTATTTCTTGTGGGGGCTTATAAAACACTCTGTTTATGTGCCTCCGTTACAACAACAATGAATGAACTGAGACATCACACAACAGCAACTGTGGGAGCTGTAACTCGAGCCATGCTTGCTGCAGTGTTGGAACAACTTGAATACCGCATTGACATTTGCCGCACACCTTAAGGCGGGGGGGGGGGTCATATTGAACACCTATGAAACGGTATGAAAAAAAACTTTTTGAGTTTCCCGCTCATCAAACAACAAAATTCATTTTATATGTTTATTAGTTTCAGTAATGTAGACGTGCCAAATCGGATGATTCTTTTTGGTACACCCTGTATTACTAGCAAAAAGAATGGTTAGAGTTTAATGCCCTACCTTGGTCGAGATTATCATTCTCAGTTGGAGGAGAATCGTGGAAGGAACCATCCGTGGCCTGGGTGTGAAGCTCTTGCGTTCGGCTACAATGATTTGAGGACACTACGTGTAGCGTGAACCAGGATGGCCAGACGGGAGTTGAGCGTGATACTCCCGAATACGAAACCAGCTTTTTAACCTCTGCGCCACATCACTCGGTGTGCTTAATACACTCCTGGAAATTGAAATAAGAACACCGTGAATTCATTGTCCCAGGAAGGGGAAACTTTATTGACACATTCCTGGGGTCAGATACATCACATGATCACACTGACAGAACCACAGGCACATAGACACAGGCAACAGAGCATGCACAATGTCGGCACTAGTACAGTGTATATCCACCTTTCGCAGCAATGCAGGCTGCTATTCTCCCATGGAGACGATCGTAGAGATGCTGGATGTAGTCCTGTAGAACGGCTTGCCATGCCGTTTCCACCTGGCGCCTCAGTTGGACCAGCGTTCGTGCTGGACGTGCAGACCGCGTGAGACGACGCTTCATCCAGTCCCAAACATGCTCAATGGGGGACAGATCCGGAGATCTTGCTGGCCAGGGTAGTTGACTTACACCTTCTAGAGCACGTTGGGTGGCACGGGATACATGCGGACGTGCATTGTCCTGTTGGAACAGCAAGTTCCCTTGCCGGTCTAGGAATGGTAGAACGATGGGTTCGATGACGGTTTGGATGTACCGTGCACTATTCAGTGTCCCCTCGACGATCACCAGTGTGTACGGCCAGTGTAGGAGATCGCTCCCCACACCATGATGCCGGGTGTTGGCCCTGTGTGCCTCGGTCGTATGCAGTCCTGATTGTGGCGCTCACCTGCACGGCGCCAAACACGCATACGACCATCATTGGCACCAAGGCAGAAGCGACTCTCATCGCTGAAGACGACACGTCTCCATTCGTCCCTCCATTCACGCCTGTCGCGACACCACTGGAGGCGGGCTGCACGATGTTGGGGCGTGAGCGGAAGACGGCCTAACGGTGTGCGGGACCGTAGCCCAGCTTCATGGAGACGGTTGCGAATGGTCCTCGCCGATACCCCAGGAGCAACAGTGTCCCTAATTTGCTGGGAAGTGGCGGTGCGGTCCCCTACGGCACTGCGTAGGATCCTACGGTCTTGGCGTGCATCCGTGCGTCGCTGCGGTCCGGTCCCAGGTCGACGGGCACGTGCACCTTCCGCCGACCACTGGCGACAACATCGATGTACTGTGGAGACCTCACGCCCCACGTGTTGAGCAATTCGGCGGTACGTCCACCCGGCCTCCCGCACGCCCACTATACGCCCTCGCTCAAAGTCCGTCAACTGCACATACGGTTCACGTCCACGCTGTCGCGGCATGCTACCAGTGTTAAAGACTGCGATGGAGCTCCGTATGCCACGGCAAACTGGCTGACACTGACGGCGGCGGTGCACAAATGCTGCGCAGCTAGCGCCATTCGACGGCCAACACCGCGGTTCCTGGTGTGTCCGTTGTGCCGTGCGTGTGATCATTGCTTGTACAGCCCTCTCGCAGTGTCCGGAGCAAGTATGGTGGGTCTGACACACCGGTGTCAATGTGTTCTTTTTTCCATTTCCAGGAGTGTATTAATCGGCCAGCTTCGAGAATATTACAACAGGTCTTTACACAGCAGGTCATGTGTCCTGAACACAGATCTGTTATTTTAGTTGTACGTTCTAGTAATAGGGTGCCTTGAGGAAGGGGGAGGGGTGGGCTACGTAACTGAAGGTTTCTCGTTTGCTTCCTGCAACCAGATGTGAAGAGTCTGTAGTTTTCTGTGTCCTGTGCTTGTGCAAGATAGTGTTGTGGGTTTGTTGTTGTCTATAAAAGGTGAGATCTAGTGGCAGCAAATAAACTGCTCCTCATGAAAAGATGCTAGGGGGCCCCTAAGCGCCGAGATTAATTTATGTATCCGGCTGACAGATCATCATCTACAGCGTTATCTGCTCTCGCATCACTCTATGACTCAATAAAGTGTGTTTTTTTTTTTCAGTTTAACCTCGGTTCAAACCAGGTATCTCATAGTTGAGCATCATCGCACAGTAGCTGATTAGCAGTGGCCACTACGAAGGCGCATTCTTTCGATAATCTGGGCCAAGTTTCGCCTATCTATTTCTGGATCACGGGTCTGAGAGCCTGTGACTGCAGATACATTTCATTTTATGTCATAATAATCTGGGTTACCGGTTCCTTTTATAGTACTTAATTGCCGTAAGACGTTATCTTCGGCTGGAGAAGTAGTGCAGACAATGTCGTGCTGTTAGCAAAGGCTCTCGCGGCGATCGTTTGCTGCGATGGCCCATTAATGCCCCATTTTGTGGCACTGTCCTAAGGTATATGTTCGACGTACGTCCCACATTGATTTCTGAGATTATTTCACACAGTGTTGCTTGTCTGTTAACACTGCCAATTCTACGCAGACGCCGGTGCTCTACCGGCCGCTGTGGCCGAGCGGTTCTAGGCGCCACAGTCTGGCACCGCGCGACCGCTACGGTCGCAGGTTCGAATCCTGCCTCGGGCATGGATGTGTGCGATGTCCTTAGGTTATTAAGGTTTAAGTAGTTCTAAGTCTAGGGGACTGATGTCCTCAGATGTTTAGTCTCAAAAGTGCTTAGAGCCATTTGAACCATTTGAGCCGGTTCTCTCGCTCGTTAAGCGAAAGCCGTCGGCGACTGCGTTGTCTGTGGTGAGATGTAATGCCTGCACACTCTTGACGCTGTGGATCTCGGAATACTGAATTTCCTAGCGATTCCCGAAAGGGAATGTCCCATGTCCAAGTACCTTTCCGCGTTCAAAGTGTGTTAAATCCCGTCGTGCGGCCATAACACGTCGGAAACCTTTTCACGTGAATCATCTGAGTACAAATGACAGCCCGCCAAGGCACTGCCCCTTTATACCTTGTGTACGCTATACTACCGCCATCTGTATATGTGCATATCGCTATCACCTCAGTGTATAACACCCAGGCTTCGTCCCGCAATGCGTTATTGTTCATCAGAACTCAATCAAACCAATGTACATTTTGTTTGAAAATTGATAGACCTGATGTAGTATTTGTTGGAGTATTGGTCTCTGCAAGTTTTAAGCCTGTTATCTTTTGGAGACTTGTGAATGACATTTTGTACTGTGGCCCCATGGTGATGAGAAACTTAATCAGGTCTGGAACCATACCCCAAAGCCAATAATCGCACGGACTGAGGTCTGGGGACCTGGGAGGGCAAGCATGACGAAAGTGGCGGCTAAGCACACGATCATCACCAAACGACGCGCATCTGTCGGACATTTTGTGAACTTTGTTTTTTTTCTGTTCTAATAAAACCACATGTCATTCCAAGCACGTGTGCCAATTTTTACCTCTCTATCTACATTATTCCGTGGTTTATTAAGTTTTCAAATTTATACTGACTTTTTGATCACCCGGTATGTTTGAGACTTGAAAAGGTCTCTGGAGCCATATAGTTTCATTTGTTTTTTGTTTTTATGGATCTCGTAAAGAGTACCTAGTATGATATTCGTAAAAAAAGATGGGCATTTCTGTAATAGATGGTACCACTTGTGTAGATATGTAGGCACGCTCCATACTACTTATGTATTTACAACTGTAGAACTACTGGTTAATAATCGTATAAACTGCAGTAAAGAATTCTTAACAACTACTCCCTACTCATATGAGATGAGTTTTACTCATTCGACGCTTACATGACTGTCTACTCACACGTTGTTAAAATGTTCTCGCTGACACGGTACTTACCTTTAAAAACTGCTCTACAGACCTGCAAAGAGGTAAGCGTATTCTGCACCGGAGGGAATGCATCACTCTTCGGACAGCGTGCTCCACAAGAATGAGATATAGTTATTTATTTACACGTTTTTTTGCCCGTAAGTCGTTAGCGATACGAGCGACTACAAGTGATTTACGCGTTGCGCCAGCTGCCGGCGCTTGCAACCAACCAACTTCTCATTTGTTCCCCATCGCTACGCTCCCTCGTTCCCCCCTTCCCGCCCCTTCCATCCCCTCCCTCCACGCCCCCCCTCCCCCCCCCCCCACAATATCCATTCACTTTTGTCCGGCTGCAGCTCATATTCCGGCGAGCTGTTGACTGCGGCACAGTGTGACGCCCGGCACAATTTATCGGCTCGCGTCACACTGCGTCGACCCACGTACTGCTCGAAGCTGTCGAGACACGCGTAATGTATTCACGTTCGTAATAACCACTGTTTCTCGACGCAGTATTACTGTTGAATAGATACACTTACGGCTACGCCGTATGCATCCATCACTTCAACCTAAACGAACTTTTAAAAACCTCTAAACCAAAATATGAATGTTGCCAAACCAGAACTAAGAGAATGGTGCATCTACAGGGGACAGGCAAAATAATGTGAACAGTGTTAGTAATGGAATGGTTGTGTTTGACGGTTAACATCGCAGGTAATACACGTGTCGTGCTGGACTGTGCGTGTTCGGTACGGACTAGGCATCAGTGCAGGTTGTTTACGAGTACTGCACACTTCGTATTTTCATTCAGTGGCCTAGTTCGACGTGCAATGAAAGACCTAACAGAGTTCCAAAGAGAGCAGCTTATGGGGGCCCGATTAGCTGGAGCATCAGTAACCAAGACAGCCAACTTATTGAATGTTTCAAGAGCAACTGTTCCGACAGTCATGACAGTCTACACAAAACATGGAAAGGCATCGTCGTGTAAATGTAATAGTGGGCGCAAATCAAAACTAAATGACAGAGATCGTCGTACACTAACACGAACTGTGTCAAAACAACACAAAATTACGGCGGATAAAGTGACTGCAGAGCTCAATAGCCATCTTCGAGACTGTCCGCCGAGAACTCCATAAGGCGAATATTCGTGGACGAGCTGCTATACCGAATTGGTGAAGACAATCAACGCAAAGAAGCGTAAAACGTGGTGTCAGGAGCATGAATCCTGAACGGCTGATTAGTGGAAACACGTCATATGGTCCGACGAGTCAACGTTTTCGTTATTTCCAACATCGGGCCAGGTTTACGTCTGGACAACGCCAAAAGAAGCCTACAGTCCTACGATCAAGCATGGAGGTGGAAATGTGATGGTGTGGGCAGCCATATCATGGTATTCTGTAGGTCCCATCATTACTCTCAAAGGCCGAGTTGCAGCCAACGATTAGGTGAACATTTTAGGCGATCAGGTGCTCACCATAATTCAAATGATGTTCCCAACAATGATGCCATATTTCAGGAGGATAAAGCACCCACTCACACAGCCACGACAGTACAGTCGTGGTATGAGGAGCATGCAACTGAACTGCAGCGTCTTCCCTGGCCAGCACAGTCCCCAAACTTGAACATCATCGAACCCTTGTGGGCGGTATTGAAGCGCAGATTCCAAAGCAGATTTCCGTCTCCTTCGTCGCTACGGGAGTTAGAAGAGGTTCTGATCGAAGAGTGGCATAACATTCCACTGGAGACTATACAGTCATTATATGCCAGTATTCCAAGAAGAATCTTAGCTGTATTGCGGGCAAATGATGATCTAACCCCTTATTAATAAATCATTGCCAAGTAAGTACCGGTATTCACATTGTTTTGCCTATCTTCAGTACACTCGCGTCCAAAATTAAAGCAACAAATGGAAATTTTTCAAGGCTGCGTTTATTTTGACACTAAAGGTGTAAACAGTGAAACGTCCCCTTAGAATAATTTTACATATGAAATGTCCACTTAGAACAATTGTACAAGACTGTGCTTAACCTGGCACACAATAATTTTAGCGCAACGCAATCTGACTATCTAAAAATCCCTGCAAAAGAATGGCCCTGACAAACATTAAACTATACCTTTCACAAATCACTTACCTCACAAAAATCTTCGCTGCTCGAACTACTGCAATACGGCGCGCGACACTACTGCCAGCTAAATAAAAGATTCAAACTACTGAAGGCACTAACTACTGATAGGGATAGTTAGCAAATAAAAGATTTTAATAGAGAACAAACACTGTATTTACCTTAATATTCATAATTAACATCCAGTATTACAAAACTCCGCCATCTCTCTCCCCACATCCACCACTGCTGGCGGCTCACCTCCAACTGCCCAACGCTACGCGCTGTTCACATCCAGCTGTAGCAGTTCATGACAACAATGGCAGACAACAATGCAAACTAGCCACATACTGCACACAGCACAGCCAGTGATTTTCATACAGAGAGCGCTACGTAACGTTGCCAATAAGAAAACATAAACAGCAAACTTACATAAAGAAAACATAAACAGCCTACTTAAAAAACATAAACAGCCTACTTACATAGCCCCCATGCTCCCCACAAAAAATTTTACAAATGTTTTTGGCCAGTGGCCAATACAGATTTGAAAAATTTTTTCATAATTACAGTAAGAAAGATATCAAATGCGCACACTTATTAATACAATGTTGGTCAACAGCTAAAATTTTCTCACAGTCAATAAAGACAGTCCTGATCATTCACCACAGTAAAACTGCCATTTCTTTTATCAAAGTCTGAGCAATAAAAGGCAATGCACACGGAAGTAGTGGATGTCCATGCAGTCTTGAAGAAGTAGTATTGTCCTTCCAACGGTAAGATAGTGCTGACTCTTGACATGCTGACATGTAATGGGCCACAACAGAGCAAACCCACAGCAGAGTCATTCGACATTTTGAAGAAGATTGGTAGGTAGGTCATCACAGAGCAGACCCTCTGCAGTCCTGGTAGAGAGTGTGGACAGGCCCACTGTAGTCCTGGTAGAGATTGTGGTATTGGTGGGCCACCAGAGATGCAGACCCACTGTAGTCCTTGTAGAGACGGCCAGCAGCCATCTGCTGCGACTGTGCAGGTGCACAATCACCATCGAAGAGTCTTGCAGAGAAGATAGCAAGTCCATAAACAACCACTTGTGCACTCACAAAGTTTGTGGAATTGTCCTTAGAACCAGCAATGCTGTTATCCAGTC
Source organism: Schistocerca cancellata (assembly GCF_023864275.1). Taxonomy (NCBI): domain Eukaryota; kingdom Metazoa; phylum Arthropoda; class Insecta; order Orthoptera; family Acrididae; genus Schistocerca; species Schistocerca cancellata. The sequence goes on from NC_064629.1 coordinate 131,222,232, forward strand.
CCTTGCTGAATTATTAACACACGTGCAAACACTAGCAGTCCCAACTTCTCACATATTGTCCATATACTATGACCAACAGAAAAGTGTGCAGTGAAATGTAACTAACAAGTTAATAATATGATGAACTGGTGTCAATTACAATTTTATAACATAAGAATACAATTACAAAGATACAAAATACAACATTAAAGACATAACAATACAGATAATATTTGTAGTAATAGGGGCTTTACAAAAGAATAGAAATAAACATATACATCAGTGTTACAGGAATGATAACATGAGTACATACATAAAAGATCAGAATCACTTTTGAAACGTCAACTTCACACATGAGCATGAAAACAACACAGAATAAATAATGTCTAAGCATCTTTACAAAGTAAATAACATATTATTAGAAAAAGTCTACAACAGAGCTCTCATCAGCTAAACACATAAAGACAGGAAAAACACAAATACACAAGGGTACACAAACACATAGTGGGATAACACCAAAAGGAAAGGACAACACACAATTACATATTTGGAAAAAGCAGCAAAGAGGAAAGGACAGGGTTTGGTTTACTGCAGTATTTTGCTTGGAGATCTCCCTTCATTCCATAGATCGTTCGTCTTATTTCAACCTTTGCTTCCACCAAAAAAAATCCTATCCAAGCATGCTTTCTGTATTTATGTGTTCACATATTTCTTACCTCATTATTTATTTCCAAGATAATCCTACCTATACCTCCTTCCTGTATTCTATTCATATTTCTTTCAAAATAATTATTTCTGATTGTACAATACTCATTGGGGCCCAAATCTTTCTTCGCAATGCATTCTTTACCTATTCTCCATAGTCAGTTTCTTATATAGTCTACCCCCTCTTAAGCTAACTTAAATCTACTGAGCTCAGATATATATACCAAGGGACGAGGCAATGCAGCATCACAACAAATCAACACAAACAAAAATGACAAAAAATGCAAATTGGCAAAGCTAGCAGCATAAATTAGCAAAGCAAGTGCAATATTACAACTAATATAAGGCAATGCAGGAAACAAGAAAAACTAGCTTAGAAGAGTAACACAAAGTCAAATTCAGTAACACTATGCCTGACAAACAGCAGCAACTTATACCTAAACATGACATAGCTCAAGCAGAAAAAATATTACAGGAAAAACAACAATGCAGACAAGGGAAATGCATATTCACATCTTAATGTCTATGTAATTAAAGTGGTGCACCATAACAACTGATTGTAAAAAAATATTACCATGTACCTGAAAAGAAAATTAAGTGTTACTGTTATTAGTTACTTCTTATTGTTCTTTCCTTTCCAAGTGCTCCTTTTTTAAAGAATGTGGATTACAAAATTATCATTTAATAGATCTGTTGACAGAAAGATTTCACATTAGCAAATGCATCTCATTTTATAAAAGCAATGCTGCAACACAGCTGGAAACCAGATATCAAATGAAATAAGCAATTACGCAAACCAAAGCATAAAAATGTCATTCAGTAGTCATGTGACATTTTATTTCATAAGTTAATTGCTCTCAACTCTCGTACAAAGACTCTTGTCATAATCAGGTGTGCAGATGTAAAAATATTTCTTGTCAATTCATAAGCATTTCAATAATTAGCACAAAGTGCGAGTAATCATATGTTTTTTTTAAGTAACGAGGGTGTCGCATTAGCGATGAAAGGCACGCCCTAATGGCTTGTTCTCCAGGTGTTTGACACAGCTGTGTGCCCACAACGCATTACAAAAATCATATGTTTTCAAGTAACGAGCGTGTCGCATTAGCGATGCCCTCTACAAAGGAATGTCATAAACAGGGGTATAGGCCTCTCTTTGTCCTTCTCTTCCACCTGTGCCTCTGGCACACCCTAATGGCTTTCTTTTCTACCTGAGCGTCTGAAAAGGCTTGTTCTCCAGGTGTCTGACACACCTGGGTGCCCACGTCGCATTATGTGCAGGAGGTCACTTAACTTTCTTACGGAAACATTTACGACAGCAGTTTTCGCTACAGTGACAGTCTCATATACAAAATTTCACAGGTCAAGAATTAGCGTTGCAAATCTGTAGAAACAAAATGCTATTGATATGACAGTGTCCAAAATATTTTCGCTTGCATTGTGATACATTCACGCATGTACACACACATTTCATAACTCTTAAAGTACGATTCTTGGTTTCCAACATCCTATTTCACAAGTCAAGAGTCCCTAACTTCTATTCATTACACCTTACCTTATTCGTCGACACTTTTTCCATTTTTCATCATGGCAGATACATAGCATAATCAAATAACTCATATGGCATCAGCTTATGGATCATAAACTTACCGCAACAGCATAATACACATCGTCGTCGTAAAAATAACATCATAACACCTCAGTCAAATGTCAAAAACGTTGTAGCTTCCTCCAATGATTTCAAAACCTAAAGAAAATTCTCTGCTCATTTCAGTAGTGTCATCTACCTCAAACGTACTTTAAAAATTATGATCTCATACCAAAATACATCATTCAAAGCTCTCATAGTATCACAATGGTACCAAAAAAATATGAAGAGTTCACACAGTACAGACAAAATACAATTTCTTAAGTGTGAAATAATCCAATTCTGTAATTACGTAAACATGTGTCACTGACGTAGTAAAAAGATGTTTGTTTCTCTGTTAAATGATCAGATAGCTGTGTAATTTATGTGTTAGAGAAATATGGTACCGATGTGTTAAATTGTATAAGCAAATACCATATTAGCTAGGGCTCCTTGTGCTTGCCAAACACATGGTACACAAAGTAGGCGTGTACCCCCCTGAGGTTTATTGTAATTGTATCCTCAGGTATAATAGCTTACAGCAATGGAATGAAATGTATCACAAAAAACTTCTTTGTAATTCAAAAATCTTTAAAAATAAATGTTTTAAGTACAAAATTAATCACTCAAATACGTGTCCTGTAGCGCTAAATATGCGTCTTTCTGTCAAATAATCTCTGGGAAGTGTCGTAGTTATTGTCCTCCGAAAGCTAAGTTCTGCAGAAGTCAATGTACTTACCTCATGATAAACAAAGTGAAATGCTTTGCGTATAGGTAACTTAGTTATTACGCTTATTGCCGTGATGAGGAAAGTACTGTGCTGTAACGTATTGTTGTCCTACGGAAAAGGCTGTCTCCTTGTAGCAATAGCACAAAAGTCACCACTAAAACATGTCTCACTTTATAGAAGAATTCAGAAAAAACTGTGCAGATATAAAACAGATACACCGCAAAAGCAACATTGTAAATTGTCACTCATTAGTAACGTCGTGATAAAATCGTGCAACTAACAAGGAAGAATGTATAAATAACAACACTGTGTCGTCTGTTCGCAATAACAATGCATTCGCAATTACTTGTCTAAGTTAGCTATGTTCTTGACTGGATAGTTAGTTAGCTTTAAAACATAGTTGCATGTTAACAGTTTCTCAGTGTGACAAATTGTACAAGTAGCGTGAAGTGAAAATTGCAAAGACTAAGTTAAAAAGCAGATTATCTGTCAATAAATGGTTTTACATGAGAAATGTGGTGTAAACCTTTACTCTTCCTAGTACGCAGAGTTTCAACTTCAACGCAATTATCATGTGGCATACGTCGGATTCTGTAAGGTCCATTGTAAACTAGAAAGAATTTGTGACTCAAGTGTTTCTTCTTATGTGACAATGAATGAGCTTTAATGAGAACTTTCTGACCAATATATAATTTCTTTGCATTTGCTTTACCGTGTAGTTTTCTCCTTTTGTCTGCTGCAGATTTTATATTTTTAAGAGCCAAATCAATTATGTCTTTGTGGCGAAGTTTACGTGTATTCGGGAAAGGTACAAGCTCTCTGATTCTGTTCGGAGGTTCTACATTCTTCAGTACAAGAGTAGGTGGTAAAGCAGTGGAATCATGAGGCATTTCATTCAGCACATTTTGAAATAAGTGTAAATATCTGTCCCAATGCTGATGCTTTCTGTGACAATAAAGTCTGCAAAGCTTATTGATTTCTTTCATAATCCGTTCAGACGGGTTACAATGTGGTGAATACAATGAAATAAAAACAGGTTTGATTTTATGATTCCGAAGCATGCGTGACCAAACAGCAGATCTGAATTGCGGTCCGTTATCTGAAATGACTTTACTAACGTGTCCAACTTCACGTAAGAAATTTTTAACAAAGGCGTTGGATACAGACCGTCCAGTGGCTTTACGTAACGGAGTGAAAGAAACAAATTTTGAAGTAAGTTCAACAGCGACTAGAACGTACGAAAATCCATTCGATGTTCTGACAAGGGGTCCCAAAAGATCAACAGCAGCAAATTCTTTTAATTTAGAAGGAATGATAGGAAACAGCGGAGCACGATGTGAGATAGTAGACGGTTTCGCCTTTTGACAAAGTTTACAAATAGACAAGACTCTTCGAATTCGCTTTTCCATATTGTTAAAATAACAAGTCGTTCGAAGAATATGAAAACATTTTCGTGGGCCAAAATGTGCATAGCTGAAATGAATGTACCAAATGAGCTTATTAACAAAATCGTCTGGAATGCAAAGTACCCATAGCTTGTCATCAACAGTGCAGCGTTTGAAGAGTATGTTGTTTCTAACCAGGTAATAATGCCGAATCTGAGTGTGTGTCTTTTCATGCCATTTACCTTTGATGTCTTTCCAAATCGGATCTTTATCTTGTTCATGAGCAATGTCCTTTAAAGATGTGGTGATGAAGTTTTCAAAGGCGACTTTCTGAATGTAAAGAATACTGAAATTTTTCTCGAGGTTGCCTTCTGTGTTACTTTTCTCAAGCCCAGCCGGTGCGCGTGACAGCGCGTCCGCAACAATGTTCTCCTTGCCGGGTATGTAGACTATTGTGAAGCGGAATTCTTGCAGAAACAATGCCCAACGTTTTAACCTATCATGATTTAATTTTGAAGACATAAGAAATTGTAATGCACGATGATCACTGTATACTTTTACGTGCTTACCAGAAAGAAAGAAACGGAATTTGTTAAATGCCCAAACGATAGCTAAAGCTTCTAATTCAGTAACGGAATAATTTTTTTCAGATTTTGTTAGCACTCGGCTAGCAAAAGCAATGGTTTTCTGAACAGTAGTGTCATTTTCTATGGCTTCTTGAAATAAGTGGGCACCAAGACCGACTTTAGAAGAATCCGTGCTAAGGCAGAAATCTTGTGACAGATCTGGATGAGCTAGTATTGGCGCGTGAAGTAACGCTTCTTTCAAAGAATTGAATTCCAACTGTGCTTGTTCGTCCCAGTTCCAAGTAGTATTTTTTCCAGTGAGAGAACAAAGTTTTGGTGTAACTAGAATTTGCATATTCAGAAAACGACGGTAAAAATTTACGAGACCTAGAAAACTGCGGACTTGTCTTTTTGTGGATGGAACTGGAATGGCTCTGATTGCTTCTAACTTTTCAGGATCCGGCTGAATGCCTTCAGAAGAAATAATATGTCCCAAAAACTTCACCTTTGACCTACCGAATTCAGACTTTTCCAAGTTAACTGTAATTCCAGACTCTGCAAAAATACGTAACAAACTGTTGAGGATGCGGTTATGTTGTTCCCATGAAGCTTCTGCTATTAGAATATCGTCCACATATAAGGTGATGTGACGTTTTAAGAACTCAGGTAATATGGAATTTAACCCACGAATGAATGCTGCCGAAGAAATGTTCAAACCAAAAGGAAGTTTCCGAAACTGATAACAAACGCCGAAACAAAGGAAAGCTGTGTATTTTCTACATTCTGGATGAAGTTCGATCTGATAAAAGCTGGATCTGAGATCAATGGAAGATAACACTTTTACACCATTAAAATTTTGAAGAAGTTCTTCCATCGTCTGCGGCCTGTCTGTTTCAGGAATGATGATAGTATTGATTTGTCTCGAATCTAAGACAAGTCTGATCGATCCATTTTTCTTCTCAACAACATGTAACGGATTGTTGTATGAGCTTACTGCAGGCTCAATAATGCCCTCGTCAAGCATAGATTGTATTTCTGTTCTAACACGGTCCCTATAATGCGCCGGAATTACGTATGGTCTAACACAAAATTTAGTATGCTCACGAACACGAAATTGGTATTGAAATCCCTTGATTGTTCCTGTTTTGTGAGTAAAAACTGTGGAATGTGCTTGTAAAATCTCAAAAAGTTCCTGCCTATCAGTGTCATTACAATTCTCAATTGTTTGAATTTTATTCTGAATTAACTCATTAATTTCAAATATGCCGTCGATGTCATCCCTGTCAGTACTTGCAGAGTGATTGTTAGTGTCTAGTTCCGTAGAAAATTCCGAACTGTTATCTAACAGAAGGTAAAGCCGATTAATTTCCACATCATGGTTTGAGAGCCAGTCTTCAAATTTCAAAGCTATTGACATACCTTCTTTCTCTAAACTTATTTCAGCATCGTGAAAGCTTAAAATTGCTTTGTATTCATTCAAAAAGTCTACTCCCAGTATAATTTCCGTCGACAATAATGGAACAATAAGGAAGTTCATAGAGAAGCTGTGGCTTTGACAAAAGAATTCTAAGTTGGTTTGTTGGCGTACATCTACACTTTTTCCAAAGATTGCACCTTGTAATTTAATCTTACGTAACGGAAGTGTGGGGCAATCGTTCGGTTTGTTGCATTTGCTAAAAGCTGTTTCGCTAATTACTGAAATGGGACTGCCAGAGTCAAGTACTGCCGGAAATTTTACGTCATTTACAGTAATATGAATCACAGGATATGCAATGTTGTTATGTTTTACGTCGTGTTCCTGGAGTAAGATGTCCCTAATGTCTTCCATTTTTACGTAATTACTAGCTACGGCAGCTGCGTCGTCAGTTTCATAAGTACGTCTTGTGGCTGCCAGTGGTGTGAGTCATCGCCTATTGTCTCTTTGTTGGCGCGCGTCGTTATTGGGATTTGGAGACCTAACTTCTACAAATTCATCGTGACGAGAGTGCTCTGCTCTATTTAAATCTCGCCAGTTCTGATGCAATTCAGGTCTGTCGTTACGATCATATCGTCTGTCGTCATGTCGGTAGTTTCCATAGTTTCTTTCTTGTCGGTCACATGGTGGAGAATTTCTCCTTGAATCGTAACTACGCGCTGGACCGTTGCGTCTAAAGTTATTCTGTCTCCCTTGATAATAGTTATTTTGGTTCCCATATTGTCTGTTTCTCTGATTGTCTCTGTGATAGTCATTACCGCGGAAAGGTGATCTTTCCCTGTAACTATTACTCTGCCAGTGGTTATCATATGGGTGGTGTCTGTTTTGGTCACGATTTACGTTGTAAGAATAGGTTTGTCGTGGCCATTTATTGTTTCTGTCGTCACGGAATTGTGACGGATGTGACCTGTAATGATTGTTTTCCTGTTTTCGCATCCCACGACTGTCTGTGTCAATTTCCAGTTCTTGTAACAGTCCCTGAAAAGCTTCAATGTCGTCTTTGCAACGTCCTGCCAAAATAATGTGTCGTAAATGTTCAGGCAGTTTGATTAAGCAAATGCGGATGAGTTCTGAGGGGCTGTATGGGTTTGATAGGTACTGATTCTTGTGCAACATGTCTTCAAAATATTTGCCAAGACTCGAAAATTCAGATTGTTCAAAGTGTTTCATCATCATGATGCTATGTTTTACGCGGTCTTGTGTAGCTTGAGACCAATATGCTGAGAGGAAGGCGTGGTAAAATTCTCCTTCACTGTGACAATCGTGAATGACCGATCGCATTCTTACAGCTGGTTCATTCTCCAAGTAGCCACACATAAATTCTAATCTGTGTTCTAATGACCAGTTGGGAGGAAAACAATGAGAGAATTGATGGAGCCACGCTTGTGGATGAATGTCGTTGCCAGAATTCTTAAATGTTTTGAATTTACGTGTAGTAATGAACAGCTTATAGTCAAAATCATCATGTCGGCGAGTCACATATCGGTCATTGTTACGTCGTGTCGGCGGTTCCATCTCAAAATTCGGTGCACCTTGCCAATTTCTTTCATAATTACCGAAATGCTCTGTGTTATTATATTGTGGCTTTTCCGTATTTCTATGTCCCTCTTCCAGTATTGGGGCGCGAGTGTCCTCTGAAATACGTAATTCTTGTATCACCTGCGTCAACTGATCTTGTACTTCCCGGATTTCTCTTTTATACTGTGTATTAATTTGATTTTGATTTTGTTTGAATTTTCTTATTTGTTCATAGTCTTCTGTGTCAGTGAAGGCTACGGCTCTTGTGTCATTCAGATCATCATCTACCTTTGTAGATAAATTAGTGACCTGATTCGAAAGTTCAGCTACTTTCTCCGATAGTGAACACATTTCCTCAGTGTGTTTTTCTGAACCAAGTTTCAGAGTGTCCATTTGTGTTGAAATCGAATCTACTGTGTTCTTTAAGTTTTCCTGAGTTTTTGCCAGTTGCGTAACCGAATCGGTAGATGCAACTGAGTCAATTTTAGCCCACAAGGTCTCATGATTTTCATGAACAATGGTTTGCAGCTCTTTTATGGCTGCTTCGTGATTCTGTAATACATTCTCATGACGCGAAAAAATAGGTTGGAAATGCTCACAAATTTGTGTTTTTACGTCATTACAGACTTTCTGACATTTCGATTCTATTTTATGTAACTCAGTAGTTAAATCTTCACGTGTTTGTTCAAGCATATGTTCCACTGAGTCTAACTTTTGAAGCTTTTGTTCCATTGTGTCTAACTTTTGAAGCTTTTGCTGTGTTTGTCTCTGATTTTGTTCCATTGTGTCTAACTTTTGAAGATTTTGTCCCATCTGTCTCTGATTTTGTTCCATTTGTTGCATTAATTGCAATAATAATGTATTAGTGTCTGGAATCTGTTTCTCTACGCTTTTTAGCAGTGCATTTTCACCGGCAACATTCACATTTTGACAAGCAGAAAATGTGTCTTGACTCATTTGAGAAAAAGGTGAGGACCCAAAACCGAAGTCTACAGTATTTGCAGTATTGTGTTCTGTCATTTCGGATTCCTGAGGCGAGCTGTTGCCGACCGATCGATCGATAATGCTTCCTTGTTCACTACCTGTTTGACTGTCTACGCCATTGTTTGACGCCCGCTCCATTTCCCTATGCACAGTTACCAAATTACTACTTTGAACATTAGTTAACTCATTACACAGTGGCGCTAACACATTGCTTTCGTCTTCACTGTCGTTTCTTAGTTTACTTTGGAGCCGAGTGTTACGTTTTTCACACGCCATTATTGTCACAATATTTCACACGATAACACAGAAAAGCACAATTTGAATAGCAAAAATAAGAGAACACATTAACATAGCACTGAAAATAATATCTAGTTAATTGCAGCTGCGAAATACTTGCTGCAAATCTACATGCATGCCACAACTGTTTTACAGTACAACAATGAAAGGCTGCAACTACAAAGGAGATTCCCTCTACAATTACGCGCTAGCAATAAACAAAAGCTACACTAAATACACAAACTACAAGAAAAAATCAGAAGATTCCAGTGAGGTATCCTAGGCTAAGGGTCGACATATGAAACGTCCCCTTAGAATAATTTTACATATGAAACGTCCACTTAGAACAATTATACAAGCCTGTGCTTGACCTGACACACAATATTATTTAGCGCAACGCAATCTGACTTTCAATAACCCCTACAAAACAATGGCCCTGACTAACATTAAACTATACCTTTCACAAATCACTTACCTCACAAAAATCTTCGCTGCTCGAACTACTGCAATACGGCGCGCGACACTACTGCCAGCTAAATAAAAGATTCAAACTACTGAAGGCACTAACTACTGATAGGGATAGTTAGCAAATAAAAGATTTTAATAGAGAACAAACACTGTATTTACCTTAATATTCATAATTAACATCCAGTATTACAAAACTCCGCCATCTCTCTCCCCACATCCACCACTGCTGGCGGCTCACCTCCAACTGCCCAACGCTACGCGCTGTTCACATCCAGCTGTAGCAGTTCATGACAACAATGGCAGACAACAATGCAAACTAGCCACATACTGCACACAGCACAGCCAGTGATTTTCATACAGAGAGCGCTACGTAACGTTGCCAATAAGAAAACATAAACAGCAAACTTACATAAAGAAAACATAAACAGCCTACTTAAAAAACATAAACAGCCTACTTACAACAGGTGATAGTAATGTAGAAACAGTGTAAACAACACAGAACGTAAACCACTGTTATATGCATAACGGTAGACAAAAATGTTCTTAGTTTTTTCCAACTTAACTGATTTGCACACACATGCCGACAATGGTCAGTGTGCACAGCATGGGGTGTTACCACGTCAGGCTGCAATACAGGCCTGACGACGACGAAGCATTTTGTGAGTGATGTCATCCGTCTCATGTTGAGTTAATAGCGCCCATTCTTCCTGCAGAGCTGCTCGCAAGTCTTGGAGAGTGGATGCTGACTGTCTCCTTAGTGCATCCCTGCCCTGCTCTATGGAATTCAAATCGGGAGAACGACCGGGCCACGCCATGCATGCAGTATCTTCCGTTTCCAATAAAACATCAACCACCCGTGTTCTATGAGGTTGAGCGCTATCATCCATCAATACGAAGTGTGGGCCCACACCACCTCGCGACAGCCGCACATACGGCCCCAAGAACTCGTCGCGGTACCTGACAGCAGTTAAACCTTGCCGATTCACTCGTACAACTTAATGAACAGGTGTTGCAGTGGTCAACATGCCCACACCATTAAGGATCCTCCTCGATATCGGTCTTTTTCCACAATGTTTGGGTCCCGAAATCGTGTTCCACGTTTCCTCCAGATGCGAATACGTCGAGAATCACTCACCAGACCAAATCGGGAGTGATCTGCGGAAAGAACATTGGCCCACTGTTCGACCGTCTAGGCGGCATGTTGACGACTCCACTCTAGACGTTCCCTTCTCTGAAGACGCATCAGAGGTACACATACAAAAGGTAGACGACAATAAAGGCTACTCTGGCGGAGCCTTCTGTACAGCTTTTGTATCGATACAATACGTCCAGTGGATGCTGCGAGGTCAGATGCCAGTTGTCGTGCAGTACTAAGGCAGTACCGTCGTGCCCTTACGGCCAAATAGTGGTCCTCCCTTTTTGATATCACGCATGGTCGGTCCTACCCTGGTACTGGGATACTGTTTCGGTCTCTATACATTGTCGCCACATCCGAGAAACAACAGAGCGATTCACATTAAGCCTTCGGGCCACATCAGCTTGCGACTGTCGTGCTTCCAATCTTCCTATGGCCCTCCACTGCAGAGAGTCTGGTAGGTACCTTGTTTGTACCATACTGCACCGTCTGTGACTATACACAGCGATTGTGGATGTGGGACTACCTGCCACGTTACCCCGTTTGAAAGGTGCCCTGACGTCATCGTTGTCGTGGTTGTCCGTTAACTGGCATGTCATCCTTCGTGCAGAACACGATTGTTCAGACATTTGTTGATATTTTGCATAATTATACCGCGAATTAGACACAAGACTGGGAAATAGCGGTTTGTTGCTTTAATTTTGGACACCAGTGTATATCCCTGCTTTGACATCATATTAACTATTACTTAAACTACCCTTCTCAGGTTAGGATTCCATCCCACCTTCCTTCTGTCTACGTGGAATATTGCCCACCTCAAGACACCGACATCCTGTTTGTTTCGTCAATGGTTGTCAGCGTTTTCGAGTTCATGGCTCCCTTCTAGGATACCTTGTGAAAATTGAAGTAATTAGTAAAAAAATGTTACGTATAAAATACCACTCACCTCAGTGCTACGCTTGAGCTAGTGCTTCTTGTTACGCAACTTGTCAAATCTTTGACTAGCTTCTTGTTACGCAACTTTTTGTCAAATCTTTGTAGCAAGTGAGATAAAGCTACTCTCATTTCCTTCTACACACCAAGTCTTGATATGTACTTGGTTTTAATGATAGCTAATGCCGAAAGCACACACTCGCAAAGATAGGAGGTTGAGGAAGGAATTAATGAATATCGTCAGTGCTTCCTTGCTCAATCTTGCAAACTATTTCATTACTGAATAGCAAAATGGTGACAATGTGACTGATCAAAACTCCACTTTTAGTGAAGAACCTGATGAAATTTATACCAGCTCTTCCTCTTCTACAGTACTGAAATCAGAAGGAGAATCATTACTGAAGGGATTTTGAATCCACTGAGACCTACCACAGTTTTCAGAAAAGTATTTTTCAAAATGAACGTGAAGTTCAGATAAATGTCCTTCAGTTACACAAAAAATACCTGCTGTAAGACGTATCTCATTGTCGTATATAAAATGCTGCAAACATCGTCTTTTTGAAAGCCGAAACTTCAGCAATATGCTGAATGAAATGAGTTGCACTTCCTTGCACAGACTCATTCAGTTACTTTAACTTCTCAAATTTACTACATAATTGTGCAACCTTTAATAGAAAGTCAGTGTCTTAGAAAGCACGTAGCAGTGATATGATTTTGTTCTTCCACGTAAGAACAGCCTTCTCGCCTAAGTTAATGCCCCTGAAAAAACAAACGAGTGCTGTTATAAAATTAATCCCTCCTCCTAATTTTTTCCGTCATTTGTTCATGACGTTCCGCTCCTAAACCTTGAATTCGACAACTAATGTAATGTCAGGCAAAGGAATGGGCAAAAGCTGTTTTGCCATGAACTGTCAACACACAATGGATATCATGTCAATACCACACGGTAGAGTTTGTTCTCGTGCGCTGCAGTCATGGGCTGTGCGACTGGTCCCGGCGGAGTTTCGAGTCCTCCCTCGGGTATGGGTGTGTGTGTTTGTCCTCAGGATAATTTAAGTTAAGTAGTGTGTAGGCTTAGGGACTGCTGATCTTAGCAGTTAAGTCCCATAAGATTTCACACACATTTGAACATTTTTTTGTTCTCGTGCAGTCGTATGTGCTTTTTTACATTTTGCTACTCAGAAAACTGCATTGTAGGACGTTAGAAGTGATTTGTTAGTGTGTTTCGCCTGCTTAGAAATTATGATTTTTGTTTTTTCATTTGACTCAGTTTTCTAGAAAAATACTATCTTGGTTTTACCACGTCATTCTTGTAAACACTTTCTAAATGACGCCTAAATTTGCTTGGTATTATACATTCAACAAAAATACTGTCAAACCCAGCTGTCGATGCTAATCATTGTTCACAACAGTGTTCGTGATACTGAAATTTAAATGACTATGGTCGTATCTTTAGTACTTGAGTTTCCTATCTTCATTACCACTTTCCTTGTTGTCCTCAGAAAGTTCTCCATCTTCACTTCCACTTAACAAATTTGAAGATTTTTCCAATGTTTATCTCCTTTATCAACGTTATAACAAAGTCACAATATAGTGAAAACTGGATAACAACAGAATAATCGCTGCCGGTGCCGTGTGTGACGCGCGCTAATTCAGCTTCGAGGTTATGACTGCTTACGCAGGCTGGCCAATTACTAAAGTGAAATTCTCCGAGGCACCTGCGGCACCTTGTGTGAACTCAGGCCAACGGCAACTGCATACTTGCAAAGAGGTCACGCATGTTTTCTATATCTATCTAATGGTTTACATATAGGCCAAGAAGCAGTGGGTAACTTCAGTGACGTTTAAATTACAAGCGTGTATACTCTACAGTTTAAAGTAAAATACGGTAATATTTTAGATTTACGAGGGCGTACTGGAAAGTAATGCTTCCGATTCTTTTGTATCAAAACTCTTTAAAATGTTTTAAAAATAAAATAAACATTGATAGCATTCTACATCTTTGTTCTTCGTGTATACATACATTTTTTCTCTCAGCTGAGTCACTTTGGTGACGAACGCATTTCTCCCTGCGAGGGACCAGTTTTTGATACGGTGTTTGACCTTGTTGACGGAACCACAACCTCACTTCTACTTGGCATCGCTTCATCACTATCAAAGTGAAATCATAAAAAGTTTTCCTTAAGTTTTGAAAACGTAAAAATCGGATGGGGCAAGTCGGGACTGTATGAAGGATGGATGGTCGATAACAGTGAATCCAGGGCGTCGGATTGTTGCAAACGTCGCAGCGCTCGTATGTGGTCTGGCATTGTCATACTCAAGGGGAGAGATCTCCATGTGGGGATGAACTCTTCGAATTCGAAACTCGCTTACAGCGGTTCTAGGCGCTTCAGTCCGGAACCGCGCTACTGCTACGGTCTCAGGCTCGAATCCTGCCTCCGGCATGGATGTGCCTGATGTCCTTAGATTGGTTAGATTTAAGTAGTTCTAAGTTCTAGGGGACTGATGACGTCAGCAGTTGAGTCCCATAGTACTTAGAGCTATTTGAACCATTTGAAGAATGTAATAGTAGACATAAAAGCTTTATAAGTGTGGTACCGTGTTATAATGTAAAAAATTGTAGTGGGGAAGCCAACGTTGGTTTCCCTGATGTTATTTAATCTGTACATTTAACAAGTAGTTAAGGGAAAGAAAAGAAAAATTTGGGAAAGGAATTAAAGTTCAAGAAGAAGAAACAAAAACCGCGAGGTTTGCGGTTGACATTGTAATTCTGTCAGAGACTGCAAAGGACTTCGAAGAGCAGCTGAACGAAGTGGAAAGGGTCTTGAAAAGTAGATGTATAAGAAAAACAACAAGAAAATAAAAATATGGATGATGGACTGCAGTCTAATTAAATCGGGCGATACTCAAGGAACTAGATTAGGAAACGATACACTGGAATTAATAGATGAGTATTGCTATTTGGGCAGTAAAATAACTGATTATGCCGAATTACAGAAGATAGAAAATGTAGACTGCAAACGGCAAGAAAAGTGTTCAAAAAAATGGTTCAAATGGCTCTGAGCACTATGGGACACAACTGCTGCGGTCATAAGTCCCCTAGAACTTAGAACTACTTAAACCTAACTAACCTAAGGACATCACACACATCCATGCCCGAGGCAGGATTCGAACCTGCGACCGTAGCGGTCGTGCGGTTCCAGACTGTAGCGCCTTTAACCGCTCGGCCACTCTGGCCGGCAAGAAAAGTGTTCGACAAGAAGAGAAATGTGTATGGACATCGAATACAGATTTCAGTATTAGGAAGTCGCTTTTGAAGGCATTTTTCTGAGTGTAGGCCTCTATGGACGTGAAACGTGGGCAATAAACAGTCCAGACAAGAAGAGAATAGAGGCTTTTGAATCGTGGTGCTACAGAAGACTGCTGAAGATTACGAGGGCGTGCTGTAAAGCAAAGCCTCCGATTTTTTTTGTGAAAACTCTTAAAATTTTGTAAATAAAACTAATGTTATTCACATTCTACAGAGATTTTCACTTTGCAGCGGAGTGTGCGCTGATAGTAAACTTCCTGACAGATTAAAACTGTGTGCCGGACCGAGACTCGAACTCGGGACCTTTGCCTTTCGCGGGCAAGTGCTCTACCGTCTGAGCTACCCAAGCACGACTCACGCCCAGTCCTCACAGCTTTACTTCTGCCAGTATCTCGTCTCCTACCTTCCAAACTGCACAGAAGTTCTTCTGCGAACCTAGGTAGAGCACTTGCCCGCGAAAGGCAAAGGTCCGAGTTCGAGTCTCGGTCCGGTACACAGTTTTAATATGTCAGGAAGTTTTACATCTTTGTTGTTCACGACTACATATTTGCAGCTCTCTTCCGCTAGAGGGCTCCGAATTCTATCGTGTAACGTGGTGGAGTGTAACGCAACTGTGTAAGTGCGTGAAAAGCAGCGTGCCGTAACCGAGTTTCGAATTCGATGAGTTCATCCACCCACGGAGCACCGTGTTCTTCCGCACTACAAAGCCAGACCACACATGAGCGCCGCGACGCCTGCAACGATTCGACACTTCGGGTTCACTGTGATCGATCATCATCAGTACATTCCCAATTTGGCGCCAAACGATTTTCATCTGTTTCCAAAACCTAAAGAACACATCGTAGGACTTTACTTTGACAGTGATGAAGCGGTGAAAGAATAGGTGAGGTTGCTGTTTCATCAACAACGTCAAACATTCTACAGTGACGGTATCAACAAACTGATCTCTCGTTGGGAGAAATGTGAAGTCAGGTCTGTGTTAAGAAACAATATTTAGACTCGAAGAATAAAGATATAGAATGTTAATAACGTTTGTTTTATGTATAAAGCTTAAGAGTTTTCACAAAACAACTAGGAGACATTACTTTTCAGCACGCCCTCATAGATGGGTAGATTATGTAACTAACGAGGAGGTACTGAACAGAATTGGGGAGAAAAGAAGTTTCTGGTTTAACTCGACTATAAGATGGGAGACATTCTGACACATCAACGGGGGTAGAGGGGCAGGGAATTGTAGAGGGAAACTAACAATGAATATAGTATGTAGGATAAAAATGATGTAGGCCGCAGAAGTTATGAAGAGGCTTGCACAGACTAGAGCAGTATGGAGAGCTGCATCAAACCAATCTTCGGACTGAAGGCCAGAACAACAACAACATGTACGTAATCTGAATTTCGTGTTCCATTTACCTGCCACTGTCCTGTAGAATAATTGCGTAGTTTCCTGTACGTCTGTTAGGCTTTCATTCGCGCGTTTTCTTCGTAGTAGTGGTTGTGGCGCGTAGACGAAATCGCGGAACATAAATACTTGTTCTGCTTTAATAAAGCAAAAACACGACGAACTCTATCCGCCTCTCTTGCTGGCGCCCTCTTCTCCATTACAGCTTATCATTTATTTTCGACGGGAAAGTTCGACAAAGCGTCCTCGAAATAACTAATCTTCCCTCAGCGTTAATTAAATCCTTTTGCTGCACTAGCCCGTAACGCTCCGTATACACAGTCGAGAACTTAGTGCCGTGGATCGAAAGTGGGACGCAGTTCTTCACCACGACCTCTTTTAGATAGTAATCTACAGTCTGTATGATAGTATCGAAAGGGAAATCCTGTCAGTTCAGTTCTATGACTCTCACGAATTTCAGCTTTTTAAAAAATAACTTTTAGTTGTTAAATCTTATTTTCTACATTAAACCTCATTGCTTACTCTTTCATTAGTCGTTTTTCATCTTTCCTGACATCGCAAGAAAATTATATTTCCACAGTCACTGCATTACGGCGTGTTTCCACTAATCACTGTAGCAGTCGTTATTTTTATTCGGAAACATGTGACCCCTTGTTTCTGTAAGTAGTCATTAACGTTGCACATGGCTCTAGATATATCATTTCTGAAGCATGAATGATTCGTATCAGAGTCGCTGCCAGTCGCTGCTTACTCAAACGAAAGATTCAAAAACTGTCAATGTACGCTTTCACGTATCCGGAACCATTAATTAACGCTCGCTGATAAACTTCTCGGACGTTTCTAATATTTCCAGTTATTAACATTTTCATAACATTCACTAATGTTCCCAGTATATTCATAGCAAATCTGTGAAAGCATATTTGACCAACGGAGATACTTAAGCAGTAATCCAGAAGTACTTTCGTGAACATTGTAGTGCACGGTCTCAAATCATGGGAGAGGGAAGGCAGAGATGTGAGAAAATGTATTCAAATTGCTGTTCTTCCATTTTTTCCGTTTCTAAAAGATTATTATGTAGTAATATTTGTTACTTCCCATTGAGAATAAACTTTACCGTTACAAGTATTTTTTTCTTTTCAAATCTTGTTCCTGATGTTAAATGAAAATTATTTTGAGCCAAACGAGGTGCCCAAGCGCTTACTGGACTCTCATTTAGGAAGACTGTTGTCTAAATTCCACTTCAACTATTGAGATTTAGTGTTTCCGCCCTCTCCGAATGTTTACAGAAAATTCCGGTACTGTTGCTTCGAAAGTGGCAAGCCCACTTTCCTCCTCCATCCATGTAAAATCCGAACTATTGTTTCGCTTTCAATACTGGAATTTGAACCCTAATCTTAATTCTCTTTTGCCTATTCGTAATATGCTGAAATGTTTCGAAGACTGGCTGACAATCTGCAGTTTATCACGTGCATGTTTGTGCGTTTAACTGAAAAACTGTATCCACACGATCTCTTTCTGCAAAGTGAATCCAACAATGCTCGACTCCTAGCCCCAACCCTACTCCCATCAGTAGAAGGCCACACCAACCGACAAGACGCAGTTATCTGCCCGCTGGCTGTTATAGCGACTCCTTAACATCATCTGAAAGAGTTCTGCTAGAGTCACAAGTTATGTTGATGAAACTTTCGTGCTACACTCTTCTATGGCAGCAATGAACTCATCAGCCTTCTTTTTTATGTCTATCTTTGTGCAACGAGGAGTTAGAGGTGGAGTGTTACACGTACCGACAAAGAAGAACATCTGGCCTAGTTTTTCTCCCGATTCTTACTGTTCGACAGTGATGCAGAACATTGTCAGTTGGATTCCATTGTGGCTGTAGTCCATCTTTTGACGACTTTGGTCGACATTTGCCTGGGCAGACTTTTACACTGAAACGTGGAATCTCGATAGAAGCTGCTGTCGGTTGGCTCAGAGACCGCTGATTTGTAGAGGAATTGAGGAATTACCTTCCTCTTTCAATTGGTTGCTCCATAGTTCCTAGAAAAATACCTTGAACTGAGGTCACCCCGAATTAATAAATGCCGGCCGGGGTGGCCGAGCGGTTCTAGGCGCTACAGTGTGGAACCGCACGACCGCTGCGGTCGCAGGTTCGAATCCTGCCTCGGGCATGGATGTGTGTGATGTCCTTAGGTTAGTTGGGTTTAAGTAGTTCTAAGTTCTAGGGGACTGATGACCTTAGAAGTTAAGTCCCATAGCGGTCAGAGCCATTTGAGCCAATTAATAAATGCTGATATAGGCTGGTCCATCAACTGCATCTTGTGTGCCGTTGACGTGAGCAGTAGTTCTGGTCATTTGAGTTTCAGTGATTGCTGTCTATTCAAATGGTTCTAAGCACTATGGGACTTAACATCTGAGGCCATCCGTCCCCTAAACTTAGAACTACTTAAACCTAACTAACCTAAGGACATCACACGCATCCATGCCCGAGACAGGATTCGAACATGCCACCGTAGCAGACGCGTGGTTCCGGACTGAAGCGCCTAGAACCGGTCGGCCACAGCGGCCGGCCTGATGCCTATTCTCTGATGAGTTATGGGGAATTGTCTACGGCGAGCAAGACAGCTTTTTAATGAGAAAAGTAGACGTGGTAATTCATGTTTTTATTTGCCTAGACAGTATGTAAGTGGGTCATGCATTAACGAGGCACTAGCCATTGTATAGGAATTGAGGAAATCTCTCTAATGGAGCCAAATGGCATTCCAGTCAAAACTACGAACTATTTGCTTCTCATCTGAATGGCCCAGTAGAATTTCCGGCTATTTCATATGGCTCCTCCCTTTTGTCAGGCGTCGTTTTTATGTGCGCCTGCCGCATAATCTATGTATTGTGCAGGGAGCTATTCGTGGACCGAAATCTTTTCGCCGCATACAGCACCCAAGAGTTGTCTGGTAGAATTATTTTTTGTCTCGGTTCTTTCCACAACGTTCTGTTTTTTTCCTAACATTGCACGAAGGGGGGGGGGGGGTGAGAGAGGCGATGCTGACATGTGATGCGGATATAGTTTATGAACTGTGGCTGATGCGGCGAATTCTGTGGCTACCATCGCGATGTCCTTCAGTGCAAACCGTTTACTATCGTTCCGTGTGACGGAGCATCCAACATTGGAAAAACGTACACCACGATAGATAAACCAAAGTTGAAAATCTAAATGAACGCGGTTCAGGCTCCTCATCCAGGCCATATTCATATCTTACATCTTTGCCGACAAATTCTCGCAATGGAATTAGACAGCAAAGCACAATCCATTGTCGTATCCAAGTATTTGGGCAGTGGCAATGGTTCGCTTCTCGTTGTCACATTCAACTGCCTCCCAATCCACCTTTTGCAAGTCCATCTTGCACGGTGAACGACAAAGTGAAGATAAGTCTTACTGTATTCAAGCTTTCGTCTCCCTCTTCAAGTTATCGCCGCCCTCACAGTTTCCCTCAATTACAAAATAAACTATTCCTTGATGACTTGGGATGTGGTCGCTCAACCAATCCCATCTATTAGTCAAGTTTTCTCATTAAGCTCTTTCCTCCCCGATTCGATTCCGTAGCTCTTCACTAGTTATCCGAGCGACGCTTCTAAACTTCAACAATCTCCTGAAGCATCACATCTGGAAAGCTTCTCTTCTTGCCTGAACTGTTTATCGTCCACGTTTCCCTTCTGTACAAGGCTACATTCAAGGAAAATACCTTAAGAAAAGGCTTCATGACATTTAAATTGATATTCCATGGTAATGAATTTATCCTTCAGAAAAGCTTCCATGCTGTTGCCACTCTTCATTTAATATCGTAATTACTTCGGTCATCGTAATTTACTTTGTTGCCTTATTTCGGCTTAGGTCTTTCAGTTGTTAACATAATTATATTTGTTGACAGTAGAAATGGGTGAAAGTCGACTGAGGGACACGATACAGAGGTACTTTAAATAAGTCATCTACCACAACAAGCAACATTCTTACAATAAGTGTTCTATATAAATATGCTATCAGGCAGCAATTTATACGATACTACCATTTGTTACAAGGGTTCGGACGCGGATGCTTTGTTTGGACAGCAACTAAACTCTCGTAAATTAGTTACGAAAAAAATATGCCAAAGTTGCTATGAACGAGTAGGCTTATCGAAGAAAATTGTCGATCAACACTCACCTGTTGCGAAATGTACAATGAAGCACCAGAGAAACTAGTATAGGCAGGCGTATTCAAATATACAGATATGTAAACAGGCAGAATACGGCTTTGCGATTGGCAACGACTATGTAAGACAACAAGTACATGGCGCAGTTGTTAGATCGGTTACTGCACCTACAATGGCAGGTTATCAAGATTTAAGTGAGTTTTAACGTGGTGTTATAGCCGACGCATCTCCGAGGTAGCGATGAAAGGGGGATTTTCCCGTACGACCATTTCACGAGTGTACCGTGAATATCAGGAATCCGGCAAAATATCAAATCTCCGACATCGCTGCGGCCGGAAAAAGATACTGCAAGAATGGGACCAACGACGGCTGAACAGAATCGTTCAACGTGATAGAAGTGCAACCCTTCCACAAATTGCTGCAGATTTCAATGCTGGGCCACCATCAAGTGTCAGCGCGAACCATTCAGCGGAGCATCATGGACATGGACTTTCGGAGCCGAAGACTCACTCGTGTACCCTTGATGGCTGCACGACACAAGGCTTTACGCCTCGCCTGGACCCGTCAACACCAATATTTGACTGTTGATGACTGGAAACGGGTCTCGTTTCAAATTGTCAAATTGTGACGAGAGAAAGGACGTTTACGAGTATGGAGACAACCGCATGAATCCATGGACCCTGAATGTCGGCAGGTGACTGTTCAAGCTGGTGGAGGCTCTGTAATGGTGTGGGGCGTGTGCAGTTGGAGTGATATAGGACCCCTGATAGGTCTAGATACGACTCTGACAGGTGACACGTATCCTGTCTGATCATCCGCGTCCATTCATGTCCACTGTGCATTCCGACAGAGTTGGGCAATTCCAGGAGGACAATGCGACACCCCACACGTCTGTAATTGCTAGAGAGTGGCTCCAGGAATACTCTTCTGGGTTTAAACACTTCCGCTGGCCACCAACCTCCCCAGACATGAACATTATTGAGCATATCTGGGATGCCTTGCAATGTGCTGTTCAGAAGAGATCTCCACCCCCTGGTACTCTTACGGATTTATGGACAACCCTGCAGGATTCATGATTTCATTTCCCTCCAGCACAGCTTCAGGCATTAGTCGAGTCCATGCCACGTCATGTTGCGGCACTACTTCCTGCTCTCTGGGACCCTACACGATATTAGGCATGTACCAGTTTCTTTTGCTCTTCAATGTATAACGCGTGACAGCGCCCCTTTCGTGCGCTGTTGCTACCCCTCTCTCTTTCTTCCTCGGGATTAAACACGAAGTAGCTGCCATTGGCCGGGACTTAAATTCTTCTCAGGTAATACGCTTCTACGGATTTCTCGGTTTTCACACCAGTTACACTGCCCAGCAGAGACTTTGGCAGCTGTGCGTCGTTTAACAAGGGCTTAACATGGAAAGAGCTGAGGTGGATATTGCTTTCGCTGTGGTTGAGATCGTAAGATTTATTATAGGGAGCGAACGTTTCCAAGGCCGGAGTTACTTTCAGGATCCCAGTTCTTCTGAATTCACACGGGAGTAAACTATACGCACAATTTTGATCGTCGTTATATTTTAGGCTTTTCCTCATTATGGTGGAACGCGCTGGGCCTGCAGTTGCGATTTGTACTGTACAAGGAAAATATTTCATTACGCATGTACTAAATATCTTTATTTTGCATACCGGTTTGAGAGAATTATATTTCCGTTTTCAATACAACCAATCCATTTAATCCATGTCAGTATGTCTACGTACTGTCTTTGTCTTTGTGATGGTCAACAGGATACTTGAACTTCGTGTATTGTTGAGACGTGCTCCAGCGTTTGAAACTTTTGAAATTGGCCATCTTTCCACTTTGGTTTTCTTATATACATAGGGCAACGAACATGTAGTAGTATGTTGATTGTTATTAAAAAGCGTCTATTTATACAAAATCAGAGTTTAGCATTTCTGTTTGATTTACGCAGTCACTTAAGAAAAAATTACATCATCCAAGAGGCGGCCATTCTCTGTAGAACAATTTTCATCTCACTCCCAGAAGTTACAACTTAGGCCAACAGGCTTTGGTCGATCCAATCCACACTATTTTTGATGACCTTATTAAACTTTGTTAACGTAGATTCAGTCTTTCAATACCGTCACAAGAAATAGTCTCTGATGATGGTGACTTGATCACATCACCGAAACGAGAAATGAGAGTTCACGGGAACATGTTCCAGACAACTGCCATGCAGACATTTGCAGTGTGTAATGTTGCACCATCCGGTTGAAAATAAACACTCCTCCTGTTTAACCGTCGTCTCCGCAGTTCTGGAAGAAAGAATGCCCTAAGCATGTGAACGTAAAATTTGGAGTTCGCTGCCACTATTACGCCGTCCCCCTCAAAAAATAATGCGCGATTACACCAAAGGTAGCTACAGCGCACCACACAGTCACTCGTGGGGAGTGAAGAGATCTTTTATGCACTATGAAATGTCGATGAGGGATCCACAATCGATAATTCAGTTTAACTGATCCATTTAAGTGAAAATGCATGTTATCGCTCATAAACATACTGCACAAAAGAATTAAAAAGTCATTTTTTTGAATAGCCACATTGCAATGACTAAGTGTGAAATTGGGCTCAAAGTTTCGTAAGACATTCCTCTGGCATGCTGCAAAGGCAATGAGTCGACACATGCCAGAGTTGAGAAGTTCGAGTTATGTGGGTTAATGGTGTGACATAGGTACCAAATTCCACCACAGCTCTGCCAATGCCACCGTCGACGTGTCACACAATGCCAAGGTCGTCACACCCACCCCCACCCCCACGCACACACATCTCACCCCTTCTTTTGACGCCTCTGCGATGAAGGTTGTAGTATCCTCGTCGCCACTGTAGTATCCTTGTACTGTAAGGAAGCAAGGGAGAGGATGTTGTTATGGGTGTCCGGAATCCTCTTTCTGCAACACAAATGCACACGTGGATTAATACGGTTCTTCATTTGCTAGAACAGGCAGTTTTACTTAACTGAAATGGAGTCCATGTTCTGTGGTACAGGCTCATAAGCAATATTCCTCTTGCAAAAAGTAACGGTAATCTTGCTATTACAAGCTCTAGTCTCGCTGCTAGTCCCGCTCCGCACGTATACTAACAGAAGCCATCTGGAAGAGTGAGTCAGTGCGGCTATCTGGTCAGCGGCGGCGGCCTAAATACCTGCTTTCGAGAGGGCGTTGGCGGCATTTTGCTTGTCAGTGTGTCTCTGGCCCCTCTCGTGATACGCGCACTCGATCTAGCGCCTTCTATCGATCTTCGCGCAATATCTGTGCCGACCGGTGTGCTGGCGACAGCACAGAGGTCACTATTGAAATCACGCTGTTTGCTTATGAGTAGCCAATGCCGGCCATGGTGGCCGAGCTGTTCTAGGTGCTTCAGTCTGGAACCACGCAGCTGCTACAGTCGCAGGTTCGAATCCTGCCTCGGGCATGGATGTGAATGATGTCCTTAGGTTTGTTAGGTTTATGTAGTTCTAAGTCTAGGGGACTGATGACCTTAGATGTTAAGTCACATAGTGCTTAGAGACATTTGAACCGTTTTTGAGTTGCCGAGGAAAACATTTCAGATATGTCAGTGCTCAGAATTGACTTCAGGAGGTGGCACGAATCACGTCAATGAAATCACCCCTTCATTTGGGAGCATTAATTTACACATATTTCGTGGTCGAAAACGACAGTTTAGAGAGCGAGGTGCATCAGGTGCCACTGCTGACATACTCCGGACAGTTCAACCCTTTTCTAAGGACACTGTTGGGCTGGAACTACATTGAACGTAATCTAACTATTTGGAGTGCAGCACAACCACAATTTGTGCTCTTGCGTACTGGGTGGAGCCACTAAGGACCGATCAAAACCTTTCGACGAAATTTGAACGTGATACGAATAAGTAAAGAGTGTTTGTGCTTTTTCAACCCTGCTGCTTCGCACCCTCCCGTGACGTGCTCTCGGGGAGGTGCGACACTGTCATGTGCGTGAATAAAATGGCAAAGGGTCCCCTTTGCTGAACACTTTAAAAATATACCCGTACAGAGAGAACCCTCGACCGATTCGAGGTTGCCTGCGGGTAGGAAACCTCATCGACACCGTACAGCACAGTGGTGCTACACTGCTGCTGTAGCACCTAGGAATCAGTGAAGGGTTCTCTCTGTACCGGTAAATACTGAAAGTGCTCAACAAAGGTGTGCAGGCGGCGCCGAATGTATTATCGAAGTGGGGGGAGGGGGTCTTCAAATGGTTCAAATGGCTCTGAGCACTATGCGACTTAACTTCTGAAGTCATCAGTCCCCTACACGTAGAACTACTTAAACCTAACTAACATAAGGACATCACACACATCCATGCCCGAGGCAGGATTCGAACCTGCGACCGTAGCAGTCACGCGGTTCAAGACTGAAGCGCCTAGAACCGCACGGGCACAAAAGGCCGGCGGAGGGGGTCTCATAGGGCCTATTCCATTTTATTCGTGCAAGTGTCAGTGCACCTCCCCGTGATCACGCTACAGGAGTCTGCGAAATAGGAGAGCTGAAAAAGCATGAACACCCTTTGCTGCTTCTTATGACATTAAAATTTCGTCGAATGGTTGTGAAGAGTCCTTATTGGTTCCACTGCGTATACCAGAGCAAAAGTTGTTGCGCTACATTTCAAAGCGGTCAGATCACGCTCATTGGGGTTACAGTCCCACGATGTCCTGAAAGAAGGCTTAGATCGTCCGGGGAGAGGGGGGGGGGGGGTGTATCAACAGCGTCAAAGGTTGTCAAGAACGTCATCCCACTGCTTATCGCAGTACAAACTGTCGTTTTAGACCGGGAAATTTATGTAAATAAACACCCCAAGAGAACGGCTGGTTTTATTGGCGCTCATTATGCCACTTCCTGAGGGCTTTTGGTGTCGATTCTGAACAGCCTGCGATGTGTCTGAAATGTTTGTCCTTGGGCACCCATAACAGCGTGATTGCAACGCTGGACGTCGCGACTCTGACGTCCATCGCAGAGGCCTCGAGAGAACGGGTGAAATGTGGATGAGGGAGGTGGGGACACACTTCTGATCGTGTGACAAGTCCAGGGTGGTGATGTGCGGAAGTGTGGTGAGATTCGGTGCCAACGTGATATCATTAACCCAACTTAAACGCCACACGAACTTCTGAGCTCTGGCTTGTTTTCCTCAGTTGTTGACAAGTTGCTGTCTGAAGCGTCGCCGAGTCCGAGGGTGACGTCGCAGGGTGCCACGCCGCGGGATTACAAGTGTGACGAAATTAGCGCCGTGTTTCAACGACAGCCTCAGCATTTAGCACAAAGGTATCGTACAAGATCATGCGATGCTCTATCGCCCACTGTTTCCCCGAAAGGAATGGCATATGCGCCATCTCCTTCCCACCTCTGACAGCGTTGTACTAGCCAATCTAAAAACTTGCGCTTGCCGTAGGTCACACTATACTTTAATGAACACGTGCCGTTTTCGAGGGCGCACGTACCTGTTTGACTTCGGATAAGACATTTCTCTCACGCGACGCTGGACAGTACTTGCAAAAACCCGAACGGTTTGTTTCCGCTGAAAGTAGAGCTATAATCTCCGAAACCGGTCATGAAAAAAATGGGGACTGTATGGTGAAATATTTTCCCCTCATACACGGTCGAAGTATTATCAAGAGAGGTACAGTTGTCTCGGAGACAAGAAACGGAAATTTGTATACCCCGTGTTACGGATACCTTATGATGAGAACCACGTGTAGGTAGTGCAAGCTCCGAGATGAGGAAGCGGGCGCATCGGAAGGCAGGTAGTTCTAATACGGGAGCGGTGGCCACGACGCACCGGTAATTACTTGTTCCCGGGCAGGGCGCCAGGACCGGGGGAGAAGGGACCGAAAAAATGGCCGCGACCGGACAGCGGGGGACAGAGGAATTCATTTGTCTCGTCAGCCGGCGCCATTGTCTGCTGCCGATAAGCTCGACCCATATTTTATGCACTTTGAGCTTCGCGGCAGTCATTTCCCGGACGCGTGGAAACTTCCCCCTCTTTAAATTCACGTCCTGCACCGCACGCTTTTCAGACCTTTATCGAAATCCCCCTCAAGGCGGTCTGTGTATTGCAGGGAATGCGATTCGGATCCAGCACAGTGTCTTCGAGAGCACATAGGTGGGGTTAAGTGTTGTTATGTTGGTATTTGTTGCTTGGTGTCAACTTTACATGTGAATATTCAATTCCTATGGCTTTCTAAAGGAGGCTGTGTTTCGTTCGAATGGACAAACCGAAATATTGTGTCCTCATCAGATTATTTCTTCTGAATGATATTGCGAACGGACATTTATTCAAAAATGGTCAAGGTTTTGAAGGAACTAGGGTGCTCATTTTCAGTAGTAAATATTTGCGTAGCCCAAGTCAAATGCTATCGTACTCGTCTTGGTGGTGAACCACATGAAGAACGTCCGAGAACTTCAGCCACAGTTGAATATTTTGAGAAAGTGCACAGTGTGGTATTAGATATTTAAATATGTGTGAAACACATAGACAAAATTTTACAGTGCATTTTACTTCGATACAATAAAGTGAGAATGTGGAACAAGCTCAAATGTGTAAAGAAGTAAGAGGAACTTTATGAAAGAACCACATCGTAATTCTCGTGAAGTTATTTATGGAAACCCCACGAATCGAAATCAGGATGACAAGAAGAGGGTTCTTGCCGAATACGAGTCGTGTGCGTTAATCACTGTACCAGTTCACTGAGTGTTTGTCGTCCCCTTCCATCAGCACTGTAGATTTCGTTAATATTCAGATGTTACTTGAGTAACAAGCCCTGTCCGTTCTCACTGGTTCCCATATCAAGGGAGGTTTAACATCAGTCTTCTTATATTTACGAGAGCGGGATGAAAAGTTTCAGTGTGGGAGTTTCATCACTGATGTTCGATTTGGCAAAGTTTGCAAAATACCCATGCAGAGCATTGCAGCAATCGATAATCCAAGTTCCGTACTCAGATGACATTATTATGAACATTGCTTTTCCTTGGCTCAGTAACGTATCATACAGGGTTCTTTACTGTACGTTTTGCGTTTCAATATAAGATATAGAAAGCTGGAAAATTCTGGCTGAAAAGCATAAGGATTTGGACGCTAACAAAGCAGAAGCACCGATAAAACTGTGTACAGAACTTGTTTACCTGACAAACTAAGTATGAACTCATTAGTTGCACTTAATTGTATAGATAATAAGGTTGCACAAATTTGGTAATTCTAAGTCTAGAGGACTGATGATCTCAGATGTTAAGTCCCATGTGCTTAGAGCCATTTGAGCCAATTGTATGTGTTAGGAAAATGTGACTTGTGTGGAAAGTGCTGTGCGGTCGAGGTACGTGGATGCTAACTGGATGGTTTCATGGATGCTGTTCGGTTCCTCTTCAGTATAGCAGACGACAGATCTGGATTCCTCTAATTATGATATGGAAGAACTTGTGAGATTGCCAGACGACTGATTGTAAGTTTTGCTCTCTGTGGCTTCAGTATTTTGTTGAGCGGGGAAATCACAGTACGCTTTTACATTACACATAACTCACGCAGATAAAACATGCTGTGTTTGCATTAGGATTTTAAGCTGCTCGTACTCCATCGTAACTCACGCTTTTCAACTGATCAGTTGTGAAACGCATAGTGTTTCATTCTTCTTAAAAAATCTTGCTAAATGGAATTTAAAGTTATACTGTTCCCCTGCTTTTCATTACTTATGTGAGCCGCTTTATACAGTGATATAAATGAAAAAACACCGTCTGGATTGTTATTTCTTGTATTAATGATTACCTGTATTGATCTGCCCAGCAAACGATCTTCTGATCTGGTACCCCAAAGTGCAGTTTGTCAACGATGGTGTGAATGACACACTGTATCATTCACACCATTGGTGAGAAACTGCTCCCTGCGGCACCAGAGCTGAACACGATCTGCTGGGCAAATCGAAACCCATAATCATTAATAAAAGAAATAGTGATCCAGATGGGATTCGTTCATTCATTATAACAACGGACATCACGGTTCCTGATACATAGCGTCAATTATGAAACGTTTGCTGGGAATGTGTCGTTTTATTGGTCGGCTATATTGCGTCTACGCTACAGTAGTAGTCTAGTCATTGCCTGGCGCAGACCCATCTGCAAGGAGGGCAGCGCATCCCTTTAAGTTACATCCGCAAGTAAGGCAAAATGAGAGTTGCGAGGCTCCAGCACAAACGGTCCGAACAATCACAGAGCGTGATGTGCGTTCTGCGCGAATGAGGTTCCAGTGAGGTAGAAACAAACGAGGAGGAATACATAACACAATATTTACTTACGTGTTAGCTTAA
Source organism: Schistocerca cancellata (assembly GCF_023864275.1). Classification (NCBI taxonomy): domain Eukaryota; kingdom Metazoa; phylum Arthropoda; class Insecta; order Orthoptera; family Acrididae; genus Schistocerca; species Schistocerca cancellata. The sequence continues at coordinate 131,251,259 of NC_064629.1, forward strand.
GATAAACAGAGTATAGACGAAAGCGTCAGCTGTTGCAACTGCTGACCTGTAGGAGATGAGGACTGATTTCTAAACTCGCTGCCCTGTGTCTAACGATAGGAACCATGCACATTATTATGGAACGAAGTAAAGAACGAAATTACCGCCGGCCGTTGTGGCCGAGCGGTTCTAGGCGCTTCAGTCCGGAACCGCGGTGCTGCTACGGTCGCGGGTTCGAATCCTGCCTCGAGCGTGGATGTGTGCGATCTCCTTAGGTTAATTAGGTTTAAGTAGTTCTAAGTCTAGAGGACTGATGAACTCAGATGTTAAGTCATATAGTGCTTAGAGCCATTTTTGAACGAAATTACCGCTGTCGCAAGAAATGTTTCAACACCATGTTGATAGCTGTGTAAGAACTGAGGCAATAGACACACCTTGCGGTTCGCCTGGAAATCAGTACTCCTGCCTCGTCTGTTTTCCCTTTGATTTCTTCAGCTAAACACACATCTCAGCGCGATGTTCCAAACCTAGAGCTGGTTGTAGATCTCCTTCGGGGTCCTATTCCAGTACACTAATCGCGTAACACTGGGGTTCAGCAGCAGAGGAGACGAATCCTCGCGGCACGTTGTTACTGCATCAACATTCTCTAAACCTCTCGAGTTCTGTCGACAACGAGAAGCATGCGGGGATCTGGCTGGCGCTGCTTGTAAAGCATGCTTGCTAGCGGAGCCCTTAATCGTGGCTGTTGGGATGCCAGCGTGATGAGTTTAATATCGTGCGTGCTAGGGGAGCTCAGTGCGTGATTCACGTTGCGCACGTTGCCGTCTCGCTGCCACACACACACACAGTGGAGGGTGGTGCTGGCTGTTTGCGCTTTGCCGTGCGGCGTGTCGCGGACCGGAAACTGTGGAGAGGTTTGCTAACGCGCGACGAGGTGGCAAAAGGCAGCTGCAATTGGAAATACCTGGCCAGTGAAACGCGTTCCGCCCAACCCAACAGCACTGTGTGCTGCTGCTGCCGCCTGTACCGGATTTACCACTGCACTGAAAATTTCTTTGCACACCGACTGTAGAGATATCCACCGGCACAGTAATAATATTCCGTGTGCCCTAGACTGTGCATTAGTGGTTTAGCGAATATTATTTATCGTAATGTCAGACTTTCCACGGATAATGCTGTTATACATGACTTTTATCTGATAAAAACAGTTGTGAAGTTCAGTTCAATATTGACAAAAGAAACAGTGACTGCGCAGTATAGAGAAACGTGAAGTTCTGCTGCATACGATGAACGAGTCAAGGTTCCAGTCATCTTAGTATAAAAATCCGTTATGGCAAGATAAGCCTCTGACCTCTGCCGAACCGGCCGGTGTGGCCGAGCGGTTATAGGCGATTCAGTCTGGAACCGCGCGACCGCTACGGTCGCAGATTCGAATCCTGTCTCGGGCATAGATGTGTGTGATGTCCTTAGGTTAGTTAGGTTTAAGTAGTTCTAAGTTATAGGGGACTGATGACCTCAGATGTTGTCCCATAGTGCTCAGAGCCATTTGAACCATTTTTTTTTACCTCTGCCAACTCCGTTCCTCCCCCTCCCCCCCCCCCCCCTTACCCACCCTATGAGGCTCTTCTCACATACCCTGTCGGAGGACCTATGGCAGCATTGTTCGTAAATCATAGTTTGAAACATTGATAACGATGGAATTTTGAGTCGGACCTGGAGGCGTGAAGAGCAGGAATTCTGGGTTGCAGTCTTCGTCTAGCACAAATTTTCGTTAGTCGCGACGTCTTCGAATTCCTTGTAGAGACACTGTGTTCAGATGTTATCACGTAAGCAGAGATGTGCGTAAAGCAAGCGGTGCAACAATCTGAGACTGTTTGCTCATGACGATCGTTGTGTACGGGAAAGTGTCGTTGTTCAATGACCATAGTGAAATTCACGATGGCTTGGCTGGATTTTCTGCCTGGTGAGATGACTGACAATTTGTCTTAAATTTGGGTAAATACAGGGTGAGTCACCTAACGTTACCGCTGGATATATTTCGTAAACCACATCAAATACTGACGAATCGATTCCACAGACCGAACGTGAGGAGAGGGGCTAGTGTAACTGGTTAATACAAATCATAAAAAAATGCACGGAAGTATGTTTTTTAACACAAACCTACGTTTTTTTTAAATGGAACCCCGTTAGTTTTGTTAGCACATCTGAACATATAAACAAATACGTAATCAGTGCCGTTTGTTGAATTGTAAAATGTTAATTACATCCGGAGATATTGTAACCTAAAGTTGACGCTTGAGTACCACTCGTCCGCTGTTCGATCGTGTTTATCGGAGAGCACCGAATTACGTAGGGAGCCAAAGGAACGGTGATGGACCTTAGGTACAGAAGAGACTGGAACAGCACATTACGTCCACATGCTAACACCTTTTTACTGGTCTTTTTCACTGACGCACATGTACATTACCATGAGGGGTGAGGTACACGTACACACGTGGTTTCCGTTTTCAATTACGGAGTGGATGATTCTGCGATATTAACTCCACAATACTTCTCCAAACGCCTGGGGTGGTTCCTTTGAAAAGGATACAGCTGAAGAATCAACACAATATACAACGCACTATAACCCACCGCCATTAAACTAGAAAGACTCTAGTCGTATCCTGTTCTTTCGTCAGTAAGATTTGAGAAGCATCCATACGCCACACTGCATTTCAGTTTACAACTTACAAACTCGGACATTAAATGATCGCTGGGCAGGTAACGGAGTGAATAGTAGTCAATTTGTAGAGAGGTACCGTCCCGTGAAACAGAAACGAAACTATTGATTTAATGGAATTACATTTACGAGTACCTGGCGACATATTGAGTCTCAACGTTATAATCGATAAGGATAAAAGATGAAGTGCCACGGCTGGGCCTTGAACCTGGATCTGCTGCTTACTAAGTAGATAGCTATAGAGAAAAAGAAAATTTTTCAGCACGTTCATGATTTAGAAGACCAACGAAATATTTCATTCTTTCAATGAAAGGATAAAGTTAATAAAAGAAATCGTTTAGAAATTTGTTTATGAAAGAATCTTGATCGTGTCGATTCCAGCTAACTTCAGATTGTTGATAACGTATATTTGCACATACAGCACTGAGAAAGGAACCAGTAATTGTTTTGTAGTGTTTGAAATGCCTCTCCTGTGGACAGTGTGAGTTGTAAGCGGCTCGTTGTGCACGCGAAGCTTTTCGGAGGCACCGCACAGCGATTGAAATTCTCGTTATTGTTCAGTTCCATAAACAGGGCACGCGTTGTGTTGAGCCCTTATATATATGCAACAGGAACAGGCAATCCAGAGTCTTTTTATCGCTGTGAAAGCAGCGCGTGTACACTGGTCTTTTACATTCACCTGAGAGAACGATTTACTCTCTACACAATGTACCCGCAGTCGATTTAGTACCACTGTTATTCCAGCAGCCTTTCTCTACAGTTCAGAACGATTTTTTTAACGCCCCCTTTCTGCCATTCGATCAGCGTTACTTTGGAGATGTATTTACTGGCACTGGGCTACGAAGGTATATGGGAGGTATAAAGACGCCGTGGGAGGTGTTTTATGGCAGCAGAATGCTAAATCTGTATTGTAAGTCGAATAAATTTCCAACAGTGACAGTTGTTTGAAGTTCAAACTTGTGTATCGTGTTATTGCTATAAATCCGGGGGCATTGCTCTAAGCTGGTTTATATTAGGTAATAAAACTGTTGTTGACTGTATTACTTGAAAGCCCGCCGCCGTAACAGGGTGATCAGCGTGGCAGACTGTCATGTGGAGGATGCCAGTTCGATTCCCGGTACTGCCATGGATTTTTGCTTGGTGAGAGGGCTGGAACGGGGTCCAGTCTGCCTCGTGATGCCAACTGGTAAGCTACTTGAGTGAGATGTAGCGGCGTAAAGGTCAAGAAAGCTCACAACGACCGAGAAGTGTATGCTCCAGACAGCATACAATGACGCCACTGACAAAGGACGACACGGCGGCCGGTCGATCCCCATTGTCCCGTCTGAGGTCAGAACGGAGTAGCTTTATCGTTTGTTTTGAAAAAAAAAAACAAGATTAGCGTCTAGGTACTTTATAGATGGATGGAGCAGTAGTGGGGAAAGAAATAGATCGTGTCCTTTTCAAAAGAATAATCACCAGCATTTGTCAAGCAACTTGCGGAAACCACAGAAAAAATATAAATATAGGTAGACGGACGAAAATTTTAACGCAGCTACACCCGAATGCAAGCTCAGTTTGTTAACCACTGCTCCAAGACAGTATTTATCTTCGCGTCAACTCTGTCACTTTACCTTCTTCGGTTTTAATTTGTTTGTAGTTTGCCGTTCTTTCGTGAAAGCTTAACCATGGGCTGCAGTGAATATTAACCTCTTCAGTCCCGCGGGTACACATATATGGAAACTGAGGTTTCATTTCGTAAAATTAATTTAAAGGGTACAGTACCGCCCGACATTGAAAATAGGTACAGCATTATTCGTTATTCTTGTCAGTACAACATATTTTTTCTAATAATAACTCAATTTCAATTAATATAGCGAAGCCGGATACCAGTGTGGGAAAAAATGACAATTTATTTATTTAATTGATCACATGTGCACTCTCATAAAATAAATCCCTACATCCAGTTTGGTGAGATCTGTGAAATGAATGAATGTATGGTCGTCTGCTAACCGCAGATAGTGAATGTGTATATATGATCATCTTTGAGACGATCTTTTGGTCCCCTTTGGTGGAACCAAAGGGATGAAATTTACCGGAGCTTTGAGCGCCTGAAATGTGGCTGACCAATGGGTAGCATGGTCTTCCCCCAACTCGATGGAGGTGCGAGATAACCTGAAGAACGGCCATGTTTCAGCCCTCTGCCGCTGGATCTAGTGTTGGTAAGACCTGTCTTAGGTGTGCTCCGTAAAGACAAAAGAGTGGACACATGGTATGCATGTGGAATACTTAAGAGTAGTTTGAAATAATAATTTCTCTATATCAGGAACTTTTGTGGGGAGAATTAAATGTCAGGCAGGTAATATTAATGGGATCGTAGTAATCTTCGGAAGTGACCAACGGTCACAATGAAACCACGTGTAGCAATAAGTTGAAATACTTCCGTGTGCTTAAGTTAAGCTGAATTACTAGCGTGTGTACTATAAGCTGAAATATTTAAGAAATGGCGTGTGCAGGACTTGAAATTAGAGATGAGTACTTCCACGTGGTGAGTACTGTGTGAGTCTCAATCTGTATATGAGGCAAAGGATAAAGAGAAGTACTCGTCCATGGTATCAGTTGAGGACTCGCGTGTGTGATGAATATTTTCTTAATATTACTTTGCGTGTTATGTTTCCGTGTGACGCTTGATTCAAACTATAATACTCTGAGAGAGAAGCAAGGTGAGACAGCCGTCTATCCAGCAACGCCACTTGGCTTGCATTGCACAGGAAGACGTGCATATATCCTCCAGAGTTCAGAGTAGGAAAGAAAAGTTACGAAGTGGGGCAGTGTCGTGTGAAACTGGGATAAATACTAATTGAACTGGGAAAGCTGAAAGTGATGTGATTATAACGTTGTGACTATTCTTTGTATTGTATGTTGCCAGTGTTATGTAGTTCATGAAATTTAAGTATGTGTGGCCGGCCGGTGTGGCCGTGCGGTTCTAAGCGCTTCAGTTTGGAACCGCGTGCCGCTATGGTCGCAGGTTCGAATCCTGCCTCGGGCATGGATGTGTGTGATGTCCTTAGGTTAGTAAGGTTTAAGTAGTTCTAAGTTCTAGGGGACTGATGACCTCAGTAGTTAAGTCCCATAGTGCTCAGAGCCATTTGAACGATTTTTGAAGTATGTGTGGTTGGCATGGGAGAGTAACAAGATAGTTTCAGAGGCAGTGGGTTATGCATGTTCCTTTTTGTGCCGCTCGGTCTGGAGTAAATTTTCGTGATGATGGGTGTGAGAGTCGAAGTGTGAGATATAGCAAAAGATCCACCATCCTATCCAGAGAGTGCACTGCAGCGTTCAATAATTACGAGACCATAAGATAGAGAATCACCAATGTAAAGCCATGCCCACTGGGCGGAATTTCTCATGTGTTATTGTTGTAGGTTATAGAATTGCCAGTGCGTAGTGAACGGTCAGAGTTGTGTAAATTACTAATAGTCAGATGTGCGTTTCCGTTGCGTAATATCCAAACAGGAGAATAACTTTTAACTTAATTGTGAGTACTAGAGTTCATGTTACTCGATAAATAAGAATGAGTCCACTCGCTTGGCAGACCACTCATCTTGCAGGCCTGACTGCTTGATGCCACAGTATGAGCAAGGCATGTGGGTGCCTCTCATAATAAACGGTTTTTACGATCTCAAGACCTCTAGTACACGTTCGTGTAGGTTGCACAGGTTTAGTTTTTGCCGCTAGACCGCGCCACATGAGTTGGTAAAAACCGTTTACTAATTTTACGAAGTGGAGCCTCGAAGTCCCCATAGCGCAACCCGGAAAGAACTATTGAATGCTGTAAGCTTCCTTTAATTTTCACGTAACTATTGTTAGCAATAAATTCCATTATATTTTTCCTGCGTGTTAGGATACTCCACATGTATTTTTCAGTTACGGACTAAAAATGGCCGTTTTTCGACTTGGACAACTTTCCTTGCCTGGGTACGATGTGGATATCCACGGACTGAAGATACTGACTCTGTGGGCGTTCTATGCTAGATGAAGCGGTGGAAACATAATTGTCAAATAAGTAATGACACGGATATCTTGATTTTAATTAAGTATAGAAAAGAGAAAAATGAGAAAACTGTGACGGTTAATTTACTTCCCCAACCTTCATCATTGTGTGCTGGTGACCTGTGTCAAATGACGTCTTTGCCGACGGGTGTTAGACCTTAACCTTCCATCCTTGCTACATAGCGAAAACAAATCTGTAAGGCAAGAACACTGATTTTTTGAAGCAATGATGGTTCAAATGGCTCTGAGCTCTATGGGACTTAACTTCTGAGGTCATCAGTCGCCTAGAACGTAGAACTACTTAAACCTAACTAACCTAAGGACATCACACACATTCATGCCCGAGGCAGGATTCGAACCTGCGACCGTAGCGGTCCCGCGGTTCCAGACTGTAGTGCCTAGAACCGCACGGCCACCGCGGCCGGCTGAAGCAATGAGAAAGAAAGGCTGATTACAATGCTAACTCAGCTGGAAAAGGATACAGACCACGATAACCCTAATTCATAATGGCCGAACTAGTATTTTAACCCCGTCCTTGCCGTCCTTGCCGAATAATAATATTTCTGTGCCTGCTGAGGCACACCACTCATTCTGTGGTCGACAATGCTGTCTAGTGCGCCGAACTTAATAGCCACGCCATCAAAGGTCCTATTACAAGTTACATACTATTGATCCTTATTGTCTAAGAATCGCAACACAGAAATGGCAGGTAAATATTCCTTTGTGAATGATATTGCATGTCAAACTTTTAAAATGGCACTATACCGTACCTATCTTGTATATGACACAGCAAATCCGGTATCTTTAGAAGTAGGTTACTACCCTGCCACTATATTGTTGCTCTTGGCCTCCCGTGGCCGTTATCGGGAAAACGCGTTGACATAACTGTAAACAAAAACATTAGCAAGTTGGCTGGTCGTTAAAAGAGCTGAGCACATTCTGATTGACTTCCAAGTGCACAGGTAAACTCGCGGGCCGACAGAGGTACCCTCACTCCTAGGTGCAGTGCTATTGTGGTCGACTAATAGGAGTATGTGCATGTAGTGGTACACAATTGAAATATATCACTTTGTGATCTGTCAACGAAATAATGAACCTGTGACTAGTTCAGCCGATTGGAAAAGTATGAAAGGATGATCTTTCGCTAGAGTGGTTACATAGACATGGGGCATCTGCCCATTTGGTTCAAATGGCTCTGAGCACTACGCGACGTAACTTCTGAGGTCATCAGTCGCCTAGAACTTGGAACTAATTAAACCTAACTAACCTAAGGACATCACACACATCCATGCCCGAGGCAGGATTCGAACCTGCGACCGTAGCGGTCGCTCGGTTCCAGACTGCAGCGCCTAGAACCGCACGGCCACTCCGGCCGGCCTGCCCATTTGGACAAGAAGTAAAGGAAGACGTGAGCAGTGAGTATGTACAAATGAAGGATATGTTCTGGCATTTCTCTCAAGTTGGTAGAGGAATCTTAACGATAACGCAGATCGCTATCATCAGACGTGGATCCGAACCTGCCTCTCCTGGAGTCCAGTATGTTAACACATGACGCACTTAGCATGATGCAAGCAATTTCTGATTATCTTATCGGAACTGTAATTTTCTGCAATGACAAGAAAGGGTTTCCAGGAAGTCAGTTTCCTGACAGCTGTATTTTTTATGAAGAAACAAACAGTCAGTCTTGGTTGCAGAGCTGTATTTATCATTTATTTACCAATGACTGATTTCGCCGTTTTTTAGGCCAATCTGAAGATACCTGAATCAGGTGAAACGCGTTATTGGTAAATAAATACATTCCTGCATCCAAGACTGTTCGTTTCTTCACCGTGTATTACTGGTTACTGTTCCATCCCTGCCATGTGTTAGAAAGCGTTTGTACTTTTTATGTTTGTCTCATGTACGTATAAACGATTTGAAGACAATATTGTCCCATCTTCAGATACCTGTTAGGCGTGCTTCATAAATCAAATCCCGTAAGTACTGTAACTGTCTTCTATCAGTGGAGGCGCATATAATACGAAGTTGACCTCCCTTGATGCAATGGCATTTACAGCACTTATGGCATTCGATTCACGAAGCACGCCTAACAGGTGCCTGAAGATGAGACTATATTGTTTTGATATGGCTTGGACATAAATTAAATAAACATTAAAGTAAAATAAAAATCGGTCTAAGGCGCTGTAGTCATGGACTGTGCGGCTGGTCCCAGCGGAGGTTCGAGTCCTCCCTCGGGCATGGGTGTGTGTGTGTTTGTCCTTAGGATAATTTAGGTTTGTGTAAGCTTGGGAACTGATGACCTTAGCAGTTAGGTCTCATAATACTTCACACAAATTTGAACATTTTTAAAATAAAAATACAGCTGCAAGGAAACTGACTTTATTGAAATAAATAACAACTGAAAGAACTACGGATGTATGCACGGATTTTAAGTTCCATGTGTCTAACCTTGGATTTTTAATTCCAGGATGTGCTAAAAGTGTTCGACGTGAAAGTCTGAAAAGAAAGTCCCAGTAATGGAAAAGTACGTAATTGAGAAGAAAATTAATGTGCCAGGTTGTCGGCGTTGCGTAGGACTGTCCGATTGACTAATACGTGTTTTGACTTGAGTGATAAAATGATGCCTCATCAACACACAGTGGACGCAAGCTCTGATTAGCGTTTGAGGGAAGAGCACATCATTAAACCGCATCACAAGGAACATTCATTGTGCACTCTCAGCTGTCGAAAGCGAGAACAGGACGTACTGCTTAGTCCTGGCTTTTGCCTCTAATTATCTGGCGAGCCTAATTTTCGTTTGCTTACTTTGTCATGTTTTTTTCTCTTTTCATCGCTTTACTCTCGGCCTCTTCTTTCTCTCATCTCTCCCCCTAATTGACTTGTCTTGCTTAGCTTTCGCAGTGGTATAGGAGCTGTCGTTCCTTTTCGATGTATCTTCCAGTTTTTGCCTATATTCCTTCTATCTTCGCTCCACTAATGATTTCGTGTCCTTCATTCATTTCGTAACTGGCTATTCAGAATTTCTGAACCGAACTTACATGTCTCCTTAGCTCAGTCTGCACTGTGCGCGCGGGGAAACAATGCTGTTCGGGTAAATAAGTGTAGTTCATAAAAACAGAAGGATGGAAGATAAGTTTAACGTCCCGTCGACAACACGGTCGTTACAGACTGAGCACAAGTTATGAATAGAAATGAATGGGAAAGAAAATTTGTCATTTCCAGCAAAATTACCCTCTCATTCGCTTTAAGTGATTCAGGGAAACCAGCGGGTGGGAACTTGAAGCCCGCTTCTCCACAGTGCCAGTTCAGTATCTTAACTATTGCGCTGCTATCACTCGGTGTGGAATTCACATAAAAAAAGCTCAAATTTACACTGAAGCCTGTTAATAATTTTGAGTTCCTCTCTTTTTCTATACTTTAACGTTTGCGAAAACTCAAGTACGAACTCATTCTCCGAGGCTGTGTACATACATACATACATACATACATACATCCTTGTTCCATAGATCATGAGTACGACATTTCGTGATGATGAGGAACGTCTCACTTTAACATACGATTTCTTTACAAAATATATATATATATATTTTTACTGTTACTACTTCATAACTAAAAATTCATCTATTGAGTAGAAGCAGTTGTCATTCAGAAATTCTTTTAATTTGCTTTTAAATGTGGGTTGGCTATCTATCAGACTTTTAAAATTATTTGACAAATGACCAAAGATTTTTGTGGCAGCATAATTCACCCCTTTCTGTGCCAAAGTGAGATTTAATCCACGATAGTGAAGATCATCCTTTCATGTGGTGTTGTAGCTATTCACTTCGCCGTTATTTTTGAATTGTGATGGGTTAATAATGACAAATTTCATAAGTGAGTATATGTATTGCGAAGGTACTGTGAATATCCCGAGTTCCATAAATAAATGTCTGCAAGATGATGTTGGGTAGGCTCCAGCTATTATTCTGATTACACGCTTTTGGCAATGAATATTTTCTCTCTGAATGTTGAATTGCCCCAAATTCCTGGTCGTTGTTCTTGGACGTTCTCTGCAAGACGTCTCAGTTGATGAAAATAAATGTCGACAATGATTCTTACACCTCGGGGAAGCAATTCTTAGTACACCACACCGTCGCTGTTACATTCCTTTCTTTTGGTTATGTTAGCATAAATACACAATTTCTCGTCAACAGTAACAATACAGAATAGGAGTGGTCCGTGTTGTTCACGATCCAGTTGATGACCAGCAGGCAGAGATGCACATACGGCCAACAGCTGATTCTTGTGATTCCTGCTAAATATGCGCTACCCATTCACCCGATTTTTGAACCTTTCCCGTTGCGTGCAATTGTCACACTATGGTTGAATGATCACATTTCATCACATTCGCCAGTCCTCGAGTACATTGACATGGATCATTGTGGAGTAATGCCTTTAAAGATCTTCATTAAACCCACGGATCTTCCTGAACGTGGAGAGTCACTAACGTCAAAACGATCCTCCTTAAAACGAGAAAACCATTTTCTTCAAAAATGGTTCAAATGGCTCTGAGCACTATAGGACTTAACATCTGAGGTCATCAGTCCCCTAGAACTTAGAACTACTTAAACCTAACAAACCTAAGGACATCACACACCTCCATGCCCGAGGCAGGATTCGAACCTGCGACCGTAGCGGTTTCGCGGTTCCAGAATGAAGCGCCTAGAACCGCTCTGCCACACTAAACCATTTTCTTGTCGTGCTGTGTCCAATGGCGTTATCCCCATATACGGCGCAAATTTTTCTGTCCGACTCCGCTGTTGTCACCCGTCTGTTGAATTCAAACAGTTGAATATCTCGGAAATGTTCAGATTTCTGCATTTGGCACTCAATTTTCTAGCGTTCACAGCTACCAATCACTCTCTCCAAATGACAATATGTAAACTCAGGTAGCAACAGTGAACTACAAATAGTGACAATCGATAAACTAATCCGTAGCAACCGGAACATCGACATACAAAACAAAAACGTTACGAACTAATGCACCAGTCTAATAGTTGTGGACGTGTTTGATATCCAGCAGACAAACCTCGTTTGAATGGACGTTGGAACTGAGTGGGTAGGTGGCGCGGCATGCCCGCGGTAAGGACTGCGGCCGGCAGGTCCGGCTGCGGCTGCGGCTGGCATTTTATGCCTCGGCTGCTCGTTTCCCTGGCGCTATTCATTTGGCCGCCTTGCTGCCGGCTTTATTTAGCCGCCGCCGTTGTACTGCCAGTGCCGAGTCGAGATAGCGGGCCTCCGCCGAATTAATTTGAGGACGCCCTGCTGCGGGGGTCGCCTTACCGGAAAAGGTGCGCTCTAATTAATATTCGCCAGCTCCTCACAGCCCTGCTGCTGCACGCTCCTCAGAGTTTCATCGACAGCGCCGAGGGTTCACCGCATGGGCAAGAGGAATTTACTGTCGCGTATACAGTGCAACAGGTCGTACGAACAATTATATTTCCATTCTGGACCCGAATTCTCATTTATACTACAACGTGTTGTCATTCACAGCCCCGAAGTTCTGGTTGGAGTTCAACGATTCAAGAATGGTTCAAATGACTGAGCACTATGGGACTCAACTTCTGAGGTCATTAGTCCCCTAGAACTTAGAACTAGTTAAACCTAACTAACCTAAGGACATCACACACATCGAACCTGCGACCGTAGCGGTCTTGCGGTTCCAGACTGCAGCGCCTAGAACCGCACGGCCACTTCGGCCGGCGGAGTTCAACGATCCTCTCAATAATTCTCGAGCGACATAAAAAGTCAAAATTTGAAAGCTAGTTCAACGGTAAATAGCTTGAACTAAGAAAGGAGAAACGGACGTGGAGGCAAGTAGACGGTCAAGAATAATTGCTGAGAGGTGTCGTGCTATACGAAGAAATGAGTGCCTTGTATTTGTAGTTCTGGTAAATACGAGGGTTGGAACTTTAATAGTGGCAACTATTAATTTACAGCTCGTACAAAATAGATACGTGTTTCCAAGTTTTACTGACCTTCAGAGTAGTCACCAGTGTTGTGTATAACCCGTTACCAGCGATGTGGAAGTCGTAGGATACCCTTAGCAGTGCCAATCGTGTTGACAGTTCGAGCGGCGCGGTCTTTATCGTTCACTATTCACTGGCACGAATACGAATAACGTTCCCGTACAGAGACCGCCATTCACTGAGTCGTACACGCTAGCGTGACAGGCATCCCTTACGACACCCCTTAGATTTCACATACGGGCAGAGGGCGCCAATTCAGTGACGTCTGCCACTCCGCTGAGGTGTGTCGAAATGAAATCCTCTTAGTCTACTCGTGCCATCCATTTCTTTATTAAATGATATTATTTTGTAAATATGAAATAATAATTGCTTTGTAAACACACAAATGACAAAGATCGCTTCCGAATAGATAAGAAATATATTGTTTTCGCCTCTTCATATTGAAATCGTCATGAAATTTTAGATCAGCCTGATTTTGGCATACATTTAGGAGTAAAGCACATTGATCGAAATGATGAAATATTAGCGTTCTTTATAGAGGACGAAAGTTCCAATACCACTGCGGCTATTTCACATAGGTTTACAGTTGTTGTTGTTGTTCTGAAAATGATTCTGGAAAGTGTGGAATGATTATTTAAACGGAGAAACAGTCCTCCCTGTCCGTTACTTTTAAATACATGCATAAACATTATCAAATTATTGCACATTGCATCAGGCTTATGGCAAAATATAATCTCGCAGACTACCAAAAATCTTATTGATTCCGTGCCAAATAGGTTAAAAGGAGTGACACTTAGAAGAGGAATGCGTACAAAGTATTAACATTGTCATTATATTACGTACATTGTATTTTTCTTTGTTCGTGTGAGTACTTTTTCCCCCATTGTGCGAAGCCAGCAGACACAGAATTATTTACTTTTTCCAGAAGGGTAGTTTAGTTAATCCTTGTATATTTACAGATTACGAAGGAAACCTCTTACTGTTAGTCTACTAATAACATCTCTGGTTGTGAGCTTCAGTTCTAATAAATAAAGTTATTTTGCATGACCAGCGGTATATGAATATATTTTTCCACGACTGTAGATTGTGCGCGGTCGAGTTCTCGGCTATCGAATTTATGTTCGATTACCTTTGATTCTCTAGAACAGAGTTCTCTATTCTACCGGACGTAGCCCTGCTGTCTTATAAATGTCCGCTTTGCTCATATGTCTGAAGTATCAGGTAGCGGCAAGCTGGCGGCATGAGGCTTCGGCTAGCCAGCCAGGTATTGACATTTCGCAGTCCACCTATCCGACGTGGAATCTGCGCCGGCCGTCTGAATCCCAAGTTGACGAGTAGGCTTGTGCTGGGCTTCCATCTGTTTAAGTAGGCGCGGCTTTATTGTGGGGGGCCGGCATTGTGGCGGTGAAGCAGCGCGTGCCATCCGCCACCTCTTTGTTCAGAGGCCGGCTTCCGGCGCTCCGGCCAGCCCGCACTAATTTCTGCTCGGAGGGACCCAGGTATCTGCACCACGACAATCTGGCCTGAAAGCCAGTGTCTCTGCCATACTCTGTCAAACGTTTGACACACTATTACGGATAACAGATACGCGAGATACTGGGTTGTTTAATTGAAGTGCAGTCCTGTGTGGGCTGTCATTATCGTATGCGGCGAAACCTGGTAGAAAAGCTCAAGTACTCTTGGGTCCTCTGCTGTTCTTAATATATATTAATGACTTACCATTCTATATTCACCAAGATGCAAAGCTGGTACCTTTTGCCGATGATACAAGTATAACTATCACACCCAATAGACAAGAATTAACTGGTGAAATTGTAAACGATGTTTTTCAGAAGATCATTAAGTGATTCTCTGCAAACGGGCTCTCATTAAACTTTGACAAAACGGAGTATATAGTAAATGGAACGACACCATTAATAATTATAGACTTCGATTAGAAATCGGTAGCTAAGGTAGAATATTCAAAATTCCTAGGTGTATACATTGATGAGGGATTAAACTGGAAGAAACACACTGAAGATCTGCTGAAACTTATGCTATTTGGGTCATTGCAAATTTTGGCAATATACGTCTCAGTAAATTAGCTTACCACGCCTATTTTCATTCTCTGCTTTCGTATGGCGTCATATTCTGGGGTAACTCATCATTGAGTAAAACAGTGTTCATTGCACAAAAGCGTTTAATCTGAATAATTGCTGGAGCTCATCCAAGATCATCCTGCAGACACTTATTTAAAGAGCTAGAGATCTTCACTGTAGCCTCACAATATATATATTCACTTATGAAATTTGTTATTAACAATCCCAACGAATTGAAAAGTAATAGCAGTGTACATGGCTACAACACTAGGAGAAAGGATGATCTTCACTACTCAAGGTTAAATCTAACTTTGGCTCAGAAGGGGGTAAATTATGCAGCCACAAAAGTCTTTGGTCACTTACCTAGTAGCATCAGAAGTCTGACAGATAGCCATATAGCATTTAAAAGAAAATTAAAAGAATTTCTTAATGACAACTCCTTCTACTCATTAGATGAATTTTTGGATATAGTAAGTGGGTAATTTCCCCAACCCCCACAAAAAAATTAAATATTAAGTATCGTGTAATATTTTTTGTAATGTAATATCTTGTATAGACACCTTTTATTAACCTTACAGGTTCCACATCATTACAGAGTGTCGTATTCATGATCTATGGAACAAGTACTAATCTAATCTAATGTACTAATGCGTTAATGCGGAACCGATTTACGCTGGAAAGAATTAGCTCCAATAATGGCCACCACGTGCAAATCTGGCGCTGTACAGCATCACGCCGACATCTCCGGTATTCATATTGAACAAACTGTGTAAGCGGCGGCTAGTAATAAAATCAATATTACGCCTTTCTCACTTGTTTGATCTTTTCTGCCCACGTCCCGTTCCTAATCCGTTAAATACGGAAAATTTCTAAATGTCATTCTTGCATCACAGCGCCAGATTTGCACCTGGTGGCCAAAACTGGAACTACTTCTTTTCAGTGTAAATCGGTTCCGCGTTAAGGCATAAAATATCTACCCACGTTACGCTTCCGTGCGACAATGACAGCCAACATTGATCCTTCGTGAGTAGCTGCACTTCAGTTACAACCATCCCATGGAAGCACATATGGTCACAGAGAATGGGAGTTCCTAAACATATAAGGGCTATCGCAATTATTAGTAATAGCTGACAGGGGTGAAAACATGCGATAATAATTTAAATTATCATGCTTTCGGCATTTCACGTATTTATTTCCTTCTGGATATGCTATTATAATATAGGCAGTTGCAGCTGTTGTCAAGTGATTCATTATTGTCCTTACATTGCATGTCCTAGTACATTTCAAGAACGTCATATTCACTATTTGACAATACTTGAAGTGTCATATTAATGCCAATTACGTGGTGTGTTACTGTACGAAGCGAAAGTGTCATTTAAGTTGTTAAAACTTTTACACAAGAGACTTGGTTAACATTGTTGACAACCTACGTGATACTTTTACTCTGACATACCCCTTAAGTAGCATTGATACGGGTTAAACGCCAGGTATATGTTGGTCGATTCGCATCTGGGGCAGGTGTTACTATAATCCTCCACTCTGCGTTTGTGTGCACAGGCTTCCTGAGAGATTAAAACGGTATATTGGACCAGGACTTTCATTTCATTTATTGCACTGTTTAAAAACAGGTATTGCGTTTTACAGTTTTCGTTGTAATAACATACATTGTTCCACATTACTAGCAGATAGTTTTTTCAACAATGAACAAACAGATAATAATAATGAGCTACAAAGAAAATTAAGTTAATTAAAGGAAACGGAGACTGTTAATTAAATAATCATACGCAACCAAATCAGGACTTTAATCTTGACCCGAATCTTTCACAATAAATGCAGTTACCATCTGAGTTATCCAATCAGGTGCAATAATGGTAGGCCCGGAAATAGTCGGTCTAATCCCGTTCGTGGAGGAAGAATGCCGATAACACGAGGTGACGGGGGGTGAGGGTGGTGGCATCGTCTAGTTCATCATCACTAGTACTGCACCAGTGACGTGGGTTAAATTACGAACGTGTTCCCCGTCTCGCGTGTAATAAAGGTATGTGGCATGTCGATGGTTATGCATTCGTCGGATGAGGACATTGAATGCGGCAGCTCTCTCTGTGCTGTTGGAGACTAACAGCCAATGTGTAGGCGGCACAATGGGTTTCACTCTCTCGTGTATTTCACCCGTAACAACACAAATACTGCACTGCCCAAGGACTCGTCACAGTAATCTACGCTGTGGACGTATACATCTGACACCGAGGTGAGACGGAGAGTTCCGCTCAGAACTTCGCGCAAACACCAATGAAAACGGGTCGAAACTGTGAAAGACTTGCTGGCCGGGCATCCATTCACCACAGTTTGTTATCTCATCGTCGGCGACAGCGCTGCAGCTGTATTTTAACTAGTTCTGTTAATTTAAGGCGGTTGTTGACATTCCCTGTAATCTATTGTTGCCAGTGGAGCTTCTTGGTGACCAGTGAGGTGCTGCATTGGATGCTCTGTACGTGGCTTAAATACAAAGCGTACACAGAGAACAGAAGAAGAGTAGTTTTTGTCTTTGTCTTGAAAATATCATTCATCGATTCTTGCACTTCTAGCGCATTTGAGCACGATGCTTTCAGGCTGATCATCTGAAACTGTAAGGCAGTTATATACACTATTTGATCGAGAGTATCCGGACACCTATTAGTGGACATTGAGTGCTATTGACAAGGAATTTCAGGTCGATTCCGTATTCCTGGATTTCTGGAAGGTTGTTGACACTATGCCACACAAGCGGCTCGCAGTAAAATTGCGTGCTTATGGAATATCGTCCGAGTTATGTGACTGGATTTGCGATTTCCTGTCAGAGAGGTCACAGTTTGTAGTAATTGACGGAAAGTCATCGAGTAAAACAGAAGTGATTTCAGGCGCTCCCCCAAGGTAGTGTTATAGGCCCTTTGCTGTTCCTTTTCTATATAAACGATTTGGGAGACAATCTGGGCAGCCGTCTTCGGTTGTTTGCAGATGACGCTGTCGTTTATCGACTAATAAAGTCATCAGAAGATCAAAACAAACTGCAAAACTATTCAGAAGAAATATCTGAATGGTGTGAAAAGTGGCAGTTGACCCTAAATAACGAAAAGTGTGAGGTCATCCACATGAGTGCTAAAAGGAGCTTGTTAAACTTCGGTTACCCGATAAATCAGTCTAATGTAAAAGCCGTAAATTCGACTAAATACCTTGGTATTACAATTACGAACATCTTAAATTGGAAGGAACACATAGGAAATGTTGTGGGGGAAGGCTAACCGAAGGCTGCGTTTTATTCGCAGGACTCTTAGAAAATGTAACAGACCTACTAAGGAAACTGCCTACACTACGCTTGTCCGTCCTCTTTTAGAATAGTGCTGCGCGGTGTGGTGTCCTTACCAGGTAGGACTGACGGAGTACATCGAAAAAGTTCAAAGAAAGGGAGCACGTTTTGTATTATCGAGAAATATGGAGAGAGTGTCACAGAAATGATACAGGATTTGGGCTGTAAATCATTAAAAGAAAGCCATTTTTCGTTGCGACGGAATCTTCTCACGAAATTCCAGTCACCAACTTTCTCCTCCGAATGCGAAAATATTTTGTTGACACAGACCTACATAGGGCGGAACGATCACCACGATAAAATAAGGGAAATCAGAGCTCGTACGGAAAGATATAGGTGTTCATTATTTCCGCGCGCTATACGAGAGTGGAATAATAGAGAATTGTGAAGGTGGTTCGATGAACCCATCTGCCAGGCACTTAAATGTGATTTGCAGAGGATCGATGCAGATGCAGACGTTAATATGGGGATGGCCTTAATTCTGCTGGAGACACTTTAGTAGACATCAGCATGGGGATGGCCTAAATTCTGCTGGAGACACTTTAATTGAGGTGTCTAATGTCTGTGGAGAAATGGCAGCTGAGTTTTCCTCAATAGCGTAAGCCAAAGTAGGTAGCGATGTTGGACACAGCGGTCTGGAGCGAAGTCCACGTTCTAATTCATCCCAAAGGTGTTTCATTGGATTCAGGTCAGAACTCTGGGCACGGCAGTCAGTTTCAGGTACGCTTCTGTCCACACAAGCTGTTGCCTCACAGAGATGGTTTATGACAGGTCGCATTGTCGCGTTGGTACAATCGTCGCCTCCGAACGGTTCCTCCTTGTATGCAGTACACGACACTGTAAAATGCGTTCATATCCTTCCACATCCAGCATTTTGTGAAGCGCAATATGGGGACCAGACCCTAACCGTGACAAACCCCTCCGTACTGTAACCACTTCTCCGTACTTCACTGTTGGCAGGTAACATTCTCTACGCATTCGCCAAATCCCAACACTTCCATCGGATTGCCAGAGGGCATAGCGTGATTCGTCACTCCAATTTACACGTTCCCAGTCAACCACTATCCAGTGGCGTCGCTTAGCATTGATTACAGAAACGCGTGGCTTATGAGGAGCTGCCCGACCAATGCTCCCCATGCTTTTCATCTCACCTATGCAATGCTCTTATGCTAGGTGGACTGCTGATAATACTTCAGAGCTCACAAGTGATTCCTTCCACTGGTTGTTACAACCATCCTCCGCAATGCTCGACGACCCCTCCCCGTCACTACATGAGGCTTGCCTCAGCTTAATTGTGGTTTTTCCTTCGCGTTTCCACTTCACAGTCGAGCTGGGCAGGCTCAGGATTGAAATGTCACTAATGGATTTGTTACTAGGAAGATACCCGATGAGTAGTACACGATCCAAGTCACTGAGCTCTCCTGACCGACGCGTTCTGCCATTTCTGCCTCTCTGCTGATAACAGAATTCACCTCACACTGGCTGGTCCGCCTGTCGTCACATCTATTGGTCATTTCCGCATTATATAGGGACGTCTGGATTATTTTGGTCGCGTGGTGTATAATAATGAAAGCATATAAAATCCAGGCTAGGGGCCCGCACCAAAAAAATTTAAAATAAAAAGGTGTTTGTTTTCATAGTGTACAAAAGAGGTTCACGTAATTACTTTGTAAGGAGGTGTTCAGCAAATTTTTTCAGTGCACAGCTGATACGAATAATTAAAACCCGCGTTCGCTCTAGCCAAATTCACGGTGGTGCCCAGGCAAACGCACAGGCTTTGAGTTGTCAAAATCGCTAAACCTTTAAACACGATGGGTAACGGAATTTGGCAGCCGACACTAAGTTACATTTCGTGGAGGGTCGACTTCTTCCAAATTAGAATCTGTAAGCTGTTTTTAAATGCTGTCACCAGATGCGAATTTTTGAGCTCTTGAAGCTTGGGATAACCATGCTCAGATATATCCATTTTTTATAGAGATATTATGGGAAACCTACAAAATGCTTCAAGGCGCATACCATCTTTCAGACAGGATGGTCAAGTGAAGACCGCGGTCGTTTTGCTTTGAATAAATTATAAGTAACTCCCGTGTATGTTACATTCCTTTCATTATTTTCGATTGTGTGTCAAAAAATAATGCTTCCTGTGCCAAAAAAATAAAGAACATTTAAAAGCGAAGTTAGCCAACACTAGCGTTCAACATAGTCACCATGCATGTGTAAACATTTGCGCCATCGTTGAATCCAGGCATCAAAAGCATTTTGGAAAAATTCAGTGTTTTGCTTCTTGACCCATGATTTTAAAAAACCCAGGTGTCGGCGCCCATTGTGAACTGTAACGCCTCTCTCTCCACGAATCACTTCATAAGGACGTCCTCGATTGGCATCCACGACAAAACTAATGTTGTCCGCCGGCCGCTGCGCGATTGATCTGCAATGTCCGTTTCTCCGTTACCAAACTTGTCCATGCAACGCCGCACATTGTGTTGTCCATTACAGTGACCCTATAATTTTCTTCGTGGATCAGGTTGAAATAGCTAAAAGAACGTGGATCAAGAAGCAAAACCCTGAAGTTTTCAGAACTGGTTTTGATGCCTGGATTAACGATGGCGTAAATATGTACGAATGCTTGCTGACTACGTTGAACGGTGATGTTCTGTGGAGTACAATTCCGCTGTTATACTCTCATTATTAAATTTCTCATGACACAGGAGGAATTACTTTTTGATCAACCCTCGTAGCATTTGGCTAACAAGGATGTATGCTTATACAAGAAACGTGTATGGGGATGCGTATTCAAATACAGAGAGATGTAAACAAGCGGAATAGATCGCTGGGGTCGGCAACGCCTATATAAGACAACAAGTGTCTGGCACAGATGTTAGGTCGGTTACTGCTGCTACAATGGCAGGTTATCAAGATTTAAGTGAGTTTGAACGTGGTGTTATAGTCGGCGCACGAGCGATGGGACACACGCGAGGTAGGAGTGAAGTGGGAATTTTCCCTTACGATCATTTCGCGAGTGTACCGTGAATATCAGGAATCTGACAAAACATCAGATCTCCGACATAGCTGCTGCCAGAAAAAGATACTGCAAGAACGGGGCCAACGACGACTGAACAGAATAGTTCAACGTGGCAGAAGTGCAACCCTTCCGCATATTGCTGCAGATTTCAGTGCTGGGCCATCAACAAGTGTCAGCGCGCGAAACATTCAACGAAACATCATCGACATGTGCTTTCGGAGCCGAGGGCCCACTCGTGTACCGTTGATGACTGCACGAGACAAAGCTTTACACCTCGCATGGGCCCGTCGACACTGACATTGGACTGTTGATGACCGGAAACATGTTGCCTGGTCGGACGAGTCTCGTTTCAGATTGTATCGAGCAGCTGATCGTATACGGTTATGGAGACAACCTCATGAATCCATAGACCCTGTATGTCAGCAAGGGACTGTTCAAGCTGGTAGAGGCTCTGTAATGGTGTGGGGCGTGTGCAGTTGGAGGGTTATGGGACCCCTGATACGTCTAGATATGACTCTGACAGGTGACACGTAGGTAAGCATCCTGTCTGATCACCTGCATCCATTTATGTCCATTATGCATTCCGATGGACTTGGGCAATTCCAACAGGGCAATGCGACACCCCACACGTCCAGAATTGCTACAGAGTGGCTCCAGGAACACTCTTTTGAGGTTAGACACATCTGCTGGCCACCAGACTCCCCAGACATGAACATTATGGAGGATATCGGGAATGCCTTGCAACGTGCTCTTCAGAAGAGATCTCCACCCCTCGTACTCTTACGGATTTATGGACAGCCCTGCAGGATTTATGATGTCAGTTCTCTGCAGCACTTCTTCAGGCATTAGTCGAGTCCATGTCACGCCGTGTTGCAGCACTTCTACGTGCTCGCGGGGGCCCTACACGATATTATGCTGGTGTACCAGTTTCTTTGGCTCTTCAGTGTAGGTAGAATATGTTATTTTTAAACTTGAAATATTGATTTTTGCAACGAAAACATTTTGTTCTATTTAAAAATGTATAGTCATTCACAGCGACGTTATAAACTGTGCTGAATCCCTAAATCATGAAATTGTTTCACTATTTTATCTCATCGATTCATTAACTTATAAATTTTTCAGTCAAATGGTGTGCAGTCTAATAATGAAGATTTAAGTGTTGCGTTATGGCTTCAATACGAAAATAAGTCTCAAACGCTATATTTGCGGTTTAATGACCGCCCCCTTACCTGAGAGCGTTCAGTTCGTCTGACATCCATTCACTGGTCCCGGGTGTGATTCCCGGCCTGAGTGTTGTGTTGTGCTCATCATCATCGACACACAAGTCGCCTAATGTGGCGTTAATTGAAGAGACTTGCAACTCGCCCCCCCCCCCCCCCCTGGGTGGCGACTCGCGGCCGTCAGTGTCATACAATCACTTCATATAATTTGCTGTTTAATTATCACAAAATTTCCTCTGGTAGGGCCCATGTCACAGGTTCAGCCTAGATTTCTATAGATCATATGGTCCTGATCAGGACAACATGTCTAGTATGACCAGCGAAGTGTGTGCGTTTCGTAACTACATGTTGTGTAATATCTGAAGATCTTTAGTGTCGTACTCTATTTTTATCATTCACGTAGAAAAGATCTGTAAAAGGTTAACCGTTGTTTTCAAATTAGTGACGAATAGCGTTGTTTCCATCGTAAGCGTAAGAGGATTCAGTGCCCTCACTCGGCTCCGTCGAGCAGTAAGCTAGAGAACGAAAGGACGCGTGGGAGGGGGCTAAACAGGTGGTCTGCCGTTCTTGCTACACGTTGTCCCGTAATCCCGTAGCTAAGGGAAAACAGGGCAGCCCGTCAGGTCTACTGAAGTGCAAGTGAAACGCGACAAGAGGAATAAGAGGCTTAGGGACGTGTCGCGGGTGGCGGACTGGCCATTTAGCACCGCTTCTGGTCAAAGCTAATTACTCCCCCTTCCTGAGCGGGTTACTTCGCGGAATTCCTCTTCATGCCGGCCCACGCTCCATCGCTCTCAAAGCCCGGCCAAACGAGCCTCGCCAACACTCTGCGGTCTGACTTCCCGCAAACTCTCCCCCCAGACGCTTTACGTAACTGTGCACCTGGCTTTCGTGCTTTCGTATGTACGTTGGACGTATCTTTACGAACGTTCTTACTAGAAATCAGTAGTCTCGAACGTTTCAAAAGTAATAGAAAACTGAAATTACGTCTGAATTCACAGTGAGTTTCAGGACGAGTAATAAATATTTTAGGAAGTGATAGTGAAGACTAATAACAATAAAGCATTCTACACATGTGAACAAGTTTTATTCGTTACAGAGATACAGCTGTTTACAGAGATAAGATTTAATTTCCTGTGTTGATACTCCTCTGCTATGGATTTATTTATCGATTGCCCCTTTTTTTTTTGGAAGCTGAAGTTGTGCTTTGTTGTGTACATAGTTCCGCATAGTCAGCGCCTACACAACTTTCCCGCTACAGCAAGCTCCGCTAAGCACAACAGCGCAGGCGCAGCGCTCGTCCGTCTCCGCACTACGAGATGGCGCTGTCTTAGAGACGGACTAAATTCTGCTTCCGCCGATCCGCGTATTAATATCCAAGGCAGCCAATGAGATTGCTGCTAACGTAGAACCTTTTCTCCTCGCGGATCACACTCGCGCAGTGATACCTGAACGCTCGAGGTATTATAACGAGTGTACAGACCGCCGATTAGTCAGTCTGCATTAGTCTATAGTCAAGTTTCAGTCTGCGCCTAATAAGATTATCATATTCCTGTACATAGTCATGAAGAGAAATGTATAGACACTTTGTCAAGTATCAGAGATATATGTGAGAATAAGATTATCGTATCAAGACCAAAGGAACTTTAGACTGTCAATTTTAAATCCAGAATCAAGTTAAGTAAGGTTTATGATTGTTATTATTTTAATAAATGTGTGTGAAAATTATTCAAGTTCTGTTTAAAGTTGGTCACCGTCAATCTGATACTCTAAGCGTGCAAGTGGCATTTCTATCGTCTGACCTAACGGCAAAAAATAAACACGCCACGATAAGACCACGAGACATATTGCTGACACTCGCCTACTTCGCTAGAGCGACAAGTCAAATAATCTGATGGTGTGTGTACCGAAAGTCTTACAGTACGCACAACACATGCTTGATATTACATATTTAAATATTTCGTGAATAACTGTGATCTTTTGACGAATTCCGCTGTATCGTTTAAGCGTGAGGCACATTTTAACAAATACTGACAAGGGAAACTCCCAATCACCCCTCCCCCCCCCCCTCTTCTCTCAGGTTAAGTTGTAAGATGGCCCAGTGGATAGCCCGTCGAAAATTGAACACAGATCAAGCATAAAAAGAGGAAGCAGGTGTACTGAACTGTGATAAAAGATACAAACTACAAACAGTGAACGGTCCAAGCTCAAGATGTGTAACATCGAGTGAATTTCCGTAGTCACGGCGTTGGATTGCGGAGGGGGAGATCTGTGTTCAAATCTCCCTCGAGCCACCTTTTTTTCTTTTTTTTTCTTTTTTCAACAATATTATGAACCGTCCGTCCTGTCACTGACGTGTCTCTTCACTGTGTTCAGATTTGTGTCTGTGTCGCGATGTAACGTCCGTCTGCAACAGCGAGGTGTAAGGAAGGGACATCCAGACGTACGTACCTCCTATTTGTTCTACACAAGTACCACATGGTATTAGTGTTGCGTTTTGTTTTGGAAGTCTTGACTCTTGAATTGCTTTGTTGTAACATAGTTCACACCAGTTTATTTGCTGTATTTCATTTCTATGAGAGGTCTATGCGGCATCTCGCTGGCTCTCTCACTATTCATCACGTTTACTTGCGATGGTAATATATTCTTGCCACATGACTCACAGTCTATAATAAATGTATAGTATGACAATTAGCAAGACTACAGAAGGAGAACAGAAAAAATGGTTCAAATGGCTCTGAGCACTATGGGACTTAACAGCGATGGTCATCAGTCCCTTAGAACTTAGAACTACTTAAACCTAACTAACCTAAGGACAGCACACAACACCCAGCCATCACGAGGCAGAGAAAATCCCAGACCCCGCCGGGAATCGAACCCGGGAACCCGGGCGTGGGAAGCGAGAACGCTACCGCACGACCACGAGATGCGGGCGAAGGAGAACAGACACGTCAGAGAGCGGACGAAAAGTTAATAATTTGGGGAAAAAACGGGGACGAGGGAGATTTGAAAACCGATCTCCCGCTTTGCAGTTGAACACCATGGCCACACAACCACTTCTCCGCCGTTGCACTTCGCTCGATGTTGCACGTCTTGAGTTCGGATCGTTTCCTGTTTGTATTTTGCTTCATTTTTCACAGTTCAGTAGACCTTGTTTGTGTTTTCGTGCTTGATCTGATGGGCTATCCATTGAGCCACCTTAGCACTAAATCTGAGGGGGAGATTCCCTTGTGAGTATGCCGATATGCTTGTAGAAAATACGGTAGACTTTTTCCCAACCGCTGAGTACAAGAGCGTTACCCGTGTTTTCACTGAACGGCCTGAGACTGGTGCAGACGCAGCAGTTATATATAATCTGAACGGCAAACGAACAGAGTGTGGATGAAGTAGAAGGATTATTCTGTTAGTAGAACCTTGTCCTTCAACAAAGACACGCAGTATTTTTAGACTTATCGGTGTTCCGCATACAGTAACAGGCAGATATTGCATGTTCACTGTCTCTGCCCTTATCATGTACAACGGATTCAACACCTCCGGGAAAGGGATGGAGGTAGACGGTTGCAGTTTTACCGTTTGATAATTGCAAATGGCCATCACTAATTAAGCCACTTTCACTCATGACGGTTTCAATAACACTCGGCACTCATACCAGTCGTCCGAAGGAAACCCATATGCCTTCGCGCAGATACATCTACACTCCTGGAAATGGAAAAAAGAACACATTGACACCGGTGTGTCAGACCCACCATACTTGCTCCGGACACTGCGAGAGGGCTGTACAAGCAATGATCACACGCACGGCACAGCGGACACACCAGGAACCGCGGTGTTGGCCGTCGAATGGCGCTAGCTGCGCAGCATTTGTGCACCGCCGCCGTCAGTGTCAGCCAGTTTGCCGTGGCATACGGAGCTCCATCGCAGTCTTTAACACTGGTAGCATGCCGCGACAGCGTGGACGTGAACCGTATGTGCAGTTGACGGACTTTGAGCGAGGGCGTATAGTGGGCATGCGGGAGGCCGGGCGGACGTACCGCCGAATTGCTCAACACGTGGGGCGTGAGGTCTCCACAGTACATCGATGTTGTCGCCAGTGGTCGGCGGAAGGTGCACGTACCCGTCGACCTGGGACCGGACCGCAGCGACGCACGGATGCACGCCAAGACCGTAGTGCCGTAGGGGACCGCACCGCCACTTCCCAGCAAATTAGGGACACTGTTGCTCCTGGGGTATCGGCGA
Source organism: Schistocerca cancellata (assembly GCF_023864275.1). Classification (NCBI taxonomy): domain Eukaryota; kingdom Metazoa; phylum Arthropoda; class Insecta; order Orthoptera; family Acrididae; genus Schistocerca; species Schistocerca cancellata. The sequence continues at coordinate 131,277,896 of NC_064629.1, forward strand.
GGACCATTCGCAACCGTCTCCATGAAGCTGGGCTACGGTCCCGCACACCGTTAGGCCGTCTTCCGATCACGCCCCAACATCGTGCAGCCCGCCTCCAGTGGTGTCGCGACAGGCGTGAATGGAGGGACGAATGGAGACGTGTCGTCTTCAGCGATGAGAGTCGCTTCTGCCTTGGTGCCAATGATGGTCGTATGCGTGTTTGGCGCCGTGCAGGTGAGCGCCACAATCAGGACTGCATACGACCGAGGCACACAGGGCCAACACCCGGCATCATGGTGTGGGGAGCGATCTCCTACACTGGCCGTACACCACTGGTGATCGTCGAGGGGACACTGAATAGTGCACGGTACATCCAAACCGTCATCGAACCCATCGTTCTACCATTCCTAGACCGGCAAGGGAACTTGCTGTTCCAACAGGACAATGCACGTCCGCATGTATCCCGTGCCACCCAACGTGCTCTAGAAGGTGTAAGTCAACTACCCTGGCCAGCAAGATCTCCGGATCTGTCCCCCATTGAGCATGTTTGGGACTGGATGAAGCGTCGTCTCACGCGGTCTGCACGTCCAGCACGAGCGCTGGTCCAACTGAGGCGCCAGGTGGAAATGGCATGGCAAGCCGTTCCACAGGACTACATCCAGCATCTCTACGATCGTCTCCATGGGAGAATAGCAGCCTGCATTGCTGCGAAAGGCGGATATACACTGTACTAGTGCCGACATTGTGCATGCTCTGTTGCCTGTGTCTATGTGACTGTGGTTCTGTCAGTGTGATCATGTGATGTATCTGACCCCAGGAATGTGTCAATAAAGTTTCCCCTTCCTGGGACAATGAATTCACGGTGTTCTTATTTCAATTTCCAGGAGTGTACAAGAACGCGTCTCTGTAAATGTGTGGTGTGGTATGACAGACATTCAGTGCTGGGCCTGCTGTGTTACCGTATCGTCTTACAGAGAGACTCGTTATCTAGACTGACTTTTGAAAACGAGCTTCCAGCATTATTGGAAGATATTCATTTAGCTGCACGGATAAGTATGTTTTTCAAGCATAACGGGGCATCTGCACATTCCAATTGTCTGTTGACACATCACCTGAACCTAACATTCCCCGAAAGACTGACCAGCAGAAGTGTTCACGTTTCTTGGCCACTAAGGTCCCCGGTTCTTACCTCTTTGATTTTTTTCCTGTGGGGATAGCTTAAAGGTGAAGTCTACCTATGACGCAAATGGTTTTGTAACATTTTTCGAATATTTTTGGTAGGTGATGATCCACAACTTCCAGATACGTTACTACCAATTTCAGTTAACAAATGGCTCTGAGCACTATGGGACTTAACATCTGAGGCCATCGGTCCCCTAGAACTTAGAACTACTTAAGCCTAACTAACCTAAGGACATCACACACATCCATGCCCGAGGCAGGATTCGAACCTGCGACCGTAGCAGTCGCGTGGTTCCGGACTGAAGTGCCTAGAACCGCTCGGCCATCGCGGCTGGCTTCAGTTAACACTAATAATAATAATAATAATAATAGTAATAGTAATAATAATAATAACGCGTCAATTAAACAATCAGAGGAAAACGAAATCTTAAGACAGCCACCAGAACAAGCACAAATAGAACACGAAGTGACACACATGTTAGATACAGAAGAAAAATTTCAGCTGACATATATAGAATACAAAGTCACAAATACAGACATTAGACCATTCTTGCATAGACCACCAAATAACCCACAAGTCGAAACAACAATAACAACTATCAACACAATCATACACAACAAAATAAATGAAAATACAACTATGGAAGAGTTACAACTACTGGTTTATGTAGGAGCACTCACTACTCTAAATATACACACTAGGCAGAGATCAGAACCAACCAACACGCAAAAGAAACCCACAAAACCAGCATGGCAACACAGGCTACAAATCAGAATAGAAAAACTGAGAAAAGACGTCGGACAGCTAACACAATTTATATGAAATGAAATGTCAGACAAAAAACGAAAAAGGTTAGGTAAAATCTCACAACAAGAAGCGATAGAGCAATTAGATGAAAAGAAGCAGAAATTACAAGCATTGGCCAAACGACTTAGAAGATACAAAAAAAGTGAAAATAGAAGGAAACAAAACCAGACATGCAACACAAACCAAAAGAAATTTTACCAGACAATAGATAACACACACATTAAAATAGACAGTCCACCAAACATAACAGACATGGAACACTTCTGGAGCAACATATGGTCAAACCCGGTACAGCATAACAGGCACGCACAGTGGATACAAGCAGAAACGGACGCATACAAGATGATACCAGAAATGCCTGAAGTCATAATTTTGCAACATGAAGTCACCCAAGCAATTAATTCTACTCACAATTGGAAAGCCCCTGTAAATGATAAAATAGCAAATTTCTGGCTAAAGAAGTTCTCCTCAACACATTCACATCTAACTAAATTATTTAACAGTTACATTGCAGACCCATACACATTTCCCGATACACTTACACAAGGAATAACTTATCTGAAACCTAAAGATCAAGCAGACACAGCAAACCCAGGTAAATATCGCCCCATAACATGCCTACCAGCAATATACAAAATATTAACTTCAGTCATTACACAGAAATTAATGACACATGCAACACAGAACAAAATTATAAATTAAGAACAAAAAGCCTGTTGCAAAGGAGCACGAGGATGTAAAGAGCAACTGATAATAGATGCAGAGGTGACATATCAAGCTAAAACTAAACAAAGGTCGCTACACTACGCATACATTGATTGATTACCAAAAAGCTTTTGATAGTGTACCCCACTCATGGTTACTACAAATATTGGAAATATACAAAGTAGATCCTAAATTGATACAGTTCCTAAACATAGTAATGAAAAATTGGAAAACCACACTTAATATCCAAACAAATTCAAATAATATCACATCACAGCCAATACAGATTAAGCGTGGAATATACCAAGGAAGCTCATTAAGTCCTTTCTGGTTCTGCCTTGCTCTGAACTCACTATCCAACCTGCTATATAATACAAATTATGGATACAATATTACTGGAACATACCAACACAAAATCACACTTTTGCTATACATGGATGATCTAAAACTACTGGCAGCAACAAATCAACAACTCAACCAATTACTAAAGATAACAGAAGTATTCAGCAATGATATAAGTATGGCTTTTGGAACAGACAAATGTAAGAAAAATAGCATAGTCAAGGGCAAACACACTAAACAAGAAGATTACATATTGGATAACCACAGCGACTGCATAGAAGCGATGGAAAAAACAGATGCCTATAAATACCTAGGATACAGACAAAAAATAGGAATAGATACTACAAATATTAAAGAAGAACTAAAAGAAAAATATAGACAAAGACTAACAAAAATACTGAAAACAGAATTGACAGCAAGAAACAAGACAAAAGCTATAAATACTTATGCTATACCAATATTGACGTTCTCATTTGGAGTAGTGAAATGGAGTAACACAGACCTAAAAGCACTCAATACACTTACACGATCATAAGACCACAAATATAGAATACATCACATACACTCAGCAACAGAAAGATTCACACTAAGCAGAAAGGAAGGAGGAAGGGGATTTATCGACATAAAAACCTACATTATGGACAGGTAGACAATTTAAGAAAATTCTCTCTAGAACGAGCAGAAACTAGCAAAATACACAAAGCAATCACTCATAAAAATACATCGGCTACACCACTGCAATTTCATAACCACTTCTACAACCCTTTAGTTCACATAACATCAACAGATACGGAGACAGGAAATTGGAAAAAGAAAACACTACATGGCAAGCACCCGTATCATCTAACACAGCCACACATCGATCAAGACGCATCCAACACATGGCTAAGAAGAGGCAATATATACAGTGAGACGGAAGGATTCATGATTGCAATACAGGATCAAACAATAAACACCAGATATTACAGCAAGCGTATTATTAAAGATCCCAATACCACAACAGATAAATGCAGACTTTGCAAACAACAAATAGAAACAGTAGATGACATCACAAGCGGATGTACAATACTAGCAAATACAGAATACCCCAGAAGACATGACAATGTAGCAAAAATAATACATCAACAACTTGCCATACAACATAAACTAATAAAACAACACGCTCCCACATACAAGTATGCACCACAAAATGTACTGGAGAATGATGAATACAAATTATACTGGAACAGAACCATTATAACAGATAAAACACCACCACATAACAAACCTAACATCAAACTCACCAATAAAAAGAAGAAATTAACACAACTAATCGAAATATCAATACCCAACTCTACAAATATACAGAAGAAAACAGGAGAAAAAATTGAAAAATACATCCGACTGGCTGAGGAAGTCAAGGACATGTGGCATCAGGATAAAGTTGACATTATACCAATTGTACTATGAACTATAGGAGTCATACCACGCAATATCCACCAGTACATCAACGCAATACAGCTACATCCAAACGTATATATACAACTACAGAAATCTGTACTTATTGATACATGTTCAATTACCCGAAAGTTCCTAAATGCAATGTAACATATACCGTACAGTTAAAAGGAAGTGACGCTTGATCAAGGTCCGCGTCACTTTCCATTTTTAACCAGACTGAACGTCTGAGAAACTAAAGAAATAATAATAATAATAATAATAATAATAATAATAATAGTCCTCATCGTCGTCTTCAGTATTAAGAAGATGGTTGCGTTACACTGTTTTAATAATGTCCACATTTGATCTTCTGCACAATGTTCAGATTTTATGATACCTGATTCCAATTTTCAGTTTACGTTTTCTACCGTACACAGTATGTCTCTCAAAGTCTTTTACGTTTTCACACAAATACCATGATTGTAAACCTGTCTTTGTCAGATGGTTATTTGTGATAATCGAAACTGATGGCAATAATAAACGTATTTTATAGCAGCTGATGATTTCACAATATTATTTTCGATTTTTCCGACAAACTTCCAAATAAATACAAATATTAAATATGGTTACACCATACTTCCGTTTTCGTTCACAAATTACGCTTTTCTCGTATATTGTAAAAGTAAATAAACACACAAAAATAGTGTAAGACAACAAAGAGAACAAAAATGTAGTCCACTGTAATACCGATATATGGCTAACTTCCATTGATAAATTAAAATGTCGCAAAACGGCAATAAAACTGGTTTTCAGTATCGTATTTTATATTCTGCTGTTGGTTTTCTTTCTTCTAAGCGTTCTTGCATGTTTCTCATTGCCTTTGGTTGATGTTACAGATGAGTACTAGGGAATTCATCCCTCATTCTTGTTTGTAGACATTACAATGACAAAACACTAATTTGCCTTGCTCTTCCATGAAAAAACGGTTTGAGTGTTGAAAACAGGCCCAGTTTTTATACCATGGGTGTTAACTTCCATTTGTCACTGATTGAAATTTGTCTGCCATTTTGCCGGCCGGAGTGGCCGAGCGGTTCTGGGCGCTACAGTCTGGAACCGAGCGACCGCTACGGTCGCAGGTTCGAATGCTGCCTCGGGCATGGATGTGTGTGATGTCCTTAGGTTAGTTAGGTTTAAATAGTTCTAAGTTCTAGGGGACTGATGACCCCAGAAGTTGAGTCCCATAGTGGTCAGAGCCATTTTTGTCTGCCATTTTTCCGCAGTATCAAGTGATGATTTGTTTCAACTGCAACTTTACAACCAAGAACCTAAATCATATGTTTTATGTCAAGATTTCGCGACAGTGAAGTTGTCGCTTGAAATGTCCGTACGTAATGGACCTAATAACAGTCAGAGCGTGGGGGAGTCTTCAGCAACTTGTCATTTCACAAAATCAGTGATTTCGTATTACGTGCTCAGTATTGTGTCTCACTGTTTAGAGGCACAAAACGCGTGGGTGTTTTCAGCTCGTTACTAAATGCAAATAAGTAGAGGCAGAGTTGATAGGAGCTGAAGGAGTCTAGGTTGCAATAATATGTGGTACGGCACACTGTTAGAGAGAAGGATTATTATTCAAGAAACACATAGTACAATGAAAATTACTTATCTTCAGTCGTTTGTAGGACTGCAGCTACGGCTATAACTAACACAACATATTCTCAGGGACTAAGCCTGATGGGCCCTCCTCAGAGAATCAATGCAAACAGAACTGGGTGAGGGCCGATTATGAAAGTGCGTCTGCCTAGGTTGAAATCTAGCTAAGAAGTGACCGAGGCACACTCCAGTTCCGTCGAGCTGCACAGCCCGTTAGAGTGCGCTGTGCTCGGCAGACGACGGGCTGCCAACCGTGTGTTGGCGCGGCGTTGTAGTAGTATCTGTGGCAATGATACTACAATCAGAATTGTGTAGCAGCGATTCTCTTGCTGAGTGGAGCTACTCTTCGTACTATTACGGCACTCTTCAGTGTGTTGTAATCATTCGTATCAGTCACGAACGCAGAATTTGAGATGATTTAGATATTACACCGTGAAGTAGCAAAGCAGTGGTAATGGCGAATGTAAGTCGTAAGCAGAAGTGGCAAATGGTTCTGAAGTGATGATCCAACATCTATGAACAGTAACAGGCAGCTGAAGTGGATATGAAACTTCCTGAAAGACTAAGCTACGAGACGATGAACGTTCGTGCTCTGCTACAATGTACAACGCGCAGAGTTCGTAACATTCGAGGCAGAGAACGTTGCACCAGGCACTTGGTGCACACAGGAGAAAACTTGGTGTCATTAGCAGAGTTTCTAAGGTTTGAAGAAATGAATGGCACGAGGAAATGAATGGTATTAGAGTAGATGGGAGGACTACGTTTACAGTGTGGATAGTCGAGAATTATGGCTACATCTAGTCAGGAAGGGTATCGAGATGTGGAAGTGGAGGGTGGCATCATGTCCTGAAAATAAATGTGAGAGAGGAGCAAAGAATTGATGGCAGTCTGTGGGGGAGGAGGAGGAGAAGAGTGTTTAACATCCCGTGGACGAGGTCATTTGAGACGGAGCAGAAGCTCGGATACAGAAAGGATGGGGAAGGAAATCGGCCGCGCCCTTTCAAAGAAACCATCCCAACATTTGCCTCAAGTTATTTAGGAAAATCACGGAAAACCTAAAACAGGAAAACAGGACACGGGTTCGAACCGTCTTCCTCTGAATGAGAGTCCAATGTGCTTATCACTGCGCCACCTCGCTTGGTGACGGCAGTCTGATTCAGTTACGTATTGTCTTCACTGTGGTCTGCAGTCTTGTCCCTAACTTCTCATCCCAGAATCTCCGCAGTATATCCCGCTTTTGTTTTCTTTGTTCATTTTCCCCCCTTCCTCTTTCCGCTCTCTTGCACGCCATAATGGGTCGTCACGAGAACTTAAAATTAAAACAAGTGTCCGGGCCTGGAATTGAAACAGTGTGAAGGAGTCACTGGAACACACTGGAATGACCGAATCAACACTTCAGCCTTCCTCTTATATTTCTGAACCCTACATACGATCCCCTGTATGCTCAGCGTCATTTTTTTCCAATTCATGTACTTTCAGGCCTTGCGCATTCAGCCTTCTCAATAGTAATGTCAATTATGACGACAGGAAAGTAAGGACAACACAAGACGCAGCCCCCGAGCGGAGAACATCTCCGACCTGGCCGGGAATCGAACCCGAGCCCCTTCGCTTAGCCATCCACCGCGCTGTTACTTTCAGCGTTATTTCGGTTCACCTCATCTGATTTCCAAATATCAGTCGCGAATCACGCCACGCCAGGTCAGGTCCCGGTGGCATTCGATGTGGCTCGGGTTAACCCATTTGCCCGAGATCCCTTGCGTGTTTATTTGTGTCAATTTCGGAATATCATTTCCTTTTCATAGATCTCTGATGCTGAGGTCGGCTAATTCACTCCGTGTATTCCACGACCATTGTATCGGATTCCTAGGAATAACAATGCCTGACAGCCTTTGGAACCGCTTAATAATGAGATCCTTCCACATTTAATTACGACTTGCACAACTGCACCATGGATTTCCTGCTTTTATGTCGAGACACCACCCGAGGATGGTTGGATGTTGAGCTATGATCCGTCTCTCATAGTTCAAATAGCCTGAAATAAAGTTACCTATAATAAATTCTATTATATTGAACAGAAACATGTCATTTTCTTTCTTAAAAATGTATAAATCTGCTTTCAGTATGGAGTTTCTTACGGATCGTCCTGTGTATATTTCAATTAGAGATGTAACTACTGAAGATGTTAAAAATATTTGAAAAAGGCCGATGTCATCTCCTTGGGTTATCAGCTGACATCATCGCCTTGATGAAACGATAACATAATTTTCCTTCTTGTCATATTCAGAGGAAGTGTCCTTCTAATGACAACGATTAAGAAACTTACCATAATAATGAATCAAAGCGACTCTGTTATTCCACTGATAAATAGAGGTGATCTCATCAGTTTGATTCGTCGAGAAAGCCCGAGTATCGCAAAAAACAGCGACATTTCTAAAGTAATGCAGTGTGACGTCACCTGAACCATTGTTAGAGTTTGTGTTCCCGCTGCCAGAGTATTCGCTCACACTTACTGAAACTATGCGGGCTGCATGTTGGCTGCGACGCCCACAATATGCCTTTGCCGTGCGCCGAAGAGACCGTTGGAATTCGGTACGAATGGGATTCCAGTTCGCTTTGCTTGATCTGTGACATGCCGCTCACAAAGCTCTCTAGCCACCGTGAACTGGAACCTAGCTCTGGTCTGGTCCGATTGTTTTCTGCTCAAGGACGCGGCATTGATGACAGCGTCGTATCAGTATCTGAATTACCAACAACTGAGTGGATTATTTGCTATAGCTGTTTAGGGTCGTAAGTTTTAATACCACCTCAGACGTTTTATACTCAAATAAAACTTCGTACAATAAATGAACAGAATGTTGAGGGAAGTGGAGTAATATTTAGTCCGGCTGTTAGGTATTGCCGGCCGGGGTGGCCGAGCGGTTCTAGGCGCTACAGTCTGGAACAGCGCGACCGCTACGGTCGCAGGTTCGAATCCTGCCTCGGGCATGGGTGTGTGTGATGTCCTTAGGTTAGTTAGGTTTAAGTAGTTCTAAGTTCTAGGGGACTGATGACCTCAGAAGTTAAGTCCCATAGTGCTCAGAGCCATTTGAACCATTTTTTGTTAGGTATTGTATCTGTAAATTTACGAAGGACGACAGCGCATATACTAAAGCATGGATATTTGTGAAAATTTTGCCGTATTTCATCTTTGAATTTCTTGCCGCTGTTTATTTTGAAAGACCGAAATTCGTGTGCAAGTTGGAATTGATGTCAAATTGCAAAAAGCAACGTCCGTAAGCCTGCAGTGCAGCATGTACAGACCACATTGCAATAAAAGAAGAGTGATCAGACACAGCAGTAACAGATCTTCCTGACAGCTCAAAAATTTCAGGAAATCGCAAACAATCCGAATTTTATTGTAGATCCATTTCAACTATAGAATGGTCATTAAAAACAGTACAAAGAACAAAAAATCAGTAACGTTACAAAAGATACAGCCCGTGGAACCAAAATGGCCGAAGTCTAATACAAAACTGAAAGCTGTGGCGTACAGAAGACTGTAACGGCCTCTCATTTCGTCATATCCGAACATTCACACCCTTTGTACGGGAATACCATTAATTGCGTTAGACCAAACCATTTTTTCGCAAATAAATTACAAAAATCAATGGAAATATACTTCAGGTGTATAATACAGTGCAACTTTTTTATGTATTTTTAATTTACGCAATGAGAGGCCGTTGCAGTCTTTCCTTGCAGTCACCGCTTCCTTGGTTTTGCATCTCCACATATACAGGGTGTAAACGGTATATGGCGCCAAAATTATGCAGATGGTACATCTCGGTGTGCTTGACAAAAAAGTCTAATGACATTTTCTTGTATCATGTACTTTATTTTTGTAATATTAAAACCAAATGTTCGTAGGATGGATAGTATACACATTTCTGTTTACGTAGCCAACCGACAGTTCACGGCGTACCGAGCTTATTGCCTACAATGACGGGGCGGCCAGAGAAAGGCAACGAGCCGACCGGAGGATTGAAATCATTAGACGTGTACAACGACGTGGTGTGATAATCAGGTTGTACCGAAAAAAGGAATGTAAACGGTTTTTGGGTTGTCAAGAATGTGTAATTCGCTTTACGTGAACTGAATACAACCAGTCTGTTTCTCAACAAGTCGATAACGAAGGTCGTACTAGTAATGACAAGCTAATATCAAACACATTGTATTTCCATTAGAACAAATTCAATCAATCACCAAGTAGATACGATGTTTAGGAACCAAGTAGATAGGTTTGCATTAGTTACAATCAATTGTTTCACCTTTTTACGGCAATGTCATAACGAATACTAAATTCACATTATTTTTCTTCTGTACAACAACATCGTAACGAAAAGAAAACCCATCACTTCGTTTCCTCTTACACCAATACTACAATAAATGTTCGAAATGACCACCATTCGCTTCTACACATGCTTCATTACGGCGAACCCAGCTTCGTCGCACTCGTTCACACACATGCACATTGGCCTTTATGGTATTGGCAGCATCTAAAATCTTCTGCGTCAATTCGTCCACATTATTTACTGGCTCAGCATAAACAAGTTCCTTCATATGGCCCCAAAAGTAAAAATCCAGTGGATTTAAATCAGGGCTGCGTGCTGGCCATCGACGTGGACCCGAACGCCCGATCCATCGTCCTGGAAATCGACTATCCAAAAATCTGCGTACTCTGTGACCAATGTGGGGTGGAGCACCATCGTGGATTAACCACATGTTATGACGTATGCCTAACGGAATGTCTTCTAACGACGTTGGTAACAATATTTCCTCTAGAAACGTTCGGTAATAGTTACCAGTCAAACGTGTAGGTAAAACATATTGCCCAATAGTGTAATTATCGAGCATACCCGCCCACAAATTTACGGAAAATCGTCGCTGAAAATGTGTTGCCACTACGTGGCGAGGATTGTGTACACTCCACATGTGCGTGTGTCCGCCGCTCGTGGTAGCGTTCTCGCTTCCCGAACACGGGCACGGGTCCCGGGTTCGATTCCCGGCGGGGTCAGGGATTTTCACCTGCCTCGAGATGACTGGGTGTTTGTGTTGTCCTCATCATTTCATCATCATCCAGGAAAGTGGCGAAATTGGACTGAACAAAGACTGGGTAATTGTAGGGGCGCTGATAACCACGCAATTGAGCGCCCCACAAACCAAACATCATCATCATCACTCCACATGTGCATGTTATGGAAATTAGTTATTCCGTCGGGAGTGAAACACGCTTCATCTGTGACGAGTTTTGTTGGCAAAATCATGCTGCGCACTGTGTAACAAAAACCACTCTGAGAATTCACGTCGTGGAGGGAAATCTTGTTCTTCCAATGCTTGTACGCGTTGAATGTGGTAAGGCCGCAGACGCTCCTCTTGCAAAGTGCGATGAACGACAGAGTGCGACATTCCCACGTGGCGGGCGATGCTTCTAGTACTCTGAGAAGGATCCTCCTGGATGCGGTCCAGAATTCTTTCCTCAGCTTCCAATGTACGATCGGCGCGTTGTGGGCCTCTGCCTTCTGCGCGGGGCAGTAAATATCCAGTATCTCCCAGTCTAAGGAAATTAAATACGTACTCGTCAGTTGTATTCCGTCATGATGTAACAAAAACGGAAAGCATATCAGAACAGAAGATACGTTTCGCATACGGACGAAAACTTACAAAGGTGCAGATAACTACTGTACTTTATTAAGATGTAAATGCATAATAATCGCATACAAGTAGAGAATTACAATGACACAAACTTTTGGTGCACAGCAGCAAATGTCTTTCGTGCAGGAAGTCGTCGTTGTGGGAAGCGTTCTCGATAAATTCGTACAGCTGCCCTCGCAACACCTTTTGCCTCGCCATAAATTAAATGCATATCGCATAGTTCAGCTATAGTAAATCTCCTTTCCATCCTAACAGTTAACAGAGTTGCAATAACATCTACACAGGTTACTCGCCTACTGTCGTCGCTCGGTGTATTACGATGACGCAGCCACTCAGGCCGCAGTTGCCTATATGTTTACGATTTACGCTCGCGATGTCAATACGCGCAGCGGGCAATAACAGGAACCGATTGCTTACGTACGTGCACGGCCAAGTATCAAGTTTTCCAAAAACCATTATTCTGGGACGAACTGTTTTTTTCTGGGACAACCGTAGGAAATACGCAAACATGTTACTAGACTTTTTTGTCAAGCATTCCGAGATGTGCCATCTGTATATAAAAATTGTTGATCTTATTAACACATCTACGGGGCATGAAAGTAGCTTTGATTCCACACATTAATTCAGAAATACAGAATTTAGCACTCTGGTAGACAAGCAATCTCAGACAGAAACAAAATACTGACGTAATACGACGCGGAGCACTGCGCACACCGATTGATGCACAGTTCTGAGAATGTGCTGAAGGCCGTCGCCTCGCATTACAACGTTCGTATGTTATAACTGCGTGAAACACAACACTCATGTGTGATTTGAGTGGCACACCTGGTATAACAAGAAAACGAGAGGAAAAAAGGAAATGAGGACGTAGAGAACTTCGTACAGCACTAAAACGGGACATAAAGAATAAAAATTGTCTTTTTCGAATTCATCATACCAACATCTGTAAAGATCGGGTGTTTTTTCTTTATGTAAAAATTTCATTGTTGAACAGTTAAATTGGAGCCAATGACTGGAAATGATCAGAACCGTAAAATAGGAAAGTGCCTCCGGAGTGTTTAAAAATCGAACGTCTACATTAGAGAGGCTGAGAACATTCTGAGGATGTGTAATTGACCGAGGTGTCTTACTAAGCCCATTTAGACCGATTAGTGGTTAATGTTCGTCACTCTGGCGCCCGTAGCAGATAGTGGTAATATAGGAGGAAAGTGAGAGTTTTTAACGAAGAGCAGAATCTTTCATCACTGGCTCATTTAGTCGGCGCAAGAGCGTCGTAGAGATGTTCCCTAAGTCCAGTAGCAGACGAACTTATTGTTATGTAGGAAAAATAAAAAGAAATCAACCGAATTTTCTTGTTCATGTCACCAGTTCCGAATTACAAACTTTTGGTAGTAACGGCAGAACTATAAACGTTACGAGCACCTGTAAAGACATTTTATGAAATGCTTTGCAAAGTGGAGGAAGGCACATCATCGGTCAGCAGAGGCCGTTCTTTTACGGCGCCGTTACTGTAGACCGACAGCTGTGAGGGCAGTTCTTCGCAGATGTCATATGTGAGGCTGCCCCACTCTGGATTTTTTCTCGGCCGCTCTTTAGCAAACATCTTAATAGGAAAACTCAATCCACCGGAAGTTGTAGTTTTTCTACGTTTCTTGAAAAGTCCTCGGCCAGGCTCAGTGACTGAACGGCTGACACAACGTAAATTTCAGACTAGAGAAAATAAATATGTAGTCGACCTCCATAGAAGTGAAACCAGTGGCGTCAGCTCGCTGGCGTATTTCAGAATGGCGCCTCGGCAGTTGGCAGGGCAGTGCCGGAACCGTTCATTAAAAGTGCCACGGCCAGTTAACCCCTTGTTCCGAACGTGAGAGGTTGTAAAAGGCATTCCGTGTTCAGTGACCTTTTCGTTTGAAAAGGCTTTTTTTGCTGTTTGAATACCTGCGATGAGACCAGTATTGTAAAGCAAGGTGATTCGGCTACTAAGACCTGGATTTGTAACTGGAAGAATGTGAATCCTTTCCTAATGGCACCCTTGATAAAACTTACGTAAACCGTAAATGTGTGAGACACGTCATACAATGTCCATAAAGCGAGTAACGGAAACAAAAAATGTTCAAATGTGTGTGAAATATTATGGGGCTTAACTGCTAAGGTCATCAGTCCCTAAGCTTACACACTACTTAAACTAAATTATCCTAAGGACAAACATACACACCCATGCCCGAGGGAGGACTCGAACCCTGGGATCAGCCGCACAGTCCACGACTGCAGCGCCTTAGACCGCACGGCAACGGGAACCGTGAGAAAGGACGTGGGGGTAAGGATCGAAATAAAAATGCAGTCGGTTGTTCGATTCGGATAAATTTGCAAAAAAAGGATCATCCTAATATTGATTATGTTTGTGTTACAACACATGTATGAATTCTGCTGAAGTTTCGTTAAGAGCATAACCTGTGTTAAATATCAGAAAACATGGTCGAATTGGTGTTATTCTGTTGTTTCGGCGGGCTAGTGTTGCCCACGTGGATGAAGAGACCTGCATTTAAGCAGCAGAGATGACGTACTAGTAATACTGTTTTAGAAACGAGATTATATCGCGTTCTCGAAATTGTAATTATCATGTTTAGCAGCTCACTAAAGCGAGTTGCAATGAGCAGAGGGTACTAGTTTAGATTCATGTCACGAACAGGAGTCCTGGGTTTTAAACTATATCTTCTCTGACGATATCTGTTGGCTGCATTACTTGCCTGTAATTACTCTGCTTGTGTGTGTGCGCCTGGCATATTCTGAAAAAAAAATTAAATTATAAGACGAAATGCTTTACTGCTTGTAGTTAACGAGATTTCGCACACACACACACACACACACACACACACACACACACACACACCACATTTAAAGTGCGTAGTGTTGCTGGAGGTACCAAAAGTTTTGTAATCCACGTGCATACCCGAATGGCTTAGAGATTTCAGTTTAAAAGTTTCCGGTATCAAAACGTGCAAAATACACTATGTGATCAAAAGTATGTGGACACCCCAAAAACATACGTTTTTCATACTATGTGCATTGTGCTGCCACCTGCTGCCAGGTCCTCCATATCAGCGACCTCACTAGTCATTAGACATCGTGAGAGAGCAGAATGGGGCGCTCCGCGGAACTCACGGACTTCGAACGTTGTCAGGTGATTGGGTGTCACTTGTGTCATATGTCTGTACGCGAGATTTCCACACTCCTAAACATCCCTAGGTCCACTGTTTCCGATGTGACAGTGAAGTGGGAACGTGAAGGGACACGTACAGCACAAAAGCTTACAGCCCGACCTCGTCTGTTGACTGACAAAGAGCGCCGACAATTGAAGAGGATCATAATGTGTAATAGACAGACATCTATCGAGACCATCACACAGGAATTCCAAACTGCATCAAGATCCACTGTAAGTACTATGACTGTTTGGCGGGAGGTGAGAAAACTTGGATTTCATGGTCGAGCGGCTGCTCATAAGAGCACATCACGCCGGTAAGTGCCAAACGACGCCTTGGTTGGTGTAAGAAACGTAAACATTGGACGACTGAACAGTGGAACAACGTTGAGTGACGAATCACGATACACAATGTGGCGATCCGATGGCAGGGTGTGGGTATGGCGAATGCCCGGTGAACGTCATCTGCCAGCGAGTGTATGGCCAACAGTAAAATTCGGAGGCGGTGGTGTTATGGTGTGGTCGTGTTTTTCAAGGAGGGGGCTTGCACCACTTGTTGTTTTGCGTGGCACGATCACAGCACAGGCCTACATTGATGTCTTATGCACCTTCTTGCTTCCCACTGTTGAAGAGCAATTCTGGGATGGCTATTGCATCTTTCAAGACGAGCGGAGTGGTTATACGACAATAACATCCCTGTAATGGAGTGGCCTGCACTGAGTCCTGACCTGAATCCTATAGGACACCTTTTGGATGTTCTGGAACGCCGACTTCATGCCAGGCCTCACCGACAGACATCGATACCTCTCTGCAGTTCAGCACTCCGTGAAGCATGGGCTGCCACTCCCCAAGAAACCTTCCAGCACCTAACTGAACGAATGCCTGCGAGAGTGGAAACTGTCATCAAGTCTAAGGATGGGTCAGCACCATATCGAATTCCAGCATTACCGATGGAGGGCGCCCTAACTTGTAAGTCATTTTCAGCCTGGTGTCCGAATACTTTTGATCATATAGTGTACATAGCAATAAGTGAATCTAATACAGTTGTTGAATTGGCGTCCAAAAGAAATTGAGTATACTATTAGCTTCTCTAATCTTACACTTTACATTGTTCTGTAAAGCCGTATTTTTATCAGTGTCAGGTGGATGTTCTCTATCTAAAGATATTGGCTGCTGTTTCACGAAGTCTCAGTTATCACGAACCTTGGTTTCCGTTCCTGATAACTTTTGCATGTCTGTGCGCTTGATGGGAGTTCATTGCTGAGTTAGGAGACAGACTGCTATGTAGTCACGGTGTACGTACTGTCGTTCGGATGAATGTGTGTCATTAATGATAACCTGGTTAAATATTCGCAGGCTAACCTTTGTATTCAGAGACTCACACAGACAAACAGCTGACCGTGATATTTCCAAAATACGCAGCCTAGCTGTCCCAAGTGTTTAGTGCCAAATTTAGAGACGGTTGAGGATCCTACGCAACGTATTTTGAGGTGACGAACCAACTATCAAAAGTTAATATTTCAGGCGTTCCGTGTACTTGAATGAGCAATAAGAGTGCGGTACGTAGTTATAAACTGATCATATTTCATAACAAACAAGTGCGTGCACCATTGGTGGTCGAAAACGTAGAAGAAATAGAATCGTTCAATTCACAAAGACCTGGTTAAGGTTCTCCCCAAGAATAGTTTGCGCAGTTGATTTTGAGGCGATGGTGTTAAAACATGTAGCCTCTGTCAAGTTACCAGCGAAATGCACACTTGTTAGAAGACAGTCCGGAGCGCACTGGTGGAGTAGCAATTACGGCCACGTCATAAACTACGGGTGCGAGCATTAGGACCAAATGATTCGGAACTCGCAATTGAGTTGTGTCACATAATTGTCCAACTTAATACTGCACTGTCGAACATCCTGTGGTTTATGCTGTTCAAAGACGAGGCTTCTTCCAATCTTACCGTTTTTTCAACTGTCGTAACACCCACGTTCGCCTCAGATCACTAGCAGCGATTGTCTGTCATCTTGTATACTTGATTTGTGTATAAACCTTCTGCCACGTTGCATGAGAAGAGCATATTCTCTGGTTTCATATCGACGTTCTGCTACATTTTTCTGAGACTGCGCCTCTGGTTGTGTCTGTGTGGATGTTGTTTCAACACTATGGTGCACCATCCTACTTCTGTATTAATATCCGTGAGCAACTAAACGACAGAATTCCTTGTGGTTGGATTGGAAGGAGATGTCCTGTGGCATGGCCTACGCTACCGTCGGACCTCCGTAATTTTTTTCATGGTACTACATGAATTCTTTGGTGTATAAAACGCCTGGTACGATGTCTGTGTCATTATATAACAGGCAACACAGATAGCGCGAAGAAATTTTGTGCGCTGCTGCAAAGCTTGCACTGTGACAGGCCGTTGTTGCTTCGAACAGCTGCTATGAGCTTAAGTTGTTAATATAAGATATAAGTCGTTAATGCCAATAAAAAACTAGTTATTTCCGACTAGTATTTCCTTATCTCAAAGTACTGTGCAATACGTTTAAATTGAACGTTGGGGACACTGTAGTAAGCCGGCCGCTGGGGTCGAGTGGTTCTAGGCGCTTCAGTTCGGAACCACGCAGCTGCTACGGTCGCAGGTTCGAATCCTGTCTCGGGCATGGATGTGTGTGATGTCCTTAGGTTAGTTAGGTTTAGGTAGTTCTAAGTTCTAGGGCACTGATGACCTCAGATGTTAAGTCCCATAGTGCTTAGAGCCATTTGAACCATTTGGACACTGTAGTAATATGACTCGTCATGTGCTACAAAGACCACGCTGCTACTCTGGACCTCGACGTAAATGGTTTACTGTTTGGATCGATTGATACTCTGGTTACAATGACCAAGGCCATTTTTCACGGATTCCGTGGTAGCCCCATTTGAAAATTAATTATTTTGCACAATACAACTCCGAAGTACTGTATAACGATTTTATCAGTGTAAATTGTTCCCAAACAGTTTTCTGCAATTATAATAAAATCTTTGTATATTATGGCACATAAGGGCAATTAGTTAGTTTAATGAAGTGGAACGAGACATTTTACGTTCACATTGCAAATTAATTTACAAATATGACTGCATGTCAAACATTTCTAAGTCCTTTTTATTTTTTTTTAAATATAGAGATGTGAGTTAGTAATTCCTACACACAACCTTTTGCACATTACAATAATATAAATTCTTCTAAAGACTAGCACTAGTTGTCAAGGAGAAACTTTCTCACTTTGTCTTCAAATTTTGCTTTTCTGTCTGTCAGACATCTTATATCACTAGGTAAATGATGAAAACTTTTTGTTGTAGCATTATGCACCCCTTTTCGTGCCAAAGACAACCTTAACATGGAGTAATGAATACCCTTTTACGCCGGCCGGAGTGGCCGAGCGGTTCTGGGCTCTATATTCTGGAACCGCGCGACCGTTACGGTCGCAGGTTCGAATCCTGCCTCGGGCATGGATGTGTGTGATGTTTTTAGGTTGGTTAGGTTTAAGTAATTCTAAGTTCTAGCGGACTGATGACCTCAGATGTTAAGTCCCATAGTGCTCAGAGCCATTTGAACCATTTTTTTGCCATTTTTCCCTCTGGTATTGTAATTGTGTGAATCATTGTTCCCTTTTGACTGGAGTGGATTTTTTACAACAAACTTCATGAGGGAATAAATAAACTATGAAGCAATAGTCAGAATGCCCAACTTCTTAAACAGACGTCTACAATATTCTTACAATACGTTTTTGAGTAATGAAGACTTTCTTTCTTAAATATGAGTTACCCCAGAACATTATTGCATGAAAAGAGGATATCAGCTTACTGATTTGACTCTCCTCAAGATCTGCAATCATTCTAAGTGCAAATTTGGCTGAACTAAGTTGTTTTAGGAGTTCCAAAATGTGCTTTTCCAGTTTAATTTCCCATCATTATGGACACCTTAGGATTTTGAAGTTTCCACACTGTTTATTATTTCCCCACCATATGTTACACTTATCATTGGTGTAGTACCACTAGATGCGCAGAACTCAATATTTTGTGTCTTTTTTTCAAGATTGATTGTGAGACTATTTGCAGAAAACCAGTCAGTGATACTTTTAAGAACAGTGTTCATATTTCTTCTGTTTCTGTATTTCTGCTTGGATTCTTTGCAATACTTGAGTCACATGCAAAAAGAACTAACTTTGTTTGTTGTGTATTAGGCGGAACGTCTTTTACGTATATGAGGAACAATAGCGGACTTAAGACTGAGCCAGGGGGAACGCCGAACGTGATTTTTCCCCAGTCAGAATTACATTCCCGGATTATATTGGTTGAATGTCTAAGAACAGATTTTTGCGTTCTTTTGGCTAGATACGACATCCATTGGTAGGCTAAACCATCAGTCCCATAAAACTTCAATTTATCTAAGAGAATGCTGTGAGTCATACAAAATGGTTCAAATGGCTCTGAGCACTATGGGACTTAACATCTGTGGTCATCAGTCCCCTAGAACTTAGAACTACTTAAACCTAACTAACCTAAGGACATCACACACATCCATGCCCGAGGCAGGATTCGAACCTGCGACCGTAGCAATCGCGCGGTTCCGGACTGCGCGCCTAGAACCGCTAGACCACCGCGGCCGGCCTGTGATTCATGCACTCAAATGTCTTAGGTAGGTGGCAGAAAATACCAAATGGCGCTATATTATTATTTAATGCTCATAAAATTTGGTAAGTGAACTTGCAAATGGCATTCTCAGTAGAGAAACTCTATTGAAACCCAAATTGTGATTTTATGAGGAGATTATTTTTCCTAAGGCGAGACACTAAACCAAAATACATCACCCTCTTAAAGATTTTGGAAAATGATGTCAGCAGTGAAACAGGTCGGCAGTTGTTGACATCTCTCTCATCACTTTCCACAAAGAGAGGTTTAACAGCAGCATATTTCAGTCTCTGTGGAAAACTGTCTTGAGTTATTGATGTATTACATATTTCAGATTTGATTGGGCGTATTATATGGGAACAAACCTACAGGACTCTATTGGAAACGCTATCAAAACCAGATGAGCTTTTATTTTTGAGAGAGTGTGTAATTTTCTTAATTTCACAAGAAGTTGTTGTTACATTCATATGATTGAACATTATGGGAGTTACTTTTTGCACATACTGCTGCGGTTTTTCTCTTCAGCTGTTTGTGCCTATGCTTTCTACTGGACTTAAGAAATAATTATTAAATGTATTTGCTAACTGTGACTCATAATTTATAGCCTTTCCATTTAGGTCAATAGTGATGTTACGCCGCCCGGGTTTAGCCGAGCGGTCTCAGGCGCTGCAGTCGTGGACTGTGCGGCTGATCCCGGTGGAGGTTCGAGTCCTCCCTCGGGCATGGGTGTGTGTGTTTGTCCTTAGGATAATTTACGTTAAGTAGTGTGTAAGCTTAGGGACTGATGACCTTAGCAGTTAAGTCCCATAAGATTTCACGCAGATTTGAACATTTTTTGAGTGATGTTATCCTGTTGTGTGGCTAGTTGTCCTGTCTCTCGTTTCACTACATTCCGTATAACCATCAGTATGTTGTTGTAATTACTGATTTCTGACATGTACATGTTCCTTGAGTTTTTAGTTGCCTTTCGTAGTAATTTTGAGTAATTTCGAGTAATTTCTGTGTTGCGATACTAGAGCAGGATCTCTGCTTGTTCTTGGCGATAGATACATTTCCGTTTTCCTATCACATGATATTTTAATGCCTCTAGTTATCCATGGTTTAAAAAACCATGTCTGTTTAATGTCCTTTCTGAGCAACTTACGTGGAAAAGCAAATAATGATGTGGATCTATAATGGAGTAGATTAAATTTTATATTAGCATTTGGTTCATTATAAATTTCATCCCAGGTCATCTCTTCTAAACTGTTCGCAAAAATATTTGTCTTTGTGTCATCAATTATTCTGACTGATTTCCACTGAGGAGTACAAGTACTGTACGGCATTATGTTATTTATCCTAACTAACTGTGCATCATGATCAGAGAGAGTCTTTGTTACTGGGTAAACAGTCTCTTTCTTGCTTTTAGTTTCACCAAGGAAAACATCAATTAGAGTCCTACTGTCTTTATCCACCTGTGTTGGAAAGTTAATTAGTGAAATCAGTTTGTAGGATCTAAATGAGTTTTTCAGATCGTTTGCCTTATCAGAATCCTTTAGAACATCTACACTGAAGTCATCACAGACTATTAATTGCTTGTTGCTGTGTAATAGATAGCTCAATAAGGAATCAAGATTCTTCATAAACAGTTCAAAATTTCCCAGGGGGTATCCATATGAAATTACAATTAAAAGATAACTGTTTTCTAGTATTCACAAGCGCGCACCTGTACGTATTGATCGCAACAAAATCTACTTCTCTCAGCATTTTTTAACTTATGTTCTATCTTAATATATGTAACATTCCTCCTTTTCCCATAATAGTTCTGCATAAGTAAGCTCCTAGGATGTAAACTTTTTTATGTAACTTACTAATCCTGTGGTTATGTGGTGCTCAGATAGGCACACGACGTCTGTCGTTTCAGAGCTCGCTAATTTTTCAAACAGACACGGAGCTCGTCTACCTTATTACTATATCCTGTAATATTTTTTTGAAATAAGCTAACCTCATTTTTCTGTGCATACTGAAATATTTTGTGGTTTTCTTCTGTTATTTTGGCTTCATTCGAAACAGGGTACCTGAATGCTGAATCTAACCTTAAAAAGAAGACGCCTCTTTGACACCAGTAACCACAGGGGTCTTGCTTTCTGTGATGGTTCCCCATACATTATGTGCAACAAGCTCAACCAACCCACCTTTCCCTCTCCAATTAAGGTGTAGCAACAGGCACTGCACCCATATGAGATTTAATTTCAGTCTGCAGCAGCCTGCTCAACTCAGTGTTCGCATTGGTAACCCAGGGCTGGTCATGGTGCTGCAGGACCTCCACAAAACTCACATTGTGTATGTGCTTGCTACTCCTGTTCCATCCAGATCTCCCCTAATGCCGCAGTTACTGTCCCTAGCCAAACTGAGCCCTGCTCCACTAATAACGCGATGCTCTTTGCTGCCGAAAGCTTTGCCCAAATCCCTATGTCATCTGTCACCTGGATAAGGATCGTACTTTGTGACCTGATACTCTCCCTAAGCTGTCCTGTACCATCTGGCCAACACCGCTCCCGTGGCTACTACCTAGCAGAAGATCTTTTCTTCCAACTCTCTTTGGTTACCGACCTACACTGAGTTTCTTTGCTAGCAGTCTGCTGCACCCTACTGTGACGAACAGCTGGATGAGGCTCTTCTCCACCTGCACCAGGTAACAAATCAAACTTATTCGATACTGTAAGCTGAAATGTAGATGAAGTTGAAGATCTCTGTTCCCCTTTCGCCTGTTACTTGTTACTTTCACCCAATTCCCATGGTCTTCTTTCTCCCTCAACCCATTTAGCTCAAATTTCGCATCTTTCAATTCAGCCTTAAGTGCACAAATCTTTACCTCTTGCTCAGTGATTTTTTTTATTTTTTATTTCTTTTCGCAAACCCTACAGTTCCGTAGGAGAGAGTCGTTGTCTACACATACTACTACCCTCCAACTATCCTACGGCAACATCCACACCTGTGACGCATTTCATCACCGATTAACGCCTGAAAATAAAATTAAATCACTTAACACACTTTATAGTACACAAAGTTTCGTTATTTACGAGCCGCAAAAGTTAGGCTTACAAGTTAGCACTTCAGGTGTATGATACGATGTAAAAAGTTAATTGTTTCCATAAGAACTCAGCACTCAGTTAACTCTAGTATCTGTTAAATACCTTAATCACAATAGACTGTAGCTTCTAATGCAACTTAAATGTACAAAAACTGTATGTAACAAACTACTAGTGCAAATGTTGCTAAACCAAACAACTTAAGATTTACATTACTTTCCGGAAACATGGACGTAATGATGAATGGGCCCACTCTGCTTACATTGCTGGAAAGGAAAACGGAGAAGTTAAACGGGATTCTCTACGTTAAGTTTGCCAGACATAAACAAAAATACGACTACATCCCGATTTTACGATATTTTCGTATTTTATTGAGTAATACGTTAAGAAAAGTGATATTTTTAATAGCAGTCTTAAACATGTACCAATACACGTATTTAAATGTATAACACCGTCGATAAGTGGCGAATGACTTCAGATATTGCATACGGTGAAAGTGAAGGTCTCAAGCTATGCAATTAGACTACAGATACCGCCTGTACCAGGGCAGACTTAACATACCGGACGTCGATATACGTGTTCCCCTAATTCTTTTGATCAGCGTGTAAATTATCCATAACAACATTAATACAAGCTCTTGGCTCTGAGCACTATGGGACTTAACATCTGATGTCATCAGTCCCCTAGAACTTAGAACTACTTAAACCTAACTAACCTAAGGACATCACACACATCCATGCCCGAGGCAGGATTCGAACCTGCGACCGTAGCAGTCGCGCGGTTCCGGACTGAAGCGCCTAGAACCGCTTGCCCACCGCGGCCGGCTACAAGCTCTTATCACAGCCTTTAAGCACCATACGGATACACACGTAACATAAGAGAGTGATGCAAGAAGACGGACTCAGCGTTTCATGATTTCCCAAGAGCACCCAATAAAAGAAGTAAGAGCGTTCTGCAGTTAATTTAGATATAATATGTTCTGGTTGAAATCGTGAAGCACTTGCCAGAGTACTTGACAATAACGTTTTATCAGTTATTTTTTCCGGTCGTGGCTGTCTATATTGAAAGATATGGAAGCTATTAATACAAGTCGTTAATATTGAAGTAAATGTATGCGGAATCTGTCACACAGACCCGTGTCACCCAAGTGACGCACATGGGTTTCATCAATTCACACATTAGCCACAAGTTAACCGTTGTCGTAGTCTTCGTAATTTCTGAAACGTCTTGTCAAGACACTGATGTGTCTTCAGAGCCATGAAATGTGACCTAGAACCTTGGCGAGCAAACGTAGCGAGCTCTATGCGGCTTGCGGCTGTGCATTCGAAACATTGTGACAACTACTCTGGCGATCACTTTGTCACCTGTAGTGAGATAGAATTATAAGGCAGATAAAGTTACCTTGCGGATAATCACGTTGCTCCTTTTCGTAATAAGTTGGCGGCCTTCGCGAAAGTGTTCGCTGTCGCACTCAGATTTTACATTTAATTTCTACAGGAACATTGCATTTTGGTGGATGCCAGAGTTGTGAAATACTGCTAGAAAGTAAACTGTTGGTAACTGTGAATGTGAACAGATATAATTAAATTATTGCCCGAAAAAAGTGTATTGTGACCCTGTCGGAGTGGAAGCCCCTTCGCTTTTACGTCCGTGAAATAGTCGGAGATAGGAATAGGATAAGCTTCTTGTTGTTGCAAGCGGTGCGCCGTCACTAGCTACCTCTGAATAAGTGCGCAGTTGGAATAAGAGCAGCCAGGTGGGTAGGAACAGGTGTTAACGCGACGGAGAGGTACGCCGGCTCGGAATCGGATCTGCCCGATGGATTAACGACGAGGGATCAGTGTGCCGCCCAGCCTGGATGTGTTCTCTTTTTTTTCTCTCTCACACATACTAATAGGTGAATATCGACTTCCTTTCCATGTTCCGCTTGAGACACATGCTACGCAAACGTTTAGAACAGGTTCTCATACTTTCACACAGAATTTACTCTATACGCACACAGATTGGGTACACTGCTTCTGTCAAAAATGGTTCAAATGGCTCTGAGCACTATGGGACCCAACATCTTAGGTCATAAGTCCCCTAGAACTTAGAACTACTTAAACCTAACTAACCTAAGGACATCACACACACCCATGCCCGAGGCAGGATTCGAACCTGCGACCGTAGCAGTCCCGCGGTTCCGGACTGCAGCGCCAGAACCGCTAGACCACCGCGGCCGGCACACTGCTTCTGTCCCGCAGAGTGAATAGGAAACTGATGATCGTCACTGTTCAGTCTCATTAAACACTTAGTCAGCATCAGCACAAGAACATAAACACAGCCTGTAATGTTTCCTTAGATTTTTGTTTCGTAATTTATACCAGGCCATGCCTCTGTTTGACTTTGTAGTGAACTAGAAAAGGGTGGGTCAGTTCCTGTTTGTCATAAGGAGCTTCGTCTAAGACGACTGTACTTCTAAGAGACAGACCAGTCTCTACGTTTTCTTCATATTTTTTACAATACTTTTCGGAATGGTGGTATAACGTTTTTTAGTATGAGGTGTGAATCCCGATTGAAACCCATGACATATACAT
This sequence comes from Schistocerca cancellata, assembly GCF_023864275.1. Lineage (NCBI taxonomy): Eukaryota > Metazoa > Arthropoda > Insecta > Orthoptera > Acrididae > Schistocerca > Schistocerca cancellata. The sequence continues at coordinate 131,303,178 of NC_064629.1, forward strand.
GAGCAACAATTAAACATGGATGGCACTAGGGTGCAGTACTCCCTGCACGCTGTCGCGCTACCAGCCTTTATTCATAATTTATTGTTTATAAATTCACATCTCGTGTAAATACTCTACTAGTGGGCTAAATTCTAATGCTACATTTTTTACTTTTTGTAGAGGTCTAATTTAGTGTCTGTTATTGGCAACTGTGCCCCTTCGATCATACAGAATCACTCTGTTACTCTGATACCATGTAACTTCGAGTCCTGTGTAACTCTGCCGTTCTGACCTAAGGCAGTCTAGTCGGGACCGACTGGCTGCCGTATCAACCTCAGTGGTATGGAGGGGCATAGGTTCAGTACACCGGTCTCCCGGCCGATGTCGGCTTTGCAGGCCGTGAAACCTCTACTTCTCATTCAAGCCTCATCACGAGGCTGACTGGAGCCCCTTCCAGTCTTCCCACAAAGGGAAAATCCCTGGCAGTACCGGGAACTGAACCAGGGCCCTTTATATGGCAGTCAGTCGCGCTGACCCCTTAGCTACAGAAGGCGGGGGTGGGGGGGGGGGGGGCGTCTGTACCCGCAGCATCTGTCTAGCAGCATCCCTTCTAGCCTGTAGGGTTCACCACTGCATATAATATTTCCTTACAGTGTTCATTCAGAAACAAGCCCTTGCGTGTTTATAGGCTGCTTCTCGGATTCGGACAGGCTCGCCGTCCCGGATCGAATGCGCCCGCGGATAAACGACGAGAGCTGTCGAGCCAGCCAGTCTGGACACGGCTTTTACACGGTTCCCACATCCGACTAGGTACCCACGTCCCACCTCAGATACACGATTCACAACATTTAGAAAACGCCCACACACTTTCACATGGACACACAGACACTTAAGGTACACAGATTCCGTCCCAGCAGGTGTAGGGGTGGCGAGAGACAGGGCATCCGGCCATCATCTTGTATTGGAATGACATGAAGTCCCATGCTTCTTGACAGAGCGTAGGGGAACGATGCGGGATGAATGATGATCATGGAGACGACACAAGACCATCCAGTCATCTCGGGGCATGTGAAAATCTCTGACCCCGCCAGGAATCGAACCCGGGACCCCGTGCTCGGGAAGCGAGAACGCTTCCACGAGACCACGACCTGCGCACACCATCTTATATTAACAGTGCCAAATCCAGTAATAACCACTCTGACCCCTTGTAGGTACGGGATAATGGCAAAAGAAAATAAAGTTCAGTCGGAATACCTGCGCTGTAGCACATTTTTCTCTGTTACCATTGGAACGGATATAAAATGTAGACTGGTACTGGCAAGGAAAGGGTTTCAGAAGGAGAGGAATTTGTTGATATCGAGTACAGATGTGTCAGGAAGTCGTTTCTGAAAGTATTTGTATGGAATGTAGCCATGTATGGAAGTGAAACGTGGACGATAAATAGTTTGGACAAGAAGAGAATAGAAACTTTCGAAATGTGGTGCTACAGAAGAATGCTGAAGATTAGATGGGTAGATATTGAATAGAATTGGGGAGAAAAGGAGTTCGTGGCACAACTTGACTAGAAGACGGGATCGGTTGGTAGGACATGTTCTGAGGCATCAAGGGATCACCAATTTAGTATTGGAGGGCAGCGTGGAGGGTAAAAATCGTGGTAGAGGGGGACCAAGACATGAATACATTAAGCAGATTCAGAAGGATGTAGGTTGCAGTAGGTACTGGGAGATGAAGCAGCTTGCACAGGATAGAGTAGCAAGGAGAGCTGCATCAAACCAGTCTCAGGACTGAAGACCACAACAACAACAACAACAACAACAACAACAATGGAACACTTTTTTGGGAGCATGCATCTTTTTCTTTGTGACAAATAATTGAATTCTAATCCTCATGTTGTTGTGTCTGTCCTACAATAATTTGCACGCCTTCACCCGCAACTTAGTCACTTCAACCTCTTGCAAGCATGTTCCTTCACCTGCTTCAGCTGTATTCTTACTCGTTTCTCCTCATTAATGTCAAATAAGCTAAATGATAATTTAATTACGTTGTTATCACATTTGTAGAAGACGAATGTAGAAGACAGATGAGCTGTAGGTCTAAATAAACTATGGATTTGGCTCTCTTAATCATATTTTAGTTTATTTGAATCATCAGATCTTTAGAAAAGCACCATACAGAGGACAAGTTTACGCCAGCGCGTCCGTCTTGTCGTTCCCTTGTTGATACCTGGTAATGGCCGTAGAACCGCAACCAGTCATCGATTCAAAAAAATTAAAAGACCAACTCTGCGAATTCTGCTTATTAAAATTTAATAACCCTAGCAAACTGTAGAGCTTTTCCGCGAAGAAATGTACCGTAGTTTGTTTTTACGACTTCGCTGCGAGGTAACTACGCGCTCTGCTTTGAACTCGAACGTGACTAAATTAGGTCCTGCTGTGGTTGGGCGCTTAACGCTGCTATGTCGTGAACATCTAGAGAAATGGTTCTCATATATTTTAGCTTCGTGGTAAACCGTTGAGTCACACTGACTAAACGTTTGACGTTGGGGGGGGGGGGGGGGTGAGGTGTCAGGGAAAATTACCTAAAATGAAATGACCGCGTGAATTTCGCAGTTGGTACAGCATAATCCAGACTGCGTTGCATTTCGGGTCTTGTGAGCTAGTACACATTATCTGCAGAAGAGAGCGCTGTTCTTGATGTTCGCTCCTTTACTGTCATATTTGTACTTCACAAGCCACCTTGGTGTGTGAAGAGGAGGTACACAGTATACGATTATTCATCCCTCATCCTTTCGACACTACAACTCTTTTCCTTTTTTCTTGTTGCCTTCACGGAAACGACAAATGTCGATATGATTTTGAATAAAACTCTGTGTACCAGGACTGTTCTTCGAACGCATGCTTTACGAATGTTAACGCTGAACTTCTATATCGCGGTGCGCAACACCTCTTGTAGCGACTGCGACTTGATTGTATAAGCCTCCTCGTGGCACCCTGGTGCTACCGAAACGAATACGTGGCGGTGCCTTACCCGGTCGGAATGACTTGCGACGTGGAGAGAGTTTAAAGGAAAGCTACAAAAGACACAGCTGTTTCAGGTACTCACGATGACAACGTTATTGAGCCCCTCGGTGAACTCTATTGCGACACACACCACAAGAAACGCGTCTTTTAAGACTACTGGTATGGATGTGTCGCTACAAGTCGGTGAAAGTGGTTGAGGACGTCGAAGACGAAACTAGAGAAGAATGCTACAAAGTGCTTTGCGGGTCAGAAATGTAGCGGTGGGTGTAGGTAGTGAACTGAATGTAAAATTGTGAGTGACGAGAGGAATGGGTTCGTAAACGCAGGTATCTTGTGTGTGGAGGGCTGTGTGGCGCGTGAGTGGTGGGCAATGCATGCTAATTGCGCAGTGGGCAGTGACGGGGGAGGACAGGCGCCGCCGCCCACGCCGGCAGGGTGGGGCCGTGATACACGGCGGAAGCCCGGCTCTTAGCAGCGCCTATTACGCGACACTGCTCCACGAGCTTAGTAGCCGACCAACAGTCTTCTGTCATAATTACGCTTTTTCGCCAATATACAGGTCTTAACTATTTAGGCACGCGCCTGATTAAACGATTTTTCCCGAGGGCATGCAGCTCTGTTGTATGGTTAAATGATAATGGCATCCTCTCGGGTAAAATATTCCGGAGGTAAAATAGTCACCCATTCGTATCTCCGGGCCGGGACTAATCAGGAGGGCGTTGTTATCAGGAGAAAGAAAACTGGCGTTCTTCGTATCGGAGCGTGGAATGTCAGATCCCTTAATCGGGTAAGTAGGTTAGAAAATTTAAAAGGGGAAATGGATAGGTCGAAGTTGAATATTGTGGGAATTAGTGAAGTTCTGTGGCAGGAGGAACAAGACTTCTGGTCAAGTGAATATATGGTTATAAATACAAAATCAAATAGGGGTAATGCAGGAGTAGGTTCAATAATCAATAAAAACAAATAGGAGTGCAGCTAAGCTACTACGTACAGCATAGCGAACGCATTATTGTAGCCAAGATAAACACGAAGCCCACGCGTACCACAGTAGTACAAGTTTATATGCCAACTAGCTCCGCAGATGAAGATATAGAAGAAATGTGTGATGAGATAAAAGAAATTATTCAGATAGTGAAGGGAGACGAAAATTTAATAGTCATGGGGAACTGGAATTCGGTAGTAGAAAAAGGAAGAGAAGGAAATGTAGTAGGAGGATATGGAATGGGGGTAAGGGATGAAAGAGGAAGCCGCCTGGTAGAATTTTGCACAGAGCATAACTTAATCATAGCTAACACTTGGGTTAAGAATCATGAAAGGAGGTTGTATACGTGGAAGTGTCCTGGAGACGCTAGAAGGTTTCAGGTAGATTACATAATGCTAAGGCAGAGATTTAGGAACCAGTTCTTAAACTGAGCACAATCTATTAGTTATGAAATGTAGATTAAAATTGAATAAATTGCAAAAAGGTGGGGATTTAAGGAGATGGCACCTGGATAAACCGAAAGAACCAGAGGTTGTAGAGAGTTTCAGAGAGAGCATTATTGAACGATTGACAAGAATGGGGGAAAGAAATACAGTAGAAGAATAATGGGTAGCTTTGAGAGGTGAAATAGTGAAGCAAAGAGGATAAAGTAGGTAAAAGGACAAGGGCTAGTAGAAATCCTTGGGTAACAGAAGAGATACTGAATTTAATTGATGAAAGGAGAAAATGTAAAAATGCAGTAAATGAAGGAGGCGAAAACGAATACAAATATCTCAAAAGTGAGATCGACATGAAGTGCAAAATGGCTAGCAGGTATGGCTAGAGGAGAAATGTAAGGATGTAGATGCATATATGATCGATACTGCCTACAGGAAAATTAAAAAGATCTTTGGAGAAAAGAGAACCATTTGCATGAATATTAAGAGCTCAGATGGAAACCCAGTTTTAAGCCAAGAAGGGAAAGCAGAAAAGTGGAAGGAATATACAGAGGGTCTGTACAAGGGCGATGTACTTGAGGGCAATGTTATGGAAATGGAAGAGGACGTAGATGAAATGGAGATATGATACTGCGTGAAGAATTTGACATGGCACTGAAAGACCTAAGTTGAAACAAGGCCCCGTGAGTAGACAACATTCCATTAGAACTACTGATGGCCTTGGGAGAGCCAGTCCTGACAAAACTCTACCATCCGGTGTGCGAGATGTATGAGACAGGCGAAATACCCTCAGCCTTCAAGAAGAATGTAATAATTCCAGTTCCAAAGAAAGCAGGTGTTGACAGGTGTGAAAATTACCGAATTATCAGTTTAATAAGTCACGGCTGCAAAATACTAACCCGAATTCTTTACAGACGAATGGAAAAACTGGTAGAAACAGACCTCGGGGAAGACCAGTTTGGATTCCGTAGAAATTTTGGAACACGTGAGGCAATACTGACGCTACGACTTATCTTCGAAGATAGTTTAAGGAAAGGGCAAACCTACGTTTTTAGCATTGTAGACTTAGAGAAAGCTTTTGACAATGTTGGTTGGAGTTTAGGGAGCGAAAGGCTATTTACAATTTGTACAGAAACCGGAGAGTTAGAAGAGTCGAGGGGCGCGAAAGGGTAGCAGTGATTGAAATGGGAGTGAGACAGCGTTGTAGCCTATCACCGATGTTATTCAGTCTGTATATTGAGCAAGCAGTAAAGAAAACAAAAAAATTGGGAGTAGAAATTAAAATCCATGGAGAAGAAAGAAAAACTTCCAGGATTGCTGCCGGCCGGAGTGGCCGTGCGGTTCTAGGCGCTACAGTCTGGAACCGAGCGACCGGTACGGTCGCAGGTTCGAATCCTGCCTCGGGCATGGATGTGTGTGATTTCCTTAGGTTAGTTAGGTTTAATTAGTTCTAAGTTCTAGGAGACTGATGACCTCAGAAGTTAAGTCGCATAGTGCTCAGACCCATTTGAACCAGGATTGCCGATGACATTGTAATTCTGTCAGGGACAGCAAAGGACCTGGAAGAGTAGTTGATCGGAATGGACAGTGTCTTGAAGGGAGGATATAAGATGAACATCAAGAAAAGCAAAACGAAGGTAATAAAATGTAGTCGAATTAAATCAGGTGACGCTGAGGGAATTAGGTTAGGAAATGAGACACTTAAAGTAATAGATGAGTTTTGCTATTTGGGGTGCAAAATAACTGATGATGGTCGAAGTGGAGAGGATATAAAATGTAGACTGGCAATGGCAAGAAAAGCGTTTCTGAAGAAAAGTTTTTTAACATCGAGTATAGATTTAAGTGTCAGGCAGTTTCTTCTGAAAGCATTTGTATGGATTGCAGCCGTGTATGGAAGTGAAACATGGACGATAAATATTTTAGACAAGAAGAGAATAGAAGCTACAGAAGAATGCTGAAGATTAGATGGGTAAATCACGTAACTAATGAAGAGGTACTTAATAGACTAGGGGAGAACAGAAATTTGTTCAGATGGTTCAAATGGCTCTGAGCACTATGGGACTTAACATCGGAGGTCATCAGTCCCCTAGAACTTAGAACTACTTAAACCTAACTAACCTAAGGACATCACACACATCCATGTCCGAAGCAGGATTCGAACCTGCGACCGTAGCGTTCGCGCGGTTCCAGACCGAAGCGCCTAGAAACGCGTGGCCACACTGGCCGGCTAGGAATTTGTGGCACACCTTGACTAGAAGAAGGGATCGGTTGGTAGGAGTCGTTCTGTGGCGTCAAGGGGAAATGTGGGGGGGAGGGGGGGTAAAATCGTAGAGGGAGACCAAGGGATGAATATACTAAGCGCATTCAGAAGGATGTAGGTTGCAGAAGTTACTTGGAGATGAAGAAGCTTGCACAGGATAGAGTAGCATGAAGAGCTGCATCTAACCAGTCTCTGGACTGGAGACAACAGCAGCAACAACAGCAACAAGAGGTATGAGCATTTCTTTGTCTTCGATACTGGGAAGGAAATCTCTTCCACTGCTAGCTCTTTGCTTGCCATATTTAGGAGGGGATAGTATGGATCAAAAGAAGAAAAAAAGTCAAGTACACATGGGCTCAACCGTGCGTGCCGTAGGAGCTACGTGCATTTATTGATCTTTGCTGCTGTGAAGTACTTCTCTTCTACTGAACAAATTCTCACAGCTCTTAAGGTATGCATTTACAGCCAATGTTTATTAGACTGTTTTTGCATCGAATGATCGTTCCTGTCATATCATTGAAGACTGACCATTCTTCCTGGGACACTGTGTACGGGTTTGGTACAAAGTTATGGAAACAACATTCTATTCCATGACGTGGTAGAAACTGTGTTACTAACTTTCGAAGACACCATCTTGAATGCGGATCGTAATTTTAAATGTAGACGGAGGCATTTGAACTCAGAGGAGTAGAGAATTACACGATAAAACTAATGATATCTTTCATATGAGCAAAGCTTTATTTTTTTAAAAAAGTAAAGTTCTATGGCATGTTGGCTGGGGGCCACCTAACCGAAAAGGTTTTTCCGCCCTTCGCGCACAGTGATAACTTTGTGGGATTTGTGTATAAGTGTATGTGGTGAGTGTAGGGGTGTGTGAAGCGTGGTGTTATGTTATTGTGTTGGACGATGATGAGAGAAGGGGAAGGGCGAGATCCGGTGCCGACACACAGGGGCCGCCGAACTTAACGTCCCTAGTCGACGGACGAATCGATTACCAAAGTGTCACATGCCGTCACTCCGTGAGACACTGTGGAAAAGTTTGGCATTTAATCCAGGACTTCGGCACAAAGTCTGGTGATCAGGAACTTTACGCCACCACTTCCCCTTTAAGGTAAAGGGAAAGCAGCCAACAGCACGTGGCGCATCCAAGCGGTTACCCGTCCAGCTATTGGCCAAGTCCGATGCAGCTTACCTTCGGTGGTCTGGCGAGAACCGGTGTATTCTACGAAGCAAGGCGGTTGGTTTAGCTTTATTCGTCCTCGAGTTACGTCGTATCTTGTACAGAACGAGGAAAATGCTGACGATAACTCAAGAAAGCTAGAGGCTATGTACGACGTGTTGTCAAGCACGTTGTACGTTTGTTGTAATCTGCTTCACCCATTCCTCGTGGAGTCTATTAATGAACGATGCTTCGCCATCAGTATCCGTTTGCAATCGTCCAAATTTTGGTTTGTCTGTGGCAGAACCATTTTGACGGATTTTCTCGAGAAATTTCATCATCCTGTTACGGGTAATAGGTGGTCTGTGTTGGTGACGTTGGCTGAAATCCTCTCGCGATAAGACGAGTGTTCATCTCTTCTGGAGTCAGGAGTTCGGCTAGCGTTAACGCCATCAGTTTTCACGTCACCTTCGAGGAAGAAATGCCAGTCGTAACGCCAAAATGACAGGTATGCTCAAATGAGTCACCATTGTTTATCTCGTGTAATCCTTTATCCGTCTCACGTGTCATTTTACATTTGAAGACTGCGAGTTGTGCCCAATATGGTGGCTTTCAAAATGGCCGCCATGCTGGTAAGATAGCCTTGCCTTAAAATTTCTTATTCTCAAGCTGCTGTTTGTCTTTGAAGATTGGGCCCCTCACCTGTGGACCACAGGGTGAGCTACAACCATTGTTCCAGGCGTGAAAGACACAAAGATACCGATTTGCATATTGTTTTTTATGTTTCGAGGAAATGCCGTTCGACGTATTTCGTCGCCGCCGTCGTTCTTCTAGTTACAAGGATTTAAAATACAGTTCGAATCTTTAAATGGAGCCCCGTGCTAATTTTTGACGCATCAGAATGACCCGAGGGAGACTGTTTCAGATATGTGCCTTGGTATTCATGGGAACAGTGCGTTTAGAAACAAGGTTTTCTTGTGTCATTGTTTCATAGTAGTAGTATCGAGACGTGAGGCCGTTTCCTTGCCTTGTTGCCTGACTTCCACCTTCTTACAAACGACGCGAGGGCTTATTAAAAAAAAGTACCTGTTTCCACAAGAGATGTTGTTTAAACGCGAAGATATACATATTTCGAGACATCGACTTACGATCGTTCCAATAAACCTAAACATACATTGCGGCTTTATTTTTAAAAGTGTCACTTGATCTGGTATCTTTGAAATATATGTGCAGATACGAAATATTTACTGTCTTTCTCCTCTCTTCCGCCCTTTCGCTCTCCCCTAATCAGTAACAGCGATACAAACGGCATCTTTACGTCTTAAGCAGTGAAAATCGATAGCCTTTATGTTTTAAATTCACAATTCATTTATTTTGTATGTATAAAGCTTCTGTTGCTCCTGAAAGTTCTGTATAAACACTGAACCTTTTTTAAATTTTGATATGTAAACGCCTCTGGGTATAGTTGCCTGTTCACCTCACATTTGCGAGGTCGCTGTTCATCTTTTGTCTTTGGCCTGCAGGTGTTATTTACAAAGTTACGAAGTTTCCTAAGGGCGATATTTTTTTTATCTTGAACATTAGTGTACACTAGACCAGCTAGTAACAGCGTTGTGCTCGAAAGACAAAGCACCAGTTTCGATTACTTGAGCTGTCACCCAGTATTAAGCTCTGATGGAATTTAGTTGCGCTATACACTTCACTGCTAGTTCCACACTGATAATACTATATCTTACGTAAAACGAATTGCTTTTGTTTGAATATTGGAGAAATAAGGCGCGATTCCTGACAATCTTACAGCCTCGTAATAGATGGAAAAGCCGGCCGGAGTGGCCGAGCGGTTCTAGGTGCTTCAGTCTGGAACCACGCGACCGCTACGGTCGCAGGTTCCAATCCTGCCTCGGGCATGGATGTGTGTGATGTCCTTAGGTTAGTTAGGTTTAAGTAGTTCTAAGTTGTAGGGGACTGATGACCTCAGATGTTAAGTCCCACAGTGCTCAGAGCCATTTGAACCATTTTTTAGATGGAAAAATAAGTTCTCATTTCCCCAAGTCTCGATATTTCTGAAAGATCTGCTTTTCTTTTAAAACCGTGTATTTTTTCTAATGAAGTGTGACAGTCTTAAAATGTTGAACCCTTATGAAGAAGGAGACCGGTCCATTTCCCAGCCCGAATACCCTAATTCAAATTTTCCGTCTCCTATCGTGTGTACTCGAACTATTGAGAAGCGTCATCTGTACAGCTCCCACCCCCTCCTTCCCCCAATTGGCCATACATTACTACCTCCTATCAAACAGATATGAAGAGCGAATTAGGATAATTTTTTTTTTGGAAATGATGTATTCCATGCAGAAAAACGTATCGTTTTTGGTGAGATAGGGCATTTCAGATTTAGAGATTTCTCAGGCCCTGGTACAGCATACATGTACAACTCCTGTTGCTGCCCGAGGTAGACATACAGTCGAAACTACAGTGTTTCCAAACTGTAGAAATCGTTATTAAAATTCCCCAACGAACAGAAAGTGATTACCATTGCCAGCCATCGTTTCCATTTCCAAATATGGAGAGGAACGAAGGGAAGGAGGGAAGGGAAGATAAATGTTTAACGTCCCGTCAACACTAAGGTCGTTAAAGATTGGTCACGAATCCCGATTGGAGACGGATGTGGAAGAAATTCAGCCGTGTCCTTTTCAAAGGCACCAAACCGGAATTTGCCTTAGTGATTTCGGAAATTCACGATAAATGTGTGTATGGCCGGACGGGAATTTGAATTTCCACCCACTCGAATTTGACTCCCCGTGTCTTGGCTCTGCGCCATCACTGTTAATCGCTGGTACGGGACCCGTGCCTGTGTAAAGAGGACTACTGTGGTCGTAATTCTTGTTGAGAAACCATTGTCATTGCTTCCTCACATGTACATGAGGTTGTGTTTTGTCCTGCCTCGGTGGACAAACTGTGAGGTACATCCAGCGATATTGGCCTATGTTTCTGTTACATGCGTTACTCTGAATACAAAGTGTGGTGTGCGTACTGTAAGACCTTCGGTACACACACCATCAGATTATTTGAATTGTCGCTCTAACGATGTAGGCGAGTGTCAGCAATATGTCTCGTGGTCTTATCGTGGCGTGTTTATCTTCTGCCGCTAGGTCAGACGATAGAAATGCCACTTGCACGCTTAGAGTAGTAGATTGACGGTGACCAACTTTAAATAGAACTTGATTAATTTTCACACACATTTATTAAAATAATAAAAAGTATAGATATTACGTAACTTGATTCTGGATGCTGTTTACAATTGACAATCTGAAGTTCCTTTGGTCTTGGTATGTTAATCTTATTCTCACATATCTCTGATACTTGACAAAGTGTCTATACATTTCTCTTCATGGCTATGTATAGGAATATGATAATCTTATTAGGCGCAGACTGAAACTTCGACTATAGACTGGTACAGACTAATGCAGACTGACTGATCGGAGGTCTGTACACTCGTTATAATACCTCGCGCGTTCAAGTATCACTGCGCGAGTGTGATCCGCGAGGAGAAAAGGTTCTACGTTAGCAGCAATCTCATTGGCTGCGTTACATATTAATACGCGGATCGGCGGGAGCAGAACTTGGTCCGTCTCTAAGGCAGCGCCATCTCGTAGTGCGGAGACGGACGGGCGCTGCGCTTGGCGGGGCGCGCTCTAGTGGGAAAGTTGTGTACGCGCTGACTACGCGGAACTGTGTACACAGCACAGTCATAGTGACTTGAGACAGGCTGGGACGTCAAATGCCTAACGTTTTCATTTTCACCCCCCCCCCCCCGCCCCCCTCCGATCACACCACTGAGAAAACTCCGCTTTCGTTTTGTATTTGTATTGGAATCGCCCTCCCCCTTTCTCTCTCTCTCTTCTTCTTTTTTCTTTTTTTAAAGGAAGTGACGACCAATTTCCTTCCCCCATTCATCACTTTCGACACATGGATTGACTTCGGCATGGCTGGCGGGCCGAAGGCGCAATCACAGCAGAGGCAGTCATCTTGTGGCCGAGGGGGCATCAGCCTTTGTAGCAGAGGTTCTCGCGCGCCTGGGGGCAGCCCTGCACGGCTTGTTCGTTTATCGACGCTGCTTTCCCCGGCGGGGGAAGTGTCAACCCTCCCCTGCACTTCGTTTCTGCATTCTCGCAGGGACGCGGCGCCAGGCGCGTTGCCAACACACCTGCTACGCGAGAATTCCTTCTCTCTCGTCTCCTGTTTTCTGATTAAAGTCTGGCAAGTGTTGGCTGTAACTTGTAAGGGAGGCTTAAAATGTTGAAACCACGCGCTTACTTCATTTCCCAGGACCATCAAAAAAGTAATGCTTGGCGCTTTCGCACGAGAATTAAAAGGGATAGGAGGTGCTTCACACTGTGCGAGATGGCGCCATCGGGAGGAGCGAGACTCAGTTACTCGTTGCGACATCAAGATTTGAAATATCTGTGATTTTCCACAATTTCTTTCAAAAGCACACGGCCGATTTACTTCCACATCCTTGTCCAATCCGAGCTTGTGTTCCGTCTGTAAGAATTTTGCTTACGCCAGGAATTAAACAGTAGCGTAATAGTTTTCAACGCTATTACCCACTTTATCTACGCAGACTTTCCATTGATGAACAAATTCTCGCGTGCCGAGTTTCTAAACAGTGGTAGAAACAGAATCCCACATCTGTTCGGATGCTGCTATGATAACGTCGTTGGTGAAGAAGAGTTTCCTCCACAAATTCTATTTCTGCATTGATTTTCACTGTCGTCTGTTACCTGGTACTCGTCGCGTTTCATATTCTCATCACACATTATTTTTATTCGTTGAGATAGTTTCACTGAAATGAATTGAACATATCCTGGTCCTGGAACCAGATGAAATGACATGAAATTATATCAGTGGCACCATTATAGAATTTAGAGCACCATAATATAACTTTGGGTTCATTAGTGTCTTGTACCCATTCATTGCATACAAACCATGTTAAAACATGCTTGCACATATTTTTCTTGAACGTCTCTTCACAAGAGTTATCGGCGTACTCTGTTACACATACTATCACTTTATTACTTTGCTGCACTAAAGTCAAATTCACCATCGGGCTCAGTAGTCCTCCGACTGGTAAACACTCCGGGATAACTGAGTTACAATAGACAGTTTTTCGTAAATGAAAAACGTGTTGTAACAATACCGTCGTGAAGCAACTTAATCTATAACGTCTGTGTTAAAACCTTCATAAGACAGTTCCGCTGATTCTTGGGAATTCCTAACCTCTATTTTGACAGATTTGCAACATGATAGAAGCGATTGATAGATTTCCAGAAAATCCGTGTTTAGCGGTTTCCTGTTTATAGGGATCATCGCAAGAAAGCGCTAACTTTCAGTTTAATAAAGATGAGACTGAGCACATTATCTGTTCTGTTTTCGAATGCACCACACGGTAGTACTTGGTTTTCCATACGTGCCGCTAGAAAGACCTGTCTGTTATGTAATTTGCTTTTTCTTGCTGAATTTATGTTTTCGTCTTTGTGGGTTAGCTCTTTCTTTCGCAGACACTTTCATTTCAAAGTGCAATGTGGATAGCTTTATCTCTGATGGTTGATTCATGTATCGTCACTCTTTTGTCTGCCTCTTCTACTTCAGCACCTGCTACTAACGGCACATTTCTCCACCGGTCTTGGCCTACCTCAGAAAATTATCGTTATTGTGATCGTATGGGTCCAGTAGTTCGTCACAAAATCCTTATGAACTCGTACAATTTTTTTCTTGGGAGAAGTGGAATTAAACTGTTCCTGGAAATTTAAACGACACGTACAAAGTGTGTGAGCTTAATAGTTCTGTAGGTATGCTGCTATGCGGCACAGCGAAGAGGGAAAAGACATTTGGATGTACACTTCGATAATCACTAAAATAACATAGTTACCTGTTCTTTAACTTAAAGGAGAAAAGTATTTATTACTACGAGTTGATTATTTTCGTGATCTCTTCGAAAGTGATTTTCGCCTTTATGTTCGCATTAAACATGCTACGACCGAACTTTCTAGCGGATTAAAATTGTGTGCCGGACCGCGGTGAAAAATCATTTACTATACGAGCGATCTAACGTTCGCCTAAAGGACTCCTTTCATTCTAGTCTACTAAAGTAGTGAACAGATATTAGCTTTACGTAGCTGTGCTGGGCGGTTTTACGCAGCTTTCCTATGATCGTTTTGCTATACTCCACGTGTAATTCAGCAGTATAGATGGGTATAGTGGGTGCTTGCAATGTTTAGCGTTGTATCTAAACACCGCAGTTCTGTAGAATACCTCATTGTTAACATCCACATCAACATCACTCGCCGGCCGAAGTGGCCGTGCGGTTAAAGGCGCTGCAGTCTGGAACCGCAAGACCGCTACGGTCGCAGGTTCGAATCCTGCCTCGGGCATGGATGTTTGTGATGTCCTTAGGCTAGTTAGGTTTAACTAGTTCTAAGTTCTAGGGGACTAATGACCTCAGCAGTTGAGTCCCATAGTGCTCAGAGCCATTTGAACCAACATCACTCCATAAGATAGTGTTGTGACAGGGGATTACAAAAAGTTAATTCTTTATTCTAGTGCAAAAAAAAAAATAGTTTGTCAGTCTCAGTTTATTACTAACAACCACGACGTGTCTCGACGAGATGTACCCACACTGTAGCGCGAATGTAGATAACGTCTAAATGTGTGTTTATACTGCATTTAACTAGTCATCTGCTTACGGTTTCATTTTACAATAAAATAGTTGTGTCTTACTGTGTTCAGCACGTGGCACCAAAGTCATACCGCATGAAAAGTCGTTACATCACTCGCAAATAGTGACGGTGGCAGCATGCTCTTTGCTGGAATACCTGGTGAGAAATTTTACATCCGTTGAGAATGTATGAATTCTCTGAAGCAGACGATTAGTTGCACCTAGGAGGAATACGAATGCAAAGATCAAACGTGTGTGCCCGAAGACTTGGGGTAAAGAACATGGAAACGCATCGTGGATGTTAATGGAATAGAATGACTGACACACAAAACTGTTTTGTTTTATTATTTTTTATTTATCAGTTTTCGTAAGATCATGAGAGCCAAAGCTATTTGGAGATAGAATGCGTCAGTACATAGTTTACAGAATGATAATTTAAAAATGTATAAACTATAGAATTAAAGAATTAATAAAACACAAAAAACTGGGAGCTTGTAAATAAGTAACACATTAAACAGGGAAGCACTGAACTTCTGTGAGGAATTCCTGTTCAGATAAGTGAGCTACAAGGAAGCATTCAACATGGATTTGAATACATGGGAGTTACCTTTTTTTTTTTTTCAATTCTGCTGGAAGCCTGTTGGAAGTGAAACCTGTTGAACAGTGAACATCTTTCTGTAAAGTGCTTAAGGAAGTGCTAGCCCAGTGCTTATCGTTTTTCCGTCCAGTGTTCTCTGAATGAATGTTGCAGTTTCTTACAAATGAGTCATTGTTGTGAACAAAAAATAGCGAATATGTAGAGGATGCCAGAGTTAGAATTCCGAGACACCTGACAGCGACCTACAACACAGATCAGTCCTTTTCTGGGATAAAGTCGGATTTTCCGAGGAGCAGGAATTTTGCGTCGCGTAGTACTAATGCGCCCGGCGTATTTCGCCGTCCCCTCGACTGTGAGAAAATACTGAAGATGTTCCCGACACAGCGCCTTGCGTAGTACGCCAACGCTTTAAGTAAGGCGTGACAGGCCAGCTGTGTCTAATGTGTCGTACGCTGCGTTCTAGTGAAGCAACTTCTGCAAGTCAGGTGAAGTTTGTGTACAGAATGGCTGAAAAATGTGCTAAAACACTCAAAGTGCGCTTTAGTGCTGAGAAAGATGAACTGTTAATTGACACAGTGTCAGAAACATATTGCTGACCGTTTTTCCGCACACCGCATAAGTCCGGAGCAAACAGTCCTTTTCTTCGTCGTCCTTTATATGTTTAGCTATGAGAAAACGCGAGAGTTACCTTTCCTCTACTCCCATGTGACGCGTCAATGCTGTACAGTATGTTAGCACTTTGGTTAAGGAACAAAACTTCAAAATGTTCAAATGTGTGTGAAATCTTATGGGACTTAACTGTTAGGGTCATCAGTCCCTAAAGTTACACACTACTTAACCTAAATTACCCTAAGAACAAACACACACACCCATGCACGGTAGAGGACTCGAACCTCCGCCGGGACCAAACAAAACTTCCTTGGAATACTTTCCTAGATAGCTGGTGTGGACTGAATTGGTTTCAATTTATGGGAAAAAACAAATCCGCCACACACACTGCGTGACAATTTCCAAGGAATAACTACCCATTGAAATGGAACTGCCGAATATTATTACGGAACACCCGGCCAATGATCGTAAAAGGTAACATAGGGGGCGGGACGTGTTGACTGCAGCGAAGACTGTGTACAAACGCTCTGTAAGCGTTCGACAGTTCACGCTGTACGGTGTTTGACGAAGGTTGCTGTGGAACCGATTAGAGTGACATTCCGTTCTGTGTCTCAACATGGCTGCTTCCTATCGTGGACGAGTGTGGCTAACGTGACCACAGAAATGGGTGTGTCCAAAAGTGTTATCTCGCTACTAAAGAAAGGCCGCTGAAGGCTTAAATGCTATGCGAAAGCATGCCGGTGGTCACAGACGGACCACCACACCGCAAGAGGATCGATACGTAGCTCTAGTAGTGAAAAGGAACAGACATCTCACTCCTAGGCACATTGCTGCAGTCCTTGCAACGGTTACCGGTTCACGTATCTGTGCCAGAACCATTTCACAGCGATTAAATCAGGCTGGTTTGTATGATCGGAGGCCTGTTACATGCATCTCACTTCAACCACGCCATCGTCGAGAAAGAGTTCGTTGTTGTAGGGAGCATGTTGGCTGGTGTCAGTAACAGTGGTCCAGAGTGATGTTCTCCGACGAACCACGCTTCGCTGTGGCAAGTGAGTGGTCACCAGTTAGTGTGGAGAGAGAGAGGGGACCACGTTACACGTCACAGAATGTTCATGAAGGTCATCAGTATTGCCTAGGCGTTATGGTGTGGGCAAACATTATGCAGGATGGCCGAACACCGCTGAATATCTTTGGGCGTAGTGCCGTTACAGCACAGTGGTTTTGCAGGGAGATTATTCTGGATGATATCCGTCTGTTTAGAGGTGCAGTAGTTCCCAACTTTCCGTTGATGGACGACGATGCCCGGCCATCCAGGACCGCTGGCGTGTGGGACACACTGGAAAGTGAAGATATTGAACGCATAGAATGGCCTGCGTATTCCGAAACTTTATAATGCTACCAGTTCCCAAATTAGAGCTATGCGAAATAATGTTATTGAAATGAATATCATCACAGATCCAGCATCTGGAGAAATCTCTCACACCCCGTGTTCCGTTGATCCCAACCGATTTAGTTATTGATTTTAAGCGACTTCAGTTTCCAATCAAGATTTCGTTTGCGGCAACAATAAACAAGCCCCAAGACCAGACATTCAGATAAGTTGGAGTTGATTTACGATCAGAGTTTTTTTGCGTGGTCACTTGTATGTTGCTCTTTCACGAACTGGTGGTTCAGAAAACCAGTTCATACTCCTACCACGAAGTTCAAAAGAACGAAAAAAACGACAACTAAGGAGTCTTAATTATTCGTAATCTATACGATTTATTATAATTTCGGGTTCAGTGCCTTCAATGCGGAGGAAGTCGCTACGAGAAGCCAAAATTTGCATTCTGATACAATTTCCAGGGGTACCCAGCCCAGATTACAACATCTAACAGTTTTCGTACGTATGTAACAATTGCGAAACATTATCGCGTTACGTATAAGTATTATAAATCGAAATTTCTTCTGCGTATTTCTCGAACCACTTAATATGCCCTTTTAGTTTCCACTCAGTCACGCTATGCATTAGTCAATACATTAGAATAGTAAGTGGAGGGATAGACGTTCGTATATGTGCTGGCTGGCGTTACTGGTAAATATTAAATCCACTAAGGGAATCCTGTCGTAATCCCGTCAACAAAGCGTGAGCGGATTCCATGACCTTTCATAGTTTATCTGATGTCGTGTTCCATTTCTAATGACCTCTATATCGACGGGGTGTTAAACTGGGCTGCCCCTCTTCTCTCGAATGCCAACACAAATCCGTGATGTTACGACCGCGGATCAGGTTCACTGTGGCTTGGAGAGTCCTGAGGGGCTGAGAAGGCAGTTGTTTTATTTGCGTCGGTGTGCTGGCAATCTCGTAGCCCTGACGGCACACCTGGATATTGCCACAAGCTCCCCTCCCCACCGACTCCTTCCCTTTTCTCGCGTCCTCACGAGGCGCCACCCGGATGCCGCAGCATTGCGACATCCCCTTTCGCCTTTCCTTCAAATCCTCCGCTCCTCGCCACCTCCTTGCTCCGCGTTTGTCGGCAATATCGAGATCGGAATGCTGTTTTGGGTACGAAAGAAGTTACCCTGCCTTCTGCAGCGCTTCCAGCGATCGCTGTTCACATATGATGCCCGCACGTTGGAATCTTTCGTTGTTACACCCAGCAGATATTGTCGTTGCAGTTCAGTGTGCTTTCCATCCGGCATGCACGTGTTATTTGTTGACTTCTTTGAAAGAACCTGCAAACGAGCCGGTACAACTTAAACGCAGCCCTATAATACATAATTGGCAAATGCTGATACAGCTTTGTAAAGTGATCGATCATTAACTAATTTTTTCGTATACTCCGAAAAGCGTGTCCAGTTGCAAAATATTCATTGCGAATTCGTAAGTGTCTCAACAGCAATCATAGTTCCACAGGTAGAGCAATGGCCTTTCCTTAACGCTGGAATGTTGTAATTTTTGTTTGTTGCTACCTTTTATTCTGTCAGATTACGGCACCATCGTGCTGCAGCCTTTGCACTGATCAGCAGGTTCCACATATCGACGATAGATGATAGCATTAGTCATTTCATGGGCTGCTAACAAGAGGAAAATTTCTGCGTTGCTGAGAAGACTTATTGATGTGTTCATCAAAAATTAAGCTTTAAAAAACCTCATTGTTTTATTTTTCTACATACTGTTATAGCTGCACTTCCTGCCAGTCCAACATAGACCATCAATGGGCAGTTCGTGGATTCGTAGGTATTATTGCAGGAACGATGTGTGGTTGCGAAAGTAATGTCTTAAACATCCCAGAACCTAGTACGTTTGAAAATTAGTGTCCAAGATGCCCAAATCGTTGACAAATTACTCCATTTGGTGAGAGTATTCGTTTGCTGGCGCAAAGACAACTCCAATATTACTACAATTAAACTGAAAAGTGCTGTTCCTCTTATTAGTTGCATATCGACATATATTACTGAAAAATTGAAAATCGTCCTCTCTTTGCATGTGTGATACTTAAATGTGTGATACAGCAATGATTAATTAATGATTAATGTGTGTGAAATCTTATGGGACTTAACTGCTAAGGTCATCAGTCCCTAAGCTTACACACTATTTAACCTAAATTATGCTAAGGACAAACACACACACCCATGCCCGAGGGAGGACTCGAACCTCCGCCGGAACCAGCCGCACAGTCTACGACTGCAGCGCCTGAGACCGCGATACAGCAATGAAGCCGGGTTCTTCAGCAATAGAAACCTCAGTGATTGAAATATTCACGTTTGTGTTTGTGTAAATCTCAGTGCCAGAGTTATGAAGGCAACTAAGAAAACTCTACAGTGAACGTTGATGATGCGTTGGTGTGGACACGCGGCAACCTGGTCTCGAGCGTCCATTCTAGAATCCTTTATGTGACGAGCGTGGTTAAAAATAACGAATGTTGGAACACATGGTTCTATTCTTGAGCCATTGCTTCCACCTGCAATATCGCTCGATTTTTTTTTTCCCCCGTATGGATTCATGTGAGAAGCCTTGCCACGGGACACCCGGAGAGAACAAAGAACAGAAACTGATTGCTCCAGTATGCCAATATCGATACGTTTAAGAATCGGTACATATGAGGTCCACAAGGGGCCTGAAGATGACATACTGAATTGCTAAAACTGCTTGTCAAAAGAAAATAACTTCTCAAATTGCACGGCTGTTTAGCGATTTTCCTTGTTAAATACACATCTAGCTTCCATTAGCCCGTGACTAACTTGTAAGTTACCCATACGCGGAAGGAGGCAGTGCATCGGTTGGATATAGCGTCAGCTGCACAGGGAGTGTGCTAGTAATTGTGTGCTGTTTCGAGGTCTGACGCATACATCTATCCATGCATTTGCAACAATCTATTACGAATGGAACATATTTTCGTAAACATAGATGTCGAATTAGTAAACCACAAATCGAGGCGCAATAGAGCCTACGAGGTTGAAAATTTGAGATATAAATCGATTTGGAGCACAGCTATCTGTATACCGACAACGGGAATACGCTATACTGCAAAATATGTGCAGAACGGCCTGATGCTCGTGAATTGAAGCAGTTCTCTTTCTTGTCATCATCACTCCCTAGCGTTCAGTCTCTCTCTCTCTCTCTCTCTCTCTCTCTCTCTCTCTCTCTCTCTCTCTCTCTCTCTATTACGTGCAAGAACGAGTTTCCTATTACTGTCACCCAGAAAGCAGAATGATGGCGAGCGAGGCAATGCTACAAAACAAAAGGAGCAAACGGTAACACAAAATAAACTTTGAGGGTAGTTTACATATTCATGAGAATGGGAAGTTACTAGGCGCACAGCAGAATATGAGACACAGAGTCCCACGAGTAAAGCAGTGTGGTTACAAGCAGTGACAGTTGGATGTCTGCACCGAACCCCATTAGTCAGGACATTATTCGCTCTCTCACTGTTCAGTAGTCTTTGAACCAGCGGTTATGCCACATTTCTTACCTTTTATTTTCTCCGCTTCCACGCCACGCCCTAGCTTCCATTCTGCAAGCTCGGGTTAATGGTGAGGCTGTTAACGGATGTTCGACGAAGGGCTTTGATTTTCTAGTACGGTTGTACAAGTGCATTGATGAGAATTTAGGGTTTCTGAAAAATGGGTGTGAGGCTGTCGCAAATTCGCATCCGTGTAACTTCCGTAATTACATTGAAGAACAGTTTAATCATTATTTAAGTTCTTTCCTTCTCTCGTGGTATAAATTGAATTGCATTTTACGTTGCAAATAAAGTATCTCATTTACTATTGGAAGTAAACCCATAATCGGAATGATAGGATAATTTTAGCAGAAACAGGGAAAGTCGCGATATTGTCTATCCGAAAAGTAAATATATCCACGAACAAGTTTCAAAGTTTCGAGAAACTCGTCTACAGTACGATACGTCGTAAAGAGTGGGCAGATCAGAGTTCAAGTTTTATCGGAGGGGAAAAGATACACTGAGGTGACAAAAGTTACTGGATGCCTAGTGATACCGTGTCGGACCTCTCTTTTTTCCTGACGTAGTGCAGGAGTTCGACGTGGTATGGACTCAACAAGTCTTTTGATGTCCCCTGCAGAAATACTGAGCCACGCTGCCTCGATACCCGCTCATAATTGCGGAAGTTTTGTCGCTGCAGAATTTTGAGCACAATCTGGCCTCTCGATCATGTCCCATAAATGTTTGATGGGATTAATGTCGGACGATCTGGGTGACCAAATCATTCTCTCGAATTCCATAATGTTTTTTCAAACCAATCGCGAACAATTGTGGCCTGGTGATATAGCGCAATGTCATCCATAAATATTCTCCATCGTTGTTTGGGAACATGACGTCCATGAATGTCTGCAAATGGCTTCAGAGTAGCCGAACAGTACCATTTCCAGTCAGTGATCGGTTCAGTTGGACCAGAAGACCCAATTCATTCCATAAAACACAGCCCAAGCCATTATGGAGCCACCACCAGCTTACACAGTTCTTTTTTTTGCCAATTTGGGTTCGTAGCTTCGTGGGTTCTGCGTCACACTCTCATCCTACCATCAGCTCTTACCAACTGAAATTGGGACTCATCTGACCAGGCTACGGTATTCCTGTCGTCTAGGGTCCGACCGACACGGTCACGAGCCCAGGCGAGGCGCTGTAGGCGTTTTTTGCTATTAGCGAAGGAACTCGCGTCGGTCGTCTGCGGCCATAGCCCATGAACGCCACACTTCGCCGCCCGGTCCTATCGGGTACGTTCGTCGTACGTCCCACATTAATTTTTGCGATTATTTCACAGCGTTGCTTGTCTGTTAGCAATTTCTGCTTTCGGTGGTTAAGTGAAGGCCGTCGCCCACTGCGTTGTTCGTGGCGACGCATAATACCTGAAATTTGGTATTCTCGGCACACTCTTGACACTGCGGATCTCAGAATATTTAATTTCTAAAGATTTTAGAAATGGAATGTCTGATGCGTCTACCTGCAACTACCGTTCCGCGTTCAAAGTCTGTTAATTCACATCGTGCGGCCGTAATCACGCCGGACACCTTTTCACACGAATCACCTGAGTACAAATGACAACTCCTCCAGTGCACTGCCCATTTTTATCTTGCGTATGCGTTGCTGTAATCATCTGTGTATGTGTATATTGCTATCGCATGATCTCTGTAACCTTAGTGCATGTAAGAAGCGATCAGAAAGTTTCTCGCCGCGCGGGATTAGCCGAGCAGTCTATGGCGCTGCAGTCATGGACTGTGCGGTTGATCCCGGCGGAGGTTCGAGTCCTCCCGCGGGCATGAGTGTGTGTGTTTGTCCTTAGGATAATTTAGGTTAAGTAGTGTGTAAGCTTAGGGACTGATGACCTTAGCAGTTAAGTCCCGTTGGATTTCACACACATTTGAACATTTTTTTGAAAGTTTCCGTTCGACAGCTTTCATGCAGCATAAAGGGAAGTAGCGTGACTCCGACGGGGGTATATAAGCGCGGACATGTAGGCAAGGGATCAGTCTGGCATTCTTGTCCTTATGAAGTCCGTGCGGTGAACGCAAAATCGTGAACTATAGCGACGTTATTACCAAATACGTCCAAAGAGAGCCAATGTCTGTTATTATTTTCTTGGCTGCCGGAGGGCAAACACCGGTTCACATCCATTGGAGGATGAATGACTTGTAGGGTCAGAATGTCAGTCAAAGACGACCATTGTGGAAAGGTGAGCCAGGTTCCGTGCTGCTTCGTGACAACGCTCGTCCTCAAATCGCAAATGTCGTAACAGAGAAGTTACGTCAACTAATGTGAGAGACACTTCAGCACCGGCCTTATGGGCTTCATCTCTCCCCATGCGATTATCATTCCTTCGGTCCCTTCAAAAAAGTTCTTGGAAGGCAGAGAATTCCTGTCAGAGGAGGCTGTGCAGTAGGCAGTTAACACGTTTCCACCAGCAGGACATGGCATTTTACCAAACGTGTATCTTCGATGGGATGATTGCCTCAATGCTCACGGCGGTTTTGCCTGATTTGCATATCGATTCTGAACTGTACGGACATGGAAAATGAACGTTTTGCTCGCCCCTTATATATAAGGACTGAATCTGATATTAAATAAACAAAGAAATTTTTGGATCTGCATAGTTATTACTACGTACGAGTTGTAACAAAAGTTCTGATGCAAAGAGTACCTGACGAAAACTGTGTGGAATTTGTTCTTGGGCTCATTTAAAGAATGGACGCCTGTGTTGAAGTGCCGGGGTGTTGACATTGATGAAGATTTTTAAAGTTGCAATATGTTCCTTCTTCGATTCTTTCTGTTACCAAAAATATTCTTATACTGATCGCTGTTGCTGTACTGAAAGTGTTTTATTATTTAGGTGACAAAATACAACGATGCAACTATTCTATGATCAGTTAACTTAATTTGTTCTGTTTTCACAACCTCGCTAAATTTTATAAAGGACAATAGGTTCGCCTTAGACTATTTCTGTTGTATTCTTAAAAAACACACAGTTCGTCTTGTTAAACCTAGTCTACGAAATATGAGTGTTTATTCAAAATTACAGAGTACTAAGTAAATTAGCAGGATTTTTAATAGATGATTGAGACAGACTATTATATACTCATATGCAACCCCCATATCTTCACTTGTTTAATCCACTAATGATGTTTTCCTTCTCTTATTTCAGGTAAGCACTGGAATTTCAGCCACGACAAAAGGTAGGAATGCGGTGTCCTTAATTGTGTGAACTACGGCATGGCTTTATAAGCAAAAGTTCTGATTAGATTTCAGACTGTTCGGCATCATTTTAGTACTCTGAGTACGCTGTTATTTGCAAACAAAACTTTATTACTTTTTCGCTTTTACTCAGACTTTTTGCTTTTGTTGCATAATCATCAGTGTCTCTGTTTTAGATAGCGTATAAATGTAGTGTAAAATGTATTTTATATTGGAATTCAAGTATGGCTGTCGACATCAAATTCCACTGTAGGTCTTTGCAAAATATTTACTCTTGATTAACTACAGCTTATCTCTAACTATAAATGAAACTAATCAATCGAAAAATAAGAAATATCACCGAAACATACGTACCTTGTGAAAGCGAATGATATACACTACTGGGCATTAAAATTGCTACACCTAGAAGAAATGCAGATGATAAACGGGTATTCATTGGATAAATATATCATACTAGAACTGACATGTGATAACATTTTCACGCAATTTGGGTGCATAGATCCTTAGAAATCAGTACCCAGAACAACCACCTCTGGCCGTAATAACAGCCTTGATACGCCTGGGCATTGAGCCAAACAGAGCTTGGATGACGTGTACAGGTACAGCTGCCCATGCAGCTTCAACACGATACCACAGTTCATCAAGAGTAGTGACTGGCGTATTGTGACGAGCCAGTTGCTCGACCACCATTGACCAGACGTTTTCAGTTGGTGAGAGATCTGCAGAATGCGCTGGCCAGGGCAGCAGTCGAACATTTTCTGTATCCAGAAAGGCCCGTACATGATCTGCAACATGCGGTCGTGCATTATCCTGCTGAAATGTAGGGTTTCGCAGGGATCGAATGAAGGGTAGAACCACGGGTCGTAACACATCTGATATGTAACGTCCACCGTTCAAAGTGCCTTCAATGTGAACAAGACCTGACCGAGACGTGTAACCAATGGCACCCCATACCATCACGCCGGGTAATACGTCAGTATAGCGATGACGAATACACGCTTCCAATGTGCTTTCATCGCGATGTCGCCAAACACGGATGCGATCATCATGATGCTGTAAACAGAACCTGGATTCATCTGAAAAAATGACGTTTTGCCATTCGTGCACCCAGGTCCGTCGTTGAGTACACCATCGCAGCCGCTCCTGTCTGTGATGCAGCGTCAAAGGTAACCGCAGCTATGGTCTCCGAGCTGATAGTCCATGCTGCTGCAAACGTCTTCGAACTGTTCATGCAGATGGCTGTTGTCTTGCAAACGTCCCCATCTGTTGACTCAGGGATCGAGACGTTGCTCCATGATCCGTTACAGCCATGCGGATAAGATGCCTGTCATCTCGACCGATAGTGATACGAGGCCGTTGGGATCCAGCACGGCGTTCCGTATTACCCTCCTGAACCCACCGATTCCATATTCTGCTAACAGTCAGTGTATCTCGGCCAACGAGAGCAGGAATGTCGCGATACGATAAACCGCAATCGCTATAGGCTACAATCCGACCTTTATCAAAGTCAGAAACGTGATGGTACGCATTTCTCCTCCTTACACGAGGCATCACAACAACGTTTCACAAGGCAACCGCGGTCAACTGCTGTTTGTGTATGAGAAATCGGTTGGAAACTTTCCTCATGTCAGCACGTTGTAGGTGTCGCCACCGGCGCCAACCTTGTGTGAATGCTCTGAAAAGCTAATCATTTGCATATCACAGCATCTTCTTCCTGTCGGTTAAATTTCGCGTCTGTAACACGTCATCTTCGTGGTGTAGCAATTTTAATGGCCAGTAGTGTATAAAACTGTCTCCTGCTCGACGCGGCATCCTAAACTGAGTTGTTAGGCCAACAGACGTAAGTACTTAGCTTCAAACAACCGAAGATGGTCATATCGTCAACTGACTTGCGCTTTGTTAGTATTCTGCAATAGCATTGTTGAGAGTACATTTCAAGTCTAAAACAATGCGCTAAAATCTCTAGCAAGTAAACAACACTGGTGTCCAAAATTAAAGCAACAAACGGAAATTTTTCAAGATTACGTTTGTTGTGCCACAAAATGGCATAAACATTTGATAGCAAAGTAGAAACAATGTAAATAATACAGAACGTAAACAAATACAACGTGCGAAACGGTAGAAAAATGTTTTTCTTATTTCCCCAACTTAACGGATTTGCACCCACATTCCGACAACCGGTTGATGTGCTCAGGATGGGGTGTGGCCACCTGTGGGAGCAGTTCAGGCCTGACCACGGTGGAACATGCTGTGAATGTAACCATCAATCTCATATTGAGGCAGTAGTGCCCATTCTTCCTGCAGAGCTGGATGCTGGATGCTGGCGTGACGCAATTTGTCTCTCTAGTGCATTCCAGACATGCTCTATCGGATTCAAATCGACAGAACGAGTAGGCCTCTCTGTGCGTGTAATATCTTACGTTTCCAAGAAAACGTAAACCACCGGTGCGCTATGAGATCGAGCATTATCATCCATCAGTATGAAGTCCGGACCCAGAGCACCTCGCAGCAACCGCACATGAGCTCGTCTCACGATACCTGGCAGCAGTTTAACCTTGCCGATTCCATACAATTTCATAAAGAGATGTTAGAGTGGTCAACATAATCATTGTCCACACTAGTAGGGATCCTCGGTCTCTTTCCACGATATTTGGATCCCGAAATCCTGTTCCACGTTGCCTCCAGATGGGAATCCGTTGCCGGCTGGCGTGACCGAGTAGTTCTAGGCGCTACAGTCTGGAACCGCGCGACCGCTACGGTCGCAGGTTCGAATCCTGTCTCGGGCATGGATGTGGGTGATGTCCTTAGGTTAGTTAGGTTTAAGTAGTTCTAAGTTCTAGGGGACTGATGACCTCAGTAATTAAGTCCCATAGTGCTCAAAGCAACATATCTCCGACAATTAAGGCCACTCTGCCTAAGCTTCCTGTACATCTTTTGTCTCGATACAACACATCCAGTGGATGCTACAAGGTCAGATGCCTGTTGCAGTGCAGTATTAAGGCTGTACCGTCGTGCCCTTACAACCAAATAACGGTCCTCTTTTTGTGATGCCACGCGTGGTCGGCCTTGACTTGGTCTTTGGGATCTACTTTTGATCTCTGTAACCTGTCTCCACATCGAAGAAACAACAGAACGGTTCACATTAAGCCGTAGAGCCACATCAGTTTGCGACTGTCCTGCTTCCGTATTTTTCTATAGCAGTCTACCGCAGAGAGTCTGGTAGGCAAGTTCTCTGTGTCATATTGCACCGTCTGTGACTATGTACATAGCGATTGTGGGTGTGGAACTCTCGGTAAACACTACCCCGTTTGATAGGTGCCCTGGCATCATTATTGACTTGGTTGCCTGTTGACCGGAATGCCCTCTTTTTCAGAATACGATCGTACTGACATATGTTGGGTTCGTATGATTATATCGTGAATTAGACACAGGAAGGGAAGTAGTGATTTGTTGCTTTAATTTTGAACACCTGTGTAATTAAAATATTTTCATATGGTAGGGTAACGGCTGTACTGTGGCCCACTACAGTGTGTAAAAACTGTTTTATCGCGTGCGTCTCTTTTTGTGGCTCCCGTTCTCAGTTGTGGCCATACACAACTTGACGCGAAATTTTATCTACTTCCTGTTTGACAGTACTTGCATATTGTAGCTTTGTCAAACTGGGGAGGGTGCTGGAAGTACTCTGGGTGATTAGCATTGACGGGCTCGGCTTTCTAAAGCCGTGTGAAGAAGAGCATCCAGTGAAGTTAGTAAGCATTGAGGCTTTTATATGACTGTCATTCACGTAAGCTAAACACGTTGTTTATATGAAGAGACGAGCAGTGCTAAAATGAATGTTGAGCCCCTTTCTGTTGAAGTTCTTCCTTAGTGTCTGGGAAAGAGCCGTCAAATGTAGTGACGAGAGAGAGAGAGAGAGAGAGAGAGAGAGAGAGAGAGAGAGAGAGAGACTGGAAGTAGGCTTCAGGCCGGGTGTTGGCCTTTCAGATTGTGAGCCATTTGTTCCCCCGTCTGTACACTCCAATGGCTTCTCGCATGCAGCGACGACTATTGTTTGGCTCCGAACACAGCCCGGCAGTGCGCATAAAGCCAATCCCTCAAGGCGCTGCCTCGTCCCGGCACACGCCACAGCGATCGCTTCCCAACACATCAGCTCGCAGCTGGCAGTTATGAAATCGAAACCACCAACAAATATTATCACTGATAGTGGAGTTTTCTGCTTCAGGGTTAATTAATAAGATGATTACAGTCTTCTCACTGGTGTTAGTACCTCTACTTTAGAGGCATGGAAATTACAGTTTCGTTCTGACGTCTTTCGGTTAATTTCTTAGGGTGTTGGGAATCACATGTTTAGGGGAACAGCGGATTTCTCTCCAAATTCTGTCAAATGTATAAAACGCATGAAAGGTTAGATTAGATTCATTATCTGTACTGTAAACCAATAGCGAGAATATCCTCGTAAATGTGAAGCGCATCAAAAGACGTAATACAAAATATATATTTTGCAAAAAAAAAAAAAAAAAAAAAAAATGTTGAAATGTTGTTTACAGTTAATGTTCATCTACCTACCGAAGTGGTCCGGAAGACTTTTGAACGAGTAAAAACAAATTAAATATAATTTTCATTCACAAAATAATAGAAAATGTGTACCTTTTGTAATCTGCTATTTTTATCCACTTGACATCTTGTGCGTGAGGTCAGCGGAAAAAGAACATGTTTTACAACAAAAAGGTTTTAAGACCTAAAGATGAAAACACGGTCTGTTGAAACCGGTTGTCTTACATAAAGAAATGTTTTATGTGATCTCGGCTGTTCAATACTCTGTAACAATGAAGCAGATCGCCCTTCAGTTGTCTCAAAATGAGAAAATTCTATTAAAATGAAAAGAATTTTAGATCATTATATAACGTACTTGGGATATGCAGTAGTCAAATATTTAGTAGCACTCAGGTTTTTGATATTGTTAATACTGCGTATATTAGTTGGCGCTCTTTAGAAATTCTTAGATGGATCGAAATGAGCTGGCCATGTATGGTCTTCGGAAAGTTACTGAAGTATTTCGGCTAGAAGTTGGCTGATAGTCTACCGTATAGGAAAGTACATGTGTGTCTTCTGATGTGACGAATTAAAGCAGACAGTTTTTGTAGAAGTTATTGTACACAGTAGTACAAGAAAGTTTGGTTTCGTACGTTCAGGTAAACTGGTAGCTTCAGAAGGAATAAACAAACCGGAGGATTAAGCGCCACTGAAAACGTCGAACATATGCTACAGCGAAGCATTCGAAACTCATAAAAAATCTGTCCTTTATTAGTTAAAATTTCCGGTCTGAGGGGCCATGGTCAGTCTGTAAAACTACTTCTTCGTGACATTTCGTTGCCAACTGCGCGCAACATCTTCCGAGGCGAGTCAGCGACTGACTGCCAGGCCTTCTTCTTCTTCTTATTCTTTTTTTTTCATGTTGTGTCCAACGACTAATCGCATTTTGGCGAGTTTTTTCCTTCTGGAGTGGCAAGGTGTGTGAAGTAGTTTCACTTTATTGTGTATTTGCTTGCAAAGGGACTTGGGCTCTCTGTGGGTCCTTGAGTCGTTGGAAGGTGTTGGTTAAGTAGTTGTACGATTGATTGACAGTAACTATTTACATGTAAAATACCGAATAACTGAGGATTACATCATCTCTGATGGTCCTGTGGCAGTGCCTTTTATTTGTGCCATTGTCGTGGTAGGGCCTGGCCTACATTCCTAAGTTGGCGGAATTTCCCCGATACTCGTCTGATTTGTGAAACAGACGAGTAGCCAGGTATTTATCTACTCAGTGACGTATTTTTCTCCAGTCAGCTCGTGTATTTCTCTCGTCTTGGCTCACCTCGGGGCGCCCAGACTCCACTTCAAACACCTGTTTTGTAGTGGTTGCAAACTGCGTATATTAGTCACATGTTGTTCCCCAAGACGTAGAGCCGTACAGCAGGGAGGGTTGTACCATTGCTCTGTAAAGTTTTAATTTCGTTGACGGGTTTAGATTCCTGCTCGTGAAAAACGGCGTGAGTGCCTGGATCTTCTTCATAGTATTCAATTTTCTGTCTCGTATGTGTGGGGTAAAAGTCATCCCTTTGTCCAGTGGGTATTTCGTCCTCGTAGTCCAAGGTATTGGCAGTCCATTGATGGAAAGTCGTTTCCTCAGTTCTGACCGTTTCTTCGTGAACAGTATTGCTGCAGTTTTCGTAGGGTTTAGGGTGATTTTATTGCTCTTTTCCCATTGTTCGGTGATGACAAGTTGTCGCTGCATCCTGTTGACAAGTTGGTCGATGTTCCTTCCAGAGGCTAGGAAGGCCGTGTCATCGGCGTACAGACTGGCGGTGACGTGTTGAATGGTGGGAATGTCGTTAATATACAAATTAAACAGGCATTGTGATATCACCGCTCCCTGTGGGATTTCTTCCCATCTATTTGTACAAACAGACGCCTGTCTTGCAGAAAGCTATCAATTAGCTTCATGTAACAGTCGGTGAGACGGGTTTGATCGACTAGGTTGACTATAAGCTTGTCACGTCACGCCCGATCATATGCCTTTTCGATATTTAGGAACCTCCAGCTGTGGAGTTCCCTCTATTCTGGTTGAGTTGTATGAATTCTATGATCCGAAGCAGCTGAAGCTCTGCCGATAACAGTGGCTGGAAGCCAAACTGTTCGTGTCTGATGATGTTATTTTCTTCCAGATAGTCTTTGAGACGCTGTAGCAGCACCCGTTCCAATATTTCCTCGAGTGTGGCAACAGACTAATATGGAGGTAGCTGTTTGGCAGCGTTGGGTTTTTTCCTCTTTTGGGAATAGGGATTGCCTTCACCGTGTTCCAGTCTGCAGGGAAGTAGCCGTTGAGTAAGCAGCTGTTGACAATTCGAGTTAAGGGAACGACAGTTTTTCTCGGAAGATGCTTAAGATCGGCGTTGGTCACAGAGTCCTTGCCAGGCGCCGAGTTGTTTGTCTTCCTGATGAGTTGTCTAACTTCAGCGGGAGTGCTAAGAACATGCCTCTGTTGTGTAGGGAGTTGGCGGAAGTCGGCGATTCGCTGTCGGATATGGTCCTCTTCTCTTGCGTCCTCTGCATCCTGTGGGGGCGGACCTGTCGTGTGGTGTTCATATACGTCGGCATACAGTTCAGCTTGGCCAAGAGAGTCGTATATGAGACCATCGGGGCCGCGTATTACTCTCTTTGGTGGTTTCGGTTGACGTAGTGCCCTGACAAGTTGTCACTCTTCCCTAGTGTGGAGAAACATGTCGTCCATCCTCGTTTCCCAGAGGTCTTGCCGCCATTCTTCAGCTCGGCGGCGTAGCTCCCGGGACAAAAGATGCATCAGCCGTCTGTCTTTTGGATGTCTGTATCGTTGCCGTCGTTTTCTGTGAGTATTCCGGCGATGCTTGACGTCGGTGGGATGAGGCAATGTTTCAAATTGATGTACATGACGAAAGATATCAGACGCTGCACGTCTTGTTGCCCGTTGGATTTTAGCTGTCAAAGTTGCCACAGCGATGTCAATTTCCGGAATTGTAGGGACTGTTTTGGTCAGTAGGACATTATTGTTGAGGTATGTCTCAAAGAGATCCCAGTTAACAGCTCTGGAGCTTGGAGGCGGTACTGGGAGGCCGCCAACCTCGAGAAGTCCGAGAACTGGTAGATGATCAGAGGATAGGTCTGGATGGTCTTGAGCTGTAGATTTGCAGCGATATTGTTACCAGCCGCTATATCGAGAACGTAAGCCTCCTGGACAGCGACCTCAGGGATGCGTGTCGGCTCCCTTGGCCCATAGATGGTGACTTGAAGATCGTTCTCTAGATCGTAGTGGAGCCGTCCCTTTCGGTTGGCCCTTCTTTAATGCCAAGCTCCACGTTTGGATTAAGGTCTCCTCCCAGCAAGACCTTATTAAAACTGACAAAGACAGCATGAAGATCTCTGGCCACCCACTGTTTCTTAGGGCTGAGATCCTCTTGATGATGTCGTATAGTGTTTTTGACGAACAGTGAAGTTCCACCACCTTGTTGTCCAACCCAGTCCGTCCTGTAAGCAAGTATCTTGCGTGATTTGAAACTAGCCATCTCCGTCAGATGCGTTTCCGGTATCAGAACAATGTCCAACCTGTGCCAACTAACAAATCCGTTCAGTTCAGTTTGTTTACGTCTTTCTCCATTGGCATTCCAGATGCAGAGTCGGAGGTGTCTTGTTCTGCGGCCGTTGTCCATTTCTTAAAGAGCGGTAAACGCCTTGATTATTCCCTCCACCAGGTGAGGATTCCTGTCAGTTTTTGTTGAAGTTATACAAGGTGGGCTGTGATGTCCGATATGGCTGGTTTCAAGGTGCCTAGGATGGCTGCAGTAGACGCAGATGTTGAAGGTTGGTCTCTCCTAGGCGACTGTGTGTCGGCATGGGATCGTGAAATCCGTCGCCTTGGAGTCCTCTGTAGGGTAGCTGATATTTGGGGCTGGCCAGATGGTTGTTGTTCTGGTGCCTCACAGTCCATCTAGCTAGTCGTCGCTGGCGTTGTCGATTGTTGAACGATCTTCACCGTCGGGTTCTTGGCCCGCTGTTGCGGCTGGACTTTATATTTCCGGAGGAGTGCTTGGTATTTTTCGCATCCGCGCCATGAGGCGCAGTGGTCTTTGTCACAGTTAGCACATTTTGCTTTGGAGGTGCAGGGCAGACTGCAGTCTTTGGTTCGATGGTCTCGCTTTAGGCAGCGGGGTGGCATCCGGCAATAATTTGCCGTATGCTCGAAGCGTTGACAATTTTTGCACTGTTTCGGCCCATCCTTGGACCCATAATCTTTAATGCGCACCTTCGTGTAGAGAAGGTACCGGATGTCGTAGATTTTATGGTTGTCTTTTGCCTTAGGAAGGCTGACACAGTACGTTGACAGCCTAACTAATTCACCATTGACTTGATCTCCTCCTCTCCTTTTATACTGATGTACCCTGGCGTGGGGGAATCCTTTATCACTTAATGCTTCCTGGAGTTGACGTTCTGTGACCTGTGCAGGCAATTGTTTGATCGCCGTGGTTGATGTGTGAAGTTTGGCAAGTCGTAGGTCTCAAAAAATTCGAGCCTTTCTTTGATCCTCAAATGACTCGAAGTGGTATTTAATCCGGTCCTTCTGGAAGATGGCCTTCAGGGTTCCGGAGAGTTGCTGTTTTAGCGCATTATTCAGTTCCACATACTGGCCAGTATAATAAATCGTTACTGGTGGAAGACGTTTTTGTTTTGCTGCGTCAGATGCAGCAGCTGCTTGTTGTCGCGACGTTCCTATTTCGCGGTTTCGTGTCTGCGTGCAGTCGTCTTTGTCATCTCTGGGGGTAATAGGTGTGAACCTATTGGTAGTCTCAGTCATCTCAGCTCGTCGTTTCTGAGGCTTCGCGTCTTCTTTCGAGCTTGTCCGATAGTGACGTTTGTGTCGCACTAGGACGAAATCATCCGTTTCTGCAAAGCTGTCGTCTCT
This sequence comes from Schistocerca cancellata, assembly GCF_023864275.1. Lineage (NCBI taxonomy): Eukaryota > Metazoa > Arthropoda > Insecta > Orthoptera > Acrididae > Schistocerca > Schistocerca cancellata. Next base: position 131,336,607 of record NC_064629.1, read on the forward strand.
TTCCAGTGGTTCTTGGTCCATCAATTCCATGTTCTCGCCCAATTCCAGCGGTGTTGTCCTCTCCTGGTGCACATCAGGTTCGTCGCGAAGGACGCTACCCTGCGGGGGGTACGAGTTTTCTTCGTCCGTGAAGGTTTCAGTTTTGCGCGGCGCCGACGGCTTCCGCTAACGTTTTTGTTTAGCGATAGAAGCGGCTGTTGGTGTCAGTCTAACGCGTTGTTCTGTTGTCGTTGCGGCGCCAGGTGGTTGCATAGCTCCGCCCGAGTGAAACGTTGAACTCTGACAAACCATTTCCATAGCCTGTGTCGTCCCCCTCCGATGTCCATCTGCCAGTGCCGAAGTCGTCGTAAGTGGAGTGGCCGATGGGGCCTGCGCCGGGGCAGCCCGGCGATCGACGCCCTCCTATGCGCGCGCTGCACGGTTTGCTGGCGTTGACATCGCGCTCTCGACTGTGATTGTCAGGCCATGGGATGGGGCCCCTCCACGCCCACAACAACGTGGTGACCAAACCAAAAGTTCTACTGTCACCTTCGTATAACATGTTAGTTTTTGAATCAGGAGTCACAGGATCTGGACTGTGATGTTATCCATGCGTCTGGGTAAGATTACTCATTTACATGGTCCATCAGGAGATAGAAAGTGGACGAAAGCGATCGAAGCGTAGCGGTTGTAAGGGTAGAGGAAAAAAAGTGCCAAGGCAAGCGCCAAGGGAAAAAAACTTCTGCGACAGTAGGGCGGGTAGTAAGGGCAGTAGCGGCTTGCTAGCTGCGACAGTGCATGCAAGGTGTGGTTATATGAGGTGCGAGGTATCGTGCGTCGTTACCTTGTCGTTGCGTAAGCTCGTTGTAGGGCTTGTTGCAGCTGCTGCGTCCCTGTACACAGTTCGAGGTCGTCATACATTAGTGGGTGATCGGACAGAGATCAGCTCACAGTGTAGGGGGTGTGTGTGTCTGGTTTGCGTGCTGTGTACAGTACGTTTTCCCTGGGATTGCCTGTTTTTCGGCGGGTCGAGCATCTGGGGTTACCAGTAGTAGTTGTGTTGCAGGGGATCGCCAGTACTGTCGTGTTAGCGTGCTATGGACCATAGATGTTTACTTTCTTGCTAATATTGACTTTAGTCTGTTATGTTTCCATCTATGTTTGTGGTCGTAGTTACCCAGAGAAAGGATAAACGGGTTACGCGTGTGTAGTGCGGAGCGTTGCTTATGATTCTGAGTACTTTGTTCTGTATGAGCTGCAGACGGCGCAGTCGTGTGGGCGCATCGTATCCCCAGACAGGGGCTCCGTACATTATCAGGGGTCGAATAAGTATCATGTACATGGACCTGGACACCCTCCTATTCAGTGTGTTACGTCTCTTAAGCATAGGGTAGTGTTTGCTTTGTTGGTCACGTGTTGAATGTTGTCCTCCCCAGAGTAGTTTCCGGTCCAGCCAGACACCGAGGTATTTGACCTTCTCGCGGAAACGTATTGGGCGCGCATGTAGTGTTCTTGGGTTGTAGTGCTGATGTTTGCGCAGTAGTTTCGGTCTTGTGGTGAACAGAATGGCTTCGCACTTGTCGACGTTTACTCTTACACGCCCTTTCACCAGCCAAGGCTCTGCCGCTCTGAGTGCAGTTTGTAGTCGTGAGTTAATGTTCGACGGCTTCCAATCTTGCGCAAGGATGGCAGTGTCATCAGCGTTGATTGCCACCGTCGTGTCGTGTGTAGCTGGGAGGTCGTTAATGTAGAGGTTAAACAGTAAGGGCCCTAGGATGCTTTCTTGGGGTACTCCTGCCTGGATACCATGTCGTGTCGATTTTTTGCCCTGCACGTCGGTGTTGAAACTCCTATCCGTGAGATATGAGTGTATGAGACGTACGAGCCTGTCGGGGAACCTTGCGCCGCTGAGTTTGCGTATAAGGCTGTTGTGCCATAGACGATGGAAAGCCTTTTCGATGTCCAGGAACACCGCCCCAGTTGCTTTGTTTGTGTTGTATCCGTGTGTTATGTATTCAGCGACGCGGAGGAGTAGTTGTGTTGTCGAGTGTGATTCCTGAAACCGAATTGCTCCGGTCTCAGGGTGTAGTTTGTGATGCAGTGCCTAGTGAGTCGTTTTAGTATTACCTTCTCAACTATCTTGCTGAGCGCGCTCAGCAGGCTGATGGGTTGGTAATTTTGTGGGAGGGAGTAGTCTTTCCCCGGCTTCCTGAACATCGAAAAGGCGGGGAAATGTTGGTGTTTAAGTATGGCATTCGTGATGTGTGTGTATTCTACTCACTACTGCTTTATCCGTGAACTCCTGTAGAAGTTCAATCGAGAATAATGACATTAGCCAGAGATAGACTTACAGTCAGCCCCATGTGATGCCCTGTACGCGCTCTATATAAACGGGACCTCCACGGCCTGGCAGCCAGTTGTTGACTCACCTCGGAAGATGTTGCCCGCAGTTGGCAACGAAACGTCAGGAAGAAGAAGTTTTACAGATCGACCACGGTCTCTCAGCCCGGATGTTTTAAGTAATGAAGACGCCGGCAGTGAAAGCCTACACGTCATGATTAATCTGTCCTTTGTCGTAGTAGTTTTCAGCTTGAAACACTGACTTGTGTTTACGTGATGCTATGTAGAGAGATCCCTATTCTATGAATACTGATTTCCACCATGTCCCGCAATCTAAAAAACGAACTGTCTTAAATGTGTCGAATTTGCAAACGTTACGCCAGCGAAGATCTTTCACGAGTGAAAGTTATTTATGAGTATGGTTTTCACAAATGAGTATTTTCGTCATAACGTATGCGTATATTGGCCGGCCGGGGTGGCCGAGCGGTTCTAGGCGCTTCAGTCTGGAGCCGCGCGACCGCTACGGTCGCAGGTTCGAATCCTGCCTCGGGCATGGATGTGTGTGATGTCCTTAGGTTAGTTAGGTATATGTAGTTCTAAGTTCTAGGGGACTGATGACCTCAGAAGTTAAGTCCCATAGTGCTCAGAGCCATTTGAGCCATATGGGTATATTGCAACTAAATTAATATTTGTTGGCAGTGCAGCGGTTGTGTGGGATAAGTTACCCAGAAGTTGTAGCTTACTTTTCGTCATTGAAAATTCGTACAGGAGAGCCGAAAATTTCGAAATATGCTCAATGGATGGAGGTTAGCCTACAGCGGGAGCACTTTTGAAGTGTAATTGAGACGTGGGCTCTAGTTAGTGCAGTCCGTGTAGCATCTCCAGGAGCAACTTCCAGGGTATATCTTCTGCTGTAAAACAATACGGAAAAGATGCAATCGCAGCTCAGGCGGCTTCACTGAATACAGATTTCGTCTGCAAATTGTAGTTCGTTTTTAGGAAATGCATGTATCTGCCACTCGTATTTATCTACGAAAACGGTACCCGACAACATATCATCGAATATTTCACGTCGTACCCTACTTACTTTGATTTTTGTCACACATCAAATGTTTTTGTAATTAAAAGTTAAGCAAATAATTGATCCTAATTTGACCGCTCTTAGGTTGGACAATTAATCCTCTTACATGTTTTGTACATTCAGTAGTCTTCCCGAATAAAACACACACACACACACACACACACACACACACACACACACACTATAATTTCAAAAGTCAACTATACGGCCGTGGAATCGTGCCCTAAAAGTCGTTATTTCTGATAAAGTCGCTCCGTGCCACTAGGGAAACGCAATCCTTGCAGCGAATGTATTTGTCGATACATCGCGTGCTGCGCATGTGTTGCAGTGACAGTGCTACAGATATAAATCACTTACATTGTGCGCTGCACAAAGCACACGAAACTGCTAACGGGGCACTATTTGGAAACAGGTCTACACTGCCATATGTATTCGTTGCATGGGCTTTTGGAAACACATTCTGCGCATATACCTAACACGCATTCGTGTAATGTTTGTTGTGAATTGCTTTCCTTGTCGACAAACAGGTAGTGTCAGCAAGAGGACGAAAAACCGCTTCTCGTGAATCACTGCTCTGCGTACAGTGCTCTGTAGTAAAGGGCGTTAATTGTGCACTGCCGTTGAATAATGTTTATAACCAATTGGACTTTTTTTATTATTTACTCTATTTTCTATCTGGATAATTGTTTGCGTTAGTACGTCTTGTATGCGCTGTTAAATTACGGTGACCCGTGAATCGCGCGTAACAAAGCGTTGATGAGATCAACAGGTCCGGAAACCGCTGATTGCAGTGCTGTCGAAAATGGTTCCGTACTTCAAGCTGTGATGTGGGATTCGCTGAGAACATAATTTGCCTGGCGATCAGATCCATTTTCTTTTTATTGCTTTATATTTTTGCGAGGATATACTTCTGGCAGTGAAATCTTATCAATTGTTACTACAGCTTTAATTTGTCTGAGCGATTCCTTTCATCACTAGGTGCTTACTTGCAGTGGTTCATGCACAACTGCCTCAAACATTGGACGACAGCTGTAACACAGCGTGCCATGTTGCTGTTTGTGGTGTAATATCAGGCAGTGGTTTAATTTGCTGCACAAGGGACAGTGCGTTTTCATTCCTTATGGAAAACAAAAACAGATTGCGTTGCCACAATAGGAAAATCAGTGGATGATTCTAAGCAAACAGCTTAGATTATGTGTGTCCTGGAAGACAGCTCTTTTTACGTGTGAATGAATGCACGATAATTCCCTTAACAAAAGAAAAAATGCGATGGCATTTGATTATAAGATTCATGGTATGCTCTGGAGTTTACATTTCGTTTGAACGGCAAGAGGTAATACCACGAAGATAAATGAAATGGAACGAAAACGTGAAATATGTTACAAGGAAGACAACAAAAAGAGAAATTTGCTGGGAGGGTTCCGTGGAAAAATTACGTGCATCTGTTGTGCGAATGGCACAGTGGCGGATACAGAAAAACCTCAAGGAGGGAGCGCTGAAGATACCATGCGCTACCTTTACTTTTACCGTAACAAAAAATAATCAAGTCATATGAAAAGTTTAAGAACGTTTTATTTGAACTGATTATACACATATACAAGACAATGCCATCTTATGATATAAAAAAGTTACAGTTGTGGTTCTCTTCGTCCGCAGCTCGTGGTCGTGCGGTAGCGTTCTCGCTTCCCGCGCCCGGGTTCCCGGGTTCGATTCCCGGCGGGGTCAGGGATTTTCTCTGCCTCGTGATGACTGGGTGTTGTGTGATGTCCTTAGGTTAGTTAGGTTTAAGTAGTTCTAAGTTCTAGGGGACTGATGACCATAGCTGTTAAGTCCCATAGTGCTCAGAGCCATTTTTTGAACCATAGATGTTAAGTCCCATAGTGCTCAGAACCATTTGAACCATTTTGTGGTTCTCTTCCTTAAATGATGAATTCTATGCGCCTATTCTTCCGGGCAACATGGTAAATTACATCGTGAATAGGTCAGTCAATGTCAGGGTGTGTTCAACAGAGCTAAGACATTAAGTCGATCCTGACCTCTTCCACTCTTGACTAATCTTCACACTTGCAGTTGCTACAACTAGGACTTTTTACTTATTCATTTTTCAGTCTTAATATTTCTGCTTATTAATGTAAACTAGCTTCCTATTCGGTGAATGGTCCGTATTTATAACGCTACGTATCAAAGGTTCTCGGTACAAGGAAGCAGTAGAATATTCGCGACTTTTCTCGAACAATCGCCAGACAGAATAACGTATCTAGATCACTGGAATGGCCGCGACTTTTCTCGTAGGTGTGTGTTAGCTATCGATGTGCCAGACACAAACGTATCAAATACGATGACGCCGACACGCGTGCTACATAGGAAAGTACAACTACTCGATAACTCGATTCAGTCGAGTCGACTGACGAAAGAAACAACCAATAGCGTGGAGGCTGAATGGCGGGGGCGGCGCGGGTGGCAATGCGGGCTGCCCCGCAAGGGGGAGGGGGTTGGGGGGAATGGTATTTATGGTATTTATATAACATTAGTGCAACCTGTTACGGGGTGTTGATGCAGTAACATGCACTGAACACGTCTAAGGGATCCATAGATGCACTAAAAATACTGTATCATAATAGGTCGAAATGAACGTGGAACAGGTTATTTACGACGAGCTTATTGATGTTCTGCATCAACATTAGAAGACAGCTACAAACCCGAAACTAGTTGCATACGTGACGCGACCAAAACGAGATTCTAATAAATGTTTCAATTTGAGTGGTAAAATGCCGTTCTCATTTAACAAATTTATGACTGGTGCGCACTATGAAGAAAATGGACATCGTCTGCATCTACAACTGAATCTATGCTCCGCAGGGGTATTTCGTGTACCATTGTCACCGCCCACTTATCCTGCTGCTGTCAGGAATAGTGCCCAGGTAGAACGATTGTTAGTAAGAATGCGTGAGAGCTGGAATCTCTCTGTTTACTTTCATGGTCTCGTCAAGAGAACTACGTGGGAAGAAGCGTTGGAGAAAAATTCCGCCTAATGCAGTACACTGTTTAATTAGTTACGTTTTACCCAAACACGTTCCAGAACTTCGTTTGCTGTCTTCAGTGGAATTTTATCTTCTTTCTCGTATGACGCTATCAGTTATGTATGTTGTTAGTTTTAAGTCTTCCGTGTACGTATGTCGTAGCTTCTTGATGTCGCGACCTTGCTTCCTTTGTTTATGGCGTGTTAAAACACTTAAAACGAAAGGTGAAATGGCGGCAAAAGCCTTGTGTTTTGGTGATACAATATATCAAGTACGTGTATAATGGATAAATCGATAATAGGAAAAGCACAGCATCAACACAGAACAAGAGACAGAATGGAGGGAAAGAGTTTATTTGGAATACTGTTGTAGGATTCCCACTCCACAGGTACGGGGCTAAAAGCTTTTAGTTTTATTAGAAATGGGGCGGAGTAACGAGGCGAAGGCAGACGTACATGACACGTTAGCCGGCGCCTTCGCTCCCCCGACAGCTCCGAGCACTTCCGGGTCGCGCCTTCTCCTCTGTGGGGAGTCAAGGGTTCGAGTGTTGGTGTACCGTGCGCTGACTCACGCCCTCCGTCGAGCACGGGGCGCCGCCGGTGACAGCAACCTCTTCATACACCGCGTGCGCTCAATACTAAACAACATTATGCTATTGGAGGGCTTCACACTACGTTCCGAATCTGTGCTAGTTACGTGGATTGTATCTGATATTTCTTTGTTAGGGTGGCGATTTTGTTTCATCAAAGGATTTTCCTGGGATTTCCGGGTTATCCCAGGTTGAAGTTCCAAATTTACCAGAAACAATATTTTGTTGTTTTAGAGAGGGACCCAGTTTCGGACAAACATGAACTTTTTTGTTGCTACGTGACTTGTTGGTAGTTATCCCAGGTACCGCTAGCATTTACAGTTTTATCAGCAATGCTGAAAGTTAGCCATTTTTTCGGCCGCGGGACGTACTTGTGTTATTGTCGTACGTCACCATTCCGTGCCATGCCGTGTCATTGTACGATAACTTCGAGAATGTGAGAAATCGTCGCAGGAACGCTGGAATGGTGTACGAATAGTACATGATACCAGCGGTGCATCATTTCTGAAATCAGACGCTCTTCACACTATGATCATCAACTTGAAGCATGACATCCCGAGAACGTCGGCAAAGTATCGCCACCCATTGAAATTACTAAAACAGAGACGAAATCTCAATATTCCGTCCTCATTTACAAAATATGCGTTTTCATATTGGATCCGTATTTATATATAAACCCAAAAAATAAAAAGAAATACCGTTGGAAGCGACAAACATTGCAGTTGTTCAACACCCTTCTTTAAGTTCCTGTACACGACTCCACAAAATATTGTTTCCGAAGCACATTCTCAGAGTGATTTTTAACAAAAAAATTGCTCTCAATATATCTTTCCGTATGTGGGCAGTTAGACTCCATCTACAGTCTCTCAGTCTCTCTTCGCTGATAATTGTCGATTTTCCAGACAAGGAGCCACTCTACTTACGAGGAAGTTAGTAGTTTGACGAAAAGCAAAATGACAGATAGCGAAGAAAGTAATTGCGGGATATAACGTGATGTTCATCGTAGATCCGAAATAACTGAAATCGATCACTGCGAAAGAGGTGTAAACGCCTGAAGTTTGCTGGTTTCTTGTTGTGCTGTCCAATGTGCACAGCGTTGGTATCCGTATCAGTTTTATTAATTCATTCGACAGTTATTTCGGGGATGACCTCGTATGTGATTGGAGAAACAGCGCGACGATCAATCGAGGCGTCTGGTATTGAAGTTAAAATGCTTACTTGTGTTCTATGGTAATTTCTCAGACATGTGCAAAACATTATGATGGTGGTGGTGATGATTTTGTCTCATAAGTACGTGTAAGTAACATACAGGGTCAGAAACGACGTGAAGAGTGTCTAAGGGTGTTGCAGCGTACGTTGTTATGAGAAATAATTGTTAAGGAAAAAATTCGATACGTTGCGCTATTTTCGAGTTAATTAGCGTTGAAGTTAGCCCATTGGGCTGTTGCGCGCACAAACTGAATCGTGCCACCAGATACAATTAGTATCATTTGCTCTCATAGCGTACATAATAGCGAAGGAGACTGCGCAGTCTTTGGCTCGCGTTCCATCCATACTACCATCCCATGTCCAATTTTTGTATCGCTCTCTTGTCCAGTTTTAGAAAACCAAAGGAAAAACACGTTTGGCGACAACGACTCGGGCGGGCAGCTTGAATTTTCACGCGCAACGGCATGATTGGCTAACTGCAATGTTAGTTAACCGGAAATGGCGCACAATATAGAATATATAAAGCTTATGTTGACTAGCTTAGATCACAGGCCAAAAAATAAAGATAAGACACCTAGAAGCGTTAGAAAAATAAATTTTTGGAATCAAAGCGTTACAAATGGGAGTATTCCACGGTAAGAAGCAGAGAAAAACAAATCTAAGAAGGCAAGATAAAGAACAGACTGGACAAGGAAAGTGGAGAATGCTGGAGACGACGAAGGAAACAACAGAGGATGAAGCTATGAAGTTGTCGGTGATACTTAACCCAAACGGAAAATGAATGAATGATGGTAATACTGACAGCGAATGTAGAACATGCTAATTTAAACACGATGAAAAATACAAAATAAGTCTGTTAATTCATTAACGATATCTAACGAAGAGAAATTCATGTGGACTTTTCAGCGAGGGGTTTTAGAGTAGGGTATGTTTACCGCGGTCAGATTCCCATATTTTGAAGTGTTGGAAAAATCCAGGAGATGAAGCGCTCTCTCCGTGCGTACCGTGAGGAAGAGAAATCCTGTCATATGCACGTGGTGCTTCGCGACTACGAATTTAACTTTTTAAAAGAACTGCTCGTTAATAGAAAAGAGTCCGCGAGGAAGGACTCAGTCGCATGTTTCGTCGCAGCCGCTTAATGGCAGCTAGTCGGTCTTTGTCACGTGTCACGAGTGGTACACGAATGGGAAAAGAAAAAATGCGATAGCAGTTACGCCGTAACTGCGAGGCGTGCGACGCAGCGCTGACGCTGGAATCCGTAATCGGGAACTATTTGGTTCTGCTAACGGCACCCAATTGTGAGGCGCGAGTGCTTCCACGTATCTCTGAAGCGGAGCAATCGATGTGTCGTCGCGGGCGCGTCGTTAGCGCGCGACACACCTGCCGGCTGTGCGCGACTCGTAAGCAGCTTACGCCGAGTTTGCTGAATGCCCACCGCCGCTTCCGCCTCCGCCACCGCCGAGCCGCCTGACAACTTCCTTCCTCGCCTCTCGTGTCACGGCGCAGGCCCAGCGTTAAATGCTTCTTAAATATTCTCGCCACCTTGCTCTTACGCCGTAGAGCATTTTCATTTTTATTATTTTATGAGTTCCATCAGTAGGTACTTCGTGACTACCAGCCGTGCTCCACGAAGCTGCAAGAAAAAGCGAAATAACGCGCAGCGCGGTGCAACGCTGAAAGACCACGACTCGCGGGTCGATACGGGTTACAGTTCGTTGTGCGGAAATGTAAGGCTCGTACGTGCCGAGGCTCGTTGAGTAACAACTAAGGATGCCGAATGAGAGAAATGTAACCAGTAGAACGAGGGAAAGCCGGCCGCGGTGGTCGTGCGGTTCTAGGCGCTCCAGTCCGGAGCCGCGCTGCTGCTACGTTCGCAGGTTCGAATCCTGCCTCGGGCATGGGTGTGTGTGATGCCCTTAGGTTAGTTAGGTTTAAGTAGTTCTAAGTTCTAGGGGACTGATGACCACAGCAGTTGAGTCCCATAGTGCTCAGAGCCATTTGAACCATTTTTGAGAACGAGGGAAACGAAACCGAGAGAAACAGAAATAGCGTTTGTGTTGCAAATAGGGTTGGATCGAACAAAACAAAACTGTTAACCTTTATTTGGCAGTATCCACGACTCCATAACAGACTGCACGGTGCATGGTGCAGTGTATGTGGTACACCACAATTATTCATCATCCTCCTCTTCTATTCCAGCCGTGGATAGTGCTCACGAAGGAAGATTATTGGTATCTCTGTGTATACTCGAATCAGCAGGTGGGATCAGTTCCTCTTTGTATATGATACAAGCAGTATTGTTAAGCCAAGCAAAGAAAAATCAACACGTAAACCAGTATATGATACACTACTGGCCATTAAAATGCTACACCACGAAGATGACGTGCTACACACGCGAAATTTATCCGACAGGAAGAAGATGCAGTGATATGCAAATGACTATCTTTTCAGAGCATTCACACAAGGTTGGCGCCGGTGGCGACATCTACAACGTGCTGACAAGAGGAAAGTTTCCAAACGATTACTCATAAACAAACAGCAGTTGACCGGTGTTGCCTGGTGAAACGTTGTTGTGATGCCTCGTGTAAGGAGGAGAAATGCGTACCATCACGTTTCCGACTCTGATAAAGGTCGGATTGTAGCCTATCTCGATTCGATTTATCGTATCGTGACATTGCTGCCGGCGTTGGTCAAGATCCAATGACTGTTAGCAGAATATGGAATCGGTGGGTTCAGGAGGGTAATACGGAACGCAGTGCTGGATCGCAACGGCCTCGTATCACTAGCAGTCGGGATGACAGGTATCTTATCCGCATGGCTGTAACGGATCGTGCAGCCACGTCTCGCTCCCTGTGTCAACAGATGGAGACGTTTGCAAGACAACAGCCATCTGCACGAACAGTTCGAAGACGTTTGCAGCAGCATGGACTATAAGCTCGGAGACCATGGCTGCGGTTACCCTTGACGCTGCATCAGAGACAGGAGCGCCTGCAATGTCGTACTCAACGACGAACCTGGGTGCACGAACTGCAGAACGTCATTTTTTCGGACGAATCCAGGTTCTGTTTACAGCATCATGATGGTCGCATACGTGTTTGGCGACATCGCGGTGAATGCACTGGAAGCGTGTATTCGTCATAGCCATACTGGCGTATCACCCGGCGTGATGGATGGTATGGGGTGCCATTGGTTAAACGTCTGGGTCACCTCTTGTTCGCATTGAAGTCATTTTGAATAGTGGACGTTACATTTCAGATGTGTTACGACCCGTGGCTCTACCCTTCATTTGATCCCTGCGAAACCCTACATTTCAGCAGGATAATGCACGACCGCATGTTGCAGGTCCTGTACCGGCCTTTCTGGATACAGAAAATGTTCGGCTGCTGCCCTGGCCAGCACATTTTCCAGATCTCTCCCCAATTGAAAACGTCTGGTCAATGGTGGCCGAATACGCCAGTCACTACTCTTGATGAACTGTGGTATCGTGTTGAAGCTGCATGGGCAGCTGTACCTGTACACGCCATCCAAGCTCTGTTTGACTCAATGCCCAGGCGTATCAAGGCCGTTATTACAGCCAGAGGTGGTTGTCCTGGGTACTGATTTCTCAGGATCTATGCACTTAAATTTTGTGAAAATGTAATCACATGTCAGTTCTAGTATAATATATTTGTCCAATGAATACCCGTTTATCTCCTGCATTTCTTCTTTGTGTAGCAATTTTCACGGCCAGTAGTGTATTTCTGAATACTTTATTAACTGGTTTCGCAGAAATGGACTAGCTTTGAATTTTAAAGAAATGTACTGGCGTCGGACAAAAATACGGGAACACAGCGAGAAATGCATGCTTGAACATAAATGAAGATGCAAGCCAAGCCAGCAGGTTGCGCAGTTGTATGTGACCACGAACGGCACACCTGCCCTTTCCTTAGTGCGTTGCACGTGTCGGTCGTGGTAATAACATTGTCTGCGCAGTTGTGAGTTGTTCGAACGCGAAGTGTTGGTGGTCGTACGATGGCTGCTTCCGTAACCAAAGTAGCCGAAGTGCTCTGTGTTTCAAAAGGCACCATAGAGAGGATTTACACCGCATACAGAGAAAGCGGAGAAACATCACACGCTAAGTCACAACTAGGACGAGCGTGTGTGTTGAGTAATCGTGACGGACGGTCTTTAAAGAGGATTGTGACGAAAAATAAGAACGACAGCTGCAAAACTCACTGCAGAACTGAATGTCGCACTCGGCGAACCCTATCAGCGCCAAAACACGAGGGGAGCTCCGTAAGCTGGTAATTGCAACGTCGAGCTGGAATTCCGAAATGGCTCATCAGTGATGCAAGTGCCCTCAACAGGGAATAGATGGTTCAGAAACCATGAAACCTGGACTATACAGCAACGGAAGAAAGCCATTTGCTCGAATGAGTTTTGTTTCACACTGTTTCCAACGGCTGCTGATTTTGTCCCAAAAGCGAAACATGGCGCGGGTTCTATGATGATTCGGGCATCCATATCGTGGTATTTCATGGGCTCCAAGGATATTATGCAAGGTCGCATTAATACCAAGGGTTATGTGACCATTTTGCTGATCAGGTCCGTCCCATGTACGTTGTTTGTTTCCCAATGTTGATGATTGTTCCAAAACAATAGGGCCCTTGTTCACGTAAGTCGCATCGTCCACGACTGGATTTTGAGCCGGAATGTGAATTGTTTTGAGGGAAGGGTGCGTGATGGTTATGCAGCTCCATCTTCGTTTTTAGAACTTGCCACTATTTTTCAGGAACAGTGGTATAAGATTCCCTTGAAAACCATATAGAACCTGTATTCGGGATTCCGAAGCGACTGAAAATAGTTTTGAATGCCAACGAGCTTCCTACTCCGTACTAGACATGGCAGTGTATTGTATTTTTGCTGTTAATGTTTTTGTTCAACCACTGTAGCTCATTCAGCTTTGTACTGTCAAAAATACACCACCACCTAATAATGTAGAATATCAACAAAAATAATAAAGAAGGTAGAAAGATCTTAGTTGTGCGTATTGATGAAATCTTAAAATTGGAAAAAATATGCAGTAGACCTATTGAAATGTTTAGGTTCAGCTACTTTTGCCAAAGAATAATTGCCAAGTTTGGGATCATGGAAACCAGTACGTTAACGTATTTTACGTTTTTTCATTCACTGATATTCTATGGGATAATATTCTAGGGTAACTTCTCACCTAGGCAAGCAATACTCACTACACGAAAGAAAGTAATTGAAACTGTTTGTGAAGTTTACAGACGGTCATCTTGCAGGCGATTATTCAAGCAATTGGGAATATTTATCACTGCCATGCAGTACATTTATTCACTGGTGAATTTTTTGTCAAAAATAGAGATATTCATCAATACAGTACTAGAATGAAAGATGACTGAATTTCCCACTAGTGAACCAAACTTCGTAACTTCGGTTCAGAAAGAAAGAAGTGAACTACATAGCTATAAGACTCTTTGACAATCTGACCATAGAAACAATCTAATATAAAGTCCTGTCTACAGAATCGAGAAGGAGAACTCTACCGGTTGAGAGAGGAAAGACAAGGCATTTGTTAATTGGTCGTTTAATGCGCCTAGGAAAGTTGCCTAAAATTGAGTTTACGTTGGCAAACAGAGAAACAACTTTAGGCAGTTTAGAATAACTGAACATTTGACGAACGAACGACAGGGATGGAGAAAGAAATCGGTCGTCTCCCTTTCTAAGGAACCATATACGCCAGTGGTTTCCAACCCTTGAGTGTAATCAGTTGTTAACTAGTACCTCCCTTTCTCCCCTCACCATCATCATCATTAGCAGTTAACTAAATCTTAGAATGGAAAATAATTTTTGTTGAACTCTTTCTTTTTTAAAATTACGGAAGAGAAATAATAATTAGTTTTTGTGGGTGTTTTATTAAACCACGAACTGATTAAGCAATGAAGTAATAATTGATACAGCTTATTTCTAGCAACTTTTTTTTTAAAATGATGAAGCGGTTCTCACTGAATCGCGAGTGCTACTTACAGCACTTCTCCTCCGAAAAGAAAGCTAACTGTCCACACTGGAGGTAGACACTTGTTACAGAACATGGTTCTTCTGCACCACTCCTCTCCCTAGCTACGCTTGCTTCACCCACACCCTGCAACCCCATCTAAATACACCAAATACAAACGTGGGCTATTCCTACTATTTGTAAATTGTTCGATTATGGACATCTTACTCCTGGATTGGCAGAAATTAGAAGACTTCTAGCCGCCAGTGCTTTATGTCTGACCACTACCGCCAATAATAACGATAATAATAATACTGTATAGGTCCCGCAGTGTATAGCCATTACGTAGTTACTGTTGTGTTGTACTATCAGTTTAGTTCGTTTATAGTTGGGAAAAGAATAATGAAGCAATTTCTGTTTCTATGACAAGATCTACCTAGAACTCGGAGAATTTAATTTCATGATGTATTTAAGCATATACGATGTATATGTCTCAATTTTTCTGTCAAAGATGCATAGTACAAAGTGTAAAGTATGTGTGTAGTGTGCGGACAATGTGAGGACTGTGTTGTTCATACATGCGTCTCACAAACTGTAACCTTCACGACATAGCGTCACACGATAATGCAATTGTTTGAAAAAGAAACGTGTAACTATTGGTAATCAGTGTTACAAAATAGTGATAATAGTAATGATTTTTTTATATTTATTTAGTTTCGTGACCGAAACTCAACTGAAGCCTTTAGTTTTTATACTCAGAAAATTGCGTTTTGCCTTTCAGGGAGCAATTAACTCCAGGTTGGGAACCATCGATCCAGGCATTACTGCCAGTGCTTTAGGAAAGCCACGGAAAGCTTGAATCTGTATAGGCGAAATGAAATTCGAACCGAGATCCTCCCGTCTAGCGAATCCACTTTTCTTCCAAGTGTGTTAACGCAACTAATGTACTATTTGGCAGTATGACGTTTATCAAATGCCAGTACGGCCTTTGTGACAGGCGTCCTCACTCTAGCTCCACCGATGACGCCTTCCAGTGTGTGAATACTGGGCATCTTGTCTGTACACAAATGCAAGGGTCAGCTTAACGTATCCGTAAGTAGAAAATGAGGCCGAACGTTAATTTGAGTACCACAGCACTCTGCTAGCCGTGTTTCAGTTGGTAGCAATCTACCCTTGGATTTTTCCGATCAGAAACGTGTCCTACACAATCAATTCTAGCAGGAGAGACAGGTTACAACGGAATCGAAACCACTATCCGCATAGCATGTGAAACATAAACGGTGACGTTTCAGATGCGCTAACCGACAGGAGAAAAAAAATCTTGGATGGATATTTAGCCCGATAATTACCTACTCTGCCTCCGAGACCGACTAACTTCAGGGTGGCGGAAATAGTGAGTCGAAACTGAGCACGTGTGAAGAATCAGGTATCAGTCTACATGTATAATACTGCGGTAAGGTCTAACTAATGCGGTAAAACTACCAATCTGAATCTAAGCATGTCACACAAAATAGCCTACAGGTATGAGAACCTGAAACAAGAGTGGCTTGTACAGTCTGAGGCGTCTAATTTCTTAACCTCTGAAATATTTTTTCGCTTATGACAATGGTGATCAGGGTTCATAAAAGTAAGAACGAATCACCTTCACAACATGATTCGACCGTCATTCAGCGATCAACCCCATTTTTAATGGAGCTGCGGTTGTTGCGACATACAGCAAATATTTGCGAGAGAAATTCAGTGAAATAACTCTCTTTGAAGTCTGACCAGGAATCACGGAGGCAAAGTGGCTTAAGCATGAGGAGTTTTTGCGTTGTTTTTGTGGCCTTTTGACTGCCGGGGCGCTCGAAACTTCATTCCACTCTTCGTCGATGAGAGTTGCGTAAGTATCGCATTTCGCTTGCTTTGGCAGGCTAGTTTCCATGTAGAGTGACGTAAATTTCCGAGTCGCGCCATACGAACGACCGCAAAGCGGCACATCGATCCCCATATTCATGATATGCCTTCAAAAGAACTACACCACTGAACTTTTCTGATACAGGTCTGTTATTCCCATTTAAAAGAAGTAAAATGAGTTCCTATATGTCGACGATTAATGAAGCTGTGACATACAGTGTATCTTCGTTTCATGAGGCCCTGATCCTTTTTCATCTAGTGAAAAGAGATGATAAATACGTTTAATGGGATAAAAGATACTTACGTTACTTGAAGTGAAAGTCAAGCACTTCACCACACAAATGCACAATAGCTGTCACTGACGAACCACTGCTGTATATCAAATGCAACGTCAAAATATTATGTACACTGATAAGCCAAAACATTATGATCACTGCCGTGGTGGCGTTGCAGGCACGTGACGTGATAACAAGAGTATGTAAACGGAGCAGACACGGAAGGGGGATCGCCCTAGCGAAGATATGGGCTGCAAATGGAGAAATCATTGCGATAAGTGACTTTCACAGAGGATAGATTATTATTCTTATTATGCAGAGCCTGTGAACGAGTATCTCGAAAACGGCAATGCTGGTCGAATGTTCACGTGCTGCTGTCGTGAGCATCTACGGAAAGAGGTAGGAGGACGGTGAAACTACCAATAGGCGCTAAATGGTTGGAGGTCCACGAGTCTTCACAGAAGGTGGGGTTCGGAGGCTCGTCTGCTCTGTAAAGTAGGACAGATGGTGATCTGTGGCATCTCCGCCGACGGACCAAAATGCTGGTGCACGCACAAGTATTTCGGAGCACACCGGTCCTCGTACACAGACATCCACAGCATATTGTCCATACGTGTTCATATGTTGGCTCAACGACACCGTCAATAACGATTGCAGTGGGCACGACACCATCGGGATTCGACAATCGATCAATGAAAACGTGTCGGCTCTTCGGGTGGATCGCATTTTATTACACTTGGCCGTCTTCACTAACAACATTACGAGGTGAACGGCGGCCCGAAACGTGCAGCGCGCCACGGACGCAGGCTTGTGGGAGCAGTATCATGTTATGGGAGACATTCCCCTGCGCTTGCGTGGTATTTGTGGTAGTAAGCGAAGACACGCTCACAGCTGCGAACCACCTACGTCCCTTCAAGCTTGATGTCTTCCCCGATGACGATGTCATCTTTCAGCAGTATAACTGGCCGGTTCTTGGAGCCCGAACCGTGCTACAGTAGTTCGACGATCGTTATAATGAACTCATGTTGATGTGTCGGCGACGAAATTCGCCCGATGTAAATTCTATGGAACCCATCTGAGTCGCTATCGGGCGCCATCACCGCGTATGCTGATCAGCGGCCCGTTATTTACGCGAATTACGACCTTTATGTAGACATGTAATGCAACTTACCTCCGCAAACTTACCGACAAACTGTCGGATTCCCGATGCGCAGAATCGGTGATGTATTTCGTTCCAAAGACGGACAAACAAGCTATTAACTAGGTGGTCGCATCGTTTTGGGTCATCAGTGTATACACGCCGATCAAGTAGCTGAACTGCGATTCGAGAAATGTTTGCTGCGCGTACAGTTTGAGAGGGAAGGAAGGAAATACACAGCGACTAGCTGGTGATGGGCCCTTGTGTACAGGTGTCGGGTAGCCGAGATGCTGAGGTGGTTAGCTCCTTTACCCTGCCTTACGCCCTGATACGTAATCCTGCAGTGGCTCGTCCAATCCATCAGCGGCAGTTTAGCACGGTAATTAAACTAGCGCCGCGTCTCTCAGCCTCAGTAACCGCAAGTTGGATGACTCACCCTAAGGACGAAGCTCTCTCGCTCCCCCCGCCCCCCCTCTTTTAAAATTTGAATACCTATAGTTTACAAAACAATAGCTCCGTAGCAGTAGGCGACTGTTGCACAGCTGCTGGCGGAGAACCTCCTCACAAAGCGTGTTTGGAGGCCCAACACTCAACATTACAACCGACGCATTCGCCGCCACAGTACTCAAATGAAGAATTGGTGTGGATATTAAACTTATTTTTTGTGTTTTGTTTTAGTAACGAGTAATTAAAACAAACTTCTCTAACACACTGCTGTTAGAAAAGTCTTAGACAAAAACGGAATTTCTATTAGCATTGTGTACGCAGGATAAACCCGTAATCCACAGATAAAATTTTCGAGATTGATCGGGGATATTTTCTTAATATTTTCACCCGTGGTCTTCGTTGACTCATAACAAAGTAATAATGTAATTACGATTTATTCACTTTGTTTACTCAGTTACCTTCGTTTCTGTGAAAGTAACTTCAAAACAGCGAAATGGCCTATAATATGCAGTCGGTGATACGTGCAACACAAAAATCAGCGTAATGCAACAACCCTGGGATGCAGATGTACTGTGCTTTGCGACTTAGCGTCGTTGTGCTGCTCTCCCATTGCACTCAGTGAACCCGCACAGGAGGTGCGCACCGATCCGTATTGCTATGTACAACTAACACAACCGGAGAAACAAATCCAAGTGAGAACCGAGCAGTACTGAATGCAAGCTTGAGGGCGAAGAGTAATGTGGCATTACTGTTGTCAACAGCAACAACCGTGAGTGAATGGGACAAGCTTGTTTCTGAACAAGACACGCAGTGCATACCGTTTACATTTGCACTGTTGTGCAGATCTCTCTGTGCATTCCAGATACAGAGATAAATGAGGGGGAAAAAAAAACGAAATGTGATTAGTCTGTAACGTACCACCACAGGACTGTCTTATCGAAATAATCAGGAAATGTCGTTGAAAAATATCCGAGACGGTGAAATATGGGTTCATCCTCCATACTCCTTTTAATTTTCCGTTATCAAGGTGGGGAGGTAACTAGCTTCTGTGTCCACTCTGTGATGTTCCCTGATCTATTTTGCTTAAGGTCCTCCATACCTACTCTTCCTTCTGAGGCGCCACTGCACCCAACTGGGGAGCTATTGCAGGCAGTTCACCATTCGACGCCAGTATTAGGAGAAGTAGGTCGAATCACCTCTGCCACACTAAGTTCCATCTGGGAGATCGAGCCGGCCGGGTGGCCGAGCGGTTCTAGGCGCTACAGTCTGGAACCGCGCGACCACTACGGTCGCAGGTTCGAATCCTGCCTCGGGCATGGATGTGTGTGATGTCCTTAGGTTAGTTAGGTTTAAGTAGTTCTAAGTTCCAGGGGACTGATGACCTCAGAAGTTAAGTCCCATAGTGCTCAGAGCCATTTGAACCATTTGGAAGATCGAGCTTTCTCCTTCTGTCTTTCTATATTAGTACTCGAGAGTTTTCTTGCTTAGCGTATGTTGATATACCCTCTCGCATTTTTGCAGATATAAAAATTACTTCGGAATTTCCTAATATTGGATTAACATTATTGGTAGTAATTGAGTGCCTCTACGTGCAGACAACCCTCACGTATGTTGGACAGTCGTATGCTGTGTGTTGAGACACACGTTTTCTAGCGCCACAGCTGCTTTCTGTGTTTGGTTTTCTTCCTACACAGTGGAAATATTCCTGTGAGATGGTGTATGAATCCTCTTCGGATTGGAGGGCTTAATTCAGCCTCCACGTTGCTACACGAGTGTTTCATGTAAATGTATATTTTGGGTGTGGTTTCTACGTTTATCTTACCGGAATTGGCATTAACATCTCGCAATGTCTGACAATGACAATGTGTCGAAATTGCGATCGTAATAAATGTTTTTAAAAGCCAGATGCAGAATGAGGAGATCCGAATGGGGGACTATTTTACCTCCGGAATATTTTACCCAAGAAGACACCATCATCATTTAACCATAGCTGCATGCCCTCGGGAAAAATTACGGCTGTAGTTTCCCCTTGCTTTCAGCCGTTCGCAGTACCAGCACAGCAAGGCCGTTTTGGTTAATGTTACAAGGCCAGATCAGTCAATCATCCAGACTGTTGCCCCTGCAACTACTGAAGAGGCTGCTGCTCCTCTTCAGGAATCACACGTTTGTCTGGCCTCTCAACAGATACCCCTCCGTTGTAGTTTAACCTACGGTACAGCTATCTGTGTCGCTAAGACACGCAAGCCTTCCCACCAACGGCTAAGTCCATGGTCCATGGGGAGGGGGGGAGGACGCTCTTTGTATAGGCAATAAAAAATATACCAAGTATTGTGGTTTGGAAAGCAGCGTCCCCACCAGTATATCTTTTACCCGGCAGTCACGGAATTGCGATGAAGAAGTAATTATGTCCACAGAGATTAAATCCTTTTAAGTAGCTACGAAAGTGATCCATCTGGTTTCCACGTCAGTAAGTGTGAACTTCTTTGAAGTTGAGATATTATAGGTCTTTATAACAGAGTCTAATAATGAAGTGGTCCTACAGACGAGTTCTTGCCACCGGGTTAGCTCTATTGCACCGTTAGCCAAGTTTCGATATTGGTCTGCAGAGATCATCAGAAATACGTTATATTAACCCAAATAATGCTGCAATAGTTTTTTCATGGGTTCACTGCTTCCAGTAAACAAGCCAGGAAATGATCCCACTTTCTGTTTTTACTGCGAAAGCTAACATTATCTGATCTTGATCAAAACCATTACTTTCGTATGCTGTCGACACTGCACCATTGCCTACTAGGTTCCAGACATTTCCCGCCTTCTGCCTATGAACTAGGCCTTCGAAAGTAAAAAAAGGTGATTCTGGTTAATCTAGAAGCGTTAAATTCTTTTGTCAAAATTATTTCTATAATTGTGTGCATTTGCAGATGATACACTGTAACAAGGAAAAATTTAAAGAGAAGAACTACGTTGTGTCCCATAAGCATTATGGAAGAGGAGAATTTTTCTATCCTACTCAGCTTGCATGAACACTCTTCATGATCACTCGCCTTGACACAGAGGCCGTTGGACCAAACAGGCTGTTCGTCTGGTCTATGACGGCGGAGTTCACAAAGTGAACAACCAGCCAGAAGCAAAGTCCAGAACGTAGCTAAGGTCATTGCAAGTGTACGTGTGGAAACAGTCCGACGGGCGATCGGAATCGAAAAAGTTAAATGCGGGCATGGTCAATCATACTTAGAGTTGTGAGACTACTGTAGGCTGCCATAAGTAATAGTAGGGTACAATAGTTTTCCTAGCAGCTTTGTTTGGTTAAGATCATAACCGCGTTACGTGTACGTTAGGTGTGTTGCGTACGTATAGGGCGTTACCTCATTTCGATCCCTTTGTTTTTCATATGCGATCGGTGTCTTGCTAGATTTCTCTAGAAACCAGAAGCGGTTAACTGTCTAGAAACTGAGTGAGGATATATAAAGGACTGCTGCGTAACCCACAGAATATTTTTTCTCTATATAGTTATCCTCCTGTTTGTTACTTAAAGATAAACAATATTTATAGAAAAAGTGAAATTGTAAATGTGTAATTCAGGTTTTATTCTAAAATTGTTGATTTGTAACGTGAAGAGAGGGATCAAATAGTTCAAATGGCTCTGAGCACTATGGGACTTAACATCTATGGTCATCAGTCCCCTAGAACTTCGAACTACTTAAACCTAACTAACCTAAGGACATCACACACATCCATGCCCGAGGCAGGATTCGAACCTGCGACCGTAGCGGTCTCGCGGTTCTAGACGGAAGCTCCTAGAACCTCTCGGCCACACCGGCCGGCCAAAAATAAAGAGAGACTATTTCATGGCATAGCGCAAGAAGACACAATTTCCTAAAAAAAAAAAGTAAAATTAAAAAAAAACACACATCAACATTGCTTCAATGCTTTGTCGAGCATTTATAAAACATGTGTTTGTTATTCATGAAGAACTTTTGCTCTTATCAGTAATAACAGGAAACTTTTGCCTGTCATCAAGAACATCCTATTGAGTATAAAACAACAACAATAACTATACAGACTTTTTTTATATTTGTGCTTGTGAAGTGTACTTGCACCAAAAGTGCAGAGTTACATAAAAGTACAGAAGTTAAACGTTTAACTAATTTTTATTACTTATAAATTCAATTTATATTTTGTAAGAATATAAAACACTCAATGGACAAACAAACAAAAAACAGAAAGAAGTCCTCGGCTCCCAGTTTCCCTCTCACACATTCAGTTATGTTTCCCTCCCTACCAGTGATACCACGGCTGCCGGTAATCCTACGATTTACTGCGTCATTAACGTACTATACCAAAACTACTGTACTGCAGTTTTGGTAGAGCGCAACTGTAATCACACTGCTGTCAATGGTGTGTTCCGAAGATTTCGTCCGCAGCTCGTGGTCTAGTGGCTAGCGTTGCTGCCTCTGAATCACAGGGTCGCGGGCCCGATTCCCGGCCGGCTTGGAGATTTTCTCTGCCCGGGGACTGGATGTTTGTGGTGTCCTCATCATTCGTGAAAGTGGCTGGATTGGACTGTGTACAGGTTGGGAATTTGTACTGGCGCTGATGACCGCGCAGTTGAGCGCCCCACAAGCCAATAATCATCATCATCATCATCGAAGATTTGAGAGAGTAGCGAGAACTGCCGGACGAGTGCGGTGCCGTGGTATTTGTGGACTGTGTAGGGTCCGCGGATGGCCACGTGTGACGTGCCCGCAGCGGCGCACCGCCCTCTGAGGAAGCGCGGCCGTCGTCTCTCTTTCCTTCGTGAAGTAGCACCGTAGTTTAAAACCAAAGTATTTTTCGCCTCATAAACAATGCCCGAACAAAATTTCAACCGATTAAAAAAATGAGCGCCCACTTAAAATCATTAAACTGCGTTGAAATATGTTTGGGATGTAAACACATATTGAATATTTTGCAAAGACAGTCGTCTATAAAGATTTGTTGGTTCCAAGATTTGAAGAAAAATTAGCAGAAGAATATGTGGTCCTCCTAATATATTTTTGATCTGCTTCTTCTCGAATATTTTCTAGACTATTAGGAATTTCTTTGAAGACGTGCCTGTAACTGTACTGACAGTTTGTGACGACTGCTGACCTTTTTCTTATTGAATGCTAGATCATGGTATGACTCTTGTCACCTTAATGTCAAACAGTGAATGTAAAAGGAGTCTGCGCCTATTGGTTGCTCCTTGGTCGTTTTTGTTTGTGTCGAGTAAGGCGGTGTAGTGGCTAACGCATTGACCAAATTTATTCTTCGGAATTTACAACCTGTTATTTTGATAGCCAATACAGGCCGTATAATTCCATACATGTGTGAGAAGTGATTGCTCCAACTTGCTACATCAAATGGTTCAAATGGCTCTGAGCACTATGGGACTTAACATCTGAGGTCATCAGTCCCCTAGAACTAAGAACTACTTAAACCTAACTAACTTAAGGACATCACAGACATCCATGCCCGAGGCAGGATTCGAACATGCGACCGTAGCGGTCACGCGGTTCCAGACTGAAGTGCCTAGAACCGCTCGACCACACCGGCCGGCTGGTGGTAGGGACTTTGTGATATGAATACCAGCACACTGATTGACCATCAGCTGACAAAAGACGCTCTTTCTTTACGGCTGTTTCGATTCTGGATACAGCTCCGAACAAAAATGGAAAATTCCTTAATTCGTATAAGGCCTGGCTGGTTCTTGTTAGAAGGACACAGACCATTTGCTTCAAAATTTTTGTCCTGTCAAAGCTTATGCTCTGTCAATAATGATATTAATCCGGACGAAGTGGCCCGGTGGTAGGGTACTGCACATTCATTTGGAAGGACGGAGGTTCACATCCCACGGTAAGTGCCGGGATGGTTTTAAAAAGCTCCGTCTGTAATGACCTCGACGTCGACGAGATATGAAACCCGAATCGGCCGTCCTTCCTGTTTGTAATCTCAACGATGATACACCACTGAAGCTCGGTTTAGCTTACTCTCTTGCCGCCATATCGTTATTTTTAAGCCAGCACAGATTTGTGTGTACCCGTCGCCTAAAAAAGAAATAAAATAAACACTTCCGCTGCCGACAGTTTAATGAGCTGAAACAGTGTTTCCTTCCAGGTGTGCTGGCGCGCTGCCGATGAGGGATTAGTTTGTCCGAGGTTCCGTGTCTATTGCAGTACGCGTTGCAGGTGAGGGGGAAGTGGGTCACTATTTTGAGGCCGCGCGCCGGGGTATTTTGATCCGGTTGTTGTCGGAAGCGGTCCGGCGGCTGACCGGGGTCGCAGCCCCCGTGCGCCGGAGAAAGTGAAATTGTCCTGAAAGGGAAAGTGGCGACTCACGTGCGAGTGCCGGTCGGGCCGCAGCACCTTTTCGCCCTCGGTCCTTTCCTTTTTTCGCACACGAGCCTAGTGCCGCATCTGTTGCTTTTAGTGTGGGACTGTGGGTCGGGCAGGCCCGAAGTGCGCCGGTTTGGGCCGAGCGTGGCCCGAGATCGATGCGGAGTTCCCCAGGGGTGCGTCGCGCCGCCCAGACAACGTGTCTGTAGCGAGTGTGCCGCGGCGCGCTCGCCACAGCCGTGCCCGCGCGCCTGCTCGTCGCCCGCTTCTCCGCTCTCTCATGGCACCTCTAAGGTACGCACTTTTCACCACTACCTTCCTCTCCTCGCCCGCCGTACAATTTTCTAATTTTAATTTTTACCGCTTTTCCGAAACTGGCACCCGGAAAAAAATAGCGTCTTTTTTTTTTTCTTCTTTGGCGCTTCTGCTCTCGTAGATTACGTAGTCCTTTTTATTTTTGGTGCCATAAGCTTGAAATGATTTTTGAAGGTCACTAGGGCGCATTTTGCTATCGAGTTGTGACTGTTGTAACCACGTTTATAGCACGAGTTGTTTATTTGCATTTTCCTGTTTTTTATATTGTTTTTTATTTCGAAAACGAAGACTGCGCGGAGATATAACGCTTCGCACTTCAATTTTCCTGTCTTACACGATTTTTTGTAAATTTTTGCTCCGGTTTAAGTATTCGGGGACATATTTTCGTGCTCGTAACGCGAATCGTTTATCTACGCTATATTGCAGATCGTCGGTCTCAGTTATTCGGTAGTTATCTTAAGTATCCTCTCCCGGCATTAACTGCTAATCATCGTAATTGCTGACACTAGAGACTCGGCGAATGCTCACGTGTACACGAGAAAGTTTGGCAGGCATGCCGGCGTATACTGTTGCTGTGTCCGTTAAATAGTGCAATCAGCTGGTAACGTGCCGGTTCGGGCGTAATTCGCGGAAGCACCACTCACCACTCGTGCGTCGGAGCGGCGGTGGCATGTGGCCAGCGGGGAAATAATTTGTGCTCTCTCTCGTGCGCCGGAGTGAGGTGTAAGGTTTAGTGGAGAGCCGGTCAGCGAGCTGTAATGCGGTTCGGGAAAAACGCGCGCGGCAGCCTGTGAATGGGGGGCGCTGCGTATTCTACGGCAGGGGGAGCGGCGCGCTCCACGCGGCCGGCGTTGCTATGGAGATGCCCGCTGCCGCTGCCGCTAGCGCTCTGCCTTCCTGGAAGTCGCTCTCGGAAGCGGATTGTCGGATAATGCAGCCACCGCCACGCCACTCCCATTCATCCCTCTCCACGCTCACCGGAAAAAAGCGTACTCGCTCCTCCCACCCACACTGGCTACACCTATACTCTGTAAATTACTCTAAAATGCGCCCCGAACGCTTCGTTTTAATGCACCGTATATTAACGTGTCTTTTCGTCCCATTCACGGATGGAGCGGTGAAAGCATGCGTATCTCACTCGAAAACGCTGCTACTGGTACAATTTTACGTTTACGGTCTCTAATGGAACTATGCGTCGTTCCGAGAACATTGTATACCAGAGGGCCCGTGTCAAAGTTTCGCAGTTTAATAGTTTCAAATAATGACACGATTTGAAATAAGCATAGTCGTTGGGATAAGGGTCGCTGTGGGAACGATGAGGAAACATCTCAAAAATGAAACGAACGACGTGAAATTTAATGCTCTTGACGATATTTGACTGTCATCGGTTGCTTGTAATTTTTGACTTTCGACAGTAATATTTATATTTGTCTGTTGTTGGAAGAGAAGTTTAGTGAGAAATAAGAATATGAAATACAAACAAGTAAATAAATGTGGAATGTATAGGATAGAACGTTACTATCTGGTATATCACTAAGGTCACAATAACCTGCAACTGTGTTTTGAGATTTTAGTTGCATTTCGTACTTTATGTAAGCACGTTAGGCCGTAGTAGCAATAGGTAAATCACAATTCAAGGTGACAAGGACAAATATGTCTGTCGTTCCGGAAAGTGTATTCGCGTAGAAAAGTCAGCTTTTACGACAAGTAGAGATAATGAACTACCGCAGTTGTCAGGGTTATTACCTATGACAATACTGCATACAAATTATCCAGTGAATAAAGTACTTTAAGACGAATAAAATGGTGTTTGTAATAAGAAAATATGAAAAAGAAATCAATTATTCGTGGTTAATAAGTTAGCTTCTTACAGTACACTGGGCATCCATGATGTCCTTTTGCCTATGATAGAAGTGTTCCATGTTAAAATTTTTCACATATAGTAAGTTTTAGCGGAAAAGGGGTACGAAATGTCAGAAGATGGTCAAAAACATTTATGATACGTCAGTCATCCGTCTACGATCAGTATGTGTATACAAAAAGGGATGTTGACTTGAGAAATAATATACAGCACATGAACAGCTTCTTTTCTGTAAATTGATTTGTAGTTTTTCCTAATTAGATTTGAAGGAGACATTAGACGAATTTTTTTCATCTTTCTGACATTTGAAAACTTAATTACTTCTATTATTCTTGAAACCAAGCCTTTGACTATCCGTATTGGCCTACTCGTAACCAAATCTTACAAATAGGGTGTACCATACATACGGAATGGCCTTTATATCGAAAACGGTACACCCGAGTTTTTTCGAGTAATACGCAGCCCACGCACATAATTAAGAATAAATAGAAAGAAAAACCTCACATTGCTTCGAATTTGCAGCTAACTGGATGTTAGGAGGTCACCTTCATAATCTGAAATTGGAAGATGGCAGAAAAGATATTATTATTGAATATAACTCGTAAAACTGACTGTCAGTTTTTTTCAGTGTGTATCGTTCATTCAGTTATAAAATCCAAACAATCTTCCTAGTACTCTTGAGTCGAGCAACACTTAAAAGATAAAAAAATATTGCAGGATGAAAAGTATTTAAAAATTATCTTATTCTTTTGGCGAGAAAAATGCTCTCTACTTTTTTTAAAAAAAGAGTAAAATTACGACTTCTAAATTGGAAGTAATGTTTTTAGTAGGAAATTATTACAAAAGAGCTCTCCATTTTCTATCTCATTTCAGGCAAGGTTAGGCTTGCTTTTTAATACGTTCTTAACCCATTATCTCAAATGCATTTTATCCCAAAAAACTTCGCAGTCACCATTTTAGAGAAAAAGGGTTTGTATTGTATATTTGCGACCACTTGGAGATAATATACACCTCAGCAATATCCTAGTTTAGACTGCACAGTTTTATATATATATATATATATATATATATATATATATATATATATATATATATATATATATATATAAAGGTCGACTGAAATTATCGCTGTATCATACTTCTTTGATCAATACGTTGCTACTGCCAGTTATTTGGAGGACTATTGACTGACTCTAATTGCGACTCATAAATTGTGCGTTAGAGTTCTATGACATTGGCACGTTTATTATATTGCACAAATTTACATTTTTGTTCATGAAGTGCTAGTTGCCAATCTTTACGCCAGGCTGATAGTTTTTAATTGTTTCCCTAGATATTACCGATTATTTATCGGATAATATTTCCGCAAAGAGTGTCCTTAATACTACTCACTGAGACATCACACGCAAAATCGTGGCCTCGTCACACTTCTCTGAGACACAATGAGAATTAACTGGTCTGTTGACTTGACGGCCACGACAATGCTCCGCCCACTGCCTGTGCCTCAGGTGCATAGATACACAACTAATACTAACTTATTTTATTTAGCAGGCGGTGATGTAGTACAGGATCGAAATGTTTTCGAATAATAGAAGCAACGAATCTGCCTGATTACCTCTATCAATGATTTTCAGAGTACTATGACGAGCACGTGTTGGGTTTCGCATCACCGATTTATTTTTTTATTTCGGAAACTTGGTTAGTCGCCAATAAATAATAGAGGTGGTCACATTCCACTTCTGAGTATGGCATTATAGTTCAATTAATTTGCAACTATGTATATTAATGCTAAAAAGGTCAAGCGCGGAAACAACGAAAGTGTGGTGTACAGAACTTCAATTGTAATTTAGATAACGGAAGTGACCGGGATTGATGATGTTCCAAAACCTCGGGGAAAAAGAGTAACGTTTCCTACTTCCTCTTTATTTGCGTTTTAGTGGTAACTGTTGTTTTTATATCTTATGTGGATTTCTCGATAACTACAGTATCTGCATGTGGCTCCGTAATCTTTCCCGGCGTAGTAACTGATGATATTCATATCGGGTCTCCACTGGAACATAACGTCATCTCGTGTCAAGATGACGTTCTGTTCCGGCTGGAGACCCGATATGAATATCATTCTTACTGTATCTGCATCTCAACCAATAATTTTCTTGAACTTTGGATCACTTTTACAGGCCACACCGCAAGGAGAAAAGTAAGATCGAAATTGGTAATCAGTACAGTAAATTAGCGAAAGTAGAAGACCTTCTGAAGAGGTTCACACTTCCGTCGCTTCATATGAGAGGGTAAAGGGGCGTGGTTGCTGGTCTAGTATGACGTATGAAAAGGGTGTGCCGCGCGCCAGTGTGGCTCCGTGAAAATAATTTCTGATTGAGAAAGTGCGTGGTTAAAGGAAGACCAGGCGGTTAAGTACTAATTAATTTCACATTTGCGCATCCTCTATTTTTCACAGTCTTCTTGTGACATGTATAGAATGAAAACCAGAATTTCAAATAATGGTGACAAAGTGACGGTTACGACCTTTATAACGATAATGTTGCCTACAGCTGTTTTTTATGATCAGTCCGTTGATTTGAGTATATGCAAATAAGCCTCTTTCATCTCCTCGATACCAGGAATTTTCCATCGGATCTCTTCATTTCGGAGGCCCATTTCTTTCACTAGTTGCAGATTCGTATCACCTACCATGTAATACTCACTCTCAGAACACGATTAGTGCACGTTCATAACAATTCACTGTTCATTGAATTCTATAAATGTATATTTCGTACGTACTACAAGTTTTAGCGTCTTTCCTCGGTTCTGATGCTACCATGAATATAGCAGAAAGTACGCGGTCAGTATGGTTCCCTGTACTGGTTTCAGTCATCGTCATCGACACATCTGTTTTGGTTCTGAGGACAGCTTTCTTCTTTTTTTCTCCAACTTCGCTACAAAAGAGCAAAATAAGTTAGAACAGTGGCGACACAACATTAAGCTGTGCTGTCTCCGGGAAATACAGTTCCATGTGAATGCAGAGACAGCGAATGCGGTTACACTTGACAAAACGGGAATTAGTTTCGTGACTGAGACAGAACGTGACCACGTAGGTTGGCTGAAACGACGGCAGAGTTTGCGGTTTGCTGTCACCGTTGTGAAATGACATCGGCTCTCCCTTTCTCGTTGCAACGTCGCCGCCCTAGCAGGTCTACTCAGTTTTATTGTAACGCTAGCTGATTCGTCCTTGGTGTACAGCGTGGTACGAGTTCCTCCTAATCTCACGTTGAGGACATAGTTTGAATATATGAAATTTTATTTATGAATTTCATTATTACAGTTACGCTACGCCACCAGGGCTCATACCTCCGCCAAACCCATGATGGATGATTGAGAGGTTAAGCTTATGCAGTTTTCAGTGATGAACGTGGAGCGGTATTTCCTCTTGTGTCCGTTATTTTATTTACTTTTAGGCGGGATATTCGTCGACAGTTTGCTTTTCATTTGTAATTAATTTTGTTTCGATTTCGGGGCATGTTCGCGATTGCGGCAGTCGGAAGCCCACCAAAAACTTTAAGCTAATTGAGGGGAATCATGCCAAGATAATGGAATTTCCGTAGGCAGCATTAATTCCTGGTTGTTAGCAAATATC
Source organism: Schistocerca cancellata (assembly GCF_023864275.1). Classification (NCBI taxonomy): domain Eukaryota; kingdom Metazoa; phylum Arthropoda; class Insecta; order Orthoptera; family Acrididae; genus Schistocerca; species Schistocerca cancellata. Next base: position 131,366,739 of record NC_064629.1, read on the forward strand.
GTTGTATGTTGGTGAGATAGATCAGTGTTCTCTAGTTTGGCGCAAAATGTTCTATTGTTATTGCTTATCAGTTGTACTGATGATTTTATTCTCATTGGAGCTTCACTGAGTTTTGTGTACTCAGTTTTAATTCATTTGAGCACCTGTGTCACAACATACGCAGAAACTGTTGAAGGAAAACACGAAGCGATGTCGCTGCGAGGTTAAGACACTAGACTCGTATTCGGGAGGACGACGGCGTGGATTTCCACTCGGCATCCCAGATTTAAATCACATAAGGCAAGTGCCGGTGTGATTCGTTTGAAAACAATACGGACGATTTCCTCTCCATCCTTCCCTGCTCCGAACTTGTGCTCTACCTCTAATGATTTCGTTGTCAGGACGGTCACCCAGATTTTTTTGCCTTTGAATGAAAACGAAACCTAAAAATGAAGGTACAATGAAAAGTAAAAATAATTTAAGGTTGAAAAACAAAATGGATTTTTGTTCTACTAATATAAATCTTCTACAAACAGGCTTTGCGCCATGACCAAGTAGGCCAAAAACTGGAAAAAAATCAGATACTGGTAGAACAAACATACAGTTCGTTTGTTTTTCAACCCTGAAAATGAAATTGTTCTACCAACTAACGACGGTTGAGACCATTAGTATGAATATGAATAATAATAATAATACAAAGTTGGACATAAAACGTATTTCATTTTGCAAGGTTCACTCGTTAAACCAAAATATTGCACAATATTTCTTAACGCGTAGACTAATACTACGAAATACAAAACAGCCCAGCAAGACATATGGAAATCAATTTGGAAGAACGTAATTAACCTGTTGACAAGCTGCAGTCACGTCCACATGGTGCAGAGCAGTTCGTGGCAACGAAGAAAAAAAAAAAAAAAAACTTGATCCTTCAGTCGTATCTTATTAGTAAAACGTCCGTAGCACTTCGCAGCACAGTCTGCAGTGGCCCTCCACGGCAGCGTAGCTGCTTGACTTTGCTTGAGAGAAGAGCTAGCACGTATGAGGACAGTTATCCACATATAGTCTCCCTCATGCTTTCTAAGTACAAGTGTCCTCTTATAAGCAGAGGTGGAGAGACCAGCCCTGAGAACGTGCATCTACGTTCACGCTCTACAAGCCACATTGCATGGCGAGGGTACTTTGTACCATCACGGGGTTCCAGGTTCGATTCCCGGCCGGGTCGGGGCATTTCTTCGCCCGCGGACTGGATGTTTGTGTTGTCCTCATCGTTTTATCATCATTCAGCAAAGTGGCGAGACTGTACAGTGGAAAGATTGGGAATCGGTACGGGCGCTGATAACCACGCAGTTCAGTGCCTCACAAACCAAATGTCATCATCTTCGCGGTACTACGTATCATTGAGAGTCATTCTCTTTCCTGTTTCACTTGCAAATGGAGCGAGGGAAAAACAGTTGCCTCTGTACGAACCCTAATCTTTCCAAACCGATTTAAAATACCTTTTATAATTTCCGTTTATTTTCACGGAGTACTTCCGGAATAGTGTCGCACGAATAGACAAAAACAATGAGTCTTTGCGTCCAGTCAACATCTAGGTCATTAGAGGCGGAGCACAAGCTCGAACTGATTCAAGCATCCACAAATGTTACGTCATTCTGCCGCTAAAGTCTTTTTTCAGATGCTCTTCCCACACTCACGTAAAAATGTATACCGTTTCATTAAAAAAGGAAGTGTTGTGTTTTGGCAGCTATAAACGTTGAAAATTAATTGAATTCCGTAGAAAATTCTAACATTTTCGTATACAACTTAGCGAAAACCGATGATGGGCCAAAGTATGATAGCCATCTTCTTAACAGTTTGTTGGAACACTTACGGAACGCTCTACAGCAGCGATTCTGTGTGGCATGGGTTCGAGAAGTCGTTGGTATGTCTTCGGAGGTTTAAGGATTCAGACGTCTACGAACGAGTCACACAGTTTCTGTAACCACGGTTCGGTGGTATGTGGACTCGGAGATGGATCACGATACCGCCCCCTATATTTTCCATTGGATTCAGAGAAGACGAATTCGGTGGGTGGACATCAACTTGAGTTCACTAGCACGCTCCTCAAACCACTGTAGCACGTCTGTGTCCTTGCCACGTGGATAGTTATCCTGCTGGAAGATGTCATCGCCGTCGGTGAAGGCATCAGGCGTGAAAGGATGTATGTGGTCCGAAAAAAATGTTCAAGTTGTCCACAGCTGTTATGGTGCTGATGTCACTACCACAAGTCCCGTGAAAGCCCAGGTGGACGTCGCCAGTAGCATAATACGGGCTCCAACAGCCTGTATTCGTGGCTCGATGCGTGTTACATGCAGCCGTTTACCTGGATGACGACGTATTGGAACACGACCATCGATCTACTATAACAAGAAACGCGCTTCATCTAACCAGGCGTCACGTTTCCACTGATCCACGGTGCCATCTCGATGATCCCTTGCCTACTGAAATCTCAACTGACGATGTCGTTGACTGGACATGGGAACACATAGCGAGCCGGCCGGGGTGGCCAAGCGGTTAAAGGCGCTACAGTCTGGAACCGCGCGACCGCTACGGTCGCAGGTTCGAATCCTGCCTCGGGCATGGATGTCTGTGATGTCCTTAGGTTAGTTAGGTTTAAGTAGTTCTAAGTTCTAGGGGACTGATGACCTTAGAAGTTAAGTCCCATAGTGCTCAGAGCGATTTGAACCATTTTGGAACACATAGTGGTCATCTGCAGCGGAACCCGATATTCAGCAGAGCGTGCTTAATGGTGTGCTCTGAACCACTTGTGGCTGTGCCAGCATTGTACTCTCAGATATGCCGTCCTGTTTTATAGAACGGGCAAGGCTCCGACTTCAGTGATGAGGCGTGGAATTCCAGCACCTTGTCGCCTACTCGTGGTTTCACAACTCCTCAACCACTTTTCATTGGCGCTCACGACTAACAGCGCGCCAACAGCCTATCAGCTTTGCCGTCTCCGAGATGTTCGTTCACGGCTCTGGCGTTGAGTTGGTGAAATGAATGATACACACAGTGCTCTCATTGTTCGCAACCGGTTTGGATCGTGGACCATGTTCACACTGGAAAAGTGCACAGGACCATTGTGCCCAAGCAGTGGTGCTCTGCCCTTACTGCTGTTACATGTTTTCAGTGTTTTCTGCTCGCTAAAGCCCGTATTATGGCGTTGAGTAATATTTTCTGACGTTTTCAGGTCAGCAATAGAGTATACTTTTCTGGCTAAATAGCATGTATGACGTGTGAAGTTGTCACAATAGATATTTTTTACTGTGAAGATGATCCATGATCGAAACCGGTTGTGAATAAATATAAGACAGCATAATGTTTATCGTGCATTTCTCCAAGTATATCGCTGCTGTTGATAGTCGCCTGAAAAATATTTTAATCTATCGTTTGCCAAAGTCGCTTATGTCAGTGGATTTCCCCATGTGCCGCGCGTAAAAACACTAGTATGATTCCCCATTCGCCTCTGCTCGTCTTACATACTTTCGTTACAGCGCCACGTGTTCGCAGCTCCACCATACGGCATTCGCGATTCGTGATATTGATGTTTTGGTTCACTAGTGTGTTCACTTGTTCGGGATTTTGTTTGGGGTTGCCTGAATAAGCTGAATCACTTTGTATCTTCTTTTCTGTAGAAGCTTTCTGTCCCACTGAAGATCTGAATCAGTTACGATACATTTAAAAATAACACTATGGCCTACCTGGGTCTCGAACTGACGACCTCCGCTTTTCGAATTAGAAATGTTATCCCGCAATAGATGAGACCGTGTAAAAATGACACACTAAGGCGTTGCAGCGTTATTAATTGTCGTCACATCTGGCCTAATAGCAATAATCATAGGCACGTCCTAAAGTGGATGAAATAGCCTTGGCTCACATTATCTGAAGATGCATTCCCACTGTCTTCTGAAGTGCCCAAGAAGTATCTCCAGTAAAGCCAACACTGACTACTTGCACACAATTCTCTTCCGAAATCAGGTATTATCTCGTGTCTAATGACCATCTAGTCAACTGGATATTACGCTTTAGCACAAAAGTGTGGAGAAGAGAGGTCCGTCGTCATCGACATTAAGATAAACGAAAACAGAAAATGGGAAAAAATTATTCTTCTTGAAGAAGACATCCGAGAATTCATGTAAAATGACTTTGGGAACAGCGATGTGCAGCTACTCTGGAATCTTTGCTAGCCGTGCCTTTGTCCCTGCCCTTCCGCGAACAATCACCATTTTATTTTGAATGCCTCAGTCGCGAGTACGTTATCTGTTTTTGTATTTTACAACATAATACCATCTTCTCTCTTTACATTTGCCGAAGCTGTGCTGACACGTAATTACTGTTGCCGAGAGAGAATTGACGCTTAGCTCTCAGTTCGATCACGTCAACTGTACGCTTTTTCTGATTGCCCACTAAAAGGATTTTGCACTATTGCGTCAGTGTACACCAAATAGATTTGCGGCAGTTATTAGATTTCAATCGGATAACGCGTCAAAGACTATCCAATTACAAGCCTCTATGAAGTTCGTTTGTGTTCGTTACGGGCGCAGCGCAGTGTGTCGATTGTGACCGTCAGTTGATGTTAGGCGAGCAATATAGATAACGGGTTTCACCGGAACAACGTTAACGTGTGCCCACAGCAACAAATCGCATTAGAGACGAGTTTCTGCTGTTCGTTGTCGGTGTCCTGGCAACCCTTTGCAGTTTTTAGGCGCACACAAACGTGTAGGTGAAGAGCAACGCCTCAGTTTAAACATAAATCATTACTATGAGCGATTAGTTAGCATGCACCCTGCAGCCCATCTTCCGGTCTCCTTCCCACCATATTGCTTCCCCCTTTCCCTCACGACGCACTACTCGCAGTAATGCACTTGCTGAGACACTGGACTCGTAGTCGGGACGACAGCAGGTGAATTATCCGTCCAGGTGTTCGGTGATGTCCCTAAATCACTCAAGTCAAATGTGGGGTGGTTCCTTTGAAAAGGGCACAGTCGATTTCCTTCCCCATTTCTCTCGTCCTCGTCGGGAAGTTAAATCCTAAATTGACGTTCTTGCCGTGGTTCTCTCAACGAAGTCACAACAGATTTCCTTTGTTTCTAATATTCGTTCAGTTGAGCCTCCGATCATATCAATGTCGTATGTGATTCTATTGAGTTTGGCCTTAGTGAGTGTATCTCCTTGTTTTTCATGTTATATGTTTGCTCTTCATCACCTTAAACTGGTACAAATTTACTTCTTACGCGTCTTGTCCGTATTTTACAGAATAGCTTCATATTTACGATACTTACCCAGTTGAAGTGTGTAGAGACGCTTATCGTATCTTTCTCATATCATACTACAGGATTGGTATACAAGCCTGTTCTTAATACGTAATACTTAGTAAGTTACATTAGAGTTACGGAACGTTTCACGTGACCTAATATACAAGGAAACAAAGTGTAGACTTCAGCGTCCCGTCAACGACGAAGTCATTACAGAGGAAATGCAAGATTGGTCTGAGAAGGGATGGAGAAAGAAACCGCCCGTTTCCTTTTCAAAGGAACCGTATTGGCATTTCCCTTAAGCGATGTAGTGAAACTACAGAAAACCTAAATTTGGTTGGTGAGACGTGGATTTCAACAGTAAAAGCGAAGGAATTTATCGTTTAGTATGCGACTGGAATATCGTTTAGCTCAAACGTGTATTCGTATAAAAATCCATCCTTTGTTTGGGGTGGTGAATATTTGCATTTTATCACACTCCAGTCAAAGATACTGTATTAATAATGGGCGTTAGGCACCGTGGGCAAATTCTGTACACCGAAAATAGGCCGCCGAAAAGTCTTTTCCCTCAAAGTCCTATTACTTAAACTAGGCACCGCCAGCAGTAAAAATCACAGTATTGTGGTCTAGCTGTATGATACCTAGACGAAAACAGTCTATACGAATGGATGGACTCGACTCATCCAAAATATCCCCACATTCCTTGACAGTGACCCGATATTGCTAGATGACGACGTGGTCGACGTATTGCCACGTTGTGGCTGCCCAAATCGTGACGGATTGTACGCAGTGCTTCAGCCATGAATTGCGGTAGTCTGGGCGTTCGCTTTGGCAAATGGCTACCAGTTGCTGTAAACTGCGTGAAGAACGATTCTTAGGGCCAAATTTCAATTTTACTTCGGCAGGCACCACTTTGCAGCAGGTTCGCCGCTCTGCACAATTGTGTAAATTGAACAGTTTGGCAGCTGGCTCGCTGATGAATAATTATTTTAATTCGTCACCCATGCTTCGTTTGTCGGACACGGGGTTTCAGGTACTTACATGTGGTGTCGCAAACCGTCAGGGTCAAAATTCCACAGCTCAACGAGAGTCTTAAACTGAGTACTTTGTTATGAAAAACTAAGGGTTTGAAACGAATGATTAGTTTTTTTATTGACATGGACAGCATTAATCTTAAGAAAACAACTGAAGTTCATAGCGACTGTTGAAAGCGACGACCGCCAGTCGCAGTGCTTGCATTACAAGATAATACATTAGCAGAATTGAGCTCAGGTTTAGAAACAATTGTCCCCAGTGCTTGCACACGTTGTTTACTATTGGAATGCAATTTATGCTGTATCGGTCCTCTCCACGCGTTTAATCGAAGTGAGAATTTCATCAACAAGCTGTCAGGTGTTTACTGAGGTGTCCTCTCCCACCCAATCCGATGGCGTTTCCTCACAATTCCGATGTTCCAACAATTATTTGCCGATAACCTCGGCCAATTCTCTTTGCTTTGAACAGTCCAGTTTCTGGAAGGTTTCTACTCACATTTCTTGCGGTTACGTTGGCGCCTTTCGAGAGACTTTTCTGTGCACATTCGTTTGGATTTATGGGCTCTCCACGGCTGCATCACGCTACTTGTCTGTAAGATACTGTTATTATTAATGCTTTGTCTTCGATAGCCAGTCATTACGATGGTGTATTGTTTCTCACTGTAGCACCTTAACGTCGATGCTGTAGGCAACTTATGATGATGGGACTCACGAACTTTAGTTATTCATGTCATCTCATAAACATTTGTGAGCGTTGTTTCTTAATATCAATATTGCCCGTTTATAGTCGTCTGCTTTGTGTACAGGGTGGTCCATTGATCGTGACCGAGCCAAATATCTCACGAAATAAGTATCAAACGAAAAACTTACAAAGAACGAAACTTGTCTAGCTTGAAGGGGGAAACCAGATGGCGCTATGGTTGGCCCGCTAGATGGCGCTGCCATAGGTCAAACTCATATCAACTGCGTTTTTTTAAAATAGGAACCCCATTTTTATTACATATTCGTGTAGTACGTAAAGAAATATGAATGTTTTAGTTGGACCACTTTTTTGGCTTTTTGATAGGTGGCGCTGTAATAGTCAAAAACATATGGCTCACAATTTTAGACGAACAGTTGGCAACAGGTAGGTTTTTTAAATTAAAATACAGAACGTAGGTATGTTTGAACATTTTATTTCGGTTGTTCTAATGTGATACACGTACCTTTGTGAACTTATCATTTCTGAGAACGCATGCTGTTAGAGCGTGATTACCTGTAAATACCACATTAATGCAATAAATGCTCAAAATGATGTCCGTCAACCTCAATGTATTTGGCAATACGTGTAACGACATCCCTCTCAACAGCGAGTAGTTCGCCTTCCGAAATGTTCGCACATGCATTGACAATGCGCTGACGCATGTTGTTAGGCGTTGTTGGTGGATCACGATAGCAAATATCCTTCAACTTTCCCCACAGAAAGAAATCCGGGGACGTCAAATCCGGTGAAAGTGCGGGCCATGGTATGGTGCTTCGACGACCAATACACCTGTCATGAAATGTGCTATTCAGTACAGCTTCAACCGCACGCGAGCTATGTGCCAGACATCCATCATGTTGGAAGTACGTCGCCATTCTGTGATGCAGTGAAACATCTTGTAGTAACATCGGTAGAACATTACGTAGGAAATCAGCATACATTGCACCATTTAGATTGCCATCGATAAAATGGGGGCCAATTATCCTTCCTCCCATAATGCTGCACCATACATTAACCCGAGAAGGTCGCTGATGTTTCACTTGTCGCCGCCATCGTGGCTTTTCCGTTGCCAAATAGTGCATATTATGCCGGTTTACGTTACCGCTGTAGGTGAATGACGCTTCGTCGCTAAATAGAACGCGTGCAAAAAATTTGTCATCGTCCCGTAATTTCTCTTGTGCCCAGTGGCAGAACTGTACACAACGTTCAATGTCGTCGCCATGCAGTTCCTGGTGCATAGAAATATGGTACGGGTGCAATCGATGTTGATGTAGCATTCTCAACACCGACGTTTTTGAGATTCCCGATTCTCGTACAGTTTGTCTGCTACTGATGTTCGGATTAGCCGCGACAGCAGTTAAAACACCTACTTGGGCATCATCATTTGTTGCAGGTCGTGGTTAACGTTTCACATGTGGCTGAACACTTCCTGTTTCCTTAAATAACGCAACTATCCGGGGAACGGTCCGGACAGTTGGATGATGTCGTCCAGGATACCGAGTAGCATACATAGCACACGCCCGTTGGGCATTTTGATCACAATAGTCATACATCAACACGATATCGACCTTTTCCGCAATTGGTAAACGGTCCATTTTAACACTGGTAATGTATAACGAAGCAAATACCGTCCTCACTGACGGAGTGTTACGTGATACCACGTACTTATACATTTGTGACTATTACAGCGCCATCTATCACAAAGCGAAAAAGTGGTCCAACTAAAACATTCATATTTCTTTACGTACTACACGAATATGTAATAAAAATGGGGGTTCCTGTTTAAAAAAAGAAAAAAAAACGCTGTTGATATCCGTTTGACCTATCGCAGCGCCATGCAGCGGGCCAACCATAGCGCCATCTGGTTTCCCCCTTCAAGCTAGACGAGTTTCGTTCTTTGTAGTTTTTTCGTTTTATGCTTATTTCGTGAGATATTTGGCGCGGTCACTATCAATGGACCACCCTGTAAAATTTTGTCCCAATGTATGCTATGCATCTCCCCCTAAAAAGCATCTCGGTGACTCGGTTGTGAAGCGCTATATTAAAGTTACCAACTTCTCGGGTTCGATCCCTGGTAAGTCCTAGGAATTTAATGTCTCTTTTTTTTTAACTTCTTTTAACTCTGGCAATGTTTGTTAATGTGAAAAATACAGAATTTTGGAATCCATGTTAAATCGTATGTCGCCGTATTACTGGACGAGTGAGTTGGTTCAAAAGTCGGAGGAGACCACGGTATGCCGCCTGTAATAAGTAAGGTCTTCAGAAAATAAGTTACGTACGTCGTCCCACTGCTAAGACTATTACGCAACGTGGGGGGCGCGGTGTTCCGGATGTGCTGCAAACACAGTTCTTCTGCGGTACGGATAACAGTTAAATCACAGATTGCGAGTGAAATGGTCGGTAGCTGGAAACGTACTCCAAAGCTGAAGTACGCGGGACAGTACTACGGTTCTAATAGGCAAAACATCTGAACTACACAGAGATCTACCGTAAAATTATGACGGTATATGGACCTAATACAGTGTCACATCCAGCCGTAGTGAAATGGTGTCAGCAGTTTGTCCAGGGTCGCACAGGCATTGGTGACACTGATCGGGAAGTCCAGATCTTGCACCATGCGCTTTCCGTCATTTCGGCGAGCTGAAAGAACATCTGTTGTGAAAGATATTAACCAACGAAGAGGGCGTTCTCACAGCTGTGGAGCAGCATTCAGTAACAGTTACTTCCCCTGCCATGATAATCTGTAATGGATTGTTTGAAATCCTCTCGTGTCAACATACCTAGTAAAGCACTGTGTGCTCAAACCAGTTGACAGTTCGGGTTGACGACAGCTTCATTTTACAAGTAAATGCGACATTATGCCCGATATGTTGTATGGTATGTCATGATCTCGGGTACAGTATCTTGCGAAACTCCAGTAGCAGACGCTAGAGCAGAGGCGTTGCGCATCACAGAGAAATGTAACAGTAAAAATTAGGAGTGCATACTTTCCCACATCAGTCAGGTAACATATTACTTCCTCCCTCATTAATGTCGCAAAATGCGAACGACGAGAAAATCAGAAAAATTGAAAGTTTATCGACGGTTGTTTTTACCACGCACTACTCACTTTCGGCCGATGTGGCCGAGTGGTTCTAGGCGCTACAGTCTGGAAACGCGCGACCACTACGGTCGCAGGTTCGAATCCTGCCTCGGGCATGGATGTGTGTGATGTCCTTAGGTTAGTTAGGTTTAGGTAGTTCTAAGTTCTAGGGGACTGGTGACCTCAGATGTTAAGTCCCATAATGGTCAGAGCCATTTTAACCATTCACGTACGAAACAGGAAAGAAGGGAAAATGACAACGATACCACAACCATCTTCCGGGACACACCGTTGGTTGGTTGATTTGAGGGAGAGCACCGAACAGCGAGGCCCTCGGTCCCATTGGATTAGGGAAGGATGGGGCAGGAAATCGGCCGTGCCTTTCCAAAGGAATCATCCCGACATTTGTCTGAAGCGATTTAGGGAAATCAAGAAAAATCTAAATCATGGTGGTCGGACACGGGTTTGAACTGTCGTCCTTCCGATTGCGAGTCCAGTGTGGTATCCACTGCGCCGCCTCGCTCGGTCTACATACCTTACGATGGCATTCAGAGTATAGCTATTGCTGTAGAAATTAAAATGAATCAAAGTCAGGAAAATCAGAGTTCAATAACTTGTCGACCTTCAGATCGTAAAATAAAAATCCTGATTAAGTCTGAGAAACGACAAGGCCACTGCCGTACCTCAACCTTGGCTTCGTCTGTAGCGTCTCGTCGACTTACAGTGTACTGAACTAAAATCACATTTTTCCTAATTGTTTGGAAATGTGGATCGTAGATAAATCAAGCTGGTGCTCACAACAGGCCGCCTCCTGTCGAAGAAAATTCTGTGCTTGTCTGTACAATACGTCCTCTGCCTGCGTAATATGAACTCAGAAATATTAATACAGTATTAGCACCACATCCTGTTTAAAGTGTAAAACTCGGACCCGTGAGATTCCACGGTGTTTTCGTTAAGGTCCTGTAGAGTGTGTTCGCTTTGCCGAAGTACGTTCAGTGTGTGTACAGGGTCAGTCTCTGAAGCAGACAACCGCGATGAGATCACTAAACGCACTGAAAGCTCTTTACATAAACTTTTTTTTCAGATTAGAATTTCTTAACCCACTAATGGCTCAAATGGCTCTGAGCACTATGGGACTCAACATCTTAGGTCATAAGTCCCCTAGAACTTAGAACTACTTAAACCTAACTAACCTAAGGACATCACACACACCCATGCCCGAGGCAGGATTCGAACCTGCGACCGTAGCAGTCCCGGACTGCAGCGCCAGAACCGCTAGACCACCGCGGCCGGCAACCCACTAATGACTTTAATTGAAGAAAATAGGTAAGTAGACGCTAAACTGGGCTCTGCGGTTAATGGTCAGTCGAGAGTCGCTGGAAGCCTGCCGGGGAAGGGCTACGGTCGTTTTCTCACTGTGCGTAATTTATTTGCGAGCGACTGCGCGCAAATAGCAACTTAGAGGCGGAACATTAAAAGCTGAAAATATAAGTCGACGCTACTCGATCTTACGTTTTCCCCAACAACCTGCTGCGGTTGCAAGACAAGGAGGAACTAATTTTTGAGATGATTAATGTAACTAGCAATTCATTAGAGTTACCACTGAAGTGCAGCAGCCACCTCGTACTCTCGGTCTTGATAAAGTTAATTAACTCATTATACTTTCTCTATTTATTAACACGCTTTGTTAATTTTACTCTGAAATTTTCTTCCTTGCACCTGAAAAAATACAAGAGTATTTTTCGTACGCAAAGATAACCCATTTCTACCTTGTGCAGTGCAACTACTAAATTTCATGTTACCGTGAACTGCAACTACTAAAATTCACGTTATAGTCGTTTTCAATTCCATTACACTGCGTGTTCACAGTTTTTGGACTTTTCGACAGCTAAAGCTACGGTCACAGGCTCCAGTCGTCTCATTATTCTTTCGAGATTGTACCACATTATCGACTAACAATCAAGGTACCATCACAGGAAATGTCTTCTGAATTATGTGAGTGGTTAGAACAGTACTGACGAGCGATAATGTTGTGTCCGCAGCTCGTGGTCGTGCGGTAGCGTTCTCGCTTCCCACGCCCGAGTTTCCTGGTTCGATTCCCGGCGGGGTCACATATTTTCTCTGCCTCGTGCTGACTGGGTGTTGTGTGCTGTCCTTAGGTTAGTTACGTTTAAGTAGTTCTAAGTTCTAGGGGACTGATGACCATAGATGTTAAGTCCCATAGTGCTCAGAGCCATTTGAACCATTTTTGATAATGTTGTGTACGGGAAGTCCTCGGATGATGTTGAGAAACTGCCGAATCCATGTACTACAGGGAAGCTTTTATTAAATGTGGATAAATAAATACACTGCTCACAGTCAGCGAAGATGTAAACCTCTGGAGCCTGTCGTATCGTTTAAGTGAGTAGGGCTAATATTACGAAGCAACATGAAGCGAGTAGTAGGGAAGGAGGTTTCTTATGCTGGAAGCAGTCTGGGAAAATGCGTCGTAACTGGTAGGAAAACGACCAACAAGACCCCAAGTAGACCAGTTGTAGAATATACCTCCATTTCTAGGAATCCTTATGACATTCACAATATACATAAATGACCTTGTGGGTAACATTGGAAGTTCACTGAGGCTTTTTGCGGATGATGCTGTGGTATATCGCGAGGTTGTAACAATGGAAAATTGTACGGAAATGCAGGAGAATCTGCAACGAATTGACGCATGGTGCAGGGAATGGCAATTGAATCTCAATGTAGACAAGTGTAATGTGCTGCGAATACATAGAAAAAAGATCCTTTATCATTTAGCTACAGTATAACAGTTCAGCAACTGGAAGCAGTTAATTCCGTGAATTATCTGGGAGTCGGTATTAGGAGTGATTTAAAATGGAATGATCATATAATGTTGATCGTCGGTAAAGCAGATGCCAGGCTGAGATTCATTGGAAGAATCCTAAGGAAATGCAATCCGAAAACAAAGGAAGTAGGTTACAGTACGCTTGTTCGCCCACTGCTTGAATACTGCTCAGCAGTGTGGGATCCGTACCAGATAGGGTTGATAGAAGATATAGAGAAGATCCAACGGAGAGCAGCGCGCTTCGTTACAGGATCATTTAGTAATCGCGAAAGCGTTACGGAGATGATAGATAAACTCCAGTGGAAGACTCTGCAGGAGAGACGCTCAGTAGCTCGGCACGGGCTTTTGTTGAAGTTTCGAAAACATACCTTCACCGAGGAGTCAAGCAGTATATTGCTCCCTCCTACGTATATCTCGCGAAGAGACCATGACGATAAAATCAGAGAGATTAGAGTCCAGACAGAGGCATACCGACAATCTTTATTTCCACGAACAATACGAGACTGGAATAGAAGGGAGAACCGATAGAGGTACTCAAGGTATCCTCCGCCACACGCCGTCAGGTGGCTTGTGGAGTATGGATGTAGATGTAGATTAACCTGACTGCAGACTATAGTGACCCACTACGTCTAAGTTGCGCTTTTAGTTAGAACTAAAGTTAGCCAGGTGGGATTGACCGGTGTGTATTTGAGTAAAGTCTTCAGAGATGAGAAAGAGTGAAGAATCTCCTCTGTTGCTGAAATGCGGGGTTTTATTAGGTAAAATAATTGGAGGCTGTATATTCTATACATATTCAGGGGAATCCTGACACCTTAATTCACTACTTCCTCTCTCCTACTTTCATCGACTCCTCAGAGCAACTGTCACTGTATTGCTGCTCTATTACTGACGTGTACTACACAGACAGGCCCCAGTGTCCTTCTTTCCCCTCCCTTTGTCCATTTCATCCTCCCACAATAGTCTGTGGTAATGTGTGAACACCTTCGTTGCTCTTGCTTCAGAGATCATTGTTACTTGCTGAACAGCCAAATTTGGCTTCACTCAGTTCAGACAGAACGGTCTTATCTGGAGTTCTATGTATTAAAATTTACATGGTTTTGGCAGTATCATCACCTCTTATTTTCTTTGGACCTCGGTATCGGCTCACTTGTCAAGTCAGTAGAGCTGGCGTGACTTCCTTACTGTGAGACAGAGGGAAATTTGTTATGATCAAAATTTTCTCTTAGCTGTGATTACTAGGCATCGAAGTAAATCAGAGCTGCAGTGTTTTGTATTCTCACAGGTCTGCACACTTCGTAGGACAACGTAACAAGGGGATGATTAGGGTACTTCGATTAGGCTCCTTGGAGGAAAGGGGCGTTGTTCTCTTAAAGTGCTTTTGGGTGGGTAGATGCGCAATTCTTCGGCCTTTGTAGTATATGTCCTGTAGGAATCATTTTGTAAGCTATATTTAGGCGTTTATGGAGGCATGTGGTGTCACGATCCCTTCCCCTCTAAACGCGCAAAAGTGAAGAAAATGGCTAATATTACTATGAAATTCGTCATGTATTGTATAGTGGCTTATGCAATGCATAAACGTCTCAAAGTAAGATTTGCACCAGCCGCATATCTGCGTAGTGTGGATATAGAGTCCGAGGAAGTAGGCAATTATAGGAAAAGCTTTACCAATCTTAAGGTAAACTATAAAAGGCTACAACAGCCAAATAAAGGCAATCAGTTCGAAAGTGCCCGTTTTACGCAGCTATGAAATCAAAATTTGCTGTTGGGTGACATTCAGTGCCGTGTTGTTCTTTCCCGTACCGTGTAAGACGCCTGGATCCTCCTCGGAATGCTGTCGACATGCCTGTCACGACGTTGTTGCTCAAGCATGTCCCTCCGCAGGTCATCCAGTGTGTGAGGACGCTTCTCGCAGTTCTGCTGGTACCGCAGAGCATTCCATTAACTTGTGCCATATATCCTGCCATACGTCGGTGACGTTTTCTCTGGCTCATTACTCGCTACCAGCGGATAGTCTGCTCCTCTTCCCCAGGCTCTCCTGCACCGGAGACAGCACGCGCCGAGTGTTTGGGGAACATTGCTGCTGACAAAGAATAACAAGCGAGTTGATACGCTCACCTTCAGCAGACACCACCGGAGGCGTCAGCCTCGACCACAAGCAAGCGGCTCTGCAATCGCAGGGAGTATACAGGGTGTTACAAAAAGGTACGGCCAAACTTTCAGGAAACATTCCTCACACACAAATAAAGAAAAGATGTTATGTGGACATGTGTTCGGAAACGTTTAATTTCCATGTTAGAGCTCATTTTAGTTTCGTCAGTATGTACTGTACTTCCTCGATTCACCGCCAGTTGGCCCAATTGAAGGAAGGTAATGTTGACTTCGGTGCTTGTGTTGACATGCGACTCATTGCTCTACAGTACTAGCATCAAGCACATCAGTACGTAGCATCAACAGATTAGTGTTCATCACGAACGTGGTTTTGCAGTCAGTGCAATGTTTACAAATGCGGAGTTGGCAGATGCCCATTTGATGTATGGATTAGCACAGGGCAATAGCCGTGGCGCGGTACGTTTGTATCGAGACAGATTTCCAGAACGAAGGTGTCCCGACAGGAAGACGTTCGAAGCAATTGATCGGCGTCTTAGGGAGCACGGAACATCCCAGCCTATAACTCGCGACTGGAGAAGACCTAGAACGACGAGGACACCTGCAATGGACGAGGCAATTCTTCGTGCAGTTGACGATAACCCTAATGTCAGCGTCAGAAAGTTGCTGCTGTACAAGGTAACGTTGACCACGTCACTGTATGGAGAGTGCTACGGGAGAACCAGTTGTTTCCGTACCATGTACAGCGTGTGCAGGCACTATCAGCAGCTGATTGGCCTCCACGGGTACACTTCTTCGAATGGTTCATCCAACAATGTGTCAATCCTCATTTCAGTGCAAATGTTCTCTTTACGGATGAGGCTTCATTCCAACGTGATCAAATTGTAAATTTTCACTATCAACATGTGTGGGCTGACGAGAATCCGCACGCAATTGTGCAATCACGTCATCAACACAGATTTTCTGTGAACGTTTGGGCAGGCATTGTTGGTGATGTCTTGATTGGGCCCCATGTTCTCCCACCTACGCTCAATGGAGCACGTTATCATGATTTCATACGGGATACTCTACCTGTGCTGCTAGAACATGTACCTTTACAAGTACGACACAACATGTGGTTCATGCACGATGGAGCTCCTGTACATTTCAGTGGAAGTGTTCGTACGCTTCTCAACAACAGATTCGGTGACCGATGGATCGGTAGAGGCGGACCAATTCCATGGCCTCCATGCTCTCCTGACCTCAACACTCTTGACTATCATTTATGCGGGCATTTGAAAGCTCTTGTTTACGCAACCCCGGTACCAAATGTAGAGACTTTTCGTGCTCGTATTGTGGACGGCTGTGATACAATACGCCATTCTCCAGGGCTGCATCAGCGCATCAGGGATTCCATGCGACGGAGGGTGGATGCATGTATCCTCGCTAACGGAGGACATTTTGAACATTTCCTGTAACAAAGTGTTTGAAGTCACGCTGGTACTTTCCTTTGCTCTGTTGCTGTGTGTATCCATTCCATGATTAATGTGATTTGAAGAGAAGTAATAAAATGAGCTCTAACATGGAAAGTAAGCGTTTCCGGACACATGTTCACATAATATATTTTCTTTCTTTGTGTGTGAGGAATGTTTCCTGCAAGTTTGGCCTTACGTTTTTGTAACACCCTGTATAGCATCACTAGGTCACGTGTTGGCCGGGTGATGGGTGATACCCTTCCACCTGCGGCCTACTTTAGCCACGGCTCGATCGTGGTCGAACTTAGCGGCTTGTTTAAGAGGGTCATAATCGCCCGCCTTTTGGAGTCCATTATCGCGGAAGGCACGATTCGAACAGAGCAGTATGGTTCCATCGTAAGCTCTCTGCGGAGTTAACAACTTCTATGCTTGGCGGAAATCGTGACACGAAGTCTGAATGGGACTAAAGCCACTGCTGCAGTATGTTTCTATATCGCTAACGTCTACGAACCGCGAACTACATGAGAATACGTCAATTCCTGATTATTACGTTAAGCTCATTGCTAGTTTTCTTGTGGGCAGGAAGATGGTAGTCACTATAGAGAATCAATCGTCTGACTCACAGGCGGCGAGTACGTCACTGCCTCAGGGATCCGTGTTGTCCCCGATCCTATTTAAACTACATTAATGACATGCCGACTGTTTAAGGGGTCCAAATAACGTGATTTGCTGAAGACACAACCTTTGTCAGCAGCGAACGGCATGTACAGGTCAGTATCAGACGCCTCCAGACCCAATTCGACACCACGGCTGCTTGGCGAACGACTAAAAAGGTGCAACCTAATCCGGCTGAGACGGCGGCTATCTACTTTAGTAGGAAACTGCCTTTACTTACTGCTAATTTGACGTTACATGGGTAAAATATCCCGTGGAGTTAGACTGTAAAGTATCTGGGGGTCACCTTGGATAAACATTTTTTTCTCCGTAAACACACTAAAGAACTTAGGAATAATGCTTATGGCATGGCCAAACAACTCGTCCCGCTTTTTTATGAATACTGAATTGAGCATCACAGCGAAATTTCGGCTGTACAAAGCGACGGTTCTCTTCACGATTCTCTATGGCAGCTCGATCTGGAGGTTAGTCAGCGCAAATCAAATCGACTACCTTCAGGTTCTCCAAAATAAGGTCCTTAGATGCTGGGTGCCAGACGGTACGTTCGCATTGTCGACTTGCGTCCAGAACTCCATCTGGACACGGTCATGGAAACAGTACGTTAATGGACTTGAAATTGCACCACATGACTGATGTCCTGCGAGATTCCGTACATAACAAACTCTAGGCTGGACTATTCCTCTCCCATGGCACAGGTATAAGGTGCCGCTTTCCCTGCTACAATAGCAATATGACGCCATTACACAGGTTGGAGGTATCTTACGGGCCGACATATGGACCCTGATTAGCTGACCCCAAAAGTATATTAATAAAGTGATTCCCTACATCTCCTCTGTTGTATCCTGCCTACTCGTCAAATATGGGGTGTCTCGGAAACCTGCTCTCTCGGATCGCTAGACAAAAATTCAAGCAAATCGTATTAATGAAATTTATTACAAAAGAAAATGAGTTCAGTGCTTGACTTTGTGAGAGACAGACGTGTCACGAGCAAAGGGCGACAGACAATCAAGAAATCCCTTTAGTATATACAATTCGTAATGCAAGTAATACAGTTCCTAAGTCTCCTATACAAGTGCCTATTTTTGATGCCGCTGTGGAAGTCGTAGAGCTGCTAGTCTTGAACTGGACCGCGGCCAGGAGGCGCGGTGCTTATGTCCTCGGGTTGTCGTCCTAGAGAGCGGTCGGTCCGCGTGCAGTTGGCTGACGTCTTCTTGACAGCCCTCTCTGCTCTAACGTTCCCGACCGGCGTGCCGGCGCTTGAATTTACGCCGGAACATGCTCACCTATCACTTTGAAGTCGGAACTTGGACGTATACCATGATTCTGCTGTTTAACGCCAGCCCTCGCGGCCCGTCACTTGGAGCTCACACCTGCCGCGCCACGCCAATCTGCCAGCCGTCGCCCTTCCGACCCTGGCCTTCACCGCATTCGTAGCTCCGACTTCCTCCGCGGTATACGCAAGAGCATACGTACCAGTCCGCCACCTGTCACTCTCGGAGTCTTCACATTTTTTCTGACGCTGACGTCGCCGGATTCGGTGTCCCAGGAACTGGTGTTGTATGTGAACCTGCACCAAGTAGTTATCGTCATCACCTACGTCACTATATCGTTACGTCCGACGTCACGACAGACTCTTCGTTTCGTCACATTCGTAGTAGATCAGAAGGATCTCTTTCAGTTGCATCTGTTGTATGTTACATTATGTTCTATGCTGTGTAATGAAGTGTTACTTTACGCGTTGCTTGGGAACTTTTTTATTGCTTGCAGCCTACCACTCAGGACACATCCGGTTGATCGCTGTTCACGAGGAGAGCGCGATCTACTCCTGCATTATTGTTTTGAAAGCCGAATCTATCGCCGATACGTTAAGTATGTGGATGGGCGGTAGGTAGACGATCCTGCCCCGATACTGCACAGTTAATTACTCTCGACACCAGTGAGAGCCGTCAGACGTCTGTACATGACAGACCAGCTTTCTTGCTGAGCCCATACATGCCTGAGACGTGCGTTGGTACATGACCGCCTCCACACTCGTGTACTTCGATCAACAGACGTCGGGCAAATTCTGTCGCCATCGACGAACAGAATCCGACGCCGCTGATTCACGTTCCATTCTAGATGTTCGCTCACCCACCCTGTTGGTGCACCACGCCGCCGGAGGTTTTGTGCTGTTGTTGTTGTAGTAGCGGTTGAGTACTGTCTGCGACGACTCAAACCCCCCAGTTGTCTCCAGAATGTCACGTGTAGTTCTGTTGCATTCTTTTCGGGCAAGTTCCGAGTGAGTATTTGTAGGTAGCGATCGCCAGATGGTTGTGCTGATTGCGGGCGATCACCATGAGGCATATCCTCAGTGTCTTCTGTCTCACGATAACGGTTAATTTTTCGAATAGCTTCGATGTGGTGTACTTCAGTAAGCCGGGAGATTTATTTACTTTAAACCCTTCTTGTCACAAAGTGACAATGCGTCCGGAATCTAAGCATGAAACTGCCCTTCGATAAATGTTGTCACATACACTGAAGCGCCAAAAAAGCTGGTACAGGCATGCGTAAACAGGAAGAATACGGCGCTGTGGTCGGCAACGCCTATATAAGACAACAAGTGCCTGGCGCAGTAGTTAGATCGGTTACTGTAGCTACAATGGCAGGTTGTCAAGATTGAAATCAGTTTGAACCTTGTGTTATAGTCGGCGCACGAGCGATAGGACACAGCATCTCGGCGGTAGCGATGAAGTGGGGATTTTCGCGCACGACCATTTCACGAATGTACCTTGTATATCAGGGATCCGTTAAAGCATCAAATCCCTGACATCGCTGCGGCCGGAAAAAAATGCTGCAAGAACGGGGCCAACGACGACTGAAGAGAATCGTTCAATGTGATAGAAGTGCAAATGGTTCAAATGGCTCTGAGCACTATGGGACTCAATATCTGTGGTCATCAGTCCCCTAGAACTTAGAACTACTTAAACCTAACTAACCTAAGGACATCACACACATCCATGCCCGAGGCAGGATTCGAAGCTGCGACCGTAGCGGTCGCGCGGTTCCGGACTGAAGTGCCTAGAACCGCTAGACCACCGCGGCCGGCATAGAAGTGCAGCCCTTCCACAAATTGGTGCAGATTTCAATGCTGGGCCATCAACAAGTGTCAGCGTGCGAACCATTCAACGACATGGGCTTTCGGACGGAAGGGCAACTCGTGTGCCCTTGATGACTGCACGAGACAAAGTTTTACCCTTCGCCTGGGCCCGTCAACATCGACACTGGACTGTTGATGACTGGAAACATGTTGCCTAGTCGGACGAGTCTCGTTTCAAATTTCATCAAGCGGATGGACGTGTACGAGTATATAGACAACCTCATGAATCCATGGACCCTGCATGTCAGCATGGGACTGTTCAAGCGGGTGGAGGTTCTGTAATGGTATGGGGTGTGTGCAGTTGGAGTGAACTGGGGCCACTGATACGTGTAGACACGACTCTGACAGGTGACATCTACGTTAGCATCCTGTCTGATCACCTGAATACATTCAAGTCCATTGTTCTTTCCGACGGACCTGGGCAATTTCAGCAGGACAATGCGATACCTCAAACGTCCAGAATTGCTACAGAGTGGCTCCAGGAACACTCTTCTGAGTTTAAACACTTCCGCTGGCCACCAAACTCGCCAGATATGAATATTATTGAGCATATCCGGGATGCCCAGCAACTTGCTCTTCAGAGGAGATCTCCATGCCCTTGTACTCTTATGGATTTATGGACAACCCTGCAGGATTCATGGTGTCAGTTCACTCCAGCATTACTTTAGACGTTAGTCGAGTCCATGCACGTCGTGTTGTGACACTTCTGCGTGCTCGCGGGGGCCATACTTGATTTAGGCAGATGTACCAGTTTCCTGGGTTCTTCAGTGTAGAAGGGTGTGTCCCGTTCCCTATTGGAGGCACAGTGCACTCCCCTGAACTGCGCTGAGAATGCATGGTTGCTTCCACCACTGTTGCTCAGGAGGCTGTTAGTAGCGGTTTCCTCCGGTCGAAAGAGTGTTGAGATGGGTTCCGATAAAAAAAAAGTACTAACAAAGCAAGCGATGAAGGTCTTGGGGAAACTCCATTGAGTACTTTATTTATTTACATCGTTTACGCCCACATTGGAGCACTAAAATCAAACATAATACAACAGAGACTACAATGATTAAGTTTAGGTCTTAGCAGTCAGCAATTTCTTCGCTTCCCAAAATTTCTTCATTCGGTGTGATCAGACTGCTCGTTCTTCTGCAGATACGACATATTACTTCTGTTCTGATGGTTTGAATGTCAGACGTGTGTATTTATTTTTCAGAAGCGGTTTCTCATCTCTGTGTTGAATTGGGTGTGTGGTGATGTTCAATTCATCCAGATCACTTTGTACTTCTTTAAACCAGATGTTTTTGGTTTTAGTGCTCCAGAAGTATTCAAAAAGTTGCTTCAGAATTCTAGTATTTGGTAGGCAAGATATGTGGCCGAAAAATGCAATCCTTCTTTTCCGCCTTGTGTCAATAATGGACTCACTTTCTTTATACACTACTGAATTGGGCAAAAGTCTCCACTACCCATTAACTTGATGTTTTTTACCGATAATTGTTCGGAGTATTCTTCTATCAACATTCTGCAATTTTTCAGTTGTTGCTTGAGTATTTAGTTTGAATAGTGTTTCACTTGCATATGTTGCTTCCGGTTTAACGACGGGGAAGTAATGTCGAAATTTAGCATTTATTGAGAGAGATCGTTTTTTGTAGGTTGGCCATGTGGTTCTTTGCGCTCGCTGTAGTTTTAATGTTCTACTATCTATTGATGCTCTTTCGTTAGCATTCCAGGCAATAATCTCACCAAGATATTTAAACTTTTTTACTACTTTAATTTTATGATCATTATGGAGTATGATATGGGATGTATCAACTGGGAAGCTGGGCATCATTTCTGTTTTCTCAAACGAAATTTGCAATCCAGCCTTTGCCGCTAATCGTTCTGGTTGTTCTATCTGAACCTGTGCTTCATCAGTATTGTTTGCTAACAGCGCCAAATCATCTGCAAATGCAAGACAGTTAAGTCGAATCTTAAGCACATGGTGGGCATATCTTGTTCCATTCACGCATGATTTTCTCCAGCACACAATTGAACAATAATGGAGACAATCTATCACCTTGTCGAAGGCCAGTTTGAATCTCAAGAAATTCAGAGAATTCATATTTGCCGGCCGGAGTGGCCGAGCGGTTCTAGGCGCTACAGTCTGGAATCACGCGACCGCTACAGTCGCAGGTTCGAATCCTGCCTCGGGCATGGATGTGTGTGATGTCCATACGTTAGTTAGGTTTAGGTAGTTCTAATTTCTAGGGGACTGATGACCTCAGAAGTTAAGTCCCATAGCGCTCAGAGCCATTTGAATTCATATCTGAACCTTACTCTAACTTTGGTATTTCGAAGGGTGACTGCAACGAGGTTGACAAGTTTCTGATGGAAACTGAGAACTTTGTATATGATGTTGATTATGTTTTCGTGATATGTTTATCCGGCTTTCAGATAGCAGTGGACGCTCAGAATCTTGCTAAAAAGATTTTGTGTATTGACGTGAGAACGACAGTACAAGAGAAGACTTAGTTTTGGGAGCATGTGTTTGTCTTACACATGAATTGTCGGAGTTATTATGTAAATTACAGATTTTTATGTACTGACAGATGGTGCTACTGTATCAAAAACTGATTGATGTGATGGTTAGCGTCTTTGGTAGCAGATATTTTCCACACGTCACACAGTGATGTTCTGTATCACGACAATGGTATATTTCATATGGTTAACAGCACCAGCTTGCTTGCATGGTGCTGACAGTTTTATTAGTTCCTGTGTGGTAAGTCTGTTTCTATTACTGTGGAAGCAAGATGCTGATTATCCCAGTACAATTACATTAACAGCTGCGCAGCTATTGTTGTAGCACTTCGCTCGAATTCGTGTTGGTTAGGAAAATTAGCACTTTGCATAGTCTCCTGTATCGCAGGTATTTTTCATACCTGTTGTATCTCTGAGGGAGATGGCAGGCTGGGGCAGGATGGAGCCTTTTTCAACTGTTTGTAGCTAATGCTGTTGTGGCACTGTTAAATTTTTAGGGGATTCTTATTCGGTTAAGACATAGTATCTAATGAAACGTCCTGGCAAATGGCAGATTAAAACTGTGTTCCTGACCGAGACTCGAACTCGAGACCTTTGCTGAAGTGTGATGCCGACCGTTGTTAGTAGAGCAGCGGTCATGTACCAAATAGTTTTATCTTGTGACTTCGGTTTTTCATATCTGATGGAAAAGAATGAGCATGAGAGCAGTTGTTTTTATTTTTTGTGACAGTGATTTTATATCAGCTGGTCTGCCTCACGTATAATTATATCCAAATTGGTTTTGAATGTTAAGCTACATTCAGATCCGATGATGGCACCTTAAGTGTGTTGAAACCGGTTATCCAGTAAACAGTATTTAAGCGATCTTGGCTTTTGAATTATTTCTACAACAAAGTGATCGCCCCACTACGTACTATGTGTTCACTGAAAAACCTTCCTTCGTGTTCTTTGAAGTAGAACCAGCGGCATTCCCTCATTGATTTTTAGAGCTGTTCCGTTCCTGGGGTGGGGTGGTGGACCGATATACTTCTTCAGTGACAAGTTGGCTCACAAAATCAGTTGAATTCTTTTCAAAATTTTACTGAGAAATTTATGTTTGCTTTGCTTTTTGTCTGCATATACACTCCTGGAAATGGAAAAAAGAACACATTGACACCGGTGTGTCAGACCCACAATACTTGCTCTGGACACTGCGAGAGGGCTGTACAAGCAATGATCACACGCACGGCACAGCGGACACACCAGGAACCGCGGTGTTGGCCGTCGAATGGCGCTAGCTGCGCAGCATTTGTGCACTGCCGGCGTCAGTGTCAGCCAGTTTGCCGTGGCATACGGAGCTCCATCGCAGTCTTTAACACTGGTAGCATGCCGCGACAGCGTGGACGTGAACCGTATGTGCAGTTGACGGACTTTGAGCGAGGGCGTATAGTGGGCATGCGGGAGGCCGGGTGGACGTACCGCCGAATTGCTCAACACGTGGGGCGTGAGGTCTCCACAGTACATCGATGTTGTCGCCAGTGGTCGGCGGAAGGTGCACGTGCCCGTCGACCTGGGACCGGACCGCAGCGACGCACGGATGCACGCCAAGACCGTAGGATCCTACGCAGTGCCGTAGGGGACCGCACCGCCACTTCCCAGCAAATTAGGGACACTGTTGCTCCTGGGGTATCGGCGAGGACCATTCGCAACGGTCTCCATGAAGCTGGGCTACGGTCCCGCACACCGTTAGGCCGTCTTCCGCTCACGCCCCAACATCGTGCAGCCCGCCTCCAGTGGTGTCGCGACAGGCGTGAATCGAGGGACGAATGGAGTCGTGTTGTCTTCAGCGATGAGAGTCGCTTCTGCCTTGGTGCCAATGATGGTCGTATGCGTGTTTGGCGCCGTGCAGGTGAGCGCCACAATCAGGACTGCATACGACCGAGGCACGCAGGGCCAACACCCGTCATCATGGTGTGGGGAGCGATCTCCTACACTGGCCGTACACCACTGGTGATCGTCGAGGGGACACTGAATAGTGCACGGTACATCCAAACCGTCATCGAACCCATCGTGCTACCATTCCTAGACCGGCAAGGGAACTTGCTGTTCCAACAGGACAATGCACGTCCGCATGTATCCCGTGCCACCCAACGTGCTCTAGAAGGTGTAAGTCAACTACCCTGGCGGCACCAATCTTATACAGAGCTTTCTCGCAGTTAAGGTTTGATGTACCGTGCTCTTTCTTCTGATATTGTGTGAGATCCAGTTATTTCACAATCGTATAATCATCGGTCGTCAAATACCCTGATGTGCGCTTCCCTTTTTCTCCTCCGCTGTTGCAGTTTTGGGATTTCTTTCACACGGATCATTTAAAGAGCAAAATGCATCACCCTATTTCTGAAAAGTTAAAAATAAAGGCGTAACCCTCTTTATAAACCTTTACCAGATTTGCATTAATTTCTTTGACGGTAAAACGCCCACAGCAAAATATTGTGACGACACGGTAATCTAATCCATTCATTTGAAGGAAACAAGCACACAACACGGCAACTGTAAAAATACGTTTAGTCGAAACTGTTCTGTAGATAAAGTTGACGTATAAAATTCGTTAGTGCACAACATATGCCAACATAAGAAAACAAACATTCATCTTGCTCTCGCTCGCTGCCAGCGTTACATAAATATAATGTGTGTGTGTGTGTGTGTGTGTGTGTGTGTGTGTGTG
Source organism: Schistocerca cancellata (assembly GCF_023864275.1). Classification (NCBI taxonomy): domain Eukaryota; kingdom Metazoa; phylum Arthropoda; class Insecta; order Orthoptera; family Acrididae; genus Schistocerca; species Schistocerca cancellata. The sequence goes on from NC_064629.1 coordinate 131,392,286, forward strand.
TGTGTGTGTGTGAGTACACTTACCCATCATGTACGTTATCACTCAATATGAAAAGGTTTGAAGCAACATATCCATTGTAGCGGAGAAAGAACAAGAACGCTGTGTTTCGTTTCCTCGCCAATAGAGCGGTGAAGCTCGACGCTGCGAAAGCTGGCTGCTCCTCTTTCGATTAGTTTTCGTTAGATTTCGCTGTTTGCGGAGCAGTCACTTGCAGTGCATGCCGCGAAATGAACCGTGAGAAAATTTCATCACGCAAATGGGATATGCTGGTCCATTCTCTGAATTAACCAATCAACGGGAAGTGACGCTGGCAGCGAGACTGCAGCTTATGGAACTCGGAAGCAGGCGAGTCGGCGCGACCAATCTCGTACCCGCTTATTTTGCGTAACATAGTACCTGATGATTATCTATGAATTTAAAGCAGTTTCTTTCCCTTAAAGATCACATGCTATGCTATAACCCCTCGCAAACAGCTATTGTCTTAGTCCTTTTTCTAAAATCGTTTTCTTCTCTTTTTTACTTTTACGTTATTGCTCGGCTGTCTTCACATCCAAACGATATAATTTACATCAAATATTATCACGAACCTTTCTGTGCTGTGTTAATAACTTGAATACTCAGTATTAATGTTCAACAATTATTTATTTAATAGTTCGTTACGAACCGGCTATCGGCTTCTTAGGCCTTCATCACATCACATAACAAATGGTTCAAATGGCTCTGAGCACTATGGGACTTAACAGCTGAGGTCATCAGTCCCCTAGAACTTAGAACTACTTAAACCTAACTAACCTAAGGACATCACACACATCCATGCCCGAGGCAGAATTCGAACCTGCGACCGTAGCGGTCGCGCGGATCCAGACTGAAGCGCCTATAACCGCTCGGCCACCAAGGCCGGCATCACATAACATAATACTAAACAGATAGTCCACACAACGTCAGTGGAAATTCACAGCTGTACAAAGATGGTTGTACAAAGAATGTGACATTCTACGATTATAAATTTCTTTTATTTCACGTCAAACTTGTAGATCCTGGGACTATCGGTTTGGGTCAGCAATGACCATCTTCAGATCTGCAGCAAAATATGGGAAAAGACAAATCCAAATAGCAGATTGTTTACAGCTTGAAACAATAAAATAGGCCGTGATGCAAAGTATTACTGACATATATGTGAATTTAAGCGCTTTAAATATGATGAGATGTCTGTTCTATAAAAACATGTCCCAATATACTGGAGCCATAGCGACATAGTCAAATGCTAAACACAAAATCAGCTCTAGCATCCTCACACATATATAAATGATAGTATACCCATGAATCATCTTGTCAGCAGCACTACTGTTCAAAACAAACTGCCGTGCAGTAGCCACAAAATGTTTCTGTCGCAAGTTCGCCAGATGTTGCTACTGTAGGCGTCCACACATTCTTGAATTATAATTGGACGATGTAGAATAAAAAGAGGGATACAATTAGTAAAGTCTGTAGTGGGTTTATAAGGTGTAAAAGTCATTACAGTAATAAAATACAATGAAATAAAACACGACAAATGTTAGATCGTTAGCCCGCATCTCGTGGTCGTGCGGTAGCGTTCTCGCTTCCCACGCCCGGGTTCCCGGGTTCGATTCCCGGCGGGGTCAGGGATTTTCTCTGCCTCGTGATGGCTGGGTGTTGTGTGCTGTCCTTAGGTTAGTTAGGTTTAAGTAGTTCTAAGTTCTAGGGGACTTATGACCACAGCAGTTGAGTCCCATAGTGCTCAGAGCCATTTGAACCATTTTGTTAGATCGTTAAAATGGAAAACGTTACGAGACAGTAATTGATATACGCTCTAGTGGCGATATTTTAGACAGTGATACAAATAAAAAACAGTTTCCCGAATACACAGAATAATATAAATATTACCAGACAAACAGCTATAGAAGCCCAATGACGACTTTATCGATACAAAAGACAAGCATAATATAATATCTAAAGTGACTCTGAAGAAATAAACCTTCTATTACAGTATGTTCAAATATTAAACGTATATGAATATACAAGCCAGAAACTTTGTACAAATGAGTAATGGCACAGGCTACTATGTCATATGGACAAACTGGTGAATGTGATGAATTGACTGAAAAAGGGAGGGGGCGGAGGGGGGGCAGAAAGAAGTCTATAGAATGTAGATCAGTTACAACAAGCTTGTTACCTAATAGTGAGAGAAATAATAACTGGCTGCTGCTTTTATGCGGGTGAGTAATGGAAATGTGTTTGGTCATTAAGGACCAGGTCAGGATTCTCTGACTGGTGTTTATTAATGGCCAGAATTTCAAGTAATGTTAGTTTTCTGCCTGTAGTACCCTTGTGGTTGGGTGGTTGATTTATTTGGGGGAGGGAACCAAACAGCGAGGTCACCGGTCTCATCGGATTAGGGAAGGAAGTCGGCCGTGCCCTTTCACAGGAACCGTCCCGGCATTTGCCTGAAGTGATTTAGGGAAATCACGGAAAATCGTTGTCCTCCCGAATTCGAGTCCAGTGAGGTAAGCACTGGGCCACCTCGCCCGGTGTTCCTTTCTGGAGAAAATCACATTTCGCATCATATAAGTGATATTCATTCTGAGCATGTTCAGCATAGTGGAATCTTTCGTTTTTAATCTCCAGCTCCTTTCATGTTCAATCAGCCTAGCAGTTATAGTCCTACCTGATCGACCTACTTATAATTTGCCACACTGGTTGCACGAAATTCTGTAAGTTTCACGCTGTTCTAAAGGTGAATCTTGTCTTCATAGTTGAAGCAGAAGGTTGGCAACAGTATTCCTAGTGTAATAAACTGGAGTATATTTCCTGGATTTTACTTTCCTGGCAAGAATCTGTGAAGTCCTACCCACGTAAAGCATGACGGACCATTTGTCATCAGTGTGGTTGTTTGCTGTCTGAGGTGGATAAAGGAGTACAGTTATCCTCTGTCTCTTCTGTTTGCAGAGTATTTTGTCAACGAGGGTAGGACTATAACCATTGTTGTATGCTATTTCTTAATTATTTTCAATTCATTTTCAGAATCCGGTTTGGTTTGTGGTATAGATAGTAGGTGGTGTACCATGTAGTGGAAGGCTGCATGTTTGTATGCTACGGGATGCTGGAAACTGGCTGGTATTACTGTCTGTTGAATTTACTTTCCTATATATTTTAATAAATGCCGATGCTTACTGTTGTCAATGGTGAGGTCTAAAAAGTAGATGAAGTCTGCTCCCAGCTCCATTGTAAATTTCATTTTGCTGTAGTGTGAATTCAGAAGTTAAAAAAGGGAGCAAAGATCATTGTACATATTAAAGAAAAAACTGTCGTATCCAGATGTGATTGCCACCAAGGGGGACAAAGGGAACAACATAGTGTTACTTAACAAGTCAGAATATATTGAAAATTTGTCGTTTAAATCTTACTGAATGAGTCACGCAATGAAACTGAAATATCAAGGGAAGTTGTTTGGGCATATCGGTTTATAGCTTTTGACGTGGGCAAAGTCCGAGGCAGATTAATGTTGAATATTGCAGCTGAGGCTCACAATGTCGTTACTACCTATATTTTGTTTCATGAAGTTAATGTAGATTTTGATAACTGCAGACCACGTTTTGTGTAAGAAGTGATGACACATATGTTAGACGTCGGCCCCGTTAGTCACGTTATGCAATATGTTGTTGTTGTTGTCTTCAGTCCTGAGACTGGTTTGATGCAGCTCTCCATGCTACTCTATCCTGTGCAAGCTTCTTCATCTCCCAGTACCTATTGCAACCTACATCCTTCTGAATCTGCTTAGTGTATTCATCTCTTGGTCTCCCTCTACGATTTTTACCCTCCACACTGCCCTCCAATGCTAAATTTGTGATCCCTTGATGCCTCAAAACATGTCCTACCAACCGATCCCTTCTTCTAGTCAAGTTGTGCCACAAACTTCTCTTCTCCCCAATCCTATTCAATACCTCCTCATTAGTTACGTGATCTACCCACCTTATCTTCAGCATTCTTCTGTAGCACCACATTTCGAAAGCTTCTATTCTCTTCTTGTCCAAACTAGTTATCGTCCATGTTTCACTTCCATACATGGCTACACTCCATACAATTACTTTCAGAAACGACTTCCTGACACTTAAATCTATACTCGATGTTAACAAATTCCTCTTCTTGAGAAACGCTTTCCTTGCCATTGCCAGTCTACATTTTATATCCTCTCTACTTCGACCATCATCGGTTATTTTACTCCCTAAATAGCAAAACTCCTTTACAACTTTAAGTGTCTCATTTCCTAATCTAATTCCCTCAGCATCACCCGACTTAATTCGACTACATTCCATTATCCTCGTTTTCCTTTTGTTGATGTTCATCTTATATCCTCCTTTCAAGACACTGTCCATTCCATTCAACTGCTCTTCCAAGTCCTTTGCTGTCTCTGACAGAATTACAATGTCATCAGCGAACCTCAAAGTTTTTACTTCTTCTCCATGAATTTTAATACCTACTCCGAATTTTTCTTTTGTTTCCTTTACTGCTTGCTCAATATACAGATTGAATAACATCGGGGAGAGGCTACAACCCTGTCTTACTCCTTTCCCAACCACTGCTTCCCTTTCATGCCCCTCGACTCTTATAACTGCCATCTGGTTTCTGTACAAACTGTAAATAGCCTTTCGCTCCCTGTATTTTACCCCTGCCACCTTCAGAAATTGAAAGAGAGTATTCCAGTTAACATTGTCAAAAGCTTTCTCTAAGTCTACAAATGCTAGAAACGTAGGTTTGCCTTTTCTTAATCTTTCTTCTAAGATAAGTCGTAAGGTCAGTATTGCCTCACGTGTTCCAACATTTCTACGGAATCCAAACTGATCTTCCCCGAGGTCGGCTTCTACCAGTTTTTCCATTCGTCTGTAAAGAATTCGCGTTAGTATTTTGCAGCTGTGACTTATTAAACTGATAGTTCGGTAATTTTCACATCTGTCAACACCTGCTTTCTTTGGGATTGGAATTATTATATTCTTCTTGAAGTCTGAGGGTATTTCGCCTGTCTCATACATCGTGCTCACCAGATGGTAGAGTTTTGTCATGACTGGCTCTCCCGAGGCCATCAGTAGTTCTAATGGAATGTTGTCTACTCCCGGGGCCTTGTTTCGACTCAGGTCTTTCAGTGCTCGGTCAAACTCTTCACGCAATATCTTATCTCCCATTTCGTCTTCATCTACATCCTCTTCCATTTCCATAATATTGTCCTCAAGTACATCGCCCTTGTATAAACCCTCTATATACTCCTTCCACCTTTCTGCCTTCCCTTCTTTGCTTAGAACTGGGTTGCCATCTGAGCTATTGATATTCATACAAGTGGTTCTCTTCTCTCCAAATGTCTCTTTAATTTTCCTGTAGGCAGTATCTATCTTACCCCTAGTGAGACAAGCCTCTACATCCTTACATTTGTCCTCTAGCCATCCCTGCTTAGCCATTTTGCACTTCCTGTCAATCTCATTTTTGAGACATCTGTATTCCTTTTTGCCTGCTTCATTTACTGCACTTTTGTATTTTCTCCTTTCATCAATTAAATTCAATATTTCTTCTGTTACCCAAGGATTTCTATTAGCCCTCGTCTTTTTACCTACTTGATCCTCTGCTGCCTTCACTACTTCATCCCTCAGAGCTACCCATTCTTCTTCTACTGTATTTCTTTCCCCCATTCCTGTCAATTGTTCCCTTATGCTCTCCCTGAAACTCTCTACAACCTCTGGTTCTTTCAGTTTATCCAGGTCCCATCTCCTTAAATTCCCACCTTTCTGCAGTTTCTTCAGTTTCAATCTGCAGTTCATAACCAATAGATTGTGGTCAGAATCCACATCTGCCCCAGGAAATGTCTTACAATTTAAAACCTGGTTCCTAAATCTCTGTCTGACCATTATATAATCTATCTGATACCTACTAGTATCTCCAGGATTCTTCCAGGTATACAACCTTCTTTTATGATTCTTGAACCAAGTGTTGGCTATGATTAAGTTATGCTCTGTGCAAAATTCTACAAGGCGGCTTCCTCTTTCATTCCTTCCCCCCAATCCATATTCACCTACTATGTTTCCTTCTCTCCCTTTTCCTACTGACGAATTCCAATCACCCATGACTATTAAATTTTCGTCTCCTTTCACTGCCTGAATAATTTCTTTTATCTCGTCATACATTTCATCTATTTCTTCATCATCTGCAGAGGTAGTTGGCATATAAACTTGTACTACTGTAGTAGGCATGGGCTTTGTGTCTATCTTGGCCACAATAATGCGTTCACTATGCTGTTTGTAGTAGCTAACCCGCACTCCTATTTTTTTATTCATTATTAAACCTACTCCTGCATTACCCCTATTTGATTTTGTATTTATAACCCTGTAATCACCTGACCAAAAGTCTTGTTCCTCCTGCCACCGAACTTCACTAATTCCCACTATATCTAACTTTAACGTATCCATTTCCCTTTTTAAATTTTCTAACCTACCTGCCCGATTAAGGGATCTGACATTCCACGCTCCGATCCGTAGAACGCCAGTTTTCTTTCTCCTGATAACGACGTCCTCCTGAGTAGTCCCCGCCCGGAGATCCGAATGGGGGACTATTTTACCTCCGGAATATTTTACCCAAGAGGACGACATCACCATTTAATCATACAGTAGAGCTGCATGTCCTCGGGAAAAATTACGGCTGTAGTTTCCCCTTGCTTTCAGCCGTTCGCAGTACCAGCACAGCAAGGCCGTTTTGGTTAATGTTACAAGGCCAGATCAGTCAATCATCCAGACTGTTGCCCCTGCAACTACTGAAAAGGCTGCTGCCCCTCTTCAGGAACCACATGTTTGTCTGGCCTCTCAACAGATACCCCTCCGTTGTGGTTGCACCTACGGTACGGCCATCTGTATCGCTGAGGCACGCAAGCCTCCCCACCAGCGGCAAGGTCCATGGTTCATGGGGGTTATGCAATAAACTCAAAATATTGGAACTTAATTCCGAAATATTTACGTCAGCTATTGTCTCCGTGGAATAGTCTCTTTCACGGTTACTTCACACCTAAAAGAAAGCAATGCTGTAATTCGTCAGGCATTTAACGGAAACGACGATGAAAGAAATAAGTTCGAATTATTGTGCATCTGCCAGCCGTTATCGGCTCATGACATGTAACCCGACCATGTGAAATGCATATTTACAAGGAGATCAATGCATCTTGGAACTAAGCGCGATATAGTAAGCCAAGGGAGTTTTTCTTTTTGCTATTCCAAAACTACGCGAGAAACGACAGTAATAAGAATTGTAAAAATTTATAGTAAATTCATGACATCGACGAGGTGTTAAAATTTCAATATTCATTTTTACTTTCAGGTATAATGTATATAATACATTACAGAACTCAATAAAAGGTGCAATGAGCAAAAAATGTAAGACGAAAGCCAAGAAAAGGCCTCTGACGTAAAAGTACCTTGGGTCCTGCTGCCGTATTACTGTTCTGTTTCTAGCCATCTACACCCCGCTACTAATTTCTGACAGTTGAATTAGTGAGATTCAGCAATGTATTTGTGAATAATAACAATGAAATACTTCTCTAGATTTACCTATTAAATTATGGGAAGCGTATTTGGAAGCCAGTTTGCCGTTGCAATCCACATATTTTTTTTCTCCTCTCATGTTATGTTGCTTACAGAAGGAATTTCAGGTGATGCAGAATGGCTCGCCGTTTTATCGAGTAGGGCATTGGCGCGTAACCTGGGACGCAGGTGACCGATACATACGCGGTTGCGCTCCATTAAACAGACACGCAACATCAAACTGCTGCACGCACATATTGTGGATGCCATTGGCCGTCCTGCTTCCACAAGCACCTTGATGTAGGTGTAACCTGTACAGAGAGGCCAATAGTATGTGTCCATAGGGCCACAGAGTGAGTCCGTATTGGGCTAGAAAATATTTCAGTCTGACCTATGAGTAGTGGCGTTCAGCAATGTTCACTGACCAGAAATTCACGTGCTCTTGGCAGGCGACCTGTTACAAACCATCCGCCGGCCGGAGTGGCCGAGCGGTTCTAAGCGCTACAGACTGGCACCGCGCGACCGCTACGCTCGCAGGTCTGAATCCTGCCTCGGGCATGGATGTGTGTGATGTCCTTAGGATAGCTAGGTTTAAGTATTTCAAAGTTCTAGGGGACTGATGACCTCAGATGTTAAGTCCCATAGTGTTCAGAGCCATTTTTGAACAAACCATCCAGTACTTGCCTCTGTAGCCTAATCGCTAATTCACGCAAACGGAGGCCCATTCGATCCGGGCACCGTGGAAGGAACTCTCATCATCAGTGTTAAGACAGTAAAGGAGAGAGAGATGGGCTAATGCACCAGCGTCCTGGCTTCTATCCGAAGTTGGCACGCCCCATGCCTACATGGCGTAAGGGCATGCTGCACTGTTGGTTGTGATCAGCCATAGGTTGGAATGCTGGTATCAGCAGCCTCCTACATACAAAAACACAACGATAAAAGCTACACGCTAATGAAGATTTATTATCTACACATTAGAAGCTGTTCTCTCGGCTGGCAAAGAACGCATTGAGGTGCAACACACGTGGGTGGACCCAGCGACGGCAGGCGAGGCCTGCAACCCACGCCTCCCGCAAATGAACTCGCGCGTCCTGCCATCCAAACAGAGTCGCATTAATCAAGAATCAGTTTGAAGGAAGCATACTGTCCAACAACGGATCTACACAGAAATCTGAAACCTGTTTCACTACGAAATTAATGAGTTGCCTACCTTCCCCCCTGTCCCAACTATTACTGGATGTCCTTGGTACGCGCTTGGCTGCAAGTAAGGAAGGCGTTTCACTTGAAGCGACTGTATCCTCGTTGTTATTACAACCAACAATGACCTAGTCAGTATTCGCGGACTGCAGATATCCATTTGAGACGTGCATTTGAGATTTTATTGTGGACTTTGTCTTGGAAGACACACAGTACAAGGTGTGCTCTTGTTTGGAATAGCGTGTGCTTGGATATTCAAGGATGTACACTATGTGATCAAAAGTATCCGAACACCTGGCTGAAAATGACTTAGAAGTTCGTGACGCCATCCATTGGTAATGTTGGAATTCAATATGGTATTGGCCCACTCTTAGCCTTGATGACAGCTCCTACTCTCGCAGGCATGTCCAATCAGGTGGTGGAATGTTTCTTGGGGAATGGCAGCCCATTCTTTATGGAGTGCTACACTGAGGAGAGGTATCGATATTGGTCAGTGAGGCCTGGCGTCCTAAAACATCCCAAAGATGTTCTATAGAATACAGGTCAGGACTCTGTGCAGGCCAGTCTATTACACGGATGTTATTATCCTGCATTATGAACAGGTGCTCGATCGTGTTGAAAGATGCAATCGTCATCCCCGAATTGCTCTTCAACAGTGGGGAGCAAGAGAGTGCCTAAAACATCAATGTAGGCCTGTGCTGTGATAGTGCCACGCAAAACAAGGGGTGCAAGCCCCCTCCATGAAAAACACGACCACACCATAACGCCACCGCCCCCGAATTTTACTGTTGGCACTACACACGCTGGCAGATGACGTTCACCGGGCATTCGCCATACCCACACCCTGCCATCGGACCGCGACATTGTGTACCGTGATTCGTCACTCCGCCGGCCGGTGTGGCCAAGCGGTTCTAGGTGCTTCAGTCTGGAACAGCGCGTCCGCTACGGTCGCAGGTTCGATTCCTGCCTAGGGCGTGGATGTGTGTGATGTCCTTTGGTTAGTTAGGTTCAATTAGTTCTAACTTCTAGGGGACTGATGACATCAGATGTTAAGTCCCATAGTGCTCAGAGCCATTTGAACCATTTTGATTCGTCACTCCACAGAACGTTTTTCCACTGTTCAGTCGTCAAATGTTTACACTCCTTACACCAAGCGAGGCGTCGTTTGGCATTTACCGGTGTGATGTGTGGATTATGTGCAGCCGCTCGACCATGAAAACAAAGTATTCTCACCTCCCGCCTAACTGTCACAGTACTTTCAGTGGATCCTGATGCAGTTTGGAATTCTTGTGTGATGGTCTGGATAGATGTCTGGCTATTACACATAACGACCCTCATCAACTGTCGGCAGTCTCTGTTAGTCAACAGACAAGGTCGGTCTGTACGCTTTTGTGCTGTACGTGTCCCTTCACGCTTGCACTCCACTATCATATCGGAAACAGTGGACATATGGATGTTTAGGAGTGTGGAGATCTCGTGTATCGACGTATGACACAAGTGACACCCAATCATCTGACCACGTTCGAAGTCCGTGAGTTCCGCGGAGCGCCCCATTCTGCTCTCTCACGATGTCTACTACTGAGGTCGCCGGTATGGAGTACCTGCCAGTAGGTGGCAGCACAATGCACCTAATATGAAAAACGTATGTCTTTGGGGGTGTCTCGATACTTTTGATCACATAGTGTATTTTTATGTGCAACGAAAGCATTCATAAACTCCAAAGTTTGATTTGTGTGACACACTGATTCACGAAGCATTTTTCTTGTTTACGGTAGTATGCCAGTTCCTCCTCTAATCTGTAATCTCACCGCGATTATGGTTGACTTTTTTGCCCATATGCTGTTTTCTCCCTTGGCGAAAGTTGTGTTAAAAACGAAGAAAAAAATGGTTCAAATGGCTCTGCGCACTATGGGACTTAACATCGATGGTCATCAGTCCCCTAGAACTTAGAACTACTTAAACCTAAGGACAGCACACACATCCATGCCCGAGGCAGGATTCGAACGTGCGACCGTAGCAGTCGCGCGGCTCCGGACTGAGCACCTAGAACCGCTAGACCACCGCGGCCGGCCCTAAAAACGAAGAAAAAATTGTAAGTCCACTTTGTGGTAGAAAACTGTACCGTTTAACCGGTAGTGTGAAACATTTATTCAGCCACAATGCTGCACGATAATACAACGTCGTATTACAAAATTCTCACATACAGGAATAATTTTCCAAGCTGAAAATTCGCTTACTCATGGCGCACGTGCAGTCGCCTAGTGCCTGGAAGAGCGCAGTGTGAGAAAGTGGAGTGGTCGGCAAATTCCCCGGACCTTAATTCTCTCGAGTGCATCTGAGCGAGCGCGTTTCTGGCTGCCATTCTTCCACGATACCTAAATGAACTGCTGAGCTGCTCTTCACAAACAAGGAACAAGGATATAAACACTGGTGTTTCACTCGCTTACCGAGTGCGTTTATCCTTTATAAAAAGAAAAAAACAATATTTCTGTCACCTGATGGGATTTGTTATGAGATCTTGGTTGCAACATTCTTGTAATATTGCAGACTGAAAAATCTCTAAGATTGTCTTCGCATGAGATAAAACTTTGAAAAACGCTATTTAACCACAATTATTTCGTCAGTGCGTTATGTTATTCCTAACATTTGTATTCTTTATTATATGGCAAAGGAAGCAACAAGTTGAAAAATACTTGCAAAATAACGGGTCCAGATAAGTTACGGTGTTAAACATATGAGAGTAGTATTCCATGTGATAGCTGAAACATAAAATCCAGGTAATACAAAAATTGTATCTCAGCAGAACTGTCGAGGGAAGTCAGTTGGGTGCGTCATTAATTAACTTGATTTGTGATGCTTCATACTAGCACATAGATCAGACAGACGCGGGCTCAAAGTCATTCTCTTGGGAGAAACAAATTTTCAAATAAATTACAAAAGGAAGTCATTCGTGGTTTCCCTAATTCACCTAGGGCTAATTTCGGGATATTTCCTCCAAACGAAAAGGCCCGTTCACTGTCACGTCAAAGTCGAGTACGATCTTGTGTTCAGTTTCTAATAATCTCATATATGGCGAGAACGGACGTCAAACCGTATTTTTCCATCCTTGCAAGTAATAAAGCATAACATTCTGTCTTACATTTTGACGGAAGTATATATCACATTTATTATAAAACTATGATAAACCCAGTGGTATATGAAGAAACATGTAATTGTGGACATGAATTTGCCTGAGAACAAAGAATATTTTTAGTGTCATATTTTTCAGAGACGAGACCTGTTAGGACGGAGTTAAGAGGAGGAATCAAAAATAAGTATCAAGGGCCTATTGTAAAATCGACGAATGAACACCCAATATATATCCTGCTTATTAAGTTGAGGATATTTTTTTGGTTTCCTAACTGTGTAACATGTTAACAGTACTTGGCACACACAAGTTTTCGGTGATACTACTCGCGTGGTAGCCAGAGCAACACCCCGAGTAAACATCCATATTTTGTGGGTTTTAATATACGTGTTCCGTCTTGGCGTTCTTCTCAGCTTCTTCGGCCGAGAATTCTTTGATTGTTTTTCTGACGTTTCGCCAGAGCGAGCGGCTGGCGTTGTGAAGGATTCACCCTCCGTTACTGGTAGTGAACTGTATGGGGACGGAGAATGAATATTTCAGAATAGAGCCACCATTTAGGCGAAACTTCAGAAATTCAATCGAACAACCGTCAGCCAAAGTATCCGAAAAGACAGCAAACAGACAGTGCATGAAGAACATTTCGTTGTTAAGAAAAATTGATATCGAACGTATACGAAAAATTACGTTAAAGGAGACTATAGTAAAGATTATGTAAGTCTGGGCGTAATATGGCGTCTTTTCCAGAATACCGAATTTTGCTAATGCCTTTCCCTGGACGATTTGCGAACAAAGGATACATAATAGAAGTCACTACTGTCTCAGAGATCACAAGTGCTTGATTTAAGTATTGGCGTGAGGAATCCAACAGCTGAAAATATGTTCCAGTTTAGGAAGTTGCGGAGCACATTAATGGCGAACGCGGTGACAAATTCGAGATTAATTGGGAATTTGGCGCGGGCCAGCTTATTGCGCTGTAGGGGGCCGGACGCGGCGCGCGGTAATAACGCGCACGAGAAACTGCGTTCGTTTAATATTCAGAGGAAGCGGCGGCGCCAGCATTCGATTGCTCGCCGCGCCGGTAGGGGCGCTGCGATCCGAGTCATCAACGGGCGCCGCGCCGTATTGAGAGGCGAGGGAGCAGGGAGCAAGGATATTCGCAGGAGGCGCAGGGGCGGCTGAAATAGTGATATGGCTTGAAAGCGTCCTCCCCCTGCGCTGTAAATAGCTGCCGCTACGTTTCCTCTCCAGAGACGCGCAAGCTGCTGCTGCCTTCCTACGAGCACTCCGCCAATCCCGGCCGCCATTATTTGCAGCCTTACTGCGTACACTGGCGTCCCTAAGTTGAGGAAACTACGAAATAACATGAGCCATGGAGATAATGTGAACAGTGTGACACGTCGCACAGCATTACCGAGACAACATATATTCGGAAACATGCACGTGGGCACGTTTATGGATCGCGTCTCCCCGCCGGTCGTTCACAGAATATCGTCACGGCTCAGACGCTGTGGTACGGCAATGCAAAATGCTCATATTCTCCCGATACTGTGGCTCATACAATCCTCCACCCTTTGCTGGATACTTAGTGATGGCACTGTTAATGCTGTAATCCTTCTGTCTAGAAAAGTGATTTCAAACTTTTCACCAACCATTGATCCTTACCGAGAACAGATACCAGCCAGTACTCCCAATAACTTTAGCACTTCTCTAAACTATAGATAAAAAGGCCACAGTTTTTCAATTTAACGGAAGATAAACTTAACGTCCAAAGAGCTGAAACTCGCATGTTATTATAGTTTTTTTTTTACGAAAAACGGTTTTGAAATTATAGGTACTGCTTATTTCTAACAATTCATGTTATATTCTGCTTGGTGTTAATCAGTGTGCATCGTACTTGACGTTCAAAGTTTATTTAGCTCCTCGCTTTTGACGCTTATTGCTACCACCATCGACAATCCAGATGAACTTTTTGTTTATCAGTGTTCCTCAGACTTGGTCCGATTATAATGGATACTCTTCACCAATCTTCCGCTAAAATGGTCCTATTTCTGAGTTATCAACATCTATTTTTGGTATATTACGAGGGCGTGCTGAAAAGTAATACCTACAAAATTTTTATGTGAGAACTGTTCAAACTTTTTTAATAAAACTAACGTTAGTAACATTCAGCATCTTTGTTCTTCATGCCTACATACTTATTTCTCCACACAATCACTCTGGCGACGAACACGTCTCCCAGCGAGAGACCAGTTTGTTGATAACGTCACTGTAGAACGTTTGTCTTCGTTGTCGGAGCTACAACCTCGCCTACGCTTGCACAGGTTCATCGCTATCAAAGTGAAGTGCTCGAAGGTATTCTTAAGTTTTGGGAACAGACGAAAATCGGGTGGGGCCAAGTGTTGCTGGAGGGGCGAATGCTCCATGTGTGGACTAACTCTTCGAATTCGAAACTCGATTGCAGCACTCTGTTTCTCACCCACTGATATAGTTATGTCACACACCGCCACGTTACACGCTACAATTCGGAGCCCTCTAGAAGCACAAGGCTTGCAAATATGTAGACACGAAGAATAAAGATGTTAAAGTTAATGTCTGGAACCTAGCGACTGCTACGGTCGCAGGTTAGAATCCTGCCTCGGGCATGGATGTGTGTGATGTCCTTAGGTTAGTTAGGTTTAATTAGTTCTAAGTTCTAGGCGACTGATGACCTCAGAAGTTAAGTCGCATAGTGCTCAGAGCCATTTTAAAGTTAATAGCGTTTGTTTTGTTTAGAGCTGCATTACTTATTCAACGCCCATGCTCCTATTTGTCGTAGTTACAAAAATATTTCATTTAAGTTGTACAGATGATTAAATATTATTGCTCCTCACACGTGACGTTCCGTATCGCAAAACATTTACCAGTTGCTGAGTACACTGAAGCGTCTGATTTGTGTAAAGTGTTCACTATCCTGGAGGGTAACTGGATGTTGTTAAATATTATTGCAGCGTACGGTTTCCTTCTTTGCTCTGTACGTAATGACTGTAAAGCTCGAAAAAGTAAGCTGAATAAATCTGGATTTCCTATTCTTTACACTTCGTCTTGCTCACTACCAGTAGTTTACAATTTAATTTTGCTGTGCGTCTATGTAAATAACAATTCGGCCTTGGCTGATGGTTTTCTCACATGTTTTTAAATAAATCTCGAATATGCGAAAATTACAATGTTGTGATCTAGATTTATGCCAAAAGGTGCCCACCACGTTATGGCTAAAATTTCTGTTATATAAATACTAATTTCCACGGGAAGGGAGATTTTTGTCTTAGTACCCGATTATTGAACAGAAAATTAACTCATACTTGTCGCGGCTTTGAACGCGTCTGTCCAAACATGTAAATAGTCTCGCGGAAGATCCACGAGCAAATTCCCCCATTCTCTTCCAGCTGAATTAGTCTTATGTGTCTAATGAATTAGCTGTCAACGAAACATTAAAACTATGAATTAAATTTACATTGCTTCGTGCTGTGGGAGGAAATTACAAGCTTCACGCACCCTGCCTCCGTGAGCCAGCAAACAGGAGACCAACTGAAAATACTGTCTATCCACAGTTCTTCCATAGACATCAACAAATTCCAGACAGTGCTTTTCGCACGGATGAAGCGATGTTATACACTATGTGATCAAAAGTATCCGGACACCTCCAAAAACACACGGTTTCCATATTAGCTGCATTGTGCTGCCACCTACTGCCAGGTACTCCGTATCAGCGACCTCAGTAGTCATTAGACATCGTGAGAGAGCAGAAGGGGGCACTTCGCGGAACTCACGGACTTCGAACGTGGTCAGGTGATTGGGTGTCACTTGCGTTATGAGTCTGTACGCGAGACTTCCACACTCCTAAACATCCCTATGTCCACTGTTTCCGATCTGACAGTGAAGTGGAAACGTGAAGGGACACGTACAGCACAAAAGCGTACAGGCCGACCTCGTCTGTTGACTGACAGAGACCGCCGACAATTGAAGAGGATCATAATGTGTAATTGGCAGACATCTATCCAGACCATCACACTGGAATTTGAAACTGCATCACGATCCACTGCAAGTACTGTGACAGTTACGCGGGATGTGAGAAAACTTGGATTTCATGGTCGAGCGGCTGCTCGTAAGCCACACATTACACGGGTAGATGACAAACGACGACTCGCTTGGTGTAAGGAGCGTAAACATTAGACTATTGAACAGTGGAAAATTGTTGTGTGGTGTGACAAATCACGGTGGACAATGTGGCGATCGGATAGCAGAGTGTGGGTATTCGCGAATGACCGGTGTACGTCATCTGCCAACGTGTGTAGTGCCAAAAGTAGGGGGCAATGGTGTTATGGGGTGGTCGTTTTTTTCATGGAGGGAGCTTGCACCCCTTGTTGTTTTGCAAGGCACTATCACAGCACAGGCCTACATTGATGTTTTAAGCACTTTCTTGCTACTGAAGAGGAATTCGGGGATGGGAAATGCATCTTTTAACACGATCAAGAGCCTCTTCATAATGCATAGCCTGTAGCGCAGTTGTTACATGACAATAATATCTCTGTAAAGGACTAGACTGCACAGAGTCTTGTCCTGAATCCTATAGAACACCTTTGGGATATGTGGCAACAAGGGTTGTGCAAACTAGTAGCGCTGCTACAGACAACATTTTTATAGACACGTCGAGACTGCAACGCCTTAGTGTAAATACTTGTAGCTAAACCTCAAGACTTGAGGACTTCAAGGCGCTCTTGTGAAATGCAGTTTGGAAACATGTACACAACACAGCCGGCCGAAGTGGCCGAGCGGCTCTAGGCGCTACAGTCTGGAACCGCGCGACCGCTACGGACGCAGGTTCGAATCCTGCCTCGGGCATGGATGTGTGTGATGTCCTTAGGTCAGTTAGGTTTAAGTAGTTCTAAGTTTTAAGGGACTGATGACCTTAGCAGTTAAGTTTCATAGTGCTAAGTGCCATACTCACCTGGCACCAATAAAAATGTAATTTATTCGGTTGCATAGCCTTGAAATATAACACGTGGAAATCAGTTGTCACTGCTACCAAACATGGAAATTAATTTTTCGTTGGAAGGAGACGGAGACTTGACTTGAGCAACCAGGTTCTAATAGACGTACGTTGCAGCGTTATGCATTGGCGAACACGTGTTCACGGGATAGACAAGCGGAGCAGCTGCATTATATCCGTCTTCGGACTGAAGGCAACAACAATAACGACAGAATCTTATGACACAGTGCGTTCGAAAAACTGGTTGAAATCGTTTGGTGAATCGTTCGTGTGTGATGGGGTCGAAGCTAGAGATCTGTTGCAGGCAAAATTGCTGCCGAGATTACCAACAATATATCGATCGTTAATGTGGCCCTTTTAGATGAACAGCGGCATTCTCTTTAAGGGAAATAACCACGGAATTACGCGAAGGCGACTGGGGGTCGGTTCATTCCTCGAACGTTCAGTCGCACAAGAACGTCTCATTTTGGACGTATTCGGACATCTGCTGTTCAAAAATGTGTGGTGAGTATTGTGTTGGCAGAAGAGCCAACACCGTGTTGCTAGAGGAGGCCGAAATGCACGCTTTTAAGCTCACGCAGGCTGGCGTGAGGTCTGGAAAATGAAATGTAATTAATATAGTAGCCAAAAATAGTACATAGCTTCTGGAATACTTAACTTTAATTCATAATTGGTGAACATCGGTCTGACGGTACAGGCATCCATAGATAAATAACAAATGTGAATGGCGCCTTGCTAGGTCGTAGCAAATGACGTAGCTGAAGGCTATGCTAACTATCGTCTCGGCAGATGAGAGCGTATTTGTCAGTTTAGGTTCGCTAGCAAAGTCGGCTGTACAACTGGGGCGAGTGCTAGGACGTCTCACTAGACCTGCCGTGTGGCGGCGCTGGGTCTGCAATCACTGACAGTGGCGACACGCGGGTCCGACGTATACTAGCGGACCGCGGCTGATTTAAAGGCTGCCACCTAGCAAGTGTGGTGTCTGGCGGTGACACCACAGTGAGATGAATGCAACACGGTAATTTAGGAAAATTCCTAGCGACCGGCAGAGGACGATTTGCGTATCTCCAGCACTAACCAGATCGGCACTATTCCGTCCTAACAGGCGACATGGCATCTCGGTTCAACGTTAACGGGTTCTGTGGTATGCGGCTGCCACGTCGACTATAATGTAAGCGATACAATGGGAGAAATCGAAGCGAAGAGGTCCGCATTGCAGCAGGCCCGGAAATGCGCTCGCTCCCCTGTTGCGCGTAGGAATGCGATAAAATTTGTGCTGTGTAATTTCCTTCCCCGTAAACTCGCTGCTTTTATTGGATTCCTCGCGTTGTCGCCCAGCCGCAAATAACTGTCCAACACACCTCTTCCGAGGTAATTACATCGGTACAGAACATTATCTGGCGGGAAGTGTGCGTGTGACGTAAGATAAGAGACATTCGTTGCTCTTGTACAGCTCATTGGTCTCTTAACCGGGCAACAATTTTCAGCAGCGCGTAGGTATAGGCAACGCTGTGTAGTGCAAGACAAAGATTTACAACAGCCACACTAGGCCACTGCGCCACTATGCCATATTGTTCGGGTGACGTAAACTACTGTCATCTGTGCGTTATCTTGCTTTAAAGCACCTATAATAAGAGCAGTCGTGTAATTACTTAGTCATTGTGGTCTCAGAGAGACTCTGTATGGTCTAAAAACTGCTTCTTTATTTAAGAGAAAAGTTTTCTTTAGTAAAGACACTCACTAAGTTGTGCAATAAAATATTTTCGATTTGTATCAGGACTTTTTTTCGAAATGGAAAACTACTATCAGTTCGCATGTGTTATCCCATTTTTCGTCGGCAATGCTGTAGTTGACGAGCTGGATTGAATTTCAAATCATCACTGACAACATTTCTGGGTAATTTCTGTTTGCGACGAGATCGAATTACGGCCGATATCTGAGTGCGTTATATCGGCAAATTTCTGCATCGTATGATTCATACATTACCACTGACCAACAAGATAATCCAGCGGCGCCATCCTTAGAAATTAAGGAGATAATTATACTCCTGAGGGACATTCGTGAACTAAACTCATTCTTAGTCAAAACAGACTTATGAGCTGGAAAAATAATTAGATTCATACTGAAGTTGTATTAAATAAATCTGTAAAATTTGACCATCGAAGGGAATACGTCATCCAAGAATCGCGAACGAAATGTGGGCAACTGTAGCTGGAACGTGCAGGACGGTGTTGTTAGAGAAGCGGTCGAGCCAGTGAGTCAGAATATAGCATCCTTCCACCCACGTCAGTGATATCATGGCTGTAATTTCGTTCAAAATGATTTCATTCTGTTTCCTTAACGCTCTGCATACACGATACACAGTAATAACATAGTGGGAGTATTACAGTTATCAAACCGCCAGGGTAGCCGAGAGCGCTAACGCGCTGCTTCCTGGCCTCGGGTAGGCGCGCCGGGCCCGGATCGAATCCGCCCAGCGGATTAACGACGGGGGCCGGTGTGCCGGCCAGCCTGGATGTGGTTTTTAGGCGGTTTTCCACAGCCTGCTAGGTGAATACCGCGCCGGTCCCCACGTTCCGCCTCAGTTACACGCATAGCAGACATTTGAAACACCTCCTCACTATTTCACGATTTACACTAGACGCAGACAGTTGGGGTACACTGATTTCGTCCTGGGGGCTACGGGGTGGCGGCATGAAGGGCATCCGGTCATCCCTAAAACTAACATTGCCAAATCCGTTGTAACCGCGCCGACCCTGCGATCGCTGCGGAACTATGGCGTAAGCGAAAGAAAGAACAGTATTACGTTATCAGCTGCAGAGGGTATCGACACTTCGCTCCAAGCGAGTCCTATTGTGGCCAGCAACGCGAACGATAGTCTCTTACAAACATTAGCGACGGTGGGGCGCGGGGCAGTTAGTTTCAGTTCCTGTGGTGTATGCGCGCAAACAATTGATAATTGAATGTGAGGCAGACTAGTGACGTTGGTTGCGACGGTCACTACTAGACCTAAGTACACAGTTTAGGTACCACGGAAGCATTACTAGTCTCCTGGCACCGACGAGTTGCGGGAAGACCAGCATCGGAGTAGCCGAAGGCTACGAGGGAGACGGCTGGCGGCTCGGCGTGGTTGCTGGAGGGCCATCGTAGTGCGGTGTGGCTGCGGGCCGGGACTGGGCTCGGTAAGAGCGCCGACGGATGGGCCTCGGGACATGGCCGGCGTTAAGCCCGACGCTGCCGTATGCTGAGTAGGCCACAGGCGGAGGAGGGATGACGCACATCACTCGGCGAAAATGTGACTTACAGATGGAACTAGTCCAGCCGACTGCAGCGCCGCTGTCGACGATGCGCGAGCTGCTCGTGGACGAGGCTGGCTCCTGCTAGACACTAGCATGTCAGCAGGCGCGTTGTTGTTCGTCTGCTCTAAAGTTTCAAAACACGTGGAGTACTAGAGCTTGGCGTATAACTTTCTTCGGAGGAGCGTCTGCAGCGCTATAGCAGACTACCTGCTGGTCGCGGGCGTTGTGCTAGAAGCAGAAGTGGCAGGCGAGCGGCCAGTTACAAGAGGTATTGAGTCCATACCACTATATTCGTCACACTACCGTAGGCTACCGTAAACAAGCGTACACAACGGTAGTTTTGGTTAGTTAAGGTCGTACCCGCGTTACCTGTACGTTAGGTGTGTTCCATACCTATCGGGAGTTACCTCGTAACGATCGCTTTCATTGCGTATGCGATCAGTGTCTACTGGAATCCCCTAAAAACGGGAAGCTGTGAACCGTATAGAAACAGAGTGAGGATATAAACTGACGAGCCAAAACATTATGACTACCTGCTCAGTAGATTGTATGACCGACTTTGGAATGAAATACATCAATGATACCGTTTGCCAGTTTATTTATTTAATCGTATGGCTAGGGCTCCCCGTCGGGCAGACCTTCCCCGTGTGCCGGTCTTTCAATTTGACGCCACTTTGGCGACCTGCAGTCGGTGAGGATGATAGGATGATGATGAGGACAGCACAACACCCAGTCCCTGGACGGAGAAAATTCCTCGACCCAGCTGGGAGTCGAACCCGGGCCCAGAGGACTGACAATCCGCCACGCTGACCATTCAGCTACCGGGGGCGGACGTGTTTGCCACTGGTCTGACAGTTTATTGCTAGGTTTGTGGAGGTATGTGGCATTAGATGTCTACGCCAAGGTCATGTAATTCGTGGAAATAACGGGCCGCTGATCTACGTACACGGTGATGGCACCCGATAGTGACCTAGATGGCTTCCATAGGATTTACATCAGGCGAATTTGGTCGCCGACACATCAATGTGAGTTCACTATAACGCTCCTGAAACCACTGTAGCATGTCAGCAGGCGCGTTGTTGTTTGTCTGCTCTAAAGTTTCAAAACACGCGGAGTACTTGAGATCCGAGACACGGACAGTCCTGCTTAAAGATGACACCGTCATCAGGGAAGGGATACAGGCTCACACCATCGGGAGGTATGTAAGTGATTCGAGCTGTGACAGGTAGAACGGGCACAATAGTGCATAAGTGTTGTTGGTATTTAGTGTTGTTACCAGGGATTAAACTTCCCTATTTAACACGATATAACAGGGAAACTAATTACCATGCGAGTACCAAACATTGATAGCATTAATGTGAAGGACATGGGGAAGAGAAATAATGCTGAATCAATTCATTTGAAGCACTCTTAATATGCTGCTGCGGTACATCATACCATTCATACCTGTACCATTACTGCTACAAAAGTGGCTCAGTATGGCGCCCATCAGTGTCCACAAGAGTCTGAAAGTGTAGGGTTGCATTCTGCACAGCAGAACGAAGCATGTCCGTACATACCATGGCTTCCTCTCTTGATATGCTGCGCTTCAGATCAGCACGTGGGTGAAAGCTCCCCTGGTAAACTCTGTCCTTCAGATAGACCCAGAACCAGAAATCACAGGGAGTGAGATCAGGTGGTAGTGCCGGACAAGCATTTGGAGACGATCGGTTGGTAATTCGAGCGTTTCCAAATCTGTTTCGGGGAAGCAGGTGAACTTCACGAGCGATGTGCGGTGGGGCCCCATCTTGCATGAAAATGGTCTCTTTCCTGTAGGGCTAGCATCACTTGTTGGCGAAGCATACCGCAGGAACATTGGCCAGTCACACTGCACGTCTTTGGTACTAGAGCGCCAACCTGTTCAAAACATAATGGGGCAATTATGCACATAGCCGTGAAGCCACACCATACGGTCACACCTTCACCATACGGAGGAACTTCATGCTCAGTGACTAGTGGTGAAAATCCCCACACTGGGCAATTCTGTGTGCTCACCTCACGCGTCAGACAAAAATCGGCTTCGTCTGTCCATAGGATGGTCCCGGGCCAGCCCTCATCAACTTCAGTCCTCGCGAGAAAGCGGAGAGCGAATTCAACACGTCGTTGTGCGCCGTGTGGTGCAAGCTGCTGTACGATGTGGACCTTGTATGGGTACCATTTGAGAATTGTTCGAAGCACCTTCCGTACAGTGGGCCACGGGATGTTCGACCGTCGTGACACAGCACGCGCACTGACTGATGATCGGGAACTGTGCACAGCGTTGTCATAGCAACAGTGATTTCATCAGCCATCTGTGGTGGAACCGCTCGTCGGCCTCTTTCGGAGCGACGCCCAGTTCTCCAGTTGATTCGAACTTCATCATGCTCCGCACAGCAGGTGGAGAAAGAGGACCCTTCCGTAATCCTTTCAGCCGGCGATATTCTCCAAGTGGAGCTGCTATATTACTGTTGTTTTATCCGCAGCTCGTGGTCTAGTGGCTAGCGTTGCTGGCTCTGGATCCCGGGATCCCGGGTTCGATTCCCGACCGGGTTGGGGATTTTCTCTGGGTGTTTGTGTTGTCTTCATCATCATCATCATCATTCGTGGCAGTGGCTCGATTGGACTGTGTAAAAAATTGAACTGTGAAAAAAGTTGGGACTTTGTACGGGCGCTGATGTCCGTGCAGTTGAGGGCCTTACAAACCAAACATCATCATTACTGTTGTTTCGATAGTAGAGCTTCACCAATAATGCCCTGTTCCTGTTGTCCAAGCTCATGTTGACACGTCAAGAAATGCACTGCGACTGGTCAGGTGTGTGAGACTAAGAATCATGATGACTGATCACTGCACGTGGTGACCATAGTAGAAACTGGATGGTGGCGCTGTGACGCTTGGAAATCATGCACACCATACTCTGGACATTAATTCTATCAAGTTTGGTACTCGTACGGTAATTAGTTTCCGTGCTATAACGTGTTAAATAGGGAAAGTTTAATTATAACCACGCGGTATATAAAGGGCGTGTGCAGATCCGGGTGTTGAGTGATCACGGAGTTGCTGCGTACTCTGTGAGCCGGCGTTTTCAGTGCCTGACAGAGTTTGAAACGAGCCTCATTGTGGTCCTCGATTTGGAAGGCTGGACGAATCGTCCCATATCCACATGTATGGGGCTTTCGGATGTGACAGAGAGCCGACGTTCGACTGCGTGGGAACGTGAGGGCACACATACTAGTCAAGGTTCCAGTCGACCACCACGAGCAGAATGTAACCCGCTCGCATAATATCGTATACACACTGTAACGGCTTAAACAAGACATCCGGGACCGCAGCCCAGCAACCGAAACCGGCCAATGCCCTGACAGCGTAGCAGCGTCAGCAGACACGGCTTCCGCAGCCAGTGCTTCACGTGAGGGACGTCACGCGGACTCCTGTCACACGAGCGATGACGCCACACCGTGCCGTCGACCCCGCTCCAGATGTTTCGAGGCAGCCTGGATACGGGCAAGTCGTCACTTAGGGCCCGTCCGATGACACAGAGACTGTGCCGGTCGTCGCCGCATCTGTGACACTGCCCCCGCCGGGCCGCGAACCGACGAGCGCTTCCTGAGTGTCCGGGCGCCGCCTTGCTGCAGCTCCGTCACGCCGCAGCCGGCAGCATGCTGTGCTAGCCGTCCACGGGAAACGCCTGGGTCGGCACTCCCGTAGTCTGTGAGCTGAGGTCCGAGGAACACCTCCCGTCGTCTGCAGTCTGTATGTTGCAGATGTGTTGGAGCGTGTTGTTTGTGTTCATCGATAAAGTATTCTATCAACTGACTGGCTGCCGTCTTCGCTCGCTCCATCCCCAGCCTCCAGGAGAGACTCGATCGCCCACTCCTAGCGTACAGTAAACCGAGCTACACCTCTCAACCCGCCAAGTTTCATTTCGTCTCCTCCTCCGCTTCTGAGAGCTTCGTCATTTTTGCCAGGCATTACATGAACAATGGTGTCAGCTTATGTGTCGACGAAAAATAAATACCGCGTCGAGATCGTGAGAATTCAGCTTCCAACAATAAAGTCGAATGATAGATATACCTGTAAAATAAGAACCGGTACCACTCACCTCATTAACATTTAAATGTCATGTTTGATTATGGTAGCATAGATTTAAATTACGTAAAGAACTTTTGGCTTAATTTTGTAATTGATTTTTTGACTGAATTAATATAAATGTCATTTTTGACGAAAATAATCTATTTACAGAATGTTGCATTAAAAACAAGCTGTGGCAAAAATGCAGAGGTTTCGCGAAAAACTAGGTATTAAAAAGGGTCCCACTTATCCATAACATTAAGAAACACTGCTGTGGGGTATGCTCTTGACTCATACACGTGCGTGTCGGATGAGCAACCTGTGTAAAACAATGATGGAGACTAAGGCTATTAAATCGTTTAAAGAAATTCAAGGTAATTGAAATTCGTTCATTTAAATTCTTTATATAGATGTCCAAAATTTCTTAGTGCTTCAAGCTTTGGCCGACGATATAAGAAACGCAAAGAATTCAAACACACCCGTAGCTGCCAGTGTCGCAAGATTCGTCGAATTTAGGCAGTGTAATTGTCAAATAACCAATACCGTGACGAGAGTTCTCACGAAAGAGATTATGTGACGGGTACAATATTAGTAACGTTAGAAGGAATTCACGCTTTCCATAAATTTTAATGTTCCGTTTTATCGGAAAAACCACCATTAGGGCGTCGTGGTAAAAAGCCACGTACCTGAAATTCAGTTCTGGAGAATAAGTTTTGAAAACATCGAAATATCCATGGTTGTTTGTAGTAAATTCGTTCTGTAAATCTATAACTACACCATTTGTACTGTCAAATGACCATTTGCGTACGTATGGAATTGCAAATGATAAAGTTAACTGTGGTGGAGAACCTTATTTCTGACACGGCACAGTTAACGTTAGAACTCAGCCAGCATGGCGAATAACTTGTACGGCAATCGCGTGCCTTTGCGAGCGTCACGATTTGCTGTGGGTCAATTTCCGAACGTCTGGTAAGCAAGAAGAGTGCGTTATCCGGTAACGAAGCATTAAGTGTCGACCAACAGCGAATGCTTTTCTTCACTGTGTTGAAGGTTATCTGCTTAGTTTTTAATGGAGCTGAAACGTTGGGTAGCCGGATGTAATCCGTTAAGCAGAGCTGCGTGTCAGCGCACACGGTGCACGTCTACCACCAGCCTGCGGGTATCGCTGAAAATCTTTGGGAAGCATTTCTTCCACGTTTCAACAGAAATACCTCACTAAAACGACGAGTCCTCGATTAAGCGTCAGCGAAGATGAAGGCACACGCTAACAGAAAATTCAGCTAACGTGAAACGGATGAATACATAAGACTATCAACGGCGTCTTATTAAAGGGAAGCACAAACGTCTAGTGCGACTGTAAGGCCATCACTGTGCGTCGTGTATTAAACTATTGTTTGCACACTTGCACGACAGTACGAGTATACCAAAAAAATGTGCAAATGTGTGTGAAATCTTATGGGACTTAACTGCTAAGGTCATCAGTCCCTAAGCTTACACACTACTTAACCTAAATTATCCTAACGACAAACACACACACACCCATGCCCTGCCCGAGGGAGGACTCGAACCTCCGCCGGGACCAGCCGCTCAGTCCACGAATATACCGATAATCATGTCAGTAGAGCTGTGGACCATTAAATTGTAAGTTTGAAACTGTTAATGATAAAATATTATTTTTCACAAGATTTCATTAAGTAGCGAGAAGATAAAAATGAAGTTAGCTTTTTGGGAATATGAATATTCCAGAGTCCATCATTCTTTCCTTCTCAAAAATATTTATGCTTGCACATGCATCATTTATGTTCGTACAGTAATACATGTAGAGGGTGCTAAAGTGCTATACTTGTAGATACTTGATAGAAAGGTAGCATTTAGGTTTGTTAAGGTTCTAATAACTTTAAAAATCCAAAACATGGACCCAAGAGTCACACACAAATACGTGACATCATCAAATTTTTTTCTCGGTATCTATAACATTAAGTTTCAACGTGTCAGTAAATAGATGATCTGAGAAAACGGTACGGCTAGCAGAAGCAATGTTTGGTTGCTCTGGTTGACCTCCCTGGAGCGAACTCCATCAGAATTGTAGATGCATGTCGGAAACTATTATTTTCAGACATGCTCACGTTCGAAGCTATAGTATTCACATTCTCGTAAACAAAAACACAGAAAGGAAATACATACTCCATCCACTGGGTGCGCTGAAGGTACCGCTGACTCCGAAAAGACCAAACAGTGCCTCGAACCAACCAGGAATCAGTATCTGGACACGTATCTGTGAAGCCACACTTTTTTAAAAATTTTGTTCAGTCTGATTCCGCGAATACGACTTACAAACATATGCTTTTTCTTATCATACGCATTTCGCTGGAAAAAATTGGAGTGTTCCGAAAAAATATACATTTTCTTCATTTTGTTTGTTATAAATCTGAAACAGTTCTCTTCGAGTCTCGGTCTGGCACACAGTTTTAATCTGCCAGGAAGTTTCAGTTCTCTTTTGAGGCTGAAACCGGGCTTCTTTACTCACAATCAGTGCTTTACTTTGCCTCATCTTGGCTCATCTGCGTCTGAAGGTGTTTGTTTGCACGTATTTCAAAAGTCTGTTAAATAATGATCTTTCTTCCTCGCCGCAAACAATTTATGCGTCGAAGACTGAGGAATGTTTAGTTCTGCTAATGGCAGATAGTGGCTAAGGGATGACGAAAAGATTGTATTTGCTGCCACTTAAAGAGCTAAATTTCTATTGATTCAGGATGATATCCTCATCTAGTAATAACGTTTACCATTTTGTTTTTTCCAGGTCTCTATAACTAAAAAAAAGAAAAAATAGAGTTTAATGGAGAGTGTTGCAAAACTAAAATCGCACAGTTGTTGTAAATGGAGAATACCGTGCCTGAGTTACTAAGAGATGTCCTCCATCTCCTTCTCCGGCAAAGAAGTGAAGAGTCAAATAGCGGCGGTTGACGTCACTTATTAAGATGTGTGGGGATAAAATATACGCGTGGAAATGACCGCTGCATTGAAACTTGAAAATATCGACAATCGATCGTGCGACAATGAAAGCACAGTGTGAAGCTGTAATGCGAATGTTGTGGAACTGCTGCCTGGTTGCGGCGAGTAAGGAGGCAGGGGAAGGGGGGGGGGGGCGCAGTTGCTGTGTATTCCCAGTAGCCGCCTGGCGCTGAGTGCAGAACGGAATCAGCGTTCGCCTGCTGATTGGTATGGTAGCCCCGAGAGTATTGTGCGCTCTTTGGAGCGTGCCAAATTCGTGCTATTTGAAGTTCCCAACTGCTGACTGCTGTTGTCGGTCTCTGGTACGTATTCCAGTGACGATATTTAAACTATCGTTCCAGTTTGCTGTTACATCCGTGACTGATTCACTTGTTGGTGTGACGGCCCACGGATCAGTATGTCCGTATATCGTATCGGTAGGCCGTCTTTCTGCTATAGAAGATATTGCAATGTGGCTTGGTTCGAATTAGTTCCGAGCGGTCTAAAGCGCTGCAGTCATGGACCGTGCGGCTGGTCCCGGCGGAGGTTTGAGTCCTCCCTCGGGCATGGGTGTGAGTGTTTGTCCTTAGGATAATTTAGATTAAGTTCAAAATGGTTCAAATGGCTCTGAGCACTATGGGACTTAACATCTATGGTCATCAGTCCCCTAGAACTTAGAACTACTTAAACGTAACAAACCTAATGACATCACACAACACCCAATCATCACGAGGCAGAGAAAATCGATGACCCCGTCAGGAATCGAACCCGGGCGTGGGAAGCGAGAACGCTACCGCACGACCACGAGCTGCGGACACTTAGATTAAGTAGTGTGTAAGCTTCAACTTAACAGTTAAGTCCCATAAGATTTCATACACATCTGAACATTCGAATTAGTTACTCGAAGAAGCATTTATGCAGAACAACGTGAACTATTCGTTTCCTGTGATGTCTACTGTTGCAGATTTGGCTGTAACGCACATATACTGTACTCATGATACTACCGTTAGCGTGGATGCATGATTCGTTTGCTGTGTAGACTACGTTGTCATGAAATGCCGAGAACACTTGTCGGATCAGTTTTATTTTCGCTATCCTGTACACTCGATGTTGGGAGCACGTACCTAGTGTCCAGTCTTGACATAGCTTAGTAGGTTGTTTCACGTTCATGATAGCTTTTCCTGACAAACGTTGCTATCAAGCAAACAAAAATTGGTCCATACGAAAATTGTGTTTTCGGGACTTTTCACGGTAATACAGTTTCTGAAAAATCTGTACACTTATTGTAACCACAAAAGTTTCTTATCGATGGGTAAGTCCCGTGACTGCCAATAATCGTCGAGCAAACTATGTAACACGGAGGTGAACATCTCTAAATAAATAAGTAAATAAAAAAGACTGCATGAGCAGCTACTATGAATTCCTCATTCAAGTCATTCAGTGGCAGCCACGGTTATGTGAAAAGACGATTTAGCGAATCCTCATACGTATTTTGATATGAAGCAAAACGGCCATCACTACACCTTTGCTATAAACAGATGCACGTTGGCATGTCGGCGATAAATAGCGAACACACACAGTGCAGGCATTGTTTCAATTACTCGTGTCACTGTCAGCAGATTTTGTTAAGTGAAGAATATCTTAATTGCTGTCGCAGCTACCATGTACGCATGCAGAAGGCAGTCTTGTTTGCACTTCTTTTAAAGTTCCTTCTGTAATGAAAATAAGACAGGCAACACTGATACTGATTGTGTGCGTGTGTGTGTGCGTGCGTGCGTCCGTGCGTGCCCGTGGCTTGGAGGCTACGATCAGAGGCTGTTCGACGCTGTGTGTTTTACGTGCACCGTTAACTGTACAAAACAGTACCAGGCTGAAAGATGCTAGTTGTATGAACTGCGCGGAGACGGAAAATAAAGTCGCAAAATTGGATTGTGCAAGCTTGTGGGGTAGAAGGGACACTTAACTGCGCAGTTTTGACTCTGTTGGCTTGCTGCTCCGTTGCAGTACTGACGGTTGGTTTTGATACAGAAGTAGCGTAGTATGATTTAAATTTTTCAAAGTTTCAATGTTAGTACAAAAATGGTTCAAATGGCTCTGAGCACTATGGGACTTAACATTTGAGGTCGTCAGTCCCGCCCGCATCTCGTGGTCGTGCGGTAGCGTTCTCGCTTCCCACGCCCGGGTTCCCGGGTTCGATTCCCGGCGGGGTCAGGGATTTTCTCTGCCTCGTGATGGCTGGGTGTTGTGTGATGTCCTTAGGTTAGTTCGGTTTAAGTAGTTCTAAGTTCTAGGGGACTGATGACCATAGATGTTAAGTCCCATAGTGCTCAGAGCCAGCCTCGTCAGTCCCCTAGAACTTAGAACTACTCAAACCTAACTAACCTAAGGACATCACACACATCCATGCCCGAGCCTGGATTCGAACCTGCAACCGTAGCGGTCGTGCAGTTCCAGACTGAAGCGCGTAGAACCCCTCTGCCACACCGGCCGGCCAATGTTAGTAGTTTGTGTGTCATGGAAACCATCAATACATAGAAGAGTTTCATCCGAATTCATTCTGTTAAAAAAAAAAAAAAATTGTTTGAAATCTTATGGTACTTAACTGCTAAGGTCATCAGTCCCTAAGCTTACGCACTACTTAACCTAAATTATCCTGACGACAAACACACACACCCATGCCCGAGGGAGGACTCGAACCTCCGCTGGGACCAGCCGCACAGTCCATGACTGCACCGCCCTAGACCATTCGGCTAATCCCGCGCGTCCGAATTCATTCCGTTGTGTAGAAGCATCTGTATGTGTGTTGAGTAAAATGAAGAGCGTGAAGTGATCGCGATAAAGAGGCTGCAACATATTAATACTTTATAGAGGTATGAAAGAGTATGAAACCGTGTGTCAATATGTCAGTGCTTCAACTGAGATTCGTAGGTCAATTTGCTCATATTCATATTCATCGTTTGAATTTTTTATAATAAGTTGCATATATTAGTCGCAGCAGTTGTTTCTCTTTGATGAAGTGTGTGAACAAATAATTCCTTACGGCGGCATCGTGTGTCTCAGGAAAGCAAAACGTAGTGGAGTAAAGCGCAGGAAAGTTTCAGAAATGTTAAATATTGCTTTTAGTGAGGGGTTGGGTTGTTTGAGGAAGAAGACCAGACAGCGAGGTCATCGGTCTCACCGGATTAGGGAAGGATGGGGAAGGAAGTCGGCGGTGCGCTTTCAAAGGAACCATCCCGGCATTTGCCGGGAGAGATTTAGGGAAATCACGGAAAACCTAAATCAGAATGGCCGGACGCGGGATTGAACCGTCTTCCTCCCGAATGCGAATCCAGTGTCTAACCACTGCGCCACCTCGCTCGGTTCTCTTTTAGTGAGGCTTCAGAAGTTCAGGCACGATCCTTACGGCATTGATTCCCCGGATCCCATATAGGGGATCACGTCGCTCGTCGTTTTGGTGTGTAAACTCCCCTCCTGGCTGCCTGCCGTGGCCTACACTGCAGACAGAACGCTCCAGATTCCCTTGACATCCTGCCACCGTCTTACTTTAGGATATATTATACCGCACAAAGCAGTCGGCTTGTTATTATCGTTGGATAATTGTGCAAAAAATGCGTAACGACTTGGAAATAATGTTGGAATGACTAGCATATCACTGTAAATGCATGATAATATCCATAAACAACAGAAAGAACCTGCTAGTGTCCCATTATTATGAGATCAGTGAAACATTTCTGGAGCCTGCCGCATCTGTAGTAACACTACGACGCAGTATAAAATGGGCAAACATAAATAACCAGCAGTAAAGATGCTGAATTCAAGAATTACTGGTAAAATTGTAGAAATCTGCGGTGCACCTGTAAAGGAATGTACGACACGACGTAGAATACTGTTACAGTGTTTGGAATTCGTATAAAGTACGAGGTTTGTTCAAATAACGGTAATTTGTCATATTCGTGACATTTTTTGGTTGTTTTGTGACGAAATATGCCTGACATGTATTTGTACCGTAGTAAGGATATCAGCTATTTGGTGTGTTGTCATCTGTCTGTAAGGTTAAGTGTGCTTCTGTAGTGTCAATGATTAATCTGGTGTGACACTGGATGAGAGGATTTGTATTAAATTTCGATATAAGAGGGGAATAAAGTGTAGGAAAGTTTCAGAAATGTTAAATATTGCTTTTAATGAGGCTTCTATGTGTAAAACAAAAGTTTACGAGTGGTGTAAGCGTTTCGAAGAAGGCCGCAAAGATGTTGAAGATGAGGCGCGCCCTGGAGGCCTACCACATCGTGCGAAAAGGAAAAGAAATGATTATGAACGATCACCGAATCACGATCAGAGGAGTCTCTGAGATAGCATGTTAACTGGCTCGTTCTATGAACTTTTTCCGATTTTTCACCTATTAAACGTGCGACAGCAAAATTAATTCCTCAATTGTATAGTGCCGAACAAAAACATCGGCGAATGCAAGTTGCTCGGGAGTCGCTACATGAAATCAGCAAAGATGCACACAGTGTAGGCGCGTTGGATCTTACAGGATAAAATGCATTGCTAGCAGTGAATTGTGTTTGAAAATCAGGTATATTGTGAGGTACGTCTTGTATGTATTTAAATAACTGTGTATATCTGAACCACGGCGTAACAGTTGTCGAAACATAACTTACGGTTACGATGCCGAAACTAAGGTCAATCACCCGTGGAAGCCTTTTTGATCGCCAAGTCCGAAAACAGCTGACGTATGCGATAAGTTTAGTCTCTCTGTTTTCGATTTTAACGGAATTGCGCAGCAAATGTGATTTACTTTTCTTAACACACATATCTTTCCTCTACGGTAAGAGCATAACGCGCAGTGTGAGACAGGGAGAAAAACTGCGGAAAAAGAAAGCACATTTGCTGAGTTCTTCGGTATTTTTACAACGCTGCTGGGACAAGGAGTTAATTCTTCGCTTTGATGTAGTCAAGCAGCACATTCAAACTTCTGCAGTGGACAGAATTTTGAAGAGGACTAGTCATCCGCTGAGACAGCAGATACGACAGACAGGGAATGAGCGTGGACTTCATGCCAGGAATCTGTTTGTCATCAACCTTGTCACCATTCGATTGGAAGTGGGTGGCGGTAGCCACGTCGACACAACAGCAAGCAACTTTGTAAAAGACAACATCTAAGCAGTGTGACAAGTTTGACCCCTTAATTCACCGAGGAACTGAAGTGGAATGATAATGCCCATAGAACAGTTATTCATCTCTCCAACCAAGAACTGGACGACTGCCCTATGTTAGCGCTGAATAGAGGTCTTTATTTTTCTCCAGCCCCGCGACGTCCACCAATATTGGACATTGTTTGTGGAACAGAGCAGTGCATTTGGGATCTCCCGCGCGACCTAGCTGAGGGCGTCAGGCTAACCACCAGCCGTATTCTGAAGAAAGCTGAGCCACCGATATTTAACATTAGCCACGAGGAACGTCGTGACTTTTGCGTATTACGTGTAAGCGGGGTCTCGGTTGTTTTGCCAGCCGACAGAGTAAATGCCACTGAACACCGAAGACTACCACCTTAAGGTGCTACATTTGTTAGAAGATGATGTGTTCCGGAAGTTTAGTCGTAATCCGGCACAGGCCATCGTCAGAAAGACAGGAAGGTAATTAAAGCACTCTGGTTTACCAGACGAAGTGGTGAACAAATTATTGCCTCGTGCCAACAGACCTCCCAGGCTTTATGGGTTGCCGAAGACACACAAAGAAAATGTCCCTCTTAGGACCATTGCTAGTGCAATCAGTTCGCCAACATAGAGACTGGCAAAACATCCAGCTGGGTTGCTAGCACCAAAACTGAGACATTGTGAACACCATGCCGTTAACTCGCAGACTTTTGTTGAAACACTTAAGAAAATAAGAATAGACCGAAACGACGTAATGATTAGTCCGGACGTAGTGTCACTTTTTACGAGGGTGCCAGACGAGACACGCTGGACCTTTGGCCGAACAGTTCCAACTGGAATCGTCAAGTTGTTCCATCATTTCCTAACGACAGCGTATTTCTTGTACCACGACGAATATTATGAAATAACGAATGGCACAGCGATGGGGTCACCACTGCCCCAACAAGTAGCGAATTTCTTCGTGGAGCACTTTGAGGAACAAGCTCTAAACACTGCAGCGATGCGTCCGTCTTGCTTCCTAAGTACCTTCCTACATGGCCTGACGGCAAAAATTCACTGCAGCAGTTCGTCGATCATATGAACGGTGTCCATCCCAAAATTAAATTTACTATCGAAATGGAGAAGGATGGCAAGCTACCGTTTTTGGGTGATTCAGTTGCGCGGAAGGCGGGAGGCCGGCTCGATCAATCAGTGTACAGGAAGCGAATCCGCACTCATCGATACTTGAACACCGGTAGTTTTGGCAATCCGGCACACAAGAAAGCGGTCGTGAACACGCTAGTACATAGAAAAATGATTATTCCTGGCGACGT
Source organism: Schistocerca cancellata (assembly GCF_023864275.1). Taxonomy (NCBI): domain Eukaryota; kingdom Metazoa; phylum Arthropoda; class Insecta; order Orthoptera; family Acrididae; genus Schistocerca; species Schistocerca cancellata. Next base: position 131,426,053 of record NC_064629.1, read on the forward strand.
CCAACAGAGGAACAACACCAAAAATGGAACAGCAGCGTAATATGTACAAAATCGTCCACGCAACCTGTAAGTACAGTTCAAAATAATACTACATAACAACAAAACACCAACCACCAGAACTGTGCCGGCCGGTGTGGCCGAGCGGTTCTAGGCGCTACAGTCTGGAACCGCGCGACCGCTACAGTCGCAGGTTCGAATCCTGCCTCGGGCATGGGTGTGTGTGATGTCCTTAGGTTAGTTATATTTAAGTAGTTCTAAGTTCTAGGGGACTGATGACTTCAGAAGTTGAGTCCCATAGTGCTCAGAGCCATTTGAACCATTTTTTGAGCCAGAACTGTTTATAACCTATAGGTACATTGACCAAAATGTAAACTAAATAGCAAAAATATGTACTTCTACCAGGCCACTGAAGATGCCTTGCAGAAAAAAAGGAGAAACGCGTATGGCACGAAAATTTTGTTTCATTCAGTTATAGTCAGACGGTCCATAAAGTAAAAATTATCCATGTACCGTAATGTATCTGAAGCATGAAGTATACTGAAATCATCTCTCACCGCTAAGAGGTAACAGTAATGATGGAGCTGCGTCGTTGTGACTGTTCTGCATGTGTCCACCCCCGGTAGGTGAGTTGTCAGCGCGACAGAATGTCAGTCCTAAGGGCCCGGGTTCCGTTCCCGGCTGCGTCGGAGATTTTCTCCACTCAGGGACTGGGTGTTGTGTTGTCCTAATCATCATCATTTCGTCCCCATCGACGCGCAAGTCGCCGAAGTGGCGTCAGATCGAAAGACTTGCCTCCTGCGAACGGTCTACCCGACGGGAGGCCCTAGTCACACGACGGCAACAACTTCAATATGTGAGTTACCTACAGTCCACCCAGTCACAACACGGCCAAAACAACGGACAGCACATTGGATCAAAATGCGGCTTCAAGTAAGATATTGTAGTAAGCTGCACCAGTTCTTGTAGAGTAGATGACAAAATCAAAATTGCCTGGTGGTAGTCTGTTATCATCGATTAAAAACAGCAGCCACCACACACAGTGTAGGCGCGTTGGATCTTCCAGGATAAAATCCATTGCTAGCAGTGAATTGTGTTTGAAAATCAGGTATATTGTGAGTTACGTCTTGTATGTATTTAAATAACTGTGTATATCAAGCATTGCTTGGAAAGTAACCATTATTTCCCTGCAACAAGTTCTGTTGACTTTGCTCTGTATACGATGTTGTAATGCGTTATCAGAATCTACACTGTCCAGTCACATTAATGTGACCACCCGTGAAAAGCCTGAATAACCACCGTTTGCAGCGCGGATCGCCGCGAGACGTGCAGGAAGGGAGCCTATGAGGTTCAGGACGGTGCTGACAGGGATGTGGAGCCATGCCGTGGCCAGCTGCACTAGGTTTCTCGGTTGAGGATCCATGGCGGGTACAGCCCGATGAGGTGGTCCCACAGGTTCGCGATTGGATTTAAATCCGGGGAGTTTCGTGGCCAGGGGAGTACGGTAAACTCACCCTGTTGCTCGTAGAACCAGGCGCGTGCACTGCGAGTTGTGTGATACGTTGCATTGTCCTGCAGATAGAGGCCATCGTGCCGAGGAAAACAACAAACCGTACGTGTGGTTAGACATGGTCCCCAATGATAGATGCACGCTTGTGCAGATCCATTGTGCCTTCCGGAATGACGAGATCGCCCAGTTCCGCACTGTCGCCTGATAAACAAAGTAAGAGCCTACGGAATATCAGACCAGCTGTGTGGCTGGATTGAAGAGTTTTTAGCAAACAGAACACAGCATGTTATTGTCGTCAATGGAGAGACGTCTACAGACGTTAAACTAACCTCTGGCGTGCCACAGGGGAGTGTTATGAGACCATTGCTTTTCACAATACATATAAATGACCTAGTAGATAGTGTCGGAAGTTCCATGCGGCTTTACGCGGATGATGCTTTAGTATACAGAGAAGTTGCAGCATTAGAAAATTGGAGCGAAATGCAGGAAGATCTGCAGCGGATAGGCACTTGGTACAGGGAGTGGCAACTGACCCTTGACGAAGACAAATCTAATGTATTGCGAATTCATAGAAACAAGGATCCTTTATTGTATGATTATATGATAGCGGAACAAACACTGGTAGCAGTTACTTCTGTAAAATATCTGGGAGTATGTGTGCGGAACGATTTGAAGTGGAATGATCATATGAAATTAATTGTTGGTAAGGCGGGTACCAGGTTGAGATTCATTGGGAGAGTCCTTAGAAATTGTAGTCCATCAACAAAGGAGGTGGCTTACCAAACACTCGTTCGACCTATACTTGAGTATTGTTCATCAGTGTGGGATCCGTACCAGATCGGGTTGACGGAGGAGATAGAGAAGATCCAAAGAAGAGCGGCGCGTTTCGTCACAGGGTTATTTGGTAAGCGTGATAGCGTTACGGAGATGTTTAGCAAAGTCGAGTGGCAGACATTGCAAGAGAGGCGCTCTGCATCGCGGTGTAGCTTGCTGTCCAGGTTTCGAGAGGGTGCGTTTCTGGATGAGGTATCGAATATATTGCTTCCCCCTACTTATACCTCCCGAGGAGATCACGAATGTAGAATTACAGAGATTCGAGCGCGCACGGAGACTTTCCGGCAGTCGTTCTTCCCGCGAACCATACGCGACTGGAACAGGAAAGGGAGGCAATGACCGTGCCACGTAAAGTGCCCTCCGTCGCACATCGTTGGGTGCCTTGCGGAGTATAGATGTAGATGTAGATGGAACGCCACGACAACATTCCACAGACCATACCGCTCTCTCCTCCAGCCTGGACCCTTCCGACAATTGTTGAAGGCTGTTCGGTTTCGTACGTTTCACGCCGTACACGCAAACGGCCATCTGCCCTATGGAGCATAAAACGTGGTTCACCTGGCAAGGCCACCTCTCGACTCTCAGTGGACGCCCAGTTGCGGTACTGACGTGCAAACTCCAGCCTTTATCGCCGACGAACAGCAGTCAGCGTGGGTGCATGAACTAGGCTTGCTGTGGAGGCACGTACGCAGCAACGTTCGCTGAACGGTCGTTGGGGGGGACACTGTTGCTAGCCACCTCGTTCGGTCAGTTGCTCATAGTTGCTGCAGTCGTTGTCCACTCTGTCATCTATGGGCCGGGGTGCACCACAGGTGGCTCAACGCCGGTTTTGGATAGCCCTTTTGCCATGCACGGTACACTGTAATCACGGCGGTATTTGATCAGTTTACATGCTGAGCCGTTTCGAAAATTCTTCCAATTTTGGCCCGGAAGCCAATGATCGTGCCCTCTTGGACGTCCGATAAATCGCTCCGCTTCGCATTACGACAATGACTGCACTGTTTGTCCGCGACCCCCTCGAGACGCTTTATACACCCTCCATTGCTAGTGCTGCCACCTGCCGTCTGTGAGCAGCTACTGCGCGTTGACGTCGAACATAAGCGGTGGTCGCATTAATGTGACTAGACGGTGTACAATGCAGAGGCCAGCGTGAGTTGGTGCAGCTCCCGCAGGAGGTTGCTGTCTTCCTTCCATATGAGACACCTGCCCTTTGTGACGCGTGCCCCCGGACTCCAATTGCGTGCTGATGTAGTCGACGCTTTAGAGCTGCTACTGCCACAGCTCTCGCGGCAGAGTAGAGACACGATGCGATATAACGTCAGTCCCCGTAGTTTAACGGGAGAAAAAAAAAAACCTGAAAAACTTCCGAAAAGGCGTTCCTCGCGTAGTCGTTGTATCTCAATTACAAGTCCGCGGCGTTTCCACTTATACGAACTCGTATAATTGATGCTTTTTATTATTAATATTGTATTGTTAATTGCCCGGATTTGCAGTAGTTATTAATTCTTCTCTCGTTCGCATAGCACACACCACTGATCGCGAGGAAATATTTTACTTAACAGTTTTTTCTTACGCTCTTGTCTCGTTGGTATGGAATTGTTGTGCTGGTATGCAGCGAGATCCAGAGATACTCTTTGATTCAATCTTTGTAAGATTGCGTCGCAATACGAAAACATTTTAAAGTTCACTTCTCAACTAATGACGTGAATATTTGCACTTCAATGAAATAGTCTTTCATGAGTAGTCGTTGATTTAGTCATTTATCAAACTATTTAATGATGTAGTCCACACCGGGTATTTAACTGGTAACGATCAGTTTATTGTTATTTTGTTACTAAATACTTATAACTCCCGCACCACACGCACACGGAATAGTTTAGTTAAGTCAGTCCGATTGAGTTATAGTTTCTTCGCAATTACCACAACTCAACACTTTAGCGTACTTGTCTTATCTTCATGATGTCGTGTACTTGGGTCCTACTCAAGACTAATTGCGTGTATTCTTTCATAGAATGTTCACTTCTCCTTAAGGTCCAACTAATTTAAAGTCAAGTCCAATGTTCACTAATTCCGTTATTAGATTTCAATTAACCCGTAGTGCGCGGTTAAATGAGTCTTTTCTGTTCCTGTCTCAGTTCATAAATCAGTTTCTTAAGCCGTGAATCCCGTCACGCAACAAACACGCAACTCGAAAACAATCTCGTCACGATTCGCAATCTCAATAATTCAGATTAGAACTGCTCTCGTACGTCTGCACTGGATGAGTTCTAGCAAGCTACTTCTTCTGGGGAATAGCATTGTAGGCGCATTGAATTTCTTCGTTGCGCTTACAACTCTCTTCCACATAAAAATTATCTCTGATGACATTACTTTGGACTTAACTTTTGAGATATTAATTTCACATTTGTCACATGGATATTTGTCCATTGCTGAAATAAGATGTTTCTTCTTTCTCTTTTGCTAACAAATATGCTCAGTGGTGTACAATGTAGTCGTTGACAAAACTCTTTCGTGTTAGCTCATCGGCAAAGATTTCGTAACTGCCAAGATAACTTTCCCTACTTCATGTTCTTTCTTAATTGACTTTAAGGTGGTCGTTGGGACGTTACACCTTGCATTTTTAACAATATAGACTACTGCCACGAATATCGCCCGAGCTAAACTGAAGTGAAACAAATGTTAGAGTATTGTCAACTTATCTAATATTTTTCAGGTAGTTCTTAATATAGTCATTATTCTGCTCTATGGTGTTTTGGAGCTCTTCACAAACTTCTAAGTTAACCTTTACCTTGAGACTACACACTAAGTGAAATGCCACTGAAATACCCTGCAAACAACCCTGCACAGCGATGTACACACGTTTCGTCCATATCATCAACACTGTGTTTTTACAGTTCATTATCTTTAGGGAAAGGCGGACAGAGCAATATGTTTTTGGAAGTTTAGCCGGCCGCGGTGGTCTCGCGGTTCTAGGCGCTCAGTCCGGAACCGCGCGACTGCTGCGGTTGCAGGTTCGAATCCTGCCTCGGGCATGGATGTGTGTGATGTCCTTAGGTTAGTTAGGTTTAAGTAGTTCTAAGTTCTAGGGGACTGATGACCACAGATGTTGAGTCCCATAGTGCTCAGAGCCATTTGAACCATTTTTTTGGAAGTTTATGTAGTTTTCTTGCACTGATAACTTGATAGTGATAAAGTAGGTTAAATGGTACACAAAGTCGTTGTCTTGCACTGACTGTTGCCCCTGAGCATTGAATCTGTCTTCTCTGCGATTGCGCCGATCTTCTTTACCTTGCTGAAGTGAAAGTTATGGTCTTTAGTCTCTTTGGCTGGCAATTCTACTTCTTCTTCTTCTTCTTCTTCTTCTTCTTCTTCTTCTTCTGTGACACGTTCCAATGACGTGGAACGCCCTCTGGCTGGAGGTCATCCTCGCAGTTTACATGTTGTGACCACTGGCATCGTGGAAATTTGACATACAGAAGAAAAGAGTTAGCAGACATTCAACAGTATTATGCTTGCTTAAAGGAAGTAAACAACTCTAACCTGTGCTGTGCATAATAGTAAAATTATATTGTCAATAGATGTCACCTTTTCTATAAAAAAGTTTTCTAAATAATTTTTTTTACGAAACAGTAACTTTAAACTTTTGTGTATTTTCGTCACTAGCGGTGAACGAAATCTTGAAAATTACGATTTAAGTACTAATTTTATTAAGTAATACGGGACATATGACGGACAGACATAAAGAGAGAGAGAGAGAGAGAGAGAGAGAGAGATGATGATGATGTGGCTTGTAGTAAGTTATTGCGCGTCAGATAGTTCTGTTTCTGATTGCTGGGTTGGGTTGTTTGTGGGAAGAGACCAAACTGCGAGGTCATCGGTCTCGTCGGATCGGGAAGGGACGGGGAAGGCCGTGCCCTTTCAGAGGAACCATCCCGGCATTTGCCTGGAGCGATGTAGGGAAATCACGGAAAACCTAAATCAGGATGGCCGGACGCGGGATTGAATCGTCGCCCTCCCGAATGCGTCTGATTGCTGGTTCCGATCATACCTAGCAGGTAGTGTACAATGAGTGGAGATAATAACATACCTCAAATGAGGCTACGATTCTAGAGAGACAGATACGAGCACCAAGATACATCAATATACGCATTCCTCAGGGTAGAATATTATGACCAATACAATTCCTCATAAACACCAATGTCTTTCACACTAGTGCTAATCATGGGTAATATATCCTCTTTGCTGGAAACAAAAACATTATAGTCACTCAGAAAGCAACATAGCTCCTTTCAGAGAAAACAACTGGAACACCCAAGGAAGTTTACAGTTGATCAATATACAATAATGTGACATTAAGAAAAGAAAACAAATGGCATGAATTTCAGTTTGAAGTGGGAAACTAACACCATTAAATTAAACGTTGATGGCATCCATGTGGACTCTCCGTAAGAAACACTACATCTTTATGAATGAATACTGGTTCTCAGTTGAAGCGGTGTGAACACACAATGATACCTGCAAAAACGGAAAGTCATCAGCACGTTAAGTCCTTAGAGTCCTGTCATCAGTGTGTAACAGTCAGTGTAGTTTAGTTACTTTTTCTTCATATGTACACTTGGTTCTTAGCTACAGAGTTCTTTTCTGGAAAACAAATGCCCAAAATGTAAATACAGTTTTCTAACTACAGGAAGGGCCGTAATAATAATAATGATCATAATGAATAACAGTAAAGATCTTACAAAAATACAGGGGATTTAAACTACACCATATAATTACATTACCTAAGCTGGTCTAACAGTCTCTGTTAAGATATTCATCTATAGAGTAGGACGAGTTGCCAATAAAAAAATCTTTCAAACTCTGTTTAAACTGTGCTTTATCTGAAACCGATTTTTAATGGTTGCTGCAATTTATTGAAAATATATGTTCCTGTATATTGGACCCCTTTTTGGACCAAGGTAAGGTATTTTAGGTCTTTGTGTAGATTATTTTTATTCCCAGTGTTTATATATATTGAGCTATTGGTTGGAAATAGAGACATATTATTTGCAATAAATTTCATTAAGGAATAAATATAATGAGAAGCAGTGGTTCAAATACCCAATTCCTTGAACAAGTTTCTACATGGTGGTCTTGAATTTACACCACGAATGAGTCCTATTACACGCGTTTTGCACTATAAAATCTTTGGCTCGGTTTGACGAGTTCCCCAGAGTGAGATAATAGAATGAAAGTAGGCAAAGTATGCAAGTTTTTTATGTTTATATCTCCTACATTTGACATCATTCACATTGCAAATATAGACTTGTTTAGCTTCAGCAATTCTATTGTGTGCCCTTCCCAACTGAATTTACTATCGAGCTGTAATCCCAAAAATTTAACACTGTCAACCTCTTCGATGCACACGTCCTCATATGTTATACGCATCCTGAAAGTAAATCTGTAACAGGCTCAGAACTGCATATAGTGGGTCTTTTCATAGTTTAATGACAGTGAATTAACTTTAAACCATTTATTAATGTTGGTGGAAATTTGAAGGGCAGCCATTTCTGAATCTGTACTTGACTTGCTGCTTATTGCGATGTTTGTATCTTATCAAACAAAACATAACAGAACGAATAAACATAAAACTCAAAGCAGCCTTTTCTTCCAAGGGATAAAACTGTACAATAATTTGTCCAAGGATGTTACAGTGATTAGCAAACCGAAAAAGGCAGTTACGAAGTACATGTTAAGCAGTATGTTCTATACGGAGAAGGAATACTTATTTAGATAACACAAGGTAGAGGTTTGGTAAAAAGCGTAATCCAAGTAATTAATAGTAACGTTATCATAATACATACCACTTTCATATTATTTTTTTATTTTCAGGAAATTTTGCTCCCAAAGTTGTACAGTGCATAATGCTAACACGTCATCCCATTTCTGAGCCTAATATCTCACTCATTATTGAGGGATGATGACTCATTTTTTCTGGCTAGTAAATGGGCATTTGCGCCACAAAAAATTGAAACCAAACATCGACACTATGGGCTTGACGTCCGTTAACAATATGTGTAATGCTTCTTTGTGTGACTGAGAGTGAGAAATGAATGGACAGTATTGCATTAGCCTTTTGCATTATTAAATAACTTCTTTGCAAAACACTATTGTAGACTATGGATAAACCAGATGAGATAGCACTGTTTTAAACAGACTGGCGTCGTTTTCGGGAGGATGGAGACTCCAGTCTTCTTCATGCCGGGATGGTTCCTGCTTTAAGGCAACGGCCGACTACTTGTCCTGTCCTTGTCAGACCGTACCTGAAAGTGTGTAAACGCTTGTGTATATGAATTATATTATTTTTGTTGTTCTAAAATTATAATATCACGACATGTCCGTATCCTTGTAAAACTGATCTTCGGATGAATGAAGCTACTATTACTACTACTGCTACTGAGACGTCGTGTGTACTCGAGCGTTTGCCGATGAAGCCTAGGTGCGCTAGTTGCTCAGTATCTACAATAGCGTGGCAGTGCGGCTGAAGTGAGGAGCGGCGTTGTGCTTCCGGCGGCCGCATTGACCTATCCGGCGCAAAAGGCGCGCTGCTGAAACAGTGCCGTGCCCCATGAATCAATATGAGGCTGAGGCTGCAGCCGCCCGTTTAGACAACTGCACAGTCAAGCGCGCCCGCTCGCTACACGCCCCATCTTCGGATCCAGTCTCGCCGCAATTTCATTCCTTCCAGCATTTTTTGTAGCCGCCTGTCGGAGTGCAAATGCCCAGAAGCGAGGTAAATCTCGAAGCCACACTCATTTAAAAAAAATTGTAAATGGTACGTAATCAGAATGGTTCATTTCTTTGCAGCAAGAAACAATCAATGCCAGTTCTCTTAACGAAAAAGGGCTATAAATCTAAAAATACTTAACTGTTCTTTGTTTGAAAAATTTATTTCATTATTGTATTTCAGCAAAATACGGATGTAAAGCGTCAAAATACGTTCTCTCTTCAAGCGTATGACATTCCTCATCCAAGTTGAACAAATTTTAGGTCTCGTTAGAAAATTATAAGTTTTTTAGTTACTTATTAAAAATAAATATATCTAAATTAATTACCTGATATATACAGGGGATTTTCTACCCTAATTCGTCATTAAGCGGCAGCTAATGAAGACTTTTGAAACTGGAGTCACCATCATTCTTTCGTATGGCTCCTCAAATGACTTTTTAAGGCTGTGTAGGCTCATGCCATTTTCTGCTGTGTAGGCTCATGTCATTTTCTGGCAGGTATCGAACACTAGTGCTTTGAGTGGTGTTTATTCTTTATTCGTGTTAGTAGCAAGGGTAATCAAGGAAAATAAAGGTAGTAATAATAAAATGTTGTGCAGTTGAAGACAAGAGAAAAATAAAACCTAGTGTTTCGCAAGATGAGTAATACTAAAATTTTAAAAGAAACTTGTTTATGTAAGACAGATAATGAATGAATACGTCTCAGAATACCTACAGAAAGCACGATTGTTTTCAACTGTGACCACCAAATCGCATATTGCATGTGATAATTATTGGTAGTATTGTGTCTTGTTGTGTGCAGTTTCGTTTGGTTTTCAAAAATAATATTTCCTACTACTGCTACTACTTCTAATAATAATAATAATAATAATAATAATAATAATAATCATTATTATTATTATTTCTTTACTTTCTCAGACGTTAAGTCTGGTTAAAAATGGAAAGTGACGCGGACCTTGATCAAGCGTCACTTACTTTTAATTGTACAGTATATGTTATATTGCATTTAATTGCATTATTATTATTATTATTATTATTATTATTATTATTTTATAACAATAACAGTAATAATTTCCTACTACTACTACTACTACTTCTAATAATAATAATAATAATAATAATAATAATAATAATAATCATTATTATTATTATTTCTTTCCTTTCTCAGACTTTAAGTCTGGTTAAAAATGGAAAGTGACGCGGACCTTGATCAAGCGTCACTTCCTTTTAATTGTGTATGTTATATTGCATTTAATTGCATTATTATTATTATTATTATTATTATTATTATTATTATTATTATTATAACAATAACAGTAATAATACGGAAAATGTCACTCCACTTCATGTAGGATATTTTCCTTTGGTTTCTTGGGATGTATTTACTTTGCCTCTTCACAACCTGTACTTCTAACGTCTCAAACGTACAACTGTATCATGTAAATGGTTTGTATGGGAGCCTGCGAAATACACAAATTTGAATGTGGTGTTGCGGATGGAGGTAACCTAAAGGACATAATTAAACCCAACTCCAGCACATAGCCTATCGTCCTGAAAAGTGTTTAAGAGACCACAGATGCTATTCCTCACCCTCTCCCTGTAGAATTTCAATCTTGGGTTTATTTTTGAGCAGATGGATCGAGATGAATCTAGTGATATGTGGTCTCATTCTATAGGAAACTGTGAAGACTTCAACATCTGCGAGTCGGCTAGAAATATGATCTCTCACCTTCCATTGTGTTGTCGCGGTGTTTCAGAGATATCGATAGACAGCACCAATGCGTTTTCTTAACTTAGCGACTTCGAGTGCAGAGGTGAATTTACGATAAATACATAACAACTAAAGTATTTTTTTCTACTTGACGCCTTATAATTTGCAAAATAACTTACTTAGTGAATGCCTTATGTATTTTTATGACTGTTCAGTTCAGACTAAGTAGTCGAGTGCTGGACATGTGATACCTTACATTATATTGCATCGCAAATCCGTGGGAAACCTTAATTATGATTTCTGTCTTATTAGTAAATAATAAGTTTTAAAATGTTTATTGCATGAAATACATCTACTAAAAATTTTTATCAAAATTTCATCAGCTTGGATTTTTCGTGAGGTAATCAGTTCGAGGTATTCTCTATGTGATTCACCAGTCAGTACAGAATCAACATTGAAATGGTCGTCACGAATGAACTCACGTGACTGCACCAAGTGGGTGACACACAAATCGTCAGGACAATTGTTTTCGTTGAAAAAGAAAAAAAGAAAAAAATTCAAAACGAAGTTCGTATGCGTTTTGTTGCTGTGGAAAAACAATCTCACGAAACCATTTCAAACTGTTCTAAATAACCGGTTGCCACGAAAGATTGTAGTTTAATCCCGTTATATTTTCTACTTTATGCGCTTCAAAATGATCAAATATTGCAGCACGCATATTTTTTTCTGTTCTGTTGCTCTCAACAAATGAACCTATTATGTTGCATGGTAGTCCAGATAAACCCGTAATTCGTAATTGCCAGAGTATTGCTAATGAGAAACTCCCCGGAGCGTATCAAATACGATTAAAAATGTGACTCTCGTTTATTTTAACAGGAAATGAAAATACATAAATCTATTTGCCCTTAATTGTAATTAGTATTACTTAAGTGCAGGTGACGCACTGGGTAAATTTGAAAAATGAAAGGAAGTTACAGTGTAACGTATCGTGGACATCTTGACCAGTAGTGGCGGAGATGTTCCTCATGTGGAGGTGCGAAGGGTTAAAAAAACATTCAAATGTGTGTGAATTCCTAAGGGACAAAACTGCTGAGGTCATCGGTCGTTGCGAAGGGGTAGTGACCCCTGTTAGGAACCGCATCAGCGATTTAGAGGAGTGATATGGAAAGAATGGAAATCTAGATCAGTACACGTGCCGGCCGGGGTGGCCGAGCGGTTCTAGGCACTGCAGTCTGGAACCGCGAGACCGCTACGGTCGCAGGTTCGAATCCGGCCTCGGGCATGGACGTGTGTGATGTCCTTAGGTTAGTTAGGTTTAGTTAGTTCTAAGTTCTAGGGGACTGATGACGTCAGATGTTAAGTCCCGTAGTGCTCAGTGCCTTCAGTACACGTGGGTTGACATTCGTTCAGAGAATCAGTCACTGCTCTACCTTCCCAAGTACAGGCTTTGCATTCACTCACACTTTAGTATTTTATGTTGTGACCTTAGGTATTAGTGAACCTGTAATCTCGGGCATCTGCGTTGATAACCCTGGCGACATGTGATTTAGGTTTCCCATGGCAAACTTGAATTAGTCAACGGAGATACGGGAATAATTGAGTACTGCAGTTTTCTACTTTTCTCCTTTTACAACTATCGTAGTGGCCAGTCTGTCACGGACTAGTTGTAAGATACATATAAGGAAATGAGTCCTTCTCTTGAACGTCAGAGGCTCATTGTCAACAAAACTGGTTGCCATGATCACCTACACTAATAAGCCAAAACATTATGACCACTTGATAAATAGCGTGTTTGTCCAGATTTAGAACGCAATACGGCTGCGATTCTGCGTGGCATGGATTTGACAAGTCGTGTTAGATTTCCACAGGTATGTCGGGCCATATATCTACGCACCGGTCACACATTTCCCGTAAATGGGCTGGTAGTTCACACTGATTCCCCTTGCAGCGACTGTCGCAAGCAACATCGGAATTTCAGTTCAGGTATTCTGAGCCCGTGTTTCCATCCTTTCTATGAACCGCTGAGATGAACGTCAGCGTGGGTGCTGCAAGTTACAGAAGATACCTTCCCGTCTTTTCGATAACTGAGATAGTTTTCTGCCCCATTTGATCTCACAGCTAAAGTGGCAGTTAACGCTGTACGGGAAAGAATCTCTAAACTGAAAGCTTCTTTGTATTTTAACGAGAATGCAAAGACATAAAATTATTTGAAACACGGGTAAAGAATAAGCAACAAAGTTTTTCGGTTTTCATTTTTCGTACTAGTACCAATGAAGTGCAACGTACGGACAGAAATAATTTTGGTTATCGTGTGAATTCAGAAATGATGCCAGATTAAAGTACTGACAGTGATGTTTGAGGAAAGAAAGGAAGATTAGTGTTTGAAATCCTGGCGAGGGCGAGGTCATTAGAGACGGAGTACAAGCTCGGGTTTGTGAAGGACGGCGAAGGAAATTTGCCGTGCCCTATCAAAGGAACCATCCCGGCATTTGCTTTAAGTGATTCGAGGAAATTACGAAAAACTTAAATCTGGATTGCGGAACGCCGATCTGAACCGTCGCCCACCCGAACTCAAGTCCAGTGTGCTAACTATTGCGTCACCTCGCTCGGTATTCGTCTTTGGACTGGGGTGTATACAGTATATGCGCCACTGGTTGTCCCGATTAAGTAAGTGCCAAAGTATAAGCCTGTAGAAAGAAAAATAGAGACTTATATTCTCAATGCTATCGTCCCTGGACGCTCTGTTATACGAGCGAACGTAGTAATCACAAATTAGACAAGTAAGAAACGATTGAAACCTCGCATATCGAGTTCGGTTGAAGCGTAGTCGATAATTGACACGGTTGTTCATTGCCTAAAGGTCGATTCACACTGGATGTCACGTCACGTCAGTGTGTCCTTCGATGTGTCTCAAATGGCGTTATTGATACCAGTGTTACGTCACGAATTGTCTGGAAGATTGTTTTGAAGTTGCGACGGTTATGTTACGTGAATGTCTCGTTTAGCGAAGTCCGTCGCCTGCCAGCACTGAAAGATAATCTGTTATCGCCATGCTAAATCGTGCTGTTGTAGTATAGTGTGTGCTTTTGTGGCTTCCAAATACTTATTTTATTGCGTGCTTTGTTCTCATGACATATTTCGTAGATTGCACGAGGACTTAATATCTCCCCTCTGGCCGAGCGGTTAAAGGCGCTACAGTCTGGAACCGCACGACCGCTACGGTCGCAGGTTCGAATCCTGCCTCGGGCATGGATGTGTGTGATGTCTTTAGGTTAGTTAGGTTTAAGTAGTTCTAAGTTCTAGGGGACTTATGACCACAGCAGTTGAGTCCCATAGTGCTCAGAGCCATTTGAACCATTTTTATCTCCCCTCTAAACGTTCTCCCGCGAAAAATATCCAGTATCTGAAAGTGAAACAATACACGGGGATTAAAATTCAACTTCTGCTGCATGAGCCATTGTAGACAGTAAACTACACTACTGGCCATTAAAACTGCTACAACAAGAAGAAATGCAGATGATAAAAGGGTACTCATTGGACAAATATATTATACTAGAACTGACATGTGATTACATTTTCACGCAATTTGGGTGCATAGTTCCTGAAAAATCAGTACCCAGAACGACCACCTCTGGCAGTAATAACAGCCTTGATACGCCTGGGCATTGATTCAAACAGAGCTTGGATGGCGTGTACAGGTACAGCTGCCCATGCAGCTTGAACACGATACCACAGTTCATGAAGAATAGTGAATGGTCTATTGTGACGAGCCAGTTACTCGGCCACCATTGACCAGACGTTTTTAATTGGTCAGAGATCTGGAGAATATGCTGGCCAGGGCAGCAGTCGAACATTTTCTGTATCCACAAAGGCCCGTACAGGACCTGCAACATGCGGTCGTGCATTATCCTGCTGAAATGTTGGGTTTTGCAGGGATCGAATGAAGGGTAGAGCCACGGTTCGTAAGACATCTGAAATGTAACGTGCACTGTTCAAAGTGCCGTCAATGCGAACAAGAGGTGACCGAGACGTGTAACCAATGGCACCCCATACCATCACGCCGGGTGATACGCCAGTATGGCGATGACGAATACACGCTTCCAATGTGCGTTCACCGCGATGTAGCCAAACACGGATGCGACCAATATGATGCTGTAAACAGAACCTGGATTCATCCGAAAAAATGACATTTTGCCATTCGTGGATCCAGGTTCGTCGGTGAGTACACCATCGCAGGCGCTCCTGTCTGTGATGCAGCGCCGGCCGCGGTGGCCGTGCGGTTCTGGCGCTGCAGTCCGGAACCGCGGGACTGCTAAGGTCGCAGGTTCGAATCCTGCCTCGGGCATGGGTGTGTGTGATGTCCTTAGGTTAGTTAGGTTTAAATAGTTCTAAGTTCTAGGGGACTTATGACCTAAGATGTTGAGTCCCATAGTGCTCAGAGCCATCTGAACCATTTATGTGATGCAGCGTCAAGGGTAACCGCAGCCATGATCTCCGAGCTGATAGTCCACGCTGCTGCAAACGTCGTCGAACTGTTCGTGCAGATGGTTGTTGTCTTGCAAACGCCCCCATCTGTTGACTCAGGGATCAAGACGTGGATGCACGATCCGTTACAGCCATGCAGATAAGATGCCTGTCATCTCGACTGCTAGTGATACGAGGTCGTTGGGATCCAGCACGGTGTTCCTTATTACCCTCCTGAACCCACCTATTCCATATTCTGCTAACAGTCATTGGATCTCGACCAACGCGAACAGCAATGTCGCGATGCGATAAACCGCAATCGCTATAGGCTACAATCCGACCTTTATCAAAGTCGGAAACGTGATGGTACGCCTTTCTCCTCCTTACACGAGGCATCACAACAAAGTTTCACCAGGCAACGCCGGTAAACTGCTATTTGTGTATGAGAAATCGGTTGGAAACTTTCCTCATGTCAGCACGTTTTAGGTGACGTCACCGGCGCCAGCCTTGTGTGAATGCTCTGAAAAGCTAATCATTTGCATATCACAGCATCTTCTTCCTGTCGGTTAAATTTCGCGTCTGTAGCACGTCATCTTCGTGGAGTAGCAATTTTAATGGCCAGTAGTGTATTTACCATATGGGTATCTAACTTTACAGGAATGATGTTCAGACTGTGTGCTACAGGATTTGGGTTGTTAGTAGTGTTAGTATCGTGACTAACTAACTGTTAGGCACCAGTACTGGTACGGCGACGTAAGGTTGAAAATCAGTGTTAATTACAGTTGTAGACAGTCAGCGTGGGTCTGGACGAGGTGTCCAGGCGTTACTCGTAAAGTTGCTTTTTCAAAACAGTATTAATAGTGCTGCTGCTCTTCGCGAGTTACTAACGCATTGAAAGAATACGATGAGGTCCTCTTTTCGAAACGGGATTTAAAAACACCAGTCGGAAATTCGAATTAATTGGAGATTTGGGAATAGCTCCTAGGAAAGGCCGACGCCGATTGCTCCACAAATTGTTGAAGAAGGTACTGTTGCCGTGGCTGGGAATACTGGACACAGTGTGCCATCTTCAAGCAGTGCGCGAGTTGTGTCATGGAAACTTAACATTTCATGCTCCATCGGTTTTCGGGCAGCAATAGACAAATCTCTTCTGCCGTTCCAGGCTGTTGTGGGTGCAGATGCTCTTCACACTGAACACTGTTTGTAATCTGGAACGTAACCATGGTTCGCAGTTAACAAATATTACCATCTCATGTTGAAATTAAAATGTGTTTCTTTCAATGGGTTATTCGTTTTTTTTTTTTCCAGATGTCCTTACAAATATTTCCACTAAGTATCATTGCCCTACAAACAATCGTTTTACATGGGGGCCCACTCATGTAGCGAACGTCTAGTTATAGCCACCCTGTATGTCCGTTTTACAATACACGCACAAAATAAACACTATATCGCGCATAAATAAGAAGATAAATAGACTTTCTGTAAAGCTATTTTGCAATTAGAAAACAAGGCGTGATGTATAGTATTTTCTAACCAGTAATGTTGTGTGTGTTTATATTCTAGGACAAATAAAGTCGATTTTCGTATGTTCTAAAATGCAATTCCTTATTCTTCCAACTTACAGCAATGTACACTATTTGTCACACGAGCTATGTCAAGAACATCCATTACTAATATATCTAAATTATTTCAGCTACTACCGTTGCTAGTTCCTTAACTATTTACGCACTTCTTGAAAGATGGATATCCCTCATTTTTAACTTTCACCGTTCAGTATCGGGTCTATTCGGCGAAGGAAGGAAGGACTAAGTGCAGACTAGGGTTTAAAATTTCGTCGACGGCGCTGTCATCAGAGAGGTAGCAGAAGCTGGGGCAGAGAAGGAAACGACGATGTCCCTCTCGTTTTAAGGGAACCGTTCCTCCATTTGTCTTTAGCTATTGAGGGAACCACGGAAACTTAAGTCTCTAAAGCCAGAGTGGTATGTGAACCGCCGCGCGGGATTAGCCGAATGGTCTCGGGCGGTGCAGTCATGGACTGTGTGGCTGGTCCCAGCGGAGGTTCGAGTCCTCCCTCGCGCATGGGTGTGTGTGTGTTTGTCCTTAGGATAATTTAGGTTAAGTAGTGTGTAAGCTTAGGGACTGATGACCTTAGCAGTTAAGTACCATAAGATTTCACACACATTTGAACATTTTTTGGTATGTGAACCGCCGTCCTCCCATATGTGAGACCAGTGTGTTAACTACTGCACCATCTCCCTCGGGTAGCGTTGCGACAAGACGTGATGTTGATTTCCTTCTAGTGCGAACACACAATCTTTTGCGGGAACCGAGCGAGGTGGCGCAGTGCTTAGCACACTGGACTCGCATTCGGGAGGACGACGGTTTAAACCCGCGTCCGGCCATCCTGATTAAGGTTTTCCGTGATTTCCCTAAATCGCTTCAGGCAAATGCCGGGATGGTTCCTGTGAAAGGGCACGGCGTATTTCCTTCCCCGTGTTTCCGTAATTCGAGCGTGTGCTCCGTCTCTAATGAGCTCGTTGTCGACGGGACGTTAAACACTAATCCGCCGGCCTGGGTGGCCGAGCTGTTCTAGGCGTTACAGTCTGGAACCGCGCGACCGCTACGGTCGCAGGTTCAAATCCTGCCTCGGGCATGGATGTGTGTGATGTCCTTAGGTTAGTTAGGTTTAAGTAGTTCTAAGTTCTAGGGGACTGATGACCTGAGAATTTAAGTCCCATAGTGCTCAGAGCCATTTGAACCAACCTAACACTAATCTCCTCCGCAAATGCCGGGACAATTCCTTTGAAAAGGCACGGCTGATTTCTTCCCCATCCTCGAAACAATCCGAGCTAGTGCTCAATCTTTTACGGGAACTTCGCCATGAGGCAACGAACACATCGTGCCGATGACGTCCGGTGTGAATTGTCTTTAATAAGTCCTTGAAGATCAAAAGGAATCATTGTTTTAGGTGCATAAAAGCAGATGGAACGAAAGAGAGTCCTACCTTGGAAAGCGTCTCACTTGCTGCGCTCAGCTGAAGCGGCTGTATAGGCACAGTTTGCTGTGAGTGGCCTCCTCCTCCTCCTCCTCCTCCAATGCTGCGGCTGCCCATAACGACGTTATGACCCTGAACGATATTGCTTTATAAAATCTGCCTGCGGGCCAGTACCTCCGGTGTTCCGTTATGAGGAAGCGCTCGGTTAACGGACGAAATTGCGTTCAGCTGAGGCGTCAGGAGGTGGCTGGCCCAGCGGTTGCTGTCAAATGGGGGCGCGGTCTGTCTACTTAGGTCTTAAGGGTCTTTATTGGCTGGCAGCACTTTCTCTGCGCTACAGCGTGTTTCAAAATGTTTTGACGGTGTCAAATTTGAATAACACACAAACTATTCGTGAAACAAAGATGAACATTTTACACAAGGTTCAAAATTTATTTTAGTAACTTGTGAAATACTTTGTCAGACAAATAACGACTATTCGCGGCTACACAATATTCCAATCGTTTCACCCAGTTTTTTTAACACATCTTTCATAACTGCTGGCGGAATTCTGGATGTTTCATTGTCAATTCGATCTTCTGACTGCTGCAAGCTTCTCGGCAGATTGGAATACACCCTCACCTACAAATAACGCCATAGGTAAATATTGGGCACTATTAAATCAGGCGAGGGAGGCGGCAATTCGACATACGAAATGTGTAGCCTTTGCCCACGTTTTCGTAACGAACGGCAAGGGCTTGCCTGTAAACTGGTACGCACACTTTCGATGTTTTTGGGATTTTCGAACCGTTTTCCGAGGGCCGTTTGGCTTTCGATTCATCGCACTGGCAGTTGCACAGAAGTTTCTTAACTAATTCGGTATTGTTCCAGGAGCGGGAATTGGATGTCGCAGCTGAATGAATCTTGAAATTCTTACGAAAGGCACGTTGTACGCGCACGACAGATTCGCCGTAGCGAAAATAACACTTCACTGCGAACTTCGATGTTGCTTAGACCAGTACAACATAATTACTGACCTGTATATGGGATGAAGCTTGACACTCCGCACTACTAATATTCGGTACCACCGTCGCTGTATCTTGTCTTAGGCGCGCTTTATCAAATTTGAAATCGACAAACTATTGTGAATCACCCTGTTCGATGACGGCTCCTGTTTATCTCATATTCTTAATGTTTCCAGATTTTCAATTATTCTGCAACTGCGTTTTCGTTCTGCTCAATGACTTGGGTGCCTGAGGTGGTAGAAATGCTGCAACGAAATTAGACAAATATGTGATCTCCCAAATGAACGAAAGGGTAACCTAGTCACTTTATATCAGAAACGAGCCCCCCAATACAGGGATCAGAACGGACGTATATGTAAGCTTATAGTACCAAGGCAGAAGTTTCAAGTCAAATACCGAGGACAACCCATACCGTCAACGTATTTCCGCTGTTAATACGGAATGTGGCCTAATTAGGTTAGTATTAGAGCACACGGGCCCAGTCCATCTTGAGCCAAGTCAAACAAGTACAGAATTTGAAGCACTGGGTGTCGGATTCAAAGGATCGTAGAAG
The DNA here is from genome assembly GCF_023864275.1 of Schistocerca cancellata. Taxonomy (NCBI): domain Eukaryota; kingdom Metazoa; phylum Arthropoda; class Insecta; order Orthoptera; family Acrididae; genus Schistocerca; species Schistocerca cancellata. Next base: position 131,445,888 of record NC_064629.1, read on the forward strand.
AAACCAATATCAGCGTTATTACAAATGTCGTTCGACTTAATGTATGGCTGCCATACTTACAAATGAAAAAACCCGGGGGGGGGGGTATTAAAATTAATTTTTATGTGAACCACAATTGCTTACTTTTTTACAAAGGCTTTCAAATATGTTCAAATGTGTGTGAAATCCTATGGGACTTAACTGCTAAGGTCAAACTGCTAAGGTCATCAGTCCCTAAGCTTACACACTACTTAACCTAAATTATCCTAAGGACAAACACACACACACACACACACACACACACACACACACACACACACACACACACACACCCATGCCCAAGGGAGGACTCGAACCTCCGCCGGGACCAGCCGCACAGTCCATGACTGCAGCGCCTTGACCGCTCGGTGCAAAGGCGTATTTCTCGCTTCATCGCACCTTCTTAAGTAACTCTTTCTTGAATCTGATGTTATCACAGTATTGAGACCAAGTTAGACCTTTATAGTTCTAAGTGACGATCAACAAACTCTTTACGTATTGTACAGAAACTCTTGTTTCTTTCCTCAGTCGCCGGCCGGGGTGGCCGAGCGGTTCTAGGCACTACAGTCTGGAACCGCGGGACCGCAGGTTCGAATCCTGCCTCGGACATGGATGTGTGTGATGTCCTTAGGTTGGTTAGGTTTAAGTAGTTCTAAGTTCTAGGGGACTGATGACCTCAGATGTTGAGTCCCATGGTGCTCAGAGCCATTTTTTTCCTCAGTCCAATGCATATTTAAAAAGGAAAATATCTTCTCCGCAACTGCACTGCGAGAAGGGATTGCAAAAAAGTATTCCACAATTTTCAGAAGTCCTGAACATTCATATCCAGAACGATTGTTCATGAAACAACACCATCTATCAGATACAGTTTTCTCTAAAAATGTGAATATGGTTTACGATTTGAACTGTTCACTTAGGAACATTTTAGGCGATTTACTTCATCAATCTTTAGGCGTATCCGAAACGTTCTGTACAATGACAACACCTAATATCAATGACGACGTCACGATGTGACGTACAGTACTGGGGAGGAGCTAAGCTGAACAAGTCGCCGTGCCACTACAGTCGACTACTGCCTGAAATGTTGCCAACCTGATTTTATCTCTCCCAGTATATGTCCAGTTTCGATTTCAGTCCGTCAGATTACACTTGACACGGAAGTCCAAAAATCGGGAGTTATGTTATCGTTTTATAAATTATAACCAGGGATTGAAATAAAGCATTTAAAACCGGGTGGAATCGGAGTAAATTGAGTGATTTGGTAACGCTAACTTAATGAAAACAGTTACAAGCACGATGCTTACTAAGACTGACAGCTCAGCTAGGGTAGGCAGATTATTTAGGGAGACTGTTAGAAGCATTTTGTACCAATCAAAAAATTCATCAGCTTTCCGTAAATTAACCATCCCTAGCCTACGGTCCCCATAAAATCGCCATCCCATAATCCATACTAAGCTTTTTTCAAATTGACTGAGTTGAATACCGAGATGGTTCAAATGGCTCTGAGCACTATGGGACTTAACATCTGTGGTCATCAGTCCCCTAGAACTTAGAACTACTTAAACCTAACTAACCTAAGGACATCACACACATCCATGCCCGAGGCAGGGTGCGAACCTGCGACCGTAGCAGTCGCGCGGCTCCGGACTGAGCGCCCAGAACCGCTAGAGCACCGCGGCCGGCTACCGACATGGTTCCTTTGAAATGGACACGGCACAATTCCTACCCATCCTTACGGAATCCAACCATTTGCTGCGTCACTTACAGACGGGATGTGAAATCTTAGCCGTCTGTTTAGAAGTTTTAATAGAAAGGAAGTTTTAAGGAGAGTATGAGGGCAGACTTTATGCTCCATCTATCGTTAGTAAGTCATTCCATAAATTAATCATACTCATTTAATAAAATTGTGTTACACGGTTGTGGGTGGGTGCACCACCTAACACTCTGGTACATAGATTTACAGAGATACCGGCAATGCTGTGTGTCATCTTAGTGGAGCACAAAGACTCCAGAGGGAAACAATTTAAGGCGTTTGAGCAGAAAACACAGCCCACAATCCTGCTTGTCGGAAATACAGTCTCCGTAAAATATGTGTAACCTGTCATCTAGTCGAACATTTGTTATATTTAACAATAAATAAATAAAACAGAGAAGGAAATGGAATGTTTCGCTATATTTCATAATAAATGCAGAGCCGATAAACCCTCCTAAATTGTTTGGAAAATTTTCGTAACGGTATTCATGTTGCCTGCATCAGTGATTTATCGTTGAATTGTTACATCAAACAGCACTCATTTCCAGCATTGCACATGAAAACAAACTTCGGGTATAACTCTGCCTGTTCAGTAATGCTTTATTCTCCCTTCTGAAAGGCAGATACCAGTTCATAATAGGACAGTTACTAGGAAACATTTTGGTTTACAAGAGGCAAAGATAATGGTTACAATCCGTGCCTTCGCCAGTTCCTTTCAGTGCAAAGTGCTACAGAGCATCAGTCTCTGGAGCATTTCTGGTTATTGTATTGCAGTAAATGGTAGCCGTGTAACGTGTGTGAAATTCGAAATAGCTAGATTATGAATAGCTTTCTGGCAAAGCCGAAAGTGGATATTTGGATCACAATACACTATGGATATAATGGTTCACAGAAACGAATTTGACACATCTGTAATGGTATACTCTTATCAGTTCGCTAATGCTCGGCAGAGATGCACGCAGACATAGCAGAAGAAATATTGTGTTCCGTAATTTAGCCATCTAGGGAAGTTACGTGACTGAGTGCTTTCGCTAGTTGCAGGTGGTGCATCAAACCTGTGTTAAATCCGAAACCTCTGCACAGTGTCTTATGGACAGAAAGCAGAAGATTCTGTTGGTTGTTTCTCTTTCCCTTCAGATTAAAATAGACGGCATTCTTGGTGCTTTTAGTGGTTTTAGAGTGGAATGAGTAATGTCACACACACGCACACACACACACACACACACACACACACACACACACACACAAAATCCTGTTGCCACAAGGGTTTATTTTCTAGTAACAAAACGAAAATTAAGTTTCATAAAATTATTTTAACCTCTCAACAAGAAACTTTTTTTTTCATTTTAGTTGTACTTTAATTTGAGTTACAAGTGGTCCACATCGTTTGTGAGGTAATAAAAAGAAATGCCAAAATTTCCGACCGAGCGATGTGAAGCACTTGTCAGACACTGAACTTGTTTATGGGAGTTCGGCCATCTATATTTAATATTTCCGTGTTTTCCCTGATTCGCTAAAAGCAAATGCCTGGATAGTTTGGTTTGAAAAGGACGCGGCTGATTTATTTCTCCATCCTTACACAGTTATCTTCCATCTCTAATGACCTCGTAGTCGACGGGACGTAAAACCGTAATATTTTTACCTTATTTGCTAATTTCCCTTCTTTGGAGAAGCAGTTACGTGATTTTTTTTTTGCGAAATGTGTTTTCTCATATGTGGTGTTCGTCATATTAGTGAAGTCCATAGTGCGGCGTAGTTTCGGGGTTTACCTTGGACGAAGGCTTTATTCATCGGTAGAAGAGAGGTGAAACCCTCCAAGCGCGCTTCGTTTACCCGCGTCAACAAGCGAAGGGGAACTGCGCTGGATATATTGCAGCGCAAATGAGATTGCGATAAGTGGATTTATGAAATTACGAGAACAACCTAAGTTAATATTCCCCGAAACGGCAAACGAGCATTTAGCCTGTCGAGTTGGTGACTATGCGTGAAGAGCAGGTAGCGATTAAACATGAGAACGATTCTGTTCCTCACTTACGCGAAGCGCGCAGCCAACGGTTGTAATAGCACTCTGTAAAAATATCGCTCACAGATAAATTCGTTCTGTGTGGCGAATGTAACTGAAAGAGCAGACGTAGAGCAAACGCATTCGTGGAATTCGTGTTCAGCTGACTTGTCGTGTCTTCACTGCTAAGCAGTTATAGCGCTGCTGTTTGTTGACGTAGAAATGGGACGACTGCTGAGATTTGAAGTATCAGAATACTTACCAAATATTTGTCAGTAGTACCTACGTATAGTATACTATGGAACCTTGTGATTTAGCACTGTACGTAGCCTTAAATTCTTTAGTAAAAAGTAGCTATGTTAAATAGTGGCATGGCTTAGTGTATAAGAGCCAGGCTACAAGTCCCAAGGTTCGCAGCTCGATCACCAGTCAGTACTAGCATTTTTCTTTATCTGTCATCTCCTCTTGGACCACTGGAAATGCTTTGTTTATGCAGAAAAACGCAGTGTTGCTTCGTGGTTCGGAGTGAACGTCAAACTTTACATTTTCCTGCCACTGTCTGAATAAGCCAGTTCAGAGGTCTTCGGAACGCAGTGACATATCACCAGTTAACAAAGTGCCTATACAATGAATGAAACAGGTTTACAGAGATATTTTGTTCAGTTCGTCATCCAGAGCACACCATATTGAGGAAGGCGTTAACTTGCACCTAATTTCCCAGTATGAAACTGATCATAGATGCTCTAAAATGTCCAATTTGGGTTTTGGGGTGGGCTGCAAGTTAGGTGTGTGTGTGTGTGTGTGTGTGTGTGTGTGTGTGTGTGAGAGAGAGAGAGAGAGAGAGAGAGAGAGAGACAGAGACAGAGACAGAGACAGAGACAATGGAGAACATAATGTAAATTATCCTGCAGAAGACTCTTCGGGTCGCTAGGAACGCCATCTGGGGTTGCCCCCAAGTGGCAACCAGGAAATGCCATTTTTGTATCACCATCCCCATTGCGGGAATGGAGGTAAAAATAGAGAAAACGAAAGATAACCATCCGACGTACTGCTAGGAATGTTCCTAAATGTCGTATCAGAGCTTGGCTACTGCAGTATATTTAAGGCTGTCAGTATATTTCTGACACCTGGTATAAGACTACTTCAGATTGCGTGGAAATTTGGTTATAATTTCCAGATGTAGCATTGGGATAGTAGCGCTGAAACATCTACGTTACATTCTCCGGATCTGCAGAAATTACTTTTTTTGTTTTTCTTTATGTTAATACCGAGTGAGGGAAAGATCCCTGTCAGCGTTGTGACAAGCTGAGTCAGTCGCGCTTGTAGTTAAAAAAGCTTGCACTGAGATGTAAGCCAGTTGTTATTGGTGGGGGGTACCAAGCGGGTGACAGGCATTCACATGTAATAGATGGCCTCGTCCATTATTTTGGCTTGCGGCTAGTAGCTTGCCAGCATTACAATAGAAAGCCTGTAATACTGCAATCACGGAGTCTCTATTGTGTGCCGTGGTTCGTTAATGAACGGGGTACAAAAAATGCGACTGATCTCCTTAATTAGCGCTCGCGCGAAATTCTGCACAAACGAGCGAACTGCTGAAATGAAGGTCGTGGCTAACACGCATACGTTGGGGTGTAGGGGTTCCAGCAGCTCGGGTGGTGCGGTTACTGCGTGGTCGGGCACATAGTATAGTCTGCGTTGTGTACGTACTTCTGATGGCTACTAAATTATAATTAAGGCTACCGTTTTCAGTCTCTTTACCTATTTTACGCCGCGCCTCAAAAAAAAAAAAAAAATGAGATAACAAGGCGTGCGAAAACGAATTTCATGTTCGTTTTTCTTTTTCTAATACCAGCCGTGAGATACTGGTTGTGTAGCATATACTGATACCTTGTAGTATAGTATTTCGCCTATTATTCGGTTTCTGACCTGATTAATAACAATCGTAGCTAACAGTCACGGAATTTTAGTATGACTGTGGTTTTTAGGGTTCCATACCTCAAACGAAACCCTTTTAGGATGGCTTTCTTACCAGTCTGTCTGTCAGTCTGTCCCACTGTCAAGAATCCTTTTCTGAGGAATTGGAAGGCTTATCAAGTTGAGATATGTCACATACTAATTCCTACGGTCCCTTTGGTGTAGAAACATGCAATTTGGCAAGAAGTAGATTTCACAGTACAAGCAAAGGGGGGAAAAACAGGAAATTGTTAATTTGTAATTGTATCACACGTAAAAATTACTTCTTTTGCCATTTGTTTTCCAGCATCAAACTTGGAATTAAACCATTGCTGAAAGTTTTGGAATCACTGGTACCGATATATCGTCAGTATCAATGTCGATAACAGGCAAAACTAGCCGAAATTCTCGATTCCCGGAATGTACTGTCTATATAAATAATGAAGTTTGTGTGCAACCCTCAGTGCGCTAGTACTGTTCGCACATGCCCAATTTTTTTTATACTTCTCACTGGGATATTGTATCCGTTTTAGTGCTAGACGTTGTTGCAACTATGTGATCCTGGCGGTAAGACAATTTTTCATCTGCGATATTTGGCAGCATGGGGAGAATAGGTGGCGGTGGCGTGATTATGTGGTAATGGTCAGGTAGTGCACCACTCTTTTCATTAATTTTCGTCCTTTCCGGATTGTCAGTCGTAGTTGCATCATTGGGCGACGTTGAATTGATGACGTGTCCGTCAGATGTAGGTAGTGAACTAGATCGGTTGGACAAGGATGTGGAGGAAAGGTGGGAAGAAATCCGCCATTCGCCTGAAGTGATACAGCAGATCTTACGGCGATATGAACACGACTGCTGCCAAGTAGCAATCAGACTGTTAGCAGTGAGCGAGGTGGCGTACTGGTAAGACACTGGCTCGTATTCGCCTATTCAGTTCCCCGTGCGACGTCAGTTCCCCGTGCGACGATTCAGATTCGGGTTTTCTGTGATTTTTCTAAATCGATTGAGCCCAATGCCTGGACGGTTCCTTTGAAAAGGCACTGGCGATTTTTTTACCCATCCTTCTTTAGTATGAGGCTGTGCTCCGCCGCTAATGACCTCGTAGCTGACGGGACGTCAAACCTTATTCTTTTTCCCGTCCTTCCTTCCTTCCAGTTTGTTAACAATGTGCTGCCTTGCTCAACCGCCGATCATATACACTTCAAACACATTGACACGAGAAATTTTGAAATATTGAGAACAATGAAGGAACATTTAAAAAAGCTTTGAGGTTCAAAATATGTCGTACAGGACTAGAAATTGCATTAGGCATAATTTCTGAAAAATTAATCAAATGCAGTTTGTTTCGCTACACGCATTCAGTAAGTAGTAGTTGGGGGTTTTCCATAGCGCACCGCAAAATGTCGCCTGGGGTGTTGGCGATTTCCTTTTCAATCTGTGTGCTGAGCTGAGCTATGGTTCTTGGTCTAATCTGGCACAAGACGCTTTTCAGAAGTTCCCATAAAAATAAGTCACTTTTGAAAAGTGTCGACAGCGGTGCCTAAGTAATTTTAGCATTTCTCGAAATTACGTGATCCCCGAACAAAAGTTTCACAGAAACCAGGTGCGCTTAATGTGAAGGTTTGAAAAGACATGGAGTCAGAGAGCGAGACCCGTATCTAACATACAGGCGCAACGTTCAGCCACCCCAGTAATAGCTGCGCCTCGTTCACCCTCAATAAGGTAAGGAAAGTAACACTGCACACCTTAGGATAATTTCGATACTGTGTAGAGGGCGTCGGTGAAACTGTCTTGTAACGGAAGTTCTGCGTATTCGCGTAACCACGTAAGTTAAATTGGGCTTTTCGGTTATCTGAAGCACAAAAATGGCTCTGAGCACTATGCGACTTAACTTCTGAGGTCATTAGTGACCTAGAACTTAGAACTAATTAAACCTAACTAACCTTAGGACATCACACACATCCATGCCCGAGGCAGGATTCGAACCTGCGACCGTAGCGGTCGCTCGGTTCCAGACTGTAGCGCCTAGAACCGCTCGGCCACTCCGGCCGGCCTATCTGAAGCACAATGGACTCACATTCGGGAGGATGACGGTTCAAAGCTGCGCCCGGTCATCGTAATTAAGGTTTTCCGTGATTTCGCTAAATTGCTTTAAAGAAATGCCGGGATGGTTCCTTCGGAAGGGTACGGCCGCTTTCCTTCTCCATCCTTCCTTAATTAGAGCTTGTGCTCCGTCTCTAATGACCTCGTTGTCGACGGGACGTTGAACATTTATTACCACCACCACAAGTTATCTAAAGAAATTGAAGTTTGTATCCTCACTTTCAGCTAATTATTAGTCACAAATTTTCAGATGCAGAAGATATTCATTCGAAATCAACTGTTACAGAATATGAAGTTTTTACCCGCACGACATTATTGTTTTCATGGATATGAACCCACGCTGCAATAGCGTGTAGCGGTGGAACTTGACCGCGAGACGGGGTCTGATAGTGGCCCGAAGCTGTCGTTGTGCGGCTGTCAAACGTACGCCACGTACGGCGACTTCATGCTCTGCACCGCTCCATTGCTCCATAATAACGAAATGCCCATTACATTGCATTTTCCCTGCTTCTGTTACCACTTCTTTTCAACCAACATCAGTTTCTAACTTTCCCGTTTCTCTGCGCCACCCTACTTTGTTTGGAGCCTAGTAATGGCGAAGCACCACCACTTCTCGTATAACCTGTACAGGAATGTCGGATTCTTACATTAACATAAAGCCGAGTAACTAAACAGAGGCCGGCCGTTTGTGGCCGAGCGGTTCTAGGCGCTACAGTCTGGAACCGCGCGACCGCTCCGATCGCAGGTTCGAATCCTGCCTCGGGCATGGACGTGTGTAATGTCCTTAGGTTAGTTAGGTTTAAGTAGTTCAAAGTTCTAGGGGACTGATGACCTCAGAAGTTAAGTCCCATAGTGCTCAGAGCCAAACCAAACCAACTAAACAGAGCAAGGTGGAATACTCTATAACAAGAACTAATCCGCCATGTGGAATCGACCACGATCGCTACGTTACGTATGCGCCAGGTAACGTTTTTTTCGATATTCTTGGCTGCAGTATAACCACCTGTCCGTACAGAAAATATGCTGCAATGTTCAAGGCGCTGGACTCACATTCAGCAAACCGGGAAATTTCTTAATAAGGCTATCCTTATGTCGCTTTTGAGTAATTTCACAACTAACGAAAGGACGAGACATTTCGTGCAAAAAGTCAGTGGTCGAGTCCTGCATACTTCCTTATCCCATTCGGCCATGGTGCGTCTCTAATGATTACGTTAGTGATCACGAAAAGAAAAGGGGAAAATCTGCGGAAGTCGTTATGTGAGAAGATAAGGAACTAATGTGGTCAACAAACTCAAATGAACAGACGTTCGTAATGCGTGATTCACGTGCTAGAGACCGCCGTGGAACATTCTCTACAGTACATTTAAATTGTAAGAGGAAGTTTTTATTCGCATGATGGAAATGGTATTGTTTATTATACTTTATTGAGAAACCTTGTTGTGGAAATTTAGAAACTAGAATTCGAGGAGCATTCCAACAGTTTTGCTTCTGTCGTACATTATCCGTAGTTGTCATAAGAATACAATATGACAGATTAGAGTGAGCACTGCAGAAAATAGTCATTTTACGGTCTGGCAGTATTCAAATGAAGTGGGAAAGGAAACCACCTATACTGTTACGAAGTTCATTACGTCATGCACTTTAAGGGGTTTGCGGGCTGTATATTTAGATGCAGATATGTTCCTTATTCTCTCGAGATTCGCCTGTCGCAGCCAGTCCCAGTTGTGCAAAATCGCCGTGTAGGATATACGTTGCTCTACTGTTGTGCCTTTCGAGGCCAGTGCGTGTTGAAACGTGAGGTGCGTGCCGATACTCAGACTACCTCCGCTAACTCGGCGCACTCCATCTGTTGTTCTCGTATTCCACGAAAACATTTATTCCGGACCACGGCTTAGCCTCCGCTATCGACCCGTTTACGGCTTTCAGCAGAACACGCTTCAGAGATAAATAGTCGTAGATAAAAAAGGCGGTATATTGCTCGAGAGCACGAATGAAATATCCCGAGTATTGACAAATCAACGGTCACATGTTGAGCTTTTGTGCGAAACTGCACCCAGCTCACGTTATATCTGTGAAGTAGGTGGGAACTGCTAACTTATTTAAAGAAAATAGGTAGTGTTTATTATAGGTCGTATAACAACTAAGAGAGTGATTCATTACTAATAAAACTGAATGAGTGAACGTAGTGCGTAGCGCACTTGACTCACATTCGAAAAGAGCCGAGTTGAAATTCGGGTCCAGTCATTCTGATTTTAGTTTTGATGGTTGAACTTAATCATTTAAGTGAATACTGGGGTTTTTCCTTTGAAAATGACATGACTTATTTCCTGTTCATAGTTAGTGACTAAATCTTGAAGAATAACGGTAGGAAGTGGTCAGTCAGCCTCGCGGTAATTTCATATAGCCCAGTTACGAAATGCCAAATGGGAACACTAGCTATTTGAGCTGGATAGATATAATTTGATTTATTTGTGTTACTTCCAGTGTGTACGCTAAGGGAAGAGAAAAGACGCACCACGAAGGTTCAAATGGCTCTGAGCACTATGGGACTCAACTTCTGAGGTCATCAGTCCCCTAGAACTTAGAACTACTTCAACCTAACTAACCTAAGGACATCACATAAATCCGTGCCCTAAACAGGATTCGAACCTGCGACCGTAGCGGTCTCCCGGTTCCAGACTGTAGCGCCCAAAACCGCACGGCCACTCCGTCCGGCCACCACGAAGGAATTATCCGTATGGGACGAAAATTGCTAGATGTGATGTACATGTACAGACAAACAAATTACAATTTCCGAAAAACTGAATGATGTATTCAAAAGAAAGACCTTAACAAATTGAACAAATCAATAACGCTCTGGTCTGCTTCTAGCACATACGAAAGCAGCTATTTGGCAAAGTATTGCTTAATAGAGTTGTTAGATGTCCTCCTGAGGGATACCGTGCCAAATTCTGTCCAATTGGCGTTTTAGATGGTCATAACGCCGAGCTGGTTGAAGGACCCTGTCCACAATGCTCCAAACGTTCTCAGTTGGAGAGAGACCCGGCGACCTTGCTGATCAAGGTAGGGTTTGGCAAGCACGAAGACCAGCCGTACAAACTGTCGCCGTGTCTGCGCTGGCGTTAGCATGCTGAAATGTTAGCCCAGGATGGCTTGCCGTGAAGGGCAACGAAACGGGGCGTGGAATATCGTCGACGTACTGCTGTGCTGTAAGGATGCCGCGTCTGACAACCAAAGGGGTCCTGCTACGAAAAGAAATAGCACACCAGACCACCACTCTTTGTTGTCGGGCCGTTCGTGGGGCGACATTCGGGTCGGTATCCCACCACTGTCCGGTGCGTCTCCAAACACGCCTTCTCTGGTCATCGGGGCTCAGTTGGAACTGGGATTCATCACAGAAGATAATTCTATTCCAGTCAATGACATTCCACGTCGAATGTGCGCGACACCACTACGAGTGGGCTTGTTGGTGTACAGAAGCCAATGGTAGTCGGCGCAAGGGGCGCCCTCAGACCAGTCCCCTTTCTGTGAGTCGCTTATTAATGGTCTTTGTGGCCACTGAAGCACAAATTGCACATCGGATCGATTATAATGACGAATCCGGGGCTCTGAGTGGCTCTCTCACGACCGTTTATTCCTCTTGTTCGCCGCACGGAGTGGCCCCGCGGTTTGAGGCGCTATGTCACGAATTGCGCGGCCCTTCCCGCCGGATGTTCCAGTGCTCCCTTGGGAATGGGTGTGTCTGTTGTTCTTAGCATCAATTAGTTTAAGTAGTGTGTAAGTCTAGGGACCGATGACGTCAACAGTTTGGCCCCTTAGGAATTCACACACATTTGAACATTTTCCTGTCGTTCTGTCGTCTCTCTAGGTCGACTTCCGCCTTCTTGACGCTGTATTCGGCCTCGGTGTACCCATTCCTGCCAACATCGTCCAATAGTGGCGTAGCCCCTCTTCAAATGTTGAGCGATTCACTTCTTTGTGCCCAAGTACACGTCCTGTAGCATTTGCTGATACCTGAGTGTATTGTTCACGCATCTGTCTGCGAGGCATAGTTACTTTCCAGCTGAGTACTCGGAATGAAATTCGTAGCCTTTATGCCCTGGTATCGACATGTCCTCTGTCCTTGCCAGCTGCGCGGTGAAATTGTTGTGCTGAAGCGCCACACATTATCCATAGGCCTCCGAAGTTCACCATTTTGAATTTTCCGTCGATACTCATATGAATATTAATTTGTGACCAATTTGCATACCTCTTTCGTGTGCAACGTTCTTTTGTCTTTGAACATATTTTACCGTGATCAGATTTGGCGTAGCTAAACGCATTTCAGGAAAGTTTCATGGTTATACTAGACTACAGACAAAGGCAGTAATTATGATAGTAGCAGGAATATAGCTCCAGCGTAACGTCCTGTCGACGTTGAGGATGTTACACGCGTAAAACCAATGTCACTATTCATCTCACCATAAATAGATTTTTACTGTAAGTAAGTGTCGTGCTACAAATGGACCGTTCCACTAAATTAATGGGCGCTGCAACTGTTGTGTCATTCCCGTCTAAGAAATTGCTACTTGCTAAGAAGAGGGACAAGGGACATTTGGTGCTGTAATATTGTAACTGCTGTTCCGCAGCGCTTTTTATCCAGTCATAGAGGTTTGAGAATGAGAACATAGCTGTTAGTATCCCCCCACCCCCAAATCCCATAACTGGTAGTGTGCATGAGACAATCACAGCATGCTTGAGACAGATAGAGAGGAACGCGTAAAGAGGGAAGATTCGTACGGTCTTTTGCCTAGTTTAAGTTAACACACAGCAGCAGGGTAGGATATTTGCAATGGGTTTTCTGCCTGTTACGTTGTTTAAGCCGCGTGATTTGACAGTTCACTGTATTTTCTAAATTTTGTCCACATTTTCTTCAGATCACACGTAAACAGAATAACAGTGGAAGAGTCATACTCTCTTCTTTGGAGACTACATTAACCTAGGGATTATCTTACGCGCTTTAGTATATACGTAAACATTTTTGTGATAGTAATTTCTAAAAAAAAAACATTATGTTAAGAATTATTTCACTTGTTCCACATCGTTGAGGACTGCCTTAATTGGGATCTGCGGAAGAGAAATTAACATATTAGATCTTTTGCAAATATTAATTTCTGTTTTTATTGCTTGTCCTACATATCTGACGATATTCTCGCTATGAGTCTATGGAACGACCATTACATTGATTGAGGGCATGCAGTTGATGGTGATCCGCTTGTCAGATAGGGACGTTAAGTTTGATGACCTCTGTGTTGCTGTTTGTTGTCACCACGTCTTACCCTCTCCCGTCCATTCGTCCTCAACAACAACTCAGACAACTAAACTGCACAATCACTCGTCACAATTATCCATACGATGCTAATAAAAACTTGGCATGCCATAACATGTGAGAAGAATGCAACGATAAACTACCTACGCTGCGAATTTGCGTGTCAATGTAAAGATTCCCGTACTGTCTCGATTGCCATTGGCTTAAAGTATACAACAGAGGTTGAGTAGTGTGTCTAATTAGCGGACCACTGTCGTTATCAGCTAACTAGCAGAGGCCGAAGTTTGTCAGCTCTCACCACCATATCAGATCACTGAGAATTTACAAGGGTAACCTATTTCTGTCGAGGTCCGACAGTTCTCTCTCTCCTCGCTTGTTTCCCACTATCTCGTGCTTCTCTGTGGAACTGCCCCAGGAACACAGATGGTATTGTTTGTAGCTTAGGAACGCCATCACCACGACATCACCCGTGATGTGTTCGACATGGCGGAAAAGAGGAAAGAAGCAGGGAGTCGGAAGTGGCTGCTAGCTATCCGACAGGAACTGCAAGCTGTGTCCAGTACCCGTGAAGGTGGCGTGGTCATCGAGCCACTAGTCTCGTTTTAGACAGAAAAAAAAAAACCAGAGCCCAGATGCTCTTCTCACCAGCCGGATTTGAATTTCTGGTTTTTTCCTAAATGACCTCAAACTAACAATTGTATGGTTCTTTCTACATGGCTGGGTGCTTATAAGGAAACACAGAACAACTTTCATTCGGTGTACTGAGTAGCAATTATTTCTGAATGAGGAAAAATGCAACGTAACGCTTATACAAATTTCACTTTCGGACCCTGAGGTGTAAGCGACGCCGACAGGCTCGGCCAGTGGTGTCGTGGTGTCACTTGGTTGCGGTATGTAAGGCACGGGGTGAGCGCCCGTTTTTTCCAGCGCTTGACAGCTTTCCAGACCTAGGAACCGCTCTCATTCCAGCAGATCCTCACTGGTATCAGGAAATGAACCCGGCTCTCCCGCGTGCTAGTCAGACACGCTGACCGCCGAGCATCGGATGCACGCTGAAAACAAACCGATACCGTCCAATCACAAGATGCGTCGTGCGAGATATGTCATGTCGTTCAAACACTCGGAAGTAATAACACGAACTGATATGATAATGAAACGAACACGTGAAGTCCGTATCAGTTTTGTTGAGAGGATATTGAGAAGTGTTAGTGCATTTGTTAGGGTAACTGCGTGTACGAACCTAGTGCCATCTATTTCAGATTACCAGTCGTTTCGAGTCGTTACACAGTAGGACTGACCGTAGACGTAGAAGCAATTCAGAGATGAGTTGACAGCCTCGTAATATGTCGTTGCATATCATGTGAAAGTGCAGAAGAGATGCCGAGAGAAGTTACGTGGGAACCGTTCGAACAAATACAACTTTGTTCTTGCGAATTGCTTTCGGATAAATGTTGATAACCGATATTCGAAGAAGACTGCACTCCAGTTCTGCTGTTTTAATCGATTATCTCGCGTGGGTTCCGTGAGCAAAAGACAAGATACGAGTATATTATGACGGAGGCATAAAGACCTTTTTCCTCTCGTTTCGTACACAAGTGGAGTGGGATATGGAGTTGTCGTTATTAGTACTCTAGAAATGGCGGCTTGCGGATCGTATTTGTAGATGCAGATGGAGGCCGCCTGCGGAGTTGAAGATAACTGACGATGCGGTTCTGCACGATCGCAACATTTTCCGTTGTCAAGAGTTAATGCAATAGCGATCCCGCCCGCATGCAGCCTGTGGAATGAGCGTTGCTGACGAAGCGTATCCCGCTTCCTGCCAGCGGCCCATGGATGACGTCACTTCTCTGAATGGGAATCATCACGCCCTCCGTTACAGCTTGGGGCAACAGATGGGCTGGCTGAGATATTTTCTCTGCGTGGTCTGCCAGATTTCCTGATTAAAATCTGTTAGATTCTTTAGGAGTGGATGGAAGCCTACTTCGTACAAACCAGTATCTTTGCCATCACACTGTGCAGTTCGTGTCACTGGTAGTAAGTGAAATTCTGAGACCTCTAGGCGTGTCGCAGTGATTAATACACTTGGTAATAACCTTCTCCTCTTGTCTGGAAGTCACGAAAGTAACAACTGCTGGTGCACTCCCGCACGCGACACTGCTGCGTCACAATTACGCCTCCGATGTAGAAGGAAAGTTTTTATTTGACGACCCGGAGAAACCTACACTCGTAAAAGTGTTTTAACAAGTTTTGCAATTTACGGGTCAGTTTTCTTTTGGTCGCCTTGCAGAAAAATCGAGCGTTCGTAGAGTTGCGCTCTACCATAACTACCTTTCGGTAGTTTTGGTACAGTACATAGGTGCCGTAGTTAATGGTAGGATTAGCGGCAGCAGTGGTAGGGGAAGACACGTAAATGAATGTGTGAGAGAGAAACTGCGAGCTGGCGACTTCTCATAGTTTTTTGTTTGTTTGTTTTGCATATAATTGCAGTATTAATCCACTGTGTATTTCAAATCCTTATGAAATGTAAACAACGTTTAAAAAGGAAAAGAATTAGTTAATTTCGTAACTTCTGCGCTTTTATGTAATCAAAGCAATTACTTTTGATGTAGTTACAATTTACATGCAGAAAAATAAAAAAAATATAATTATTTTTGTTTTTTTGTGCTCAATAGTAAGTAACAGACAGGAGGATGACTGTGCAGAAAAAAAAAATATTCCGTATGTTACATGTCCCTTTAGATATCCATACTCAATTTCTAGAGTGTTCACAGCTTCCGGTCTCAATGGAGTCTAGCAAAACACCGATCGCCTACCGAAACAAAGGTATCGAAATGAGGTAACGCCCAGTAGATATGCAACACACCTAGAGTACAAGTAACGCGGCTAAGATCTTAATTGATGTAGGCTACATGGAAAACTTACGATAGTCTACGGTAACTTAGGGTAGTTTTTCATCTGTAGTCATACTGTGAAACAGCGATGAGAATTTAGAGCTCAAGTATAAAACTGTGCAAATATTAAATCGAAAATACTTTGACTATTTACGGTCACTGGCGGTATTCACCTCATTATCATGATGACATATATGTGGATAACAAGCTTAACCTTAGTGCCGATGCTGTTTACGATTACGGTTGTTAGTTGGCGCTAAAGCTTTACACCAGTGGTATGACGTTATGACGCAGTTACGTGCTGTTGAACACGAACATCTCGTTTACACGTATCTGGGATTATAAAACGACACTGCGCTGCTGTTATTAATTTTGCTGCTTGATGACTGGTAGCCGATCGCGCTTAACTGCCAGCAACTCCTCCATTCGGAGAAGTTACGTAACAACTATTCCAAAATGCGATATTTAAAAATCTCGTTCAAACGGAGTTCTCTTGGAGAGATTTCGTCAGTTTACTTGCAGAACGACGTAACTAATTTCCGGTTGAGGTAGGTGTGTGGCCTATTAAGCTTTGGCGCACTTGCTGATTTGCGTTATAGCCCCGCAAGTAAGTATACAAGACACAATGAATTTTATGTGTCGAAAAAGTAATTTGAAGGTTTCGATATATATTGAATGTGACCGCGAGGTGTGACTGTCACTCGGTATAATTTTCCATGACTAAACACTGTTGCAAATTAAGAGGTGTAATGACTTCTCTTTTTTTCCCTCCAAATATTTTTCCCCTCGCGTAGCTAATTATTTACGGAATATTTTAATTTCGTAACATAAATCAAGTCGCTACATCTAAGGTTTTGTATCTCGTCGACTGATAAAGCAACAGAACTATACGTTTCTCACACTAAATGGATTGGTCATATCTTTTTAATTACCTAGATGTTGATATATTTTAAATGGGGTGCTTTGACAAAATTTGGAAATTATAATTCGGTTGATAACACAATCTTTGTGTGCCACTCATGACGCGGGACGTTAACACCGTTCTTTCTCATTACTTTCTTTTTTTTTTGCAGGACCAACGCAGTTTTACATGTTTCGAGTTTCATTGGCGTCGCAAGAGATTTGAGCGGCGTATCTAAGGAAACACTTTCTTGTATTGAGTGTTTGTTCCAAACGTCGTCTGCACACGTCTCTATCTCTGCTACAGAACGGGTGGGAAACAGCTGTGTGGGACAGCACTAAGAATAAACTGACCCTCCACCTCGCTAAGCCGACAGATCTCTCTTCCTCCGCTTCCTCCCCCTCAGCGCCCCAGAACGACGACAGTCACAGGCGATTGTACGACTTGTCTCCCCCTCCGTGATGTTCGTCGGTAGCAGCGAGCACCGCATTTTCTTTCTGCGCGTGCGCAGACGGGGTCAGAAAGCGGCGTGTGCCGCAAATTGGTCGCGCTTTGCTTGCGTGATCAACCACACACTGTGTCACTCACAGAAAGTGGTATTCAAGTGAACGAGATGGACGTGAGATTAATTTATTTATACTAAATAAAGTGAGATTTGTATCTAGCTGTATCTTGTCCTACAGTTAGTTACCTGTGCGCTAACTCTTCTCTCCTTTGCAACGACTGGGTGAATGAAAAATGAAATACTTGTTTTGTAGGAAAAATGAAATATTCTCCTCTCTTTCCTGCTGGCGCTTCCTGGCTTCACAGTAAACGTAGTTTTCAGTCCCAACTAATTTGCCACTCTTTCTGTAGCCCAGAGCCAAACATACACTCGTCTTTGTAGCCAACGATTACGACAAACCTGTTTAGCTTTCCCGAGGAGATGCAGGCTTTGCTCCGCATGTAATTTCCTGGTGAATTATCTTTAAGAGTCGAACACTGCGAGAAGTGAAGTCCCGTTCTTTGTGGCACCACCTTCGTGTTTAGGCCCCAGAAAGAGAGACGGAGGTAACAACAGTGTAGCTCCAGCGTTGTCTTTCTTTTTTACAAAATTGTATTTCACAAGTTATAACAGTTCACACAGTTACATCACAGAGGCAACAAACTCAATTTGTAAATATTGTACATTGTAACGTATTCATACTTCAGTGTTCAGTCCGTGAATTGAGGGAGTACGCCTTCCATTTGGTTTGAGACTTGTTTGACTTCCTTGGGGTCGGACTTTATAAACCACGCTTCCTTTGTGGCACATGTATCTTTGTATCATCTTCTCTCGGCTGTGACCGTTCTCTTTTCTTTTGCGCTGCACTTGTTTACGGCTTGACCATCTAGTACCGCATAATTACCGTCAAGATGGTTGCATTTCTAATGTTTCTGTTTTTCGTTAAGTTTCATAGAAATGTGTCACCAGTAACCCTTCAGGCTTGTCTCGTCTTCTACGATGTAACGCAGCTGGCCAATAACCAGCAGAATGCATTCATTTTCATGTACTTGTTTGGTGGGTGTCCAGAAGTGGTATCTTTTGTGGTGGGGATCCTCGTTATAACCGAGAATTTTTCTATCATCCAGCTCCATTTTTCCATTGTTTCATCTTTCATAAGTTAGTTCTCTTACTGTGTCTTTCCAGTTGCATGGCGGACACGTGGATCAAGGACTAGCTCGTATTTGGAATACTTTGTCCATGTGTTATGATCTTCCTACACACCGCTCTGTACCAGAGCTAGCGGGTATTGACAGCTAATCGATGGTTTGTGTGTATTTAACCGGATTTGCTTCCACTTTCTGTGTCAGTTTATATTTTGAATTTTGTCTGGTATTTGTTTGTACCACATTTTTTTCGTTCCGACATTTCGGTTTGTGGATACAGCACAACGGGTCTTGAGTAGGCACACATGGGCTCTCGTTTCTAACACACGCGCCTGTCGGAAAGGGCAGTGATGGTCCAGCTCAGGGGGCGGTTTTTAAGTGGGCCTTTTTTGTCTGTCTCGGTTACGGTCTGGATAACAGCAGCGATGGAGAGAGATCTTTGTGCGGTGTATCGGCCGTACTGTGTGTGAAAGATTATAAATTTACGCTATGTGCTGAATGCTATCTTAATTCATCATTCACGGGTGATAACTGTTTGCAGACTGTGAGAACTTTAACTTTCTATAGGTGTTAGATACTGAAGATAGCTGAAACGATACGTTTTGCAGTGTGTCGCGATGTGGTGCAGTGAACTAAAGCCTGTTTGAATTAATATAGCCCGCAGGTTGTTCCTTTTTCCCCTCTGTAGTACTATTTCTCCAGTTAAATAGCCTGTAAGTGTGAGAACACGAAGTTGGTGGTCTGCTTATTGACTAGCCTCATGTCCAGCGCAGTAATAGCGGGAGCACACGGAGAACGCTGACCAGCCCGCTGGTCAAGCTCCAGCAGTACCGCTACGAGTTCAACTTCCTCCTCAGCTGCTAGCGACTTGTTTCCTCGATATCTTCGTTTATTTCCCTTCCATCACTTTTCTGCTGAAGTGATTTCGGTCCCCTTATGTAATCGGCCTCCATTTTCAAAATTTTTTTCTGTAGTGTGGACTGAAGAGACGACAACGCCTTTAATAACATTCATTGATTTCATACAGTTTTGACGACCCTCTGTGCACAATAACTGCTTAGACTCATATCTGGGCTTAAAAGCCAACACGGTAGCCCGTCTGACGTGGTGGGGTCGTTACGTACTCTTTCGGTAGATCACCCTGACAACAAGAGGATAACGCTTCTGATGCCTGAGCTTCTAGTTCCCCACGCATGCCATGTAGTCGATGCACGTCTCCCTGGGGCATCAGGCCTCCGGCAATGGCCGTCGTGCTAGACGACCTTTACTGCGGGCGCTTGATCACAGTAGGTGGCATTCTGGTCGCACGTTTCGTACAAGAAACGTATCAAATTGAAGGAACACAATGGGCGTTCCGATTCGCCCGTCTGAAGAGGCAGGTCTAAATATTTCAACATGTACAACTGCAATCTTACAAATTTGCCTAGCTTGGCTGCCCCGTGAGAAGAGGGACAAACCAGACGAGTTGGAGCGAAACAGTTTAGTTAATACCTGGTGTCTACTAGACCAGATGTAGATTCTTTTACGGTGACAAAACCTTTATTTTTTGTGGAAAACATGGAAGACAAATTTGGTGAAACTTCCTGGCAGATTAAAACTGTGTGCCGGACCGAGACTCGAACTCAGGACCTTTGCCTTTCGCGGGCAAGTGCTCTACCATCTGAGCTACCCAAGCACGACTCACACCCCGTCCTCACAGCTTTACTTCCGCCAGTACCTCGTCTCCTACTTTCCAAACTTCAAAGAAGCTCTCCTGCGAACCTTGCAGAACTAGCACTCCTGGAAGAAAAACTTCTGTGAGATTTGGAAAGTAGGAGACGAGGTACTGGCTGAAGTAAAGCTGTGAGGACGGGGCGTGAGTCGTGCTTGGGTAGCTCAGATGGTAGAGCACTTGCCCGCGAAAGGCAAAGGTACCGAGTTCGAGTATCGGTCCGGCACACAGTTTTAATCTGCCACGAAGTTTCATATCAGCGCACACTCCGATGCAGAGTGAAAATCTCATTCTGGAAATTTGGTGAAGATGACTAATTGGAAAAATGCCCAGTGGATCACTACTGATTAATACCGCCTCTGCTGTGTAATCTCAAGCTCTTCAGGCGTGTGAATGGCTGGGTGACATACCAGTGATTACTGCTTCCACAAATAACTTTGAATATGTTGCACAGAGTTGTCTTTCACAGAGACCTTACACTCCAGATAGGCGGGCGACGAGCTAATATCGAAAGGCGAGGTGTATGTTTTGTCCGACAAGTAAAAAAGAAAAGGTCCCAAAAATAATTGAACAGGTACAGGAGATTTCATCCTAGCCTCCGAAGAAGATTCCCTCCCAGAGCAATTTAAAACCGTTGTGTAAAAGTGTGATGTGAAACCGTGTGTCCCACCATCCATGAGGATGCGGAAACTGCAGACAGTCACTCCACCCAAGTTGTCCAAGTGAAGACCTGCCTTTGTGTGTCAGATACACAGAAGACCATCCTTCACCTTCGCCATATTCTTCAGTATTTAAAAAAGTAAAGAAAATGCCAACTACACAAAAGTCTCTGCTGTCACCACCCCACCCCAACTCAGTTTTTTCCAAACCATATCTACCGCCGCCATCACTCTCGCGGTTCCTGTGATACTATCTTCCTTCCCACAGCTGACTGGAGAAGCAGCTTCCACCTCTAGCATCTACCAGAGACAGGACTCCCCATCAGTACCCCTGTCGCCGGAACCTATCGATCATAGGTCTGACGTCGGCAGTGTGCTACCACAAATGATGTAACAATTTCATTTTCATAATTTGTAATATCTGTTACGTATCTGTATGAGTAACACCTCTGTACTTCTTTGGCCGTAATTTCTGTTTTCTAAACGTTCAATGTTGTGAGATCTTGTCTTTCTTGAGTTACTAACATCTAAAATGCCACTACTTTATCAAAGGCATAATATGGAAGCACCAATAATTACCATGGTGACTAATATGCAGTTAACGTGTAAAAAACGAAACATTTTTGTAAAAAATGTCGTAAATATAATGTGAAAAAGGTTCGGATACACCAACTGTATGTAAGTACTATAATATCCAGCAACACATGTCGCTCAGACACTTCCGAAAGTTTCATTTGTGTCTATGTAGCCATCGTCACACTATTTGTTTTTGATTTAAATAGTGGTCTCCATCAGTGACTATAGTAACATGTACATGGATGTAAACCACATGAAGATCTACAACAGCTCGAAACTGGTCGTATGTTAAATAAAATCACCTTCTACTGTGACTGGCAGCGGTTACTAGTCTACGCCCGACAGAAAAGGTATTTACAGCAACGTTTGAATGAATTCAGATGTTCAAATGTGTGTGTGTTCCTAAGGCACCAAACTGCTGAGGCCATCGGTCACTAGACGTACATACTACTTAAACTATCTTACGCTAAGAACAACACTCACACCCATTCCCGAGGGAGGACTCGAACCTCCGGCGAGAGGGGCCGCACGACTAGTGACATGTCGCCTCTAACCACGCGGCTTTCAAAGACTTGTTCCGTTCTTGTAGCGTTGTGCCTTGTTCTGCCGTATGGACGCTACTATCTAACAAGGCGAGGCCACAGCGTTGGGATCACTGAGTTACTTCAAACTTAGTACCAAAACAACGTGCCGGCCTGTGTGGCCGAGCGGTTCTAGGCGCTTCAGTCTGGAACCGCGCGACCGCTACGGTCGAAGGTTCGAATCCTGCCTCGGGCATGGATGTGTGTGATGTCCTTAGGTTCTAGGGGACTGATGACCACAGCTGTTAAGTCCCATAGTGCTCAGAGCCATTTGAACCATTTTGAACCAAAACAGCGTAATGAGCAAGTAGTAAGGTGCTCTATTGTGGCTATTCCGAGAAAATCGCAGTTTTATATGTCTGTTGTGTAAATCATGTATCTGTGCAAAGGGGCTACCCGCAACAATTCATGCAGGCACGGTAGCTCAGCGTGTTAGCTCAGAGATCTGGTTGGTCTATGTAATAAGAAAAACTGAGTGAAGAGATCAACAACGAACTTCAACGGATGTCATGTGACGTCGCTACGACCAAATACAACGAAGTATAACGAACAAAATGCATAAAAAAGAAAAAAAAGTGGTCATTTGCAAAAAAAGTGGTCATTTGCTTAGCGTTCGCGCATGGCAAGAGTGTCATGGACGCGGATCCGGTTCGAATCCCGCAAACACTTATTTCTTAATCTGTTTTCATAATGACTGGTCCCATTATTTTATTTATACGTATTTTTAGAGTTGTAGTGAATTTCATATGTTATTTGTCTATTTACTATTTGTAATTAAATTTTCAAGGGCGAGGGTGAGGCTTGGAGAGCCCAAGTCAAACGCCGATAAATAATGATGGGAATGACGTTATTCACAATCAGTAATATAGTAAGTTACAATGTGCCAGACCACAACAGTAATATATAGTTATTTGTCGGATGCGCTCTCGACATCACACGTTGCAGGATGGTATTTGCCATACAGACATGAAAAACACAAATTGAAGCTTCATAAAGATGCACGTGTTTTTTGCATTATATTACCTCTCAAATGTCATATAGCAAAATAATAATGTAATGAGAACTGTGATGAAAAAACATAGATTAAAAAATAAGTGTAAGCGGGATTCGAAACGTCGCCTCGTCCACGACCCTCTTACCATGCGCAAACGCTAACCACACGACCACAATGAATTCTTACGGTCCCACCCCATGCCCTCACCCCCCTTTGTGCAGATACATGATTTTCATAATAGACCCGTGAAACTTCTCTCGCGATTTTCTCATTATGTTGTTTCAATGGCCTACTAAAGGTGTACAGAGTGTGAAGTAAATCCGTGATCCCAACATCGTGGCCTCCGCTTGTAAGTGTCGAATTGCTCGGACTGTACTCATCACAATAAGAAACACGCAGTCCGAAAATGTGCGATTCTCGCCACAGACGCGTCGTGCTGCCTCCAACATATGCATTTACGTTTGACAGAGAGAGAGAAGTTGCCTAAATGCTACAAAAGTTTGTTTACAAGAAAACAAACATTTGTAACGCTGCCGCCGTACAGAAGGGAGGTAGGCGCAGAGGCAGCGCACTCACGGGTAGCAGTCCAGGGCGCGGCAGGTGCCCGTCGCAGCAAATGTTTTCATGACGCAAGTGCTATTGAGCGACGCTTTAACGGATTACCAGCTGGCAGGTGTGGCCTGCGGCGGCCGGTGCGTGTTCGCTTAATTACGGACATTTGCCGAGAACGCGCCAATTACTACGCGGGCACACCTGTTTCTGCCTCCTGTCCCTTCCGTTCGAGCCACCAGCCTGATTAAATACGAGCCTCCCTCACTCCTCGCTCGTACGGCAAAATAATCAAATATCCTGTCTCGTGTAGACCCTGGATGTTTTCACTTACAGACGCGCGGAAAGCGGAAGGGAAAAGTGTTGAGGCGCGTGTTGCAGCTGAGGTCGAGTTGCGTTTACGGGATATGAGTACGGTAGGATTTAAGCCATCAGACATACGAAACATTTTGCACTGTTCCCAGTACTTCTCCATGTGTGTCGCGAATACAGGTTGTTACAAAAAGGTACGGCCAAACTTTCAGGAAACATTCCTCACACACAAATAAAGAAAAGATGTTATGTGGACATGTGTCCGGAAACGCTTAATTTCCATGTTAGAGCTCATTTTAGTTTCGTCAGTATGTACTGTACTTCCTCGATTCACCGCCAGTTGGCCCAATTGAAGGAAGTTAATGTTGACTTCGGTGCTTGTGTTGACATGCGACTCATTGCTCTACTCTGCTAGCATCAAACACATCAGTATGTAGCATCAACAGGTTAGTGTTCATCACGAACGTGGTTTTGCAGTCAGTGCAATGTTTACAAATGTGGAGTTGGCAGATTCCCATTTTATGTATGGATTAGCACGGGGCAATAGCCGTGGCGCGGTACGTTTGTATCGAGACTGATATCCTGATGAACGAAGGTGTCCCGACAGGAAGACGTTCGAAACAATTGATCGGCGTCTTAGGGAGCACGGAACATTCCAGCCTATGACTCGCGACTGGGGAAGACCTAGAACGTCGAGGACACCTGCAATGGACGACGCAATTCTTCGTCCAGTTGACGATAACCCTAATGTCAGCGTCAGAGAAGTTGCTGCTGTACAAGGTAACGTTGACCACGTCACTGTATGGAGAGTGCTACGGGAGAACCAGTTGTTTCCGTACCATGTACAGCGTGTACAGGCACTATCAGCAGCTGATCGGCCTCCACGGGTACATTTCTGCGAATGGTTCATCCAACAATGTGTCAGTCCTCATTTCAGTGCAAATGTTCTCTTTGAGATGAGGCTTCATTCCAACGTGATAAAATTGTAAATTTTCACAATCACCATGTGTGGGCTGACGAGAATCCGCACGCAATTGGGGAATCACGTCATCAACACAGATTTTCTGTGAACGTTTGGGCAGGCATTGTTGGTGATGTCTTGATTGGGCCCCATGTTCTTCCACCTGCGCTCAATGGAGCACATTATCATGATTTCATACTACCTGTGCTGCTAGAACATGTGCCTTTACAAGTACGACACAACATGAGGTTCATGCACGATGGAGCTCCTGCACATTTCAGTCGAAGTGTTAGTACGCTTCTCAACAACAGATTCGGTGACCGATGGATTGGTAGAGGCGGACCAATTCCATGGCCTTCACGCTCTCCTGACCTCAACCCTCTTGACTTTCATTTTTGGGGGCATTTGAAAGCTCTTGTCTACGCAACCCCGGTACCAAATGTAGAGACTCTTCGTGCTCGTATTGTGGACGGCTGTGATACAATACACCATTCTCCAGGGCTTCATCAGCGCATCAGGGATTCCATGCGACGGAGGGTGGATGCATGTATCCTCGCTAACGGAGGACATTTTGAACATTTCCTGTAACAAAGTGTTTGAAGTCACGCTGGTACGTTCTGTTGCTGTGTGTTTCCATTCCATGATTAATGTGATTTGAAGAGAAGTAATAAAATGAGCTCTAACACGGAAAGTAAGCGTTTCCGGACACACGTCTTCGTAACATATTTTCTTTCTTTGTGTGTGAGGAATGTTTCCTGAAAGTTTGGCAGTACCTTTTTGTAACACCCTGTATAAGGGCCCGCCAAATGAAAACGAGGTACACAGAAGAAAAGTAAGTAAATTGTTTATTATTTCAAAAGTAATCGCCATTACTGTTAATACATTCATCCCTCTGTAAGAGTAGAGGGTCTACGCCTTCGTGGAAAAATGCTTGTGGTTGTTTACGGAACCGTGATGGTACCTTGCCGGCCGCTGTGGCCGAGCGGTTCTAGGCGCTTCAGTCAGGAACCGCGCTGCTGCTACGGTCGCAGGTTCGAATCCTGCCTCGGGCATGGATGTGTGTGTCGTCCTTAGGTTAGTTAGGTTTAAGTAGTTCTAAGTTCTAGGGGACTGATGGCCTCAGATGTTAAGTCCCAGAGTGCTTAAAGCCATTTGAAAAAAATGGCTCTGAGCATTATGGGACTCAACTGCTGAGGTCATTAGTCCCCTAGAACTTAGAACTAGTTAAACCTAACTAACCTAAGGACATCACAAACAGCCATGCCCGAGGCAGGATTCGAACCTGCGGCCGTAGCGGTCTTGCGGTTCCAGACTGCAGCGCCTTTAACCGCACGGCCACTTCGGCCGGCAAAGCCATTTGAACCATTTGTTTGTACCTAGTCGTGCACCTCTTCGTCCGAAGCAAATCAGCGGCCACGAATTTGTTTCTTAAGGGCTCGAAAAATATGAAAATCGCATGGGGAGAGAGAGTGAAAAAAAAGTGTGTGTGAATTCCTAACGGACCAAACTGCTGAGGACATCGGTTCACACCAACGTAAACTAACTTATGCTAAGAACAAGACACACACACCGATGCCCTAGGGGTGTACTTCTGGCGGGAGGGGCCGCGCAACCCGTAACATGCCATGGCACCTCGAACCGCGCGGCCACTCCGTGCGGCTAGGGATCAGGATTCTGGAGGATGTGTAAGGGCGTCCCAACGAAATCTCTGCTGCGTCATGAAACGACCTTGGTAAAACGTGGTCGGGCAGTATCCTGTAACGGGTATGATGTCATCCTTCAACATTCCTGGGCGTTGGGACTTCTCATGCTTCTGTTTTTTCAAAGTGTCCACGTACAACTGTGCGTTAATCGTCGCGCTGTGTTCCAGAAAGTCAATGAACAGCGGGGCTTTGCAGTCAAAGAAAGAGGTCGGCATGACTTACCCTGAGCTGACGTCTTTGTTGTTTCGAATACGCTGCAGAAATTTTGCCGGAAAGCCCTTATACATCTTCCATACAGTCCCGATCTCTGCCCATGCGATTTCAATCTTTTTGGAGCCCTGATAAAAACACTCGTGGTCTCAACGCCTGGGTACAATCGTGGTTCCGTAGGCAACCGCAAAAATCTTTCCATTAAGGCACTAACCACCTTGTGTCACAGTGGCGTAAATGTTTTATCAGTTATGGCGGTTATTTTTGAAATGATAAAAACAGTACTTACTTTATGCCAATTGTATTGTCATTTGACTGCACCTTATAATATAGAGTGGGAAGGAAATTTTAAATCTTTGACACAGTAACTGATATTGACATTACTTAATTCTTTCCCGTCTTCTCCGTGTTAGTGGCATGTGCCTACACATATATGAAATTTCTAAGTACTCTAATACCCATTTACTTTCAGAAAGACGCGTAGTATGACTTTCACAAGACCAGATTTCGAAAACAGATCTTTGTGACCGTGTGTTTGTGAAGATGCTGTTCCTAACTCCTCGGATTTTTCTCTGAGCACTGGACTCACATTGAGATGGACTGAGATTCAGATGCCATCCGGCTGTATTGATTTAGGCATTCCATTGTTTCTCCACATGGACTAACGTAGTTGTCGTGGTGTTTCCTTTGAAATAGACAGTGCCAATGTGTTTCCCCCGTCAATCCTCAATTGCACCTTGTGCTCCATCTCTGATTCTCTGATGACTTTTTCGTCGACGGAACTTAAAACCCCTTACAGAAACAGTTTGCTGGCACATCAGTTTCACAGCTCCTGGTCAGTGAATAAAAGTTGTGATATTTGCCTCGAGAAATGGACTTTAATCAGAACAGGCGAAGGCAGCCATATGTTAAACGACTTGGCAGGTACCCCAGCGACGGCTACGGACTTCGTAATCACCCGCGCTCGCAGCCGAGAGCATAAATCTTTGTTAATTGTCGGAACGGACTCACCTTTATATAACGGTCTACGCACGCGAAGTGGACCAACTTACTTAACGGCAGAGTAGCTGCGTACAATTCGAGCACAACAGATACTGCCGGGAACTGAAAGAGACCTCGTAGTATAGAGAAAGCGTTTTATGCCTGTCATACATCATTAAAGGAGAGTTTAATCCTTAATCGAATAAAGGCTTGCTTTCCTTCTGCTTTCTGAATACCATCACAATAAAAATAAGGACCCTGCTTAAGTTGGTGTCCATTTGCTTCGTTGCATTCATGGAATTATTTTGTTTTGGAAACTTACCCACTTTTCATTTTTGTTTTATATTTTGTTCTGTTTTGAGTTTCTTGTCCATTTATGCGCTTACACTATATCTTCATTCAGGTACGTTTGCCTTTCAATTTTTCAAAATGTTATACTTTTTTCTTGTTAGCTTCCAAGGATTCATTCTGTAAATGGGCACCCATAGAACCTTGATAATGCTTTTCTAATTTCATCTATAATTTTTCCACCTATTAAAATAGTTCTGTGCTATTTCTTAGTTTAAATGTTAGTGCTTTTTCTTTATTGCACGATATTCTCAAAATCTTTCTCGTGTCCCTACTTCTCTCTTTTTATCGACCTCAGACGTACTGGTTTTGATACACATGTGCATTCCATCTGAATCACTGTCGTATAATAATTAGTTTTCCTATCTTGCGAGAGTGATTTTTAAATAACTTTTGGTGAGTGGAATATTAAGTCCATCTTTCATAATTTTAATTAGATTGATTTTCTTTCGTCTTAATTAGGCCGAATAATTTTTCCTAGGTACTTGAACTTACTTATTTTCCACATTTTCCCACATTTTGCGCTTCATTTTGATGATACACTCCTCCTCCTTTGATCCCGGCGGAGGTTCGAGTCCTCCCTCGGGCATGGGTGTGTGTATTTGTCCTTAGGATAACTTAGGTTAAGGAGGGTGTAAGCTTAGGGACTGATGACTTTAGCAGTTAAGTCCCATAAGATTTCACACACACTCACTTTCCTCTTTCCTTTTGCAGCAAAGCAGGCTGCAATTCTCCCATGGAGATGATCGGAGAGGTGACGAATGTAGTCTTGCTGAAAGGCTTGCCATGCAATTTCCACCTGGTGCCTCAACTGGGTAGACTGCACAAGATGATGTTTCGTCCGGCCTCATGCGTGCTAAATGGGCATCAGATCTGAGGATCGTTCTGACCACAGTAGTTGGTATACACCTTGGTTGGCGCAGGATACATGTAGAAGTGCACTGGAGAAACACGTAGCCTTGTTTGTGCATGAGCGGAAGCACAACAGGCTGAATGATGTTTTGGATGTACTGTGCACTGTTCAATGTCCCCTTTACATTCAGCAGAAGAGAACAGTCATTGCAAGATATGGTTCCCTACACCATGATGCTGGGTGTTGGCCCTTCATGCCACTGTCGTAGACACTCCAGAGTTGGTGTGTTACAAGTACGAACCTACCATAAAACGACCAGGTGCACAAATTACATTAAAGCCTATGTAATGAGTGAGTTGAAAAACATCACCGGCTGGTCCCGGTGGGGGTTCGAGTCCTCCCTCGGGCGCGTGTGTGTGTGTGTGTGTGTGTGTGTGTGTGTGTTTGTCCTTAGGATAATTTAGGTTAAGTAGGGTATAACCTTAGGGACTGATGACCTTAGCAGTTAAGTCCCATAAGATTTCACACACATTTGAACATGTTCCTCCTTTAATGGTAATCGACTCAGAGAAAATAATTTCTGTCTTGCTGCAAAGCGTTTAAGTCTTCAAATGTTAACTCATACTTACGAAGATTGTCTGTGTAATGGCTTGTGTAGGTCTAATATTTACAGTACTTCATTCACATGACTTACTTAAATTTCTTTTTACTACAGACAAAATCACATCATTTGATGACAGTTATAACAGCCATATGTTCACCGTCTTACGGATTCTAAAATAGGGAAAGAAAAAGGTTTACATTAAAAACTTAAAATCCGTAAAAGTTTTGCCAGTTACATTGCATGCAGCTTATACCTATACGTCATGGGCGGAAGATTGTGGGTGAAGCTTTCACAACATGCGACAGAGAGGCAAAATACACATATCAAAAAAAAATTTGCATCACCTCGGTTCCGAGAGTTCCGGAACCTGTACAGACAATTGAAACAGATATCAAAATAAACATCATTTCCACCCTTTTTTATTACTCATGAAATCCATACATTGCGTGTTGTACCACCATACAGCGAGACCTTCGGAAGTGGTGCTCCAAATTGCTGTACACACCGGTACCTCTGATACCCAGTAGCATGTCCTCTTGAATTGATGCATGCCTGTATTCGTCGAGGCATACTATCCACAAGTTCATCAAGGCACTGTTGGTCCAAATTATCCCACTCCTCAACGGCGATTCGCGCGTAGATCCCTCAGAGTGGTTGGTGGGGTCACGTCGTCCATAAACAGCCCTTTTCAATCTATCCCAGGCATATTTGATAGGGTTCATGTCTGGAGAACATGCTGGTCACTCTAGTCGAGCGATGTCGTTACCCTGAAGGAAGTCATTCACAAGATGTGCACGGTTGGGGGGGGGGGGGGGGAGGGCGCGAATTGTCCCCCATGAAGACGAATGCCTCGCCAATATGCTACCGATATAGTTGCACTATCGGTCGGAGGATGGTATTCACGTATCGTACAGCCGTTACGGCGCCTTCCATGACCACAAGTGGCATACGTCGGCCCCACATAATGCCACCCCAAAACGCCATGGAACCTCCACCTTGCTGCACTCGCTGGACAGTGTGTGTAAGGCGTTCAGCCTGACCGGGTTGCCTCCAAACACGGCTCCGATGATTGTGTGGTTGAAGGAGTATGCGACACTGATCGGTGAAGAGAACGTGATGCCAATCCTGAATGGCCCATTCGGCATGTTGTTGGCTCCATGTGTACCGCGCTGCATGGTGTCGTGGTTGCAAAGATGGACCTCGCCATGGACGTCTGGAGTGTAGCTGCACATCTTGCTGCCTATTGCGCACAGTTTGAGTCGTAACACGACGTCCTGTGGCTGCACGAAAAGCATTATTCAACATGGTGGCATTGCTGTCAGGGTTCCTCCGAGCCATAATCCGTAGGCAGCGGTCATCCACTGCAGTAGTAGCCCTTCGGCGTCCTGAGCGAGGCATGTCATCGACATTTCCTGTCTCTTCTATATCTCCTCCATATCCGAACAACATATACGATTGGGTTTAAATGCGGGAAGTTTGGTGGCCAGGGCTGTACTATAAACTCATCCTGGTGCTCTTCGAACCACGGACGTACACTGCTATCTGTGTGACACGTTGCATTGTCCTGCTGGTAGATGCCGTCGTGCCGAGGAGAAACAAGCTGCATGTAGAAGTGGACATGGTGTCCAAGGATAGATGCCTATTTGTGTTGATCCATTGTGCTTTCCAGAACGACAAGATCACCAAGGGCATAACGCTTTTTCCCCCGTCCTGGACCCTTCAGACGATCCTCCGTCCATCTGTGTTAGGCAGCACAAAACGTAATTCACCATAAAGGGCCACCTGTCACCACTCAGTGGGGGTGCAGTCGAGGTATTGGTGTCCAAATTCTATTGTTCGTCGCCGATATACAGGGCTATTACAAATGATTGAAGCGATTTCATAAATTCACTGTAGCTCCATTCATTGACATATGGTCACGACACACTACAGATACGTAGGAAAAACTCATAAAGTTTTGTTCGGGTTAAGCCGCACTTCAGGTTTCTGCCGCCAGAGCGCTCGAGAGCGCAGTGAGACAAAATGGCGACAGGAGCCGAGAAAGCGTATGTCGTGCTTGAAATGCACTCACATCAGTCAGTCATAACTGTGCAACGACACTTCAGGACAAAGTTCAACAAAGATCCACCAACTGCTAACTCCATTCGGCGATGGTATGCGCAGTTTAAAGCTTCTGGATGCCTCTGTAAGGGGTAATCAACGGGTCGGCCTGCAGTGAGCGAAGAAACGGTTGAACGCGTGCGGGCAAGTTTCACGCGTAGCCTGCGGAAGTCGACGAATAAAGCAAGCAGGGAACTAAAAGTACCGCAGCCGACGGTTTGGAAAATCTTAGGGAAAAGGCTAAAGCAGAAGCCTTACCGTTTACAATTGCTACAAGCCCTGACACCCGATGACAAAGTCAAACGCTTTGAATTTTCGGCGCGGTTGCTACAGCTCATGGAAGAGGATGCGTTCAGTGCGAAACTTGTTTTCAGTGATGAAGCAACATTTTTTCTTAATGGTGAAGTGAACAGACAATGTGCGAATCTGGGCGGTAGCGAATCCTCACGCATTCGTGCAGCAAATTCGCAATTCACCAAAAGTTAACGTGTTTTGTGCAATCTCACGTTTTAAAGTTTACGGCCCCTTTTTCTTCTGCGAAAAAAACGTTACAGGACACGTGTATCTGGACACGCTGGAAAATTGGCTCATGCCACAACTGGAGACCGACAGCGCCGACTTCATCTTTCAATAGGATGGTGCTCCACCGCACTTCCATCATGATATTCGGCATTTCTTAAACAGGAGATTGGAAAACCGATGGATCGGTCGTGGTGGAGATCATGATCAGCAATTCATGTCATGGCCTCCACGTTCTCCCGACTTAACCCCATGCGATTTCTTTCTGTGGGGTTATGTGAAAGATTCAGTGTTTAAACCTCCTCTACCAAGAAACGTGCCAGAACTGCGAGCTCGCATCAACGATGCTTTTGAACTCATTGATGGGGACATGCTGCGCCGAGTGTGGGAGGAACTTGATTATCGGCTTGATGTCTGCCGAATCACTAAAGGGGCACATATCGAACATTTGTGAATGCCTAAAAAACTTTTTGAGTTTTTGTATGTGTGTGCAAAGCATTGTGAAAATATCTCAAATAATAAAGTTATTGTAGAGCTGTGAAATCGCTTCAATCATTTGTAATAACCCTGTACAGCAGTTAGCATGGGTGCGTGACCCAGGCGCCTGCTGCGGAAACGCGTACACAGCAACGTTCGCCGAACGATCGTTGAGGAGACACAGTTGGTAGACCCTTGGCTCATCTGGCTGGCCCGCTGCTCAGCAGTTGAGCGTCAACTCGGCCGCACTCATCTCCGCAGCCGTCGTTCTTCCCTGCTATCTGTTGCTCGTGGTGACCGCACCAGCCTCGCCGCCTGTTTTGGATAGCGCAGTTTTGTCATATACGGTATATTGTAACCACGGCGGCACACGAACAGTTTACAGTATTTGCCATTTCGGAAATGCTTCCATCCTTGGCCCGAAATCCTGTAATCGTGCCCTACTGGACGTCAGGTAACTCGCTCAGTTTCATCTTTACGATAACGACTGTACTGTTTGCCGCGTTCCCCTGACGCTCTTTATATACATTCCACTGCTAGTACTGCCACGTGCTCTCTGTGAGAGATGTCGCACGTTGACGTCGAACATAGGCAGTCTTCACATTAATCTGAGTGGACCGTTTATTTACAAATGATTCAGCTGGAGCACATGTTTCCTTCCACGTCAGCGTCTTTTTTGACACTATTTTTTTTATTGGTTATGACGAGCGCCGTACAAAAATGCGTTTACACGCACTAAATGAAATAACCTTTAGTTTTCTTCAAATATTTGTCACACTTGCCAGCCGCGATCTGGTCCTCTGTAAAATCCCAAACTGCCCTCAGCCCGCAGTAGAAGAGGGCGGTGCAGCTCCCATTTGATCCGGACGGTGTCACAGCGTGCAGAACAGACACCACGTGGTCTGCGGCCGCTGCCCGTTCTCCTGTTTTCTGATCATTCGGATTTAATATGACATGCTGTCTAGAGGGATGTGCACGCCACGAATCTTGCCCAAACCAATTTGTGTGGCTTGTGGGACAATCGTTGAGAGGCATCTCAAACTTTGCAATTGCTGCTTGAAGTACGTGACAACAGGTTGCCGCTGCCGCCATTGGGAAAGGGTGCAGTATCCTGTTTGAGAAAATGAGTGTGGTTCAAGTACCGACGTAACTCTCTAGAGGACTTGTTTTTGGCTTCCTAGTAGTGTGTGTGTGTGTGTGTGTGTGTGTGTGTGTGTGTGTCTGCTGAAAATTAGTATAGTTGGTTATCATTACTAAATTAGCTAAAATTCATTCCAGAAGAAACCAGAAAAATGTTCCTTGATAAGAATATGACACTTCCTTAGCACATGCGTTTATGTCAGAGTGGTGTTCCTTCTATTATGTACACTTTTTCTCTGTTAAACCCCAACAAATCAGAGAAACGGGAAATTTGGACACAATAGTGTTATTGCATTACATAATTTATAGAAATTGATAAAATGGTACCTATGTTTCTCCATGTATTTGCAGCCAGCTCTATGATAGACATGAGTCGAAGGGAACTGGTTCTTGTACTGAAACATTTTCATACAATGTATAAAGCAGCGTTCAGAATAATTGATACTTTATTTCATAAGTGTTACATTTTTATTGATTAAAGTGTTAAAAAGTGCTTATGCTAAAGACAACTCCAGCGGGGATCTGTTAGTGGAATCTGCCCTCCAGCTCTTTTCTGTATTCGGAGATAAGTGGCAAGATCGCTGACAATGCTGTAAACTATGTCGTTTCCTCCTTCGTCTCTGGTGATACTTTGAAATGAAAAAAAAAAAACCAGAAATTTATAATAACCAGCGGGTTGTTAATCAGACGCACAGTCCCTGCGCTGAAGTACTGCTACCAAATTTATATACGTATCGAAAGAAGTACAGCACTCAGATTCAAAATTTGTTGCCAGGAAACGAAAAAATAACCAACTCTGACGTTATCCTTTACTTGTGGCAGAAGAGATGCACTCACAGCAATTTTGTATTTTCCCGCTTTTCAGAAAATTCCTCAAAGCTCAGCATACATATCTGCGGTGCGGAAGTCTCAGAAAAGGTAGTTTAAAAGTTTTTTGCGAGTGACAGAGCCATAGTCTGTAGTGTAAGTACCACTCAGGTGATGCTGCTATTGATAAAGTTTACAGCGTTGCCTCACAGATGCGCAAATATCCTAAACTGGCAGCTGGTACTGGGAACGACGATACTGGGACGAGCGCACTAACAAGCGCGTAGCCTCACTTCTAATGATGCGGCTGCTCACGGCCCTCTAAGCTCCGCAAGAAAGAAGAAGGGCTAATCCGCTTCGTTATGCTTAAATGAAAGTCCCGAGCCAAGGACGGACTCCACCAAATGAAAGTCTTTGCGTACACAGCAATTATGCTCGGGCAGGGATGCTCTTGGAGGTGACCTCGATGTACTGCGTCGCGCCAGAGAAAAACGTGAATGTTTGTGGTTGAAATGAAATTTTATAGACTTTCATGACATTTAATTTGATGCTATCTCATTTGTTCATATATTTCAAAAAATACATAACCAGTTTGGACGGTGTGTGTATGAGGCGAATAAAGGTACTTACTAACAATAACGTTGAAGAGAGATCATCTTGTAGCCTCTGACACCTCTTCCCGCTTCCACATAAACTTCTGCGTCTAGCGCTGTGTCATTAACGATCTTCTCTTATGATGATATTGATTAGTCTGTATTAACTCGTTTAAAAATCGCGCTGACGAGAATACGCCAATCTGTTCAAAAATGGTTCAAATGGCTCTGAGCACTATGGGACTTAACTTCTGTGGTCATCAGTCCCCTAGAACTTAAAACCTACTTATACTCAACTAACCTAAGGACATCACACACATCCATGCCCGAGGCAGGATTCGAACCTGCGACCGTAGCGGTCACGCGGTTCCAGACTGAAGCGCCTAGAACCGCACGGCCACACCGGCCGGCTCGCCAATCTGTACTTCTTTTTTAATAGGGAAGGTTGTTAACAGCTGGAGAACTAAGTCAGACGTTAAAACAAAAATTAAAAGCAACATTGAAAGGTTTTGGTGAATTATGCCCTCTTCTTGACATGCAAAGATCTCCGGTCACGTTAGTGCCTCGTATAACATCTATGGCAATCAGAAGGGTCTGAACTTGGTCGGCAGATGACGGCATTAGCTTTCGAACAAGCGTAGAATATTCTGGGAGATAACTGGCTATCCTGGACAGATCGCTTCCAACTGGAACAATTCGCCAGCCTTTCCATTCTTACCGGGTTCCAGTTCGCGTCCGTCAGATAGTTTTAATTCGCTACAAGTGATCAGCAAAGCGTACCGTACAGGTGCAGAACGGACCTGGTCAGGGTCGGCAAGGTGTGGGCATCCTCTAGGAGCCGTTGAATTATATGATGTACAGTTTCACAAACAAAAAGGAACTTTATTCCTTGTTTGAAATAAAAATGGGCTCGACGAGGTTGGTTTGTGAGGCCATTAGCCAGTCCTGGCTGTCATAAGAAGACGTTAATGTCGGTGGCGGAACGAAGTCGGAGAAAAAGAGTAGGAAAGGAATCACGTCATTGCTAGCAAAAAACCGGGATGAGAGGGAGCGTTCAGCGTGCAGCCGACGCTCCGAGTGCGGCGAGAAGTTAACGCCTGAGTTCCCACCCACGCTCGGTATTGGCTACCCACTGTGAATGTACAGTCGGCATGTTGTCAGCAGATCAAGCTTCAGAGGTACAAACCACCTTTGCTGAAGCGACGATCTTAATCGGCACGTAGGCCACGATGAATTGTATTTGAACATTACAGAAAATATTAAAATTAAAAATTTAAAATAAAATATTTTAAACAGCAATAGAATTAGTTAGACGATATGGACAGTACAAATGGTTCAAATGGCTCTGAGCACTATGGGACTTAACAGCTGTGGTTATCAGTCCCCTAGAACTTAGAACTACTTAAACCTAACTAACCTAAGGACATCACACACATCCATGCCCGAGGCAGGATTCGAACCTGTGACTGGGTGCCTAGAACCGCGAGACCACCGCGGC
Source organism: Schistocerca cancellata (assembly GCF_023864275.1). Taxonomy (NCBI): domain Eukaryota; kingdom Metazoa; phylum Arthropoda; class Insecta; order Orthoptera; family Acrididae; genus Schistocerca; species Schistocerca cancellata. The sequence continues at coordinate 131,482,622 of NC_064629.1, forward strand.
CGGCTATGGACAGTACAGTCAGCTAGAGTAAAACAGTTTCATCTGTAAGAAACTTCTGTCTTTTCCAATTTCATTTAGCTCAATTTCCAAAAACTTGTGCACCATTTACCGTAGACATAGGTGGTGTACGAAAGAAGACACCAGGAAATTGAAGATTTAATTTTGCACTCTAAGCTGTAATATTTATTAAGTCTTCTTTATGGTGACGTCATACATGCAACTCGTTGCCCTTTTTACAGGATGGAGAAAAACAACCGAATAATTTCAGCGCACAGTAGGCGTCATCTAGTAGAGCAAAATTTTCCGATAGCCATAAGTCTGAAATGCCCCGTAGTGAAACTACAATCGTAAAACAGACCGCTAATCGGCGAAGAGCGCGCGGAAGTTTGTCCGGTAAGCAAACGTGTTTTTGTGCGTCTACTGTCTGGTAGCGCGGTTTTGTGCGACTAATCACTGTGCTGCTGATGTGCTGTACATGTTATCTTTACAAATTAATGCCATTGCGGTACATTTAGCGTAGTTGATTTAGTAGTCAAGCTTCAGTCAGTAAATATCACAGGACATTCGCGTCTAACTTAAACAACCATTGATGGGAATTTAGTTTGCCTAGCTTTGACTGCTCAGCTGAAACGATTCTGTTCAGGAAATTTAATTTGTGATTGGCTCTTTTATCAGAACAGGTGTCAGCTGGGGTAAGCTAGTTTAAATGCATACGCTGGCGCACTCTCCTCATTGAGTGGTTGTCGTTTTATGGCTGTAGCTCCACATCGGTGCGTTTCCGACCTATGGTTATCAGATTTATTTGGTTCGTTTCGGTATTGCCTACCCTATTAACAATTTGTTATTCTGCACCCTCTATAACTGTACTCAGATGTTTTCTTTCATCAATAGTAACTATGTAAATAATAAAAATAGCTCTGAGCACTATGGAACTCACCATCTGAGGTCATCAGTCCTCTAGAACTTAGAACTACTTAAACCTAACTAACCTAAGGACATCACACACATCCATGCCCGAGGCTGGATTCGAACCTGCGACCGTAGCGGTCACGCGGTTCCAGACTGAAGCGCCTAGAACCGCTCAGCCACACTGGCCGGCTGTAAATAATAAGTTACAGGTTCACTACATCTGTCTTAATGAGCGCCAAAAGTTTAAGTCTGCAATCACGTTGACAATATTACTCGTATATTCTAGTGCCAGTGTTGTTGCGCGGTCCCTCTTTTTTTTTTCCTTAATATACAGTGAAGCGTCGAAGAAACTGGTATAGGTATGCGTATTCAAAGACAGGGATATGTAAACAGGCAGAATACGGCGCTGCGGCGAGGTAGCGATGAAGTGGGGATTTTCCCGTACGACCATTTCACTAATGACTGTGAATGTCAGGAATCTCGTAAAACATCAAATCTTCGACATCGCTGCGGCCGGAAAAGATGCTGCAAGAACGGGACCAACGACGACTGAAGAGAAGCGTTCAGCGTGCCAGAAGTACAACCCTTCCACAAATTACTGCAGATTTCAGTGACTGACCATCAACAAGTGTCAGCGTGCGTAAAATTCAACGGAACATCATCGATATGGGCTTTTGGAGCTGAATGCCCACGCATGTACCCTCTATGACTGCACGACAAGCCGGCCGATGTGGCCGAGCGGTTCTAGGTGCTTCAGTCTGGAACCGCGCGACCGCTACGGTCGCAGGTTCGAATGATGCCTCGGGCATGGATGTGTGTGATGTCCTTAGGTTAGTTAGGTTTAAGTAGTTCTAAGTTCTAGGGGAATGATGACCTCAGATGTTAAGTCCCATAGTGCTCAGAGTCATTTGAATCATTTGAACTGTACTACACAAAGCTTTACGCCTCTCTTGGTCCCGTCAACACTCACATTGCACTTTTGATGACTGGAAATACGTTGCCTGGTCGGATAAGTCTCATTTCAAATTGTATCGACCGGATGGGCGTGTGTGGGTATGGAGAAAACCTCATGAAACCATGGACTCTGCATGTCAGCAGGGGACTGTTCGAGCTGGTGGAGATTCTGTAATGGTGCGGGGCGTGTGCAGTTGGAGTGATATGGGAACACTGATACGCCTAGGTACGACTCTGACAGGTGACACGTAAGCAAGCATCCTGTTTGATCACCTGCATCCATTCATGTCCATTGTGCATTCCGACGCACTTGGGCAATTCTAGCAGGAGAATACGACACCTCACACGTCCAGAATTGCTACAGAGTGGTTCCAGGAACACTCTCCTGAGTTTAGACACTCCGCTGGCCACCAAACTGACCAAACATGAACATTATTGAGCATATCCGGGATCCTTGCAACGTGATGTTCAGAAGAGATCTCCACCCCCTCGTACTCTTACGAATTTGTGCACAGCCCTGCAGGATTCATGGAGTCAGATCCCTCCAGCACTACTTCAGACATTAATCGAGTCCATGCCACGTCGTGTTGCGGCACTTCTGTGTGCTCGCGTAGGCCCTACACGATATTAGGCAGTTGTACCAGTTTGTCTGGCTCTTCAGTGAATAATGTTATATAAATTTAGTATGCAATTGTTGGCTGGAATATCCCACGGGCTGGGTTCAACCGCTTAGCGAAAAGGATGTTCTTTCTCCGCGCGCACAGGCCTCTTCTGTTGCAGATATATGAGAGCTGCCTCTTACGTGAATTTGTAGAATGTAGGTGAATGTAATGGATGAGTGTGTTGTGTAGTGCTATGTTCTACTTGTATGATGTTGGTTACATTGATATTGATGATGATGATGAGGATGATGATGAGAGATGGGAGAGGGTGAAATTCCGTGCCGGTACATAACCTACTCCTCTCGAATGGCACCAATGGAGTGGCCGAGCTTAACGCGCCCATCCGACGGACGGTTCACCATGAACAGTGTCACGTGCCGTCATATCTTGAGACACTGCGGAGAGGATCGGAGTCGACTTACCTCTGAGTCGGGCGCCAGCGCATAGGCGTGCATGGGCGACATTCTTTTTTTTTTTAAATCGAAACCGGACACTGAGTTTCTCTAGAACGGTTGCCCGAACTGCCTTTTTTTGTGGAGAAAGAAGGCAGGTTAAAGAAACAATGTTTGTTCGTACAGTTGCGCACTTCTAGGGGGAAAGAAAGTATCTGAACAGCAAAAACAAAATCAAAACTTAAGTACAAAGTAAAGGCCTCCCTTCCGGTGGAACCAAAATTAGACACTACCCCAACGGCTGGTAGCGACAAGATGTCTGCGAATATTTCTAACCCGCCATTGGGTCCGGGCTCGTCTTAACAAAGATGGGGGTCTGTATGGTGCTATCACTTGTTCCGGTCCGTAAAACTGACTCGCTGCTAAGGTTAACTTTTCACATGCGGTACACCGCAATTGCGGGGAGTGTCCAAGAAGACCTGGCCAGGTAATTAGCGAAGTAGTGGCGCTAGCGCGGGTGCCGAATCGTCCAAATACGAAGGTCCAAACATTGAGAAAGTGCTTAAAAACTTCGGCTACGGAGACTCGTATATAATCTTTCAGTAGCATGGCAATGTCACGACATTACATTATTTGTTGACAATTTTACGTACGCAGCGCGACAGTAAATATGTAGTACGCAATTACATAAATCTATTTGATAAAGAAACAAATTGTTTGCGAGGCAGTATTTTGAAACCGAGTCAGATGTCGATAACGCAAAAGCTGAATTATTCTCGGTCAGTAGATAGTGTGGCATTCATTTTGAGCTAATAAGGAACGACGCGTATTTTGTTTGTGTTTTACCTCTTTCTGAGGGGCGCTCTTTGCGGAGTGGTATTTCCATCCGAGCTGAGGCAGGTTGTTCAGCACGCTGCACTCGGCTTTTGATCTCCCGAGAGAGCCCCTTTGTCGATGTCGGCTAATGGACCTTACCCAGGAAGTCTCTGTAACAGCTTCTACCTGTTCTAAAGCTATCACTGCCCCACATATGACGGCTTCCTCTCGACTCGTGATTCTGTTCGCCAAGAAAGTACTACTTGTGAGAGTTTCGTAAACGAGTCAAACCGTGTGTAGGGTTGCTTCCTCGGCTCACTTTCCGAACGTTGTAGTTTGTTGTTAAAAAATAAAAAAAAGACTAGAATACACTTGTGCGGGGACCCACGTTGCCTGTTACGAATACCAAAATTGTGCCAATAATTTACATTTAATGTACAATTTGATGCTAACAGTTCCATTTATTACTTTACATGACGGATACAGATTCGGTTACGGAGTTCGACTACTGGAATCGTCACTCGCCTATATGCAATCTGTTCACTCTTTTCATATGTTGCAAGTGCTATATAACTAGCGGACCCGGTGTGCTTGGCAACTGACAAATGTGTGTGGAAATTGGGCCTTTTCTTTTTCTCCTCAGCTCCTTATCATTCTCGTGATCTCCTCTTTCCCCTTATCTGTGTCCATTGCCTCCACCCTCTCTGTCCATCTCCTCTCTCACCTCCAACCTTGTTTATTGCTTTTGCAAATTCAGATTTTGTAGCAATTTTCTAATGATAAGCCGAAGCCCGACTGTAAGGGGCGATAACAAAATATCCCGTTGTTGTATATTCAGTTTTTGTTTACAATATATGTAACGAGAAGTAATGTATGTGTGAAAAACAATTTCTGTAGTGGTTTGGGAGCACAGTTCCCAACTATCGCAGTTAAAACTCAGTGCAAGAAGAAAGCAAAACCCCTCATTTTCACTCCAGAGCACAGCACATCAGGTTCTTTCTCGCAGTTCGTTTTAATATAAAACATGTAGAGTGCTTAAAAAAACATAGCCTTCATCCAGTTAATGTTAATTAGAGTGCCGTCAAAAAAATTTGAAGTAAATCGGACCGTGCCTTTTTCAGATTTTTGATAAATATGTTTCCCCATGTATAGCCCATGTCTATTTCAACATTTATTAGAGTTACCTGTAAAAATTTGCGAGGTTTTTGGTAACACCGTTAAACAGCGACTTGTCTATATACAGGGTATTACAAAAAGGTACGGCTAAACTTTCAGGAAACATTCCTCACACACAAATAAAGAAAAGATGTTATGTGGACATGTGTCCGGAAACGCTTAGTTTCCATGTTAGAGCTCATTTTAGTTTCGTCACCTACGCTTCCACCTACGCTCAATGGAGCACGTTATCATGATTTCATACGGGATACTCTACCTGTGCTGCTAGAACATGTACCTTTACAAGTACGACACAACATGTGGTTCATGCACGAAGGAGCTCCTGCACATTTCAGTCGAATTGTTCGTACGCTTCTCAACAACATATTCGGTGACCGATGCATTGGTAGAGGCGGACCAATTCCATGGCCTCCACGCTCTCCTGACCTCAACCCTCTTGACTTTCATTTATGGGGGCATTTGAAAGTTCTTGTCTACGCAACCCCGGTACCAAATGTAGAGACTCTTCGTGCTCGTAATGTGGACGGCTGTGATACAATACGCCATTCTCCAGGGCTGCATCAGCGCATCAGGGATTCCATGCGACGGAGGGTGCATGCATGTATCCTCACTAACGGAGGACATTTTGAACATTTCCTGTAACAAAGTGTTTGAAGCCACGCTGGTACGTTCTGTTGCTGTGTGTTTCCATTCCATGATTAATGTGATTTGAAGAGAAGTAATAAAATGAGCTCTAACATGGAAAGTAAGCTTTCCGGACACATGTCCACATAACATATTTTCTTTCTTTGTGTGTGAAGAATGTTTCCTGAAAGTTTGGCCGTACCTTTTTGTAACAACCTGTATAGTAGTGTAGATTTCATTTGACCCTTAAAAGAACACGTCGAACTGCATGGCTTTTGCCTTAATGTTCCTCTTATCTTCTTAAAACTATTTCCTCTTGTCATTTTGGATCTGTCAATGCCCATGCGTTTTGTAGTTCCACACATTTTTTTCTGTTAGTTGCTAGGGCGTGGACATTCGACTGTCGGTCGTCCGTGTACTTGCCAGTGGACCAACAGCGACTCCCTTGAGGTCCATACATTAAACGTATTCGTAGTTGGGAATAAGGACAACCATCGGCTGTAGAATGGAATGACGACAGTGAAAATTTGTACCGGACCAGTATTCGAACCCGGATTTCCCTCTTATCGCGAGCGGTCGCCTTACCATTTGGCTATCCATGCACGACTCGTTGCTAGAGCCAAACTTCCGTATGTCGTCAACCATGCGCCTACGACCTGTACTCGTACATCCGCTATGTATATTCCCGTACAGGTCAGACGTTGCACTTGAGATAGTGCACTGCAGTATCATATTTCTCTGCCGATACCGGGCAAGTGACTTTCGTGTAAAAGTCTGACCTTTACAGCAATATACGTCGTACATGTACAGGTCGTAGACGCATGGTTGACGACATATGGAAGTTTGAGTCTAACCCTGACTTGTGCACGGATAGCCAGACGGTAAGGCGGCCGCTCGCGATAAGCGGGAAATCCGGGTTCGACTCCCCGTCCGGTCCAAATTTTCAATTTCGTCATTCCGTTCTACAGCTGATGGTTGTCCTTATTCGCAAATGCAAATACATTTAATGTCTTTCATAATGGCTGTAGCCGCCGCACTGCCTGTTCCTGTGGACATGCAAGCATGTTCGAAGGAACTTTGCGTTGCAATCAGAATAACACAGGCACTGCAATATTGTATCCTTGAGGTACTTCTGGGTGTCAGCTAGTGATTGTAGTTTTTTTTTCGGGTCTCGTTTATGATGTTGATGGTTTTCTTGGATAACAGCAAAGTGACCATATTCGTGCTATATGTCCATAAAATGCCTAACATCTTTTCCTTTCAATAAAACTAAATCCCCCCAATTCGAGGTGTCTGCAACGGATCGTAATATTATCTTATGGAAACGCATATGTGCAAATTGCTATCCCATGATCTGTCACCTGAGTGTACGTCTTCAGTTGATAAGTTTCTGCCTAGTCTGGCCAACAATGAGGTAAAATGTTTCTTAAAATAAAAACGCGCATTATGGAAGATATACTGAAAATAAGGTTAAATAAATTCTGTTTGGATGTGCGGATTGTTACTAAATGTGTTAATGTCGAAATTTAATAATCGTTCTGCAGGAGCGGTGCATGTGAAGCGCAGAAGTACAAATAAAATGCATTAAGGCCTAAAGCGGGTCTCAGACGGCAATGCAACATCGTGCTGCAGTAATCAAGGCACTGGATTTGTATTGGTGACTGAACGGACGAGGTGCCACGGTGATTTGGACACTGGAGGAAAGCGGTTCAAATTGGCATCCGGTTTAGAGTAACGTAATCCTGTCGCGATTCGAGTTTTTGCTGTGTCCGAGATGACCTCGCCCGTGACCTCCTTTACTTTGTTTACCTGGAAATAACAACGCTAAAATCGATATATGGCCAATCTACTTTCGTTTGCTTCACTGGAATTTGTATTTCCTTAATGATGCCCCGTCCAACGCCTTCCCGTTTCCATCTGAACTAGTGGTCTGTCTTTCACATCCTCGATGTCTACAGTATCCACAGTACCTACAGCATGAAATGTACTGGAGTAGAGAAACAATTATTCATGCAAAACCGAGATTTGAGTCAACGGTCAGTTTTCTGGAGGTACATATTAGGCTGTTGGTCATGTTCCGCTTCGAAGCCCGTGTTGGGAGCAGATAAGCCTGCCGGAGATACGAGAACTTAGCGTGACTCGCGCCGTAGGCAAAATTACGCGTGCGTGTCTTCTCTCGCGTGTCCTTGCGACCGGTCGTTTCTGAAGAGCGCTAGTCACCTGATAAGGGCGGCTGTGAAATATTGGGGTGTTCGCACTGCTTTATAAGATTATTCCTCAACCTGTATACAGTGGTAAAGTGAAATTTTGATAATAATTTTAAAAGCCGGCACTTCTCTTTCGTTAATTACGTCTGCCATCAGTTATTGTTCGTAGAAATAGAACCGATGGCGGACGTTTGTAGAGCGGGATGAGACTTAGTAGTGAGTAGACAAGTGTTGCTTTATCTCGTTTGATGTTATAAACCTTAAGCAGGCAGTTAATGTTTCAGTCGCGTGCGTCAATGCTGAAGTTTTTTTTCCTCTCTGAGACACATCTCACTTCATACTCGCAAACGTGGTAAACTAAACTGTGATTGTGTTACACGTGTTTGTGATGTTTTGAAGACGAGCTCAGTATTTGCTTAGGTGAGCTCATAAAGAAGTCTGAAAATTGAAATATTACCTTTCGCTATTTCGACATCTGGTCACTTATCACCAACACTCTTTGAATCTCAGAGCGTAACGGAAGAATGTGCACTTACGTCTGTTGACTGATTCTCTTACGTAGTATGTAAAGAAATGCATTTCCTTGTCAGTAAATAAAATACGTTAAATCTGCATTAGTTACTGGTAACTGTGAACTTGACAGCACCTAATGACGACGTGGAAATGGCGAGTGTAGAACTAAAATAAAGCACGTTGCGTAGTTCTTTCAAAGTCATGATCTGTTTATTCTTCTTTCCATAAACGGAAAAACTAACACATTTTTAGAACCATTGCGTTCAATTTTGTTTTTGCTAAATGGTTTTCTGCACTAATAGTCATTAATTTTGCGCGTCTTAAATTCATGGAAAATTTCATATAAATGATTTAGAATTGAACTGTAACACCATTACGAAGATATACGTTACGGTGAGCATTAATACAGTTAAAATTTCGCAAATAAAACGTTAAATTACCCTCGACGAAACTGAGTAGGTGATTATAAATTAAAGCATCCCAATTATGTCAGAAAATGTAAGTACATGTTATTAAAGAGATCCGCAGCTAAAACCTTGCAATGGAGATTTTAAGAACATCAAGAACGTGCTGGCCGTTTGCAACGTCCATTCGTTGACAGTTACAACTTGTTGATGACTTGGGTGACGAAATACAGTACGTTGAAATATCAAAAGTTATTGCGTCAGAGGCCTGTGGAACACTTTGATCTTCCGTCAACACATATCTCACGTCTACGCCGTCAGATGAAAATCATGTAGTGCGCACACTTCTCCGAGAGAAAGTTCTGTATGCTTTCCCTGTGTGGCACGTGGCAGCGGCGATGAAAGGCGTCTGCCTGTGTCCAATCGCTGCGGCCTGCCCTTAGTAATCTTGTCTGCTGACTTTATTCCGCTCTTCATCTTCCACGGTAGCCGTTGCGCACTTTTATTAATAGTGGAAAATCTCGCGCGATTGTAAGGTGGTTCTCTGCGCGTTTACATCGTGCACTGTTACACAAAAATAGTAAAACAAAACTGAAATTTACGTCTTAACTCTCACATAAAAAGTAGAAGTTGGAAAAGTTGATATTTTTTTATTGTTTCGCCTCCACTTTGTGTTATCAACCTGACAGAGCGGCATCGTACAGCAAGTACTATAGTAGTTCACGGAAATAGTTTGGAGACGACGCTGTTGCAGAGAGGATCATGAAGTCGTTGGGAATTTGTTCCGAAATTCACGAAGACCAACACATCTAAAACTACTGACAACCTACGTGTAACTCTGACTTCGTACTGTGACGATCCATATATGTATCATTGTATCCGTGGTCAATTAATGTTAATAATGTTCGTGACATACACTACGACATGTAATGTCACCAATTTCGGAAGGACAGTACAGAATATCTGCAAAATGACTTCAAAGCCGAAATTGAAATACTGTAGCTAGAAGGAAATAAAAAAGTCATGTGACGAAAACACTATCATCTAAACATTTCTTCCTGACCGAGACTCCTAATACTCAGAAAATTAACTATTCCCTTATTCACCAGTAGACACATGCACAGGACATCGCTCCTCGCGCGCAAATAGATTCACTCAGATGGCAAAATTTTCTGACGAATTGCTAAATCGTCATTTTATATCTGAGTAATATCAATACTGCCGATAATCGGATGCAAACTATCTATAATCGGATGCAAACTATCGATTTTATACAGGCTGTCGCTCGTAGAAGACACAGGTGCATTTGTTCTGGTGTTTCGGCAGGTATTTGCACTTTCGTTTCTGCTATCTGTAGCTCAAAAAATTCAGCTCATCATAACTTTCACGCGACGCGCAGTGTCGACGACACCCTCAGTTTGTTTCCCCTTACAAATAAAATGACTTTTAAATCGGGGTTTTACGTGCCCATTCGATAAAGCGGCTCCAACTTATTCTACTGCGATCTAGGAGAGGCACTCTGTACTCACGATTTTGGATATATTGAAAAGGTTTTGAAAAAAGTTGTACACTTTGAAATAGGAAGCTAGTAATAATTGAATTTGTTCTATGAGTGACAGGTCCGAAGGAACATTGCACCGAATTACACAGACACAGTCAAATAGACACACTACACTAATGCAGTTCATACCAAAGCCAAGGCAACCTGACGTGAAACATAAGCAAGTCTCGCTGTGCGGGAATCACGTAACAGTGCGTGCACTGTGGGGAAACAGGCACGGGGTCATACGAAAATTTGGCTCAGTCCTGGAGGCGTCCTCGGATAGCCGAAGTGGTTAATACGACGAACGGGAAATCCGGGTTCGAGTTCCGGTCTGGCACACATTTTCATACGTTTCAAGTAAATTGTATAGCTACTGTGGTATCTTATTTGCATATTTGCGAATACATTTCTTGATAGCTCTTTACACAACCTCAAGCGTTGCTTATTGCTATGTACAGAAATGTGTAGCTTACGAGGAGCTGCTCGACTATTGTAGCCCACGCTTTTTAACTCCCTACAAACAGTCATTGTGATGGCTGGACAGCTGGTAAAATTTTGGAGCTCTACAGTGATTTCTTCCGCAGATTTCATGCGGTTTTTACAACCACCTTGCGCAATGCTCGACGATCCCTCTCCGTCTATAGACAGGTTGATTTTTTCCACCGTGTACAACTCTGGGGATTGACCGATAAGAGAATACAGAACAAAAAAGGTCTAATGAATTTATGTCCGGAAATGCGTAGTTTCCATGCTGGAGACCATTTGTTCAGTCATACTTTATTACGGAGACTGTGGTCTAATAGGCGCTGTACCATGCAGCCACAGTTAAAGTATACATACTTTCCTCCTAGAGCAGGGCTTCACAACATACGTGCTCGCGGAGCAAGCTGTGAGCAGCCAGGCGCGAGCACGGAGCAGCGCGAGCACGCTACCCACTACCGAACCAGAGCGGAGAGTGGGGAGAGTCACGTGGGGCACACAACAGCTGCCGCCAGTCAATGTAAATCCGCGGCCACCTGCAGGGATATCACTCATGAATTATTACTGCGACAAATGAAACAAATAAAGGGGAATGTACATGTGCCACTTAATTTTATTAGCTTAGTGTATGCCTCTACATTCGTATAAATTTGTGAACTGTTAGACAATAAAAGGTGTCACTGAAGTGTGGGATTCTCGGTTATCTTGTACTTTTTGCCCTTTACAATTGCGTCTATGTTCGGAGTAATTGTTCTTGTGCGCTGTAGGCGCAGCGTGCAGTTTAAATTTCGATCAGACAATGCGTTTCTCAGGCGCATATTGTTACATTTCATTCCAGAGAACAGTTGTTCACAAACATACGTGGAACCCAACATTGATATTATTGTAACCGCCAGTTTGTGCAAACGAGGAAATCTATCCTGAGGGAAGTGTCTGCAGAAATCCAAAATGTTTTTCTTGTTCTGAAATTTGTCTCTGTATTCTGTCACACTGCAGGTCAATAAGTTCTAGTTGCAGCCCAGGACGAATCTCTTCAATATTCGCTGAATATGGAGAGGAGAACAGATCAAAATCACTGTCTAGTGCTGTCAGATCTTGAAAGCGTTGATCAAATTCTTCCTTAAGGGCAACTAAACTATGTGAATCACGTTCACAGCCTTTGTGAACATATTGCATGGATGATAATTTAGGAAAATGAGCTAGATTTTGCCGGCCGGAGTGGCCGAGCGGTTCTAGGCGCTACAGTCTGGAACCGCGCGACCGCTTCGGTCGCAGGTTCGAATCCTGCATCGGGCATGGATGTGTGTGATGTCCTTATGTTAGTTAGGTTTAAGTAGTTCTGAGTTCTAGGGGACTGATGACCTAAGATGTTAAGTCCCATAGTGCTCAGAGCCATTTGAACCATTTTGAGCTAGATTTCCTGTTTCCAGCTGACTCACCCGAAGTGTCAATTTCATTTTAAAAGCTCGTATTCGATCTATGAAATGAGTAATTAGCAGATCTTTACCTTGCAGTGAAATGTTCAAAGCATTCAGATGGCTAGTTAAATCTGCTAAGAACGCGAGATCACATTTCCATGAAGGCTCTTTCAATTCAGGAACACACATGTTATTTATTTCCATGAACATATTTGTCTTATCTAATAGGGAAAAAAAATCGATTTAATAATTCGCCACGACTAAGCCAGCGGACCTCGCTGTAATAAGGCAGGCTACCATACTGGCTTTCTACATCCTCAAGAAAGCTTTTAAATTGCCTGTGTTGTAGCCCATGCTTCCTTATATAATTGGTTGTACGAACAACAACACTCATCACATTTTTTAGAGTGATACTCTTTGCACATACGTTTTCCTGGTGGATCACTCAGTGAACGCCCCTTATTTCATTCGGCACGGTCAGTTTTTTCATTTTCTCCTTCAACAGCGCAACATCGCTGGTGCACCGTCTGTAGACAATGAAACTAAGGAATTCCACGAAAATCCTATATTTTCAACACTTTCTTCAACACTACTTAAAATATTACCTCCGGTTGTAATGTTCTTCATGGCTACTACATCGAGGAGCTCCCTCACCTGAAGATCTCTATTAACACCTCTAATAAATATGGCAAGCTGCGCTGTTCCAGTGATATCAAAACTTTCGTCCAGAGCTAGAGAATACGCCATAAAATCTTTACAGATATTTGCTAGCTGGCTCTGGACGTCGTCTGCCTTGTCCTGTATGCGACGCATAATGGTCGTGTTAGATAATGGCACAATCCGAAACTGTTCAAGTTGAGATGGGCACAAATGTTCCGCTGCAACTACTAAACATTCTTTTATTAAATCGCCATCAGTGAAGGGGCGCAGGGATTTTGCTAAAAGCAAAGCAATTTTCTAACTCACTCTGAGAGCTGCCTCAGTTGATTTTTCTTCGTCGTCCAGATGATCTTCGGATAGCTTCCTTTTAAGTTTAATAACTTCCTGTGCACGATCTGGTCCATCACATTTTCCACTTCCGTAGTCTTTCGCGCGGTACGACATATAATGTCGCTGCAAATTAAATTTCCTAAAAGAATTCAGCGTTTTGTGACGTACTAAACATTTTGCAACACCATCTTTTACTGTAAACGGATACAATTCCTCCCAATGGGGGTTGAACTGCGAAAATATGGTTGGGGTTACACAACGGCGACTTGACATGATTCTTAACCTGCGAAGTGACTGTTAGAGCTGATCGTAGTACTTTAAACGTTACACAGTCGGCGCGAATTCAATAGGCATGCTGCGGCCCTATTCAAACGTGCGCGCGCATTTCCCTTCCCTACCCTCCTGCCCTACTCCGCGACCGTGCACCTGCTCGCGAGTACGTGCCTGAGCAGACGCGAGTACTCGCTCTCAAAACCGGCCAGTTGTTAAGCCCTGTCCTAGAGGGTAGCGCCGTCTCCTGCCATAGTAATTGGTAATGTTGTGTCCCATTCACTTCTGTTGGTGTCTTGCCCTGTAGTGGATGTGATACAGCGTTGTACACAATGATTCCACCCGTATTAGAATTGAGAGCTTGCCGACATGGTGTTTACCTACGGGAAGTCAAATGGCAACTGGCGGCGGGCAGCAAAGCTGATCAGGAGACCTATCCTCGCCGACAACAACCACAGCATTCAATGTATGCAACAGTGTTTCGCCGTTTGTCTGAGACAGGGTCGTTTCAGGAAGCAGGACATCATGAAGGACGTATCCGAAATGTTCGGACACCACACTGGGAGGAAAATGTGATTAACACTGTGGATGGCGACCGCCGTGTCATTACCAGGCAGTTGGCCCGCCAGTACAGGGTAAGCCAGACGACAGTGAGGAACATTTTCTATGACAGTTGTTACTACCCTTGTCACTTATAACTTGTGCAGGGCTTACTAGCGACAGACTTTCCTCAACGGGCGCAATTTTATCACTGGTTTCTTCACCAGGCAACCTCGATTCCAGAATTTGTGTCATCCATCCATGCTATTTAGAGATGAGGCCACCTTAATGCGGAGTCTTATCTTCAACTTTGATAACAGTCATTTGTGGGACAATATGCAGAATCCCCGTGGTGTGTTGACAAGCGGATCATCAGCATCGGTGCAGCCGGAATGTGTGGACCGGGGTAATTTGCGACCGTATTTTGGGGCCAGTCTTCCTTCCACATCACCAAACAGGTCGAGCCTATCGGCGTTTCTTGAGGGTGACTTTACCTCCCCTTCAGTCCACTTTGCCGTTAGCGTGCGGACGCATCTCAGTCGTGTCTGGTCGATGGATCGGACGAGGGGTTCAGTTACGTGGCCCGATCGTTCACCGGATCTCAACCCGTGCGATTTCTGATTATGGGGCCATCTCAAAAGTATCGTGTATCGAGATGTGGAGAGACTGGAGCAGCATATTCGTGCTGCCTTTGACACTGTTCTGATGCAGCCTAGCCGATGTGCACGTGTGAGACAGAACATACCGCGGTGCTACACGCATGCATTGATGCACGTGGAAACTATTTTCAACACATGTTGTAACTGTGGTTGCGTGGTACAGCGCGTATTTTTCTACAGCATTCTCTGTAACAATGTGTGATTGAATAAATGGTTTCTAGCATGGAAACCATGCATTTCCGGACACAAGTTCATTAGACCTTTTTTCTCCCGTATCCTCTCATCGGTCAATCCCTAGAGTTTGTACACGGCGGGTTTGTGCACCGCGGGAAAAAAAATCACCCTTCAGCTCTGCCTGTCCTTGGTTTTCCTGCGGTTGTTCCACGTTACAGTCACACTACCAGCTGGAGACTTGGACAGCTTTAGAATTGTTGACATGTGCCTGACGAATTTATTTCATCGAATAGGCAGTCCACTGATCTCTGGTAACCACCCCATTCTGGTGTTGTTGTTTGTCCACCGACAATACAGTGCTCCCCGTTTCCTTTTATAGAGGGACTTCGCGTCTCATCACATCTACTAGTCAATTTCGCATTACATTCTGGGTCGGGATACTTTTGGTTAGATAGTGTACATACGCGTGGGATGAGGTGTCATACAGAATGTAATACTTGAAATACATTATTAATCTACGTTCGGTAGTATTTTTCCAACGTATCGATATTTACGATACATCGTTATCGTCTGTGTATGCATCTAGCACGATAAAAGTCAGAGCCACTGTTGCTTGTCTCCGTAAGAGGAAAAAATCGTGCGCCCTCTTTAAATTGTAAATGTCCCAGCGGTCCAACTTTCTCACCTTTTGTACGAACACTGTTATAGACTTATACCCAACGTGACGACGTTGCAGTGTTGTTAACCAGTGATATCTTTCATTCGGACAGCAAGGTAAGTACAACAAAAAAAAGTGATGGTTGTTCGGAAAAATGTCTGTATGTATCGTGCCTTTATCAGCATGAAGAGCCCACAAGCAATACTACTTCTTTGTTACCAGCTCTCCCTGGAGCTACTTTAAATTTTTCCATATTCATAATATGCAAATTGCGGTACCTCCAGTGTAGAAATTTTAGTGGACAGGACTGACTCACTTCATTCACTACTGCTCATTTTCCCTGCGTGTTATTTTGCAGTTCGCGTAATGAATTTTCTGTCAAGTTGGAGAACCCATAATTTCAGAAATGCGCAGGATTTCAGCTCCCATAAAAGCTCAGATAATTTCATGATCATAAGTACGAAGAAACTTGGCTTCAGCTCTCACTGTTGCACTAGAAGACAATAGGGTGTTTGCTCGAATAACGCTGTGGCATGTGAAAAGTAAATGTATGTGCTCTATCAGCGGTGATATCGTTGTTAGAAGTTCTGGATTCTTCATTACTGTTCTCCTAAGGGGAGAAACGCTCTGCAGGAGAGAAATTCATATAGGGATGACTAGCAACGGTCTCGAGGTGATTGAGGCGTACATAAAGATTTAAAAAATCGAGCCGGCCGGAGTGGCTGAGCGGTTCTAGGCGCTACAGTCTGGAGCCGCGCGACCGCTACGGTCGCAGGTTCGAATCCTGCCTCGGGCATGGATGTGTGTGTTGTCCTCAGTTTAGTTAGGTTTAAGTAGTTCTACGTTCTAGGGGACTGATGACCACAGCAGTTAAGTCCCATAGTGCTCAGAGCCATTTGAGCCTTTTTTTTTTTTTTTTTTTTTAATCGAATAGAAATTTTCAGTTTAAAGACTTAAGGGCGACTGGTGCTTCGCCAGTGCCTGACGTTGCTGTGTCACGTATATGACCTGTACCGAAACACCGTTCGAGCCCTTCGTATCGAAAACGTTACGGTCAAGGCCAACCATTAAGGACTGCTGAGTCTCAAGTCGGCTAGAAACTGGAGGAAACGAGAGCACAATGACGAATGAGTTGATTGTCTAAAATTGGTCTAGTCGAATAACGCTCTCACTCCTAAAGTTATTTTTCTGGAAGGTTTTTCTGCTACTTTGTGGCAGTTTCAAAACAATCTTGCTGACGCTGAATGGTTGAACAACGCGCAAGGAAAAATAAGAACTGCTTAATGTTTGGTGAGGAAAAGAAAATCTCCTCGAACTGTATCGTTTTTAAATTGCAAATAACTGCTTCTCTTACTCCTGCTTCAAATTTCCTGAATAATTTGACTTATCTTCATATAAACGCTTTGGTCAGTAAGTTTGTCGAGGGGGAACAACTTAACTCGTTTTGATTAATTTTGTCTGTCAAGATGACAGACGATATTCAGAAACCGTGCCGAACTTTGAAAGTTGCCAATACAATATACCTTGGGGTTCCGAGTCAGTACAGAGACGGAGCACGAACGTGCTTGCAACAAGAAGAAAAGCGTTTTGTATTTGTGCGTGGGGCAAGGGCCTCCCGTCAGGTAGAACGGTCGCCTGGTGCAAGTCCTTTTAGTTGACAGCACTTAGGCAACTTGGATTTCGATGAGGATGATATGAGGATGAAGAGAACACGACACCCTGTCGCCGAGCGGAGTAAATCTCCGACCTGGCCGGGAGTCAAACGTGGGCCCCTCCCTTGGGATTCTGCCGCGCTAACCACTCAGATGATAAGGCGAACTTCTCCCGGTAATTTGTATACGGATTATTTAAGTGCATCCATTATGAAGGCCGGTTCGGGTACATTTTCCCATCCGAGCGACTTATCATTTGCCCCCCCTCCCTCCCACATGCCTCCTTTCCCTCGTACCCTTCGACACCTGTCAGTTGTGGCTGCTAATTGTAATACGTACTGTATACAACTCTTGCACTTGCGTACCGTTGGATTCCTCGCAGCTGGGCGGCGCACGGCGCTTGGAGCTTAAAGCGGCCTTGTCCATTTTCCTGTTTCTTTCTCCTACGTTTCAGCGCCAGGACGGTTGTTTTGATGATTTTGTCTAATCGGGTAAAGTATAAGGTCCGATCAAAAAGTTTCCGTTTGAGGGTTTTGCTGCAGCATATATGCAACGCATCGTGACTCTGATGCGGCTCAAATTTACTGCAGGGAAAGATAAATAACGGATGAACAACATATACACTCCTGGAAATTGAAATAAGAACACCGTGAATTCATTGTCCCAGGAAGGGGAAACTTTATTGGCACATTCCTGGGGTCAGATACATCACATGATCACACTGATAGAACCACGGGCACATAGACACAGGCAACAGAGCATGCACAATGTCGGCACTAGTACAGTGTATATCCACCTTTCGCAGCAATGCAGGCTGCTATTCTCCCATGGAGACGATCGTAGAGATGCTGGATGTAGTCCTGTGGAACGGCTTGCCATGCCATTTCCACCTGGCGCCTCAGTTGGACCAGCGTTCGTGCTGGACGTGCAGACCGCGTGAGACGACGCTTCATCCAGTCCCAAACATGCTCAATGGGGGACAGATCCGGAGATCTTGCTGGCCAGGGTAGTTGACTTACACCTTCTAGAGCACGTTGGGTGGCACGGGATACATGCGGAGGTGCATTGTCCTGTTGGAACAGCAAGTTCCCTTGCCGGTCTAGGAATGGTAGAACGATGGGTTGGATGACGGTTTGGATGTACCGTGCACTATTCAGTGTCCCCTCGACGATCACCAGTGGAGTACGGCCAGTGTAAGAGATCGCTCCCCACACCATGATGCCGGGTGTTGGCCCTGTGTGCCTCGGTCGTATGCAGTCCTGATTGTGGCGCTCACCTGCACGGCGCCAAACACGCATACGACCATCATTGGCACCAAGGCAGAAGCGACTCTCATCGCTGAAGACGATACGTCTCCATTCGTCCCTCCATTCACGCCTGTAGCGACACCACTGGAGGCGGGCTGCACGATGTTGGGGCGTGAGCGGAAGACGGCCTAACGGTGTGCGGGACCGTAGCCCAGCTTCATGGAGACGGTTGCGAATGGTCCTCGCCGATACCCCAGCAGCAACAGTGTCCCTAATTTGCTGGGAAGTGGCGGTGCGGTCCCCTACGGCACTGCGTAGGATCCTATGGTCTTGGCGTGCATCCGTGCGTCGCTGCGGTCCGGTCCCAGGTCGACGGGCACGTGCACCTTCCGCCGACCACTGGCGACAACATCGATGTACTGTGGAGACCTCACGCCCCACGTGTTGAGCAATTCGGCGGTACGTCCACCCGGCCTCCCGCATGCCCCCTATACGTTCTCGCTCAAAGTCCGTCAACTGCACATACGGTTCACGTCCACGCTGTCGTGGCATGCTACCAGTGTTAAAGACTGCGATGGAGCTCCGTATGCCACGGCAAACTGGCTGACACTGACGACGGCGGTGCACAAATGCTGCGCAGCTAGCGCCATTCGACGGCCAACACCGCGGTTCGTGGTGTGTCCGCTGTGCCGTGCGTGTGATCATTGCTTGTACAGCCCTCTCGCAGTGTCCGGAGCAAGTATGGTGGGTCTGACACACCGGTGTCAATGTGTTCTTTTTTCCATTTCCAGGAGTGTATGAACTATAAGAACTAATTGCTGTAGATTTAAATTATATGTAGCATAACTCAACGTTATGTAATATACGGTTATAACCCATACCTTGGCGTAAAAGCCGACAGTCCATGGGTCACAACCGGACAGTGGTAAATTTTCCGTCTGAGACATGGTGCACGCCGATACTCGCGCGGGTAATCTTCGTTGCACTCCGTACAACCCTCGTGGGTCCACGTCTTACACTTTTAACGCTTTGATCAACTATCTGCTTTTCTTGTTGACGAGTAAGTTTCTTTGCAAAGACGAAAAGGCTTCCCGTTTACTTCTTCACAAGAGCTATTTGCTTGACACGTCTTCTGACTCGTTTTTGATGGTCTAGATCCGGGGTCCTTCAACAGATTTCTTTTCACCTGCCGGGAAGATGCTGTGGTTGCATTGAGTTAAATTTTCGTAAGGAGGCTGCGTGATTACAGTGCGTTTTCTTCTTCCCCTGGTTGCTGTCGCTCTTTCGTAATGACGAATTGGCTTTACACTCTGTGGTGATACAATGAATGAAGACTGTGTTTGCACGTCGCTCGACAGACCAGGTTTTGGCGAAGAAGCAGTAGCTGACTATTGTGTAATCTAGTATTATTCTTTGTGTTGTATCTGATGGCACAAATTCGTCTTCGCCAAATGCATTTGCATTAAGCATCAAATTCCTGTCTCGGTAAATCTAGATATGACATTTTGTATTGTTGCTGCTGTAGCATATGCAAGTCCGAACAACTGAGTTATTTCGTACCGGGTTGCCACAGTTCCCGGATGGTTGCCAAGCCACATATTAATTTCCTGACCGTAGAACGTGCTTAACTGTTCCATACAACTGTGATCTAGCGGTTGCAACTTACGGGTGCACTGTTGTGGGAAGCAGTAAACTACCTCACCGTGTTTTCTTGTAAGGTCGATAGCCTCCAGTGTTTTCACATCAGTTGCATGGCCATCAAGCAGCAGAAGAACTGGTCCACTCTTGGAAGGCTTCGTGTGAGATCTGAAGTGATGCAGCCACAGGACGCTTGCATCCACCCACTCGCATGACACACTGGTACTGTTTCTGGCGGTGCTCCATCTAAAAGTTCCTCTTTGATTCTAAATCTTGAAAATACTATAAGTGGCCTGCTGCAGAAAGACAAATTGCCCTCGCCCAGCTGATGACAAGACTCCCACCCTCCGTCTTCCCTTTTGCTCTCTAATCTTAATTGCGACTTCGTACTGTTGTCAGCCCCGCTTCATCAGCGTTATAAACTTTGTTGTGTGGGAATTTGTACTTTTCGAAGCAGTTGGATAATATTTCAAAAAAAGTTTGCAACAGCTGTTTGGTTAAAACACATTACACGCGATTGCGAAGGTGGCTCAGGTTTCCAGAGTCTGAAAGAGTGGAGCATAGGGAAGTTACTTAGCCAGTTTAGGCCGGCAATTTTCTCTTCCATATTGGAATTGTGCTTGAGATTATTCTTCTCCGCCAGTTCATACGCCAAACGGATGATGTCTTTCGTTGGTAGTCCAAATAAACGGTATTTCATTAATTTGATGTAGAACACCAGTTCACATTCGTGATCCGCTGTCAACATGATCCGCTGTCAAGATGATTAAAGGATTTGGTTGTTCTATCTACCCAGCTATTTTCAGCATTTTTCGTCAGCACAACATTTTAAATGCTTCTGTTTCATTCTTGTTTAGGAGTGGTATATGTGGGATAATGATATAATATTTCAGTGACAAGGCCTCGTGTATCTCGTTCTTTCGGTCGAGCGCTGAATCATCTTGTACCATTTGCATCTTTTTGGTGAGGCACGTATTTAGAACACGGCTTTCTCGTCGTTGATGTCTTCATTCCTATCCCGCAGTCGCTGCTTCTTCATTAACGTCTTAGTAGTCCTCATGAGGCTGCGCATTCACACTGAAGTAAATTATTGTCAGCACTAGAAACCAAACGTAAGTCCTCCAGGGGAAGTCAGACGCTGAGTGCACACCTAAGGAGACGGTCGTATATGGAATGCTGTTGATTGATTCCTCATTTAGCTAGAATTCCAGTTTCTTACGGATCAGCTGTTAAAGACTTTTTTGCCACAATGTAGAATATAAGCTCTAATACCAAAGAATTTACATATCCGCCGTGTTCTAATGGAGAGTAAAAACTGTCTCTTGGGCGGTAAAATGGTTTACACAGTCGTTGGTGCCACGTGAAGGGAATGCAGACGATTTACATTTAACGCTTTCTGTGATATGTCTTTAGTATCAAGTTTCCGGTTAGGAACGTTGCCGCGTATAAAACCGTGTCTAAACGAGATGTAATACATTTAATTGAAAAATCTGACGGCTTTAATCGGCAGACCGATATTGGTTTTTGTCATATGATATTTACTCCGCTTCGCACTTCACTGTACGGGCGAAAAAATAGAAGGCCTGTTACTGACTGACAGCTGAATCGCGTTAGCGTGTCGGTGTGAAAACGCTCATGAGCGTAGTTCCGTCTGACGCGGCTGTCATCAGTTGCCACAAAGACAGACACACACACACACACACACACACACGTCAAAAAATTAAATCCAGTCTTTTCAAAACGAACGCTGATCTGTCAGTTGGGTTTTATCAGCTCACACAATACGAAGTTTTACTTTTTCGCTTTTCTCTCGTTTCTTCTTTCTTTACGAAGATCACCTTAGTGTGTGGTTTTAGTATTCAGAGGAACATACTTCACCTCTTTTGCCGGTCGTTGTCGCCGAGCGGTTCTAGGCGCTTCAGTCCGGAACCGCGCTGCTGCTACGGTCGCAGGTTCGAATCCCGCCTCGGGCATGGATGTGTGTGATGTCCGTAGGTCAGTTAGGTGTAAGTAGTTGTAAGTGTAGGGGACTGATGACCTCCCATAGTGCTTAGAGCCATTTTCACCCCTTTTCATTGGTCTGTAAGCTATTTCTGCATACACTGGGATAGTGAGCCGAAATGGAATAGAGTTATTTTTTTTAATACCTCGCACGTATACCTGAAATAATGTCTAAGACTTTGTGCGATTTACATTACTGTTCAGTCGAAAAATTTTCCGAAATAGTTGGGTCGTTCTGTAAATAACTGTATCTTGATGTATCTGTGGCATAGTCGAGAGGTCAGTGAAATCTGTTCGCCCACGAGGAAGTAAGATTCCCGGTACTTTTAAGGATTTATAATAAGCGGGGGTTCTGTAATTGGGTTCGCTCAGCAACGTGAGGATCAATAGGCAGCTATCTGAAGGATGCGTGGGCTTTCCTCAAATTCGCACCCTTACTTTTAAGATCGGGACAATTAGGCTTAACTCTCCACACTGACGCCTTTGGCAGTGGATGGCAGCGGTCAGTCGCAGCGCATTGTCTACTTGCCCGGAATATGGAGTTGATATTTAAGCCCACACGATAAAAAAAAATTCACCATTTCGTATCATCAAGATTTTTTGACGTCTGGAGGTGTAAATGCAGCTATTTTTGTCGTTTGAGTACAAGTCCTACACATTCTCCCTTTCTCCAACAAGCCGGAGGTAGAGACATGCTACCTAATTTTCAGAAATTGTTGTATCACCTAGAGGACTGAAAATCTCCGATGGTTTTCCGAGACTATACTCATGGCCCTCCCGCTCCTCAGGAAATATTACTACCTTTATTTTGTGTAAGCAATTTTGTACTGCCTATGATGTTGAACGTGTTTAGTGTTGATCGAAGTAAGTGGTTCAAATGGCTCTGAGCACTATGGGTCTTAACATCCGTGGTCATCAGTCCCCTAGACCTAGAACTACTTAAACCTAACTAACCTAAGGACATCACACACATCCACGCCCGAGGCAGGATTCGAACCTGCGACCGTATCAGCCGCGTGGTTCCGGACTGAAGCGTCTAGAACCGCTCGGCCACCGCGGCCGGCTTTTCAGCAAGGTGATTCGAGATTTAAGTTCGGAAAGAATGATGTTAAATGTGTCTCCCGATAGGAGGGCATCTTTTATAGCTTCCAAGATGACTGTAAACTTTGTGATAATGATTATTTAGTTTGCATCTGGCATCGTGCCGTCGTACTGGCTCCAAATATGTACTAAGACTAGAGTTACGTACAGAAAGTGCCGAGATGTTGGACGTAGCAGATCTTGCACTGTAGTTACAGAACGATGATACTTAATTGTTTTTCGAGGAGTGAGCATTTTTGCCACTGCTCGGCACCTCGTGCGAACGTGAATGTGGGATTGCAGGCTGTCGGCTGGAACGCTGCTAAAAATACTGCTTTTTGCTGGAAGGTACGACGCGGGGGTTTTGAAGTGCTGTGCGTAAACTTAGGCCGAGTTGGCAGCTGTAGAGGCGGCCTGGCAGTATTGATTTCCGCTGTAAATCCGCATTACCGTTTGCATTCGGGGTCGCGCACATGGGACCTGCGGCCGCGACGCGCTGCTTGTTTACTCGCAAACTGAAACGCAACGCTCCTCTCGGTTTACTCTGTCCGTTTGATCCCCTGACCGTGACTTTCTAGCGTCGGCGCCGACGGCGGCTGTTTGAACTGCCGCGCCGCCCCCGCGGACACGTCTCAACTCCACGGCTATATGTCACAGCGCTCTCGACCTGCGCGTTTCTGTAAGTTCCAAAAAATTCACACTGTGTTTGTCAGATAAAATCTCACTGTTCGAGCCTTGCGTAAGGTGTACGAAAGAAAAAAAGACACGAAGATGCTTCCAAACAACAATTTATTTCTTTATTTAAACTATACATCGCTAATGGGAGTACGAGGAACGCGTTTGTACAATTAATTAGAAAAAATTATCGCACTTCAGTTAAATGCTCGTCATTTTATTATACCGTGATCAATATTGAGGCATCTAGTCTCACCATCTGATACACCTGTTCACAGTAGACGTACAGTATTTCATTCCAGTCGTGAGATTAATTATCGGTCATTACGTTAATACCTAGAATGTTGACCTGCATAAATTATAAATATGTGTAGTAACTGACAAGCCACATGTATGGCGAAAATGGTTCAAATGGCTCTGAGCACTATGGGACTTCACATCTGAGGTCCTCAGTCCCCTAGAACTCAGAACTACTTAAACCTAACCAACCTAAGGACATCACACACATCCATGCCCGAGGCAGGATTCGAACCTGCGACCGTACCAGTCGCGCGGTTCCGGACTGAAGCGCCTACAACCGCTCGACCACCGCGGCCGGCGCCACATGTATACGATGATGATGTCTGACTTAATTATTTCAGACTATCTTGTTGGTGTTAGCAGTTTGTTTATACTTTAACTTCACAAGAATTGGAGAAGAGGGTGTGCGGCATATTCCCTTGAATATGACGTTTTTGCACTACAATCAAAATCAGTACAGTGGGACCAATGAGTAAATTATTATAAAACAAATTACCGTTCTGTAAAAAATGGAACACGGTTAAAAAGTCAGTTCTAATCAATTTAAAGGTGACCATGGTAAACCACATACTGTTATGGTATCCGGGATTTTTACCCAATCACATTACGGACTAAATTGTGTACATGCCCTTTTTATCAGATGCTATTACATCACATAGAGACACGATATTTGTAGATGGCTCCAGGCTGGTGGAGACATCCTTGAAAGGGACAAATCTGCTACCATTCTATATTAAGTCACCTGAATGGTCATAGTGTTAATTAGAAATTTGTGGTAATGTCTTATGGGACCAAACTGCTGAGGTCATCGGTCCCTAAGCTTACGCACGACTTAATCTAATTGAAACTAACTTGCGCTAAGGACGACACACATACTAACGCCCGAAGGAGGACTCGAAACTCCGACGGAGGGAGCCACGCGGGCCGTGACAAGACGCCCCCTAGACCGCGCGGCCATAGTGCTAAAATTAAAAGTGTTATTCTCCTGTGAGAACGGTTACACGTAGTATAAAACAGTTAATAAAACCAAACATGGGCTATCATGTTTCTATACATGACATATTATCCCGTTCTCATATGTGGTTAGAAGCAGCTCATTGAAAGTATTGGATTTGTACAAAATGCGAACGCATCAATTGTAGGAACGTGCAGTCACCTAAATTGCCATTGCCAACAGGTTATTCTAAAATACCTAAGTTACACAACATCATTGTATCCACGTGGATCATCTGTTACTATACACAGTTGAAATTTATGTATAATTTCGATAGTAATGTAAAGGACATTAGTTAATCTCACGACCGAGGAAGTTCACTAACTTTATGAATGAAACACACAAAACGCTGGTGTAATATTCTACAATATTTATTATTTGTTACACGAACCGGTTTTCGGCTGTTACGCCATCGTCAGGTACGTGGTGCAGTGAAATTTTGTTAGATCGAAGATTGCAAACTAGTGCATGTGCAGAGTATATCCATTTCCAGAGATGTAAAATGTTAATGTTAGAATTGGGAATAAAACAAGATGGATTATTTCAGTGTAAATGCGATGTAAGATATTTAACTAAGATAAAATATGTGACACATTAATTTAAAAACTATAGACAAATTACAACAGTCGTAGTTAGAAGAAACTAATAGAACAATAAAATTTGGTTACACATTCCAAAGAGGTGGCTGAAAAAAATAATCTTGACTCTAAAAGGTCCTAAATTACAAACATATAAGATATAATAGTGGTATTAAGCTTCGTGTAACAAATAATAAATACTGTAGAATATTACGCCAGTGTAGTATGTATTTCATTCATAATATATAAAGTATTCTACCAAGAAACGACGGAACAGTTAATCAATGCAATAACTTTGTTAGCTCATACACAATGTTTAATATAGTTGTATTATATATTGCACTGGTTTTTATATCTCTCTGCTTTTGACGTTTACGTCTGATGATGAAGCTCGTGGCCTCGAAGTCGAGTATAATAAAAGAGTATTAATTGCACTCTGCAACAGTTTTATCTTCGTTAATTATTTATTTGTCGATAACGCCTAGGAATAATTATTTTTGTTATTACGCCTAGCTGTCATCTTGGCAACCATTCGTATAAATTCGGGGTAACCTAACTTAGAGCGTTGTCTAAAATATCGCACTGTTGATGCAGGCGAGGAGGGAGGACGAGATGTCTGCCGTACTACAGTCGCGAAAGCGTAGTTTTTCTGTAATATTATAGTGCATGTTATGAGCAGACTCATAGGCGGAGTCCGGTGTTAAGTCAGTTCGTGGTTGAGTTGATACGCCATTTCCTGAGAAGCGCGGGAGCCTGGGTTTCTGAAATTTGTTTTCATGTTCAGCATACCGAATACTTCGGAACGAGCAAACTTTTTACAGTCTAATCTCCCTTATCGTCTACGTGATGGCCAGCTCACCCATTCAGTACTGAAAACAGCCACTATGTAAAGAGAAAATTCCCAATATGTTGAACCTAACAATACCGAACGTCGGATTTTGCCCGTGATGCGGCGTGTGAAATCATAGGTGCACAAACATAGATAGAACGCTGTACTGTTGGTACTTGTATTCCTTTTATTTTTCTTTAAAGAATGTAAGCTGTCGTGACTGACTGAACTGTACTTTACACTGACAAGTGTAGTTGACAATTTTGTTGCAAGTTGACGAAGCCAAGAAATGCAATGTCACGAGAACAGCTATATTATTATTATGGCGCTTATTTTACCTGTATTGTATTTCGATGAAAGTTTTATTTCCATCATTATTATGATTTGATTTGTCAAAGCACATGTGTAGTATCTGTGATTTCAGCATTTCCGCTCTGATTTTACTTCACTTTCGCCGTTGCATCCTCCTCCTCCTCCTCCAAGCGTGTCTTCCGTTTCTCGTATCTGTTGCTAATTTATGTGTTTAAACTCTGTCCCTGCCATGCTATAGCTCGGCCAAGCGAAGTTTGGGAAGTCAGCGATGCAATATCCCACAGCGTCTTTTGTATTCTTTCTCGGGGAGGAGAGTAACAGCGGACTGTAACGACACGCCCTGATACTGTCATTTTTAATACGCCGTGAGTACACGAATAACTCCGTTTCTTGCCAGAGCATTCCACAGCCTTCATTTCCAGATGCAGTTTCTTGGTCAGTGTATACATATAACCTTCACAAGATACTAATCATTTATGTTTGGTTCTTTCCACACATGCACCAAAAATTGTAACTGTCATATCTTTTCAGACTGGGGAAAGTACACCATGAGGGGAGCTTAAATTAAATTTTCTTACGGGTAATACCATTCCTGACGACAACTTTTATTTCATTAGGCTCTAATATTCGTCAGATCATCATCATTAAGTCCTTGACATCCACTGCTGGATAAAGGTTTCATCTAGACTTTTCCATCGATTGCGGTCTTCAGGTACGCGTATCTATGCTGCATGTGCGTGTTGTGTAGTGTGATCTAGCCATCTTTCGTAGTTCGCCGCTTGCGTCTTGTCGTGTCTCTTGCAATCCAACAAACACCTTTCTTGGCCCAGCTGTAATCCATCCACCTGACCTCACACAAAACGCACCTTCATTTCACGCTCATTACAATCATAACTTCGTCTTTTCACTCCAGTCTCTTCCCTCGTTCATTGATTATTTTTTTCCAACGTTTATGGCATTCTCCCACTTTCACGCTGCACAACCCTTAGTTTTTGAATGGTTTTTGCATTTCAAGTCATTGTCTTACTGCCATAATGCAGAACTGATGATACATGGCGTGCTTTCGAGACTCATAGGAAGCATCGTTTTGAAATCTCTGTTGAGTTAACTAAAAGTGCACCATGCCATTTTTGCAGATCAGTTTATTTCTTTTGCTGTACATTACCTACAGCAGTCAGCACTTGTCATCTGTAGTAAATTCTGCTTTCCTGACTTGGGAACACGACAAGCAATTGGCTAGGTCCTAAAGCCATTTTCATTGAATGAAGCTACATTTTTAATTAGGGAATTTTGAGCTGAAATTGAATCTCTACGACTCCGCGAAGACAAAACCCAAAGTAGACTCTGATAAAACATAAATGGCAATATGTTCGAAGAAGTCGGTGACTAGTATCCATTACTATTAGAAAAAGCCTTAAAAATGATGATTCTGTTTGCCACAATGTGTAGATACGAATGTAGACTTTCAGATATGGTAGCAGTTAAAACAAAAGCTAGTTTCTGAATAAAATTTGAGTTCTACTTACGATGTGCATTATTTGACACCTAAATAAGTATTTGAAAAAAAAATGTTAGAAATTAGCATTAACAATAGTGGCATTTACTTGCTTAGTGGTGCGATAAAACGCCTGGAAAAACCTAAGTTTTAAGTTTTTTAATTTTAACTAAATATTATTTAGCTCTCGCCATTTGAAAGAAAGGAGGGTCATTTTCTGAAGTTTTGTAATGTCCTAAACGTTGTTGTAGGTATTGGTTGATAATTGATGATGTTTAACGGGGTTAATGTTCTCAGAAGAATTAGGAACCGCTATTGTAAATGCGTCATCAAAACGTTTTTGCGCTTCATTAGCTGCGAAGCAGTGTCTAGAGACTAACTGTATTTTAGTGATTGTGATAGAATTCTGTTTAAGTGAGTTTTCTCTCTCTGTTTCAGGTAAATACATGATCGACACCAAGTTTTCGGCGGTAATGCAGTGACATGTATGTATACGCATATTGCAAGCTCAGCATTATCATGGATGATGCTCGTAGGGCGAATCTAAAACAGTGAATATAATAGATATCATTATGCACTGTTACTCCTGTTTTCCAGCAACATGCATCAAAAAGTAATGAGAGCACAGTACAATACTCAGCAATGCTGGCAATATCATTTTCACGTGTTAAAGTTGCTCGGTATAGAACTAACTAGAAAGCAATATTAACGTAGAGCTGCATGTTTGGAAATTCACTCTGTCGTCACTTACCTGTCTATGTTTATCCTGAATAAATATAACGATTGAGTAATGATCACTCTATCGGCTCTGTAAGGTGGATAATATTGAAACATTTCTTTTTATTCCAGATGCAAACGTACGTTAATAATGTGACTACATCCATATTAAAATGTTTAGAATAGATTGGAAGTGTAGTATACTATATTCCAATACTGAATAGAAGGTGAAGCTCTCATTGATCCAGAGGTTGGTTTGAACACCCTAGTGTTTAGTACTTGAGGTGGTTTGCCGTTGTCTTCCTCTGACTTTTGAACGGACTTGCCTACTCAGTTCTATGGGCCAATACATTTTATCGTGTACACCAAACCACGTGCTATTCGAGATTATTCGCATTAACGAATATTTGGCACTATACCACAGAGGCACCGAGCCAGCAGAATTTAAGAAACGCATGTTGTTATTACGTAATACGTAGTTGTGGAAAGTCGATGTGACAAAAGCATTCTCGAAGAATTTCAGCGACAAAGCTCTAGTATTAAGAACCGAATACAGGCTTGAACTAGATGGCGATTCGGATATAAAAACGTTGAGGAATCGCAGCACGATGCTGCTGCTGTGTTCAGAACCCAGGTTTCCTCAAAAAGAGTGTTTGTTGTGTGCAAATATACCGCGCTCCACAATCAGAATCAAGATATGAGTTCGAAAGCTCTTAGTAACATGCTATTTGTGTCAATGAGCCATACTCGGTAATATTTGCCCATTTTGTATAGATCAATCATTCAGGAGAAGCACGTGAATCATCAAGAGCAGAGATATCACATTTCGGCCGTACGGCGTGTCATCGGTGTTGAGTGGCTGTCTACCCTACAACCAATTTTTATCATTCCATAGGAGAGTCGTAGATGATATTCGCAGTTCCCCTGTGATTCTGCATCAGCTGATGTACTCACTGAATGCGCCATCGGAAACTCCAGCTGTGCGATAATTTCTACAAAAAAAAAAAAAAAAATGGCTCTGAGCACTATGGGACTTAACATCTATGGTCATTAGTCCCCTAGAACTTAGAACTACTTAAACCTAACTAACCTAAGGACATCACACAACACTCAGTCATCACGAGGCAGAGAAAATCCCTGACCCCGCCGGGAATCGAACCCGGGAACCCGGGCGCGGGATAATTTCTACATCAGGACAGTAAGTCAGTTTCTCGTTTTAACACTAGTGCTCGAACCACCTTGTCGCGGCGGCTAGGTACGGCAATTAATCCAGCCAAGGTGTCAGATAGGAATGTTCAATTTTGGTTCACTACAGAATGTACGCAGTTAGTCTGTTGAATATTAGAGTCGCGCTACCTCTGTTCTTCAGTAAAAAAACACATTTTGCACTTACAGCTGCATCTGCACCTCATAAGCCACTGTGAACTGTGTGTTGGAGCGTTCTTAGTTACCAAATTCATTTGTCCGCGTTCCTATTCCATTTTCGGATGGTAGGTCGGAAGACTGCGGTCCTGAGTGCGCGCTAAACTGTAGATTATCATAGAGTTATAGCTGGCTGGGTAAGACATTTCAAAGGGCGTATAAAGGCAAGAGCCATAGGACCAGCACTGTGCTATTCAATCCTAACTTCAAATTGAACACAGCGTTTCTTTTTATATATATTTGAAGGGAGAAAGTTCGTCGGGCTCCCGTCGTGTTGTTTTTGTGCTCTTCTTTCGGAAGGCCGGTTTGATACAGCTCTCTTGCAAGTCCCATCTCCCTCATATACAGGCTGACTCACCTAAAACTTACAACCCGTTGCAGGGATTGTTGAAAATAGAAATATATGCTAACTTTTATCATATTAGAAGGGGTATACGAAAAATATTTGAAAATTGTGTAC
Organism: Schistocerca cancellata; assembly: GCF_023864275.1. Lineage (NCBI taxonomy): Eukaryota > Metazoa > Arthropoda > Insecta > Orthoptera > Acrididae > Schistocerca > Schistocerca cancellata. The sequence continues at coordinate 131,513,411 of NC_064629.1, forward strand.
ATACTCAGGTGGAGGTGTACAACTTTTGTTCAAACAAGTAATGTCGAAAGACACTATTCGATGGCGGAGTCTGTCATTAGGCCTCACTTATGGGAGTTCGTACGGCAGTTGTCTATTCTGGCCGCTTTTCCTTTCGTCGTTAGCACATTTCGCGGATGCTGTTGCGAGTAGTTCGAACCCCAACGACAACGAGCGTTCTGTCACTTCACTCGAATTCGCGAGATCTTTCGAATGCCGTCAATAAAGTACGAGGGGCGACCAATAAGTAATTCAACTTTTTTTCTGTAAGCAGGTTGGTTTCAATCAGGATTCCAATACATCATATCATTCCCGACTCTTTTGGCTACAAAACACTGTTTTTTCAACATAATCTCCGTTCAATGCAACGGACTTCCGCCGCCTTACTCGGAGAGCCTGTATGCCTAGATGGTACCACTCTACTGGTTGTCGTCAGAGTCGTTTCTTCAATTTCCTGGGGGTAACACAGTACACTTCAGAGTTAATCGTTGCACCATGAGAGAGGACGTCAAACAGAATACCTCCTTTTTGAGTCTCAGAAGACCGTCGGCATGACTTTACTGGCTAAAGGCGCGGCTTTGAACTTTTTCTTCGGAGGGAGGTGGTGTGGCGCCACCCCGTGAGTTGCCGTTTTGTTTACCGGTTCGAAGTGATGAACCCATGTTGCATCGCCTGTGACGATGTTCGACAAAAATTGTCACGATCAACGTCGTAACGCGCAAGCATTTCCGCACAGATGATCCTTCGTTGGCCTTCGTGGCCTTGTTAAACTCCGAGTGACCCAGCGTCCACCCTCCTTTGAGTACCCCAACAAGTGGTCGAGTGTATAAGCGTTATCAACAGAGACGTCCAGTTGAATAGCGATGTTTTTGATTGTGATCCGCCTATCACCTCGAATGAGAGTGTCCGCACGTCTCAACACTGCTCAAGTCACAGCTGTGTTAGGTCGGACGGCACGTGGGAGATCTGACAGGTTTGCGCTACCTTGCTGCGGTGATGAGAGACGCTTCGGCCAACGACTCACCGTGCTTTTGTTCACTGCCAGGTCTCCGTAGACATTTTGTAATCACCTGTGAATGTCTACGATGAACTGATTTTCCGCCAAGAGAGACTCAGTGACAGCTCTCTGCTTGGAACGCACCTCCGTTACAGACGCGGTTTTGAAGGCTACGTATAGCGCTGCCACCTATCAAAACTTCATGACACAGTTGTGGGTTACCAACACAAGTACAAGGATAGCGTACCAATAGGGACAAGAAAGGAGGCATGAAGGGCGCCAACAGAAATAACAATCATCCATTTATTGCACCATTATACACGCACATCATGATATATGAGACATTATGACAAACAGTGTGCATGATGAAGGCCACACAATTTTACCAATGTAATAAATTAAAATAATACTAGCACAAAATTAAGTAAAGTGTCTTGAAGGAAATGTTTATAAGAAGAACACGACGGGGCCGCAAGGGAGGAAGCAACACAGTACTTAACTCAGGTGCACCAAAACAAACAACGGACACCAGGCCGCGCCAACAACGGACACGGAAGGCACGCAACTACTCTCTCTGCGCATTCCACCCAAGTAATAGCTACCTGAAACATTTTAATACTTGGAACAGTACACCAGTGATCAGCAAATTTAAAAAAAACAATAACATGTCATAAAAATACAATAATTTAAGAAAATCACATCGTATGAGTATGAGCTTAAGGTCTTTCGGTAATTAACAGATTACGAAAGGTAAAGGGGCATGTGCCACTATTAAATCTTGCATAATTATACTACTAAATTTTTCAGTACCCAAGTTGCAATTAACGCAACAAAAATTAAATTATTTAAGTGATAATGTTACTTTAAAATAATAATAAAATTATTTCATACAAAGAAAAGCAAGAATGGCCCGAGCAGTACTCCCCAGTGAAGCAGTTCAGACAAATTGTACTCCACGGCTCCGAGCACACAGCCCCATACAAAATGCAACACAACCACAGCGACCCGGCGAACTACCAGAACCACCAGGCAGTAAACTAAAATCGTACTAAGCCAAAACAAGGACCGGCCTTCAAAATAACGAGACCTAGCTCGGGCCGGACAACAGACCAAATCCCGGGAAATCCATAAGGAACCTCAGCCAACTTGATACCAAAACAACAATTTATGAACAATATGCAAAACACAAGACCTCTCAGTCCAAAGGCTTCCGTTTAGTCGCGAAGGTGGCTCCAACCCGCCTGCTGAGGTGCCAAGCGTCGTACGGAGTGCCGAATCAAGCTTAACCTTCGTTGACGGAAAGCGGAAGCACCACAAGACAAAATAAACTCCAATCTAACTCCGCAAGGCAAACTCTAAGGTGTGTCACTCGAAGAATATGCACTTGAAGATCAAACATAAAGCACCCAGACTAACGTGCCGCTGAACGACGCACTTCCATCACCAGCGTCTAGATGAGTACGGAGAGCAGCGTAGCCCATCGATATACATCCATGGGACGGTAAACGAGGATAGCAATCCCAGCGACGGAGAGACAGGAGGACGAAATGACATCCCGCCGCACATAGAAGGTATTTCAAACTCGGGCTCGACAAACTACAAGAGGCGAGATTTTGCTCCCCTTGCGAATCAAGTTAAACGGCACACGACGGCGCTGTCCACACTATTAATCGTAAAATCACGGTCCGGTCTTCCCATCGGGCCCTACTCGGCGTCCAGACACAAACCACCCCAGCCGAGCCGACTGTCTTCACGCCGAGGCAGCCACCTCTCACCTCCTCACACGCCTCCAGCTAACTCCGGCCAGCGATCACACACGGGAACGACCGCCTGACGCCAAAGCGCCATCTGAGTGAAAACTCAGCACTAAGATCGATATGGACCTGGAAATAAACGAGCACCGTAACAGACACTATAGGGCTGAAGGGGGAATATTCTATGATGTCACACAACAAATTCCGCATTTTTTCAACCAAAACTGGTCGACAATAAATGTGTTGTATTACTTATTGAACGCCCCTCGTATATCGTTACAGTCAAAGAAATCACGTAATCAATGTCTCGGTTAAATTAAAGATTATTACCATGCAAAAGACATACGTGGCACCCGGTCTACTATGAGCTGCGAAAACCTCACTTCGATATCTTGATTCATTTATGAAATAAAATTACTGTAAATACTTGGTGATTCGCCTAAATATATATATGCCCGAATAGCTTTAATTGCGCGAGCTGTATGTTGCAGGAAGTGATACATTTCTTGTCTCGTTTTTAAACTTGGGATCGTATTGTGGTCGTAAATCTCACGGCAGTCGACAACACCATTCTCGTAACGTGCCCTTGCAAATTTCTGAAAGTTTCAGTGACGATTTCACACTCATTAAGCGAACTCGAGACGCAGCGCGCGGCTCTTGTTGCACTGAACTGTATCGGACATCGGACACATTACGGTTTTAATGTGCCATCTGCTCCACACCAACTCTACGACGAGTGTCTTAGTCATGTTGTATTGGCCATCGAACATCAAATGCCCAGGAATTATACATGTTCATCATTCGCTGCTAAGACATTAGCAGTTATAGTGGTAAAGCCGTTACAAATCGAAAAGTTGCCCTGTACCCCCAACTTGTTTCTCTAGACGTTGGGCTACTAAAGACGATTTTGGCTTTCTCCGACCTATAAACGGCAAACCCAGCAACAAAACATGAAATGTCAGTCATCGTGTAAGTTTATTTTTTCACATTCTTAACGCACTGACAGACGCGAAAGTCACGATAAGAAATTATTTCGAACCTAGTGGTGACAGAGGCCCAGATCTCTGAATTTTTACCTACCAACGGCAAGAAGATCAAGCTCCAAAATTATATAAAACCTTAGAGGTCGCACGAAGATAACTTCACAAACGATTCCACGATTCGCTGGCGATGAGGAGTATTGCTAGCTCCAGTTTTTGTCTTCTAGTTCGGAATCGCTATGGGCTCTCTTCCGGTCATTATAGTGCGTCATCAGCAATAAAGCTTAAAGGAGTAACGCAAAAAGGAAATTTGGTTGAGCAGCGCCTAGCCCTTTCTCTGATGAATAGCCATGGCTTAACGAACGGGCTGCGTAATCCTTTGAAGCTCATTTCTGCATAAAACTGATTCAATTTACGCGCACGTTTCGCCGTAAAATAAATGAAGCGGGACTCTCTAATGCGTCTAGAATCCTGGCCATAAAAAGGAAAAGATAAGTTAAACCTATTTTCACACTTAATATATTGTAGACACTACGTCTCGGAAAAACTTTATAATTTTTTGATAAAATGTCACTGGTAGTATTTGCCGTGAAAAGCGGCGATGTATTGATGGTAGAGTAATGAAAATACCTCAGCGTGTGCGATATTCCCGCACTGGACTACCTTCGGCCTTCGATAGCGCTGTGATGGTGAATGCGTGTCAGTAGTTCCTGGTCTTGTATTGGCGTTGCTGAGTCTCGATGACAGGGCCCCGCGTTAGATTCCCGCCCGGATCGGGGATTTTCTCTGCTTGGGACTGGTGTGTGTTTTGTCCTCATTATCATTTCATCATCATCGATGCGCAAGTCGCCAAAGTGGCTTCAAATAAAAAGACTTGCACCAGGCGGCTGAAGGGGACTTCGGCCCAAAATAACCATACGCACGCACATTTTTGGAATGGATGCAGCGAACGTTTGAACTGAAAGCCGTGCGTCTTCTAGTGGCGTGATGACGGTTAAAAAAGTTCCACCTTCGACCCCTCGTGACTGGTTCGTCGTCTGTAGGGTGGAAGGGTTCATCAGTAGACCTCAGCATTGATAGAGACTTCTCGAGACAGAAGTTGATGAGAAATAAACTGACAGAATAAAAGTCGCAGCACCAAGAATGAGTTGTGCGACATAAAGAAAAGTTGGTGGGCGTGTTTCTACATCTGAAAGATTATGACTGTTCCAATAGCGCACCAATAGTACAATAGGAGGTTGCAAGTAAAATTTGTTTTAAATAAACGCAGTAACGGTCGTCAGCGTTAGTTACTTTGATGTGGTGAACTGATCGTACTTCAGAATGCCTTTAAGGCAGTATCAAACACCTCATTCAGTTTGAACAGGGCTACGAGAAGTTGGATGTCCCATCTGAAGTACTGTAGGAAGTCTTCACACGAATGTAGACACTGTACGTGATAGATGGCAAAGTACGATCGCAAGAAGACCGGGCTCCGGACGGCCACGTTGCACAACCGAGAGGGAAGACCATCGTGTTCGATAAATAGCTCTGGCGCATAGTACTGCAGTCAGAGCAGCAGTTGGCACCACAGTGAGACAACGAACTGTTACAAATGGGTTACTTCAACGACAGCTCCGAGCCAGACGTCCTATAGCGTGCTTTCCACTGACCCCAAACCACCGCCATTCGCGACTTCAGTGGTGTGAAGCTGGAGCTCATTGGAGGGCAGTGTGGAGATCTGTTGTTTTCTAATGAAAGCTGGTTCTGCCTCGGTGCCAGTGATGGCTGTGTTTTGGTTAGAAGGAGGCCAGTTGAGGTCCTGTAACCAACCTGTCAGCGTGCCAGACACAACGGACCTACACCTGGAGTGTTGGTCTGGAGTGTGATTGTGAAAGACAGAGGGGGCGCTCTCGTCGTTATCCCACGCACCCTGCCTGCAAATTTATACGTCAGTCTGGTGATTCGACCTGTTGTGCTACCATTTATTAACAGCATTCCATGGGGGTGTTTTCCAACAAGATAATGCTTGCCCTCATACCGCTGTTGTAACCCAACATTCTCTAGTGTTGCCTTGGCCTGCTCTATCACCAGATCCTTTTATAATCGAGCACATATGGGACACCATCGGACTACAGCTGCAGCGTCATACACAACCAGAATTAACCGTCCCTGTATTGACCGATCAAGTGCAGCAACCGTGGAACTCCGAACCACAAACTGACGTCCGGCTCCTGTACAACACAATGCATTCTGTCGGTAGTTAATGAACCAGCGTTTCACATTTTCACTGGCTTATCTCTCGCTTACACTAAATTGTGATCTTGTGACGTTAATGAGTTACATATGTTTCCCAGACAAATTTATTCCCGAAATTTCATTACTCTTCATTAATTAATTTTTGCTGTTGTAATGTTTTTCCGTCAGTGTATATTATTCTGTCCATAAAAATTACTGCTATGCTTCTTCCGCGTTAAGTTAAAATTACCAACAGTTTCGTTGAAGAAGAATGTGTGTGCGCCCCAGAAATTCATCTCGTTTTCTGTTCAATCACAGACTGCACCGTGTTAGCCGGCCGCGGTGGTCTAGCGGTTCTAGGCGCTCAGTCCGGAATCGCGCGACTGCTACGGTCGCAGGTTCGAATCCTGCCTCGGGCACGGATGTGTGTGATGTCCTTAGGTTGGTTAGGTTTACGTAGTTCTAAGTTCTAGGGGACTGATGACCACAGATGTTAAGTCCCATAGTGCTCAGAGCCATTTGAACCATTTTGCACCAGGTTAGAGTCGGAATCGACCCGGCAAATGTGAATGCCATTTGAAACACAATTGAGCTGTGCTGAGTTACCGCAGTCACACGGACAATAAATGATACTCCAATGCCTGAGAACGATGAAAGAATAACTTTCGTAACGTTGTTATTAGACTGGTGTTAACCTTGTAGATAACTTTCGAGTTGAAAGTGATTCTGTCACATGCTTTAGGTCTTCGCGAGTATCTGGAGCTCTCTGCGGCTCTTCCCACAGCTACTTAATAACGCGTGATGGAGAATTAGAATGCGTCGCGGAGGATTTCAAAAGCGAACATGACGTTCGGGTTGGTCCTATGTGCATTCCTTTGATTTAGGATACTGTGAAATTTTGATCATCCTCCTCAGACATTTCTTGAATGTTTCAGCGGAACGAAAACATAGGAATGATAGTGAGGACTTGTGCTATTGATGTAATGAAACCCCTGGTGCTGTATCCTTCCTGTTGCGTCAGAGGGCTGGGTCATCGGCCATTGTAGTCCCTCAGCTCGAGCACGGTACCTGAGGGACACTTAAATGGTTCAAATGGCTCTGAGCACTATGGGACTTAACTACTGAGGTCATCAGTCCCCTAGAACTCAGAACTACTTAAACCTAACTAACCTAAGGACATCACACACATCCATGCCCGAGGCAGGATTCGAACCTGCGACCGTAGCGGTCACGCGGTTCCAAACTGACGCGCTTAGAACCGCACGGCCACACCGGCCGGCTGAGGGACACTTACCTTTGTCAAACATGGATCCATCTAAAGTGGCTGTGATCGGAGCAAACTATGATGGCATAAGCGCTAGTACTTCTTCATGACGGCACCTATCGGAAATAAACTTTGAACAGCCTTAGCAGAAAGCTCTTTGAGGAAGACTGATGTTAGCGGAATCAAGAAATGGCCAGTGCAATTGTTCGATATGTGCCCCTGAATCTGATTGACTGAAAGGCCTGGACGTAAAATAACTTCGTTAGTCCACGTATTATGATGGCCGTTTCGGTATTGTAATGTTCATTAACAGCACCATTAAGCAAATAATCCGAATATTAATAGCCAGTACACTGCTGTCTTATACCGTTACAGCTTGTCAGTCCTGTCATATTATCAACTTGATCAGTGCACACTGAGGCATACGTGTCGCGAGCTATGCTCTGTAGACGATACGTTTAAGGTGGCGGCAATTAAAATGGACTCGAATAATAAATGTCGGTTTAAAAATCTGACAACAGTGCTTGGAGTTCGTTGTTTAGAACTCCGTATTTGGTTGTATTAAATTCCGGTCGGAGTCTGTAGTGATTTGCTGTACGCACCGTTTCGGAAGGCCGGCAATTTCAGAAAGCAGCAAATGGGAGCCTTTGTTAAGCGCGCTGGGCCGCCAATACGTGGCCGGTGAATAGCGAGTGGCTGCCGATAGAAAGGGCCCCATTAAGCGGCCGGCTAATGCGTGTACCGTGGCCTCTGTACGCAGGTGCGCGTCACTGCCGTACGCACTTGGTCGCTAATGGCCAGCAGGTCCACCTGTAACTGCCAGCTATGCACTGGCGCGGTATCGGCTTAGCGTGCCTTGCTGTCGCTAAGTATCGAGACCGCAGGCTCTGCTCCCTTGTGATGTCCAGCGCTACGGCGCGTTCACAGTCCGCTCGCATCCCCTCTGCGAAGCCAGGTTCTGTAGTCTTTATGACCCTTTGTAATTAGCATTTTAGTCAAAATTTCTTTGCAGATAGAAGAAGTACGGATTAGGAATACGCCAGTGCAAAACGAGAATGTTTCTGTCCACAGTCTGGAAAATCCACCTGCGGTGGTGTATCTTGGCAGAAAACATCGACACTGATTTCCACATTATGAATTGGGTTGACAAGATTAATCACCCGCATGATGTTTTCGGAACGGCAGTTGCGCGGTAAATCCACGCACTGCTACGGCGCACAGGGTAGATACAGCAGTCCACTTGTGGCGGAAAGTCTGCGGCTGCGGAATTTCGCCGCCTCCTGCCACACCGCCCATAGCGTGACGGATCGCGCGACGGCAGCGGCAATGCAATTAGCCCGCTCATCGAAGAAGAAAAAAAATGTTTGTACAGTGGAAACAGGTAGTGCTATGAACAACATATCAAAATTCTTGACCGGTAGGTTGTGAGTGTGAAGATGGTGGGTGGGAGCATTTAAAGGTCACTTTTTTTTACGTTTCTCTTCAGTAATTCGAAAACGGCGTCATCTAGTGAAAATAATCCTCAGTACAAAATTAAATTGCATTAAATTTCCTACAAAAAAGTGATGTCCATTTTTTCTCTAGGACTAACAGTTTATACGTTAAGGGGGATGAAAATATCGCAAGTTATTAAAATAGTGTTGTAATTGATTAAAATTAATGTTTATTATTAAAATGAAGTAGATTAATAGCAAATATTATATGTGGGTAACACATCTAACTTCAGTAGAGGTGCAATAAGGGATATACTGTATTGTGCGGTGTAACAGGTTGGAAAGGGAGGGGGGTTAGGTCGCCAGATAGTGGTCATGTTCTTCCCTCTTTACTGGACCTGCAAGTTGAAGAGCGAGCAGGCGACTGCCCACTTTCTCTACCGCACTGTCACAAGTTCTGCAGCTTGCCTTACGAATTACTTTGCCCTCTCCGCGCGGGATTAGCCGAGCTGTTTGAGGCGCTGCAGTCATGGACTGTGCGGCTGATGCCGGCGGAAGTTCCTCCCTCGGACACGGGTGTGTGTGTGTTTGTACTTAAGATAATTTAGGTTACGTAGTGTGTAAACTTAGGGACTGATGACCTTAGCAATTAAGTCCCATACGCTTTCACACACATTTTAACAATTTTTTTTTTAACTTTGTCTTCACCAACTCAGCACGCGCTGAAAGGAACCGAGGATGGACTCAGAACCCAAGCGGCAGGCGTTATTCGCGCCGACATGTGTCACTATTTGCAGCCAGCATGATAACAATCAGGTGACTTACCTTACCTCACGCTTCTTCCTTCCATCACATTACAGCCCCAAACTCAATTTATCTATTAATACGGTTGTACTGCGTTTAGATGATACACCAGCTTTTCCATCCTCGGCAACGCGGAAACTATTTGTCCTAGAGAAAAAATGAATAGGACAGTTTTTGTAGGGAATTTAATGTAATTCAATTCTGTACTGGGAAACATTTTCGCTAGAAGCTGAGGTTTTCGACTTGCTGAAAAAAAAATATTAAAAAATGACTTTAAAACGCTCACCAGCTTTTAATTTCGACTTGCACAGTCGGAGTTTTCTGCAGCCTTTCTGTCACTTGAACATTGTTTACAGGTTGGAATAGTTTCAGATAGTGTTGTCATGCTACCTGTGGTGTTTAGATTCCTTTTGCAAAATGCCGGAAACACTTCAGACCAGTTTTTATTTTATTTATTTGTTTATTTATTTATTTTTTTGGCCAACAAGAAGATACTCGTAGTTTCCTAAAAGAGAGGCTCTCACCTTGAAAACGTATGTTTGGTGTTATTACATTGCCTTAGATCGCAAAATAAACATTGCTTTTTAAATTTTCATTGCTTCTATGCTCATGTAGGACATTATTCAACGCACACAATATGAAGGTCTGTGCCTCACGTCCACAGGTTTCTTCACACCGGAAATTGAGAGATCTGAAACTACAAAGTTTGCTTTTTCTTTTTAGCCAGGTTCTGCCGATACTAAAATAGAAAAGAAGTTTGCTAAGACATATAAACAGTGACGGACACGTCATTTGTTTGATTACCTTTATTCACCATGGGAATAGGGGCTTATGATGTTTATTCTATTTTTCATCGCTTAAGTTGTATACGAACCTGACACTCCATTATCTCTTAAGGCGTATCAGAAACTCCACACTCGTATTTCATTTTTTTTTAACCGAACTAACGGCGAGACTTTAAACCATTAAAAAAAATCTATGTTAGTTTCTCGACGGACTGTAAAAGCGTTAGTGAGAAAGACAAAACGTAATACAGCTTCACCGATGAAGTAGGAAAACAACCAGTATTTGCTAATGTCGTTTGAATTAAGTGGTAATCCATAGTTTACTCATACGAACTGATTCTATTTTCCTTGAAGAAGTTGATCAAGGCAAAAAGTTGGAGTTTCTTGATGAACTGACGTCCCACAGTTTTCTCGCTCTTGCTCGTAATGGATGGCAAGTTAGAAGTTGTGGATGTTCTGTGCTGGCCTTGTTCTGGCAGTGATTTATTACCTCTGCGACGCCTCATTCGCAGCCTTGTCCAGAAGAAGCAAACGTAAGGTCGAATTGTTAACTGGACTAAAATTTTTTCAAAGTCAATGTTCGTAGCAGTTCATACCATTTCCAATCTACGAGCTTTGCTTTTATCTAGACTTTTAGAGAAATACAGCTGGAAACCAAATAATTTCTAATTACACGCTAACAAGGAACCCCTTGAATGCGAGGTCGCAAAAGGCCTATAGTATTTACAGAATTCGACGTCCCACATATTGTCTAATATGCAACCACAATATTGGCTACCAATGGCAACACTGCTTAGTCGACAACTAACTCCAGTAATGTTAAAGTGATAGTGATGTTGATACAAAGCAGAGCAATGGAAAAGATAAACAAAACAGACATTGCGTTATATCTCAGCAATAGTTGCCGAAGTTGACATTTCGTCAGAAAGAAAACCAAGGAATTTCGCAGAGTGAGTAAGAAGTGAAGATGAAATATTTGCGTTTCTTCAAGACGATTCAGCGGTGTGTGTGTGGTATCGTATACGTTCGACTGTTCGGACAATGTTCATGAGGAGTACAATGATGACGATACGTGAAAGTGATACTGAAACAGGTGTCGCGCCATGTAGTTCATTATCCTCGTCGGGCAGGGAGCCACAAATCCCATCTTCCGTGAAACGTGGTAAAGAACAATCGTTCTCCAGCGAGAGGGTACTAAACATAGTTACGTACATGGAAGGTCAACCGCACCAGAGTAAAAAAGACAATTACGAGCAGATTTCGAATAAGTCCGCAGTAATATGACTGTGTAGCGCATAAGAAAAACTACGGATATTCAGGGGAGGACAAGGCTCACGTGTCACAAAAACTGGCGTTTGCACGTTTCGAGGATGCTCGATACAATTTGCTGGATGTACGTGATAATTTCCTATTACGTTATGTACGTCAAATTGCGCGCGGCGTAGATTACAATGATTTCAAGGGAAGCAGTGGATGATTGCATAACTTTAAATAATGCTACAGAACTGGAAGGCGTAAGGTAACAAAATTTTAAACAAAGCGTTCAAATGTGTGTATGAAATCTTATGGGACTTAACTGCTAAGGTCATCAGTCCCTAAGCTTACACACTACTTAACCTAAATTATCCTAAGGACAAACACACACACACCCATGCCCGAGGGAGGACTCGAAATTCCGCCGGGACCAGCCGCATAGTAAAACAAAGCGTCAACTTGACGATATACAGCAAACCGCGGAATCGATCCGAAAATATGTAGATGAGATAAACAAACGTATCCCATCGTTCAGTAAGGACTTTATTTTCAACTCTGATCAGTCGGGGTTTGAAGAGGAAATGCATATGAAAGGTATTGTGTTGGCAGAAGAGCCACCGTGTTGCTAGAGGAGGCCGAAATGCACGGCTTTAAGCTCACGCAGGCTGGCGTGAGGTCTGGAAAATGACAATGTAATTAATATAGCCAATGAGGTACGTTGCTGCTGGAATACTTAACTTTAATCCATAATTGGTGTACATCGCCCTTGACTGTACATGTTTTATAATCTCAATATAAACTGGTAATGGCGCCTTGCTAGGTCATAGCAAATGCCGTAGCTGAAGGCTATGCTAGCTATCGTCTCGGCAAATGAGAGCGTAGTTGTCAGCGTAGCATCGCTAGCAAAGTCGTCTGTACAACTGGGGCGAGTGCTAGGACGTCTCTCTAGACCTGCCGTGTGGCGGCGCTCGGTCTGCAATCACTGACAGTGGCGACACGCGGGTCCGACGTATACTAGCGGACCGCGGCCGATTTAAAGGCTACCACCTAGCAAGTGTGGTGTCTGGCGGTGACACCACAAAAGGAACCCTGGAAATTAGGAGTACCAAGAAAGTCGTCTCAAGATCAACTAACATCAGTGCCTTTACACATTCGTATACAAGTATGACGACTGTTAATCAGGATGGCAAATTGGATGGAAAGTTATATGTTGTGCTGCGAGAAGTTGGTGTTCTGCCCCCTACGATTCTTTCTCGTGTGCGTAATCTTGCAAGGACAGCAGGGAATATTAACGTCACAGCAAGAAAGAGTGAGAAAATGGGCGTAAGAGCACTACAACTACGGTATGAGGACTGCTTTTGGCCAATATCAAGTCAAAATAACTTGCTTTTGCATGATTCGTAGTCTGCATATAAAATTCATACACATTTAGAGTGAATTGTCCCTCTTGAAAAGTGTTTGACATTGTAGATCATACCACTTGCAACGAATAGACAAATTCACCCTCTGGATATGTTTTTTCCCGTACCCATAAAATCTATCATCGCAGTATCTGCAGCTACGCCTCATAGGATTGGCAGTTTCACGATAATCTCCACGACATACTGTTGCGCATTCGATTGCATGCCATCACATTTTATCAGTTCTCATCACCTCTTACACCAGTGTGATTCTATACGCATTCTTTTAAGAGTGAATACCTAGCTGAGCGTCCTGCACGGTTTGTAACTCTCAAGAAGTTCGCCTTCGATCTTGATGGTGCGAATCTTTCTGATCACTGTGGCGCACAATTTTTCATTCGATGTTCAGGGTGCGAGTTAATAGTTTGTTTGGACATTTCTTGAATGTCGACGATGTCCATTTTTTGAAATGTAATACATACATCCCATAAAAGGTTGGTCTCTGCACTTTCCGGACACTAATTTTCTGACGGCCTCCACATGCACGTGTTGAGACATTAGCAGCTATTATTTCTCCAGTCCTAATAGTTAACACAACACTTTCAGATGGACCTTACTAAAAACTTGAGCAACTCAATAACGCGTTGGTCCTCCTCTGGCCCTTAGGCGAACTGCTATTCGGCTTAGCATTGATTAATAGAGTTGTTGGATGTCCTCTTGTCCAACTGGCGCGTTATATCGTCAAAATCCTGAGACAGAGAGAGTGCTACGGGCAAGATACGTGAATTAGCGTGGCAATAATTGAAACAAAGGCCTTTCTCCTTGCGGCACGATCTTCTCTTGAAATGTCAACCACGAATTTTATTCTCCGACTGCGAAAATATTCTGTTGGTGCTCACCTATATCGGGAGAAATGATCATCATGATAAAATAAGAGAAATCAGAGCTCGCACAGAAAGATTTAAGTCTCGTTTCTCCCGCACGCCGTTCGAGAGTGGAACGGCAGAGAAACAGCTTGAAGGTGGTTCGATGAACGCTCTTCCAGGCACTTAATTGTGAATTTGCAGACTAATCATGTAGATGTAGATGGTTGGAGGGACCTGCCCATTATGCTCCAGACGTTCGCCATTGGGGAGAAATTCAGCGACCCCTGCTGGCGAAGGTAGGTTTTGGCAAGCATGAAGATAAGCAGTAGAAACTCTCGCAGTATGTGGGCGGGCATTATCTTGCTGAAATGTAAACCCAGGATGGCTTGCCATGAAGAGCAGCTAAACGGAGCGTAGAGTATGGTCGACATAATGCTGTGCTGTAAGAGTGCCGCGTATAATAACAAAGGGTCCCGTTATGAAAAGAAGTGGCACCCCGGACGGTCACTCCTGATTATCTGGCCGTATGGCGGGGAACAACCAGATCGGTATCCCAACGCTATCTGTAGCGTCTCCAGGCACATCTTCGGCATGGAATATCATTTACTGGAGTAGATCTGTGTTGAGTGATGACTCCTGCTTCGAACTGAGCCCCGATGACCAGCAAAGACGTGTCTGGAGGCGCCCCGGACAGTGGTGGGGTGCCATCCTGACTGTCGTCTGCCATGCGGCCTGACAACTAGAAGTGGTGGTCTGGGGTGCCATTTCATTTAATAGCAGGATCCCTTCGGTTGTGCCCGCATCTCGTGGTCGTGCGGTAGCGTTCTCGCTTCCCACGCCCGGGTTCCCGGGTTCGATTCCCGGCGGGGTCAGGGATTTTCTCTGCCTCGTGATGGCTGGGTGTTGTGTGCTGTCCTTAGGTTAGTTAGGTTTAAGTAGTTCTACGTTCTAGGGGACTGATGACCATAGCTGTTAAGTCCCATAGTGCTCAGAGCCATTTTGAACTTTCGGTTGTCATCCGCGGCACCCTGACGGCACAGCGGTACGTCGACGATTTACTACTCCCCGTTTTGTTCTCCTTCATGGCAAGCCATCCTGGGCTTACATGTCAGCAAGACAATGGCCGCCCGCACACGGAAAGAGTTTTTACTGCTTCTCTTCGTGCTTGACAAACCCTACCTTGGCCAGCAACGTCACTGGATCTCTCCTCAGTTGAGAGCTTTTGGAGGGTCCTCCAAGAAGCTCGGGATCTTGACGATCTAACACGCCAATCTGACAAAATTTCCACAATGTCCCTCAGGAGGACTGGGTAGTCGAACCCGGAAACTTGCCTTTCGTGTCCAGTAGTTATGCAGCAAGAATATCGGCCGCGGAAGGAAAGATTCAAAACAACATACGCTCCGCTGAAGAGTGAAAGGCCGGCCACTGTGACCGAGCAGTTCTAGGCGCTTCAGTCCGGAACAGCGTGGCTGCTACGGTCGCAGGCTCGAATCCTGCCTCGGGCATGGATGTGTGTGATGTCCTTAGGGTAGTTAGGTTTAAGTAGTTCTAAGTTCTAGGGGACTGATGTCCTCAGATGTTGAGTCCCATAGTGCTCAGAACCATTTGAAGAGTGGAAGATTCATTGTAGACTGGATAATGTGTCACATATTTACATGAAAAGCGTTTGACCTTTTACAGTTGTCTTGCGTTTCTGTTCTTAAGGATGAATTGAAAATAATATCTAGGGCGAAATGAAGTCACTGGCTTAACACTTGACGAGAGCTAGGCTAAAATTTACGTGCAGCATTAAAACTACGTAGGTTTCCCTAAATGATGTGAGGCCGGCCACGACCCTAGTGCTTTGTTGTTAGTGACTTACGCGCAGTCGTAACACACTGGATTCGCTTTTAGGAGGACGTCGTTTCAAATCCCCGTCGTGCCATCGAGATTTACGTATTCCGTGGTTTTTCTTAACCGATTACAGACGATGCTAGGACATTTCCACTGTAAAACAACACCAACGATTTCTTTACCAATTCTTACCCACTCCGAGTTAGTGCTTCGCCCCAAAGACGAAAAACGCTAATGATGCTTCGTTCTATAATCCTCTGCCACCTGTTCCTCGTCCAGAAGATCAAAAATGTGGTCGCTGAACTTACTGTGCACATTGGTACTATCTTGCGAAAAAGTTTGCAATCCAGCGCACGATACTGGTACACAGGTCGGTAAAAAAACAAGTGTACTTCACCGTATTTCCGACCAAGTTCTGATGAAAATTTGGCCCACCATTACCAGTCAAGCCAGGGAACCGCGTCTCATTTTACTTGATTGTTTATTTACATGTTCCATTATTTCATAATATTAATCGTGATGTCTTGGAAAGAATCACTTTACAGAGTTGTTAATTAAATATGGCTATTTGCTGACTGTTTACTGATGAGTTCACATAAGAGAAAAATATTTAATCACACAAGTGAGTATGTAGTATTTTTACTTAGAGAACTGCATTTTTATCCATCAGCTACATAAGCAAACATTTATTCTGTACTGGTTTCCGTATCTCAGACCATCATCAGTGTAAGGCTATCAACGGAATGATCAAAAACGTAATGTACGCATTTTGTCCAGCAAGTGACGTTAACACGAAGGTTAAAGAGAAATATAAATGGACTTATGAAGGGAAATACATTGGATGGAAAAGCAGTTCATCTTTCTCTTAGGTGTTTCGAAGGTTCTCAACGTTGTAACGATTGTACATGCCCATCTATTATGTAACCTTAAATAGCAACTTTAGCATGACGACCAAATGTAAAAGAACTATCACGAAGACGGATCCTAGTGGATTCGAGAATAACACAAATCACATTGTTAGTAAGAACTCCAAGGAACTCGATGCAGACTGTGTCTTACCATATTCAGCGTCGACTGTCAACAAACCTTTAATATACTACCAGCAATAAAAAAGCGTAGAAACAAAATATATCTTTGAAATCATCATATTTACGGTGTGATTACGTTGTCAATATGGGGAGAGCAATAGTATAAATTAAACTAAGCTAACTCGTTACTCAAGTAGTGCTACATACAAGTAAAGAAACATGAGAAGTGGAACTACCTGTTGTCTGAATCCTAAGTTATCGATATAACAAATACCTCCAGAAAATACGTCGTTTATATAAGTTTCAGCTACAAAGTTATGTCGGAAATAAAATAAACAGGCTCCAAACACTTTTAAGTACAATTTCTTTAAATCCTAAGTTGTATACGCTATCATGTATGAATATGCATACGTATGTGTCAGTTGGTACATAAGGAGTCACATTGTTGACAGTCAGCATCTAAACTGAGGTGACAAAAGTCGTGGGATAGCGATATGCAGATATAGAAATGACGCTAGTATCGCGTACACAAGGTATAAAAGAGCAGTTCATTGGCGGAGGTGTCACTTGTACTCACCTGATTCATGTGAAAACGTTTCCGACGTTATTACAGCCGTGCGACGGGAATTACCAGAATGGTACTTGGGGCTAGACACTTGGGACATTCCATTTCGGAAATCGATACGGAATTCAACATTCCGAGATCCACAGTGTCAAAAGTGTACCGAGAATACCAAAATTCAGGCACTACCTCTCACCACAGACGAGGCAGTGGTCGACGACATTCACTTAACGACCGAGGGCAACGGCGTTTGCTTAAGTTGGTAGTGTTGAGAGACAAGCAACAGTTAGTGAAGTAATCGTAGAAAATGGAAATGAGCGTAGGGCATCGTTGGCCGGAAGGCCCCTTTTCGGGGAAGTTCGGACGCCAAGTGCAAGTCTTATTTCATTCGACGCCACACTGGGCGACTTGTGCGCCGGTGATGAGGATGAAATGATGATGAGGACAACACAACACCCAGTCCCCGAGCGGAGAAAATCTCCAACACGACCGGGCATCGAACCCGGGCCCGCTTGCATGGGAGGCGAGCACGTTACCACCCAGCTAAGCAGGCGGACCGTAACCGTGGAAATCAATGTGGGATGTACGACGAACGTATCCATTAGGACGGTGCGGCGAAATTTGGAGTTGATGGGCTACGGCAGCAGGCGACCAACGCTAGTGCTTTTGCCAGCAGCACTACATCTCCTGCAGCGCCTCTCCTGAGCTCGTGACCATATCGGTTGAACCCTAGGCTGTTGGAAAACTGTTGCCTGGTCGGATGAGTCCCGATTTCAGTTGGTAAGAACTGATGGTACGGTTCGAGTGTGGCGCAGACCCCACGAAGCTGTGGACCAAAGTTGTCAACAAGCCACTGTGCAAGCTGCTGGTGGCTCCATAATTGTGTGGGTTGAGTTTACATGGAGGGAACTGGATCCTCTGGTCCATCTAGACCGTTCATTGGCTGGAAATGTTTATGTTCGGTTACCTGGAGACCATCTGCATCCACGGACCTCATGTTCCCAAACAACTTTGTCTCCGGTCCACAATTATTCGCGATTGGTTTGAGGAACGTTCTGGAGAATTGGAGTTAATGATTTGGCCAGCCAGATCGCCCGACATGAATCCCATCGAACATTTGTGGGAATAATCGAGGCGTCAGTTATAGCACATAATACTGCACTGGCAACGCTTCCACAGTTATGGACGGCCATAGACGCAGTATGGCGCAATATTTGTGCAGGGGACTTCCAAAGACTTGTTGAGTGTGTGCCACGTCCAGCTACCGCACTACGCCGGGCAAAAGGTTGTCCGACACGATATTACAAGGTAGCCCAGTGTATCAACCAATTGTATCGTTAAAAAACGCAAATCACAAGTGCTGGGGCGTAAATGTCTGATAGTCTTTCGACCATAAAGATTTTGAGTCATACATTCTGATTAACCAAGGTCTCGATCATCAGGTAACTTAGATCACGGTTACTATGTATCATAAGAAGGGTAATACACAGAACCTCTTGCATGTATTACAATATTTTGAAGCCCTTGTGCCATATATCCGTGGGTCTGGGGCACTGCAATAACGTCATAAACCTCAATAGCTGAGATTTAGGTATATAGCTTATACACACAGTCGTATAATATAACATCAACAAAAGGTACATGCGTTATAAGATGCAACGACATACTGTAAAATAAATACCATTGGATAAAAGCGATGTTTTGGTCACGATTCAGTGACCCTGCTCCGGGTGTAAAGGACCACAGCAGCCATGCCCGAAACAACGTTATATTCAAAAAATGGTTCAATTGGCTCTAAGCAATATGAGACTTAACATCTGAGGTCATCAGTCCCTTAGACTTAGAACTACTTAGACCTAACTAACCTAAGGACATCACACACATCCGTGCCCGAGGCAGGATTCGAATCTACGACCGTAGCAGCAGCGCGGTTCCGGGCTGAAGCGCCTAGAACCGCTTGGTCACAGCGGCCGGCACGTTTTATTCGTTGGAAGTTATTTTATAATATGACGGAGCACCGTAAACAGAAAACTTTTACATTAACTTTTTCAGCTTCCTTTCACATTTAACTTTGTTTTCTGTCATTGTCCACTGGATGATTTCATAACAGCTATTAATGACTTCAAGCAGAAGTGTGCGCCTCGAATGTGTAAATATTTTATTAAAGTATCTCGAGAATATCACAGCCGATTACTAGGACGAGGATTTTGAGGTAAAAAGAGAAATTGTCTATTCTTGTGATTTATATAAGCGTGTAAGTATGTTAATTCCTGTAGAGGATTGTAATAAAAGCATCCAGTTCATATTCAGGGGTGGGGGTGGGGAACGTGTAATATCATCATTAGATAACTAGTTGCTTTAATAAACAGGGTCATTAAGCTGCCCCTACCGATCCGTTTTATGCGACTTGCACTACGTCTATATCAGGAACGGCGACCAGATAGGCGACAGCCACGCAGTCGATGTAAGTTCCATCTCATATCGTTGGGCGACTGTTCGTGAACGTAATCGTATTGTAAAAAATGCAAGTGAGGGTTGGTCATGAGTAACGCGGTATTTTTCAACCAAGATATACCTTACTTCTGCCATTTTTATCCAAGTGTCTCCAACCTTTCTTTGTGTAATTAGCGGTTTAGTCATACAAGTTTCGGATGTCCCTGGAACTTTATTCCGTTTATAGTACTTAATCTTTTGCAAATAGTTCAGAAATGTTGCATTATAAAGTGTGTTTCACCATGGGAAACAACGAAATTACCACGAGATATTAAAACGGGAAGTGTGAAAGTTACAGATTTCTGGTATATAACACAATGAACAGATTAATACACAGGATGATTCCGCTGCCCCTATCGATGTCGTTTTATGCAACCCCACATAACGGAACAATGTTGTTGGCCATTTCAGTCAGGAGATGTGAAGCACATTATCAGAATGTCGCAGAATAACTGGTAAGGTATACGAACACATCTTAGACCTATTGTACACATTTTGTTTGTGAAACTACCTTACAACCTAAGCGCTGCGAGTCATACAGCAATTTTTTCAGTGGGTTACACAGCGGAAAGTTGTTACCTTCCGCGTTTGCTTTTGATATCGCCTGTTAATTTCGTTATTTCCTATGGTGAAACATACTTTACAAGGCAACGTTTCTCAACAAATTACAAAAGATTAAGTACTGTGAACGGAGCAAACTCAAAGAGACATCCAAGACCTGTATGATTACAACCCTAACTGAACAAAGAAAGTTTGGAGACACTTGTATAAGTGTGGAAGAAGTAAGGTATATCTGAGTCCATTCATAACTCGGTCCCAAGCGAGCTATAGTTAAAAGTGTTCAAAAACACGAGACACCAAAAGCAAGGTTTACAAGTAAAACGGTGTATATGTTGTCGCATGAGTAATAATTTTAACTTCTAATATCCACCGTGATGCTCAAATATCAATGTTTTCTTTTAAACGACGTTAGACAGATCGTGAATATAATGCAACATACTTACCTGTTTGCGGTGAGGTCTTCCTAAAATAGCTGGTAAGTGTACTAAGCGTTGCCCACCCAAGCAGCACCGGTTCATGTTAGCCGCTGTCAAACGATAGCATAAAGGGATCGAAATTGATCTTTGTTTGCCAGATTTCTGCTTCACATTTAGAATATTGCACGGTGATATTTGTCAAACCTTTCAATGCAAGCCTTAATGCATATTATACTGCTCGTTATATAGGCTACTGAATGCTGTCAGTAAATCATTCTTTTATTTGGTAAAAAAAGGAGCCTTAGTGCCTAAACTATCGCTGTAGATATGAGTTACTATAGTTCAATTCTTTTATCTTGGCGGTTCGCGCATGCCCGCCCAGACGCGGGAGATTGCTGCGTTGCCAGTTGCAAAACGACGCACGTGGCAAGAGAAGCAGCGCCATAGTATAGTATAGTTCGCAAACTTACGTTCAGGGGGGAGCGCGCAGTTTATGAAGCAAAGCCACCACGGCCGCGTTAACCCTTTCGCTGCTACAGAGACGTGCTCCCCGCATTCCGCGCTGTGCACGATTTTGTCATCACTGCACTGCCCGCCTGTGCAGAGACACGGTGTTCCGACTGCTTTGACACACTTTATCATTCGATTTCACAAAAACTATTTGGCCCAAAAATTTGATTTTTACACATCTTCTTGGCTGATACCTTCCCCCCATAAATGACTTAATTTTGTTTCGATGTCCAATGCAGTTATTGTGCAGCATTAAATGTAGTAAACCATTGCACGAAATTTTGAAGAATTTTATAGCGTATACTTTCCGTATGGTCGATTTTAGTTGCCACAATGTTGAGAATGAAATGTGGACATGATACCTAAATGTCATATAAAATTTACTGTATAACAACATCTCATTTAATGTAAGTACCAGATAGGTGTGACACTGGACTCGCATTCGGAAGGACGACGGTTCAATCCCGCGTCCGGCCATCCTGATTTAGGTTTTCCGTGATTTCCCTAAATCACTCCAGGCAAATGCCGGGATGGTTCCTCTGAAAGGGCACGGCCGACTTCCTTCCCCATCCTTCCCTAATCCGATGAGACCGATGACGACGCTGTCTGGTCTCCTTCCCCAAACCAACCAACCAACCAACCAGATAGGTGTCGTATGTAATACTGAGAAATATTCTGTCTTTCGCGAGTGTAATAAAAGTTTTATTTACACCGTGCGCGTTTGGCTTTATTTTAAAGCATTTCAATCAATGAAAAGGAAGTAGACAAAAAACATTAATCAAAACTGTGGTCTAACAAAAGCATATCCCCAGTTAAAATGAACACCCTTTATAACATAAACAGTGTTCACAAATTGGGAAATATTCCATCTTTAACGACTGTAGTAAAACTTTTATTTATAATAGAGTCATTTCACTTTTTTCCAAAACGTTCTGATGAAAACAAAGTTGGCGAACTACACAAAACTGAATTGTGGACGTAATAAAATATAGAAACTAAAATATATTGTTAGTGAGGCGCAGTGCGCAAACAGTATGTGTTTGTCACAACGGGCAGCAAATACTTGCCAAAACATAGGTCAGTCGACGAAAATATTGAATATGATGTTGCCAAAGCATCGAAGCAAGGAATTGCGTCAGACAATGAAGTAGCTCGGCAACGTACGAGCCGAAATTCTGCTCTAAATAATACTTTTAAGACTGCCGCAAAAGAATATACCTCAATATGAATAGTAAAACAGCGACTGCGGAAGAGAAGATGTACAAACAAAACAGATAACATGAATATTGTAGGTGTGCCTTTTCATTGTTTTTAATTGCTGTGAAAAGAAGTATTGGAGGAGAAAATTAGAAAAACCGAGAACTTATTATGATTATAATGAAGAGACAAAGCACTAGAAATTTCAGAAAATTACATTCAAACGAATAAAATTAATGAAGTAAGACGCTTCGATATTGTTTTTAAATAAAGAAAATATTAAGCTCCGAAAGAGGTTTGAACAAAGAACCTTTTCCCTAGCAGCCAAACACCTTAACCATTACGCTATCGCAGGTCGCTGTTGAATAGAATTCCTGGAGGACTATAAAATGTCACGCAAAATACCTACAAACACTGTTGGTATGACTATGAATTACTCACGTTTCGTCGAAGTACAATAGGAAATAAACAATTACCGCTGTTCTTTATTGCGAAAAAGCGGTTCGTGAGAATGATAGAAACACCTTTCCTTGCTATCGCCTGAATTAGGAGGCTTATTGCTTGTTTGGTTTAATTAATTAATAGAATATGAAGCAATTGGTATAAAGAATGCTTTTTCCAAACTTTCTATAAAAGAAAGTCTGCTATCAAGACATTGCTTTTGTTCAATTGCTTTGTTTATGATGAACGTTTCTAAAACTGAAGACACTCGTCCGTGCTCTGCACTGCAGTCGAGCTCTGGCAACGTCGTTCTCTGTTCATTGGCTGACTGTGTTTTGTGACGTCAGATGCGCAGAACGAACCTAAACTCGGCCGCCATCGTAAATGACGCGCACTATAGTATCGTTGCACTTTCCACTATTTGAATCATTTCTGATATAGAAGGGATTTACATTTTAAGTGCTGTACTAGTTGTGTAACTGCGTTCTGTCTTCGTTCTGTATTCGTTAATCGGTCTAAATGAATAGTTTCAGATGTAATCCGTAGGGATTCTGTAAAATGGAATCGTTTGGGAGTGGAACACGGCATCATCAGTAACTGTGGAAACGTATTGTCGATTAGACGGCGGCAAACAGCTACCAGCGCGGAGCGCTGCCGCTGTCCGTTGCACAAACACCACGGCAAGCGCTTAAAGCCGTTAGCTAGACAGCGACGTGTGCTGTTACTACCGAGAGACTAGTGGCACAGCCGTTTTAAATGGGGTGCGTGATGGGTTCATTATTTCTGATGCATGCGTTGGAGTGTGAGGGGGGGAGGGGGGAAGTGGGAGGGAGGGAGGGAGGGAGGGAGAGAGAGAGAGAGAGAGAGAGAGAGGCTGCTGACAGCTGCGTAGTGGCCCCGTCTACTGAACCCGCTGCACTGCAAGCGACAGAGCGTGCGGTGGTAAGCGGCGGGCAATCAATAGAGATTTGCGGGCGGTATGTCGCCTCCTTTGAGCGCATGGGGTGCTTTCCGCCGGAGAATGGGGTGGGATGGGAGGGAGGGGGCTGCGAAGGCTTCCTTTGTGCCCAAGTCTCTGTGGGCGTCTCCGCCTTGCCACCCGTGGTCCCCACAGGCACGCACTTGGAGGAACATTGTCGGAAATAGTTTCCTGTTCGCAGCGTCAATGGGCAGTCTCCCTCCGCTAATAGCCGAATGGCGTGTCAGCCGTAAATAAAGCACTGCGTCACTTCGGCGCCGAGTTCCTTTTACTACGAAAGAACGCTTTAATTCTTATTTTTCCTTGCAAGTGGAACGGTGTTCTTGACTTGTGTTCACATACTGACGAAGGAAAAACTGTAGCCAGTGCATTTTGTTACCATGTAAATTCAGTGTATCCCGACCTCCAGATATTTGACGAAGTACTCTGCTGCAAAAATAGCAGTTCTGACGAATTTTGTCTTGAAGAAAACGGTTGACAATTTACGACTACTTGTCAGACATCAGTTACCCTAATAGATGTAGTGTTCTTTCCACTTAAGAGGCTGTCAGTGTTGTTGTAGCGAACTTGAATACAGAGACACGCCTCTTCAGCAACATTTATTTATGAGTACTATATGGGCCCTTTTGTGTGCCCAACTAAGCGGAGCTGTGTCTTTTACATTCTATTGTCGACCCTGAATTATGTCTCGTAGGCTTCTCAGCAAATTTATGTTTCTGAATTAGGGTTCTAAGTTTCTTCTGAAAATCTTGAATGATTTCGTCATAGATGCCAATTTATTTTTGGTCTTCATCAACCACTGTTAGTCAGTTGTAAGTTATCGTCGATAATGCTATGTTTAGAACTTACGTTGTGAGTATATCGTGCGTTCTGTATGCAGTGCTGTGTAGGTAGCTGTAATCGCCCTTTCCTGATGGTATCTCTGAGTTTTTTCTGTAACATGATAGATCTCCTGTGATTTCTGGTTTTTATTAAACACCTGCCAATTGTCATGGTTCCAGAGGCGTAAAGAGCTTCAACTTTAACAACTGTGTTCTGTAATTTCTATATTTTCCCATTTGTGATATTTTCTTTCCTTTTTTATTGTGTCTCTTGCAGGTGAGTTAGTATTCTCTTTGTAATTTTGCAATTTTTTCTTTGTTAGCTTTCCAATATAGCTCCGCCTTTTCAGTAATTTCTGTCATCGTCCTTAAATTTATCTACTTGCCTGACTTTGCTGAATTTGGTGATTAAAGATTGATTGCTGATCTGATCCCTTACACATAGTGCGACTTCGCATGTAAAATTTAGAGCCCAGTTTTTGCTGCTGTTTCGCGGAATTTCTCTAGATATTAGATTTAGTCTGGTCTGTTATTCGAGAGAAATGGAATGTCGTCTGCAAATACTAGACAGCGAAAGTGAGTTTTCTTTCGGATACTTCTGCCATTATTTATAGGTTTAGTTGCATTTTGCACACTTCATGATCACTTTTTTCCGGAACTAACTTGCGACAAAGCGATAGATCGTAGGCTTAGAACATGCCGACTCCGGATGTCTCAAAACCAGAAAGCACTTGGCAAGGATTCCTCGAAATTCAGAACCATTCGTTAAAATGGTATTATTATTATTATTATTATTTTCGATTATTCCCATTTAAGAGAGCGTTTGAACTTGAATTCCTTTATGATGATTGTTTATGTTTTTTCTGAGCCCAAATTTTCTTCATGTGTTCACTGTGTTGTTTCTTTCGCTCCGCTGTCCATTTGCATCCTGGTCTCTTCTGTATTGTGGTGTCAAATTTATGTTTTTTGATTATGTTCCTGAATTCAGTTCTATTTTCTGCATCGTTTACTGTTATGTGTGGTTGTCTGAGGTCCTCGTCAACTTCTTTTATCCATTTTTTTTTCCCCTGCCTGAGTTGATGACTTTAAGAATTCGCTTTGAAATTCTGTTTTCATTCATCCTGTGGATATGTCCGTAGAACTGCATTCTTCTTTTCCTTATTGTATCCGTAATCTTGTCTGTGTATTTATATAATTCTGACGTTGGTCTCTTCTTCCAGATTCCTTGCTCTTGTATCGGGCAAAAAATTTTCCTGAGAATTTTCCTTTCTTGTTTCTCTATTTCTTTGATTTTTGTTTACCCACCTATTTGTGTTCTTTCAGATGCATACAGTGCCTCCCGAAGTACGACAGTGTTGTAGTGCCTTAATTTTGCGTTAATGGATATGGACTTTTTGTTATAATAGTTCCACGTGAGTTTATATGCTTTCTGTAGTTTTTTTATTCTTTCCTCATTGGCCTTTAGGTTGATCCCTGATGGCTGGATGATTTCTCCCAGGTACTTAAAATGTGGTACTTGTATGATTTTCCCATGGGTTGTCACAATAGGCAATTTGTCTTATTATTATTATTGCTCCCACGAATTCTTGGGGAAAACTTGTGTTCCCTCCATTCACATGCTCCAGGCGAAATGTAAGTGACCGTAATTTCTACACGCGACTTACTTAATTCATCATTTGGCGGAGGTATAGTTTTATGCGTGACACAGATCAGTGTTCTACACACTTACACTCGTAAAATCATTTATATAAAGGTGGATTGCGTCGCTTTGACTCGGGAAACAGGATTAAAAAAGCGCAACCCCGCCACCGCTGATAAAGAGTCTTACATTTGTCTGACGACATTCACACAGGATAACGAACAGGTTAATTTACCAGATATGTTGCACGAACAGTTTACCACCCAAGTAGTTGCTTGAGGCCCCCGCGTAATCTCAGGATAGTATTTCAGGAGAACTAGGGCCCAAACAGTGACTCGAATTTACACTACTGGCCATTAAAATTGCTACACGCGGAAGATGACGTGCTACAGACGCGAAATTTAACCGACAAGAAGAAGATGCTGTGATACGCAAATGATTAGTTTTTGAGAGCATTCACACAAGGTTGGCGCCGGTGGCGAAACCTACAACGTGCTGACATGAGGAAAGTTTCCAACCGATTTCTCATACACAAACAGCAGTTGACCAGCGTTGCCTGGTGAAACGTTGTTGTGATGCCTCGTGTAAGGAAGAGAAATACGCACCATCTCGTTTCCGACTTTGATAACGGTCGGATTGTAGCCTATCGCGATTGCGGTTTATTCTATCTCGACATTGCTGCTCGCGTTGGTCGAGATCCAATGACTGTTAGCAGAATATCGAATCGGTGGGTTCAGGAGGGTAGTACGGAACGCCGTGCTGGATCCCAACGGCCTCGTATCACTAGCAGTCGAGATACAGGCACCTTATCCGCATGGCTGTAACGGATCGTGCAGCCACGTCTCGATCCCTGAGTCAACAGATGGGGACGTTTGCAACACAACCACCATCTGCACGAAAAGTTCGACGACGTTGGCAGCAGCATGGACTATCAGCTAGCCGGCCGGAGTGGCCGAGCGGTTAAAGGCGCTACAGTTTGGAACCGCACGACCGCTACGGTCGCAGGTTCGAATCCTGCCTCGGGCATGGATGTGTGTGATGTCCTTAGGTTAGTTAGGTTTAAGTAGTTCTAAGTTCTAGGGGACTTACGACCACAGCAGTTGAGTCCCATAGTGCTCAGAGCCATTTGAACCCATTTGACTATCAGCTCGGAGACCATGGCTGCGGTTACACTTGACGCTACATCGCAGACAGGAGCGCCTGCGATGGTGTACTCAACGACGAACCTGGGTGCACGAACGGCAGAACGTCATTTTTTCGGACGAATCCAGGTTCTGTTTACAGCGTCATGATGGTCGCATCCGTGTTTGGCGACATCGCGGTGAACGCACATTGGAAGCGTGTATTCGTCATAGCCATACTGGCGTATCACCCGGCGTGATGGTATGGGGTGCCATTGGTTACACGTCTCGGTCCCCTCTTGTTCGCATCAACAGCACTTTGAACAGTGGACGTTACATTTCAGATGTGTTACGACCCGTGGCTCTACCCTTCATTCGATCCCTGCGAAACCCTACATTTCAGCAGGATAATGCACGACCGCATATTGCAGGTCCTGTGCGGTCCTTTCTGGGTACAGAAAATGTTCGACTGCTGCCCTGGCCAGCTCATTCCCCAGATCTCTCACCAACTGAAAACGTCTGGTCAATGGTGGCCGAGCAACTGGCTCGTCACAATATGTCAGTCATTACTCTTGATGAACTGTGGTATCGTGTTGAAGCTGCATAGGCAGCTGTACCTGTACACGCCATCCAAGCTCTGTTCGACTCAATGGCCAGGCGTATCAAGGCCGTTATTACATCCAGAAGTGGTTGTCCTGGGTACTGATTTCTCAGGATCTATGCACCCAAACTGCGTGAAAATGTAATCACATGTCAGTTCTAGTATAATATATTTGTCCAATGAATACCCGTTTATCATCTGCATTTCTTCTTGCTGTAGCAATTTTAATGGCCAGTAGTGTATTAACACTTATACTCAGTACTTACTGGCGAAAGCCATATGCCTTCATTTCTCCGGGTTTTTATCGTTACACACCAGTTACTCATGCGTGCTTTGTCCCACGTAGCTGGGTGGTGGCATAAATACTCGAAGTAAATAAAGAATCCGCCTACGTTCAGTGTAGGTTGCCTTCGATATTTGTGAGTGTTCGCCTAATAATTGTACACTGATAAAGCAAATCATTATGACTTTTTTTTCTACTGCCAATCGCGACGCTGGATGTTGCCTGGTGGTGTAGTGGGGACTTGACGCGGTGACAGAAGTATGTAAGCGTAGTAGACACGGGCGGAGTATCACCTTAGCGAAGACTTGGACTTCAAATGGGGAAATCACTTGAGATAAGCGACTTTGACGAAGGGTAGATTATTATCACACAGAGCCCGTGAACGAGTATCTAGAAAACGGCGAAACTGGTCGAATGTTCCATGATTCTGTCGTAAGCATCTACGGAAAGAGGTAGGACAGTGAAACCACTAGGTGCTAAATGGTTGGACGTCCACGATTATTCACAGAACGTGGGCTCCGGAGGCTTGGAGGAGATTAGTGTTTAACGTCCCGTAGACAACGAGGTCATTGGAGACGGGGCACAAGCTCGGATTAGGGAGGGACAGGGAAGGAAATCGGCCGTGCCCTTCTCGAAGAAGAAATCTCGGCATTTGCCTGAAGCGAATTAGGAAAATCACGGAAAACTTAAATCCGGATGGCCGGACGCGGGTCTGAACCGTCGTCCTCCCGAATGCGAGGCCACCTCGCTCGGTCCGGAGGCTTGTCTGCCCTGTGAAGTAGCATAGATGGTGATCTGTGACATCTCTGACGAAAGAGAAAAGTGCTGGTGCACGCACAAGTGCTTCGGAGCACACCGTTCATTGTACAATGTTGAACATGGAGCTCAGCAGCGGACCATCCCTCCGTGTTCACATGTTGACCCAACGACATCCTCAGTTGCGATTGCAGTGGGCACGGAACCATCGGGATTCTACCGTCGATCAATGGAAACGTTTTGGCTTTTCGGGTGAATCACATTTTTGCCACACTAGGTTGACGGTCGTCTACACACCTGCCGTCATCGAGGTGAACGGCGGCTCGAAACGTGCAGCACGCCACGGACGCAGGCTGGTTGGAACACAGTTGTGCTGTGGGAGACATTCCTCTGCTCTTGCAGGGGACATGTGGTAGTAATCGAAGACACGCTGACAGCTGCGAACCGCCTTAACCCCTTCGTGCTTGACGCCTTCCCCGACGGCGATGCTGTCTTTTAGCACTCTAACTGTCCGTGGCTCGGCGAGGGTCATTATAGTGAACGCACGTAGGTGTCTCGGAGACCAAATTCGCCTGTTGTAAATCCTATGGAACCCATCTGGGTCGCTAACGGGCGCTATTACCGCGTACGCAAATTTTCAGTCCGTTATTTACCCGAATTACATGATCTGTGCGTAGACACATACATTATGTGATCAAAAGTGTATGGGCACCCCCAAAAACATATGTTTTTCATATTATGTGCAGTGTGCTGTCACCTATTGCCAGAATGACATCGTGAGAGAGCAGGATGGGGTGCTTCGCGGAACTCACGGACTTCGAACGTGGTCAGGTGATTGGTGTCACTTGTGTCATACGTCTGTAAGCGAGATTTCCACAGTCCTAAACATCCGTAGGTCCACTGTTTCCGATGTGATAGTGAAGTGGAAACGTGAAGGGACAGGTACAGCACAAAAGCGTACAAGCCGACCTCGTCTGTAGACTAACACAGAACGCCGACAGTTGAAAGGGTCGTAATGTGTAATAAGCAGACGTCTATCCAGACCATCACATATGAATTCCAGACTGCATCAGGATCCACGGCAAGTACAGTTAGGCTGCTCGTAAGCCACACATCATGCCGGTAAATGCGAAACGACGCCTCACTTGGTGTAAGGAGCGCAAACATTGGACGATTGAACAGTGGAAAAACAAGATCGAGCACCTGTTTATAATGCACAGCCTGTGGCGGAGTAGTTACACGACAATAACATCGCTGTAATGGACTGGGCTACAGAGAGTCCTGACGTGAATCCTATAGAACACCTTTGGGATATTTTGGAACGCCGACTTCGTGCCAGGCCTCACCGACCGACATCGATACCTCTCCTCAGTGCAGCACTCCATGAAGAATGGGCTGCCATTCCACAATAAACCTTTCAACACCTGATTGAACGTATACCTGCGACAGTGGAAGCTGTCATCACGGCTAAGGGTGGGCCAACACCAATTTGAATTCCAGCGTTACTGATGGAGGGCGCCACGAACTTGTAAGCCATTTTCAGCCTGGTGCCCGTATACTTTTGATCACATGGTGTACCTTCACAAACCTAGCGACAAACTATCGGTCCCTGATACGCAGAATCAGAGATGTATTTCGTTCCAAAGACGGACAAACAAGCTATTAAACAGATGATTATAATGTTTTGGCTCGTCAGTGTACATTTCTCGGCTTGAGGAAGTAATTTAGACTTGACCTGAGTTCAATTTCCGCTGTTGCCAGGGTCTCTTCCTTGGGGGGGGGGGGGGGGGGTATTTAAATGAGAGGTAGCACCTTCAAGATCTGGAAAGCCAACAATCGCCGTGAGAGCGGTGTGGTAATGGCTTCCACACCTCTGCATACCTCATCCAAATGACGAAATTGACAAAGGATGACAAGGCAGCCGGTCGTTATTGGATGCTCTTCAGGTCCGGAAAGCGGAGTTTACGCCATCAAACTGTGGCGCTGGAACGAATTCACAACAGAAGAGCACCATAAAATCACTAAAATTTTCTAAACTCGTTCTTTTTTTCCAGTCATTACCTACGTGATGTTAATATTCCACTGCTTTCGCGAACGATTTGAATGTGGCGTTAGGATGGATGTGTGCTTTTGTACGTGTGAATTATGATACTATTTTTTTAACGTGCTTTTATTTAAGAGAAAGTTTATGATAATCGCTCCCGCAATTTTATTGCTGTTGTCGCCTTTATCATGAATGCTTTTTGATGCGACTGTTCACCTTAGTCTCTTTTCTGGAAGTCGCTTCCTCTCTGTATAGTTGCTGGAGGCTACATCCACTCGAACCTGGTTGTTGTATTCAAGATAGAAACTTTGAATTTGCAAAAATTATTGGCTCTCTCCTATACTAGCTTCGTTTTTTGGTACCTGGTGCTTGCTGAGTTTGCGGATTCATCGTTAGCTTCTATTATTCGTCAAACAGATTGAATGCGCAAAAAGTTTGAGGCAGATTTTTAATTTGATGTGAATGTTAGTGTACATGATATAAGCACCCTTGTAAAGGCAGAGCGTGATCTTTTTCTGTACCTGGCGTATTGCACGGGTAATGAAATCGATGCTGACAATCTGTAACCACGAAACCGCTATTAATATTGCAGGACCGCCATTCCGCGATTGGAGATTGAACCCCCTCCATCTCGCCGGGCTACAACGGCTATAGGAAAAGGACTGTGTGTTTGTGTGGATGTATACCTGTGCGTGTGATGTGGCTTTGGGAAATTGAGAATGAGAGAGGAGAGAGGATAATGAAATTGTAAGTAAGTTTGTACTCTCTTAAAAGTTACATGATTTACAGTTTAATTAATATGCGAAATTAATTAGAATCATTTACGCATTGAAAATTGTGGTCTTACCATCTCTTCCCGTTCTTTCAAATACGGCTCATTTCGCATTTGTAAAAAAAAAAAGGAAAAGTTTATTGATTGGTTTTCTATTACGCTTCTGGATAGGAAAGCGATATTCATTTGATGACTTTCCGCTAAGGACGAAATATACAGCGGAAGATTCCAGTGTAGATATTTATTTTTAGCGTCTAAAGACAGCGAGGAATAGGTGTCGCCGGCCGCGGTGGTCTAGCGGTTCTAGGCGCGCAGTTCGGAACCGCGCGACTGCTACGGTCGCAGGTTCGAATCCTGCCTCGGGCATGGATGTGTGTGATGTCCTTAGGTTAGTTAGGTTTAAGTAGTTCTAAGTTCTAGGGGACTGATGACCTCAGAAGTTAAGTCCCATAGCGGTCAGAGCAATTTGAACCATTTAGTACCTCCCACCAAACACTACGACATTTGAGGTGGTGGTTCCATATGTGCTAATGATTTCCACAAGTTCTGCAGCAACTTTCTGCTCGGGAATTCCTTTGTTGTATCAGCGACGCAGTATAACTTTGAAATCTTGAGAACGATCTAAGGAAATGCACTGTTTTTTCCACGATGGCACGCGGTGAGTTCCATCACTGTTATTTCGTCAAAGATTACTGTAATTTTTTATTTATTTATTTATTTATTTATTTTTTTTTTTTTTTGCCAGTACTAGTATCGAACAGTATTCAAGTCTTCACGCCGCTACATTTACGCTGACTACATAATCGAGGTTGTCAGCTAGTCATCTGTTAGTTTCAACTTCTTGAATTTCTCATCGTTTGTGGCATTTGTGCGTAAATTGTCACTTAAACTACCTTTTATATAAGGTCGCCCTGTGCGTTAACTATTTCTCCAGTTTAATGTTGATGTAAGATAGGTCATACCTGCCGACGATCGATCCAGGCTGCGCATTTGGAAGGAATGAGGTTCGAATCCTCGGCCGGTCACCTACATCAAGTTTTTCCGGGGCGGAACTAATCTAATCTTAAGGCTAATGGAGGGGGGGGGGAGGGCGTTCGTTTGAGAAGGACGTGGCCGATTCTTTCCATATCGTCCTCATGGCGCAGCTTGTGTTCTGTCCCTCCTGAGCTGAGCAGCGACTCAGGTTGAATCCTAATCTTTTTTCCTTCTTCTTTCCTGCGTCTTAATGCAACGTTTACTGCACGCGCAATAGATATAAGTCATTCCTATTCCACAAATAATTGAATGGAAAAGTAACATGGTCATGAATGGCAGACGAGTGAGAACCTCCTGCGGAACAGCTACAAAAAATGGTTCAAATGGCTCTGAGCAGCATGGGACTTAACATCTGAGGTCATCAGTCCCCTAGAACGTAGAACTACTTAAACCTAACCAACCTAAGGACATCACACACATCTATGCCCCAGGCAGGATTCGAACCTGCGACCGTAGCGGTCACGCGGTTCCAGACTGAAGCGCCTAGAACCGCTCGGCCACACAGGCCGGCAGAACAGCAACAAAAGTTTCCTCTGAAAAATACTTAGAGCATATGGTTTGACAACCTATCTATGACGGAAACAAAATACACTTGGCAACGACCAGAACCGACTCGGATAATGTTCACGTACACTGGTGGATTTTGTGGTGCAATTGTTGCAACACTGGGCACCAAAATACAGAAGGCTGGTCAACATATCGAGAAAGTGTGTCTCAAGTAAAAAACGAAGATGCGACCTTAGTCTCTAAAAATAAGTTCCCAGAATACTGGTTGAGAATGGTGGGGGCCCGCCTTCATATACAGGGTGTTACGAAAAGGTACGGCCAAACTTTCAGGAAACAATCTTCACACACAAAAAAAGAAAATATGTTATGTGGACATGTGTCCGGAAACGCTTCTCTTCCATGTTAGAGCTCATTTTATTACTTCTCTTCAAATCACATTAATCATGGAATGGAAACGCACAACAACAGTACGTACCAGCGTGACTTCAAACACTTTGTTACAGGAAATGTTCAAAATGTCCTCCGTTAGCGAGGATACATGCATCCACCCTCCGTCGCATGGAATCCCTGATGCGCTGATGCAGCCCTGGAGAATGGCGTATTGTATCACAGCCGTCCACAATACGAACACGAAGAGTGTCTACATTCGGTACCGGGTTGCGTAGACAAGAGCTTTCAAATGCCCCCATAAATGAAAGTCAAGAGGGTTGAGGTCAGGAGAGCGTGGAGGCCATAGAAGTGGTGCGCTTCTACCAATCCATCGGTCACCGAATCTGTTGTTGAGAAGCGTACGAACACTTCGACTGAAATGTGCAGGAGCTCCATAGTGCATGAACCACATGTTGTGTCGTACTTGTAAAGGCACATGTTCTAGCAGCACAGGTAGAGTATCCCGTATGAAATCATGCTAACGTGCTCCATTGAGCGTATGTGGAAGAACATGGGGCCCAATCAAGACATCACAAACAATGCCTGCCCAAACGTTCACAGAAAATCTGTGTTGATGACGTGATTGCACAATTGCGTGCGGATTCTCGTTAGCCCACACATGTTGATTGTGAAAATTTACGATTTGATCACGGTGGAATGAAGCCACATCCGTAAAGAGAACATTTGCACTGAAATGAGGACTGACACATTGTTGGATGAACCATTCGCAGAAGTGTACCCGTGGAGGCCAATCAGCTGCTGATACTGCCTGCACACGCTGTACATGGTACGGAAACAATTGGTTCTCCCGTAGCACTCTCCATACAGTGACGTGGTCAACGTTACCTTGTACAGCAGCTACTTCTCTGACGCTGACATTAGGGTTATCGTCAACTGCACGAAGAATTGCCTCGTCCATTGCAGGTGTCCTCGTTCTAGGTCTTCCCCAGTCGCGAGTCATAGGCTGGAATGTTCCGTGCTCCCTAAGACGCCGATCAATTGCTTCGAACGTCTTCCTGTCGGGACACCTTCGTTCTGGAAATCTGTCTCGATACAAACGTACCGCGCCACGGCTATAACCCCGTGCTAATCCATATATCAAATGGACATCTGCCAACTCCGCATTTGTAAACATTGCACCGAATGCAAAGCCACGTTCGCGATGAACACTAACCTGTTGATGCTACGTACTGATGTGCTTGATGCTAGTACTGCAGAGCAATGAGTCGCATGTCAACACAAGCACCGAAGTCAACATTACCTTCCTATAATTGGGCCAACTGGCGGTGAATCGAGGAAGTACAGAACATACTGATGAAACTAAAATGAGCTCTAACATGGAAAGTAAGCGTTTCCGGACACATGTCCACATAACATCTTTTCTTTATTTGTGTGTGAGAAATGTTTCCTGAAAGTTTGGCCGTACCTTTTTTAACATCCTGTATAGGCAATATCGTAAGGCATCTTACGAAACAGCACCTACTAACGAAACAGATTATAGGCGATCGGATACCAGAAGGGCAACACGAAAAGCCTTCAACAGCTACCGTACAAACATGTTATCACAGGAGCAGACCAAAATAGCCAAGAAATTTTGGCCATGTCCTGTAGCTGTCATTTTCACAAAAATCAGTGCCCAAAGACTTGTGGTTGCTATAAGTCATTTGAGCAGAGAGCTGTCTCCAGTGACTGGAAAAGAAGACAGGTCACACACATCTACAAAAATTGAAGTATGAGAATTCTGCAGAACTGCTGTCCTGTATCGCTCACACCTGTTTCTGTGAGAATCCTAGAACACAGTTTCAGCCCAGACATTATGACTTACTTAGAACAAAATAATCTCCTGCATGGAAGCCAGTATGGGTCCTGAAGGCATCGCTCAAGTGGAAGACAACTCCCATGTCCCACACAGAATATCGTCAGAACCGTGGGTAGAGGTAACCAGGTTAATTATGCTTTTCTAGGCATCCAAAAAAATTGATTGCTAGTCACATCGTTGCTTCTATAGGGAAAAAACCTTTCCTGTCAGGAAATCTAAGGAAGTCGGCGACTGTGTTTTTCTGACAGGCAGTAAGCAGCATATATTGACCATTTGCATCATTCACATGCGGACCATCGGCTACAGACAGAAGCGGAAGGATTTTTTTCTTGGTGTGTCAGAGGTAACTGTTGTCTCAGTAGTTTACAGTGATCGAGAAAAAACCGGTGAAAGCTCACATCATTGTAGCCGAATTAGGATTCATTCCGTAGATGAGTCCTCTGTCTTCACCAGTGCGCTGCAATCCTGGGTAGCCTCGAAACAGCAACGAAATGTAGTCAAGCTGCGTCATGTTACAAACTGGACAGAATACTTGAGTGGTGCCACATTGTGCTAACTGCCAATGCTCCATAGTGAGCTAGCCTATATACGCTACGTGATAAAAAGCATCCGGACACCTGGCTGAAAGTGACTTAACAACTTCGTGGCGTCCTCCAATCGATAATTCTGGAAATCAGTATGATGTTGGCTTACCCTTATCCTTGATGACATTTTCCACTCTCGCAGGCATACGTTCAGTCAGGTGCTGGAAGATTTCTTGGGGAATGGCAGTCCATTCTTCACGGAGTGCTGCACTGAGGAGAGGTATTGATGTCGGTCGGTGAGGCCTGGCACGAAGTCGGCGTTCCAAAACATCACAAAAGTGTTCTATAGGATTCAGGTCAGGACTCTCTGCAGGTCAGTCCATGACAGGGATGTTATTGTCGTGTAACCACTCCGCCACAGGCCGTACATTATGAACAGGTGCCCAATCGTGTTGGAAGATGCAACCACCATCCCTGAATTGCTCTTCAACAGTGGGAAGCAAGAGGGTGCTTAAAACATCAATGTAGGCCTGTGCTGTGATAGTGCCTTCCAAAACAACAAGGGGTGCAACCCACCTCCATGAGAAACACGACCACACCATAACAGCACCGTCTCCGAATTTTACTGTTGACAGTACACACGCTGGCAGATGACGTTCACCGGGCATTCGTCATACACACACCCTGCCATCGGACCGCCACATTGTGTACCGTGATTCGTCACTGCACACAACGTTTTTCCACTATTCAATCGTCCAATGTTTACACTCCTTACACCAAGTGAGGCGTCGTTTGGCATTTACCGGCGTGATATGTGGCTTATGAGCAGCCGCTCGACCATGAAATCCAACTTTTCCTCCCTTCCGCCTAACTGTCATAGTACTTGCAGTGGGTCCCTATGCAGTTTGGAATTCCTTTTTGATGGTCTGGATAGATTTCTGCCTATTACACATAACGACCATCTTCAACTGTCGGCGGTCTCTGTCAGTCAACAACGAGGTCGACCTGTACGCTTTTGTGCTGTACGTGTCCCTTCACGTTTCCACTTCACTATCAAATCGGAAACAGTAGACCGAGGGATGTTTAGGAGTGTGGAAATCTCGCGTACAGACGTATGACACAAGTGACACCCAATTACCTGACTTCGTTCGAAGTCCGTGAGTTCCGCGGAGCGCCCCATTCTGCTCTCGCACGACGTCTAATGACTACCGAGGTCGCTGAAAAGGATTACGTGGCAGTAGGTGGCAGCACAATGTATCTAATATGAAAAACGTATGTTTTTGGGGATGTCCGGATACTTTTGATCGCATAGTGTAGCGTAACAGTGTGAACCCCTTTATATTATGAGGCTCTCTCGGAAGTAAAAGGATGTTTTAGTATACAAAGGTGTGGTTACCAGCACAAAAAAAAACAAAAAAATATATATTTATATACGTAATATTTCTGCTGGTACTTACTTCGGTATATTTCTCTTCAAAGTCACATAAACATTGATGCATTTGTCTTATCTCGCCATTAGTTTACTTTGTTCCTCGTTATACCATGACACCAATTGTGTTATCATCCCAGAGGTCATTATTGGCCAAGAGCTTATAAGCGCAAGATATTCCTTCTCTAGTGAAAAGAGGTGAAAATTCGACGTTGCCTGTTCGTTATTCTACAGATAATTCAACGTCGAATATCGGAATTCGTAGCGCAGTGGGTTACCTTACAGAATGTGGGTGTGCGTTTCGTGGATGAAAACAATGTCATAAGAGGCGCAACCTCTGGATACGATTCTGCACAGACTTACCAACATTGTAATTATGTTAGCGAACACAGTTTTGTGTCCATGTCTGATACAAAAGTATAAACCGTAAACAGAGTAATAGTCTTCGTAAGCGGCGCACTGAACGTGCACCAATAGCGAAACCGAGGCAATCCTGGAAGTAAGCAAGGTCGTTGTAGTCGCAGCGGTATGACGATGAACTTTCAGCTTGTACAGTACGGGACAACAGTACGGCCTAGCTCCGCGGCCCATTTGACAAGCCGCTGCTTACCTACGGTTATACAGTTCTGAGTTTTTGAAGATTTTTGGACAATTTGGGAACATACATCGTGCAGATTGTGCTGTCATCAAGATGTTCATTGTCATTTTCACACTCAGCTGTACATGACCCATTTAGACATTGGTCTGGAATATCCCTGATCCTTAACGTCAATACATCTTGATGATGGAACCAGTCTGTCTTCGAGTTAATTTGTGAGACGACGAAGTGTTTCTCCGGTCTCACCGTGTTATGCAAATGTGTTTGCCTACAGTTAATTTTTGCGCGCCATACGCGCACTATGGCTGTATTCCTAACAACTCCGCCCTTTGACTGCAATCTCCTCTGATGAACAGCAAAAAATTAATATTTTTGCCTGGAAAACCTAAGACTCCTCACCTCGAAATTTACAATCACAACGTTGCCAGAATTCATTACGTACATCACCTGAGTAAGTTTCTGTCTAGAATGAACTAAAATTTATTTGTTCCTGCTTATTCGCTTTTCGTTGGGAGATAAGCTTAGTAGATGCTATGTTTTGTACTTTAACTCGAATGTGAATTTGTACGGTTCTTTCGCGAGAACTGTCTGGCAAATTGGAGCA
Source organism: Schistocerca cancellata (assembly GCF_023864275.1). NCBI lineage: Eukaryota > Metazoa > Arthropoda > Insecta > Orthoptera > Acrididae > Schistocerca > Schistocerca cancellata. The sequence continues at coordinate 131,552,185 of NC_064629.1, forward strand.
TTAACGGCAATTTGAAATTTTGAAACAGTCCATAGGGGCTGTTCGCATCACTCAGATGGAAGAAGCAAAGAACTGCCTCGCAGCCGGCCGGGGTGGTCGAGCGGTTCTAGGCGCTACAGTCTGGAACCGCGTGACCGCTACGGTCGCAGGTTCGAATCCTGCCTCGGACATGGATGTGTGTGATGTCCTTAGGTTAGTTAGGTTTAAGTAGTTCTAAGTTCTAGGGGACTGATGACCTCAGATGTTAAGTCCCATAGTGCTCAGAGCCATTTGAACTGCCTCGCAATGATACTAATCAAAAAACTACAATCCTGAAAGGAATTACATCCGGTTGTGATTTTCTTCGTGTACTGTAGCTGCTCTCTGTATGGTAAATTTACTGCGCCAGTTTTGTGGTTATCGTGAATGCCATATATCACAGCTACTTGTGTTTTTCGAACCTTAGAAATGCAATCGGATTTAGGTTTCACTCAGATTACTAGTGTAAAGCATGCACAACTATACACTTGTTAATGTTGTCTAATCTTATAATTACTTTATTTCGACGCGCAAGTCGCCAAAGTGGCGTCAAATCGAAAGACTTGCACCAGGCGAACGGTCTACCTGACGGGAGGCCCTCGTCACACGACATTTTTTTATTACTTTGTTTAATAATATTTGAAATTGGATTCAGTATTGAATACTCAGTTCAGTTTGTTGTAATATGTGAAATTCCTATCAATATTGAGGTTGCATGAAAGGAAAATAATATTTATACGCTAGAATGTGAGGAAATTACCGCGAAATGCTTAAAAAAATTAGCAATACGCTTCACGTGACGACTAATTGTTGCTTTAAACTGCAAAGAAATAAGAAGTCGTATGGTATATGTGAGTTATTCTTTCCTACTTCAACGAGTTTAGCTAGCTGCTATTTTGCATGTTGTGTCACTATGAAATTTATACCCAGCATGTGATGATGTGGGCTTTGTTGGAGCTATATTTCGAAATCAATCTTGTTAACGTTCAAGATGACGGTACAATATTTGCCGGAGTTACGTTATTCTGTCCCCAGTCAGATTATAGAGTGTACCGGACTGCCAACAAAGGTAAATAATGGTTAAAATTGTGTGTAGTGTAGTAAGAATTACATCTTCATGACCATCGACATAGTCATGCACCCTCTAAACACACATCATGAAACGTGGGTAGTCTGAGCCCTGCAGTTATAAATTTGGGAAAGAACGGAACAGGGATAAATGCCTCGATTCTGGAGTTGCTAATTTTAATTCTAAATTGCACTGAGGTAAAGCTAACTATTATGCGACGCAGTAATGAAGAAAAGTTTTAGGTGACTCAGTGAGATGAATATCGAATTCATTTTTCAGATACCTCTGCAAATTATTTACGGAATGTATTCAAAGTCTCCATCCAGGATATTTATTACACCGTCGTAGCAATTACTTTCGAACAATGTGAATGTTTGCGCTTTGTCTTGAATTATCTCGAATTCTATTAAAGGAAGTAAGTATTGGCAGAATCAGCTCCGCTCTAACTCCCAATGAGTGGTATAAACATTATTAATAGATTCCAAATATTATGGGATGCCTTTCAAACGGATGCATGCATCTAAATTTCTTTGTATTTTTCAAAAGTCTCCAGAATTAATAGTTGGAACATACATCCTTCTGTGGAAAAATAAATAAATAAGTGAATCCATGGTTTGCGTCTTTATTTTCGTTTAGTTGTGATCATCACGACTCAACTCTTTGCTTCAGAGTCTGGCAGTTTCATCGTTATAAAACGTGACTGGTTCGTGTCCCAAACTTTAGCTGCTCTTTTTACTTGTGGGAACTGCCCCTAATTTGCCACTGGATTGGAGTCTTAATATGCCCATAGTGGTTGCACCTGTAACGTGCGCTTTTCACAAATGGTTATTCCTTTGCATTCAGCATCTGTGTGCCCTTGTTCATCACAGCGATAGCAAAAATTCTGGAAGATCTTGACTTCTTCCTTCTTTGTGGGTGTCGCTACCCCTCGCGTTCGTCGTTGGCTTTCCACAGTCTCTATCTGTGTGACCACTCTGGCTACAGTTATAACATCTTCTTCCTGTGTTACTTCGAATTTCGTCTTCCTTACAAGCCATTCCGGGAACTGATTTTTCTCTCGCGGACAATAGTGTGCTTTCCTCGTCCGATGCGTCACCTAAGCCAATTTATTCACCGCAGCTTCGTAGAACTGTCTGGATCCGGTCATCTGCTACGCCCTGTATGAACCGAGCCTGTCCAAGGGCACATGCCGGTTGTGTATGCACCTTGTAGTTGTCGCCCCTGTCTCTCTGGTGACCACTCCTCTGAATGACTTTGGTTATACATCTATTCAGTGCCCTTATGATGCAACTGCTTGTGGTGTGAAATATCCTACAGGAGTAGTAGTCTATAGTGCAGATAGCTGAATAATTTTCTTCCAAGATTACCTTCACTTCATCACAATTGTTAACTCTGTCCTAGACACTTGATTTCACTCTAGCTTGTTCCATAATTTTAGACATGATGTATTGAAATACCATTACATTTGGCCTGCTTCGAACATTGCATTCACATTCTTGATGAACTCCTTAAATTCTGACTTAGCCCCATTAAGTGACTTATATCTTAATACAAGAGCATCCTTTGTACTGATGCCTCTAACATCTGAACGGCTAGCTTAAGTCATATTATGTTAATGCAATGTTATATACAGAGGCTTAAAACTGTTGGTGTTCTCACTAAACTGAAGTCTTTGTCTTGATAATGCTGTAGTTGTGCTGGTTTCCCTTGTAGTTTTTTCTACAAGTATTTCTCCATCTGCTGGGCTCTCGGAATTGTTTCTGCTTCTTTTGACCTGTTTCGGCGCCCTGGTCGTTCATCTTCTGGCTGTACATAGTTCCAGGGGCTGATTATGACGCTCTTCCTGCTTCCCCTCCAATATTCTGTCACCCAATTCCCTACTACGGAATGCTTCTACTCAGCACACCCCATACACCAGATGGCAGAAGTCATATGTCGCATCCCGGCATAGGTTTTATCTCCAGCTTTGGTGGAAGGTGTGGCCTGCACAGTGCACCCAGGATGTTGATAACAGTGTGGGCTGAAGTCTACAAAGTTACCTTTAACGGACAGAGAGGGGACAAGTCTACTAACATGCGTAGCGGAGGTGATTTAGAAATCGAGAGGAGAAGTAGTTGACTTCGTAGAAAGTGAGTAAGGTTGAAAACACTAAGCATTGAACTGAAGAACAATTAATTTCCCAATAGTTAAACCTTATTTGGAGAGGTGTCGTACTTGCAAACCAAGAACTACACCCTACGTCTCCATATGTTAGTCTCTTCCAGTAAGTCCCAGTTCCCGAGTTCTACCTTTCACTATCAGAGATGAGTGCTCTGCTTGCAACTTATCCAACACACAATCAACTACTTTTACCTCAGTGGGAGAGAAGTGCGGGACAGCACTTGTTCCGCTTTATACTGTGACACGCAGAAAGTATCAAATATGGTTCGTTGCTAATACTAGAGACAAACTCGACAGAATTTGTTCTTCATTTAAGGCGGGCCGGCCTCTGTGGCCGAGCGGTTCTAGGCGCTTCAGTTCGGAACCGTGCGGCTGATACGGTCTCAGGTTCGAATCCTGCCTCGGGCATGGATGTGTGTGATGTCCTTAGGTTCGTTAGGTTTAAGTAGTTCTAAGTTCTAGGGGACTGATGACTTCAGATGTTAAGTCCCATAGTGCTAAGAGCCATTTGAACTATTTGAACTTAAGATGGAAAACTGAAGATGATAACTGTTGCTGGATACTTACCAGAGACTAAGTTGTCTTTTCTCTAATGTGTACAGACTTCTCGTAATTTTTGCTTCGTCAGCTTCATAGTGTCGCTCTGCAGTGAGTACACCCATCGAAGGCCTTTTGTACTGCTCCTAAAGCCGCACGGAGTGGCCGCGCTGTTTGAGGCGCCATGTCACAAATTGCGCGGCCTCCTCCCTCTGGCATAGGTGTGTGCGTTGTTCTTAGCGTAAGTTAGTTTAAGTAGTGTGCAAGTCTAGGGACCGATGACCTCAGCAGTTTGGTTCCTTCGGAATTCACACACATTTGAACACTGCTCCTAAATTCTTTCTGGCAATCACTATCTTGACCTTACACAGTGGTCGTTTATATACTGGTATTAGAGTTTCTCCCGTAGAGATATTTTTCCTGACTCTTCCGAAGGTCTTGCTAAAGACGGTTCCAGAACATAGTGCCCGTATGCTCGTATGCCAGTACCTGCTAGTCCCCATGGTGCCCGAGTGTGTTGTCCTCGCCCAGCCACTACAGCACTGCTGCTTCCTCAGCAGGTTGTCAACAAGTCTGATTTCATACGGAGCACTGGCTCACTTTCTGGTTCGATGTATTAAATACTACTGTTGATAAAGTTTCTCTACTTTCCTTATAGCCATGCCACTTCTTAAATTAATAAAATTCTGTACCGTGACAGCTCTTAGTTGTAACTGTCTACAGTACACAGTGGATGTAATGACAATTTTTAGTATACAGTACAGTTGACGTAAGAAATATTTTCATTACACACCTAAATCTTTGTATGTGAGCTCCGATTTCTGTTAAAGTATCTGTGCACTGTGGCTCCATCTCACATGAGGGTGATGGACGAAGTATATGCTGTTTCTATGTACACATGTAGACGTGAGCCGGGATATTTAAGCCAGCCGCCGCCCAACGCGAGGGTGTGGCTGTCACCAGAGGGCGCAGTTGGCAGTGTGAAGCCAGTCCTGATTTTCTGTCTTAAATACTGTGTGCATTTGTGCCGGTCAGTGGTGATTACACTAAGGTATTTTTGAGGTTACATTGGGTTGAAAGCTAACAAAAGGTGTCAGAGATTCACCCTAAGCATCCCCCCCCTTTTTTCCTCTCCTCCCTCCTTGTTTCCCCCCTCATCTGCCCTAGGCTATGGTGTGTCCTCTTTGTGCTGACATTTTAGTGCAGTGTTTACAGTGAGTGTTCAGTGTTGCGAACGGCCATCATACTGTCGCTGGGTGTGATTTTATATCTCTTGCGAACGGAAACCAGACTGTCGCCATGTCTTTTTAATTGTGTGTCTACTATGTTACCTGTCTGCATCCTTTGTATTTTATTCGCTTTGCCAACCCTTTGCTTTATGCTTTAACTTCCCACAATTTTCCGCCGTTTTACAATGTAAGTCTCCGTTTTATCGCCTGCTTTTATTGTTCCTTAACTTCTTCTTACGTTTTACAAAGTCTGTAGGCTGCAGAGCAGCGTAATAAGCTGCTGCCAGCCCGCTCCCTTCGGGGGGAATCCAAATACAATAAAGGAAAAAAAAAAGAGAAAACACCCTAAGCACTGTCTACTTGCGCACATATGAGAGGACTTCAAAAAGTAAGTTACAAATGTCATTGGCGCTAAAACCGTTGCGCAACGAGAATTACACACTGTAAGAAGAGTGTACATGTTCTGGGTGACTTGTAGACACTGTTCTGCTGCCGGTCGGATAACATGTTCCTGACAGGGTGGGAGTGAAGTGTCGTGCCAACCGGAAACATATTCCATAGTTAAAGTACGTGGGACAGTACGATTCTTGTAGGGAAAACGTTTAAATTCCACAGATTCACCATGAAATTCTGGCGGTAAATGCACCCAGTGCAGTGATGCGTCCAGCCATAGCGAAATGGTGCCAACAACTTGACAAAGGCCGCACAGGCGTGGGTGATGCTCAGGCCATCGACTTCGACCACAAACGACGCTGTCCCGGAAATCGAGAAACTGATTTGCAGCAATCACGGACCTTCCGTCGATGAGAACGTTCTCAGAACGGTTCTCGAATACCTCCGTGGCTAAGGAGCGGACTTGTATCGTCTAGGAATTGAACAATTGGTAGAACTTTCCGAGTGTTGGTAGGTGAGGATACACTTCACATGGTCTGCACTTAAATAGGAAGGGGAAAGATAAGTTAGCTTCTCTATTAGCAGATACTGGAAGGGGGGGGGGCACAGTCATAGAAGCGATAATCCCTGTTGTTAATGGGATCAGGCAGACAGGTTTTTTAGGTTAAAGCCAAAGTCTTGGCAGACAATAATCAAGAAAAATAGCATAAAAAAGCTTCTTGTGCAGTAAACAGGGATAAAGCTAAGGTTAGTATCAATTTACTTCATCAAAATATTATCAGGGGGATAAAAGATAAAGTGGATGAGCTGTTAGTGTGTTTAGATGATCTCAAAAATAAGAATGAGATTTATATACTTTGTCTGTCTGAACACCATGTAACTGTGGGGATGGAAATTGTCAGTATAAATGGGTATAATTTAGCATCTTACGCTTGAAAATCTAGCATGGATAAAGGACGAGTTGCCATTTACACAAAACATGGGTATAAGTACAAAACTGTAGAGGTAAGAAAATTTTGTATCGATCAGCACTTTGAAGCTCGTGCATCTGAACTACAGCTAGATAATGTAGTGTTGATACTAGCAACTGTGTACATGTCCCCGTTAGGAGATTGGGAGCTATTCATAAAAAAGTTTGACTCCCTATTATACTGTCTATCAGACAAAAAGGAAAAGTTATTAATCTGTGGTTATTTCAACGTAAACTTTATAAGCATTTCTGATAGAGAAAGTGAACTCGAAGTGTTATTAATGTAATATAACTTAGAATCAGTGATCACGTATAGCTCAAGACAGTAGCACCCTAATAGATAATGTATTTGTGCAGCAAGGGGATGTAAAACTAACGCATGATTTCCCGTGGATAAATGGATTATCGGATAATGATGCACAAGTGATTAACTTGCAAAACTTAGCAATTTGTACTGTTCAGAAACCATTAAGTAAAAGTGTAAGGCTGTTCAACCCAGTATCTATAGAGCAATTTGGAGAAAGTTTAAAAAATGTTTACTGGGGAGATGTACATAATGAGCCAAATGCCAATCGTAAATGCAACATATTTTTTGATGAATTTATATCCCTTTTTGAACGCTGTTGCCCCCAAAAAACTACTAAAAGTAGCACCATACAGTTTTCAAAGAAACTGTGGATCACTACAGGTGTTAAAGTGTCTTCAGAAAGGAAAAGAAAAATGTGTGAGACAGCAAGAATTACTAAAGACAGAGTTGAAATTAACAACTCGGGCAATAAAATCAAATCAGTATGGATGTTGCTTGAAGAGCGACAGGAATAGTAATCACTGGGGAAAATAATACTACTATTAAGGAGCATGAGACCATCTTAACAAACAGTACACAAATAGCTAATATATTTAACAACCATTTCTTAAGTGTAGCTGAAAAAATTGGTGAGAATAGTTCAAAAGGAAAAGCCAAGCAGTACATGGAAGAGTCAGTTTTGAGAAATCCTAGTCAGATTAATTTTCATCTAACTGCCTCTTGTGAAATAAGGAAAATAATTAAATCTTTGAAAAATAAATGGTCTGCTGGAGTATATTACATCTCCAAAAAGATATTAAAACAATGTGGAGCAGTTACAGCTGATGTTCTGAGTCACAACTGTAATGTATCACTAAATCAAACTATTAGCCCAGGCAGGTTAAAATATACCATTGTCAAGTCTCTCTACAAAAAAGGGGACATCACAGATTACAATAATTACCGGCCAGTAGCTGTGCTCATATCATTTTCAAAAATTGTCAAGAAAGTAATGTACTCAAGAGCGTTTAACCATCTCAGCAGTAAGGGGTACTTAGTAAATCACAGTTTGGATTTCAAAAATGCTGTTACACTGAGACAGCAATATGAAATTTCACTGCTCACATACTAGAGTCTTCAAATGGTAAACTGTCACCAATAGGAATTTTCTGTGACGTATCCAAAGCGTTTGATTGTGTGAACCATGACAGTATGTTACAGAAATTAAAATTCTATGGTATAAATGGAACAGCGTATGAGTGGTTTAAGTCATATCTACAGAACAGGAAGAAAACGTTTCTTTATATGGTTTAAGTGATTTAAGTGACTTTCCTACTTCATCTAACTGGGGTGAAATTGCATTAGATGTTCCACAGGGTTCGATCATGTCCTTCATACGTTCTGTTCTTGATATATGTGACTTATCTCCCTTCTTATCTGAAACAAGAAGCTAAACTGACACTGTTTGCTGATGATACAAGCATCATCATGAATCCCGTAAAAGAAACTCCAATGGAAGATGATATAAATAATGTCTTTGGAAAAGTTTTTGATTGGTTTTCTGCGAATGGGCTTGCACTGAACTTTGATTTGAAAAAACACAGTACATCCAATTTTATACCCCAAGGAGTACAGTTCATTCAATAAATATAACATATCAACAGAAGTCAGTAGCCAGGGTAGAGCATAATAAGTTTTTGGGTGTACATATAGATGAGAATCTTAATTGGAAAATTCATCTTTTGGATTTCCTAAAGGGACTGGTTCAGCAACTTTTGCAATCAGAATAATTGCTAATTTTGAGGATATAGAAACTAGCAAGCTAACATACTTTACATACTTTCACTCTCTGATGTTACACGGAATAATATGTTGTGGTAAGTCAACATTTAGGCAAAAATTATTCACTGCTCAAAAGAAAGTGGTTAGAATAACTTGTGGGGTTCATAGTCGCACATCTTGTAGGTATCCTTTAAAAGGTTATGAATTTTTACAACAGCCTCACAGTACATTTACTTAGTAATGAAACTTGTTCTCAGCGGCATGGACCATTATAAAAAAAAAACAATGACATTCATGATTATAATACCAGAAGAAAGAAAGACTTACACTATTCTCTACTTAACCTATTTTTGGCACAGAGAGGGGTAAAATATGCTGCTGTAAAACCTTTCGATAAATTACCAGATGAAATAAAATGTCGGACAGACAGCAGTAACAGTTTTAAAAATAAATTGAAATCGTATCTCCTTGACAACTCCTTCTATAGCATAGTTGAATTCTTGAATAGGAATAAATAAATTTATAGGTATAATATACACATTTAGTGCCATTTAAGGGAATGGGGTGGGTAATAAAAATTTTAAGCTCTAAACAAAAATCTTGTGTGCATTTCTTATGCACTTTACTCGTTCCACATCATAACAGATACCGTGAGATCAATCAGTGGAGCACCTAACTGAATCATGGTGACTATACCGAGAAAGAGTAATACGTATCGGTGTCTCTTCAATAAAAGTTACATGGCCTGTCGTAATAATGAATAACTTACTTTCTAAAGTCTTCTCGCATATGAAATAATTCTTCAGTGTGGTAAAATGTAGTCTACATAGGAAAAACAATATGCAGTACACAAGGACGGTGCTTTGAACACCAGAGACACATCCGCCTTTTACAGACCAACAAATCTGCATTAGCTGGCATTGTATTTATGCTGGCCATTCCAATGATTACGCGAAAGTCATGATTATGGCCACAGCTTAATCCTGTTGCGATTCAGTGGTGAAGAAACTGTGGAAATACAATTAAGAGACAACCAGATCAACAGAAACGACGATTTTAAGGTTGACAACGAATAGAAACCACTGATTTCCCGTCTTCTTCCTCAGAGGAATTATTGTTCTGAGCCTTAATTGTTCGGTATTGTAACACATGTCATCCATTTTAATAGTTAACCACATAATTTGTAAGCACTGGGGATTTGCTGAGTCTACACTTGCTATGTTTCTTTGTGACTGACAATCTTGTTCCGACATTATCTCTGATAGATGCGCATTTACTCCACAGTATTGTGTCAAGTGGTTTTAATTCTGTCATCGACTCACTTTGAAGATGGCTGTACAGTTACCAGCCTAAATCTCGAAAGAAGAAGTAATGCACTATCCTGGACTAGTGTCCGAAGGACGGTGGACTATAAATGTCGACCCTTATGAGCGGTGTTCATTGCAGTGCGTTTGTGACCGATGGTTAACAAAAAAAAAAAAAAAAAAAAAAAAAAAAAAAAAAAAAAAAAAGAAAGGTTCAAATAGCTCTGAGCACTATGGGACTTAACTTCTGAGGTTATTAGTCCCCTATAACTTAGAACTACTGAAACCTAACTAACCTAAGGACATCACACACATCCATGCCCGAGGCAGGATTCGAACCTGCGACCGTAGCGGTTCCAGACTGTAGCTCCTAGAACCGATCGGCCACTACGGCCGGCGATGGTTAACAGATGCGGATCAATACAAAGACTTTGCATGGCCAAATGTATAATGTGGAATGTGTCTGACGTATTTTATCAGTGTCTTCGCAATCTCAGAGATCTCGCAAACTTTCAGTCGGCGATGAATTAGTGGCACAATATCTTCAAACATACCGTGTTTTTGACGTCTTGAGCGCTCATGATTTTTAATGACTTCCCGACCACTTTTCAACCATTTCTAGACCAAAGAAAACGAAAAGAGAGGATTCTTTAACGTCAAACCTTTAAAACGGAGCATGTTATCGTAGCTAGTAACTCAGTTATATCAACTTTTCGGTGGAAACTAATCGATACGTCTCCGAAACTCCATCGTCCCGTTGAAAGAGGCGTACTATCCAAAATTCACATAAAAGAAATAGAGCGAAGATTAGGATTTAAAATTCCGTCAACGGCGAGGTCATTAGAGACGGAGAACAAGGTCAGAAATCGATCGGGTCCTTTTTATTTGCCTTCATCGCTTTAGGAAAACCACAGGAAACCTAAATCTGGGTGATCAAATAGAGATTTGAACCTGCGTCCTCTTGAATACGAGTCCAGTGCGTAATCCAGGACGCCACGGCGACTGGTAAAATTCACAGAATTTCGTCTTCATTCATTCGTATTCTGTGTAGTCCGCCGCTCGTGGTCTCGCGGTAGCGTTCTCGCTTCCCGAGCACGGGGTCCCGGGTTCGATTCCCGGCGGGGTCAGGGATTTTCACCTGCCTCGAGATGACTGGGTGTTTGTGTTGTCCTCATCATTTCATCATCATCCAGGAAAGTGGCGAAATTGGACTGAGCAAAGGTTGGGAAATTGTACGGGCGCTGATAACCACGCAGTTGAGCGCCCCACAAACCAAACATCATCACAAACATCGTATTCTGTGCAAAACATCCCTTTCAGCTCTTCTTTCTGAGTGTTCCTAACAGTTCGCGCATTAAGAGGCTTGAGGTGAAACGTGGTGAAAAGAATGTAGGTGGAGAGGAGAGGAGAGAATGTAATGTAAAAGGAGTAGTAAAGTTAAGGAAACTTACTCGTGAACGGTGGGGGAACTAAAAGTTTTGGTACGACTTTTAGGGCGGAGTCGTCGCACTTGTCGGACATGTGACGTGAAACCGGCGGGAAGGACGCTGTTGGGCACGGAAGGAATGTAAGTGGTATGGGTGGTTCTTCTCACACAGGATGAGTATCTACGACGCAGACGCTCTCCCTCTCCCTCGCCCCCGGCCACGCTCCACACACACACACAGAACACAAGTTTGTTGGCTCTTGAGGCCCGCAGCCTGTGTTAATTAGAGTGGCGTTAGCGGTGTGGTGTCACCCCGCCCCGAGTTACGTACGGTTCGCGGTCTCCAGGCTGCCCGCAGTAAGCTTCGTCATTAGCGTCTCCCTGGCACTACTTGTCTACTCTAAAAGACACTACTGCCCGAGCTAATGCGCATTTCATTTACTACTAATTCTTACTTGTCCTGTGGGAAACGCCGAGGTTTGGCGGTCACTTTTACAACGCGAGAAAACTATTTGACCCAATCAAATGTGATGGGCGCTTCGTACTTAATAAGATCTTCGGCTGTAAAGCTGAGATTTGTCCATAGCTTGCGCATGGTGGCAAAACACTTTGACAATCGGAAAAATGATGCATGCTGCCATCTTAACAAGGTTTTAGGTAGACGACGTATTCTTTTAAATAATAATTAGTGTCGGCAGTAGATTGAATGGTATGAAGTAATTCATATTATTATCTGCATCAACTAGATGCTGCATCGAGAAAAAGGAAACAATGACAGAACGTTACAGTGTAACGTTCTGTAACGTTCCCTCGTTACGATTGTTGGATACATCAGTAGAAAGGAATGAAGGAAGAAGGAAGATTAGTGCTTAACGTCCTTTCGACAACGAGGTTATTAGAGCACAAGTTTGGAATGTTTGAAGGATGGGGGAGAAAATCGGCCGTTCGCTTTCAAAGGAACCATTCCGGCATTTACCTTAAGCGATTTAGGAAAACCTAAATAAGGACGGCCGGACGGGGAATTTAACTGTCGTCCTTCTGAATGCGATTCCGATCTGAAAGGAATGTACAGTGTGTTGGAAAGAGATTATAAAATGAATATCAACAGAAGTAAAATCAGAGTAATCGAACGCAGTGGAATTAAATTAGGCACTGCTGAGGGAATTAGATTAGGAAACGAGACGCTAATAGCATTAGCTGTCAAGATACAAAGGAATTAAAGACATTAACTGCCGGTGCGCATTGATGTATATCCGTGGGGCGAGTTGAATATTTGTGCCCTACTGGGTTCCGAACATGGATTTTCTGCTATGTAGGCAGATGCGCTGACCACTACGGCACAGTCGTCACCAAAACCGCACGGACTACCGTGCCTCCCCTCAGATCCAAATTCTCAACCTACACCACACACTACTCATGTAGTGCCCCTGCTAAACAGCCTCATGACTCGCGGGACCTCGCCGATTACCGTAAGAGTTCGAGCTTGGTACGCATCTGCACTGAACGGATCACTGGCCGCCATAGCCGTAATTATACATACATCAAAATGAGTTTTTCATCACCCAGTTTCCCAGAACTCCTGAAGACAGACGTTGACTGTGGATATTATATCACAGACAGAGTCCCTTTGACGGTTCAGAGATGTTACTAAACCCGCCCAAAGATGAGCAGCGCATATTAGACGGAGGGGGTCCGACAGCCGATCAGTTGCAGTTATTTCACCAGGAAGTAGGTACACGGTTCGTGTTGTCTGTAGTTCAACCATGCCTAGACGGTCAGTACCGCGGTTCGATCGCGTCCACATTGTTACTTTGTGCTAGGAAGGGCTCTCAACAAGGGAAGGGTGCAGGCGTCTCGGAGTGAACCAAAGCGATGTTGTTCGGAGACGGAGGAGACACTGAAGACAGGAACCGTCGATGACATGCCTCGCTCAGGCCGCCAAAGGGCTTCTGCTGCAGTGGATGACCGGCCCCTACGGATTATAGCTTGGAGGAATCCTGACACCAACGCCACTATGTTGAATAATACTTTTCGTGCAGCCACAGGACGTCGTGTTACGACTCAAACTGAGCGCAACAGGCTGCATGATACACAACTTCACTCCCGACGTCCATGGCGAGGTCCATCTTTGCAACCACGATACCATGCAGCGTGGTACAGATGGGTCCAACAACATGCCGAATGGACCGCTCAGGATTGGCATCACGTTCTCTTCGCCGATGAGTGTCGCATATTCCTTCAACCAGACAATCGTTGGAGACGTGTTTGGAGGCAACCCGGTCAGGCTGAACGCCTTACACACATTGTCCAGTGAGTGCAGCAAAAAATGTGGAGGTTCCCTGATGTTTTGAGGTAGCATTATGTGGGGCCAACGTATGTCGCTGGTGGTCATGGAAGGCGCCATAACTGCTGTACGATACGTGAATGCCATCCTCCGACCGATAGTTCAACTATATCGGTAGCATATGAGCGAGGCATTCGTCTTCGTGTAGGACAATTCGCGCCCCCATGTTGCACATCTTGTGATAACATCGCTCGACTCGAGTGGCCAGCATGTGCTCCAGACATGAACCCTATCGAACATGCCTGGGATAGATTGGAAAGGGCTGTTTATGGACGACGTGACCCACCAACCACTCTGATGGATCTACCCCGTATCGCCGTTGAGGAGTGGGGCAATCTGGACCAATAGTGACGTGATGGACTTGTGGATAGTATGCCACGATGAATACAGGCATGCATCAGTGCAAGAGGACGTGCTACTGGGTATTAGACGTACCTTTATGGAAAGCAATCTGGTCCAACACCTCTGAAGGTTTTGCTGTATGGTGGTACAACATGCAATGCGTGGTTTTCATGAGCAATAAAAAGGGCGGAAATGATGTTTATGTTGATCTCTCTTCCAGTTTTCTGTTTAGTTTCCGGAACTCTCGGAACCGAGGTGATTGCAAAACTCTTTTTGTTGTGTGTTTATGTGGTGGTTGTTCTTTTGGACATGTCCAAAACGGCCCTACATCAGTAGTATGTGGTACGAGTTGAAAATTTGGTCTGACGGGAGGCGTGCTTGAGTAGTCTGTGTTGTTGTAGTGACCACTGTGTTCGGACAGCATAGTGGTCAGCGCATCTGCCTAGTAACCGGGAGACCTAGGTTCAAATCCCGTTCGGGATTTGAATTTTCAACTTGCCCCATGGATATACATCAATGCACACTCCAATTATTGTCTTCAATTCTTTCGTGTCTTGTCTCGTAGTGGCTGCAGAATGAAAAAGGTCTCTGTCCTTTTGGTAATACTCGAAAAACCAGATACGACTTATATTGTAGTAGACGTGTCTGGCTATTTGGGCAGCAAATTAATTCTTCTGTGTTGTAGTAGATAGACTGTAAAATGGATATTGGAAATAGGAAGGAAATCGTTTCAGAAAAAGAAGAATGTGTTAAAGTCGAATAAAAACTGGAGTGTTAGGAAATACTCTCTGAAGGTGTCTGGAGTGTAGTCCTGTACGGTAATGAAACGTATACGATAAAAATCGCATACAAGAAGAAAGTGGAAGTTTCTGAAATGTGGTGCTATAGGAGAATGCTGAAGATTAGATGGGTAGATCGAATGACCTGCTCTTAGTCTGTTAAGAGTAAAAATTTATCTCACTAAATTCATGCAACAAATTGTTGCCACTCGTAGCCGCGCGTCCTCCGCTCTTTTAAGGTAGTCAATTGCCTCGTCACCAGACTAAACACATTAGCTGCCTCAAGGTCACACTACGCCTAGCGCGTAACCAAGCGCTAAAAGCGTACGTAAGTGAATATATGTATATTTCTTTTTTGGAAAGATGAGGAATTAGGAAAGGAGATAAGGAATTTTTGTTGTCCATAATACAACATACAGTCATCAGTAATCTTTATTTTACATTTGTTATTGCCTACTTTGGCCCAAATAAAGAGATATTCGTCAGCATTCAGCTTCTTCGTTCTTCTTCTAGACAAAGTAAAGGATTTGTCTGGAACCAATGTACCATAGGGAACCATAGCTACTAGGCCATAATCTGCATGGTTGCGCCGGTTGGTGTGGCCGAGCGGTTCTAGGCGCTTCAGTCTGGAACCGCGCGACCACTACGGTCGGAGGATCAAATCCTGCTTCCTGCATGGATGTGTGTGATGTCCTTAGGTTAGTTAGGTTTGTTAGGTTTAAGTAGTTGTAAGTTCTAGGGGACTGATGACCTCAGATGTTAAGTCCCAAAGTGCTCAGAGCCATTTGAACCATTTTTTGCATGGTTGCCCCATACAACAGCCAAGGTCAACCATATACTGCCTCCAAAGACATCTGATACATCACACGTGAATTGTGTTCTTAGTCCACGAGTAAACTGCTTCTTATCGAATTATCCAGCAAGGTCAAGGTCTATTGCCTTCAAAGACTTGTACACAGGAACACTGCGCCGCCAACGGCGACGATAGCCACGTCGCACAGGCACTGCAGTGGTACACGTTATGGTGGCCTTGATGCTTTCCCAGATGCAAACATTTTGTCTTCGAAGACGTGGAGTATAGCGGAGAGTACACGCCTACTAGCTAAGGTTCCCTATGGTACATTGGTTCCAGACAAACCCTTTTACTTTGAGTACAAAAAGAAAGAATAAGCTGAATGCTGACGAATACCTCTTTATTTGGGCCAAAGTAGGCAATAACAATCGTAAAATAAAGATTACTGGTGACTGTATGTTGCATTATAAACAATGAAAATTCCTTATCTCCTTTCCTAATTCCTTACCTTTCAAAAAAAAAAAAAAAAAAAAAAAACCAACTTCACTTATGTACGCTTTTAGCGCATGGTTACGCCCTAGGCGTAGTGTGACCTTGAGGCAGCTGATGTGCTTTGTCTGATGACGAGGCACTTGCCTACCTTTTTAATATTTTTTCTTTGAAGTAATTTGCTCTTGCAGACCCCACCGCTTTTTCTTTAAATATTAGTCGTAAATTTACTTGTTCCTGCACAAATTAAGGCCTACTCCTTGTGCAGGAAACTCTTCTTCCTAATATAAATACTATAGTAAAATCTCAGATTTGTCGTAGTTTCAATTAAATGACTTTAAAATTGAAAACAACGTTTGTTCTAATGATCTGCATTTGAATTTCTAAGTTTAGATACACTGAGAGGCAAAAGTATTACTACATAGTGGAGAAGAAGAAGACGATGCACTTGCTTTCGTGAAGAAAGATGGAAAAGGAATGGTTCATGGCCTTGTCCTTACAACTAGCCAGGCATTCGCATGCAACAGCTTCAGAAAAATTGGAAAAATCTTTAATGAGGAGCAGCAGAGAGGAATGGAAACCTCGCTGCTGCCGGGCGTGTTAATGCGTGATCCATTGGTTAGGACACAGAAATTCCATTTGGTATGAGTGGGGTTCAGATCCTCGTCCCGCCATTCTCACTTCCGTTTTCCGTCGTTTACCTAAATCGATTCCTGAGTATTTCGCGCTGGATCCTTCTACAAAACCTCAGTCGAATTTCAGAATACTTGGCGGTCTGAGCTAATGTTCTCTCTTTTCTGACTGAGTGACGACATAACTGTGAAGCGTAACGCATTGACTTAACCCCTGCAGGAATGCAAATAATCGCCGATACTAGGTCTCGTCTGGACAGTTAGTGGCTTTTCCCATGACTTCTCAAATTGGTTCAAATGGCTCTGAGCATTATGGGACTTAACATCTGAGGTCATCAGTCCCCTAGAACTTTGAACTACTTAAACCTAACTAACCTAAGGACATCACACACATCAATGCCCGAGGCAGGATTCGAACCTGCGACCGTAGTGGTCGCGCGGTTTCAGACTGAAGCGCCTAGAATCGCTCGGCCACAACGGCCGGCCATGACTTCCCATATACCATCGTATAGGATATTGTAAAAATGGTTCATTCGATCCCACAGTACTATATCTTCAACACTAATGAAGGCGAAAACTTCAGGTGAATTTTAACTTGTGCGTACAGCTATAAGTTTTTATTTTGAAAGGAATCAACCCATTGCGTAAGGGTTCATATTTTGCATATACAGCCTTGGTACTTTCCAAAATAAGGATCAAAGTTTTCATTTAGTTTTCACTGGTATTCAATGTGCCCTCCACTCGGTGCGCGACGAACATCCCGACGAGAATCGGATTCGCCCCATACTTTTGCGAGCGTGTCAGGAATCACTGCTGTCCCTATGCGGCATTGCAGTTCACCCAAAGTTGTTAGAAAGCGAAGCCCATCGACACTCTTTCATAAACCCCTGCAAAAAAATCACATACTCAGGGAAAAAAATCACATACTCAGAGACCAGGCGAGTTTTGAGGCCCTTGGTGCAATGCGACGTCCGTTCGCCCCTTACGTCCTGATCCGTCGTTGAGGCAACTCAGCGTTAAGAAATGCTCTTACATACAGGTGCCAGTGTAATGGTGCCCTGCTCTGTTTAAGAATTAAGATTTCGGCATGGTCTCGCAAATGGGCAAAAAGCCAGGTTTCCAACACACCCAGGTTCGCGATTTCTCGTAAGTCTTTTCCGAAGAAAGAACGGGCCACAATCTTGACGAAAATCAGGCGTCATAGTTGTAACTGAATTGCACGTCTAGAATCTGAGAGCACTAAACGCCTTTTGTTGCTATGTTGTCGCCGCTTGGACTCGATGCACAATGGTTAATTAACCAGGCAGGCTCGCAGGGCTAAAACATGAACCACCAATATCAACTTCCGTCGTGGTGCATTTTTGGATTCGATGCATAAATTAAAATTTACTTCAAGTTTCTATCTTAATTCATGTGGAAGATACAATCTGGTGTAATCGGATGAATCTTTCTGAAACACTCTTCCCTTGTTAAATAAATACAGGAGGTTATCTGCAGGTAAAATTAGCTGTTGTTGATAGTCTTGTGTAAAACATAGAGCTTGATGCATGGTGTGGACTACACGATTCACTGTTTACTGACTGCAGAGAGCATTGACACGGTTAAAACAATCTCTTGAATGTAACAGTTGAAGTATGATACAGCAGCGTCATTAGAAAGAGAATATCTAGTTTGACAGACAGTGCTCTAAATAAGTGGACCGAGAAGCTCTCAGAGCTTCGGTGCTGTCCCGGGGTCCTTGATTCGAGGCACTTACATCGTTGCTTCATTTATGGCAAAAAAACTGTTAGAGAAGAGCGGATCTCACAAGTATAAGCATCCGCTCGTAGAAGTTCATTTCGCGCAGTTTGTGTCGTACAAAAGAAAGCATCAAGTCCGATTCTTTGAGAAGACCAAAGTTTATGAATATTGCCTGGGAATGGGCTGCCAGCAGACGCTAAACTTTCCACCAAGACGTCGAGTAGCTCCATAACGGGATGCGGCCAACTTGAACGTACACGCTGGCTGAGGGGTTTGTAAAAGGCCCTCCCCTCCCCATTTCTCCAGCTATTATTCCGTTGCAGTGGTGGCTGTGCAAGCCTCACTATTTTCTTCCTTTTCTCGCTTGCAGATATTCAGCCGTTACTACATTTCGTAGCGGAAATGCGCTGCAATCCTGATTCCCACCGTGTCACTTTCATCCCTATTAGGTTTCCAGGGAGGAGACATTACTGATTTCTTATGTAGTACTTGCTGTTTTCAAGATTGCAGTAGCGCTCTGGAAGGCCAGTATGAATACATCGTCAGTAAATTTACTAAGAAATTGTGATTGAAAATACATCATTCGCTCTAAGAACATTGTTCCGCATCTAGCCTCAGTAATAGGCTATCTGTATGAAGGTTGTCCGCAGGTCGCGGTTTAGCGGCTAGCGTTTCTGCCTCTGGATCACAGGGTCGCGGGTTCGATTCCCGGCCGGGTTGAGGATTTTTCTCTGCACGGGGACTGGGTGTTTGTGTTGTCCTCCTCATTTCATCATCATCATTATTCGTGATAGTGGTTAGATTGAACTGCGTAAATCACTGGAGTGTGAAAAAATTGGGACTATGTAAGGGCGCTGATGAGGGCGCAGTTGAGCCCCCCACAAACCAAACATCATCATCTGTATGAAGGTTTCGCATCATCTTTGTGGTGTCCGATAAGAGCTGAATCTTCTGTGCTTCTTTTTGCAGTCAGCACTAACATTTCAAAAAAATGTATCTAGCGGCAGTATACTAATTTACCAACGTAATACGGCCCATACACGAAAAATACATGGTGAATTAGGAATTAGAATTGTAGATTTCATCTGCGTCTCTTCAGAAGTATTTCTCTCAAGTAGAAACATTCAGTTCACGAGCTGCCTTTGCACAATATTTTTCTATCCATACCACTTGTGTAGACGCTGCATCATTTCTATGAAATAATCCGTATCCATACATATATACATATGATAAAAACGGATGTACGTATATAACAATGAAAATCCAGATTGTAATATCAACAATATAAGGAGAAGTATAAATTGATACTCACCGTACAGCTGACACGTTGTGAATGTTTGCCGGCCGGAGTGGCCGAACGGTTCTAGGCGCTACGGTCGCAGGTTCGAATCCTGCCTCGGGCATGGATGTGTGTGATGTCCTTAGGTTAGTTAGGTTTAAGTAATTCTAAGTTCTAGGGGACTGATAACCTCAGAAGTTAAGTCCCATAGTGCTCAGAGCCATGTGAACCATTTGAAGAGCTCTTAGTAACTTGGAACAGACTTTAGACATAATTTCAAACCTTCACGAAACTATTTCTCGATGATAGCTCCCACAAAATGATGAAGGAAATAAGTTTATCGCTCACTGCATTTTCACTGTTCATGCAGTAAAAGTGCCGCATGAAACGTTACTTTTTAATTTACTGCTTCTTCACTGCTAACTGTATTCGCACCTGTTTTTGTGGGCAATAGCCAGATATACCACTGGATGTATCTGCTATATTATATCATTGTACAGTACATAGTTCAGGAGACACGACATCATAAACATTATGCTGAGTGTAAATGAAAGCGCGGGGCGAAATTTGCTAGTGTTACAGGATATATATGTACGAATACTTGTGAAATCCTCCCCCCAAGAACCATGGACCTTGCCGTTGGTGGGGAGGCTTGCGTGCCTCAGCGATACAGGTAGCCGTACCGTAGGTGAAACCACAACGGAGGGGTATCTGTTGAGAGGCTAGACAAACGTGTGGTTCCTGAAGAGGGGCAGCAGCCTTTTCAGTAGTTGCAAGGGCAACAGTCTGGATGATTGACTGATCTGGCCTTGTAACAATAACCAAAACGGCCTTGCTGTGCTGGTACTGCGAACGGCTGAAAGCAAGGGGAAACTACGGCCGTAATTTTTCCCGAGGGCATGCAGCTTTACTGTTAGGTTAAATGGTGATGGCGTCCTCTTGGGTAAAATATTCCGGAGGTAAAATAGTCCCCCATTCGGATCTCCGGGCGGGGACTACTCAGGAGGACGTCGTTATCAGGAGAAAGAAAACTGGCGTTCTACGGGTCGGAGCATGGAATGTCACATCCCTTACTTGGGCAGGTAGGTTAGAAAATTTAAAAATGGAAATGGATAGGTTAAAGTTAGATATAGTGGGAATTAGTGAAGTTCGGTGGCAGCAGGAACAAGACTTCTGGTCAGGTGAATACAGGGTTATAAATACAAAATCAAAGAGGGGTAATGCAGGAGTCGGTTTAATAATGAATAAAAAAAATAGGAGTGCGGGTAAGCTCCTACAAACACCATAGTGAACGCATTATTGTGGCCAAGATAGACACGAAGCCCACGCCTACTACAGTAGTACAAGTTTATATGCCAACTAGCTCTGCAGATGACGAAGTAATTGAAGAAATGTATAATGAAATAAAAGAAATTATTCAGATAGTGAAGGGAGACGAAAATTTAATAGTCATGGGTGACTGGAATTCGGTAGTAGGAAAACGGAGAGAAGGAAACGTAGTAGGTGAATATGGACCGGGGCTAAGAAATGAAAGAGGAAGCCGCCTGATAGAATTTTGCACAGAGCACAACTTAATCATAGCTAACACTTGGTTCAAGAATCATAAAAGAAGGTTGTATACATGGAAGAAGCCTGGAGATACTGACAGGTTTCAGATAGATTATATAATGGTAAGACAGAGATTTAGGAACCAGGTTTTAAATTGTAAGACATTTCCAGGGGCAGCTGTGGACCCTGATCACAATCTATTGGTTATGAAGTGTAGATTAAAACTGAAGAAACTGCAAAAAGGTGGGAATTTAAGGAGATGGAACCTGGATAAACTGAAAGAACCAGAGCCGGCCGGAGTGGCCGTGTGGTTCTGGGCGCTACAGTCTGGAGCCGAGCGACCGGTACGGTCGCAGGTTCGAATCCTGCCTCTGGCATGGATGTGTGTGATGTCCTTAGGTTAGTTAGGTTTAATTAGTTCTAAGTTCTAGGCGACTTATGACCTCAGAAGTTAATTCGCATAGTGCTCAGATCCACTTGAACCATTTGAAAGAACCAGAGGTTGTACAGAGTTTCAGGGAGAGCATAAGGGAAAAATTGACAGGAATGGGGGAAAGAAATACAGTAGAAGAGGAATGGGTAGCTCTGAGGGATGAAGTAGTGAAGGCAGCAGAGGACCTAGTATGTAAAAAGACGAGGGCTAGTAGAAATCCTGGGGTAACAGAAGAAATACTGAATTTAATGGATGAAAGGAGAAAATATAAAAATGCAGTAAATGAAGCAGGCAAAAAGGAATACAAATGTCTCAAAAACGAGATCGACAGGAATTGCAAAATGGCTAAACAGGGATGGCTAGAGGACAAATGTAAGGATGTAGAGGGTTATCTCACTAGGGGTAAGATAGATACTGCCTACAGGAAAATTAAAGAGACCTTTGGAGAACAGAGAACCACTTGTATGAATATCAAGAGCTCAGATGGAAACCCAGTTCTAAGAAAAGAAGGGAAAGCAGAAAGGTGGAGGGAGTATAAAGAGGGCCTATACATGGGCAATGTACTTGAGGGCAATATTATGGAAATGGAAGAGGATGTAGATGAAGATGAAATGGGAGATACGATACCGCGTGAAGAGTTTGACAGAGCATTGAAAGACCTAAGTCGAAACAAGGCCCCGGGAGTAGACAACATTCCATTAGAACTACTGACGGCCTTGGGAGAGCCAGTCCTGACAAAACTCTACCATCTGGTGAGCAAGATGTATGAAACAGGCGAAATACCCTCAGACTTCAAGAAGAACATAATAATTCCGATCCCAAAGAAAGCAGGTGCTGACAGATGTGAAAATTACCGAACAATCAGTTTAATAAGTCAGGGATGCAAAATACTAACGCGTATTCTCTACAGACGAATGGAAAAACTGGTAGGAGCTGACCTCGGGGAAGATCAGTTTGGATTCCGTAGAAATGTTGGAACACGTGAGGCAATACTGACCCTACGACTTATCTTAGAAGCTAGATTATGGAAAGGCAAACCTACGTTTCTAGCATTTGTAGACTTAGAGAAAGCTTTTGACAATGTTGACTGGAATACTCTCTTTCAAATTCTGAAGGTGGCAGGGGTAAAATACAGGGAGGGAAAGGCTATTTACAATTTGTACAGAAATCAGATGGCAGTTATAAGAGTCGAGGGGCACGAAAGGGAAGCAGTGGTTGGGAAAGGAGTGAGACAGGGTTGTAGCCTATCCCCGATGTTATTCAATCTGTATATTGAGCAAGCAGTGAAGGAAACAAAAGAAAAATTCGGAGTAGGTATTAAAATCCATGGAGAAGAAATAAAAACTTTGAGGTTCGCCGATGACATTGTAATTCTGTCAGAGACAGCAAAGGACTTGGAAGAGCAGTTGAACGGAATGGACAGTGTCATGAAAGGAGGGTGTACGATGAACATCAACAAAAGCAAAACGAGGATAATGGAATGTAGTCGAATTAAGTCGGGTGATGCTGAGGGAATTAGATTAGGAAATGAGACACTTAAAGTAGTAAAGGAGTTTTGCTATTTGGGGAGCAAAATAACTGATGATGGTCGAAGTAGAGAGGATATAAAATGTAGACTGGCAATGACAAGGAAAGCGTTTCTGAAGAAGAGAAATTTGTTAACATCGAGAATTGATTTAAGTGTCAGGAAGTCGTATCTGGAAGTATTTGTATGGAGCGTAGCCATGTATGGAAGTGAAACATGGACGAAAACTAGTTTGGACAAGAAGAGAATAGAAGCTTTCGAAATGTGGTGCTACAGAAGAATGCTGCAGATTAGATGGGTAGATTATATAACTAATTAGGAGGTATTGAATAGGATTGGGGAGAAGAGAAGTTGTGGCACAACTTAACTAGAAGAAGGGATCGGTTGGTAGGACATGTTCTGAGGCATCAAGGGATCACCAATTTAGTATTGGAGGGCAGCGTGGAGGGTAATTCTGTCAGAGACAGCAAAGGACTTGGAAGAGCAGTTGAACGGAATGGACAGTGTCATGAAAGGAGGGTGTACGATGAACATCAACAAAAGCAAAACGAGGATAATGGAATGTAGTCGAATTAAGTCGGGTGATGCTGAGGGAATTAGATTAGGAAATGAGACACTTAAAGTAGTAAAGGAGTTTTGCTATTTGGGGAGCAAAATAACTGATGATGGTCGAAGTAGAGAGGATATAAAATGTAGACTGGCAATGACAAGGAAAGCGTTTCTGAAGAAGAGAAATTTGTTAACATCGAGAATTGATTTAAGTGTCAGGAAGTCGTTTCTGGAAGTATTTGTATGGAGCGTAGCCATGTATGGAAGTGAAACATGGACGAAAACTAGTTTGGACAAGAAGAGAATAGAAGCTTTCGAAATGTGGTGCTACAGAAGAATGCTGCAGATTAGATGGGTAGATTATATAACTAATTAGGAGGTATTGAATAGGATTGGGGAGAAGAGAAGTTGTGGCACAACTTAACTAGAAGAAGGGATCGGTTGGTAGGACATGTTCTGAGGCATCAAGGGATCACCAATTTAGTATTGGAGGGCAGCGTGGAGGGTAAAAATCGTAGAGGGAGACCAAGAGATGAATACATTAAACAGATTCAGAAGGATGTAGGTTGCAGTAGGTACTGGAAGATGAAGAAGCTTGTACAGGATAGAGTAGCATGGAGAGCTGCATCAAACCAGTCTCAGGACTGAAGACCACAACAACAACAACAACGTGTGAAATAAGTTAAATATTCGTGAAATTTATTTGACATTGGTGTACGCGGATAAAACAACGAGTAAAAAGCTCATCCTAAAACCCAAGAACGATTTCAATCAAATATGGAACACACATTAGTTACTCTATGGAAAGAAAGACTCTGGGGGCAAGATCCACCACCGTCCTAATGGGGCGAGCGTGATGACGCGGAGAGAGAAGGGGGCAGGAGATGGATAGACAGCGAGGGGAATGGAGGAGATGGTCACAGACAAGGGGAGGAGAAGTTGGGTTGAGAGAGTGGGAGGGGCAAATGGACATAAAGAGAAGGAGATGGACAGAAAAAGGAAAGAGGAAGAGATTGGCAGAGAGGGGTGGTAGGAGAAGGTGAACAGAGAAAAGGAGAGGAGGAAATGCACAGAGTAAGGGAAGAGGAGTAGATAGACAGAGAGAGGGGAGAAGAGGAGATGGAGAGAGAGAAACGAGCAGGAGATGAACAAGAAGAGGGGGGAGAAGGAGGGTGGACAGGTAGAGAGAGGGGGGCAGAGTGAAGGGTGAGATGGACAGAGATAAGGGTAGGGGGAGATGGCTAATGAAAGACAGTAATAAATATATACCCGGGAAACGCCGGGTAATCAGCTAACTGTATAATAAACTGATAGAGAAGAAAATACCCATTCTAACGCTGTTTTTAATATATGATATAATTTAATTAGCTTCTCTCAACTTACGCCGTGTGCTGGTATTCGATGCTTGCCACTGTGTATTCGATATCGTTTCTAATTAAAAAGGTCGTATAAGCTGTCGGTCAAACGGGCACCGATACAGAAAACCAGACCATTGTCAACTACTGAGCATCTTCATTCTGTCTTATCCTTTCCCGTACCCGTATTCGTCAGCATAAAATTCAGTCAAATTCTGTGACAAATTTTGATGTACTTACAAAGGGTTACGGACCCAGTGTGGCCCACATTTGATTCGCAGGTAGAACTTGCGGAAGATCTAATTGTAGGTCGTGAAGGATTCACATCATGCTGAATTCTCTAAATCGAAAGCACAAGTTTTGTAATTCTAATCGCTTGTACATAACCTGTGATGTAAATTTCGTTCGAGTGAGGTGTGTTTCCTTCGATTTTGCAATTTTCATACAGGTCAGTGCATTTTGTGGTTCCCCTTCTGTTCGTTGTTTCTAAATCGTTTGATTATACTCCCAAGAGATTTCGTGCTTCATATATATTGTATTGTATTGTGTGTGTGTGTGTGTGTGTGTGTGTGTGTGTGTGTGTGTGAATTCCTAAGGGACCAAATTGCTTAGGTCAGCGGTCCCTAGACTTAAACACTAATTAAACTAACCTAACCTAACCTGTGATAAGAACAACACACACACCCATGCCCGAGGGAGGACTCGAACTGCGGCGGGAGGGGCCGCGCAGTCCGTGACATGGCGCCCCAAACCGCGCGGCGACACCGCGTGGCATATATATTGTTCTGTAGCAGTTTTTTCTTCAGTCTTTGTCATACTCACAATAAAACATGAACGCTGCCGGGCGTAAATCTGAAACTTATATCTTTTACCGTTTGTGTACATTTTTATTGGTATTGTGGCGTTTTTGCTAGTTGTATAAACGCTTTACTCTGAAGAACGCAGAAAGGACGCTATCTCATAAAATTAAATAGAAATAAATTTCCGTTACTACCTCGCAGCGGAGAATGTCTTTCGCAAGAAAGGAGAAATAATTTCGACCATATATCGTCTTCACCGAGACACAAGTAAGCGAAAAATCGTTTTCGGCCAGAGAGGCAGTGCTGGGTCGGTTCGCTGTTCCCTTGACATTCCTCTTTTCTCGTTCTCGGAAGCGTTTTTTCGTTTTGTAGCGCCTCGCTGGAGCGGATTTGCGGCCGAATCCAATAACGTTAGGAAAACACGACGGCCCTCGGGTTAAGCCCACCCACTCCTTCCGCCCGGCCTCGGTCAATTAACCCCTTAGACGGCACTTGTCGCTGCCACACCAGCTCAATGTCACCACTCGCCCCTAATCCGACCTTTCGTTGTCGCTTTTTATGTTTTTAGCTTTGCGTCTGCGCATGAGCTCGTGACCTGAAGACGGTCGTGATACTGTAGTTGGGTGCCGGACCGGGTTTTCTGTCATATTCCCTTCGCCTACTGAGCGAGGGAAAAATGTTTAAAAAAGCGACACGTATTCCTACAGGAGGTAGTATTGGTCAAAACTCGTTGAACAAAAGTTCCAGTTACGATATGGCCGGAAACCAATCTACATCTACATACAAACTCCGCAAGCCACCTTATGGAGCGTGGCGGAGGGTACCCTGCACAGCTACTAGTCATTTTCTTTCCTGTTCCACTTGCAAACAGAGCGAGGGAAAACCGACTGTCTACGTGCCTCTGCATGTGCTCTGATTTCTCGTATTTTATATTCGTGGTCCGTACTCGAAATTTATGCAGTTAGCTTCAGATTCCTGTTCTCTAAATTTTTTCGATAGTGTTCCTCGAAAACAACGTCGTCTTCGCTCCAGATATTCCCGTTTAAGTTCCCGAAGCGTATCCGCAATACTTCTGTGCCGGCCGTTGTGGCCGTGCGGTTCTAGGCGCTAAAGTCTGGAACCACGTGACCGCTGCGGTCGCAGGTGCGAATCCTACCTCGGGCATGGATGTGTGTGATGTCCTTAGGTTAGTTAGGTTTAAGTAGTTCTAAGTTCTAGGGGACTGATGACCTCAGAAGTTAAGTCCCATAGTGCTCAGAGCCATTTGAACCATTACACCACTACAAATCTAGCGGCCCGCCTTTGGACTTCTTAGAGCTCTTCCTTTGATTCGACCGGGTGCGGATCCCAAACACTCGAGCGGTACCCACGAACAGATCGCACTAGCGTCCTATTTTCGGTCTTCTTTTCAGATGAATCACACTTTCTCAAAATTGTTCCAGTGAATCCTAATCGACCATTCGCCTTCCCTACCACAACCCTCACTTGCTCGCTTTGCAGCGTTACTCCCAGATATCTGAACTACGTGGCTGTGTGATTCAGGACACTACTAACGCTTCATCGGAAGGCTACAGGTTTGTTTTCCTTACTCATCCGCAGTAACTCATATTTTTCTACATTTAGAGCCAGCTCCCATTCCTATAACCAACACGTATTGAGTCATGCGCCAATCTGTCCTCTAACAGCGACCTATGTGTTACGTAGAACCAGACACTATAAGCAGTGCCTCTCTCTGTCTATCTCCTCCTCTTCCCTTTCTCTGTGCATTTCTTCCTCACCTTCTCTCTGTTCACCTTCTCCTCCCGCCCCTCTCTGCCTATCTCTTCCTCCCCCTGTCACTGTCCATCTCTTCCTCTTTTCTTCAGCTCTTCTTCGCGGTGAATCACGCACTCTTTCAAATACGCCTGGCTCCATACGGACTGCGTCGCATGCATTGGTCACAGGCCCCTGTAACGTTTGCGCGTTGCCGATTGGTTGACCTCATAACCGGAAATCCAGCAACAGTGTCCTGCAAAGACATGCACAGTGAAATGCAACCGTAAGACGGCCAACACCACCAAATACTACACATTACTCGTCAAAAGTAAAACGTCCCATACCTGAGCATGTATTGGCTTCCGGATAAATAATGATATGACACTTTTTTTTCAAATACCCTGCATATGTCTCTGTACTTACCTTAATCTCTCTCGTCTTACTATCACATGCCTACGTGAGATATGAGATACTGGCAGCATAATGTCATCTAGTCTTCTCAGAACATGGCATTAACGAACATGGCTTCGAGAGAACTACTTCGCCTTTTTTTTTTTTTTTTTTAATGAATTCCTATTTAAATTCCTGGACCATTTCTGTTACAAGGATGTCTGTAGGCCTACGTTTGGTGCTCTGCAGCTTGTAGAAATTGTAAATATGTCAAATTATTAGTTAATTGTTCGAAAAAAGCTGCTTTGATGTAGTATTTTATTTCACCGGACTAGATTCGGGCGTTTCCCGTCATCGGCGGTATCTGTATTCCACAAAAGACATATTTTTATCATAAGTTACTTACAGTGGTTTTTCAGTTCATTGTAATTCGACTTGCCTTATATGTAATAGTACGATTACATGACTCATATATACATATATGTAATCAGAATAAAGATTTCCGGGTTCCCGGGTTCGATTCCCGGCGGGGTCAGGGGTTTTCTCTGCCTCGTGATGACTGGGTGTTGTGTGATGTCCTTAGGTTAGTTAGGTTTAAGTAGTTCTAAGTTCTAGGGGACTGATGACTATAGATGTTAAGTCCCATAGTGCTCAGAGCCATTTGAACGATTTTTGAATAAAGATTTTTTTTTACTAATTACACAGACGGAAAAAAATAAGAACACCATGGTGGATTTACGCGACATAAAAGAAAGTTGGCAGTTGGGTTTCTACATCTGTAAGGTGGTCATGTCGGTTGGTTTTTGTGTGTCAGCGACGTGCAAATCAAAGAGAGAGCAAGTTAAGTTACTGTTAAACAATCATTGGTCTTGTCGTGGTACAGTCTTTGCCTCTGCGCGGTCTATTACGTTCTTAGTAGGAGCAACTCAAATCGCTTGATACGGGCAAGTCTTCAGGTCCAGATTGTATACCGATTAGGTTCCTTTCAGATTACGCTGATACAATAGCTCCCTACTTAGCAATCATATACAACCACTCGCTCACCTATAGATCTGTACCTACAGATTGGAAAATTGCGCAGGTCGCACCAGTGTTTAAGAAGGGTAGTAGGAGTATTCCATCGAACCACAGACCTATATCATTCACTTCGGTTTGCAGTAGGGTTTTGGAGCATATACTGTATTCAAACATTATGAATCACCTCGAAGGGAACGATCTATTGATAAGTAGTCAACATGGTTTCAGAAAACATCGTTCTTGTGCAACGCAGCTAGCTCTATTCGCACGAAGTAATGGCCGCTATCGACAGGGGATCTCAGGTTCATTCTGTATTTCTTGATTTCCGGAAAGCTTTTGACACCGTTCCTCACAAGCGACTTCTAATCAAGCTACGGGCCTATGGGGTATCGTCTCAGTTGTGCGACTGGATTCGTGATTTCCTGTCAGGAAGGTCGCAGTTCGTAGTAATAGACGGCAAATCATCGAGTAAAACTGAAGTGATATCAGGTGTTCCCCAGGGAAGCGTCCTGGGACCTCTGATGTTCCTGTTCTATATAAATGACCTGGGTGACAATCTGAGCAGTTCTCTTAGGTTGTTCGCAGATGATGCTGTAATTTACCGTCTAGTAAGGTCATCCGAAGACCAGTATCAGTTGCAAAGCGATTTAGAAAAGATTGCTGTATGGTGTGGCAGGTGGCAGTTGACGCTAAATAACGAAAAGTGTGAGGTGATCCACATGAGTTCCAAAAGAAATCCGTTGGAATTCGATTACTCGATAAATGGTACAATTCTCAAGGCTGTCAATTCAACTAAGTACCTGGGTGTTAAAATTACGAACAACTTCAGTTGGAAAGACCACATAGATAATATTGTGGGGAAGGCGAGCCAAAGGTTGCGTTTCATTGGCAGGACACTTAGAAGATGCAAGTCGACTAAAGAGACAGCTTACACTACACTCGTTCGTCCTCTGTTAGAATATTGCTGCGGAGTGTGGGATCCTTACCAGGTGGGATTGACGGAGGACATCGAAAGGGTGCAAAAAAGGGCAGCTCGTTTTGTATTATCACGTAATAGGGAAGAGAGTGTGGCAGATATGATACGCGAGTTGGGATGGAAGTCATTAAAGCAAAGACGTTTTTCGTCGCGGCGAGATCTATTTACGAAATTTCAGTCGCCAAATTTCTCTTCCGAATGCGAAAATATTTTGTTGAGCCCAACCTACATAGGTAGCAATGATCATCAAAATAAAATAAGAGAAATCAGAGCTCGAACAGAAAGGTTTAGGTGTTCGTTATGCACGCGCGCTGTTCGGGAGTGTAATGGTAGAGAGATAGTATGATTGTGGTTCGATGAACCCTCTGCCAAGCACTTAAATGTGAATTGCAGAATAGTCATGTAGATGTAGATGTAGAAGTATGGGTATGTGATGGACCTATTCAGTAGTGCTGTGTTGATTTGTGATTATATCTGTCAGATGAGGACTATTGTAAAGGACAGCAAGAATGAATAAGATGGATATAATAGCAAATGAAAAGAATATAAATTTTTAATAACGTTATGTTTTGAGCAGGAGTTTGAGGTAAGGCCGCAGCACATTGCAGCTAGGAATGATTATTGTCAGCTACAGCTGAGAGAAAAAGCTCCCCACTTCCCTTAGTTATGCACTAACATATTAATTGATTAAGCTGTTTGATTTTCATAGAAATTTTCTATTAATACTGTACCCTCTTTAAATCACTGTTCACATTGTTAAGCATAGTATTGTCTAGACCTATGTTTTGTTAAAGATCATGCGAAGTATTACTCTTTCTTTTTGAATATATACTTCATTCTAAAATGTTGTCTTGGCATATCATTTCATAGGAATATTTACTCTCGCCAACCCACTGGCCGGCCGGTGTGGCCGAGCGGTTCTAGGCGCTTCAGTCTGGAACCGCGCAACCGCTACGGTCGCAGGTTCGAATCCTGCCTCGGGCATGGATGTGTGTGATGTCCGTAGGTTAGTTAGGTTTAAGTAGTTCTAAGTTCTAGGGGACTGATGACCTGAGATGTTAAGTCCCATAGTGCTCAGAGCCATTTTGAACCAACCCACTGTTTGTCATAACGCATTACCACTTGCAACAATTCGAATATGTATTTAGAAATGGAAATCTAGCTTAGCCGCTGCCTGATGGCTGTTCGCTGTCGTGATTTCGAGAAATCTGCAGCAATGTTGTCAAGACGCGAGGTAACGGGAAATTTTGATTAGGGCCAGATAACTGTGTTACTTTTTTTGCGCATTTAACATGAAGTCATGTTGCATTCAGATCAGTTACAGTTAAATTCATATCGGTTCTGTCTAGTGAAAGTTTAGCATACGACTTTAAGTTGTGTAACAGTTTGTGGGGCATGGTTTTTTGTAATACGTAGATTTTATAGAGTGGGAGGTAAATTTGGGCTAAATTTCATTTAAATTCTGTACAGTAACCAGATATATTGGGGAGGTTATATATCTGAAAGATGATGTACACTACGTGATCAAAAGTATCCGGACACCCCCAAAAACATATAGTTTTTCGTATTATGTGCATTGTGCTGCCACTTACTGCCAGGTACTCCGTATCAGCGACCTCAGTAGTCATTAGAGGTCGTGAGAGAGCAGAATGGGGCGTTACGCTGAACTCACGGACTTCGAACGTGGTCAGGTGATTGGGTGTCGCTTATGTCATACGTCTGTACGCGAGATTTCCACGCTCCTAAACATCCCTATGTCCTCTGTTTCCGATGTGATAGTGAAGTGGAAACGTGAAGCGTACAGGGCGACCTCGTATGTTGACTGACAGACCGCCGACAGTTGGAGAAGGTCGTAATGTGTAACAGGCAGACATTTATTCAGACAGTTACACAGGAATTCCAGACTGCATCAGGATCCACTGCAAGTACTATGACAGTTAGGCGGGAGGTGAGAAAACTTGGATTACATGGTCGAGCGGCTGCTCATAAGCCACAAATCACGCCCGTGTGCCAAACAACGCCTCTCTTGGTGTAAGGAGCGTAAACATTGGACGATTGAACAGTGGAAAAACTTTGTGTGCAGTGATGAATCACGGTACACAATGTGGCGACCCGATGGCAGTGTGAGGGTATGGCGAATGCCCGGTGCACGTCATCTGCCAGCGTGTGTACTGCCAACAGTAAAATTCGGAGACGGTGCTGTTATGGTGTGGCCGTGTTTTTCATGGAGGGGGCTTGCACCCCTTGTTGTTTTGGGGGGCACTATCACAGCACAGGCCTACATTGACGTTTTAAGCACCTTCTTGCTTCCCACTGTTGAAGAGCAATTCGGGGATGGCGATTGCATCTTTCATAATGCACGGTCTATGGCTGAGTGGTTACACGACAATAACATCCCTGTAATGGAATGGCCTGCACAGAGTCGTGACCTGAATCCTATACAAAACCTCTGAGATGTTTTGGAACGCGGACTTCGTGCCAGGCCTCACCGACCGATGTCGATACCTCACCTCAGTGCAGCACTCCGTGAAGAATGGACTGCCATTCCACAAGAAATCTTCCAGCACCTGACTGAACGTATGCCTGTGAGAGTGTAAGCTGTCACCAAGATTGAGGGCGGGCCAACATCATATTGAATTTCAGCATTATCGATGGTGGGGGCCACGAACTTGGAAGTCATTTTCAGCCAGGTGTCCTGATACTTCTGATTACATAGTGTAGGTCATGTAACCGTCTTATTAGATAAACATTAAGAAATATCTTCAATACGATAGACTAAAGAACGTTACATACAAAATTGAAAAATCGCATATTCATAAAACACTACAAGATGCACTGCAAGTAAGTAATTATAGGAAATATGTCTTTTGTGGAATGATGACCAAAGCCAGAAACTAATCCGTTGAAATAAAATTCTACCACAAGAGAGCTTTTGTCGAACTTTAGTACGGGCAGTGACGATTCTAGCAGAACGTCTCTGAATTCGTTGGGCTTCTTTTGTGATGCCTGCTTAGTTGTCTTTTGTGATGCGGAGGAATACTGTAGAATTTGTCCCACTGTCGTCATGTATACGATTTTCTTCATGGCTGCGTTACCCGTATCCAGAACCGTTCCAACAAATCTGCCTTCCATTCACTTTCCCTGATGGCGGTTTTGCATGATCGTCCCGTTTCATATCGCCTCCTAGTATTACCCCTAAATACTTATATGAAGTAACGTGTAGTACAAGTTATTCACGACTACTTTGTAACGGGCTGTCAGATATAACGAGACAGATAGAAAGAAGTAAGTAAACTGTTTATCATTTGAAAAGTAATCGCCATGACAGTTCATCCATTTATCACACAGTGAGACAATATCGTCAATGCCTAAGTGGAAAATGTTGTGAGGTCGCGTACGGAACCGTGGTTGTACCCAATCACACACCTATACGTCCGAAGCAAATCGACGACCACGAGTGTCTGTCTTGACGAGTCCAAAAATATGAAAATCACATGGGGAGAGATCGGGAGTGTATGGAGGATGTGTCAGGGCTTCCCAGCGACGCTTCTGCAGCGTAGTCCAAATAACCTTGGCAACATACAGGCGGGCATTCCTGGGCGTTCGGAGTTGATGACGTGCTTCAATTATTGCAAAGTGTCCACAACGTTGCTTCTCTCTCTCTGTTATAGAGATTTTTTTTACATTTATCCACATTTAGAGAGAGTTTGCTATTCATTATACCAAGTGAAAATTTTGTTCAAATCTTTCTACATTTCCTTACCATCGTTCTGTGACGATACTTTCCTGTAGAAAACATTGTCAGCTGATAAACTTATAGTGCAGCTGATTGTCTGATATTTTTTTTATGTAGTGAAAATATTAGAGGTCCTTTTTACGCCGCCATGTTCCACTCACGATGTCAGTTTTGCTTCTGTAGGACATTCGCGGTCATGTATAACGCTTAGGTTCTTTTAGCCAGATATATGGGCTTGTGTCTCATGCATTACTTATGGCAGAGGTGACAAGTAACGGATATGTGACGATCAGGGCTCAGGTCTTTATAAATAACATCTAATAAGGCATTTGGTGGTGTTATCCAGGCCAAGCATTGCTACGACCACATAATTTGATGATTTACTTCTTCCGTAGCTGATATCTATAATGCACTCTTGTGCGGTAGCTCTCGACTTGTGGGTAGCTAATGTGAATATTTGTAGTGAAAGAAATTTTTATGTCACATATATTTTGGGCGAAGAGAGTAGAAATGGGAAAGTTCGTGATCACCACACCGGGGTTAAACTTCCAAACTGTGCAGCAGGAGGTCGTGTGGCTCTACTGGTCATTTGTCCATTGGGAGAGAACGTTAGCATCGGCTTGCACGTTGATGGGCTCTGCATGTAACGTGCCAATACCGTGATTCACCGTAATTTGGGTTTCACCGTCTTCCTTGCTATCGTTCAATACTCATTCACAACAACTCAGTCACGTGAAACAGAGCGAGGGGGCGCAATGGTAAGAAACTGGACTCGCATGCTGGAGGACGACCGTTTAAGACATTTACCGGAAAGGTTCTTTTAAAACGACATATTCTTTTGTCTTTCCCACTCTGAACTTAAGCTCCCTCTCTAATAACCTCGTCGTCGATGATACTCTAAACCTTAATCGTCTTTCCATCCTGCAATCGTCACTCACTGCTCGAACACTAATCACTGCCCTTCAACGATACACATATACATTTGTCATTTCTTGTCAGATCAGAGGAAGGCAACTGAATCTTCTTGCAGTGCTGCTCTCGCTCGTTCTCTGTGTGAGTATGGGGCAGAATATGACTCCGCGTTATTACATTTTACACCTGTAGTT
The DNA here is from genome assembly GCF_023864275.1 of Schistocerca cancellata. NCBI lineage: Eukaryota > Metazoa > Arthropoda > Insecta > Orthoptera > Acrididae > Schistocerca > Schistocerca cancellata. The sequence continues at coordinate 131,586,947 of NC_064629.1, forward strand.
CCGTAGGACCAAATTGAGGAGCAAATCTGCATGTTGCTGAACTTCTTCTGAGTTTCATACCATTTGCGATGATTTTATCGTGACGTTACAGTTTTCTGCTTGTTCTCGAATTAGCCTGAAGCACTGTGCACTACTCAGCGCTGTTTGCGTCAGCAGCCAGCCGTAGTGTCGAATCGACAGGTTTATTTCCGGAGCGCGGTAAAATGTTCATTCGCTGCTCGCCGCCGGAGATGCTCGCGCTGCCACAGAAGTATTTGTTTTGCGGCGCTTTCGTTGTCCAGCTTGTCTATTTCGTAATGCGGATAGCTCAAAGATTTCATTCGCACTTTACGTGCAGACTGACAGAATTTTATTTATAGGGGCGCGGCATGTCCATCCAACAAGAGAGTGCAAGAATTGTTGCACCGGACGCAAGGAAGTGTATACGAAGAAAATTGGTAACGAGGGAAGCGAAGAATTATAACTAAAAGTAGAAATGTGGTCAGTGTCTCTAGGACAATCTCGTGTATCTCTGGTCTTATTTTGTATGCAGTCAGACTTCACTCATCATACGTACCTCGAACGTGAGTTACTATGTTCCTCATTCCTTACGAATTTCTGTGAAAAGAAAGTACTTTGTACGAAAAATAATTTTCCGCTGGAGAGGAGCATTTCAGGAACATATTAAATACGTAAAGCTCGGCTACATACTTTTTATACACTTCCAGCTAAATCATTTAGTGAGGTTCAGTGTCTGAGAAATATGGATATGGAACCATTGATAGAGTCCTGCAGTTGACTTAGATTTTTGTGCCGTGGAGTGTCTTGTGGTACGGATAGCACTGAAGGAACGCAGTTGCATTTTGGGCTACCTGTGTACAGCCAGATTGTAGGACGTGTATGTGGGGTGTAGGGTGCTAAACATTTGCTTCTGTGCTGATCAGATTTAAAGGAGATCAAATGTACGACTACGGGAAGAATACTTGGGCGTAGTGTGTCCCTAATATAACAAGGTTCCATTTTAAGCAGGTCGCAAACGGCTGTTTAGTGATACACACCACTCTGAAAATAGCTGTTGTGCTTAGTGAGGTGCGAAATTTGTTATGGCGCAGATTCTTCTTCGCTTTTAGTGTTGCTGTACATTATATCGTTTGCCGTTTCGTTAGGAGCAAAGAAACAACTAGGCTAACAAGAAAACAGTTCGCGTGGTGTGAGTGAAATGGAGCGAGCAGTGTGTTACGAAAGCCAATGCCACACCACAGCGGCGTTCGTAGTTAATTTTGTAATGGACGACCCGTCTGCTCCGTAACTGCTGGTAGTGAATAAACTCTCATTTCCAGTTCCAGAGTTTGCTTCCAAAAAGCCTCTTCACGGCGAGACTGATCCATGGAAGGACTCTCGACTTAGCGGTGGTGGTAGTGGTGGTAGTAGTAGTAGTATTAGTTAAAGCAATGGGAGCCCTAAGACGATTAACGCTGCATGAAGAGGAATTCAAAGAAAACAATCTGTGTAATGCTCTCTCTGTCTCTCTCCCTCTCTTCTTATTCTTCTTCTTCTTCTTCTTCTGCTGCTGCTGCTGCTGCTGCTGCTGATGTTGAGGATACGAAGTAGCGCAATGACGCGAAGATGTGCTATTTGAAGCTAACTGTAAGCTTTAATTTTTCTAACACCATTTGAGCCACTGCTAAGATAAAAAATGTTGCATATTGCTTCAGATTACTTCATAAAGACGCGATCAGTAGGGAAGCTAGTAATGTTTACACAGGAAACTGCGTAATGTGGTTAGCAATACATTTGATGGGAAGGGCTGATGTCTGCAGTGGCATTGATTTACTATTTAACATACTAAGCGCGAGTGAAGCGATACAGTGTAAATCGAAAGCAATACGGTTCGAATCGCCAAGTGCGCATCCTGAAGTGTTTTCTGCGCTTTCGTTTTCTTAGGCATGTGTTCCTTTTATGCTAGATCCGCTAATCACGATAATCCAAAGAGATTTACTTACATTACGTGGTTAAATGTTCGTTGTGTCACAGTATACCTCAGTTACTCTAACATGGGGGTCGCGCCAGTCGTCATCATTTATCTCCGAGATTTGTCGTATATGCAGAGCTTGGCCAGAAACGAAAATAACAGAAGCGGGAGCCCCAGATGGCCAATCGTTAAGAAAAAAATAACATTTTTGCCACGGGATGGGCGAGGCACGAGCTTTTTATGTTAGCATATTCACCATGCACAGCGGAAAGAGTGCTGAACGGTAATCCGGTAATCCGAGACTCGTTATGGTCAGCCCGTATTCTGTAACATTTCTGATTCTAACGTTTTACGTATTTGCGCTGCAACTAAACCGAAATAATGTTCAGTACATTGTACTTATTAATATTTTCCTAGAAGGCTTTCAGGAAAGGCAAAGGGAAGTTAGGGATTTCAAATAAATTTCCAGGGAGGGATTTTACCTCGTACAACAGAGCTTTGTATGTAAAATGAGATACTTTCATTAATTTATAGTTGATGTTTTACACGTGCTGCGATGATACTCGGCGAAGCAGGAAAAACAGTAATTGACTCGGAAACAAGCACACACCGTCAGGTGGCTTGCGGAGTATGGATGTAGATGTAGATGTTATAAACGCCACATTTTTACGATGACGTGGTTGTTTCAAATTTTCTATGACAAAACAAGCTTGGTTTACATTATTGAACGGTTCTCTCTCATCGCACAGTTTGACATCAGTTCGCCAAATATTGGCAAAGATTACTGGATAGTAATGTACAGTAGAATATATTTTGATGCAGTCTTCTTGGGATATGATTTCCTTAAGTCTCTCAATAGGTCGATTTTACCCGCACGGGGAACCTACTGTTTGCGTGCAGCTGCCGAGAATTGCTAAAAACTCAAAATGAAACTAACGCAGTACGAATTCGTCTTTACTTTAGTTACAATCCCTACTTGGAGAATTATTTCCAGAATCCTCGTGGACACTGTAATTACAGTGCTTCCTCGGAAATTTATTTGCCATTCCAGATGTTGCCATGTCTTTCCTTTTCATGTGTTTTATGAAAATATTAATAAATACAACATATATGGCATTTTTTCTGTTCATTTATAGTCTAAGTAACGTAAAAATTGAAAATAGAAGTTTAGAAACGTTTCCACCTATGGACTCGATTCCCCGACCCTCGGATTACCATTCTGCACTGTCCCGCTGCGCCACCGCTGCTTGGAAGCTACACTGTAGCTCATAACGCAGCTGACATGCGCCAAAAACAGCTTTTTTTTTCAAAATGATTGGCCATCTGAAGTACCCATTCCCGTCATTTTCATTTCTGGCAAGAAGCCCTACATGCAGCATATATTTGCACGAAGAGTCCGCAGCTCGTGGTCGTGCGGTAGCTTTCTCGCTTCCCACGCCCGGGTTCCCGGGTTCGATTCCCGGCGGGGTCAGGGATTTTCTCTGCCTCGTGATGACTGGGTGTTGTGTGCTGTCCTTAGGTTAGTTAGGTTTAAGTAGTTCTAAGTTCTAGGGGACTGATGACCATAGATGTTAAGTCCCATAGTGCTCAGAGCCATTTGAACTATTTGCACGAAGTCGGTGATGACGACTGGGCGTGGTTCCCTCGTAAGTGAGGAAAACTGTGTGCCAAACCCGTCTGTAAATAGCGTGAACTGGATGTGTTCGCATGTTAACGGTTTTTGCCTTGTCTTTATAAGACGGAAATGAGGAATGAACACGGCATTTGCCTAGACTAGCGTGGAAAACGGCCTAAAACTTAACTTTACCTATCTTCCGATGCGTGATGACAATGGTCGTTTATCCGGCCTGGGTCCGATCTGGCTATGGGTCGCCCTTCTCTTCCGTGTTTAACCGAGCGAGGTGGCGCAGTGGTTAGCACACTGGACTCGCATTCGGGGGGACGACGGTTCAATCCCGTCTCCGGCCATCCTGATTTAGGTTTTCCGTGATTTCCCTAAATCGTTTCAGGCAAATGCCGGGATGGTTCCTTTGAAAGGGCACGGCCGATTTCCTTCCCCATCCTTCCCTAACCCGAGCTTGCGCTCCGTCTCTAATGACCTCGTTGTCGACGGGACGTTAAACACCACTAACCTAACCATCTTCCGTGTTTAGCAAGCTAGTGTGCTGTGCGTTAAGCTTTATCAGCAGATTATCCGCGGCCTCAGGCGTCTCCAGTGGGGGTGAAGATAGGGGGCACTTATTCCCTCCTGGAATCTGTGTACATCGTTTTTATTTATTACGGAATTCCGTCGAGTTTCTAGCAAACTTTGTCTGCCACTCCACTAAACTGTAGCTTTAACGGTGTGAATCGCGGCAAGAAATATTGCGGCTTTAGCAGTCACTAAGTATCTCGGATTTTCTAATTTGTCACTATGTTCACGGGAAATTACGACGATTTCATGCTGCGGCTGTGGTTTCAGCGCTGACTGCAGTCAAGTTGGATACGAACCTTTACAGAACCGTGCCAAAATAATGTGTTATAGGAATGAGAGAGGAGAGACACTAATTGAGTTCTGTAACAAGTTTCAGCTAGTAATAGCAAATACTCTGTTCAAGAATCACAAGAGGAGGGGGTATACTTGGAAAAGGTCGGGTGGTACGGGAAGGTTTCAGTTAGATTACATCATGGTCAGAAAGAGGTTCTGAAATCAGGTACTGGATTGTAAGGCTTACCCAAGAGCAGACATAGACTCAGATCACAATATAGTAGTGATGAAGAATAGGCTGAAGTTTAAGGCGTTACTCAGGAATAATCAATACGCAAAGAAGTGGGATGCGGAAGTACTAAGGAATAATGAGATACGCTTGAAGTTCTCTAAGGCTATAGATACAGCAATAAGGAATAGCTCAGTAGGCAGTTGAAGAGGAATGGACGTCTCTAAAAAGGGCCATCATAGAAGTTGGGAAGAAAAACATAGGTACAAAGATGGTAACTTCGAAGAAACGATGGGTAAGAGAAGAAATACTTCAACTGATACACTACTGGCCACTAAAATTGCTACACCAAGAAGAAATGCAGATGATAAACGAATATTCATTGGACAAATATATTATCCTAGAACTGACATGTGATTACATTTTCACGCAATTGGGGTGCATAGATCCTGAGAAATCAGTACCCAGAACAACCACGTCTCGCCGTAATAACGGCCTTGATACGCCTGGGCATTGAGTCAAACAGAGCTTGGATGGCGTGTACAGGTACAGCTGCCCATGCAGCTTCAACACGATACCACAGTTCATCAAGAGTAGTGACTGGCGTACTGTGACGAGCCAGTTTCTCGGCCACCATTGACCAAACGTTTTCAATTGGTGAGAGATCTGGAGAATGTGCTGGCCAGGGCAGCGCTCGAACATTTTCTGTATCCAGAAAGGCCCATACAGGACCTGCAACATGCGGTACCCACGGGTCGTAACACATCTGAAATGTAACGTCCACTGTTCAAAGTGCCGTCAGTGCGAACCAGAGGTGACCGAGACGTGTAACCAATGGCACCCCATACCATCACGCCGGGTGATACGCCAGTATGGCAATGACGAAGACACGCTTCCAATGTGCGTTCACCGTGATGTCGCCAAACACGGATGCGACCATCATGATGCTGTAAACAGATCCTGGATTCATCCTAAAAAATAAGGTTTTGCCATTCCTGCACCCAGGTTCGTAGTTGAGTACACCATCGCAGGCGCTCCTGTCTGTGATGCAGCGTGAACAGTAACCGCAGATATGGTCTCCGAGCTGATAGTCCATGCTGCTGCAAACGTCGTCGAACTGTTCGTGCAGATGGTTGTCGTCTTGCAAACGTCCCCATCTGTTGACTCAAGGATCGAGACGTGGCTGCACGATCCGTTACAGCCATGCGTATAAGATGCCTGTCATCTCGACTGCTAGTGATACGAGGCCGTTGGGATCCAGCACGGCGTTCCGTATTACCCTCCTAAACCCACCGATCCCATATTCTGCTAACAGTCATTGGATCTCGACCAACGCGAGCAGCAGTGTCGTGATACGATAAACCGCAGTCGCGATATGCTACAATCCGACCTTAATCAAAGTCGGAAACGTGATGGTACGCATTTCTTCTCCTTACACGAGGCATCACAACAACGTTTCACCAGGCATTCGGTCAACTACTGTTTGTGTATGAGAAATCGGTTGGAAACTTTCCTCATGTCAGCACGTTGTAGGTGTCGGCACCGGCGCCAACCTTGTGTGAATGCTCTGAAAAACTGATCATTTGCATATCACAGCATCTTCTTGCTGTCGGTTAAATTTCGCGTCTGTAGCACGTCATCGACGTGGTGTTGCAATTTTAATGGCCAGTAGTGTAGATGAAAGGAGGAAGTACAAAAGTGTTCCGGGAAACTCAGGAATAGAGAAATAAATGTCGCTGAGGGATGAAATAAATAAGAAGTACAGGGAAGCTAAGACGAAATGGCTGCAGGGAAAATGTGAAGACATCGAAAAAGAAATGATTGCCGGAAGGATAGACTGAGCATACAGGAAAGTCAAAACAACCTTCGGTGACATTAAAAGCAAGGGCATAGAGTGCATCGGGAATTCCATTGTTAAATGTAGAGGAGAGAGTGGATAGGTGGAAAGAATGCATTGAATGCCTCTATGAGAGGGATGATTTGTCTAATGTGATAGAAGAAGAAATAGGGCCCGCATCTCGTGGTCGTGCGGTAGCGTTCTCGCTTCCCACGCCCGGGTTCCCGGGTTCGATTCCCGGCGGGGTCAGGGATTTTCTCTGCCTCGTGATGGCTGGGTGTTGTGTACTGTCCTTAGGTTAGTTAAGTTTAAGTAGTTCTATGTTCTAGGGGACTTATGACCACAACAGTTGATCCCATAGTGCTCAGAGCCATTTTTTGAAGAAATAGGAATCGATTTAGAAGAGACAGGGGATCCAGTATTAGAATCAGAATTTAAAAGAGCTTTGGAGGACTTAAGATCAAATAAGTCTGAAGGGATTCCATCAGAATTTCTAAAATCATTGGGGGAAGTGGTAACAAAAAGACTATTATTCACTTTGGTGTGCAGAATGTATGAGTCTGGCGACGTATCATCTGGCTTTCGGAAAAGCATCATCCACACTATTCCGAAGACAGCAAGAGCTGACAAGTGCGAGAATTGCCGCACAATTATCTCAACAGCTCATGCATCCAAGTTGCTTACAAGAATAGTATACGTAAGAATGGAAAAGAAAATTGAGGATGTGCTAGATGAGTTTGGCTTTAGGAAAGGTAAAGGCACGAGAGAGGCAGTTCTGACGTTGCGGTTAATAATGGAAGCAAGACCAAAGTAAAATCAAGACAGGTTCATAGGATTTGTCGACCTGGAAAAAGCGTTCGACAATGTAAAATGGTGCATGATTTTCGAAATTCTGAGAAAAGTAGGGATAAGCTGTAGGGAGAGACGGGTTATATACAATATGTACAACACCCACAAGGGAATAATCAGAGTGGACGACCAAGAACGAAGTGCTCGTATTAAAAAGGGTGTAAGTCAAGGATATAGCCTTTCGCCGCTACTGTTGAATCTCTACATCGAGAAAGGAATGATGGAAATGAAAGAAAGGTTCAGGAGTGGAATTAAAATTCAAGGTGAAAGGATATCAATGATAAGATTCGCTGATGATATTGCTATCCTGAGTGAAAGTGAGGAGCATTACATGATCTGCTGAACGAAATGAACAGTGTAATGAGTACAGAGTATGGATTAAGATTAACTCGAAGAAAGACGAAGTTAATGAGAAGTAGTAGAAATGAGAACAGCGAGAAACTTTAACATCAGGATTGATGGTCACGAAGTAGGTAAAGTTAAGAATTCTGCAACCTAGGCAGTAATATAACCAATGAACGACGGAGAAAGGAGGACTAGCAATAGGAAAAAGTCCATTCTTGGCCAACAGAAGTCTACTAATATCAAATATCGGCCTTAATTTGCAGAAAAAATTACTGAGAATGTACGTCTGGAGTACAGCATTGTATGGTAGTGAAACATGGACATTGGGAAAACCATAACAGAAAAGAATCGAAGCATTTGAGATGTAGTGCTAAGACGAATTTTGAAAATTAGGTGGACTGATAAGGTAAGGAGTGAGGAAGCTCTGCGCAGAATCGGAGAGGGAAGGAATATGTGGGAAACACTGATAAGGAGAAGGGACAGGATGATAGGACATCTGCTAAGACATGAGGGAATGACTTCCATGGCACTAGAGGGAGCTGTAGAGGGCAAAAACTGTAGAGGAAGACAGAGATCGGAATACATCCAGCAAATAATTGGGGACGTAGGTTGCATGTGCTACTCTGACATGAAGAGGTTAAAGAGGTTAGCACAGGAGAGGAATTTGTGGCGGGTCCCATCGAACCAGCCAGAAGACTGATGACGAATAAAAAAGTTTTTGTGTCGCTTTCTCGTTCAACACTTACGGAGCTGAAGAAAGGAGCCGGTATATCATCCTGGTGCACGGATTCCGTCGTCGATTCCGAACGAACAAGCATGGCAGCAGCATACATGCCATTCATCCGTCTCCAATTCCCGAGGAAGCCTCCTATCCTTGATGCAAAACGGAATCACAACAGTAGTTTACCATTACTCGTTGTAAAAGAAAACACAAAATGGCGTGTTGATTCTGCATTCAGTTTTACACGAGAGAGCTATTCTGCTACACTCGGAAGACACAGGTGTCTACATCCTCGTATACGTAATCTCAAACATATCAGAAGAAAAAAGAAAAGATCAGTCTTCGCGCTAGAAGAGATGGGAATCAAGTGTGAAATTTCAGGGTCGAAAAAAATGTGCTCTCCAGGATTGCGATTTTCTCAGAGTCTGGGAGCGCTGCACATTAATTGAAAATGTTGGCATGTGGATATTCGTTTGTAAATCGAAATTTTGCGAATTTAAACGCACGGTTTTTTTTTTCACCTTCGTCACCTGCAACGAAATGTGCGGGCCTCCAATCGCTTTTGTATTCTAAAAGTCACGCAGTATGGAAGTTTGGGCCACTTTACGCATGTGACTCTGCTCTCTACCAAAAAGAACCATTTCTACAGCAGTTAATTTCTCATGTAGAGTTAACCACACAGTAATCTGTTAAATCACAGAAAAAAGAGACCCGTTCCCAAAATAACCCTTAGCATGTTTGGTGTTATAAAACACAAGAGTTAATACCCGAAATTTGAAGAAATTGCGTCAGTGACGTAAGAAACATTAGTAATGTTTTTGTTTGGATCTTCTTACTTGCTGTATGTGGTGGTGATAGCGGCTATGAAAGACTATTCTGCAGCCTTTCTTCATGTTTCTTTTTGTTAATGATTCGGCGTTCATCCGCTTACTATACGATTTAAAAAATGTTAATATTTTAATCAGCCTATATTGAAGTTTTATACTTCAATCGTTCTCATCAGGTACATGAAATACGACACAGCATTCGTTCTCTCATTTAAGTGCGCTCAGTTACATACCTGTCTCTTTTACGGAAGTGTTTTCAAATGTTGTGTGGTGTCCCATTTAGTGTATTTAATTTTTTTATTTTTTTACGGTGTCCTAGGTCAGCGTCTTTCAACCGCCGTGTCGCTGTTCATTAGTGTGACGCGAATACATGTCAGGTGTGTCGCGAGATTTTCAGTGACTTCTAAACTTCCGCAGATAAAATATCTAGAAAACAAAAAATTCCCTGTAAAATCATTTCTTGGACTAATGAATTGGTAAAATATATATCTCACAGTCGTTCCTAAATTTTAAAAAGTGTGCTGTATGTACTCTGTGTGTTTGCTATTTTGCATCTAGGAGGAAAATCACAGGTAAGGGCGTTGCGAAAGATTGAAAAGTACTTTGGTGTCTCCAAAGGAAAAAGGTTCAGAACAAAGGCTCCGAGAACCACTGAAGTGCTCCCGCTCGACCGACCGCAAAAGTCGGAAGAACTTGATATCGTAAAAACAGTCCGGCGAGGAAATCCTAAACCTGGACAGTGAGCTAGGGTTGCGATATCCAAACCCCTTTATTACACAAGAAAACGGTTGACATTCAAGGACCCGGTTAAGGGGGATGAACTCAGTGTTGATGACTACAGAGAGTTAATACAGGCTGTCGTCTTGCAAATTGCTACGGATGTACTTTGGAGAAAACTGAAAGAAAATATGCTACCTGCTTGATACCTATTACTGTAATGCAAGAAAGTGGACCTGTGGCTATTTCGCCTTTAATATCAGTGGTACGGAAATAGAAAATTTCTTTTCTTTCAAACAAATAATACAGCTATGACGAACTTTCGAAATGTTGTATTCTCCTTTTTCACTTTTAGTTTTTTTAATGTCTAATTATTAGTATCGTTGTAACTTGGATATTTCAACTTCATGTATAAATCATAGATTCAACATATGTATGAGTGTGAAACTTCTTGACAGATTAAAACTTTGGGCCGGACCGAGACTCGAACACGGGACTTTGCCTGGTTCAAGTCTCGGTCCGGCACACAGCTTTAATCTGCCAGGAAGTTTCATATCAGCGCACACTCCGCTACAGAGTGAAAATTTAATTCTGGTGTGTATTTCTTTGTAACAAAAGCTTGCGAAGTCGACATGAAGTATTGATTGTGAAAATGTGGGAGCTGGTGGGTGCGCGTATGTGGCCGCTCGCGGATTTTGCGTTTTTCGTGATCGAATTAACATGTGGTTACCACTGGGTGAATCTAATTAGAAACGTGATTTCCCTAAATAGTTTCAGGCCAATGCTGGGATGGTTCCTCTGAAAGGGCACGGCCGATTTTCTTCCTAATCCTTCCCTATCCGAGCTTGTGCTCCGTCTCTAATGACCTCGTTGTCGACGGGACGTTAAACACTAGTTCCCTCCTCCTCCTCCAATTAGAAAGTACAGCCGGTGGACAGTGAAAAAGGGAAGACTACGACGTCAAAGTTTCTACAGTAATTAATACAGTAAGATATTGGTCGGAAAACCACCTAAAATGGATGAATAATTAACCACGAGCAATTAGCTGCAGTATGAGATCTACGAATACCAATACCAGCCACAGTCGACGTAAAATTTCAGAATTCATTCAATAAGCATTGTTTACTTAAATTTGAAGAGTAGTTCGTGTTGTAATCGTAAATTATTTGTATGCTCATTGTCGTATCTGGCGCGAACAAGCTCATCACTTATTTAGTATTCTTTCTCCATCAGTCGATTCATTCTTCGCATTAACTTTTATGATCTCAACTACAATTATTTTAAATTACTGAATGAATTTTCACAATTCAGCTGAGCGTGCGCTGATTTGTTACTTCGTGGCAGATTAAAACTTTTTTTTTACTATCCTTAATTGTTTAAGACAATGTCTTAAATTAGTAGACTCTAATTTTCGGCACAATAATTAATTCGAAGTGTGAAATGCTGAAAGTTTATGCCCGCAATTATTCGGCATGCGTGCAAATCTACTACAATCTATGCCTAATTTCTGGTTGTCCAAAAGCCGCTGACAGGGTTGTAAACAAACTGAACGTGTTGCTGTTGATGCATATATTATTCCACTTGTCTGTATTTAAATGTTTGCGTGGGAATGTGAGGTCCAATGCCATTGAACTGTTGGGTCTGTGAAATTGCTGTCAGTAGTTGTGCTAAAAGTTAATCGGTAACTAAATTTAATGTAATTTTCTAAACTGCTAAAAGTTAATCGGTAACTAAATTTAATGTAATTTTCTAAACTTTTAGTTTTCTATTTTCGTAAATAAGAAAGTGTTTCGGCTTTTGGAGAGAATAAATGGTCAATATTCCTGTAGTATAGAAATGAAATCCTCTTCATTGGTTATGTTACAAGGACTATGTAAATCACATAGTAATTAATAAATTTAGAAAATTACATTCAAGACAAATTCATGTCTACACACGCGCATATACGGTCAATTCTAATATTTAAAATAGTTGTACCAAATTCGCTTTTCAAACATTATCTAAATATAGAAGCTCATCCGTAAAAATTTGCAGTTTTCCAAGAGGATCTCACACAGTTTGGAGATCACGGCTATGAACTTCATCAACTTCCCAGAGCAGTTCAGTGTGACTTTGCCAGTATGATGCGTTTAAGAGATGCATTTGTGCCTATGTGAACCTGACATTGTCATGGTTATCAAGAGTAAGGCAGGCTTGCCTGTTGTGGTTCCTCTGTCCTTATTTCCTTTTCTCACCTAATATTTCCTCTCTCGTGTTGTGGATACTACAGATCGTAAAGTGTGTTGGTGGCCACTTCATATGAAGACATCATGTATATCATTCAAGTCAAATGTTCTTATACCGAGAGGGGTGATTTTCCATGATTATCCTCAATCATTTAAGGCGAATGCCAGGGTGGTTCCTTTGAAAAGTTAGGACCAATTATCTTTTCCATGCTTCCCCCATTAGAGTTGGTGCTCCGTATATAATGACCTCGTTGTCGACGGGGCATTAGACCATGCTGTCATTTCTTTTCAAATGTCTTCATTTCTTCTCGGATTGTGTCATTTTTCATGCCGTCTAATCTCGTAAATCTTCTAGTACATCTTAAGCATTTAAATAGCCTGACCGCTGCTTATGCACTTGGTTACTCATATCGGTGTTACGATATTACAAAGTCGCCCGTGGTGGTCTAGCGGTTCTAGGCGCTCAGTCCGGAGCCGCGCGACTGCTACGGTCGCAGGTTCGAATCCTGCCTCGGGCATGGATGTGTGTGATGTCCTTAGATTAGATAGGTTTAAGTAGTTCTAAGTTCTAGGGGACTGATGACCATAGATGTTAAGTCCCATAGTGCTCAGAGCCATTTGAACCATTTTTTTTTTTTTTGATATTACAGAAGTCTGATCAGATTCATCGCTGTATAAAATTTCTTTTATGAATATTTTCTCACAGTTGTCCTGGAAGTATAATAATTCTTTGGAGTATTCTTCAATTTTTCTATACTCCATGTGAACGTCACATTCGAGGGCATTCATGTAATACGCAACTTTCATCAGCGTACCGCTACGAACTGAAGACACAACTATGTCGAAAGTGCCGCACTTTTAGAGAAACAATTTCTAATTCTCTCGTTTGACCTTGTGATAGCGCAGTGCCTGTGTTATTCAGATTTACGATGCAAACTTCCGTTGGACATGCATAAGGAACAGGCACTGCGGCGACTACAGGCGTTATGAAGTGCATTAAATGTTTTCGCGATTGCGGATATGGACAACCATCAGCTGTAGAATGGAATGCCCACAGTGAAAATTTGTGCCTGACCGCGACTCAAACCCGGATTTCCCGCATATCGCGAGCGATCGCCTTACCATTTGGTCATCCGTGCACTACTTACGGCCAGACACAAGCTTCCACATGTCGTCAACCATGCGGCTACGACTTATACTCGTACATCCACTATGTATTTTCCCTTACAGGTAAGACAGTTTACTTGGAAGTTGCTTCCCGGTGTCATGCATGCATGTATGTCCAAAGGAACATCGCATTGTAATCCGGAATAAAACAGGCACCACAGTATCGTATTTATCAGCCGACATTGGTAAGCGGCTTTCAAATAAAATGCCTCGCCTGTACGGGAATATACATAATGGATGTACGACATATGAAAGTTTGGGTCGGGTCGTGAGGCGTGCACGGATGGGAAGGCGACCGCTCGTCATAAGCGGGAAATCCGGATTTGAGTCCCGGTCAGGCACAAATTTTCTGCAGCTGATGATTGTCTATATTCGCAATTGCAAATGCATTTAATGTACTCTTTCGACCAGGTTCTAGCTATAAATATTCGATTAACATACTCACAGATTACGAGTCTCAGTTAAGTTCAATGAAATGCTTGGTGTGTATACTTATTTTGTTGGTTTCGACAACTTTTCTGCACCATTTCAATGTTAATTGTGGTACACGATATTAATTGCCTCACTGCATAAATACCAGGAGTCAGTGTGAAGACCCGATGATATTTAATAATCTATACCAACTTATACCTCGCATTTTGTGTTAATGTTTATATTGTTCCAAAACATTCATACAATGCACATCTCAAATAAACTGACTTTACAGATCATGTACTGAAAGCAATGGCCGCTCTACTGCCACACCCCAGCTCTTCGGCTCACTGCTTGTATAGTTTAACAATACAAGTTCTTTGAAAGTATTGTTAAACAAAATCACATTAATTGAGTTACAATTAAACTCGGTTGTTTCATAAGAAATTACAGTTACAGTTTTCAAGATAATAAATGACTGGCTATAATAAAAGTGATTTCTAAAATTGCTCATCAAATTTTGCATCGAAATTCTGTTTGATAATTGTAACAATACTTGATAAAAAATGCTAACGTATTTTGAAGTACATCTCATTTCGACCAAATAATAGAAATAATTATTGGTTTATGACAGAAAATTCTAGAACTCGTAGTTACAGAATTAATTACAGTCAATCTTTTTTGAGTTTTTATAGAAATGTGATATCTTGAGAGTGAACATAACTTTCAGTGCATCAGTTAAATTTTCAAGTTTTATGAAATAATCAAATTTTGACAACTAATTTCCCATTTAATGGCTGAACTGATTTTAACAGTAATATTTTTACGTGTGATTATTGTCAGATAATTACACATATGAAATAATTACCTTTATTATAAATTTCGTAAAACTGATGATTATAGTAAGATACTTTTCCACTAATTAAAGATGCCTGTTAATTCTATTTAAAAGAGCTGTTGTTGACTAAATGGATATGTTACATTTTACATATCTCGTGTACAGTGCTGCTTGATACAATACACAGCACCAGAAGTTGTATTTAACATTTGCTGTGCCGTGAAATGTGTATCGTATAATACGTAAAGGCGTGCTACCGAATACTTCATATAAGGATCTTAATAGTATGTCCTATCACAAGTCTTCAACATACGTATCGGTATACTGTAGGATCATCTTTGCAGTCAACACGTCTCTGGTTGAGCAGCCGAGCCCGACGCTCCCGTACTCATCTCGAGCCTCGATACTGCGTCATATTGGACTGTTCTGCTCGCCTACAGGTCGTGTGAGCACAAGCACATATCCGAAACCTTCTCTTGCCGATGGAGACGATCTTCATCCTCAGAGGTCCTCCTACATTCGCGAAAGTATTTAAAATGTCTTACTGATAGTACAATAACGCAGTCTAGGTATAGCATCATATCTGCCAGAGGCCTCCTAATAGAGGCATCGTTTGACGCAGCGATAGCCCTTGAAATATTTATGAGTATTCACGGACATCTATGGATAATAACTAGTCAGTTGAAATCGGTTTAACCATCAACGAATTTGTGTGAACATTTGAACGAAATAATCCTTATTGTACAATCTTGTACGTCGTACAGGTTTTCAAACGACGTGACCGCTAGTCATATTGGGTGAGTTCATGGTCCACACGTACATTCAGTAGTCCATTTCTTTACACTGAAAGTAAAAGGGATTATTCATTCGACGTTGAATTGGACTTAATTATCCTTTACGCACTTTTTTCACAGAATATTAAGCTCGCTTGTATACATGAACGCGACAAACAAGCAACGTAAACGTATATCGTTTGACTACGCTATCGGCTTTTCATTACTGATTACTGGAAACAGATAGAACCTTCAAGTATTGAGGAATTTCTGTCCAGATACAATTAAAGCTGAATGGTCAAGTATTTTAGCGTGGCTAAGGCAGTTGCAAGAGTCCGGTTTATTGAATGAATCCTAAAAAGGTGTTACTCACGCACGGAAATTTGTCGCTTACGAAACCCATGTATCACTAATTATTGAGTGTTGTTCGTCGTTCTGGCACCCTTTGCACCTCGAATTAACGGTAGAGACAGACAAGATGCGAAAAGCTGCAGGATTCGTGTCAAGTTTGTTCAGTAAACGTGAGAGTGTCACAGAGCAGTTCGACATGTTGCAATGGAAAACGTTACAAGAAAGATGTTCAGCATCACACACAGACTTACTAAAAATTCTGAAATCTCGTTGCAAAATGAGTCAAAAGCTTATCATTTCCTCGAACTTCTATCTCACGTAATGAATACCACACAAGAAATTAGAGAGATCCGATGTAAAACAAAGTAGGCGCTCACGCGTGCCATGCGCTAATGGATTAGAAGGGTGGATAATGATACTGGTAGTGCCGTACGGTGCTCGCCGAACACAAATGCGTCTGCGACACTTAATAAAGACGAGTGAAAGAGTGGTACTTTTTGGTGTGGTTGCAGAGAGCAGTGGGGCGGTGAGTGCGGGGGAGCGCCCTCTGCGGTCAGTGCACGTGCAGACGCCCACGCCCACGCCGGCGGCAGCAGCCTCCGCCAGCGCCAGCGCCAGCGCCAGCGCCGCCCCCGCCACTAGCCACCACCGCTCCGCGTCTGCCGCGCTCGTCGCCAGCTTCGACAAGTCCATCCTGCAGGTCAGTACTCCCAGCCTCTACACTTCCCGCACGCAGCGTCTCCATCGCGCACAACCATTCTCCCACCGAGCTTGGTGTCGCAGTACTCATTTACATTGTCCAGCAAAAACGATTTGACGACTGGCCAGCGCGACGTTGCGGGAACTTGACACGGTAACAAAAGTGTGTAAGCGGAGCAGACACGGACGGGGGATCATCCTAGCGAAAACGTAGGCTGCAAATGGGGAAACCAATTGAGATAATGACTGGGTGTTGTGCTGTCCTCATCGTTTCATCATCATTCATGAAAGTGGCGAGATTGGGCTGAGAAAAGGTTGGGAATTTGTTCGGGCGCCCAAAAACCAATCGTCATCATCATCCATTGAGATAAGCGACTTTGACGAAGGGCTGATTATTATTATGCGAGCCTGTGACCGAGTATCTAGAAAACGGCGAATCTGTTCGAATGTTCACGTGCTTCTGTCGTGATCATCTACGAAAAGAGGTAGAAGGACAGTGAAAGTACCACTAGGCGCTAAATGGCTGGACGTCCACGACTCTGTACAGAACGTGGGTTTCGGAAGCTTGTCTACTATGTAACGTAGGATAGATGGTGATCTGAAGCGTCTATGACGAAAGAGCACAGTGCTGGTGCACGCGCAATTGTTTCGAAGCTCCGTTCATCGTACAATGCTGAACATGGAGTTTCGCAACATACCACCCCTATGTGTTCACATTTTGACCCAACGACATTATCAATTACGATTGCAGTGGGTACGGGGCAATCGGGATTTGATCGATGTAAACGTGTCGGCTCTTCCCGTGAATCACATTTTTGATAGACTAGGTCGATGATAAGTGTCCACAAACGCCGTCATCGACGTGAACGGCTGCTCGAAACGTGAAACGCTTCACTGAGGCAGGCTGGTGGGAGCAGTATTATGTTGTGGGAGACATTCTGTGGTGCTTGCATGGGACCTGCGGTTGTAGTCGAAGACACGCTAACAGTAGCGAACTACCTGCATACCTTCATGTTTGATGTCTTCCCCGAAGGCGATGTCATCTTTCAGCAGTAATATTATCCGTGGTTTGGAGCCAGAACCGTGCTACAGTCCTTTGAAGAGCATTACAGTGCACTCACGTTAATGTTTCGGTGACCAGATTCATCTGATGTAAATCCTATGGAACCCCTCTGGGTTGCTATCGGTAGCATCGGGTACGCAAATCAGCGGCCCGTTATTTACGCGAATTACATGACCTGTGCGTAGGCGTCTAATGCCACGTACTTCCACAAACGTAACAACAAACTGTTCGATCCTTGATACGCAGAATCAGTGATGTATAGCGGACAAATAAGCTATTAAGCAGGTGGTCATAATGTTTTGACTCATAAATGAATAGGCCTAAGTAAACACCCACCGCTCACGGATTAGGCTCTAGGCTGGTCCAACTGGCTGACTGCTCCCTAAAAGATAGTATCAAGAGCAGTCTGTGATAATGTGACAAGTGATAAGCATGTCGCCGATTCCTCCAGCAGTTATTGCCAGTAAATAATTCTTCATGACGTCACTGTTTCTCTTTTCAAGCAGCTCTTCGTTTTGCCTCACAAGGGCTGAGTGGACCATGTACCGGACCATATATTTTTATGATTATATTTTTATACCCTTTGCTACACACAGAGTGTCTTAAATCGTAACATACATAGAGTCAAGCTGCGACCATGAGACTTGGTGATGATTGTCCTTTACATATTCGCCTTTCAGTGCGACACTTTTTTTCAAACGGTCGATGACTTGGCCACACATTTTTGCAAACGATGGATGACTTGCCGGACACTTCTGTTTTAGAAGCCTGCATTTTGGTTGTTCGAGAAGCCTTCCACTTCAAAAATCGCCTCTTTCTCCTGGAAATGCCTGTCACGCAATTTCCATTCGAGGGAAGAGAAAGAAGTCACTGCATGCTGTGTCAGGAGAATGTGGGGATGAGGCAAAATTTGACAACCCAGAGAAATAGCAACGTGACTGTCCCCCGTGCACAATTTGTTGCGACGTTGTCGTGCAGAAAAAGTACCCCCTCGGAGAGCTTCGCACTGTAATGTGGTGGCGGTGCGAACCCCGATTTATTGCCAGGATGGCCGTCTCTTAACTCAGGATGCGGCGTGGTAGGTTTCGTAACACCGACTCGGCGGTTGTGGAATCAGCAGACCTCAAGTGGAAGTACACTCTTTATTTAGCAAAGTGGTATTAGGTTGAAGGCGACGACTCGAAGGCGTGCATTGACCCCAGGCGGCAAAGTTTGTCTCAGCAAAGCACAAGGCGACGTGTTTGGCAGCGACGTCGCGTGGTCGACGGCCAAGCAAGCGGTCTCGGCGAAGTAACAGCGGTAGCGGCCCTGACGGTTGCGAGACCAGCGTCAGGCGCTTCTGCGCCAGCAGGACGCGTCTGTTCCGGAGAGTCAGATGGTCAACCGCGGTGGAGTGCAGGCTTGAAATCTGAGACTCCTTGGAGACGCCCAGAGACCAACCGAAGTCCCCCTGGAGGTGATCCCATCGTGGTGGCTCCGGCTCGGGCTCCGGAATCGCCAGGTGAAGCGGCGCCACGTAGACCAGCAGCTAACAGAGAAACAGATGTAGACCGAGCTGGTTGGCCCCCATGGGACTGTCGGCTGACATGGAGTATGTCTCGGTGTCGGCAGTAGTCGAAGCCAAGATACTAATAGGTCCGAGAACTGAGTATTTTTGTAGATATGCCCAGCTTCGTTATGACCGTGCCCTGCTTCGGTCTCGCAAGGAACCGAGCATTGCAGTATCAGCCCACATCAAGAGGTACCGTAATTCAGCTCGCTACTGCGTGAGACTAGTGACCCGTATCATGCCACTTTAACAATAATCCGGCCCTGCCAGCGGAATTTCACAGACAGCTGCCTGTCCGCCTCGTCACAGCTTGTGAAGTCTGCTCGGTTGTTGCTGCAGCATTGCCATGCTTCATCTTGACATTCTCTAGTAACCTTCCCAGGAGATTTTGATACTTTTCGCCTGTGACGGCTTGTTCTTTGCGAGCTCTGTCTGTTTCCACCACGCTTTGGCAGTCCTAAAAAACTCGTAACATCACTCTTACCGGTGATGGTTGGGTTTTCGCTCTTTTCTGTGACAGTGAATCCACATGTTTCCACTGCTCGCTCTGCTCCTTTGTATCAGGGTTACAGTGATACGTCCAGCACGCGTCCCTGCTGTTTAGGGGGGCAAAGGAGTCATCTCGAATGTCCTGACGTTGCTGCAATATTTCCGCTGCCACCTCTGTTCGATGGAGTTTTTGAATGAGTATGAGCAGTCGTGTGATTCAGGGGGCAGCGACTTGTGAAATACTCCAAATGTTGCGCAACATGTTGAAAATAGATCCATGACTTATTTTAAGATTTTCCAGTATCGCCTCAAGTTGGTCTTGCAGCACCAGCGGCTCCAGTTCTCTTACAAATCCTGGTTCCTTGCAGAGAGATGGTTTGCCGCTTCGTTTGATACACACTGGAAGCGTCTGCACAACCGAACCACTGTTGTCATCTTATGATGGCGCATTGTTGCCGGACACTTACACGAACCCAGCACGAACTGATGCAGCGTTGTTCCTCTTCAAATGCATAAAACGAGGCACCCCACGATACTCCACTGTACCATTTTATTTTGACGCCTCCCGCGTGGTACGGTACTGTTGATCGGGTATTTCACTGTATGACATAACCGCAACCAAACCAAAAAAATAAATAAAAAAGTATTTAGTACTTTTTTGGATGTGATAATTAAAACTTAACGACTACTCTTTGGATTAATAGGAGAAATAGACCCATGAAACGTAGAATTAAAATATTACTGTTAATATTTCCCGCATCCATAGCTGAGGACGCTTGCGCGATGCCACTCGATTCCTGGGTAACTAGTTCGAGTCCTGGTGCTGGAACAAATTTTCATCTCTAGAATTTGGCCCCCCAACGGGAGGGGAGCTGCTGGCGTACAGTTACTTACCGCTGCAATCTGCGCCAGCGGCCTGTGTTAAATTCAAAAACTAGCTACAGTGTCTATCATTTGATGACAATCAGTTCGCCCGACGGGGATTAAACTCAGCGGCTCACTTGGAGGCATTCAAGAGGGTTAGGCTTCCCTTCAGTGCGATATTAAGGAGAGGAATTAGCGACGAGTTACAGCATTGAGATGAGCCGTAATTGTTGTCCGGTAGCGCAACTGGTAGTGTAGTACTTGCTGAGGAAAGAGGTCAGGATGCCAAACCCTCTTCCGCACAATGTATGACTTGTCACAAGTGTCATCATAAGTTGGATAATAGAAACTGACGTTTCCATTTGTTTCTTAATCGAATTCTTGAGAACTGTTATGGACAATCCTGAACACTATTGACACCAATCTTTCGTGGAATTTTCCTCGGCGCTCTGTTGATGCACAAGAGTCAGCGGTTCGCTGATATTGTTTGAGGGCAGAAGTGGGAGAAACGAATTCGTTGTAGTAGTGGGTAAGCTCGCCAGTTTACCGTCATGAGTCTGACGACTTCCTTTCAGTGCTCCCATCAATTCGTTTAGGTACCAGAAGGAAGTCAGTGAGAGTCTAAGTCTTCTACACAGCGACTGTATTTTGGAAAAAGATAATCGTAGCTGTGTTAAAATTCTGGCCCATTCGAACATAACTGAGTACCTGAAAAGTAAATGGTCGTATACCAAAACCACAACTTTCTTCAACGCCGCAACTTCGGTCACATGAGTCGTCTTTTTTTCCCCCCAGAAACCATATCAAAGTGTAGTACCCTGCAATCGGAGTGTTTGCTTGTGCACCAAATTGTTTTACTCGACTTAGCTCTGTTGCGGCTTATGGTTCTCTTGTTTCCATCCTCAGTCGGTCCCGGAATTTTTCTGTCGCTTGTCACTTTTTCTACTTCGGATAGTTATTTGTTAATGGAAAAAGTGACACAGTTAAAAGATTTTCGGAGTCCACGGTAAATTGTAGGACACCCTACAACCGGCTGGTTGTCATTTCAAAGGTCATATTAAGGGCGAGGATATGACGGACCTTTCGAGTGACCATTCTTTGAGACCAAACAAGTACTCACTAGAGTTTACCTGAGGAACTTGGAAGTCACTTACATGAAAATCGTGAAATCGGTACTGTTCTCTTTGAACTAGTAACGTACAGTTAGCGTCCACTGGCTAAGATGGCTGCTGCATTGTGACATGCACTTGGTCAACACGCAGATTGCAATAACGAAAACCAATTAAATGTTTTTACTTTAAATGCGAACATTTTAGGTTAGGCTTTACCGTGACTGTTACTGACATTGAATGTTACCAGTCACCGTTTCATTTATTTCCACGACGCGTTTCAGAGGTTTAAACCTCCATCATCGGGTGGATTTACATTAGCTAGTATGACATTTGTGTGTGTGTTGTGTTACGATGATGGAGGCTTTAACCTTTGAAACGCGTCGTGGAAGCAAATAAAACGGTTACTGGTAACAGTAAACTTGTTGTTTCATTTAATGTCAATTAAATGTTCCTTTACGGGCACCAGAAGCATCTCCCACACCATACTCCCCACGCCCTAAGCCTATTCTGAGCGTTTCACGCAGAGTCTTTACTCTTAACACGCACTAGCTATAATCGTGACCAGGCGCTTCAGTATGGAACCGCACGACCGCTCCGGTCCCAGGTTCGAATGCTGTCTCGGGCATAGATGTGTGTGTTGTCCTTAGGTTAGTTAGGTTTAAGTAGTTCTAAGTCTAGGGGACTGATGACCTCAGAAGTTAAGTCCCATAGTGCTCAGAGCCATTTTCTATAATCGTGACTAACAGATTTTTCCCACACGTAAATTATACAACTGGCTTACTCATTGAACCAAATAAGTCGTTTTCGCCTACACTCGAGGCGTAGATGAAGTAGTAGATCTCTCTAGATGAGGGTATCCAAGGCGCCGTCATTCAGGGTGTGTTTATAGTTAGGACACATTTGTATCGTGTCTACCAGCACGCAGAATTTGCCAATTCTGGTGCTCGCGTTGGCTATCAATCTTCCGCTGTCGTCCACAGTTGCACCGACGGCACTTTGTTTCCAGCGTTGACAAATATCTCGACACGTCTTAATGAAACTGTTCTCCACACACCACGATTGTAGTCGGCTACTGTGACTGGCTCTTTATGGAACCATGATAAATCCTTTCCTCATCACGCTAGAGCGATCACTACGCAGTTACTGACAACGTCCCTTTTCCTCCGCGCTGCAAATGACACCGTGATTTGTCAGAACCCTCACATGACTACACAGCCGAGTGTACAGTTGGGTGAGAAGATTATACCTCCGTTTATATGTAATGGGCAATGGCAGTAACAGAACCAGGTACCAGAAAGAGTTCATTTGATACCGCAAACATGGTGCCAAATATATCTGTGTAAATCAACGAGATAGCTGTTGACCGTCGTGTTCTGCGTTCCTAACTGCTTCCCTTTGGAATGATAAGGTTTTTTCATCTTAAAGCTGGTAGAATAGGCTTTGATTCAAACTTCAAAATTTTTACATAGGCAAAAATATGCCAGGAGCTAATATTCGCCAGTTTGGTTTAGAAACTGCAGTCCTTAACCAATTGTCATGTAAAAATAAGATTGCTACCTTAATAGTAAATCATTCAGTTTTGCCATCTAAGCTTTTCTTCAACATTTATCGCATAATAAAAATTAATTATCAAACTGTCGTAAGAAGTTATGTAATACATTTTATTTCGTTTAAGGTTTGTGAAAACATTTCACTACCATTGTAAACTCATAATCTTGTAATTATGGAGATAGATAATGTCGATAATTAATTTCAGTCACAATATGTGCTCATGTTACGAATGGCATCATATGTGATGAAACGCATCGTGTACCCTTTTGATGGGGTTTGTGAATAGAAAACGAACATATTGAAATTCTTCGGGATATTATTAGTAGCACACGACATAGAAAATGACGTTAAGATTACCATAGATCTTCCGAAATCTTTTACGGTTCTCAGAATTACAAGCCCATCGACGATGGCGAAATCTCGCTGAAAATAATTTGGGCAAACTACGAAAAAGAAATTGTTTCGCATCAAGGCGGAGCCAAGACTCAACTGTTTAAATGCACAACCACCGTTACTGCATCATAGTCAGCCGTAATTCTCGACAATAGGCGAGATGACAGTGCAACACAAAGCCGACTGTTTTCTTCGCGAAGCCAAGTATGATGATAGGAGGCCAACTCATCATTGGTCTTCGAAGAAACCTAACTTCCTTATATTCGCCGTATAAACTAGTTTCCCGATTTTATTTTCAGCCAGGGCTTGTTTTGGCTAGGTAAGATTCGTTTCTCCTCATTATTGTTTCTGCATTTTGTTGTCTTGGGAGGACTTAGAGAATGATGACACACAGGCGTTTATACATTACTCCTTGGAGCTAGGGTTACGAGAAAAATGACTATACCGATCCTTGAAAACATAAATCGCGTCGTACACCTTTCCACTGAATAATAGGCATCAGTTTTAATGATAAACATTTACGTGTATGTGGGACATGCCACTGAAAATTTGTTCCAAAAGCTTTTACTGAGCAATAAAAATGCAAACAAACCCAACTTCGTAACTGCATTAGACAAACATTTTTCTTTTCTTTTTACGTAGGCTGCAAAATGTTCCTGTTTCGAAAACCTGATATCAGCACAATAAGTTTGTGGAAACAAACCATCTAAAGGCCCGTCCAAATTTTACATATTGTACGAAACACACAAATCGCAACAGGAGGTGATGTGAAGCTGAAATTTGGAAATAGATTAATAAGGCAGTAGAGAAATATTACCGCTTACAATGGCCCCATATATGGCGAAGATTTGGCGAAAATACGAAGAAATTTTTAATTTTCCACTAAATTTCGCATATGCGTAACATATCAGAAATGCAGTCTGCATCCTTTGAAAAAACGGTGAAGGAAAGAATGGTCGTTTAACTTGAACAAACGTAAAGTCTGTTATTTAAGAAAGGTCTATTACTTAAAATTTTCTACTCGTAATTTATGAATCTCAAGGAAAATATACAAGAAGAATAATAAGAAACATCAATTTTGATCCTGAAGCATAGAAAAATATTAAAACAGAATTCTGTCTGTAATAGTTTTTGAGTCACTGATTGAGAATATGCAACAAATTGCAAGAAAAGCTATTAAGCAAGAGAAAAACTTCCAAAACAAAACCGTAAGAGAATTTACCTGCTTTTAGATCTCATATATTTGGATTTTTTTTCGTTGCCTCCACGTTGTAGTTTCCTTTACTTATTACGTCTTACTTCCTCCGAGATGTTTAAACACCACATAAAAAAATGGTTCAAATGGCTCTGAGCACTATGGGACTCAACTGCTGTGATCATAAGTCCGCTAGAACTTAGAACTACTTAAACCTAACTAACCTAAGGACATCACACAAATCCATGTCCGAGGCAGGATTCGAACCTGCGACCGTAGCAGTCGCGCGGTTCTAGACTGTAGTGCCTAGAACCGCTCGGCCACTCCGGCCGGCTTAGATTTGCAGGTTCGGCATTTTACGGCGTGTCAAGGAAAATGTAATAGAATACGTCGGGTAGGGGTGACGACTGCAGTAAAGCTAGTGATATATCTGTCGTCAGTAGCATTTATTAAATCGCCACTGAGCGGCACAGAACTTCAGTATACGGTACAAAAATAACATCACATTCTTATCTTTTAAAGATGTCTTCAAATTCGTAATTTAGTTAACTTTTGTTGTACGACTCAAGCACATCTCTCCAGACTCCAACATATAATAGAAATTATAACTTGTTCTTACGACGAAATTAATTTCCGTCTTCTCCATAAAATTAAATACACGCAAATCCAGAGCAACTACTGCATTGGCTTTCCAGCTTTAGCAAACATTTATTTGTGTTATAAGCTTTCAGCAGTAGAATGAAAAACAGGGATAATATGAGGGCGTGCTAAAAGGTAATGCTTCCGAATTTTTTATGGGTAAACTTTTACAGATTTTTAAATAAAACAAACGTTATTAATATTCTATATATCTGTTCTTCAGTTCTACAAATTTGTAGTTCCCTGCCACTAGAGTGGTCCGAACTATAGCGTGCGACATGGCTGTGTGTAACGTAAAGCCGTCGGCCCACGGACCATGCATTGGAACGCTGTGTGTGCCGAGTTTCTGACGTCATAGCGTGCAAAAAGCGCGTTGAGGAGATTTCCTGAACGTGCTGGTCAATATTAGCATGTCAGATATAATGAACGTACTTTTGAACGTAGACCAGTGAGATAGAAGAACTCGAGCTACGTCAGATGAAGCAATTTCTCTTCAGTAGAGCCGGGATACGCTATTTTGGGTCTCCATAGACCCCAACTGTATACAAGGTGATTTTTTACACCGTGTAAAAACTCTAGCGATTGATCGATGAGAGGATACAGAAAAAAAGTTTAATGATCTTATGTCCGAAAATGCGGTCTATTACGCACGGTACCATACAGCTATAGTTACAGTATGCGGTGGAAATGGTTTCCATGTGCCTCAACGCTTGCGTGTACGCACCGTAGCATGTTCTGTCTCACATGTTCACATTAGCCAGGCTGCATCCGAACACTGTCAAAGGCAGCATGAATACGTTGCTCCAGTGTCTCCACATCTGGAATATGCTCTGCATACCCTGTACTTTCGAGATTTCCCCATAACCAGAAATCGCACGGATTGAGATACGGTGAACGAGTAGGTCATGCAACTGGAGCCCTTGTCCCATCTATCGACCAGGGAAGACACGACTGAGATGCTTCCGGACGTTAACGGCAGAGTGGACTGGAGCAATATCATGTAGCAGGACGCAGATCCTGGAATCGTGGTGGCCTGGTGAAAAAACCAGTGATAAAACAGCTCCCGCTGTGGAAAGTCTGTCGCTAGTAATCTGTAAGTGAGAAGGGTAATAACAATTGTCATGGAGAATGTTCCACATGGTCGTCTGGTATACCTGTACGAGGTGCATTCAAGTTCTAAGGCCTTCGATTTTTTTTCTCCAGACTGGAAAGAGATAGAAACATGGGCATTGTTTCAAAATGAGGCCGCGTTCATTGTCAATACGTCCCAGAGATAGCAGCACCATACGGCAGATGGAATTTTACCGCCAGCGGCGAGAATGAGAACTGTTTTAAATACTTAAAATGGCGATGTTTTCCTTACTTGAACAGCGTGCAATCATTCGTTTTCTGAATTTGCGTGGTGTGAAACCAATTGAAATTCATCGACAGTTAAAGGAGACATGTGGTGATGGAGTTATGGATGTTTCGAAAGTGCATTCGTGGCTGCAACAGTTTAATGAAGACAGAACATCGTGTGACAACAAACCGAAACAACGTCGGGCTCGCACAAGCTGGTCTGACGACATGATCGAGAAAGTGGAGAGAATTGTTTTGGGGGATCGCCGAATGACTGTTGAACAGATCGCCTCCAGAGTTGGCATTTCTGTGGGTTCTGTGCACACAATCCTGCATCACGACCTGAAAATGCAAAAAGTGTCATCCAGGTGGGTGCCACGAATGCTGACGGACGACCACATGGCTGCCCGTGTGGCATGTTGCCGAGCAATGTTGACGCGCAACGACAGCATGAATGGGACTTTCTTTTCGTCGATTGTGACAATAGATGAGACGTGGATGCCATTTTTCAATCCAGAAACAAAGCGCCAGTCAGCTCAATGGAAGCACACAGATTCACCGCCACCAAAAAAATTTCGGGTAACCGCCAGTGTTGAAAAAATGATGGTGTCCATGTTCTGGGACAGCGAGGGCGTAATCCTTACCCATTGCGTTCCAAAGGGCACTACGGTAACAGGTGCATCCTACGAAAATGTTTTGAAGAACAAATTCCTTCCTGCACTGCAACAATAACGTCCGGGAAGGGCTGCGCGTGTGCTGTTTCACCAAGACAACGCACCCGCACATCGAGCTAACGTTACGCAACAGTTTCTTCGTGATAACGACTTTGAAGTGATTCTTCATGCTCCCTGCTCGCCTGACCTGGCTCCTAGTGACTTTTGGCTTTTTCCAACAATGAACGACACTCACCGTGGCCGCATATTCACCAGCCGTGCTGCTATTGCCTCAGCGATTGTCCAGTGGTCAAAACAGACTCCTAAAGAAGCCTTCGCCGCTGCCATGGAATCATGGCGTCAGCGTTGTGAAAAATGTGTACGTCTGCAGGGCGATTACGTCGAGAAGTAACGCCAGTTTCATCGATTTCGGGTGAGTAGTTAATTAGAAAAAAAATCGGAGGCCTTAGAACTTGAATGCACCTCGTACTGACGGGCCAACTGCCTGGTACCTACACAGCGGTCGCCTTCCACAGTATGAATCATATTTTTCCGTAAGCCTGGTGTCCGAACATTTCCTGCTTCCTGAAACGACCCTGGCTCAGACAAACAGCCAACAGCGAAACACAGTTGCAGACATTGAATGTTGTGGTTGTTGTCGGCTGGGATAGGTCTTCTGATACAACCTTGCGGCCAGCCTCCGTTTCCATTTGCCTGGAAGTAAGTAAACACCATGTCGGCAAGCTCTCGATTCGGGTACGGAACCATTGTGTACAACGTTGTATTACATCCAATACAAGGTGAGTCAGCAAGAGAAGTGAATCGGACACAACGTTAACAATTACTATGGTAGGAGAGGGCGCTAGGGCATGACGTATGAGGAACAGTACCACCCTCTAGGAGGAAACAGTGCATACTGTAACTGTGGCTGCATGGTACAGCGCTTGTTAGACCGCAGTCTCTGTAACAAAGTATGATTGAATAAATGGTCTCTAGCATGAAACCATGAATTTCCGGGAACAATTTCATTAGACCTTTTTTGTTCCGCATCCTCTCATTAATCAGTTCCTAGAGTTTGTACACGGTGGAAAAAATCACCCTGTATATCCCGTTTCTAACCATCAGCAAACTGCGGATCTCTCGAAAACCAGTCGCTAAATTACGATTTCTTGTAATAAAATTACGGCAAACGTCATATCGGTTATTAACGAATTATTGTAGCTTGCGTAGCTTGCGTATTATGAAAGTACGCCGTTTCAAGGCAACGGAATATAGAGGATCCATCAAAAACACATTGTTCTTGGCACAATTTGTTATAATTAACTGTCCGTTAGTAACATACGTACGATTAAAACTTTCAGTAGATGGTAACATGCAAAGTACTGTCGAACATTGCTTCTGGTCGGTGTTGCGTAACGAGTAGAGAAGCAGATTAGTATTGTTGCACATGCCCCGTTGGTGGTTCGCATCCCACTCGCTTCAAATATTTGTTTTACTAACCTTTGCGTTTTCTGATAGGTTCTGATACTTTATTAGTTTAATAGAAGCGTATTCTGTAATATTCGATATTATGTAAATATAAGCGCGCTCTTCCTCAGGATTGGCTTTATCTACAAGACAGTTTGCACAACTTGCAGAAGATGTTTTGCACTTCCTTGTTACAAGCTTCTTATTTCACATGTTGTAAAGGTTCTGCTTCTCATTGGGAACATTGATCAAGTAAGAATGACGTTAGAGTTTTACTAAAAAACGGGAATGATGAAGTAATTTAGGCCTTATGTGCAGAACTATTGCAAATTTGTATCGAGCTATTTGTAATGGAACTTTTTTAAGCCAATGCCCTTACTGATTGGACACGGTAACGCCCGTCAAATTCGTAAACAGTCTGATTTGCGAGCCAGTTCCGGGCGACAACTTCCGCTGCAGCGCGCTGCATTCGCCTGTATCACGTCGAGGCAAACGTAACGTACGCACAAGGCCTGTAGTTTCTTAGCGTTCAGCAGCACGTTGAACTCAGCACGACAACGTGGGCGTTAGAAAGCACGGCCCGTGTGCCAAGCCCGCATCTCGTGGTCGTGCGGTAGCGTTCTCGCTTCCCACGCCCGAGTTACCGGGTTCGATTCCCGGAGGGGTCAGGGATTTTCTCTGCCTCGTGACGGCTGGGTGTTGTCTGATGTCCTTAGGTTACTTAGGTTTAAGTAGTTCTAAGTTCTAGGGGACTGATGACCATAGATGTTAAGTCCCATAGTGCTCAGAGCCATTTGAACCGTGTGCCAACGGCGTAACCACGTCGGTACGTGAGAAACAGCGGGCTGTAATTGAGTTTCGAATTGAAAAAGTTCGTCTACACATGGAGCATCCTGTCCTTCAGCATGACAATGCTAGACAACACACGAACGCTGCCACATCTACAACGTTTCGACGACTTGGTCTGTCATTGACCGACATCCACGCAGTCCCGACTTGGTCCACCCGATTTTTATCTAAAAAACTTAAAGAACGTCTTCGAGCACTTCACTTTGATAGAGATGAGGCGGTGCAAGCAGAGATGAGGTTGTGCCTCCGTCAACAAAGTTAGAGATTCTGCAGTGACGGTATCAGCAAACTGATCTCTCGTTGGGAGAAATGTGTTCGTCGCGAGGGTGACCATGTTGAGAAATAAATATGTGTGAGGTTCATTCAAATGAAACCTGGTCAGTGCGTCTACCTTTGCCTTACACGTAAGGTGGCACCACGTAACTGTGGGTATGGTTGCGTTATCTACTGGTAGGGAGACTGACGCGTGCGCACCATTTGATGTTGCATAGCGCCAATGTGGTTTCACGCCGAAGAGAAGGTGGTCACACAAGTTATCGTCTACTACCGAACATGCAGGCGAGTAAGCTGGAACAACGAGGAGTGATTCGATTTTTGGCGGCAGAGGGAGTTGGAGGCCGTGAAATGTGTCGACGGATGAAGGCTGTGTACGGTTCAAGTGTTGTGGAATGGCGCAAACGATTCCTTGAGGGGCGCGAGTGACTGGAAGACGATGCCCGTCCTGGACAGGCTCATCGTGTCATCAGACCGGAAATGGTTGCGGAAGTGAATGCTTTAGTCTTGGACAACCGCAGAATCACCGTGGAGGAGATCCATCGGTTACTGGGTATTAGTGTGGGCACCGCCCACACCGTAATGCATCAACACTTGAACTTTCGAGCTGGCCGGGGTGACCGAGCAGTTCTAGGCGCTACAGTCTGGAACCGCTCGACCGCCACGGTCGCAGGTTCGAGTCCTGCCTCGGCCATGGGTGTGTGTGATGTCCTTAGGTTAGTTAGGTTTAAGTAGTTCTAAGTTCTCGGGGACTGATGACCTCATATGTTAAGTCCCATAGTGCTCAGAGCCACTTGAACCATTTGAACTTTCGCAAAAATATGTACGCAGTGGGTTCCCCACCAACTGAACGCCGAACAGCGCAATACTCGAATAGGGCTGTCTTTCAGTCACCTGCAATGTTATCATGAGGAGGAATTCGGCTTTTTGTCGCGTCAGAGCAAGCAGTGGAAATATGCGGCTTCACCACCTCCAAAGAAATCAAAAGCTGTGCTCACCAGCTGTGGTAAGGTCATGATGTCCTCTTTTTTTTACCACTAGGGCCCACTGCTTGTTGAGTGCCTGGAACGGGGAACCACCATCAATGCCAAGTGTTAGCAAGCCACTTTCAGAACCTTAGATGAGCCATCAAGTCGAAACGCCGAGGCGTGTTGTCCAATGGTGTTATCCTCCTGCATGATAATGCCTACCCACACACGTCCATTGCGGTGAAGACGACATTGCAGCAGCTTCGGTGCGAAACGCTGGAACATACACCGTACAGTTCCGACCTTCCACCGTGTGACTTTCATGTGTTTGCACCACTAAACCAAGCTATTCGCAGAAACCGATTCGCAACGGACGACGAAGTGTGTGACAGGGTTCAGGCCTGGATGCGACAGCAGCCACCTAACTTCTTCAAGGATGGACTCGACCGGCTAGTGTCGCAACGGTATAAATGTGCCAACAGTTCTGGCGATTATTTTTGAGTATGTGTACTCTGTATAACTTCATTTTTGAGTTAATAAAATCCTTACCGTTACTTTACACTTGTGACCGGGTTTCGTTTGAATGCCCCTTATAGAGATGAAGAATAAAGATGCAGAATATTAATAACGTTTGTTTTGTTCAAAAAACCAGTATAGCTTTCATATAAAAAATTCGGAGGCATTACGTTTCAGCACGCCCTCGTATATATTTGCTAAAGCAATAGCGTAATATACCATTTTCAAGGAAAATCGCTGGTGGACTGGACTATCTCGACTGCCGTCTTTCATTATTTCAGATTTTATAATCTTTTGCGTAACTTTCTCTTCAAAAGTTCGTAGGTTCCCAGTTTGTATATCGTTTATATATTTTTATTACGCATGTCGATGTTCTCCGTATCGCTCGCGGAAGAATCACTCGTGAAGAAACAACTCCTTCGTTCCATTTGTGCGAACTTGATGTTAATCGTAGTATTTGACTTCACCAGCGACTTAAAAAACGGCAACATAGAGTTGCTGTAAAGCTGCGGTAGTTGACGTTTAAAGCATTGCTTCAGCCTCAGTTGAGCTCTGTAAGTTAGCTTCTTATTGAGAATCTTCATTTTAGTAGTTTTGGTCACGTTTTCGCAATTTGATAGAACCGCACGTAATCGAGTATTAAAACGTCGGATTCATATTTGGTTCCTTTGAGCCACCACAGTAAGGGTTCAGCCTTAACGAAATACTCCATCCTTAAAACAAATACAACCTTCACCATAAAATCCTGTAGCAGACCTAACGCTGACAAGAGAATAATTTACTCTCCGCTTTAGCGGCCACTGACAGGTCCATTAGTCCGTCGCGAGTTGATATCTCTTAATCGTAGGACTAGGGGAAAAACAGTACGACGCTGAACTAATCTGACTGCGATATCGACTAGTCAGAGTTCCCACATGCTCCATCTTGCAGAAATGAACTGGATTGGTTCTAGTTTGTGTACAGCTTCGTGTAATAGCAAAAAAAGTGAAGGAAAAGAATCTGGCCAATAAACGACATAAAATAGCTTTAACTAGATAAAAACAGTGACAGAAAACAATACAAAAAAAATGCTGTCGAAATTTGCGTGTAGGAACCAGGAAGGTAATCGATTTTTTAATGTATAGGATGCCACTAATGTGGCATGGATTTACGTTACTGATGCTGATCTGTAGCCAGTTCTAACACAACGTAGTGGTCACATTATGTTCAAGTGCCAAACTATCGTCCGTAAATTTTCTTTGACGCTAATAGCGAGCCTGTAAACCGCTAATGGAGTGTCATTTTCGGGAGCGTTGCCTGAAAAACACCTATTTATCTGCTTATTAACGGCAAATGGCTCCGCGCCTGTGACTGCTTTGCGCGGAGACTCTCCACAGTGCAACATTTGCAATATTCCATCTCTCTCTCTCTCTCTCTCTCTCTCTATCCCTTCTCCCTCCCGTCCCCTCTTTTCCATTTCCGCTCCCATTCCCTATTTCGTCACATTAAGGACCGGATATTTTTGTTGGGTCTTACTGCAGTAGCCGCGTATTGCGCGCTGCCTTGAGCTGCATGCGGCCGCACAACGGTAACTGTCTTTCAGGTTCTCTAATATCCGTTCGGTTCAGCCGTTTACTGTAGAAAACGCAATTTTTTTGGCTAGCTGTTTTGGTTTTGTGTTTTTGCGTGTGCATACGTATTTATATATCATCAACTCTGCATCGTATTTATTTTAAAATTTCAATGTTTTTACATAAAACGTTTCTCCACACTGCGTAACAATAATGTTGTACTGCGTAACAGCTTAGAGCCTATACACAAAATGGTTCAAATGGCTCTGAGCACTATGGGACTTAACTTCTGTGGTCATCAGTCCCCTAGAACTTAGAACTACTTAAACCTAACTAACCTAAGGACATCACACACATCCATGCCCGACGCAGGATTCGAATCTGCGACCGTAGCGATCACGCGGTTCCAGACTGAAGCGCCTAGAACCGCACGGTCACACCGGCCGGCCCTTATACACAAACAAAGGTTCCTAGTACGAGGGCATGCTGAAATGTAAGCCCTCTGAATTTTTTATGCGAAAACGCTTACAGGTTTTTAAATCAAACTAACGTTATTCACATTCTACATCTTTATTTATATCTACATATTTGCAGCTCTTTGCTGTCAGAGGGCTCCGAATTGTAGCGTGTAAGATGGCGGTCTGTAACGTAAATACGTCACTGTGTGAGAAACAGCATGCTGTAATCGAGAATTTGGAATTTGTTGAGT
This sequence comes from Schistocerca cancellata, assembly GCF_023864275.1. Taxonomy (NCBI): domain Eukaryota; kingdom Metazoa; phylum Arthropoda; class Insecta; order Orthoptera; family Acrididae; genus Schistocerca; species Schistocerca cancellata. The sequence continues at coordinate 131,620,532 of NC_064629.1, forward strand.
TCGTCTACACATGTAGCAGCCTCTCCTTCAGCATGACAATACCAGACCACACACGAGTACTGCGACATCTGCAACAATCTGACACCGTGTCTGCCCTGCTCGCTGTAATCGATCATCCTCCACAGACTCCTGACTTGGCCCCATCATATTATCATCTGTTTCCGAAACTTAAAGAACACCTTCGAGGCCTCGAATTTGATAGTGAAGAAACGGTTCAAGCAGATGTGAGTTCGTGGCTCCGTTAACAAAGTTATACATTCTACAGTGATTTTACGAACAAACTAGTCTCTCGTTGGGACAAATGTGTCCGGCGCCAGGGCAAAGAAAAATTATCTACGTCGCTGGTAGCTCGTCTTTCAGATAAATCGCTGTTTTATTTTATTTTGTCTTATTTCCCAATCTATTCCAGAAATTAGATGAACATTTTAAAATTAGCTGGCACATTCAGTTGTGGAAGTCAGTACACCTCTGATGAAATCCATGTCTTATCTGTTGTGTAGTTTGAGTTTATTTTTCAGACTAAAAGAAGTATCGGTTTGGTTTACTGCTATACTATTGCAGCTTCCATCGTATTGACGAATATCTGATTCCCTCTGTGATTACTTGTCTGTAGTGTCTGTAAGCTTTTAGCGTACTTCGGTCCAGTTCTACACCCATGGAACATCATTGGCAGTGACAGGCGCTACATTCTGGCCCTCCACGTAGTAGTCACACACGCTGACCCCTGAACCTGGTAGGCAAGATTGCATTAAACTGAGAAAAAGTAAACGCTGTAAATTAGTTAGTTTAGGATGATTAATGTTTTAGGTGTGGTGTTTCCCGTCTATAAATGACGCCTCCATACCTGTATCGACGGAAACAGAGGACAAATCAGACAACTTGGGGCAACTTCGAGCACTTGAATAGAAAAGTGGTGTTATTCCGCTGTATTTTTACGGCGGTGTTTTTACCTCGAGCGGTACAGAGCTGAATAAAGACGCTAGATTCTCTCATTGCTCGTAAAGTTCCCCCTTTGTTTGCATTATAGCCCTTTTTATATGACTGAAATCAAGATCAGTTGTCTTTACGTACTCTCGAATGTTGTTATTCAGGTTGTGAATACAGTACACGTTTGTTACTTCTGCGCTGGCCGGGGTGGCCGAGCGGTACAAGGCGCTACAGTCTGGAACCGCGCGACCACTACGGCCGCAGGTTCGAATCCTGCCTCGGGCATGAATGTGTGTGATGTCCTTAGGTTAGTTAGGTTTGAGTAGTTCTAAGTTCTAGGGGACTGATGACCTTAGAAGTCAAGCCCCATAGTGCTCAGAGCCGTTTGAACCATTGTTACTTCTGCCAGATAACACGGAGTTTAATGTTCGCTGCGCCGCGCGGGATTAGCCGAGCGGTCTCAGGCGCTGCAGTCATGGACTGTGCGGCTGGTCCCCACGGAGGTTCGAGTCCTCGCTCAGGCATGGGTGTGTGTGTTTGTCCTTAAAATAATTTAGGTTAACTAGTGTGTAAGCTTAGGGACTGATGACCTTAGCAGTTAAGTCCCATAAGATTTCACACACATTTGAACACATTTTTGAATGTTCGCTGCCAATAAGGAAGAAGGTCCCTATATGCGACGGTCCATTGTAGCATTCTCCATTTTAAGCTATGCACGGAATAAAACAGGTGTTTCCATACTGCAGTCGTTCGTTTTCAGTTAAATAGAATTCAAAAGCTGGATAAAACTCTGGCGTATAAGATGATCTGGTTTCTTGTGCTAGTGACAGTTAAGGAAACGATGAGCTGCATATTTTTGGCACAGTTGGACCAGAGGCCAAGAACTCGGCGAAAGAAGTGAAATAGTGTGCCACTCTACTGTGCAGTTGGAAAACACAACACTAAAAAATGACCGAAAGAAGTAATGTTACTCGGCTAATGCAATCGTACTGAAGACCATAGTGGATTGTATTGCCTGTTTACCGGGGCCCTAGAAACGACGCACGGCCTCCGTACCCGTCGCAGCCGCAGTAGTCCACAACCCCACGACGACTGCCGCAGTCCACTTCACCCGTCCGTCGCCCCACACCGAATCACTCTTTCAGGATTATTTTGCGGTTCGGTCCCCGGTGGGACCCCACAGGGAACGTCTCAAACCAGACGAGTGTAACCCCTATGTTTGCGTGGTAGAGTAATGGTGGTGTACGCGTACGTGGAGAACTTGTTTGCGCAGCAAAAAAAAAATGAAACAAGGCTCTGAGCACTATGGGACTTAACATCTATGGTCATCAGTCCCCTAGAACTTAGAACTACTTAAACCTAACTAACCTAAGGACATCACACACATCTATGCCCGAGACAGGATTCGAACCTGGGACCGGAGCGGCCGCGTGGTTCCAGACTGTAGCGCCTAGAACCGCTCGGCCACTCCGGCCGGCTGTTTGCGCAGCTGAGGCGGAGTAAGGGGAACCAGTCTGCATTCGCCGAGGCAGATGGAAAACCGCCTAAAAACCATACACATACTGGTCGGCTCACCGGACCCCGACCGGGCGGATTCGTGCCGGGGACCAGGCGCTCCTTCCCAATCCGTAAAGCCGTGCGTTAGACCGCACGGCTAACTGGGCGGGCCGACATAGTGGATGCTAACATGGTCACGTGGCTAGTTGAAGTTCAGAGCAGTACGCACTGTACCAGCAACAAAGTGATCGCGGAAGATGTCCTCTGCTACAGGAGCAATAGTGTCATATTGAAATCATTAAATTTATTAAATACTGGAAGCGAAATGAGTGACAGTGGCGACGGTTAAGGCGCCTGGAGTTCTTGCAAAGGAAGTCTACAGTGTGCAAATTACAGAAGAAAACAGGGTATCGAGAAGAATAGGATTCGAGTGTCTCTCCAAAAACAAAGAGATCTTAATAAATATTCTCTTGATGTGGTGCAGAAGAACGCAAATACACTACTAAAATTTTGTTGCATGGAATTAAAATTGTAGGGCTAGCGAAGAAACTTTCAGGTAAATTACAGTATTAAGGGGATTCAGTTTTAAAAGGGGGCTAGCACTTTGTTGCAAAAACCACATAGCACATTCTACATTTGAAAAATGAATGAAGCGACGTACTGCAAACATCCAGTATCGTGGATGCGCACTCATTAGGCTATGAATAAATGCTGTGAAAGTAACAGCGTACATGGAGAAGAGCATCTTTGCCAGACGTTGAGTGCTTAGCGTCCCACTTGTCAGCACATCTACACTCCTGGAAATGGAAAAAAGAACACTTTGACACCGGTGTGTCAGACCCACCATACTTGCTCCGGACACTGCGAGAGGGCTGTACAAGCAATGATCACACGCACGGCACAGCGGACACACCAGGAACCGCGGTGTTGGCCGTCGAATGGCGCTAGCTGCGCAGCATTTGTGCACCGCCGCCGTCAGTGTCAGCCAGTTTGCCGTGGCATACGGAGCTCCATCGCAGTCTTTAACACTGGTAGCATGCCGCGACAGCGTGGACGTGAACCGTATGTGCAGTTGACGGACTTTGAGCGAGGGCGTATAGTGGGCATGCGGGAGGCCGGGTGGACGTACCGCCGAATTGCTCAACACGTGGGGCGTGAGGTCTCCACAGCACATCGATGTTGTCGCCAGTGGTCGGCGGAAGGTGCACGTGCCCGTCGACCTGGGACCGGACCGCAACGACGCACGGATGCACGCCAAGACCGTAGGATCCTACGCAGTGCCGTAGGGGACCGCACCGCCACTTCCCAGCAAATTAGGGACACTGTTGCTCCTGGGGTATCGGCGAGGACCATTCGCAACCGTCTCCATGAAGCTGGGTTACGGTCCCGCACACCGTTAGGCCGTCTTCCGCTCACGCCCCAGCATCGTGCAGCCCGCCTCCAGTGGTGTCGCGACAGGCGTGAATGGAGGGACGAATGGAGACGTGTCGTCTTCAGCGATGAGAGTCGCTTCTGCCTTGGTGCCAATGATGGTCGTATGCGTGTTTGGCGCCGTGCAGGTGAGCGCCACAATCAGGACTGCATACGACAGAGGCACACAGGGCCAACACCCGGCATCATGGTGTGGGGAGCGATCTCCTACACTGGCCGTACACCACTGGTGATCGTCGAGGGGACACTGAATAGTGCACGGTACATCCAAACCGTCATCGAACCCATCGTTCTACCATTCCTAGACCGGCAAGGGAACTTGCTGTTCCAACAGGACAATGCACGTCCGCATGTATCCCGTGCTACCCAATGTGCTCTAGAAGGTGTAAGTCAACTACCCTGGCCAGCAAGGTCTCCGGATCTGTCCCCCATTGAGCATGTTTGGGACTGGATGAAGCGTCGTCTCACGCGGTCTGCACGTCCAGCACGAACGCTGGTCCAACTGAGGCGCCAGGTGGAAATGGCATGGCAAGCCGTTCCACAGGACTACATCCAGCATCTCTACGATCGTCTCCATGGGAGAATAGCAGCCTGCATTGCTGCGAAAGGTGGATATACACTGTACTAGTGCCGACATTGTGCATGCTCTGTTGCCTGTGTCTATGTGCCTGTGGTTCTGTCAGTGTGATCATGTGATGTATCTGACCCCAGGAATGTGCCAATAAAGTTTCCCCTTCCTGGGACAATGAATTCACGGTGTTCTTATTTCAATTTCCAGGAGTGTATTTCTGAGGCGTTGAAATGACTTTCCTAGACACACACTCCGGGACCTCTGTCTATTTTCAATAAAGCAAGAGTTTACCAAAGTTCACATTGTGTCTTCAGTTTTGATTTTTATGATTTTTGTCTTTTGCCTAACTTGGTGGGTTGTCGTAATTACTTTCATGGTCTGGACCTTATTCCCTTGCCGGTCACTAATGGCCGAGCAGTTCTAGGCGCTTCAGTCGGGAACCGCGCTGCTGCTACGGTCGCAGGGTCGAATCCTGCCTTGGGCATGGATATGTGTGATGTCCTTAGGTTAGTTAGATTTAAGTAGTTCTACATCTAGTGGACGGATGGCCTCAGATGTTGAGTCCCATAGTGCTTGGAGCCATTTGAACTTACTCCCATGTCGGGCAATATAGTGTAACATCTCGAGGATATAAATCTTTTATGACATATTCGACATGCAGTTTGCAGATGAATTTTGTGCGTTTGAGTGTAATTGATTAATCATATTAAAGAAGAATGAAGTCATTTTCTATGACGTATTTGAGAAATTGAAAACATTATCCGGATTAACAACATATCTGTGGCATATCCCTGTTTATTTTCCAAAAAAATTGCAGCTATTCCAAAGGATTTTGAGTACACATGGGGGAAATGAACGAAAAACTGATAAAATTTTAAATGTGAGTTGTGTGTTGTTATATTTGAGACTATAGTACGGGAAACTTGTATCACTCCTTAATTTCTAATTCGCTGCTGGCAGGTACAAAGAAATGCTGAATAAGATCAAAACTTGGACGTATCTCTTTCACATCTTCACGAATAACTAACGTATTTCCTGCCAAAGCACTGATGTGATACCTATTCTATTCTCTAACCAGTAGGGAATGAAATCAGTTTTCAAATTTCGATAAAGGTATCTGCTTCCGCAGAAAGACACATTCCCTGGCAGTCTTTAATGTCCTTGCAGTTCTGGCGCTGCAGTCCGGAACCGCGGGACTGCTACGGTCGCAGGTTCGAATCCTGCCTCGGGCATGGGTGTTTGTGATGTCCTTAGGTTAGTTAGGTTTAAGTAGTTCTAAGTTCTAGGGGACTTATGACCTAAGATGTTGAGTCCCATAGTGCTCAGAGCCATTTGAACCAGTTTTTTTGTCCTTGCAGTCAACAGGACATTAAATTGTTGACTTTACTGTCCTTTCGTAGTGCCGGCGACTCAAAATCAGACTCTCAGGACCTATGTCTTGTCGCTCAGTGTTTGCAACCCCTAATATTCTATAAAGATGAAAGAAGAACATTGAATTCGTTCACACGATTGAGAATCGTGACGGACATGACCTTCTGTTCATTCACGTACGTCGTAATATTTTCAGCTTACCGTGAACCATCTTACCGACATTTCGTATCTATATCGTCAGAATTCCTGTGCAGAATGCCGTTTTGGTAGTAATCCCGGCGTAATAGTAGGCCTAATCTGATAACTAAACGACAATCGGATTAATAAAATGGTTCAAATGGCTCTGAGCACTATGGGACTTAACTTCTAAGGTCATCAGTCCCCTAGAACTTAGAACTACTTAAACCTAACTAACCTAAGGACATCACACACATCCATGCCCGAGGCAGGATTCGAACCTGCGACCGTAGCGGTCACGCGGTTCCAGACTGAAGCGCCTAGAACCGCACGGCCACATCGGCCGGCCAATCGGATTAATAAAGACGGGTGTATTGAATGGTGGTCAAAACAAAAGAGAGACGAAAAGTGATTTCGGAATTTCGTGAGAATGTAATCTGAGCGGTTTGGATATCGTCAGCAAGACAGAGCAGCAGCACTCTCCATACATGCAACCTTTCCATGAGTCTTCCCTGAGGGGAAGGCAGCCAGCAAAGACAGTAAATACTCCTGGCCCCAATATCGCCTGATCTTTCTGCCTATGGGTTTTTACATGCGAGCCAAGCTGAAGAGGCACGTATAGTCAGATAAAAACCTCACACTGGGAAAGTTACAGCAGAAGATAGAGAACATTCTGAAGTGCAGGGCTGTTACGTGTGTCTCACTCCACTGCAGTGACGTCAACGGTGGCCACGTCTTGCGTGTTCGGTAAAGAGCAGGCCTCCTGTTCATTAAATAGGGTTACATATGCCATGTCCGTCTTAAAAATGTTTTCCGAATGTAAGTCATTTTCGCCTCGCTATAATAGATCAGTGGTTCAAAAATGGTTCAAATGGCTCTGAGCACTAAGGGACTCAACATCTTAGGTCATAAGTCCCCTAGAACTTAGAACTACTTAAACCTAACTAACCTAAGGACATCACACACACCCATGCCCGAGGCAGGATTCGAACCTGCGACCGTAGCAGTCCCGCGGTTCCGGACGGCAGCGCCAAGAGATCAGTGAAACAGTACACTTCTTACGACTGCACTATGGAAATCCTAGGTGAATTCTCCCCGAATGTAGTTACCATTAAAAAGTTTGCCTATAATTATATAAATTAGATTTCACTGCAATCAAGGCAATGCTGGTTCAGAGCTAGGCGACTTAATCATTGATACAAGTTACTAAATGAAAGGCCGGCCGCGGTGGTCTAGCGGTTCTAGGCGCTCAGTCCGGAACCGCGCGACCGCTACGGTCGCAGGTTCGAATCCTGCCTCGGGCATGGATGTGTGTGATGTCCTTAGGTTAGTTAGGTTTAGGTAGTTCTAAGTTCTAGGGGACTAATGACCACAGATGTTGAGTCCCATAGTGCTCAGAGCCATTTTTGTACTAAATGAAAATTAAGCATTGTCTCTCACATTCCTATCGACACACACATTCTACTCACATTTTCATGAACATAAAAATATTATTTAACATACAACATCAGTACCATGGCATTAATTAGAATAGCGTTGTCAATAAACTGTAATGAATAAGCCAATATATTTCAGTACGGCGATATGAATAACAATTAATCTTTTGTGACATATCTAGTCTAATATCATAAAGATACATGAAATTTAAAATTACTGAAAATATGTTGCTACATGTATTAACTAACAGTATTTCAACCATTGTCTCTCAGTAATGGCGCTTATTGTATCACTGATGCGGCTACAGGAGGAAATGCGACCATGACTACGGATATTAAAATTTCTGAACACTCATAAATAAAATGCGTCTGAAAATATTTCTTCAGATAAACATTTTATCCTGAGAGAGTGGTTCAGACTGGACAGTTCTATTCTCTCCCAAGCTGCAGCCGCGGAAACAATTATCCGTTAACAAGTACAGCATCATTGCTTCTCGTCCCTGTGCATTAAGCACACGCCTAATTTTTTCGGTGCTGGTATAATTCTTGGTGGCATCCCCTCCTCAACAGACTAGTGAGTGCTGTCATCACACCAATAATAATTTCATCTTTCCAGCCTAGCACTTTAAGTACAGAGTGCTCTCTTCTACCTCAAGTGGAAGTTTGCTGTGCAAGAGCGTGAACAACGCTTTTCGCGTTTTCTAACAGTACCTTCCCTGACCGCTGAAGTATAGAGAGTGAATCACCTAAAATTTGCACTGCAATTACTTCGGACATGGAAGGTGCTATCGATACACGGTTTTCACAGAACTGAATTGCAGGCGTTGGCCGGGGTGGCCGAGTGGTTCTAGGCGCTACAGTTTTGAACCGCGCGACCGCTACGTCGCAGGTTCGAATTCTGCCTCGGGCATGGATGTGTGTGATGTCCTTAGGTTAGTTAGGTTTAAGTAGGTCTAAGTTCTAGGGGACTGATGTCCTCAGAAGTTAAGTCCCATAATGGTCAGAGCCATTTGAACCATTTTATTTAATTCATTTTTTTTAAATTGCAGGCAAGGGCGCGTGTTGGCAGACACTACACAGATTTTGAGACTTCGACAAAAGTGTAGTTTTTCAATGGGACAGTGCCTGTTGACAGTAAAATCCTCAAAGTAGCGTAAATGAGAATGTCAGTAGTTTCTTTTGTAGGAAGCTAGCACATGTAGTTTACGAGTTATTGTAATGTGTACACTGTAAACACCGGCAGCTGTTTGTTCCATCCCTGTGCTTAGATGCTAGGCGACGATGTTATGTTTGTTTACATTGTGTTGTGTGTGCACTGCGATTGCATTGCGATAGTTCTGTCGCTTACTGTGTGAGAGTGGACGTAACAGGGCGTGCTTGGAAGATGGTATTTTCTTAATGGGATGATCAGGTGCGACAGACAGGTAGGTTCAAACGCTGCACGTGTGACGAGGCATGTCATCAGTTGAAGTCACGCGCTCAATATTTGTCATCCTATTTTGGTGTATTTCGCGATGTTTGTGGCCCCATGTGTCGTACATTAAATTACTTTTCTGAGCTTCATCTATGTCACTTCGGAGGTTCTTAAAAGTTAATGAGAATAACAGTGTATGATCAGCCAAAAACTGAAGACTCTAACAATGGATGAAGAGTCTGGAATCGGGCGCCGCGGAGGTTGAATGTTCGCCAGAGGCGATGCACTTGGATGGCCGTTAGGGGGCACCGCGGCCGAGCGGCGCAGTGCTCGCGCAGCTTTGCCCCTGGAGACGAGCAGTGGAAACAGCAGCGGCGCTCCCTCCCGCGTGGCCTGGTCCCCCACCACCAGGGAAAGAGCCGAAGGGTGGGGGGAGGGAGGGGGGCTGGCCCCGTGATGCAGAACTGAGGCAGACAGCGCCAGCTCGCTGAGAAGAGAAAGTCGTTGCAGTGGCAGAAGGTGACGCAACAACACATTGCGAGGCTGGCTGCTGGTGCGCCGTGGTGGACGCTGCTCTGCAGGAGGCGGAGTGCAGATATAGGGGACGCCCCACACACAGACGGAGGCTGCCTGTCTCCTGCTGAGTTAAACGTGTCACCGGTGGCTACAAGCAGTCGCGAGCGGTTCAAACTAGGCATTCCGGTTATCGCCCAAGCAACCGGTTTTCTGTTATACCCCTTTTTTTTCTTCTTCTTTCGACGCCTGTTAAATCGGACTGTTTAAACCGGTCAAAGTAACCGGCTTCTGAAATAACCGAATTTTTTTTTCTTTTTTTGTTGCTATTATTTCCTGTGCCGGCCGTGTGGCCGAGCGGTTCTAGGCGCTTCAGTCTGGAACCGCGCGACCACTACGTCGCAGGTTCGAATCCTACATCGGGCATGGATGTGTGTGATGTCCTTAGCTTAGTTATGTTTAAGTTATTCTAAGTTCTGGGGGACTCATGACCTCAGATGTTAAGTCGCATAGGTGGTCAGAGTCCGCAGCTCGTGGTCTTGCGGTAGCGTTCTCGCTTCCCGCGCACGGGGTCCCGGGTTCGATTCCCTGCGGCCTCGAGACGACTGGGTGTTGTGTGTCTTTCATCATCATTGACTCGCAAGTCGCCGAAGTGGCGTCAGCTAAAAAGGACTTGCACTTTCGGCGGCCGAACACCCCGCTTGGGTCTCCCGGCCAACAATGCCGTACGATCATTTCATTTCATAGTGCTCAGAGCCATTTGAACCATTTTTTATTTCCTGTAATTACCATAAAAATCGAAGAGAGATCAAAAAATTTTGACACTCTCAGTTTCAGGGCACATAGAATCAAAATATTGAACTAAATAGCCAAATAAAATAAAACTTAGACTGTCCACCGTTCGCCGCTTTTCCCGAAACTTCATAAGTGGTTGAATACTACAAAAAATCACCAGTAGTCTTCTAGTGATTCAAATTCTTTGTAACTCTACGCAAAAATCTTGTAATTTTAGATCATACCACTATTTAGGCACTACAAACAGCCAGTGCTAAAGGGTGAAAACTGAGGCTGAAGAACTATGTTTTTCGTGTCAGTTAGCCAGTTTTTAAGGGCTAAAAGACGATACAGGCATATTATATAGACACAGCCAGTAGATCAGATACTTTCAATTTTTATTGTAGACTATGAATAAGTTAAGTTGTTAAGTTTTTAATTTGTACTGTTACCATAATTTGCTTCCTCAAAAAATCGTTCAAATGGCTCTGAGCACTATGGGACTTAACATGTGAGGTCATCAGTCCCCTAGAACTTAGAACTACTTAAACCTAACAAACCTAACGACATCACAAACATCCATGCCCGAGGCAGCATTCGAACCCGCGACCGTAGCGGTCGCGCGGTTCCAGACTAAAGTGCCTAGAACCGCTCGGCACACCGGCCGGCTTTGCTTCCTCTTCAATGATTTCATAGAAATGGCAGACAAATCTTCGATCTTTTACAGCGAATGAAATATTGAACTTCATTGCTACGTCACTACCTAAAAATATTTTCAGACTGGATTGGTGCCATTCTGCAATACTACGGACGTCCGGCAATGACAGAGAGAAACTACCGTACAGATCAGGTGAGAGCAAGTGTTACACACTGCACGTACACATGTGCGTTCAGCCGCGACTCGCGGCAGCAGGGACATTATCATCTCAGCAATACTGTACCAGTTCTTATGCCGTGTATTTGTTGTTCGTTTCTGTCAGCATTGTTATAAGAATAGCATTGATCGCGTTTCCCATTTTGTATAATAACGTGGTATTTCAATTCAACGCAAATCTATTGAATAAAAATTATTCCTTTTTTAAAGAAGATTAATTTAAAAGCGAATAATTTTAGCACTGCTGCTATGGCTGATTGATATTACGTTTTTTTAATTCAGTTATTAGTAAAAAATTAAAATTACCTGTTATTACCGAGACGAAACAAATATCGAAAAATACGGGTTATTCAGAACTAAAATACCGGTATCAGTTTTAACTAGTCGGTTTTTCCATCCCTAGAACAAACCATCGAGCACACGATCACATCGATGTCCTGATAGACTGAGTAGCACCCAGAACAACGAAAGCACACGCAGTCACAGACGACACAAACGTCCGAGCAACTGAGCGGTACAGCCTTCTCGGACGAACGCAAGCAACGTGCAGAGATGATCAGCAAAAAATGCGCAGACCATCTTAGCCACTTACGGAAATAGGATCAAAACCATGACGATGAGGACAGAGTACGAAGAAAGTGTCATAGAATGGCGTGACGGAAGGACCTACTGCAGATGGTGAGAATCCAACCAAAAGGTGGAAAGACCAACAGCTCTAGCAAGAGTTTTCGGAGGTTTCCCCTCGGCCGTAAGACGAATGTCAGAACTGGGCCTTGCAACTTTACCTATAGTGCCGATTGGGATCCCCGCCTCAGTGCCCTAGAATCGAATGCAACGTTAATGAATAAAGATTCGAAACAGTATAACCTTGCCGCTTTGGTTCAAAAGGAGCACATTTGCAAGCTCTTGTAAAGCCCCCTCCGTTCTCAGAGGAGGGAATGAAACGTGCCAAAAAAAGAAAATAAAGCACAACTGGACAGTTCAGTGCTCGCGCTTGATATGTCTTCACTGTACTAGTACTTGATAACTACCTTGCTTGTCACCCGGTTACTCTCTTTGGTGGCGTCTTGGATTTCTCTCTCCGCTGCTCGTGGTCTTGTCATTGTTGTGACCCTTCATATGACTTGCTGCACTTTGACGTTTTCTGGTAGTCTCGTCTTGATAATACCATGTCTCGTCACCCCGTATGGTTTTTTCCATAAAAGAATTGTCCGCGTTTCGCATTTCATTCAGGTCATTGCAGGTGCCCACGCGTCTGTTATAGTTAGAGAGTCAAGGTGTACTGGAAGAAGTTTGTAACTATTCTCTTCTTCAAAATATTCCGGAGACTGTCTTGAACACTTCAAAATGGTTCAAATAGCTCTAAGCACTATGGGACTTAACATCTTAGGTCATCAGTCCCCTAGACTAAGAACTATATAAACCTAACTAACCTAAGGACATAACACGCAACCATGCCCGAGGCAGGATTCTAACCTGTGACGGTAGCAGCAGCGCGGTTCCGGACTGCAGCGCCTAGAACCGCTCGGCCAATGCGGCCGGCTTGAACACTTCATTTAGAGATATCGCTCCATGCGGTTTCTGACATAATAACGTTGTCACACTATGAACGAACATCCACTGCGTAACACTGCCTGCTCACAACTGACTGGTCGAGTACAGATCTTTTGTTTAGAGTTGTTAGTTCAGGCTACCACCGTAGTTTCTGCGCTGACGTCCCTTGTCCGCCAGGAAAAATATCAGTTTCGGAACTTTTTGGACGGAAGGTGTATAGTGTGTGAATCAGTATTAAGTACATACCAGAGGGTCCTTTTAATCGTGCCATTTATTAAAGTTCTTCTCGTTCCATTCACGAACTGAGCGTGGAAAAAATGACTGACTGTGCGCCTTTGTGCGACTGGATTGAGACAGATTTGGGAACAGGCTGCGGTTTGAAAGTGAGATGCGATTTCTGTGATTACCAAATGCGAAATCTTATGGTGCGCAACGGAACATCGCCTGCTGAGTAGCTTCGGGATGTTAAATTCAGCGTTAGGGAGAGGGAGCTTCTGCATAGATTCTGTATATGAATGTGAACTTCCATATTAGAGAAAGAAATTTAAAATTTTCTGCAGAATTGGTTGTGCTGAAAAGGTGAACTTAATGATTTTAGATGTGTTTTGTATAGTTTAGTTGCTGTCGTTAAGTATTTATTCCACTGAATTACCTTCACCCTCTTAATTTGTAATTTTACTTGCTTGGAACTTGATATAGTATTTTTTAGAAAGGTTTCACTGATTTTGAGACGCCATTAGGGAGTATCTCAGCAACGCACGTTTCTCCGTCCTGCTACGTTTCAGAAACAGCGTAGCCCTCACACGCAGTTTATAATTTTTTGGTCTGGATACCGTTATTTTATTATCCAATGAGTAGCGAATTGTTTTCAGACAAATTGTGTACCATATGGGGTCTCGTACCCGATGTTTGCATTTCACGTACATCGATTTACGGAATGGCCCATCCGAGTACTGAACGCATCCAAACACCGTGGAGGCTTCTTCGTACACGTTGCTGAACTAGAAGCTCCGAGAGATACCGGAAAAATCTGTTTTCGATTTCTTCTCGGACAAAAAGTTTCGATCAGTTCGGAAGTTCCATCGTAGCGTTCGCTGCGCTGCGGAGTGAAAGATTCCCACTAGATATGTTTTGATGTATTTAGTAATGTACAAGTGGCTATCTCAAACCAACGCCTTTTTCTTGACCTTCTTGTAGGAAGATATTCGTACACTCTCACCTGTTCTTAAGAATCCGGCATTCGCCTTTAAATGACCTTTTTTATCAGCTTCCTCTCTTAACGTTTACTTTTATTTTGTCATTTCGCTTTTTCTGCTTATTGCTTTTCCTGATCTCGCCTCCCTTTAACGTTTGTACACTTCTTACGTCAGTTCAGATACTCTACACACACGTGACGATTTCTCTGATTCTTTTCAGCACAATATCAATTGCTCTGGCCACATGCATAGTATTCAGTGTAAAAACATTCGACGACGTATTGTTAGTTATTTTTGTTATGAGTGGATGAAGTGAGATACAGATGTTATATCGGATTCCTTTGGGTTTTGTCAGTAATCCATGTACCTAACCACGTGAATTTAACTAATGGAAGAATTTTCTTAAACTTCTGCTACGAAAGAATGAAACGTAAATGACAGTAGAAGATGTTGGGGACTCAAGTATTTCCCCGTATCCCAAGTCTAAAGTTTAAGTGTAGGACGAGAAGTGCATGTTGTTGACCTTGTTATAAAGTCTGTGAAAGCAGAAATGTTTTACAAGTTCGTGACCAGGCGAGTTAATGGAAGAGCCGCGTTGCACTTACAGCTTATTTGGTCGTCGGATGTAATTAACTTGGCTAGTCACACACACATACACACACACACACACACACACACACACACACACAGAGAGAGAGAGAGAGAGAGAGAGAGAGAGAGAGAGAGAGAGAGAGAGATGTATAAATAAAGAAATTTATCAGTTACGGCGCAATTAATTAGAACCGTAAGATTACGCTAAAATAAATTCCCAAGACGTAACACAAATCATATATGCGTATACGCCTTTCTATTAAAATCTGTTATAAAATTTCATATTCTATATTGTCTTGTGCTGCAAGCGAAGTCTTGACACTTGTCGGGAGTCCAATAAAGGAAGAAACAAAGTCGGGATGACAGTTTCCTTTAAATCTTGAAGTCTTATACGAACACTTTATTTACCAAGTTTGGAATTACTTGTACAGTGATTACTAGTTTCGGCAAATTTGAAATGCTACTTTCAAATCACATTAGTTCAGACAGAAGCGTTTTCAACAACCATTTTAGATAGACTCTTCGTCGATAATAATGTCACTCATAGTAGAGGTGATACTATTTTACGTTCCGTGGCAATTGGAGAAATAAAATGTACATCAAGTATTGCATGTCATTGACAGCAATTAAATTTAGTCAGTACTATGTTAGATATCACGTCCGTGTTAATATCTGGAGGAAGACTCTTCGTCTAGGAAGACATCTATTTGGAAGAAATTTCCTAGACGCAGTCCCACATTTCGAAACTTCCCTGAACTAATAACCCCTAAAACAAGTAACAGTCCCAAATAACAAGCAAAAATGAGCCAAAAATTTAATAACTGTACACTGATCAGCCAGAACAGTGTGACCACCTACCTAACAGCCGGTATATCTACCTTTGGCACGGATAACAGCGGCGACGCGCTGTGGTATGGAAGCAGTGAGGTCTTAGTAGGTCGCTGGAGGGAGTTGGCACTGCATCTACACACACACACACACACGTCACCCAGTTCCCTAAATTCCGGGGACGGGGCGATGATCTCTGATGCCACATTCAAAGACATCCCAGACGTGTTTGATCGGGTTCAGTTCTGGCAAGTTGGGGGGCCAGCACATCAATTGGAACTCACTATTGTGTTCCTCGAACCACTCCATTGCACTGCTTGCCTTTTTACCTGGTGCATTATCTTGTTGAAAAATGTCACTGTCGTCGGGAAACATAAGCGTCATGAAGGGCCGTACGTCGTGTGCAATCTGTGTGCGATACTCTTTGGGCGTCATGGAGCCTTGCACGGGTTCCACTAAAGCCACGGATGCTCACGTGAATGTTCCCCACAACATAATGAAGCCACCGCAGCACAGGTGTTAAGGTGCTGTTCCCGTGGAAGATGACGGATTCACGCCCTCCCATTGGCATTATGAAGAAGGTATCGGGATTCAACAGACCATGCAACGTTCTGCCGCTGCGCCAGCGTCCAGTACCGATGGTCAGGCGCCCATTTCAGTCGTGGTTGCCGATGTCGTGGTGTTAACATTGGCCCATCCATGGGTCGTCGGCTGCGTAGGCCCATCGTTAGGAGTGTTCGCTGCACTGTGTGTTCAGGCTCACTTATACTCCGCCCAGCATTGGAGATTGAAGTCTGATGTTAGTTTCGCTGCCGCGCGGAGTAGTCGCGCGGTCTAGGCGCCTTGCCACGGTTCGCATGGCTCCCCCCCCCCCCCCCCCACCTGTCGGAAGATCGAGTCCTCCCTCGGGCATGAGTGTGTCGTGCCCTTAGTGTAAGTTAGTTTACGTTAGAGTAAGTGGTGTGTAAGCCAAGGGACCGATGACCTGAACAGTGTGGTCCCATAGGAACTTACCACAAATATCAATTAGTTCCGCCACAGTTCACCGCCTGTCCTGTTTCACCAGTCTGCCCAGTCTAGGACGCCCGACAGCTTCAATGAGGAGTGGCCGCCTAACCCCACGACGTCTGGACGTGGTTTGACCTTGTGTTGAAGACACTCACCTCGGCACTCCTCGAACACCCGACAAGTCTTGCAGTTTCCGAAATGCTCGTGCCGAGCCTCCTGGCCATCACAATCTGCCCTCGGTCAAACTCTGATAGATGGAGCGCCTTCTCCACTCTCATTGATACTACGTGCACCTTGCATGTGTCTTACCAGCAGTCACATTGCCTATTTAAATTTTTTTTCCATATGCCATCTGTAAATCTGTCTTTATTATTAATGTCACATAAATCCCTCTAGAATTTCTGTGTTTTCTGTCAAACAGTCTTCAAAGCTGTATCTGAATTCTGTTAGGAGTAACAGTTCCCTACATTTAACATTTGTGGGTGTTAAAAGCTTACTTATGCTCTTTAATATCTTTGTTACATTCTTCGTCGCATCACGTAGGCGGCGCTTACATCTAAGGATGGAGTGCACAGCTTAGTGGAAGTGATTTAGATGGCATTCTCTGAATAACATTAGTGAAAGCGTCTTACTCCACCGACAGAGACCTTCGGGTCCAGACCTTGATTGTCCTGTCAGTCACCCTTCCAATATTTCCCAAGTGGCAACATGTTTCGGCCTTATTGTAAACCGCCACAGTCTTATATTGCTTTGCTGCAAGTTCTCTAAGGGATGATGAAATTCGATTGAATGCAAACAAGCTGAAACGCTTGTCTAGGATAGTTTCAAGTTACGACCATTAGAATACATTTTCAGTCACCTTGTAAATGTCTGTGCAAGATAAATTTATGACTATTTTTAGAATCAGTTCGTCGACAGAATAATGAAGTTACTAGAATTCATTAAGATAGTTATTCTGGATGGTGTAAAGTCTGAAGTAGCTGTAATATACATTGTTAATGAACCATACAGGTGCATACAATATTATTCCCACTCGACCTCTGGACGAATTCTGCTATTTTTATCCAAGCTTTGTACTTCACGGTGTGGTATCCATAGACTGGACTAGCACTCCGTCTTCAGGCCACAAGTGGCCCATCGGAACCATCAGACCGCCGTGTCATCCTCAGCTGAGGATGCGGATAGGAGGGGCGTGTGGTCAGCACACCGCTCTCCCGGTCGTTATGATGGTTTTGTGTGACCGGAGCCGCAACTGTTCGGTAGGCCAGCTCCTCAGTTGGCATCACGAGGCTGAGTGCACCCCGAAAAATGGCAACAGCGCATGGCGGCCTGGATGGTCACCCATCCAAGTGCCGGCCCCGCCCGACAGCGCTTAACTTCGGTGATCTGACGGGAACCGGTGTATCCACTGCGGCAAGGCCCGTGCCTTCGTAGGCTGAATTGCCCACATGTAAATAAAGAAAGTTAGAGACCGCTTCGACCAATATGTCATCTAGCAGCAACGTAAATGACACTTGCAGTAGGAGGCGTATTGATGAACATCGGCAGCTGCTCTGCTCTGGATGCGGTGTGCCCCCGCCACTCCTGCTGTCGCTCACCGTAGACAGCTGACACGGGTAAAGACTCAACCGAATTCCCGCATATCGGCTGCCACTGGGTCACATGTCAGCGCATTTCGACCAATGGCGTCCGGGGTGCGTTTGGTACAGTTTTGTATGTAGTCTGCAGAAAGCCGTGTAGGTCGCGAGGTAATAAGTCATTCACTAAATACAAAATAAGTTTATTGATCCAGAATGACCCCTTTCGGCGTATGCCATCATCAGATAATCTGTCAAAAACAGAACATTACATGAAATGTAAGAACGGCTATAAAATCAATATACACAATTCTTATAAACGTGTAGACATAATGCACATACCCTGAATGTAACAATTGGGCCTGGTGGCTGCATGACATTAACGTAACCAACATGAACAGACTGGACAAGAATCCTGAGTTTCGTTCAAAGTAAATAAATTTTATCACCAGATGGCGTTACGTGAATAGATATTGAATATTACAGCGGCATCAAGCTAGGCGAAAACTTTATTATGACAATAACTCAGCACAGTATTTCAAATTGATAATAGGTAGATACAACAATATTTAGAAAAAGATTTTTTTAATAAAGTAGAGGCTGCTTACAGGTCATCATATGATTTCCGATAATAAAAGAGTAAGCATATGACGTCAAACAATTCAGTCCATCACTGAAAATGACGTTTATGGCTTGTGCTAGTGAGCGCACACGCACTGTACAATAACACAATTTCAGCAGACAAGGAACGACAAATTATTAAACCGTAAGCAGAGCAACACACAGCAGTCATGTGACACTGGTCAAGGAATGGAAATGAAGTACTATAGACCATTATACGGCAGTATGCTCAAAAATGAAATTCAATGTCAATAATAAAAAATGTGCGGGACAGGAAAAAATGATGAGGGGGGGGGGAGGGGGGTTGGGGAGGGTTGGAGAAAAGGAAGGGAGGAGGGGTTATGTCGTTTTTATACCTATAGTCAGTGAATGCTAATAACTGAAATACTCCAAAATTCTTAAATTTGAATCCATCCATCAGCCCGCGCTTTACTCCTTTTATTGTGATTTGTTTCAACTTTTATCCATTGATAGTTTCGTATGTATTAACAATTTGCCGTAAGTGTATTCTGTTACCTGTTTGTCTTAAATGTTTTTACTTATTATAACTTACGTATCACGTTTTTATGCTACATCTCGCGATGCCTTGGTCATATGCACTACTCACATGTCGGTATACACAGGATCAGTGATCTTGTAGTTTAAGTCACATGTATTACATCTTCTTTATGACAGAGCTTTTGTTTAGGTGATATGTGGGGCCACACAAGCACGCTAATGTCCGTGAAGTATACTGCACAACACAAGTAAGGATCACTTTTTCGAAAGGCCGTAATTGCCTCCGGTGCGACACATGAGTTTGAAATCAGGCAAAAAGATGCCTACTACCTTCCTCTGTAATGGTGCAAAAGCTTGGCTGCCTGGTTCGTCATCCAGGAGCTCGGCGATGCTACACGTGAGGTGTAATGTGTGTTAATGATCTCACATGGGCAACGAATTTCACTACAATTCTGATCAACGTCACCGTCAAAGTGTCACATCCACCTTCAACCACTTTTCACCCCCTTCTTTTGACGCCTCTGCCAGGGAGGTCGGAACTGCGACGCTCAGCGATGAAATCGCGCGATTTTCTTATGGGTGGCCGAGGAAAACGTTTAAGAGATATCGCCACTCATAATCGATACGGATAGGCCTTAGGGGATGGCATGAATGGCGTCATTGAAACTACACCTTTCTTTGGGGTGTTTATTACCACACCATTCGCAGTCGAAAACGACAGTTGAAGTACACAAGACAGTTTTGACATATGACCAAACCTGTGATGACAAAGCAGGATACGAGTATGAAGTGTGGTCTCTAAACGATAATTAATTATTGAAATTAGTTTACAGTAGTCTTCATAAAAGTTACTGATGTAGATGATAAGCTACACAACTCGCTATTAGTGTAAGTTGGCAGGACAAAAAGGATACATAACTAAAGCGTTTGTTGGTCGCAGAGACGTAGCAGTGACGTTGCTCTGTGCCCAGATTGCGTTTGACACTGCAAATACCTGTTCCATGGTGGAAGTGAAATAAACGAGACTAGAGCCGTTTTGTTTGCGTTGGACGAACTTTTTTCACGTTTTTAGTCTTAAGAGTGGACTATAAAATCGAACGTTTTCCAGACCTCACTCTTTTTCTAATGGATGACACTAACTGCATCACTTAATTTCCATCTTACACCCTCCACAGTCTCACAACACACAACTTCGTCAGAGCCCAACTGATCCGGACAAAGTGTCATTTCGCCCTGTTAGTGCTACTTCACAACAGCATGATCGTGCACTCAGCTTCTCGCATTCGGGAGGACGACGGTTCAATCCCGCGTCCGGCCATCCTGATTTAGGTTTTCCGTGATTTGCCTAAATCGCTCCAGGCAAATGCCGGGATGGTTCCTTTCAAAGGGCACGGCCGACTTCCTTCCCCGTCCTTCCCTAATCCGATGAGACCGATGACCTCGCTGTCTGGTCTCCTTCCCCAAAAACAACAACAACAACAACACTGAGCTTCTGTACCAACAAGGGAAACTACCCATCGTACTCTCCTCATGTTTAGTGGTAAGTTGGTGCAGTGGATAATCCTTCAAAAACTGAACACAGATCACACATGAAAACAGATAGAAGATATACTGAACTGCGAAAAAAAAAAGCAAAATAGAAGCAGTGAACGGTCCAAGAACAAGAAATGCAATAAAGAGCAGCCGCAAATAGCAACGGCGTCTCGGGTAAGTGGTTACGGACTGCCAAGCGGGCTAGGCGTGCTCGAAACTCCCTCGTGCCATTTACTATTATTTTTCACAACCTTGTGAACTGTCCGTCCGGTCATTGAAATGTTTGTCCTCTTTCTGCATTCTTGGCAGTCGTCATACTATACATTGGTTATAGAATATCAGTCGTGTGGTAAGAATACGTTACCGTCGCAAGCAAATGCGATGAATAGTCAGATCAGGCGAGACACCACATAGACGTCTCACAGAAATGAAAACAACAAATAAAGGGTGTGAACAATGTTACAACAAAGGCATTCAAGACTCAAGACTTCCAAAACGGGACGCGACTTCAAAAACATTAAAAACATATGTTTTCACAGAGTACAGAGAAACTGTGTGACCGTGGAACTGTCGCATTCATTTGTTGCAGCTTATGTGACAAACTATTACGTTTTCATCATTTCCATGGGAGAGGTCACATTCATACGAACACCTGTATCCTACAAGTAGGCATATCTCGTTCACTTACCAGTCGTACAGATTAGGTGCGTCGATAAGAGATTCCTATCAAATGGCGCGTACTGTCACTAATGCCGTGTATGACACACCAGACGTGTTTTCCGCTGGAGAACTCGGTTGACTTGTCGTCTTGTCATCAACCGTTTGCGGTTTGCATTCCAAAGCCACTTTCTTTCGGCTGCTAATAAAGTAGTTGTGCCGAGTCAACTGTCATTATAGCCCCGTACCTTACACATCGCTGTTGCAAACAGACGTTACACCACGACACAGACACAAATTTGAATAAAGCGAAAAGCGGAAAAAGAGTTGGCTCGATTGATGTTTTCTAGCGGTTCTAGGCGCTCAGTCCGGAACCGCGCGACTGCTACGGTCGCAGGTTCGAATCCTGTCTCGGGCATGGATGTGTGTGATGTCCTTAGGTTAGTTAGGTTTAAGTAGTTCTAAGTTCTAGGGGACTGATGACCACAGATGTTAAGTCCCATAGTGCTCAGAGCCATTTGAACCATTTTTTTATTATTGATGTTTGAACGCGGCTCGCCCACTTCGCAGTCCATTGCCGTAACCACTTAACCACGACGCCACTGCTCTTAGCGTCTTCTCTACATTGCACTTCTTGTTCACTGTTTGTATTTTGCTTTTTTTTTCACAGTTCAGTTCACTTTTTTCCTGTTTTCATGCTTAATCTGTGTTCAGTTTTTGACGGGCTGTCCACTGCCCTCTACTACCACTACATCTGATGGGGGTGCGCACTTCAGTAAGACAGAATGACTCGACGTGCAGGAGGCGACCTCAGCGCTAGTGTTGTCAGACTCATACAACTGGCGGAACTACAGCAGGAAGGTAGGAAGCTGACGTAAAAGTGGCGCCTTCATTACTGGTGTATGCGGTCTCAACATTAGACTGGTACTCACCCCTTTTCTGATCTCTACCACCTACCTGAACCGTGTCCTGGTGACAATCGTGATGAATCGCTTGATGCGGATTCAAACCAACTCGTACCACGTCATCGACGTGTACCAACTTTTCTCATAGAGCCCACACGTGCACTTTGGGTAATGGTAAATAAACTGTCAAATACTGGCCGTCAGATAATCGTGTGATCTCTTGGCCATAAGACACATTCTACGTATCTCAGGGAGCAACAGTGCTGTCAGACTACATTGTTCTTCTCGGGACCTATCGACCAGAAAACTGAAGCCCTCAGTTCGAATTTGTTTTCTCAAATGAGAAAAGATAAGATACTCCAAAAACCAGTACCTATCAAAAAGCGAAAATAATAATATCGACCTAGTCGCGATACAAGAAATGGGGGTAGGGGAAGGGAAGGGAAGGGAAGGGAAGGAGGTGGTTGTACCAGGAGTACCGTCGACAACACAGAGCAAGATAGCTTTCGGCTATAGAACAACATAACTCTGCTAGGAGGTCATCGGGACAGGTGGCTTTCCCTCTCTTCATCTCCTTCAGAGCAGCCTGAACTTTAGAAGTTAATAATTTCGTTGCTAAATATAAACATTTTTTATTTGGGTTTGCTATTAGAATCATACACTCCTGGAAATTGAAATAAGAACACCGTGAATTCATTGTCCCAGGAAGGGGAAACTTTATTGACACATTCCTGGGGTCAGATACATCACATGATCACACTGACAGAACCACAGGCACATAGACACAGGCAACAGAGCATGCACAATGTCGGCACTAGTACAGTGTATATCCACCTTTCGCAGCAATGCAGGCTGCTATTCTCCCATGGAGACGATCGTAGAGATGCTGGATGTAGTCCTGTGGAACGGCTTGCCATGCCATTTCCACCTGGCGCCTCAGTTGGACCAGCGTTCGTGCTGGACGTGCAGACCGCGTGAGACGACGCTTCATCCAGTCCCAAACATGCTCAATGGGGGACAGATCCGGAGATCTTGCTGGCCAGGGTAGTTGACTTACACCTTCTAGAGCACGTTGGGTGGCACGGGATACATGCGGACGTGCATTGTCCTGTTGGAACAGCAAGTTCCCTTGCCGATCTAGGAATGGTAGAACGATGGGTTCGATGATGGTTTGGATGTACCGTGCACTAATCAGTGTCCCCTCGACGATCACCAGTGGTGTACGGCCAGTGTAGGAGATCGCTCCCCACACCATGATGCCGGGTGTTGGCCCTGTGTGCCTCGGTCGTATGCAGTCCTGATTGTGGCGCTCACCTGCACGGCGCCAAACACGCATACGACCATCATTGGCACCAAGGCAGAAGCGACTCTCATCGCTGAAGACGACACGTCTCCATTCGTCCCTCCATTCACGCCTGTCGCGACACCACTGGAGGCGGGCTGCACGATGTTGGGGCGTGAGCGGAAGACGGCCTAACGGTGTGCGGAACCGTAGCCCAGCTTCATGGAGACGGTTGCGAATGGTCCTCGCCGATACCCCAGGAGCAACAGTGTCCCTAATTTTCTGGGAAGTGGCGGTGCGGTCCCCTACGGCACTGCATAGGATCCTACGGTGTTGGCGTGCATCCGTGCGTCGCTGCGGTCCGGTCCCAGGTCGACGGGCACGTGCACCTTCCGCCGACCACTGGCAACAACATCGATGTACTGTGGAGACCTCACGCCCCACGTGTTGAGCAATTCGCCGGTACGTCCACCCGGCCTCCCGCATGCCCACTGTACGCCCTCGCTCAAAGTCCGTCAACTGCACATACGGTTCACGTCCACGCTGTCGCGGCACGCTACCAGTGTTAAAGACTGCGATGGAGCTCCGTATGCCACGGCAAACTGGCTGACACTGACGGCGGCGGTGCACAAATGCTGCGCAGCTAGCGCCATTCGACGGCCAACACCGCGGTTCCTGGTGTGTCCGCTGTGCCGTGCGTGTGATCATTGCTTGTACAGCCCTCTCGCAGTGTCCGGAGCAAGTATGGTGGGTCTCACACACCGGTGTCAATGTGTTCTTTTTTCCATTTCCAGGAGTGTATATTATCTGCTAGCAACTTACTGCATGCTGGTTCATGCTGTAATTTTTTCGTAGTTAATCTGCGATATAGAAAAAGATCCACTAAAGTGTGCGATAAGCTTATGAAACACCGAAACATATCTCGTCCACAGTGTTTGGTTAGTGGCGTTAGGTATATTAGCGTTGAAAACTTCTAGAATTGTGTAAGGGACACTCAAATGAAAACGAAGCAGACAGAAAAAATTAAGTAAACTGTGTATTATTTCAAAAGTAATCGCCATAACTGTTAATACATTTGCATTATTCTAAAACATAAGGTGCTCCAGGAGTGCTTGCATATCTTTTTATTGACCACCCGTTTCTATAGATCTGTGCTATTATCATCGAATCTTGTAACACATTAACTAAAGTTCATGATCTTCAGAAACGTGCAAATGACATAGCGATGTTGCATAGTTTTACAGTGAAAGATTACAAAGAACATCAACATGCCAAACGTAAAACTCCACAAATAGAAAACATACGTGATGCTGTGTTGGTGTCTTAGCGCACGCGCTCGCTTAACACCGCATTTGTACTATCTCAGTCGCCATTGTGGTGTCAGGTGAACGAGCGCGCTGAGACATGAGCACAACGCGGTGTACGTTTTACGTTTGTGGTATTTTACGCTCGACAATCTGATGTTCCTTGCAGCCTTTCATTTTAAAACGACGCAACATCATTATGTGACTTGCGAGATCATGAACTTCTGTTAATGTGTTAAAAGATCTGACGATGTCACCACAGATCTGTCGAAACCGGTAATCAATAAAAAGATTTACAAGCTATCTTGGCGTACTTGATATTTCCGAATAATATAACAATTCAGATTAGTTGACACAGTGTCAAAGATACAGTTAATACATTCATCCCACTGTGAGGCAAGACGGTCAGTTCCTTCATGTAGAAAGGTATGCGGTTGCCTACGGAATCGTGATCATATCCAGGTGTGCACCTCTTCGTCTGAAGAAAATCGCCGGCCACGAATGTCTTTCTTCAGGATTGTAATAATAAGGAAACGGCATGCAGAGTAATGTCCAAGGTTGTTTGGAGTACGCGCAGAAGTTTCGCTGGAAAGCTGTAGGTGGAAACTGTACAAACTCTTCGGAATCGTACTTCATTTCTAGAATCTATCCAGTAGGCGAAACAAATGACAATTTTTGTTCTTTTTTGCCCCAAATAATATAGACATCGATAAGCTACTTTGAAGGTTACTTAAGACAGTTCAATTTGAAGTACAGAGTTATTTTATGCATGTGTAGACATACATACATTAGTATTTGATGTTTCAGAGATTTATGTCCGCTTCATGCAGATAACGTATTATTACATTCTTAATTTCGAAATTTTTATGGCTCATTAGTGTTTTAATAAACGATGACAGGGAAACCCATATGTTCACGTGTTACTGTCACAATTTATTTTGTTGTGCATGTCATTTAGGGGGAAAATGGTCAAAGGAAACTTACCTAGAAGGGAATACGTAAAAAAAAAAAAAAAACCTAAGCGCTATGTTTTACCCGAAATAAAAGCTCTACACTGCCAGGACTGGCAAAGTTATCCTCTCCCTGGAAAATGAGACCGGGGATGCGTGTCGCAGTATATTATCGCCCTATCCCGCAGTTTTTGTTACGGCGAAATGATGAGTAGCGCACTCATCTCAGTGGGATCATATTTACAGCGGGACTGTGGCGCGTGACATATTAATTAAAGTTGCATTGTAGGCGGAGGCGGGCAGGCAACGGCAGCAGGAAACCGGATTAGACGGAGCGTCGGCGAGCTACTTCTGAGAGGGCGGAATATGGGATGAGTTCATGAATTGGCGGAGGATATGGCGATGGCGCCCCGTATCGACAAGCCACGCAGGCGCCGCCACCGCCCGCTCAGCAAATACCAAACTTCCTGCGCCGCTATTTGCCTTCTCCTCTCTTCCCCAGTTCAAAATGCCATCCCACTTCTCGGAAGATACACCTCCGTCCTCCTTGCTCGCTACGTTTGCCACTCTTCTGTGATCGTCTGTTCAAACATTCGACTTGCTTTCATCCTTGAGTTCTTGTTAATGAATTATCCCACATTTACATCTATACTCTGAAAGGCACCTTACGGTATATTGCGGAAGGTAATTCGTGTGCCACAGTCTGTCCCCCTCTACTCTTTTTATCCAGTTCCAGTCGCAAGTGGTGCGAGGTAAGAACAACTAAGCCGGCCGCGGTGGTCTAGCGGTTCTGGCGCTGCAGTCCGGAACCGCGGGACTGCTACGGTCGCAGGTTCGAATTCTGCCTCGGGCATGACTGTGTGTGATGTCCTTAGGTTAGTTAGGTTTAAGTAGTTCTAAGTTCTAGGGGACTTATGACCTAAGATGTTGAGTCCCATAGTGCTCAGAGCCATTTGAACCATTTTTTAAGAACAACTGTTGATATTCTTCCGGCCGAGCTCGAATGTCTCTAATTTTATCTTTATGGTCATTTCGCAGGATACGCGTACGGGTCAGCAAATGTTTGTCTAGGAACGCATACTCTCGAAATTTGAAAAATAAACCGCACTGCGATGTACACTGTCTCTCATGTAATGTTTAACACTGGATTGGATGCACTCTCCGTAAGGCGGATTCCTCGAGCCTGCTCTGGGCGCAGGATGTCATTTCGTCTGAGACAACTGTTAATCATGATTTATTTTTAAATTATTTTTGGGAACGATGATCTACACTAGGTATTTCGGTGTTCTTATTACATTGAAGAGCCAAAGAAACTAGTTCACCTGCCTAATATCGTGTAGGGCCCCGCAGAGGTGTCGCAACAGGACGTGGAATGGACTAGACTAATGTCTGAGGTAGTGCTGGAGGGAATTCACACGATGAATCTTGCAGGTCCGTCTATAAATCCGTAAGAGCACGAGGCGCTGGAAATCTCTTCTGAACAGCACACCCCAGATATGCTCAATAATGCTCATGTATGAGGAGTTTGGTGACCAGCGGAGGTGTTTAAACTCAGAAGAGTGTTCCTGGAGCCACTCTGTAGCAATTCTGGACGTGTGGGATGTCGCATTGTACTGCTGGAACTGCCGAAGTCCACCAGAATGCCCAAATGGACATAAATGGATGCAGGTGATCAGACAGGATGCTTACGTACGTGTCACCCGTCAGAGTAGTATCTAGACGTATCAGGGGTCCCCTATCACTCCGACTGCACTTGTGCCACACCATCAAAGGGCCTCCACCAGCTTGCACAGTCCCCTGCTGGCATGCAGGGTCCATGGATCATGAGGTTGTCTCCATACCCGTAAATTTTAAACGAGACTCGTCCGACCAGGCAACGTGTTTCCAGTCATCAACAGTGCAATGTCGTGTTGACGGGCGCAGGCGAGGCAGTCATAAAGGGTACATGAATGATGATGTTTCGTTGAATGGGTCGCACGCTGACATTTGCTGATGGTCCAACAGTGAGATCTGCAGCAATTTGCGGAAGGGTTGCACTTCTGTCATGTTGAACGATTCTCTTCAGTCGTCGTTGGTCCCGTTCTTACAGGATCTTTATCCGGCAGCAGAGATGTCCGAGATTTGATGTTTTTCCGGATTCTGGATATTCACGGGTACTCGTGAAATGGTCGACGGGAAAATCGCCACTTCATCGTTATCTCGGAGATGCTGTGTCCCATCTGTCGTGCGCCGACTACAACACCACATTCAGTCTCACTTAAATCGTGATAACCTGCCATTGTAGGAGCAGTAACCGATCTAACAACCGCGATAGACACTTGCACCAGACACTTGTTGTCTTATATAGGCGTTTCCGACCTCAGCGCCGTATTCTGCCTGTTTACATATCTCTGTATTTGAATTCGCATGCCTATACCAGTTTCTTTGGTGCTTCAGTGTATGTCCTAGGACTTAACCATAGATATTCTATAATCCTGTTACGATTTTAGCATAGTGAAATTAATGACTCATCATTTCTGTGGAATACAAGAACCGTCGCTAATGTGTATTTGCTAAATAAACTACTCCAAAGAACATTTTACATCACTTCCATATCTGCGAATGTGTGTCGAATTACAGTCAACGGGAGCACGGAATGAAAGAATAAGCCGTAGAAACAAAAGAAAAAATATACTGTGAAATGAAAACAAAAAAATAATGGCACAAGGTACATGGATGAAATCAAAATCTGCTGCTACGTAGCATTCGAATATCCCGTACATACTGACGGTGATAGATCCCGATTGCCATGCTGGCCACAAGCAGCTCAAGTCCGCCCACTTGTTAGACAGGGGCTGACCTGAGGTCACTCAGTGTGTGAGGACGATTCCAGCGACGACCCACTGGGCCAAGGCATGCTCAGCCGGATTCATGTTTAGATGTACCGCAGGCCATTCCATTCGTTTGAATCGTACCTCCTGGGTGCGATTTACTCGTGGTTTAACGTCGCGAAAACGAACTTTTCACCGAAATAATTACTTAAGGACTGAAGAAAAGATTGGGAGGCCCTGTCCCGATAATGCGCAGACATCGAATTACCATCGACAGGAATGAGGGATATTTCGATCCAAGGCATGACTGGCCCACTTCGGTGCTGAACTTTGAAAACTATATGCTTGGGCCGTGTATTTGTACATTCATAGATGCCCATCAACAAGCGTCAAACATGTCTTTCACTCTTCGGTGAAGAGAACCTGACTGCTTTGGTCCAAGTTCGATTACAGACGTTTCCTCCATCATCTTTTACGCAGGTTTCTACTGTTTCACTGGGGCTTTATACTGTTACTCGTAGTGGACACCCAGAAACCAAAATTTTCGTGTGGAGGCGGCTGTGTGCTGTGTAGGTCGACACTGCCCTCTTTGGTTCCTCCTACAAGGCAACACGTTCTCCTCTGTGTACGTATGGGTGTTATATGTTACCGTCTGGTGGTGTTGACCATTAGCGGCTACAAGGTAGATCTTCTACGTCGTTTTTCTCACTACAGTGGCTTAATATTCGAATGGCGTCGCTGTGATGTGGGCAGCCTCATGTGCTGACAGTAGTTCTTCACGTAAAGTGATCCTATTCGCTCGGCCTAAGCAGGAAATGACCGTTCGAGTTACTTTGACAGACTCAACTGTGTACGTAAACCGCATTGTTCCGTCTTTATTGGCGATACAACTCGCTTTATTGAACTGCCCTGAGAATACAGGTTATCTTTTACAGGTGGCTGCAGGTACCGATTTCCTGTAGCCAGAAGAGTATTGAGAAAGAGGTTTCCGATAAAAGAACACAAACTATGCAACACATAAAGGTCTTATGTACAGTATAACTTCACGCTGTTGTTCTTTGCAAGCAGTATCTAGCATTATCTCGATCAGAAGTTTGCGTGACGATGGAGTGGCTGTTACGACCCAGCCGTTCGCCGTAACCGTTCGCCACATTTAAACCCGCTCGGTAGTTTGCTATGGGGGAACTTGAAGCACCTGATTTACGATACATAACAGAGCCAAATCAGTTGTTCTGTTGTAAAGTCTGTGCGAAAACTCAGAGGTAGTTGCAACATTTGATCTAACTGTATTTTTATAGCTGGCAATAAGACAATGTTCTTACCGACGTACTTTCTTATTCGAGGCCTACTACAAATCGTTTGTAAACTTGAGAAATTATGTATACGCAGTTTCACTCCCATAGCCCCTGCGGAATTGGAAACTTTGTCCCTCACGTACCCTAGGTCTCGAATAACATAAAAATAAAAGTTTCCCGATTTATGGTGACTCTTCTTTTCACTCATATTCAGCCGCACTCAAATAACCGGTTTAGAGCTATCGCATTAGTTTGTTTTTCAAACATAATTGTTTATTAGTATTATGGTTTTTCCTGACAACGAGAAACGATTACTAGTAGTATGTAAAGGAAAGAAACTCATCCTGTGGCAGCGATCTTGTTAGCTGCGACTGCGGCAGCTACTGCGACTATCTTTAGCCTCCAGCAATTCCTTCAGAAAACGTTTTATGACTACCTCACAGTTCAAAACAAACTACACAAAATTTGCAACTCCCACAACTTTTCACCCAGATGTTCCCACTTCCCCAAAACAAGTGAAAGTCACGTAAAGCAAGAGTTGGATTTGACGATAGATGCACATACAATTTCCTGTAGCTCCTACCCTCTTCTTCAATGCACGAATGTGTGGGTAACAAACTCCCTGCAACAATTTTGTTATGGTTAAAAAAAATGGCTCTGAGTACTATGGGACTTAACATCTGAGGTCATCAGTCCCCTAGAACTTAGAACTACTTAAACCTAACTAACCTAAAGACATCACACACATCCATGCCCGAGGCAGGATTCGAACCTGCGACCGTAGCAGTCGCGCGGTTCCGGACTGAAGCGCCTAGAACCGCTCGGCCACCGCGGCCGGCTCAATTTTGTTATGTCCGCACTATAACACAACAAATATTCCGTGATAACCAAATTTATTTGGCCTTCTGTCACTCAAAACAAAACTTAAGTTCGACTACACAACACTTCGCTGGCTGTAGCGCCGAGGAGAAATCAGAGTCACTAGTGGAGAATACAAGTCCAAACCACTGCGAACCAGTCGATACCGACGCATCGCAAGTTTCCAGCGAGGGAGGTCACAGTACGGTTCGGTCGTCGTGAATCCAGCAGCCGGGTAGTAACACAGTCATCGGCGAAGATTGAACTGGTTAAACGGGCTCAGGGAGCTCGCTTAAAGCCGCAGGTCCGGCCAATCAGTGTGTTGGTAGATGGCGCCCTTATACGGTTGCTCACTCTGGTGGCAAGGGCAGCGCCGCCAGGGTAATCCGTATCGATAGTGGTGTGTACGCTGGCGCTAACCCCGCGACGACGCGTTCACTGGCGCCAGTTGTTGACATCGTGTGCGGCGCCAGAGGTACTCGCTGTGTGCCTCGCGTGTTGTAGCACGGCGCGCCGAGTTGACGGCTGCTGTGCGGCGGCCGATGCGACGAATTTGTTTGCTGCTCATCAGTTTTAGAACGTGTAATAGCAAATATAACCATCGTTCTTGTATTTTCGAGGTTGTAGTCCGAGAATAAGTGGTGATCTCATGTGTTAAAAAACGGTTGCTATGATTCTTCTGTCTGAAACTGAGGAACTGGTATTATTTCCTAATTTGCAAGTAGGCGCAGCACCATTTCAGTAATCATTACTTACGCACTTACGTGTGGTAAGCTATCCTTCTTTCGTCACTCTCCCACGTTATGAGTTTAAACGCTAAAAAGACGACAACATTTCTAGATATTTTTTGTACCTCATCACACTTCATTTTAAAACTGTCTTTCCTTATTCATTGCAGTTGTCCTTTTCTTAATGTGTTGATCAACAGCTCGTTCTGAAAGCAGTTGGGCGGTCATGAATTTCGTTGGCAGATTTTAAATGCCAATACTACACTGAAGAGCCAAATAAACCGATATACCTGCCTAATACCGTGTAGGGAACCCGCGAGCACGCAGAAGTGTCGCAACACTACGTGGTGTGGACTCAATTAATGTTTGAAGTAATGCTGGAGGAAATGGACACCGTGAGTCCTGCAGAGCTGTCCATAAATCCGTAAGAGTACGAGGGGGTGTAAATCTCTTCTGAACATCACGTTGCAAGGCATCCCAGATATGCTCAATATTTTTCATGTCTGCGGAGTCTGGCGGCCAGCGGAAGTGTTTAAACTCAGAAGAGTGTTTCTGGAACCACTCTGTAGCAATTCTGGACGTGTGGGATGTCGCATTGAACTGCTGGAACTGTCCAAGTCCATCAGAATGCACAATGGACATGAATGGATGCAGGTGATCAGACAGGATGCTTACGTACGTCTCACCCGTCAGAGTCGTATCTAGACGTATCACGCGATTACAGAGCCCCAACTAGCTGTAACAGTCCCCTGCTGACATGGAGGATCCATGAATTCTTGATGTTGTCTCCATACCCGTACACGTCCATCCACTCGATACAGTTTGAAACGAGACTCGTCCGACCAGGCAACACGTTTCCAGCCATCAACAGTCCAATGTCAGTGTCAACGGGCCCAAGCGAGGCGTAAAACTCTGTGTCGTGCCCTCATCAAGGATACACGAGTGGGCCTTCGGCTTCGAAAGCCGATATCGATGATGTTTCGTTGAACGGTTCTCACGCTGACACTTTATGATGCTCCCTGCGGAAGGGTTGCACTTTTCTCTCGTTGAACGATTCTCTTCAGTCGTCGTTGGCCCCGTTCTTCCAGGATCTCTTTCCAGCGCAACGATGTCGGAGA
Source organism: Schistocerca cancellata (assembly GCF_023864275.1). Classification (NCBI taxonomy): domain Eukaryota; kingdom Metazoa; phylum Arthropoda; class Insecta; order Orthoptera; family Acrididae; genus Schistocerca; species Schistocerca cancellata. The sequence goes on from NC_064629.1 coordinate 131,652,830, forward strand.
TTTTATGTTTTACCGGATTCCTGATATTCACAGTACCCTCGTCAAATGGTCGTTCGGGTAAATCCCTCGGAGGCGCTGTGCCTCATCGCTCGTGCGCCGATTATAACACAACTCACTTGAATCTTGATAACCTGCCATTGTAGCAGCAGTAACCGATCGAAAAACTGCGGCACACTTGTTGTCTAATATAGGCGTTGCCGACTGCGGCGCCGTGTTCTGCCTGTATACATATCTCTGTGTTTCAATACGCATACCTCTGCCAGTTTCTTTGGCGCTTCAGTGTATAAATAAACAAGTCTGTTCTCATCTCGGTGTCGTTGGAAAAAGCTTTGCCACTAAATAACAAGCACACCGTCGTATACAGGGTGAATCACCTAAAACTTGCACGTCAAATATTGCCTAAAGGGAAAGTGCTACTGATGTTCGGTTTTCATAGAATGGATAGGTAGTCAGGAGCTCGTGCTGTCAACCAATCAACATATTGTAATTATACTTAGAAGGTGTATTTCTGTGCAAACATACAGATTTTTAAATGGAACAATGCCTGTTCACATTAACAGACTAAAAGTAGGGTAAATTAGAGTGTCAGTGGTGTTCGTGCAGAATTGTTGTGCAAGTCGTTTACAAGATACGGTATGTTGAAAAGTTCTCACACCGACTCTTGTGCAATACCTGTGGTAGCACATACTAAAGAACAACGCCAAGTGCATACACTCGTTATGTGGATTCTGACCACCGGCAGCGGCACTACACGCTTCCAGTCTGGTACGGAACGACTGCTGCACAGGTGCTGCCATTTCAGTGGAGATGTCCCAGCAGCCTGCAGTAATACGTCTTTGCTTATCAGTGGGTGTAGTTGTTATGTCCTTGTAGACAGCGTCTTTCAGCTTTCGCCAAAGAAAAAAGTGTCTACAGGTGTCGAATCCGGGAAAAGGGCCGGCCAAGGTACAGGTCGTCTGCTTCCAATCCAATAATTGGGAACAGTTCGTGAAGACACGCTGTAGTGCTTCGTGCACTATGTGCTGGACAGCTACATGTTGCCATCACACGTTTCTCATAGTCTACAGAGGGAACGTCTTCTAGCTGATGACCTGTTAGGAGGTTGCGCTACTTGTGCGCGTTCAGTGTTCCATCTATGAAAAACGAGCCTGTGAGCTGATGGTTCACTTTCCCACACCAGACGTTTACACTCCATGAACGCAGACGTTCCACCTGACGAGGCCAACGGAAATTGTCAAAAGACCAAGAGAGTACATGTTTCTGGCGTCACTTGGTTCATCCTGTTACGTCGTGTACGTGCTTGCTACACTACCACTTTCACGCAACTGGTTGGGGAGACTGATAAATAAGTGCCGAGATGGTTGACGTCTGTTGGGATATCTTGCCGTATACACCGTACAAGAACGTACTGCATTCCACCTACACTCTCCATACACCATGAGCATGTTGGCCTTCTCTGCATTTGTAAGTACCATTGTCCACTCATGGCCTTCTGCTTGGACTGTCATACAAGAACTGACTAGTAAGTCGCAGTGCACTGAAAGAACACACAAGCACACTGTAAGCAAACACAACAAATCGCACCTAGCAACTACGCACGTTGAATGGCACAGACAAGCGTCGGTGTGGAAACTTTTCAAAATACGATATCTCGTAAACGACTCGCATTACACTCCTGCAACAAACACCACTGTCGTTCTAATTCAACCTACTTGTAGTCTGTTGATGTCAATAGCCATTGTTCCATTTAAAATGTGTGTGTTTGCGCAGAAAGTATACTTTATGTGTATTATTACAACCCGTTTATTGGCTAAAAATACGAGGCCCTCATCACCAATCTATTCTGTGAACCCCCGCACATAAATAGCACATTCCATTTCCGAAATATTTGCGGCGCAGGTTTTAAGTGATTAACCCTGTATATTCCATATATGTGTGTGCCAGTATTGTGTATTACATTACTTCTCTGCTTTCCGTGGCTGTCACGCAAGAAGAAAAGCAACTTGTATCGAATTGCACTTGCATGGAAGCAAAAAATTAGCCTGCGCCAGAGTGCAGCAGAAGTTATCGTCGCTTTGCCGTGTTCGATGCCATCAAATGTTCCGGCTACATTAATTGCCTCTGTTGTCGTTAACTTTCCAGTCACTGCTAAGTTTTGCTCCACCTCCCCCCGCCACCCAACCCCAAATATTGCCTGAGCTGTGTGCGTATTGTTTCGTCATTCCGATTTCCGTCTACTACACCAAAGTATGAAACCTCAAACCGCTATTTTACCGTGTAATCTTAGGCGATTTTCCATGAGGTAGCGCGTTCACATACTAGGAGCAAATGATGGCGGTCCATCCATGAGATGAGAGTGCTAAGAAATCTGTGACAGATCATTCATCTGACTGGAACATGTGGACATTACGGTGCCCGTTCTTTGTGGGTGAAACTAAGTTCAGTGAGCATTCAGTATTTATAACCGATTTTGGTGGCATCTCTTCGACATTCTAACATCATAAAACACCTGTAAGCGTTTCTGAAAGCGAGGGATTTGCTACGACTGAATCTAAATTGATGTGTTAGAGAGTCTTTCTGAAGGTAATCGACCTGAATGTAGCCTCGTAGGAAGTGAAGTTTGGTTGATGAACAGTTTAGAGAAGAAGAGAATAGAAGCTTTTGAAATATGTACTGTAGAAGCATGCCGAACATTAGAGTGGTTTTTCTTTTCCCATCTCTGTCTTCCTCTACAGTTGTTATCCTCTACAGCTCCCTCTGCTACCATGGAAGTTATTCCCTGATGTCTTAACAGACGTCCTATCATCCTGTCCCTTCTTCTTGTCAGTGTTTTCCATATATTCCTTTCCTCTCAGATTCTGCGCTGAACGTCCTCACTCCTTAACTTACAGTCCACTTAATTTTGAACATTCGTCTGTAGCACCGCATCTTAAATGCTTCGATTCTCTTCTGTTCCGGTTTGCTTTCACAAGGCCTATGTTCGATACTAGCAGACTTCTCTTGGCCAGTGCTAGTCTGTTTTGGATGTCCTTGCTCCGTCCGTCATGCGTCTTTTTTTTTTTTTGCATACGTAACAGAATTGCTTAACTTCATCTTCTTCGTGCCCATCCTGATGTTAAGTTTTTCACTGTTCTCGTTCTGCTACGTCTCATTTCTTCGTCTTTCTTAGATTTACTCTCAGTCCATATTCTGTACTCATTAGACCGTTCATTCCATTCGACAGATCCTGTAATCCTTCTTCACTTTTTTACGTGAGGATAGTAATGTCGTCAGAGAATCTTACCGCTGATATCCTTTTCTCTTGAATTTTAATTCCACTCTTGAACGCTTATTTTATTTCTATCATTTCTTCTTCGACGTATAGATTGAAAAGTAGAGGGGCAAGACTGCAACCCTGTGTTACACGCAATTTAATCCGAGCAATTCGTTCTTGGTCTTCCACTCTTATTATTCCCTTTTGGCTCTTGTGCATGTTGTATATCACCCGTCTATCTCTATAGTTTATCCCTAGTTTCCTCAGAATTTCGAACATCTTGCGCTAGTTGACATTGTGGAACGCTTTCTCCAGGTCGACAAATCCTATGAGGCGTAGATTGTATTATTAATCTGGTGGTACTGAATCTAACTGGGGAGAAAAGAAATTTATGGTGCAGATTGACTAAAGGTAGAGATCGCGTGATAGGACGTATTTTGAGGCATCAAGAAACTGTCAGTTTGATTTTGGAGGGAACTGTAGACGTATACGAAGTGATGATTCTGTTCGCAGGTTCAAATGGGTATGGGCCGCAGTAGTTAGGCAGAGGTGAAGAGGCCTGGCGGAGGTGAAGAGGCCTGCACAGAGCAGACTAGCGTGGCGAGCTGCATAAAACCAGTCTTTGGACTGAAAACCAGGACAACAAAAACACAAAATGCACCAGATTCTCGCGATTACTTATAAATAGCGATTAAACAACTGAGTAGTCTTTGGGTAATGTAAAATAATTTCCTAAAAAGCTGGATACCTTAAATCATTCAAAAATGTCTTCAACATTAATAATAGGCTCCTAGGAGTATAATTTGTCCTCCTTCGGTTGTGAATGTACTGCAGTGAAGTTGTTAGGACCAAGGTAGTACATTTTGATTAGCGAATAGTGGCGATGACTGGGACAAGTTGATCGTGACATACGTTTTATTGCAATTTAGAGCCAGCTGTAAACAATTCTTGACGTTCTCCAGTCACTATTGAGAACTACCTTGTGTAAATGCAATAAAGTAGAAAGATCCGTGCTCATTTTAACCGATAAGTTAATATTATCAGTTCTGAGCTGATTCGAGTTTTGTTTTGACTTTTAATAACCGCTTATTATGACTGCTGGTAGGCGTTCATGCTTTGGGGTGCGCTTCCATTTTCTATATGTCTACTACCACACTTGCCCGCTGTTTGTCGTAGTCATGAAACATCATGCTGCCGGAACCGTATACCACACGAAAACAACTCATTATGATTTAATCTGATGCCTCATTAATACTTACCGTCCATATCTTTTCTGCATGATATAGCGAGGAAACTAACTGATCCAAAGAAGAGGGCGAGGGTCGTAAATTCCCCATGCAGATCCTATGAAGTCATTTTGAAGACTTTAATATTCGACTTAAGGATCGCTCCTGGAAAACGGAGCCTCAGTATTGTCTGCAGGATTTTGAGGTCAATGGTAGCTGCGGTCGGAACTCGGGTGTGCTATTCCTCGCCCCATTGATATTAGCAATACCGAGTGTCTGGCCATGTTCGACCCTCCTGTTGCCCTTTAAATTTTTAAAATGCAACAGTTCTGCGCTGCTGGGTCACGTCCATTAGCATCCAGGGCGATTAGAACGAGGGTAGAACACTGTCTTAGCTTCTAGCAGGTAGTGGGTTTATTCACGATCAACTTCCACGAACGAGCTAACTTTGGGTTCTTGCTTTCATCTCATGTAACCCATATTAATATATAGCTTATGATACGGCCTCCAAGATGTTGTGCTTAACAGTAGTTTCTATAGGTATGGCGAATGTTCTATTGTCTTTCTCCAGTTAAAATTCAGTAAAAGGCTTGTCATTCTGAGGAGTAGTAATTCTGAAGCGAATGTCTCTCCTTTGTTCACTCTCTTCAGTGAAAGGTTAGAGGCTCCAACGCTACGTCCCGTCTATACCTTGACCCCAGACATAATAAATCCTATCAAATTGTATCGTTGTACCAGCTAGTTCTGAGCCGATATTGCCTAAATAGGGCCGCACATGATGGAATATTCCTTTTCGAAGGTCGATGCTTTTACTCTTTACTTCAACACATCTTTGTTTGAAAGTTATTTCTATCCACTGATCTAGCAGTCGAAAGACTTTTAAAACGACAGTTGACAACTTTTTTTGCGGTACCACATTAAATGACTAAATATACCCTATGTAACTGATAACAGGCATAACTATGGCGAAACAAAGAAGCAGACATATACAGGACAGGGCAAAGAAACAAATTTGCCTCACTTCAACTCCAAATTTACAGTTCTCTCCACATTTGCATAAAGACTTTCAAGTCGTGAGTAGTGGTCTGGCACTGCTCGGCTATAATATCTTAAGTTGCCTTATCGATGCACACTTACGCTTAGACAGGAAGATAATGTTTGCCGAAGCAATATGTGGCTTAGGATCTACATATACGACCACCCTTTCAGTGCGGATATCTCAGGAAGTTCGCAGTGGACCACACCCGTAAAAGCGAACTGAAGTTTTTCCTGTAGAAGTGGCGATGATCTATATCGGTCGTTTCGTTGATATTTGGAATTGCAGTCACCCTATACACTGATGCCCAACGTTAAGCATAATTAAGAAATTATATGGTAATTGTTGGGCAGGATTTCGAAAGAATTAGAGAGTAATGCAGAGAGCATCATCACAAGGCAGTGGACCTACAATATCGTCTAAGCTGTAGTTAGATACACGTAAAAACCCGGGAAAATCTCTTCTAGAAATCCATCCACCAAAGCATTGACTGAGACTGCTGCATAACTCGTAAGAAAGCAGTTTGGAACAACTCCAGCTCTGAAAAGTCATGTATGGGCTTACGGTGCCTCACGTGTCTACCTTAGAATGTTAACAGTATTCGTCTGACAGCCATCGAAGAAAACAATCTCAGTAGCACCCATTTAACGTGATGCTTTTCCACACCATGACACGAGTACCACATCTCTTTTCATAGTGGCGTCGTGATTGTACCACAACCGCTTCCTCTCCACAGTAAACTCTGTGTAAACAGAATCGAGATCCATTCTCGAAGAACATGTTTCTCTATTCCTTCGTGGTCCAGTCTCGATATTGTTGATTTCGCAATGCATAGGCCTTGATGATTGGGTCGTAGACCATCTACTTGGAGTATCAGACACGCAGTTTGTCGAGAAACTACGGCTCCAAAGGCAGCAGTAAGTTCTGCAGGCATTTATGTTGCAGATATTCCTGAATTTCTTTGTGCACTTAAGCTCAAATATCGGCCATGTTGGCGAGCTATTATTCTTGGGCCGGCCGTTGTGGCCGAGCAGTTCTAGGCGCTTCAGTCCGGAACCGCGCTCCTGCCACGGTCGCAGGTTCGAATCCTGCCTCGGGCATGGATGTGTGTGAAGTCCTTAGGTTAGTTAGGTTTAAGTAGTTCTAAGTCTAGGCGACTGATGACCTCAAGTGTTAAGTCCTATAGTGCTTAGAGCCATTTGAACCATTTGTTATCCGCGGTCTACCTTGTACTGACGTACGATAACAGTTTTGTGTTAATTGGAGCCGTCATGAAAGCATTCAAATGGCTCTTTGTAGCATACTAAATCCTGCTATGACTATCGTCTGTGTCTGACCTCCATCCTGGAATTCTGCACTGCAAAATCGTGTCATTTGCAGCAACGACCATAGCTTTCTCCTGAATGTTATATTATAGTTATCTATTAGTCCTGGTTCTAATCCGGTCCGAAGGAAAATTTTAATTTATTTTTAAACGACTCAGCAGTTCTCTCATACGAAAACCAAATCACACTTACAAAACTTCACAACACCGACCAGGAACATAGTATTGTTGACCTTTCCCTGCCATTTACATGCACTTACATTTGCAATCACTATTAATACGCGTGATCTTTTTATCTTCGCACTGTCCGACTCGGATCCTTGTTGTTTAAAGTTTCATCATCTGAGGTTAGAGTCCACTCACAAACATCCCACCACTTATGTTGGTGTTACCTGCATGTTTCACAGGCTTTGTACCTTTCCACGTACAAAAGCTGATCGTCCCCACACCTTATTGTACACTGGGCGTGTGTCAATACCTTTACCACTAGCAATGCTTTCCAAAATAGTGAGTAGTGTACACGCAAATTAAGTGGGTTGTTGTACTCGTCTCCGACTGAAATTAATGCAAAGCTATATACACTGAAGAGCTAAAGAAACTGGTACACCTGGCTAATATCGTGTAGGGCACCCGGGAGCACGTACAAGCGCCGCAACAAGACGTGTCATGAGCTCGACTAGTTTCTGAAGTAAAGCCAGAGGGAACTAACACCATGAATCCTGAAGGGCTGTCCATAAATCCGTAAGAGTTCGATCGGTTGCAGATCTCTTCTGAACAGCACGTTCCAAGGCATCCTAGATATGCTCAGTAATGTTCATGTCCGGGGAGTTTGTCGGCCAGCGAAATTCTTTAAACTCAGAGGAGTGTTCCTGGAGCCACTGTGTAGTTATTATGGACGTGTTGGGTGTCGCATTTTCCTGCTGGAATTGCCCAAGTGCGACGGAATGCAAAATTGACATGAATTGATGCACGTGATTGGACGTATATGTCACCTGTCAGAGTCGTATGTAGACGCATCGGGGGTCCCATATCGCTCCTACAGAGCCTCCACCAGCTTGAACAGTCCCCTGCTGACATGCAGGGTCCATGGATTCATGAGGTTGTCTCCATACCCGTACACGTCCATCTGCTCGATATAATTTGAAACGAGACTCGTCCGACCAGGCAACATGTTTCCAGTCATCAGCAGTCCAATGTCGGTGTTGGCGGACCCAGGCGAGGCGTAAAGCTTTGTGTCGTGCTGTCATCAAGGTACACGGGTGGGCCTTCGGCACCAAAGAAACATATCGATGATGTTTCGTTGAATGGTTCGCACGCTGACGTTTGTTGATGGCCCCGAATTGAAATCTGCAGCAATTTGTGGAAGGGTTGCACTTCTGTCACGTTGAACGATTCTCTTCAGTCGTCGTTGGTTCCGTTCTTGCAGGATCTTTTTCCGGCGGAGCGATGTCGGAGATATGTTTTACCGAAGTCCTGATATTCACGGTACATTTGTGAAATGAAACGGTCGTACGGGAAAATCTCCGCTTCATCGCTACGTCGGAGATGCGCCGACTATAACACCACGTTCAAATTCATTTAAATCTTGATAACCTGCCATTGTAGAAGCAGTAACCGATCTGAAAGCTGCGCCAGACACTTTTTGTCTTACATAGGCGTTGCCGACCGCAGTGCCGTCTTCTACTTGTTTACATCTCCCTGTATTTGAATACCCATGCCCATACCAGTTTCATTGGGACTTCGGTGTATAATGCATCTCACCATGACCTCAGATGTTAAGTCCCATAGTGCTCAGAGCCATTTGAACCATCACTTCTCCTGCACACACACACACACACACACACACACACACACACACACACACACACACCAGTTTACGCGCACCACCCTGGAACAGCCGCGCCATGTCACTTGACACTGACACTTTAGGGCAGTCCAATTGTAATGCCACTCGTCAGGCTTGCATACTTGTTAATAGAGATGTGAAATTCAACGAGTATCTTCGTCGACGTGTCGGAAGTGGTTGTAAGCGAGTGCAGGCAGCGCCGGGCTCGGATGGGGCTCTGCGTGGCAGGGAGGTCACGCCCGCCCCAGCTCCGCTGCGCGGCCATCGGCTGCATTAGTGATAGATTAAAGCTGCGTGCGGCTCGCCAACACAACTTCGATCTCCGGCGGCAACCGCAGGGTCTGCCTTCTCACCTTTACACGTCACGCTACTCACGTGGAACACCTGGAAGCACTTCGCAGCAAGGCTGGCGTTCACTGAGAATTTAACAACGGGGCGGACAGCGAAAGAAATAAAGAGTAAAATGGCCTTGAGTGATTTTGATAAACTAAGTAGGTAAACGGAGATTTAAAATTAGTATATATTACAGGATCACAATTATTGAACTATATGAAATAAAATCGTCCACACTTCTGAATGGTTTGCGTTAGGACGTTGAAACTGCGCGATAGGCCGCAGGGTATAATAGGAATTAGCATGATTTGGTTTACCGACGAAGCCCACTTTCATTTGGATGGGTTCGTCAATAAGCCAAATTGGCTCATTTGGGGAACTGAGAATCCGCATTTCGCGATCGAGAAGTCTCTTCGCCCTCAAAGGGTGACCGTGTGGTGTGCAGTGTCCAGTCACGGAATAATCAGTGCGATATTCCTTGATGGCATGGTCACTACCGAACGGTACGTGAAGGTTTTGGTAGATGATTTCATCCTCATTATCCAAAGTGACCCTAATTTTGACAAGATGTGGTTCATGCAAGACGGAGCTCGACACCATCGAAGCAGGAGAGTGTTTGATGTCCTGGAGGAGCACTTTGGGGACCGAATACTGGCTCTGGGGTACCCAGAGGCCACTGGCATGGGCCTCGATTGGCCGCCATATTCTCCGGATCTGAACACATGCGAATCCATTTTGTGGGGCTGTACTAAAGACAAGGTGTACAGCAATAACCCCAAAACCACTGCTGAGCTGAAAACGGCCATTCAGGAGGTCATGGATGTTCCGATACTTGAGCGGGTCATGCAGAATTTCGCTATTCGTATGCGCCACATCATCGCCAATGATGGCAGGCATATCGAACATGTCATAACCTAAATCCGAATGTCTGTAGTGACGTTTACATGTTGAATAAAGTGTGTGCACGCTGTAGTTTGTAACTAATTTACGGTTTCTTTTCATGTAGTTCAGTAATTGTCACCCTGTATCAGTTTGGACTTACGACAGTGGGACGTGGACTTTTAAAAATCATGATTTAGCACAATAGGTGCGTGTAAAATTATTAGAGATACCAATTTCAATCGAGCAAAGACTATCCTCAGGCATAATGTCGTTTTTTTATGATGTTCGACAGTAACATGTAGTTTCAATAAGATGACAAACAGTTATTGTACCAAATAATTATTTTTCAAAAATATTTAAAGGCTGTAGATTATCTCCTTCTTAAAATAAGATGCTATATCCACTCCCAAACTGAGAGCTGCTCTGCGGATAATGGACCGATGCATGATGGAAAATAATAGGAAAGATACTGACGTTATTATAACTGTCGGGAAAATGAAATGGAGGCGGTAGAATGTGGTGGATGGTAGACGGGTCAAGAAAGCCAGATTCGAAGTGATGAGAAGAATATGAGAAAACGACCAACTGGAAGACAGGAAGGTGGTGTTAGAAAATATGCAAATCACAATACATGGAAATCTGTGGAGGAGGCATTTATCAAGGCGGGTGGTAAATAACTGATGATAATGACATAGTAATAGTTGTTCCTCACTTAGAACGCTGGAGATCATGTGGTAATTCTTCTGTCCAGTAACAGCAGTAAAAATTCGTATTACAAATGTAATAACGAAACATAAGTGATATTAATTTTTGTATAACGTACCAAGGGAGTTCCAGATTTTTCTCTGTGCCCGTCACTTTCGGAACAACTCTTACGTCATTGTCTCCTAGAAAACTGATCAGTACGAACACCATGCTCGATGTACGTAATTTCTATCTTTTCTCTTTAATATAATTATGTATGCTGTGATGCTTCATGTTTGTAGGCAAATATAGACCACGCAATTATGAATTAATGAGTATACTACTTCTTTCTGGATGTAAATGGTCTGTAAACAAAATTTTTACAGCGTAATACGTAATGACAACTTTGCTTTAACTTGCATCGTAATATTACTTACGAAGTCTAAAATACAAGATTGGTGCGGGGACTAGAGGTTGAGCTTGAAAGTAAATATCTGTAGTGTATTTCGCGTAAACAGGCGGAAAGAACGATTACCGTAGGATTACCCTCCTGACGACAAATCGGCGATAAGAGGAACTGCCGTAAAATACCTACGAGTAAACATTCGGAGCAAGCTAAAGTGATATAATTCAGCAAATTAGTTGTGGCTTGAGAAATGTGGATGTAAATTTAGAATATATTCCTCATTTATGTACCGAGCGGGATAGCGCAGTGGTTAGCACACTTGCCTCGCATCCGAGAGGACGACGGTTCAAATCCGCTTCCGGCCATCCTGGTTTAAATTTTCCACGATTTCCCTAAATCGGTTAAGGAAATGCCGGGATGGTTCCTTCGAAAGGGCACGGCCGCTTACCCTCTCCATCCGTTCCTTATCCGAGCTTGTACTGTGTTTCTAATGACCTTGTTGTCGACGGGACGTTAAACACTAATCTCCCCCTCATCATCATCATCTGTGGCTTCTATTAAACACTGAATACCTGCGTGACTTAGAACACCAGCCTTATATCGATGTCACAATAAGTTAGTTATGTAGCTTCCCTCGCATATGTTCTGCTACTTATGACGCCGTATCTTAGAGACGCGTATAGAAACTCCTGAAATTTAAATCATTTCTTACACACTTCTTGCTTATTTGACTTTATGGCCACGGCAAACCATATACAACAAATGCACTCATAGGGAAATATTTTTGGTGTTGTCTTTCTGCTGTGCTGTTAACGCATGCGGGCTACTTACTTCAGGAACTAAATGAACTTGCTGTGAGCTTAACTGCGCTGACAAAGTGGTGTTTTTGTTTACAGATTCGTGACTCGTTGGCTGTAGAAGAAGAGATGCTACGTCAACAGACTGTCGTCGTTGGAGACGTGGAGGATATCCTCCAGGTCCTCGACAAGCAGAAGGTAGGTGACTCTTACCAAATCATATTAATGGTGATGACATCCTTATACTGTGTGGAATTTAATATTAGTTAAGGGGAAGGTCTGGTCGAACTAGGAGTACGGACTATGAAAGTACCTCCTCCCGTGACTCACATTCAGATGCAAATTGTTCTCTGGACCGCAGTTAACACTGCATTGTGCGATATTATATATTTTAAGAGTGAAGTTTTAATACAGCGACTGGGAATATGAATATTTAATACGAGCTGTTAACAAAAATATAGTAGTATTCGAATTGTGTTAGGAATCAGAGATTTCCACCTTGAGGAACGATGATTGTTATGAATATTGCACTCTAACTCTGCACCCACTAGGTACCGCTGGGAAGATTCATGCCGCAGTCACGATTCTAAATCCTCATCAGGACGCTTTCTTATGCTGTCTGAGGAAGACGATGGTAAATGATTTTGTGAGGGCAGTAGTCATGGTAGCATAGTAGGCGTAACGTCTTCAGTGATCTACTTACTACCTTTGTGGGTGGAGTACGGGGCCTTAGATATTAGTCTGTGATATTTCATTAACAGAGGCAATGAAATCTACACAAACGTCTTTCAGACCTAAATTTATTCCCTCTGGCGCCCCCCCCCCCCCACCTCACCCCGCCCCACGTTTTCCACTACTGAACTTGCCTACCGAAGATAATGATTGATATCAGTATGGTAAATGTATCCATCGGAAAGTAGTGATTATTATAAAAGGGACAATTATTTCGTGGAGGTCAATCCAGGTCATGCGTGCGAAAACTACTTGAGAAAATATCTTCTGCGTTTCTTTACTTTAAAATGGGTAAAATAATACGAAGATAAGTGTATCAAAGTATTGGTAGTACGTTTCTATGGTTAATAATCGACGCCTCAGAATGTCATTTTAAGAAGAATTCTCAGTCTCTCTGCTGCCCTCTGGGCTCTGCGTTTCGTGTACGAGCGCTACATGACAGTTCCTAGTGCACCTGTTATTTCGGTATTCGAGAGCGGGTCTTAAATTCCGTCCGATCGTCCTGATTTACGTTTTCCGCACGTTTTGTAAATCACTTCGACTCAGTGTCATGGTCCTTCCCATTCCGTGCACGTGCCTCTCGAGGCTAGTGTTACGCCTGTGATGAATCCGATTCGACGAGACACTAAAACCCTGACTTCCGGCGTAGCTGTGCTGCCTTGTAACGCGTAGGTTGCCTATCCGAGCCCAGCGTCTGGCTTAAATTACTGCGTGTTCATTAGAAAGCAGTTCATAAGTTACATTGGTTTCGAATTTGAATGAAAAATAAAACAAAAATTGAAAGTAATAAAATCAAGTGTGGGGAGCATAAATATATGTTCAACAGTGGCGTGCTGGCTTTAGTCACAGAACAGATTTCATCGTCATCAGTCATTGATCGGTCTTAGATCTGTTACACCCATCGTAGTTTCGGTTTACTCATTTTACGATACCTCTTAGGTCTTTAGTTCGTTAGCTGTGCTGGTAATCTGTTATTTTAAATCCGTTTCACGTGTGCCAATCATTTGCTATGTAATTCTTTAATAATGGTGGAACTTTATATATTTTGACACTTTCCACGAACTAAAAATTACGAGCTCCAATTTTCACTAGAAATCTATAAATAAATATACTTGGCAGGCAAGAGGACTAAGATGTCTGATTCCGTACGTCACCGCAAATTAAAAAACGAGGAAATCTGTTTTGAACAAATCAGACATAATTTCTTTCTTTCCTTCCTTTCTTTTCTTTCTTCTTTCGTTGTTGTTTGAGCTTTTCGCATACAGTTATGAGCGCCGGGGAATAGTTGTGGATGTTGTGTGTGTTGTGTGCGTAGCTGTTTTGAAACTGTAATAAAAGAAAAATGATAGACTTGAACGTCTCCTCGACACTGCAGTTATTCTAGACGCTTTTGGGTTCGTGTCCACATCGCAGAACTAATGCTGTCAGTGATGTTTAAGAGTATCTGTTTCTGGAGGTCTTTTTCAGTTGATAGGTGCTACTTGGCGTTTCTTAAATTATCAAATCGTGTAATTATGAGCACTAAAGAAGTGTTCCCTTCGTTGAACTCCACGGCATACAGTGAGAGCGTAGAAAGTAATGTGCTCCTACGGATGTTGAACACATCACAGAGGTAGTACTTACAAGTCTCATGGGGCTGTTTTATAACCACTTTTTCGCAGTATGACATGCCGTACTGCCTGGCGGAGAGATTCGATCTCGTCCCATTCGCTGCATGAAGGAAGTAGCATCTCTCAGTGTGTGTTATGGTCACGGAAAGATTCGAGACCGACCAGAGCTTTTTCACATGGATGAATAATTTCTTAGATCCTGCGAAAAAATTGTTTTCGTTCTGGTATGGCCCTGTTATTTAAAACGTATGCCGCTGATGGACTGTTCTTGTCACAAGGCAAGTGACAAGGCATTCGCTTCTAGATTCCATGCACAGCAGGGTTTTCTGAATTGTTATTTGTGACTCGCGCCTTGGTAGAAGAAATGTTGCCGCTGACTCATTTTGACTGTGAAGATTTGCTCATGCACCTCTGTAGCTGATAGTGATCCCTGATATCAGACACTCCTGAAGCACGTCAGTTCTTTGCAAAGGTGCTATTTGTATAGCCACTGTACATATCCACGGCAGCAGCACGCAAACAGTTCGTGCTGTTCCAGAAATAGCTCCACTCTTGTCTCTAAAGCCGATATGCATCCTTTTCTCAGCCCGCTTTTGTAGACGAGATCGCTTATCACGCAGTAAGTGGTACTGTGCCACCTGATCAGTATTTGGCCTACAAGAAGAGTTTAGGCGATTACATACTGATCATTATCATGTGACTGCGCCCTAATATCCCGGATTAATGGCAAACCTTTCTGAAAGTCTTAGTAGTGTGGGAGCATCAGCCACTATGGCTGAACATAGGTTCCGGAAGAGTAGACTGCCATACTGAAACGCACTACTTCACTCAACAAGTACATCATCTACAATTAATAGTTAGGCTTAAGACAACCATTTATACTTCGCAAGAAATTTCAGAGAATGTGCGAAACCTTCGTAATAAAAACCGCTCTGGGTTCTTTCTCTTCTTTATCTAATTCTTGTTATAACTCGAGATTTAGTCTCCTTCAAACCGTGGCAGAATTGAGTGATACATGTGCAAACGTCATTGGTATCCAGCAAGCCAGCTCATGGCATTTGACGAACATCAACGGGTTCGCAATCCACTATAGGCGACGATCGTAACAATGTTCTTTTTATGAGCATAATGAGGTGTCGTGATGAGCAACCGTCAAAAGCGCAGTGGCTGTAGTGGATGAGCAACTACACATCTGTCCTTGCCATAGGCTTTCCTCAAATAAAAAAAAATAAAAAAAAACTGTGAACGATTTCCGTGGCATACGTTATGGTGAAAATACAAATAATTAATACAAAAACATTTAATAGATTGAGTCAATCTTGAGTTAACATTGGTTCGAATATATTGCCTGTATTTTTTCTGTTATTGTAATATACTATTGGTTGTCCAGTAAATGGTCTATTAGCCGAGAATAATCTTCTGAATTACACATAGGTCCTCTAATTCTAAATGCGAATATCCTTAGAAAAGTACCTAAGTGACATTATGGAGCTTGGATGTCGATATCTCGTTCACCTAACAGTTTACAGTCTCCATTTTGTTTTTATATTCTTTTCTTTTTCAGTTGAAAGTGTTTTAAATGATGCGACATGTACGGCTTCTTCGAGCCCTGACAGGTTTCTAAAACTTGTTTAGTATCCAGCTTAGGTGTTTCCATTGATTTTCCTCCCTATGCTGCTGTGTGCATCCCTCTACTTGGAACTGCCACATAAAGAATTTTTCGTCACTTCTGTTTACATCATAATGAACAGCAAGATTTCAGCAGATTAACACTCTGACATTTAGACCAACCAATAAATTCTTGCAAGAATATACTGCTGTAACTATGAATTGTCGGCTGTGATGTTGGTGAGAAGAAATTAATCCCAAGTTACTGTGACCTTAGCGTCGTAATTAATGTACGTGGAACTGCCACCTAACCACCTCCCCCCCCCCCCCCACCCCCCACCCCAATAAAAATCAGATTTGATTGTTACTTGTATGATACGCCCGTTCCCTTTGGTATGTTAAATTTCATACATCTATGATTGTCAGCAAAAGGGCGTTTTTTTTAACTCATACCCATGATAAAGATAATTTGTATGAAATACTGTGTAGGTAATCCACATGAAAATACATGTGTTTGTAAATAGGCGTTGCACTGCATTCGTTCGATCAGCCATCCCGCAGAACAGCACCACAGGTATTACCAGCAACAAACAAGGACACCAGTACAACTGCCGGCTGGAGTGGCCGAGCGGTTCTAGGCGCTACAGTCTGGAACCGCTCGACCGCTACGGTCGCAGGTTCGAATCCTGCCTCGAGCATGGAGGTGTGTGATGTCCTTAGGTTACTTAGGTTTAAGTAGTTCTAAGTTCTAGACGACTCATGACCTCAGAAGTTAAGTCCCATAGTGCTCAGAGCCAGAGGCAATCTCCCGTTTCCGGGAATGTGGAACAGTTGCAGACAAGAAGAGAGCTGGGGGGACTATCAATTTTGTCGGGTGCTTAACTACGTGAGGTGAGGGACGTGATGCCGTGTTAACCCGCAAAAAGTTGGAAGGAGGCTATCTGTACAATATCAGATTTCGTATAATCGTGTTCAGAAAGCTATGTACACTCCTGGAAATGGAAAAAAGAACACATTGACACCGGTGTGTCAGACCCACCATACTTGCTCCGGACACTGCGAGAGGGCTGTACAAGCAATGATCACACGCACGGCACAGCGGACACACCAGGAACCGCGGTGTTGGCCGTCGAATGGCGCTAGCTGCGCAGCATTTGTGCACCGCCGCCGTCAGTGTCAGCCAGTTTGCCGTGGCATACGGAGCTCCATCGCAGTCTTTAACACTGGTGGCATGCCGCGACAGCGTGGACGTGAACCGTATGTGCAGCTGACGGACTTTGAGCGAGGGCGTATAGTGGGCACGCGGGAGGCCGGGTGGACGTACCGCCGAATTGCTCAACACGTGGGGCGTGAGGTCTCCACAGTACATCGATGTTGTCGCCAGTGGCCGGCGGAAGGTGCACGTGCCCGTCGACCTGGGACCGGACCGCAGCGACGCACGGATGCACGCCAAGACCGTAGGATCCTACGCAGTGCCGTAGGGGACCGCACCGCCACTTCCCAGCAAATTAGGGACACTGTTGCTCCTGGGGTATCGGCGAGGACCATTCGCAACCGTCTCCATGAAGCTGGGCTACGGTCCCGCACACCGTTAGGCCGTCTTCCGCTCACGCCCCAACATAGTGCAGCCCGCCTCCAGTGGTGTCGCGATAGGCGTGAATGGAGGGACGAATGGAGACGTGTCGTCTTCAGCGATGAGAGTCGCTTCTGCCTTGGTGCCAATGATGGTCGTATGCGTGTTTGGCGCCGTGCAGGTGAGCGCCACAATCAGGACTGCATACGACCGAGGCACACAGGGCCAACACCCGGCATCATGGTGTGGGGAGCGATCTCCTACACTGGCCGTACACCACTGGTGATCGTCGAGGGGACACTGAATAGTGCACGGTACATCCAAACCATCATCGAACCCATCGTTCTACCATTCCTAGACCGGCAAGGGAACTTGCTGTTCCAACAGGACAATGCACGTCCGCATGTATCCCGTGCCACCCAACGTGCTCTAGAAGGTGTAAGTCAACTACCCTGGCCAGCAAGATCTCCGGATCTGTCCCCCATTGAGCATGTTTGGGACTGGATGAAGCGTCGTCTCACGCGGTCTGCACGTCCAGCACGAACGCTGGTCCAACTGAGGCGCCAGGTGGAAATGGCATGGCAAGCCGTTCCACAGGACTACATCCAGCATCTCTACGATCGTCTCCATGGGAGAATAGCAGCCTGCATTGCTGCGAAAGGTGGATATACACTGTACTAGTGCCGACATTGTGCATGCTCTGTTGCCTGTGTCTATGTGCCTGTGGTTCTGTCAGTGTGATCATGTGATGTATCTGACCCCAGGAATGTGTCAATAAAGTTTCCCCTTCCTGGGACAATGAATTCACGGTGTTCTTATTTCAATTTCCAGGAGTGTATAAGTTTAAATTTCGTGCATATAATGTTCGTAGTGCACGGAAATTGAGGACGCCGAATAAAGAAAAGCGTACTGTACATAGTTTCGATCAGTTTCTGATGTCCATGATATCACAGAACTAGACCATGTTTTCTCCATTGATGAAGCGTAGTTTCACCTTAGTGGATACCTGAATAGTCAGAACACAAGAATTTGGTCAACCTTTTTCATGAAAACACCATTCACGGTCAGAAAATTGGAATGTGGTGTACCGTATGGCGTCGTGGAATAGTGGTCACTATTTTCTAAGCAACTACAGTCAATAGTGTTGTCTACCAAGACATCATTACACAATTTCTTTCGTTTTTTTTTTTTTGGCAGATGCTATTGTTGCTTTCAGCAAGACGGGGCAAATTGTCACACGTCTACTGAAAAATTCCAATTCTTACGTAAATTTTTTGGTGATCGAATCATCAGTAAAGGATTATGGCCACTACGTTTCTTATTTAACGTCTCCAAACTTCTTCCTATTGCGCTATCTTGAACGAAGAGCCTATAAAATCAGGGTGCACACAAATTGGAACTGAAGGTTAACAAAACTATGGACGTTAACATCAGTGTCAACGTGGTCCACGGGGTGGCATCAGAATGGTAAAACTAGTGAACGGGGCAACACTTTTGAGAATTTGTTATAAAAAACCTGATTGTGTAGGAGTGTGAGGTTGTGAAAGAAATGTAAGTACTTTTTGATATCCGGGACTTTGCCCAGTAATTTTCCGACGGTAGTCGGTTTCTTTCAGCATTCGGTGCAAGTATGATAGGACTGCGTTTATTCTGTATATGCATAAATGAACTGGTGGACACGTTGAGCAACAATCTGCGACTGTTCGCTGAGGACGATGAGATATACGGGAGGGTGTCGTCCTTTAGTGACTGTAGGAGGGTACAAGACGACTTAGATGAAATGTCTGGTTGGTGTGATGAATAACAGCTCCCTCAAAACGTGGTAAAATGTGAATTAATGCAAATGCCGTAATGTTCGAATACAGCATTGGTAGCGTGCTGCTTGACAAAGTCCCGTCGGTTAAAAATCTTGGCGTAACGTTGCAAAACCATATTACATGGACCGAGGACGGAAGTGTAGCTCCTCTGTAAAAGAGGACGCATATACAGGCGGAACACTTGTGCGACCATTCTACTGATCGAGCGTGTGGGATCTCCAGCAGGTCGGATGAAACGAACACATCGAAGCACTTCAGTGGCGAGCTACTAGGTTTGTTGCCGGTATTGTCGATCAACACTCCAGTGTTACGGAGGTGCTTCGTGAACTCAAATGGAAATCCCTGGAGGGAAGACGTTCTTTTCGTGGAACACAACTGAGAAAATATAGAGAACCGGCTTTTGAAGCTGACTGCAGAACTATTCCTTCGCCGCCAACATACCTTTCGCCTAAGGACGACGAAGGTAGGAGAAAATCGGGCTCGTACGCAAGCATAGAGACAGTTGTATTTCCCCCGCTCTATTTGTGAGAGGAAAAGGAAAGGAAATGACTAGTAGTGGTACAAAGTACTCTCCGGCATTCACCATACGGTGGCTTGCGTAATATATATGCGGATATAGATGTAGAAAAAACTTCTGAAGGTCTTGTTAGGAAGCAGCGACTTCTGGAGAAGTTCCGTTGGCAGGAACAGGAAATGGGAATTGGAAATGTCTGAATTCTGTTCTGGAGACTGATTGGCTGAATGGGCGGAAAAAAATTCGATAAGCGATCTGGATGTCGCGAAATGAGGAGTCGGCCTGCGGCTCTCGCGTGATTAGGGGAAGTCTTGCGGCTTCTAGTGTTTAAAGTGCTTAACTTTCTGAAGATGGGAGTTAGTTCAAAAATGGTTCAAATGGCTCTGAGCACTATGGGACTTAACATCTTAGGTCATCAGTCCCCTAGGACTTAGAACTACTTAAACGTAACTAACCTAAGGACATCACACACATCCATGCCCGAGGCAGGATTCGAACCTGCGACCGTAGCAGTCCCGCGGTTCCGGACTGCAGCGCGTAGAACCGCAAGACCACCGCGGCCGGCAATGGGAGTTAGTGATCCTTCGCGGTCGACAAAGTTAATTTTCAAATACGGTAAGACTACAACAATCTGAAGAGTGTTCCCGTACGCAGGCGTTGAATTCTGTTTAGTTCCTTTTTTTCTTTTTTTTATTGTTGTACAGCATAAATACGCAGAGGCGATGAACGAAGTAAACTTCGCGAGGTTTAATTGGAGTCAATAAATTGTATTGTTTCCGTGGAAATTTGAGTGTGGTATTTTTGTGTGACACTTTCCTATTGGCCTAAAACTTTATTCTTGTTTTGTTGCTGTGGAGAGTGTCGGTTGAAGTTGCTAGGGGCGAACTGGAAGCGTGTGTCAACTGTTTTGTATTGTTGTGATCTTTAATCTGAAAACTGGTTTGATGCAGCTGTCTATGCATCTCTATCCTTTGGAAGCCTCTTTATCTTCGAATAACTACTGCAACCTACATCCATCTGAACCTGCTTACTGCGTTCTTGTATTCAGTACCTCCTCATTAGTTTCGCATTCTACCCATATAATCCTCACCATGCTTCTGTAGCACCCCCTTTCAAAAGCTTCTACTCTGTCTTGTCTGAGCTGTTTATCGTCCACATCTCACTTCCGTACAAGGCTACACCTCAGACAAATACTTTCAGAAACGACTTCTTATTACTTAAATCTATATTCGATGTTAACAATCTTCTCTTCGAATGAAACGATTTTGTTGCCATTGCCGGTCTACATTTTATACCCTCTGTACTTCAGCCATCATCAGTTGTTTTACTGCTCAAATAACAAAATCATTTAATACTTTTAGTGCCTCATTTTGTAGTTTGATTCCGTCAACATCGGCTGATTTAATTCGACTTGTTTTGCTTTTGTTGATGTTCATCCTTTTCTCATTTCAAGATACTGCTCTTCCAACTCCTTTGCTGTCTCTGACAGAATTACAGTGTTATCGGCAAACTTCAAAGTTTTTATTTCTTCTTCCAGAAGTTTAATTCCATCTCCAAATTTTTCTTGCGATTCTTTCTGCCCAATGCACGGATAGGCTACAACCCTGTCTCGGTCTCTTCTGAACCACTGCTTCCATTTCATGTCCTTCGGCTATTATATCTGCCGTCGGGTTGCTGTACAAATTGTAAATAGCCTTTCACTTCCTGTATTTTATTCCTGCTACCTTCAAAATTTCAAAAGAGTGTACCTCAGTCGACAATGTGAAAAGCTTTCTCCAGAGCTACAAAGAGAAATCGTTGGGTCAGTACTTCTTCGCATGTTCCTATTTTTCTCCGAAATCGAAACTGGTCTTCCCCGATGTTGGCTTCTACCAGTTTTTACTTTCTTCTCTAAATAATTCGTGTTAGTGTTTCACAAACATGACTTACTAAGGAGATAGTTCAGTAATGTTCACACCTATCAGCACGTGTTTGCTTTGTTATATTTTTCTTGAAGGCTGAGGGTATGTCGCTTGTCTCTTACATTTTGCATACCACGTTGAATAGTGCTGTTATGGCTGGCTCATCCAACGATATCAGTAGTTCCGAGGCATTGTAGTCTGCTCCGGGGGCCTTGTTTCGACTTAGGTCTTTCAGTGCCTTGTCGAATTCTTCTCGCAGTATCGTATCTTCCAATTGATTTTCATCTATGTCCTCTTCTCTTTCTGTAAAACTGCGTTCAAGTACATTTACTTTGTATAGCCCTTCTACAGGGTGTTTCAGTAGAGCAGTTACAAACTTTCAGGAGAGGTAGGGTACACCTAGACGGTGGAAAATCACGTAGCAACGCATTATCGTAAACGATTTTATGGCGCGGTAGTGACGACACAAAACAACAGAAAGGAAGGACACGAATAGGGTGAGAAAACGTGTTTATTATGCTTAGCACAGCAGGAACCAAGAAATAAGAATAAAATCAGACAACGATCGTCGTCAAAGAAGTTGTTCGAAATTACGACCCCAGACCTGGTTGCAGGCCTCACATCTCCGGCGCCTAACCTTCTTTTCTATCCGCAGTGCTATAATGAGTCTACTTCCTTTCTCTTATTTCTTCATGTCTCACGTCGACGGCCAGAGTGGCCGAGCGGTTCTAGGCGCTACAGTCTGGAACCGCGCCGGTCGCAGGTTCGAATCCTGCCTCGGGCATGGATGTGTGTGATGTCCTTAGGTTAGTTAGCTTTAAGTAGTTCTAAGTTCTAGGGGACTGATGACCTCAGAAGTTAAGTCCCATGGTGCTCAGAGCCATTTGAACCATTTGTCTCACGTCCTCAAGTCGGTAAACTCTACATGCTCTTCTCAAGTGGTCCACTTCTAAAGCTCCAAGTTTCTTTTTATTTCTTTCTGTTAGTTCCCAACACTCACTCCCGTAGCTTATTACTGGTTCCACGATGGACTTGCGTAAACGCTTTTTAACCTTCAAACCAATTTTTGAGGACTGAAGTACAAGATTTATTTTTAACATAGGCTCCCTTCCCTGCCTGATCCGTTGTTGTATATCTCTGTCACATCTTCCATCACGTAATAGAATAATACTCAGATACATAAACACTTTTCACACTCTAATACGATATCCTCCAATGTCCAGGTTGCTTCTCTCCTCTTACGTAGATATTCCATCTTCTCATAATTAATTTTTAAACTCCATTTTTATACTCTTACAACAACTTTCTAAGCGTATAAGATATATACTCTTCATCGTTTGCTGTAACGACGTGATCATTATCATAAGAAAGTGTGTGCATACACTGGTCCTCTGCTTCAGTCCCCATGCTCATACTCTTCATACATCATAGATCCAGTGCCTTCTGAACGTACATGTTAAAGAGTGTAGGAGACAGATAACATCCTTGTTCCAGTCCTATAACTCAGAATCCCTACCTGCCCGGTGTCCACAAGTTAGCAACTTCACATGTATCGAATCAACGACAGCCGCTAGTTCACGCTGAACTGATCGATGAGATGATAAATCTTATTGTTATTATCATTCATCACACGCGACAAAACAGTGTTACGGATGATAACGACATCAGGCACCTAATAACAGGCATATTAAATTGCCTTCCAGGCTAAACGATAGAGCATGTAAAAGTACTGTAGTGGAATGCAAGATCTTCTAACAGAAGAAAGCTTGCAGAGAGAAGGACTCGTAAATCAGTCTGATACAGTCCTGGTAGGTGAATCATGGTTTCAGTACCGGCAGACTCTTTGCTTTAAAAATTGTTACGTAATAAGGAAGGACCGTCCCCATGAGAAAGGTGGTATCGTTATATTTGTGAAAAGAATTCGCTGCAACATAAAAACTACCCGCTCAATAGAACAAATAAAGAAGTCAAATTAGTCGCCGTGCAAATAAAATCAGCTCTCAAAACCTTTCACAGTTGCGTCAGTGTATAGAGCTGTTAAATATAACATCGTGGAAGACCTGTGGAGTCACTTAACAAGCAAACTTCGACCTCCCTTCATAACAAGTGGAGGCCAGAATTCCGGTCATGTAGCAAGGGAGGAGACATGACAGACAGGAACACTAGAGCTCTGATCAATGTTTTCCAAACAATAACCTTGTGATAACGATGGAGCCTGTAGTATGGTATATTCTCCTTTCAATAGAAGTTCTGCAACACGTGTAACGTTTTGCATCCCTTGTTCTACAGAACTTTCTAACTGGCAAGTTAAAACGGATTCAGTGGGGTCAGACCATCACCTATTAGATTTCTCCATTGACATAAACATTTGTGCTAAACAAAAATGTACTACGCAATTGCAGAATCCAATAGGGACAAATATAAGAAAACACTTCGAAGGAAACTCGAAATTATGAGGCATGACTTACAGGAAAAGACGAATACCAAGCTTTAACGAACGTTATGGAAGTAGCGGCGGATGTCGGCATTCCAAAGAAAAAAGATTTTACTATAGTGAAGAATTATTCCTTTCCTCGGTGGAATCTTGAGTGTTCTAGGGAAATTGCAATAGGCAGACTTGCTTTGGAAACTCATCACCAGAATTCTAACTTGGATAAATTTTTGGAAATGAAAACAAAAGAAGTAAATTATATTAAATTTTGTTCTTCGTTCAGTAAAGCAACCAATATGACAAGAATTAGGTACAAAATAAAGACTTTCTGAAACGACCGACTAGCATTCACTCTTCCAACTACACCTGCGTGGATTGAGGAATTGCCGGCCGTTGTGGCCAAGCGGTTCTAGGCCTTCAGTCCGGAACCGCGCTGCTGCTACGGTCGCAGGTTCGAATCCTGCCTCGGGCATGGATGTGTGTGATGTCCTTAGGTTAGTTTGGTTTAATTAATTCTAGGTTCTAGGGGACGGATGACCTCAGATGTTAAGTCCCATAGTGCTCAGAGCCATTTGAACCATTTTGATTGAGGAATTTATCGATACGCTCACTTCTCTCGCGGTCCCATTGCAAAATCATCCATCTCCTGTTTAAGATGACTATCGTCATATCCTGGTTCGTCCTTCTCAAAAGAAAAACTAAATGATGCTGTTACATCGTCGAGTGACGTAACTGGTGCTATTAAATCATTGAGTGATGTAAGTGATGCTATTAACTTATCGAGTGACAGCTGTCCTGTATATGATTTCATTTGTTTTTCTGACCTTGCAAATCTGCCCATGGAAGCAAAACA
Source organism: Schistocerca cancellata (assembly GCF_023864275.1). Classification (NCBI taxonomy): domain Eukaryota; kingdom Metazoa; phylum Arthropoda; class Insecta; order Orthoptera; family Acrididae; genus Schistocerca; species Schistocerca cancellata. The sequence continues at coordinate 131,677,656 of NC_064629.1, forward strand.
ATTACTCCTCTTAATTTTTAATCAGTATTGAATGGAAAGAATCTAATGGAAACATGGAATAAGCCATTTATAATTCTAGTTCTGAAAAGTGGGAAACCAAATATCGCCGTTAACTACCGACCGGTCGAGTTGTCGTGTTGTTTAGAAAAACGGTGGCGCCGGCCGGAGTGGCCGAGCGGTTCTAGGTGCTTCAGTCTGGAACCGCGCGACCGCTACGGTCGCAGGTTCGAATCCTGCCTCGGGCATGGATATGTGTGATGTCCTTAGGTTAGTTAGGTTTAAGTAGTTCTAAGTTCTAGGGGACTGATGATCTCAGAAGTCAAGTCCCATAGTGCTCAGAGCCATTTGAACCAAAAACGATGGCGCCAATAGTAAACAGGAGAATGGAATGATGGCTTCAAAACAGTAAAATGATGCCTCGGAGGCAGTACGAATTCATAAAAGACAAAGGGACTATGGCCCATGGGTATTCACTTGCTACGGATATCATATCAACCTTCCAATCTAAAACAACGGTCGTCACCGCTTTTCTTGACGTTAAGGGGGCTTATGATGACGTTCAGATACCGATGCTTGTTGGCAAGCTGATGGAATTCGGAATTTCTTCGAGGATGGTATATGGTATCAGTACCCTGTTCGCTCATGGAGCAATCTGTGTCATATTCACCATGAAACTCGCCCAGAGCGCTGTTGTCTCCCAGGGTGCAATTTAAGCCGTCTCATTTGTTCACTGTATACTCATGATTTAGAACGAACCGTCAATCCAACGAAAAATATTACAGTAATCACAGACCATGTATACGTTTATCCAACTGCAGACTCGTGTATTCATTGTGGATACATAGTGTGAATAGCGTCTCGGGATGGCTTCGGTGGAGGAGGGAATTCGAATCTCAACTTTTGACTGAAGTATAAAATTCTGGCATCCTTCATCCAATGAATTAATTGCCACAGCAGGAGTTTTCCTGTCCTCGGGCGGTTAAGTAGCGGGTTAGATTAGATTAGATTAGTACTTGTTCCATAGATCATGAATACGACACTTCGTAAAGATGTGGAACGTGTCAGGGTAATAAAAGGTGTCTATATAAGATATTACATTACACAAAATATTACACGACACTTAATATTTAATTTTTTTCTGGGGATTGGGGAAATTACCCACTTACTATATCCAAAAATTCATCTAATGAGTAGAAGGAGTTGCCATTCAGAAAGTCTTTTAATTTCCTTTTAAATGATATATTGCATTTGTCAGACTTTTGATGCTATTAGGTGAGTGACCAAATACTTTTGTGGCAGCATAATTTACCGCTTTCTGAGTCAAAGTTAGATTTAACCGTGAGTAGTGAAGATCATCCTTTCTCCTAGTGTTGTAGCCATGTACACTGCTATTACTTTTCAATTCGTTCGTATTGTTAATAACAAATTTCATAAGTGAATATATATATATATATATATATATATATATATATATATATATAGTGAGATTACACACTTTAAATAAGTGTATGCAGGATAATCTTGGATGGGCTCCAGCAATTATTCTGATTACATGCTTTTGTGCAATGAACACTCTTTTACTCAATGATGAGTTACCTCAGAATATGATGCCATACGAAAGCAGAGAATGAAAAAGGTGCGGTAAGCTAATTTACTGAGATGTATATCGGCAAAATTTGCAGTGACCCTAATAGCATAAGTAGCTGAACTCAAACGTTTCAGCATATCTTCAGTGTGTTTTTTCCAGTTCAACCCCTCATCAGTACATACACATAGAAATTTTGAATATTCTACCTTAGCTACCGATTTCTGATCGAAGTCTGTAATTATTAATGGTGTCATTCCATTTACTGTGTGGAACTGTATATACTGTGTTTTGTCAAAGGTTAATGAGAGCCCATTTGTAGTGAACCACTTAATGATTTTCTGAAAAACATCGTTTACAATTTCATCCGTTAATTCTTGTCTGTTGGGTGTGATAGCTATACTTGTATCGTCGGCAAAAAGTACCAGCTTTGCATCTTCGTGAATACAGAATGCAAATCATTAATATACATTAAGAACAGCAGAGGACCCAAGACCGAACCTTGCGGCACCACATTCTTGATTGTTCCCCAGTTTGAGAAATCACCGGTTTTTTGCATATTATGTGAACTCCATATTTCAACTTTCTGCACTCTTCCAGTTAGGTATGATTTAAACCAATTGAGCGCTGTCCCATTCATACCACATTACTTGAGCTTATCTGGAAGTATTCCATGATTTACACAATCAAAAGCCTTTGAGAGATCACAAAAAATCCCAACGGGTCACTTCCGGTTATCCAGAGCATTTAATATTTCATTACTGAAAGTATATATAGCATTTTCCGTTGAGAAATCTTTCTGGAAACCATACTGACATTTTGTTAAAACTTTATTTTTACAAAGGTGTGAAGCTACTGTACAATACATTACTTTTTCAAGAATTTTGGATAAGGCAGTCAGAAGAGAGATTGGGCGGTAGTTATTGACATCAGACGTATCCCCTTTTTTATGCAGTGGTTTAACAATGGCACACTTCAGTCTATCTGGGAAAATACCCTGCTTCAGAGAGCCCACCACGTGGATGTTGGCAAACATGTATTTTGGAACGGAATAAATACTGTGAAATTATGACGCTGTTTATTGACAGCAGCATTATATCTAAGTTAACCGGGCGCCAATTTATTGATTTTTATATACTGAGCCCGGTATGACTACCACCCAGCGTCAGTTCGGAATGCGCATGTGTTCTACCATAGCTCGGAATCTACACGCACGTACACCATTGGTTCCCCATTAATGGCCTCTACGTCGACAGTTCGTTATGCTCTTCAAATTCACTCCGTTTTTGCGAATACTGCCAGCGTTCTAGTTTTGTCAGAGACCCGCCTATTGTTTCGTCAGCACAGATTGCTCTGAGCACTATGGTACTTAACTTCTGAGGTCATCAGTCCCCTAGGACTAGAACTACTTAAACCTAACTAACCTAAGGACATCACACACATCCATGCCCGAGGCAGGATTCGAACCTGCGACCGTAGCGGTCACGCAGTTCCAGACTGTAGCGCCTAGAACCGCTCGGCCACCTCGGCCGGCTCGTCAGCACACAGTACATTTGAATTTTCTTTATTATTTCGGTTGCTGTGCAAGTGTAGGGCACACATAGCAAGGGAACTTTCAAAACCGATAACCATTCCTGATGGTGTTTAGCCTACGACATCCATATTAGAAGACAGTGAACAGATATTACTCATTCCGCTAATAAAGCCCGCGAACACTTCTGATAGTTTAAGTGAGATTGTCTATCTTCTGTCTTTTCACCGATCAGAGGCCTTGTAGACCACGCGCTGCGTCAGCGCTCTGCTTCCATTTTCTTCTATCCCTCGCTCTCTGTCTCTCTCTCTCTCTCTCTCTCTCTCTCTCTCTCTCTCTCTCTCTCTCTCTCCACCCTGCGGGGATTCCATATGCTGCGACATTCTTCTTTTATCTTTCCACCGTGTGCGAGGTCGGCCCAATGTTCTTGTTGCTTAGAGAGTGCCCTCAAACATCTTAGGAATTTTGTTGCTTTCCATTCTAACCCATTGCAGTCTCCTCCTTTTTGTTTCTGGACGATAGTGGGGTTGCTTCATTAACTGATAAAATTTGATTGTTCTTTCGAACTCTACAGATGTCATCCTCCAGCGCAGGTCCCCAGACGTTTCTCATCATGTTTCTTTCGAAAACATTCAGTTTTTCTCTTTCTTTATGGTAAGCGTTCAGATTACCGAACCATGCAGTACTACTGGGACAGATGATGGTGGTATATATATCTTCATCTTTGTGGTGATTGACAAAGCTTTAATTTTGAGTGGGTTGCTTAGAGCGTACAGACATCTTGATCCTTAGTCTATTCTCTCATTTATCTCCAGTGTTACGATATTTTTGCTGCTGAAGCGCGATCTGACGTAGTTAAACTGATGAACTGTTCTAAATCTAAATTGGTGGTCAATCTCAAAGTGTGAATTTTGTTTTATGACTCGACCTATTGCAGTATATTGTGTTTTCTCTTGGTTTATCAAAAGTCCCATTTTTCTGGCACTGTGCCTCAGAACTCTTTACGTGTCTTTCAGTTCTTCTTCTATTTCATTGAGTAAGACATCATCTACGTATGCCAGGAGTTTTACTTCACCGAATTCGAATCGGTGACCATTGTATAGCTGTAAAATACTCTCTCGAACCACTTTCTCCAGTGCAAGGTTGAAGAGAACACATGAAAGAGCACATCCTTGTCGTAAGCTTGTTTAGTTTGGGAATTTGAGGGATATGGATCCTCTGAACTTAACTACTGCCTGTGAGCCATCCACGTACAGTTGCATCATCCTAAGGTTTTACTGGGTACTCTAAATTCTCGTAGTGTATTGTAGAGGCTATTTCTGTGGATGCTGTCATAGGCTCGCCGTTTGGTCGAAATCCAGTCTGGTATTCTTGAATACTGTTTTCTGTGTAAGGCTTAATTTTGTTGAGAATGATCACTAACAGAATTTTGTATGTTATGTTCAGCAAATTGATTCGTCTGTAATGTCCACATTCCATTTTGTTTTCTTTCTTGTGTATGGGGTAAATTATTGCAGTTTTCCACTCTTCAGGTAGTGTTTCAGTTTTCCAGATGATTGTGATAAGGTTTCTTTGTATAGTTTGTTTCCACTCTCTTTTAACACCTTTGCCGATATCTGGACCTCGCCTGCAGCCTTGTTGTTTTTCAGATTTTGGATGGTGTGTACCTGTTCTGTAATGCTGTATTCTTCAGTATTGCTGCTGTTACTCTCGATCATTGCGTAGTTGACTGTTATGTGAGTGTCAGTGCAATTTAACATTTCTGAGAAACACTCTTTCCCTCTTGCTAAAGACTGAATAATTGAAAAATGGGTTTAGTGTTTGGCATCGTAAGAGAAGGCAAGAGTGCAAAATATTAGTCATGTGTTTATAAAAGGAGGATTGCGGAGAGGAAGCTTCCGTGCTTCAGTCCATGTTAGATTTTATTTGTAATTCATTACGTGTCGTTCACAGCTTTCTGACGAAGTAAAAATTCTCGTAATTACGAAGGCTACTATTGTGAACAAGATATCATCTAGTTCAAGGTATCTTTCGTTACAAAGTATCTCACATCGCTCTTGAAAATATTTTATTTTTGCAATTTACATTAAGGTGATTATTAATTGCGATAGCCTCATCTCTTACTGCTTTCTCCAGATATGTCAAACGTTTAAAAGCATCCATCTTAACAGGCTTTTTCTGCGAGATGGTATTGAGAGTGCTAGGCATGTCGTTCAGGTAGGTGGCCAATTTCTTTTATTTCATCTCTGGGTGACACACAGTTTCAAACAGGTGACAGTCTACGAAGACTTCCAGGAAGTCATTTTCACCCAAGTACTGCGGAACAAGTAAGCACTGGTTGAGTATAATGAGTGAACACAGTGTTTCGTGTTGCCTAGGTTCTCTGGGTCAGTTTGGTTAATTGATTCTATAAAGATGAACCCTGTCATTTCCTATGTCCTCAGCGCTACAGACATAACTTCAGTAAGTAGCCTACTTTGAACAGTCGAATATCATACTAACACTGAATAATGAACCAGGCAATTGATTACGAATAAGTTAACATAGAGTAAGCTTTTAGAAATATGTGTAATGTATATAAAAATAAGTTTCTTATAAACTGCTGTTGTACATGATCCGACGAATACATTGTGATTTTCGTACACGTTATTAAATCCAAGTGAGAAGTAAAATCACTAAGATGAAGCCACTGTTCGAACTGTACCTGCTTTTTCTCTTTTGCATTAGTCAGAAGCGCCGTAATTCAGATGGAAGTAAGATTGTACGGTACTATTCATATGAACAGCGTTGGATTTTCAGTGTTATTCAGATATTATTGATAGATTGAGCACATAATAAATGTAAAGGGTAAACTACACTTGTTCCTCCGCGTATACAGGGCATAATCAGAAATGAAAGCAGTGTTTCGAAATACATGTAGAGTACTGGTGTTCTACAATTTACTGTGTTTGCGATATTACACATACGCAACCTTTCTGACTGTCACATGTCTAAGTTCTCCCTCCAGTAAAAGATACACATTACAAGTAGTGTGCTCACAATCGAATACGTTGTATTTAGTAATAACAGTTGTATTTTTATTTGTTTTACCTTTATGAAATTGTTGGTGTGAAGTAATTCGTTTCAGGGTGTTTCAAAACGCGTATTACGTTTGCGACGACCAGTGAAATGGCGCGTAAATTTGAATTTCTGTGTAGCCTTTCGTGAGGAGCGAATGAGACCGCAACGCCATCTGTTGGCGACGTTGGAGGTTGGTGGCAGCACTGTAGCGAACCGCACGCCACCTGCTGAACCCTGCGCTTGGTAGTGACGGGGAATACCGCTAGGTGGTGCGCGCCATCTCACAAGAGCTTCTACGTAGCGTGCATTACAAATCGTTGCCGCGTTTTATCCATTCATAAACGCGAGACAGCAGACACGTGCGAGGTTTGCGTACACGCTGCTCGCCCCCTGGAGCGCTGCTAAATAAAGACCAGCTGCTCTGTTGGCCGTGCTTAGCACTATAATTAGAAACAACGAAAGTCAGCATGGCCCGTTTGGAATGCTTCCCGTGGCGCGAGTTAGATTGTAAATATTTGCATTCGTATCACTTTTACATTCAAGTCTCGCTTATTAAGTCCCAGGCGTGCTCCCATGTTCTTCAAATAAGATTTATTCCTCTAATAAAGAAAAGTCGGTTGTTATTTTGTATAGAATCACGTCAAGTGCCTGATTTGTAAGCAAAATTTATTTCGAGTAGTTCAGAAACTTGCTCTGGGCTGTGTAATGATTAACACGCTCTTCAGCGTATATAGCACGTAGTACCAGACATTTACACAAACTATTATGAAAATTACACACTGAGGCGTACTTGTATATGTACGAAACCTCCCCGTCCATACAAACTGGAATGACACGCAAAGATTCAAACGACAGAGCGAAATTGCATTTGTAGCACTGTGTTATTGACCATGTTAGACCTGCACAGTATTTCCCACATAATGTGGAAAACCTCGATTTTTCATAGATGATCCAGCATATCAAAATGATTTACTGGCAAATGTTTATAAGCAAATAGGGACACATATTTCTACAGGGTTAATACACTTTAATTTTTTATCTACCTACAAATGGAAGCTTTTATAATAAATAGGTGTAAGAGGTCTCTTAAATAACCAAACTACTGTTTTAGGCTTCAGTTTCTTCGTGTCATCTGATTTTTAACCGAAAAACTGAACAAACATCGAGTAGATGCAAAGTTTGATGATCGAAGAGCAGAAGGAACATCGAGTGAACGTTGCAAGGAACTCCTTGAATTAGCTGATAATGATGAACCATTCATGCATATTGACGAAACAGGAAACGTGTGTTTATTTTACGGTTACGACATTGACACAAAAAGTCCTATTGCCAAATTTTTCGGTATCAGTGAAATTATGCATTTCGAATTTTTCTCCTAGTGGAACAGCCACCCGTCATTAATATGCAAATGTTTTGGAAACGTAGCTTGCGAAAATATGTAGAAAGACACCACGCCTGCGGGAAGACAGTTCCCGCTTCCTTCGATGCGACACCACGCCTGTCCAGTTATCTTAGTCCGTTCACGACCTTTGGGCTATGAACAGGTTTTCCGTGTTCCCCAGTCTGCTGACTGCCTATGCCTCGCTCTGTGTGAAATTTTTTATTGTTTAAGTGCTTAAAATCGGTGCAGGAGGAAGACATCTCGACGTCACTGGTGACATTAAGGAAAAAGTCTATTGAGGAGAATTTACAGAAACCGGAGCGCGTCTCCAAATAAGTTTTCCAGGACTTTACGCCGAAGTGGAAAGACCAATGGCAGAAGCGCGAAAAGAGGAGGGTGCTACTCGTACTTCGAAAGAGACAAGGACTAAACATCTGTCAAGTGAAGAAAGATATTATTAAAAACTTCAGTTATTTTTTAAACATGCCTCGAAGTTTTTAATTGCGTTCGAGGCCGCTTAAGAAGGGAAGTACAATGATACACTGTTTCTTGACGTTTGCGCTGCGCTTTTTCTTTTGCCCAAAATTAAATGCACCACATATAGGAACAACTTTATCGGAATGCGCAATTTCCGTCCTGTTGTTCTATATTTACCTGTAAATTTTTGGAACCTTTTTGGATAAAATTTTACGTAGAACATTAAGAAGTAGTATATCACTATACACTCTAATGTCGATAATGTTACGTCGTTCCATTAAACCTAAACTATATTTGTTCCGACATCTCGGTAGATAGAAAAATTACGAGTCGGACGTGTTCGTAGCATCATATGGGCAAACCATTTTTCCAATACCTAGAATTGTTTGTTTGATACTAGTGGTGTCTGTCACTTGTGACACCACGTATCTGAAGGGTAGGAGTAGGAAATATATCTGTCCCGTTAGGCTTGGGTATCTGTAAACGTCTTCTTAAATTAGCTGCTGTCTGGTGACATAAGGAAATACATGCAACTTAACAAAATCTAAGTACTGACGTATTAACTGTGCAGTAAAACATTGAAGTTAGTACACTTGCTTTCGAATACATTCATAAGCAGTTCTGATGCAGTGGAAAAGTCTTATTGTAGATAATACCAGATGATGTTTCCTTAACGCGAGGGTTTCAAAAGTTTTCTTTTTTATGTACGAGGGCCATCCAGAAAGAAAAGAACGTTTGCGCCTACAGTACGCGCACCTGTATTGTGGTAACCACTCATTGGTTTTTGGCGTTCAGACGCCGCATGTGGTTGTAGACTGAGGTGACAAAAGTCATGGGACAGTGATGTGAATATATACATATGGCGGTACTAACGCGTAAACAAGGTACAAAAGAGCAGTGCTTCACGTGAAAAGGTTTCCGATGTGATTATGGCCGCACAACAGGAATTAACAGACTTTGGCAGCAGGATGGTAGTTGGAGGTAGGCGCAAGCGGCATTCCATTTCGGAAATCGTCAGGGAATTCAGCATTCCGAGATCCACACGGCCAAGAATACAAAATATCAGGCATTATCTCTCGTCACGGACAACGCAGTGGCCGATGGCCTTCACATAACTACCGAGAGCAGCGGCGTTTACGTAGAGTTGCCGGTGCTAACAAACAAGCTGGAAGCCGATTAGGTATCGGGGATACGGGCTGCTCGAAATTTGAAGGCGCAATGACAGCTACATCAGGGAACCATAAAGGTTATGTGCTTCCCTTCCCATAACGCATCCCTGGACTCATATTCAGACAAGACAGTGTTATTCCAAATAATACTAAAGATGTTCAAGAGTTACTCTGCACGACTAATGAGCTTCTTCCCTGACTTCTCCATTTACCCGTCAACCCACCTATTCAGCATCATCCGGCCCTCGTATGACAACAACTCATTCGTCAGTGTGACTTACGATGCGTGTGTAAGCCCCCTTCGTTAGCATATGTGAAGCCTGTTTGATTAGTCGCTGCTAGGTATAGGCTGTTATCCCCATCCGTGGAGATTTTACAGAAAGGTCTTTTTAAGTACGTAATAGGATTTGGTCTACATGTTTAATCGTGTTTCATCTGACTGTAAGTGATTTATGAACAAAATTTTGTTAGTTAATAGCCATTTCGTACGGTTGTTACAACATAACTGAAGTGGCAAATCAAAGTTTGTGCCTGGGGCAACACACGTATTAGGATTTCGATGCTTTTCGCAAGAATTTCCTTATTATTCGGCTATCCAGGCATGCAGCAGGGAACGTACTGTGAAACTGAGAATTTGAGTAATATGATCAACGGGCGTGAACAGATATCCTAATGGTCAGACGACTGCCCGAGAAAAGCAGGAATTGCTGTTTTGGCGTAAGTTTTCACGTGACCATACTTAGGCGATTACTGTGATAAGAAACAGTTGTCATGTAAGTGATTTTGTGTTATATACGAGGCGTATTCGGAAAGTAATGTCCGATTAGGCGCGAAATGGAAACCACTGGGAAAATACGATGGAACTTTGCACAGACGTGTTGGGCCTGTCGATCGCTTCATGTCGCTCTTTTCAGTTTAGAGCGCAACGTGGTCACGTAGAAATGCCTAAAACAGCAATGTCTCCCGCCAAGTATGTGGATCTGGTGGGAGATTACGCCTGAAGCTATGCAGTCCACATAACATAAATGTCATGCGTTTCTTCCTCCAAGACAATTTTCAGCCGTTTCTGCAGGGGCAATGCAGACGCTCCTGCAGCGTTTTGGATGGGAAGTGTTTGCTCATCCACGATACAGCCCTTAATTGGCTCCCTTAGTTGTTTTTCTCTGCTCACATGAACCGCTGGCTACGAAGACAACATTTTGGCACAAACAACGAAAGGCAGACCAGCGTAAAGAATTGGCAGAAGGCACAGGGGGTGCTTTCTATGACGAGGGTACTGGAAAGTTTGTACAACGCCACGACAAACGTGTAAGTCGGAGCGGCGACTGTTTAGAGAGGTAGCTGGAAGGTGTGGCTAACTGTTGCGAATAAAAGAATTTTTGATATTCACTGTGGTATTCATTTCGCGACTGATTGAACCTTACTTTCCTAACAGTCCTCGTTTTACAGCGTGACTTTTTGACGTCCAGAAAAGATCACATAATACTGGAAGAAATCGAAAAGTTATGTACAATTTATGTAATTAGGGTTACTTTTGTATAGCTTGCAGACGACAATTTGATACGATGAAAGATCACGTAATAAAGGTCTCTATGGAGCTGATTCGTTTGCACGAAACACGTTGGTCGCAAAATTCACAACGAGCTACATTAGTGAATGAAGTGAAGGAGTGTCGTAACTTCACAAACACTGTACATCCTCCAGGTTCTGCTAAAAGAGCTAGTTGGGGAATGTTGTGGAGCGGTTCCAGCATACTTTTCCTTGTATACAGGGTGAACCAGAACGCCACCGACGAACTTTAAGAGGTGGACAAAAACAAGAAGAAAAGTGTAGTAAACTTGGTTGGTTCAAATGGCTGCGAGCACTATGGGACTTAACATCTGTGGTCATAAGTCCCCTAGAACTTAGAACTACTTAAACCTAACTAACTTAAGGACAGCACACACATTCATGCCCGAGGCAGGATTCGAACCTGTGACCGTAGCGGTCGCGCGGTTTCAGGCTGAAGCGCCTAGAACCTCTCGGCCACTGCGGCCGGCAGTAAACTTGGACTCTAAGGTACATACCCTAAGAGCTATCAGCACTTCTTCAGTAGAAGAGATGTGTTTTACTGTAGCGAAGATGAACAAGTGCTCACAGTTCTCAAGCTATGCATTTAGGAGCCCATGTTTACTAGAATTTTTTTGTTTTTTAATGCATACTACCACTCACGAACCGTCGTCGGCGGATTTCTGGTTTTCTCTGTATATCCAGCATGTATTATCGAGATGAACCTGGAAGTCTCATTGTCGGCTACTCGTCCCGTCATCGGTACGCGGCTGCAAGTTACAAACACAGTTCAAATGGTTCAAATGGCTCTAAGCACTATGGGACTTGAGGCCATCAGTCCCCTAGACTTAGAACTACTTAAACCTAACTAAACTAAGAACATCACACACACACACACGCCCGAGGCAGGATTTGAACCTGCGACCGTAACACCAGCGCGATTCCGGACTGAAGCGCTTAGAACCGCTCGGTCACAACGGCTGGCACAGACACAGTCAGTGGATGAAGGTCGTTTCTACAAACGAAAATCTTATAGTTATTTATTGTCTAAACTGTTGGCCAAACAAAGAAGTGGAAGACGGATTTTGTTCTACTAATTATCTGTACTTTCTGCAACGACTATTCCGTACACAGCGAAAAGTCATCCTGTATATGTTTCACAAACCCCAAAAAGCCCACTACAGCTAAGATTTGAAAAAGATTTTTGGCAAACAGTTGTATAGTATATGAGGAGTTGAAAAAGTTTACTACAAGCTGAAGTTGCATAAAAGGTAACAGACTAAGGCAATTTAAGAGAAAGAATCTACATCGATGAGCCAAAACAATATGTCCGTCTGCTTAATTGCGTGGTGGTCCTCGTTTGGGACGCAGTTCAACAGCGATTGTGCGTGGCACTGTTATAACAATTCCTTGACAGATTTCCGGAGGTATTCGGCATCAGATGTCTACCCCGGTGGTTTGTGGGCGCGCAGATGTTTTCCATTGGGTTCAGATCAGGCATATTTGCTTGCCAAGACAACAACTTGAATTCGCTATCATGCTACTTAAATCCTGCAGCACGACTGTGACCTTGTGGCACGGTCGGCTATTCTGCTGGAAGATGCCATCGTCGTCGGGGCAGATATCCAATGTGAAGGGATACGTGTGGTCCGCAATAATTTCCTTTATTTCACAAATGTCCTGATGTCTTCGAGTACTTCCACAAGTCACATGGAATCCCAGGCGAATGTCCCCCATAGCATTAGAAGTACTGCCCCCACCGAACTGCGTCCGTAACGCGAGGCACGTTTCGGTTAGCCGTTCGCCTGGGTGACAGCCTATACGGACATAACCATCGACGTGGTGTAACAAGAAACGTGATTCATCCGACCAGATGACACGCTTTCACTGATCTACTGTCCAGCCTCGATGATCTGGTGGCCATCCGTAACTGGCGATGTCGTTTGATCAACATGGGAACACATAGGGGTCAACTGCTACTCGACCTAGAGTTCAGTACCGTGCGTTGAACAGTATGCTTCAAAACAGTTATACTTGCACAGCAGTTTACTCTGTCATCAGACCTGCCACAGATCCCTCCAACCCTCCCCCTCCCCCCGTTCCCTATTCTGCTTTACAGAGCGGGCACGCTGGAGAGGGTAGAATGTTCGTGATATCTGTAAGGGCTAAAGATGGCGACCTACCCTCCTTCCTGCTTTAGCGCATAATTATACGTGCAGCATTTTTGCCTGTCCGTTTCACTGCCGATTCATTTACATTAACAGTTATAAGTTTTGCAATTACCGAAAACTGTCATAAAGCGACATGAGATGCGTTCTAGGACACTGCTTCGTGTCTAATCTTCTCTTCATGTTCTGATTCCTGTTTATGTTTCACATAAATAATGAACGGTATAAAATCAGTGAGCGTCTCTTAAATATTATTTAACACTAAACATTGAAAGGCTGATTACATTTGGAAATGTAGAACGTTAAGATACTTTATTGTCATAGTGCATTAACGTACATTTTATAAACGGACTACGTTACAAACATTTGGCTGTTTGCAATAAGTGACAATTGGTAACGACTTCACTTTCTTCATAATGCTGCGAAAATGTTTCGTAGAAAAATTTGTAAAATCGGTTTCAGTAATTACGACAAGAAACTGTAAATTATGGAACTTATGTAGAATATGATAATCAAATCAAAAGATATGGCTACAGAGACCTTTTCAAGTCTCAAACATCTATGATGTATATATGCAGCCGCGCGGGATTAGCCAAGCGGTCTTAGGCGCTGCAGTCGTGGACTGTGCGGCTGGTCCCGGCGGAGGTTCGAGTCCTCCCTCGGGCATGGGTGTGTGTGTGTGTTTGCCCTTAGGATACTTTAGGTTAAGTATGTGTAAGCTTAGGGACTGATGACCTTAGCAGTTAAGTCTCATAAGATTTCACACACATTTGAACATTTTTTGTATATATGCAGACTGAAGCGAAGAATGACACTTTGTTCCAGGGATGGAATTCGAACCAGGTATCCGCCTCACTAGGCAGCTGCGCTAACCACTACACCATCCTCGCACAGTGGCTTCGCACTAATGTGTGGACTACTTAACACGCTCCCCTCCTCAATCCAAATTCCCATTCGCGCCTCAGCCCACTTAGATGGTTCGCGCATATGACTAATGAACGGAAGACCTGGATTCGAATCGCGGCCTCGGTATAAATTTTCTTTCGTCGCTTCACTCTGCACATATTCATCGTAGGATGTGAGAAATTATGTTTTATTAAACTGTGATCATGATCCGCGTTTACGGAAGGTCTAAGGAATCTAAAACTAAGAGACCCGACTTCACTAGGCGAAAACACGGGCCACGCACAAGCTTGCCAACAGAGCCTGTGCTTACGAAAAGGAGTACCGTAATTTCCAGAACTTTAATATCCGCAGATGCGGTAAAGGGACTTCGGGATGCATGCTACCTGTAACCGGGAGGTGTTGTATGTATCCAGTGGATCACCGTGCTATATGAGGTTTCTCTCTCTCTCTTTCGCACGCTACCCCCTCTCCCCCCCCCCCCTTCCACACACACACACACACACACACACACACACACACACACACACACTTCCATGCCGACCGCGGTGAGCACATAGGGCAGTGATGAAAAACAGTTGTGTCGGGTGGTGATTAAAGCTACTTTGTGTTGCAGATGTGAGTTTCTTATGTTTCGGCAGTAGGTGAGACGGTAGCGCTAGCGTCCCTGTAGGCGACGGCAGGAGAGCAGAGAAAGCAATTTCCTGCAGACACGGACCGAGCCCCTAGGGGCCGGCGGCGCGCTGCTAGTGCTTGTCACCTGAGAGCCGTGTCTCTGCAGCCCGCGCCGCTCTTCATCCCTGCTTTTCTCTGCCCGAGTAATTGACTCAGCTGAATTCCCCCCTGAATCCTGTGAGCGTTTACGTGACACCAAATCCTAGGCATCACCGTTCTCCGGGTTTTCCGTCGGTGTGGATGCACGGCTGAGCTCATGGGCTTCACGCCCACCTCCCCTCCACCCCTTCACAAAACCTTTTGGGTAAGAGCACTTGTACTTTCACATAAATGAATCCCCAAATATCTAATTATACATTTGGAGATTAAAATAAAGTGGAAATTGGAGTCACGAAAATGGCAATGTATTTTAGAGATTTCAGACTAAGTTAACAATTTCAGTTTGTTGGCTTTCATCGTGACCGACTGCGAAGAACATTCCAGCCAGGTAATAGCTGAGTGTAACTGCTGCCGACAATTATTCCGAATCGGTTCGTGCGTCTGTGTGAGCAACCGACAAATCATATATAGTTGAGTAAAGGGAGGTAGAAAGAGAAAGACGTTCTACTAAGCAAAAATTTACAGAAGGTAGGCAGAAACGAGTAAGAGAAACAGCGGTACCTCATTTACACTCTCGCACAGCCACAGTCGGCACACCTGTGTTCAAAATCATAATGCTAAGCAACTAGAACACGGCAAGTGCCATAACCCGATTTCCCAGAAACTTCGCTCAGTGGAACAGGGGTCAAAATAAGCCAACACGTGTCTCAGCTTACCCGTAGATATTCGATTGCTTCTGAGAAAACTACGATCAAAGTTTTGGACGTAATTTAGATGTCTTTTAGCACGCGATGAAATCAGCCGAAATTGTGGCTCAGTGGCTAACGTGCGGCCCGTTACTATTGCGCTCTGTGTTCGAAACCCGATTATTGTTCTTGTTTATTTTTTTTTTTTCATTTATGTACCCATCTCCGTAAAAGTTTACTATACGAATGTTTCTTATCAAGTCAGGGGATACAAGGGCGTTATATTAATTGTAAAACTACAACTCAGTTTCACAGTAATAGTCATACATTCATTGTATAATACATGAGTGTGTGGTAGTTTCAGCTGTTACAAACTTTTTGGTGCATTCTGTTGGATGAAACCGATCGTAGAGACATTGTAAACATAAAAATTCGGAACACTAAGAGCATCGCGTGAAGGCAAGTTTGCCACAGCGACATTTCTTCGTATGAATTTCACTCGGGAAATAAGCGTCGTTAACACGCGTTGGCAATAATTTCGCTGGAAACCACGGACAATGGATCACTCTACCGAAAATTGGCGCTTGCAGTTAATCATGAATCAAGATACACTACAGGAATTTCATCGAAAACAATTTCAAGTAATTTTTTCATTCATTTATTGCTCCTTTTTTTTAAAAAAAATCATTCACCAATTAGTTCATACAGTTAGTAGACGGATAAGAACACCGTTATTTCACTATACATTGGAAACCATGCGTGTAGTAATTTTCTATGGACACGGGTAAGTAAACGAAAAACAAAAATAATAATCGGGTTTCGAACTCGGGTGATCCGTCGATTCGGTTGAACTATTTACATGTTAAAGGCACATTAAACTTCGAGCGTCTTTCTCAGAAACGATCGAACATCTACGGATAAGCCGAGGCACATGTTCACTTCTTTTGACCCCTCTTCAACTGAGCGAAGTTTTAGGGAAATTGGGTTATGGCACTTGCCGTGTTCTCCTCGTAAGTAAAATATTGATAATGGTGACTGCATATTTAGGTTTGATATTGTGTGAATTAAGACAATCAATTCCATGACACATGTACTTTTCAAATTTTCAGCCGCTTGCGTTTTAAGTGCTTTATGTCTGTCAACTGCAATTAGAAGCTATGCTAAAGCGATATATAAACCACTCATGTGAACTAATTATAATTCTTACATTAAAATATTTACTATATTACATTCTTATTATTGTTAAATCGTCGGCATCTATGGCACGTTACAATGGGAGTGACGGCAAAATATATTTGGGGAAGGGGGAGGGGAAAGAGATTGTAGTAAACTGTGGTTCTCCTCCCCCCCCCCCCTCCCGTATAACCGAACGCTGGATCCACGCTTGTACTTCCGTCGATAGCGTGGACCACTACTGCCTAATCTGAGGGTTGGTCACGTTTACTTATCTGTTTGGCAAGACGAAGCAACAAGTGTACGACCGACACTACCTTGTTACAACGAGAGCAAGTGGAAAATTTTTCAGTGGTGCCGAATTTCGTTGATTGCAATGAAATTTTTTACATCTTGAATGGTAAACATGATAGGTGGAGCAGTTTTGTTTATACGGCTTTCTAAAAATATGTGTGTGTGTGTGTGTGTGTGTGTGTGTGTGTGTGTGTGTGTGTGTGTTTCGTAGCGTTCAAATTGAGACACTGGAGTGCCGTCAAAAAATGTTTTCGTTTTTTACTCTTTATCGCCAAGAGAAAATCATTTGAAATTCTTGAAGGTTTTTGAATGTTCTGCTTAATTTTCAACAGTACTGAAAAGAGCGGTATTACTAGACAGAATGAACTGCGTTCATGCCGCAGCTGAAATTAGTGTTTTATGTAACGACGAGGAACAGGACAAGTTACAATACTTCCAGTAAACTAAAATCTTGAAACGTAAAATGGTCAGTAACTGATTAAATCAATCAAACCACTTTAACACAATGGCTGAGGGGATGATGTATGGCAACAAAAGGAAGAAAGCCACAAGAGGAGCACTTGGTTGAAGAAAAAAAGAAAGACAACTACGTATTAGTATTCATTTTGGCTCGTCTGCACCTGCTCCATTATTGTTCAATACATTGTGTGAGCCATAGATAGTTATCAGCAACAGCATACATCATCGTGCGATCATATATCTGTATCTGGAACTTGAACAGGGAATACGTCTGTATATGGTAGGATGTATGCTTGTACGTTGCTGTCCACTTCGGCTTTATCTGGCTTGTCATGTGTGGCTCTTAATTCTTTAGGCTTGATGCATGTGAATAACATTTGGTTTCCTTATACAGGGTGTTACAAAAAGGTACGGCCAAACTTTCAGGAAACCTTCTTCACACACAAAGGAAGAAAATATGTTATGTGGACATGTGTCCGGAAACGCTTACTTTCCATGTTAGAGCTCATTTTATTACTTCTCTTCAAATCACATTAATCATGGAATGGAAACACACAGCAACAGAACGTACCAGCGTGACTTCAAACACTTTGTTACAGGAAATGTTCAAAATGTCCTCCGTTAGCGAGGATACATGCATCCACCCTCCGTCGCATGGAATCCCTGATGCGCTGATGCAGCCCTGGAGAATGGCGTATTGTATCACAGCCGTCCACAATACGAGCACAAAGAGTCTCTACATTTGGTACCGGGGTTGCGTAGACAAGAGCTTTCAAATGCCCCCATAAATGAAAGTCAAGAGGGTTGAGGTCAGGAGAGCGTGGAGGCCAATCAAGACATCACCAACAATGCCTACCCAAACATTCACAGAAAATCTGTGTTGATGACGTGATTGCACAATCCTTCCTTCAATTGGGGCAACTGGCGGTGAATCGAGGAAGTACAGTACATACTGACGAAACTAAAATGAGCTCTAACATGAAAATTAAGCGTTTCCGGACACATGTCCACATAACATCTTTTCTTTGTTTGTGTGTGAGGAATGTTTCCTGAAAGCTTGGCCGTACCTTTTTGTAACACCCTGTATATTTAGCACCTATACATACAAGACCTCTACCAGGTTAGACAAATTTCGATTTTTATAGTAACATAGCCATTAACGAACAGCAAATCGTTGCACAAGTAAGTTCTTTTGTCTATTAGTGTTCGCGGATATCGACAGCGAAATATGAGACAAAAACAAAACGATGAATGGCGTATGCTGTAGTTTAGGACAGACCGACAGTTGAAAATTTATAACTATATTTGTACTGCATTTTCATCATAACAGATGTGATCAAAATTTTACAGTACTTTGAGCTGTGAATTTAGTTCTGCATATGTCTAGAATATTGAGCTAAAAACTATATTATTCTTTTGTGATATCACCCCATAATTATTGTTTCATTACTACAGCCTACACTTATATCAATAAGACTGGCTGTGTTGGAAGATAGTTGCACTAAATGTCTCTATATATTTCCTTAATGCAGTCTGAAACTTGGAATGCTGCGTAAAGTAGACTCCGAGGAAAAATTAAAATTACAACTTAGCAAAATGCTTGTTCAAGAGTAACATGCAAACTATCGCTTTTTATTTCCTCTGATTGTTCATCGTTTTAGAGTTTATGCTTACCTGTGTTAGTAATTATGAGAGAGAACTTGAAATTAGATCACGGTTTAGGGAGAAATTATGCTAGTTAAAAGATACAAGCGCACGTAATGGTAGATAATAAATTGTAAAAGGCGGAAAAACACAGTCATCCACCTAAATTCAGTTACTGAACTAAATCCAGTATTAATTAGAAATTAAATTGCAAATTTAGTACAGTTAGTGGCGAAATATATAGATGTAGAATATTTCAAATGTCTTATTCAGTCGAGCCGGCCTTCCATTTTCTGCTAAGGTTTATTGACCCACAATCATCAAATTTGTTTGAAATGGATCATGATTTTCCTGGAGTCTGTAACAATATACATATGCTTTCTTTCGGCTTCTTGATCGCCGTGAGGGGAAAAGAAGAAACGATAGTGGATTAAGACTGGGTGATGAACTGGGAGATAAAGGGATGAAATTGCAGACCTAAACGGCAGTGACGTGTACTTAGATCCCGTTATTTGATGTTCCCCATACCACTTTATGATTCCATATCGATTCTTTCCTTCTACATTGTGGAACTGAGTAACGTCTCACAGCCTAGTGTAAAACATTCAATATAAGATTGCTTGGGCGGCTTGCATGTTTTTATTGCTGCTTCTTTGAAGCAGCTTCTCATTTAGCATGACAAGGCAGACTGGGATCGTTCCATATTTTCACACCTAAGGTGACCACCGTGGTTCGGAACCGCGATTCTTCCATCAATAGCAAAGGCTGCTGAACCGCCAAGTCGGTCTCCCAGTATAATGGCGGTGTCTTAATCACTTGAAAAGTATGGAAAAGCGGTTGTAGGAAAATTTATCGTCCTAAAGAATGTTTTGAATTCGGAAGGACACTACCAATTTTTTTTAAGAACCATTAAAATAGTGAAAGATTTATAGAGACATCGTGTTCATAATTTCTGCTAGAAAACTAAATTTTCAGTGTCCACACTCATAAATTTTTGTTGCAGTACTGCATAAATTTGTAGTACGCATGAGATTTATTACTTTTAGCCGTTGTTACAAGTACTTTTGCTATCGCACGTGACGGTTTGTCACAGTTCTTTGCAGAATGGCACTACAGTTTATTTTGCAGAGAAATGTAACCGGCTTCAGTGTACGAAACAAGTACCAAAATGTTCGTAAATGCCAATAACTTGTAATCGGCAACATTAGTCAGCCTTGACAAGAGCTTAATAAATGTGATTAGCCATGTAATAAATGGGTATTTTGGAGAGTATTAGAGGTCGACTTTGCCATCAAAGGATGGGAACCCTCCTGCATGCAGAACAGCCATCAAACAAAAGTCATTTGCAATGCAGATGTAGCATTGCACGCCAATCGTAGTTGTCCAGCCGGCAGGTAATACAGCGAAATTCAGTACTCAGTATCCGAATTTAAGCATAAAGTACTAAAGACCACTTGTTAATAACAGCAGGAATAATCTACGATAATAGTAACAGTTACAGTGCAAATTCCATACATGTATGACAGAGAAAACTAGCTATCTGCTTCTGTGAAGAATTTCACATCCTCCTGCCTTTTTGTCGCAATGTACTTCATATTTCGCATTAGCCTCTGGTGAAATGCCAGGCCTCTTGTATTGGTATTTGCGCAGTTTTCTGCCTAAAGACAAGGGCGTCATACTGACGTAATTACAGCATTTTCAAATTCGCTGTCACGCCTACTATGACACTCGAACCCACGACCCTTTGGCTACTGTTAATTCGTGTTACCGATCACGGCTAATCAGACTTATGGAAGCCATCACATTATGTAATGTTAGCAACCAAAGTGTAACTGAGTAAACAGCGGTTCAGTATGCACGCGCTTCTTTATTCTCCCTTTCTTCAAATAGGGAGGCGACGAATTCGGAAAGATTATACAACTTGTTTGACGAATCTCCACCGTTGACATTGAGACAGATGGTCAGAAGGTATAATAGTTTTAAAGTGTGGCGGAAATATCATCATCATCATCATCAACTGTTCCATTGCGTTACGGTCGTCAGACACACGTATCCATGTTTTGTCACATGATCTGCCAACCTACTATCATATCGTCGACTCGGTTTTTTCTTACCTCTTTGAGTCCAGCAAAAAACTTCATAGTTGAATCTATCTTCCATTTGCCTAGTTATATGTCCCGATCACCTCCATTTCATTTTCGCCCGTCTCTCCATTCTGTCCCCCGATACATTGTTTCTTTTCCTGTCTCATATAGTAATTCCCACCATACCTCTCCCTAACTCTCTGGGCAAACATCAGTTTTGACAGTTTTCGCATTAAAACTTCGTGTCACTGTCATAAATCAAAACTGGTACTACACAAGTTGCAAACTTCCTACTTCTGACACACTAGAAGACCAATTTAGAAAACCCTATTTATCTTACCAAAATCATTCTAGGCCACTCCTACTTATACATTTATTTTTTTGTTGTCCATACATCTACTGTCTTTAGCTGCACTAAATATAAAATCTTGAACTGGTTGCATGACTATTACGTTGTACTGTTTTCTTCGATGCGTTGATTATACATTACTTTGCTTTTGCTGTAACTGATTTTCAAGCCTAGTTTCAAATTTCCTATATTAAACCCTTCCATTTCATAATGGATATTATCTACAATAGAGGCTAAAAGTACATTATTATCAGGAAAAGGAAGAGGATCCAGGATATCCTCCTTGCTCTTCCGGCTTAAGAATCGGAAAACTTCCTCTGGGATCGCTGAGAAAAGTTTTTGTGGTTTGGTATCCACTTGCCTACTTCACTCTCATTTCGGAGTTTCCCATTAGCCTAATAAAGTCTAATGGAAGCATAAGAATTGGCATGTGTATCCTTCAGTATACTGACATTGGTTAGAATAATGCCTTGTTTTTCAAGAGCTCTCAGTACTGTTTTTGTTAAAACAGACTGCAAGGCCTTCTTAGTACTTATATACTCCAGCCAAAGCCGTAATTCATACTCATTGCTACATTCTTAATTTCATTCAAGATTTGCAAGAGGTCCATCGTAATTTTTCCTCTTCTAAAGATAACTTGTTCCACTGGCTGACAAAATCTGATTTATTTTCATGCGGTCTATAATAATTTTAGTGAGTACCTTGTACACTGTGGATAGGAGGCTAATAAGGCTACAATTTTTTGCATATATCCTTCCACTTTCGACTGAAAAAGAATAAACACAGCGTTGTTCAAATATTGGGCAATATTCCTCTGTCACAAACATCGTGTAAATAATTTAGCAAGTTCCTTTCGTTAAACTTTTCCTCCAACCTTAGTCATTTCTAGTGAAACACTGCCTCTAGGCGCCTGCCCTATATTTACATAGGGCTTGGCTTTATACTTTCATTACTGTCTGTTTGTGTTACTGAGTCATCTCTTGAGCTATACAAACATTTAACGAAATCAAAGAATGACTTACAGTTTTCTTTCTACTGTTAGTTATGGTGTCATCCTAGCTGATGAAATGTTATGACTACTCAACATGAGTTTGAGTTTTGATTTCTATGTATAATAGGTTATTATTTTGAATTATTTCTCGTCAGAAAGTTTCATTGTATCTTCTTGTGTACGCATGTAGACACTTACGAGAATTCAAAAAGAAGATCCTGTTATTCACAAATGTCTTCATAGAAGTAAATCAGCAAAATTTTATTCCGCATCAACTAATAATTCTGTTTTGACGTAATGGGCGCTGCGGAGGTCTCCCGCCGATCCTCCTACAGTTCTATGTCATGCAAATACTTTTTAATGGTCCCACTGCTAATGATATGTCATACGAGTTATTCTTAGGGTTCCATTTTTCATTTGGCGTGACTATAAGAATACATCCGCACATCTCACTTTTAAACACAACACGACACTATGCGGCTCTGATTCCCTGGCACATAGTTAAAAAAAAAAATTTTTTTTAACTTACGAGTGTGCCGTAGTGAATGCTAAAACATATTTGTGGTGCACACAGAAGGATTTGGTTTTCCTCTTATGTGTTTAACGTAGCAACAACAGCGTTATTGCTTACGAATACATTTTAGTACGCTCAAAGCAAGATTTAAGATAATCAGTTGAACGTATTGCAGCCATCTATGTACAGGAATACGCCCACACATTGCAGTCATCATTGTGAAATAGTAATTTTATAATCAACCTTAGACTGAGAACTCTGAAGGGAAATGGAATCGTCGAGGCATTTACCCGGTAATTTGAGATAAAATAAACTAAATCTAATTCAGGCTGACCATTCATCCTAAACATGAGTCCACTGCCATAATCAATGTTCCACACCGCATCGGCTTATCGTCGAGCGCCACTTTCTCATTCGTTTTGAAAAACGTCAAATATTCTTTGTGATTTAAATAGCACAGTTATCTTTCCATGATTGATGGAGATGATGAACAGTCTTATATTTTGGCTCCATTCTTTGACATTTTTCTGTGGCCATTACTGCAACCCCTCAAAACTGACACAGTTTCGAGCTAGACAACAATATTTTATTAAGAGAAGTATAGCTAGTTTCCACGATTTCTGCTTGTCTGTGAAAGCACTGAGTACGACTGAATGATATTTAAAAACATGTTCCGTTTTGGTATTTATATAAGAAACATAATAAAACATAATACCGATAAACGAAATAATGTAAATAGAATTTAAAATGCAGACTGGCAATGAGCTTAATAGAAGTTAGAGAACGATAGGGTACATAAGAAAACAGTAAAGACGCAAACGACTAATGAACATACGTCCCATCGCGACCCTGATGCTTTCGAACATTTGCAGTGTATATGAATACTGAGAAAGAATTGCAAATTACTGTCTGGCTGGCAATGTAGTTTACTTTGCGTAGCGAGTCTCGTCCATTATACCCTCTGCTATGGAAGTAGCGGTAAGGGCGACCTCGGCGGCACTTAGTTTTTTCATACTCCATACACAGCAAGGATATTAGAGTAACAAGCTTTGTCCGACCATATGCCGCTGCATTAAGCAAAATATCTGTTCCCTGGCTATAGAAATGACACTAATTGCTTATAGACTACTTCTCTTAGTAAACTACCTTCGGCTGTATAGATGTTTCTTTGTTTTATCGCTCACCTTGATAAATCCAAGTGGGGCGAATAGGGACTTCGACGAAACAATAAAGTTGGTACACTTCTTGCTAGGTTTGACAACTTTTCAACTGAATTTAGCCCTAAGTGTAGCACGGAAAATTTTTAGTGATAGTGAAGTGAAAGGTGAAGTTTTTGACTCTGAGGAGAGCAGTGTTTATATCATTAGAGGAACGAAAAACGTATTTTGGGTTCTAAAATATGTTTGTATAACACCAGCGATTACGTTGCAGAATAATAAAGTTGATTTAAAATAAAACAATTTAATTGCAAAATTTATGTTCATTTTATTGTTATATGGTCCTCATTCACATAAAGAAAAGGCATTTGCTGTTTCGTTATGAGACTCTGCTGTTACATACCTTCTTTTAAATATTGCACACGCGAAAAATTAGATTTTTGCGTTCCTTACAGCGGCTGGCAGAAATTATTGGTGTTACTCGATGATAGTAAAATAGATAATATGTTTTGTCTAACCGGCTTCATAATTAAGGTAATCTGTTTCTACAGAGGTCTGGAATTTACTTTAGGCACGTGAGTTTGAAAGTTTGGTTTTACATGTTAGTCTTCCGTAATGCTCTCAAATTGTCTCAGGAAGATAGAACTGCATTTTGTGAAGACTATCGAGATCTACTCAAGTCAAGGAAAATTTCATAGTTAATGTTACCTTGCTTTAAGTTATGAGAATTGTAAGATGATATTACAAATGCAACGTTTTTTATGCAACTTTTCCTATATCCCTGTTCCCCTGTACACCATTCTGTTGAAAGTGTTGCAGCTCGTTCCTTTAGTCTTGTAACATGTGTGTTCTGTGTCTGCCTCTTGATATTCTTCCCAGAATTTTTCTTACGGTAATGGTCTCTACATAATCGTTGTATGAAATGAGGTGCCATTTAACTACAGTTTTCTTTTGTGTCTGATTTTAGTCAGCTATTTCTTATTCATTATTTTAGCTGTTTTGCTATAGCTTCTAATTTTTTCGTGTCCTTTTTTTTCACAATACACGATTCCCGACTACATCTTGTGACACTCCAAACTTTTTTTGCTCATTTCTATACCACTGTTGTGGTTTATAAAGCAGTTATATATATATAATAGATTGATTGATTCTTCTTTTAGTATCCATTAGTTTTCCACTGTCCATAGTTATTGTACTACCAAAAAATATAATTTTTTATTGCATCAGAGCTGCGTTAATGTTTGATCTCCCGTGTCTGTACAGTTTTTAGATTTGTTTGTGTTTATCCTTAGCGTCTTTGTTTCAGACAGTTACTCATTATTGTAACACATTAACTTATTACCAAATTTTCGTACGAAGTCTGCATGATAACCGATTGTATGTCAACAGTTCCGTCTTAATTTGTCGTGCAATCTTCAGTGTGCAAACAATATTGACATACTTGGGTTTCTATGGAAAGACACCACAAACAGCGATGCGCGTAACACTTGTTTTACTTCACACACTTCACACATTTTTCCCATTGTGTCTACACGCTGGGATGTTCTATTCGCTTAATAGGCGGATCGCTTCAGTATAGCCGGCCGCTGTGGACGAGCGGTTCTAGGCGCTTCAGTAGGGAACCGCGCGACTACTACGGTCGCAGGTTCGAATCCTGCCTCGGGCATGGATGTGTCTGATGTCCTTATGTAGTTCTAAGTCTAGGGGACTGATGACCTCAGATGTTAAGGCCCAAAGTGCTCAGAGCCATTTGAACCATCTTGTGTGCTAGAGGCAGCATGGGCGGCAAAACTTCCTCAGGAAAAGTGACATGGGCGCTGTTGTGCACGTTACACGAAAATGAATTTATCAGTCGTATCAACAGCAGAGAGGTGATTTCTGATAAAGACTGTTGGGACTTTCAGGAGGATGAGCGAAAGATCAGCGCTCGGTGCGACACTAGCTGCTACTTCTAAAAACGAGCAAATGCAGAGGTGGACGAAACACATTTGTATTGTTCCAGCAAAGGAATTGCGAAGTCCTGTCGATGTCGGTGACATAGTTCAAATACGGACCAGACCACAGGCAAAAGTTCTCCAGTTGCTGGTAATCGTTAGGTGCGAAATCCTGCACTCATTGCAGATGATATGGGTACACAGACTGCCCGTTACGTATCCTCAGTTTACAATAAAGTCTGCAGATGGTTAGCTTTTAGTACTGTCAGGGTCGTCGGAAACATGTTGCTCAATACATTCCCCCATGTGAGGTACATGGGCGATTCACGATCTCACTCGGTCCTTGATTCGCGGTCGTAAGCAACCTGTTACCTCAAGTCTCTAATAAACACTGTCGTTTTTTTCGTGATTTCACCGTCAGACGGCGTGGAGTGCTCATATATACAGCCGTGTTGTCCTCATTTACAGTCAGCATGACCGAACGTGGAAATCATGTCCACCTGATCGTGAAATCTATAACCCTCACGTGTTGCTGGAATGTGGCACAGCATAGGTTGCGGGTAGCGATAAGCTGATTTTCATCTAGTGTACTGATTGGGGATGAAAAATTGTGTTGCCACGACCTGAACGGATGACGCAGTTGCTTGACTCGACAAATCATTTGATTGAGGGAGGACTCGAACCTCCGACGACGGGAGCCGCGTGGACCGTGGCAAGGCGCATGAGACAGCACGGGTACCCCGCGAAAACCGGCATTACACGTGTTTCCGAACACTGGTTGTTTTAACATTTGTTAGTTATCTTGATGTGAATAATCTGTCCTCAAGTTTGTACTCATATTTTAGAAGGGGCAACACTTTCCTCCTGGACTGTTATTAAATGTACTTAAAAAATATAAATGTTATATAGAGCATTGTTGGCTGGGAAATCCTACGGGGTAGGTTGGAAAGCCTGTTCTCCGCACACATTGGACACTTCCCTCGCGAATAGGGACAGTTCCATTTCATTCTGCGCCACACAAAACCTTGCATTTTTTGTGGGAGTTCAATTTTCTGTCCTCTACAGTAGACGATAAGTTAATATCATCTGCAAACTCGCAACTCTGATGAAAATAGTGCTTCTGGTTTATTTTAAGGGTCAAAGTTGCCGTAATTTAATAAAATCACGCGGCTGTAAGACTCGTAGCTCACAAGGGAAACTCCACATCGCACCCCCTTCAGATTCAGTGATAAGAGGGCCAGTGAACAGCCCGTGAAAAGCTGAACACAGATCAAGCACGAAAACAGGAAGAAGTTGTACTGAACTGTAAAAAAAAAAAAAAAAAAAAAAATGTATATATATATATATATATATATATATATATATATATATATATATATATGTATATATATATATATATATATATGTATATATATTTATATATTTATTTCCATAGAAACAGTGAACAATCTAAGCACAAGAAGTGCAATATAGAGAAACGAAATACAGCAACGGCGTTCTGGTTACATGGTCACGGTGTTGAACTGGCAAGCGGGCGAGCCGTGTACAATACTTCCTCTCGCCAGTTTTTCCGCTGTTCGCTGTATTCAAATTTGGGTCTGTGTCGCGGTGTAACGTCCATTTGCAACAGAGAGGTATAAGAAAGGGACCTAAAATGACAGTTGACTCTGCACAACTACTCCATTAGAAGCCCAAAGGAAGTGGCTTTCGAACGGGAACCACAAACATTTGGTGACAAGGCGACAAGTTAACCGAATCAAATGGTTCAAATGGCTATAACTTAGAACTACTTAAACCTAACTAACCTATGGACATCACACACATCCATGCCCGAGGCAGGATTCGAACCTGCGACCGTAGCGGTCTCGCGGTTCCAGACTTCAGCGCCTAGAACTGCACGGCCACTTCGGCCGGCTAACCGAATCCTCCACCGCATAACACATCTGGTGTGTTATACACGGCATTAGTAACTCTGCGTGTGTGATGTGACGGGAATCTCTTATCGACGCACTTAATCTGTACGCCTGGTGGGCGAGGGAGATATGCCTCCTTGGCCGATTTATGTGTTCGTATGAATGTGAATGTGATCACTCTCAAGGAAATGATGAAAACATAATAGTTTGCCAAATAAGCTACAAGAAATGGGCGCAACAGTTTCACAATCATACAGTTTCCCTTTGCTCTGTCAAAGCATATGTTTTTAACGTTTTTGAAGTTGCTTTCCGTTTTGGAAGTATTGACTCTTTTTCTGTAACATAGTTCACACCAGTTTATTTGTTGTTTTCATTTCTGTGAAACAGCTATGTGGTATCTCACCTGCTCTCACTATTCATCACATTTACTTGCGATGGTAACGTATCCTTATCACATGACTCATATTCTATAACCAATGTACAGTACGACAAGTGCCAAGGCTACAGAAAGAGAACAAACTTTTCAATGGCCGGACGGACGGTTCATAATGTTGTGAAAAAAAGTAAATAAATAAAGTTAAATGGCACAGCGGGGTTTTGAACACGGCTCGTCCGGTTTACAGTCCCGCACCGTAACCACTCCCGCCGTGGCGGTTCAACTGTGCTTATTATTGCAGTTATTAAGGTTCAACCGTTCACCGTTTCTATTTTGCCTTTTTTTTCACAGTTCAGTACACCTTTTTCCTGTTTTCATGCTTGATCTGTGTTCGGTTTCTGACGGGCTATCCACTGGACCATCTTACCACTAAATCTGAGGGGGGTGTGGTGGAGAGTTTCCCTTTTCAGAAACTACTAAAAGTAAAATTCTCAAATAAAATTAAAAATATAGGTAATATGAATAGTTGGATGCAATATTCCCGCGAAACTATTGGAACTCTAAATTTAATGTTAATTTTAATTTTTTTCATATTTCTTGTAAAATACACCAGTTTCAATGGAATAAAAATTATGCCATATTGTTCAGCATTTCAGTTAAAACCGATGTTAGTAAACTTTCTTATGGTATCTTCAATGGAGGACTGTAGAAAAAGGAAATAGAAACAGCAGCAACACCCACGAATCATGACGAGGCCGACGTCGATCGCTTGCTGCATAAGCTTCACGGCAGCTCATCGCAGCCTACGTACAACGTGAGCCAAAATATTTTTTCCTTGTTTCACACAAGGGGCTCCATGAATCTTAAAACTGAAATGAGTGTGCAATGAAAAAGAGGTTCAGATCTATTGTAAGTTTAACCTTCATGGTTCAAATGGCTCTAAGCACTATGGGATTTAACATCTGAGGTCATCAGTCCCCTGGACTTAGAACTACTTAAAGCTAACTAACCTACGGACAGCACACACATCCATGCCTGAGGCAGGATTCGAACCTGCGACCGTAGCAGCAGCGCGGTTCCGGACTGAAGCGCCTAAAACCGCTCGGCCACAGCGGCCGACTTAATCTTCATGAAAATGGAAAAAAAGATTTTTTAAAATTATATTAATTATTGTTATATGCCACAAATAAGAACAAACATTCACCTTTTAAATTTATCGCCATTCACTAAAATCCGAAATAAGGTTCTTGAGGTACACGGAATCAAATTATCCCGGGCGGAAAATTAA
Source organism: Schistocerca cancellata (assembly GCF_023864275.1). NCBI lineage: Eukaryota > Metazoa > Arthropoda > Insecta > Orthoptera > Acrididae > Schistocerca > Schistocerca cancellata. Next base: position 131,707,114 of record NC_064629.1, read on the forward strand.
CGCAAAATTTATCGAATTTTAACTCGAAAACTAATAAACATTTATGAGTTAACTTCCTAAAAACCGTTTTCTTTAATAATAATTCGTGTCCGACGAAACAGATGGAAACGGTCGAGAGGCGACACGACTATACCACAACAAGTACCCTCACAGACACCACATTTGAAGCCCTATGCGGGCGTTTGTGTGATCATTGGCCCTTTCGGACAGACGAACGTGCAGGGAGGCGGCGGACCGTGCGTACACCAGATTTGGAGGACCACGCTCTACAGGATACTGAAACGAACCCTAGTGTAAGCTCCAGGCAAGTGGCCCGGCCACATGATGTAGCCAAAGTACGATTATGTATATTCTACATGACAACCGCTACTATCCATATCACCGCAAACGAGTGCGAGGATTATCTGCAGCGGATTTCCCTTTATGGGAAGGATTTTGTCGATGGTTTTTGCAACAGGCCCGCACAATTATGGGGTTTCAGTTAACAGTTCTCTTTACCAGAACTGGCATCATCAATGTGCGTAATCGTCATCTGTGGACTACAGACAATCCTCGGGGTATGGCGACGTGGATGCGATGCACTGTGTTCCGGGAAGATTCGATGACGTTGCACGCACGCCGTTCATTTCCGGACACATGTTCATATCACCTTTTTTCTTCCATTTCCAGTCAGGAATGTGTCCCTGCAGTTTGCCGATTTTATTGGTGTTCACCCTATATTGGAAGCCTAGTTCTTGACATATTAGAAAAATCCACACACTTTCAAATCTCTCTTTGATAATGGAGTCACTGGTTACTGGAATGACGAGGTTGTCATAGTCAGATGGAGTTACGAAGTTTTCATTGCCTGCCATCGATATGCTGAAATATTGGTTTCTCCATTATTTCGTATTTAAAACAGGCTTTGATGTACAAAATGAGAAGAAAAAAATCACTCCAGCAATAGAAATTAAAATGAGTGCACAATTAAGGGAAGGCGTTGTATGTTTCTTTCTAAAATATAAAGCTTCTGTTTATTCGAGCGTAGAGGAAAGGAGATACACATTTCACTAAGAAAAAATGAAAATAATGTGAGTGTGGCTGAGTACATAATCTCCTGCTAGCAATACTCTTGGAGTCGAGGTCATTTGTATTTAGCAACCTGACGAAAGAAACGTTGAACTTACTACTGTACATGCCATACTCCGGTGGTTGTACTAAGCAAAGGGGCTTTCTCTTCGTCACTAATCTAAACAAATTAAGAATGCTTAAAGCGGAAGCAGAAAAGGAGGTGTAGAGAGTCCCGTTGGTGATGTAAGAGGTGCGCAGTGTGGGAGCAAGAGCTAGGTAGTTTTTGCGCTCCGTGACTGATAGGAAGGGGGAAATGAGCAGCGATCCTCTACTAGGTGGACACGTGACCTGAGCCTCCTCTGCACCGCAGGCGGCGGTCGTAAATCGAAAATCGATGACTGGCGACCCGCGTTGGCTCCTCGACCTTCTGTATTCCCCGAGGTACGTTCAGGCCCTTCCCGTCGCTGCTCCAGCGGCTTTCTCAAAGCAAAACACTACGCCACTTAATAGAGTAATAAGATTGTATTCTTGTTCCATGTCGTATCAGGCTGTCTCACCTTCTGAATCCAACAAGTTCATAGGTGTCTAGATACTTCAGTGTTTCTCTAGAGAATACGGCGGAAAGTGTCTGGAACGTACAGGAGCAGTACGAGGCCTCACTGAAAAGTAATGCCTCCGAATTTTTTAATTAAAACTTTTAAAACTTTTAGAATGAAACTAACGTTGTTAACATTGACATCTTTATTTTTCATGTGAACATATTTATTGGTTAAAATAGTCACACTGGCGACTAACAAAAAAAAAAAAAATGGTTCAAATGGCTCTGAGCACTATGGGACTCAACTGCTGTGGTCATGTCTCCTAGAACTTAGAACTACTTAAACCTAACTAACCTAAGGACATCACACACATCCATGCCCGAGGCAGGATTCGAACCTGCGACCGTAGCGGTCGTGCGGTTCCAGACTGTAGCGCCTTTAACCGCTCGGCCACTCCGGCCGGCGGCGACTAACACATCAGTCCCAACGAGACACCAGTATGTTCATACCGCCACTGTAGAATATTTGACTTCGTTGACGGAACCACAACCTCACCACTGCTTGCACCGTTTGATCACTATCAAATTGGGAGTTGTGGAAGGTGTTCTTTAAGTGTTGGAAACAGATGAAAATCGGATTGGACTAAGTTGAGACTGTATAGAGGGGAATCGATTACAGTGAACCCAAGGCGTTGGATTCTTGCAAGGTCGCAGCGCTCGTGTGTGTTCTGCATTGTCGAGCTGACTGAGAGGGTGCGCCATATGTGAACGAACTGTTTGAGTTCGAAAATCGATTACAGCATGCCGTTTCTCACGCACCGACGTATTATTCGAACACAATATTAGTGCACGTGGGAGAACAGAGATCACCCATTCATATAATTGATTCGCCTATATGGGCAATGGATTCACCTTCAGTGTAAATGCACAAGTACGTCCGACTTTCTACGGGAATCTCAGAGTAGCGAGCGTGGAGGAAATGGACAGGGACTAAGTATAGGTGGCGCTCGGTGGGAATATGGGTCGGCCTGAGGCGTGCCGAGGTAGTCCATGCAGCTGCGATAACACCGTGTCCCGGATGGCGCAGTAGTTAACGCCCCTGCCTAGTAAGCAGGGGATCCTGCGTTCGAGTCCCGGTCCAGTACACATTTTCGCTCATCGCCGCCGATCCCGCGTAATGTCCTGATACAGATGGCATCAGTAATCCTTTCCTTTCCTCTCCCCTCCCCTCTAGACCTTCAACTTAAATGTAATCTATCGTGAGTTTTAATCGTGAGAATTCACGATGACACGTTCTTGTTATTGGTTGGGTTGTTTGGGGGAAGAGACCAAACAGCTAGGTCATCGGATTAGGGAAGGACTGGGAAGGAAGTCGGCCGTGCCCTTTCAAAGGAACCATCCTGGTTCAAATCAAATGGCTCTTAGCACTATGAGACTTCTGTGGTTATCATTCCCCTAGAACTTAGAACTACTTAAACCTAACTAACCTAAGCACATCACACACATCCATGCCGGAGGCAGGATTCGAACCTGCGACCGTAGCGGTCGCGCGGTTCCAGACTGTAGCGCCTAGAACCGCTCGGCCACCCCGGCCAGCGAACCATCCTGGCTTTTGCCTGGAGCGATGTAGGGAAATCACGGAAAGCCTAAATCAGGCTGGCCGGACGGGGGATTGAACCGATGTCCTCCCGAATGCGAGTCTAGTGTTCTAACCTCTAGAGTGGTCGAGCGGTTCTAGGCGCTACAGTCTGGAACCGCGCCACCGCTACGGTCGCAGGTTCCAGTCCTGCTCGGGCATGGATGTGTGTGATGTCCTTAGGTTAGTTAGGTTTAAGTAGTTCTAACTTCTAGTGGACTGATGATCTCAGAATTAAGTCCCATAGTGCTCAGAGCCATTTGTTCTAACCTCTGCGCCACCTCGCTCGGTCGTTGTTACTGGTTTTGGGGATGTACGGGCGCTCAACGACGAGGTTACCAGCGCCCAAAACAAGCGGAACAACTTGATAATAGATGCACAGCCACCTTGAAATCATTCACTGTGCGATGCGTTTTCCTCGGTCACCACGCATTTCCGATTACGGCCACGGGAGGCCAAGTGCAATAATAAAATGGCCGGCTTAAGGTGGTGTCACAGATTTCGGGGCCGGGTCAAGAGCGAGCGTCGAACGACTGACGCCCGTGTTCTGGCCCGTTCCAGTAGTAACCGCACATAACATAGGCTTATCCGCGTTTCTGTTGTTTCTTGTAGTGACTCGGATGTGGAGGCCTATGTTTCTGTTTGTGGAATTTACAAATATAATCACCAGTTTTCGAAATAGTGAATTAGGACTTACAGCACTTGCTTTAGAGGAAGAAGAAAAACAAGCAAGGGAAAAAAACAGAAGAAATATGTGGATCCACAGTGCCTGGAAAATAAGACCGGTACAGCGAGAATTTCGGACATCATTTTGTCATCTCATGGATGGTGAAACAAAGTTATATGAATATTTTAAGATAACGCAGCATACCTTCTGTCAACTTCTGTTTCGTTTGACTCGGGCAAGAAGGATGTCCGAAAACGCAGTCGGTATCTTGCTACAGGAATTTCGAATATTTAGAAGAATCCATCAGGGAGATCTTAAAAACCTTACAACGGTAGTGACGGCGGCATGTGTATTGTACAACTCTATTCGAAAAATGGAAGGTTATAGGGTGGCCGAATAAAGAATGGATCAAAAGGAAACCGCCTAAGGGTGCGAAGGGTCATCAGATCTTCGAAACGTACCTCGAATTCGTGGGAGATCAGCAGATGCTGCATTTGCTGTAAGAGACCAACTAAAAGGCTTTTTTAAATTCACCATAAGGGAGTGTGGAATGGCAAGAACGTAAAGTAAAAAGTAAATAAATATCATACTGGTATTAAAATTTGTATAATTTTTATCGTACTTCTGTTGCAGTTTTTTTTTCCCATATTCTGTCTTCTTACTCGGCATTCCAGTCGTAAAGCACAGGAAACTTACGAACTTATTCTGTTACTCTTTCTCAACCAATTCTTGTTCACAAAACTGTCTAGCACAGTTGCACAGCCTGCAGAACAGTCCCACCGTCGCGTCCACCGTTATTTGAAAAATTAAACAGAACAAATTCCACTCGGCACGCTCTCGACTCACTGAAGTTCATCGAGCACAGCCCGGTAATGTCTGGACCGCAACATTTATTTAATGATATATTTCGTCTTCTGGGTGACGGCCGACACTTTGGGGTGTCACGGCATGGACACAGCCCGGACATGTGTGACCGGATTCTTATAATTACGTTACACAACGCCACATTCCACGTCGCAATTCGGAGCCCTCTAGAGGCAGAGAGCAGCAAATATGCAGACACGAGGAATGAAGATGTAGAATGTTAATAACGTTTTATTTAAAAACCTTTAAGAGTTCTCACAAAAAAATTCTGGGGCATTACTTTTCAGCACGCCATCGTAATTTCCTCGGCACAAACAACGTTAACCTCTACTTTAAAGGATTGATTTGGTATCTCCGTGCGTTTTAAAATACACTATGTGATCAAAAGTATCTGGACTTAGATTTAGAAGTTCGCAGCGTCTTCCATCGGTAATGCTGGAATTCAGTATGGTGTTGGCCCACCCTTAGCCTTGATGACAGCTTTCACTCTCGCATGCATACGTTCAATCAGGTGCTGCAAGGTTTCCGGGGGAATGGCAGCTCATTTTTCACGGAGTGCTGCACTGAGGAGAGGTATCGATGTCGGTCGGTGAGGCCTGGCACGAAGTCGGCGTTCCGACACATCCCAAAGGTGTTCTATAGGATTCAGGTCAGGACTCTGTGTAGGCCAGTCCATTACAGAGATGCTATTGTCGTGTAACCGCCACAGGCAGTGCATTATGAACAGGTGCTCGATCGTCTAGAAAGATGCAATCGCCATCCCCGAATTGCTCTTCGACAGTGGGAAGCAAGAAGGTGCTTAAAACATCAATCTAGGCCTGTGCTGTGATAGTGCCACGCAAAACAACAAGGGGTGCAAGCCCCTCCATGAAAAACACGACCACGCCTTAACACCATCGCCTCCGAATTTTACTGTTGGCACTACACACTTTGGCAGATGACGTTCACCGGGCATTCGCCATACCCACACTCTGCCATCGGATCGCGACATTGTGGACCGTGATTCGTCACTCCACACAACGTTTTTCCACTGTTGAATCGTCCAATTCTTGCACCAAGCGAGGCGTCGTTTGGCATTTACCGGCGTGATGTGTGGCTTATGAGCAGCCGCTCGCCTAACTGTCATAGTACTTGCAGTGGATCCTGATGCAGTTTGATAGATGTCTGCCCATTACACATTACGACGCTCTTCAACTGTCGGCGGTCTTTGTCAGTCAACAGACAAGGTCGGCCTGTATGCTTTTGTGCTGTACGAGTCGCTTCACATTAGCACTTCACTCCCACATCGGAAACAGTGGACCTAGGGATGTTTAGGAGTGTGGAAAGCTCGCGTACAGACGAATGACATAAATGACACCCAGTCATCTGAACACGTTCGAAGTCACTGAGTTCCGCGGAGCGCCCCATTCTGCTATCTAATGATCTTTAATGACTACTGAGGTCTCTGATATGGAGTACCAGGCAGTAGGTGGCAGCACAATGCACCTAATGTGAAAAACGTATGTTTTTGATCACTTTGTGTATGTGATCGCTAATATCGAAATGTGTGGTGAACAAAAAAATCTGAAGATAATTGTATGATCTACGTGGTTAAAAATTGTCATGTGCATTGCACGGAATCATTGTGAAGCTGCTTAGGTTTATGAGGATAACCCTTCATTTTCGCCTCTAACTACACAGATCATTCAGAAGCCTCAACATGCGAAGGAGAGGGATTTGGAAACCACTACTTCGATTAACAGTCATTAACGTGACTAGTAGGCCGCCACTTGTGTGTCAGTCTGCGTTTTTCGGAGATTGTTTGATTTTTTCCTATTTCATCACGAAGACGAGCAACACATATTCCTTAACATGCCTAAGGCGAAAGTTGAGGTGTTGCTGGATTTCGCTAAGAGAACTGAAGCGATTCACTGTTCCCTAAACCTGTTGAAAATGAAGAATGAAGATTTCTAAAGATGTGATATGGAACCGACGTTTGTATGTGGCTCACTAATATCGGGCAGTAAAAAGGTAAAGTCTGTGGTATAAACCCGTGATCGGTCTATCTGCCTGACTGCAGGTAGAGTGAAGCCTTTCTATTCACCGCGGCGCATTGAAGAGCAGGTGAGGTGTCGGCGATGGGAGGGGGGAGATGGCGGCTCGCTCCGGCCGCATTTTACCCTTCTTCCTCCTCCCCTCTCCCCCACCAACCACCACCGCCACCGCGGAAAGATCCCAGGGACTCATATTGACAGCACGCAGGGCGGACCTGGAGCCGATCTGGAGTTTCTTGAACGTGGAAAAGTCCTATTTTTACTCGGGACTGAACCTGAGACCCGCTAGACCACCATGGTCACGATATCGTCAGTAAACGTAAAAATTCCAAGTGCTGTGCTGCTAACGTCGTAGGACCCAGTCAGTGTTCGTAACAATGCTGAGCGCTTATTAAATATACTTGACTTCCTCTAAGGATGGTTTATGTACAGTTTACGTAATATTAGCAATTATTATTACAATGTGGACACAATTACCTTGAGACACGTAAATGTGTATCAGTTCAGTCATGAAGTTTGTCTGTAACACATACCAAGAATTACATCCTTAAAAACTATTTTCAGAAATAACAGAGCAGTACCATTTCAGAATCAACACTGAATATGCGTAGTATACTGTGTGTCCCAGAAGTTTTGCTACAATCTTCAAGGAGTTGTAGAGCGCGTCTTGAGGAACAAATCTAGGAAGGAACCTGTGCTTGGAAGCATCATCCAATGACGCTACGGAGCGTCGAAGATAGGGATGCCGTCGTCTGCCACTAGGGAATTCATTCGGCAGCAAACGTGACTTTTTACGCTGACGGGCCGCAGGCGGAACGTGTCGCAGTGTTGATTGTTATTTATTGATCGTGACTGATTAACACGATCGCCAGTGGAGAAGATGGAGCAAGCTGCTGCGTAGAAATGCGTTGTTTCCTATGAATGCGATGCGCTGTTGCATTGGTGGATGACAACGTCGGACGTCGGTTTCCATCTGCATTTTACTTTTCTCCTGGAACCCCCTAAACTCTCCAAAAATTCGGTATACAGGAAAAAATAAACTGCAGATGGAAACCCGTTCCCGAAACCGTCATCCGCCTAAGCAACAGAGCATCGCATTCATAGGAGACGGGGCATTTCTATGCAGCAGCTAGCTCCATCTTCTCCACTAGCGATCTTGGCAGTCAGTCTCCATCACTGAATAATGAACAACATTGCGAAACGTTCCGCCTTCGGTTCGTCAGCGTACAAAATCACGTTTGCTGCCTAAGGCGGGGCCTAATGGCAGGATTCAGGGCCAATAACTTCGATGCTTTGCAGCGCCGTTGGATGAGTTTCCGAACGCAATTCATCAAAGGCTGAGACCAGACAAAAGAAGCTCAGGCAAATTTAGCAATGTTGGAAAATACCATCTTACCTGTAACTCCTGTCACGCCCAATACATAGAACAATGAAGCAGAAACTTCCGAACAGCGTACACAAGGGCACATGAGAGCTCTAAAGAGTGACAGCACACATTCCACTTTCGCAGAACACGTAATGAATGAAAACCATAACCCCACTAATATCGAAACTAAGCATCGTGCAACACAGCAACTGTTTACATAAATACAAAAGGCTATAGTGGAAACGAGAAAAACGTAATAAACGAAAACATAACACTTTGCAACAGTACAATCGTTACCGCTGCTAACCACTTCCGCATCACACACAGAGAAATAAACAAGGGACAGAAGTCGTCAGAACACCCTCTACAGTTTTCATAACCTTCACGCAATACGCGATGCATTTCTCGGGACGTGTGCGAACAGCAATATCGTGTGAAAGTTATGTTTTTCTGTGTCTAAAATCAGCTGCAGGCCGTCCAACGAACGTGAGTACATGACGCACTACGTAATAACCTAGTACACACCGGAACTGTATCCACAACACTACCGCAATGCCAGCTGTATAACGCTGGCATACATAATTGCCATTTTCGTATTTATTTACAAACTGGCACTCATACAGTTGCAGATGACTTGATGTATGCCGAGAAAATGGCGATATTGTCGCTGAAACTAATTTGAAAATAAAAGTGTTTTGCACCCACAATCCCATGTTATTGTGATAGGTATAGATATACTACCTTAAGTGACATACGAAAATTTGTGTCAGATCGGGACTCGAACGCGGATTTCCTGCTTATCGCGAGCTGTCGCCATAGTCTTCTGTGAGAAGAAATGGATAGATGGGTGACTTGTGGTTTGGGTCGGCCCGAGGAAAGTGCACGGATAACTTGCGTCGTAAGGCGACCGCCCGCGATAAGCACGAAATCCGGGTTCAAGTTACGGTCTGGCAAAACTTTTCATATGTCGCTTTAGGTAGTGCTTATATACCTATAATTTGAGGAATAAATTTCAAGATTTGAAACTGTAGTTCGTCTTCAAATATAAAAATTTTAGACGTGTGTTTGCACCATCTGAAAAGGTAAAGGAAAAAGCAGAAATATATTGTTTGATGTCAACTTACATCAAAAAATGAAGGGGCAGAACGAGACTCCATCGTATTCTGCCACGTTTCGTTCCGTCCCGAGAGCACATTACAGGTTGACAACTTTTATGGAGCATAATAACTAACGGATTTAAACGTATTACGTAACTAAGTAGAGCGAATAGAATGCACGTGAAGATTACATGTAATTTAATGACGTAGTATTAAGAATTAACGGCTTATCATTTGTAAAATTCACCGAAAGATACAAAAACATAACTGGAAACAAGAGGGACAACCGTTCACTTAAAAGTAGCACTCCAAACGAAGTCAAAATGGTTGGCGCGCCTTCCCTTCTATTGAGAGACATAGCTGCATAACACTGTAATAAGGTGCAACATTCTTCTCGCTAAAAAACAGCGCAATACCGTTGTGTCCAGCGTTCCCATACTTAATTCAGTTAACCATAATGTTGACAGTTTAGACAAAAAGAGAATAAAATCTTTTGAAATGTGGTGCTACAGAAGAATGCTGAAGATTAGTGAAGATTAGGTGGGTAGATCGCGTAACTAATGAGGAGGTACTGAACACAACTGGGGAGAAAAGAAATTTGTGGCAGAACCTGAGTAGAACAAAGAATCGGTTCGCAGGACACATTCTGAGACATCAAGGGATCACCAATTTAGTACTGGAGTGGAGCGTGGGGAATAAAAATCGTAGAGACAGACAAAGAGATGAATACAGTAAGCAGATTCAGAAGTATGTAGGTTGTGGTAGTTACTCGGAGATGAAGAGGCTTGCACAGGATAGAGTAGCACGGAGAGCTGCATCAGACCTGGATTCAGATTGAAGACCACAACAACAACAACATAGTGTTGACAGTGTCACATGATATTTACAGATGCCACATACAACAGGAAGCGGTATTCTTCTTCTTTGTGTTCTTAAGGTTGAAAACGCTCCTTTAAATTAATCTAAAAGTGTGATATTAAGGTTTATGGCCTTTTATTCTACCGTTGTAAAGTGAAGTAAACCATTCTGCTTTAGATTTAGTTACGCCACTTTCTTTCCTCTGTGTCAATCAGGACACTTTGTTTCAACACGGATGTTGTATCTCATGTTGTCATTCAGTTGCTGTCCACTGGTGCCGCATGCGCAAGTCTAGCTTTCAGACAAATGTGATGCAGTATCTTCAACCTTAAGGACGAAAAGAAAAGGTTTCGCTAAAGGTTCCATTTGGTACTGTCGATAAAAGGCAATATTTCCTCTTTGTAAGGAAACTCCAACTCTATTATTTTGATAGTTCTAAAGATAGTGTTTCCTTGCCTTAAACGGGCCATACATTATCATCAGCGTACCTCGACGCCAGATCACACGTCACGGGCATGAGATGTCCCACGTAGGAGTAACTGCGAATATAATTGAGTTTTGTAAAATAAATTTAAGCCTAATTTTAAGAACTTATCCAAAAACTATTTGCTTTTACAAGGAATAAAAGAAACCACATAAATGTATACGTAAATATGTGGTCAATCTGAAGATCGGTAGAGACACCACATAGCCACAGGGGGACCTACAGTTTACGTGGATTCCGAACCACGGAGCAGCTTGGCATTTTTCACTTCAGGAAACTTTGTCAGGCGTGAAAGAGCTTCACAACTGCTAAATAGGTATGGAAATTGTATATACATCGTAATCTCCTTCTGCCCCTTCTCCTTGTACATCTCGTCATCTTCCCCCTCTATTTGTCTCCTCCTCCTCCTCCTCCTCCTCCTCTCACTGTATATTCCCCCTCCTGCCCGAATCACTCTACACCCCACCTCATTCCACTCTCTGTCCATCCCCTTCCTCCTTCTCCTCCTCTCCCTGTCAATTTCCCCCCTTCCCCTCTCTGTCAATCTCCTCCTCTCCCCCCTCTCTTTGTCCATCTCCTCCTCCTCCTCCACCGAGCGAGGTGGCGCAGTGGTTAGCACACTGGACTCGCATTCGGGAGGACGACGGTTCAATCCCGTCTCCAGCCATCCTGATTTAGGTTTTCCGTGATTTCCCTAAATCGTTTCAGGCAAATGCCGGGATGGTTCCTTTGAAAGGGCACGGCCGATTTCCTTCCCAATCCTTCCCTAACCCGAGCTTGCGCTCCGTCTCTAATGACCTCGTTGTCGACGGGACGTTAAACACTAATCACCACCACCATCCTCCTCCTCCGCTCTCTCACTGTCCTCCTACCCCCAATCCCTCTCCATATCCACCTCGCTCCTCTCTCCATCCATCTCCTCCTCCTCCTCCTCCTCCCACCTCCCCCAACGCCTTCCCCCCCACCTCCCCCAACGCCTCCCCCCCCCTCTCTGTCCAACTCCTCTTTCCTTTCGACTTTGAGTTCTATTTATTGTTATTGCAAACGAAACTTCGACTAGGAAATAAAATAATTTCAAGTGAATGGGCAAATTAATGTAAGGGGAGCAGGAAAGACTTTTCCAGGTGCTGGATCCGCGATGATAACTAGCTTCAGTGACAGTATTTCTCATAGTTTCAATCTGTGGACGGAAAGGACTGCAAAGTTGCGGATGATTCACATTCCATAATAGTATTCTAATCATAAGTCGATAAGCCATAGATAACAACATTCCTCTTTCTTCATAAAACTGACTGCGACGAAGAATACAAAACAATACACTGTTGAAATACAATTTTTGTTTAAAATTATAAATAAGGAGAAAGAATATATGCGGAGAAAATAATTTGTCTAATGAGTCCAAAATGAGATTTTCGCTCTCCACCGGAGTGTGCGCTGTTATGAAACTTTCCTGGCAGATTAAAACTGTGTGCTAGACCGAGACTCGAACTCGGGACCTTCGCCTTTCGCGGGCAAATGCTCTACCATCTGAGCTACCCAAGCACGACTCACGCCCCGTCCTCACAGCTTCTTCTGCGAACCTAGCAGAGCTAGCACTCATGGAAGAAAGGATATTGCGGAGACATGGCTTAGCTACAGCCTGGGAGATGTTTCCAGAATGAGATTTTCACCCTACAGCGGAGTGTGCGCTGTTATTAAACTTCTGCGAACCCAGCAGAAGAGCTTCTGTGAAGTTTGGAAAGTAGGAGACGAGGTACTGGCGGTTGTAAAGCTGTGAGCACGGGGCGTGAGTCGTGCTTGGGTACCTCAGATGGTAGAGCACTTGTCCCCGAATGGCAAAAGTCCCGAGTTCGAGTCTCGGTCCGGCACACAGTTTTAATCTGCCAGGAAAGTTTTAATTTGTGTAATGGTTTAAATGTCCTGATATCTGAGTTACAACTGTCTGCGAGAGCAAAACGAAAACACATATTGTGACAGCACAGCATTTTCCTTCTCGTGGTCGATTTTAACAGGGAATCTGTAAATTGTTGATAAAAAAAGTATGTAGCTTATATGCGTCTGAATATTAGTAGAGTATCGTGTAACAATTTGAAACAAAACGACCAAGAAATTCCCGAGAATTTTACTAACCACGTTTCCCTTTGATATGTTAAATATATACTTATACAGTACATATATTTAAAAGACATTGTCTGAATGTTTATTACAGCAACATGTAAAAATTTGAAGTAAGTCCATCAAGAACTTTTTGAGATGTTCGTAAAAGCTTTAAGAAACTACTTGTCATTATATAGTAGTATAGATTTACATACCATATGTATTTAAAAAATATGCAACCTAGCTCTGTCTAAACGTTTATTACAGTATCACGTAGGAATTTGAAGTATATTGCTCTAGAACTTCCCGAGATTTTTTGCTAGAAACCTGTTGTCTTTATATATACACTGAAGAGCCAAAGAAACAGGTACACCTGCCTAATATCATGTAAGGCCCCGCGAGCACGCAGAAGTGCCGCAAAACGACATGGCATGAACTCGACTAATGTCTGAAGTAGTTCTGGTGGGAACTGACACCATGAATCCTGCAGGGCTGTCCAAAAATCTGTAAGAGTACGAGGGGGTGGAGATCTCTTCTGAACAGCACGTTGCAAGGCATCCCAGACGTGCTCAATAATGTTCATGTCTGGGGAGTCTGGTGAGCAGCGGAAGGGTTTAAACTCAGAAGCAGTGTTCCTGGAGCTACTCTGTAGCTATTCTGGACGTGTGCGGTGTCGCATTGTCCTGCTGGAATTGCCTAAGTCCATCGGAATGCACAATGGGCATGAATGCCGATGATCAGGCAGGATCCTTACGTACGTGTTACCCGTCAGAGTCGTATCACGACGTATCAGGGGTCCCATATCACTCCAACTGCACACGTCCCACAGCATTACAGAGCCTCCACCAGCGTGAACAGTATCCTGCTGACGTACAGGTTTCACGGATTCATGATGTTGTCTCCATACCCAAACACGTCCATCCGCTCTATACAATTCGAAACGAGACTCGTCCGACCAGGCAACATGTTTCCAGTCACCAACAGTCCAGTGTCGGTGTTAACGGGCCCTGGCGAGGCTTAAAGCTTTGTGTCGTGCCGTCATCAAGGGTACACGAGTAGGCTTTAGGCTCCGAAAGCCCATATCGATGGTGTTTCGTTGAATGGTTCGCACGCTGATACTTTTGATGGTTCAGCGTTGAAATCTACAGCAATCTGCGGAAGGGTTGCACTTCTGTCACATTGAACGATTTTCTTCAGTCGTCGTTGGTCCCGTTCTTGCAGGATCTTTTTCCGGCCACAGTTATGTCGGGGATTTGATGTTTTACCGGATTCCTGATATTCACGGTACACGCGTGAAATATTCGTGCGAGAAAATGCCCACTTCATCGCTACCTAGGAATGGAGTGTCCCATCGCTCGTGCGCCGATTATAACACCACGTTAAAAAGCACTTACATCTAGATAACCTGCCATTATACCTGCAGTAACCGATCTAACAATTGCACCAGACGCTTTGTTGTCTTATATAGGCGTTCCCGACCGCGGCGCCATATTCTGCCTGTTTACATATCTCAGTATTTGAATATGCATGCCTACACCAGTTTCTTTGGCTCTTCAGTGTATGTATATCGTGTAAAAATTTCAAGTAAGTCGGTGACTAACTTTTCGAAATTTTTGGCAACAAACTACAGGTTGTATTTATATGGTAGTAGAAATAAGTGAAGACATTTTTGTCTTGTGCTAAGTGGAATATAAGAAAACAGTTTCCTCTGCGAACCCGGAAGTCGTAGGAGCTAGAAAGACGATGACTGCAACAATGGTGCTTTCACACTAAAGCGCAAATAAACAATTCGTGTGCTAGTCGCTGTATAAGTGAAGACCTCAGAAATTCGTGGCTTTCTCACTTGAGTTCCTCGTGTCGTATCTCCTAGACATAAGGAACCTCTTGAGGTAGTCGGTGACACTTACTTAGAGAGAGGAATGATATATTTTGGCTGTCAGCTCATTGTTAGAATTTATTCTGCAAAGGACAGTTCCGACACATTACGAAGTCTTGATCGGTATTCACTCTGTGATGTTGAGGTTGCTGTAAACTACAGATGGCACGTTATTGTCGTTTGTTGATGAAGTGTATAACATAGCTCCATGAGCGAGTAGAACATTTTCCTGATGTAGTGTTTAACGTCCCTGGCTACAGACACAAATGTCCCACATTCTAATCCAGATAACCCCTCTGATAATTTTCTGTGTTCGAGAATCCGCGCAAAACATTGTCTCCGTGGGTAGCAGGAAAGTACACGGCCAAACCGACCATCTGAGTTAAAGCAATCATAAGCCTTCTAACTGCTTCAGGATAACACTGATGGAGCGAGGTGTGTGTGTAGTAAAATACTGAATTCGTATTTGAGAAGAGTCAGACTGACATACCCGTTCGCCTGTTATGAATCAGTATTTTTGTGTCTTTAAATTACTTTGAATGACTTCTGATAAAAGAATGAACCTTTTTTTTCTGCATGTAAAATGCATTTCATAATAGAACAACTGTTGAGATTAAAACTCTTGCCACACAGTAACGTGTGTTACGTGGAAAATGCTCTTACCAATTGAGCTATTTGATAACATTTCGTGGTCCTACTAACGACAATTCACCGACGAATACAAAGGGACCAGTTTTCATTTCCGTTCAAACGCTCAGGTTAAATCTGTCGGGAAGCTTTTTATAACGATATTCAACGTTAGATTTGCGCGGGAATACAATTAAAGTACACGAGGTTCAATTGTGATAACAAAATGGAAGTTCCAAATATACCGTGCTAACTCGCCTCCATTAGCAGCTAAATTCTCGACTGGCGTAAGCTACCATCGTTTCACGGCCCAATGAATACACTTAGTTAGCCCGGCAGCAACTGGCAACGTTTCATCGCAGGCTGAAGATGTGCCCGCACGTGAGCCGCACTAATTGCTTGTTAGCTACGGCGAGCGCTTGTTACTTTGTAGAGCAAATTAATGGCTCTTGCTTCAAACACAGCTGCTAATGTCGAATGACATTCTGCAGTATCGCTCAATCACGGTTGCTATTGTTACGATGATTGCTTTGTGGATAAATATCTTTTGTTCTCTTTAATATAATTTCTGTTGCTGAAATCTGTTCGGATGCTCTTTTTTTCTGTTCTCGGCCTATAAAGTCCACGTTCGTTCTCATAACATGACACGCAAGGCACATGCCGATCAACATCTATTGGTGTTTGAAGCGTATAGATTGAAACTAATAATTTTCCGGCAGCGCCAGCTATTTGCTCTTATGAACACAGCTCAGTAAGAAAGCCGTCCATTCAGAAGGCACGGTTACGGTGACGTGGACCGAGCAGTACAGAATGTGAGCTTGAGGATGAAGAGTGAAGTAGGCCTTACTGTTGTCAATAACAAATACCTTGAGTGAATGGAAGAAGTTTGTTTCCAAACAAGACACGCAGCACATATCGCTGACATTTGCACTGTTGTGTAGATATTTTCAAAGCAATACCGATGCAGGGGGTAAGAAATCAAACGAAATGTAATTACTGTGTAACGAAGCACGTGAGACAACGTGTAACTTATATCAAAATAGCCAGAAAATATCCCGGAACAACCATCGGTAGAGTTCTGGTTCATCCTGTACATTTCATGCCTTGAACGAACACATCAAACATTTGAAAGTTTTTTCGGGTACGTAACTGACAATATGGCTCTTTAGCGTGTGGTATAAGTGGAAAAATACCCATTTTGTTTCAAACGTAAGATAATTCGATGCAGTAGTTCGCCTCTTCGTGGACCAGTTTGTCTCCTGTGCGCACAGGATCGGATTGGTTTTGAAGTGCGTAATCGTGCCATTTGGCGGCACCTTTTGAATAATGAAACTGATTTCAGATTCTCCATCATGTGATTGTTGAAGTGACTGAGTCCACATGGAGACTGTAATTCTTAAACGGATAAAGTGCTAAAGTAAATTTGTTAATTCAGAGCGTCTGTTAGACGTGTTATTCCTCCAAATATAAGGCTGGTGCTGGAGTTATTGTATTCATTCACGACCCTTTGTGTACAAGTTTTAGGACGTAAGACCCCAGATAACGCGAAATTACAGTTTCAGATTTTTGTTTTCGCTCGTGACACGTTACCAAATCGCAATTTACAGGGTGAGTCACTAACTATTCCCACCAAGAATAACTTCGGATAGTATGATAGGAGCTGAAAAGTTTATGGAGAAAAAGTTTCATGGGACAACGGAGGCCATAATATGTCGTTGGTTCTTTGTTGCTTGGTGGAGTCGCTTCAGAGATATGAAGGTCAACTTTGTTTTTTTTTTTTTTTAAAAATGGAATGCTCTTGGCTTAAATGGCTCTGAGCACTATGGTACTTAACATCTGAGGTCATCAGTTCCCTAGAACTTAGACTTACTTAAACCTAACTAACCAAAGGACGTTACACACATCCATGCCCGAGGCAGGTTTCGAACCTGCGACCGTAGCGGTCGCGCGGTTCCAGACTGCAGCGTCTAGAACCGCTCGGTCACAGCGGCCGGCGGAATGCTCTAGTTTGGTACTTATTTTCTGATAGCGGCTATCGAGACGAATCCAATGATGTGTAACAGTAAGTTCTTTGAAGGTCAGCGAAGGTCACAAAGGTTGCATGAACGTCCATCTACAGGTGTTCGAAGTGATGACCATTGGTATCAATGCAGTGCTGCAATCTTCTTATCATGGACTGAGTGGTGTTCTTTATCACTTCGGCACTTATCGAATCACATGCTCTGACATTTCTCTCTCGCATATCTTCAAGTGTAGTTGGAACGTCTTTCTAAACAATGTCTTTTACGAATCCCCACAAGAAAAAATCCAGAGGCGTCATTTCTGGCGAACGAGCCATCGCCCGCAGCTCGTGGTCGTGCGGTAGCGTTCTCGCTTCCCGCGCCCGGGTTCCCGTGTTCGATTCCCGGCGGGGTCAGGGATTTTTCTCTGCCTAGTGATGGCTGGGTGTTGTGTGATGTCCTTAGGTTAGTTAGGTTTAATTGTTCTAAGTTCTAGGGGACTGATGACCATAGATGTTAAGTCCCATAGTGCTCAGAGCCATTTGAACCATTTGAACGAGCCATCTCCTCTGTGTCCAATCCAACGATTTGGGAATTGTCTCTGCTTCTCATTTCTAGCCATCAGCGAAAAATGTGCCGGACATCCACGTGTTGATATCACATTCTGTTCCTTGTTCCTAAAGGTATTTCTTCCATTAACAGACCTAATGTTTCTTGCAGGAATGTGGTGTACTTCCTACTATTCAGATTTCATTTGATGAAATAGGGGCCTATAATTCTGTCCTCCAGAATCTCACACCATACATTCGCCGACCACGGTTTTTTGGTGTGCAACTTCCAGCAGCCAACATATATTTTCAGTTGCCCACTAATGCATGTTATGCAATTAACATTTCCATGGTTCGTGAATGTAGCCTCGTCAGTAAATAAAATCAAATTAATAAATATGTCATCCCTCGGAATCTGAAGTTGAGCCCATCGGCAAAATTCAATACGACGCATACAATCCGTACCAGTTGATTCTTGGTGGAGACTGATATGGTAAGGATGATATTTATGGCGATGCAGAACACGAACAACACTACTCTGGCTCATGTCAGATTCCCTTGCGATTTGACGCGAACTAACACAAGGATCTCGACCACAGTGCAAGAGTACCAATTCCCGTTTCCTCGTTGGTAACTTTCCTTTGCCGGATGTGTTTGGTTCAAATGGCTCTGAGCACTATGGGACTTAACTTCTGAGGTGATCAGTCCCCTAGAACTTAGAACTACTTAAACCTAACTAACCTAAGGACATCACACACATCCATGCCCGATGCAGGATTCGAACCTGCGACCGTAGCGGTCGAGCGGTTCCAGACTGTAGCGCCTAGAACCGCTCGCCCACTCCGGCCGGCTCCGGATGTTTCCGATGCTTTAAAGATCCAGTTGTTCTCAATTTATCATACATATATTTAAATGTACGACGTGTAGGGTGAGTACGTTGAGGATATCTTTCAGCGTGTAGGTCTCTAGCTCTCACGGGATTTCGTTGGCATTCTCCATAAATGAGAAGCATATCGACTTGTTCTTCGAAGGAATACGTCATTCACATTCGCTTTATTCGACGACACTGGTCTTACCGTTCTTATTAGTGTTGCATTGCGAAACCATCGAATGTGTTTACACGTCAATGGCACGTTAGATGGATACGCCGTATTCGGCGAATATTTACACGATATTCGAGAGAGAAATGTCAGAGCATGTGCTTCGATAAGTGACGAAGTGATAAGGAATACCACTCACTTCATGGTAAGAAGATTGCAGCTCTGCATTGATACCAATGGTCATCAAAGACCTTACTGTTACACATCATTGGATTCGTCTCGATAGCCGCTGATATGGTACGTACTAAACTATAGCATCCAATTAAAAAAAAAAAAGTTGACCTTCATATCTCTGACGCAGCCCCACCACGTAAAAAAAAAAAGAAAAAAAAGGGTCATGTTATGACCCCCATTGTCCCATGTGTCCCCTGCAACATTTGTCCCACAAACTTTTCAGCTACTGTTATACTTTCTTCGGAGTTATTCTAGGTGGCAATAGTTAGTGACTCACCCTGTATATTTATACATGCACCTAGCACTGCTGGAAGTACTCTGAATTTCGGGGTTAATTTTGTTCCTTTTTTGTGTTGCATACACATTAATTACATTTTAAAAATATCTTCTCGATCAAATACGTGTATTTTATTGGATTAAAAAGATGGGTCAGCCAAAGAACAGAGATCTAATAGCATAAATATAAACAATCAGAATGAAGTAAAACAAATCCCAATTTATGCGAAGTGATCAAATGTATTTCGTTAGCTAAAGCTGTTAGAATAAGTAGAATAATTTTGACGATCATTCTTAAGTCATAGAATTTTAATACTGGAACGTAAAGCCAGCGTCAACATACATAAAAAACTGCTTTGCTTAAGTCGAAGTGGATTGTATTGGCTATATATGTATCCCAATATTCAGTATTACAGTTGCAAATACAAGAAATGTTTCCCATGTTTTCCCTGGTAATTTTTTTCACGCTTACCTTGTATTCTTTTCCTTTTAATTTTTAGCCAGTTATCAGTATCTTTCAAGACGTAATACATAACGTTTCGGATCAGGGGAACTTTTTCACGAACTTATTAAATAAAAAAGGACTTAGAATCGTTAAACGTGAAGAAGGAACGGCAGGGTACAGGCATGTACCGTGTGAGGCAGTAGTACTTTCTAAAACTTCGGTTAGGAGTTTATGCCCTCTGTTCCCTGCTGCGGCAGTTCTGGTTCGACGACATAGTAACAGGTAGTGGAGAAGCCAAGATGTGCGCCGTTAGGCGGGGTCCCCTCTTGCGGATGCCTCCTGCGGCTCGAGTGTCTTTCACTGTTGCGCTGCCCGGCCGCGTGCAACTTGAACTATTGACACTGGCAAGCCCCCCCTTACCCCTGTTCCTTTGTAACCGCCTTGTTCCGGCTATCGACCTTTTTGTGTCGCTTCGACTGAACAGCGCCGTGCTGTGGCGCAGGAGGGGTTTCGCGCGCCACGAGACACAGGCCGGCGAGAGGCCAGTAGCGGCAGTGAAAGAGATCGTGTTAGCTGGTAGTGGGAGGGGGCTGACAGCAGAGTGGCAATCACAGTAGCCGACACGTCAGGTATGGATCGCCGCGCCGCTCGCCAGTTCTGTGCTCGCCTCGCAGTGCCGTTACAGCACACAGTTTGGCATTCTCTTTCCCGTGCTTCTTTTCCGTTGTTATGTTTTGTTATCAACTCACTTTGGTAGCCGCGGTGCATAAAGTACGCTGGTTCAGTGGCCATTGACCAGAGGGTACCCGGCTGGTATCCTGGTTGTGGAAAAATTTTCATCATCATATAGCCGGCAGAAGGATAAGTGTGGCTTACGGTTCTTCATTACCAGGCTGAATTCCGAAGTCTCGGCAGGTTCTCGTGGTGTGAGAACGTATTATGTTGTTAATGGTGATTCTACGGATAGAGATATGG
The DNA here is from genome assembly GCF_023864275.1 of Schistocerca cancellata. Lineage (NCBI taxonomy): Eukaryota > Metazoa > Arthropoda > Insecta > Orthoptera > Acrididae > Schistocerca > Schistocerca cancellata. The sequence continues at coordinate 131,727,825 of NC_064629.1, forward strand.
AGCGCTACGCTCCCGTTACTGCGATTTTATGATAGTAGGCTACGTCCGACGTCGAATTTTACTTCTCCCGTCGTCTCATTTTGATAATCACTTATTATAACACAAACTCTACATTACATTGTGCATAGAATTATAACAACGATATTCAATAGCTTTCATCAGCCGCGCGTCGTCCCGTGTGAAATCTAATTTCTCCGATTTTCCGTAATTTGACTAGATATATATGGGAGTAAATAATGTGCTGCTTGACTTTTCTTGGGACGTGCTTTTCTCGGAATGTTAACAATTGACCAAACTGCGATGCATAACACCCCTTTTGTTCACTTGAATCAAAGTAAGAAATTGATGGAAAGCTAATTGTTTTAGACGACAGCTACAACAAAAACAAATTCAGAGAATGACTATAACCAAGCCATCTGTTCACTGCGTCATTGTTGTATCGATCTACTACGTCGATTGCCGATTTCCACATTCAGTCGCGGAAGACAGTTACGACAGGTGATGTGTTTTTCGTGTGACATTTCTTTCTCTGTATGTTTATTTTACGCATTAGAATGTCAAATGGTAGTAGCGAAAGTGCGCAGAAAAATTAGGCTATTAGGATCCAGCCCAACGAACTCATTACTACACGCCAATGGAGAGAGTGTGATTGCATTCAGTGCAGAGCTGCACTGTCGCCGTCGCAGCCATATTTCATGTGTGGGTAGCAGCGATACGACAACGTTGGGCCCTTCTGCGCACAACTGTTCTCGAATGTCAATCATTTCGTTACTCTCATTCAGTTGTAGCTTCTTCAGCTGGAGTTGGATGACAATCTCCTGTGACGCTCTGCAACATATCGAATAAACCTGTGACGAAACGCGTCGCTCTTCTTTGGATTTTGCCTTATCTCCTGTATTAACCCCACTTTACATGGACCCAGACTAAAGCATTGCATCCGCGTGACCAAACTGCGTGAGTAGCACGCACACGTTGTGGGAGCATGCGACCGGCAGTTTCCGCACTCGGTACGACGCGGAACACTCTCGTCATCACGCGGCTGTGTCACTGAGAGCGGGGCAACAGGGTCACCCTGCCACCGGGTTCAGGAAACGTGGACTCTATACAACTTCGTCCTAACACAGCGGCACTAATGGGCCCGGAAAGCCTTCGAATTCATTTAGAATTAGAATTTCTTTTTGGCTTCCCATTTTCCATGTTTTCTACTGAGAATGCGTATTGTATATATCCGAGATTCATCTAATATTACCACTGCGACTGAATATGATGATGTATATTGAAACGTAATGTGATGATCGAATAATGAATGTTAGTGAAGGCCATTGACTTAACTGTGGAAGTCTAAACTTGTGTGAATTAAAGCTGCTAAAATAATGCTTCTGTTCAGTCTATAACTGACAATGAGACATAATTTGGACAGACCAAATTAAAAAGATATATGTCGATGAGCGTGACAAGCCATTATAATTGTCTACTTTGTTCATAATTTACATAACAACGTCAATCCAGCTACACTGTAGGTAGTCGTGATTAAATCCAGCAGACGAACTAACAGGACTCTTTCCAGCTGATAATATTAAACTGCAATGAAAAAAAAAAATGGTTCAAATGGCTCTGAGCACTATGAGACTTAACATCTTAGGTCATCAGTCGCCTAGAACTTAGAACTACTTAAACCTAACCTAACCTAAGGATATCACACACATCCATGCCCGAGGCAGGATTCGAACCTGCGACCGTAGCAGTCCCGCGGTTCCGGACTGCAGCGCCTAGAACCGCACGGACACCGCGGCCGGCAAACTGCAATGAGCGGAAAGAGGAAAGAAACGTTGGGTGTAATGGTAAGCAAAGAGGAGCATTATCCGAATAAATCTGTACCTGGATAATTAGTCGAAAAGTAGATCAATCAAGCAAATTTATTCGTGAATAAATTATTTGTAACTTAAATAACGAATAACTTAGTGGGGCATAGTATTCTTTTTGTTCACATCTTCTACAGAATTCGATAGCCAGCGTTTGTTTTCCTGGCTCCGTGCAGTCTCTGTTTGACAAATAACTTACTAAAAGTTTGTACAGTAATGTGCCTCGGTGGGTTAAGTTCCAGGCTACAAAACTAAAAGTTTGGGGTTCGGTATCTCGCTGGTCCTACGATGTTCTGTTGCTTATCGCTTATTTCACGCCTAACAGTGACAAAAACGCGAAGTCAGCTTGCACCAACTTTCGGTGTACATGTTGAAATGTAACTGGCTGTATAAGTCGGTTCAGAGGTTGGAGGAAGGCAAGGGCACACTACGATGCCTACTGTAGCACTGCAATGTTCAAACCAACCTTCGGGTTGAGCACAACTTTACTTGTATTACAGCGTAAAAAATGAAACTAAAATAGATGTAGGCCGACGGACGTAGCAGTTACATAACAGACGTGGCTCTATTCAACTGTCTCTGCACTTACCATTGTTTCCGCCCCCCTCCTCCCTGCCTTGCTAAGATTCGAAAGTACTTTACGGAAGTATCCAAAGATTAGGATGCAGCTGCCAAACACTCTTAATCTGCAACACCTTCCTTTGATTGCTAACACTGTCAGGTATGGATATCTCCTGGACACAATTACGCAATTCGTTCCTATTTATACTTCTACAAAATTAGTGAGCCAAGCAAGACCTTAATGGTAGCTAATGATTAACATCAACAGCCTTTTGATCTAAAGTCCTCTAAAACGTTTTTAGAATGCTGCTGAAAATTCATTCGAAAATGTTTCACAGTTAACTCAGAGTGAGTTTTCCGTTAGAAAATGGAATAGTATTTTGATGCTACAGGTTTCTATGCAGTTACACAGAACTTTTGAAACATGCCAGGAGGAGACATTGGGTTTGGATACGTAAGAGCTCATAATGTTGTAGCACGCTGCCAACTGCATATCGAAAAAGTGTCAAGAGACGATTGGAAGACTTCTTTCGCTTTTCAACACCAACAACAGTTATTGCTGCAAGTCATACAAAAGATTTAAAAACAGACGTGTTCATCTGCATTATTGTCACGACCAAGGGAGGCTCACAACATATTGCAGAATATACGCACATCAAAAAATGTTTTGCATCACCTCGGTTCCGAGAGTTCCGGAACCTGTACAGAAAATTGGAATAGAGATCAACATAAATATCATTCACGCACTTTTTATTGCTCATGAAAACCACACATTGCATGTTGTACCACCATACAGCGAGGCCTTCAGAGGTGGTGGTCCAAATTGCTGTACACACCGGTACCTTTAATACCCAGTATCACGTGGTCTTGCATTGATGCATGCCTGTATTCGTCGTGGCAGACTATCCACAAGTTCATCAAGGCACTATTGGTCCAGATTGTCCCATTTCTAAACGGCGATTCGGCGTAGATCCCTCAGAGTGGTTGGTGGGTCACGTCGTCCATAAACAGCCCTTTTCAATCTATCTCAGGCACGTTCGATAGGTTTCATGTCCGGAGAACATGCTGGCCACTCGAGTCGAGCGATGTCGTTATCCTGAAGGAAGTTATTCACAAGATGTGCACGATGTGGGCACACATTGTCGTCCACGAAGACGAATGCCTCGCCGATGTGCTGCCGATATGGTTGCACTATCGCTCGGAGGGAGGCATTCACGTATTGTACAGCTGTTACGGCGCCTTCCGTGACCACGTCGGTCCCACATAATGCCACCCTAAAACAGCAGGGTACCTCCCCCTTGGCGCACTCGCTGGACACTGTATCTAAGGCGTTCCGCCTGACCAGGTTGCCTAAAAACATGTCTCCGACGATTGTCTGGTTGAAGGCATATGCGACACACATCGGTGAAGAGAACGTGATGCCAATCCTGGGCGGTCCATTCGGTATGTTGCTGGGCCCATGTGTACCGCGCTGCATGGTGTCGTGGTTGCAAAGATGGACCTCGCCATGGACGTTGGGAGTGAAGTTGCGAACACGAAGTCCTTTGCCTGCACGAAAAGCATTATTCAACATGGTGACGTTGCTGTCAGGGTTCCTCCGAGCCATAATCCGTAGGTAGCGGTCATCCACTGCGGTAGTAGCCCTTGGGCGGCCTGAGCGAGGCATGTCATCAACAATTCCTGCCTCTCTGTGTCGTCTCCATGTCCGAATAACATCGCTTTGGTTCACTCCGACACGCCTTTGCACTTTCCTTGTTGAGAGCCCTTCCTGGAACAAGGTAACAATGTGGACGCGATCGGTATTGACCGTCTAGGCATGGTTGAACTACAGACAACACGAGCCGTGTACCTCCTTCCTGGTGGAATGACTGGAAATGATCGGCTGTCGGACCCCCTCCTTCTAATAGGCGCTGCTCATGCATGGTTGTTTACATCTTTGAGCAGGTTTAGTAACATTTCTGAACAGTCAAAGAGACTGTCTCTGTGATACAATACCCACAGTCAAAGTCTATATTCAAGATTTCAGGGGACCGAGGTGATGCAAAACTTTTTTTGATGTGTGTAATAGCCAAAGAAATATCAAGGAAATCGGAATGTTGCTATGACGTAAAAAGAAGATTTTGTTTGGAATGCGATTTGAGAAATGAAGCTATCGTGGAAGCACAACGAAACTGACGATTTCTCAATTTTTGCTGAAGACTACAATGAGTTGAAGTTTTCGTGAAATAAAGACTAATTCAGGAGATATAACACACAGATGTTCTATTTTCTTTAGTGTCGCATCGGTAAATCTTCGAAAATCAAATAAAGTTTCTGATGAGATGTTTGCGAACCCGATTTGTATTGAAAACTAATTTAAAAGAAACAAAAATTGCATTCGTTAAATAAATGACAAACTTTTGGAGCAGTAAATTTCAGATTTATGTATTAATTGTGGCCGCGCGGGATTAGACGAGCGGTCTCAGGCGCTGCAGTCATGGACTGTGCGGCTGGTCCCGGCGGAGGTTTAAGTCCTCCCTCGGGCATGGGTGTGTGTGTTTGTCCTTAGGATAATTTAGGTTATGTAGTGTGTAAGCTGAGGGACTGATGACCTTAGCAGTTAAATCAAATGGTTCAAATGGCTCTGAGCACTATGGGACTTAACTTCTGAGGTCATCAGTCCCCTAGAACTTAGAACTACTTAAACCTAACTAATCTAAGGACGTCACACACATCCATGCCCGAGGCAGGATTCGAACCTGCGACCGTAGCAGCAGCGCGGTTCTGGACTGAAGCGCCTAGAACCGCTTGGCCACTCCGGCCGGCGTAGCAGTTAAGTCCCATAAGATTTCACACACATTTCAACATTTGAACTACTGCGTATTCTCAGCTTCTGCTGAGATGGATGGTCAACGTGCAAACATATGTAATGGAAAAATAGGATCAAACGCTAAAGCCTTAACAAATAACGAAGATAAACTCTCATGAAGAAAAACGACAATGTTTTCTAACGCCCTTAGCGAGAACTATGGAGAGAGCAGTAGCAACGTTGGGAAGTAGTATAAGGATAGTTCGTAATGTGTTAATGAAGGTGCAGATTTAACTTTACGGGATAATGAAGAACTACCTGGAAAATTGTAAAGGAAATTGAGTTTCGTTTTAAACAAAATTTAAAAATAATAAAAGAACTTTACTGAGTTTTGTGTAGAAAATTCCAAGTGGGACTCACCACTGAGGACAGTTCTATTCCAGTCAATGAGATTCCAGGCGCCACCCCAGAGAGCAGCGTGATTCATTCCTGACTGTTGCCTGCCATACGGCCCGAAAACCGTGAATGATAGCCTGGGGTGCCATTTCTTTTCTTAGCAGGACACCTTTGGTTATCATCCGCACTCTTACAGACCAGCGATACGTCGGCGATATTCTATGTCTCGTTTTGTTGCCCTTCATGGCAAGTTATAGTGGGATTACGTTTCAGCAAGATAATGCCCGCCCGCACACTGCGAGAGTTTTTACTCCTTGTCTTTGTGCTTGCCAAACCGAACCCTGGCCAGCAAGTTCGCCGGATCTCTCCTCAGTTGAGAACGGTTGGAGCAGTATGCGCAGGGCCCTCCAACCAGCTCGGGAGTTTGACGATCTAACGCCCAATTGGACAAAAGATTTGCACGATATGCCTCAGAAAGATATAAAAAAAACTTCATCAATCAATGCCACGCAGCCGGCATTCGTGGTCGTGCGGTAGCGTTCTCGCTTCCCGCGCCCGGGTTCCCGGGTTCGATTCCCGGCGGGGTCAGGGATTTTCTCTGCCTCGTGATGGCTGGGTGTTGTGTGCTGTCCTTAGGTTAGTTAAGTTTAAGTAGTTCTAAGTTCTAGGGGACTGATGACCATAGATGTTAAGTCCCATAGTGCTCAGAGCCATTTGAACCATTTGAACCATCAATGCCACGCAGAATAACTGCTTACATAAGTTCAAATGGCTCTGAGTACCAATGGACTTAACATCTATGGTCATCAGTCCCCTAGAACTTATAATTACTTAAACCTAAGTAACCTAAGGACAGCACACAACACCCAGTCATCACGAGGCAGAGAAAATCCCTGACCACGGCGGGAATCGAACCCGGGAACCCGGGCGCGGGAAGCGAGAACGCTACCGCACGACCACGAGCTGCGGACTGCTTACATAAGTGCCAGAGGTGGACCAAAGCGTCATAGATTTGCTCAATTTGTGATGCTTTTTCTCTTTAATAATCTATTCTGTCCTTCTGAAATTGTAATCATTTGTTTGCCTGTACATGTACATCACATCTACCGATTCCCGTGCCATTCAGCTAATTCCTTCTTGTTGCGCCCCCCCCCTTTTATTGTCTTAAGAGTCTATTTAGAGAATGTGTGCTGTGAGTCACACTTTTTAGTCCAAAAAATAATCATATGAGATTTTGTCATCGTCATGCCACAGGTAAAATGAAAAAACTCTCGAAATATTTTGTGAGCGTAGGATGTCGTTAAATGTGGCACTCGATACACACATCTTTACCATAATTTTGATCCTATTGTGAGCCAATTTCTTACCTTATTAATTCATTGCATGTATATATATATATATATATATAATGTGTATTAGATTTAATAATGTGCAAAGTCTGCCGACGTAACTGTGTGTCGCTTTACTCCCAATATGTGTTTGACATATATCACATATATCGCTACAAGTCGGCAGTTTTTGCGACTTTGACGCCATGTTTTCCTCTGCTGCCAGAAGCTGCACAAAAACTATTGTGTTATTACATACAACTGCTCGGTGAATGCGTGCCCTGTAGTGCATAACAAAGCAATTAGCGATGAAGCTATTCCTGGCCCATTGGGGTAAAAATTCATGACTAAAAATTGGTATCACATTTGAAAATGATTCCCCCTATAATATACGTTCACGAAACGTTGTTACTTCAGGGTGCCATTTCTACCATAGCTGCTGATACATGGTGGCGCCTGAGTTCGTAGCAATGCAATACTAAGAGAAACACATCCCCTCCCCCCCCCCCACCCCTTTCACCGTTTGTCACAACGCAGCGACCATCTTTTACTTCCTCTTCACCCCACTCTCAAGAGAGGCATTTATGTCGACGAATTATAGGTACTTACGCAAAGAAGTAAAATATTATTATTTACTGATTATAGGTGCAATATATGGCCTTCGTACCTTTAATGTGTCAGGCCCAGGACCCAAGAGAGATGGAGGTATCAGGAAAGAATGGGTATGTGGTTCTGCAAAAAGAAAAGCTGAGGCAGTTCTATAGTATCTGGTTTATGAGTAGCTACCATGAAGTTTCTAAAAGAAAGTTCATCTGGTAGTACGGAATTACCTGAATCGATTGCTTAGACTTCCAAAAAAGAAAGAGTCACGTCCGATACTCCTCTGAATTTGGGAAGGACTCGGGAAGCACTGAGTAACGAACCACAGAAGTCGGAAATAGACGCAGAATCAAACTCTAGCCGATCAGAATCTGAAACACTTATGCTGAACAGCGAAACTCAAGAAGAACAGCTGTGTTAACTGTTAGTTAGCAGGGATGTCAGTGATGAAGTTAAAGAAGCATTTGTTGATTCGGATCTGGGAATGAGGACGTTTCCATAACGGATTCTCAGCATCATGATACTGTTCAAAGCGGCCCTACACATCCGTTAAATAACAGAGCTGAAGATTATCCCAAAGAGGATAATCATAAATACTTTTCTAATTTTCATTTCTCAAGAAAAGTAAATAACAGCGAAACTCAACATTGTCACTGGTTATACTTATATGGTTATGGTGTATGTTCTTTCTGATATGTCCGAAAGAACAGACACCATATCCATATTAGTATATAGTTTTGGCAACACCGGCCATGACCTCCTCCTTCTGTGCGGATGCACACATATTCCCCGAACTCTTACGGGACGTGGTAAGAATGTCTCCCACGAGCAATGAGTGTGTTGTTGGGGTGGGACGCTACGAATGTAGTGTGTGGACATATAAGGTGAGAATGTGGGTCCAGCGCGAGATAGTCCCTGAAGTCGCGCTATCCTCTGTGCCCTCGGTGGCTCAGATGGATAGAGCGTCTGCCATGTAAGCAGGAGATCCTGGGTTCGAGTCCCGGTCTGGGCACACATTTTCACCTGTCCCCGTAGATATATACCAACGCATGTTAGCAGCTGAAGGTATTAAGATACTTCTAATTTTGTCACTGGTTGGTTTAGTCAGATTCTCATAATAATGTTTTCCGTTTTCCATGCAGACTATTTGGCAGTTCACAAACTCATATAGTACAAGGAGGGTGCTGTGACTGGAAACATTTAATTAGTATTTTACAGAGACGTGAGAATACCAAAGAACATACAGCATTTACTATGTGTTCCAATGAATGGCATTAGCGAAAGGAATAAAGCATGGAAAAACAATAGACAAAAATGAAAGGCTAATTCTTGAATCCCATAAACATTGTCACCGTTTGTTTCAGAGATTAACTGGATATCGTTAATTTCTTAGCGCCTCAAATCTAGCATTCAGTAAAGGCGACGACAGTGGGAAGTCTGGTAATTTCATAGACTTGATTAAACTGATATCTAAATATTATGCTACATCACGGGAACACTTGACACGTATTAATGACAAGCAACTTACAAACCATTATCTAACACACGAATTCAGAATGCACTGATCATATTGCTGTCAAAAACAGTTACTGATCAAGTGAATCTTACGGTAAAAGAGGCAAAATATTCGATTTTACTCGACTGTAATCGAGTTGAACAAATGTCAGTTATCTTAAGATTTTATAATACACCAATTGGCACAATAGCAGAAAAACAAATTACCAGATTTCTAGCTGTCGCTGAAACGACTGTAGAATACATTGCTAATGCAATACTGGAAGAGCTAGAAAAAAATAGATTAGATATTCAAAACTGTCTTGTACAAGGATACGACAATAGAGCAAATAAGGCGGATGTAAATATTAGAATTAAAACAAAAAAAAAATATACACTCCTGGAAATTGAAATAAGAACACCGTGAATTCATTGTCCCAGGAAGGGAAAACTTTATTGACACATTCCTGGGGTCAGATACATCACATGATCACACTGACAGAACCACAGGCACATAGACACAGGCAACAGAGCATGCACAATGTCGGCACTAGTACAGTGTATATCCACCTTTCGCAGCAATGCAGGCTGCTATTCTCCCATGGAGACGATCGTAGGGATGCTGGATGTAGTCCTGTGGAACGGCTTGCATGCCATTTCCACCTGGCGCCTCAGTTGGACCAGCGTTCGTGCTGGACGTGCAGACCGCGTGAGACGACGCTTCATCCAGTCCCAAACATGCTCAATGGGGGACAGATCCGGAGATCTTGCTGGCCAGGGTAGTTGACTTACACCTTCTAGAGCACGTTGGGTGGCACGGGATACATGCGGACGTGCATTGTCCTGTTGGAACAGCAAGTTCCCTTGCCGGTCTAGGAATGGTAGAACGATGGGTTCGATGACGGTTTGGATGTACCGTGCACTATTCAGTGTCCCCTCGACGATCACCAGTGGTGTACGGCCAGTGTAGGAGATCGCTCCCCACACCATGATGCCGGGTGTTGGCCCTGTGTGCCTCGGTCGTATGCAGTCCTGATTGTGGCGCTCACCTGCACGGCGCCAAACACGCATACGACCATCATTGGCACCAAGGCAGAAGCGACTCTCATCGCTGAAGACGACACGTCTCCATTCGTCCCTCCATTCACGCCTGTCGCGACACCACTGGAGGCGGGCTGCACGATGTTGGGGCGTGAGCGGAAGACGGCCTAACGGTGTGCGGGACCGTAGCCCAGCTTCATGGAGACGGTTGCGAATGGTCCTCGCCGATACCCCAGGAGCAACAGTGTCCCTAATTTGCTGGGAAGTGGCGGTGCGGTCCCCTACGGCACTGCGTAGGATCCTACGGTCTTGGCGTGCATCCGTGCGTCGCTGCGGTCCGGTCCCAGGTCGACGGGCACGTGCACCTTCCGCCGACCACTGGCGACAACATCGATGTACTGTGGAGACCTCACGCCCCACGTGTTGAGCAATTCGGCGGTACGTCCACCCGGCCTCCCGCATGCCCACTATACGCCCTCGCTCAAAGTCCGTCAACTGCTCATACGGTTCACGTCCACGCTGTCGCGGCATGCTACCAGTGTTAAAGACTGCGATGGAGCTCCGTATGCCACGGCAAACTGGCTGACACTGACGGCGGCGGTGCACAAATGCTGCGCAGCTAGCGCCATTCGACGGCCAACACCGCGGTTCCTGGTGTGTCCGCTGTGCCGTGCGTGTGATCATTGCTTGTACAGCTCTCTCGCAGTGTCCGGAGCAAGTATGGTGGGTCTGACACACCGGTGTCAATGTGTTCTTTTTTCCATTTCCAGGAGTGTAAATCGCAGAGCATTTCTTACACCATGTGGGTGTCTTAGTTAGAATCTAGTGTTGGTGGACGCTGCTAATTCTTCAGCGCCTGCAAAAACAGTTTTTTGATTTTATTCGGAAAATTAATTTACTATTTCCAAGATCCAGCAAACGCTGGAAATTAATGACAGGTAAAGTATAGCTTATTATCAAATCTTTTCAGACATGAGGTGGGAAAGCGACTCGAGGCACTGAAGGAAATACCACTGCAGTTTGATGGAGTTGAATGCACTGAAAGTTTAAGAAAGTTACACGGAAGTATCAGACATACTCAGTGACAGTGATTCAGTTTTGAACGAAATAAACAGCGTAGAATATGTCAATTGCATTGATGGTTTGAGATATTATAGCGTGTTAAAATTAGGTCTATAAGTGAACTGCAGCAACCAGTACAAGTCTGTTTGAGTACTGCTCTTGAACGTTTGCGTACATTTTGTGATTGGTTCAAAGAATATCAAAAAACGGGATTCGAGCAATGCTTGTCTGACGCTCGTCAATTGATTGAGAAAAGCCGTTAAATAATGATCTGCAAAAGATTTTAAAAATAAAAGCTTAGCCAGAAAGGAAAGCAGTGATGAACCTATACAGCCTCCTAAAAGCCGCCACGAAACAGATTTTTTTATAAACCGTGATTGGTTCCGTATTGGGCAAAATGGAGTCAAAATTTATATACTCAAAACAACATTTTGAAAATTTTGTTTACTTCTGTGATCTAAATAAGTTCAAAGTTATTCCAAAAGAACATATATTAAAAATCTGTCAAGGTTTACTCACATTCCTGCGAGCGGGTGAGATCTGTGAATTCCAACTGTAGAAATTATATGAAGAATTTCAAATAACGAACCCATATTTACTTGACTTAATTAAAGATTAGAAATAGCTGCTGCAGTACATAACAGAAAATAACTTGAAAGAAATCTGCCCAAATATTTATATTGTCATTCGAATTATTTTGTTAACAATGCTAGTAACTGCAGTCACTGCAGAGAGGAGCTTTTCAAAACGAAAACTAACTCAAAATTACTTATGAAGTACAGTGAATCGGCAACAACAGCTTTTCCAGTTTTATCTATTGAAGCAGATAGAGCATCTAAACTGGGTTATGATACAATTTTTAAGGAGTTCAGTAAGGTTAAAAGTACGAAATTTTTGTTTCATTCATGTTTAACTGTTAGGTGTCAGTTATTGCTGAAATTACTGAACAATATTCCATAAAATGTAAATGTTTGACGACAGCTCTATGGCGCTATCTTGGGTTCGGCTGTACCTATTTTCATATCTTACGACCTCTACCGTTTAGAACTGCGTGTTAGAAACATTTGAATCCAATCCATACTAGTTAGATATTGCAGAAGCATCTATTTTGCAAGTAGGCTACAGAATGGAACTGTATCGAATGAGTGCGGGAAGTCAAAGCACATGACACAGAATCCGTCTACCATCGAATTGTAACACATAGTACCGTCATATTGGTTGCCTACCCTACTCAGGCGCGAACTGATGGCACCCAGTATTATCCCCTTACAAACTGTTTCAGAGAAAGTAGAACATCAGTCACAGGTGTCAAAGACGTCTTCAGCGGCTTTTGTCCGTGTTGCATCCTCGTCTTGTTGGTCAGTTAGTGCGACGCAGTTTGGGAAGAGATCCTCCACTCAGGCAAAAGTTTTTTAATAACATTGTTCTTACCATTCTCCTGGTATCAATCTCACAATGAGACCTCCCAGAAATTGGATTTTTGTAATTTTTTATATGAAGAGGTCGTGAAGTTAAGAACTCAGATACCAATGTCTGTATACTGTCAATGCAAGTCTCAAAAATTCTCGAGAAAATCGTCTTTAATGTTTTCCGAGAGGTTGAGGAACCTTAATTGCCTAAATTGAAGGCGATTTTCACGACGGGCTGTGTGGCTCAGTTGGTAGCCTTCGCAAGCAGTAATCGGGTAAACAGTGGATTGCTCGTTCGAATCTCGCTATGGTATTTTTTACATTTTTTTCGCTCATTTCGAATGCCTACACCATTTCATATGATATTGATTAAATATATGCTAATGAACACATATCTAATCGTCATTTTTAAGACAAATGCACTTCTTCTTGTTTCTAATTACGTATCGCAAGCAAAATTCTAGTTTTCATTGCAAATATAAATTCTTAACTATCGATAATATATAAAAGATGGTTAATTAAGATTGTTTAAATTTATTAACAATCTTTCATAAAATATCGACCATTGAGAAGTTATATATGCAATGAAAACCGGAATTTTGCGTGATATATACCCTGCTCAGTCACATTAATGTGAAAAGCCTGAGTAATCACCTTTTGCAGCCCATATCGCTGCAGGACGTGCGAGAAGAGATGAGGTTCTGGAAGGTATCAGTGGGGACGTGGAACCGTGCCGATTTCAGTGCCGCGGCCAGCCGCTCTGGATTTCTCAGTTGAAGATACGTGGCACGAATAGCCCGATCGAGGTGGTCCCACGGATTCTCGAGTGGCGAGTCTGGTTCCTAAGGGAGTACGGGAAACGCATTCTGATGCCCTTCGGACCACGAACGTACACTGCGAGCAGTGTGACACGCGGCATTTTCTGTTGGTAGATGCCATCGTGGCCAGGAAAACACGTAGGGGCGGACATAGTCCCCAAAATCGATGCATTGTGCCTTTCTGAATGACGAGATCACCCAGCGAATGCCTCGAAAACATTCCCCAGACCGTAACACTCCCTCCTCCGGACTAGAGGGTGTTTGCTTTCTGTCCGATGGAGCACAAAACGCGATTCATCTGAAAAGACCACCTGTCGCCGCTCAGTATACGTCCCACGTACGGTACTGGCGAGACAGTTCCAGCATTCGTGTCGGAACAACAGTAGTCTGCACGGATGCACGGACGAGCCGCCTAGCGCGGAGGCCAGTATACGAGGCACGCGAGCAGTTTACAAACTTTGGCGTATCGGAAATGCTTCCACCTCTGGCCCGAAAGCCAATGATCGTGCCCTCTTGGACGTCAGATAAATTGCTCCAGTTAGGCAGTATAACGATTGCGCTGTTTTCCATGTCCCACCAACACGCTTTATACCCCCTCCACTGCTAGTGCTGCCACGGGCCATCTTTCAGTGGTTATTGCACGTGGACGGCGAAAAATGGTGGTCATTAATGTGACTGAACCGTTTGCAATTAGAAACAAAAAATGAGCATTTTTCATAAAATTAATTATTAGATATGTGTTAATTAGCATATATTTGATGAATTTTGTTTTTAAGTGATGTAGGTATTCGAACTGAATGAAAAAATGAAATGAAAAAGACCGTAGCGACATACCAACCAGCGATCCATTCATTACCCGATTAGCATTCTCCGACGCTACCCAGTGAGCCACGCTGCCTGCCGTGAAAACCACCTTCGGTTTAGGGAAAACCTTAAAGTCAATTTTATGGCAAATTTTTGAGAGTTGCATCGCATTGCTTTAAGTTCTGAACTTCACGTGCCACAAATATAAAAAAATTACAAATATAAGTTTGTCAGGTAGCCTTGTCACACTGACTCACTCATTTTGTGGTCGTATTTGTTCAGTTGCTCGATACGGTTTCTCACGCCCTTTGACGTTCGATGCGAAGTGGGCGCACCGTCAATAATTTCCTTCTCCTCCTAAAAGCGTTTGAGCCAGTCGCACGGCATCTCTTCCGCACGCTAACACGAGCGTTCTAACAAACCTCAATGTTATTGCACCCGGCTTGTCGCTGCAGACTATTATGCTTCACCTTACTGCGTCGCGCCTATGATGCGCTTCTCGAAAATGCACGTTGCCGAATTCGTTCAGGGGAAATTTTTGAAAAAAATTTATTGCTATTTCGTATCCTGCACCTTATTATATGGGTAGTAAATCTGATGATTAAAAAATTGGACATGCAGAGAAATATACTGTTAAAATACGCCGTGGTAACTGAACTCTTAAGATTTACTAGTAGTCAGAAAAGATATATTTAAAGTTGTCAAACTGAATTAGTGATTCGCTTCTTTTATTGAAAATTTCGACGACTGACCCAGTATTTCTTAGATTCACTGACGACGAGCCAGTCTGAGGTTACGGTTAGCAGCAGCTGAAGAAGATGCCTACTTCAGTTGACATAACACAGTCGTCAAGCTAGCTGGACCCTGGGAAATGTGTGCAAAAATATCTGGACAAACGTTGAGGACTGGTTTCTCAAATGAATGTCATGTGAATTCGTGTCAATTAATACTTGGGTTTTGAATTGCTATAGGAAGTGAGCAGTAGAACAGCACATAATTTGGTTTTAACTTTCAGGGAAAGATGTTTTTAGAATCTCACCTCACAAAAATTCAAATAAAATGTCCATCCTGCTATATTCCTGGTACACTGTCACATCCTTTCTCATACTCAGGACAGTGTTAAAAGTTTATCGCAGGTTTACACGACACATTCATGAAGAGTGTCTCTATATGGAAGGTTCATTACAAAAACCTGTTGATTAATATGTTACCGGTATGTCGGAAGAATGGAAAATAATGTGACTGGCCCTTCTTTACTCATGACATGGTAGACACTGATCAGTGAATCTGGAACATTGTGGAATAAAACGCTAAATGCGAACAGATTACTCCGTTAGTTAAAATATTCTTTTAATAACAGCTCATTACGAGTAATTTCAAGATATGCGTAAACGTTTCTTTTTTCCCCCTTTGGTTTGTAGCGAATCCTCCTGCATAGTTTGTCTAACGAGGGGAAGACCTCTCACGCGGCCATCCGTTTCGGCTCATATTAGGCGGTGGCTTGTGCACAACCTGACATGAAAGACTCTAAGATATAGGCTGGTTATAATTAAAGTTTCGCTACTTGAGGCAGCGCCACGAAAGGCTAGTGATCGTAGGACAATGAAACTTTGTGAAAACATTTGTAAGGACATGCGGAAGAGAAGTAACAAATGGTTCAAATGGCTCTGAGCGCTATGGGACTTAACATCTGAGGTCATCAGTCCCTAAGCTTACACACTACGTAACCTAAATTATCCTAAGGACAAACACACACACACCCATGCCCGAGGGAGGACTCGAACCTCCGCCGGGTCTAGCGGCACAGCACATGACTGCAGCGCCCTAGACCGCTCGGCTAATCCTGCACGGCAGAGAAGTAACAAATAAAGCATTGAAACATATTTTAATTTCTACGTGAGAGGATAACATTCGTTAATTGCGTACCATGTTTACGATCCAGTTTACGAACGTTGGTCAATGTGACGACCGTCTGCATCCACGACAGTCTGAAACCGCACTATAGATACTATTCCACAATAGTGTTCGTCCAGCTGTCCCGACACAGCTCGTGCGCTGCTTGAGGATCACACAACGCGTCCACCATTCTGAGCCATGGCGACACTAACTTCTTCGGCAGTTGGTGGAGCAATCGGCTGTCGGCCTCTTCCAGTAGAAATTTCCAAATCACCGGATAATTCGAACTTCTGAATCATGTCCTTCAACCCCGTGCGAAAAGGGGACCTCTCCGTGTTCCTTTAATACATCGGTACTCATGTAGAGCAGCAGCATTTTTTCTGTTGTATTGATAATACAGCTTTACGAGTAAAGCCCTGCTCACCTTCTCCAGATCCACGTTGATTGTCTGCAACTATAATCCAATCTGATGCTTGTGTCTCAATGCTACATCGCCGTATCGACGTCTAACGGCATGTCATGACACTAATCCTACTAACAACGAAAGTCCTGCATCGCACTGTCCGAACATAATTCCTTTAAGTTGGGTATCCATACGGTAAATAGTCTTCCGTCTACCCTGACTCAAGCAGCGGAAGTTTAATTATAGCCACCCTGTATTTTGACTCAACCCCCCACTCCCCCTCCCCCTCCCTACCCACCATTTTTGAAAAGACCACCCCTAAAGTTCATGTCGCGCAATCGACTCAGAATTGACGAGGTCGATAGATAAATGAAAACCGAGCATTTTTCATTGTCATGTATGGGGTCTACGAACGCATAATTTCCAAAAAATCGAGGAAAGGAACTTTTTTCACTGCCGCTTACGTACCCCTAACGTAAACGCTATGCAACAAAAGCGCCGCTGGCGTAGCGACCAAGGCATCTGGCTGGCAAGCAGAGGAAGTGCGTTCATTTTTCTCATTTGTATTTTTTTCTGTTCCGAAATTGGTAGGAATAGGAGGGTTAATAAAGTAACTAAATCAGTAAGGAGTAACAACAAAGTAGGCAAATAAATATCTCAAACGACTTGGCTTATTAAGGAATTAAACATTCAGTGCTGGCCGCTTTACAGTGGCTCTTTCAATGACCGTGTTACATGTCCTCCAGTTGTTTCGAACAACTAGATGGATAGAATTTGTGATATAAACATTCAAAGCAAATATATTCGCGGCACCATAACAGGTAATGAATGCAATATTTGCACAATTACAGTATTCCTTTCGAATATTTGACGGAAAACAGACCTTGTTTACATTTAAAAATATTTCGTTTTCGGGAATTGATGATGATGCATATCACACATACGATAACATGGACTGAAAAATCGGCGCTAGAAGTTGGTCATAAATTGTTTCAATGATTATTATTATGTGAAATTCGTGCTGAATTTTCAAAAACAGACTGCAGTTATGAAGTCTCGAAATAAAGTTTTTAACTTGGCGATAAAAATAAACATCACATGGCTGGTACACAGGTGCGCAATTTGGCGGCATTCCACCGTGCAAATCGTCATCTACAAACATGCAGTCATACAAACGGTATTAGTATATCCACTCCATGAACCCAATATCAGACACAATGTGTTACAAGCAATGTACAGTTTCATAATGTTCTCTAGATATATTCTGTAAATTTAATTTGTCAGTTAACCGCACATGTAACAAGTGATGCAAACATTTTTAATGAATCTGTTAAACTAGTGAACTCTTCTGTAACCCGACGACCAAATTAATCATTAGATTCTTAGAAGCACAGGAGAACTTAAAGCAACAGTTTTTCAGACGCTGTGATAGAACATTGCGCCTTGTAAAAACGCTTATTTTTTGTATATTATCAGTTGCGACAAGCTTTTGATTTTCTCCCTTACGTGATAAGGTGCGTCGAATGCTCGTCTTTGCAGCTGTCTTACTCTGAATTTCTGACATACAACGAGGCCTTAAAGTTTAATTCTTTATTAATCCAAAACGATTGAGAAATTTATTTGCCTAACTTCTAATTGTTCCTTATCGATTTGCTTACCTTATTAACCCTCCTACTCTGACCAATTTCGAAACGGAAAAAATACAGCTGAAAAAAAAATGAATGCATATGATAATCGAACACAGGTTCTCTGCTCTTCAGCCAGGTGCCCGATTGCTACGGCAGCGGTGCTTTCGTTGCATAGCATTTACGTTACGGGTACGTAAGCGGCAGTGAAAAAAGTTCCTTTCCTCAATTTCTAGGCATATATGAATTTGCAGACGCTGTGTGTGACGATGAAAAATGCTCGGTTTTCTGTTATCAATTGATCTCATCAGTTGTAAATTGATTGCAAGTCGTGAACTTCAGGGGTGGTTTTATGAAAAAGGGAGAAGGGGGGGGGGGGGGGTTTGAGCAAAAGTCTCTCGCAGTATGCCATTTTAGCTTGCACACAAGCGACCTGTCAATTATTAGCCGAATCGGTTGGCCGCGTCTGACACCTTCCCCTTGTAAGTATCAGTCAAGCCGGAAAAATCTCATAAACTATATTTGCACGCACGTGTTCCGTCGTAATTCAGTGAAAACAGATGACAATATTTGTGCTAATTTGCTCTGGAATTCGGTGGAAGTTGACGTGTGCTTATGTTTTTGTACAACAGTCCGGTATAGCTTTGTCATTTAGCGTTATGACAATTTAAGAGCGAACTTATGTACTCCGATGGTAAGACTTTGCTGTTTGTGAAATCCATGTTATTAATTTTGGATTCATGCCCGAACTTGGTGGAGGACGTGGTAGTTGCGACTTTCTTTTAAGCGGCTTTGCTCCCATGTTTAGTGTTGCTGCACTGAAGTACCCAGGAAGCGTTTGCTACGTAAGCAATACGCTCCGCCGACATGCGTAGATGCTTGCCGCATCGCAAGGCGCAACCCGCGGAGCACATTTCGAAAACATCGGCTGTTGCAACTCCCATTAACTCTACCGTTCCATGCA